>NC_140589.1:1173691637-1176682786 GCF_964204655.1 Triturus cristatus | reverse complement strand
ATTGGATATGTTCGTGGGTAGGTTGGTGGCAGATGTCATATTATTTATCAAATTGCCGTAAATTTCGGTGATGTGGTCCAGAGGCCTATTTTCGTCCCTAGTACCCCTCGTATCAAAGCATGTGCGAATCTTGTTACAAGTCACACAATCACTAATTACCTGGGTAGAGTTATGTGACGCATTATTGTTTTGATGAGAGGTAGATATGCTATTAATAGGGATATTTATAATTTGCCTATTAGCAATAATAGAATCGGGTGTCTTAGCAACAACTTGGGGCACAACATTCACAGGCTGCAATACAGAGTGTGTTTGTTGGACAGTCAGAGAATTAAGAATGCAATCTTGCAATGAGGAAAGAAAATTGTCAAGAACAGGTTTAATATGATCGGTGATAACGGTAATTAGATAGCTAGTGTCAATTACTCTACTTTGATTGTTGTTATCAATAAAGGGAAATAAAAAGTCGTTATCAGTTTGAGTTCCAATCGTGTGAGAGAGCAATTCAACCGGTGGGGCTTCAACAGATGATTGATTTGTTGTTGGGTGAATCCACGAATTCAAGGTCGAATGTGTGGAACATGGGCGAGTGAGTTGTTTTCTCTTCGCACTCGCTGGCTTTCCTACTTTCCTTTTGCGTTTTGCCCCTAAGGTGAGAGTGTTGCTTATTTCGGAGTTTGATACAGGTGGATCAAGTGTAATGACATCATGAACCTCTTCACAGACCAAAATAGGGACGTCAGGATTGTTTACAGTCAAATCAGTTGTTTCGGCGATGAGTCCAGAGAGTGGTGCAGATTGCCCTAAGCCAAGAGACAAACGCCTCTCAGTGAGCTCAATTTCATTGCTCACAATACTAACAGCCCTCTCCAACATATTTTCAATGCATGTAGTGGTAGATTTCATTACCGGTGCATTAGTGTGCCTCCCCATGGTTTCAAAAACAGCAGACAACAATGGTGCTAGGGGGGATAGCGCAATTAATGGTGTTAGTATATGGGAATGGGCTGTGCTCACCTACGAGATGACCTCAGCTGTCTTCAAATGTAAGAGATATGGCTCAGTCCAGTCTCCATTCCAGGTAGGAGGACGACTGGGGTAGGTGGTATAGAGGCCACGCCGGAGCAAAACTCACTAGAAGGTGTGTACGCTCGTCCCCTAACCTTTGGAGCATTATTCTCCGTGCCTTTAGGCTGTCTATCCTGGTGCGACCTGACTCTCACACAGAGAGCAGAGCTACTTCGGAGTGTTCGCCCGGATAGTAAACTGAGGGTAGTATCCCTTAGAGCACATTCACTTTCACGTTCTTTTTGGTCCTGAAGAAGCGCCAGGGATCCTTTTTGGACCGTTGGGGCGCGAAACATGTCGACCGCTTGACCACACACAAGTTACCCATTGATACATTAATTTCGATAAGGTAACACCCGACCTACGGGTCTTTTATTATGTCAAGGGTGCTATTCACATTAAACTTTATCTCAGTAACCCTTAGACATTTTTAGGATATCACTTCACTAACACACTTCTTCACCACACAGCTCTTTTTTTATTAGGACCCAAACCACACACCCGCATGCACCAAACGGCGTTTTCTCAAAAAGATCTCCGCTAAAGTGACCCTTCGGGGGACCCGTAGGGCATTGCAGCGCCGGCCCGACGAGGAGCAAACGCCCAATGATGAAGCATGACATCCTTCGGGGTGTGTGAGGGCAACATGAGAAACTAAGGAGTGCCCCCCCTATCCTTAGATAGTTGGGCCTAATATTAGCCTAGACTTTTTCGCTTCTTTTCTCCCTTTGTCTCTCTAGGAACAGTGTCTCCATTTGAATACTTCAGTCCAGTCTCCTCCGGGCTCTGACAGGCAAGGACGGGCCCGCCCTTGGCCTGGGCTTTGCCTGGGCGCGTCCCGCGCTGAGGTGTTCTCCTGCGCTTTTTAAGCACGTAGGTGATGTTCTCTCCTCCCTCCTGGGAGTGCGGGATTATGGGCAATGGAGTCCCCTCGAGCGGTAACCAGACCTTCTCAAGCTTTACCAAGCGCGTCCCGCGCTGCGGTGTTCTCCTGCGCTTTTTAAGCGCGTAGGTGATGTTCTCTCCTCCCTCCTGGGAGTGCGGGATTATGGGCAATGGAGTCCCCTCGAGCGGCAACCAGACCTTCTCAAGCTTTACCAAGCGCGTCCCGCGCTGCGGTGTTCTCCTGCGCTTTTTAACCGCGTAGGCGATGTTCTCTCCTCCCTCCTGGGAGTGCGGGATTATGGGCAATGGAGTCCCCCTCGAGCGGCAACCAGACCTTCTCAAGCTTTACCAAGCGCGTCAAATTTATGATAACGAGCATTGTCATATGTCGATGACATCTATCTGACAGACGATGACCTAGAACGGTGAAGACGGTTGGAAAGGAAGTGGAGGATGGACTATTCCAACATTAATAAAATAGAATACAGGGAGGCCATCAGGTGTCATAAACTAGAAATTAAAAACGCTCAAACTATTTTCTATGAACAAAAAATCGAATTTGCTGCAAATTCACCTAAAGAAATGTTTTAAATTGCCAGAACTTTGTCTAAACTACCCCAGAGCCAGTCAAGGCCTCAGGATCCTTTGACGCATTGTAACACCTTGGCAGATTTCTTTTATAGGAAAATTCAGAATATCTACCAGTCCTTTTTGCCCTCCCAGCCCACTACTCTCATTGCCACCTCTGCTGAACCGTACGGAGGACCCCTGCTCTCACTAGCTCAAATTCCTCTCCTCAATTTTACTATGTTGGATTCAATCATGGAACATATCAAATCCGGCTCCCCGATAGACCCAGCTCCTCCTCACGTCTTTACATTAGTTGCTGATACCATCCGGCCACTGATGTTAGATATTTTGAATTCCTCCATCTCCTCAGGAACAGTCCCGGCAGCATGGAAATGCGCCATGATCAAAGCTCTTTTTAAAAAACCTCACCTTGACCAGGACAATTTTGTCAATTATCGTCCCATTTCCCTTTTCCTTGGGTGAGCAAGATCCTAGAGAAACATGTAAATAATACTCTGGTCACCTTTTTGGAAACCCATAATTTGTTACATCATTCTCAGACGGGATTTCGTCCCCAACTGGGCACAGAAACTGCTCTTCTCGCAGTCATAGAAAAAACCAAAATGATCATGGACCAGGGTGGCACGGCGGCCATTATCCTTTTGGATCTCAGTGCCGCCTTTGACGCTGTTAATCATTCCACCCTGCTCCTCAGACTCAAGGATCTGGGAGTCTCAGGTATGGCTATACAATGGCTACAGTCTTTACACAGGGGACGTTCGTTCAGGGTCTTCGAGGGAAATGTGGTCTCCAAGGAGTTTTCTCTCAATTGTGGAGTCCCTCAGGGCTCTGCCCTAAGTCCCACGCTCTTCAATGTATATTTACAACCTCTGGCAGACATTGTCCAACCGTTTGGTATAAAAATTGTCACCTACACTGATGACACCCAACTTGTGATGGCACTTAACCATTGTAAAGGGCCTCCTGGCTCTCTCAGCACCTGCTTAGAGGAGATCTTTAAATGAATGGAACTTTCCTGCCTAAAGCTGAATGGGGACACAAGACAGAGCTGATGCTTTTGGGCAATTCTCCGGTTTTTAACCCCTCACTTTTTTTGCCGGACTGTCTCGGCCCTGCTCCAGTCCTTAAGGAGCAAATTAAGAGCCTAGGCGTCTGGATTGACCACTCCCTTACCTTTAGTCATCAAGCAGCGAAGCTTTCAGCAGTGTGTTTTGGGATCCTAAGGATGCTTTCTAAGATTCTGCCCCTTCTTCCCTTTAATGCTAAAGGGATCATGGTTCAAGCCTTGATCCTCTCTCGCTTGGACTATGGGAACGTGCTACATCTAGGAGCTCCGCAGTACACTATTAATAAGCTGCAAGTTATCTAGAACTCTGCTGCTCGTAGACTCCCTCAAATTCCCCACCGGCATTCTGCCAAACTAGCGCTTAAAACTCTACATTGGCTGCCTATTATGAAAAGGATTCAGTTCAAGGCTATGTGTATGGTCCATAAAATCTTCTGGTAGAGTAGCCCTCCTATTCTTCGGCCTTTGATCACCCCCTATCACCCAGAGAGGGACCTCCGGTCGTCTGCACTCCTTCTCGCTGACCAACCCAGAATAAAGAGGTCTAGATGTGGGGGACGGTCCTTCGCATATAATGGTGCAATTGGTTGGAATGCTCTCCCTTTTCTACTGAGGAATGAATCTAATTTCCTGTCATTTCGTAAATTGTTAAAAACCTGGTTGTTCTAGCTCTCCCATGTTGTGCTCCGTTTGTGCTTGTCTGCAGCGCTGGGAGGCCTCCGGATAGCCAACGCGCTTTACAAATTGTATTTCATTCATTCATTCATTCATTCATTTCATTCATTCATTCATAGGCACTTGAACAGGGTGAATATCAATATACTGGGCTTCGCCTCTGAGGGCTATAAATTCAACTTTAAAAAATCCAGAATTGCCCATCTCAATGTCCTTTTCTTAGGTGAAGACAAGAGCCTGGCAGCTAACTTTTTGGAAAAGTGTGCGCTGCTCCAACCTCCAAAAATGCTGAAAAACTTAGATCCATCTTGGGTTGCTTAAATTTTGGAAGAACTTACATTTGAAATTACACAGAAAGGGTTAAACCTCTCTACGAATTATTCAAACCTGATTTTTCAACAAAACATTGGACACAGGAACACACAGACATCCTGCATTCATTCCAAGCTAACATGTTAGCAACAAATCATTTACAAACATGCGTACATAAACTAGGGGTGGGCGGAATTTGCGTAATTGCATTACGCAAATCTCCGCGAAACGGTAAAAAATCTCCGCGAACACGCAGAAATTCCGCGAACACGCGGAATTGCTTGTTCGCGATGCTTTTTTCCTGTTCGCAATTGCTGTTTGCGTGCTCGAGGAGAAATATCTCGCGAACATGCATTTGAGAACGCGAACAAGCAAAAATTTCGCGAAATCGCGGAAAGCCGACTTTTGAGCAATTTGCGTTCTCCGCGGAACGCGAAATTACGCAAATTCCGCAAATTTCGCGAGCGGAACGGAATTTGCCGCCCAGGCCTAACATAAACACAATTTAGTGATCCAAATAATTTCGGGTCAATGCGGATTCACCTATTTAACATTTATTGAGGGTGAAAAAGTACCACTTGCACACAAATCACATTTGCATACACAAGCAGAAATGCGCTTCACTTCAACAGAAAAGATACTGACTGCAGTTCAAACCGCTGTGGCAAAAGAAAGAGCACTAGCTCAGGGGAGACGCATTATTGTCGTGACTCCAGTACCAGCCTTAGAGGCGGTTACAAAAGCGAGCATTCTGAATGCAGAAGCTTTACATCCTAGATGGATACAATGGGTTAATTCTCTTGCTGCAACAGATGTTGAATATGTTTTTGATCCTGATTTGAAAACACAAGCGTTCCTACAATATGAACATGAATGTCCTCTGCCCACTGAAATTCTGCCTCTCGTTCAGTACAAATTCATAATTAATACTGACGGATCAGCACAACCCGCTACAGAGAGTAAGCAAGCTTACAGTACAGTGTATGCAATCATTAAAGGTCGTATGCGCGATGGTAACTTCCAACCAATGGTCACTAAAACTCTAGCTCTAGGAGATTGTACAGCTCAGAGAGCTGAACTACAAGCATTCAAACTGGCACTTGGAATACAGATCGCGAATTCCCCACACTTATAGTGTGAGATTCCTTTTACTGTGTCCAGTCATATAATTAATATTTAGAGAACTGGCTTCAAAACGGATTCAAAGATGCAAAAGGTGGCACAATAAAGCATAAAACGCTTTGGGAACAAGTAGTCCAGTTGAGAAACGAACTACCAAAAGCTCACGTGATACACACGTTTAGTCATCAACGTGATGGCGTTCACGTTGCATGGAATTCATTGGCTGATGAAGCCGCAAAGGGGGGTGTTCAGACGGCTTCTGTAGCTGCAATTACTCGTTCAAAAATTAAAATAGACAGTGAGATATTGTTGGCTGTCAATGCTTCAAGCAAAGGCAGTGGTGCAGCGTCACCAAAGAAATTTTCACTCAAGTACTTTTATGTTATTGATGCGCACAACGTTCCTTTTGCTCGAATCCCTGGAGTAGGGGATAGGGTAATTCCAAACATAAAATGTAGAGCAGCTTTGATTTGTGAAGCACATCTTGAGGAGGGGCTGTCCCATCAGGGGATCTCTAAGACAATATTTACATTAAAAGAGATGTACTGGTGGCCTGGAATGATTACACTGATTCACATCTTCATCAATGACTGCAGAGACTGCAATAGACAGCGTAATGAAGAATGCCATCAGACACCAGACTGCAAAGTAACCTGCCCCGTACAGACACCATTGTTAGACAGCATTAGACTATCTAAGCGCAGCTGTCCTTTATGACAAATGCAATCCCACAAACACTAAGTCAAGGTTCCTATGGATGTGGCCTCAGCGCTCGGCTGACGCACGAACTGTTATAAAAGATTTGCGAGTCTTTATCAGCACATACGCAATTGGCACACTACATTCTGACCAGGGCCCTGCATTTAGCTCTTGGGCTTACAAAGAAGCCATGGCCAGTTTGGGCGTAGCATTGCGGTACTCCTCTGTGTTTCACCCTGAGGGAAATTCTGTTGTGGAAAGGAAAAACCAGGGCATAAAGCAGTCTATAACAGCTAGATTATTAGGTTCGGGTGATGGGTGGGACAAACATCGTTATGGGGTCCAATACTCATTAAATAATTTGCCAAAAAGTTCTCAAGGGGGTTCACGCCATAAATGGTCCTATTTGGGACAAGAATGTGGGTTCCTGATCTCGAATGTAAAGGCACAGTGGTGGAAAAGAAACCCTTTGATATCAAAGATCATTTGGCTGTTTTACAGGATCTAAATGAACTAAGATCGAAACAAAGCAACATGTTCCTGAAGCCAACCACCACTGGGGACAAACCGGCAGTCCCAGCAAAGACTGTCTGGATCCCAAAAGTTGGGCATCTAGTCAGAGAGAAGATTGCGGACAAGAAGGAATTTGGACCTTCTTACAGACAACCAGTACCTGTCCTAGCCGTCCACGCAACAAGAACAGTACTTCTGCTGCCCCTTGCTGGAAAAAACAAGAAAAGATTTGTGTCAATCGACCTCATCAAACCACATTATGTGGCCGATACTAAATAGTAGGCCTCATGGACTCCAACCTAGTAGCAGATGCCCTCCCCTTGCTACTATCCAAGAGGTTCAGACTGAAAGACTCATAACGATCGGGAATTCAGCAGTAAGAAATGAAGGACTAAGCAACAAGGCTATGGAACTCATCCCTCTTGAAACTCAAGTAACCTAGTAGCAGATGCCTTCCGCTTGCTACTATCCAAGAGGTTCAGACTGAAAGACTCATAACGATCGAGAATTCAGCAGTAAGAAATGAAGGACTAAGCAACAATGCTATGGATCTCATCCCTCTTGAAACTCAAGTAACCTGGTAGCAGATGCCCTCCGCTTGCTACTATCCAAGAGGTTCAGACTGAAAGACTCATAACGATCGAGAATTCAGCAGTAAGAAATGAAGGACTAAGCAACAATGCTATGGAACTCATCCCTCTTGAAACTCAAGTAACAGTTCATCCAGATACACCTGTCTACACCAACGTAACATGTGATCAACTGGTTACAGCGATTTCGACAAATCCTGATGCAATTCCAACAATTGACCGAACTGCTTCTGGCTACTTCATTAACTTTGATACGTTTTCTGAGGATCCAAGTGAGCCTGAAACAACACCAGCCCTAAAAACTTTCAAGCAACAAGTACAAGAATTTTTCCGTTTTCTGAAAGACACTTATCTGGTTTCACCATGGATTGAACTATGGATTATTTCTGGTATATTTTTCTTTCTGCTTTGGCTAACTTTGATAATGACTCTTAACGTGCTTATGAATGGCAGATACATTCGTATGGGCACTGAAAGTAAAAATGTGAACTTACTTTTAAAGCCACACAAGTCTTATCATCATGAAGCAAGAGACTTGTCAGCAGTGAACATCACAGCCGTTCCTATACAGGATGGTATAGTTTGGGACAAAACCGATTTCGACATATTCGGCCCGACGGAACTTCTGAAGATTCCACATTTATTTAAAATGTCATTAAGTGACTTTATTACCTCCAGTACCTATTCTAATGATTGGTACTTTGAGACTGTTAATAACATGATGTCTGATCTAGAAAGGTCTGCTGGGTTCTCTAACAATGAAAACTTAGAGGGTTCATCAGACTACGAACAGCTTTTTTGTTGCAACCACTATGGTCATCATTTCTTGCATAGATCTGCAACACCTAGAAATGTATTTATGTTTAACCAATGGGACCATTGTCCTACACCACCAAAGGGTAGTTCAGAAACGTTTGCAAATAAGTTTCCATATTTTTCAGGGTACAATATATCTGATCCAGAAACATTTTTCTATAGAAATGTGAACACGACAGGACAGAAAAATATGTTAAATAATACAAAACAGATTTATTCTGAAGCCTTTATTACCCAACAGTCTAGACAGGTATTTGACTTTTAGAAAGACACAATGGACACAAACATTGTCTGGGGTTCAAAAGATTGGCAAGTGCAGGGGATAGAAGCTTTGTTTAGAGCCTGTATCATCCCACAGCAAATAATGTTTTTGAATGACACTGTGCAACAAACATCTTGCCTTGGATTAGCCAAGATCAAAGACATGAACACATCTTCTGTACCAACACCTGCAAGTAATGACACTACACAGGGAGTGGTTAGGTTACAGTAGACACAATATTACAAACCAACAGATCAGATCCTGATTGGGAAAAACTGTTGCTCTGGCCCACAGACATAAAGATCTGTCAAGAAAGATTCCTGAATAGAATACAGGGCTTTACTATCCATAGGCCAGACCCACGTTATGTTCAACGACAGCATCCAGCGGTAGTAACAACATACAGTGTAGGAAAATTGTGCCTTGATTGGCTACAAAAATATACACTCGAGGATGTGAAACAACACCTATCTTTACTTAAAGAAGACACAGACCTTAGGGATTTCTTGCTAGGACCAAGAAAACCGTGTCAAAAACATTTCATATATGCCGGCATTTATGCTGCTTATACTGAAATATGGAAGGTTTCACAGGCAGAGGCCGCAGAAAGAATACGTGAGCGTGATCGTATTAACTTAGAAAAATCTCTCTCTGTGGTCGACAATGGGTTAACAACTTTGTCATCCAGAATATATTCACTGGACAACATTGTATCCTCTGCTATTGACATACTGGAACAAGATTTAGCCATGTTACAACAAGGCCAATCTCAGTTACGTTGTATTATGTTTAGGCCTGGGCTAAAATTCCGTTCCGCTCGCGGAAATTGCGATAATTTGACATTTTCGCGTTCCGCGGAGAGCGTGAAAATGTCAAAATTTACGCAATCCTTATTTTACCGGAAATTTTTTGCTTGCTCGCGCTGTAAAATAATACATTCTCGTGCGCGCGATCGCCTAACCTGAACCCCCGCGTTCGCCGACAAGTTTTCCCGATCCGGTCGCGTTCTCTACGAGATGTTGGATTGTTGGTAGCCTTTAGCGCTGCCTCGCGACAGTTCGCACCCGCAGTAACGTCATTCGTCGCGCGATCACATCTTTCTTCTCACGATCATGCACCGCGAGACAAGTGAAAACAAGATGGCCGTGCCCGCAAGCAACCGCATGGGTAAGTTGGCGAGCCGCGACCACGCAGAAAATACCGCGAACGGGCGGGAAAAAAACTTCCGCATCTTCGTGATATTTCCACGTGTTTGCCGAGATTTTTAACATTTTCGCGATAGTTTGCGAAAGTGAATTTCGCAAATTCGGCCCACCCCTAATTATGTTATTAGGCTGGACGCTGCAATCGTTGCGTGCAGGCTATGTGCCTTGGCGTTTTATCAACAAGTCGTCTCTATTTTCGGAATACAATCTCACGGATAAACAGATCGAACTGGCACAAAGGGGAGCAAAGTATACAGTGCTGACCATTGAAAAACTGGAAAATTACCATTTACGGTAACAGAAAAACCAGCTACAGAATGGCTTATCCATGGCAAAATAATTCTGCCTGTCACTACTTTTCATTTTCAGTATTGCCTCAAACAAATGCAAGCAGGCAAATATGAAAGGTTGGGTAAGGGTTACATTAAGACATCCTGGGTTCTACCTTACGAATACAGATGTTGGAGTGGGGGGTCATGAAGTGTGAGAGTGCACTGAGCGGATCTCTCATATGTCAGGACACTTCTTTACATGGGGCTTGTAATGGTTCTGTGGCAAACTTGTCCTACCACCTTCAGGGTACATAAGCTGCTGTGTATAATCCAGTGTTTGGCCTTTCTAACAGGAGTTACCTCATGTTGAGTGATCAAAGTTGCTGTGGCATGTTGCCAGGGATCCCATATCTGGTAACTGTTAGCTCCAGGGTTACTTGTTGTATGCAAGAATTGATTCCCCAAATAGACACAGTCAGGGAGTCGCCTCTATGGCCTTCACTGAATTTTTCTTGTATACGTTTTGATACTTTAAGCAGAATGAAAGCCATGCTTTTGAAACAAACCGTGTCTTTGACCTCGGCCAAAGAAACCTATGATCTACAAATTGCAAGGACTTCGTCTGAGATACAGGCTCTAATTCGTACAAACTGTCTGTTAGACCTGGCATCATTGGCATGAGTCTCTCCTCCATTTTTTTCTGGTTGCCTCCTCTGTTTACGATGTTTTTGCTGGATTATTGCTTTGGGCACTGTGCCACTGCTGATCAGTGCCACAGTGCAAGTGCTCCCTATGTTAAATTGTACATTGATTGGTGTTACCATGATTGGCTTGGTTGACTTACTGTTCAGACCCTAGTCTAGTGCACTGCGTGTGCCAAGGGCGTGTAAGTTAACTGCTGCTGGTGGGCTCGCAGCACTGGTTGTGCCACCCACAGAAGCAGCGTGCAAAATGTGTCTCAGGCCTGCCACCGCGGCGCCTGCGTGCCGTCCCTGACTGCCATGTCGACTTGGTAAGGAAACCTACTTACCAGTCTCTAAACCTTCACTTTGCCACATTTCAGACACCTCTATGGTAGGCCCTAGGGCAGGGTGCATTGTTGGTAAAAGGTAGGTCATGCCCTGATGTGTGTGGCATGACCTAATAGTGAATTACAGCCATTTTCGTTTTTCACTATTGAAGGGCTACCTGCCTCCAATAGGCCAGACTGGGCAGACTGATTATTAACTCCATTATAATCTATCTGACTCAGGGAGCATGGTAGCAAGTCGAGTCTAGTATCCCTGAACTCAGAATTTAATAACACACCCTTTAGGATGGATGGTTTTTAAATTCTATGTTTGAAAATAGCACTTTTAGAAAGTGGCTATTTTCTTGTCCAACTATCTACCGGTCTCTGCTGGTTTGGTGTGTGTGTCAGGGGCTGGGTGGCTCCAGAGGTCTGAGTGAGTCAGTGTGGGGTGAATGGGGCGTTTACACATAGAGTGAGGGAAGAGTAGCCTGCCCTGCCTGACACAATACTGGCTCCGCCTCCTGCTGGGCGACTGATAGCCCTGCTCCTGCCAGTGACAATACTGGCTCCGCCTCCTGCTGGGCGGCTGAGGACTCTGCCCTGCTCAGTGAATAGGCCAGGTGCCTCTGCCTGGCAACACCCACAACAAACCTGAGATGGTGGGAATTTCCCTGCTTGGACAAAGGGAACAAAGGAGAGAAGGGGTATAAGAGAAGGACCCCTGAACCAAGAACTCAGATCACTTCTGACAAGGAAACCTGTACCAAGGACAAGAAGCCTGCTGATCTAAGGACTTGCCTCCCCTTTCTGCCAGAGTGCTGTTTTGCTGTGGAGGAACCTGAAAGCTGCTTCTTTATTTTTGCCAAGGAACAAGGAGAGAGGAACTTGGTGTGTACTCTCTGAACACTTGCTAGGAAATCTCCAAGGGCTGGAAGAGTGCCAGTCTCCTGTTGAAGTCACAGGGCCAAAGGACTTCACCATCTGCTGAATTGCTGAATTGCTGGAAAGTGTTGTTTCCAGTACGCAAGGGAGAATCTGCAGTCTCGGCGCCGCCGACGCCGCCGAATCCAGCTCGACACCGTGAGTAACGGCTCCAGTGTCCCGAGCCTTCGACGCCGGCCGCCGGGCCCGATCGACGCCAGCAGCAACGCCAGTGAGCAGTGGGTATCGGCCCCGGCTCCAAGTGACCCCGTCTCGACGCCGGTATCGACGCCAGTGAGGAGTGAGTATCGGCTCTACCTCCAAGCGAACCCGTCCCGACGCCGCTGCTGATCGCATCGACTCGACGCCCTTCTCGACACCGTGAGCACTGCTCCGGCCCGACATCCCTCGACGCCGCTGCAGATCGACCCGACTCCGAGGCACGATCGACGCCGACCTCGACGCCGACATCTCGACGCCGTGGATCATCGTTTTCTTCGTTTCTCAAGGTACTGTACTTGTGGGGTCTGTTGCAACTCCAGGCTCGACGTAGCGCTCCTCGCGGTCGACGCCGAACCTTGAGAATCTTGTAGACTCGACGTCGTGTGACTCCTGTGGGGGTTACATTGTTGCCAAAGAACTGTGCTCAGAAGAATACTTTGCTAAAGAACTATTTGCCAAGAAGAAACCTTACTTGAACTATTATTTTTCCTTCCAAAGAGTATTTATTAAGACTGTGGTATATTTTTGTCGTTATTTGGTCTTGTGCTAAGCCTTATATAAAAATACTATTTTTATAATAACTTCTGTGTCGTGTCCATCTGTAGTGTATTCACTTTATTACTGTATGTGGTCATAAATGCTTAACACACTGCCTCTGAGATAAGCCTGTCTGCTCTGCCAAGCTACCAAGGGGGTAGCAGGGGTTATCTGAGTGTGTAATCCCCTTTCCCTGACTAGAGTTGGTTGGTCCCTATTTGTCAGAAGTGTATACCTCTGCCAACTAGAGACCGCCGGTTCTAACATTGGTGGTCAGCGGTGAGGATTTGAACTTTGCATTTATGACTCATGTGCAGTGATTAGTGTACGCTACATAGTGAAAGCAGACCATAACGCAGCCACAATCTGTTTTTGGTAGGATATTCTATTTTTGTTCTCCGCTTTCCTGGAGCTTATTTTCTTAAACACTGCCAGTTTTGACCATGGAGAATGCCGGAGCTGCTACACCTGTGGAGAATGTTGTGGGGGAATTCGATAAGGAGAAGATAGATTCCTACACGCTAAAAGATCTAAAAGGATTTTGCAAGCAGTTTAAAGTTCCTACCACAGGTGTCTCAAAGAAAGAGGGCTTCCTCAAAGCGCTGAAGGCCTGGTTAGAGGCCAGAAATCCCTCTGATCCGGTAGTGGTACCGGAAGAGGAAGAAGAAGAGGAAGAGGAAGAGCCCACAGGTGGGCCAGTGTCATCTCCAGGCAGTAGTGCGTCCTCTAGGAGCCTTTCCCCCGAAGAATTAGAAGACAGGGAGAAGGAGAGGGGGTACA
The DNA here is from genome assembly GCF_964204655.1 of Triturus cristatus. Taxonomy (NCBI): domain Eukaryota; kingdom Metazoa; phylum Chordata; class Amphibia; order Caudata; family Salamandridae; genus Triturus; species Triturus cristatus. The sequence continues at coordinate 1,176,669,238 of NC_140589.1, read as the reverse complement.
AGTTGGAAATGGCAAAACTCAAATTAGGAGGGCAGTTGGAATTAGAGAATGCAAGAAGCAAGAGAGAAGCTGAAATGGAGAGCAAAAGATTAGATTTTGAGAGAGAGAAATTAGCGTTTGAACGTGAGAAGATGGTGAGGGAGATGGAGCTTAAAACTAAGAGTTTAGAGTTGAATCCCTCTGGTGGCAGCACTCCATCCGTGCCTGCAGAAAGTAGGTTTTATTTTCCTAAAGATGTGATCAAGGATTACAGTAAGAATGAAGATATTAGCCAATGGTTTAAAGCATATGAGTTAGCATTGTTGGCCCACCGGGTCCCTGAGAAGGATTGGGGAACGGGGTTGTGGAGCCGCTTTACAAACGAGGGGAGAGATACCTTGTTGAGCCTTCCTGCTGAGGATAGGATGTCTTATACTCATATGAAAGATGCTTTAATGCTGAGATATGGCTTAACTCCAGAAAAGTACAGACAAACCTTTAGAGAATGTAAGAAGTTGCCTGGTACTACGTGGGTTGAATATGTGTCTTTTTTCTGCAGAACCATGGATGGTTGGATAAAGGGTAGCAAGGTTGATAGTTATGATGCTCTTTATGATTTGTTTGCTTGGGAGCACTTGTCTAATAACTGTTTTCCAGAGCTACGCCAGCACCTTGTTGATAGCAAGCTATCTAACCCTAGAAAACTTGCTGAGGAGGCGGACCGCTGGGTCAGTACCAGGGTCCACAAGGGTCCAGTGGGAGACTCAGCCAAAGGTGGGCAGGGTCCCCAGCAGAAGAGTGGGGGGGACAGGGGTAAACAGAGGGAGTTTCAGAAAGGGCCCCAAAGTAGTCCCCAAGGGAACCAAGGGAAGGGTTCCCAGCCTCCCCCTGTAAAGAAGCCAGAGGCCCCGACAGGTAAACCTGTTCACAGGGGCCCCATGACCTGCTATGCCTGTAAGCAGGTGGGACACCGTTATTATGATCCCCAGTGTCCCATGAAGGATTCGAATGCACCGCCGCGTGCACCCCCTCGGCAGGTAGCGAGTGTAGCCCTGGGAGGGGAGGAGATGGGTGCCCCCGGTGGGTGGGGTCCCGCAGAAATGTCCCTGGTCTCTTTAGGAGACGTGGAAATGGTCCCTCCAACCCCTCTGCCTAGTAACACTAAGAAATATAGGCAGTGGGTGACCATTAATGGCCATAGGGTGGAAGCTCTCAGAGACACCGGAGCGAGTGTGACAGCTGTCAAGTGTCACTTGGTGTCCAGAGAGCAGGTGGTCCCGCATGCATTCTACCCCGTTGTAGCTGCCGACAACTCACAGAGTCAGTGTGAGGTAGCTCAAGTTCCCTTTGAGTGGGGGGGGGTCTCAGGTACTCTTCAGGTTGCTGTGAGGCCCGCCATGCCTGTTGATTGTCTCCTGGGCAATGATTTGGAGGACTCCCCTTGGGCTAAGGTGGAGAGAAAATCGCATCTGGAAATGTTGGGTCTGCCTGAGTGGGTGTGTGCGACCACCCGGTCCATGTCAGTCAGTAAGGGTGTTGATGGGGCCCTGGAGCCTGAAAGTATGGCCCAGGTCCCAACCGTGAGGAGAAGAGGCAGGGGGCGCGGGAAACCGTCCCCCATCGTTCCCGCGGTCCAGGAGGGAGCAGACCCTGAGGGGGATGCCCTGGAACCGACAGGAGAACAAGTGGCCGAACTGGGAGACCTGCCCGAGCTGACCCATTGGCAGCAGGATGGTGGTCCCTCCAGGGAGGAATTTTGTGCTGAGCAGAAAGTGTGCCCTTCTCTTGTGGGTATGAGGCAGCAGGCCTCAGCCCAAACGACAGGTGATCAGTCAGGATCACATTGGGTCTACTGGGAGAACGACCTCCTGTATAGCGAGCCTAAGGCTGCTGAACCTGGGTCAACCCGTGTGCTGGTGGTACCCCAGCGCTTCAGAGCCTTCCTACTGGGGTTGGCTCATGACGTTCCGTTAGCTGGACATCTGGGGCAGGACAAGACCTATGACAGGCTTGTCACCCATTTTTATTGGCCCCAGATGAGAAGGGATTCAGATATCCATTGTAGGACCTGTCAAACTTGCCAGGCAAGTGGGAAAAGTGGGCGGAAGCAGAAGGCTCCCCTCCAACCTTTTCCCGTCGTCAGTACCCCCTTTGAGCGAGTGGGAATTGACATTGTGGGGCCACTGGACCCCAAGACAGCCATGGGCAACAGGTTTATCCTGGTCTTGGTGGACCATGCCACCCGGTACCCGGAAGCCATCCCTCTCCGCACAGTGACGGCCCCCGTGGTGGGACGGGCACTGATGGGTGTTTTCTCCCGCATGGGGTTCCCCAGAGAGGTGGTGTCAGACCGGGGCACCAACTTCATTTCGAATTATATGAAGTCTCTGTGGAAGGAGTGTGGGGTAACCTACAAGTTTACCACTCCTTACCACCCTCAAGGTAATGGGCTGGTTGAGAGATTCAACCGGACCCTAAAAGGCATGATCATGGGTCTTGAAGAACCAATGAGGCGTAAATGGGACGTCCTCTTGCCATGCCTGCTGTTTGCTTACCGTGAGGTGCCACAGAAGTCTCTAGGGTTCAGCCCCTTTGAGCTTTTGTATGGTCACCCGGTAAGAGGACCTTTGAGTCTGGTCAAAGAAGGCTGGGAGCAATCTCCCAGGAAACCTCCCCAGGATGTATATAGTTACATGCTGGCCTTTAGGAACCAGACTCGGCGCTTCAGAGATCTTGCTCAGGCAAATCTGGAGGCCAGCCAGGAAGAGATGAAGCGGTGGTACGATCAGAATGCCACTCTGGTTGAGCTTCAACCTGGTCAGAAAGTTTGGGTCATGGCCCCTGTGGAACCTTGTGCGCTCAAGGACAGGTGGACTGGACCGTTTGAGGTTGTGGAGAAGAAGAGCGATGTCACCTACTTGGTGGACTTGAAATCTCCCAGGAACCCCTTAAGGGTCCTGCATGTCAACCGGTTAAAGCCCCACTTAGAAAGGTCCGAAGTGGGCATGCTCCTTGCCACAGATGCTGGGATGGAGGAGGAGAGTGAGCCTCTTCCTGACCTCCTGTGTGCAAAGGAAAAAGATGGGTCAGTGGATGGTGTTGTCCTCTCTGACACACTGACCCCTGAGCAGCAGCAAGATTGTCGCCATCTGTTGGTACAATTCCCTGATCTGTTCTCCTTGATCCCTGGTGTCACTCAGTGGTGTGTCCATGATGTGGACACTGGGGACAGCACTCCTGTGAGGCACAAGGCCTACAGGGTGACTGACAAGGTCAGAGCATACATCAAGGAGGAGGTCTCCAAGATGTTCGCCTTAGGGGTGGTTGAGTCCTCTAGCAGTCCTTGGGCCAGCCCAGTGGTCTTGGTCCCAAAGGCTGCAGCGCCTGGTGCTTCACCAGAACTCCGGTTCTGTGTGGATTACCGAGGACTCAATTCGGTCACCAAGACTGACGCGCACCCCATCCCCAGAGCTGATGAGCTCATCGATCGGTTGGGGGCTGCCCGGTACCTTAGTACGTTTGATCTAACGTCTGGGTACTGGCAGATCGCCTTGACTGATGGGGCAAAAGAGAGGTCTGCATTCTCCACACCAGATGGGCACTACCAGTTCCGTGTGATGCCCTTTGGGATGAAGAATGCCCCTGCCACATTCCAGAGGTTGGTTAACCAGGTATTGGCCGGGCTGGAAGATTTCAGCGCCGCCTACCTGGACGATATAGCAGTGTTCAGCGCCAGCTGGGAGGAACACTTGCGCCACCTCCAGGAAGTGTTGTTGGCCCTGCGCAGAGCAGGCCTCACAATCAAGGCTAGTAAGTGCCAGATTGGGCAGGGTTCAGTGGTGTACTTGGGGCACCAAGTAGGGAGCGGCAAGGTGGCCCCCCTGCAACCCAAGATAGATACCATCCTGGCTTGGGAACCGCCCAAAACCCAGACTCAGGTGAGAGCCTTCTTGGGTCTCACGGGTTACTACAGGAGGTTTGTCAAGGGGTATGGCAACATTGTGCACCCCTTGACCTCGCTGACTTCCAGGAAGCAGCCGAGACTTGTGATCTGGACTGACGCCTGTCAGAACGCCTTTGACACCCTGAAAACTGCAATGTGTACAGCACCGGTCCTCCAGGCACCCGACTTTTCAAAAGAATTCATTGTCCAGACAGACGCTTCAGAGCATGGTGTGGGGGCTGTTCTAGCACAGATGAATGAGGAGGGCCGAGACTTACCTGTAGCCTTCATCAGCCGGAGGTTACTTCCCAGGGAACAAAGGTGGAGTGCGATAGAGCGTGAGGCATTTGCTGTGGTCTGGGCGCTGAAGAAGCTAAGGCCCTACCTGTTTGGGACTCACTTCCGGGTTCAGACAGACCACAGGCCCCTCAGATGGTTAATGCAGATGAGGGGTGAGAACCCAAAGCTGTTGAGGTGGTCCATTTCCCTACAGGGGATGGACTTTACGGTGGAACACCGCCCTGGTACAGATCACGCCAATGCTGATGGTCTGTCCAGATTTTTCCGCCTTAGTGATGAGGACTCCCTGGGTGAAGGGTAGTTCTCCCCACATTTCAGCTGGAGGGGACACGTGTTAGACCTGGCATCATTGGCATGAGTCTCTCCTCCATTTTTTTCTGGTTGCCTCCTCTGTTTACGATGTTTTTGCTGGATTATTGCTTTGGGCACTGTGCCACTGCTGATCAGTGCCACAGTGCAAGTGCTCCCTATGTTAAATTGTACATTGATTGGTGTTACCATGATTGGCTTGGTTGACTTACTGTTCAGACCCTAGTCTAGTGCACTGCGTGTGCCAAGGGCGTGTAAGTTAACTGCTGCTGGTGGGCTCGCAGCACTGGTTGTGCCACCCACAGAAGCAGCGTGCAAAATGTGTCTCAGGCCTGCCACCGCGGCGCCTGCGTGCCGTCCCTGACTGCCATGTCGACTTGGTAAGGAAACCTACTTACCAGTCTCTAAACCTTCACTTTGCCACATTTCAGACACCTCTATGGTAGGCCCTAGGGCAGGGTGCATTGTTGGTAAAAGGTAGGTCATGCCCTGATGTGTGTGGCATGACCTAATAGTGAATTACAGCCATTTTCGTTTTTCACTATTGAAGGGCTACCTGCCTCCAATAGGCCAGACTGGGCAGACTGATTATTAACTCCATTATAATCTATCTGACTCAGGGAGCATGGTAGCAAGTCGAGTCTAGTATCCCTGAACTCAGAATTTAATAACACACCCTTTAGGATGGATGGTTTTTAAATTCTATGTTTGAAAATAGCACTTTTAGAAAGTGGCTATTTTCTTGTCCAACTATCTACCGGTCTCTGCTGGTTTGGTGTGTGTGTCAGGGGCTGGGTGGCTCCAGAGGTCTGAGTGAGTCAGTGTGGGGTGAATGGGGCGTTTACACATAGAGTGAGGGAAGAGTAGCCTGCCCTGCCTGACACAATACTGGCTCCGCCTCCTGCTGGGCGACTGATAGCCCTGCTCCTGCCAGTGACAATACTGGCTCCGCCTCCTGCTGGGCGGCTGAGGACTCTGCCCTGCTCAGTGAATAGGCCAGGTGCCTCTGCCTGGCAACACCCACAACAAACCTGAGATGGTGGGAATTTCCCTGCTTGGACAAAGGGAACAAAGGAGAGAAGGGGTATAAGAGAAGGACCCCTGAACCAAGAACTCAGATCACTTCTGACAAGGAAACCTGTACCAAGGACAAGAAGCCTGCTGATCTAAGGACTTGCCTCCCCTTTCTGCCAGAGTGCTGTTTTGCTGTGGAGGAACCTGAAAGCTGCTTCTTTATTTTTGCCAAGGAACAAGGAGAGAGGAACTTGGTGTGTACTCTCTGAACACTTGCTAGGAAATCTCCAAGGGCTGGAAGAGTGCCAGTCTCCTGTTGAAGTCACAGGGCCAAAGGACTTCACCATCTGCTGAATTGCTGAATTGCTGGAAAGTGTTGTTTCCAGTACGCAAGGGAGAATCTGCAGTCTCGGCGCCGCCGACGCCGCCGAATCCAGCTCGACACCGTGAGTAACGGCTCCAGTGTCCCGAGCCTTCGACGCCGGCCGCCGGGCCCGATCGACGCCAGCAGCAACGCCAGTGAGCAGTGGGTATCGGCCCCGGCTCCAAGTGACCCCGTCTCGACGCCGGTATCGACGCCAGTGAGGAGTGAGTATCGGCTCTACCTCCAAGCGAACCCGTCCCGACGCCGCTGCTGATCGCATCGACTCGACGCCCTTCTCGACACCGTGAGCACTGCTCCGGCCCGACATCCCTCGACGCCGCTGCAGATCGACCCGACTCCGAGGCACGATCGACGCCGACCTCGACGCCGACATCTCGACGCCGTGGATCATCGTTTTCTTCGTTTCTCAAGGTACTGTACTTGTGGGGTCTGTTGCAACTCCAGGCTCGACGTAGCGCTCCTCGCGGTCGACGCCGAACCTTGAGAATCTTGTAGACTCGACGTCGTGTGACTCCTGTGGGGGTTACATTGTTGCCAAAGAACTGTGCTCAGAAGAATACTTTGCTAAAGAACTATTTGCCAAGAAGAAACCTTACTTGAACTATTATTTTTCCTTCCAAAGAGTATTTATTAAGACTGTGGTATATTTTTGTCGTTATTTGGTCTTGTGCTAAGCCTTATATAAAAATACTATTTTTATAATAACTTCTGTGTCGTGTCCATCTGTAGTGTATTCACTTTATTACTGTATGTGGTCATAAATGCTTAACACACTGCCTCTGAGATAAGCCTGTCTGCTCTGCCAAGCTACCAAGGGGGTAGCAGGGGTTATCTGAGTGTGTAATCCCCTTTCCCTGACTAGAGTTGGTTGGTCCCTATTTGTCAGAAGTGTATACCTCTGCCAACTAGAGACCGCCGGTTCTAACACTGTCCTATACATTTCGTAGAAATGATGGGACGTAGCTTAAACATGTCTGATACGAGCGGGATTGCACATGTATTTAAGACCATATGTTCAAAACTGTTAACACCTTTTCAGGCGGTCCTCGGAATCATTCCAAACTTCGTGCATTCGGTGTTTGGTGGTCTGCCTTTAATTCTAGCACTCGTTGCAGGAATCCTGTTTCTTTTCCTGCTACTACGCTATGGCAAGCCTATCCACCGGCGTCACTCCCAGCAACTTGGAGAAAGCTCTCCTAGAACGGAAGTGCCGTGAGCGCATAGTGCAACTTTTGGGCTTAACTCGTCTACGGGAACTTAATACAACATGGTTTCTGTCATTTAGACAGATCTGGCAAGATTGCATCTTACCTGTTCTAAGCTGCCTGCTTTGCAGTGAAGAATGCATGCTAGACATCTGTCTAACACTCCCATCAGTCATGCCAACAGATATCAATACTCTGCTGGACCCGATAACGGCCCATGCTCTGTGTTGTCCCCAGAGGCTGCCAATCCTGATGACGGCATTCGTTGAGATCTCACAGATGCTTCCTGCTGCTGCTGAGGTACGAGATGGATCAACAGGCACACAGGTAACAAAGGACGCGAACATTGCTGCGGCATCCCATGCTGAAGGCGATGCTTCACATCTCTGTGCAGTTAACCTTGTAAACGAGGTGTCCCAACTGTCAACGATATCGGTAGACGATCTTTTGTCTATAAGAGTTGATGATTTCATGTTTTCTCAAGACCCATACACTGACTTTGATTCGCCTCACAGTGTACCAGGAAAGCAATGAATTTGGCCTCCACATTTTCATAACAGAACAGAACTTAGAAAACTTCCTGAATTTTTCTTTTTTTTTTCTAAATTGGAAAATACATGGCAAATCAATCTGCTTACAGTAGAACTATTCATATAGAACAGACTTCTTTGAATACTTCCAGGGATACATTGTCACCTTATTCAGCACAATTTCATTTAGTACCATGTTATGAAATGGCTTTGATTTTTCTGAATATTTGTCAGCCATTTTGTCATGTGTATATATTTCTATTCATTCATATTGCATTTATTTCCGATATATGCTTAGAATGAAAACTGCTTTAAAATATACAGTACCTTTGCATTACATGTTTTAGCAAATATTTTAAACTTCTTTTAGTATGCTTTTAAAGATGTTTTTAGCAACATGTGGTACTCAGTTTAATGTTTAGCATTTTATGTTTAGCATTTAGTATTATCGTTCATTCGAAAGTGGAGTGGGCGATGTATTCCGCTTTAGGTGTCCGTATATAGGTTTTCATGATACATGTCCTTATATAGGCACAATTCGCATTGTCCTTATATAGGCATAAGATCCCAGTCCTTATTTAGGTATTAGCCATGCTATCCAAATACAGGCATGGTCACTTACATCCGTCCACCCCAATGTCACAACAATTTCCTAGAAACCAGACCCTTAAGCTCTTGGGAGTTCCCCTAGCACAGGATTATTGATTTCTCCAAGAACTCATTTATTATGCATGAACCGCTATTCCTTAAGGGTTCATTCCTGACCTCTTCCTCTGCCCGACTTTACCTCAATGCTAACATTCCATGGCACCCACCAGGTATAAATATACCTTCCCTTGCCCAAGCAAGTGGGAGGAGACCTCGACTTTAGAGGAGCCCGCGTCCCGGCCTGACGCACTGACAAAATACGCTGTCATTCCTGCTCACAGAGAATCCAGCTTCCAGTGTTCTGACTCCCTTCGTGGGGTGTTAGAGTTCGAGACTCGGAAAGAGATTCCCTCCTCTCTCATTCTCAAGGTATGGAGTTGACTAGAACCTAGAGGAACTCTTGGCATACCAGACTTGGCATACCAGACAATAGCATACAGCACCTACTTCTTACATTGTACTACACTTAGGTTAGGTACACTGGAGTAGAACTAGTTAGAGAAGCATCTCATGAGTACTCACATTTTTAGCTTATGTTATTTATGTATATGGATATATGTGTCATAGCTAAAAGATAATGCTAGCGCAGTATTATTTCTTTCTACTGCTTACGCTGTACATAATATATCTCGCATACTGTCTTGTGATTGTAACAGCTCATATCTCTTCAACGAGAAACAAGACTGTTCAATAAATCCTTTTATTGAAACGCCCGTCTATTCTTTCTGTATAACTCTGAAGAAACTAAGCATGCACGATTAGCTGAGTGAAACTGTTATCTGTTGTTTCCACGATTCTGAGAGTGTTCCGATTCTAAAGGGAAACAAAGTTGTCATGTTTATGCGGTTGCCAGAAACGACTCCCTTCTTGTTCACAAGGAGTTTCTTGTGGCCTCTGAGTTAGCTGGTACAAATTAATTAAGTTTAATATACTCGATAGGGGCATACTGACCTCAGTCCTATGCCAAATCTATAGGGTATATTATTCCAATGAGCAGAGCCTATTAGGGAAATAGGAACTACACTGCAGTCCGGTCATGTTGAGCAGTGTCTGGGCCCCCAACTCCTGCCACCGTCTCCCCACTGATGACTGTAGACACCATTTCATCCATCTCGCCCAGCTCCTCCTGTGGTGCTGGGCTCCCTCCTCCAGTCTGCCTTGCTGCCTTCCGGTTGTTTGCGAGTTTCTGCTTTGTTTTGCACTTGACATAATGCCAGCACCTCTTGATCTCTTCCATTGTCCTCTTCAGCACTCCGACTGCATTCACCTTGTCCACAATGGTCTGCCATAATCCATTTTTAGTTCCCAGTGACACAGTGGAGGTGACGAACAGTAGTTGATGGTGTTCTATCACCTCGTTATCAGGATCCTGTTTTCCTGCAGACTGAACTGCTTCTTCCTACTCTTCTTGTCCTTGCCCTTCCCTGACCCCGAGGTCCCAGGCTGTTCCTCCGGGGGGCTTGTGGTGTTCTGGTTGTCCTCTGCACTTGCTCCGGCTGCCTCCATTGTGCTTCACTGTTGTTTGGCTTTTGTTGTGTTTTTTTTCTCCGACTTTTATGGTGCATTTTATGCTGCGTGGGATTTGCAGGCCTGTGGCTGGTTTTCGCTGATTTTTGTATCGCGATTGGCATCATCGCTACTATTTTCACGTTCGTGTTTCGCATTTTTGCTGCGTCGGGTTGATTTTAGCGTGTTCATTTGACGCGTTGTCATGGGTCTATCGCATGGTACCGCAGTGTTGAGAATACCACGTTCACATGGAGTTATTTTCCCGTGATAGACTGCGATGTGAACGGTTGCGTTAAGATAAATTTGTGATGGTTATCACAGGTTCTTGAGAATATCCCCCTGTGTAGTTTTTAAGTTAGGGTCATCAGCTGAACCAGACGTGTCACACTACACATAGAAGTGTAGACATATCCGAGGAATGGTAGCAGTCAGATATTCAAACTTGACAAAGTACGCTTCCAATTCAAAGCACAGACCTCACTAAGTACGGCCTACTTGCAGTGTACCATTGCAGAGACTCATTTGTACTAGGATAAAGGTTAATATATCTTGAACTTTTTTTAAAGGTTGCTTTTCTCTATCAGTTTCATTACAGAGGAAGAGCTTGCATTGCCAGGCCTAGCACAAAATCAAAGACCGACTCCTGTCATGCTACTTTTATGAGTGTCAGCATATTTCTAGAGACCTGAAAGAGTATGTCAGTGCCTTTTAGGGATGACATGACAATTATTAAATAGCCTTTAAGTACTAGATTACCTCTGTTTCAAGCTGCGTGCTCTCTAAATATGTGTAGTAGAAGCTACATGGATCATTTTCTCCTCATTGCACAGGACAGCCAGGTATAAAGCAGTGTGTTCAAGTGCTTCCGTGACCCCTGTCTAAGTAACAGATCAGTGCTTTTTGAACTGAATCCTGACCTAGCTGCTACAAAATAATTTGTACAGGGGTATGATACACTGTATAGTTTTCAAGTTAGGGTCATCAGCTGCACCACAAGTGACAGAGTAAACATAGAAGTGCAGACATACCTAACACATGGAAGGCATCAGACATTCAAATTTGACACAGTACACTTTCAGTTTAAATTACACAGCTGGCTATATACAATCTACCTGCAGTATACCATTGCAGAGACTTATATGGACTAGGATAAAGGGTAATACATCTTGCAACATGTTTTAAAACTCACTTAAAAGGACAACTCCTGTCATGCCACTCATGCCATGTGGGTCTCAACATCTTTCTAAAAACACCAATGAGTGTGCCAGTGCCTTTTAGGGGACAGGATGGCACATGTAAAGAAGCCTATAGGTAATAGACTACATCTGTTTCACACTTCATGTTCTCCAAATGTGCGTAATAGAAGCTGCTTGCATCACTTGTTGTTCAATATACAGGGCAACCATGTATAAAGCTGTGTGTTCAAGTGCTTCCATGACTCCTGCCTGGCTAAGAGATCTGTGGTTGTGGGACTGAAGATTGAAGTCATTCTTTAAAAAATTGTGCAGGGGTATAATAGACTTAATCATTTTTAAGTAAGGGTCATCAGCTGCACCACACGTGTTAGACTACATGTAGAAGTGCAGACATATATGAGGCATGGTACCAGTCAAATATTCAAACCCGACAAAGTACGCCTTCAGTTGAAAGCGCACACCTCACTAAGTATGGCCTAGTTGCAGTGTACAGTTGCAGAGGCTTATATGGACTGGGATAAAGGTTGATACATCTTAAACTTGTTTTAAAGCTCAATTTCTTTACTAGTTGTATTAAAGAGGCAGAGCTTGCACTGCCAGGCCTAACTCAAAATGAAAAACCAACTCCTGTCATGCCACTCTTTTGAGTCTTAGCATCTTTCTAAAGACATCAATGAGTGTGTCAGTGCCTTTTAGGGGACAAGATTACACATGTAAACAAGCCTCCAGGTAGTAGACTACATCTGTTTCACACTGCATGTTCTCCACATGTGCGTAGTAGAATCTGCATGGATAACATTCTCCTCATTATACAGGGCAGCCAGGTATAAAGCTGTCTGTTCAAGTGCTTCCGTGATGCCTTTCTAACTAACAGATCAGTCCTTTTAGAACTGAATGCTGACACATCTGTAACAAAATTTGTGCAGGTGGTATGATAGACTGTATCGTTTTTAAGTTAGGATAACCAGCTGCACCACTCATGTCAGATTACACGTAGAAGTGAAGACATGTCTGAGGAATGCTAGCAGTAGGATATTGAAACTTGGGGGCTTGGCCAAGCAAGATGGCAGAGTAGTCACATTCTCTGTGAGCTCTTGTGTCTATGAATCTGACATTCAACCTAACTGTGCTAAACTATGCATTTTTGTTAGGAAATATCAGGTTCCCCTTCCCCTAATTATCTATGCACTGCTGATAACATCGGAGTTAGGAGCCGGGAGTAATGGGGTGGACTGGGCTGCATGGGCCAGAGCTGAACGGCCATCTTGTGGACTCCGGTGGCCGAGTATATGACGCTGTGGGGGGAAAGAGAGTTGCCCACTGCCAATGACCTGATCTGCGGTGAATCGCCTGGAGGTGGATCAACCAGAGCAGCTGCTGACATGGGCGGAATCCTGCTGATAGGCGCAGGTGGCAAGCGGAGACGGAGGTGAGCTGCGCTGCGCTCCCCCTGCCTGTGCCGGCAGTTGGAGATCTCGGGGGATGCGCTTCCCTAAGGCACTGCACTGAGTACCCCCGGCCGCTGTGCAGCTGGCCAGGGAGGCGTGCAGCGCCTGTCCTGACTGCACTGGATCCCTGATTGGTCTCCTTTGTTGGTGCAGGACTGAATGGGGGGGTGGCCCACTGTGGTGTGGATCCAGCTGCTGTGGAACACTTGAGGGGTGACCTCCGCTCATTGGAGACACACGAGTAGGCCGGAAGAAACGCCCCAGAGGCAGTTCGGGGATCGTGACGGCAGACATCCCAGTTTGTCTATCACGGTGGTCTTGCTGGGAGGGGAAAGCTGGCTGCTGCCATGTGTTGCAATTGAACTGGGACCCTCAAGACCACTGAAGGTGTGCATGAATATCCGCACCTTGAGTTTCCCAGAGATACAATCAAGACTTGTGGCACCCCTGCACTACTGGCGGGAGTAAATACAGTGTTGGCCAATGATAATGCCTGCAACTCCAATAATTAAGTAAGCACCATAAGTAAGTTTAGAATATCAGTCGCTACACCAGAGTGACAACCAAACGTATCTTCCGTAGCATACCTTTCTAGAGGTTGCAGGGGTAACACCGTTTGACAATAATATTATACTTTGTAACAGTGCTGGGAACTTTCCTTTCAGTGATATATGGCTAACAACACAAATTATGGTGAAAGATAAAGGCAACAAGATTACCCAGACTAATAAGATCTCTAATTATGCCCAACCACTGCCATTGTAACAAGGGGCCTAGATGGCAACGCTGCCTGCGGATGCAGAGGTACCGGCGCAGAGCACTGCCAGACCTCCATACAAAATGGAAATAATAACAGCTATCCATGCTACGAGGGATGAATTAAAAACCAAGATTGACTCTGTGGCAACTATTAAACAAACTGTTGGCACGCTACAAACAGAGATGGGCTCGTTAAGGTACATAGTGATCAGTCTACAGCAAAAAGTGGTACGCCTAGTTGCACAGGCTGAAGATGCTGAAGTGAGGTCGCGATGAAATAATCTTCGGTTCATCAGATTTCCTGAGAAATCAGAAGGTCGGTCAACAGAGTTATTTCTGGAAAAATTGGATGATCGACATCATGGCCCCAAAGAAACCATTGCACTTCTTCACAGTGGAGAGGGCACACCGGGCGCTGATCCCTCCCTCCCCGAAGCCGGGAGTGCGTCCATTAGCCATTTTAGCCTGCTTTATGAATTTCCGGGATCGCAATTTAATATTACAATTGTCACACAACAAAGGCCAGCTAACATATGAAGGACATCAGATCTCTGTCTACCCGAATTACATGCAGAAAGTGTCAGGAGCAACGATTATCCTTCTTAGCTGTGAAGTGACGTCTGAGAGATTTGAACCTCCGCTACAGTCTTTTCTTCCCGGTAAAATTGCGGGTGGAACACAGCAGCAAAGCATTGTTCTTCTTCTCTGCAGCGGAAGCAGCGGACTGGCTGGACACAAGGGGTTCACCGGGGGCCTGTCTGGTTCCCTCAACGATGACGCCAAAGAAGCCTGGGACTCGAAGTCAATTGAGGAATCATCGACACCAGGGACAGTCGTAGAGCACTACTAAAAGCCGCAGTCCCTCCAAGATCCGGGTCTGCCCTGATGGCATGTTACAAGCATAGGTCATAGTGCCAGACTCAAGGCCATCATCACATGGATGCTTAAAGGGGAAAGTGTTGGACATCCTTGATATGATAAGATTCCCTCGACACATGTACACAGTGTATTTGGTAGGATTGAAAGAAAAGAGGGATTGGGAGATGACATTAATGTATTATAGAGTTTGTCATAGTTTAAAATTGATAGCGGGATCCCAGGACCCCCTCCAGAGGCTGGTGCCTGTTGATGGAGCTGGAGCATGCCCTCACACCTTGACAGCTATCCAACCACTTACCTAGAATGGGGAGGGAGGGAGGTTGCTCGAATATTTTTGTTTAATACATACTAAGGTTATAAGTTGGGGGGTTACGGTAGGGAAATGGGGCGACATCTACATATCTACACTTGGCTACTTATGGCATGGGTGGGGACTGTGATATTGCCCACGGAGAGGGGGTAGTTGTGGAAGTTATGTTGGAAAATGAACAGACTGTCCGTTGCAAGGACCCCATGTCAGACCATCTCATACTGTATGATTTGCTGGTAGTGATCACCTTTCTATGGGCAGAGTTTCCTGATCCTAGTTGGAGTGGTAGGCGTAAGGTATTGAGGCAACCACCATGAGTTAGCTAATCACATGAAATGTGCGAGGCATGGCTATGTTTGAGAAACGTAGGCACATATTTGCCTATCTAAAAAGATATAGGGTGGTGGTGGCTTGCTTCCAGGAGACTCGTATTTGGGGAGACCCTATAAAATGTTTGAGGAACCGTTGGAGGGTACAACTTTACGTCACCTCCTACTCTGGTTTTGCATGAGGGGCCCTAAACTGGGTGGCACTGGGGCTCCCATTTCAACACTTGCACCATGTTACTGGTCTGGAAGGGCGATACTTTGTTTTGCATGGGAGGTTGGATGGATCAGAAATATGCATCGTTAATCTATATGCACCAAATGATGACAGCGCTTTCTTTTATGGAGATCTGCTCAGTATTGCCTACCCCTACCTGGGGGCCCCAATATTGCCTGCGGGCGATATCAATTGAGTGCTGGATGGTAGCCTGGATAGAGATCCACCAAAGTTGCACACAAAACCAAACATGACCACAGCGTTATAAGGGGTGATACAGGGATTACACCTGCGAGATACATGGAGGGAACACCACCCTACAGTGAAACACTTTTCATGTTATACACCAGCCACACACACTTCCAGGAGATTGTACTATTGGTTTTTATCCTCAGATTTGTGTTGGAGTGTAGGAGGAATAACATATCAACCAAGATACCTCTCGGACCATGACCCGGTTTTATTGGAGCTGGGGTCCAGGGGAGTGAGACCCGACATATCTCTCTGGCCGCTTAATAATGACGCACTCACAGATCCGCCATTTATTTCCACAACCTCCACGCAGTTGAGTAATTACTTCTAGGACTATTGGGGAGCGGCCTCGAGTCGTGTGAAAGAGTGGGAGGCCATGAAAGTTGCGATTAGAGGGGTGTGCATAAAAACGACGTTTGGAGTTCGAACACAGCTGAAACGAGATATTGCTAAACATGAATCCACACTGGGAAAATTAAAGGCCGAGCTTCACACGACCCCACAAAAGCTAAAAGAGTGGACTGAAGCCAAGGAGGCACTTATGTCGCACTTCCATAGGTCAGAAAAATATGTCCATACAACATATAGACAGCGTCTCTATAGAGAAGGTGATAGAACGGGGACACTCTTGGCATGACTGCTCAAACAAGAAAAGCCTGCCACCCAAATATTACAAATGAGGGATGGGAACGGGGTGTTGGTGTACACACAACGGGCTTTCACGGAGGCAATGGTGACGCACCTGGAGAAAATATACACAATCAGCTCTGCACCAGAGCTGGAAATAGTGATACATTATTTAGCTGCACTGGACCTCCCCCATCTTACTAGGGAAGAGCAAGAATCTCTAGATTCCCCAATCACCAAAGATTAAATAATTGGTGCCATAGGACTTCTTAAGGCAGGATGGACTCCCCACAGAGTTCTATAGATGCTTTGGAGTGCTGCTGGTGGATAGACTACTGGAGGTCTACAACGAGGCACTGAGCACAGGTGTGCTTCCTCCCACCATGAGCTAAGCACTTGTCACCATGATCCTTAAAAATGATAGAGACCCAGACCTACCCGGCTCCTATAGGCCAATATCACTGCTAAACATTGATGTTAAAATCTTGAGTGGTATTCTGGCTGAGCATCTTCTACCGCTGATGAAACGATGGGTCCACCCCAACCAGTCGGGGTTTATACCCAGGCAGAACACAACTTATAATTTAAGACGATTGGCACATGTGTGGCAGGCTCCTGATCTGCTGGGCACTGATGCTGCGGTCGCCTCTTTGGATAGCGAGCAGGTGTTCGATTTGGTGGAGTGGCCATATCCGTGACAGGTTCTGAGTCGGTTAGGACTCAGGCCACAATATCTGCAGTGGAGCCAGCTGCTCTATATTGCCCCCACGGCCCGAGTATGGGTGGGTAGAACAATGTCAAGGTCCATAGTCTTGCGACGTGGCTCCCACCAGTGGTGCCCACTATCGCCATTACTGTTGGCCATCTCTATGGAACCCATGGCCATGCGGCTGAGAATGGTAATGGACACCTGGGGTATACGATTGGGAAACAAAAATCATGTGGTATCGCTTTATACGGATGATATCTTGGTATATTTGAGACAACCGGCACAATCAGTCCCGACACTGCTAGAGGAAATGCAACAATTTGGTAATGTCTCGGGATTAAACATCAACCCCACAAAATATAGACTGATACCAATTGGCAGACTGTCATGGCTATACCATGGTCGGAAGAGGGGACGCGATACTTGGGGGTCTATCTGGCGGGCTCTGCTGATGCCTACCATAGACTAAATATCAGACGGGTGGTGGAGGGATTGAGAGGCTCAATTCGTTTTTTGGGCAGACTTGCCGCTATCACTAATGGGGTGAATAGCAATTATTAAAATGATTGTGCTGCCGTGTTGCCTTTACATGCTACAGCATTATTTCTATATGGTACCATGCTCCTATTTTAAAACGCTAGAAATCCTGATGGGAGACCTTCTATGGGATAAGAAGTGGAGACGTGTGAGTTTAATGACATTACAAAGAACTTTGGGGATGGGGAGACTTGAGGTTCCGAGACTGGAACTTTATTATATGGCCTCCTAGCTTCAGTTTGAGGTTCACTGGATTGACGATAAAGAAAATTGGGAGAAATCCATTCTGGCTGGCGCGTACAGTAGATATGCACTCGCAAGACTATTGATGATGGGAGATGCAGTCACTGAGCAATACCCATACATAATATGACATGTAGCAATAGTCTGAGAAAATGCGGTCCGATGAGTGAATGGACATGCCCCATACGCACCAGACATGCCCCTATGGTAGATTCGACCATTTGCCGCGATTGCGGACTCCATGTCAATACAACGTTGGAAGGATGGGGCATGTCTACTTATTGGAGATCTTTATAGGGAAGGACAATTTATAACGCAACAAGTTGATAGCAGTGCTTCGGAACCATTGCCCCCCTGCCCGTTAGCTACCCCTTGTCTACTTGACGTGAGTGCCGAACATGCCATCTGCAAGGACACTATCAACCCCAACAGATCAGCTACCCTCCGAAACAGAAGCGTGGTCAAAAGCTATCTAGCCCCTGTTCACCTGTCCGCCCTGACTCCCGGCACTTCCTCCGACCCCTCTGTGACTGGTCTCTTAATCAACTACCGATCAGCATCTAAGCACACCGCCGATATTGCCGACCTCACCCTGAATAAAAATGTTGACTTAGCAATCCTAATAGAATCATGGCTTAACGAATCCTCATCTCCCTTCCTGGACCTCTTAGTCCCTCCCACCTATAACATTGCAAGGCTGGACAGGCAATTTAGCAAGAAAGGAGGAGGCATCGCTTGCATCTACCGCTCTAACCTTCTAGTCACGGAACTTCTGGCGGATACCACCGACTCCTGCGAATACCTCGCCCTCTCCATTTGCAGCAACTCCACCGAACTGTGTAATCTTCACATCTTCTACCACCCACCAGGCTTGAAGGACTCCTTCACTGACCACCTCAAGGAAATCATCACATCTAAGATTTCCTCCAACGCCAAAGATATTTTCCTGGGTGACTTCAACTCACACTAGAACGATCCCAAGGATCCTCATGTCAACGCCATTAAAGACCTCTTGGCCGATCAAGCCCTGTCCCAAGCCTGTTCACTCCTAAATCACTCGAAAGGGGCGACTCGTGACTGGATCATCTCCAAAGAATCAACAGTCAAGCTTATCTCTATAGACCCTTTTGACTGGTTTGACCATCACACCATTTCCTTCCTACTACCTGGTACCCACAAGTCAAGGGCACCGCAACCGGTGATTCCTAAACGTTAGATCAGAGACACCAAGAACCTGGACAAGAGGGAACTGGAGGCGCGCTGCAAATCTGACCTCCCCCCTGCCATATCACAACAGTCAGTGACCTCAACGATCACTACTCTGCGACCATATCGATCATTCTGGATGACCTAGCCCCACTAAAACTGAAAAGAACCCAAATCAAAGACAGAAACCATTGGTTCTGGACCCCTCAACAATGAGAGGAGATCCCTACGACAATCTGAAAGAATCTGGCAACAGCAACCCTCTGCCGCACATCTAAAACTTCTCTTCATACAACAGGAACATCCTCAACACAAAAAAATAATTCTTCAGATCGGAACTGGGGAATGCAAAGAACAGACCCTGCAAGCTCTTCAAGCTGGTCAAACATGAATCTAATAAAATGGCCAATTCAGCGAAAGAAACCCCAAAGGCTCTAATATCATCTGAGGAATTCTCTGCTTTCTTCGCTGACAAAATCACAGCCTTAGGTAAGGAAATCAGTTCAGCTACATACTCGCAACCCCTTCCTTACCTGCCTCCACCCTCCGCCCTGCCTCAACAGGCTTCACCTAAAAATCAAGCTCACTGGAACGACTTCAAACTCTATGACAAAGATTCCGTCTCTAAAATCCTATCTACTTTAAACCCGAACAACCATTTTAATGACCCGCTCCCCTCCAACTGCCTAGCTGCCCCCGCTCGAGCTATTATTCCTAGCTGGACTGCAATAATTAATGCCTCTCTCCGGCAGGGATCGATTCCAGACTCTCTGAAAGCTGGGCAAGTCCTCCCCATCTTGAAAAAGCCGTCGCTGGATCCAGATTCCCCTGACAACTTCAGGCCTATCTTCAACATCCCCTATTAGCCAAAGTGCTGGAGAAGTGTGTACAACAGCAGCTAAGTCAACATATCAACAATTTCCACCTACTCGACGACCTCCAATGCGGGTTCAGACCTGGGCACAGCACTGAAACCACCATGCTCCACATCGTTGATGATGCCCTCCAAGCCCTTGACCAATGCAAAACCTGTCTCCTGATCCTCCTTGAACTATCCTCGGCCTTCGACACGGTCAACCATGAAAACTCAGTCGAACGCCTCAAACTCAGGATGGGTTTGGATGGCTCTGTGCGAGAATGGTTCAGGTCCTTCCTCCAAAACCAATCACAAAGATTCCTAATTAACGGCAACCTATCTGCTGCCTCTCCGGTCACAGTTGGAGTCTCCCAAGGATCAACCTTGTCCCCCACTTCAACCTTTACCTTGAACCGCTTACTGAAATACTGCGCACTGCGAATATCTCCTACCATATGTACACTGACGACACTTAGATCTACATCAAAACCTCATCGCTCGAGGAGATCCTCTCCCTGAACAAAGCCCTGAAACTGACTGTTCAATGGCTCACCTCCAATCAACTCAAACTCAATGCAAAGAAAACCGAATCTCTCCTAATTTACCCTCCAAAAACCAACCCGGAGATCCAAATGTGGATTAAGGCTATCACAGCCTTAAATTGCCCACCGACCATCGTGGCCTGGGCCAAATCCCTGGGTATTACCCTTCACTGCAACCTGAACATGCGGGACCACATCAACTCGATGGCCAAAGCTTCTAGATTCCACCTGACCTAAGGAAACTGAAACCCTTTCTCGATGCTCCCGACCTAAAAATGGCAGTCCAAGCACTAGTCATCTCTAGACTGGAATATGGCTGCTCTACCCTCTCGAGTTTACCCAAGATCTCCCTGGCACCATTAAAACCGGCCTCAAAGCGGCAGCCAGACTGCTTACTGGCACAAGGAAATTCAACCACATTTCTCCACACCTGAAAGCTCTAAACTGGCTTCCTCTCGAGGCAATAATACAGCTTACACTAGCCTGCATTACACACAAGGCTTTATACTCAAACTTTCCCGCATATCTTGCACAGAAACTTGTGGTTTCCGGAGGTCCCAGAAACTCTTTGTCAGCCAGAGACCTATTGCTCCAGCTTCTACGTTTTCGGAAAAAAAACTGCAATCAGGCCTTCACTGGGGCCGCTCCAAGAATATGGAACTCTCTCCCACCCGCCATCAGAAGAATCCCTTCTTTTACTCGCTTCAAAAAGGATGCCAAAACCTTCTTTATGGTCAAATTCCTCCTTTATATTCTGCCTTCAAACACCTTTGAGACCCTGATCTACTTCCGACTATTGCCTCCCTTGGATTACCCAGTCACCCCACCAAGATACCGGGGACCTTGTCTTGAGTATTTGTAATAGTAAAATATATATATATCCCCCATGTAACCTGCAATGGGGCCCTGTCTTGAGAAATTGTAACTGTATACTGTACATACGTGCCCTTCTATCCCCTTATGTACCCAGCACCCCCCCTCTTAATCGATTGTTTATTCCTGTGATTCCAAGCCTTTTTGTACATTGCTATGATTCCTGTAAAGCGCTCTGATACCCTAATGGGTCAAGTTCGCACTCTATAAAACACAAAATAAATAACAATATGCGCAAACTGAATTTGAATTGGGTCTAGGGCAGTATCTGCAATCTGCAAAAATATTGAGTGTGGTCCGGGGGTTGTGGCCAAATTTCTCCACTGAGCCCCCCACCACTAATACACTAGTGACAATGCTAACCATAGCACAGGGGAGGAGACTCATTTCTCACATTTATCGAGCGCTACGTAGTGATGTACCGCTGGAGCCCCTAAGGTATTAGCACAACTGGGATACAATACTCACTGAGCCTCTGACTGACCCCGAATGAAGAAAGGTACACAAAGGGTTACCTAAAGTAAGCGCTAATACACAGTTTAAACTACTTCACTATAATATCATACACCAAACGCAGAATTTCAGCGTTTGCTATCGCAATTTAGGCAGTGTGCAATGGAGCACGCAAAAACCCAATCGCAAAATTTGCAATTCCCTATTTTGGGAATGCATTTCAGGAATCCCAAATTGCGATTCTTTAAATGCAATGTAGAAAGCACCAAAGTTGTGTGATTTTGGCTTAAGGAATCGCAAATTACCACCAACTTCAGGTTGGTGGTAATTTGCGATCTCTTTGAAAAATGCACTTTTTTGCATTTTTCAAAGTGCCATGTGGCGCACATACATGCCCTAAGGGCATGTATGTATGCCACATGGCACTTTGCATGCTTATTTCAGGGGTGCAACAGGGTGTCCTATTGACACCCTTGCAACCTTGAAATTGCTTTCTCAATTTGCGATTCTCTAATTGGGAATCGCAAATTGAGAATGTCTTTCCATTCATTCCTATGGCCCTCTAGCCCATAGGAATGAATGGGAAGGTATTCCTTATTTGCGAATCTCAATTTGCGATTTGCAAATAAGGAATATGTAGGAATCGCAAAATATTTAGCAAATCCTACATACATTGCATTTTGCGATTCTCTAATTGCGATTCCCTAAAAATTGCAATTTGAGAACCGCAAAACACGTTTTTAGTACATATGGCCCTTGGTAACATGTTTTAAAGCTCACTTTTCTCTATCAGTTCGATTAGACAGGCAGACCTCACAATGCCAGGCCTGAAAGGCAGACTCCTGTGGTGCCACTCTTGTGAGTTTCAGCATCTTTCTATAGACCTCAATGAGTGTGTCAGTGCCTTTTTATGGGAAAGATGACACATGTAAAGAAGCCTATAGATATTAGATTACCTCTGTTTCCCATAGCATGCTCTCTGAATGTGTGTAGCAGAAGCTTTATGCATCACTTGCAGTTCCTTATAGAGGGCAGCTCTATATAAAGCTGTGTGTTTGAGTGCTTCTGTGACTCCTACCTAGCTAAGAGATATGTGCTTCTGGAACTGAATGCTGAAGTAGCTCTAACAAGATTTGTGCAATGGTATGATAGACTATAGTTTTTAAGTTAGGGTGATCGGTTATACCACACGTGTCAGATTATACATATAAGTGCAGATATACCTAAGAGATAATAGAAGTCAAAAATTCAAACGTGATACAGTATGCTTTCAGTTTAAAGAAAACATATCACGGTGTATGACCTACTTGCAGTGTACCTTGCAGAAACGTATATGGACTAGGAAACATGTAAATACATGTGACAACATCTTTTAAAGCTTACTTTTCTTTATCAGTTTCAGAACAGAGGCAGAGCTGGCAATGCTAGGCCTAACCCAAAATGAAAGGCAGACTCCTATCATGCCACTCTAGTGAGTCTCAACATGTTTCTAGAGACCTCAATCAGTATGTCAGTGCCTTTTAGGGGTGCCATGACAAATATTAATTAGCTTTTAAGTGCTAGATTACCTCTGTTTTACACCGCATGCTCTCCAAATGTGTGTAGCATAAGCTTCATGGATCACTTTCTCCTCATTATACTTGGCAACTAGGTATGAAGCTGTGTGGTTCAAGTGTTTCCGTGATGCCTGTCTAAGTAAAAGATCAGTGCTTTTGGGACTGAATGCTGATGTAGCTCTGACAAAATTTGAGCAGGGGAATGATAGATTGTATAGTTTTTAAGTTGGGCTCATCAGCTGCACCATACATGTTAGACTACACGTACAAGTGTAGACAAACCCGAGACATGGTAGCAGTCAGACATTTAAACTTGACCAAGTATGTTTTCAGTTTAAAGCACACTACTCACTATCTACGGTCTTCTTGCAGTGTACCTTTAAAGAGACTTATATG
The DNA here is from genome assembly GCF_964204655.1 of Triturus cristatus. NCBI lineage: Eukaryota > Metazoa > Chordata > Amphibia > Caudata > Salamandridae > Triturus > Triturus cristatus. The sequence continues at coordinate 1,176,646,031 of NC_140589.1, read as the reverse complement.
GACTCAGATAGAAGTTAATACATTTGCCAATATGTTTTAAATCTCACTTTTCTCTAACATTTTATTCAGAGATACAGAGCTCTCAATGCCAGTCCTAAGCCAAAATAAAAGGCTGACTCCTGTCTAGGCCTGGGCGGTGAACTTCGCTCCGTTCGTGGAGTTTGCTGAGTTTTTTGCACTCCACGGAGCTTGCGTAATGCAGAAAACTAAGCTTTGCGATGTGCAGTGGTGTTTTTTCCCCGCTTACGATCGCGAACGGTAAGTTTTCGATCGCGAACGGTAAGCTTGCGAGTGTGAGCTGTCGCACGGATAGAATTTCTACCCGAGCGGTAGGAATACCAGCACAAACTGCACTTCGCACTGCACTCTGCCACTTGCGTAACTTCGCAGAGCTTTTGGTAACTTCACGGAGCTCCGCGTAGCAAAACTCCGCAAACTACGCCCAGGCCTACTTTCATGCCACTCTTCTGAGTGTCAGCATATTTCTAGAGACCTCATTGAGTGTGTCAGTGCCTTTTTAGGAGCAAGATTACATAATGTAAAGAAGCCTATAGGTACTAGACGATATGTGTTTCACTCTGCATGCTCTCTGCGTGCATCACTTACTGTTCATTATACAGGGCAAGGACATATAAAGCTGTGTGTTCAAGGGCGTCCCTCCTGTATAGCTAAGAGATCTGTGGTTGTTGGACTGAAGGCTGAAGTAACTCTGACAACATTTGTGCAAGGATATAATAGACTGTATAGTTTTTAAGTTAGGGTCATCAGCTGCACCACATGTATCAGACAATATGTAGAAGTGCAGACATATCTGAGGCATGGTAATAGTCAGATATTCCAATTTGACAGAGTGCACTTTCAGTTTAAAGCATACACCTCAATAAGTGCGGCCTACTTGCAGTGTACCATTGAAGAGACTTATATGGACTAGGATAAAGGTTAACACATATTGAACTTGTTTTAAAGCTTGCTTTCCTCTTTCATTAGAGAGGCAGAGCCCACAATGCCAGACCTAAAACAAAATGAAAGGCTGACTCTCGTCATGCCACTCTATTTTTTAAGATAAATGGTATTCCTGGAGTTCATTTCACACATTTAGTTTGAATAATGCAATGGTTTCATAACACAACCTGTGGGAAAGGGGAGGTTTGGTTTTTTAAATGAGAACGCATTAGTTTGATATACACGCATGCAAATGATTTAGAGGTTGAAGAGTGAGGTGGATTATGGGAGTGTGAGTCTTTAGACAGAATTACGGAGGCAATTGATAGAAGCAGCTGGGGAATTCAGTCACGTGAGGCAGTCTTGATAAAAGGGAGGGAGAGTGAGTACGGCTGATAATTTAGATTACGATGGAGAGTAGGAAGAAGCAGTCTGTTAACGGAGCACCGAACGAAGGGTCGGAATACTAATGGTGACTGTTCTTTGAAAGGTAAAAATGTGGGATATGGGGAAGGAGGGGTGTTGAGGAGGAGAGTGGAAGGGAAGTAGAGCAAGGGCAGGACTCACAAGTAAGAGTATGTTTTTTTGATGAAATGGTTGGTACGATGTTTTTCACGCCTACAGGGTAACCACAGTTGAGGGTGACATTGGGAGAAACACGGGGTAAACAGCAATAGTATTTGAATTTCGTTTGTTTAAGACACAAATCTGTATTTAGACGCTGCGTTTAACATTTAAACATTGTTTATAAATTGACTGACACTGTTTATTGCATTTTCAGTAACCCCTGACGAAGAGCCAAGTAGACTCGAAATGCATTGGGTATTTACAAAGCTTGTAACTTCATAATGTGGTTGATGTGGACGTACCTCTGTATAAAGCTTGGATTGCGTACAAGTGGTATTTGAAGACGTTAATAAAGACTACAGATTTGATCACACTGTCTCCATTGTGATGAAAAAATTATAGTATATGGATTAAATATTGGAGAACAAAACAGTTATAATGAGTTAACTTGGAGTACTGGATAAGAGTAATATATTGGCGGGATTAATTCCCACTTTTTGCAGTGCGACAGTGGGAGCGCAAGAGGTGTGCTCTTCCTTTAATACACTCTTCTGACTATCAGCATCTTTACAGAGACCTTAAGGAGTGTGCCAGTGCCTTATTACGGACAAGATGACATATGTAAAGAATCCTATAGGTACTAGACCTGTTTCACACCACATGCTCCCTAAATGTGTGTAGAAGAAACTGCATGTATAACTTTCTGCTCAGTGTCATTGTCACAATCTTTATTCAATTTTAGAAATGAAATCACAAAAGACAAATCAGTTAAAATGAACAGAATTTTACATCCACATATTCACACTTTCTTTAAAACCCCTGAAAAATAACATAAAAGAAAAAAACAAACTGTGGGTGAATTTTAAAACTGTAAATATAGTAAAGCCGGCCTGACTTGAGTGAAATTCATTGATTTTAAAATTGGTCGCAAAACTTATATTGTAGGGTATCAATCAATCAATCAATGAAACTTTATTCGGATCATTACAATCCATAAAAGTACAGAAGAAAAACAAAACATTTATAAAATCATACAATTAAACAATAAAATGCAGTTTTGCACATAAGGGGTAAACCATATTACTTTAGGACATTGTTAACCGGGCACGAACCACGGTTTTTAGAAAAGAGCTCACGCGAAAGACAAGTTCATCGTCATCCAGGGACAAAATCATTGAAAATGCAAGTTCCAGGCTAAGGGCTTTTAGTTTTTTAAAATACGGGGATAAAAACCATTTAATATACTTCATATAAAATTTACAAAAAAATAAGAAATGTAAAATTGTTTGCCTACTCTGAGAGTCACAAGGGCATGGCTCAACACATTGGTCATTAAAATTCCATAAAGGAAAGCTAAGTGCATATTTAATAGTGCCTGCCCTAAGGCGAAATATAAGGCCATGCTCCCAATGGCTCAACGGGAGAGTTAAATAACTGGGTGTCGGATAAATTGTAAGATTACGGGCTAGGTATCCACGGACACTGGGTTTCAAAGACTCCCTTACTACCCTACTATTGTAGGGTATTATATTCCTAACAGATCATAACAATGTGTAATGTGTAATTGACCGAGACATTGTCACAGTCACATGGGGCAATTCCAAATCCTTAAAACAAGCATGATTAAAAAAAAAATGAACGCAGAAATAGATTCAACCTAAAATAAGTCAAAAACGTCACTGATGACGTGTCATGTTACAAGTCAAATAGGGTTTTAAATTACTAACAGTTTTCACTAAGATTGCATGTCGGACTGAGAATTTCAATAATGCGGAGTCCTCCCGGTCCGCTGCCATCTTGCCCAAGAATGCCACTGCAACCCGTTTGTGATCACAGCTAACTATGTTGGAGACCGTGGGGGGAGACCCAATGCCCTCACAGTCCCAGCCGGCTTCCCGCATTCTTCGGGTGTTGCTTTTCCACATGGGGAGCTGCTGACATTCAGCTCCCCGTGTGGAAAAGCAATATAGTTTGCTATGGGAGGGCAGGAGACTACCGCCCTCTCATAGCAAACAACAGTGTCCTGTGGGGTGAGCACCCCAGGACACTGTAGGAGCCGGCCCTGGGGGGTGGCGGTCCCCAGGGCCCTCGAGGGCTCCAGGAGGGGGGCCATGCAGCCCCCCTCCCCCATTAATTTTTAAAAATTTTGCCTCCGGGATTTGGCCCACCCGGGGGCTAATTATTAATGAAGCGCGGAAGCCCGCGCTTCGGGTTTTTTTTTTCCCCGGCCGGATCCACGCATTTGGCGGTTAAAAAAATAAATAAATAAGGGGGCCCCAGGGGGTCCTTCTGGGACCCCCTAAGCAACACTAGAGGGTCAGAGTATTTCTACCCTGCTCCCTTTACATCTTTCACACACTTATTTCCCTTACTTAATTAGCCTCGCTTCTACCAAGGCTCAAAATGGCTGCCAACAGTTCCTGGTTTTGAATGTAGACAGACACTTGACAGCCAATTAGCATTCCGCGCGTGATCGTAAGGGTGCGCGCTCGGTTGGCAGAGGGTGCGCTTAGGGTGCGCATAGGGTTCGTGGATCATCCAAGGCCATAGATATATCTATCTTTTTTACACTAATTTTCTCAGGAACTAGTGAACGGATTTACACCATTTATGCAAAAGGCACGAGTCTGAACTGAGGACTACCTGTTTGCGTAATTTGGTGTAATTCCGTTCAGTAGTTCGGGCTGTAGCTGCGTCAACAGATCCTATGAGAAATTGCATGGGGAAAACTTGTTTTGGGACCCCCCTTTTTTCTCGGCCCCCACTCGACGAATCACCACGAAACTTTCAGGATAGGAGCAGACCGGAGCTGGCCAAAAGTTTGGAAAGTTTTGCAAAGATTTGTCAACCGTCGCCAGACTTATTGGGAATAGAATGTTGCGGATTTCCTATGGGAAATAGGTCCTAACTATAACTACCTACTGGCGACTGCCAGTAGGTAATATATATATATATATATATATATTCACAGAAAAAACCATAGGTTTCAGGCACGTTATAGTTAGGAATTAGCATTTAAAAAACCTCAGAAATTCACTGAAAAAACCATAGGTTTCAGGGGTGTTATAGTTAGCTGGACTTTTCACTTGTACAAAACCATTGAAATTCCCCCGTTATAGTTAGTTCAGCTAACTATAACTCGCGCGCCCGCAATGCACTGCTGATGACGTCACATATTACATCACTCATGACATGGTCAGTGACATCACTGATGACATCACTGATGACATCTCAAATGACATCACTGATGACATCATCCAGTGAATGTGTGTTTTTCTGAAAATTAAATATGTTTTATATATGTATATCTCAAGGTCGATGGAAGAATAAATGGGTATATAAGTGTCTAAATGGATGATTTGTTTTTGAAAAATTGATTGTGTAACTGACTGATTAAGTGTATCATAGTGAATACATGGCTTAGTGAGTAATGTTTAATTATGTAAATATCTGTATCAGTCTCTCACTTTGTGTATAAGTGGCTGCATGGGTTGGTGAGTAGCTACATGGGTGTCTATATAGGTTATTAGTTGGTTTTTTGAGTATCAGTCTGAGTGTCTGCATGGTTCGGTGGGGGGTATTACGTAGTGCATAGGTGCATGAATCAGTGACCTTCTCTTTGTATGTGTTGAGGACGGCATGTGTGCAGGACTGTATGGGTGGATGAGTGTGTGTATGGGTGTGTTAGTGAGTGAATGACTGTCTCAATAGTGTCTTTATGAGTAACTACATATGTTTTAAAATAGTATATGTGACTATTGGTGTATATAAGTGAGTATATGTGAGAGTGAGAGATTGAAAGAGTTCCTGTATGAATAAGTATGTGTTTCTATAAGTGATTGTTTAAAAGACTAAGTATGTGTAAGTTTCCGTAGAAGTAAGTGTGGTGGTGTGTGTATAACTGTATATGCAAATAAATGTATGTTTGATTCTTTATTAGCATGAGTTACTATGTGTGTGAGTAACTCTATGGATGAGTGGCATTGTGTAACAGGATGTATAGGTGTATGAGTACATATGATGAGTGAATACATGTATGAGTGACTGTATAGGACTGTTGGTGAATGAGTGTATGTGTATGTGGATCTTAGAATTACTGAAGAGGTTGTTGTAACTGGTATTGTTATGTCCATTGTTTTGAAAAGTTTAGTCTCTATTTTTGAAAATGTGTATAAATGGTTATATTTGGGTGAGAGGAGGTCTGCCACTCTATCACAAGGATGATGTAATCAGTGATGTCATGAGTGATGTCATTTGAGATGTCATGAGTGATGTCATGAGTGATGTCACTGACCATGTCATGAGTGATGTAATATGTGACGTCATCAGCAGTGTATTGCGGGCGCGCGAGTTATAGTTAGCTGAACTAACTATAACGGGGGAATTTCAATGGTTTTGTACAAGTGAAAAGTCCAGCTAACTATAACACCCCTGAAACCTATGGTTTTTTCAGTGAATTTCTGAGGTTTTTTAAATGCTAATTCCTAACTATAACGAGCCTGAAACCTATGTTTTTTTCTGGGAATTTCAAAGGTTTTTTAAATGCTAATTTCTAACTATGCCTACAGTGATAGGACATGTGAAGAAAGAAGAAAAAATTCACAGAAAGAAAAAAAAGAAGTGCAGAAAGAAGCAACAGAAGTCCTCAAAGACGAAGAAAAGTGCAGGAAGAAGGATAACGTGCAGAAAGAACAAAAAGAAGAGCAGAAAGAAAGCTTGTTGCAAAATCATCCTGTACCCTAACCTTTTTCAGACGGATACTGGTGGTAACTGAGTCTGACTAACCAGTCCTAGAGCCAGTGCTATGTTAAAAGACACTTAGAATACAGTGAAAACACCTACATACACTAGGGAACATTATGCGTTGGGGTCTCCCTGTGATTAGCATGACCTCCTCTGTAAGCCCCTAGTATATAATAGGGCAGGGGGATTAAAACTACCTCTTAAAACAGGCCACAGGGTGTTTTTGCACACGTTAACTCAGGCCCCGTCCCCTCCCTTCACCACTGTGTAAACACGCCCTGTGTCCGTTTTTAGTTGGGAGATTAAGTTCATTTGAATCCTGAGGGTCCCTAGGGTCCAACTAGCCCACTAGGTACCTTCAGTAAGTGCCACAGAGCTGCATTGCAGAGAGGTGTAAAAAGTGGCACGGCCTGGACCACCTCTCTGCAATGCAGCTCAGTGGCGCTTACTGGAAGCACTTGGTGGGCTAGCTAGCCCCCAGGGGCCCTCAGTATTGAAGGAAAATTATATCCCCAATTTAAAACGCACCCTGTGGCTGTTCTAAGTTGAGAGATTAAGTCCCCTTGAATCCTAAGGGTCCCTAGGGTCAAATTAGACCACTAGGTACCTCCAGTAAGCGCCACAGAGCTGCATTGCAGAGAGGTGTAAAAAGGGGCTTGGCCTCAGAACACCTGTCTGCAGCGCAGCTCCCTGGTGCATACTGGAGATGCCTGTTGGGCTAGTTGGCCCTCAGGGACCCTCGGTATTGAAGAGGAATTAATTCCCCAACTTACAACTCGCCTGGGGGCGCGTTTGCAGAGTGCTGCAAGGAGGGGGCGTGGCCTCCGGCACGATGCCAGTCTTTTATTTATTTTAATTTTTTAAGAAGGGGGGCTGTGTGGTTCCCCTTCTTATTCTAATTTATTGGCCCTGATGAACCCATCCCCCAGGGCCTGTCTCCTAATTATATTTTTTTGACCCCAATCCCCAGGGCCGGCCACTGTTTTTTATTATTTTTAAAAAATATATATTTATAGACACACCTAGGACATGCTGGACAAACCGTACGTACCTATCACCATGACGATTTGCGTGATATTCATTAAAAGGCGACTATGCATACAATGAATCCACGTGGAATGTATTTACACCACTAGTGAAGCTCTGACATGTCTGATGCCCTACCATGCCTAATCCCGGTAGACACCCTTGCCGTTTATTTATACAAACATGGGTAGCTATTGACGGGCACATTTAATACACATGCACACCAAGCCATTCAAAGGGGATTCGACAAAAATTCGACCAAAACTATGCAAGAAACCCCCCTCACGGTTAATAAAACACACATCCACTGCCGGATGTGTAATACTTTTTATTTTACTCTCTGGAAAGGGGACGAACATCACTTGAGAGTCACAGCACGCTCCTGGCAGAGCCCAATGCTGTGTTACACCCACCGTTGCCTGCTGAGTGCCACACACCTCTGTGTTGTATTCCACTAGCTAGTGCATATGCTGTGACACTCTCTAGCCCATGTGCACTGTAATACCACCCAGTGAATATGTCATGCCACACTTGTCTTCGCACGGGTTATATTGCCCCATCTAACGTGCCTTCCTCGATGCCTATGTTATAACGCACAGTGCTATGCCATACATATTACAATCTGGGATCCATATCTTTGTCACAGTGCATATGCAACGTTACACACCCCAGCACATATTTTATATTACAACTTTAAAGACTAGTTAGGTTACACAACACTGCCCTGTGCATATTACACTCCAAGGCGCATATCGCATAGCACGCGCTAGTGCCTGTGCTATCTCGCGCTCTCCAATGAATCTGTCATTGCGCACAATGTATTGCATATTATATTTCACGCCTGGTTCATCTTATATCACACTTTTTGGTGCATAGTTTATACCATACACTATATCTAGTTTTCATTTTCAATCGTGCTCTCAGGACTATGTTCTATATAACACCGTGTTAACCTACCCTTTTCATGGGCATTACATTTTGCGATAGGGGGTGGAGGGTCAGGGGGTGTTTCTGCCAAGTGAGCCCGGAGTCACATTCACAAACGTCCTCTTCTTCCTGAATAAAAGTGAGATTATGCTGCATACTTGTTCATATTTTAAGTAGTTCGCACAGACACACGTTTTAAAAACAATAAAGTTCCTAATACCCGCCTTCTCTGAACAGTTAGCTTGCTGCCCCATCCCCCTCCTCCCTATCCTCTGTTGTGTGAATCCATGGACTAGCCTCCTCCATTCTGCCATGCATGGTCTGCATGACCTCCATGGCTATCTTGCTGCTCCTGCCCTGCCCCCTTGCCCCCAGCCCTCTGTTTACATGTGCAGACCACTACTCCCTCCCTCCTGGCTTGTCTGTTCCATTGTAATGCCCCTGATCCATCCCTCCGGCCCTTTATGGTCTGTTATGCGGCAGCTTTCTCTCCTGTCTGTCCATTATGGTCCTGCCTCTTGCCCCTCTGTTCTCTGTTGTCCATGTGCATGGTCCTGTCCCATCCCTCTAGCTTTCTATGGATTGTTGTGCTGCACTCCCGTCCCGCATGCCCTGTGTGGTGTATTGTGCTGCTGCAAACCCTGATGCCTGCCCTGCAGGGTCAGTTTGGTGCACCTCTCCATGTCCCTCCTGTCCTCTGTTATCCAAGTCCATGTCCCTACCCCATTTCCTTCCATGATCCAATGTACCATACTTGCGAACATTTTGAACTTGGTAAGTGGGAGATTTTGAAAAAAAAATGGGGTATTGATTTTCCCCTTTGATTTACATTGAAAAAGAGGAGATTGTAGACAGGAGACAGATAAAATAAAGCCCATTTGAGCTTAAAAACATTGGACGTTTCCTGGCTGAATCGGGTCTGTTGGCATGTATGGTTGTACTACCATTGCCTCTTCCTTCTGCCCACAATGGTCTATTACATTGCCACAGCCTCTCTTGCAAGTCCTGTATTGTTGGTTTGTTGCCCCTGCCCCCCTTTCCACTGCTCTCCATAGTCTGTTGTGCTGCCACGGCCCTTCCTGCCTGCTCAGTGTGGTTAAATTGTTGCCTTTGCACCCTCCTACCTGCCTTCAATTTTCAGAGTCCGTGCCCCTGGCCTCTGCCTCTCAACAGTATCCTAATGAACAACTAGATTGCTAACATTCTATATTTATTACAAAAGTGTGGAACGCCTGACGTCATCTTGATGTAATCAAAACTGTAATACCTAGAGCATTTCCTTTAGAAATTACATATATGAGATGGTCTTATTGGCATCCAAATTATGGTTAGTGCTCTAAAAGACTAAAATAAGGACATATTTTCTGAGTTTTCAAATAGCGAGAAATCACTTTTAAATTATTTGTTACCTTTATGTTTTTTTATCCAGTTGACCACTTGATTAAATGTTGCACTTAGGGGAGAGGATGTGGTGTTACTTCCAGAACTGCAGACTTTGCAACTGGGGAACCAGGTTGGATTTTCTGTTTCAGCTCGACATTCTGTGATTCTGGTCAAATCACTTAGTCTCCCCATGTCTACAACCAAAATGAATTTGTTCTTGTGTTTAAACCAATGCTCATGTAAAGCACTCCAATACCTGACAAGTCTGCACTATTTAACACTGCAAAAACACAAAATAATAAGTGTTTTCACACTTCTGTCATTGGGCTATATTTGGGCTACATCTGGGTGATTTTGGGCTACATTTGGGCTCTTTTGTCTCCGGTGGCCATCTTGGGAGATTTATTTGTTATGAAGTTTCCTAATTTCCTCATGTACTGCAGTCTCCTCAGTAGGAAATGCTTTCAGTTTTTACTTTGATTCCATCATGAAGGTATTCAGATATGTCACACATTTGCCATAAATTCTGAATGTTAGCACTCTAGTTGCTCATTAGATCACTGTAGTAAAACTACTGTTCACAATGGAAGTCTGCTCCTGGTATTAAAAGTGCATGTTTCAGTCTGCATGTCAGACTTTTTTAATGAAATAGAAGAGGATTTGAGAAGTCACTCAAAATGTGCCCTCATTTTCTTTCTTCAGCATTAATCATAATTTCTATGGCAAAATGAACCCCCTCATTGTGTTCCGTTTTAAATTAAATGTTTTAAGTGTTACCAGTTTATTCCAATCAAGATGGCTTCAGGTGTGCCATACTTTTGTCATAATGAAGACAGTAAGCGCTCTAGTTGTTTTTAAGAACACTCTGGGACATTCTGTCATTGGGCTATACTTGGGCTACATCTGGGTGATATTTGGGCTACATTTGGGCTCTTTTGTCTCTGGTGGCCATCTTGGCAGACTTATTTGTTATGAAGTTTCCTAATTTCCTAATTTACTGCAGTCTCCTCAGTAGGAAATACTTTCAGTTTTTTACTTTGATTCCAAAGGCATTCAGATGTGTCACACATTTGCCATAAATTCAGAATGTTAGCACTCTTTTTGCTCATTAGATCACTGTAGTAAAGCTACTGCTCACCAGGGAAAACTGCTGCTGGTATTGAAAGTGCATGTTTCAGTCTGCATGTCAGAATTTTTTAATGAAATAGAAGAGTATTTGAGAAGTCACTCAAAATGTGCCCTAATTTTTCTTTCTGCAGCACTAATCATACTTTTTATGGAAAAATGAACCCCCTCATTTTGTTCCTTTTTAAATTAAATGTTTTAAGAGTTACCACTTTAATCCAAGCAAGATGGCTTCAGGTGTGCCATACGTTTATCATAAGTAGGACTGTTAGCGCTCTAGTTGTTCTTTGGAACACTCTGGGAAGCTGCAGTAGAACACAAAGGAATCAACTGACAGTCTCCGCCCTTGTTGGATGTACATGTTTTACTGAGAATGTCAGACTTCATTCTCACATGACTGAGAAAGATAATGTGAATTTACAGAAAATAAGCTCTCAGTTTAGCTTATAGATCACCTTCCAAACCTCTGTGGGAAAAGCATGAGAAAATATTTTTCTCTCAATCATGATATCCCAGTAGAAGGCTTTTTCACATGGTGAAATCACCTTAGAACATACCACAATTCCTAAAATGAGTATGGTACCATCAACAAATGATTTATAATGTAACTAAAGTCTTAAAACCTTCTATTAACTGCAATGCTTGTTAATGAGGTGCTATCATGTATATTGGTCCCAAGATGGCTGCCAACACTTCTTGGATGAAGTGCTGACAGCCAATCAGATCTCAGGATGAGATGTGTGGTTAGGCTCCGCCCACATATATATATGATTTTACTTTTGATTTGCTCAGGAACTACTGAACAGATTGACACCAGACCTGCAAAAGGCACATCCCTGACCTGAGGACTACCTCTCTGCCAAATTTCAAGTAATTCTGTTCAGCCGTTCGGGCTCTACCTTGGACTAAAGGTCCCCATGGAAAATTGAATGGGGTAAATGCGTTTTGGGACCCCCTTTTTTCTCAGCCCCCACTTGACGAATCCCCCCGAGACTTTCAGGGTAGGAGCGGAGCGGAGCGCCCCACCTATTTTGAAAATTTTGCGAGGATTCGTCAACCGGCGCCAAAGTTATTCCAAATAGAATGTTGAGGATTTCCTATGACAACACGGTCCTAACCATAACTATCTACTGGCGACCGCCAGTAGATAATATATATATATATATATATATATATATATATATATATATATTGTAATCAATGTGCCTTGCGCATAGGAGGTCACTCGACATTGCCTTAGTGAAATGCAGCCTGCTTACTTAGTCCATCTTTACTAACTTCATGCCGACGCGTTTCGGGATATCAAACACCTTCCTCATGGGCAGCAGGCAAGTAATGAAGCGCACCACGTTTCACTTTCCTTAATTTTATTCATCATTGGTATGAACGCCCCCAGTGGGCGTGTGCAGTTGCCTTCTGGGACATTGAGTCCCGTGGTGGTTTTTTATGTTTTTCAGATGCAAGCAAGACTAATGACCTTACCAAAGGATATAATTTGATCGCACCACGGGACTCAATGTCCCAGAAGGCAACTGCACACGCCCACTGGGGGCGTTCATACCAATGATGAATAAAATTAAGGAAAGTGAAACGTGGTGCGCTTCATTACTTGCCTGCTGCCCATGAGGAAGGGATTTGATATCCCGAAACGCGTCGGCATGAAGTTAGTAAAGATGGACTAAGTAAGCAGGCTGCATTTCACTAAGGCAATGTCGAGTGACCTCCTATGCGCAAGGCACATTGATTACAATATATATATATATATATATATATTATCTACTGGCGGTCGCCAGTAGATAGTTATAGTTAGGACCGTGTTTCCATAGGAAATCCTCAACATTCTATTTGGAATAACTTTGGCGCCGGTTGATGAATTCTCGCGAAATTTTCAAAATAGGTGGGGCGCTCCGCTCCGCTCGTACCCTAAAAGTCTTGGGGGGATTTGTCAAGTGGGGGCTGAGAAAAAAGGGGGGTCCCAAACGCGTTTTCCCCATGCATTTTTCCATAGGGACCTTTAGTCCAAGGTACAGCCCGAACGGCTAAACAGAATTATTTGAAATTTGGCAAAGAGAAAGTCCTCAGGTCAGGGATGTGCCTTTTGAATATCTGGAGTCAATCTGTTCAGTAGTTCCTGAGAAAATTGCAGTTAAAAGTACATACATATCTATAGCCGCGCACCGTACGCGTATCGTCCGCGTACCGTACGCGCACGCTGCCGTGCGCGCGCGTAATTCTGATTGGTGGTTACATGACAGTAAACATTCCAGTCGGTTGAAATCAGGAAGTGTCGGCCGTCATTTTGTGTGTCTCGCACTGAAAAACCAAAGGTGAAAAATGTGAAAAGGGGGCAAGGTAGAGAGTTGCAGACCCCCTAGCCTTTGTCAGGGTGTCGAAGAAGGACCCAGAAGTGTGAAAAATACATTTTTTTGTTTTTAAATCGCGGGGTACGCGTACTGTGCGCGTATGGTACGCGTACGGCGGTAAAAAAAAATTAAAAAAATAGAATTAAAAATCAAAATTAAATGTTTAGATGTTAGGTGGCTCTAAAAAGAGCCATTGTGTTTATGAAGTGTTTTTTTGGTACCTACAAGTAAGTACCGATGCAGAGTTTAAAGTTCAAGAGGAAGACTCTGTTCCCTTCATCATTGAAATGTACACCGTCTCCTCTATAAATGTCTTGCATGTTGTAACGCAAGTTGTTGTGGTATATAGAACCCATACCATAGTCTCTGAGGAAAGCAGAAACAGACTTCAAATTCAAATTCAAAATTCCTTTATTCGATATGTAAAAACATTATCATAAAAGTACAATAAAAATGACATTAAAACATCATAGATTAGATAAAAAGTTAAAAAGAGTGATAGTGAACATATCAGATTCAATTAATGGGGATAAAAAGTATATGGCATAAAAAGGGCAGTTTAATCTTTTATGGCTGCATGGAGGCCCTGGTTATTATGATCTTTTTTAGGTAAAAAGATACCACTGCAATGGATAATGGGCTATCTAAAGCTTTCATTTTAAGATAGGCTGCCCTGCAGGAGCGTAGTCCCCAGGATTTGAGCAACGGTTTCAAATAAGTGACCCTTGACAGTTGATAGAACTTACAAAATAAAGTGCAGTGGATATTAGACTGTGATGACAGACCGTCACATGGGCATTTCTCCAAGTTTCTCGACCAACAGTTCTGGTTAGGGAATGTCAACAGTCTGAAGAAAGTATCAGTGCGGAAACGGGTCACAAGCATACGGGAAAATGCAGAAGGAATTAAGAAAAGATAATGTTGCATCCCTTCAACAGTAGTGCAGAGTTGATGCTCCAACACAGTATGCTTGGAATTTTCAATGATCCAGCGTCGATTGGCCAGGTGGCTAGTGACCAATCGTTTTAAGGTGACTCTAGGGATATTATTAAGCGTGGCGGGAACAGTGAAAAATTCTGGGTGTCCTAAGTCGTGTAACAGATTTCTGACATAGTTCAGCCATTTAAATCGGTCCGCATTGCTCAAGCTGAGACAGTCCATGATGATTTCCCTGTTAAAGTGTGTTTCGGGAGTAGTCCACACTTTGTGCCATAATATAATAGGCGCAGATTTTATCATGTCCGTAATATATGTAAGTCCAAGTTCTTTATGCATAACAAAAACAGAAGTACCAGGTGGGGTGGCCAAAAGATAGCGTAGGAATAGGTTCTCAGAGCATTGTATTGAGGCTGCCTGATCTATTCCCCAAATCCCAGATCCGTATATGCCAGTAGAAACACACTTGGCACGGTAGATCTGTGATAAGGGGATGATCGGCAGTCCCCCTAGTTTTTTTGAGAAATTAATGAGTGCTCCTATAGCTTTAGAAAAGGCAGCTCCTCTAGCTTGGGCGGCAACCCGCCAGGAGCCCTTCTTCTCGAAGGTAATACCCAAATAGGGGAACCTGTCAACACTTTCAAGCTTGTTACCAATTATAAAGATGGAGCATTTTCTTTTCCCTATTCCCAGGCCACAAGACATGGTAAAAGTCTTTGATGCGTTGATTTTTAAGCCTCGGTGTGACATGAATTCTGTAAAATCATTTACTGCGCTTTGGACGCCCATGCGGGTCTGTGACATAATTGCTGCGTCATCCGCGTAAAGTAGTATGGGTATGGGTTTCCCATTTATGGTGGGGTAATCGTGATAGTTTCTATTAAGATACTGGCCTACAGAATTTATGTAGAGAGTGAAGAGTAAGGGGGCTAAAATACAGCCCTGCCTTACACCTCTTTTAATATAAAACCTGTCTGAACACTCTCCTTGTCTGCCGTATCTAACACGGGCTGATGCTCCCCTATACAGCTCTTTAATAAAGGCGAGAATGGAGGGCTCAATACCCATCTCGACAAGGGATTCCCAGAGGAGCTCGTGGTTGACGCAGTCAAATGCAGAGCTAAGGTCTACAAAGGTCACAAAAAGGTTCCCTTTTTTTGCCTGAGTGTATTTGGCAATAATAAGGGTCAAATTCAAACCTTGCTCGATAGTGCCTCTGCCCTGTCTAAAACCATATTGTAAATTTGAAATTATATCTTGTTCACCCAACCAGTCATGAATCCGATTTAAAATGATACGCCCTGCGACTTTCATAAGGGAGTCTAACAAAGGAATAGGGCGATAATTAGAAGGGTTGTTCCTATCACCTTTCTTAAAAATCGGGACAACGACCGCTTCGGGCCATGTGTCTATAAAACCTGTTTTGTTCAGGGAATTTAGGACATTTGTTAACAAGGGGGCCCATAAGTCCAACTGTGCTTTAAAAACGTCAATAGGTACACAGTCAGGACCGGGAGCCTTCCCAGAAGGGCTTTCTGTCAATGCCTTAAGCACCTCAGTGCAGTCAAAAGTGAGGTCTAAGGGAAAGAGAGAGGGAGCATTCAACTCTTTATTATGTTTGTAATAATGATCCGAGCAAGCTGTAAGGGCTGTATGGTCATTTATATCATATAATGTTCCAAAGTGATCAACCCAAATATCAGCAGGTATAGCCATCTCGATCTTAGTATCCCGTATGCACTTCAAGAAAGGTGCATTGACAGCTTTCCAGAAGGCGGTGTTATCCCTGTTATTAGAGGCTTCCTGTAAAGCTTGCCATGCCTCTGCTTTTCACTGTTTAATTCTAGCCACCCGTGCTGCGCGATATTTTTGTCTGGCATCCCTGATTTCCTGCTGGTTACGGGGTGTATTTTTCAGGCTAGTTTTTAGATGTTTCAGAGCCTTTGAACAGGATCTATCAAACCAGCCTATACTGCTCTGTGAAGTTTTCTTTGGTGCTCTAGAGAGTAAATTCTTAATCTCCGATGAAATAACGGAGAAGGCATTACTAATTGCCTGTGGGCTTTCTAGGGTAGACAAACATGTCTGGATATGCTCATATGTATTATTAATCAGCGAATTAAGGAACACTGGAGGAACCACTTTGTCCCATTTAAGGTAAAGTCCCATCGTGCATCCCAAAGTAAGGGGCGGGGTGTAAGACGGGTTTACCCTTAAATCGTCATTAGATGTAACAACTGTTTTAATAGACGCCGTTAATGGGTAGTGGTCACTGATTGCACAGTCCAGTGTCTCCTAGTTAGTAATAATCTCTGAATACCTAGAGGATATCAGGATATAATCGATTATAGAGTGGCAACCTCTCCCATTAAAAGTTGGTTTAAAATCCTTCGAGGGGTTACACAATTCATTCGCATACGATAGATTAAAATGCGAAATTAACCCATTCAAAAGGTCACCTAAAGTGGTGTGCAAGAAATGGGAAGTGGTGTCACTTCTAATAGAATCTAGACCACAGGTGCCTCCCATACGTAATGGACACAGAGAACAGTTAAAGTCCCCTGCCCATATAAGCAACATATCGGTTTGAAGGTGGGACTCAACTTTAATTAGATCTGCCTTTAAGCCGTTAAGAACCGTGTCATAGCGGAAGCTAGAAATGTTATTATAAAAATTAACCAAGGTAATGTTATTATAACGGTTACCTTTTAAGGAAATGATCTGATAATTTTCAGTCCCAATAAAATTAATAGATGATATGCCTGATTCTACAGATATATAAGTCACTAGTCCACCTCTGTTCCTACCATGCGAGCTCGGCAGTGCTGGAGTGTGTAAGGTCTTATATCCTAAGAGATGGAGTTCATCAATAGACCATGTTTCCTGTAAACAGATGATACTAAAAGTGGAGACAATTTGGATCCATGACGGATTCGACAGTTTATCGAGAAGACCTGCCACATTCCAGGACAAAAGCCTTTCGGCCGAAGGTTTATTATTAGTGCCGGTATTACTACTCATAACACCGTTGGAGTGCTCAGGGGTATCATTTAACTGACAGGGAACAGATGGAACTGAAGAGCATACCATAATGTCAGTCTGATGTTGATTCAGAGATGGATTGTTAGTGGGTATTGCTGTATTTATTTCAAGGTTACCAGGACTCATGAGAATGATCTTATGGTGTGAGTGGTCTACCTCTGGAGTGAGTTGGAAAGGACTCCGTATAGCAGTTTTACTCGGCTCATTATTCAGCTGAGGAAGTCAATCTAAATCATCCAAGCTGGAGAGGATGGCAAATCTATTTGAGGTAGGAAAAGGTGAGTAAAAAGATTGAGTGTTAGGTCTGGGTAAGATGTGTAGATTTGGGGGATTTAACAAAAGGGAGCGCGGGTAAAAGTAACTTAGAGCGTGTGTCGAAATACCTGGGCCATTGGTTGGGATATACCAGTCTACAATGTGGCGCAATACCCTACGGTCTCTGAAGTTTACAATGATTACGTCCCCCTTGATGTCCTTTGGCCTAAAACCTACCCATTCCAACCTTCTTACATGAAGTATTTCCCCATTGGTATCATTGGGGAGGGTCCTCTTTTTAGTGAGCCAATGGACAACCTTATTTTTAAGTTCCTGATAGCTCTCTGATTTGTCCCTGGCGAGTGCAGGAACACCGGCAAGAATCACCACATATGGGGCTGCTTCTGGAGGCAGATCAATGTGGTCGGTCATTCCCTCCGGACCTGACTGAAATATCTGTGTGTTGGCATTGTAATTATTGGAATCTGCTGAGTTATGCTTTGGGATAGCTGTAGGGTGTTTTCTGACTAGGGCACTATTTTCCTGTATGCGCTTTGCCGGAGATAAAATTACCGTTCTAGATGGTGATGTTACATGAGTTAATTTTGGGTCTGGGAAGGTATGGCCAGCGTTTGATGAATCAGGGGGATTAGTTGGAAGACTGGAGTTAGGATCCCTAGTAAGTGTGGTACGTGAGGTGACAGTTGTTTCCAGGGATGTAAGCTGGGCAGCAAGATTTTTCATTCTCTTCATTAATGGGGAGAGTAGAGACTTCACCAGATGCTCAATATCGTGTAACAGGTTAGGGGGGTATGGTGGGCATGTCTGGATATCGTCCTGCACAGATTCTACAAGTGTTGGGGTCTGGTCAATTTGAGGGGTGGGTTTGGGAAGAGGGGCATTGGTATTTTTCTTATGTTTTGTAATTTTAGTACCAATGGATTTGTTCCTAGGAGGATTTTTATTAGCTTTCTTAACGGTTTTAATCAAAATCTGTTCCGTTGTTGAGTTATCAGTTGTATATAGGATATCTGAGGTGTACCCATTGTTAGTATTGGGGATAATTAATGTGTCCGTGGCAGAAAGGGTCTGAGGTATGGGATTCAAATCAGGTGCAGAGGGCACGGCTGGGGTAGAGATAGAGGTGGTTGGAGGTGAAGGGACGTTCACAATATGTCCTAGCGACGAGCGTTTTTGAAAAAGAGGCTCTAAGGACAAACAACGTTCAGTGATAGCTATCTCCTGCTCCAGAACGGTGGCAGCCCTAGTAATGAAGTGGTCTAAGGTCCCCCTAACTGATCCTCCCACCACAGATTTTCTGCTTTGACTTACACGGGTAGTCATGGTATCTCTATAATATACGGGACAGAGTGAAATTAAAAGCCAATACAGCAATGGCAGAAGTCAGTGTATTGCAGACAAATAAAATTTAAATGGCCTAGGAGCAGTACTTCACAAACAGGGCTGCAACCAGATGCAACCAGATGCTGCCAACCATAAACTGTGACCAAACAGGACGAGCAAATAACAATCGGAAATTAATGTTTACGAATCCCGTATAGTCAGGATGCAATAACGATGTCGATTACAGTCATGTCATGTGACACTCAGACAAAGTCCTGATGATTGATATGGTGCCTTCGAATCAACCCTCACACAGGCAATTGACAACTGCAGTAATAATCTGATGTTGTGATACAGTACCTCCAGGCCGTTAGCAGGAGATGTGGCTCTGCTCTGCTTCTTCCTGCCTCTGAGGGCCACAGAGGGCCCGCCCTTTGCCCGGGCTTAGCCCGGCGCCGACCAGCGCGCGATCCCGCGTCGCGGGTGCTAGCAGTTAATTTATGCGCCTCTGTGCGCAATGCCGATGACGTTGGCGGGCTTCCCCCGCAAGGGTTCTTGGGGACTGTAGTCCCGCTGCACACTGCGGCCGCAAGGGATGAGACTGCGGCAGCGGTAGGGAGACGCTGGAGGATGCAGGTATGAGCGTGGGTCCAGGAGCACGATCAGGAACACAACCAGGGCACAGGTAGGGTCAAAGGTCCACAGCTGACAGAGCATGCGGAGATTGTTACAGTGGAGGTTGAAGGTGTGCACAGCGCACTGCTTTGGGCATAAACAGACTTATTGGCGTGCTTTCTTGCTTTGTCAATCTGCGGACAAAATTGGTTGGACCAGTTCCACTTTTGCCTTTGGCATATATTAGAATATACAAAGGCAGTTTGTGGAAAAAGTGACATCAATTGCACAAAGGTGTCCTTAACAACTATTTCCAGACCTACCCCAGTTAAAGTGCCTAGGTCATTTCCACCACAGTGCACAATAATAAGGTTAGGCTGTGGGAGATGTTAATTGGTGGCACTTTAACCCTCTCTGACCAATCAATTTAATGTCTACATTTGGCAAAGCAAGGTCTTTCACAATACCTCTTTTTTCTGCAAACTTTTCACTCCAGAACACATAGCTATGACCTACAATCCACACTGTGAACATCTTTCAATGAGATCTGGATGCACTCAGAAGGTGTCTTTCAGTAGAATGGCAATATGAAAAGAAAGATAGTTGTAAAATGGAGGCTAACATACTTTTTTTTTTTTTTAAAAAGAACTGATTGGCTGATTCAAACCATTTTACAGTTAAAACTAGGCTGTATGTTTAGATTTTTACAAGCATGTCTTGTATTGGCTCAGAAAAATGTGTACCCACAGAACATTACTTTGGATTTGCTGTTAGGTTTGAAAAGTCAAGCACTCTTGCTCTAAGGATTAGAAACATTGTGTGTTGAACTTATGACCTCTCTGCTCACACCAGTGTTCCATGACCTGTTGCTATGGTAGCAGGCAGAAGTCATGTTGGGGGAAGGGATCATTTGGAAAGGGTTGAAATTTGCAACCAATAGAAATGTGTGTTTCCATTTGAAAAAAATGTGGGAAGCACTGTGATTTGGAGTTAACATGTATATGTGTGAAAAAAGAGAGGGAAACATTGTCATTAACTGGTTCTGGTGAGAGGAGAGAGGTGTACAGCTCAGAGATTGTTGCTGTGATAATCTGCTGTTTGAGTGCCACATTTCTTTCTGAACTAACTACTTTTAAAGGTGAGTTATGAATTTGAGAGGGAATGTATGTGGTGCATTTTGATATAAATAATAGAAATGTGATTCTTCTTTTAAAGTTGTTTTTCACATTTTGTGTTTTGGGAGATATTTAACTGTCTTGAACTTGTAAGATATTATTGAGTATGTCTTCACCATAAGTTAAGGTGTACTGGTATCACCCAGGAATACTGTTGTCTGCCTAGAATCACACCATGAGACAGTGTGCACACAGGAATTGTTATCAGAGATTTAATTTGTGTTGCTCTTGCTCTGTTAGCCTTGCACTCACAAGAAAGGGGCAGTTTGTTTTCTTGAACTGTGATGGTTAGCATTCAGCAGAAATCACTTTCTCACAAATGAGAGGTAAATGCTAACACATTTGAAATTAACATGGAACATTTTCCTTCCACTTTTAAAGTTGTGTTTTATATTTTAAGATAAGGAAGATATTTAAGTGCCTTGAACTTGTAAGATATTATGGAGTATGTCTTCTCTAGAAGTTAAGGTGTACTGGTATCACCCAGGAATACTGTATTCTGCCTTGAATCACACCATGAGTCTGAGTGCACAAAGGAATTGTTGTCAGAGAATTAATTTGTGTTGATCTGGTTCTGTAAGAATGGCATTCGTAGGAAAGGCGCAGCTTGTTTTTTAGAACTGTGATGGTTTGTATTCAGCATAAAAAAGCTGTTTGGGCATGTGCTCTTTTCTGTTTCTGAAAAATAAAATGAAAATGTGTCAGACTGTTAGAGTAATTATCACTTGCTCTAAGTGTGCTTTCAAATTGCAAATCAAATTTCGTTTTCTGCCTAGAATCACACCATGAGTCTGTGCGCACACAGGAATTGTTGTCAGAGATTCAATTTGTGTTACTCTGGTTCTTTTAGAATTGCATTCGTAGGAAAGGGGCAGCTTGTTTTCTTGAACTGTGATGACTAGCATTCAGCTCAAATTAATATGTCACAAATGAGAGGGCAATGCTAACACATTTGAAATCAACATGGTAGATTTTCCTTCCACTCCTGCAATGGGTCATGTAGTTTGTACATGTTCAAAAGTCCTATTAACCCTTACCACACATGTAGTGTTACATACATGTCTACAGTGTTTATGCAGTTGTGCAAGCGTCCATGCAGATCTCTCTTGCACCTGACAGTAGACAGTCTCCAGAAGCACACTCTTAGCAGAGAGCAAGCTGTTTCTCATGTACAGTCATGCTTACTATTCAGCGCTGTGTGGTGTTTCAGATAGCAGTGAGTAACGCTAATACATTGTACATCACCAAGGCTCATTTCCTTTGCTAGAGTGTAGTACGTCATTCAGGTTTCACATGTTCACGGTCTCAAAAACTGTTTGGGCATGTGCTCTTTTCTATTTCTGAAAAATATAATGAAAATGTGTCAGACTGTTAGAGTAATTATCACTTGCTCTACCACAGTAGTAAGTGTACTTTAAAATTGCAAATCAAATTTCGTTTTCTGCCTAGAATCACAGCATGAGTCTGTGCGCACACAGGAATTGTTGTCAGAGATTTAATTCGTGGTACTCTGGTTCTTTAAGAATTACATTCGTAGGAAAGGGGAAGCTTTAATTCGTGTTGGTTTTATTGTGTTTTTCACTTGTAGGAAAGGGGTAGATAGTATTATAAGATTTGAAAAGCTCAAAAAAAATATAGTAATAAATTTAAATTACATAAAGGTATTTTTTTTTTAGTTTCTTTCAGGTATTGCTGACCAACAGTGAAATAAATTAAAAATGCCTATAAAATCAAGAAAGAGAAAAGAACAGAAAAAAACATTTATATTTGAAGACAACTGGAGGACCCAGATTAGTTGAAGATCCTCATGTTGGAAAAAAGAAAAAGTCTTCTGGTAAGCAAACTAAGGATTTTTTAAAAAATATATTCAAAAAAAGAACAAATTTGAAAAATGTCCCCACTGCAAAGAGTGTTTCAAGTAGAAAACAACAGGATAAAAGTGAGAAATTACAAAATGCTAATGTACAATCAGAAGCAATAAAGATTGACTTAAAAAGAAAAATAGCATTTAAAGACATTCGTAGAAAAATGTTTCAGAGAAGAGTGATGTCCAATTTGCTAAAGGATGTGAAAAAATATAAGAAGAAAGCGAAATTTTATAAGCGAAAGAAAGATATTGAATCAATTGTAGCTAAGGCTTTAGATTTGAAAAGAAAACTATTAATTTTAATTTTGAACAGGATCCGTACATTAGATAAAATGGTCAATGTAATGAAGTCACAAAGCAAAACGAAAAGAGTAGTGAAAAGAAATAACTTTTGTTAGTGTTTTTAGGAGAATGGATGCATAGTTCAAGTACTGAACCATTTTTTAATGAAGAGAGTTATCTTCAAAGTAATAGTTTGCTGCATGCAGTTGACACCAGAGGTCGTGCTTATGAAGTGAAAGATGGTTGTATAATGGAAAAGGAGAAAATGGTTCCAAGAAATGAGGAAGAAGTGATAGCTGATGAGGTTATGGGGAGACGTCCTAAAGTCCCAGTGTACACTTGGAACTGTAGTAGTATTTGTACTGTACGACAAGAATCTATTGATAAATTACGTGAGTTTCTAAGCGAATATAGTAAAAAACGTGTTAAACAGAAGATTAAGGCGCTTCAAAGACTAGATCCATGTAGAGTGAGAGAGAATACTGGTTTGCAAGGACATTCTCTGGCTTGTCTTTCTAGGAAAGTTTGCCAAAGTGTTTTTCACCATTTTAGGATGCTGGCAGTTCATCATACTGAAATGAGAAAGTTTGTGAGAAGATTGTATTTTGCTAAAAGTCCAGCACAAAAGTTAAATGAGTTGAATAGGGCTCTCTTCCGTGGATCTGTATCAGATGTAGAAAAGGTTACTGATGAAATTCAGTTTTGTTACTTTGGTCCGGAACAAGAAAGTGCAGGTAATGACACAGTTATTGAAGAAAATGTGGAAGAGAATGTAGAACCCACTGTTAGTAAAAATTTACTATCATCTCTAATGAAAGACCAAATATTACTTGTATTTGTTGCCGGAGAAGCCATTACAAAATTCAAACAAGAAATGTTGATCTGTATAAAAAAAGTGAAAATGAAGATAATTATAAGTGGAAGGATTTTGCAACATATATATTTCTGGAAAATAGTTTTGATTTGGGTGAAGATCAGCGTATTTTAAAAACTGTTATAACAAGTTAGAAGAAAATAGAATGCCAGCCAGAGCTGTACATAATAATTTAGAATTGGTTGATATTCCTGCAGAACTTTCTGATTTAAATACGTATGAGTCTATACTCATTCAATGTGTCCATCCGTTTCAGACCATAGTGCGTATGGAGCCAAAAACAGGTAAATTACCTCCTTTGGATTTACAAAGAGGTTTAAAAGGAAGAGTTGTCTCTTTGCCATTGGATTTGAAAAAAAATATGGAAACTATTGATGCAGATAGATTGGAAACTGAACCATTAGTTATTTTGGTTAATGGAGTACCAACAAAGAATAAGAAAATTTGGCAGGAGCTGGTAGATGTACGAAAAGTACAAAGAGCAAATTTATATTTGAAAAGAAATAATAAATGGTATGAAACAATTTATATGGATGAAGATGAAGAAGTTTTACTACCAGACTCAGGAATACCAGCTGGGCAAATTGAAAAAGTGGATAAGTCAAAAGAAGAAGAAATTTATGAACATTTCAGCAGACATCCTCTTCATTCAAAAGAAGTTATGGCAAACACTATTGATCTGTTTCAGATGAAAAAAGCACAAGGTACTCCCGTGAGTGTATGGGAAGAAAGTTTGGAAGCTCGTTGTTTTCCCCAGCTGTTTCCTACAGGAAAAGGTGGACGATATGATGAACGCCCAGTACAGATTCCTGCTTCTGAGTATCGGACTACAAGATTATATGCAGAAGATCCAAGATTTCATCAAAGTATTCCTTATTTGTTCCATCTTTTATTTGAAAGTGACTTGTCAGCACTATCTTATGCAGTAAATCACATTTTGAAAACTGGAGTACATCTACATAATGTGTCTGCAAAGGATTTTATGAACAAAGTGCAACAGCGAGATGATCATTTGGAATCTCAATTGATTAATCTAATGGCTTGTCAGCGTGGGACCAATTAATATTGGTACCGACGCCATGGAGAATTGAAATGTATGTTACGGAATTTAGGAACTCCTACATGGTTTCTCACCCTAAGCTGTGCTGAGTACGCTTGGGATGATCTTCTGGATTTTCTTCGAGAGGAAAATTCAAATATTGAAAATATCCAATACAAGACAGCAGGAGAATTGTGCTCATTGGATCCGGTTAATGTTTGCAGATATTTCAATCATAGATTTGAGGCTATGATGTCCTTTATCTGCAATAAATAAAATCCACCTCTTGGAGAAGTTGTGGTTTTCTTTTGGAGAAAAGAGCACCAAGCAAGAGGTGCTCCTCATATTCATATGCTGTTGTGGATCAAGGATGCCCCAAAATTTGGAACAGATTCTGAAGATGCAGTTTTAAGTTTCATCGAAGAATATGCAACATGTGCTATACCTAAAAGCACAGAAGAGAAAAACTTATAAGAGCAAGTTTTACGTTTCCAAAGTCATCGGTGTGGAAAATACTGTCGACGAAAGTACAAGAGTAAAGAAAAATTCTACACAAAATGTCGATTTGGATTTCCACGACCTGTTCTTTCAAAAGGAAGAGTCAACAGTTTTATGTCAGCTGTGCGACATACTATTACAAGAAAATCTCCCAAAAATACGTACAACCTAAGAAGAAAAGAAGAGTCAAAATATATAAATGACTACAACCCAGTCATTTTATCCATGTGGAATGCTAACATGGATATACAGGATGTTGCTGACAATTCTATTGCTGTTGCTCGGTATGTCACATCTTACATCACTAAATCTGAGAAAACGGAATTGAAGGAAATGTGGGAAGAGATTTCTCACGAGAAGACTGTCAGTAAGAAGCTATACAGTTTCAGTTTAAAGATGTTATCGCATCGAGAAATTGGATCCTACGAATGCTCAGATAGGTTATCATCTGAAAGTCTGTACTCCAAATCCAGAAGAATAATTTGGCTAAGTTTAGGCCTTGCAGGAATGCGAAATCGGGTACTGAAATCTGTTGGAGGAATTAAATATTTGGCAGAGAATGACCCGGAAAATACAGATATTTTGAAAGTGCTGCAGAACTACATTTTTACACGGAAAGCCACAGAAGACATCAACAATGGAAAATATAAAGTCATTGGTGAGGAAGGATGTTTGGTGAAGCAAACAAAAGGAAGTTTGATTAATCACAGAAAGCTGAGTTGCGACACTCCTGACAAAAAGGAATTTTACTACTTAGCACTTTTACAGCTGTTTAAACCATGGCGTTCAGAGGATGAATTACTTGGAGATTTTCACAGCTATGAAGATTCCTTTAATGCATGTAAAGATACGATTGAATGCAGTACTTTCACAAATTATGTGCAAATGTTAAATGAAGAAATTGAACAGGAAGCTACAATTGCAGCTGAAGTAGCTAGAGACAGTTCTCAAGACAGCCAAAGTTCTGGAACGCTCAGTCAAGATCCCCTAGGACAACCAATCGTAGAAAATGAAGCTGCAATAGCAATGACTGAAGTGGAAACAGCTATGAATCAAGCTCAGGAAGATTTAATAGACTTACCAAATTTGGAACAGCAACTGAATGAAGAACAAAAACAAATTTATGAAGAAGTCACAAAAAAAATTGATCATGGATTACTACATGAAAAGAAAGAGTGCTCAGGCGCATCATTTGAACCAATCAGTATGTGTGTGAGTGGACAAGCTGGAACTGGAAAAAGTTTCTTAATTAAAGTCATCCGAAACTACCTACAGCAAAAAACAGATTCAACTTTGTCTTGTGTTGTTACTGCTCCAACTGGGTTAGCAGCATATAACATAAAAGGAATTACCTTACATCACTTGCTAATGTTACCAGTGAAGCATGAGAACAAAATAGAATATTACAAGCTAACAGTTTCAAGAGTGTTGAAGAAGATGCAAGTTCTCATTATTGATGAGGTAAGCATGGTATCAAACGTAATGCTTGCCTTTGTGCATTTAAGAATGCAGCAAATTTTAAAGAGAGACTATGACGTGTTATTTGGTGGAAAACATGTTATAGTTTTTGGGGATCTTCTGCAGCTCACTCCAGTTAAAGGACAACCAGTGTTTAATACTGTGACACATGAAGACACGAAGAAGTCATTAGGAAGTATTGGTAATGCGAATATTTTTTCATTCTTTGAGTACAAAGAACTCACTACCAATATGAGGCAAGCAAACGATGAAGATTATGCAAGTATTCTGAAAGTTATCAGAATTGGACTACTCACAGAAGTTGGCAGAGAAGCATTACAGAGTCGGTTGCTACATAATTTATTTCCAAGTGAAGAAATAGTTGCAGAGAAAATATACCAGAACATTGCAGAAAAAACATACTGTAATCTGCTTAATGCCAACACTACCTGAATGCTCGATATTCAATGAGGAACTTTTGAAATTGGAAAAGGAAGAGATTAAGAAAATGGAAGCAGTGGACAAAATTCAGCATGAAGGAATTACTATTACATTAACAGGCAAATTGAAAAATAAATTGGATTCTCTAGAGAAGAACATTTCAAAAACAGCTGGATTAGAAAAAAATCTTTATGTTTGTATGAACTGTCGAGTATTTTTAAGAAGAAATTTGGACGTAGAAAAAGGTTTAGTGAATGGAGCTATGGGTAAAGTTGTGGATTTTGTGAAATACCAGAAAAAAGATGGGATTGAATTTTTAAAAATAAAATTTGATCCGATTGAAGAGGTTAAAGACATTAGTCGTTGTTCAGTTCGTTTTTTGCTTGTAAAAGACTAATATGTACGTAGGAAGCAGTTTCCGTTTTCTCTAGCATATGCTGTAACTATTCACAAATCTCAAGGATTAACTGTAGATAGTGCTTTTGTAAACATTGGTTCTACTGTGTTCAAAGAAGGTATGGCATATGTTGCTTTGTCACGAGTGAAAACATTATCTGGTTTATTCATGATAGACTTTGATGACTCAAAAGTTAGTGCTGATGCAAATTGTGTTAAGGAGTATAATAGATTAAGAAGAACCTATGCTCCTCATTTAGGTCAGTATCCAGTGTTTGAAAAACGTGTTGTTTCTCGGAAAAGGAGAATTGAGAATATGCGTAATGAGGATGTACAGAAGAGAAAACAAAAGGAGAGTGATGTGATTGCAAGCAAAATTAAAAAGGACAGTGTTCAAGAGGTTGTTGGTTGTCATTTTGAAAATAGCTCTGGTGTCAACTGCTATGCTAATGTAGTGCTGAATGTTGTATTTTATCTTGAAAGTTTGCAAGAGCAGATAATACTTAATCATGTAAAAAGATTTTGTTCTCTGCTGAGTTTTCTTTTTGAGAAGCTGAGTATTGATAAAACTAAAATAGAAAGTGCTTCTGATGTTAGAAAACTTTTAGATGTATGTTCAGGATGTACACAGTTTACTCAAAATGTCCAGCAAGATGCACAGGAATTCTTGATGTATATCCTTATGGTACTGGAAGAAGAAGGGGTAGAAATAGAAAATATGTTTGGTCTCTCTTATAAATGGGAACATAGTTGTGAAAACTGTTTCAACACATGCAGCTCTAATGTTGATTCAGAAAGGTTCATATATTTAACATTACCAGAGAGTAAATCAGTGACTTTTAGTAAATTAGTTAAAGATGCCAATCACAACATGGAATGTTCTAAATGTAAATCAGACATGTTTTCAACGTTATTTTTAAAGAAATATGGTCAGTATGTAATTTTAATAATGCAACGTTGTAGAGCTGATGGTTCAAAATTGGACAATTTAATAAAGAAGTTTACAGGACATCAATTATCAATATCTGGAAAAACATTTGTTGCAGTTGCAATCATTTTCCATGATGGACCTTCTATAACTTCTGGTCATTACACAGTTTATCTTAAATGTGAAAAAGGCTGGACACTGTGTAATGATTCTCAATTGATTTTCAAGCAACGTTTGCCTGCAGAATTACCAAATTCCTATTTAATTTTTCTGAAATCAAAATTTTAGATACAAATTGCAACATCTGAACAAATCATTTTTGCGACTTTATTGGATTGTCATTGGATATTTCATCAAAAAAGAATTTTAAAATTACCATTTGGCCTCATGGAAAGGTAAAAATTTCTCTTGAGGACTTCATTGACAGATAATATTTTGGTGTATGTGCTTAAGCAACAAGATTTACAGACGATATTTATTGCGAATATTTATTGTTTTTAGATTATGTTTTTATTAAATATGTGACATTTCTATAAAGGTATGTTTTACTGAGAAGAAATTCAGGGCTTTTTTTAAACAATCTTTCAGATTGTTAATTTTTTTGCCAGCTGTTAAGTGATGAATGCAATTGGTTTCACGATTTACAGTGAAATTCAATATATTCTGAAAACAGCAAAAAAAGGGCAAACATTTGTTTTTTTAAATAAGAAAATATGTGTACTGTATTCTAAAATGTATTGTTAAATATTAATACTTTTTTTCTTTTTTTACAGATTGAGAATGAAAATTTAGGAAAATTAATACTTTTTTCTAGCAATTAAAAAAAAACCAGTTATTGATAATTAAGTTATTTTGTTGGTCAGGTAAGTTTGAAATATCTGTATTTATCACACATTTACTTTCATACTCCCTTTTTTTCACTTCTCCTCACTCTGCTTTTCTCATGTCCCTTGTGGTCCCTCAAGTACATTGAAGGGTGAAATAAATATTTTAATATTTATTTTTATTTTTTTAAAAAGGGTGCGCGCACGGTAATTTTTGTTTTTTTTTAAAGTTATCAAATAAATTAAAAAAAATTGTGAGGTAGGGTGGCTCTTAATAGAGCCCTTGTGTTAATACAGGGACAGAGGAAGGAAAGAATGGCAATATTAAAAGGTACCGCACTTGTGCTGCTCAATCTTATTGTCTATTAGAGGAATACTAGTCTCCCCAATAGCAATAAGAGAGTAACAAGTATTGCACCTTATATGTACTCTCTGAAACCGAGGGTAAATGTCCAGAGGAGCAGAAGAGGGTGACGCTCCCATCGCAGAGGAAGTGCTCGGCTGAGCTGCCGAAGATGTACTCGGCTGAGCTTCTGCGGATGTGCTTGGCTCACTTACTGGAGGTGTTGCTTCAGTATGTCTAGCAAAAGTCTTGGGATGTACATCCCTAATGTGTCTAAACATAGTGAAAATTCCAAAAGAATAGTTCTTCTTTGGATTTCCTCTAGACAAGACACGCCCACAAAGTGAGCAGGTGACTAATGGAGCATTGAATTATTTCTGCCCCTCTGGAAATGTAAAATATTGCCAGACAAAAGAATCCTTCTGTTTCCTCTTTCTCTGTCTAATAATGCTGTCCTGCTCACTCCCAGAAGAGGACTGCTGCTCTGCCATTGTATCCCAAAGACAATTCAGCTCCTTCTCCTAGGGAATCACAAGCAGTAATGAGGGGAATGGGTGTGGTGTTGGAAGTTTCTGGAAATGAAAGAAGTTTAAACCAATGAAAAGTGTTGTTTCTGGATCACATGACCTACCGTGCGCGCTCCGTACGCTTACGGTACGCGCACGGTAAAAGTACGCGTACAAAAGACGCGCGCATGCGCATTAGAGGCACGCGCGCACGCGTGCATGCGCATTAGAAGCACGCGTGCACGCGCGCATGCGCATTAGAGGCACGCGCGCACGCACGTACAGCGGTTCCGCGTAACGTGCACACACGCATGCGCGTAGGAAGCAAGCGCATACGCGTCGCAGACGAAGTACGGATGCATACGTAAATCGCATGCGCACACGGAGCATAAATATTACGTACGCGCACCGTACTTAAAGCGTACTGCGCGCGTACCGTAAGCATACCGTACGCGCACGGTAAAAAATCCTAAAAAAAAAAATACAAAATATAAAGGTTTGTAGAAGATATTAACTATGTTGTTCAACTATATCTAAACATTTATTTAAAAAAGGTGAACCATTCTATATTGCAGGATACAGTAAATCAATAATTATATACATAGGTAGAATATTTTTAAAAAAAAAATCTCAAAAGAAAAAAAAATGGATTTAAAAAACATTGCAAATTCTTTAAAAAAAACATAGGTTTCACACACGTTATAGTTAGGAATTAGCATTTAAAAAACCTTGCAAATTCACTGGAAAAACCATAGGTTTCACACACGTTATAGTTAGGAATTAGCATTTAAAAAACCTTGCAAATTCACTGAAAAAACCATAGGTTTCACACACGTTATAGTTAGGAATTAGCATTTAAAAAACCTTGCAAATTCACTGAAAAAACCATAGGTTTCACACACGTTATAGTTAGGAATTTGCATTTAAAAAACCTTGCAAATTCACTGAAAAAACCAGAGGTTTCACACATGTTATAGTTAGCTGTACATTTCACTCGTACAAAACCATTGAAATTCCCCTGTTATAGTTAGTTCAGCTAACTATAACTCGCGCGCCCACAATCCACTGCTGATGACGTCACATATTACATTACTCATGACATGGTCAGTGACATCACTCATGACATCACTGATGACATCTCAAATGACATCACTGATTACATCACTGATGACGTCATCCATGTGATAAATTACCACATCTTCTCACACCCTAATATAACCTTTTATACACCGACTCAAAATTTAAGAGTTCCATTCTCAAAACCATACATACTGCAATACCAATAACTACATACCCACTTATTAACTCTTAGGTCTTCATACACCTCCACTCACTCACCTATACAGTCACTCTTACTTACAGTCACTCCATACAAATCTATCATATGCATTTATACACTTATATAGACACTCACACACTAACAAGTATCCATAGAGCTACTCTTACACCTACTCAGTCATGCAAATAATCACACTCCCATTTACTCACCTATGCGGTTATACACACTCAAGTTCACTTACTCATAAAAATAGTATCACATTCTTACACTCTTATAGAATCATTGATACAAGCACACACTCATCCATACAGTCACTCTCACAATCACACACTATCACATTTACCCACTTATATAGTCTTAAACGCATATATTCTGCCTTTCACATATGTAGTTAGTCACAAAATTACCACTGAGATATGCATTCAATCCCTAACACACCCATACATACACTCACTCAACCATACAGTCCATCACAGATGCACTCTTAAAACCATTCACCCATAGAATCACCCACTCACACATCCATGCATAGAGTCACACACACCCTACCCACACAAACACTCAGCAACCCATACAGATACTGAGACAAGCAATCAATAACTCATATACACACTTATATAGGTATTTACAAAACCATGCAGCCACTTATACACCAACATACAGACACATACAAACATTTACACAGTTTAGTCACTAGTCTGCAGTAAGATACATTTAATGACTCACTTATAGAGTCAGTTACGCACCACAGAAAATCATCCATTTACACACTTGTACACCCACTCATTCTTCAACAGGCCTTTCCCTATATATATTAAACATATTAAAATTGTTCAGAAACACATACTCAATGGATGATATCATCAGTGATGTCATCAGTGATGTCATTTGAGATGTCATGAGTGATGTCATGAGTGATGTCACTGACCATGTCATGAGTGATGTAATATGTGATGCCATCAGCAGTGGATTGCGGGCGCGCAAGTTATAGTTAGCTGAATTAACTATAACGGGGGAATTTCAATGGTTTTGTACGAGTGAAATGTCCAGCTAACTATAACATTTGTGAAACCTCTGGTTTTTTCAGTGAATTTGCCAGGTTTTTTAAATGCTAATTCCTAACTATAACGTGTGTGAAACCTATGTTTTTTTCAGTGAATATATATATATATATATATATATTATATATATATATATATATATATATATATATATATATATATATATATATATATATATATATATATATATATATACCAGACGCTGTTATTCCTGGGTACTCGAACAACAAAGCAGCCACGGACAACTCTTGAGCTTTCAAAACCAGTTCTTTATTTGGACATAAGCCAAACGACCGACTCTACGCGTTTCGGGATAGCAATCCCTTGCTCACGAGTAAAGTGTACAAAAAACCAGGAAGTATAAATCAATCACATGGTTTTCAAAAAATCATGGAAAGGGAAAACATACTTTACTATGATTCCTTCTCACAGTCTGTTTTCTTCTTTTCAATGAAAACTTTAAATCGTCTTACTGACAATGTTATCATGATGTGTATTATTATGTTCGAATCGTTTAATAATTTGCTCATAATGATTAATTTAACCATTCAATTTTATGTCATTATTGTTTAAACGCCCAAGTGGGCGAAAATCAAAAGTATTATGAAGTAATGGCCAAAATGACAATCTTAAACAGAATATCTGAATGAGCTAATACTCATATAGACAATTGGCGCAATTCACCGTAAATACAAAATAACCTTCGAAAAAGGCATACAGATTTCTTATTAACACTAGTAACATCTTGCCCCAATGGGCGTGAGTCAAAATCAAGGTCAAAACCTTATATTAAAGATACCAGTCACTTTTTGAGAGAATTGGAAAAACTAGAATGGAAGAATGAATTCCTAACTATAACGTGTGTGAAAGCTATGGTTTTTTCAGTGAACTTGTACGGTTTTTTAAATGCTAAGTTATGTATTTATTTTTAATTTTTGCGCGCACGGTGCGCTTCGCGCGCCGTGCGCGCTCTGTGGGCACTCGGTGCGCTTTGCGCACCGAGCGCCCACGTTGCGCATTTCGTACCGTGCACGCCTCGCCATTTTTTACAAAATATCAATTGTTTTTTTCTCTCTTGGGGGTCCTTAGATTTATATATTAAATGTGATTGTTAATTCTTTTTAATTTTTTATTTTTTTTTACCGTACGCGTACGGTAAGCTTACCGTACGCGCACCCCGCGATGTTTTTTTAAAATGATTAAATTCATTTTTCATACTTTTTGGTCCTTCGTGAACCCCCTGACGAACGCTAGGGGGTCTGCAACTCTCTTTGTTGCCCCCTTTTCATGTTATCAACCTTTTTTTTTCAGTGCGAGAGACAGAAAATGGCGGCCGATTCTTCCTGGTTTCGACCGATTCGAATGTTTACTTTGATCTAACAACCAATCAGAATCGCGCTCGCGCACAGCACCGTACGTGTACGGTAAGCTTACCGTAAGCGCACGGTAAGCGCACGGAGCGCGCCCACAGATATATATATTGATTTAAATGCTATTTTCTCAGGAAATACTGAACAGATTTACACAAGACCTGCAAAAGGCACATCCCTGACCTGAGGGCTACCTCTCTGCCAAATTTCACATAATTCTGTTCAGCCGTTCGGGCAGTAGCTCGGACTAAAGGTCCTATGGAAAAATGCATGGGGAAAATGCGTTTTGGGACCCCCCTTTTTTCTCAGCCCCCGCTTGACGAATCACCCCAAGACTTTCAGGGTAGGAGCGGAGCGTAGCGCCCCATTAGTTTTGAAAATTTCGCGAGGATTCGTCAACCGGCGCCAAAGTTATTCAAAATAGAATTTTCAGATTTCCTATGGAAACACGGTCCTAACTATAACTATCTACTGGCGACCGCCAGTAGATAATATATATATATAAAGAAACACAGTCCCAAATTACCAAATCCTCAGCAGCAAATCAGGTACAGACTACCAGAGCTGAATTTTCTTCAAGTACTTTTTATTGCAAAAAAAACAGCATGACGCGTTTTGGCCATGTTTCTACAGCCTTGATCACATGACACGCTGAGGTGAATTGTGACAATTTATAGTGACGAAAATGAAGTTCCGGTCAATCCCCACAGACTACAATAGAGCTAGGAAACATACCTGGATATGCGACTCCAAGTTATAAATCCTTCAAAGGTACAATGAGTAAATTCATATTGTATACAACAAGGTAGTAAATACAGTAATAAAAAAAACCTTCGCTCATCCAATGCCAAATACTAACAATAGTATTGATTCTGTATATACCAAGTGATAAAATTCGGCAATTGGTAGTAAAAACTGTAAAATACACAACATATCCAGTAATCTGTCATAATAGTATGTGGTTCCAGACTGACAAGCAAATAACAATGATCAATAAAGTGCAAGTGCAAAAAAAGTCATCTGATGCCTGCTATTAATCGCATAACAGACAAAGGATAATTATTAAAACAATATGTAAAACCATCAAGGGAAACCATGTCTGACTTCCTCTATTTCAATGAGAAAATTTCTGATGATGTTTTAGATTGTCGCTGCTGACAAACTGACCTTAATGTTCATAAATCATGAATATTTGCAAAGCAATATATATATGCACAGTAAATGGGAGCAATAATTACAACATACTCATAGTCATATAAAACCCATAAAAAGATTTTGTTCATAAAATATTGTGCAAAATGTAGCAAATAAGCAGCAATATTTCACCTCAAGCCCCCTTGTTTAGCAAGAAATGCAATGAACTGGGGCAGTAATACATAAGGTGCAAATAGAAAATACTTCATGATAATGGAAGACATTTTCATATCAGTTTGCCAGATGGATCTTGATACATAAAGTGCAAGTGCAACAGCAGATTACATGATTGAAGAGAAACAGGGCACATACTTAGATCTTTATCCATTGTGCAGTCAAATTATTAAATAGGAGTTTTGCAGAGATAAAGTGTATGATTACAGTGTAGTTTAAAACCGTCATAAAAACCTAGCAAACACAACCTCATAAAAACCCAGGAAAACCTGCTGGTAAAACAAGGTAAAAACAAGGTTAAAAAACCAGGCTAAAAGAATGGTTAAAAGCCTACATATGCATATCAACCTACAAATGCTCTCAAAAATGCTCTGAACAAACATGACAATATACAGTTCCTAATTCTATAAGAAATTGTGTAGGTCCTCCCCTGTGTTTAGACCATTAGGCATCTTAGTGTCAAGTAACATTATATATTGAGACTCCAATTGGCGTAATTTCCTTTCCCTGTTACCTCCTCTAGGTGGCTTAGGTACCGTATCTATCACAAAGAAGCTCAAGTCGTTTAAATTATTCTGATGTACGGATTTGGAATAATGTGCTACTGGGTAACTTGAGTCAGAAGTGGAAATGGTCAAACCAATTTTGTCCTCAGATTGAAAAATCTAGGAAGAATGTCAACAAAGCTGTTCAGTGTTGCCTCGCAGAGGTAGAACTACGGACCCGATGGCTTGTAGAGGGACAGATGCGAGCTGACAGAATGAGTCACAAAATGGTTGCCAACACTTCCTAGTTTCAACAGTTCGCAGCCAATGAGCCGCAAACTCGTGCTCATAACACCTTAGCCAATCAGATGTCAGAATTCTCAAATATCGATATCTGTAAATTTTGATATTTCTCAAAAATTACTTCTGTCTTTGGCATATATTGGAATATACAAAGACAGTTTGAGCAAAAGCAACATCAATTGTCCAAAGGTGTCCTTCATTGTGCCAGTCAATGTGCCTAGGTTGTTACCACCACAGTGCACAATCATGAGGTCAGTGTGTTGGAGATGGAAACAGGTTTTAACCAAAGCAAGTAATTGGTGCCACTTCAATCCTCTCTCTGCAAACCATTTAATGTCCACATTTTGTAAACTTAGGTCTAAATCAATACGTCTCTGTTCTGCATACCTCTTGCACCAGAAAACATAGCTATGTCCTACGATCCATACTAGCATTTTGAAGGTATAGCTGGAAGGTATGGATAGATATCTGTAGCTCATGCAGTCCGTTTGTAGAATAAGAGATATGTTTAAATATGGGGAACTACTTTTTTTTTCAATAAAAAACTATAACTGATTGGGAGATGAAAAGCATTGTTTTCTAAAAAGTAGGGTGCATATTAGATTTGAGGAAATGTGATTGGTTAATAAAAAGCAGTTTCAACGTGGAGTACATATCATAGGATAAAATTTGCTCAGCTCAACCACACCTGCTGCTTGCATTTGGAAGGCACTGTTCAAACTTAAGACAATGGTGAACTTTTAACCTGCACGTGCCGTTAAATATTCAAGAAAATGTTGGAAACAAATATCGCTAGGTTTAAAAAAATGATGAACTTTTCGCCTGCAGGTGTCGTAGAATGTTCTAGAAAGTGTGTTGATGGAATACGTTGAACTGCTCACTTGTATGTGTCCTTAATTATAAAAAAAACTGTTTATATGGAAAGTTAAAAAATAACCAATAGAGAGGTCTTGCAATCTGAAAAAATCAAGGAACTGTTCTGATTTGTTCTTTACATGTATTTATGTGTGGAGCATCAGGGAAATTGTGCCATTACTGGTTCCATTCTTGATTAAAGCGGTGGATTAAATTTACTGTGTGACAAACAAAGCATTGCATGTGTTTGTGACATTTGAAATCTGCATACCAACTACGAAGGTAAGTTAGAAATTAAGAAGGTGTGTTATGTGTTCTGTAGTAGTGGTTAAGTATTTGAGGCGATATTTTTAACTTTGAAAGTTTTTTTTATTTCTAAATAACATAGTGTTAGTAATGTCTGTGTTTCACATTGGTTCTAAAATATGATAGAGTGTGACTAGTTGTTAAACAAGTACTTTATATATGTTTAGGAGTTTTTCACAAAGAAAAGGTGTAAGTTGTCATCTGTAAAAGACTGTATGGTTTTGAAAATTAGATGTAGCGTTAATTTGGATTTGTATATCTATTCCGGCAGGATAAACAAAATGTCGCACGTTTGCAAATTATTCTTAGTCTGGAAATAGTGGTGATGGGGTGAGAGTAGAAAATTCATGTGTTATTAAGTTAACAGAGATGGAACAAAAACCAGAAATGTTATCTGAACAGTTTGTGGTCTCATTTTTTACACTGAGAGGTAGATTTCAATATCAGTCAAGGCTGGTGTGGTACTGCGAGGCTTTGGATTTGGGTGTTCTTAGGAAATCTAAGTTGTTGGGGAGCGTTTCTTTAGAAGACATTTTTTATAAATGTGTGAGAGATAAAAAATAAATGAAAATGTTCTCTGTATATTTTCTTTACGATTTTGTTCACAGTGCTAAAGTAAATGTGATTATTAGTGATAGTCCAATTCCAATTCCAAACAAGTGTTATTCGACGTATAGTCATTAAAGCACAATAAGAGTTATATGATTATTACAATATAAATGTCGTACATAATTTAGAAAATAAACCTGTTTGGGAAATATATATTACATGCAGCTTATATATCAACAATAAAAGCAAATATATTTCTCATGGAGCGATCTCTGTTTTAACAGCAACCAAGCCTAGCACAAGAATCCCAATCCATGGAACACAATAGATAAGAATTTGTATTGGCTAGCTGAGCCCAGAGCTATAGAGAGCACTAGATTGTTTTGGATGAATATAAATATTTAAAATCACTATAATCATTATTAGTGATAGTAATTCTTAGGGTGTGTCTCTGTGCTGAATATACGCAGGCCTTTATGTGGGCCTGGTCTTACCGGTGCTGAACACTGCTACCCCTTTCAGACACCTGCCCTTTTTTTCACCCCACTTAAAGCCCACAATACACATATATTAAAGGAACAGTACAATAAAAATTTAGGAATTACACCTCTGTTTACTCTCCTCATCTCCCACCCCCATTTTGTGCACCCAACAGTAGTGTTTATAAAAATTAAGTAATAGAGCTTTATCTAGTATGAAAATAGCACTTATACCTTTATTGGCATGTTCGTGGGATCTGTAGTGTAAAGAGAAGGTCGTAATCAGTTTCATTGGTACAAAAGTGACGTGACATATGTTTGAAAGATTACATGGTTTCAGGAGTAAGGTATAGAGGTAACAAATAAGAAGTATAGTTTGTTATGTTTAAACGAGTATGTAGTTTTGTAAATCAGATACAGCGTTGATTTGTGTTTTAAATAAATTTGGCCGAGATAAAGAAAATGTCGCACGTTTGGAAATTATGCTTGGTCTGGAAATAGTGGTGAAGGGGGGGTGGGATATTTATCTCTTATTAATTTAAGGCAGATAAAATAAAAAACAGATATATTATGTGTACAGCTTGTGGGCTCATTTTTCACACAGAGAGGTGTATTTGAATATAAGCCAAGGGAGGTGTTGTACTGCAAGCACATTTACAATGTGCAGACATAACACGGAGAGCAAATACACAAAGTAAATATGTATCTTGTATTATATATGTACGCATTGTTTTAATAATTGGATGATACTTTTAGATATAATGTACAATGCCCGGTGATGAGGCGGCCCGCAGCTCTCCCTCTGCGAGCCAACGGGCCGCAGCTCTCCCTCTACAAGCCAGCCAGTCGGCTCGCAGCTCCACCTTCACCACCCGGCTCGCAACTCTTCCTCTGCGAACCACAGGTCGACTCGCAGCTCTTCGTCTGCGAGCCGTCAGGTCCGCAGTTGTACCTCTGCAAGCCAATACTGGAAATATACCGCAGCTGTATCTCTGCGAGATACACCCTTCACGCTCCCTCTCCCCACTTCACCGTCCTGCAGCTAACCTTTGCAAGCTGACGGCCTGCACATCTCCCTATACCAGTCGGCCCGCAGCTGTTCCTCTCTGAGCCGGCCCGCAGATGTCCCTCTGCAAGCCGACTGGCCGCAGCTCTCCCTCTACGAGCCAACCAGTCAGCTTGCAGCTCTTCCTCTACGAGCCAGCCCGCCGGCTTCCTACTCTCCCACTGCGAACCACCAGTCGACTCGCAGCTCTTCGTCTGCGAGCCGTCGGTTCCACAGTTGTATCTTTGCAAGCCAATACTGGAAATATACTGCAGCTGTCTCTCTGTTAGATACCCCATTCATGCTCCCTCTCCCCACATGACCGTCCCGCAGCTATCCCTTTGCAAGTGGATGGCCTGCACCTCTCCCTATACCAGTCGGCCCGCAGCTGTTCCTCTGCGAGCCAGCCCACAGCTCTCCCTCTGCGGGCCGACGGGCTACAGCTCTCCATCTACGAGCCAGCCAGTTGGCTCGCAGCTCTTCCTCTACGATCCAGCTGCCCGGCACACAACTCTTCCTCTGCGAACCACCGGACGGTTCGCAGCTCTTCGTCTGCGAGCTGTCGGGCCTGCAGTTGTACCTCTGCAAGCCAATACTGGAAATATACCGCAGCTGTCTCTCTGCGAGATACCCCCTTCACACTCCCTCTCCCCACTTCACTATCTCACAGCTATCCCTTTGCAAGCCGACGGCCCGCACCGCTCCCTATATCAGTCGGCCCGCAGCTGTTCCTCTGCGAGCTGACGGGCCGCAGCTTTCGCTCGATGAGCCAGCCAGTCGGCTCGCAGCTCTTCCTCTACGAGCCAGCCCCCCGGCTCACAACTCTCCCTCTGTGAACCACCGGTCGGCTCACAGCTCTTCATCGGCGAGCCGTCGGGCCCATAGTTGTACATCTGCAAGCCAACACTGGCAATATGCCACAGCTCTCTCTCTGCGACTTACCCCCTTCACGCTCCCTCTCCCCACATCACTGTCCTACAGCTATCCCTTTGCAAGCCGATGGCCCACACCTCTCCCTATACCAGTCAGCCTGCAGCTGTTCCTCTGCGAGCCGGCCCACAGATCTTCCTCTGTGTGCCAAGGGGCCGCAGCTCTCCCTCTACGAGCCAGCCAGTCGACTCACAGCTCCTCCTCTATGAGCCAGCCCGCTGGCTCACAACTCTCACTCTGCGAACCACCGGTTGGCTCACAGCTCTTTGGCTGAGACCCGTCGGGCCCGCAGATGCACCTCTGCAAGCCAACACTGGAAATATACTGCAGCTCTCTCTCTGCGAGATACCCCCTTCATGCTCCCTCTCCCCATATCACCATCCCGCAGTTATCGCTTTGAAAGCCGACGGGCTGCATGTCTCCCTATACCAGTCAGTCCGCAGCTATTCTTCTGCGAGCAGGCCCACAGTTCTCCCTCTGCGAGCCGATGGGCTGCAGACCTCCCTCTACGAGCCAGCCAGTCGGCTCACACCTCTTCCTCTACGAGCCAACCCGTGGGGGGGACGTCTTACACCCACTGTGTGCTATTGTTATACTAGACAAAGCTCTGTTTGTTGATTTTTATAAAAAGTACTCTCAGGGGCACAAAGTGTTGGTTACAGTACTAATGCACACGTAAATGTAAATTAACGTAATTACGAGGTTTTCTGCTGGTGTTAAAGCTCTGTACATGACTGGGCTGGCACATTACCAAAATTGGAATGACACTTTACTTAATCTCTACCCCCTCTCCATCACCAAGTTGGTCGTTTTTGTTGCTCTCGAACAGTTGATCTGTTTTTGGTTATGTACATTCACAATGAAATGTAAGCCTGTATGATCTCTTTGTTGCAGTGTTATGCTTGCTAAGTTGCCGATAGAAGTGTTAAGCTAATAAGGGTAATGTTTACATGTGCCATTTAGTTGAGAATATGAATTTTAGTACCAGATAACAATTTTTCAAAATAGTATTTACAAAGTTATCTGTAGTGGGTTGCATGTAGAGGAAGTGGTGTGGGACAGTGGGGTGCATGGGATAGTGAGGTGGGGCGTGAGGGAGGGGAAAAGTAGGAGGTAGTGGAGTCATGTATAAAATGGGAAGGTGAATCTAAATAATTAAATAAATATGTGCTGTATGTCCGGTGACACTACCTGCCACCCTACTGCTCCCTTATTCCGCTCCACTACCATACAGCATTCCCTCTGCAAGCCACCACTGGAACGTATCTAATTGTATGTGATTATTTTGACATATTGAACAGATATAACAAACAATTGAAACTTTTTTTCTCAGAAAAATATTTTGTTTGCATTAAAAATTGAAAATGCCTAGAAGAACTGAAAAAAAAGAAAGACAAAAAGACAATCTACTTAAAGAAAAGTCAAAAATGTGGATTGCAAGTAAATGAGAGTACTACAAAAAGACTTTCTTCTGGTAAATACACTAGACAATTTTTTTTAAAAGTATTACGAACATTTAATGAAAATAACATCACACAAAGGAAAAAGAAGAATTTTTTTCAAGCAAGGAGAAGTAGACTTTGACTTCAAATTGCAAGAAAAAAATCATGATAAGGAAATAGTATTTGTTACCCGTAGACAAATACAATTTCAAGAAATTCATCAAAGATTTTTTCGAAATAGAATAATTCAGAATTTATTAAAAGGATGCCGCAAATATAAAAAGAAAATGCTGCAATTCAAACAAAAACAGCATATTTAAAGCAAAGTGGATACTGCTTTTAAGTCAAAACAAAAATATTCATTTTGATTTTGAAGAGGATGAAACTGTTGGATAAAACAATGAAGATTCTGAAAGACAAAAGTTTAAAAAAAAAGACTTGTGAACAGAAGCAACTTTTGTAAAATCTCCAGTGGAAAATGGAAACATACGTCTACTAGTGTACCTTTTTTTAATGAAGAGCGTTACTTGCAAGAAAAGAGTTTACCATTTGCAGTTAATACTAGAGGTCGTTGCTACGAAGTTCAGAATGGTTGTCCTGTTCCAAAATAAG
Organism: Triturus cristatus; assembly: GCF_964204655.1. Classification (NCBI taxonomy): domain Eukaryota; kingdom Metazoa; phylum Chordata; class Amphibia; order Caudata; family Salamandridae; genus Triturus; species Triturus cristatus. The sequence goes on along the minus strand of NC_140589.1, from coordinate 1,176,604,048 downwards.
AAAAGGTTGGTATTAGTGCCCTGTGTATAAGTGGGGTTGTAGCAGTATTTGTTGTATTCAACAGGAATCTATTGAGATAATGCGAAATTTGTTATGAGAATATGCACAGAAAAGTGTTAAACAGAAGATTAGGTTGTTACAAGGACTGGATCTGTGTAATGTAAGAAAATATAAACATGGGCATTCTCTGGCTTGTCGATCAAGAAAAGTGTGTAAAAGGGTTTTTCATCACTTGAGGATGTTAGCAATACACCATTCAGGAATGCGGAAGTTTGTAAGGAAAGTGTACTACGTAAAGAGTCCTGCATTATGTTTAAGTGAACTGAATACAGCTCTTTTACACGTTTCTTTATCAGATGTACAAAAAAAGTGTGATGATATTGAGTTGCGATATTTTGGTTCAGAAGAGCAGTGCATAGAAAGTGAAAGTTTGACAATTATAGATGTAGAAGAAGATGGGAAAGTGATTAGGATTGATCAGTTTGAAAAAGAAATTGGAAAGTTTAACATAGTGTGCTCTGAAATTCCAAACTATGTTTGTGTTTGTTGTCGACTTACTAATTATAAAACTCAAACTAGGAATGTTGATTTGTATTTGAAATCTGAAAAGAAGAATGATGATAAATGGTAGGCATTTGCAACTTACTTGGGAGTGGAAGGTCAATTTGAGTTAGGCAGTGATCAACGTGTTTGTAAATACTGTTATAAGAAATTAGAAGAGAACAAAATGCCCGCTAAAGCAGTACATAATAAATTAGAATTAGTAGCTATTCCGGAGGAAATGGCAGATTTGAATACATATGAGTCAGTTCTAATTCAATCTGTTCATCCATTTCAAACTATAATTCGCATCAAATTGTTGGTGGAGAGAAAGAGGAAAATTAAGCAGTAGTCATTCTAGTAAATGGAGTACCAACAAAGAGTCGGAAAATATGGCAAGAATTTGTGGATGTTAATAAACTTCAAAAGGCTGCGTTATATCTTGTGGAGAACAATATTTAATATAAGAGTGTAAATGTGGAAGAACAAGTACTACGTTTGGAAGATGAATCTGAAATTTCAAGTGGTCAAATAGAGAAAGTGGACAAGTCCAGAAGTGAAGAGATTCATGAACATTACACAATATGTCCTCTACATTCAAAAGAAGTACTAGGAGACAGCATTGAGTTAAATCAAATGAAAAAAGCAGAGGGAACTCCAATGAGTGTATGGGAGAAAAGCTTGGAAGCTCGTTGTTTTCCACAGCTGTTTCCTACTGGAGAAGGTGGATGATATGATGACCGACCTGTATGGATTCCAGCTTCAGAATATCGCTCAACAAGATTATACTCTGAAGATCCTAGAATTCGACAGTGTATTCCATATATATTTCACCTTTTGTTTGAAAGTGATCTGTCTTCTCTGTCCTATGCAGTGAACCACATACTTAAAACTGGAGTTCATCAATCACTTCTTTCAGCGAAAGAATTTGTGGAGAAAGTTCAACAAACAGATTAAAATTTAGAAGCACAGTTAATTAATTTGATGGCATTTCAATGAGGAACAAATGAGTTTTGGTATCATTGTCATGGAGAACTGAAGTGTATGTTATGGAACTTAGGTACACCAACAAGGTTTGTGACACTTAGCTGTGCGGACTATGCTTGGGAAGATTTGCTTGAATTTCTACAAGAAGTAAATTCCAATATAAAAAATGTTGAAATGAAGACACCTGGAGAACTGTGTTCTTTGCATCCTGTAAATGTGTGCAGATATTTTAATCATAGGTTTCAAGCTACGATGTCTTTTATCTGCAATAAAAAGAATCCAACTCTTGTAGAAGTTACAAATTTCTTTTGGAGAAAGGAGTACCAAGCGAGAGGTGCTTGTCATATACACATGCTATTATGGATCAAGGATGCACCTAAATTTGGAACTGATTCAGATGAAATAGAATTGTCTTTCATTGAACAGTATGTGACATGTGACATTCCAAGAGAAGGAGGAGATAGAAGCTTGAGACAGCAAGTTTTACATTTCCAAAGTCACCGTTGTGGAAAGTACTGCCGACGAAATTGCAAGTCTAAAGGAAAATATTATACCAAGGTGCAGATTCCGATCCGTTAAAACAAATAACCGTACGACTCGTATCCGTATTTTTTTACGTACGAATCGTACAAGTCCCGTACAAACGGCGAAGTACGATTCGTACGTGAAAAATACATACGAATCGCTTTGGGAAAAGTCTACGAGACGTCCCTGGACAGTTTTACATACAAATTGTAAAACTGAAGTCCGAGCGCGCAAGTAGGATCCGTACCGCCCGTCCGAAAACACAAGCACATGGAAAAGGCCCCGTATGGAGCAAACTTTGTACGACCCCTACCCCGCGTACGTCCACACCGTACCCCCCACCGTACCCCCCACTCCCGTATGTACGGAACGTACCCCCCACCCCCCGTTTGTACAGACCGTACCCCCCACCCGCGTATGTCCGCACCGTACCCCAGGTGTACCCCCCACCCGCGTATGTCCACACCGTACCCCAGGCGTACCCCAATCCTCGCGTATGTACGGTCCGTACATACGTGAGGATTGGGGTACGCATGGGGTACGGTGCGGACATACACGGGTGGGGGGTACAGTCCATAGATACGGGGGGTGGGGGGTATGGTCCATACATACGGGGGTGGGGGGTACGGTCCGTACATATGGAATGTTGGGGTATGCACCGTACATGATGACACATACGATGTGGGTGATGGCGTGTACGTCACGTAGCGTGCCCCCTTTTCGTCGTGCATCGCAGCGTACTTAGCTTTTCCGGCACTTTTTTGCTCCCGTAAAAATATAGCCGTGCGGCGTGCTGTAGGTACGAATCGTACTTGCTGGTTCGTAAAATGCTGCCTGACTCCGTGCAGACGTTGCGTACGCGCTGTCCAGGATCAGAATTGTATGTATTTTTTAGCAGTACGGTGTTTTTTACGATTCGTATGGAAATTGTATTTCTGTACGAATCGTACTTGCTGGTTTTACAGGATCAGAATTGGCACCCAAGTGTCAGTTTGGATTTCTACGTCCAGTAATTTCTAAATGAAGAGTAAATTCTTTTTTTTCTTCTGTAAGGCACACAATACCTCACAAATCTCCAAAGAATACCTACAACTTAAAAAGAACAGAACTGTCAAAGTATATTAATGACTGCAATCCAATTATTTTGAAAATGTAGAATGCAAAAATGGTCACCCAGTATGTTGCTGATAACTCAATTGTTGTTGCACCATATGTTATATCATATATAACGAAATCAGAAAAAACCCAGATGAAACAAATGTGGGAAGAAATTGCACAAGAGAAGAGCCTTAGCAAAAAATTGTACAGCTTTACTTTGAAAATGCTTTCACACCGAGAAATTGGATCGGATGAATATTCAGACTGCTTGTGCTCTTCCAGTTTATATTCAAAATCACGAGGAATCATGTGGGTAAGTTTAGGTCTTACCTGCTCACGAAATAGAGTGTTGAAATCATTAGAAGAAATTGAATACTTAGCAGCAAATGAACCAGACAGTAAAGAAATTCTTAAAACTAATATGTTGGATACATACTATCCGAAAAGGAGTCGACATCTGGAACAGCTATGTCTGTATGACGTACTTCAACATTACAGCTTCAAAAGAAATGTTAATCAGAATTTAAAAGAAGGAAAATATGCAGTAGTTGGATGTCATGGATGTTTAGTAAAACATACAAAAGGTAACCTTATTAACCACAAGAAGCTCAGTTGTGAAACTCCAGGTAAGCGAGAATTTTACTATTTAGCACTTCTCCAACTCTTCAAACCATGGGGTAGCGAAAGGGAATTATGTGGAGATTTCGACTGCTATGAAGATTCTTTTAATGCATGTAAAGATAGCATTGCAGGTACAATTTTCCCTACATATTTAAGAATGTTGAATCATGAAGTTGAACAGGAAAAGACTATTACAGCTGAAATAGCTAATGAAAGTTGTCAAGATAGTCAAAGTTCTGGTCCATGTAGTCAAGATCCACTTGGACAACCAATAGTGGAAAATGAAGCAGCAATTGGTATGCATGAAGTCGAAATTATAATGCAACAAGCACAAGAGGAGAATATTACATTGGAAGCGTTTGAATAAGTAAACAGAAAGAAATATATGTACAAGTGAGAGAACAGATAGAACATGGTTTGTTGCATGAAAACAAAGAATGTGTATGTTCATCAATTAAACCTATTCTGATGTACATCAGTGTTCAAGCTGGAACAGGTAAAAGTTTTTTAATTAAAGTTTTCAGCAGTTATCTTAAAAAAACTACTGGTTCACATTTATCTTGTGTGGTAACAGCTCCAACTGGATTAGCTGCGCACAATGTTAAAGGAATTACTTTGCATAGATTACTGATGTTACCAGTTGAGCATGATAATAAATTAGAATATCAGAAGTTGTCTGGAGAAGCCTTTTATGAAGTGTCAAGAGTGCTGAAGAAAATGAAACTTTTAATTATTGATCAGGTGAGCATGGTCTCAAACTTAATGCTTGCTTTTGTTCTTTTAAAAACAGATTACGACGTTCTCTTTGGAGGACAACATTTAATTGTATTTGGAGACCTGCTAAACCTGTTAAAGGAGAACCAATTTTTAAAACTCTTCTACATGAAGACACTAGGAAATCTTTGGGAAGTATTGGAAATGTGAATCTGTGGTTACATTTTGAATATAAAGAACTCACTCAGAATATGCGACAAGCAAGTGATAAAGATTATAGAAATATTCTGAAAGATGTAAGAATTGGTGTTCTAAGCAAACATAAAGAACTTGTTTACAACTGAAAACACACCAGCAGAAGTAATGTAGAAGAAACTTGGATAAAAAAGTCTATAGTTTGATTAATGCCTACAGTGGAAGAGTGTCATATATTCAATCGAGAGCTTCTGAAATTGGAAAATGAAGCAATAGTTCACATTGAAGCTATTGATAAAATCGAGCATCAAGGAATAACAACAATTCTTCTTGGCGGTGTGGCCAAGATGGCTACGATGGTGGTCATGCCTTGCTGAGGTTCCACGCTTGGGCAGACATCTCGCCCATTTCATCACGTTGAACCAGGCTGGGAAACCGATACCTTAGCATCAGAACATGAGGAGCACCGGCGGGTGATCTTTATGGCCAATTGTCGAGCGGAGCTTGCAAAAAAGCGGACTTTATCGGCTCCGGCACCCAGCATCAAGATGGCGTCTTCCCGCCTCTGACTCCGACTCCTGATCAGCCAAACCCCGCACCCAGCAACGGACCTCTGAGACTTGTCCCACGGCGCGGATGACGACGAGGTGCAGAGGACCAAGGGGGCGCAAATCTAGGCATACACATCACAGGGGGCTGCCGCAAGCTGAAGGGACGTACTGGGGAATGGACCAGTGACCAGAAGCTACCTTCGACTCCCTGTACAGTGGCATCGTCCAGAAGAAGATCTGGCCCCTACATGCCTGCTGTACGTGCCATGGACAAGTATCATAGCGTCCTTCACCTGAGGGCAGGGAGCGCACTTCCCCCCCCCTCTGCACCCCTGGTCCTGACATCAATTTGGACGCCGGGGCTGCCTGGACTAAAAATGGCACCCAAGGGACTTCGCGGCTGGAACTGATGGGGAGAGGGGATATGGCCCGCAGTGGAGATACCACAGTGTAGAACAGGAGGTAGGCTGTAGGCCCCTTGAGCTGCTCACTACCACCTATGCTGGCTTGGGTCGGTCAGATGCACTGCAGAGAGTCGTTGCCTCACCTTAAAATGGCTACCTGACAGCCCGGATTGAACCCGTCCCGATACAACCTCCCTCTCCCCACTGATATATTTGGTGTGCATTTGAGGCCTTCCAGCGCCTGCCACATAGACTGTGTTCCCGGAGCGCAATCCAACACATGCAACTTGAGCACCCATGGGGAGGTGGGTTGCGGAGTCCCCTAGACCGGCGAGGACTACTGGGGGGAAGGCTACACACTGTTTCCTGAGCTGGGAAGCCACACAAACAACGGACAGTGCACAACACCGGAACCTCAGGTGACAGCCTAGACACCTGCATGGAGGCCGTGTTCGGGCTGTCGCCTCCCCCCTGCCACATCTGGCCCATACCCAGGACCCCCCTGGACAGGGACAGCACAGCTTGAACCCTTCTGGGTGAAGCCCGACATCGGCCGCTTGAGAAGGGGTGACCGGTGGTAAACCGAAGCGCTGCTTATTAGACACCTTATCCCCGCACGGAGACAGGGACACAAGGAGGCGAGCCAAAGCCTGGCTCTCCTTGGACACGGTGCATCTCTGTCTGCCTATCCAGCACATCTGGACGCCTACTGAACCCGGCACGCAACGAGCTCCTCCACACAACATAATAGGGAAGCAAAAGTTCACACAGAACATGACAGTCCCGGAAACAGCACAGGAGAACCTACAGAATACTCGCGCCTTATCTAAGACAACAGCAACCCCATCGGACCAGTCCATCTTGGACAAGCTCGACCAAGTGCTGGCAGCTATTGAGCTCTCAAGGGTTTCTATGGAGGAACGATTCGGCACCTTGACAATGGATATTAGCCTCCTCCGAGATGACCATCGCAAACTGGCTGACAAAGTAGTGGACGGAGAGAAAGCCCTGGCCAAAGTGCAGCCCGCCATCAATACACAAAAAAAAACCCTCTAGACCATCCTTGGCCGCCTCACCACCATGGAGGAGCGCGTGGATGACTTGGAAGGACGCTCAAGGCGCTGTAACATCCGTGTGCTTGGACTTCCAGAGGGAATTGAAGGTACCCAGCTGGTGGAGTACATGGAAGTGTGGGTGACATCTTTTACTCCAAACGCGGACCGCACGGCCTTCTTCTCCGTTGAACGTGCCCATCGAGTCCAAGCCCACAGACGTCTGCCAGGTGCCCCACCCCGACCGATGCTAACAAAATTCCTGCACTTATGAGATTGTGGCGCAGTGCTTATGGCCGCCAGACAGTCAGGCCCCATCCATGTCAAAAACAAACAGATCATGATCTTCCCACATTATGCACCGGCAGTGCAAAGGCAAAGATTGTCATTCCTAGAGGTGAAACAAAGACTACGGGTGGACAATATACAATATTCCCTGCTGTTCCCGGCCCGACTCAAAGTCATCCACAAGGACTCCGCCATCCTCTTTGGCACCGCTGAGGAGGCCCACGACTGGGTGGATCAGCACTGCGCCCAGCGCTCCAGGGAAGAGACCTAAAAAGATCGAAGATCTGGGGCACAGCGGATCAGGAGGTGCAGATCGACGCAGCGTCGCAGCGGGAGAGACCTGGCAACATCACCCCGCACCCTTGAATCTCCGGGCCTGGAGCAAATCATGCAGGAGGGACGAAGGGCTCTGCAGGCCGTTGCAGCACTACAGGCCTCCCAGCCTGCAGAAGATATTGATAGAGCCCCACACCTCTTCTCTTCAGATGACGACGAAGACAGCGAAGGGACACCTCCTACAGAGGACTATATCACTCCACACCTGGTCACCCCCCAGACGGCTGATGACATATTTTGAGAGACCCACTAGTAGCATATAGGAGCAAGGCTGCCCTACCAGCAGCCCCTCGCTGCCCTTCACAGTCGATGCTTCCACATCCCACACACACAGCACTTCCCCGATGGTCCCTAGACCAGACGGCGCACACTGATCCTACAAAAGCCCGTTGAGGGACTTGCCTACCACCCCCATGTAACGTTACTGCACTTTCTCCCTTTATGAGAGTCTGTTTGGATGTATCACTCCCAGTGAAAGGTCCTCAGTATTGAGACTGTTCCCCTTCCTGGTTATTTGTTCACCTTTCCGATGTACCAACACCTCCCCCTACCTCCAACATAAAGGGCGGGGCGCCCACCTACAGCTCCACATTATTTGTCGGGTAGCGTTTACTTGCCATGGCAGGGAGGCCACACACCCCCTGAGACCCATCACCACAACAGCGCAACCTATCATCCACCATGATCACACAGATTTTACTTTTCTAACTCTAAACGCAAGGGGGATACACACTGCTAGGAAATGCTATGCGATTGATGCCTATGTTAAACGCCAACAAGCGCAGGTCATTTTATTGCAAGAGACTCACCTCACACGGGGGGAATTGGGCAAACTACAGAAGAAATGACGGGGCACATTCTGTGCCACAACATACTCTGCATACGCACAGGGAGCCCTGATCTGGATTCGGCCAGGAGTCCCCTTTCGAGAAACTGGCAGGACGATGTGCACTGCTGTAGGGGTTACTGGATGGCCAACCCATTCTTATAGGCAGCGCATACGCCCCCAACACAGACCAGGCACCGTTTTGGGGGACCCTAACGAGCAACCTGGCGCATTTCACATCCTCCCTGTGGATATTAGGGGGGATTACAAATGCTCCCTGAATCTCATGCTGGACAAGTCTCACCCCCCACCAAATGCTCCCACGCCCACACACACACAGCCGGAATTCGAGCTTGGGACACCCATTGGTCATTAACGGACGCGTGGCAGCACACACATCCAACCGCTAAAATCTACTCCTTCCATTCTATCCCTCACAACTTACGAGTCCGATTGGACCGCTTCATGTGCACACAGAAAATCCTCCCACTCATTCGACACTCTGACTACCTGGGCAGGGTCATATCGGACCACGATGCGCATGTTGTGGCTCTCTGGTGGCGTCCACCCACGCCCCTGATCCCCACATGGCGACTAGCCAGGGACTGCCTCACTGACCCAGTGTTCCAAAACAAGCAATCAAAAACCATTCAACACTATTTTTCCAAAAACACGGGCACCACACGAGCTAGGACACTCGAGTGGGACACCTTTAAAGTGGTCTTACGGCATCCGGCAAATTACAGGGGTGAGGGCAACACTAGAGAGAATGGTACAAACCAAAGAACAACAGATGGCACGTCTGTCTAAGGCAGTGGACTAATGTGAGATCCGCCTGCGCAAATAGCTGAAGCCAAAACCAAATACGAGGAGGCGTGTGCAGACCTACGGCGATATAACTTTCACTTGTATGCCACCAGAGCCCACCATGAGGGGAACCACGCTGGCACCCTACTGGCCTGGCTCATTAGACAGGACACGCAAACGCAACTGATCATCATCATTAGAAATACTGCTGGTGATGTGTTATACACACAGGCGGACATAATATCAGCCTTCCACAACTACTATACCACACTATATAGGGAACTGATCCGGGACAGGGGGGCACATATTCGTGTCATACTGGCCAAGGACGCCATAACCCAGATAACGGATGAAGAATGGGCGTCTTTTCACGGTTACAGAGATCAAACCCGCCATTCACCACCTGGCCAAAAACAAGGCCCCAGGTCACGATGGTTTTCCCATAGAACTGTATGTCACGTTCTCTCAACACTTAGTCCCACAGCTAGATGCAGTCTTTCAAGAAGCGTTGGAGGTAGGGCTACTCCCCCAGTCTATGCGGGAATCTATATTGGTGACGTTTCCCAAGCTGGATCGAGACCCTCTACTCCAGACCTCATACCGCCCCATCACTCTTCTGACCGCAGATTGCAAAATACTCAGGAGGATCCTAGCGGACGGGATTACTGAGGGACTCCCCAGACTAATACACTCCGACTAGTGCGGATTCGTCCCTGGGAGAAGCACCTCCTGAAATACGCCGGCTGTTTCAGATCCAGGACAGTGTGCGAGGCAGGTTCCCCCATGTGGCGTGCCTCATGCTGGATCTCGAGAAAGCTTTCGATACCCTAGCATGGCAGTATTTATTCGAGGTGCTCCAGCGGGTGGGCTTGGGTCCCCAATTCATAGCATACACTCGGCTATTGTATATCGGACTTACCACATGGGTCAGAATAGGCTGGCACATCTCACCCCCATCTCGATCATGCGCGTAATGCTCCAGGGATGCCCCCTGTCCCCCTTCATATTTGCCATAGCCATGGAACCACTGGTGATACGACTGCGAGAGATGGGTGAGCACTGGGGTATACCACTGGGAGGCCGTACACATAGCCTATCTCTATACGCGGATGATCTTCGCATCTATGTCAGGGACATCACAGCAGACCTCACTACTCTCTGGACCACGCTCGCAGACTTTGAGAAAGCTGCAGGGTTGAAAGTGAACTGGGACAAGTCCTCGATCTACCCCCTACACCCGAATGCACCTCACTGAGAAATTGGGCTAGGTGATGCCACACTGGCATAGACGGGGGAAGCCCCACGATACTTGGGTTTCAGACTCTATCACACACCCGAGACCTCCTGGAGGGCAACTACTACCAAGCCCTTCGAGGACTCAAAAGCCAAATCAACTTCTGGCAGACTCTGCCTCTAGCCCCAATAGAAATGGTAGCACTATCAAAAATTATCAGGGTACCCCGGCTCCTTTACTATTTCGCCACTGTGCCATGCTCTTTTTTTCAAGAGCTCAACTCATTACTAATCTCCTTGATCTGGGGGAAGGGCCGGCGCAGAGTGGCCCTATCAACCCTACAATTGCCACGAGATGGGGAGGGCTGGGCACCCCATCCATCGAAGCTTATTTTCTCGCAGTGCAGCTGCAGTGGTAGTCGCATTGGACAGCGAGCCACAACCTCTGGGAAACGGACACCCAAACGGTACTAGTAGCACTCCCGGAGTTAACCCAGATGCTCCTCCCAGGGACCAAACCCAACCCTGCGCATTCTCTGTTGGTTAAAGTGGCCAGGTCCTGCATCCTACGAATTCATCGCCTGTCCATTTACTCCCCATTGCTGCCGCTGGTAGGCCTCCCCAAGGGACAAGGGTATTACACCACGGGAGAACTACACATCTGGACAGAGCATACGCTCACCGAGACCGAAGCCCTGTTCACTGACGGCCAGCTGACATCGTTCGCAGGATTGACCGAGGAGAGCGGGCTCCCGGTAGTCCAATTCCTGCTGCACCGACAGCTGGTGGCGGACTGCAGAAGGACTTGGGACTTCACAGATGGAGAACCCAAGACACACCCGGTACTACACGCACTCCTATACATGGGGACAGGTGGGCATCTTACCACGTGGATCTATAAATCCATTATGGAACTCACGTGCACACCACTGACATGCCTTCAACTCCACTGGGAGGAGGATATTGAACGAACCCTCCATGACAAAGAGAGGCTTATGGCCCTAGAACACCACAAAAAAGTGTCTCGCAACCAAAGATTCAAAAATATTTAACATTCTGCACCGTGCCTACCTCACGCCGGCGCGGCTTAAGCGCTCCTTTCCGAAGACACACTTCGACTGCCCCCGGTGCCACACTCCTGACACCCCATTTATCCACATGTTTTGGATGTGCCCCATGCTACAAGCCTTTTGGGTGACAGTGCACACTACGTTACGAGAAGTTATGGGCCTGACAGAACTTCTCACATGCGAGGCGTGTGCCCACGGCATTTTCAAGAGACATAAGCAAAAAAAGGTAGACACCAAATTTGCAACACTGGTTATACTCCTCGCTAAACGTAGCATAGCTATGCACTGGCACTCATCGGGGGGCCCTCCAATGGCCACATGGTGGGGGGCGGTCAAGAAATGGGGTGCAGCCGAGGATGATTTACTCAGGCAGGAAGAAGCACACGGTGTATGACGAAACCCCATATCACTGAACTGGGAGACAATCCTCCATAACTTCATACAAACACAGGCTACCCATGGGAAAACCCCACAGGCCACCCAAGAGGAACCAGGACCCAACACACCTCGCCCCTCACAAAACCACCCCTCTGAAGCCACCCCTCATAGACCAAACCACTCCACCAGCAATGACGGGAACCATTGGCCGTAGATGACGGACCAAACTGGAGCGATGCCCCCACCCCCCCTTCACCCCCCCACATCTTCCCGGGTTATATACTCCCAGTTCGGTTCTGAACATGGATTACCCCCTCTGCACTACCACATACCGACAATAACGGTCTGGAAATTGTCATAAGGGAACGGGTGACACAGTAGCCCTCTCGTTATCCCTTACAGGTATGTTTCCAGTATACCATACATAAGCAGAGCGGCACATCCCCCCCATCAACGGACACGCAGCTATGCCCTGTTGAAATGTTGGTGCCTGTTGTACTACATTGAAAAATGTACCTGATTGTTGTGTACCATGTATGATAACATAAAAAATCCAATAAAAAGGTTTCCCTAAAAAAAGGAATAACAATTCTTCTTCCAAAGAAACTATAGACTAAATTAGATTCTTTAGAAAAGTCTGTATCAAAAACTGTTGGCTTAGAAAAAAATGTAGATGTATGTATAAACTGTCGGGTAATTTTGAGGCGTAATTTGAATGTAGAAGAAGGTTTAGTGAATGGAGCAATAGGGAAAGTTGATGATTTTGTAAAATATCAAAACAGAAATGGAATTGAATTCTTGAAAATTAAATTTGATCAGATTGCAGAGGTAAGGCAGATTGCATGTTGTGCTGTACGTTTTTTGCTTGTAAAAGACTTGCATGTTCGTAGAAAACAGTTTCCTTTGTGTTTAGCATATGCAATAACCATTCATAAATCTCAAGGTCTAAGTGTAGATAATGCTTTAGTAAATATTTGAAGAACTGTGTTTAAAGAGGGAATGGCATATGTTGCATTATCTCGAGTTAGAACATTGTCTGGTTTGTATTTAATTGATTTAAATGAAAACACGGTTAGTGCTGATGTAAATTGTGTAAGAGAATATAATTGTTTAAGAAGGCTTTATGCACCAACTTTAGGTTAATATCCTATTTATGAAAAATTTGTTGTGTGTTCAAAACGCAAACATGTCAAAGAATCAAGTGTGGTTGAAAAGCAGAAAAAAAACAAGTGATAATGTTATGGGATACCAATTAGAAAATGCTTCTATGGTAATGTTATTCCAAACTTTATATTTCATCTAGAAGATCTGTATGGTGAAATTATGGAAAATCAGCAAAAAAGATTATGTTCTGCACTTTATACTTTATTTCAACAATTGAGAAGTTACAGAAGTAAGATTCATACTGCTTCTGGTATTCGACAACTCTTGGATACATGTACTGGATCTTTAACGTTCAGCGCTAATATACAACAAGATGCACAAGAATTTCTGATGGTTATGCTTGGAGTATTAAAAGATGAAGGAATCCAGATTGAGAGTTTATTTGGACTCAGTTACAAATGGGATCATAAATGTGAACAGTGTTCATTAACTTCAAGCACTATAGTTGACAGAGAACGATTTCTATATTTAACAATACCTGACTGCAAATCTGTACCTTTTACGAAATAAGTAAAAGAAGCAAATCATGATATGAAATGTTCTCGTTGTCAATCAGAAATGTTATCTACATTATGCCTACAAAGATATGGAAAATATCTAATTTTAATGCTACAACGCTGTAGACCAAATGGAAGAAAAGTGGAAACGAAAATTAAAAGTTTTGTTGCTAGTCAAGTATCTATTTTTGGAAGTACTTTCGCAACAGTGGCTATTGTTTTCCCTGCTGGAGCTACTACCACATGTGGACATTATACTGTATATTTAAAATGTAATAATGGTTGGAGTCACTGCAACGATACACACTTGGAAATAAAACCGAGATTGCCTTATGAATTACCCAACTCATACTTGATATTTCTGAAACAAAAATTTTAGATCCATTATTCGGCCTCGTGGGAAAATGTAAAGATGCTTTAAGGAATTCATACTAGATGATTTCAAACAAAATGTTCGACACATTTTTCGGCCTAGTGGGAAAAAGTGAACAGAAACTACAGATTAAAGGTAAGATTTAAAAATTGGAAAGCATATTGGATGTGTTATATGTGTTGGTTTCGTATTGTACTTGCAAGAATTGGTCATTTGTTGTTTTTAACAATCTAGTTGATTGTTTTTTCCCCCTGCTGTTTATGATGATACTACACTGACATCACTGTGAATAGTGAAGTTAAGTTGAATCTGATAACAGCAAAAAAAGGAAGAAAAAAATGTTTTCTGAATGTTAAATTATGTTGTATTATTTGAAAAGTAACACTGTAATTTGTGAAATATATTACATTACATAACAGTTTTACAATTCACTTTCTTTCATGTAGTGGAAAAGTTACAAAAAACAGTACTAATGACACAGCAGAATAGTAGTTTGATATTTAAATAACCTTTGAAAATCACTGAAAAAAACATAGGTTTCAGGGACGTTATAGTTAGAAATTATCATTTAAAAACCCTTAGAAATTCACTGAAAAACCATAGGTTTCAGGGACGTTATAGTTAGAAATTACCATTAAAAAACCTTAGAAATTCACTGAAAAAACCATAGGTTTCAGGGACGTTATGGTTGGTTGGACATTTCACTTGTACAAAACCAGAGAAATTCCACTGTTATAGTTAGTTGAGCTAAATTTCTCTGGTTTTGTACGAGTGAAATGTCCAACTAACCCGAATGTCCCTGAAACCTATGTTTTTTTCAGTGAATTTCTAAGGTTTTTTAAATGGTAATTTCTAACTATAACGTCCCTGAAACTTATGTTTTTTCAGTGAATATATATATATATGTATGTATCCGATGTAATTTAGTGACAAGTTGTTGTTTTTTACTGAAATTTCTACATCTAAGAACCCAATCCTCTTTTTACTTGTGTGTGCTGTACAATTAACAAAGATGTTGTCTATAAACGTAGTCCACATCACAACTTGGCTGTCCATACCTTCCATTTGAATAGACACCTGCTCTGCATACCAGCCCATGAAAAGATTTTTGTAGCTGGGGGTGAAGCAGGTGCTCATCACTGTTCCTTGGACTTGTTTGTGCATCTGTTGGTCAAAATAGAAGAAGTTGTTTATCAGGCAATACCAAATCATGTCAATAAGCATTTCTGTATGAAGCAATAAAGACATTGGTCTTGCCCGTAGGAAATGTCTAATGGCCTGGATCTCCACGTCATACCTGATGCACGTATATAGGCTGGTCACATCTAGTGTCACTAGTACATAGCCCTCCTCCCAAGACATCCCCTCAATTAGATGCCGATTCCGATCCGGTAAAACCCGGGTACGAATGGTCGTACGGAGCGATTTTTCCATCCTACTCGTACCCGGGAAAAACAGCTTACAAACACGCAATTACGATTCGCACAGAAATACCATTTCTGTACGAGTCGTAAAAAACACCAACCGGCAAAAAAATACATACAAATCTGAATCTGGACGGCGCATACGCGACGTCCAGACGGAGTCAGGCATCGTTCTACGGACCAGCAAGTACGATTCGTGCCGACGTCACTCCGCACACAGCATTTTTTACGGGAGCCAAAAACTGCCGGGAAATTGAGGACGACGCGAACAAGGAGCCCCGGTACGCGACGGACAGCGATGGACCCCAACCTACGCGTCATCCTGGCCCTCATAGCCTACCACCTTGTGTACAGAAACCGACGCAGATGCCGCAGAAGGTCAGAGCAACCCCCAGGGGCAAAGGGGGGGGTGCAAGGGGCAGGAAACATAACCCACACCCCACAAATTACTAATACATCCTGCGCATTCATTACCTCCATGGTCTGGTCACTTCGGGGGGCGTGTCCACCAATCCCATGTCCCGCCACAACGGAAGTGGATGTGGACGCGTACCTGTCACCACCACAATGGTGGTACGGGACGTACCCACGCCCCCCAGAGCGTGGGTACGGCCCGTACCACCATTGTAGTGGTGATGTAGGGGTACGCATGTACGGACCATACCCACGCTCCCCAGAGCGTGGGTATGGGCCGTACCACGCATACCCCTACGTCACTGCCACAATGGTGGTATGGCCCGTACCCACGTTCCCCAGAGCGTGGGTATGGGCCGTACATGCGTACCCCTACGTCACCGCCACAATGGTGGTACAGCCCATACCCACGTTCCCCAGAGCGTGCGTACGGGCCGTACACGCATACCCCTACGTCACCGCCACAATGGTGGTACGGACCGTACCCACGTTCCCCAGAGCGTGGGTACGGGCCGTACATGCGTACCCCTACGTCACCGCCACAATGGTGGTACGGCCCGTACCCACGTTCCCCAGAGCGTGGGTACAGGCCGTACATGCGTACCCCTATGTCACCGCCACAATGGTGGTACCGCCCGTACCCATGCCCCCAGAGCGTGGGTACGGGCCGTACCACCATTGCAGTGGTGAGGTAGGGGTACACATGTATGGACCATACCCACGCCCCCAGAGCGTTGGTACGGGCCGTACCACCATTGCAGCGGTGAGGTAGGGTTACACGTGTATGGACTGTACCCACGCCCCCAGAGCGTGGGTATGGGCCATACACGCGTACCCCTATGTCACCGCCTCAATGGTGGTACGGGCCGTACTCGCGTACCCCTATATCACCGCCATAATGGTGGTACGGCCCATACCCATGCCCCCAGAGCGTGGGTACGGGCTGTACCACCATTGCAGTGGTGAGGTAGGGGTACGCATGTACAGACCGTACCCACGCCCCCAGAGCGTGGGTACGGGCCCAACAGCCCCAACACATGATGGATACAAGGCGTATACACGCCACGGATGTAGGTGTACGGCTTGGTGCAGCACATCAGCTATAAATTGGGGGTGGTGTATGGGCAGGACAGCAGTGTACCACAGCAAGGGCGCAGGTGGGTGGGTGGGTGCAGAGGACCCCCAGCAGTGCCCAGACATATGAGGGGTGGGTGCCTATCACTCCCAGCAGTGCCCAGACATGTGAGGGGTGGGTGCCTATCACTCCCAGCAGTGCCCAGACATGTGAGGGGCGGGTGCAGAGGGCTCCCAGCAGTGCCCAGACATATGAGGGGTGGGTGCCTATCACTCCCAGCAGTGCCCAGACATTTGAGGGGTGGGTGCCTATCACTCCCAGCAGTGCCCAGCCATGTGAGGGGTGGGTGCAGAGGACTCCCAACAGTGCCCAGACATGTGAGGGGTGGGTGCCTATCACACCCAGCAGTGCCCAGACATGTGAGGGGTGGGTGCAGAGGACTCCCAGCAGTGCCCAGACATATGAGGGGTGGGTGCCTATCACTCCCAGCAGTGCCCATACATATGAGAGGTGGGTGCCTATCACTCCCAGCAGTGCCCAGACATGTGAGGGGTGGGTGCAGAGGACTCCCAGCAGTGCCCAGACATATGAGGGGTGGGTGCCTATCACTCCCAGCAGTGCCGAGACATATGAGGGGTGGGTGCCTATCACTCCCAGCAGTGCCCAGACATGTGAGGGGTGGGTGCAGAGGACTCCCAGCAGTGCCCAGACATGTAAGGGGTGGGTGCAGAGGACTCCCAGCAGTGGACAGAGACATGGGGGGGGTGTACATCATAATCAGATGACCACAGCTCCATGGGTGAATGTACATATCCCTAACTTAGGACAATGAGGATAGTGCCATAACAACACATCACTGACAGCATTGTCCCACTCCCAGGAGGAAGGAGGTCTAACACCCACTGCATGACACACCACATGTGGGTGTGAGGACAAATAACACATGCATACCCCCCCCTGGCAGATGCAGCACAATACACACACTGAGATCATGCCACAAGACTGTATAGTCATGTCACTGCCTAGCAAACTAAGAGAGCCAAAGAGAACACATACTGTCACGCACATCCAAGGACTGATAGGAATGTTCAGGTGCTGGGCTAGCCACCAAGATGTGTACTAGGCTGGGATCACACACATGCATTGTGCGGAAAAGGGACCATTTATCCATGAAGGCATGGCAAAATACTCTATACACAAGTACAGTGAGTACCAAGGATGGCACTGACAATGCAGGCGGACACATTGCTGAGCAGGCATGCCCAGAGTTGAAGGGATCCATCACCAACAAAGGACATGTAGACACAGGGCAACACAATAATTGTGCAACTCTCTGCAGGGGAGATGTCAGGTGCCACAGAGGAAGGAATACCCCTTGGGGCAATGTCTCCAAACACAAAGAGCATACATGACAAAGAATCTTTGCAGAGATCGCGTGATGGCACGCAGATACCAAGTTCCACCCCATGAGCAGCAGACCACAACATATCCCTGAAACATAACACATGCCCACAACCCCAACTCCTGTAGCATCAGCATCAACATCAATACCTGAAATGCAAGACTTTTCCAAAGAAAAAGAAAATGCTTTATTCAGCATGAAAATAATAATGTGTAAACGAGACTATTCACAAAGGCCAATGGCCAGTCCATATCAGCAGTCCTTGGGGGAGGACACATGGCCATGCGTCTCCCCTAGCTTGCCTGCACATCACAAGAGTGTTTCGTCAACTGGGGGGGGGGGGCATCATGTGGGGAAGGACCAGGCACCGCAGGGACAGGAGGGGGAAGGGTAGGTGTGGTGGGTGCAGGGACGGACGACTCCACCACAGGGGGTGGGGCATCGCCAAAGGTGGAGGCGAGCTCGGCGCTGCACACTTCTGCCAGTTCTTCAAGCGTCTCCCCAGCACCCGGAGAAACAACAGGCCCCAAGGAGGGGGGGGGGTCGGAGGGATGGGTTGCAGTGCTACTGGGGGAGGTGGTGGACGGGCTGGGGGACTTAACTCCCCTACCCGTGGAGTGCCTTGACCGTTTGCGTCCAGATGAACTAGTGGAGCTGAGGCCCAGCCCAGCAAAGTAGGCCTCCTTCTCAGAATCTGGGGCAGGGGAGCCAAGGGGAGTGACATCGGAGGGACTGGGGAGTGAGTCATGTGGACGAGGACTGTGGCTGCGTGCCTGCCTGTGTGCCCCAGACCCAGTGGGTGTGCCTGCTACCCCCTGAGTGTGCGTGTCAGGAGGTGTGCGCTTGCCCTTACGTGGTGGAGTGCTGCTTGTGTCTGGTGGGGTGCGTGTGTGTGGATGTCTTGGTGTGCTTGGGACAGGCGTGGGTGTGGGACTTGTGGATGGGCCAGGGGTAGGGGGGGAGGCAGCGCTGCAGGTGACTCGCTACTGCCGTCAGTGACGAGTCCAGGGACCTCAGCAACATCCGTTGGTCAGATATCGCTGATGACATGCCCTCCATGTACGACACCATCTGGGTCAGCAGTCTGGTGTGGCCATGGAGGACAGTCAGGATCAATGTCTGCCCAACTTGCAACTACCGCTGAATGTCCACAGACTCGGCAGTGAGGGCAGCAGGGGTGACAGGGGCAGGGGGTGCGGTGCCTGGCACGAAGGAGACATGGTATGGCCTAGCACGGACAGAAGGGACCCGAGCAAGTGGGAGGGCGGTGATGGGAATAGAGGGGGCGGCGAGAGATGTACTGCTGCTTTCAGTTCTGGGAGCAGCCTCCGCCCCCTCTGGGAGCTCAGCCTCGGACCCGTCTGCCTCGTAGTCTGTGTTGGTACTGGGCAGGTCCTCCGCCTCACTCCCCTTGCCCTCCGTGCCACTTGGTTCCGCCGACTCCTCAGCAGTGGTGGCACCACTGCTCGATCCCTCCTCCACGTCCATGCCGGTGTCTCCATCGGTGTCCTCCGATGATGCTGTGGGCAAGGTGAGGAGACAGGAAAAAATCAGTCACCTGTATACATCTGACACATGAGTCCAAACAAAATAGGCAACAGTGCATATCAGGAAAGGCATCAGGAGTAACATCTAGGATACTCCCCACATATGTAAGCCCTGCACTCCCCAGTTGGTTGACGCACCATGCCACTTGCAAACAATGAAAATTAGGACACAACAGCAAATGACTTGAATTCACAAGATCATGAGAAGCTAGTGTCTGGGATCAGTTGAGCACAGCAAGACTATGAAGGCATGCCACCTATTGTTCATTGGGAAACAAACAGTATTGTCGCACCCAAGGCCAAATACCACATGCCAATGCAGAAGGTGTCCCCAGACTCAGAGACCTGTGAGTACTTTTGACACCCCAAAGAAATACATTGTGACTCCTGGAGAATCACAACCCTTTCCAAAATGGACATGTCTAGCATGTGTGAATGTGGCACTCTGTGAACACAACACACATGTGTCTGTATAGCAGAAGTCACACAAGGAGGTGCACACCAAACTACATGTACACAGTCATTGTCTGAGCTGCCACACTCATTCAAATCAGCCACTGTTAGGAAGAAATGGCGTAGCAGTAAGTACATATACATGGCACCAGGGTGGCTGGATGACTTGACACTCGTAATTTTGTATCAGCAACAACCAAGGACTAACCCAAATGCTAGCACACTGTGGGAACATGTATATGTATGAACTCCAAACAAGTGTTGGCCAAACTGTGCATTACTTTTAAATGTGCCAGCGTGTCCCTGGAAAGTGTAAAGGTGGTGTCTTGTGCACTTCCCTGGGAGACATCTGTCAGGCACATCATTGTCCTTCACAACCAAACAACAAGGTTAAGCATATGAAACATTGAGACTTGTTGACAGGTGTAGTGAGTGCCAATGGACATTTTCCCAGAGTAACAACTTGAATAATGTCATTTGTCACATGGCTATCCGTCACCTGATCACACAGTTGGCTACACATATGACCTAATGACTGTCATCTGGAGTGGCACACATGTCCACACCCAGGACAATGCATAAGCCAATGGGCCTGCAATTGTTTAGCAAAAAAGCCTAGCTGTACTGTGGGTTCCCCCTCATGGCAAGCCAGAATGTACCCACAGATGTCAGCACACAAAGTCACAACTGTGTAGCACCTGAACCACACACAGGTGCCAAAAATGTCCAAGCAGGATACATGATTGCCAAGAACTGACACAGGCAATGAAGCACCAACAGCAAGCACTGGCCAACATCACGGGGGCACTGCACGATGACTTTTTGTACTGCGAATCATCACCCACAAGTCAGAACTGGCAATGAAACATCAGGGTTGAACATGTATGCCCCTCCCGTGCACACCCACCCATACCTGAGTCAATGTGACTGATACCAATCAAGAAGTGAGAGCTCTTATTCAGGGTTACAATAACTGTGCTTGAAAACTAGCTTCATTAACACGACATCACCTTGTAGGGCTGCAAACACATATTGGTCACAAACAAACATCAACAGATTGTTGTGAATAGACACACAGGCACTGCCCAGTGTGAGTATGCACAAGCAAACTGCTGTATCCCTTTCCAGTGGGCAAATGTATCACACATGTGAAAACTACTACCCAGGCCAGGGAACAATGCCACAGAGGCAGAGCCATTATTAACCCACAGTGAATGTGCACAGTGTTGGATGACACACATGAGTAGGAGGGCAGGCTGTGACAGGGGACTGTAGTGTGCACACTGCTCCATGGTCCTGGAATGAGCTGACAGTTACAGGAGCAACCGTCCCGGCACTATGCATGTTTCCCACTCATGCACATCATGTCTGAGGCCACAACATTGGTAATGCATGCAGCAAGTCTGTTAATTTGAAACCTCACACTCCTATGTTGGGACTCAGCATCAGTGGCAACAAATATGCACCCCCTAATGACTGTACAGGACAGGGCACAGGCAGACCACCCCCACACATGATGCTGAAAGCAGTGTGCACCTTGATAAACTGGCAGCCTAGATGACCATGTGCAATAGTGATCACACACAGACCAGGTCACACATGTCAAGGAGGGGATGGGAGGAAGAACAGCACAGGTTGACTGTGGGGGAACAGGATATGCACTGCACATACATACCCTGGCAGTGTCTCCAGGCGACTGAGCAGCAACAAAAGCTGGCGACACACAACAAACACACATGTACCTACCCCCTTCCTGCTGCTGTAACTCCCATATCTGCCTATCTAGGTCAGGGAAAACCACCGCCAGGACACGCTGCATCTGGTGGGTCAGGCGCCGGCGCCCGCCATGCTTGCGAGGAGCCTCCTCCTTCAGCATGACCCGGGCGATCCTCCGGGTCCAGCACCGGATGTCCTGCCATCTCTTTCTCACTTGTGGCAGGCGCGAACTGCGACCCTCCGCCAATTGCACAGCCTTGACGGCATCCTTCCAGATCTTCCCCTTGTGGTAGGGGGATACCTGTGTGGATGACAAAGTGGGACAACATCACTACACCTGCACCATGTCACAGAGACACACAGTTGAACATCCTAGATTTGTAGAACAGAGCATAGTATGCTGGCAAGTAAAAGCACCTCAGTCATAGGGACTTTTTCCACTGGGGACGCAAAAATGCACTACATGGCATAGTAAGTACACAGATGGCATGAGGGGTGTGAACCAATCCCTGATCATGGCACACACTGTGCATCCCAAGCAACACAAGGCTGATGGACCGCAACGCAAAGCAGTCACATGCGCCAGGCTACTGACGAAACCTCAGCAGAGTACACAGACACACACAGGCACACATCAATCACCTGCCTTTGGCAACAGCGGATGCAAACCTCACACTGCACATGTGCCACTTGCCGGGGGGGTCACAGGGGTGGGGCTAGCTCAGCAAGTCAGACACACAGCACGGCTTACTTCACACATCAGATGGAATGAGCAGTTGCCTCCTCCATGAAGCTGTGGTGCAACACTCCACATAGACACTCACCCACATGACAAGAAACATTCACACACATCAATGTCCAGGGGGCGTACACATCATTTGGACACTCTCACCACTCTCACCACAGCTCCACTCAACTCTCACACACATCTGTGGGTGCAGTCACCTGTCACACCGGGGTGACCACTGAATCACTGCAGGACAATAGAACAAGAATGTCCAAGAGGATTTGACTGGCGGAATGTGCCATGCACTATGTAGTGAATGTCACAGTAAGCACAATGCAAGTGAGGAGTGCACACATGAACTACATCAAGCCCTGCATGAGAGACATAAGCCATCCCCCCCCCCCCCCCCCCCCCCCGGGACCCACTCCACCCAACATTGCATGTCTGTCACACCTGGCCACAATGCCAGAAGTGACAGACACAATAAAGGTGCACAGGCAAAGGTACTGGAGTCAGCACTCACCTGCTCCCCTGGTCGACCATACAGCATGGGGTACTGTGGGAGGATCACATCCAGCAGGGCCTCGTTCTCCTCCTGAGTGAAAGGCTGGGCCCTCTCCACAGTCCTTGACATGGTGCCAGAGGGAGACAATACAGCAGCAGTGGTATCGACTGACATGTTGTGCAGGCAAGTGCCCTCTCATGGGTTCTGCCTGCCTTATATCTGCCTTGCTGGCCTATTTCATATACAGGAGTACAGAGTTATTGGTCAGACTCATTTGCATCCTACGTTTCCTCCAATCCCTTTAAACATACACCAGTGACAGCCTTTGCATCTTTTGATTTAGCAGCATCATGTCAAGTCATGTGGCCAACTGATTTTTCCAGATCACATGGTGTAAAAATTTGAACTTGAAACTCGGTATCCATGACAACCAGCATGCATTTAGGCCCTAATACTTGTCCCTCATGTCTCACCATTGTAATTCTTAAATCCCCACACAGGTACGGCGCTTTTCACACGTACCCCTAGGGCACCATCACTACAGTGATAGGCACGTACTCACGCGTGTACGGCCTGCACACGCATGAGTACGTGGCGTATCACTAGGGCCTACGGTACCCCCAACCATAGTGATAGGGATGTACTCACGCGTGTACGGCCTGTACACGCGTGTGTACGTCCCTATCACTATGGTTGGGGGTACCGTAGGCCCTAGTGATACGCCACGTACTCACGCGTGTACGGGCCATACACGCGTGAGTACGTGCCTATCACTATCGTTGGGGGTACC
Source organism: Triturus cristatus (assembly GCF_964204655.1). Lineage (NCBI taxonomy): Eukaryota > Metazoa > Chordata > Amphibia > Caudata > Salamandridae > Triturus > Triturus cristatus. The sequence continues at coordinate 1,176,580,336 of NC_140589.1, read as the reverse complement.
GTAGGCTCTAGTGATACGCCACGTACTCACGCGTGTACGGGCCGTACACGTGTGAGTACGTGCCTATCACTATCGTTGGGGGTACCGTAGGCTCTAGTGATACGCCACATACTCACGCGTGTACGGGCCGTACACGCGTGAGTTCGTCCCTATCACTATGGTTGGGGGTACCGTAGGCCCTAGTGATACACCACGTACTCACGCGTGTACGGGCCGTACACGTGTGAGTATGTCCCTATCACTATGGTTGGGGGTACCGTAGGCCCCAGTGATACGGCACGTACTCACGCGTGTACGGGCCGTACACGCGTGAGTACGTCCCTATCACTATGGTTGGGGGTACCGTAGACCCTAGTGATACGCTACGTACTCACGCGTGTATGGGCCGTACACGCGTGAGTACATCCCTATAACTATGGTTGGGGGTACCATAGGCCCCAGTGATAAGGCACGTACTCACGCATGTACGGCCCGTACATGCGTGAGTACGTCTCTATCACTATGGTTGGGGGTACCGTAGGCCCTAGTGATATGCCACATACTCATGCGTGTACAGGCCGTACACACGTGAGTACATGCCTATCACTATCGTTGGGGGTACCGTAGGCCCTAGTGATACGCCATGTACTCACGCGTGTACGGGCCGTACACGCGTGAGTACGTCCCTATCACTATGGTTGGGGGTACCGTAGGCCCCAGTGATACGGCACGTACTCACGCGTGTACGGCCCGTACACGCGTGAGTACGTGCCTATCACTAGGGCCTACGGTACGCCCAACGATAGTGATAGGCACGTACTCATGCATGTACGGCCCGTACACGCGTGAGTACGGGCCCTAAACACGCCCTCAGAGCGTGTGTACTGCGTTTCACTGCTTACACTGGTGATAGGAGGCGCACACGAAAGGAATGGAGGTGTCAGACTCGCACAAGGCTGTACATCAAGTCATTGTCAGTGCAGTCCTTCATGTGCAGGGCCTAGGTGTGTCAGGCAGTGTCTCCTCATGTTGTGGCGCAATAGATGTGTGATGGGCTGTTTACACATGTCATGTGTGATGGGGCACTACGTGCCACACTTCCCCTTCACACTTTGCACATGTGTGCATGTGCGACACACGTGTCAAGCACTGCATCACTGGTATGGCAGTCTGCAACACCCGCAACTGTCCCCTGATGCCAGGTACATGGATAATTACACCTGACATGTGACTCCCAGTGTGCCACGATGTGACTATGTCATGTGTGTGTCATGTGTTCCCATGAGCTTTCCGCTGGTGTTCCGTCAACTCCATCTGCTGTTGCAGCATCCAACATGTGTATGTGTGCATTTGTGCATGCCACACATATACGCACACCATGCCACATGTGGACTCACACGTTACATGTGTCATGATGTTTCGCAGATGACTTCCTGACATGAGGCAATGTCTGCGTTGTCTCAATGTCTGTGACATAAGTTTTTGACATGGACCCCTTAATGGAAATGTGTGTAATCTGTCCATTTCCAGATAACATGTGACCTGTGCGTCTAGACTCCCACCAGCTGTCTGTATGAGATGACATCCTTCTAATGCTGATATGTGGATGTCTGTCACTCAGGTAATGTGTCTGGCTTGTCACTTTCACTGTCCAACAGCTATTTCATGGCATGTCACATCAACATTGCCATGCAACTATTGTGGCTGGCTGTTCGTAGGAGTATCACCTGGCTGGCCCACGTGTCCTGGATGTATTGCACAGCACAGACTCTGTATTAAGCAGATGTGTATTAGCTGTTGAACATGTGCTCACCTCAGTGACATTGGTGTGGTAATGTACTCACTTTTCGTTATTCCTTCCAAATCTCTGCAGGGCACCGCCTCTCCCCAGACGAATGCCAGACCTGGATGCCATGCGTGAACATGACTGCATACGCAGATACAGATTCTCGCAAGAGTTGATAGAGGACTTGACCCGCCGGCTTGCACCACACCTCCAACCACAACACAGGTATCCTACAGCTCTGACTCCCAAGGTGAAGGTGATGGCAGCCCTACATTTTTTTGCAACCGGCACGTTTCAATTGACCCTAGCTGATGTCGGTGGCATGTCCCAGACTATGTTCAGCCGTGTCCTGCATGATGTTATAGAAGCCATGTTGTTGCACCTGGATGAATTCATCCATTTTCCCACTCGTGAGCAGTTGACAGGTGTCAAGGGTGAGTTCTATGCCCTGGGAGGGATGCCTCATGTAATTGGGTCCATTGATGGGACACATGTGGCTTTGGTACCACCACAGGCACAGGGGGTAGCCTTCTGTAATAGAAAACATTACCACTCCATTAATGCCCTTGTGGTGTGTCTTGCTAACATGCTGATTTCCCATGTCTGTGCACGTTTTCCAGGGTCCGCACACGATGCATACATCATGAGGCGTAGCAGGGTGCCAGAAATGATGCTGCAGCTGCACGCGGAACGAGCATGTCTTGTTGGTGGGTATACTCTGTTAGTCCTGTGTTCAGCGCTATCTTTGTTTCTTACGGCATCTCCTGACCCGCTTCTTCACATGATGTTTCCATGTAGGGGACTCTGGCTATCCCAACATGCCATGGCTGATGACGCCTCTCCGCAACCCCAGAACAGCCGCAGAACACCGGTACAACGACACCCATGGGCAGACGAGGCGCGTGATTGAGAGGACGTTTGGACTCCTGAAGAGCAGATTCCGGTGCCTCCACAAGACCGGTGGCGCACTCCCATATGCCCCGGTGAAGGTCTGCAAAATCTTCATTGTGTGCTGCATGCTGCACAACATGGCAGTGGAGAAGGCCGTGCCACTCATCCTTGATCTGGATGAGTAGGATCATCCACCCGTGGAGGACGAAGGGCTTGGGCATGGGGCAAGTGAGGATGAGGATGAGGACATCCGGAGTCACCGTATCCGCAACTTCTTCTCATGATGGTGAGTCCCTGTGTCTGAGTGTGCACACTTTAAGCCTTGTGTGGCATGTGTTGCAATGTGTGTGTCGAGCTGACTGTGTGCTTAGTGACTTGGGGGTGTGTTCTGACGTGTCATTCAAGTGATGATGTCATTCCACACATATTAGCTAGGACACTAAATTTATTAAGGGCATGGTGACAACATCATTCCTGCAGAGTACATGTACATGTCTGCGGATTACTGGCTCTTCGCTGACTTGTTCTGTGTCTGTCCTCCCCAGGTTCTTGCGGCTGTCGTCTGCTCATGTCATCATTGCCCTCCTGCTATTCCTCATGAGTATAGCAACGTGTGCTGGATCAGATTTACATGCACAGACATGGTGACAAGTAATTTGGGGTAAGGAGTGCAGCAAGGCATTTTGGGGGTGGTACGTGTTTGTGATATGTGGGGACTGCTCTTGTGCATGTTGTGTTACCATGCATACATGTCGACTCACCATGGGCCACATGACGTGTTGCATGGCTCCCATGAATTGATGGTCACCCTTCCTGGCAGTCATCTGTAATGGTGTGTGGATTCTGATGGAGGCATCAATGTGTGTATAACGGCTCCAAGGAACATACGGGATGCTAATGGTGGACATAGTGTGGGACATCCCCATATGAGGCTCAATGGGGAATTGTAGACTCTCCGTGTGCAGCAAGGGGTGTTAGGCTCAAGCCCTTCACTTGTGTGCCAGCTCAGTAGGATTTACACATCTGTATGTTGAAGGGGGTGTCCAGTGTAGGTCACACATGGTCAGCCAAATGACCTGTGAGTCTGTTCCAATTGATGCATTTCCCTTAGTGTGCGGCTGAGTAATAAAGGTGTTTGTCACACTCCAAGGTGCCTCATCTCTGTCAATGCAGGTCTCTTGCCACTTTGCATGCGGCATATCTGGCAATGTTGTGGAAGATTATGCATAGGAGTCCATGTGTAGTTTAGCAACATGCATGCAGTTGCTCATGGGTTAGACTCCCTATTCGGCATGAAGTACATGGTCGTGTATGTTTTTTGGCATGTTGGTCCGCAGAATGGGCCACCAACAACTGCTGAGGGTGTGTCTCCTGTGCGCAGGTCGGCCTTCAGTTTCCTGATCCGGTGTCATGCTTCTTTGGTGATTGTGCATGCATTGTCTCTGGGTGTGCCATGTGACACTGGACACTCCTTACTTTACACACGCGCCTGTTGCAGTTGTCCTTCTGACATCCTAGTCTATGTGTGCAAATTCTGTCATTTTGCGAGGGGATGCCGCCTGCTGCTGCAGCCCCTGCAGCAAGGGCCAACAGAGTATCCAGATTTGGCAACACACACGCCTCCAGGATGCTCCTCACTTCCTCCCTCCACCCATTCATTTTGCTGTCCTCAGCTTGTCTATGCCACTGTTGCTGCCACGCGGTGCCAAAGACTGGACCATCAGCACATGCAAGGTGCACATTGCACCACCATCCTGTCCTTGCATTACCCACATCACACTACAGTCTGATGTATCAGCCACACTCCGAGCTATGTCCATCCGCACATCTAACGCCTGCTGTCAGACATACCCTGGGCACACACACGACACCTTTGCATGCTGAGTGTGCAACTCCAACTGCCTACACTGCGCTGCCCCGCCTTCCAGGCCCTGTCACACCAACCAGGTCACATCCCTAATACTCCCCACCGGGTCTGTGGCCCAGCAAGGGCATGGGAGTGGGACGCAAGGCTTCAGCATGTAGTATGGTGTCATTGTCTGGGACATGGCACAGGTATCATATCTCAGCATGTCAATCTACAGAGAGTCCAGGACCCCCCTCTCCACCATCACATGCGCACAGAACCTCATCATCAGCTCATATGCCATTGACAGCCAGGTGCTCCTCACCCTCAACAAAGATACAGACATTGGCAGTTCCGTCATTCAAGTATGCATGAGATCTATTGATGGATGGCTGCACACGAGCACCCTGAGGCTGGACTTGTACAGGACTGGGGTGCACATCTGAGGATTGTCCCCTTCTAGCTGGGTCAAGTGCCTGTGTCCCACCCGCAAGAGCCCTGCACAAGCACCCAGTACCACACACACAAGATGGTGTGCATCATGTTTAGCTCGCTCACATATGCCATGCTAGTCCACAGCATCTGTACCTCATGCTGCAACGCCCTCTGCATTATGCACATGATCCACAGATAGATCCACTCCAAGAAAAGACAGACCATTTCCCAGGTCCATGACAACATCCGTGTCACATACTGCCCTGCCCTCTACGGAGCAAGTACATCCAAACTCCCAGGAAACTGGTCCACTTCCAGGGTGCATCTGCACACCTCAGATTCAACAGCCTGCGCCCCAGCCACCTCACCGTCCACCATGGATAGCTGCAATGGATCACTGTCTGCTGCAGGGTGACCTCCACACTCCCCACCCACACTCAGGAGGCAGTCCACAACCCCGACCCCAACCCCAACCAACCTTGTAAGTCTGTCATCCTAGATCCCGTTGGGCCATCTCCGTGCATCCAACCTTGCCCTGGCCACCGTTCTTCACATCCACCGTACTCCAGCATACAGGACATTGTTCTCCCACCTGGCCACACATACCTGGGACTACCTCCCCGGGAACCTCCACATGAGCCATGACCTCTAGGCCTTGATGATGATCTCCCAAATAGGTCTCTCCGCACAGTTTAGCAAGCCCCCCCTCAGCAGCCGGAGGCCATCACAGGTGAGTGTTGTGCTCCATGCCTACATTGAATGATACCTTGTGACCCATGTGTGTCCTGTACCAGACTCTGATCCCAGGGTATGGTTTGCTGGAGTTGGTTCAACACTCAGGCATAGTTTGACATTTCCACACACATATGTCGTTGAATGATGCAAAATGACAGGAACGTCTCATGTCCAAAGTGAAATATTTATTTACCGTGGGGTAAGTGGTTTGGTAGATACAATTGGGTGCTGTATCGGGGGAATAGAATCCAAAGTTCACAGGGGGAGATGGTATCCTTGGCATTGGAAGTGATCAGAGTCCAGAGCACAGTGTTGGTCATCATTGGTCAGACTGTGACCAGTAAGTCCATGTGGCAGAGAATGTCATTGGATGAGGTGCTGCTGTTGCGCCGGAGGGCCAGGTGTCAGGCCAGGTGACCTGGGAGATGGGGATGGTCCGCTGACTCTCACGGTCTTTTCCATGGATGACCCATCTTCCTCCGGGGACCCTCAGATGCAGGCCTTGACAATGCTAGGGACGCTCCGTCAGATGAATCCTCCTCCTCCTCCTCCCTCCCTGTGTCTGGTGCTGGTCTACGCCTGGTGGCACAGGGAGGGTTTGCCAGGCTTTGGGCGATCTGATGGAGTGATTGGCTCACATCCCTGTGCACCGCCAGGAGCTCAGCCAGTCTTGCCTCCATCCGTCCTTGGTGTTGTTGATGACTGGCATGATGCTCGACCTGCAGGTTCTTAATGTCATCGAGGTTCCCCTGCATCTCGGAGAGTCTTGACACGACCTGGTTGATGCCTCTGGTGTCATGCCGGTATGAGTCCAGGATGTTGCGTATGTGTGACATACCGGGGTCCTGAGCTGGCTGGTCAGGTTCGCGCCTCCGCCTGCCTCCACTCCCACCACCCCTGCCCACTTGAGCCTGGCCTGCCGTTGTGGGCACATCGGGTCTACGGGACCCCTGAGGGATGGCATTTTCAGGGTTGCCTGCCTCCTCCTGGGTGCCCGGAGAACCTTGTCCCTCCTGGTCAGACTGGCTCTGTTGTTCAGTGTGAGCAGGGCTCCTGGGTGTGTCCTGGGATGTGGCAGGAATGGGGGTGGTGGTTGGCACAGATGTCCCTGACGCAGGTGCTGCAGGGGCTCGGGCACCAGAGGGTCCAGGTTGGTCGGGGTCATCCACGGAGTGGTGAGAGTCGTCGCTGCCGGTGGGATCGTCTTCACGCGGTGCCTGGGACTGTGATTCTTACCCCCCAGTGTTGGGGGGAGATCGAAGACTTTGCCCTGTGTGAGAGAGAGACAATGTTAATGGTGTTTCATGCGACATCTTTGTTTCATACATATTCAAGTTGACACATTTCCTCCAGGTAGTTGGATGTGCCTAGCATTCCTCTCAATGTCCACTTGGGGATGGGTATGTTGCGGGGGACAGATTGGGATGTTCTCCTGAGTGTTTGACCTGTAGATTGTTTGCTCTGATGCTTATTTGGCTCTGGATCGGTCTTGTCGTGTCATATGTCCATTGTGGGAGTGTGTAAATACGTTGCCTGCCCCGGGTGTGTGTGCTTGTGTTGGGGGGGGGTTGTGACCGGGCCTGCTGTTGTGTATAGTGTGATTTGTCATTGGGTCTCCCAGGTGATGTGTCTGTCCCCTCATGGTGCATGCTGGCATGATAGTGAGTGTGAGTTCCTGTGCTAGATAGCTGTGCTTGTGGAGTTGGTGTTTGAGTGTACAGTGGTCCCAGGAGGGCCTTGTGCTGCATACAGCAGGGCCAAGTGTCATCTACCTTGTCAGTACTTTGCCAGTCCCTGTGCATTGTGCATGGTTATGTACCTATGCCATATGGGCTGAGGGCATTGGTGTCTGCGTCTCATTTCCACAATGTGTTGTGTGGGGCCCACCCTCCCGGACATCCAGTCTTGTGTTTGTGGTTGTTGTAGGCTTGCACATGGCCTTGCCTTGATTTGTGAAGGGTGCATGGTGACATTAGTGGCATGAGCGTGGTTTTTTTAGTGTGGTTGTTAGCGGTGAGTGCTTGTGGGACGTTGGGTGCATTTGGTGTGTATGTGGTGTGTACCCCATTGCCCCTATGTTACGTAAGTTGTTTGTGTACTCACCAGGCTCTGCGACACCTTCGACTCTGTGTACTCCCACCGGCGGTAGCAGGGCCATCACCTTCTCCTCCCAGGGATGGTAGTGTACGGGTCTGCGGGGCGGCCCACTTCCAGTGATGTTAGTCTGGGCATATTCTTCATTCATTTTCCTCTTGACCGCCGTGCGCAGATCGTACCCCCTGGCTTGGCATTCATGCCTGGTCCTTCGGATGGGCGCAACAGCATTCACCTTGTCAACAATCCTCTGCCACAGGGCAGATTTTGCAAATAAGCTGGTCTGTCTGACCAATGTTCCAAACAGCTGAGGCTCGACTCTGATGACTTCGTTGACAAGGAGGTCCAGCTCCGCCGTTGTGAACTTTGGATTCTTGTCTGTGGGCATGGTGTGGGGTGTGGGTGTGGGTGTGGGTGTGGATGGTTGTGGGTGTGTGGGTGTGAATGTGACGGTGTGTGTGCATGTGAAGAGGAGGATGTTTGTGGATGAGGTTGTGTGAAGGTGTGTGATTGAAGGTTTAGTGGAGGTATGAGTGATGTGGAGTAGTTTCTCTGTGGAGTTGTTTCTCAGTGGGGTCTGGCAGCAGTGGGTCTGTTGCAAAGGCTCATGGGTTGTGTGTGTGGGCCCTTTTTATTGGTCCATTTTTGGGTGTGGCTGTGTTTGAATTTTGGTGGGTGTGTTATAAGTGGTGGTTGTGATTTGGGGCCTCTGTTTGTCTGTTTGGATGTGCCAGGTCAGTCATTGAGATGTATTTTGTCATGTAGACGTGTTTTGTGGTGTTGTGCGAGTCAAATTGACCCTCCTTGTGCTGTTTTACAGTGTTCTGGTTCTGTAACAGTCATTTTTGCGTAGGTACGATCCGTACATACGCGATGCTGGGTGAGGGTGCTGGGGTACGGTGTTGGAGTGCGGCGCGTACATGCGGTGGGGGTTCGGTGCATACAGGTGCGGCCCTGGGTACGGCGCGTACATGCGGGGGTGCGGCGCGTACATGGGGGGTAAGGCGCTTACATGCTGTGGGGGTACAGTGCGTACAGGTGCGGCCCTGGGGTACGGCGCGTACATGCGGGGGGGGTAAGGCGCGTACATGCGGTGGGGGTATGGTGCGTACACGTGCAGCCCTGGGGTACTGCGCATACATGCGGGGGTGCGGCGCGTACATGGTGGGGTAAGGCGCGTACATGCGGTGGGGGAACGGTACGTACAGGTGCGGCCCTGGGGTACGGCGCGTACATGCGGGGGGGTAAGGCGCGTACATGCGGTGGGGGTACGGTGCATACACGTGCGGCCCTGGGGTACGGCGCGTACATGCGGGGGTGCGGCGCGTACATGGGGGAGGTAAGGCACGTACATTCGGTGAGGGTACGGTGCGTACACTTGCCGCCCTGGGGTACGGCGCATACATGCGGAGGTACGGTATGTACATGGAGGGGTACGGCGCAAACAGGTGCGGGGCTGGGGTACAGTGCGGACAGGGGGGGTAAGGCACGTACATGGGGGGTACGGTGCTTACCGGGGGGGTTACGGCGCGTACAGTTGCGGGGCTGGGGTACAGTGCGGACAGGGTGGTGTACGGTGCTGACATATTTGGGGGTGGGGGGGCTACGTACACGGGCATGAGTTGCACCAGCGTTGGCTCCGTACGGGCCTTTTTACATGCGATTGTGTATTCGGACAGACGGTCGGGATCATACTTGCGTGCTCGGACTCGTGTTTTACGATTTGCACGTCAAACTGTCCGGATCACTTCCGTACACTTTTCCCGACGATATTCGGACGTAAACACTTTCTGACGCACTCTCGTAGACTTTTCCCGACGCTATTCGTAGTTATTTTTCACAGACGAATCGTACTTGCCAGTTTGTACGGTACTTGTACGACTCGTACGTAAAAAAATACGGATACGGGTCGTACGCAAATTATTTTTACCGGATCGGAATCGGCACCTTAGTGTAAGAAAGTGAGTGATATCTTTTAAATATGCTGGTAAAGCTGTCACATATATACTGAGGTAGTGGTCAATGTATTTTAAAGTTAGTTCTAAAAGAGAACCAAGGAAAGATACAATGTATCTCCTCGGGGGTTTGAAACCTTCTTGTGCAATTTAGGTAGTAGGTACAGAACAGGGATCACAGGGCTTTCACATTTAAGAAATTGAAATTCTTCTCATTCTACCAACCCTTTGGCCCTCTAATCAACCAACATTTCTCCATAATTCAAATTTGAGGATAACACCTCAGTTTGTAGCATAATGGGTCACTGGGTCATCTTGTTCCTTCTGCCAAATGTTCTTTTTTGGACTAAACTACTGTTTTACCCCCTTTTTCAGACTGTCTGATTACTATGGCCAGGTCTATCTTGAGATTTTCCAGGGCAATCAATTGTTCATTTGAGAGATTTCCTCTAGCTTTGCCTTTTGTGCTGTATCTCACACCCTTAAGTTCTTTCCTGATGCTCTTTTCAAATACCTCCAAGGCATCACAATATATAATAGATGTGAAATTTTAATTAGGTTTAAAATAACTTGAGCAAGCCGAATCCACCTCCACACCAAGGGCACGCAGGTTCAGGAAAGGGTCTTCATGGCTCTCACTTGCCTCATCCAGTATGGCTAATGAATGCAGGAATCCTATATCCTCAATCCATAACGTGTTTGACCTCTCTCTTTCACTTTGTACACAGGGTTTCGGTTGTTGTAAATGGAACCACTTCTTGAGTTTCAATTTTCTGAGAAAGTAAAATAAATCAATCCTAGTCAGTATATAATCAAGGTTCCTAGAAGGGCAGAAGGATAAGCCTAAAGATGCCAATTGGGGATACCTCAAGATCTGATAGGTTGACTACAGTCATTTAGTTGTTTTTTTGCCCTTGTTGTTACTCCCACAGTCTTGATGGATTCTTCTCTTACGTCTTGACATTGATTTTTGTTCCTCTTGCTTTTCCTCGCATTCCACACCCCCGCCTCTCCGAAAATCCTGTTCCATATGTTGCGGTTTAGATTTTTCTCTGTTCAACAGTTTCAGGAAGTTTTTTCTGCTTACATTACTGGATCGTTTGTTACGTGCCAGAGTGTCCGCCGACATGTCAGATGCATTGCTGTCTGACACGTCCCTTTCTTCTGTGGTTTCATCTCTATAGCTAGTAGTAGTTGCTATATTGCTCTGATTAATTTGTTCATCAACTTCCTCCGAAGAATAGGTGATTATACTTTCTATTGAAGGTTAGACTGACTCTTCTCTTCTGTCTTGACCTTGATTTTTTGTTCCTTTTGCTTTTCTTTGCAGTCCGCATCCCCCAACTCTATGAAAATCCTGCTCCATATGCTACAAAATGGATTTTTCTCTGTTCAATAGCTGGAATTGTTTCAGTTTTTTCTTCTCACATTACTGGATTGTGTGTTACATGCCAGAGTGTCCACTGAAATGTCATATGCATTGCTGTCTGACACGTCACTTTGTTCTGTGGTTTCATCTCTATAGCTGGTAGTAGTCGTTATATTGCTCTGATTAATTTGTTCATCAACTTCCTCTAAAAATAGGTGATCATACTTTGTATGGAAGGTTTGGGTTCTGCCAGCCAAGTAGTCTTTGAAATCTCTAATAAACTTCCTTTGTTTCTTATTAGTGATCTCTTATTCGGGTTTACTCAGCCGTGATTGCAGCTTGGTGAAGAATTCCTCAAAGGCTTCCTTCTAAACCAATCTCAAAAGTTCCTCTGTCATTATATATTATTTCCTCAAATATTTTACTTCTATCTTTGAGAGCGTATTTAATTAAAATCCACATCATCGTCATTAAGCATTCTTTAGAGTTGCTAGCCCACTCAGCAAATCTGGGTCAGGATTTTAGTAGGAAGGTATTGTGTAGATACAAAGTCCTCTCAGGACATGCCCCACATCTATGTATTTTTGCAAGTACTCTGCTCCCACCATTTGGCCATCTCTTTTTGGTATAGTTTCTCTAATTTCTCACAAAATTCTGGTATTTTCACTCCCTCTCCTATATTCGTTTTCACCCTAGTACTTGTACCTCCACTTGTACCTCCTTCTGCCATCTGAATGAAAAATCACTTGTTAGAAATCTTTTCGCGTTTTGCATCCAACATCGAGGTCATCATTCCTGCCGTTTACTGCAGGTCGAATATTCAGTTCAGCATCCTGGTGCAGCGTGGAGGACAGATCAGTCCCCAATCCTTGCTGCTCCTCTCCCACAATACTTCCGGTATCCGTACAAGAATAGAAAAGGAAGATTGTACTCACCCGGTACTCCTCTCCAATTAGTCTGCGGGTGGGTCCTTTGATCTAGCCACAGCCCCTCTTTTCCACGGAGGTGAATTCTCATATACATTCTTCTTGTGCATCCGATGACTCTACACTTTTGATTCTTTTTGATCTGGTAGTTTGTAGCAACCCAGAAATCTTCGAGAGTTTGCAATTTGCTTTAGCCACCAGAGTCAGAATAAATATGAGGTCACAGGGGCTTTAAATTTTGCAAAAGCTACAAGTGACACAGCACTTTTGTAATTTAAACTGAGCAATTGGTTTTTCTGAGGTCCACTGGAGGGCTGCAAATATATGTTGTTATTAAACTGGAATAATGCACAACCCACTGAAGGGGAAGAATGGGCTTCTAACACACTACAAAATCCAGCATGCATTGGGAAGAATACTCACCCATGAGGTTCACCTGAGGGCAATTAATTCAGTAGCATACAGACCAAGGTGTGTTTGGGAGCGTCTGCAAGATTTCAGAGAAGCCTTTGATTAAGGAGCTGGAGGCTCTGAAACGAGTCAGGCACTGAAAGAAATCAGAAATGCAAAATGCTGGTTTCCCTGCCATTAAAAAACTCAGTGAATTAACTGCTATCATGTGCGTCCTTATTTTTGGACACAATGGAAGACATAAAGCACGGCAGTCCAAGCTGTGGAGGACTGCACCACAGTCAGAATAAGTATGGGGCCACAGGGGCTTAAACTTATGCAAAACCTACAAGTGGCACAGCAGTTTTGTAATTTAAACAGAGCAATTTGTTTTTCTGAAGCCCGCTGGAGGGCTGCAAATATGGATTTAAATAAACTGGAATAATGCAGAACCCACTGAAGGGCAAGAATGGGTTTCCAACACACTACAAAATCCAGTATGCTTTTGGAAGAATACTCATATGTGATGCCTACCAAAGAGCAATTAATTCATTAGCATGCGACCAAGGTGTGTTTGAGAGCAGTGGCAAGAATTCAGAGAAGCCTATGATTGAGGAACTGAGGGCTCCGAAACGCATCAGGCACAGAAAAAAATCAGAATGCAAAATGCTGGTTTCCCTGCCATTAAAAAACTCAGTGAATTAACTGCTGTCAAGTGCATCCTCATTTTTGGACAAAATGGAAGACATATACATATTTAAGTCATCTATGTAGTAAAATATTTAAAATAAATGAAAAAAATTTAAAATGTAAAAATGTAAAAAAAAATGTGTATACCCTTAAATTCAGGTGGTGATTTTGGAGGTTTTTTTCCCCTTTAAAAATGTTGTCTACACACTTACACTATATGACCCTGTTCAAGGCTCTGGCCAAAACGTGTTGGTCTCTTTTCTACACTGCTGGCGGATGATATATTTATAAACAAATAAAGACTTATAAGCTCATTAGTGCATGGATGTGCTGCTTTTCTTTATCCTCGAATCGAGGGGAAGTCTGTTTGGAAAGTTGTTGCATATAGAATCAGAATCAGAAATAGCTTTATTCGATTTAAAAGAAAATCATAAAAGCACAGAAGTAAAATACAAATTTACATTAAAAAGCAATTTCAACATATACTGCTGATCTAAAATACATCAATTTGCATGGTCCTATCCGAAAATTTCAATTACACATAGATTGAAAAAAAGAGCTGCATACATTGTAATCAATTCATTTTCCAATTTTTGTAGCATTAAAAATGCTACACGAAAATGTCTTAAACCAGAAGTTTTTACAATAGGTAAAATAAACCGTTTTCTAGGGTTAGAGTAAAACTTGCAGAATAAAAGAATATGAAGCGATGATTGTCTTGACAAATCGTCGCAGGGGCAGGTGTCCAAATTTCTAGACCAGTCATTTATGATAGGAAAGCTAACGAGCCTATTAAAAATACCCAAGCGGAAGCGTGTCAATAGCGTACGCTCAAATCTGCCCAAGACTTGGACCAAATATGGTTGGATGTCCAGACATTATAGCATCAACTGATTTTCCAAGACAGTGGGTTTTACACTCTCACTAAACCATCTTTTTGATTGGAAAAATGCAAGACATTCGGCATTCAATACCTTTCTAGAAATGGATCCCAAAGTGTCAGGCCTATCGAAATATCCAGAATTGCCAATTTCACTCGTTATTTGCTTAATATACCTAAACCAGGGGCTAGAAAAACTTTGTCCAGTCTTAAACAATCTTTGATAATGTCACGATTAAAACTGGTCTCTTCCGTCAACCAAACCTTATGCCATAACATGATAGGCTCAACCTTAACCATATCTGTTACAAATGGTGGGCCAAGCTTCGAGTGGCAAATGTAATTAGCAGTAGAACCTGGTACCACTAGCAAATATCGTAAGAAATCTTTTTCTGTCATTTGCAGTTGCTGCACATCAGTAAAGCCCCATATTCCTGCACCATACAAGGCTGTTGTGAGACACTTCGATTTATAAATAAGTAATAATTTGGGGACTGGTCTACAACCTAATTTTCTCGCAACATTTATCACAGCACCTGCGGCTCTAGAGAACAACAAGTTCCTAGCGAGAACTGCAGGGGACCAGGACCCCTTGTCATCAAAGTTAAGCCCTAAATACGAGAACCTTTTAGTGCTTTCAATTTTTACATTATCAATAAAAATGTTGCAGTCCTTAGCATACTTTTTCCCATACTTCATAGAATAGGTTTTTGTAGTATTCACTTTCAGACCTCTGGATTGCATAAAAGAGGCAAAACTATTAACAGCTCTTTGCAGACCCAATGGGGTTCTTGCCATTAAAACTGCATCATCTACATATAATAAAACCGGTACTGGGCCATTATTAATACTAGGAAGGTCCTGACAATGTTCTGTTGAAAACTGCCCAAGGCCATTAATATATAAAGTAAAAAGAAAAGGAGCGAGCACACAACCCTGTCTCACTCCTTTTCTAAATGGAAACTTGGCAGTGTACTCGCCAGCTTTTCTGAACCAATCTCTCGCCCCTGCATCTTTATATAATTCTCTCATGAAATGTATGAGTGGGAGGTTAATTCCCATCTCTTCAAGAATAGTGACTCGGACCATGAGGGGAACAAACCTTGCTGGCAACAAGTGTCGAGAACGTTGGTTAATAAAGGGGCCCATAAGGAAAGATTAGATTTATACACGTCTACAGGGACTCCATCTGGTCCTGACGCTTTTCCCGATGCACCAGCATTATTGGGACATACTACCTCTTCTAGCGCAAAACTTATATCTAGCAGGAGCAATGGGACCAGTGCGTTTCTGGTACTATCAGATGTATCTGAGTCTAAATCACCTTCTGTCTAGATCTTATTATCGACACTATATAGGTTGGTGAAAGGTTGCACCCAGCTATCCTCTCTTATTGCATTTACTACTGAGGGAGTATCGTTTGGACCCAGAGGGGGCATTAACTGTTTTCCAGAAACCAATGTTATCTCTCCTTAGGCAAGCGTCATGCAATGCCTGCCATGCATCCTCCCTTAATATCTCATTTCATGCTTTAGGGGCACACCTGTACGTACTTCTAGCCTGTTTAATTTCAGCAGGACTTCTGTCCTTCGTGTGTAATACTTTCTTTAGATTTGAATAGACCTTTGTACAAGACTGATCAAACCATCCCCGGGTCTAACGCCATTTCTGTGCTGATTCCACTCTTAATAAATGTTTGATCCCACTAGTTATATGGCAAAAGGCATTTATAACAGCCTCCTTCCTCTCCACCTCACTTAGACAAACCGCAAAGTCATTTTTACATAAAACAAAAAGTTATTCCATAAAAGAGGTTGAATCAACCTTACTCCAGCTCAAAGAGTATCCATTCATACTGGTAAGATTGATGTCAAAATCATATTGGGCTGTGGCCTCCCTCTTACCTTGGTTGGTCTTACCAGATCAAAATCAAGACATATTGGATAATGGTCACTCATGACATCAGAATGAGTTGTAAAGTTATGTACCTTTTCGATGTATCTATCTGAAACCAGGATAAACTCTATTATGGAGTTACAGCCTCTGCCATTATATGTAGGTTTAAAGGGTTTTAGTGGTATACACACATCATTAGCGAAACCCATATCGAGCTGGGAGGCAATTATTTCTTCCATGGTCCACTATGACTGCCGGCGTATGAAATGTTAGAAACCCATTAATGTGTTTTTCTTCTGCCATCCAGGTCTCTTGGAGGCACAATATATTACTACAAACCAAAAGAGAGAGTTAGGACAGTATGTAGGCCGTCCTTGTCCCTGTGTAATATTGAATTAACCAACTAGGACGGTCCACTAGAAAGTGGCTTGGTCAACACCGTAGTACCTGGAACCAAAAGGCTTTTTAAAAAGAACCCTCACACACCAACCTGGTTGGTGTCATGCTTCATCATAGGGTTCCCAGCTGTGAAAAAAAGTGAGTGGTATCCTTTGGAAAGTTCCAGAGGATGCCGGAATAGGTTTAAAAGTGGGCGAGCACCGAGACAAAAGCACGTAGTAGTGGCTCACCTCTCCCTGGAACCGAACGGCTATGAGAAAATCGTGATTTAGGTACTCCTACAACAGTGGACCCGGAGTCACGGTCAGTCCACTTAGCATGAAATGCATACCTTAGCGTTTGTGCAAAAATGTATTAACACGTGGTTATAATTTTTACCACTCACTTTCTTCACTTTTCACCACATTAAGTATAGAGAGGTCCTGAAGAAAGCTCTGTTTACATTTTTGTTGAGAGCTGAAGCATGTTGACCAAGAGCAGACACAAACAAAAGTTCTGAAACATTAGCCATCTCATTTGTTTTTAAACATACCCTGGGCCACTGGAAATAAAAGTATTGTTTTTGAGTTTCCCAAAGGTATTTGTATTCTCACATCACCTCCAGCACCATCACATGAAAACAAAAAAACAGCTCCACTGTAATCAGGTGTCGCAGCACAGCTGGGCAGCATTCGGCTATCCAGCTCGGAACCCTATGATGACACCAACCAGGTTGGTGTGTGAGGGTTCTTTTTAAAAAGCCTTGTGGTTCCAGGTACTACGGTGTTGACCAATCCACTTTATAGTGGACCGTCTTAGTTGATTAATTTATCGGCACAATATATTAGCCATCTCAACAAATCTTACCCATTGGGGATCAGCAATTTTTGAAGATAACCCTGCAACATTCCAGAATAAAATTTTACATGCAAACAGGGCTTTAGGTAATTCAGCAGGTCCTGTTATAGCGATGACAACGCTATTTACATCGATTGGCCCATTATCATGCTCCACTGATACAGGCAATGTTTCCACAGAAGCTATGTGTGCCTCTCTGCCAATACCCGGATTCACAGGATCTAAAAAAGGGCACCTTGGGTCACTTCTTACATCTGTTACAATTGCCTTAATCTGCCTCCCTTTTGGTATACAACGTTCGTTAGCCACAATCGGTCAATCTATATCCTCAAGTGAGGGAAGAATATCAAAGCGATTGTGAACCGGGACATTATAATAACACGAAGCATTTATCATTGGTTTCCCCCTCTGAGTCATAGGTTGGCTGACAGTGTTAGGTTGGTAATAGAAACCTAGAGGCAGAACATTAATGCCCATGTGTGTAATAGCTGAGTTCCCTGCCCTAGATAAAGCAGCCTGGACTAAATATGGGTCACTAAAAGTCAGGACAACACAGTCTCCATGTGGGAATTTAAAGTCTCGCCCTAACCAAGCCATTCGTCTGACCATTTTAAATTTTAAGAAAAGGGCATCTGTTAATCAAGTTTTGGCACCTAGCCAGTATAAAGATTTATTAAGTAATGACTCTCATGTTTCAGTCACTTGTGGGGATAAACTTGGGACATTTGCCAATAATATTATATAAGGGGTTGCTGCAGGAGGCAACTCCAATACATTTTGACTAATGATTTCCTTGGTCTGAAAGGGTCGTATTGTCATGGTCACCAGGTTAGCCTCAGGATTGGATCGAAGCTCAAAAAGGGTCCACCTCTTGAAAGCCCCAAGTCCGGATAGAATTAATCCCCTCGGACTAGTGGGATGGTCAAGCGAGGGAAGGAAAGGGTAGGAACAGCGGGGAGGGAGACCTGAGAACAGACAAGAGAGAGAACAAAACAATATCACTATGCCATCCAGTGTCTATACTTCTGTAGCTATAAGGATGCGTAGTTAGTGGGAACTCACTATACCTGTAAAGAAAAATACGTGTGGCTTTTTGCTGGGCGAGATGTGAGGGAGAGTACAAGGTAACAGCACATTCATATTCTATTAAAGAAATGGGCACAGTTAGCAACAAGTTTCAGCAAACATAAAATGACACACCCTCTGTTCCAATGACGTGTTCCTGGTTATACTGCTCGTACCTTTGTCATAGAACGTGCTTGCCCCTACCGGACCCCCTCAACCGATCCCCCTTAAAGGATGAGAACACAACAACCATAAGCCAAAAGGCTATTGCAGGCAAAGCGTAAGCACAAAGATCCAGATCTACAATATGTAAATATCCTAGAGCTCGTTAGCCAATCTGGTTTTCATGTAGGGTTTGACTCCCATTAAGCTAGGAGCCTATAGCGTAAATCGAAACGTAGAAGCCTTTACATTGTTTGTACATTTCATGAGGAAAACACAAGCGCTCTTGCTTTTGCTCCAAAGTGAGAGAGTCAATGTGACCCAAATTGTGATGCCCTTGCGCAGGATTCACCAAGTATGTGACCATACCTCCCGCATGAGACCGCTGGAAAACGCATGTCTCTCCAACGGGAGGAACCAAGCAATGCGCACCGGAATCCTCCACCGCACTTGAACACCATAAACACAGCAAAGAAAGAATCGATGTTGGTGCATGATCGCACCCTTACCCTGACCGTACTAAACACCTTGGGCGTCCACAGAATAATTGGCGTCTTCGTGAAGGCGCCTTCCCCTGATATCCGGTTCTCTGTATGGCACGCCTACAACATGTCATGTCATCGCGTGCCTCTACAGTGCAGGCGGATGACGGGAACTGTAGTTTTTCTTCACGCAACCGCAGTCAGTGCATTCATGCTCTGTGTGCCCTGACACGTATTGAGCACTCTCCCGTAACATCAGCTTTACCTGCATTGTCCCACCTATAAATATTTGTCTTGTATCTTGATTGCGCCTTCATTGGTGGTGGCAGGACTACCAAGATGCCAGAGGGTGCCCCATGACCCCTATGTATTATATCCATACTCTGTGGTATGTCGATGATATGAGATGATTTAATCTCATGTAACATTTCTGCTACTTTAGGGCCATTCTTGTTGTTTGGATTTTCACTATAGTAGTTTTATTTTTCAGACTACCTTCTCTGTCCCCTAATCTAGCCGTTATTCTGGACAATGCGTCCGCAACTAATCTGTGTAAATCATCTAATGTCTTCAAGAATTTTTCAAGCTCAACCATCTAACCAAGAAGCAATGTATTAGCTGAAACAGCTACCCTTTTGCATATATATATATATACATATATATATATATATATCAAGCTCCAAGGTTGCCACACAGATTAGGAAGCACTCGACAGCTACGAAGGTTCAACCTTTAAACCTTTAATGAAAGGTACGGGCGGCATACAGCAAGCTGGAAACATTGTAACAATAAGTTCGTCATGCCTGACGCGTTTCGAATAACTTCTTCTTCAGAGGCTTTGGACGACAAAATGGCAAACAGGCACTCCCCCGCATCTTAAATGCTCGATACCACGCCCTGGATGGGCCGCCCAAATGGGACAGTGTCCTATTGCATTCTGGGAGTTGGAGTGCCGCACTTTAAAATCCATGGATGGATACATTTTCTTACTGCCAATGAAGACTCTGGATGAGCCCCCGCTTGTGTCACCGTCCTCAATCCTGACGTAGATGCCCACTGCAGGGTAGGTAAATACCGTTCCCGTGGCCCCCAATGATCAAGGGGTGGTGCATTCCCTACGGCTGAGGCTGCCGCAATTACATCAAGCTCCAAGGTTGCCACACAGATTAGGAAGCACTCGACAGCTACGAAGGTTCAACCTTTAAACCTTTAATGAAAGGTACGGGCGGCATACAGCAAGCTGGAAACATTGTAACAATAAGTTCGTCATGCCTGACGCGTTTCGAATAACTTCTTCTTCAGAGGCTTTGGACGACAAAATGGCAAACAGGCACTCCCCCGCATCTTAAATGCTCGATACCACGCCCTGGATGGGCCGCCCAAATGGGACAGTGTCCTATTGCATTCTGGGAGTTGGAGTGCCGCACTTTAAAATCCATGGATGGATACATTTTCTTACTGCCAATGAAGACTCTGGATGAGCCCCCGCTTGTGTCACCGTCCTCAATCCTGACGTAGATGCCCACTGCAGGGTAGGTAAATACCGTTCCCGTGGCCCCCAATGATCAAGGGGTGGTGCATTCCCTACGGCTGAGGCTGCCGCAATTACATCAAGCTCCAAGGTTGCCACACAGATTAGGAAGCACTCGACAGCTACGAAGGTTCAACCTTTAAACCTTTAATGAAAGGTACGGGCGGCATACAGCAAGCTGGAAACATTGTAACAATAAGTTCGTCATGCCTGACGCGTTTCGAATAACTTCTTCTTCAGAGGCTTTGGACGACAAAATGGCAAACAGGCACTCCCCCGCATCTTAAATGTTCGATACCACGCCCTGGATGGGCCGCCCAAATGGGACAGTGTCCTATTGCATTCTGGGAGTTGGAGTGCCGCACTTTAAAATCCATGGATGGATACATTTTCTTACTGCCAATGAAGACTCTGGATGAGCCCCCGCTTGTGTCACCGTCCTCAATCCTGACGTAGATGCCCACTGCAGGGTAGGTAAATACCGTTCCCGTGGCCCCCAATGATCAAGGGGTGGTGCATTCCCTACGGCTGAGGCTGCCGCAATTACATCAAGCTCCAAGGTTGCCACACAGATTAGGAAGCACTCGACAGCTACGAAGGTTCAACCTTTAAACCTTTAATGAAAGGTACGGGCGGCATACAGCAAGCTGGAAACATTGTAACAATAAGTTCGTCATGCCTGACGCGTTTCGAATAACTTCTTCTTCAGAGGCTTTGGACGACAAAATGGCAAACAGGCACTCCCCCGCATCTTAAATGCTCGATACCACGCCCTGGATGGGCCGCCCAAATGGGACAGTGTCCTATTGCATTCTGGGAGTTGGAGTGCCGCACTTTAAAATCCATGGATGGATACATTTTCTTACTGCCAATGAAGACTCTGGATGAGCCCCCGCTTGTGTCACCGTCCTCAATCCTGACGTAGATGCCCACTGCAGGGTAGGTAAATACCGTTCCCGTGGCCCCCAATGATCAAGGGGTGGTGCATTCCCTACGGCTGAGGCTGCCGCAATTACATCAAGCTCCAAGGTTGCCACACAGATTAGGAAGCACTCGACAGCTACGAAGGTTCAACCTTTAAACCTTTAATGAAAGGTACGGGCGGCATACAGCAAGCTGGAAACATTGTAACAATAAGTTCGTCATGCCTGACGCGTTTCGAATAACTTCTTCTTCAGAGGCTTTGGACGACAAAATGGCAAACAGGCACTCCCCCGCATCTTAAATGCTCGATACCACGCCCTGGATGGGCCGCCCAAATGGGACAGTGTCCTATTGCATTCTGGGAGTTGGAGTGCCGCACTTTAAAATCCATGGATGGATACATTTTCTTACTGCCAATGAAGACTCTGGATGAGCCCCCGCTTGTGTCACCGTCCTCAATCCTGACGTAGATGCCCACTGCAGGGTAGGTAAATACCGTTCCCGTGGCCCCCAATGATCAAGGGGTGGTGCATTCCCTACGGCTGAGGCTGCCGCAATTACATCAAGCTCCAAGGTTGCCACACAGATTAGGAAGCACTCGACAGCTACGAAGGTTCAACCTTTAAACCTTTAATGAAAGGTACGGGCGGCATACAGCAAGCTGGAAACATTGTAACAATAAGTTCGTCATGCCTGACGCGTTTCAAATAACTTCTTCTTCAGAGGCTTTGGACGACAAAATGGCAAACAGGCACTCCCCCGCATCTTAAATGCTCGATACCACGCCCTGGATGGGCCGCCCAAATGGGACAGTGTCCTATTGCATTCTGGGAGTTGGAGTGCCGCACTTTAAAATCCATGGATGGATACATTTTCTTACTGCCAATGAAGACTCTGGATGAGCCCCCGCTTGTGTCACCGTCCTCAATCCTGACGTAGATGCCCACTGCAGGGTAGGTAAATACCGTTCCCGTGGCCCCCAATGATCAAGGGGTGGTGCATTCCCTACGGCTGAGGCTGCCGCAATTACATCAAGCTCCAAGGTTGCCACACAGATTAGGAAGCACTCGACAGCTACGAAGGTTCAACCTTTAAACCTTTAATGAAAGGTACGGGCGGCATACAGCAAGCTGGAAACATTGTAACAATAAGTTCGTCATGCCTGACGCGTTTCGAATAACTTCTTCTTCAGAGGCTTTGGACGACAAAATGGCAAACAGGCACTCCCCCGCATCTTAAATGCTCGATACCACGCCCTGGATGGGCCGCCCAAATGGGACAGTGTCCTATTGCATTCTGGGAGTTGGAGTGCCGCACTTTAAAATCCATGGATGGATACATTTTCTTACTGCCAATGAAGACTCTGGATGAGCCCCCGCTTGTGTCACCGTCCTCAATCCTGACGTAGATGCCCACTGCAGGGTAGGTAAATACCGTTCCCGTGGCCCCCAATGATCAAGGGGTGGTGCATTCCCTACGGCTGAGGCTGCCGCAATTACATCAAGCTCCAAGGTTGCCACACAGATTAGGAAGCACTCGACAGCTACGAAGGTTCAACCTTTAAACCTTTAATGAAAGGTACGGGCGGCATACAGCAAGCTGGAAACATTGTAACAATAAGTTCGTCATGCCTGACGCGTTTCGAATAACTTCTTCTTCAGAGGCTTTGGACGACAAAATGGCAAACAGGCACTCCCCCGCATCTTAAATGCTCGATACCACGCCCTGGATGGGCCGCCCAAATGGGACAGTGTCCTATTGCATTCTGGGAGTTGGAGTGCCGCACTTTAAAATCCATGGATGGATACATTTTCTTACTGCCAATGAAGACTCTGGATGAGCCCCCGCTTGTGTCACCGTCCTCAATCCTGACGTAGATGCCCACTGCAGGGTAGGTAAATACCGTTCCCGTGGCCCCCAATGATCAAGGGGTGGTGCATTCCCTACGGCTGAGGCTGCCGCAATTACATCAAGCTCCAAGGTTGCCACACAGATTAGGAAGCACTCGACAGCTACGAAGGTTCAACCTTTAAACCTTTAATGAAAGGTACGGGCGGCATACAGCAAGCTGGAAACATTGTAACAATAAGTTCGTCATGCCTGACGCGTTTCGAATAACTTCTTCTTCAGAGGCTTTGGACGACAAAATGGCAAACAGGCACTCCCCCGCATCTTAAATGCTCGATACCACGCCCTGGATGGGCCGCCCAAATGGGACAGTGTCCTATTGCATTCTGGGAGTTGGAGTGCCGCACTTTAAAATCCATGGATGGATACATTTTCTTACTGCCAATGAAGACTCTGGATGAGCCCCCGCTTGTGTCACCGTCCTCAATCCTGACGTAGATGCCCACTGCAGGGTAGGTAAATACCGTTCCCGTGGCCCCCAATGATCAAGGGGTGGTGCATTCCCTACGGCTGAGGCTGCCGCAATTACATCAAGCTCCAAGGTTGCCACACAGATTAGGAAGCACTCGACAGCTACGAAGGTTCAACCTTTAAACCTTTAATGAAAGGTACGGGCGGCATACAGCAAGCTGGAAACATTGTAACAATAAGTTCGTCATGCCTGACGCGTTTCGAATAACTTCTTCTTCAGAGGCTTTGGACGACAAAATGGCAAACAGGCACTCCCCCGCATCTTAAATGCTCGATACCACGCCCTGGATGGGCCTCCCAAATGGGACAGTGTCCTATTGCATTCTGGGAGTTGGAGTGCCGCACTTTAAAATCCATGGATGGATACATTTTCTTACTGCCAATGAAGACTCTGGATGAGCCCCCGCTTGTGTCACCGTCCTCAATCCTGACGTAGATGCCCACTGCAGGGTAGGTAAATACCGTTCCCGTGGCCCCCAATGATCAAGGGGTGGTGCATTCCCTACGGCTGAGGCTGCCGCAATTACATCAAGCTCCAAGGTTGCCACACAGATTAGGAAGCACTCGACAGCTACGAAGGTTCAACCTTTAAACCTTTAATGAAAGGTACGGGCGGCATACAGCAAGCTGGAAACATTGTAACAATAAGTTCGTCATGCCTGACGCGTTTCGAATAACTTCTTCTTCAGAGGCTTTGGACGACAAAATGGCAAACAGGCACTCCCCCGCATCTTAAATGCTCGATACCACGCCCTGGATGGGCCGCCCAAATGGGACAGTGTCCTATTGCATTCTGGGAGTTGGAGTGCCGCACTTTAAAATCCATGGATGGATACATTTTCTTACTGCCAATGAAGACTCTGGATGAGCCCCCGCTTGTGTCACCGTCCTCAATCCTGACGTAGATGCCCACTGCAGGGTAGGTAAATACCGTTCCCGTGGCCCCCAATGATCAAGGGGTGGTGCATTCCCTACGGCTGAGGCTGCCGCAATTACATCAAGCTCCAAGGTTGCCACACAGATTAGGAAGCACTCGACAGCTACGAAGGTTCAACCTTTAAACCTTTAATGAAAGGTACGGGCGGCATACAGCAAGCTGGAAACATTGTAACAATAAGTTCGTCATGCCTGACGCGTTTCGAATAACTTCTTCTTCAGAGGCTTTGGACGACAAAATGGCAAACAGGCACTCCCCCGCATCTTAAAAGAAGTTACTGGGGTATTGATTTTCCCCTTTGAGTTACATTGAGAAAGAGAAGATTGTAGACAGGAAACTGATCAAGTAAAGCCCATTAGAGCTTAAAAACATTGGATGTTTCCAGGCTGAAACGGGTCTGTTGGCATGTATGGTTGTATGACCACTGCCTCTTCCTTCTGCCCACAATGGTCTATTATATTGCCACAGCCTCTCTTGCCAGTCCTGTATTGTTGGTTTGTTGCCCCTGCCCCCCTTTCCACTGCCCTCCATAGTCTGTTGTGCTGCCACTGCCCTTCCTGCCTAGTGTGGTCAAATTGTTGCCTCTGCACTCTCCTACCTGCCTTCAATTTTCAGAGTCCGTGCCCCTGGCCTCTTCCTCTCAACAGTATCCCAATGAACAACTAGATTGCTAACATTCTATATTTATTACAAAAGTGTGGAATGCCTGACGTCATCTTGATGTAATCAAAACTGTAATGCCTAGAGCATTTCCTTTAGAAATTACATATATGAGAGGGTCTTATTTGCATCAAAATTATGGTTAGTGCTCTAAAAAAAATGAGGACGTATTTTCTGAGTTTTCAAATAGCGACAAAGAACTTTTAAATTATTTGTAGTCTTAGTTTTTTTATCCAGTTGGCCACTTGATTAAATGTTGCATCCAAGGGGAGAGGGTGTGGTGTTACTTCCAGAGCTGCAGACTTTGCAACTGGGGAACCAGGTTGGAGTTTCTGCTTCAGCTCGACATTCTGTGATTCTGATCAAATCACTTAATCTCCCCATGTCTACAACCTAATGAATTTGATCTTGTGTGATGTAACCAATGTTCATGTAAATACCTGACAAGTCTGCACTATATAAAACTGCAAATACACAAAAAATAAGTGTTTTGCACACTTCTCTCATTGGGCTACATTTGGGCTACATCTGGGTGATATTTGGGCTACATTTGGGCTCTTTTGTCTCTGGTGGCCATTTTAGGAGATTTATTTGTTATGAAGTTTCTTGATTTCCTCATTTACTGCAGTCTTCTCAGTTGCTCATTAGATCACTGTAGTAAAGCTACTGCTCACCATGGAAGTCTGCTGCTAGTATTAGAAGTGCATGTTTCAGTCTGCATATCAGAATTTTTTAATGAAATAGAAGAGGATTTGAGAAGTCACTCAAAATGTGCCCTAATTTTTCTTTCTTCAGCACTAATCATAATTTCTATGGCAAAATGAACCCCCTCATTGTGTTCCTTTTTAAATTAAACGTTTTAAGTGTTACCAGTTTATTCCAATCAAGATGGCTTCAGGTGTGCCATACTTTTGTCATAAGTAAGACAGTAAGCGCTCTAGTTGTTCTTAAGAACACTCTAGGACATTCTGTCATTGGGCTATACTTGGGCTACATCTGGGTGATATTTGGGCTACATTTGGGCTCTTTTGTCTCTGGTGGCCATCTTGGGAGATTTATTTGTTATGAAGTTTCCTAATTTCCTCATTTACTGCAGTCTCCTCAGTAGGTAATACTTTCAGTTTTTTACTTTGATTCCATCAAGAAGGCATTCAGATGTGTCACACATTTTCCATAAATTCTGAATGTTAGCACTCTAGTTGCTGATTAGATCACTGTAGTAAAGCTACTGCTCACCAGGCAAGTCTGCTGCTGGTATTCAAAGTGCATGTTTCAGTCTGCATGTCAGGATGTTTTTATGAAATAAAAGAGGATTTCAGAAGTCAAAATGTGCCCTAGTTTTTCTTTCTGCAGCACTAATCATAATTTATATGGCAAAATGAACCCCCTCATTTTGTTCCTTTGTAAATTAAATGTTTTAAGTGTTACCACTTTATTCCAATCAAGATGGCTTCAGGTGTGCCATACTTTTGTCATAAGTAAGACTGTTAGCGCTCTAGTTGTTCTTTAGAGCACTCTGGGAAGCTGCAGTAGAACACAAAGGAATCAACTGACAGTCTGCCCTTGTTGGATGTACATGTTTTACTGAGAATGTCAGAATTCATTCTTACATGACTGAGAAAGATAATGTGAATTTACAGAAAATATGCTCTCAGTTTAGCTTATAGATCACCTTCCAAACCTCTGTGGGAAAAGTATGAGAAAATAGTTTTCTCTCAAACATGGTTCGTGATATCACAGCAGAAGGCTTTTTCACATGGTAAAATCACCTTAGAACACACCACAATTCCTAAAATGAGTATGGTACCATCAACAAATGATTTATATTGTAACTAAAGTCTTAAAACCTTCTATTAACTGCAATGCTTTTTAATGAGGTGCTATCATGTATATTGGTCCCAAGATGGCTGTCAACACTTCTTGGATGAAGTACTGACAGCCAATCAGATCTCACAATGAGATATGTACACTATATATATGTTTATATATGTATGTATATATATATACACATACATATTATCTACTGGCGGTCGCCAGTAGATAGTTATAGTTAGGACCGAGTTCCCATAGGAAATCTGAAAATTCTATTTTGAATAACTTTGGCGCTGGTTGACGAATCCTCGTGAAATTTTCAAAACTAATGGGGCGCTCCGCTCAGCTCCTACCCTTAAAGCCTCGGGGTGATTCGTCAAGCGGGGGCTGAGAAAAAAGGGGGGTCCCAAAACACGTTTTCCCCATGCAATTTCCCATAGGACCTTTAGTCGAAGGTATAGCCCGAAAGGCTGAACAGAATTACTTGAAATTTGGCAAAGAGGTAGTCCTCAGGTCAGGCATGTGCCTTTTGCATATATGGTGTCAATCTTTTCAGTAGTTCCTGAGAAAATTGCAGTTAAAAGTACATAAATATCTATATGCGCGCACCGTGCGCGCACCAAATGTGCGCAAGCGTAATTCTGATTGGTGGTTAGATGTCAGTCAACATTCGAATCGGTCGAAATCAGGAAGTGTTTTTGTGTGTGGCAGTGAAAAAGAAAGGTGGAGAATGTGAAAAGGGGGCAGGGTAGACTGTTCCTGACCCCCTAGCCTTTGTCAGGGGGTCCCTGAAGGACCCCGAAGGGTGAAAAAAAGATTTTTTTTTTTTCAAAAAATCACGGGGTGCGCTCACGGTGCGCGCACCCCCCAGCCGCCATTTTGAGTTTTAGAGGCAGAAGAGAGCTAAAAACACAAGTGGAGAACATGAAAAGGGGGCAGGGTAGAGAGCCCCTGACCCCCTAGGCCTTCTCAGGGGGACCATGAAAGACCCCTAAGGTCCCAAAAAAAACCGAACAAATTTTATAAATATTGCGCGGTGCGCGCACAGTGCCAAAAAATTCATTAAAATAATAGAATCAAAAATCAAGTTTAGATGTTGGTTGGCTCTAAAAAGAGCCGTTGTGTTCATTGAGTGTTTTTTTGTACCTACAAGTAAGTACCGATGCAGAGTCTAAAGTTCAAGAGGGAGACTCTGTTCCCTTCATCTGTGAAATGAACACCGTCTCCTCTATAAATGCCTTGCATGTTGTAACGCAAGTTGTTGTGGTATATAGAACCCATACCATAGTCTTTGAGGAAAGCAGAAACAGACTTAATGACGTGCTTTTTTGCTTTCTCAAACTGCGGACAATATTGGTTGGACCAGTTCCAACTTCCACTTTTGCCTTTGGCATATATTAGAATATAAAAAAGGTAGTTTGTGGAAAAAGTGACATCAATTGCACAAAGGTGTCCTTAACAAGCATTTCCAGACCTACCCCAGTTAAAGTGCCTAGGTCATTTCCACCACAGTGCACAATTATAAGGTCAGGCTGTGGGAGATGTAGAAAGGATTTCACCAAAGGCATTAATTGGTGCCACTTTAACCCTCTCTGACCAATCCATTTAATGTCTACATTTGGCAAAGCAAGGTCTTTCACAATACCTCTTTTTTTCTGCATACTTTTCACTCCAGTAGACATAGCTATGACCTACAATCCACACTGTGAACATCTTTCAAGGAGATCTGGATGCACTCAGAAGGTGTCTTTCAGTAGAATGGCAATATGAAAAGAAAGATAGTTGTAAAATGGAGGCTTACATACTTTTTTTAATAAAAAGAACTCATTGGCTGTTTCAGACCATACAACACTAAAAACTAGGCTGTATGTTTAAATTTTTAAAAGCATGTTTTGTATTGGTTCAGAAAAATGTGTTCCCACAGAAGATTACTTTGGACATGCTGTTAGGTTTGAAAAGTCAAGCACTCTTGCTCTTTGGATTAGAAACATTCTGTGCTGAACTTCTGACCTCTCTGCTCACACCAGTGTTCCATGATCTATTGCTATGGTAGCAGGCAGAAGTCATGTTGGGGGTAGGAATCATTTGGAAAGGGTTGAAATTTGCAACCAATAGAAATGTGTGTTTCCATTTAAAAAAATGTGTGAACCAATGTGATTTGAAGTTAACATGTATATGTGTGAAAAAAGAGAGGGACATTTTGCCATTTAGTGGTTTTGGTGAGAGGAGTACAGCTCAGAGATTCTGGCTCTGATAATCTGCTGTGTGAGTGGCACATTTCTTTCTCAACTAACTACTTTTAAAGGTGAGTTATGAATTTGAGAGGGGATGTATGTGGTGTATTTTGATATAAATAATAGAAATGTGTTTCTTCTTTTAAAGTTGTGTTTTACATTTTATGTTTTGGAAGATATTTAACTGCCTTGAACTTGTAAGATATTATGGAGTATGTCTTCACCATAAGTTAAGGTGCACTGGTATCACCCAGGAATACTGTTTTGTGCCTAGAATCACATAAGGAAAATGTGTCAGGCTGTTACAGTAATTATCACTTGCTCTACCACAGTAGTAAATGTGCTTTGAAATTGCCAATCAAATATCATTTTCTGCCAAGAATCACGCCATGAGTCTGTGTGCACACAGGAATTGTTGTCAGAGATTTAATTTGTGTTGCTCTTGTTCTGTAAGACTTGCACTCGTAGGAAAGGGGCAGCTTGTTTTCTTGAACTGTGATGGTTAGCATTCAGCAGAAATCACTATCTCACAGATGAGAGGCAAATGCTAACACATGTGAAAACAACAGGGTATATTTTCCTTCCACTCCTGCAATGGGTGAGGTAGTTCCTACATGTTCGAAACTCCAATTAACCCTTACCACAGGTGATCTTACATACATCTCTGCAGTCTTCATGCAGTTGTGCAAGCGTCCATGCAGATCTCTTTTGCACCTGACAATACACAGTCTCCAGAAACACACTCTTAGCACACAGGCAGCTGCTTCTCCTGCACTCCCATGCTTACTATTCAGCACTGTGTGGTATTTCAGATAGCAGTGTGTAACGCTAACACATTCAACATCACCAAGGCTCATTTACTTTGCTCTAGTCTAATCACTCACCAGGGTTCCACATGCTCATGGTCTCAAGTAGCTGTTAGGACATGTGCTCTTTTCTGCCTCTCTAAAGTATAAGGAAAATGTGTCAGGCTGTTATAGTAATTATCACTTGCTCTACCACAGTAGTAAATGTGCTTTGAAATTGCCAATCAAATATCGTTTTCTGCCTAGAAGCACACCATGAGTCTGTGTGCACACAGAAATTGTTGTCAGAGATTTAATTCGTGTTGCTCTTGTTCTGTAAGACTTGCACTCGTAGGAAAGGGGCAGCTTGTTTTCTTGAACTGTGATGATTAGCATTCAGCACAAATCACTATCTCACAGATGAGAGGCAAATGGTAACACATTTGAAAACAACAGGGTAGATTTTCCTTCCACTCCTGCAATGGGTGAGGTAGTTCCGACATGTTCAAAACTCCAATTAACCCTTACCACAGGTGATCTTAGATACATCTCTGCAGTCTTCATGCAGTTGTGTAAGCGTCCATGCAGATCTCTCTTGCACCTGACAATACATAGTCTCCAGAAACACACTCTTAGCACACAGGCAGCTGTTTCTCCTGCACTCCCATGCTTACTATTCAGCACTGTGTGGTATTTCAGATAGCAGTGTGTAACGCTAACACATTCAACATCACCAAGGCGCATTTCCTTTGCTCTAGTCTAATCACTCACCCAGGTTCCACATGCTCATGGTCTCAAGTAGCTGTTAGGACATGTGCTCTTTTCTGCCTCTCTAAACTATAAGGAGAATGTGTCAGGCTGTTACAGTAATTATCACTTGCACTACCACAGTAGTAAATGTGCTTTGAAATTGCCAATCAAATATCGTTTTCTGCCTAGAATCAACCCATGAGTCTGTGTGCACACAGGAATTGTTGTCAGAGATTTAATTTGTGTTGCTCTTGTTCTGTAAGACTTGCACTCGTAGGAAAGGGGCAGCTTGTTTTCTTGAACTGTGATGGTTAGCATACAGCACACATCACTATCCCACAGATAAGAGGCAAATGCTAACACATTTGAAAACAACAGGGTAGATTTTCCTTCCACTCCTGCAATGCGTGAGGTAGTTCCTACATGTTCAAAACTCCAATTAACCCTTACCACAGGTGATCTTACATACATCTCTGCAGTCTTCATGCAGTTGTGTAAGCCATGCAGATCTCTCTTGCACCTGACAATACACAGTCTCCAGAAACACACTCTTAGCACACAGACAGCTGTTTCTCCTGCACTCCCATGCTTACTATTCAGCACTGTGTGGTATTTCAGATAGCAGTGTGTAAGGCTAACACATTCAACATCACCAAGGCTAATTTCCTTTGCTCTAGTCTAATCACTCACCCAGGTTCCACATGCTCATGGTCTCAAGTAGCTATTAGGACATGTGCTCTTTTCTGCCTCTCTAAACTATAAAGAAAATGTGTCAGGCTGTTACAGTAATTATCACTTGCTCTACCACAGTAGTAAATGTGCTTTGAAATTGCCAATCAAATATCATTTTCTGCCAAGAATCACACCATGAGTCTGTGTGCACACAGGAATTGTTGTCAGAGATTTAATTTGTGTTGCTCTTGTTCTGTAAGACTTGCACTCGTAGGAAAGGGGCAGCTTGTTTTCTTGAACTGTGATGGTTAGCATTCAGCACAAATCACTATCTCACAGATGAGAGGCAAATGCTAACACATTTGAAAACAACAGGGTAGATTTTCCTTCCACTCCTGCAATGGGTGAGGTAGTTCCTACATGTTCGAAACTCCAATTAACCCTTACCACCGGTGATCGTACATACATCTCTGCAGTCTTCATGCAGTTGTGTAAGCGTCCATGCAGATCTCTTTTGCACCTGACAATACACAGTCTCCAGAAACACACTCTTAGCACACAGGCAGCTGCTTCTCCTGCACTCCCATGCTTACTATTCAGCACTGTGTGGTATTTCAGATAGCAGTGTGTAACGCTAACACATTCAACATCACCAAGGCTCATTTACTTTGCTCTAGTCTAATCACTCACCAGGGTTCCACATGCTCATGGTCTCAAGTAGCTGTTAGGACATGTGCTCTTTTCTGCCTCTCTAAAGTATAAGGAAAATGTGTCAGGCTGTTATAGTAATTATCACTTGCTCTACCACAGTAGTAAATGTGCTTTGAAATTGCCAATCAAATATCGTTTTCTGCCTAGAAGCACACCATGAGTCTGTGTGCACACAGAAATTGTTGTCAGAGATTTAATTCGTGTTGCTCTTGTTCTGTAAGACTTGCACTCGTAGGAAAGGGGCAGCTTGTTTTCTTGAACTGTGATGATTAGCATTCAGCACAAATCACTATCTCACAGATGAGAGGCAAATGGTAACACATTTGAAAACAACAGGGTAGATTTTCCTTCCACTCCTGCAATGGGTAAGGTAGTTCCGACATGTTCAAAACTCCAATTAACCCTTACCACAGGTGATCTTAGATACATCTCTGCAGTCTTCATGCAGTTGTGTAAGCGTCCATGCAGATCTCTCTTGCACCTGACAATACATAGTCTCCAGAAACACACTCTTAGCACACAGGCAGCTGTTTCTCCTGCACTCCCATGCTTACTATTCAGCACTGTGTGGTATTTCAGATAGCAGTGTGTAACGCTAACACATTCAACATCACCAAGGCGCATTTCCTTTGCTCTAGTCTAATCACTCACCCAGGTTCCACATGCTCATGGTCTCAAGTAGCTGTTAGGACATGTGCTCTTTTCTGCCTCTCTAAACTATAAGGAGAATGTGTCAGGCTGTTACAGTAATTATCACTTGCACTACCACAGTAGTAAATGTGCTTTGAAATTGCCAATCAAATATCGTTTTCTGCCTAGAATCAACCCATGAGTCTGTGTGCACACAGGAATTGTTGTCAGAGATTTAATTTGTGTTGCTCTTGTTCTGTAAGACTTGCACTCGTAGGAAAGGGGCAGCTTGTTTTCTTGAACTGTGATGGTTAGCATACAGCACACATCACTATCCCACAGATAAGAGGCAAATGCTAACACATTTGAAAACAACAGGGTAGATTTTCCTTCCACTCCTGCAATGCGTGAGGTAGTTCCTACATGTTCAAAACTCCAATTAACCCTTACCACAGGTGATCTTACATACATCTCTGCAGTCTTCATGCAGTTGTGTAAGCCATGCAGATCTCTCTTGCACCTGACAATACACAGTCTCCAGAAACACACTCTTAGCACACAGACAGCTGTTTCTCCTGCACTCCCATGCTTACTATTCAGCACTGTGTGATATTTCAGATAGCAGTGTGTAAGGCTAACACATTCAACATCACCAAGGCTAATTTCCTTTGCTCTAGTCTAATCACTCACCCAGGTTCCACATGCTCATGGTCTCAAGTAGCTATTAGGACATGTGCTCTTTTCTGCCTCTCTAAACTATAAAGAAAATGTGTCAGGCTGTTACAGTAATTATCACTTGCTCTACCACAGTAGTAAATGTGCTTTGAAATTGCCAATCAAATATCATTTTCTGCCAAGAATCACACCATGAGTCTGTGTGCACACAGGAATTGTTGTCAGAGATTTAATTTGTGTTGCTCTTGTTCTGTAAGACTTGCACTCGTAGGAAAGGGGCAGCTTGTTTTCTTGAACTGTGATGGTTAGCATTCAGCACAAATCACTATCTCACAGATGAGAGGCAAATGCTAACACATTTGAAAACAACAGGGTAGATTTTCCTTCCACTCCTGCAATGGGTGAGGTAGTTCCTACATGTTCGAAACTCCAATTAACCCTTACCACCGGTGATCGTACATACATCTCTGCAGTCTTCATGCAGTTGTGTAAGCGTCCATGCAGATCTCTCTTGCACCTGACAATACACAGTCTCCAGAAACACACTCTTAGCACACAGGCAGCTGCTTCTCGTGCATTCCCATGCTTACTATTCAGCACTGTGTGGTATTTCAGATAGCAGTGTGTAACGCTAACACATTCAACATCACCAAGGCTCATTTCCTTTGCTCTAGTCTAATCACTCACCCAGGTTCCACATGCTCATGGTCTCAAGTAGCTGTTAGGACATGTGCTCTTTTCTGCCTCTCTAAACTATAAGGAAAATGTGTCAGGCTGTTACAGTAATTATCACTTGCTCTACCACAGTAGTAAATGTGCTTTGAAATTGCCAATCAAATATCGTTTTCTGCCTAGAATCACACCATGAGTCTGTCTGCACACAGGAATTGTTGTCAGTGATTTAATTTGTGTTGCTCTTGTTCTGTAAGACTTGCACTCGTAGGAAAGGGGCAGCTCATATGATAGGAATTGAAAAGCTCAAAAGAAATATAGTAATTTATTTAAATTACATAAAGGTATTTTTTTTTTAGTTTCCTTTAGGTATTGCTGAACAACACTGAAATAAAATAAATATGCCTATAAAATCAAGAAGGAGAAAAGAACAGCAAAAACATCTATATTTGAAGACAACTGGACAACAGAAATTAGTCGAAGAACCTCATGTTGGAAAAAAGAAAAAGTCTTCTGGTAAGCAGACTAAGGATTTTTTTTTAAATATCCTCAAACAGAAAAAATGTACAATGTATATCCACTGCAAATAGTGTTTCAAAAAGAAAACAACAAGACAATAGAAAGAAAATACTAAATGCTAATGTACAATCTGAAGCAAGAAAGAATGACTTAAAAAGAAAAACAGAATTTCAAAACATTCGTAAAAAATGTTTCAGGGAAGAGTGGTGTTGAATTTGCTAAAGGATGTGAAAAAATATAGGAAGAAAGCAATATTTTATAAGAAAAAGAAACATATTGAATCAATTGTTGCAAAGGCTTTGGAATTAAAAAGAAAACTATTCATTTTAATTTTGAACAGGATCCGTACATTAGATAAAATAGTCAATGTAATGAAGTCAAAAAGCAAAAGGAAAAGAGTAGTGAAAAAAAATAACTTTTGTAATGTGTTCTTTGGAGAATGGAAGCATAGTTCAAGTACTGAACCATTTTTTAATGAAGAGAGTTATCTTCAAAGTAATAGTTTGCTGCATGCAGTTGACACCAGTGGTCGAAGTTATGAAGTTAAAGATGGTTGTGTAATGGAAAAGGAGAAAAAAGAAATGAGGAAGAAGTGTTAGCTGATGAGGTGATGGGGAAACGTCCTAAAGCCCCAGTGTACACTTGGAATTGTAGTAGTATTTGTACTGTACGACAAGAATCTATTGATAAATTACATGGGTGCCGCTCGTAGGCTCGCCATTAACTTCATCCTACCTGGGCTCTGCTGTGAATCACCGAGGACATCACGGACATTGTGGACGCTGTGCTGAGTGGGGCGCAATTTTAATCTGTGCACTTTCCAGCCCGGGACTGCGAGGACCAGGCTGCTTGGCGGCGTCATCAGCTGTCTCCTCTTCCCGGCCTCTCCCCCCGCAGGTACATAACGCCTCGCGGCCCCCGCTTCGCGGGAGCCGCTCGTAGGCTCGCCATTAACTTCATCCTACCTGGGCTCTGCTGTGAATCACCGAGGACATCACGGACATTGTGGACGCTGTGCTGAGTGGGGCGCAATTTTAATCTGTGCACTTTCCAGCCCGGGACTGCGAGGACCAGGCTGCTTGGCGGCGTCATCAGCTGTCTCCTCTTCCCGGCCCCTCCCCCCGCAGGTACATAACGCCTCGCGGCCCCCGCTTCGCGGGAGCCGCTCGTAGGCTCGCCATTAACTTCATCCTACCTGGGCTCTGCTGTGAATCACCGAGGACATCACGGACATTGTGGACGCTGTGCTGAGTGGGGCGCAATTTTAATCTGTGCACTTTCCAGCCCGGGACTGCGAGGACCAGGCTGCTTGGCGGCGTCATCAGCTGTCTCCTCTTCCCGGCCCCTCCCCCCGCAGGTACATAACGCCTCGCGGCCCCCGCTTCGCGGGAGCCGCTCGTAGGCTCGCCATTAACTTCATCCTACCTGGGCTCTGCTGTGAATCACCGAGGACATCACGGACATTGTGGACGCTGTGCTGAGTGGGGCGCAATTTTAATCTGTGCACTTTCCAGCCCGGGACTGCGAGGACCAGGCTGCTTGGCGGCGTCATCAGCTGTCTCCTCTTCCCGGCCCCTCCCCCTTAACAATCTCCGCCCATAAAGCTGCCAACCCGTTCCACGCGCAAGCGGGACACGCGCGGGACATAGCCCGGGGCTAAGCCTGGGCAAAGGGTGGGCCCTCCTAGGCCCTCAGAGGCCGAGTGAGGCCGGGCTGGTATCGGCTATTGATCAGTTGGTTGTGGTAGCGCTTGTACTTGTGTGCGCTTAATGTGTAATAACCTAAATGGCTAATATGGCTAATACCCCCATTAGCATCGTAGAGGAGAAGACGAAAGTTATGTCAGCTGGCCCTCTGGACATTTATTTTAAAAAGGCGCTAAGAGTGGATGAAACGGATAATAGCATGGACAAAAGGAGATCTGAGCGTCGTCGCTCAATAGAAAGCTTGAAGCTTAGGTCTTCTGATAACTTGATTTTACAGGTTGCTCCCCGGCCAGTCGATGGTGGTGGCGCCGTAGTTGACCCTCTTGTACCACTGTGTGATCCCCGCTTGCAAAGGGAATCTGCTCTTATCTTAACTCCCTTACCCTCAGAGCTGCCCATTCAAGAGATACTTGTTAGCGTTCATCCTGACCCTCCTACAGATATAACTAGAAGTGTGCAAGTACTTGGTAAACAGGTTAAGAAGTTCACTAAGCCAATCAAAGCGACTAAGACATATGGGCCACCCCCCATTAAAAGAAGATGCAAGAAAGGGGGAGTTATAGTTAAACCTAAGCATAATTATTCTGAGTTTGGGAAGCACGATCTGAAAGGTTTAAATTTATCTAAAGGGTCAGGAGTCGAACCAACAAACACTCCTAACCCTGCTCCTCCATTGACATCTGTTGCTTTGGAACCTGAATTGCCCTCCGTAACTTCAGGCTTCACCCCGGTCGCCCCTTTGTCATCTCCTTCCCCTTCGGTTGTTTGCCAGGATGCCCTGGGCCAGGTGATTAAGTCCCTTATCTCACCACTAATTGAAGGCTTATTAAGAGTGGAGAAAAAACTCGCGGACCTGGAAGCCATAATAAGTAACAAAACCAATCCAATAACAGGGCAGGGGAAGGCGGGTGTTGGTAGTGGTACCGATGTTACAGCGGTGGTACCTATTTGCCACCCTCACCTCTCCACTCTTCCTCAGGATACGGGAGGGCCGTCTAATTTGTTGGCGGTGTCTCAGTGTGTGCCTGTTACGTCGTCAAGTGGGGGTTCTCAGAGTGTGTACATACGAGACGATAAAGAGGGTGGGGGGTTTAACCTTGTCCCAACTACTTTGCGGGAAAATAGGGAAATCCCTAGTAATGGTCTGCTTGCATCTAAGTACGTGCCACAAGTTGATCTGCCCCCCGAAGCTGTACCCTTGGTGGTTGTTTTGACGGGGGTTCCGCCTTTACCAGTTGATAAAAGAGAAGGGTTTAGCGAGTTAAAAAACAAAACCATGTTCTGGCTCAATAGTTATAGACCTATCGAGGAGAAATGTAATGGTGAGATTTTACATGTGAGACGTCTCCCTTGGATGGGTGGTACGACGAAAAACATTGCGGGAGACATCGTGGTAGTAAATTTTAGAGACCCACGTGTAGTTAAGTACATTTTGGAGTGGCCTCCCGAAATAGGTAGTAATGGCATTGTTCCCCGTGCGCTAACCTATTTTTACCCTAGATCATCGGTGTTTCCCCTTTCTGATCTATCTAAGCAAGCCTCCCTATTGCCCACTCCATCAGGCACATATAGGCCGAATTATTTTTCGGGCCCCACACACACCCGACAAGTTATGGACCCTTTAAGGTGGCAATATATCCCTCCCAGTTTTAATAGGATTTTTAATAGAGGAGGTGTTAATGTGAAGCCTTCTAATCCTTTAGTGTTAACGAACAGGTTTGAAGCCCTTTCTAGCCTGGCTGATTGCGATTGAAGGTTAAAGTCCCATCGGGGCTGTGGGGGGCCAACAGGTTTATTTAGCCCCAAGAACACCGGTTGTGAGAGGAGTATGGAAGCACGCGGAGCTGCTCCGGCTATCACAGGACTACCAACTATAAGTGGATCTGCTAGTGGCGGGAATGTATCCACCCCTCTTCCTACCCCCTCGGATAATAGTGTTGTAATCCCCTGGACGATAGACCACCCAGTCCAACCAGAACCTATAGGTATTCAAACCTTGTTGGACTTGGACAGGCCTGCAGTTACCCCCTCAGATTTGTATTTGAGAGATAATGAAGCCTTACATCTAGTTTCTTGGAATGTGGCGGGTCTGCAAAGAAAGTTGGTCTTGCCTGAATGGAACGTCTTCATCGATCAATTCGATGTATGTATATTTCAGGAAACATGGAGTGTTTCTCCATTATATAAATCGGGATACACCACTTTTTTCATACCAGCCCTGAGTAAGGGCAGGGGTAGACCAGCTGGGGGTCTGCATGTATGGATCAAGATCGCCCTGAATCTTAAAGTAACTACTTACGACTCCGGATGTTGTGACATCCAACACATCTCTTTTGAGGGGGGAATTAGTAGGATTGACCTATTTAATGTCTATGCAAGAGGTACCACAGGGGACTTAAATTCAAGTACCATATCTATTTTAGACCAGGTATTGGCTACTTGCCCCCCCTCCTCTAAAATTATAGTGGGAGGGGATTTTCATTGTACCTTTGAACCACTAGAAGGTGACGATCCTTTGGGTATAGAGGAAGTGGACTCTAGATGGGGTATCCCAACCCTGTCTTTGCCCACAATCAAGAAATGGTCTCTTAGGGTTATACAGATCAACTCCCTTACCGTAGAACATAACCTCAGGGCTCTCAATGGTAGGACTCCTTCTGACCTTGATGGGGCTATGACCTTTAATAGGTTAAGCAGCCCGTCAAGAATTGATTACATCTTATTAGACGTGAAACTATGGTGCGATTTAATAGATATGGTGGTGACTCCTTCACAGGACAGTGACCACAATCCCTTAGGCATGTCGATAAGATGGGGAAGGCGGAACACCACTGAGAGGAGATCGCACCCGAGATCTACTAAGGAGGTGATACCTTTTCAGGGAAATCGAAGACTGATATGGGAGAAGGTCCAGTCGCAGGCCCACAATTTGACAAAAATCAGGGCGTATGTTGAAGACCTGAGTACAGAAATGGGGGTGTTTGATCCGGACCTAGCGCCTCTACAGGGCACGCTTTTTGTCCAGGCGTACAATAGTTTAACAGAGAAAGTTGGGGAATTTTTCCTCTTAAAAGGTAATAATAAGGTCAAGAGTGGTGGCAGGGTTAACAACAAAGCTATATCGAACAGTCCCTGGTACACGGCGCATTGTAAAGCTACAAGAAATGAGATTAGAATTGCCTTGCGTCAAAAGAACCAACTCCGGGTTATTGTAGCCAGGAAAGAATACGCTAGGGCCTTGGAGCAAGCAAAACGTGTATGGGAAGAACAACGCTGGCAAGATCTCAAGACAGCTTCCAAAGGAAAGAATTCTTCGCTGTTTTGGGATCTGATCAACAAAGCCAGGTTGAATAGCTCTCGCCCTTTAGATAGCCACATAACAGGTCAGCAATGGCATTCCCATTTTTCATCAATTTATGGTGGGTCAGAAACAACCCTTGCCCCTTCTGTTTATGCCTCCAGCGCCCACCCCACGCTCCCGGTCAGTGAACCCTTTTTGCCATCTGAGGTGCTGCTAGCTATTAGTCATCTTACTCCTAAGAAAGCAGCAGGCCCAGATGGGATACCTGGAGATCTCCTTATGGAGGCCCCAGAGTTATGGGCCAAACTCATTGCAAAAATAAT
Source organism: Triturus cristatus (assembly GCF_964204655.1). Classification (NCBI taxonomy): domain Eukaryota; kingdom Metazoa; phylum Chordata; class Amphibia; order Caudata; family Salamandridae; genus Triturus; species Triturus cristatus. Next base: position 1,176,540,298 of record NC_140589.1, on the reverse strand, counting down.
GAATCTTATCTCCCATGGTTACCCTGTCCCAGTTTCGTGGAAGGGTGCGGAGGTAATCACTGTCTTTAAGAAGGGTGCCAGAGACGACCCTGCCAACTATAGACCAATCAGTTTGATTGATGTGTTACAGAAGGTGGTTGGCAGGGTAATCATATCTAGGGTCGGCACCTGGATGGAAGAAATGCATGTGTTGTCTCATCTCCAAGCTGGGTTCCGACAAAAGGTGGGCACGATGGACCAGGTCTTCCGCTTTTCCGCGATCTATTGGAAGTCGGTTACTATCAACAAAGGTAGCTTATACTTGGCTTTCATAGATCTTAGGATGGCTTTTGTCCTGGTACCACGTGAGAGACTGTGGGAGGTTTTGGAGAATATGGGGTTTCCTGGTCCCCTCTTGAGTTTAATCGTGCACCTCCATGAGGGGAATTATGCCAGGATTAGGTGGGGCACCCAAGGGGAACTAACTGAAAAGATCCCCGTGAAGAGGGGTGTACGCCAGGGATGTGTCATGGCTCCTACGCTGTTCTCTCTTTTTGTGAATGGAGTGGTGGATTACTTAAGAGAAGAATCAGCTGATGCTCCATCCCTGGCAGGTGTTAAAATCCCCACACTCCTCTTCGCCGACGACACTATTTTAATTTCTAAGTCGCCGTCTGGCTTACAAAAGCTTTTGAACCGATTTAGTGCATTTTGCTCTGATAGAGGTCTCACTATCAACACTCTAAAAACTAAGCTCATGGTTCTAGCACCTTCACCCAGATTTAGAAATAATCTTTTACTTAATGGAGAGCCCTTGGAGCTGGTAGACTCTTATGACTATTTGGGCATTAGGGTCAATAGTCGCATGAGCTGGAAGGATCACTTGGCTAAAATGATGTTAAATTATAAAAGAACTTCTGGGGCGGTTATGATTGAATATCGTAAATCTAAAAGCAAGCCCCTTTCACCGCTCCTAACTATTTACGAAGGCCAAGTTCTCCCGTCCGCTCTATATGGCTCAGAATTATGGGGGTTTGAAAATACTGCAGAGCTGGACAGAGCTGAAAACAAGTTTTTGAGAGATGCAGTAGCCCTCCCAGTCTCCACTCCCCTATTCCCTTTAAGGGCTGATATGGGCAGGCGCCCCCTTAAGGATTTAGTGCGCTTACGCCCGTTACTCTTCTGGGTTCGTCTGCGCAGGACAAGGGAGCTCCAGGATTACGCTGCTGCCCTAGATGAATTAATCCAGCTAAATACCAATAATAGGATTAAGTGGCTGAGCAACTTGAAGCGGTTGGTGGTGCTCTTGGGTTTGAGCGACTCATGGGCAAACCAATCACCTCCGCCCAAGATGGTGATTAAAAAGCTCTACTGGAACCTAGTACAGCAGGAGACACTTTCTAGTAGTTCTGTGGGCTCACTTACTGAGCGCTTCTTGTCCTTTAAGTGGTCAAGGAGCTTTGAACCTTTTTTGGATTACATTGAGCAGCCTTTAGATAGATCTCTATACTTGAAGGTTAGGCTTGGGATCCTCCCAGTAAACGATTATACCTCGGGGTGGAAAAATAATGTCGGCAAAATGAGATCATGTCCAGGCTGTGCAGCCCCTACAGAGTCAGTGGCACACTTCTTTTTTGCTTGCCCAGCTTACAGGGTTGCTAGGAGGATCTGGTTAAAGCCGTTATGTAAGAATTTGGGCGTTAGATGCCACGTATCGGCCTTGCGGATACTTAGCACGGATACCTCTTCGATTGCCATGGTCTGTGGAGTCGCAAAATTTTTGGGCAATGCTTGGCGATCCCGCATGAGGTGCTGTAAAACCCATTCTGACCCACTTATTAGTCAAGAGTAGTTGGCTAGGATTTTCATCATGTTGATATGTGTCTGTGCTTACCCTTAAGTGGTCTAGTGCTTAATTGTGTTTTATTAACCGTCTGTTTGGAAATTTTACATTGTATTGTGTTGTTAATTGCTCTTTTATGATGAATTTTCATCGAATAAAGAATATTTAATTTAATTTAAATTACATGACTTTCTAAAGAATATAGTAAAAAAAGTGTTAAACAGAAGATTAAGGTGCTTCAAAGACTAGATCCATGCAGAGTGAGAAAGAATACTGGTTTGCAAGGACATTCTCTGGCTTGTCTTTCTAGGAAAGTTTGTCAAAGTGTTTTTCACCATTTTAGGATGCTGGCAGTACATCATACTGAAATGAGAAAGTTTGTGAGAAGATTGTATTTTGCTAAAAGTCTAGCACTAAAGTTAAATGAGTTGAATAGTGCTCTGTTGCGTGGATCTGTATCAGATGTAGAGAAGGTTACTGATGATATTCAGTTTTGTTACTTTGGTCCAGAGCAAGAAAGTGCAGGAAATGACAGTTATTGAAGAAAATGTGGAAGAGAATGTAGCACCCACCGTTATCAAAAATTTTGAAGATCAAATGACAAAATTTACTATTATCTCTAATAAAAGACCAAATATTACTTGTATTTGTTGCCGGAGAAGCCATTATAAAACTCAAGCAAGGAATGTTGATCTCTATAAAAAAAAAGTGAAAAAGAAAATAATTATGAGTGGAAGGATTTTGCTACATATTTGTTTCTGGAAAATTGTTTTGATTTGGGTGAAGATCAGCCTATTTGTAAATACTGTTATAACAAGTTAGAAGAAAATAAAATGCCAGCTAGAGCTGTAAATAATAATTTAGAATTGGTTGATATTCCTGCAGAACTTAGTGATTTAAATACGTATGAGTCTATACTCATTCAATGTGTCCATCCTTTTCAGACTATAGTTCGTATGGAGCTCAAAACAGGTAAATTACCTTCTTCAGATTTACAAAAAGGTTTAAAAGGAAGAGTTGTCTATTTGCCATTAGATTTGAAAAAAAATATTGAAACAATTGATGCAGATAGTTTGGAAACTGAACCATTAGTTATTCTGGTTAATGGTGTACCTACAAAGAATAAGAACATTTGGCAGGAGCTAGTAGATGTACGAAAAGTACAAAGAGCAAATTTATATTTGAAAAGAAATAATAAGTACTATGAATCAATGTATATGGATGAAGATGAAGAAGTTTTACTAGCAGACACAGGAATACCAACTGGGCAAATTGAAAAAGTGGATAAGTCAAAAGAAGAAGACATTTATGAACATTTCAGCATACATCCTCTTCATTCTAAAGAAGTTATGGGAAACGCTATTGATCTGTTTCAGATTAAAAAAGCAAAAGGAACTCCCGTGAGTGTATGGGAGGAGAGCTTGGAAGCTCATTGGTTTCCTCAGCTGTTTCCTACAGGAAAAGGTGGACGATATGATGAACATCCAGTACAGATTCCTGCTTCTGAGTATCGGACTACAAGATTATATGCAGAAGATCCAAGATTTCGTCAAAGTATTCCTTATTTGTTCCATATTTTATTTGAAAGTGACTTGTCTGCACTATCTTATGCAGTAAATCACATTTTAAAAACTGGAGTACATCTACATAATGTGTCTGCAAAGGATTTTATGAACAAAGTGCAACAGCGAGATGATCATTTGGAATCTCAATTGATTAATCTGATGGCTTGTCAGCGTGGAACTAATGAATATTGGTACCGATGCCATGGAGAATTGAAATGTATGTTACGGAATTTAGGAACTCCTACATGGTTCCTTACCCTAAGCTGTGCTGAGTACGCTTGGGATGATTTACTGGATTTTCTTCAAGAGGCAAATTCAAATATTGAAAACATCCAATACAAGACTGCAGGAGAATTGTGCTCATTGGATCCGGTTAATGTTTGCAGATATTTCAATCATAGATTTGAGGCTATGATGTCCTTCATCTGCAATAAAAAAAATCCACCTCTTGGAGAAGTTGTGGATTTCTTTTGGAGAAAAGAGTACCAAGCAAGAGGTGCTCCTCATATTCATATGCTGTTGTGGATCAAAGATGCCCCAAAATTTGGAACAGATTCTGATGATGCAGTTTTATCTTTCATTGAAGAATATGCAACATGTGCTATACCTAAAAGCACAGAAGAAAAAAACTTAAAAGAGCAAGTTTTACGTTTCCAAAGTCATCGGTGTGGAAAATACTGTCGACGAAAGTGCAAGAGTAAAGATAAATTCTACACAAAATGTCAATTTGGATTTCCACGACCTGTTCTTTCAAAAGGAAGAGAAAACAGTTTTATGTCAGCTGTGCGACATACCATTACAAGAAAATCTCCGAAAAATACCTACAACCTAAGAAGAAAAGAAGAGTCAAAATGTATAAATGACTACAACCCAGTCATTTTATCCATGTGGAATGCTAACATGGATATTCAGAATGTAGCTGACAATTCTATTGCTGTTGCTCGGTATGTCACATCTTACATCACTAAATCTGAGAAAACGGAATTGAAAGAAATGTGGGAAGAGATTTCTCACGAGAAGACTGTCAGTAAAAAGCTATACAGTTTCAGTTTAAAGATGTTATCGCATCGAGAATTTGGGTCATACGTATGCTCAGATAGGTTATCACCTGCAAGTCTGTACTCCAAATCCAGAAGAATAATTTGGGTAAGTTTAGGCCTTGCAGGAATGCGAAATCGGGTACTGAAATCTATTCGAGAAATTGAATATTTAACAGAGAACGAACCAGAAAGTACAGACATTTTGAAAACAAATATGTTGGACACATATTACCCAAACAGAGGTCATCATCTTGAGAACATGTGTCTCTATGAAGTGCTGCAGAACTACATTTTTACACGGAATGCCACAGAAGACATCTACAATGGAAAATATAAAGTCATTGGTGAGGAAGGATGTTTGGTGAAACAAACAAAAGGAAGTTTGATTAATCACAGGAAGCTGAGTTGCGACACTACTGACAAAAAGGAATTTTACTACTTAGCACTTTTACAGCTGTTTAAACCATGGCGTTCAGAGGATGAATTACTTGGAGATTTTCAGAGCTATGAAGATTCCTTTAATGCATGTAAAGATAGCATAGAATGCAGTACTTTCACAAATTATGTACAAATGTTAAATGAAGAAATTGAACAAGAAGCTACAATTGCAGCTGAAGTAGCTAGAGACAGTTCTCAAGACAGTCAAAGTTCTGGTACGCTCAGTCAAGATCCCTAGGACAACCAATCGTAGAAAATGAAGCTGCAATAGCCATGACTGAAGTGGAAACAGCTATGAATCAAGCTCAGGAAGATTTAATAGACTTACCAAATTTGGAACAACAACTGAATGATGAACAACAACAAATTTATGAAGAAGTCACAAAACAAATTGATCATGGATTACTACATGAAAATAAAGAGTGCTCATGCACATCATTTGAACCAATCAGAATGTATGTGAGTGGACAAGCTGGAACTGGAAAAAGTTTCTTAATTAAAGTAATTCGAAGTCAGAAAAAAACTGATTCAACTTTGTCTTGTGTTGTTACTGCTCCAACTGGGTTAGCAGCATATAACATAAAAGGAATTACCTTACATCGTTTGCTAATGTTACCAGTAGAGCAAGAGAACAACATAGAATACCACAAGCTCACAGGAGAAGCATGTTTTGAAGTTTCAAGAGTGTTGAAGAAAATGAAAGTTCTCAGTATTGATGAGGTAAGCATGGTATCAAACTTAATGCTTGCCTTTGTGCATTTAAGAATGCAGCAAATTCTAAAGACAGACTATGACGTGTTATTTGGAGGAAAACATGTTATAGTTTTTGGGGGTCTACAGCAGCTCACTCCAGTTAAAGGACAACCAGTATTTAATACTCTTGCACATGAAGACACGAAAAAGTCATTAGGAAGTATAGGTAATGTGAATATTTGGTCATACTTTGAGTACAAAGAACTCATTACCAATATGCGGCAAGCAAATGATGATGATTATGCAAGTATTCTCAAAGATATCAGAATTGGACTACTCACAGAACATGGCAGAAAAGCTTTACAGAGTTGATTGCTATGTAATTTGTTTCCAACAGAACAAATAGTTCCAGAGAAAATATACAAGAAAATTGCAGAAAAAAATACTGTAATCTGCCTAATGCCAACACTACATGAATGCTCTATATTCAATGAAGAACTTTTGAAATTGGAAAATGAAGAGATTATGAAAATGGAAGCCGTGGATAAAATACAGCATGAAGGAATAACTATTATATTGACAGGCAAATTGAAAACTAAATTGGATTCTCTAGAGAAAAACATATCGAAAACAGCTGGTTTAGAAAAGAATCTTTATGTATGTATGAACTGTTGAGTAATTTTAAGACGTAATTTGAATGTAGAAAACGGTTTAGTGAATGGAGCTATGGGTAAAGTTGTGGGTTTTGTTAATTACCAGAAAAAAGATGGAATTGAATTTTTAAAAATAAAATTTGATCAGATTGAAGAGGTTAAAGACATTAGTCGTTGTTCAGTTCGTTTTTTGCTTGTGAAAGACTTATATGTACGTAGGAAGCAGTTTCCGTTTTCTCTAGCATATGCTGTAACTATTCACAAATCTGAAGGATTAACTGTAGATAGTGCTTTTGTAAACATTGGATCTAGTGTGTTTAAAGAAGGTATGGCATATGTTGCTTTGTCACGAGTGAAAAAATTATCTGGTTTATTCATGATAGACTTTGATGACTCAAAAGTTAGTGCTGATGCAAATAGTGTAAAGGAGTATAATAGATTAAGAAGAAGCTATGCTCCTCATTTAGGTCAGTATCCTGTGTTTGAAAAACGTGTTGTTTGTCGGAAAAGGAGAATTGAGAATATCTATAATGAGGATGTACAGAAGAGAAAACAAAAGGAGAGTGATGTGATTGCAAGGAAAAAAGAAAAAGGACAATGTTGAAGAGGTTGTTGGTTGTCATTTTGAAAATAGCTCTGGTGTCAACTGCTACGCTAATGTAGTGCTGAATGTTGTATTTTATCTTGAAAGTTTGCAAGAGCAGATAATACTAAATCATGAAAAAAGATTTTGTTCTCTGCTGAGTTTCCTTTATGAGAAGTTGAGTAATGATAAAACTAAAATAGAAAGTGCTTCTGATGTTAGAAATCTTTTAGATGTATGTTCTGGATGTACACAGTTTACACAAAATGTCCAGCAAGATGCACAGGAATTCTTAATGTATATGCTTATGGTACGGGAAAATGAAGGGGTAGAAATAGAAAATATGGGAACAATGGGAACATTGTTGTGAAAACTGTATGAACACATGCTGCACTAATGTTGATTCTGAATGGTTCATACATTTAACATTACCAGAGAGTAAATCAGTGACTTTTAGTAAATTAGTTAAAGATGCAAATCACAACATGGAATGTTCTCAATGTAAATCAGAAATGTTATCAACGTTATTTTTAAAGAAATATGGACAGTATATAATTGTAATGATGCAACGTTGTAGAGCTGATGGAACAACATTGGACACTTTAACAAAGAAGTTTGTAGGAAATCAATTATCAATATCAGGAAAGACTTTTGTTGCAGTTGCAATAATTTTCCATGATGGACCTTCTATAAATGCTGGTCATTACACAGTTTATCTAAAATGTGAAAAAGGCTGAACACTGTGTAATGATTCTCAATTGATTTTCAAGCAATGTTAGCCTGCAATTACCAAATTCCTACTTAATTTTTCTAAAACCAAAATTTTAGATACAAATTGCAGCATCTGAAGAAACCATTATTTCGATTTTATAGGATTACCATTGGATATTTCACCTAAAAAGAAATTAAAAATTACCATTTGGCCTCATGGAAAGGTAAATGTTTCTATTTTGGACTTCTTTGACAGATATTATTTTGGTGTATGTGCTTAAGCAAGAAGATTTACAGACGTTATTTATTGCAAATAGTTATTGTTCTTAGAAGATATTTTTAATATATATGTTACATTTCTATCAAGGTATGTTTTACTGAGGATAGATTCAGGGCTTTTTTAAACAATCTTTCAGATTGTTAATTTTTTTGCCCGCAGTTAAGTGATGAATAGAATTGATATCACTATTTTCAGTGAAATTCAATATATTCTGAAAACAGCAAAAAAGGGCAAAAAATTACTTAGTTAAATATGAAAATATGTGTACTGTATTCTAAAATGTATTGTTAAATATTACTATTTTTTTCTTTTTTTTTCAGATCTAGAAAGAAAATTTAGGAAATTGAATCCATTTTTCTTGTAATTAAAAACCCCCATTTATTTCTAATTAAGTTATTTTGTTGGTCAGGTAAGTTTAAAATATCTGTATTTCTCACCCCTTCACTTTCATGCTCCCTTTTCTTCACTTCTCCTCACTCTGCTTTTCTCATTCCCCTTCCCTCTCTCTTCTTCCTTTACTGCTCTTTCGTAACTCCCTCACTCCTTCTCTACTACTCCCCTAGGTTTACTGCCTCCATCACTATTTTTTCAACTATGTTTCTCTCCCTGTCTCCATATGTCTCAGTCATTCTAACTGCCTTACTCCTTCTCAGTTCCTTGCTCTCTGTCTCTCTCCCTTTGTCTGTCTTACCCTTAATTTCCTTAACATCTCTGTTTCTACCACTCCTCCTCTCTCCATCACTCATTTTCCATCTATGTTAATTTTTTAACCTTCTCTGTCATTCTCCTTCCATCACCTTCCCTAACTGTCACTATCCTTTACTCATAGTCACTCCTATTCTCCTACTTCACTTCCTCCTGTCTGTATCTCACACCCCTTCATCTTTTCACATTCTTTCCTTCACTCTCCTTTGCTCATTGAAATCCTGACTCCCTTTCTCTCCCTCCAGTTTCCTAAATCCCTCCATCCCCTCACTCCCCATCTCTCACTTTCCCTTACCCCTTTTTCTAATCCTCATACCCCTTATCTCACCATCACTCCACTTCTCTTACTTTCAATCCCTTTACCCTGCTGTACTTCATCCGCTTCATCTGTTACTCCCTTTCCTATCTCCGTCCCTTACTCCCCTTTTCTCACTCCCCCTTCATCACTCTCCATTACTCACTGCCATTCCCTTACTCATTCACTCTTCTTACCTGTATCCTCTACCCTTCGTCCTTTTTTTGCAGTCAGTCTTTCACTTGCCTTTCATGACTGATCATACTTTCCTTTTCTCACTCATTCTGTCTGTCCTTTCTCCTCTTCACTCAGTCATTTCAATCATTTCAATCATTCATGTATACACTACATATTCATTCAATAAAATTACAACACAGTATATTAGGAATATAGCACTTCTTGGAGAAGTGAAGTGAGTTCTGAAAAGAACTGTTTTTTTGGTCTTTTTTGTTTTGTATTTTTTTTTTAGTTTTTTAACATTTTTGTCTTTTTTTACATTTTTTTAGAGCACCAAAAAAACAACTGGTAATGAAAAACTGTTCAACAGGAACAAAAACAATAAATGAAAAAAATTATGGGCTGGAGCATGTGTACTGCTGTATTCTGTTTTCAATCAAGTTAATGCTGCTCTCACCGTAGCAAAGAACAGCATTGCACACATTGCAATGTATGTGCACCTTCTGGAAAAGGGGGCGGATGTCCAGTGGCCTGGTACACAGTGAATCTGCGGCCGCAGATGATGTGCTCGGCTGAGCAGGTGGAGGGTTGTCCCTTAGGGCTCTAGTTGTCTCTCAAGCATAAGGTACAGGATGCACTGTCTTGAAGTGCCTCAGCATTGAATAAATACTAAATGAGTATTTTTTGCTGGGATCTCCTCTGGATAAGACGGTTCCACAAATAGTGCATGTCACCTTTGGAGCATTCACCTTCTTTTAGCCCTTTGGAAAGGTGAAGAATTTCCAGATGAAAGAGTGTTTTTGTTTCGTCTTCCTTGGTGGTACCACAAAGGTCTCCTCCTCACTCCCTGAAGTAGACTGCTGTTCTGCCATTTTCCAGTAAAATTTTACTAGAGTAGCTGTTCAGCTCCTTCTCCCAGGAAATAAGAAGAAATAGTGAGGGGAGTGGGTATGGTGTTTGAAGATTCTGGAACAGAAACTACTATGAACCAATGAAAAGTGTTGTTTCATAATCACATGACTTGCCATGCGTGCACGGTGCTCGCACGTATGCGCGCACGGTGCACGCACGGATCAGAAATTAATTACTTTTAACCCAATCTCTAAAACAGGAAAAGGAGGCAGGGAAGACACTCCCTGACCCCCTAGACCTTCTCAGGGGGTCCCTAAAGGACCTCGTAAATCCCAAAAAACCATTTCCTTTAATAAAAAAAATTGCCGGTGCTCGCACGCATGCGTGCACGTCGCACGCATTGATCGGAAATGAATTACTTTTAACCCGATTTCTAAAACATGAAAAGGAGGCAGGGAAGACACTCCCTGACCCCCTAGACCTTCTCAGGGGGTCCCTAAAGGACCTCGTAAATAAAAAAAAACATTTCCTTTAATAAAAAAATTGCCTGTGCGCGCACGGTACACACACGGTGCGCGCACGGTGAAAAACCCTTAAAAACAAAAAAAAAATACTTTAAACTGTTTATAAGTTTATAGAAGATATTAACTATGCTGTTCAACTTTATCCAAATTTTAAAAAAAAGAGCTGAGCCATTCCATATTACAGGATACAGTCAATCTATAACTATATACATAGGTAGTTTATTGTAAATTAAATATATAAAAAATATAATAATACATACATAAATTAGCATTTAAAAAACCATACAAATTCACTGAAAAAACCAAAGGTTTCACACACGTTATAGTTAGGAATTAGCATTTAAAAAACCTTGCAAATTCACTGAAAAAACCATAGGTTTCACACATGTTATAGTTAGCTGGACATTTCTCTCATACAAAACCAATGAAATTCCCCCGTTATAGTTAGTTCAGCTAACTATAACTCGCGCCCCCGCAATGCACTGCTGATGATGTCACATATTACATCACTCATGACATGGTCAGTGACATCACTCATGACATCACTGATGACATCTCAAATGACATCACTGATGACATCACTGATGACATCACTGATGACATCATCCTTGTGATAGAGTGGCAGACCTCCTCTCACCCTAATATAACCTTTGATACACACATTCAAAAATAGAGACTAAAATTTTCAAAACAATCAACATACCAATACCAGTTACAACAACCTCTTCAGTAATTGTAAGATCCACATACACATCCACTCATTCACCAACAGTCCTGTACAGTCACTCATACATGTACCTACTCATCATATGTATTCATACACCTATACATCCTGTTACACAATGCCTCTCATCCATAGAGTTACTGACACACATAGTCACTCATGAAAATAAAGAATCAAACATACATTTACTTGCATATACAGTTATACACACACCACCACACTTACTTCTACGGGAACTTACACATACTTAGTCTTTTAAACAATCACTTATAGAAACACATACTTATTCATACAGGAACTCTTTCAATCTCTCACTCTCACATATACTCACTTATATACACCAATAGTCACATATACTAGTTTAAAACATATGTAGTTACTCATAGAGACACTATTGAGACAGTCATTCACTCACTAACACACCCATACACACACTCATCCACCCATACAGTCCTGCAGACATGCTGTCTTCAACACATACAAACAGTGAGTCACTCATTCATGCACCTATGCACTACGTAATACCCCCCACCGAACCATGCACACACTCACACTGATACTAAAAAAAACAACTAATAACCTATATAGACACCCATGTAGTTACTCACCAACCCATGCAGCCACTTATACACAAAGTGAGAGACTGATACAGATATTTACATATTTAAACATTACTCATTAAGCCATGTATTCACTATGATACACTTAATCAGTCAGTTATACAATCAATTTTTCAAAAACAAATCATCCATTTAGACACTTATATACCCATTTATTCTTCCATCGACCTTGAGATATACATATATAAAACATATTTAATTTTCAGAAAAACAGACATTCACTGGATGATGTCATCAGTGATGTCATCAGTGATGTCATTTGAGATGTCATCAGTGATGTCATGAGTGATGTCACTGACCATGTCATGAGTGATGTAATATGTGACGTCATCAGCAGTGCATTGCGGGGGCGCGAGTTATAGTTAGCTGAACTAACTATAACGGGGGAATTTCATTGGTTTTGTATGAGAGAAATGTCCAGCTAGCTATAACATGTGTGAAACCTATGGTTTTTTCAGTGAATATATATATATATATATATATATGTATCCCACTGGCGGTCAACAGTTGGTAGTTATAGATAGAACCTAGTTACCGTAGGTAAAGCATTTTTTGACTCGGCTATAACTATGGTGTTGTTTGACCAGTCTGAATGAAATGTTGCCAAAAAAGTGTCACAAAGGGGACTATTGATTGGGAAAGTTTGGGGGTTATCCATGCAGTGGGGAACAAAATAAGGTTGCATTGGTAATGGTAATACCCAATGGAACCTTAAGTCACTTCTACAGCCTGAACTTACACCAAATTTGGCAGGGAGGAAGATGTCGGTTCAAGAAAGTGCCTATTGCTTATTTGGTGTTAATCCATTAAGTAGGTTTTGAGAAATTTAAATTTAAAATTATAGTAATATCTCTGGCCGCTGATATTTCATGAAGGTTTGGCTTAATTGCTAATGCACACACCAGTGATGTCATTTGAGATGTCATCAGTGATGCCATCAGTGATGTCACTGACCATGTCATGCGTGGTATAATATGTGAGGTCATAAGCAGTGCATTGTGGGGGCTTGGGTTATAGTTAGCTCAGCTAATTACAACTGCTGAATTACTCTGGTTTTGTACAAGTGAAATTTCAGCCTAACTATAATGGCCCTGTAGCCTTTGTTTTTTCAGTGAATTTCTAAGGCTTTTTTATCCTATTTCCTAACTATACCAGCCCTTTAACCTTTGTTTTTCAGTGAAATTCTAAGGTTTTTAAACAAATGCTATTTACTAACTATAACTTACCTGTAACCTTTTGTTTCAGTGAATTTCCATGGTTTTTCAAGTAGCGAGGGTCTTTGCAGAATGGTGTGAAAAGGGGGATGGGGCCTATGACCAGCTCTCAAAAATCCCACTGAGTAGGACTTACTGAAAGTACTAAGACAGATTCTTGGTCCCTAAGGTCCTTTAGCATCCAAGAAAACTTTAATCCCCAACCACTAGCGTGCCAGCAGATTGGTGCAAAAAGGGGGTGTGGCCTCAGAAAACCTGTTTGCAAACTGACTGGATGGAATTTGCTGGAGTTAACCAAGAGAGATACTTGGCCTCAAAATACCCTCAAGAACCAAGGTGAATTCATCTCCCAACTAGTACTATGCCAGGAGGCACGTTTGCAGAGTGATGAAGAAAGGACGTCCTTGACAATTGCACAGGTAGTGCCCGTATTATTCTATGAGTGCCATTGCCAAGGACAGACTGAAAATACCGGGTGTTTTTGATAAAATGTAAAGCACACATATAGACATATTTGACATAAAGATTAATTGTAGCTATTTAGTAAGATACTAATATAAATTTCCCCTTTGTATTCATTTGTCGAAATAACTACATCAAAAATGCATTTTCCATCTTAGCAGCAACACTGGAGGTCACAATGACATCTGTAGTCACAAATACAAATGAAAAAGTGTAAAACAGATATATACACATATTTTACACAATATTTCAGTCCAGCTGTTTAGTATTATATTGGTTTAACTTTATTTTAACAACATATTTTAAAAAAACAGTTAAAAGAAATAACTTTCAACATCTAATCTCACGAACACAACATTACTTTCAAACAATCTTTAAACTATCCATTGTTACCTGAACTCTTCGGGAATTAAAAAATTGCTGCAAAACTTGTGCAATGCACAATATGGGACAGCACCCTCTCTAGAAGGTCGAATCAAAAATATTAATTTGGGACGATGCCCATCTCATATTATCCTAATACCTATCATAGAAAAGGTCTCCAACTGGCGATCTACAAGAGGGAAGCTGGAGGACCGTCTACATCAGTGGCAGCAGCAATAATACCCAGCCAGAAAGTCCCTTTAGAGGTAAAGCCTGCTACAACAGATATGGTTCCACAGTTTCCAAGGATGACCACGCATTGCACAGACTGTAGTTTTGTTATAACAGCTGGTGAGCAGTGTGTTACAGTTATTCACAATGCCGCCATAAACCATACATGGTATTTTTTCCCCTTTAATTTTTCTTTGCACATTTCATAACAGGAGTTCATAGTGAGCAGCAAGAAGGCAATGCAAAGCTGAAGGACCCTGGACTTCAATGGCAACACAACAACACCGAAGCGTAGCTGTTCAGCTCCTTCTCCCATTCAGTCCATGGGAGTCCATTCAAAAGTCCAATCTCAACTTCAAGATTTGGCTCCCCAGTTTTCCCCGATGGCATCATACTGCATGGATTGTGGAGTTGTAGTTAGTGCTGGAGAGCCGTCCATAACGGTCCTTTGCAACGCTGGAAAGAATAATACATTTTGCCCTTCATAGAATTTCTACATTAGCAGGCATTTTATTATCTTAAAAAATGGCCATCTAATATCTATTTGTTGTTCATTTTATTAACTTCCAATTTTTTGTAACACTACTTACATATAACCTGCTGTATAGACAAGTCAAACCCTCCCTCAACAAATAAATACACAGGTAACTTTTGCCAGTTATAATAATTTACCTTTTCACTTTTTAAATATAAGTCAGCAGTCTGTGTTTAAATCATCTAGTAAGTGCATCAACAATATATACAAACATATTCTGTTTTTTTTACATAACAATTTTGTAATCTCTTTTTTTAAACTATCAACTGTAATATATAGGTGTCTTGTTCTGAAACTCCTCCGCTTAACAACTCTTCATTTTACATAGAATGCTGCTCAGGACCAAAGAAACAGAACTGCACATCACCACAAAACCTTTTCTATGTGTGCCAAACTACCATGCAAAAGTGCTCTACTTATTTCTCCAGAACATAAAGCTGGAGTTTTCACATAATACAGCCTCCTACCTAAAGTTTGCATTGTTGAGTGGTATTATTTATTTTGTGGTTTAAACTTCACATTGTAAAGATACTTATTTTATTAATATATCAATGGATTGCTGTCTAATATACTAGAAACTTTACAACAACATATCCCTGATAGTCTATGCGAGCACTACCGCTACACTCTGGAAAGAAAAGGTAAGATTCACTCACCGGAGAAGAAGATAATCGGAAGCTCAGGACGGCAGGAGATGGACCCGGAGGCAGCGGCGCCCATCGCTCACTCGCCGGAGCAGCGGGCCGAGACTACGTTGGAAACATCCAGGAGTTGAATAAAGAAGGAGTGCCTGGCACACACCCGATGAGAGGAAGGTCGACTCCCCACTTGCCCGGGAGAGAGCCTCGAGAGCCGTCGGTGCGCCCAGTCGCAGGAGCGCCTTGCCCGCACCCAGGAGCGGACACGAATGTGGGAGAGGCGGGAGAGGCGCAAGAGCTGGGTCCCTCCCACAAGGGGCCGGCTCTACGCCTAAAAGCACGAGTGCCCTGCCAGCACCCAGAGTGGAGAAGGACGACACCCCCGCTGGCCCGTGAAAGAGCGGAGAAATCCTGGCAGTACATCGGACCTGCGCCGGATCGGCAACACAGGTCCTCTCATCAGGTACCGTCCATACCACCCCCCAGCCGCAAGCATATTTAAAAAACTATGAAAAACATACTTGTGCTCAATGCGCCCTCTGGCTCCCCCCGGCAGCAGGAACGTGGGTTCTCACGCTTTTGCCACATTCAAACACACATTATTCTTGGCCATAAACACCCTGATTTCGCCTGAGAAACGGTGACAAAGATCTGCCTTATTTAAACAAGCAGCCCCACGCTCAGCACATATAGACTCTCTTTCCTGATATTTCTGCGGCTACCCATAGGGACTAAGCCCTCATGTTTTGCCTCATAACTCAGTGGTGGGCAGGGTGCATGCACTTCGATTGATCACTACAAGTCTTAACATTTTATGCCCGAACAGGCTAAATTCATAATGACAATCTCTATGAGCTAAAGAAATAAATGAAGGTCTACCCACCTCACCCCTCCACATGGACAAAGACAGAGGACTAACAGATACAGCACAACCAGACTCAAAGGACCGAGCCAGATCTACCCCTCACAGAAACAGAAAGAGGACTAGACGAAGTTGTAATGCATGGACAGAGGAATTTGCCTAGTTAGTTTGGATGCATGGAAAGAGTGATAGGACTAATCACTCCCTCACGAGACAAGCAAGCTGCCATCTTGGAATGACTGATACATCAGGCAAACACTCCAGAGCATAATCACTGATCAGTCAGTCCCCAGAACCACTATTACCTTAATGCGGTGTTGTAATAAATAATGAGACCACTATTCCCTTAATGCGGTGATGTAATAAATACTGAGGCCTAATATTTCTTATACTCACCGAATAGATCCCCTCCCACTTTAACTCGCTAACTATCTGACCCTTTCACCCCCCTTGCAATCCAAAAATACACAATATGGAACCCAAGGTCCACCACACCTACTCCATCAAATACCCTCCTAGCCTCTCGAAAAAGGTGTCCAAAGGCTTCAAACATAACCTCCTAAAAGCACACCCAGAAACTCCAATCTCTGACCTCTACTTCTCAAATAGCACAGGACACATAACAAATGACATTATATTCTACCCCAAAAGGAGAGCACAATGGCGGAAAGCCTTTCTTACCCTATTCTCAACTGCATCCACTAAGAAAACTGCACACGGCATTACACTATCTATCATTCCCTCTCCGTTCTACAACGCAACTGCCACAATTACCATTTACCATAATGGGATCATCCTCATGCAGGCATCAGACCATAACCTTAATATATTAGACAATATCTTCCGAATCATCAAGGCGAAGGTTACAAGACCCTATACCACCTCTCCCAACCCTCTGAGTGTCTCCCTACCCATTCCCCCTCTAGACATTTTCCCTTGGTATCCCATTGCACAAATACACCCACCACAGGTCCAACTATCACCCCTCTGAATAACAGACATCTGCATTATACCGACTCCCCCCCTAGCTCCACCACTATTTATACTACACCCACCTCGCCTCACACCCGTTTCACCTCATCCATAGACTTCCTACACACACCCACCCTTCCTCATACAGCCCACACCAAGACACCCTCACACCCCCACCCCACTATCCCCCTTCCCAGTGATTTCCACCCCACAACAATGCCACACAAAGAATCGGACACCCCACTCTCCACCCCTCCCTTCCCCATGGGACCACCACCCTTCGATTCAACACACGTCATACCCCGGGACTCCACACAAGCTACTACACCTCCTCAGTTAACCACAGTCCAAGCCATCAACACGACAAGCCCTACACCTGACCCCAGACTAGACGAGATACTATTATCCCTACAACAAATAAAAGATGACATACAAACTCTTCATGACCTGATCCGGCAACCACCCAAGCCCCAAGCGAAACCCATTCAGCAGGCTTGCGCTAGCCCCTCGCCTCAGGGACCCCCCAAATGGAAAACAGTACCTTACCCCAATGCATCATCCCGGCCGACCAGGAAAAAGAATACCTTATCACTTAGTGATCTTACTTCTCTACTTCACTCCTACGAACCTCCATCCCTACCATGTAGACCTGTGCATTTAGAGAACACACAGACATGGTCCTTACTCCAACCCATCCATCCCAATGCCTCAAGACTGACAAGACACACTCCCAGAGGTACTGTTGAAAGCAACCTCACAAGAGTACCCATCTCCCACGACCAGAACACCACCCCGTCCAAGGCCCAGATAAAATGTATCCTACTAAACTGTAGATCAGCAGCACACCATGCCACTGATATAGCTGACCTCAGTATAACCAATGAACCCGACCTTATAATTTTAATGGAAACTTGGCTAACTGAATCATCCATGCCCATTTTAGACATACTAGCTCCCCCAAACTACTACATCACAAGACTAGAGAGACTTGATAGGACAGGTGGTGGTATTGCCTGCATTCATAGGAACAACCTCTCTGTGAGACACCCAAACACCCCAGTGTTCTCGTCCTGTGAATACCTCTGCCTACACATCACGAGCAATAACAAGCCAATATGCTCACTACACTCTATCTACCATCCTCCTGGTAACAACCTCACCTTCATCGAACACATGATGAATATTTTAGCGACAAATGTCGGACAACAGAATACACAGATTTTCCTGGGGGACTTCAACCTCCACTGGAACGATCCTGACGACCCAGAGGTCAATAGCCTCAAAGTTTTCCTATCCGACCTCAACTTGTCCCAAATCTGTGACAGCCCCACCCACGGAAAAGGCTCAATCCTTAATGTAGTAATTTCCAAAGCAGACTCTACCCAGCTAGAATCAATTCTCTCTTGCGACTGGTATGACCACCACATTATCACTTTCCATATCAAGGATGTAGTTAAACTACTCTCTGTCCAACCCCAGAGAACGAAAATCTGGAAGAGGAACCTAGAAAGCATCAATCCGGCCGATCTCGCATCCGCTAGTCACATCCTCACGCCCCCACCGGATGGATCAAAGGATGTACAGGATATGACCAATCACTACTTCCACTCTATGAACAGGGTACTTGACACCTTAGTCCCCCTACAATGAAAAAGAGTCACCAAAAAGAGCTCAAACCCCTGGTATGATGGTAGACTAAATGAAGACAGAAGAGCACTGAGAGCGATTGAAAGACAATGGAGAGCCGCCCCATCCACTGCCCACCTCAAATTACTACGAAGCACCAGAAATGCCTACTACAGAAGGATTAGATGCTCAAAAGCTGATTTCATAGGTGTACAACTAGACCAAGCCAAGAATCGCTCCCAAAAATTGTTCAAAATAATCAATACTCAGTCTAAGGGTGGCCCCCACTCCCGCCAAGCCAATCCAGATACAATCCCCAACTGTGAGGATCTTGCCTCCTTTTTCACAACAAAGACTGATAAATTAAAGACAGACTTACTTAATGACCTATTATCCATTACTGATACACACACAATCCCCTCACGGTCCACACCAAGGACCCTGCTTAACTGCCCCACAATACTCGACCACAAGAACAATGCCTCCTGGACTACCTTCAACCTCTATAGCGAAGAAACTATCCTAAACACGCTCACTACTCCGAATCCTTCCAATCATTTCACAGACCCCCTCCCAGCATCCCACTTAAAGACCTTCATGCCACTGCTAGTGCCCCTATGGACTAGAATCATAAATTCCTCTCTCATGCAAGGAACCATCCCTGACATCCTCAAAGCCGGTCAGGTAACCCCCATACTTAGTATCAGCGGACCCATCAGACCTAAATAACTATCGCCCAATATCCAATATCTCAACCTTGGCCAAACTACTAGAAAAATGTTTCCACATGCAGCTTAGTAAGCACATAGACCACTTCAACCTGCTCAACCAATTCCAATCAGGCTTTCGATCAGGGCACAGTACCGAATCAGCCATGACCCACATAATTGATGACGCATTACAAATACTGGATCAAAACAAAGCATGTTTGCTAATCTTACTTGACCTCTCTTCAGCCTTCGACACAGTCAAACATGACAATCTACTTGACCTCCTGAAGCATAGAATGGGGCTATCTGGAACAGTGTTAAACTGGTTCACTTCCTTCCTCCAAAACAGAACACAAAGATTCAAGATCAACCAATCTTTATCCAACCCCACCCCAGTCACCTTGGGAATACCCCAGGGCTCTTCCCTCTCCCCGACACTCTTCAACCTGTTTATGGAACCACTCACAGAGCTTCTCAACTTCAAAAATATCCAATATCACATGTACGCATATGACACACAACTCTACATTAAGGTCCAATCTCTTGAAGAAATCAAGTCCCTTAACTCAACGCTCCAAAAGACACAGACCTGGCTAGCTAAGAACCATTTAAAACTAAACACATTAAAAACAGAATTCCTCCTAATCGCTCCCCCAACCAAACAACTGTTAGACCCGGCCCTCGTAACATAGCTGGACCTGACCCCTGCACCTCACACCAGCCCCCAAACCCACGGCCTAGCCGATCCTTCCCACCAGAACTCACACGCACCCAACCCGGACTTCCCCGTCCGTGGCCTTCTGCCCTTCGGCCACACCGGGCCCGCGTGCCCACTTCATGCAACAAGATGGCCGCCCGGCCCCAGCGCGACCCTGGCCTAGAGGCGCCACTCCGGCTGGAGGACATCACGCTCCCCTTGGGATGAGAGAGGGAGGAGCAGTTTCTATCACACCTCTGCGCTTCCCTGGGACGGTGGGTTTCGATCGACCTGCCGGCCTCCCCGAGGGCTGGCTCCACGCCTGCTGGGTGTCTGGGACTCCTCCCGACCCGGCCCTGAACGGATCAAAAGACAATGGCAGGAAACCCCCAACAAGCGACCCCCAGGTGACAAGACCCCTGCCTGCACAGGCTCCGGACATCAAAGAGGGGTCGCCCTATAACAAGGAGTGCTCTGGGACTGTCCGGCAGATTCGCCTTGGAACACCTGAGCCCTGCTGAGTGACTCGCGGCTCCCTGAAGATCGTAAGACCTCCGAACTTGTGCTTGAGCCCTGCTGAGTGACTCGCGGCTCCCTGAAGATCGTAAGACCTCCGAACTTGTGCTTGAGCCCTGCTGAGTGACTCGCGGCTCCCTGAAGATCGTAAGACCTCCGAACTTGTGCTTGAGCCTTGCTGAGTGACTCGCGGCTCCTCGAAGATCGTAAGACCACCGAACTTGTAACCGAGCCCTGCTGAGTGACTCGCGGCTCCCACAGACTCTCTTGGTCCCGCCGGACCCCACGACGACAACCGTATCCCCCAGCTCGAGGATTGTGAGCTGTGCGACGGGTACGCTCCTGCATTTGATCCACATCCCCAAAGACTGTCCCGCTACCTCCTACTCCCCTCCAAGACTTTGAGAGCCCACGCTCTGCTTGTATATATTTGCTGTGCTGATCATAAAGATCCTACTACTCCAATCTGATAAAGATTTGCTCGTAAGAACTCCTTGTGTGGTGTCTATCTGTCGTGTGGTGTCGAGTGTGCGATCCTAGATACGAGGTTCCTCCCCTGAGGAGTCTCCCGCCAGTGCCCGGCTACGATACCTCGAGGGTGGGTCTCAGGGCAGTCAGGGCCCCCTCCGGGCCCCTCTGAGGTCGCCTTCTAACATTGGTGGCAAGCGACGGGATCCGGGTCCATAATCTAGAGATCGTACCGTGAACGGCTGACGCACTACCGACAAAGATGACAGAAGGAAACTCCGGGGTTCTCATAGAAGACGACGCCAGTACCGTGTTCCAGGTGGAACAGCTGGAAGAGTACACTCACAAAGAACTAAAACAATTCTGTAAGGAACTCAGAATTGCTACCACTGGTCTCAACACCAAAGAAGATATGCAAAAGGCACTGAAAGCTTGGGTGGATTCTGGAGCCTCCCGGCCAGAAGGAGCGGGGGAGCCCCACGACGCAGCTGGACCCTCCCAAGGAGAACGCAGCAGCAACCAGGTGCAAGGCTTCGTACCAGACGGGGGCCTATCCCCGGAGGAACTCGCAGACAGAGAAAAAAGCCGCCATCACGAGCTCGAATTAGCCAAACTCAAAATCGAGGGCGAGCTGAAATTAGTCAAGAAAAAGCTAGCAGTAGAACAATTGCGAGTACAAGGAGAACTAGAAGAGAAGAAACTCCAACGAGAACACGAGGGAAAGAGACTTCAACTGGAACATGAACGCAGCCTGAAGGAAATAGAACTGAGAGCGAGAAACGAAGAAACGCGGCCCCCGGGGAACCGGGAGGCGGCCGCCCCAACGGACCAGAAGGTCCACATCCCCAAGGATGTGGTCAAAAAATATTACAAAAATGATGACATTCAGCAGTGGTTCCGGGCCTACGAGGTCGCCATGACCTCCCATCGGGTCCCACAGAAGGATTGGGGGGCTGGGTTGTGGGGACGATTCCTGAGCGAAGGGAGAGACACCCTGCTCGACCTACCCAGCTCCATGCAAACATCCTATGAACACATGAAAGCGGCCCTCCTCACAAGGTACGGCCTCACCCCGGAGATGTACCGCCAGCGGTTCCGGGACTGCAGGAAGATCCCGGGTACCACCTGGGTGGAATATGTGAATTTCTTCAGCCGCGCCTTCGAAGGATGGATCAAGGGCAGCAAGGTAACCACCCTGGAAGAACTAACAGACCTTATGCTGTGGGAACACCTGGCGGCCAACTGCTTTGTGGAACTCCGCCAGCATCTGCTTGATAGCAAGCTCACGGACCCAAGAAAGCTGGCTGTCGAGGCGGATCGCTGGACCAACACCCGGGTCTCCCGGGGCCCTGTAGGAGAGTACCCCCGAGCCAGTCAGGGACCACCCCGCCAGAGACGGGGGGAAACCAGGGAGGGCAGAGAGAGTCCCAGGCTAGTCCCCCGAAGTCCCAACCTCCACCTTTCCCGGCACCCCCACCAGCTGTCTCCGGCCCCCCCCTTAGACAGGGGCACCGGGTAACCATCACTTGTTTCCGTTGCCAGAAGCCCGGGCATTACACCAACGACCCTGAATGCCCCATGGCCCCACGCACCACCCAGGCAGCACCCCCTGCTAGACAGATAGCCAATGTAGCCCTAGGGGAGGAGGTTGAGGAGGTCGAGGAGTGGGAACCCGCCGCTATGGCCCTAGTGTCCTTAGGAGATAGAGAGATGGTCCCTGGGAGCCTCCTGCCCTCTAACACAAAGAAATATGGGCAGCTAGTCACGATCAATGGCCACCAAGTAGAAGCCCTCCGTGACACCGGGGCCAGCATCACTGGTGTCCTTAGCCATTTAGTACACGAAGACCAGGTCCTCCCCAACGTCTTTTGTCCTGTCATTTCAGCCGACAACACAGAAAGCCTATGTAAGGTAGCCCTGGTGCCCTTTGAGTGGGGAGGGGTGGTCGGTAAACTGAAGGTTGCAGTGAGAACCTCCCAACCTGTCGATTGTCTCCTGGGGAACGACCTGGAAAGTTCCCCCTGGGGACAAGTTGAGCGCAAGACCCATCTAGGGATGATGGGCCTCCCTGAGTGGGTATGCGCCACCACTCGATCCATGGCGGATCGACTGACCGCCCTGAGGGAAGTCGACGACGCCCCGACCCCTGAAGATAGGATGGTCCTAGCCGAGGGTCCCCCCCATGTCCCCACCAGAAGAGTCGATCGCCAGTGATGAACCCCCGCCTTCCGACTCCACCCCAGTCACCGAGTTCGGCGATCTGCCCGAATTAGCCCAGTGGCGCCACGAGGGGGGCCCCTCCCGAGAAGAGTTCTGCCGAGAGCAGGCTACCTGTCCCTCCCTGGACGGGCCCCGGCAACAGGCAGAGGCCCAGGCCGCAGGCGACCAGACGGGGACACACCGGGTGTATTGGGAGAATGACCTCATGTACAGCGAACAGAAGTCGGTGGAGCTAGGGTCCGGCCGGGTGCTGGTGGTGCCCCTACGCTTCCGAAGCCTCCTCCTGGGCTTGGCCCACGATGTCCCCCTCGCAGGCCACTTGGGCCAGGACAAAACGTACAGTCGCCTCGTGACCCACTTTTACTGGCCCAGAATGAGAGCGGATGTAGGAGCCCACTGCAAGTCCTGTCCCACGTGCCAGGCCAGTGGAAAAAGCGGAGGGAAGAGCAAGGCTCCCCTCCAACCCTTCCCTGTCGTCAGTACCCCTTTTGAGCGGGTCGGGATCGACATTGTAGGGCCCCTGGACCCCCCAACTTCCCAAGGGCACCGGTTCATCCTCGTCCTGGTGGACCATGCCACCCGTTACCCTGAGGCCATCCCCCTGCGCACCGTCACAGCCCCCGTGGTGGGCCGGGCGTTGATGGGAATCTTCTCCCGCATGGGTTTCCCCCGCGAGGTCGTGAGCGATCGCGGTACCAACTTTATCTCCCGGTACATGAAGTCCTTATGGCAACAATGCGGGGTGTCCTATAAGTTCACCACCCCGTACCACCCCCAAGGGAACGGCCTGGTAGAGCGGTTTAACCGAACTCTGAAAGGGATGATCGCGGGCCTGGAAGAGCCCCTCCGGCGTAAGTGGGACATCCTGCTCCCCTGCCTCCTATTCGCATACCGCGAAGTTACCCAGAAATCCTTGGGGTTCAGCCCCTTTGAGTTACTCTACGGGCACCCCGTCAGGGGGCCCCTCAGCCTGGTCAAGGAAGGCTGGGAGGCGGCGCCTCAAGGCCCCCCCCGAGATGTGTTCAGTTATGTCCTGACCCTCCGAAATCAGACTAGAAGGTTCCGAGAGATGGCCGAGGCCAACCTGGAGGCGAGTCAGGAGGAGATGAAGCGCTGGTACGACCAGAACGCCACTCTGGTCGAGTTTCAGCCGGGCCAGCAGGTATGGGTCATGGCCCCCGTGAAACCCTGCGCCCTCCAGGATAAATGGACCGGGCCCTTCAAAGTGGTTGAGCGGAAGAGCCAGGTCACGTACTTGGTGGACGTCCAGTCCCCCCGGGACCCCCTCCGGGTCCTCCACGTGAACCGCCTCAAGCCCCACTTTGTGCGAACGGAGCTGAGCCTCCTGCTGGCCACTGATGATGGGTCCGAGGAGGAGTCAGATCCTCTCCCCGATCTCCTGTGCACCAAAGAGAAGGACGGCTCCGTAGAGGGAGTGAACCTCTCCCCGTCTCTCACTCCCCAGCAGCGTGAGGATTGCCGCCAGCTCCTAGGGCAGTTTCCGGACCTTTTCTCCCTGGTCCCCAAGGTCACCGACTGGTGTGTCCATGATGTGGATACCGGGGACAGCCCACCAGTGAGACACCGAGCCTACCGAGTCCCTGATCGGGTCCGGTCCTGTATCCAAGCCGAAGTCTCGAAAATGTTGACCCTCGGCGTGATCGAACCCTCGGACAGCCCCTGGGCCAGCCCCGTGGTCCTGGTCCCAAAAGCAGCTGCCCCCGGGGTCGCACCAGAACTCCGCTTCTGCGTGGACTACCGGGGACTCAATGAAGTCACCCGAGCCGATGCCCACCCCATTCCCCGAGCCGACGAGCTCATTGACCGGCTCGGGGCTGCTCGGTTCCTCAGCACCTTCGATCTCACCTGCGGCTACTGGCAAATTACGCTCACAGAAGGAGCCAAGGAGCGGTCCGCCTTCTCCACCCCGGATGGGCACTATCGCTTTCGCGTGATGCCCTTCGGGATGAAAAATGCCCCGGCCACTTTCAGCGACTGGTAAATAGAGTCCTGGCCGGGCTGGAAAAATTCAGTGCCGCATATCTCGAAGATATCGCAGTTTTTAGCTCTGAGTGGAGTGAGCACCTCCAGCACCTTCGGAGGGTGCTGACCGCCCTGCGCCAGGCAGGCCTCACCGTGAAAGCCAGCAAGTGCCAGATTGGGCAAGGTTCGGTAACCTACCTGGGGCACCAGGCCGGAAGCGGGCAGGTCGCCCCTCTACAGCCCAAAATCGACGCCATCCTAGCCTGGGAACCCCCCACTACCCAAACGGAGGTCCGAGCCTTTCTGGGCCTCACGGGCTACTACCGGAGGTTCATCCGGAATTACGGCAGCCTGGTCGGTCCCCTCACGGGACTCACGTCCAAAAAGCAGCCCAAGAAGGTGCAATGGTCCCCTGCCTGCCAAGAGGCGTTCGAGGCCCTGAAAGCGGCCATGTGTACTGCCCCCGTCCTCCAGGCCCCCGACTACTCCAAAGAATTTGTGGTACAAACTGATGCCTCCGAGCATGGCATCGGGGCAGTCCTCTCCCAGGTGAATGACCAAGGCCTAGACCAGCCCGTAGCCTTCCTCAGCCGAAGGCTATTGCCCAGGGAACAGAGATGGAGCACCATTGAGCGAGAGGCATTCGCCGTAGTCTGGGCCCTCAAGAAACTACGCCCTTACCTGTTCGGCACCCATTTTAAGGTCCAAACCGACCATCGCCCCTTGCGATGGCTCATGCAGATGCGAGGAGAAAACCCCAAGCTACTGCGGTGGTCAATCTCCCTCCAGGGGATGGATTTCACCGTGGAACATCGCCCTGGGACTGACCGTGCCAACGCCGATGGCCTCTCCCGGTTCTTCCGCCTCAGCGAAGAGAACCCCCAAGAAGATGGGTAGTTCTCTCCGGCTTTCAGCTGGGGGGGACGCATGTTAGACCCGGCCCTCGTAACATAGCTAGACCTGACCCCTGCACCTCACACCAGCCCCCAAACCCACGGCCTAGCCGATCCTTCCCACCAGAACTCGCACGCACCCAACCCGGACTTCCCCGCTCGTGGCCTTCTGCCCTTCGGCCACACCGGGCCCGCGTGCCCTCTTCATGCAACAAGATGGCCGCCCGGCCCCAGCGCGACCCTGGCCTAGAGGCGCCACTCCGGCTGGAGGACATCACGCTCCCCTTGGGATGAGAGAGGGAGGAGCAGTTTCTATCACACCTCTGCGCTTCCCTGGGACGTGGGTTTCGATCGACCTGCCGGCCTCCCCGAGGGCTGGCTCCACGCCTGCTGGGTGTCTGGGACTCCTCCCGACCCGGCCCTGAACGGATCAAAAGACAATGGCAGGAAACCCCCAACAAGCGACCCCCAGGTGACAAGACCCCTGCCTGCACAGGCTCCGGACATCAAAGAGGGGTCGCCCTATAACAAGGAGTGCTCTGGGACTGTCCGGCAGATTCGCCTTGGAACACCTGAGCCCTGCTGAGTGACTCGCGGCTCCCTGAAGATCGTAAGACCTCCGAACTTGTGCTTGAGCCCTGCTGAGTGACTCGCGGCTCCCTGAAGATCGTAAGACCTCTGAACTTGTGCTTGAGCCCTGCTGAGTGACTCGCGGCACCCTGAAGATCGTAAGACCTCCGAACTTGTGCTTGAGCCTTGCTGAGTGACTCGCGGCTCCTCGAAGATCGTAAGACCACCGAACTTGTAACCGAGCCCTGCTGAGTGACTCGCGGCTCCCACAGACTCTCTTGGTCCCGCCGGACCCCACGACGACAACCGTATCCCCCAGCTCGAGGATTGTGAGCTGTGCGACGGGTACGCTCCTGAATTTGATCCACATCCCCAAAGACTGTCCCGCTACCTCCTACTCCCCTCCAAGACTTTGAGAGCCCACGCTCTGCTTGTATATATTTGCTGTGCTGATCATAAAGATCCTACTACTCCAATGTGAAAAAGATTTGCTCGTAAGAACTCCTCGTGTGGTGTTTATCTGTCGTGTGGTGCCGAGTGTGCGATCCTAGATACGAGGTTCCTCCCCTGAGGAGTCTCCCGCCAGTGCCCGGCTATGATACCTCGAGGGTGGGTCTCAGGGCAGTCAGGGCCCCCTCCGGGCCCCTCTGAGATCGCCTTCTAACAAGAACTATCATCCGTGAGTGGATGAAGCACCTACCTGCACTCGACGGTTAACCTCTCATCATTGATTCCGCGAAATCTCTAGGAATTACCCTGGATAATAAGCTAAACATGCAGAAGCACATCAGCGCTGCAACAAAAGGAGTATATTTTCAGATTAACACACTGAGAAAATTGAAACCCTTCATACCTGCAAATGACTTCAAACAGGCGGT
Organism: Triturus cristatus; assembly: GCF_964204655.1. Lineage (NCBI taxonomy): Eukaryota > Metazoa > Chordata > Amphibia > Caudata > Salamandridae > Triturus > Triturus cristatus. The sequence goes on along the minus strand of NC_140589.1, from coordinate 1,176,512,778 downwards.
TCAATCTCTAGTAATTCCCAGAGTTGACTATGGGAGCGTCGCTCTCTGTGGTCTTCCCAAATCAACAACCGCTCCTCTCAGAGCATCAATCAATACAGCCGCCAGACTCATTACAGGCACCAAAAGAAACTGCCACATTTCCCATGACCTTCATGCCCTCAACTGGCTACCTTTTGAGGCCAGAATCCAGCTAAAAATCGCATGTATGACTCATAAGGCACTACATCACAAAACCCTGAGGTACCTAGCGGAGAAACTGGTACAATCAGGTGGTAACAGGTCTACCAGGAGTTCTAACAACCTTTTACTTAAACTGCAACGTTTCTCCAAGAAAAAAACTTACAATCGTACCTTCTCAGGAATGGCCCCCAGGATATGGAATGCCTGACCCCCAGAAACGAGACTCAATCCATCTACGGCTTTTTTTTAAAAAGAAGTGAAATCGGAACTCATGTCCAAATTCACTTGAACTTATCCTATACACTCCTGAAGTTATGCACCAATCTTTGTATTCTGTATACTGTATTCACATAATTCTTTGTATTTATATGTACATGTCTTTCTTTTTCCTATGTTTGCTATGTAAAGCACTCTGATACCTGCAAGGGTCTTGTTCGCGCTATACAAAACCGTCAAAATAAAATAAAAATTTGAATAAAGTACCCTAACAACAGCTTCCTTGTACCTCCTATGCAATAACTTCTACATTTCTGGGTACCATCACCTCTTTTGCTATAGGACTACTATTCTTCATTTCATAACACCATCCTCTTTAATCAATAGCATGAACTAATTTGTTATCCTGGAGATAGTTTTCTTCATTAACCCTTTGGGTGCCAGGCCTTTTCCCCCTCCTGTGCCTGGCGTTTCCCTAGTGGGTGGGTGTCATGACGAGATAGTCTCGTCATGGGCACAGCGCGACTGTGCTCCATGACGAGACCATCTCGTCATGGGCACAGAAGAGGTTAAAGAAAGCCTTTGTATAAGATGTAGATATCCAAATTCAAATTCAAATTCAAAATAAGCTTTATTCCGTTGGGACATACAACCATAAAAGCACGATATATAAGACATAACATACTAAAATACCATGACACAGATCCCCATATAATATTAAAACACATACAGTTATCATTTTACAATATCCGACAGACCATGGTTATCTTCTTTTAAAATAAACAGTAAGCACAGAATAGCATTGCATATTTACATTAGGGGGAACCATTGAGACTTTTCAATGTCCGGTATATAGTGCGTAAGTTAAAACAAAACTCCAGATGTAAACAATGGACTCATAGCAGCGTAACCTGATATTAATAGCGATAGCGAAAGATCAACTCGCAAAGGCTTAAAAAATGTACAAAAGCTAAAGCTAAAGTGCAAAGTGCATAGAGTGCAGGAGCAATAGGACTGTCCCTAACTTAATGAGGGATAAAGGTTCACGTTAGAGCAGCATACTCTTTCTTATCTTAATTGCACTTAAAATAAATGTAGCAGTATAAAAACATACATCAGGGTCGTTGAGTGCAAAAAGTAGGGTCATAGCAGCATTGATGGTATTGGTTTCATACTTTTTAAACGAGGGCTTGAGATAGACGATCCTTAAAGGCAGAAAAAGATCACATAAAAACAGAAAGTGCAAAGTGCTTTGTTTTGTGGACCCGTCACAAGGACAAGGGGTAACTGGGTGCTGGTTCATCATAGGAAACGCAACTAGATGGTGCACGAGGCCTAATCTCAATCTGGTTAATACATAACGATGGGAAGATCTTGTAACTAAAGAGAGATAGGATTGGAAACCAGCGTGTCCATATATTGATGGTAAAACTGGTATGTGGTTTGTTTCTTAATTAATTCCCTCCCACAGGCGTTCTTATGTGACAAAAAGATGTTCTTTAACTCCTGTTTAGATGTAACTGGTGTCTCGTTATGCTTTCCCAGAACAGATAGATAAAAAATGTCCCCATAAATTTGAGTTAAATATTTTGACCATGGTATCTTTCGATAATTTTCCAGGCACAGACAGTCGTTTATAATAGACTTAGTAAAAGTTGTCTCATCTTTAGACCATATCTAACGCCAAAGCTGAAGCGGTCTCAATGCTATTAAATCACTCAAAAAGTTAAGACCAACCTCGCAATGGATAAGTTCAGAGGGGGCAGAGACGGGTAGACATAAAAGCTTTTTTTTAAAAGAGTTCTCTTCCACCTGTAGATCATGGCAACATTCTGATCCCCAAATCCCAGCCCCATAAAGGGCGACTGATGTACATCTAGCATCCAGATTAATGGCAAATTTAAAAACACCATATATACTTTAGATATACTGTAGATATCCATTGTCCACTAAAATCTGTAAAACAGTTACTTCTTTTTGCTAATCTTTTCTTCTTGTTCTGACTCCTCATGCAAAACTAAGGGTGGGCGTAGTTCGCGAAGTAGCACTTCGCGAAGCTACGCAAAGTGAAGTTCGCACTACGCGAGCTACGCGTAGCACTTCGCGAACTGCGAAGTAACATGTTCGCACTGTGCAAGATGTTGTTTTCAATGATTGCACAGTGCGGACAAGCAACCGGCACTGTGCAATCATTGAAAATGGCATCTTGCACAGTGCGAGCTGTAGTTTTCTGCTGCTCGAGTAGATTTTTCCTCGAGCTGCAGCTTTCTCAACGCGAACTGGTAGTTTCTCATCGCGAGCGGTCGCGAGCATACGCGACCCCTCGCAATGAGAAACCTGACCTTCTCGCATTGTGAATCTCGCCGGGAGGTTTATTTTCCATGCTCGCGATCGCGAACAAGGAAAAAGTCTCGCCAGGATGTCATTTTGCTTGCTCGCGGTCGCCAACTTGACGTTGAGGACCGCGAGCAAGCAAAAAATGACCGCAGCACTACGCAACACTACGCTACGCGTGTTCGCACTGTGCTACGTGCAGTTCGCGTAGTGCGAAGTAGCGCGAACTTCGCAAACTACGCGAGCGTAGCGTAGTGCTTCGCCCAGGCCTATGCAAAACACTATTTTGTCAAGAGTCTTTATTTTATTTAGAGTCAAAATGTAAAACTTCCTCTTCAAAGCAAAGGCCTTATCAACTACTCTCTCAAATCATTCTTTCTGTTTCACTGCACCTCTCCTTCTCATACACTTTTTAAATGTACCTCTAAATTTACAAGGCTATAACTATGCAATCATTATAACACTTGTGCAGAACATATGCAGCCATCTAAACACCCACTTACAACCCAGGCAATCATGCTCTACTCATGCACTCATGTAATTACGTGGTGAGTAACATTGTAGGAAACCTATCACCCAAACTGTATAAAGACTACATATTCCTCAGTAAAATGTAAAGATGCATCCAACATGAAAGAAGTAAAAGGAAATGTCTTTATGTCCCATCAGAGTCACCAATACGTTTGCCTAAGAATTACTTTGGTCTTGGAAATGCCAGGATGATTATCATGCGCAAAATCAACCAGTTGCATTCTTAAACTTACCGGGGGGATCAATCTAGTACCCCTCATTAACAAACCATTTTGACATGCCAACTCCTCTCTTACTCCAAAAAAACAACTCAAAGATTCATCCACCTTAGAATGTTTGCTCCAATTACTTTTGATACCTCGCTTTACAGCTTGTAGTGTTTCATCCTTTCCAAGCTCACTAATCGGTTTTTCTTCCCTATTTATACCCTCCTTGTTAAGACAAACAGCATATTAATCAAAGTCACTCAAGTTCATACGTCTTTATTTCGATATTATTTCATCATAAAAGACATGCAATAAAACATTCCACTCATGACTAAAAACTCCAGATGTCAGAATTACACATAATATTAAAAGATCAGGAAAATAAGATAAAGTACATACAAGAGTTAATTAGCACAAATCATCACTAATAAGCGGAGTTAAACATATTATACACAATAAAATAGGATTAAAAGATATTTAAATTGTCGGTTAAAGACGTGTTAGAAATATGTACTTGTTATAAAGGGCAATTTAGCCACAATTACAATGTTGACTGGCTCTAATAATCCATGTCCAACCCAGAAATTTTGCAACGTCTATGGCCACTGGGATCGATGTATTAGTCCTTAAGAGCCATAAAGCCTCCTGGCTCACCCGAGTTTTCATGTTTTTACAGATGGGTTTGAGCCATTTTCCTCGGGGGGCTGAGTAGGATGGACAAACAAAAAATACATGGCCTATGGACTCTTTTTTATCCCTACACCAAGGGCAGTACTCATTCGTCTGGCCACGCCATGTAGATGTAAAGGATCTCACTGGAAGTGACCCCACCCTAAACTGATGGTATAGTTTTCTATCACTGCTCTTTACAATTACATCCCAATACTCCTCTAAAGAGGGAGTGATCTTGTGTTCCAGGAATCTACCAGAAAGAGAAGTGGGATCTATCTGGACTATATGTTGATAACGTATAGTCACCCAGTACTGTTCTTTAAAATCCTTTTTTGAAGTAAAAATGCTATTACCGGGATCCGACCATAACTGATCATGGCCCATGTTTACCAGTATCGATCTCACATTTCTAAACCAAGGGATGTTAGCAGATCCCAAAATGGATCTAACATCTAATATCTCCTTTGCAAAAGTAGCAAGTTTAGGTGTTGACCAGATCCTTCTCCACAGAGCAACGGATCTAAACCGTGCCACTTCGTCAATAGGGTAACAACCCAGGTCTAGTAACAAGGGTTTCAAGGGACTAGATTGGGGCAGGCCAATTAGGTTACGTAGAAATTTATTTTGGATTTTAACCAAGGAAGACAAGTCTGAAGAGCCCCATAAATCTGCACCATACAGGATTGCTGAACTTATTTTGGCATTATAAATTCTTAATGCAGGGCCAATCCTTTTGGTTGTAGAGGTTCTTTGTTCCTTGATTAAGGTACCAGATAGTTGGGCAAATTTCAATGACAGGACATCAACCTGTGGTTTCCATCTTAACTTGTTTTCAAGTACAATCCCTAAATATGTCATAACTTCCACCTGTTCTAGTTCGACACCATTCATTCTAACGTGACCCTTCTGTGGCTTATTTCTAGTAAACACCATAAATTTTGTCTTGCTGACATTGACTTGAAGGTCGTTGTCTTTACAAAACTCTTCAAACTTATTTATGGCGAGTTGGAGCCCCTTTTGAGTCTTGGATAGAATGAGGGTATCATCCGCAAAGATGAGAAGTGGGAATTTAGTACCACCTAAAATAGGGGCATCAGTGGGAGTGTCTACAAAGTACTGTACGGCCCTGTTGATGAATAACAAAAACAGTGTCGGTGCAAGGACACATCCCTGGCGGACGCCACGGGTGACTGGAAACCTCTCTGTTATCTGTCCTTGCCGGCCCCATCTCACCTGGGCAAAGTTAGCCTCGTGTAATCTTATTATTATATCCAGGAGTGCTAACGGCATTCCCATGTTCCTTAGGGCAGCCCATAGCTTTTCTCTTGGTACGAGGTTGAATGCAGACTTTAAGTCTACAAACGCTCACCACCTTCCAATATATAGGAAGGAATCTAAACACCTGATCAATTGTACTGACACTGGGTCTAAATCCTGCTTGCATAGGAGATAATATATTCTCAATCTCCATCCATTCAAGGATTTTAACCAACACCATCCTAGCTACAACTTTCTGAATTGAATCTATTAGACTTATAGGGCGATAATTTTCCGGGGCCGAGCGTTCCCCCTTCTTAAATATAGGTAAAATTTCCGCCCCACGCCATGAATCCGGAATTTGGGCACCACTTGCAATAGCATTAGCTATAAAAGTGATATAAGGGACCCAATTCAATAAATCAAATTTGAATAAGTCAGCCAGGATACAATCAATGCCAGGGGCTTTACCTGCTTTAATCAAACCCAGTGCAAACTCTGCATCAGTATTCTCAAAAACTATAGGTGGACAGATCAGTGATTCACTCAATGAAAGAGCAGGTAAGCCACTCACAGTTTCTGGTTCACTACCCCTAAACTGGTGCTCAAAATATTCTACCCACACTTCTGGCGAGACAAAATTCGTCGGGATCTGGCAGTCCTGATTACTACCCCATTTGACTATCTGCCAAAACTTGGTCTGGTCCTTTGATTTACTGGCTTCATACAAGTCCAGCCAATGCAATTCATCCCATTCTCTCCTTGACTCTCTTTGTACCTTTTTATACGCAAGCCTAGCCATCCTAATTTCTGGTACATCTCTAGATTTTAAGGCTTTAATCAGGTGAGTATGTGCCTGTCTACAGGAATTATTATACCATTTTTTTCCTGTTTTTGGGACCTTTAAGTTGATGGGTTTAAAACTTGTAGTAAAAAGACATTTTAAGACACCAAAGAGCTTGTCATGCTGACCAATTATGTACGATAATTGGTTCAACGGGTCATGCAGAGCTTGCAAAGCAGATAAAGTGGAAGAGACCTCTAATGAAGTTCTGTCTAATATCATAGGATCCTCCACTATCCTGCTCCACCTAAGCCTTCTACTGTCGTTTGTTAAAATTGCCTCTGCAGTTGTACACTCAGTCGGAATTAATCTCCTTAGGCAGTCCTTTAGATTTAGACCAAGCACTAACGGGTTATGGTCGCTCTCAGGTCGAGCCATTATTAACATATCCTCCAATAGCGCCCAGTACTCGACCCCGATTAAGATATAATCAATTCGACTAGTACTGGTGCCGTTGTCAAATGTGGCCCGGCCTTCTTTATCAGGATGTGATCGGCCATTAACCGCTCTCAACCCCCACTCAAGACACAAACCCATCCATTGCAGTGCAGCCTCTATCCCTCGCTTAATCGGTTTAAGTTCGAGGGGAGGGATATTCCATTGCACATCTTCTTCAGCAAATATGTCCACTCCCTCATGTTGGAGTGGTTCGAACGTACAATTAAAATCCCCCGGCACTACCACAAACTTATCCCTACCGATATTATTAAGGAGGAGATCTAATTCTCTAATAACCAACGGACTACGTCCCCCAGGGAGTCCGCGAGCATATATGTTGACAATAAAAATCTCCTGGAGGTTGGGACTCGTCAGCATAATCCCAAGAATTTCAGGAGTATCCACTAACACTTCATTGATCCTATAACTGAGTGACTGGCTCACCCAAATAGTTAATCCCCCGGAAGCTCTGCCCATACTACCCCTCTGGGCGGGTTTGTAGAAATTAATATACCCATGTCTATAAATAGGATCAAGGGCCCAGGTTTCCTGAAATATTAAAATGTCCTGGTTGTCCGCAAAGTCAGCCCACTCTCCTAGGCCTACCTTGCTTTTCAGCCCCGCAATATTCCAGGAAGCTATTTTAAGCGGGGTATTCATACTAGTGGATTGAGAATGTTCAATAGCCTGGAGACTAATACTCGATAACCCTCCACTCTCCAACAAGGAATCCCTGTCTGTAAATATCCTGGTTGGAAATGTGGACTGCCCCTTTCCTTGCACACCCTCCGTTATCGCCGTCACCAACTCCAATGGGCTACCTAAAATTAATCCATCAGGGACAGCTACTTCCCCCCCTAAGGAACCAGTCCCTATGGAGACCGCTTCAGAATTCATCGGCCAACTGTTTTTACCGTGCCTGTATGAAAGTCAATCTACCCCCTCTAGACCTATAAGGGGCTCGAACCGGTTGGACAAAGGAAGGTGTCGCTCTATCTGGACTACAGGATTTCCCCCCAGGTGTCTTCTCCTATATGGATTCAAAAGCAAGTGGGAAGAGCCACTAGTTGAGCGAGGGTAGAAATAATCAAGACCTAAGGATTGTATATCTCCCTCCCTCCCAAATCTTGTCTCTCTGCGGATAAAATCAACCAGCCAAGGGTCCCTAAAATTCACAATGATACAGTCACCCTCTAAGTCCTTTGGACATTGTCCCACCCAATTCACCCTTCTAACACAGAGTATCTCAGTGTTAGAGAAGGGAGGGAGAGTTATTTTCTTATTAAGCCAAAATATGACTTTATTTTTTAACTCTCTATCTGATTCTTGTCTATCCTCTCCCAATGAAGGGACTCCCACCAGAATGATAGTGTAAGGTGTGGATTCTGGGGGAAGATTAACACAAGGCAAACGCTGCTTGTTTTTCTCCTTCTCCAACCGAGAATACCCAGTTAGCCCACTAGCTGGAACTGGATCTTGCAGAGCAACCTTAGTTTTAGACACCCCCACCATCCCAGTATGCCTAGCCTGTGTGGTAACTATAGTGGTTTTGCCTACATGGAGAATATCCGTACTATGTTGTACTTCTTGGGAATTAGGAATGTCATTTACAACTGGTGTTAAAGCACTTGTTCCATTATCTAGCCCTGTTTTTTGGGGTTCAACAATCAGTGCGTTAGGGTTTTCCATTCCTTTAACTAATTTGCTCAGTACGTCTGTGTTTAATAAAACAAGGTTCTCCAACTTGTCTAATTTCGAATTAATCAACCTTGTTCTCTCCACTAGGGGTACGATCAAGGATTTGATTAGGGTTTCCAGTTTACCCAAAAGACCATCAGCAGCACTACTCGTGGGGGTCTGTTGGGCTGGACCTCTTTTGACCAAAGTTGGGTTTGTTGGCTGGGTAGTATCATTAAGGATCAAAGTTTTCCCAGTTTTGTTAGGGATTTTGGGCATTTTAGCAGTTCCACCCTTCTGGGGAACACCCCCTCTTTTCCTTTTGCTTGGTTTGGTATTTACCAGTGAGCCTATTTTTTGGGTTTCTGTATTGGGTCTATGTGACGGAGAAGGGCTAGAAACTCTACTGAATAGGCTACTAGAAATCATACTAGGTGGAGAATGATTGGGGGTAGAACAATCCGCTGAATTGTCCGCAACCAGAATCGATGGGCTCGAGCAGGATCGAGATTCCTGGGTAATAATAGGTTTAGGTGATCTTAAGGGGTCAGGGGAGATCACAGTCCCAATGTGGCCTAAAGATGAGCCTTTCCCTGTATTGAGATCTAGGGACAGACGTTTCTCAGTAAGAGCAATCTCTTTCTCTAAAATCACTGTTGCTCGTTTTATAAATTGGTCCATTGTTCCACTGACCAACCCACCCGTGGTTGACAATTGAGCAATTCTTCCCTTCCCAGAGCGTAATGCCATAACTGGTTGGTGACAGTACTACAATACAATAAATCGCAAACAATGAACAACTTAAAAACCAGATTTAAGGGGAATAGCCCAGCACGGCCTCAAACGACCTTGGACGGCCTCAGACGGTCCCGCCCTTGTCCCGGGCTTCTCCCGGGATGCTCCCGCGGCGCTCCCGCGCAGCGGTATGATCTGCTTGCTTTAAAGAGAGGGAGAGTGGTTAGGGGGCGGGGCAGGCATGCAGGGAGAGCGGACCAGGTGGTGTTAATTGGTCATGCAGGGACTCCTGGGAGATGAAGTCCCTGTAAATACGCTTGCAGCCCTGTAGCCAGTTGAACCCTCACCTTTCCCAAACACAGCGCCTCTGCGCCAGTCCCGGTACAAACACAGTCGGCAAGCCCAAACAACGAAGTGGGACCCACGGAGAGGGTCCGGCGAGCAGTGGACAAATTCACGGGCAGAAGCACATCAGTTCTCCAGTACTGCTACACCTCCTCACGATCACCAGCGACTTAAATGAGTGTCCCTCGGTCTCACAGGAAGCGGCAGGTTTTACTCCTTCGTGGTCAGGGGGCAGGGCAGGCATGCAGGGAGAGCGGACCAGGTGGTGTTAATTGGTCATGCAGGGACTCCTGGGAGATGAAGTCCCTGTAAATACGCTCGCAGCCCTGTAGCCAGTTGAACCCTCACCTTTCCCAAACACAGCGCCTCTGCGCCAGTCCCGGTACAAACACAGTCGGCCAGCCCAAACAACGAAGTGGGACCCGCGGAGCGGGTCCGGCGAGCAGTGGACAAATTCACGGGCAGAAGCACATCAGTTCTCCAGTACTGCTACACCTCCTCACGATCACCAGCGACTTAAATGAGTGTACCTCGGTCTCACAGGAAGCGGCAGGGTTTACTCCTTCATGGTCAGGGGGCGGGGCAGGCATGCAGGGAGAGCGGACCAGGTGGTGTTAATTGGTCATGCAGGGACTCCTGGGAGATGAAGTCCCTGTAAATACGCTCGCAGCCCTGTAGGCAGTTGAACCCTCACCTTTCCCAAACACAGCGCCTCTGCGTCAGTCCCGGTCCAAACACAGTCGGCAAGCCCAAACAACGAAGCGGGACCCGCGGAGCGGGTCCGGCGAGCAGTGGACAAATTCACGGGCAGAAGCACATCAGTTCTCCAGTACTGCTACACCTCCTCACGATCACCAGCGACTTAAATGAGTGTCCCTCGGTCTCACAGGAAGCGGCAGGTTTTACTCCTTCGTGGTCAGGGGGCGGGGCAGGCATGCAGGGAGAGCGGACCAGGTGGTGTTAATTGGTCATGCAGGGACTCCTGGGAGATGAAGTCCCTGTAAATACGCTTGCAGCCCTGTAGCCAGTTGAACCCTCACCTTTCCCAAACACAGCGCCTCTGCGCCAGTCCCGGTACAAACACAGTTGGCCAGCCCAAACAACGAAGTGGGACCCGCGGAGCGGGTCCGGCGAGCAGTGGACAAATTCACGGGCAGAAGCACATCAGTTCTCCAGTACTGCTACAGCTCCTCACGATCACCAGCGACTTAAATGAGTGTACCTCGGTCTCACAGGAAGCGGCAGGTTTTACTCCTTCGTGGTCAGGGGGCGGGGCAGGCATGCAGGGAGAGCGGACCAGGTGGTGTTAATTGGTCATGCAGGGACTCCTGGGAGATGAAGTCCCTGTAAATACGCTTGCAGCCCTGTAGGCAGTTGAACCCTCACCTTTCCCAAACACAGCGCCTCTGCGCCAGTCCCGGTCCAAACACAGTCGGCAAGCCCAAACAACGAAGCGGGACCCGCGGAGAAGGTCCGGCGAGCTGTGGACAAATTCACGGGCAGAAGCACATCAGTTCTCCAGTACTGCTACACCTCCTCACGATCACCAGCGACTTAAATGAGTTTCCCTCGGTCTCACAGGAAGCGGCAGGTTTTACTCCTTCGTGGTCAGGGGGCGGGGCAGGCATGCAGGGAGAGCGGACCAGGTGGTGTTAATTGGTCATGCAGGGACTCCTGGGAGATGAAGTCCCTGTAAATACGCTCGCAGCCCTGTAGCCAGTTGAACCCTCACCTTTCCCAAACACAGTGCCTCTGCGCCAGTCCCGGTACAAACACAGTCGGCAAGCCCAAACAAAGAAGCGGGACCCGCGGAGCTGGTCCGGCGAGCAGTGGACAAATTCACGGGCAGAAGCACAGCAGTTCTCCAGTACTGCTACACCTCCTCACGATCACCAGCGACTTAAATGAGTGTCCCTCGGTCTCACAGGAAGCGGCAGGTTTTACTCCTTCGTGGTCAGGGGGCGGGGCAGGCATGCAGGGAGAGCGAACCAGGTGGTGTTAATTGGTCATGCAGGGACTCCTGGGAGATGAAGTCCCTGTAAATACGCTCGCAGCCCTGTAGCCAGTTGAACCCTCACCTTTCCCAAACACAGCGCCTCTGCGCCAGTCCCGGTACAAACACAGTCGGCAAGCCCAAACAACGAAGCGGGACCCGCGGACCGGGTCCAGCGAGCAGTGGACAAATTCACGGGCAGAAGCACATCAGTTCTCCAGTACTGCTACACCTCCTCACGATCACCAGCGACTAAAATGAGTGTCCGCTCAGTTCTTCTTCATCCAATCCCTGCATTGTGAGTTCTTTGCTGATCAAACATGAACAACAATCAGCCAAATTGTTCTTCATTCCTGGAACATATTTTACTTGAAAATCAAACTCTTGAAGAACTACAACCCGTTATCCTATCCTAGAAGATTTGTTATCTACCCCTTTTTTTTCAAGGCCTAATCTATGCTCACAGCTTCTTTCTCTACTACAGAATAATTACATTCTGCCCCTCTTAAACTCCTGGATAAAAATAAAAGGGTAATTTCTATTCCTTCATGTTTTTGCATCATAACAGCTCCCAAACCTGTGGAACTGGCATCCATCATGACAATAATTCCCTGATCTGGCTCAAAACACCTAAGTGAGGTTGCTTTGGACAACAAACTCTTCACAAATACAAACTCTCTCTCGCATGCAGGATTCCATGAAAACCCAACACCCTTTTTTAACAACTGTTTTATGTTGTGGGTTTTATCTGCAAAGTTATGTATAAATTTAGCATAGCACTCAGACAACCCTGAGAATTTGACTACTTCTTCCTTGCTAATGAGAGTGGGCATGTTATTAACACATTACACCAACTCCTTCTTAGGTTCTATATCTGAACCAGTAATCTTGTGGCCTAAACAATCAATCTTGGTGAGATTAAACTTGCACTTTTTAGCTTTAAGAGTGAACCCATTTTCTCTTAATTTGTCCAAAACCATCCTGACCCCTACTGTCATGCTTCTCAATGCTGCGTCCAAAAACTAATATATTTGCTTGATAAATCTTTATCCCTTTAGAATCTTTGAAGATGCATTCCATCATTCTTTTAAAGACCGCAGCCACAGAGATGAACCAAAATGGCATCCTTAGAGACTTGAAGGTTCCGAATGGTGTAATAAATGCCGTTAGGTCCTGTGAATCGGAATGCAATCTCACCTGATGATATGCTGATGCCATATCTATGGAGGAAAATAATTTTGCTCCCTCTAACAAAGACAACATCTCTGAAATATTTGGCAATGGCTAATGATCTACAACAACACACCTATTAAGTTCTGAGAGATAAATACAGAGCCTGTACTCCGCATAAGCCTTATGAGCCATAACTACTGGAGCCAACCACTATGTGGCCTCTACTTCTGCAATGATCCCACCTTTTAAGAGTTTATCAAGCTCCACTCTAATTTTTTCCTTTATCTTGAAATCCTCTAACTTTGCTAACCATAGGAACAGCGCCCTCTTTTAACTTTATTTTATGAATATATCCTTTCAAACAACCCAATTGGTCATCAAATACCTCTGGGAATTAATTTTTAAAACAATGCCTGTCTAACTGTACTTGACCAAGTTGTTCCAAGCACCTTTTGTCGTGCTTCAACCTTATCGCTGGAGTTTCATTAGGATCCCAAAACACACTGAGATCTTTTTGATGTATCCAACTTACCAAAGAATCTCTTCTCTCGGAGACATACATCTTCCTAGTAATGGCTCTATCCTTAAAATCAATCCTAACCTCAAAGTACCTCAAAGTACCCTGATAATTTGAAGGGCTCACCCCTGTAACCTGCAGCCTGATATCATGTTTGTGCCCCACCACTTGTTTTTTCAAATGCTCATAAGACATTTCCCTGGGAATTGGGGTGATTTTTGCTCCAGAGTCAGATTCTCACAACATGCTAGCAAAATGATATAACTGTGGAAAGCCTGTAAAAAACTTTAACTGCAATTATAGGTTAAACGCCGATGGTAGCAATTAGCTCCAAAATATGTCCAAATTTAAAATGCTGACGTGACAAACATTTTATAATATACCAATAGCAACACTAGATGCAGGTCCATAAATCTAAGAAACAGAAAGAAAGAATCCTCACTTCCCGATTTTCGTGCCCGCAGAAGAGTGAGATCCGACTTGAAGCAGGTTCACTGAAGGCAATATCCAACGTCTTTCCGCAGAGCTGACGGAGTGATTGCCGGAGCAGTGCACAGCTGTCAAACTACTTGAAAATCCAAAGTGGAGTTGCAGTGCCGAAAAGGTGATGGATGACAGAGCAAAGCAGGAAGACGACAAGACGGCTACATAGGTGAGCAGCACGGTGTGTAGAGCTCGCGCATTTGTACTGCGTGTAGTGTATGCATTTTAAACCCACGCTGTTCAAGCACGTGATGATGGCCCAACTAGTAACGATTGCCATGCAATACAGGGATAGTTTCTTTAAGGAAAGAGACACGATCAAATTAATTTCCACAGCATCTATTTTCTTGACTATACGCAGGATTACGCTTTCCCTCTTTTTTTTCAAGTCACACTGTTTTGACAGGAGCACAAATAAATTAACGACTGCTTATTAAAGTTCCTCTTCATACAGATGCATTCTCAGTTCACCGATTCCCACAATCATTTAAGCTCATACGCCTTTCTCTTGAATAGCTGGTTTGGTGTGCTGTGTTGAGAGGTTTTTCTTTTCTTTTATCCTCTTTTCCTTTTAACTGCTTATAACTGGTAGTATTGAGGTGCTCAAAGACTAGATCCATCCAGGGATCTATCAACGCGTTGCCATTGTAAAGATGTGTCCAACACGAAAGAAGTAAAAGTAGATTTCTTTATTTAGGATAGTTTGTACACCTCAGCCTGCTTGTCCCAGCTTCAGCCTTCTCCTCAACCCCTCGCCTTTTCAAACTAATACATTCTCTATATGGAGCTTTGACAAGCCAGGTTCCATGCCGACAGAATGGTAAGACGCGCAATGTTCTTTACAAGACCCTTTACAATGACACAACAACATAAGCACAGGATACCACATAAAACTTGTAAATACATGGGTTTGTGGTATAATACTGCAACACTCTCTCGGTGATTGAATGAATGCATAGGTAGTGCCTAGATGATTTCCTGAGGATACACTTAGTGCCTAGATGATTCCCTGACTATGTCATAACTCCATGGGTCATTCCATATCTGCAGCCTAATTGCCTGCGTGTTTGCATGAGTATACCACTAGTATCTGGATATTTGGATGAGCGCATGAGTAGAGTCTGAATGATTCGACAAGTGCATGACTAATACTTCCCTAATTCTTTATATATATAGATGATTAAATGAGTGCAACTGTAGTGCCTGGATGATTGCAAGAGTGCATAAATAGGATATAGGGAATGTATGCAGTGCATGGATAGTGCATACATGATTGTTTAAGCCCATCCATAGCAGCTAGCCTATTGGATGAGTGGATAAATAGTGTTTCAGTGATTGGATGCAGTCCATGTCTTTTTGGTTGACTGAACAGGTAGTGCATGTATGCTTACATAAATACATGGGCAGGGCCAGGAAAACTGAATATGTACATCAGTAGTGCCTACATAATTAGATGAGTGCATGCCTAGTGTCTGAGCGACTACATGATTCCATTGCTAAAGCTTTAGAGATTGGATGAAAGTAAGAATACTGCTGGCCTGACTGGAGTAGTGCAAGACCATTGTCTCAGTAATTAAATGACTGCATAAATACTGGATGGGGGATAGGTTTACCACAATGGTACTCTCTACATAATACATGAGTGCATGAATAGAGCCTGAGTGTTTCACCAGTGCATGCGTGTGCCTCAGTATTTCAATGACTGCATGGGTTTTAAGTCGGTGTTTAGATGGCTACATAGGTTCTGCACACATTTTATAATGATTGCATAGTTACAGCCTTGTTAATTGCAAAAGTCAATAGATAGTACCTAGGTGATTAGATGAATGTATACGTAGTACTCTTTTACTTCAATAACTACATAATTTTGCCTGCCTCTTTGCAAGAGTACATGCATAGTTTCTGGATAATTGAATAACTCCATGGATTGTAAATCACTGATTTGATGACTGCCTGTGTAGTGGCTGGGTGATTACATGAGTGCCTGAATACTGCATGACTGACTGAGAAAGTACCTTCATTCCTGTTAGTTTATTACCAGTTGGCACTATATCAATGAATCTTTGGTCATCTCCTTTTGTCAGTATCAAACTTCCTGTTTTACTGTATCCATGCTTTTTGTCTGAGCTATGTGTGAGTGAAATCTAGGTATCCCACTCGATATATAATTGCATAAATGGCCCTTTAGAAACATACATTGCTTTGTTACTGAGCGTGCACATGCATCAGTGAGTTTCAAAATGGAAAACAACATTTTGAATTTTTTCTAAGCACAAAACCTTTTGTGAATGGCATACTTACATCATTTCTCAAATACTTCTTCTGCTTCGAAAACATATATTCAGCATATCTTAAACAAATGTTACACTCAAAATGAAGCTAGCATTAGAACTCCTGAGGCGTTCTCCACTAATAATCCTTCTCAATTTTAAACAAATCATATTTAAAGAAAAACACTACCCTCATAATATACATGGCATTTTCATTAGCCTTGCTGAACATAGATCACCATGTAAACATACATGTGATTTCCTAATAGCTGTACATCTTCAAGCCAGCTTTCCCAAAATATATACCTCTGCATCTTTAAGCAAACTCAAAAGTCCCACCATATATATAGCTATGTGCAAGCACAAGAACTATATCTCTCCATCTAAGCATATGCAAGGTGGTCATATAAGTTAAAAACCACATTGACAAACACGTATGTATACAACTAACAAGTATTACTTCTTTCTAATTCATATACAGACAGACAACATTTTCTTATCTTTTATTTCACACTAGACTATTCCTGTTTAATAATGTTACTAAAAGTACTACAATTCCCAGAATGCAAAAGACAGATGTATCTATTCTGCACATGATGTTTAGACATTTATAACATTCTTAGTGGCAGTCTGGCCATAGAGGAGAGCGCCATCCATAAAGGAATATGGGGGCGTAGAGTTAAAGAACTCTTCCTTGACTTTCTCGACACAGCTGTGCTGAAACAATGGATGGAGCAAGCAGCACACTGAGACCCACTGGAGGGTTTTAAATGTGAAATTATTTGTCTGCAACCTCGCAAACCCCACTGAAGGGGTGGAATGTTTCTAAGGAAGAACTACGAATATCAGCATTCCTTGTGAAAATACTCACCTATAACCCACTAGAGGGTAATTAAAAAATGAATAATTAATGAGTGTGCCTTGGATGCCTTGGAGTGTGCCTTGCAGGCGGCCTTTGACAAAGGAGCTGGGGGCTCTGAAACGCGTTAGGCAGGAAAAATGATTTCAGTGTTCAACTTGCTGGTTCCCCTGGAGAAATAATTCTGATGAATTGCTGGCTCCCTCGTGCACGGGACATTCTTGTATATATATGCCTCAGTCACCTGTGTTGCCTTGTCCAATCGTAGCAAGGTACCTGGCTTTAAAAGGAGGGCGGGAGAACTATTAGTGTTTGAATCCCGGCAGCATTTGATAAAGTTTTTTAACAAAAAGAAACGCGTCATGCATTAAAGCCGGAATAAATGGATTTTAAGCAGCTTCTCTGGAGTCCCGTGGTGTTCCTCACCTTGAAACTTCAAGGAGGTTGGTGCTAACGTTTAGGGGTGTTGCCACGAACACCCACCCCACAAGGAGTTCTGCGTGTTTTGGTGGCAACTTTTGGAAAGACTGCAGAACTCTGTGGTAACGTCAGGACACGCCGCTTGCCCGTAATTTTGCCCTGTCATGACTGGTGGACTACGACTACGTGGGAGAGGTGCTGGTAACTTTGGCAACACACTCGGACTCTATTTGGGAGTTCAGGCGGCGGAGTGAGGGACACGCTAAGCTGCTAAACCGCTCTGCCGAAAGAACTTGGTGAGCATTGATGTGACAGGAGCAGGCACCACCCACTTGTGACAATACTTACGTTCAGGTGTGTCTGCTCCACGAGAATCCACTCCTGGCTTTTCACTTCCTCAGTGCCTCAGTCACCTGTGTTGCCTTGTCCAATCGTAGCAAGGTACCTGGCTTTAAAAGGAGGGCAGGAGAACTATTGGTGATTAATTCCCGGCAGCATTTGATAAAGTTTTTTAACAAAACGAAACGCGTCATGCATTAATGCCGAAATAAATGGATTTTGAGCAGCTTTTCTGTAGTCCCGTGGTGTTCCTCTCCTTGAAACTTCGAGGAGGTTGGTGCTAATATATTATCTACTGGCGGTCGCCAGTAGATAGTTATAGTTAGGACCTATTTTCCATAGGAAATCCGCAACATTCTATTTGGAATAACGTGGGCGCCGGTTGACGAATCCTCGCAAAATTTTCCAAACTTTTGGCCAGCTCCGCTCCGCTCCTACCCTGAAAGTTTCGCGGTGATCCGTCAAGCAGGGGCCGAGAAAAAAGGGGGGTCCCAAAATGCATTTTCCCCTTGCAATTTCCCATAGGAACTGTTGTCGCAGCTACAGCCCGAACCGCTGAACGGAATGACACCACATTTGGCAAAGAGGTAGTCCTCAGTTCGGACTCATGCCTTTTGCTTAAATGGTGTAAATCCGTTCAGTAGTTCCTGAGAAAATTAGAGTTAAAAGTTAGTGATATCTATGGCCGGGGAGGATCCGCGGATCCTCCCCGCACCCTCCCCGAACCATCCCGAGTACGAGCTGAATGCTAATTGGCTGCCAACACTCTGAATCAGGAAGTGTTGGCAGCCATCTTGTGCCTCGGTAGAACCGAGGCACAAGAAAGCACAAAAACAAAGACGCAAAACGCGACAAGGGGGCAGGGTAGAAACACCCTGACCCCCTAGGCTTGCTCAGGGGCACCCACAAGGAACCCCAAGGCGCATCCCGCTAATGAAAAAATAACAAAGTGCGGGCTCCCGCGCTTCGTTTTTATTTAGCCCCCGGGGGGGGCCAAGTCCCGGGGGCAATGTGTTTATCATAATGGGGGGCCCAGAGGGGCCCCCCAGCCCCGGGGACCACCACCCCCGGGGCTTAACTGAATGTATGCGGGGGGCTCATGGCCCCCCGCAGCCCTGGGGACCGCCACCCCCGGGGCTTGTTTTAAAAAAAAAAAAAAAATACCAGTGTGGGGGGGGGGGGGGGGGCTCGAGCCCCCCCACACGCCCTGGGGACCGCCACCTCCCCGGGGCACTGAAAATTTAAATATTTAAATAGGGGGTCCGTTATGGACCCCCAAGCCCCGGGTACAACCACCCCCGGGGCTTAAAATTAAGTGGGAGGGGGGCCGTGTGGCCCCCCTCCTGGAGCCTTGTTGTGGCCCTGGGGACCGCCACCCCCCAGGGCCGGCTCCTGCAGTGTCCCGGGGACTGCGGTTTGCTATGGCAGGGTGGGAGCCTCGCGGCTCCCATCCTGCCATTGCAAACTGCTTTGGTATTTGGAAGAGAGAGCAGGGAACCTGCTCTCTCTTCCAAATACCAAAGACGATTGCTTTTCCACACGGGGAGCAGCATGTTAGCTGCTCCCCATGTGGAAAAGCAATGCCAGCTCCCGCAGGACGCGGGGAGCCGGCGGGGCTGTGGGGGGATTGGGGACCCCCACAGCCCCCAACAGAGGCCAGGCCCCGGGGATGGGTTCCCCGGGGCCAGTAGTAGCCCGGGAGGGGGGCCACGCGGCCCCTCTCCCCAAAATAAATGTTAAAAATTTTTTTAAAAACGGCCCCGTGGGATGGGGTCCCCGGGGCCAAAATGGGCCACAGGAGGGGGGCTACGCAGCCCCCTCCATAAAAAAAAGATATAAATAAAAAGGGCCATGCCCCGGGGGATGGGGTCCCCGGGGCCAAAAAATAAGAAAAAGAAAGGGGGCTACACAGTCCCCCTTCTTAAAAAGGAGAAGAAGAAAAAAACGGGATCGGGAGGAGGCCACGCCCCCTCCTTTCATCACTCTGCAAACGCGCCCCCTGGCGCGTTTGCAGAGGGGAAACGAATTCCCCTTCAATACTGGGGGTCCCTGGGGGTCAACTAGCCCACCAGGAACCTCCAGTATGCGCCAGGGGGCTTCATTGCAGAGAGGTGTAAAGAGGCCACGCCCCTTTTTACACCTCTCTGCAACGCAGCTCCCTGGCGCTTACTGGAGGTATCTGGTGGGCTAGTTGGCCGCCAGGGGACCTCAGGATTCAAGGGGACTTAATCTCCCAACTTAAAACGCGCCATGGGGCGCGTTTGCACAGTGGTGAAGGTAGGGGGCGGGGCCTGAGGTGATACTGCACAAACACGCCCTGTGGCGTGTTTTAAGTTGGGCAATTCATTCCTCTTCAATCCAGAGGTCCCCTAGGGGACAATTAGCCCATCAGGTACCTCCACTAAGCGCCACGGAGCTGCGTTGCAGAGTGTTGTAAAAAGGGGTGTGGCCTCTGAACACCTCTCTGCAACACAGCTCCCTGGCACATACTGGAGGTACTTGGTGAGCTAGTTGGCCGCTAGGGGACCTCAGGATTCAAGGGGACTTAATCCCCCAACTTAAAACACCCCACGGGGCGTGTTTGCACAGTGGTGAAGGTAGGGGGCGGGCCTGAGGTGAGATCTGTGCAAACATGCACTGTGGCGCGTTTTAAGTTGGGAAATTAATTCCTCTTCAATCCTGAGGGTCCCTGGGGACCAACTAGCCCACCAGGTACCTCCAGTAAGCGCCACGGAGCTGAGTTGCAGAGTGTTGTAAAAAGGGGCGTGGCCTCTGAATACCTCTCTGCAATGCAGCTCCCTGGCGCATACTGGAGGTACCTGGTGGGCTAGTTGGCCCCCAGGGGACCACAGGATTGAAGAGGAATTAATTCCCCAACATAAAACGCGCCACAGGGCGTGTTTGCACAGGTCACCTTAGGCCCCTCCCCCTTCCTTCACCATTGTACAAATATTCCTCTAAAATCAGCCGAACTACGAATTCCGATTTACTCACCTGTAATCAGGAGAGAACCCAGTGCTGCATCTTTTAGCCCAGCACTGACCCTAAAAAGTAATTCTAAGCGTACTTACCAGTAACTTGTATTTCCTTCCATAGGAATCCATTGTGTGGTTTTCACCAGAATATTTTCTAAGTGTCCATTTTTGAAATGTACAAATATTACTCTAAAATCAGTCGAACTACGAATTCCAATTTACTCACCTGTTATCAGGAGAGAACCCAGGGCAGCATCTTTTAGCCCCGCACTGACCCTGAAAAGTAATTCCAAGCGTACTTAGCAGTAACTTGTATTTCCTTCCATAGGAATCCATTGTGTGGTTTTCACCAGAAAAGTTTCTAAGTGTCTATTTTCACAAACTAAAAATATTCCTAAAAAATCGTCTGTATGACTTAAACACATTCTTTCAACTGTTTACAGGAGGTTGGCCAGTGCTGGATCCAGGATCCACCACTGAGTAAGAAAAAGTAACGATAACACTACTTACCTGCTAAGTGAATTTTCTGCCATAGGATAACATTGGTGATTCAATGGGAAAAAGTTTCTAAGTGTCAACTTTTAAAATACAATAACATTCCTTAAAAATTACTACTGTAACCAAAGCGCTTTTACTCAACTGTTTACAGGAGATGTGCAAGGACTGAATCTAGGGTCCAGTCCTGTGGTTAGAAAAGTAATCCATAAAGTAACTAATTGCATTTAAGTAGAAATTCACTTTGAGCTCAATGTTGCTTTGTGTTTGAAATTGTGTTGCCCATTGCAACAACTGTAACTACTGTACTTAAAAGTATGTTGCCTATTTGCCAAGTATTTAAACTAAAGTAATTCATTCTGAGAAAGTATATTTTGTATTGTAATGTATAATGTAGGCCTGGGCAAAATTTCCGTTCCGTTCGCGGAATTTGCGATAATTTGGCATTTCCGCGTTCCGCGGAGAGCGCGGAAATGTCAAAATTTCCGCATTCCGCAGCTTTGCGATAATTTGGTTCTTGCTCGCGCTGTAAAATAATACATTCTCGCGCGCGCGCGATCGCCTTACCTGAATCCCCGCGTTCGCCGACAAGTTTTCCCGATCCGGTCGCGTTCTCCATGAGATGTTGTATTGTTTTAGCCATTTGCGCTGTCTCGCGACAGTTCGCGTCCGCAGTGACGTCATGCGTCGCGCGATCACGTCTTTTTTCTCGCGATCATGCACCGCGAGACAACTGAAACCAAGATGGCCGCGCCCGCGAGCAACCGCAGGGGTAAGTTAGCGACCCGCAACCATGCAAAAAATATCGCGAACGGGCGGGAAAAAAACTTCCGCATCTTCGCGATATTTCCGCTTGTTTGCGGAGATTTTTAACATTTTCGCGATAATTTGCGAAAGTCGCTTTCGCAAATTCCGCCCACCCCTAGTATAATGTAATTATAATGTAATTCAAAAAATATATCTAAAAATAAAGTTTAAAAAATGTAGTAAATCAGTATCAAAAAAATCAGTATAACAATTAATAAATTCAAAATTGTCATTTACAAAACCTTTGAAATTCACTGAAAAAACCATAGGTTTCAGGCCTGATGTAGTTAGGAATTAGCATTTAAAAAACCTTTGAAATTCACTGAAAAAAACATAGGTTTCAGGGGCGTTATAGTTAGGAATTGACATTTAAAAAACATTTGAAATTCACTGAAAAAACCATAGGTTTCAGGGGCGTTAGAGTTAGCTGGACATTTCCCTCATACAAAACCCTTGAAACTCCCCCGTTAGTTCAGCTTACTATAACTCGCGCCCCGCAATACACTGCTGATGACGTCACATATTACATCACTCATGACATGGTCAGTGACATCACTGATGACATTACTGATGACATCTGAAATGACATCACTGATGACGTCATCCATGTGATAAATTAGTGCACCTTCTCACACCCTTTGATATACTCAATCAAAATTTCAGACGTCCATTCTCAAAACCATAGATACTCCAATACCAATAACTGCATACCCACTCATTGACTCTTAGATCTACACACACATCCACTCACTCACCTGTACAGTCACTCATACTTACAGTCACTCAGTACAGGACTATCATATGCATTTATACACCTACATAGACACTCACACACCACCAATCATCCATAGAGGTACTCTCACACTTAGTCAGTCATGCAAATAATTAATCACACTTCCATTTACTCACCTATGCAGTTATACACATACAAGTTCACTTACTCATAAAAATAGTACCACATTCTTACTCTCTTTTACAATCACTGATACAAGCACACACTCATCCATACAGCCACTCTCACAATCACACACTCTCACATCTACCCACTTATATATTCTTACACACATATATACTGCCTTTCACTTATGTAGTTACTCGCACATGTACCACTGAGATATACATTCAATCACTAACACACCCATACATACACTCACCCAACCATACAGTCCATCACAGATGCACTCTTAAAACCATGCACCCATAGAATCACCCACTCACACATGTATGCACAGAGTCACACACACCCCACCCACAGAAACACTCAGGCACCCAAACAGATACTCAGACAACCAATCAATAACCCATAGAGACACTCATATAGCTATTCACAAAACCATGCAGCTGCTTATACACCAACAGACAGACAGATACAGACATTCACACAGTTTAGTCACTAGTCTGCAGTGAGATACGTTTAATAACTCACTTATAGAGTCAGTCACGCACCTACTAAATCACCCATTCACACACTTATACACCCACTCATTCTTCCAAAGGTTCTTCCCTATATATATATTAAACATATTTAAAATGTATGGAAAAACACACTCACTGGATGACGTCATCAGTGATGTCATCAGTGATGTCATTTCAGATGTCATCAGTGGTGTCGACCATGTCATGAGTGATGTAATATGTGACGTCATCAGCAGTGCATTGCGGGGGCGCGAGTTATAGTTAGCTGAACGAACTATAACGGGGGAATTTCAAGGGTTTTGTATGAGGGAAATGTCCAGCTAACTATAACACCCCTGAAACCTATGTTTTTTTCAGTGAATTTACATATATGTATATATATCGCGCACAGGCCGTAACCTATTAGGAATATTTGACAGTGCTGTGTGTGCAACACGCCGCCAATTGAGTGAAGTTGTGAGTGGAGGCTTGTTATTAGCCGCACACTCTCTTTGGGGTAGTACCTCTATAGTACAGGCTTTATCAGAGCCACCCGGATTATACACATATGATAGCCTGCACATGACACAACGATCAGGCCTACATATACTCACATGGGCGGTGGGCTGAATTCTGTCAACTCCAGATTTACTTGCATTAGTTGCATCCAGCAGCACGACTGGAGCTATCACCGGCTCTGACTGACACACGTGTTATTTATAGTCCTTTTACACTGTCTTGACGCACTGCAGTATAATCTATGATGTCATCCAGTTGTTTTACCACACGTTGCAAAACAGTTTAGTCACTTTGATGAAATTAGTAGAAACACTGCCACTTACACCTATGTATATATACCACTCATTCACTTGTAAATAAAGGGACCCCCTCTAGAGGCGTATGAGGTCTAGGAGTAAGAGGGGAAAGATAAACAGCTATATGAAGAATAACTCCTCTCAGACCTATATTACTTTTACCCAAGAATTAATCTGCGCATGGGTTGGTCACTGCTTATAGTGCATACAGAGTTTACAATTTAATACATGAATACATAGTCTTTTTTATTTTTTGTAAAAATATTCCTTTTATTTTATTTGTTGATTTTCAAATATTGTCATTATGTGACCGTTATACATCAGTCTCCATTATTTTCTAAGACAGTACAAATCATTTCATATTTGAATAAACACAATTTTTATAGAAAACATTTTTTATATCTAATACATATGAAAAGCAACACCCTACTCAAAAAAGCAATCAATTCTCAGACACACTCATGACTCTAACTCACTCTCAATCACACATAACACATATACTCAATGGGTACAGGGAGCATCAAGGTATAAAGACATCTCCAATATTTGGTTTTAGATGGCAACAACCTAAATAGGTCAGGGCGCACGTGGTCTACGTGCGTTTCGGTGGAATAACACAATCATGGACCACCTTCATCAGGACCTCGCCCAACTAGGGTATAGTGTCATCAAAATTGTACAGAGTAGGGGTACCTAAGGAATAACAATAAAAGAAATGTTTGTTTTATTTGGTCAAGCAACCCATGCTCAAGATGACAATTATTTAAATACTGACTCCAAGCCGTGTATCAGACCTTCTTTTAGTTTGTGACTGAGGGGAAAAAAGAGAGAAGAGGATGAAGCCCCCCACCTGAGAGTAGGTTTTGTTCAGACCAATTCTAGAACAAGGAAATAGTGTTTGTAGAAAAAGAGAAGACTATCCCAAAGAAACACCTTTTGTGTGCCAAAAAGAATATGGCCATAAGATATATAGTAAATGCAAATTATAAATGTGCAAGTTTAAAGATCTATGTCAAGTTACTACACAGCTGTGTCCCTTACTATTTAGGGTCGAATAAAATACTCATATTCCAAGTCTCAACAGATCGAATTGGGCACGCTGTTTCTATTTCATCAAGGACAAATGCAAATTCTAAAAAAAGGATATAACCATGGAGAGCAATTTTTAGTATTGTGTTTTTCTCAAATCAATTTATTAGAAATTGCCCCAAAGAAATAACTTTTTTACCTAGTTGCACGGAATGCTTGATTTCACTTCTGTGACACTAATTCAAAAAAGGGGGACAGTATTCTGTGCATCAAATGCGATAGTTTTATGAAAATATAAAAACAATTACCAAGAGTAAACATGCAATGTAACAATCCTAATTTTGTTACAAGTTCCAGTGCTCTGTTCTGGAACAAAACTGATGTATCTAAAGATGGAGCACAAGATATCGTATACTCACTTTGTATGATACAGATCAACCTTTCACGCAGTCAAATGCTATGCCATTAATTCAAATTTGTAGATGGCAAATAAGGGTGTGAATTTCTATAGGTACTCCGGGCCGAGGCCAACTAGAGATAAAACAACCGATAGTATAATTAGAAAAGGGTGTATTATATGGGGGACGCAAATCCTCGTGTCCCCATAATTCAACCTAGTTCTAATGGTTGGTTATATGCCAATTCAAAGTGTGGTATGCTCTAAGCCAACATCCTGACTACAAACAGTATTTGTATAACACACGAAACACAGGGGGTCTAACAGCCAAATTTGAGAGGCTACACTGTCGATACTGAGTAAACAAGATCTCAAAATATCTTTATCGCACACACATAACGTATTAATAAAGATAAAGAAGAAAAAAGGTTAACACTACATGCATAGAGGAGACCGGTACATCATCGATTATTCGTGAAATGGCTTATTAATCCACAACAGATTGTAAAGGGTTTCCATCAAATTAGACTCAATGATCAGTCCTATCATTTGGCCAAACCCATATGCAAATGAGGCTGGTCCCCTGATCAGTGGGACACTCAGCTCCGCACCTTATTGTTGTATCAGGATTTGGTCCACCAAATACACAAACCGTCCATGATGACTGATCTTTTGATGGTAAAGTAAGAAAATAGTGCAACGAACAAGAAAGTGATTTAAAATAGGATGGAATGTCCTCCTTCTAAATACTTTATTCTACGGACTGGACACACCTCCTAATTAAAAAATAGAACAGTGCAAAAGAAGTCAGTGACAATTATCTGTCTACATAAGGGTCCTTATGTAGACAGATAATTGTCACTGTCTTCTTTTGCACTTCTATGAGGTCTATATTGGTACAATCCGTCATTGTTTCACATCACAGCACAGACTGTAGCCAAAGATCTTGCTTGGGCCAGGGGTGCCGCCAGAGAACGTATTATATCTTACTTACATTAAGATTAGTCCTTTCCCTTTTTTTGAGGAGGTTACAGCGGTAGACATAGAAACTATGCCATCTAGATTCTGTTGGAGGCAAATACTGTTTGTAGTCAGGATGTTGGCTTAGAGCATACCACACTTTGAATTGGCATATAACCAACCATTAGAACTAGGTTGAATTATGGGGACACGAGGATTTGCGTCCCCATATAATACACCCTTTTCTAATTGTACTATCGGTTGTTTTATCTCTAGGAGGCCTCGGCCCGGAGTACCTATAGAAATTCACACCCTTATGTGCCATCTACAAATTTGAATTAATGGCATAGCATTTGACTGCGTGAAAGGTTGATCTGTATCATACAAAGTGAGTATACGATATCTTGTGCTCCATCTTTTGAGATACATCAGTTTTGTTCCAGAACAGAGCACTGGAACTTGTAACAAAATTAGGATTGTTACATTGCATGTTTATTCTTGGTAATTGTTTTTATATTTTCAGACAGCTATCGCATTTGATGCACAGAATGCTGTCCCCCTTTTTTGAATTAGTGTCACAGAAGTGAAATCAAGCATTCCGTGCAACTAGGTAAAAAAGTTATTTCTTTGGGGCAATTTCTAATAAATTGATTTGAGGAAAACACAATACAAAAAATTGCTCTCCACGGTTATATCCTTTTTAGAATTTGCATTTGTCCTTGATGAAATAGAAACAGCGTGCCCAATTCGATCTGTTGAGACTTGGAATATGAGTATTTTATTCAACCCTAAATAGTAAGGGACACAGCTGTGTAGTAACTTGACATAGATCTTTAAACTTGCACATTTATAATTTGCATTCACTATATATCTTATGGCCATATTCTTTTTGGCACACAAAAGGTGTTTCTTTGGGATATTCTTCTCTTTTTCTACAAACACTATTTCCTTGTTCTAGAATTGGTCTGAACAAAACCTACTCTCAGGTGGGGGGCTTCTTCCTCTTTTCTCTTTTTTTCCCCTCAGTCACACACTAAAAGAAGGTCTGATACACCGCTTGGAGTCAGTATTTAAATAATTGTCGTCTTGAGCATGGGTTGCTTGACAAATTAAAACAAACATTTATTTTATTGTTATTCCTTAGGTACCCCTACTCTGTACAATTTTGATGACACTATACCCTAGTTGGGCGAGGTCCTGATGAAGGTGGTCCATGATTGTGTTATTCCACCAAAACGCGCGTAGACTACGTGCGCCCTGACCTATTTAGGTTGTTGCCATCTAAAACCAAATATTGGAGATGTCTTTATACCTTGATGCTCCCTGTACCCATTGAGTATATGTGTTATGTGTGATTGAGAGTGAGTTAGATTCATGAGTGTGTCTGAGAATTGATTGCTTTTTTGAGTAGGGTGTTGCTTTTCATATGTATTAGATATAAAAAACGTTTTCTATAAAAATTGTGTTTTTTTAAATATGAAATGATTTGTACTGTCTTGGAATATAATGGAGACTGATGTATAACGGTCACATAATGACAATATTTGAAAATCAAAAAAATAAAATAAAAGGAATATTTTTACAAAAAATAAAAAAGTCTATGTATTCGTGTATTAAATTGTAAACTATGTATGCACTATAAGTAGTGACCAACCCATGCGTAGATTCATTCTTGGGTAAAAGTAATATAGGTCTGAGAGGAGTTATTCTTCATATAGTTATATACCACTCATTCACCATTCCAGCGCTATGTGCATGTCTGGCGGCCGAATCGCGTCATTTAGACACTTGATGCTATAATAAATCATCATTAATCTTCAAGCTTTGCCTGCGGAGTCTGTATCCTGGTGTTGCGCCGCTCCTCTGGAAGGTTGTACCCCTGGGATATATATATATATATATTCACTGAAAAACAATAGGTTTCATGCACATTATAGTTAGGAATTGGCATTTAAAAAAACCTTAGAAATTCACAAAAAAACCCATAGGTTTCAGGGGCGTTATAGTTAGCTGGATATTTCCCTCGTACAAAACCCTAGAAATTCCCCCGTTATAGTTAGTTCAGCTAACTATAACTCGCACCCCCGCAATGCACTGCTGATGATGTCACATATTACATCACTCATGACATGGTCAGTGACATCACTGATGACATCACTGATGACATCTCAAATGACATCACTGATGACATCACTGATGACATCAACCAGTGAGTCTGTGTTTCTGAAAAGTTTAAATATGTTTAATATACATAGGGAAAGGCCTATGGAAGAATGAGTGGGTGTATAAGTGTATGAATGGATGATTTTGTAGGTGCGTGACTGACTCTATAATTGAGTCATTAAACGTATCATACTGCAGACTAGTGACTAAACTGTGTAAATGTCTGTATCTGTCTGTCTGTTGGTGTATAAGTGTCTGCATGGTTTTGTGTATAGCTATATGAGTATCTATATGGGTTATTGATTGGTTGTCTGAGTATCTGTATGGATGCCTCACTGTTTGTGTGGGTGGGGTGTGTGTGACTGTATGCATAGATGTGTGAGTGGGTGATTCTATGGGTTCATGGTTTTAAGAGTGCATCTGTAATGGACTGTATGGTTGGGTGAGTGTATGTATGGATGTGTTAGTGATTGAATGTATATCTCAGTGGTACATGTGTGAGTAACTACATATGTGAAAGGCAGTATATATGTGTGTAAGAGTATATAACTGACTATATGTGAGAGTGTGTGATTGTGAGAGTGGCTGTATGGATGAGTGTGTGCTTGTATCAGTAATTGTATAAGAGCGTAAGAATGTGGTACTATTTTTATGAGTAAGTGAACTTGTGTGTGTATAATTGTATAGGTGAGTAAATGGGAGTGTGATTAATTATTTGCATGACTGACTACGTGTGTGAGTACCTCTATGGATGATTAGCGGTGTTGAGTGTTTATATAGGTGTATAAATGCATATGCTAGTCCTGTACTAAGTGACTGTAAGTATGAGTGACTGTACAGGTGAGTGAGTGGATGTGTGTGTAGACCTAATAGTCAATGAGTGGGTATGTAGTTATTGGTATTGGAGTATCTATGGTTTTGAGAATGGCCGTCTGAAATTTTGAGTCGGTGTATCAAAGGTTATATTAGGGTGTGAGAAGATGCACTAATTTATCACATGGATGATGTCATCAGTGATGTCATCAGTGATGTCATCAGTATTGTCATTTGAGATGTCATCAGTGATGTAATATGTGACGTCATCAGCAGTGCATTGCGGGGGGTGAGTTATAGTTAGCTGAACTAACTATAACGGGGGAATTTCCAGGGTTTTGTACGAGGGAAATGTCCAGCTAACTATAATGCCCCTGAAACCTATGTTTTTTTTAGTGAATTTCTAAGGTTTTTTAAATGCTAATTCCTAACTATATCAGGACTGAAACCTATGGTTTTTTCAGTGAATTTCAAAGGTTTTTTAAATGCTAATTCCTAACTATATCAGGCCTGAAACCTATGTTTTTTTCAGTGAATTTAAAAGGTTTTTTTAATGCTAATTCCTAACTATATCAGGCCTGAAACCTATGGTTTTTTCAGTGAATTTCAAAGATTTTGTAAATGACAATTTTTAATGTATTAATTGTTATACTTATTTTTTTAATACAGATTTACTACATTGTTTAAACTGTTTATTTTTAGATATTTCATTTTTTTATTTACATTATACATTACAATACAAAATATACTTTCTCAGAATGAATTACTTTAGTTTAAATACTTTGCAAATAGGCAATAGACTTTTAAGTACAGTAGTTACAGTTGTTGCAATGGGCAACACAATTTCAAGCTCAATGTGAATTTCTAGTCAAATGCAATTAGTTACTTTATGGATTTCTTTTCTAACCACAGGACTGGATGCTAGATTTAGTCCTTGGACATCTCCTGTGAACAGTTGAGTAAAAGCATTTTGGTTACAGTAGTGATTTTTAAGGATTATTATTGTATTTTAAAAGTTGACAGGACATTTTTCACATAGAATCACCAATGTTATTCTATGGCAGAAAATTCAGGCAGGTAAGTAGTGTTATCGTTACTTTTTCTGACTCAGTGGTGGAACCTGGATCTAGCACAGGTGAATCTCCGGTAAACAGTTGAAAGAATGTGTTTAAGTCATACAGACGATTTATTAGGAATATTTTTAGTTTGTGAAAATAGACAGAAACTTTTCTACTGAAAAGCACACAATGTATTCCTATGGAAAGAAATACAAGTTACTGTTAAGTATGCTTAGAATTACTTTTTAAGGTTAGTGCTGGTCTAAAAGATGCAGCCCAGGGTTCTCTCCTGATAACAGGTGAGTAAATCGTAATTCATAGTTCGGCTGATTTTAGAGGAATATTTGTATGTTTCAAAAATGGACACTTAGAAACTTTTCTGCTGAAAACCACACAATGGATTCCTATGGAAGGAAATGCAAGTTACTGGTAAGTACGCTTAGAATTATTTTTCAGGGTCAGTGCTGGGCTAATAGACGCAGCCCTGGGTTCTCTCCTGAGAGCAGGTGAGTAAATCGGAATTCGTAGTTTTAGAGGAATATCTGTACAATGGTAAAGGAAGGGGGCGGGACCTGAGGTGAAGTGTGCAAACACGCCCTGTGGCGTGTTTTAAGTTGGGGAATTAATTCCTCTTCAATCCTGCGGTTCCCTGGGGGCCAACTAGCCCACCAGGTACCTCCAGTATGCGTCAGGGAGCTGCGTTGCAGAGCGGTGTTCAGAGGCCACGCCCCTTTTTACAACACTCTGCAACGCAGCTCCGTGGCACTTCATTTTTTTTATTTTTGGACGAAATTTGTGCTGGGTGCGCGAATCTCGTGGATTATTGTTATTTAAAAATGCTTTTTTGGGCCCTGAGGGTCCTTGTGGGACCCCCTGAGCAGGCCTATGTGGTCAGGGTGTTTCTACCCTGCCCCCTTGTCGCGTTTTTTGCGTTTGTTTATAGGTTTCTTGTGCCTCGGTTCTACCGAGGCACAAGATGGCTGCCAACACTTCCTGATCTGGAGTGTTGACAGCCAATTAGAATACAGCTCGTGCACGGCAGGGTGCGCGCTGGGTGCTGGGAGATCCTCTGAGGCCATAGATATGTCTATCTTTTTAACTCTAATTTTCGCAGGAACTACTGACCAGATTTACACCATTTAAGCAAAAGGCACGAGTCTGAACTGAGGACTACCTCTTTGCCAAATTTGGTGTAATTCCGTTCAGTAGTTCAGGCTGTAGCTGCGTCAACAGGTCCTATGGGAAAATGCATGGGGAAAACGTGTTTTGGTACCCCCCTTTTTTCTCGGCCCCCGCTTGACGAATCACCGTGAAATTTTCAGGATAGGAGCGGACCGGAGCTGGCCAAAAGTTTGAAAAATTTTGCGAAGATTCGTCAATCGGCGCCAACGTTATTCCAAATAGAATGTTGCGGATTTCCTATGGAAAATAGGTCCTCACTATATCTACCTACTGGCAACCGCCAGTAGGTAATATATTTATTTATATATGTATATATATATATACATATATATCTTTGTATATATTCTATTGCACTGTATATTGATATATTTTGCACACCTTGCACCATTTTGCACACCAACATTAATAAATTTTTTCTTGCTGCTATTGTACATACGCACTTTATTCTGTCGTTGCACTGGATTTACCCAGTAATGAGCTTTTTTATTATCAAGATTTGCTGCTATACTCTATGCTTTGATGGATTTATCCTGAGATACATTTATTACACATGACAAATATAAAATGTGTATAAGCATAGAAAATTACAACATTAGTGCATTTGTATTTTAACCCCTTCGCCGCGGCAGGAATTCCGCCGCGGCGCTGGGGGGGTTTGGGGGCAGGTGCGGTGGCGCTGTGCTCATGACGGAACCACTCCGTCTTGAGCCACGGGTGAGCTGTGCTCATGACGGAGTGGTTCCGTCACGTCTCCGCCCACTGCGCTAATCGCCCGCACAGGTGGGGAATTAGCGCCGCGTGGGCGGAGCGGCCGCCAACGGCCGCAGCATGACGGACCCACTCCGTCATGAGCACACGGCACCCGTGGCTCATGACGGAGTGGTTCCGTCATGAGCACGGAAAGGGTTAACAATATTTATTTTGAATTCCGTGGGTCTTTTATGATAACATTGTGAAAATACCCAATTGCACACTAGGTTGTACATTTGTAAAGGACCTCGCACAAGTCATTGTATATTGCGAGTCTTTCTTCCATGACTATTATCATGTGACGCAGAAGGGTGGAAGTGGGTGGACACCGAGCAAACACATAAAAAATGTAATGGCGATTCACAAAATCGTATGTGATCAAGGGCTCCTGAGGCCTGAAACGCGTTGTGCGTGGGTTGTAATTTGAAAATAAACATCTTGCCTTAAGTTCAGCGGGGTCTGAGTCTCCTTCTTCACCGCCGCCGCGAGGAGGTTGGAAGTAGCGGGAGTTGGAACTCTTCGATATATATATATATAATTAAATGATAGAGGTTGCTTCAAACTGAGCAACAAACAGACAATGCTAGCAGCCCAACATGAACTCTATACAAAATTGTTGGCTTGGAAGAGTCTAGGACTAATCAATCAAGATGAATACAGATATATTAAAAATGACTATCCAATAACTCCAGTCATATATTTCATACCTAAAGTCCACAAAAATATTGACTATCCGCCAGGCAGACCTATTATTTCGGCTAAGAACAGCCTACTGGAAAATGTCTCAATCTTTATAGACTCTTTCTTGCAAAATCACGTAAAATCATTGCCCTCATATGTACGAGACACCACAGACTTTCTGAAAAAAATCCATGGCATAGAATGGCTGAAGGACTTTATATTACTATCCCTGGATGTATCAAATCTGTACACTTCCATACATCACAGGGATGGTCTACGAGCAGTGGAATACTTTTTGAACAACAGGTGTTTGGAATTTCACCAACAAAACAAAATGATCATCAACCTAATCCAATTCTGTCTTAACAACAACTATTTTTTATTCAACCAACAAGTATACCAACAAACAAGAGGAGTAGCTATGGGGGCAAGTTTTTCACCGAGTTATGCTTGCCTCCATATGGGGTGGTGGGAAGAACTCATACTAAATGTAAAATTCATTGATGCTCTTTCAAATAACATCATTATCTGGATGCGCTATATTGACAACTTGTTTGTCATATGGCAGGGTTCGGAACAGAGTGCAAGAACATTTGTTGAACAAATTAACAATAATGAACTTAATTTACATTTTACTTATGATGTCAGTAAAAAAAGCATCTGTTTTTTAGATGTAGAAGTATACATATCTGATATGCAAATACACACTAGGCTACATCGAAAGCCCACAGCGGGGAACACCACCCTTCACTCCTCTAGTTTTCATCCTAGGCATACCATAAACAGCATCCCTTATGGAGAAATGCTTAGGATCAAATGGATATGCAGTACCGAGAAAGATCTTAAAGATGCACAATCCGAAAGTAAAAAACGATTCTTAGAGAGAGGGTATAATGAATTATCAATTGACACAGCCATAAACAAAACCAGAACCTTATCAAGAGAGGAACTTTTGACAAAACCCCCACGTAGAAACAGGACACTTGAACTCAGAGAGCAAACAACATCAGAAACTAGCAGCCCAAGACTAATCCTGACCTATACCAAACAAAGGGATAATCTGAGTAAAATCATTAAAAGCAATTGGTACATGCTAAGTAGCGATCCCATATTGGGCCCAGTTCTAGCTACTCGACCCACGATAACATACAGAAAAGCTCCATCTACAAGTGACTTTTTGGTCAGTAGCAGTCCAGAAGTAGCTAAAGATCGGGGGGTGGTTCTCCACAAGAAAAGGTTTTATAAAATGTGCAACATGTAAAGCTTGTAAGCACGGAATCAGCAAAACCACTTTTCAGACAGCATTTGACAGCAAACCTACCAAAATAGGTAAAGCGATTACCTGTAAATCTGACCACGCTATCTACATCTTGGAGTGTCCCTGTGGACTGCAGTATGTGGGCAGCACTAAACTGCAAGTCCATAAGAGGATCCTCCAACATTTGAGAGCGATCTCAAATAAGGACATAAATCACCCTGTAGCTCGCCATTTTAATGAGGTGCACAACAACGATGCATCCCAAATGAAATATTTTGTCATTGATACCATTCCACCTCTGAGAAGAGGCGTCAATAGGGAAGCCCTATTACGTAAATTGGAGACAAAATATATTTTGGAAATGGATAGCAAAAGCCCACATGGGCTTAATACAACGGAAGATATGTATACGTGGCTGGATTAAAACAAATTATTATACATACAACATGATGATAGAGATTTTTTGAAAGTTAATTCTTTTATGAGTTTCCAGTACTAATTTACAGCATCCCCTGGCTATAAACGTTATTTTCATATAAGTTGACTCCCCAATTTTTCCCATACTATGAATCACTTTTCATTGCATTTTATTAAAAAAACAATAATATATAAAAAACATTAAAAAACAGAGAAAACAAAATAATGAGATAAAACACATTGCACTAGGGTGAGCACCTAATATAAGTTAGCATGTACAAGTGATCAACAGACCAACATAAATGAGATATTGGTAATGCAATTAACACAAAATACATAGCGGATACACTTTACACACATAAGATGAAAATATGTTTATCTTTTTGCATTATGCAGGAATTAATGTGTGTAAATATATAAATTGAGGGTCCGCTTGATATTTTAGCGTGTTATGCGTTTTTATATATAACAATGGTTTTTTAAAAATTTGATATTTATTGATTTGAATGACCTATTTATAAAACGCATTATTTTGCACAAAAAATGCTCGTTTTGCACAGTGACCAATGTTACACACATAAGATGAAAACATGTTTATCTTTTTGCATTATGCAGGAATTAACGTGTGTAAATATATAAATTGAGGGTCTGGTTGATATCTTACTTAGTTATGCGTTTTTATATGTAACAATGGTTTCTAAAATTTGATATTTATTAATTTGAATGACCTATTTATAAAACGCATTATTTTGCACACAAAAAATGCTCGTTTTGCACAGTGACCAATGTTCACACATGTTTTAACAGGAATAGTTGTTCAATGTTGATTCCAATTGGAATGTCTGTTGTCCATGTTTACTGCACTAGCACTTTAAATTGGGGAAAGAGATGTCAGCGCGTTATGTGATCAAGGTCTTGGGAGACCAAAACGCGTCATGGCGGCACAGCGCATTTAATAATAAAAATTCTGCACTATACAAGAGGTGTCCGTTCCTGCTTTCCGATTCGCCTTTCACCAGAATCTAACGGAAAAAGGTTACTTTGGATATATATATATATATATATATATATTATCTACTGGCAGTCGCCAGTAGATAGTTATAGTTAGGACCTATTTTCCATAGGAAATCCACAACATTCTATTGGGAATATCTTTGGCGCCGGTTGATGAATCTTCGTGAAATTTTCCAAACTTGGCCAGCTCTGCTCCGCTCCTACCCTGAAAGTTTTGCGGTGATCCGTCAAGCGGGGGCTGAGAAAAAAGGGGGGTCCCAAAACGCGTTTTCCCCATGCAATTTCCCATAGGATCTGTTGTCGCAGCTACAACCCGAACCGTTGAACGGAATGACACCAAATTTGGCAAAGAGGTAGCCCTCAGTTCTGACTCGTGCCTTTTGCATATATGGTGTGAATCTGTTCAGTAGTTCCTGAGAAAAATAGAGTTAAAAAGATAGATATATCTATGGCCGGGGAGGATCCGCGGACCCTACACGCACCGTAAGCGCACCCTCCCCGAACCGAGCGCGCACCTCCCCGATCGCGCGCTGAATGCTAATTGGCTATCGAGTGTCCCTCTACATTCGAAACCAGGAACTGTTGGTGGCCATTTTCTGCCTCGGTAGAAGCGAGGCAGAAGATGGAAGGGGAATAAGTGTGTAAAACTTATAAAGGGGGCAGAGTGGAAATACTCTGACCCTCTAGAGGGGCTTAGGGGGTCCCAGAGGCCCACTTTAAAAAAAAAAAAAACACGGGGAAATGCACGCACGGTGCGCGCATCCTATCGCGTTGGATGCACGGATTCTCTCGCGGTGGGTGTGTGGATCCACGGCAACGTTTTTTGACAAACGATAAGAAATCATTGGTTGTATGACAACTTTCTACACTGAAAGGTAGGGTGTATATTTCTGTTTTTTTTTAAAGGTATGATTGTTATTGGTTAACAAAAACAGATTGTAAGGAACATTATATATGATAAGCTGATATGCTGAAAAGTCAAGCACACTTCCTGTCTTGTGTAGGAACATTGTGTGCTGAACTTGTGACCTGTGAGCTCATTGCAGTTTTCCATGACCTGTTTCTATGGTAACGGGCAGAAGGCAGATTGGGGGAAGGGTTGACATGTATTTCAGTTGGAAAGGGTTGAAATGTTTAACCAATAGAAATGTGTATTTGCTTTTGAGTTCATGTGCGAAGGATTGTGAGTTGATGGTTACATGTATATGTGTGGAAAATGAAAGGGAAACTTTTTCATTCTTTGCTTTTGCTGAGAGGTGCACAGTGCAGAGATTCTGTAAAAGAAAATATGGTGAGTGATTGATATACTTCTTAATCTACAAAAGAACTTGAAAGATGAGTTATTTAATTGTGAGGGGATGTATGTAGACTATTTTGATTTTAATCAGACTAATGTATTTTTCCTGCTTAAGTGTAGGGAGTACTTTTTTTCTCTACAATGTGTGTGCATGTAAACAGATAACTGTGCAGTTTTTATATTTTGGTAGAATTAGACACCAGTCATTGTTTATGAATTTGTGAAATGAGTTATG
Source organism: Triturus cristatus (assembly GCF_964204655.1). NCBI lineage: Eukaryota > Metazoa > Chordata > Amphibia > Caudata > Salamandridae > Triturus > Triturus cristatus. Next base: position 1,176,475,548 of record NC_140589.1, on the reverse strand, counting down.
TTATGTTTCTATACTAAAATGTAGTACTACTTCTAGATGAAGAAATGTGTTTTGGTATAGTGCAAGGGATAGTGTTGTTTGTCTAGAATCACACAGTGAGCCTGTGTGCATTTGGGAACCACTGTGAGAGAAGCATTTGGTAACATCGTGTATTTGCTGACAGATAACTGTTTTAACTTGTCATGTTGTGAAGTTTTAGTAGCATTAGAAGACATTTATGGCTTATGATTTGATTAAATGAGTCAGGCTTTGACAGAAAAGTGCAGTCCTGAAATATGTAGATTGTGTGCAGTTCCCTTACCACTTGCACTGTAGTGAATGAGTTTTGGTAAGCGCATAGGGATAGTGGTGCTTGTCTAGAATCACACTGTGAGTTAGTGTGTATTTGGGATCAGTGTGAGAGAATCATTTGGTAACATCATGTATTTGCTGACAGATAACTGTTTTAAAACCTGTCATGTTGTGAAGTTTTAGTAGGATTAGAATCCAGTCTTTGCTTATGCGTTGATTAAATGAGTCATGCTTTGACACTGATGTGGTGTACTTAAATATGTAGATTGTGTGCAGTACCATTAACTCTTCCAGAGTAGTGAATGAGTTTTGGTAAACTCCTAGGATAGTGTTGCTTGTCTAAAATCAGACTGTGAGTCTGTGTGTCTGTGTGGATTTGGGTAAGGATTGTGAGAGAAGAATTTGGTAACATCGTGTATTTGCTGACATATACCTGTTTTAAAACCATGTTGTGAAGTTTTAGCAGCATTAGAAGCCAGTATTTGCTTATGCTTTGATTATATGAGTCTGGCTTTGACATAAAAGTGCAGTCCTGAAATATGAAGATTGTGTGCAGTTCGCTTACCACTTCCACAGTAGTGAATGATTTTTGGTAAACTCCTAGGTATAGTGGTTGTTGTCTAGAATCACACTGTGAGTCTGTGTGCATTTGAGAACCACTGTGAGAGAAGCATTTGGTAAGATCGTGTATTTGCTGAGAGATAACTAATTTAAAACTTCTCATGTTGTCAAGTTTTAGTAGCATTAGAAGCTAGTCTTTGCTTATGCATTGATAAAATGAGTCAGGGTTTGACACTAAGGTGCAGTACCATGTACTATTCTGTTTACTGTGGCAGAACTGAAAATTTAAAAGTTTTACCTAAGCACTGTCCTAGAAGTAGTCTGATTATTTAGTCAGTTTCTAAGTACCAAATAGACTGCTTCAAATGTCTATGCAGTATGCATGTAGTGTTCTAACATACTATTCTTTTATACCTTCAATTCCCTAGTCAGTATCCATACACTTCCAGGAAACATCCTGTCATTTCCTTTGCAGTCCTATAGAGACCCATTCAACAGCATGTACTAATCCATTCACTGTGCCAAAACCCAAACACTTATAAATTCACCAAGACAATCTCTTTCCATTATTCTAATGATTCAGTCACTGCCTAAGTATTCATGCACTGAGCCAGGTCATAGCACATGGACTTCTTCAAACCCCTATCCACTATGCATGCAGTCCTCTAAGCACCTACACACTTGTCTTTCACACCTTCAATTCCCCAGTCAGTATCCGTTCACTTCCAGCAAACACCCTGTCACTCCATTTGCACTCCTCTAGTGACCCATTCAGCATCATGTACTAATCCATTCACTGCGCCAAACCCTAATAAATTCACCCAGGCACTCTCCTTGCAGTACTCTAATCATTCAGTCAGTACCCAAGTACTCATCCAGTGACCCAGGCCTTAGTATATGGACTGCTTCAAACCCTTGTCCACTATGCATGCAGTCCTCTAACCACCTACACAATTGTCTTTCTCACCTTCAATTCCCTAGTCAGTATCCATACACTTCCAGGAAATACCCTGTAACTCCCTTTGCAGTCCTCTAGAGACCCATTCAACAGCATGTACTAATCCATTCACTGTGCTAAAACCCAAACACTTATAAATTCAGCAAGATACTATCTTTGCAGTACTCTAATCATTCAGTCACTGCCTAAGTATTCATACACTGAGCCAGGCCTTAGCACATGGACTGCTTCAAACCCCTATGCACTATGCATGCAGTCTTCTAACCACCTAGACACTTGTTTTTCACACTTTCAATTTCCTAGTCAGTATCCATACAGTCCAGCACTTGTGACTGCCTTTGCACTCCTCTAGTGACCCATTCAGTACCAAGTACTAATCCATTCCCTGTGCAAAAAGCCTAGCACTTATAAATTCACCTTGGCACTCTCCTTGCTGTACTCTAATCATTCAGTCAGTACCCAAGTAGTCATGCAGTGAGCCAGGCCTTAGCACATGGACTGCTTTAAATGCCTATGCAGTATGGATGCAGTCCTCTAATCACCTACACAGTTGTGTTTCACATCTTCAATTCCCTAGTTAGTATTCATACTCTTCTAGCAAACACCCTGTGAGTCACCAAGTGTGTCTCCTTATAGTACTGTCATTATTTAGTCAGTTAGCATGTAGTCTTTTAGTGAGGTATGCTTTAGGGCATGAACTGCTTCAAAGTAGTATGCACTATGCATGTAGTGTTTTAACGATCGTCACACTTGTGGTTCAGGGCTATAGTTTCTTAGTCAGTTTTTATATAAAATGTGTTTGTACAGTAATGGAATAGTATAAATTTGAAAGTTATTAATATACATTTATTTGTTATTCTTTTTTACAGATACAGAACAGGAGTGTATCTCATCTGTTTGCACTCTTCTCGTGCAAGATTGTTTGGATGAAGGGTCCTTAGGTGTTTGATCATACTTGCTGTGCCGCACGAGTATTTTTTGTTAGGATCCCCTCGTAACAGAACTCTTTGGCAAATCCTGCGAATGAAGAAGGTGGCATTGGTCTTTGTTTGCCCCTTGGAAAAAGTAAAACATTTCTTCACCACTGAAGAAAAACGTTGTGGGCGTGGTGCCTTCTGCAAAAAAAATTCCTCAGATTCGGTAAATATTTTAAAGCGGCAACATTTACAGTTTTTGTAAATTAAACTTATAACATTTTGTTAGCTGTATGCATTTTATATATCTGTGATTTGTTTCTTGTGGTATTTTGTTGAGAGTACCATGTTGTTTTTTTAACAATCTTTCTCATTTTCCAGGTCTGTCGTCGACATCCGTGGTTCCCACAGGAGTGTTCCGCCTTGTTGTTTTGTATTATTGTTGTTACATTTTGTTTATTAGTTTATTGTTTATATTTATGTTAATAAAAAAATAAAGTTTGAAAATAGTTTATTGTTTATATATTTATTATTATAAAAAATAAAGTTTGAAAAAAGAATCATAATGTTTTTGGTTGTTCTCTTAACTGCTGTGTGACTCTTTCTTTATCTTATTACTGTTATTTGATAGAGTCCACCATGGTGTTAAATTTTGGGGCACTTATCGCTGGAATACTGGTGATATCTGCAGTTTGCACCAACTTCTGAATAGTGTGTTAGATTTATCTCAACTTTACTTCCGATAAAGTGCTGATTATGAAATGGAGAGTAGCTGTTCCTGTGCAAAAAGACACGAGGTGCACCTTTGCGATTTATTCTAAATACTAAAATCCTGTATTGTATTGCACTGAGGTATTGGCTGCACTTACAGTGTACACACAAAATCTATTAAGAAATCTCATTGTATTTATATTGATTGGGAATAGTGCGTCAGGTGCTGGAGCTTGACGAGATACACTGCTCAGATCGTATATTGTTGTGCACACGAAAAAAATCACATCACAACTTTCACACCAATTGCAATGCGAAACAAATTCCGGCGATAAGACACGTTAGCACCGGGGATTTTACACCTGCTTTCTGCTGGTGTTAAGCAGGACAACTACCTGCACCATGAAAGGGAACACAGCCAAGAGCCACACCAGAACACCCACAGGTGCCATAGAGTCAATGAGCATGATACAGGGATAGGCGTTAGGGCCAGAAGACTCATCTCAACAACTCCAGGACTGCCAATGCCCCCCAAACCCACATCTTAGTAAGTGTGTCCCTGTGGTCATTGTCTTAGCATGATAGGCACGAGCCCTGCTGTCACCTCAGCGTTGGCAGTGAGCCTGGAGTGTAGCTACGTACGCATCCTCCTGCATGCACAACTGGCGTGTGCTGGTCTGTCGTTCACAGGTCAGTGCAGGGGTGTGCCTATCCGGCAAGGGGAACGGGGTGTCTCGGACATGACTGTGCACAGGAAGTGCGGTAAGTGTGTCTCGGTGTTCTGGTGTGGCCTGTTACAAGAGACGCAGCAGTCAATGTTGTAAAGTGCCATGCACCACCTCCAAACGGCACTGTGATGTTGTAGTTGGAATGTAGCAGGACATGCGCAAATAGGCATTACAATGGCATACCGTACGAGTGTACGAGATACAACAGCTCACCGTACAAAAGTGTGGGGGCTCGTGGGAGGGAGGAGCAGCCGTTTGGAAACATAACACACAGTGAACTCGACCATGTGCCACATGCTGGGCATCTCATCCATGATGACCACGGTCGCAGACATCCCACAACACCAACGACTGGCCTTTGTACACATCCTGTATGAATGCATCATGATTTTCACTTCTATGCTCGTTCAGTGGTGTGATGTTGGCAGGTTGTGTGACTTGTGCTCTTTGTTGGTGTGTTTCATTTTGGCCATTGTTAGTCTATATGTGTGTTGTACTTAATTGTGCATGTGTGCCATTCTGCCCATCCCCCCCACTCCCTGCTTCTTCCTCTTCCTAGTGCTGTTGTGTCTATAATTTTGTTGCTGCACACATAAATACATGTAAAGAATAAATTAGAATAGTTCCTTGATTCTTTTAGGTTTCAAAACTTCTCTATTGGTTTCTTTTTAATTTTCCATATGAACCGTTTTTTTAAATATTCAACAACACATAGAAGTCAGAAGTGCAACGTATTCTATCAACACACTTTCTAGAACATTCTACAATATGTGCAGGTTAAAAGTTCATACATTTTTAAAAACTTTACGATATTTTTTTGTAACATTTCCTTGAACATTTAACGACACGGTTGACGATTGTTTTAAGTTCGAACAGTGCCTTCCAAATGCAAGTAGCAGGTGTGGTTGACCTGAGCAAATTTTATCCTATGATATGCACTCCACGTTGAAACTGCTTTTTCTTAACCAATCACAAAGATGCTTTTCCACAAAACTAATGTGCACCCTACTTTTAAAAAAATAATGCTTTTCATGATATCTTCAGAGATAAGTTGTAGATAGGAATTAGCATTTAAAAAAACATTGAAATTCACTGAAAAAACCAAAGGTTTCAGGGGCGTTAAAGTTAGGAATTGGCATTTAAAAAACCTTAGAAATTCACTGAAAAAACCATAGGATTCAGGGGTGTTATAGTTAGCTGGACATTTCGCTCGTATGAAACCCTAGAAATTCCCCTGTTATAGTTAATTCAGCTAACTATAACTCGCGCCCCCGCAATGCACTGCTGATGACGTCACATATTACATCACTCATGACATGGTCAGTGACATCACTGATGACATCACTGATGACATCTCAAATGACATCACTGATGACATCATCCATTGAGTATGTGTTTCTGAACAGTTTTATTATGTTTAATATATATAGGGAAAGGCCTGTTGAAAAATAAGTGGGTGTACAAGTGTATGAATGAATGATTTTCTAGGTGCGTAACTGAGTCTATAAGTGAGTCATTAAATGTATCTTAATGCAGACTAGTGACTAAACTGTGTGATTTTGGAGATTTTGTCATTAGTCCATGTATGCACTGCAACCTGGAGCTAAGGTCAGATGTAAGTGTGAAGAAGCGCCGATTGGAGCAAGGTGACAACTGCTGAGGGTAGAGGCGCTGCGTCTCCAAATGGGAAAACAAGCTGAGGCGAGGAAAGGATGGGATTATGTGTGGGGTATGCCACATATATATTTAATTACTAGAAGACAGTCCTGCTCCCATCTCATTGTCCAGGCCTGACACTGTTCTCCGCATCCTGGAACTTTTAGCTCCGAGTATATAATTGGATAAACAGTAGTACACGTACCCTTGACCCTGTCCACAGGCAGGTCGCTCTCCCACGCCGCACAGCACCACCTGTGTGCATGTGTCCCCTGCTCGCTGCGGCTCCTGTAACTTGAGGCCGCTCTGCCTCGTTCACCTGGTAATTTTCCTTGTGCCTTGATTCTTGTGCCCTTTGTGTTTTGATTTGCCCCTTTTACCTCTGTATCCTTGTGCTTGCCACTTTTTGCCTTCTGTGCCCTGTACTTTTCCCATTTTGCTTCTGTGCCCTTGTGCTGCCCCTTTTGCCTTCTGTGCCCTCGTGCTGCCCCTTTTTGCCTTCTGTGCCCTGTACTTTGCCCCTCTTGCCTTTTGTGCCATTGTGCTTGCCTTTTGTGCCCTTGGGCTTGCCCCTCTGCCTGCTCTCTGTCCATTTTTCCCTGCTGCTGCATCCCCTGCGGCCCCGCCTCCCTGCTCACCCATTCGCTGCCCCACTACCGCCTCCCAAATGCTCCTCCCCCCACCTCCCCTTATATGGTGGCCGCTGTGTGGCTGCGCCGCTGGTGCGCCGAAGGTGTGCCTAAGGCAAGCCCGTCTGCGCCTGTCCATGCCTGGACCACGCCCAGCACCAGAACCCCTGACCCCTCATGCCACAATGCCCATCTCTGCTACGATACCAGCACCCTACACGCACTCAACACTGGGCGATCACACACCTGCTTCCTGGCCACCCCGAAGCGCACCCACAGACCCTCATGCTGCCGGAACTGCAGCTTCACCTGCATCCGACCCACCAACCCACCCACTGTGAAAGAACACAACCACCTTAGATGCATCCTTCTCAACACCCACTCTGCCCGCAAACACGCCGTTGAACTATGAGACCTACTCGACTCAACCGCCCCAGACATCACCTTCCTAACAGAGACCTGGATGAACGAGTCCTCGACACCCGACATCGCCATAGCCATCCCAGACAGCTACAAGATCACCCGCAAAGACCGCACCAACGGAGTAGGAGGCGGAATCGCCATCATCCACAAGAACACCCTCAAGGTCTCGACCAACTTTGACGACACTCTCAGCACCGCCAAACACCTACAATTCTGGATCTCCACAGACCCCAACACCACCCTCAAAGGAACTCTCGTCTACAGACCCCCCAGACCCCGGCCTCAGTTCAGCGACTCCATCACCGACTTCGTCAGTGCACACGCCTCACCTCCACGGACTACATCCTCCTTGGAGACCTGAACTTCCACCTCGAGAACAACAATGACATCAACTCCACCACCCTGATTGACAACCTCGCCAACCTCGGACTCAGACAGCTCGTCACAACACCCACCCACTCCGCTGGCGACACACTCGACCCCATCTTCTCCGCAAGCTCCCACGTCTCCTTCAGCCACACCACCGAACTCCACTGGACCGACCATCGCTGCATCCACTTCACCTTCTGGAAACCCACTACGCACCACCGCACTCAACGGATCCCACGCTGCAGCTGGAGCAAAATCACCGAAGACCAGCTAAATGACGCCCTCGCACGAAGTCCACCCGCCGTCCCGACTGACCCCAACCCCGCCGTCAGCAACCTCAGATGCTGAATCGACGACTGCACTGACACTCTCGCCTCGTTCAAGAAACCCTCCAACAGACGCACCAACAAGAATGGCAACGCGAACAGACACCGGAGAACCACGGAGCCCACAAGAATGCCATCTGCCAACACCATCACCTCATCAGATCTGCCAAAAGGACCTACTTCAAGGACCACCTCGTCAACAATGCATTGACACTCGCGCCCTGTTCAAGAGACCCTCCAACAGATGCACCAACAAGAATGGCAACGCAAACAGACACCGGAGAACCACCCAGCCCACAAGAACGCAATCCTCCAACACCATCACCTCATCAGATCCGCCAAAAGGACCTCCTTCAAGGACCGCCTCGACAACAGCGCACACAACAGCAAAGAGCTCTTCAACATCACGAAGGAACTCTCCAACCCCAGCTCCAACACCAACAACATCCCACCATCGTGAGACCTGTGCAACACCATGGCCCCCTTCTTTCATCGCAAGATTGCAGACATCTACGATAGCTTCAACAACCCCACCACCCCAACAACCAACGACACCTCAGACCCCACGGTCACCACCCACAATGACCCCTGCTCACCTGGACCAACATCAACAATGAGGGCACCATTAAAATCATGAACACCATCCACTCCAGCTCCCTGTCTGACCCATGCCCTCACCACATCTTTCACAAAGCCAGCACCACCATCGCACCCCATCTCCGAAAAGCCATCAACATCTCTTTCGAGACCGTGACCTTCCCGGAGAGCTGGAAGCACCCCAAGATCAACGCCCTGCTCAAGAAACCCAAGGCTGATCCGAGGAACCTCAAGAACTTCCGTCCCATCTCATTGCTCCCGTTCCTGGCGAAGGTCATAGAGAAAACCGTCAACAAACAGCTGACCTGCTACCTCGAGGAGAACAACATCCTGGACCTGTCCAAGTCCGGGTTCCGCAGCAACCACAGCACCGAAACTGCCCTCATCGCCGCCACCGATGACATCAGGACCCTGCTGGACAATGGCGAAACTGCGGCCCTCATCCTCCTGGACCTATCAGCCGCCTTCGACACTGTCTGCCATCGCACCCTACACACACGCCTCCACAACGCAGGGATCCAAGACGAGGCTCTGAATTGGACCACCTCCTTCCTCACCGGCACAAGCCAGAGTATCCACCTTCCCCCCTTCCGCTCCGAAGCCACCAAAATTATCTGCAGGGTACCCCAAGGATCATCCCTCAGCCCGACACTGTTCAACATCTACATGGCCCCGCTCGCCCGCATCGCCAGACTGCACGACCTCAACATCATCTCCTACACCGATGACACACAGATGATCCTCTCCCTCACCAAGGACCCCCTCACTGCCAAAACTAACCTCCGCGAAGGGATGAAAGCCATCACCACATGGATGAACAACAGCCGTCTGAAGCTGAACTCAGACAAGACAGAGGTCCTCATCCTTGGCTCGACCCCCTCAGCCTGGGACGACTCCTGCTGGCCAATTGCCCTGGGAGCCGCACCGATACCCACCGACCACGCTCGCAACCTGGGGTACATCCTTGACTCAACGCTCTCCATGACCAACCAAGTCAACGCCGTCTCCTCTTCCTGCTTCAACACCCTCCGCATGCTCTGCAAGATCTACAGGTGGATCCCCACCAACACAAAAAGAACGGTCACCTATGCCCTTGTCAGCAGCAGGGTGGACTACGGAAACGCCTCTACGCTGGAGCACCGGCCAAACTGCTGAAACGACTATAACACATACAAAATGCCTCTGCCCACCTGATCCTCGACATCCCTCGACATAGCCACATCACACCCCACCTGAGAGACCTGCACTGGCTCCCCATCAACAAGAGGATCACCTTCAAGTTCCTCACCCACGTACACAAGGCACTCCACGACACAGGGTCAGCATACCTCAACAGTCAACTCACCTTCTACACCCCAAACAGCCAGCTCTGCTCCACCGACCTCGCTCTCGCCACTGTCCCCCACATCCGAAGAACGACCTCCAGCGGCAGATCGTTCTCCTGCCTAGCTGCCAAGACCTGGAACACCCTCCCTATCCACCTACGGCAGACCCAGGACCGACTAACCTTCAGGAGGCTACTCAAGACCTGGCTATTCGAGCAGTAGCAGCACCCCCCCTAGCGCCTTGAGACCCTCGCGGGTGAGTAGTGCGCTTTAAAGTGCCATGATTGATTGATTGATCGAAGGAGAGAATCGCCGGTGCCTGAAAACCGGAGCCTCGCGGGCTTCCTTCTGCTGCTTCCCGCTTTCTGTAAGCAGAGCCGTCCAGAGGCAAGAATCCTCCCGTCTCCCTGCAATTCAGCCGACGGCTGTGAGGAGAACCGCTCAGCCCCCACGGGAATGGTGAGTGGGGCCGAGCTTCAGGGCATTGAGCTCCAATCACTGTGAAGGCGGGAGCATTACCCATTCTGGGCTGGGGCAGAGGAGGCGGAGCAAAGTGTGGGCTTCCCTCCCCCTCGGAGTCCAAGATTGCCTAGGGTATTTCTTTTGTGTTGCTCTGAGTTAGTGGCAAAGATTGGTGTCCGTGGCGGTACTGCTGGAACGCGGGCACCTACTGAAAGACCCTGCAGGGTGAACAGAGCCCTGTCTTTGGAGGACAAAGGGAGTTAAAGGCTGCCCAGATGGCCCCCAAGGAAGGCCAAGTGGCCTAGAATCATTCTGTGTGTTGGTGTAGCCTAAGGTGCAATGAGGTTTATGCCCAAGAGGGGCTAATGAGGTATGCACCGGGCTAGTTGTACTGTGACCAGTGTTCACCACAGTACACTGTGGCAGATTATGATTTATGCATAGGGCGGTGAGGCTACCTGTGATGCACCAGTAGTTACTGGTGGTGGCTTTCTACTTATGTGTTGATGCCTAATGTTCTACTACAGTGGTCATGCATGATGTGTTTATGCTTGTGAGTTATTGCATAATATGTCTATCCCTATGATGCCTATTGCATAATGTGCTTATGCCTACAGAGGTTGCGTAATGTGATTATACGCAGGATATTTTATGCCTAAGGTGATGCTAAGTACAGTATTTCGCCAGTTGTTACTGGTTGTGTTTCATATGTATTACTAGTGCTTTCAAAAGGTTCCGACAGTGGCCCGATTGGCTCTGTCCTGTATATAATCCCCTGTGAATATTGCCTAGTGACAGTTGGCACAGTGTATATGTGTGACTATGGTTCTAATGTGTTTTGGATAATACAAAGGCTATTTTTTATATAACCTTGTGGGGGTTTCTTTTGTGTTGTGGCTAGTGTGTTGCTGCTGTGTGAGTGTGCTGCGCAAACGCTTTACACATTGCCTTTGGGATAAGCCTGACTGCTCGTGCCAAGCTACCAATGGTGTGAGCAGGGGTTATCTTCTGTGTGTAACTCCCTTGCCCTGACTTGGGTGGTGGTTTCTGCCTGGCTTTGGCGCATGCCCTAGACAACCAGAAATCCCATTTCTAACAGCTCTACTGCTAACTACTTTCATAAAAATACTTGAGTAAATTGTCTAAACATTTCAGAGAGAGTCTTGGCTATTTGGAAGTGGAGTTTGTGGCAAGCACAGGTGAGGATTTTTTGCAACAGATCTGATCAAATGAGAATGGGAAGACCTGAATAAATGTGCAGATGCATTCTGACCCACCTCCACGACCTTTAAGGTGTGAATACTGAGATCCCTCAATTTGGAAAGGCAGACTATATAGGGACTGATGTATCTGGTAGATTTTTAAATCAGGGAAAACATGCTACCTCTTTGGATCTGTAGATTGTAAGGTGGATGCTTTACAGATTCAACTTTCAGCAGGTTTGAATTTGGCCATGCATGCTGGAACTTATGCTAGCTATGCCTTTCAGTCTCTTGTCAAGGATTTTCAGAAGTTTTTCTTGGCCAGTCAGAATGGGGAATATTTCGCTGGGCATATGGTCACCTTGGAAACACATACCAAATTCCTATCAAAGGTTTCTTTTTACCATATCAGAGTTACTTTCTTAGCTTCTTGAGCAACAGTGACCATTCATCAACAGATTTTCACGAGAAGCTAGAAAGCTGAAGGAATACATTAGTCCTTTATGTTCAAGATGCCATTTTCAGGTCATCACCTGTTTGGCCCTCAATACAAGAAATTGGTATTGAAGGCCTTCAAAACTTGTTAACTCTTCACAGCTATTGAAAAATCCAGATCTTATCCTAGCAGATATAGGGCCGGATTTATAAGTTGATCGAAATGGAACTCTGTTGCAACAGTGATGTTGTTTCTCCCTGCCAATCTATAGTCTGCTTGACTGATTTAAATGTGGGTGAACCATGGTTTGATGACAGTAGAGACTGCTCCCTCTCTGCCATGGTCAAACTCCTTTGAAGGCCTGATGTTGTATTTATTTTCAAAAAGAAAATCCCGTTTTGGGATTTTCTTTTTGAAAATACACAGAATTGTAACTTTGACCTTTGTGTCTGTCCTGTTTGATGGAGCCTACACGTAAAGTTACAATGCATTGAGAGCACCAGCCATGACGGCGGTTCCTGTCAATGCATGTAATGTCCGCTGGGCCAGCGGATATTTCAATATTTCGCAGGAGGCACCTCCATGAGGACAGCGAAGTAATTTAGCCCATTGTCCTAATGGATGAAGGGCCATCCACCCAAATGAAAATTGGGCCCTTAGTTCCTTTTCATGGTGCAAAAGTGCATGACTGTTCCCATGCTCTTCATGCAAATATGGTGTTAAGGCACGCAACAAAAACATAAAGGGCCTTATTTATGAGAAGTGACGTATCGCTGCATGAAAACAGCGATGCGTCACTTCTCAGTGCACCCTCCTTGTGACATGATGGATGCATCATATTTACTGTTTGACGCATCATGTCACAAGGAGTTACAGATATGTCAGTATTTATGATGTATCTGTAGGCGCAAAAGTGACACATTGCTGGGGTGTGTCTGAAACCAGAAGCAACTCCTGCGATGTGTCCTTTCACAAGGGGCAAGCCCCATGTGAAAGAGTCTGCATCAGTCTTATGCCTGCTGTGAGGCAGGCGTAAGTTATTGAAGCATTGGCGTACTAGTGGTGGCGCACTGAAATCTCATAGATTGCAATGCACCATTTCTACAAGGCATTTTGCGGGGAAACACCCACCCTGCCTACATTATACCTGGAAAAGGTACAATGTGACGCAGGGGTGTACAAAATGGCACCTCAGCCTAGATGCGTCTCTTTGTAAATAGGGCGCAAAATGGCGCATATTTTACCCCGCCAGTGCATTACATTAAGTTACGCACTGGCAGCGTCAAAGTGACGCAAGGCATCATAAATAAGGCCCAAATGTTCTTGAAGACCTCTCACTGCCTCCTCACTATTCAAGACTCCCAGGCACTAATTGTAACCCGGGTTCTTTGTCTCTTCCAGTTGGGGGGATGACTCATTCCTACAACGCTTGGCTATAGTCTGTCTCTGGTCATTTTGTTTAAGACATCTTCGAAGGGTATACAAATTGAATTTTCAGTAAATCTGCTGATTTAGGTGTATGGATGATAACTTAGTCTAAGGATCTCCTGAAATAGGTGGGCTTGCAAGCCGAGACTCAGAAACTAATAAGAAAATAACAGTGCTACCAGTCCTGGCAAAATAATAGGATCAAGCGTTTTTACTTTTGCATTTCTATTGGGAAAGAAAACTGGTGGGTTTCTATACAACATCGAGTTTAAAGCACTGCATTTTGTCATCCTCATCACCCATTTTAAGATAGACATTTTACAGAAGATTCTGCCAATGGTATTCCCCCTGGAATTTAATTACATTTATGCAGTTGCATGAGGCATACCTAAACTACCAGATAAGTGTAGCATACCAGAGGTTCTGTCTAGACAATAACAATTTCTAGTTATTTCCTTCAGATGCAAGTCATCTCCGGTGATACTTCCAAAGGTGCTAGAACCTCTGATTACAAGTGAGAATGGTCAATCCATATCCAGAAGTCTGTCATCGCAGGACATGTTCACATTATGCAAGCTACTTCAGGAACATGGCTTTCCATAGAACTGGAAAAAGTCTCATCTTTATAAATTTCTACATCTTCAGTATATTAGGGCTACATTAAAGACAGATATTAGCTGATTCCTTCTTCCACCAGACAGGGTTTAGAAGCTGAAACTTTATTTTTCACAAATCAGAAACTGTTCTCAATGGTGGCTCACGCTACAGGACAGTATGTCAGAAGCTCTTCCATTTCTCCGATGGGCACCTCTACATTTAAGAATTCCGGTACATTACATCCTTAGGATTTGGTCAACCTAAGTGACAATCTTCAGAATTCCATTCCTGTCCTTCTACAGATTATCCAGGAATTAGAGTGGTGATTAGAGTTGGCCTCTTTTGATGAAGGGGTTTGTTATGCCCTGCATAGTAATTTCATATCTTGCAGTTTCCCAGTTCTCCTGCTGTTCAGCCACAGTGTGTGTTTGGAGTAGAATGTTGAGAAGACCTGTGATGCATAGAATGTTGGGAGTCTGACTGGGTGAGAGATGACAGTTACAGATGGGCTGAGCAGCAGGCAGGCTGCTCCTGGTGGGGTTTGCTGTGGCATAAGACCAAGGACTGACCACTGGGCTAACCTACATTACCTTATCCTGTTACCTGTACTACCTGTTTGATGTACCTGTGAACCTACTTGCTGTACAACTGGAATAAAGGTACTAAAGATCTTACATGGCTAACAGCGTCTACTTCATGTGAGAGTACAACATTATTTTTGGCGACGAGCGAGAGTTGGAAACGTACTCACTGCCTGGGAGATGGTACAGTAACAAGAAGAAGAAAGAAGAAGAAATTTCTTACAGCGCAACTAAAGAAGTAACTCAAGATGTCACTAGCAACAGAAGAAAGTGGCACAGCACTCTTCGCAACCCCACCAGTGTCCTGTACATCGGACAGCCCAAGCAACAGAGTGCTGTACAATGTGGTTGTGCGTACACCCACAAGTTCTGCGCCTAAAGGGAAAGTTAATGGCTTGGAAGTATATGTCTACAAGTACTTTGGCGCAGCAAAGATCAAGACAAACGTGGACTGCTGTTTAACGCCATATTTTGATGATGCCTGGTGTTGGCGTTACTTTGGAGGTGCATGAGGGTTACAGCACACGTCAAGTCTGACATCTGGAGGTGGTTTTCATGTGCTTGAAAAAACGATTTTACCTCTTGATTTTACGTGGTTTGGGTACAAGGATCTACAATGTTTTTGATGGATCTGTTGGTTGTTTCTTCTCACAACGATGTGGTTTTAAAGAAATATGAGCATTGTGGGCCATCCTCAGCGTGGAGAATTCACACGAAGGAAAGTGTGTGATGTGCAGTGACACTGGCAAGTTTTGGATGAGTACGAGCCTCTCTTTGGAGTGGCAGGTGAGACTTATTTTTGTGTTTGTCTTGGGTTTTTAGTCCATTCTGAGACCTTAGAGTCGCGGTGTTTCTCAACCGCCTATTTGTTTTTCAAATTCAAACGTGGCACGAGCTCTGTATGGCTCGTGAAATCTTACCTCCATGAAGACGCTCGTGGCTTCGTGTGGTCCTCTATGACGTCCTCCGGAGTCTGCACTGCTTGTTATGCGATGCTTGGCGCTCAGAGCGTGCCGTGAGCCACTCGACACGGCGTGATGAAGCGTGGCGCCATTTTGAGGTTGGCGATCGCCCATAAGTTTTGTTGTTCAGCAGATTCGGCCAACCACGTAACTGTAACATTTTGCCCTGTGTCCTCTATAATCTTTTTCTGAAGCACGAAGATGATCGAGAAGGTCTTCTCAACTGGTGTGTGAGCGGGCTGCTGATGGTCCAGGTGTTTGATTGCTACACCAGCGGTGAGTGGAAGTTTATGGTTCCTTCAGTTTTAAGAGTATCCGGTGGCAAAAAAAAAAAAAAAAGTTCTTGGATCTACTTTTTGGCGCTGGACTTCTGGAATGTTAAATTCAGAGAATGTTCCTGTTTCTGAACATCGGGGCTGAACATTATGCAATGACTATTTGGAGCGTTGGTGATTTTTCTACTCTAACGGTGGAAATGTTTTCGGGTGAGAAATCGCTCACCGGTGCATACAGTTTTAAGATGTTTTGCATGAAAAATGTTTGCATATTTTATGTAAAGTGTTTTTGGAGTGTGATTTTCCACAGTATTTGTTTCCCTTCATATGGGTAGGACATATAATGTCGGGGTGGTAATCACAGGTTCATCTCTAGTTTCAGTGGTGTGGTTCAGTTAACGCTCATCGTATAGTTACAGTACCCTTAGGCAAGGGATGCCCTATTAGTGTTGTTGGGCAGAGGCTACACGTATGCCTGATTTTGTTTGTTAGTGTAAAGTTGAGGTGTCTACTCCTACTCCTCAGTGGTTCTAATTCCACAGGTTGCCCTCTTAGTGTCTTTATGGGGCTGTGTTTACACGTTCCCTATTTTAGGGATGGGTATGGGTTTGGTTCTAGTTCCTTCCCATTTAGAGTTATTGGAACCCCTGCTCTGGGGTGGGTATGTGGTCATGTTACACATTAAGCGGTACACGCGGCCTGTTTATTGAGGCGAGTTGGTGAGTGAGATTTCTTCTCACAGGTCCCATTTTATAGGGATGGTCATGGTCTGGGTACGAGCCCCTTTCCATAGTGTGTAACACGCAGCCTTTACTAAGGTGAGTTATGGGTATTGTTCCCATTAAAGGTTTAGAGATTAGTTTCTTACGGTAACCCGGACGCGGGTCATGTTTTCTTGGTTCTCACCAGTTAACATAATATTTTACCCTCTCTGGGTTGGTTTTGATTTATGGGTACGGTTCCCCTACACAGGGTGTATCTTTTTGTTGTGTGGTCCCATATTCATTGTTAAAGTCATAGGCCCTTGCATTAGGGTGGACTTTAGGGTCATAATCCCGAGTTTTTGTACCTCACAAGAGGAGTGAAGGTTTGCTTTTAGTCATCTTCACAACGTATGTGAGTTTCTTTATGCTAGGAACTGTGTTTTTTACTTGTTCCCTTTCTTTAGGGATTGTACTATAGAGTTGGTATGTGTCGGATGGGTCCCATGCTTTTCTAGGTCATTCCTACTCAGGATGTGCATGCATGGGAGTTAGACTCAAATACAGTGGCAAGGTGGTTACCTTTTGTCTAACGCGATGACACTTTCTCATTTTTGTTTTTGGGAGAGGATGGGTTGTTGTACTCAATTTTTATAATTGTTGTATTCTATCTGTTCTCTACTTTGAATGGTTCATTATCTCTCGTGATGTTCTTATTTGCACATCCCTGGTTTTGTTTCATTCTTTTCTTGGGTAATTTTGCTATCTTTGAGACTTGGCAATATGTGCTTTTTGCGGGTTTGTTCCCCTTTTGCTATACGCTACCTATTGTCTCAATCTATTGTATTTATTTAATTACAAGTGTATTTTCTTTTGTGTATGGCTTGCTCATATTGCATTGTTGCATTTCCATAGTACAAATGTCACTTTTGTTTTTCATTTTAAAAGAAGGGGGATATGTTATGCCCTGCATAGTAATTTCATATCTTGCAGTTTCCCAGTTCTCCTGCTGTTCAGCCACAGTGTGTGTTTGGAGTAGAATGTTGAGAAGACCTGTGATGCATAGAATGTTGGGAGTCTGACTGGGTGAGAGATGACAGTTACAGATGGGCTGAGCAGCAGGCAGGCTGCTCCTGGTGGGGTTAGATACTACCAAGGGAGTTTGATACTACAAAGGTGTTTGCTGTGACCTAGTACCAAGGACTGACCACTGGGCTAACCTACATTACCTTATCCTGTTACCTGTACTACCTGTTTGATGTACCTGTGAACCTACTTGCTGTACAACTGGAATAAAGGTACTAAAGATCTTACATGGCTAACAGCGTCTACTTCATGTGAGAGTACAACAGGGTTCTTCTTGACCATCCACTTCAGGTCACAATAAATACAGTGGCAAGAGTTCGGGAGTCACTTGTGACTTTCTTTCTTCCCAGGGAATTCAGTCAAGGTGGGGGTTTTATATTTCCCCGACTGGTAGGCACTGGCAGCTGTAAGGCAAGCATTGCACTTGTTTCAGTCTCATCTTTTGAAAACTTGTGTGCTGTCAGACAAACATCATAGCCACCAAAGCTTACATCAACCATCTGAGCAGTACCAGGAATTTTTATTCAAATTATTAGCAACATTGGCTTATGTGAAGAGGGCCATGTAACATCTCTCTCAGTCATCTACATCAGCACCACATCAGAGGACTGGTTCATTGTCAGGAAGATACCCTCAAAAGGGATTTCCCCTCTTATCTGTACTTCAGTTTGACTCCCAGAGGTTCTCAGTATTATACATGGGGTTTGGCTTTCTTGTTTTTAATCTTGTTGCCTCTGTGAACAATGCCTCAGTACTTCTTCAAGTTTCAGTTTTCGAAGGCATGGGCAGTAGATGACCTCTTCTGCCAGTGGCAGACAGGTCTGCTATATGATTTCCCTCTAATTCTTGTGATCTGGAGACTGCTTCTTCAGATTTGCCAGTTGCAGCCTTGAGTGGAGTGACCACTCTCCTTGGTCTAAGAATGTCCATCTGTCTGCTCCTCAGACATCTGTCTGACAGAAGTCAGAGGGAAGGGAGTGGATTCCTGCATTACTTCCATCTCCCTTGAAGTCCTTGGCTTTGCTGTCTTCCACTCTCCAAAGGTTTTGATTGGTGGCAAGGATCATGAAAGGTTAAGTTATCAGTGTTTGAATTTTTGTTTTTGAATAGTGGCTTCTGGGGTTTGGAACTCTCATCTTTAAAGGCTTATAAGCAACCTTGGACTATCTTTCAGAATTGGAGATGGTTAAGGATGTATGTCCTTTGGACTCTGAAGGGGCTTCATCCTATAGTTTCTTATGTATGGTTTCTGCAATGGATTGGCTCTCTTCAGTCTAAAGTTTCAATGGTCAGCCATTAGGGTTCAGAGAACCTTGAGGGTGTTTTATGGATTTGGATGTTTATGCTCCCAGTCTTGTGAGAACTGGTCTTTGGTATGACTCATTTCCAGGTCTCTCAGTCCTCCCTGGGATTTTCCTTTTTTCTAGATTCTAAAGGTGCCTTCATTTCATCTCTCGCATGACATTTCCTTGAAGTTGTTTTGTCCCTAAGTATTTTTTATCACAGCCATAATTTCGTCCACATGAAATTAATCATTTGTGTGTATTCACCCCTCAAGCCTGTTTCGGATAGAGTAGGTTTCACGTTTGGACCAAATTTTGTTACTAGAATTCCCATTCTGCAGAACTTTGAACAGGAGATGTGTTTTGCATCATTTTTTCTGAACAAACTAAGAAGGAGAGAAGGCTCCGCATACCCTTGATGTTCAAAAAGCAATTTCCACCAACCTTAAAATGACAAAGGATTCTCTGTGATTTCCTCTTTGTCAATTGTTGGCCAAGCAAAATAGCTTTTATACCCCTTTTCCTCCCTCAGCAGCTGAAACAGGTCTGTTTTTTCAACATCCTATTCTACAGAGGGATCTGACATCAATTCTTACATTAATGGGAGCCCATACTCAAAGAGATGTTGGTTCCTTGGGCTGAATTCCAAGTTTCTCCTGTTTCTGATATCTGTAATGCAGCCTCTAGTGCAGTCCTCTCCTGTTTAATTCTTTAGTAGTGTTGTTAGGTGGGTGATAGAGGGGAGCGGGAATTTGGTTCCAAAGTAATAAAAATTACTGTGCATTTGCTGCATCTAGTTTCACATGGCATTTTATGTTTATGTATATATGGAATATTCAGACTGTAATAATAACTTTGGAAAGGGCTGCAATGCAGCCTAGTCCAGGTTGGCGGCCCCTGCCTGACCACCTTCTAAAGCACAGAGGAGCATGCTCCTCCCTTCCAGGCATCATACTTCACTTCCCACTAACATCCTCCCCTGTCCTTCCCTCCAGCCAACCTGCCACGCTCCCTTTCACACCAACTGCTCAAAGTAAGTAGTTGGTAAACTTCCATGGAACTTGGAATCCTGTGAAAAATGTTGCACATTAAATCTGGTCTGCACAGACATTACTCATTCTGTGGCTTGTAATTTCCAGTTGAATGAAATATGGGCAGAGATACAGTCTGGAATGGGTCACTTTGGTCACCAGGTATTTCCATATATATTCCCTTCCACCTTATAATATGATCCAATGTGAGGTTAAATGTGTGCATCCACAGTAGAGTGAGACACACCCTCTGTAGAAATTGAAATACTACTGTGTATGGGCCTCATTTAGAGTGTCACTGAGCCAGCGAATCTCGGCAAATCAGTGATGTTCCCAGCCACTGTTCTATTTAGGGTTTTGGAAGTACTGTTTTAACACTGACCGAGCAGGGAGAAAACTCTGTGTGTGCCAGGACATTTGCTTGTTACACAGAGAAAAAAAAGTCCCTGAGTGCTCACACCAGCTTCTTTTCTTATGTACCATCCACGGTCCAAACTTTGATGACCCAGTATTATTTGATGCTATGAGTATCGCACTGGTTTAATGAGAGGAGTTGGTGATAATATGTGGTGATTCTAATTGAATAGGAATGAAGATGTGAGTAGGAATACAGAGGTATGAGGACAGTCAGAGCCACTAATAATCTTTTCGCCAAATCTCTGGTGGTGTTGATTGCTGTCCCTTACTAAAGATGAATTAATCAGAATCAGGATATACATGTTTTTCCACTCACAAACAGTATTCATATATTGACCTGTTCCTATACCCTAAAGCAATTTTAGGACAGGCCAGCTGGTTAAGATATTGCAAACTATCCTTAGATCACAATCCTTAGATATTACAGTTTACATTAGGTCAAAACAAAATGTGGGCTTTGTGCCTTTAGAAAAAGCCATTTTGTGGACTCAAAGGCTCTGATTTGACCATTGTGACCGTGAAATTACTTTGTACATGAGGGTCCCAACTCATAGAGCAGATGTAGGATCAACTATTTATTTTTAGAGGGACTTATTGGCTCACACTACCTGTATAGCACAGTACCAAATTGTAAACATGCATCAAGCAGGGAGTGATTTTGAACATGTACAATAGCTAAAAAGACTTCTTGAAATCAGAAATATCACCAAGGTGTTCTAAAAATAATTCTTGAAAAGCGTAATGAAAGACCGAAATAATGTGATTTAAGTATGATTTTTTCTTTGATAACTAAAATATTTGTTTATATTTGTACCTAAAATATTTGGTTTTAATTGCTTTTAAAATATTTATTGGTTTTAACCCCTCTAGTGCTGGGCCTTAACCCACCACCTTTTCACCGCCCCACTAATAGTCCCCCCTCAGTGCTGAGACATTTTTTGGGTATTTGGAGTAGTTCATGCTTAGGTCTCCATAACTTTTTATCACGTTACATGGTTCCAACATGGATGTACACTGAGCAAGGGGCCCCCTAATCAATCTTGAGTTTTGGGATTGTAATGCCCTGAGTCCTTTATTCTTGGCATTGAGATTACATGCCTTTTTGAGCCAATGTCACCCACACACACTCAACACACTCCTGCCTACTATCTGATCTTTAAAGGACCAGCATTGTGTTTACCTCTGTTGTTTATTTCTTTTTGTGGAGCCACTTCCTCTTAAATCTGCATCAGGACTGGGACTTTAGTGAGCTGACCTCTGCTTGTTCTTGTTAACAGCATGGCTGCCTTTATTAGTGAGAGTTGCTCAGCCATGAATCCCACTCACTGATGTATTTTGCCCCCCACCTAAGTATGGCATGCCTCCACACTGCCGCATTGGTAGTGTTTTTATAAACCTCTTTTGCTGCAAAGTGAATGCCTGCTAATATGTCCTTTTTTATTTTTCTGGCCATGTCCTGTAGCTATTGTCCTTTCTTCACACCCACTTCCTCCGTGCTGAATAGGAGATCCTTCCTGATAGTTTCAACAATAAAAAGAAGGGGAAATGAGGCAGCATCACCAGGACTCTGTCCCAAGTGTAAATTTATGTTTAGTAATCTGCATGTTTACTTAACAAGTAATTACAAAAATTGTGATTATGTCATGCTCTGCGAAAGGACCAATTGCAGTAAGGTTTTGTGTAATTTGACAGTCTGCATATGCAAATGATTGCGCAGTTAAAAAATAAGCCTTTGGCAAAGGCATAAAGACACATCTAAATATGTCTGTGCATTAAGAACAGTTTTCATCTGATCTTCAAATTCTGGTTCTTTATTTGGAATGTGTTGGGCCCAGCACCCACGACAGGAACAAATCTAAGCAACGTCAAGGCAAGTTCCACGGTGGGACTTCCATTGACTCTGGTTTCATCTGTTCCTGTTGCGAGTACTAGGCCAAGCCACACAAGTGGGGCAGCGTTTTATCGGCATGAGTGGAATAAGACTGGGTGATAGCAATTTTGTGAATTCCTGCAGATTCCAGACGTTTCAGTCTCAGAAATAGAAGG
The DNA here is from genome assembly GCF_964204655.1 of Triturus cristatus. Taxonomy (NCBI): domain Eukaryota; kingdom Metazoa; phylum Chordata; class Amphibia; order Caudata; family Salamandridae; genus Triturus; species Triturus cristatus. The sequence goes on along the minus strand of NC_140589.1, from coordinate 1,176,453,553 downwards.
ACAATGCATGCTTTCATACAAAGTTTGAGGTTTGCTGGACATTGTGGATAAGAAATCTTTGTGGGATCAACACAATGCACATCACCTTGGAATGCCCTGGTTGTCAACCTTTGAAAAAGGTCTGTGGTTTGTAGCTTTTTATTGGTGGCACCACAGCACGGCCCCAAATACCGCTGCTGCCCCTAATAATTATCCTTCAGCTTAGCTCTTCGGCCCATTCACACAAGTCAGGTACTGTTTTTATCGGGATACATATGAGAGCTCAGAGTGGTAAAAATTTTTTGGCTCTCTGAAGATTGCAGAACTTTCCTTCACAGAAATGTGAGGAAAACGTGCGTTTCTTACCAAAGTTTGACCCCTTAGACTCCCCTGATTGTCTAGGTTACATTTTTTTTAGGTTTGTTAGGTTTCCTTTCAGGGCCGGACTGCCCCCCGACCCCTTCCGCCGAGCTCTTTGCCAGGGCCGGTTTTCGGCCGATTTTGTTACATAGCCGATTTTGCAGCTATGCTGCAAAAACGGCCATGTCACAAAAACATCCCCCGGGGCTCAAAACCGCCCCCCACCCGTGCGGCCCGCTGGGGGATTGCCTGGTGCCCGTACGGCCAGTCCGGCCCTGTTTCTTTTGGTGATGGCTGAGCTAGGGCATAAAATCTACAGCTACAACATTACAAAAAAGAGTCATTTTTCAATAGAAAATGTAATGTGTCCATGCTGATTTTTGGGCCATGCCCTTTTCCCGGACACTAGGTCTACCCACACAAGTGAGGTAGCATTTTATCATGAGGCTTAAGGGAGTTCTGAGTGGTAGGAAATCTGTGGCTTCCCACAAACTCCAGACGTTTTCCTCACAGAAATGTGGGGCAAATGGGTGTTTTTAGTAGTAGTTTGAGGTTTGCAAAGGCTTCTGGGTACAATGAGTTGCTGAGAGCGACACAAATCACCCTACCCCTGGACTCCCCTGGTTGTCTAGTCTAAAAAAGTGTACAGGTTTGGTAAGTTTCCCTATGTGTCGGCTGAGCTAGGGCCAAAATCCACAGCCAGACACATTGCCAAAAAAGGGTCACTTTTGTGTGGAAAAGTGCGGTGCCATTTTTATTGGGAGGCTTGAGGCAATGCAAAGTGGATGGAAGTGTGTGACTTTTCACAGATTCCAGAACTTTCCATGACAGAAATGTGAGTAAATTATCTTTTTGTCGTCTAAGTTTGAGGTTTGCAAGGGATGCTGGGTAACAAAAGCTGAAGGGAACCACACAAGTCACCCCACCCTGGATTCCCTAGCTGTCTAGTTTTCAAAAGTGTAAAGGTTTGGTATTCCCAAGGTGCCGGCTGAGCTAGGCCCCAAAATTCACAGCTACTGACATTGAAAAAAAAGGGTTTTAATCGGAAAAATGTGATGCGTCCATGTTGCATTATGGCCCGATTCCTGTCGCAGGTTCTATGCCTAATGACACGTGAGGGGCCATTTTTCTCAGAGACTTGTGAGACCATAGCATAGTAGAACATTCGTTATTACCAATTGGATTTTGTGCTTTCCAAACATAAGCCAGCGTGTAGGAAAGAAGAAATTTTGACAAATACCCTCTAAATCATCTGTTGGTACTGGTACCTACAAATTCGGAGATGCGCAAACAACCACGGCTCCTAAACTCCATATCCTGTGCCAATTTCAGACATGCATAGGTTACCTGATACCTATGTTTTCATTCTACATATTTTACCATATGAATTGGTTTATACTCTGCACACAATGAAGAACCATTGTACAGTACAGCTCAGTTGTTGGCTCTGGGTATCTCGATTTCTAGGAGAACCTACAAACCCTATATATCCCCACAACCAAAAGGGTTGAGCGGAAGGAATGGTATATCGCTTTTGGTCATTGTGACAAAAAGTTACAGATGAAAATTTCCAGTTCACTTTTAATATTTTTTTTTTATCAGTTAGTTTCTTTGAGAAGATCTTGAGGGATCTACACAAATGACCTCTTGCTGAAATTGGAATTTGTAGAAAAATGGGGTACCTCAGAAAAAATACCAAAACTATTGTAACCAAATAGGTTTTTTGATTCAGCTGAGCATGTTCCTGAAAGCTGGGAAGGTGATGAATTTAGGACAGCAAACTGTTTATGCCATTTTTACGAAAAAACCCAGACTCTTTTATCGGAAACACCTTTTTACTATTTTCCCCCAAAACTCAAAATGTAGCTATATATTAAATATTTTCTTGGTCTTGTCAAGGGGAATCTACAATCCCTAGGTATCTTTAGAATCCCCATGATGTTGGAAAAAAAGAATGCAAATTTGGCAGTGATCAATGCAACTTGGGCTGTGGTTGGGAGATTGGGAGGAGGCCACGAGGAGCAGGGAGAGAGTTGCGATGGCGTTGCTGTGGCACAAAGAGCAGGCTGGGCATTGTCGCTTTAAGGCAAAGATCCTGTTGGCCAACATGGACAGTCCTCGCTGCAAATTCGCATTGGTGGTCACCGCAGGCTGTCAATGCTATAGCGCAAAGAGCAGATCTTCCACTGCCAGTCATCCCTGGCAGTCGCCGTAGCATGAACAGTTGGGTTCACTGGAGCTATGCTTTGGCAGTTGGCGTGGACAGCAAGATCTTGGCACAAATTAGTCCTTTCAAAGTTGTGGAGAGCCCAACATTTCAGGAGTTCTCTTCTTCAAGGAGGAGCTCAACTGATGCCCACCAAGGGTCAAGGGCTTGGGAGGCACCCGTTGGGGATAAGGAACTCAATCCAGCAGGCCTCAGACCGGTCCATTCATGTCTGGTGCAGCAGGCCAGCTGGGCAGTTGCATGGAGACCTCTGGAGCTTGTTGTGTTCCTGCAGCTCACAACAGGGGGTCAGTCAGCTGAACATTGGAGTCAATTCAGCCTGGGATGAAGGGTGCAGGTCAAGTCTTCCTTCTCAGACAGCAGAGCAGGCCTCATGCAGCAAGGCAGTCCTCTGGTAGCAGGGCAGTCCGTTTATACCTGGTGCTCACTTTGAACGGGAAGAAACTTCTGGAGTCTACACCCTTCAGAATTGTCTAGAATTTCTGCCCTTCCTGTACTGGTTCCAGTCTGTCTGTAGGCATAATAGGTTAGTGTGAAGTTGTTTGTGTGTGAGCTGAGGCAGTATCTTTGATGTGCAAGTGTGACAGATGACAGCTCCGCCCCTCTCACCAAGTCAGGATCGCCAATCCTGCCAACACCCAAACCCTCTATTGTGTGGGAGTGTGGTTGGAATACTAAATGTCAACTACACCTAGTCACATGAACCAGGAAACAGGCTGCAGCACCAAAGGGTTAGGACAGGAAAATGCCAACATTCTAAAAGTTTTCTGACCTCCCGGTTTTGACTCTGTTTTTGCTGGTGTAATGAGTCTGCGCACTTTTCTCACTGCTGACCAGTGGTAAAGTGCATGTGCTCCTGTAGTAAAATGTGTTATGGGTTGGTGTTTCCGTGATTGGCCAATTTGATTTATGTGTCAGTCCCTAGTAAAGTGCACTACGCGTGCCAGGGCCCCTAAATCAAATGCTGTTGGTGGGCTTCAGCACTGGATTGTGCCACCCACGCAAACAGCCCGTAAAGTGTAACTCTGGCCTGCCATTGCAGAGCCTGTGTGCAGGCTGGGACTGCCACGTCGACTTGGCAAGTGCATCCACTTGCCCGTCCGTAAAGCTACACTTTTTTACATGATAGCCACCCCTAAGTTAGGCTCAAGGTTACCCTGTGGGAAGGGAGAAGGGTGCATTGTATGCGCAAGGTAAGACATGCCCTGGTGTGTGTTGCATGTCCTGATAGTGAATTACAGCCAATTTCGCGTTTTACTACTGCAAGGCTACCTGTTCCCATAGGCCAGAATGGGCAGTTTGATTATAAAATCTTATAATCCTAACTGGCCCAGGGAACATGGTAGAAAAACGAATTCAGTATGTCTGAGCTCAGAATGATGAAATACATCTTTTAGTGACGTTGACATTGGTTTTAATATTCTGTGTTTGAAAATACCACTTTTAGAAAGTAGGTATTTTCTTGCCTAACCATCCAGCCTGCCTCTGCTAGGTTGCGTATTGCATGTCTGGTTTGTGAGTGACAGGGGCTGGGCAGGCTCCAGGAGACAGGGTGAGTCAACACAAGGCTGAATAGACCTATCTGCATGAGCATTGGTGGGAGGAGTAGCACCTGGACTTGAATAGGGCTGTGCCTGCCTTCCACAATGCTGGCTCCACCTCCTGTAGCGTCTGAGGACCCTGGCCCACACTGACAAAGGAAGAAGTTGTGCACTGGCAGAAAGCCCACAGAACTGGTTAGGACTAGGTACAGACACTCTCTGCCTTCAGAGAACAAAGGATTTGGTGATATAAATATTGGGGCCCAAACCCCAGAACTTTAGAACTCTGTTGGATCAAGAAGGCTGCCAAGAAGAAGAGCTGGATAAGCTGTGAGGAGGAACTACCACTTTGGTGTGTGCTTTGCTGTGTTGGCCTGCAGTGGCTGCTTCTGTCTTGGGCAGTGAAAGGAATGGAATGAACTTTCTGTAATCTACTTTTGTGAGTTTCTCCAAGGGATTGAGGTGGAGCTTGCCCCATTTTCAAGAAGTCTCAGGAACAGCAAAGACTTCAAACTCTTCTTCCCTCAGCACTGGAGACTGTGTGTTTTGTGCTGCAACAGAAGAAAAGCAACTCGACGACGTCTACGACGCCGCTGCCGACTCCGTATCCTGACGGTACCGCCACAATGCCGCACCGTAACCCTGGTCTCACCGACACTGATGCCGCCACCGAGCCGCTGCTTACACTGCGACATGTGGGCCCCCCACTCCGCACCGCCTTGCTTCACGACAATGCCTTGATATATGCTTGCACTGTGGTTCGAGGGCACCGCTCGTAAAGTTACACGACGCACCATCCTCATCCTGCACCGCAGCCTTGGCCTACCGACGCCGGTGCCATCGACTCCAGTTCGTCAGCCGACGACAGCGCTTCAGCAACTACGACGCCGCTGCTTGCACCGTGACTTGCCAGCACTGTGATGAGCATCGCTTTCATCTCGCACCACGACCCTGGTCTCACCGACGATGCCATCTGACGCTGCCACCGAGTGGCTACTCCCACTGCGAACTGAGGGCATCGCACGCCGCACCGCTGCACTTCGCACCGCAGTACCCTACGCCTGCCGCCAGCGCTCCTGACTTCAGCAAAGAGGAGTTAGACCTGCAATGCGCGTGTCTTTGAGGGCCCCGACGACTCCTTCACCGACCTCTGGAACCGACGCCTGCAGACACCGTGCTTTAGGAAGCTCAACGAGAGGTCGCCGATGTCCTGCATGTCTAAAAGGTACTGTTTGCGGGTCTTCCCGACATCGTAGCTGGCCTGCAATGCCGCGGTCAGCCAGAACTGTTTGGATTTGTTTGCTCACGACGCCGTGATAGCCCCGGCCGGAGCTATTGACATCAAGAAGCTGTTTTTCAAGGTTATTTTGATAACTGAAGATTTTTAAGTAGTGTATTGTGGATTTTTATCATTTTGGTCTTGTTTTAAGTATATACAAATATTGGATATTTTCCTAAACTAGTGTGGTGTTCGTTTGTAGTGCTTACACTGTATTACTGTTGGTTATGTGCAAATGCTTTACATACTTCCACTAAGATAAGCATGACTGCTCATGCCTAGCTACCAAAGGGGTGAGCAGGGGCTATTTTAGGAGTGTAACTCCCTCATCCTGACTAGGAAGAACGGTCCCTATTTGGACAAAGGTGCAACCCTTGCCAACTAGAGACCCCCATTTCTAACAAGTGCCTAACACAACTGATGAAGAAGACAATATATAGAAAGCAAACAGAATGTCAACCAACATAAAAGACAATAAAATAAATAATAGCATCTCCCAGTTCACACGTTTTTTTGAAAACCAAAGAATCCTGACAAACTGAACAATTAGTGTTGGCCCAAGTATGATACTGTAAAACACAAGGGGTATTGGTAAACCACTCAAACTTATAAGGCTTTGTAAAGGGACCTTATTACCAAGTACTAATGCCATTTCTGTGGTTTAGAAGGTGACAGGATGTCCTGAGATGGCCAGATTAATATAGAGTTGCAACAAAAAGCTATACCTTCTGCAATTCAGTCATTCCGTTTAGACCATTGACAACTGTATTGAAGGGAAATATTGAAGAGGTCTCTGTCTGGACCAATATTTGTTCAATGTTGGGCAGGTTTTATAGATGCCATGATTGTCTACTTAAATTCATCTTCAATATGATCTTTTACAATAAAAGTATTCACCAGTGGTGTAAAAAGCACCTTTTTGCGTAGTCACAATTTGGGCTGTATAATCCTTTGTCCGATTTCCTGATTTGTCTTTCCAATTGACAGTTTATTACACAGTTTTCCCTTCTTCTATTTTTTAAATCATCACAGATATTGATGACACTGTCAAGATAACCAAGTAACCATTATGGCCTATATCAAATAAGTAAGTCAGCTGACAGAATTAGCCAGGCATTTTTAGTTACAAGGGTAGTGTTTTAAATTTATTTAAAGAACATCACTGAAAAAGTCGCTTCCCTCTTCTTTCTGTTACTGTTTCCTCCATTTTGATGTCCTGATGACAACCACTAAATAAATTGGGTTTGAAACGGATAGACAAGATTTGAACCACTAGAGAGGCCTTGTGTTGCTAATAGCAACCTGGCTTTAAGGGAAACTTTTTGCATACCTTTGAAAAAGACGAGTAAATCTGAGTGGTTTACCACTACCCCTTGTGTTTCACAGTACCATAAGTGGGCCCACACTAACTGTTCAGCTTTTTGGGGCTGTCTGGGATTTTAAAAAACAGGGACATGCTCCTATTTATTTTTGCCTTTTATTTTGGTTGACATTACGTTTGCTTTCTATGCATTGTCTTCTCCATCAGTTTTGCTAAGCACTTGTTTCCCTGTGCATAGTCCAGTTCAAACCGGTTGTAGGGACTACCTGCCCCTGCTCTGGTGCAAAACTGGACAAAGGAAATGGGTGTAACCACCCCTCTTTCCAAACCCTCCCATAGGTGGGTGCACAGAGTATGTCCAACCCCCTACCTTAGTATAAGTATGGGACCCCTGTCCTTAGGACTTTAGATTACCCTGGCCGAAACTCTGCAACACATATCTTGGACCTTCAACTTTCTATTTTGACTAGAAGATGGAAGAAATCTCCCTTGGGGTCAAGGAGTGACTCCCCCGCTTGGCAGGCACCAACAAAGCATTTTGCCGGTCTGCATCCTTGAAGCTCCCACCGGACTCCGAAGTAATTGCAGCCCAGGAAGAAGATTTCCAGACATCTCAGAGGCCGACCCAAGTCCCCAGCAAAGATGAGACACACAGCCCTCGTGAGTAGCGTGTAACCGGAAATCCTGGTCACCGTTCATTTCTGCAAGTGCATTAACTTCCCGACATCTCTGGAAGTTGTGCTTGGGCTAACTTGTAGCCCCTACCTCGAGCACTGAATCCACCGAAGATTGTTGGCCTGGTCATTCCGAGTGACCCGTGGGCCACCATTTTGTGTTTCGCCTTGAGGTCCCTTCGCGATCCCTGGTCTGTTGACTGGCGGGACCCTGAGGGGGTAACTTTGTATTTCCTTGAGCTTACCTGGTTGCTCCACGTGTGCCCTGACTCCCAACCAAGTAGTGAGTCTCCCAGACCATGCTGGTCTGCACCGAAGCATTTCTTCTGTTTCTGCATGGGTTGCTGTTGCCAAGGCTTGTTGTGTCCAATCCGGGCACCGATGCTGCAGCACTTGAAATCCTTTGTGGGACAGCTGGAATCCAGCTCCGGGTTGTCCTCAACGCCTCCTGGTCTTCGTGGCTGAGGAGTCAAGCTTCACCTCCTTCACATGAAATCACCCGACATCGGTGGGAAACTGTTCATCACCTTCCTGGTTATTGGCAAGTGACCCAGACTCTGACCCCTCTGTTTTCAGGTTCTTCTCATCTTTGATCCAGGTTTGGATCTCTTCGGACACTTCGCATCTTCACGGCAGCAGCACTTCTTCGCCAGCTCCCATTGAAATCGACGACACGACCCGACACCAAAAGACACCTATGCACCCGGCTTCCCTGGGTGAGGTAACACGAGTACTCTGGTGCTCCCGTGGGTGCGAGCACTAGAACTTCCAAAGACCAAAAGGGTTTGGTCCTGACTCATTTCTAAGTGTCCCTAATCTTTAAAAAATCTAACTGCGACTTTTCCCATAGAAGCTAACGGGAGCTTGCGGCTGTGTTCTCACACTGCACACGGCCCCCTTGGGTCCCCTGTGTCACTACCTTGGGTGGTTCCTTGGGGTCCCAGCGATTCCAAAGGCTCTAGGCATTGTGGCTAGTTATGTCGTGGGTCTTTTACCACTATTTTAGTATATGGTTTGGCTCGCCCTTAGGGCCTGACGTGTATTTGTGCTATTTTACTGTGATTATTGAAGTGTTATTTATGTGTTTTGACCTCTAGTCTCATAAAGAGCCTAGGAGGGTGTGTTTAGTAATAAATACATATATCTTATATATCTACCTGGTGTCGATATCTTTCATTTAGTGACTCAAGAGATTATAGACTGGTAAAACAAGCTGCTTTACATTCCTTCAAGACTTAGCCTGAAGGCTGCTCTCCATAGCTACCACTAGGAAAGCTTTCAATAAAGGTTGTCTTTAACCTATAACCAATAAGCGTCTGTTTTGACTGATACAAGGTGCCCACTAGAACTAGTGGACAGCATATATCAGGCCAACTTCTCACAGGCTGTTTAAGGATTAACCTAGGGGAGACTTAAATATATTCAAAGGTAAACTTTAGGCCAGGCAAAAGGTTTATTTTGCCAGGTCGAAATGGCAGTTTAAAACTGCACACATAGGCTGCAATGACAGGCCTGCGACATGTTTTAAAAGGCTACTTTAGTTAGTGGCACACTAAGTGCCCCAGCCCCACTAGTACCACATTACTAGGACCTTACAAGTAACAAAAAGGCCACTTTGGTGTAAGCCAATTTTACCATGTTTAGAGGCGAGAGAAAATGCACTTAAGCACTGATTAGCAGTGGTAAAATGCAGAGAGTCCTAAAGCCAACACAAACGAATTCAGAAAAACAGGAGCTCTGAAGGCAAAGCTTAGGGGGTGACTTTGCAGAGGGGGCGAGGCCTAACAGCCTGCTTTAGACATTTTGCTTGCGATAGAAGGCAGAGGTATGATTCTGTTTTATTCGGTTAGATAGGGGCGGGGAAGTTATTTGCATCGTGTGCTATAATCCATGTCCACGAGAAAGCGGTTCTTTATATTCTGTGCTACACGTTTAAGGAGAAACCGTCATCCCTTACCATGTGTCTGCTCATGTTGCACATCAGGGCACAAGTCCTAAAAGAAGAAGTGGGGGGACGCTGACGTCACAACAGGAAGTGACGTCACGAAAGGTGGCTTGCACTGTCAGACTCATTGCCTCCCCTCTCTCACCCCTTAGATGCGATTGCATCAGACAAGCTATCACGTGAGCAGCGTTCTTAATGAGCTCAGATAACGCCCCAGAGAGGCCAAAGAGTGAATGTGTGTCTCCATTTGCTCCAGTTATCGAGGTCCCGGTAAAATAAGTGGGGGGACGCCGTCCACCCGCGTGGTACCCCGACTTGAGCCCTGTTGCACATGCTCTCTCGCCTACATAATGATGTACTAAGCAATGTGTTTTAATCAGAGCTTCAGTTTTATCCTCTCGTTCATTTGAGACAATGCGAGCCTTTATTATATGATTGTAAACGTCGCGAACGTGTGGTCAGGCACACCTGTTTTAGAATTAAAAAATACATGTGTATTATTCTAAACTACAAACACTGGTCATTCCCAAATGACTACCGAGTGGGCTTGTTTGTTCATTTTTTGTTTTATTTGTGCATTTAGAAGGTTGGAACTCTGATTTTGAGTTTATTTATATTTTAAAGGTTTGAAATACAGTTGAAGGTTTGAATTATTATGCATATTATTTGTAACGATGCTGGTTATATTAAAAAAAATTCAACACTCATCTTGCAGAAATCGGTAGACTGGACAAAATAGCGAACATAAACCAAAAAGTGGAAAACGTCCAAATCTCCATGGTATAATTCCAAATGTCTAGACAGCTAGATGTTAACATACCCTACTGTGTTCGAATTCTGGGGCTAAAACGGCGATAATGGGCTTGATAATATGCCCTTGAGAATTTCCATAGAAGCCCATGTTCTTTCGTGATAATATGCCCCTATATTTTAAAACATTTAAATATGCCTTTTGTACCTTCAAGTAATGAGTTTTGATGACTCAAAGAGTCCAGCGTATTTCATTTTTAAGCGGCAATTAAGAAATGTCACATTATACTTATCGTGCGATTGGTTTTGTCCCTTGTTAAAATGTCATCGTGAGGTTTCTGACGTAGGTTGTGCGAGGAACAACTGTTTAAGAGGAAAGCCAATTTCATTGTCAAGTAGTAGAACAAACAATCCGTTTGTAAGTACATTAGAAGGAGTTATTCGTATCACCACTAGAAGGCGCTAAAACACTGTAGTTTATGACCGCCTCCACGGAGGTTTATCTGTGGTCTCAACCGAGCGTGTCGACGGTGTCAGGGACAGAGATGTGATAAACATTATGAAAGACTGGATACCACCTTATTTTCCCTATTTTGTTTACATTCCCCTGTGTCCTTCTGTTTGTTTGGGACAGGAGAAAAGGATGAAGTGCAATTCCCCGTTTAGTCTCGGCTGCTTTGCTCCAGCGATCAGCGCGTGTTTAGAAAAAGAAAGCATTATGTCTGCGTTGCAACCTGCCAGCTAATACATTTACACGGGAAAAACATATTTTATGGTCTAACAGGTTTGCATAACTCAACATGATACGGTTCTAACGGGCATTAGGGCTGTTGTCATTCCTCTCATGCTGGTCATGGATTTACCAGTATTTGAAAGACAATGGTCCATAACCATCAAACATAAAGCGGCGCGGCTCTGTGCGAAATTCTACAGTGCTCCGCATTGTTCAGGGTCATATTTAAAAAGACTAGCGCACTGATAATGCGACCCACCGCGCTGAAGCTAAAAAAAATAAATAATAATTTTAGGGCAGCCCTTGCACTTGTGCGCCATTGTGCAAATAGAAGAGATGGGTGTCTTGCATCTTTCCACAATGCACACCTTCCTGTACAAATTTGTATGTGCAGACAACCTTTGAAGGGTTACACGATATTCCGCTTGCCCATTGTTTGCACCTGCTTTCATTCGGCGCTAGAATTACACACAAAGGCAGGGCGCACTACTTTAGTAAATCTGCTTTGAATGGAATTGGAGGAGTGTTTGCCTTGTGCCTGCCCTATTTGTACTCTCACTTAGGGGCATATTATCAAGAACGGAGGTAAAATTATCGCCGCCTTAGCGGCAGGGAACTGCCGCTAAAGCGGCGATAATGGGCTTGATAATATGCCCTTGAGAATTCCAATAGAAGCCCATGTTCTGGTGTGAACATGGGCTTCTATTGGAATTCTCAAGGGCATATTATCAAGCCCATTATCGCCGCTTTTGCCGCTAAAGCGGCGATAATTTTAACGCCGTTCTTGATAATATGCCCCTTTGAATTTATCAGACGGGGTCTGACAGTATGTAACGCATGGGGCTTTGATCCTGCACTTAACATCAACTTTCTGAGCAAAAAATTTTGTTGGCACTTCCGTTTGTGCTGTTGATATTGACAAAAAGTTTGCCAATGCTTATAATGGTATGCTCGGATACAGGAACAAAATCACACCACTATTAACAAATTTGCCCGTCGTGAACTCTCCATCAACCCCGATTCAGAAAGACATGATCAAGCCGGCTCTGCAACCTAGGCCCGCAGTAACTAATTGACAGGTCACATGTGGGATAGTACGTAGCTGGCAGACAAACGCCCAAACAGGAAACTCAGGTCCATCCCCCAGATAAGCGCACCGATACCACAATGGTCCAGGAAAATTGGCCCTAATAAAGCACACAAGGGCAGAGGGGTGTGAGCATTCCCAGAACACCATAAAGTCAGATGCCACCTGAAGTTAGGAACACGCAGCGAGTCAGGACACAGCATACACAATACACGCAGTGATCAAGTGCCCCTAATGCCGGACATCTGGACACATTACCCACTGGCCCACATTGTGTCCATGCAAGGTCAAGACCCACCTGCATTTGTTATCAGGAACCTTTTATTTATGACTCCACAGACAAGGCCAGCATTCTTTTACCAAACAAGAATCGCCAAATGTACTTTTATAACTCTCAAAACTGTATAAAAACGAGCTTGATTTGATTGTACTTTAAGACAGTCCTCAGACCCGTTTTTGTAAGCTGTACTCCCGGCCGAAGCCTTTAATTAAATCAACTGTTCCTGTTTTGCCAAACGCCCCTTGTCTTTTGATTTTTCATGGTAAATTAATATTCGAGCAACATTTTGGCGAGCCACCCAGGAGAGATTGGCACCTCAAGCCAGACTGGAGCAGAAGGAGAGGGACCCCGCCCGAACAGATTCACATCTGCGTTGCAAGGAAGGTGAGCAGATGCCACAATTGACTGGAAGCTCTGCTGAAGCTGTAGGGTGGAGGTCTGTTCTGAAGCAGCCATCAGAGGGTAAGAGACCACATCTGATCCTTAGTCCCTAGCATTTGGTGTATGGCAAACTAGGAAGAAGCACACAAATGTAACCCGAGAGTCCTGCCACTGACAGAAATCTGGCATGCTACCTATTTTTGTGGATGAACTGAGTAGTTGCAAGGCGGCCTCTGAGGCGTTCCCTCGGAGGTCACCTTTTTCGATGGTCAGTACGCTAAGAAGGGTTAATTGGTTGTCGATTAGACCACCGGGCATGACACGGATGGTACGCTTGTCCCTGGGTGTGGTAAAGGGTTGAGGCCCCGCTGCTTGGACTGCTGGGCGTCATGTAGATGGTATGCATTGGCCCTGGGGGTGATATAGGGCTGGCATCTCAAACTTATTTTTTAGTCTAAAAAGGATTTTCTCAGTACTACCAGTCTCTTAAATGCTGTTGGCTTCTGAAAGAAGTGAGAGGTGTTGTTCGCTTGGACCACTGGGTGTGACACAGATGGTATGTTAAGCCCCTGAATGTGAACGAGGTGCAATTTGGACGTTAGGGAAAGATTTGTATCTGGGAGATCAGGTGTAGCTTGTTTTTGGCCAAGAGGGGTCTGTGGTTCTTTGAGTTAATCCTTATATCCATCCAAAAATTAACATGCTCACTTAACTCTGTGTACTGGGAAGGTCTTCTCCTTGTCACAGGATGGAATGCACTAGGAGCAGGCTAAGGTATTTTTAAAAAAGTTCTCATTTTTTCTCTGTCAGTCATTTCTTATTGTAACTTTGAAATTGAAGCAAGGTATTTGATGTTGTGATGATTTGATACGATGGTGCTGGTAGATTAATGGTCCTGTATTGTGTCTGAATATTGTGGTTTGTCGATTTCTCAATGTGCTATATGAAGGTGTTGCTATTTTCAAAATGGTTATTTCATATCACAGTAAAGTCTGCTATTTGCTGCCAATTTCATGTCTCTTGACTAGATGCACTTTCTTCCTGGTTGTGACCCTTCATATGCATTGCAATTTTGTGTTTGTAAAATTTAAATATTAATGCATCTCTACATAGCGTTGAGCTCATAAATAAGTAGTTAGGACCAGCACTTCCTGTGTATAATATTTTCCCATGACCAGAGTAGCACTTAAAAATTCCCAAAACCCCCAAAAACGAGGGTGTTTCTGTCCCTTAAAAAGTACCCAACCTATCATTGAGTCACCATTTAAACACATGCAAACCAAGTTGCCCACACAGGCAAAAACACTTAACAAGTATTGCCACAAATGCACAAGATGTACGATTATTTTTGATGTGATCAAGCAGCCAACATTGTTGAAATTCTGCATAATAGATGTTAGACACCCATGTACAGGGCATTTCTGAATATTCATTGTCATGGAACTGGAGTGGGTTATGCTGACATTATGAAACCGATAAATAAAATTGTTTCAAAAAATTATTGCCACAAATGACACACACACACATTAAGGCACACACTCTTCCCTGGCCAGAAGAGGGAACCTTCGACACTTACATAACCGAACACACAAGGATATAAAACATGGCGGCCTCCCGGTGTGTTGACAAACACCGAAGAAGGCAGGACGCCGAAACGCGTTTGTTTGGTCGGAATAAAGATCTTATTTTCTTTAATAATGGAGAAATGAGAGCTGTGATAATTTGTGGAGAGTACCGCCACCTTTAAAAGCACCTGCCCGTGAGTGATTCCCCGTTAGATACAATTGTAGCGGAGATATATATATATATATATATATTCACTGAAAAAACCATAGGTTTCAGGGGTGTTATAGTTAGCTGGACTTTTCACTTGTACAAAACCATTGAAATTCCCCCGTTATAGTTAGTTCAGCTAACTATAACTCGCGCGCCCGCAATGCACTGCTGATGACGTCACATATTACATCACTCATGACATGGTCAGTGACATCACTCATGACATCACTGATGACATCTCAAATGACATCACTGATGACATCACTGATGACATCATCCAGTGAATGTCTGTTTTTCTGAAAATTAAATATGTTTTATATATGTATATTTCAAGGTCGATGGAAGAATAAATGGGTATATAAGTGTCTAAATGGATGATTTGTTTTTGAAAAATTGATTGTGTAACTGACTGATTAAGTGTATCATAGTGAATACATGGCTTAGTGAGTAATGTTTAAATATGTAAATATCTGTATCAGTCTCTCACTTTGTGTATAAGTGGCTGCATGGGTTGGTGAGTAGCTACATGGGTGTCTATATAGGTTATTAGTTGGTTTTTGAGTATCAGTCTGAGTGTCTGCATGGTTCGGTGGGGGGTATTACGTAGTGCATAGGTGCATGAATGAGTGACTCACTGTTTGTATGTGTTGAAGACAGCATGTGTGCAGGACTGTATGGGTGGATGAGTGTGTATGGGTGTGTTAGTTAGTGAATGACTGTCTCAATAGTGTCTTTATGAGTAACTACATATGTTTTAAACTAGTATATGTGACTATTGGTGTATATAAGTGAGTATATGTGAGAGTGAGAGATTGAAAGAGTTCCTGTATGAATAAGTATGTGTTTCTATAAGTGATTGTTTAAAAGACTAAGTATGTGTAAGTTTCCATAGAAGTAAGTGGGGTGGTGTGTGTATAACTGTATATGCAAGTAAATGTATGTTTGATTCTTTATTAGCATGAGTGACTGTGTGTGAGTAACTCTATGGATGAGTGGCATTGTGTAACAGGATGTATAGGTGTATGAGTACATATGATGAGTGAGTACATGTATGAGTGACTGTATAGGACTGTTGGTAAATGAGTGGATGTGTATGTGGATCTTAGAATTACTGAAGAGGTTGTTGTAACTGGTATTGGTATGTCCATTGTTTTGAAAATTTTAGTCTCTATTTTTGAATGTGTGTATCAAAGGTTATTTTAGGGTGAGAGGAGGTCTGCCACTCGATCACAAGGATGATGTCATCAGTGATGTCATCAGTGATGTCATTTGAGATGTCATCAGTGATGTCATGAGTGATGTCACTGACCATGTCATGAGTGATGTAATATGTGACGTCATCAGCAGTGCATTGCGGGCGCGCGAGTTATAGTTAGCTGAACTAACTATAACGGGGGAATTTCAATGGTTTTGTACAAGTGAAAAGTCCAGCTAACTATAACACCCCTGAAACCTATGGTTTTTTCAGTGAATTTCTGAGGTTTTTTAAATGCTAATTCCTAACTATAACGTGCCTGAAACCTATGGTTTTTTCTGTGAATTTCTAAGGTTTTTTAAATGCTAATTTCTAACTATGCCTACAGAGATAGGACATGTGAAGAAAGAAGAAAAAATGCACAGAAAGAAAAAAAAGAAGTGCAGAAAGAAGCAACAGAAGTCCTCAAAGACGAAGAAAAGTGCAGGAAGAAGGATAACGTGCAGAAAGAACAAAAAGAAGAGCAGAAAGAATCCTTGTTGCAAAATCATCCTGTACCCTCAACTTTTTCAGACGGATACTGGTGGTAACTGAGTCTGACTAACCAGTCCTAGAGCCAGTCCTATGTTAAAAGACACTTAGAATACTGTGAAAACACCTACATACACTAGGGAACATTATGTGTTCGGGTCCCCCTGTGATTAGCATGACCTCCTCTGTAAGCCCCTAGTATATAATAGGGCAGGGGGATTAAAACTACCTCTTAAAACAGGCCACAGGGCGTTTTTGCACACGTTAACTCAGGCCCCCTCCCCTCCCTTCACCACTGTGTAAACACGCCCTGTGTCCGTTTTTAGTTGGGAGATTAAGTTCATTTGAATCCTGAAGGTCCCTAGGGTCCAACTAGCCCACTAGGTACCTCCAGTAAGTGCCACAGAGCTGCGTTGCAGAGAGGTGTAAAAAGTGGCACAGCCTGGACCACCTCTCTGCAATGCAGCTCAGTGGCGCTTACTGGAAGCACTTGGTGGGCTAGTTAGCCCCCAGGGGCCCTCAGTATTGAAGGGAAATTATATTCCCAATTTAAAACGTGCCATAGTGCGTGTTTGCACACGTCACCTCAGGCCCCGTCCCCTCCCTTCACCACTGTGTAAACGCGCCCTGTGGCTGTTCTAAGTTGAGAGATTAAGTCCCCTTGAATCCTAAGGGTCCCTAGGGTCAAACTAGACCACTAGGTACCTCCAGTAAGCGCCACAGAGCTGCGTTGCAGAGAGGTGTAAAAAGGGGCTTGGCCTCAGAACACCTGTCTGCAGCGCAGCTCCCTGGTGCATACTGGAGATGCCTGTTGGGCTAGTTGACCCTCAGGGACCCTCAGTATTAAAGAGGAATTAATTTCCCAACTTACAACTCGCCAGGGGGGGCGTTTGCAGAGTGCTGCAAGGAGGGGGCGTGGCCTCTGGCACGATGCCAGTCTTTTATTTATTTTAATTTTTTAAGAAGGGGGCTGTGTGGTTCCCCTTCTTAGTCTAATTTATTGGCCCTGATGACCCCATCCCCCAGGGCCTGTCTCCTAATTATATTTTTTGGACCCCAATCCCCAGGGCTGGCCACTGTTTTTTATTATTTAAAAAAAATATATATTTATAGACACACCTAGGACATGCTGGACAAACCATACATACCTATCACCATGACGATTTGAGTGATATTCATTAAAAGGCGACTATGCATACAATGAATCCACGTGGAATGTATTTACACCACTAGTGAAGCTCTGACATGTCTGATGCCCTACCGTGCCTAATCTCGGTAGACACCCTTGTCGTTTATTTATACAAACATGGGTAGCTATTGACGGGCACATTTAATACACATGCACACCAAGCCAGTCAAAGGGGATTCGACAAAAATTCGACCAAAACTATGTAAGAAACCCCCCTCACGGTTAATAAAACACACATCCACTGCCAGATGTGTAATACTTTTTATTTTACTCTCTGGAAAGGGGACGAACATCACTTGAGAGTCACAGCGCGCTCTTGGCAGAGCCCAATGCTGTGTCACACCCACCATTGCCTGCTGAGTGCCACACACCTCTGTGTTGTATTCCACTAGCTAGTGCATATGCTATGACACTCTCTAGCCCATGTGCACTGTAACACCACCCCGTGAATATGTCATGCCACACTTGTCTTCGCACGGGTTATATTGCCCCATCTAACGTGCCTTCCTCGATGCCTATGTTATAACGCACAGTGCTATGCCATACATATTACAATCTGGGATCCATATCTTTGTCACAGTGCATATGCAACGTTACACTCCCCAGCACATATTTTATATTACAACTTTAGAGACTAGTTAGGTTACACAACCCTGCCCTGTGCATATTACACTCCAAGGCGCACATCGCATAGCACGCGCTAGTGCCTGTGCTATCTCGCGCTCTCCAATGAATCTGTCATTGCGCACAATGTATTGCATATTATATTTCACGCCCGGGTCATCTTATATCACACTTTTTGGTGCATAGTTTATACCATACACTATATCTAGTTTTAATTTTCAATCGTGCTCTCAGGACTATGTTCTATATAACACTGTGTTCACCTACCCTTTTCACGGGCATTACATTTTGCGAGAGGGGGTGGAGGGTCAGGGGGTGTTTCTGCCAAGTGAGCCCAGAGTCACAGTCACAAACGTCCTCTTCTTCCTGAATAAAAGTGAGATTATGCTGCATACTTGTTCATATTTTAAGAAGTTCGCACAGACACACGTTTTAAAAACAATAAAGTTCCTAATACCCGCCTTCTCTGAACAGTTAGCTTGCTGCCCCATCCCCCTCCTCCCTATCCTCTGTTGTGTGAATCCATGGACTAGCCTCCTCCCTCCTGCCATGCATGGTCTGATGTGCTGCCACTGCCCTCAATTTAGTATGATGTATAAGGGTGGGCGTAGTTCGCGAAGTAGCACTTCGCGAAGCTACGCAAAGTGAAGTTCGCACTACGCGAGCTACGCGTAGCACTTCGCGAACTGCGAAGTAACATGTTCGCACTGTGCAAGATGTTGTTTTCAATGATTGCACAGTGCGGACAAGCAACCGGCACTGTGCAATCATTGAAAATGGCATCTTGCACAGTGCGAGCTGTAGTTTTCTGCTGCTCGAGTAGATTTTTACTCGAGCTGCAGCTTTCTCAACGCGAACTGGTAGTTTCTCATCGCGAGCGGTCGCGAGCATACGCGACCCCTCGCAATGAGAAACCTGACCTTCTCGCGTTGGGAATCTCGCCGGGATGTTTATTTTCCATGCTCGCGATCGCGAACAAGGAAAAAGTCTCGCCAGGATGTCATTTTGCTTGCTCGCGGTCGCCAACTTGACGTTGAGGACCGCGAGCAAGCAAAAAATGACCGCAGCACTACGCAACACTACGCTACGCGTGTTTGCACTGTGCTACGTGCAGTTCGCGTAGCGCGAAGTAGCGCGAACTTCGCAAACTACGCGAGCGTAGCGTAGTGCTTCGCCCAGGCCTAATGATGTACCAGTCCCCTCCTCCTGCCCTCCATAGCCCAATTCTATGCCCCATCATTGACCTCCTGCTTAAACTCTGTGCTTAGCTTGCTGCCCCTATTCTCCTTCCCCCTGCCCTCCGATGTCTTTGTGCATGCCCCTGCTCCATCCTTTTTGCCCACCATGTTCCATGGACCTGCCACTCCTATCTACTCTGAGTGTTCTGTTGAGCTGCCACTCCCCTCCCACCTGCCTAGCATTGTCAGATGACTGTAACCTGTCCTTGCCACCTCCACCCTGCCTGTCCACATGCCATGCCCCTATCCTCTTCCTCCTGTCCTACATGGTCCATTGTACTGCCACACCCTTCTGCCCTCCCTGGTCTGTTGTGCTGCAACTGCTCCTCCTGCCTGCCCCGTGCGGTCTGTTGTGAGGCCCCTTCCCCTGAACTTTCTTGTTTGTGCACTGGTCCTGACCCTCCCTTCTATCCTCCATCGTCCTTTGTGCATGCCCCAGCACCCTCCTTCTTGCCCATCATAGCCATTGTGCTGCCACTAACCCTCCCACTCGCCATGCATGGTCTTCTGTGCTGCCATGGCCCCTCCCACCTTCCCTGTGTGGTCAGTTAGCTGCCCCTGACCCCCTCCCACCTTCCCTCCATGGTCTGTGTATGCCATCACAGTCTCAATGTTGCTCTTCATGGTGTGTCTTGCTTCTAGTGCCCATCCTGCCTGACCTCCATGGCTATCTTGCTGCTCCTGCCCTGCCCCCTTGCCCCCAGCCCTCTGTTTACATGTGCAGACCCCTACTCCCTCCCTCCTGGCTTGTCTGTTCCATTGTAATGCCCCTGATCTGTCCCTCCTGCGCTTTATGGTCTGTTATGCTGCAGCTTTCTCTCCTGTCTGTCCATTATGGTCAGCTAGCTACCATTGCCTCTTGCCCCTCTGTTCTCTGTTGTCCATGTGCATGGTCCTGTCCCCTCCCTCTTGCTTTCTATGGATTGTTGTGCTGCACTCCCGTCCCGCATGCCCTGTGTGGTGTATTGTGCTGCTGCAAACCCTGATGCCTGCCCTGCAGGGTCAGTTTGGCGCACCTCTCCATGTCCCTCCTGTCCTCTGTTATCAAAGTCCATGTCCCTACCCCATTTCCTTCCATGATCCAATGTACCATACTTGCGAACATTTTGAACTTGGTAAGAGGGAGATTTTGAAAAAAAACTGGGGTATTGATTTTCCCCTTTGAGTTACATTGAAAAAGAGGAGATTGTAGACAAGAGACAGATCAAATAAAGCCCATTTGAGCTTAAAAACATTGGACGTTTCCTGGCTGAATCGGGTCTGTTGGCATGTATGGTTGTACTACCATTGCCTTTTCCTTCTGCCCACAATGGTCTATTACTTTGCCACAGCCTCTCTTGCAAGTCCTGTATTGTTGGTTTGCTGCCCCTGCCCCCCTTTCCACTGCCCTCCATAGTCTGTTGTGCTGCCACGGCCCTTCCTGCCTGCTCAGTGTGGTTAAATTGTTGCCTTTGCACCCTCCTACCTGCCTTCAATTTTCAGAGTCCGTGCCCCTGGCCTCTGCCTCTCAACAGTATCCTAATGAACAACTAGATTGCTAACATTCTATATTTATTACAAAAGTGTGGAACGCCTGACGTCATCTTGATGTAATCAAAACTGTAATACCTAGAGCATTTCCTTTAGAAATTACATATTTGAGAGGGTCTTATTGGCATCAAAATTATGGTTAGTGCTCTAAAAGACTAAAATAAGGACATATTTTCTGAGTTTTCAAATTGCGACAAAGCACTTTTAAATTATTTGTTATCTTTGTGTTTTTTTATCCAGTTGACCACTTGATTAAATGTTGCACTTAGGGGAGAGGATGTGGTGTTACTTCCAGAACTGCAGACTGTGCAACTGGGGAACCAGGTTGGAGTTTCTGTTTCAACTCGACATTCTGTGATTCTGGTCAAATCACTTAGTCTCCCCATGTCTACAACCAAAATGAATCTGTTCTTGTGTGATGTAACCAATGCTCATGTAAAGCACTCCAATACCTGACAAGTCTGCACTATATAACACATCAAAAATACAAAATAATAAGTGTTTTGCACACTTCTGTCATTGGGCTATATTTGGGCTACATCTGGGTGATTTTGGGCTACATTTGGGCTCTTTTGTCTCCGGTGGCCATCTTGGGAGATTTATTTGTTATGAAGTTTCCTAATTTCCTCATGTACTGTAGTCTCCTCAGTAGGAAATGCTTTCAGTTTTTTACTTTGATTCCATCATGAAGGTATTCAGATATGTCACACATTTGCCATAAATTCTGAAAGTTAGCACTCTAGTTGCTCATTAGATCACTGTAGTAAAACTACTGTTCACCATGGAAGTCTGCTCCTGGTATTAAAAGTGCATGTTTCAGTCTGCATGTCAGAATTTTTTAATGAAATAGAAGAGGATTTGAGAAGTCACTCAAAATGTGCCCTCATTTTCTTTCTTCAGCATTAATCATAATTTCTATGGCAAAATGAACCCCCTCATTGTGTTCCTTTTTAAATTAAATGTTTTAAGTGTTACCAGTTTATTCCAATCAAGATGGCTTCAGGTGTGCCATACTTTTGTCATAATGAAGACAGTAAGCGCTCTAGTTGCTTTTAACAACACTCTGGGACATTCTGTCATTGGGCTATACTTGGGCTACATCTGGGTGATATTTGGGCTACATTTGGGCTCTTTTGTCTCTGGTGGCCATCTTGGGAGACTTATTTGTTATGAAGTTTCCTAATTTCCTCATTTACTGCTGTCTCCTCAATAGGAAATACTTTCAGTTTTTTACTTTGATTCCATCAAGAAGGCATTCAGATGTGTCACACCTTTGCTATAAATTCAGAATGTTAGCACTCTTTTTGCTCATTAAATCACTGTAGTAAAGATACGGCTCACCAGGGAAAACTGCTGCTGGTATTGAAAGTGCATGTTTCAGTCTGCATGTCAGAATTTTTTTAATGAAATAAAAGAGGATTTCAGAAGTCAAAATGTGCCCTAGTTTTCCTTTCTGCAGCACTAATCATACTTGTTATGGAAAAATGAACCCCTCATTTTGTTCCTT
Organism: Triturus cristatus; assembly: GCF_964204655.1. Lineage (NCBI taxonomy): Eukaryota > Metazoa > Chordata > Amphibia > Caudata > Salamandridae > Triturus > Triturus cristatus. The sequence continues at coordinate 1,176,431,406 of NC_140589.1, read as the reverse complement.
TTTAAATTAAATGTTTTAAGAGTTACCACTTTAATCCAAGCAAGATGGCTTCAGGTGTGCCATACGTTTATCATAAGTAGGACTGTTAGCGCTCTAGTTGTTCTTTGGAACACTCTGGGAAGCTGCAGTAGAACACAAAGGAATCAACTGACAGTCTCTGCCCTTGTTGGATGTACATGTTTTACTGAGAATTTCAGACTTCATTCTCACATGACTGAGAAAGATAATGTGAATTTACAGAAAATAAGCTCTCAGTTTAGCTTATAGATCACCTTCCAAACCTCTGTGGGAAAAGCATGAGAAAATATTTTTCTCTCAATCATGATATCCCAGCAGAAGGCTTTTTCACATGGTGAAATCACCTTAGAACATACCACAATTCCTAAAATGAGTATGGTACCATCAACAAATGATTTATAATGTAACTAAAGTCTTAAAACCTTCTATTAACTGCAATGCTTTTTAATGAGGTGCTATCATGTATATTGGTCCCAAGATGGCTGCCAACACTTCTTGGATGAAGTGCTGACAGCCAATCAGATCTCAGGATGAGATGTGTGGTTAGGCTCCGCCCACATATATATATGACTTTACTTTTGATTTTCTCAGGAACTACTGAACAGATTGACACCAGACCTGCAAAAGGCACTTCCCTGAGCTGAGGACTACCTCTCTGCCAAATTTCAAGTAATTCTGTTCAGCCGTTCGGGCTGTACCTTGGACTAAAGGTCCCTATGGAAAATTGCATGGGGAAAACGCGTTTTTGGACCCCCCTTTTTTCTCAGCCCCCGCTTGACGAATCCCCCCAAGACTTTCAGGGTAGGAGCGGAGCGGAGCGCCCCACCTATTTTGAAAATTTTGCGAGGATTCGTCTACCGGCGCCAAAGTTATTCCAAATAGAATGTTGCAGATTTCCTATGGAAACACGGTCCTAACTATAACTATCTACTGGCGACCGCCAGTAGATAATATATATATATAACAAATTAAGGCATTAAAATATGTAATATTTTTTAAACCTACCTTTTACACTACATTTAGTGCAACAGTAGGCAAAGTGTTGGATAGCGGAAAGGTAAAAAATTACTATTCCCACTCCAGCGAGTGCAACAGTAGGGAAAGTGTTGGATAGCGGAGGGGAATAACTTACTATTCCCACTCCAGCAATTGCAACAGTAGGGAAAGTGTTGGATAGCAGAGGGGAATAGTTCACTATTCCCACTCCAGTGAGTGCAACAGTAGGAAAAGTGTTGGATAGTGGAGGGGAATAATTTACTATTCCCACTCCAATGAGTGCAACAGTGGGGAAAGTGTTGGATAGAGGAGGGTCACAAATTACTAAGCCCACTCTAGGGAGTGCAACAGTAAAGAAAGTGTTGGATAGCGGAGGGGAATAATTTACTATTCCGACTCCAGCGAGTGCAACAGTAGTGAAAGTATTGGACAGCGGATGGGAATAATTTATTTTTCCCACTCCAGCAAGTGCAACAGTAGGGAAAGTATTGGATAGCATTGTGGCAACAAATACTATTCACACGTCAGTGAGTACAACAGTAGGGAAAGTGTTAGATAGTGGAGGGGAATAATTTACTATTCCCACTCAAATGAGTGCAACTGTAGGGAAAGTGTTGGATAGCAAAGGAGAATAATTTACTATTCCCACTCCAGCAAATGCAACAGTGGGGAAAGTGTTGGATAGCATTGGGGTAAAAATTATCATTCCCCCTCCAGTGAGTGCAACAATAGGGAAAGTGTTGGATAGCGGAGGGTATTGATTTACTATTCCCACTCCAATGAGTGCAACACTAGGGAAAGTGTTGGATAGCGGAGGGTAGAAAATTACTGTTCCCACTGCTGCAAGTGCCACAGTAGGGAAAGTGTTGGATAGCAGAGGGGTAAAATTACTATTCCCAAAGAACAAAACTCAAATTTAAAAACAAACAAAATATCAACTACAATACAAAGTATAATAAAAAAACAACACATATATAAAAGTTAACAAAACATATCAAAATATTTTAACGTGCCAAAAATCTAAAAAATTCTTTTTTTTAATTTAGCAAACAATTTACAAACAAATAAATATTTTGTAATAGAAATTAATCTTAATCAAAAAATTTAAAAATACATTAATGTAATATTTATTTTCCTACCCTATAACATCACACAATTTACAACACACATCTAAATTGCACAAAAAAGTGTACCTCCATAATTAAAACAATTAAATATCAATGAAACAAATATTATTAATTATAAAACACATTTAAAAATGTAAACATTAATGTACAAACCAAACGTTACAGCTATTGAACCTAAATCCCCAAACAAAATAAAAACTAAACAATTACCAAAACTATTTATCAATTAATAAAGGAATATTAATGATCAAGTAATGATTAATTAATTTAAAATAAATTAGTTTCCGCCCTCTACCCCAATAAACACCAAAACACACAACTAAAAATAGATACACAATTTCCGTAGCTAATTTTACATTAATAAATTATTATCAATTAACAACAAATCATTAATTAAATAAAATAAAAATACTTCACACCATTTACCACTATAAACCCCACAACTCAGACATCAACATTATTACGCAATTGGCATATTTAAATTTTTAATATTTAGGTGCCGATTCCGATCCGTTAAAAAGAATTAACGTCCGACTCGCATCCGTATTTTTTTACGTACGAATCGAACAAGTTCCGTACAAACGGCGAAGTATGATTCGTACATGTAAAATCCATACGAATGACTTCAGGAAAAATCTACGATACGTCCCCGGACATTTTTACATACAAATTGTAAAACTGAAGTCCGAGCGCGCAAGTACGATCCGTACCGGCCGTCTGAAAACACAAGCGCATGGAAAAGGCTCTGTACGGATCGAACGGCGTACCACTCGTATCCGGGTAAACTTGTGCCCGGGATACGAGTCGTACAGACCCCCACATGTCTGCATCGTACCCCCCCATGTCCGCACTGTACCCCAGCCCCGTACGTGTACGCACCGTACCCCACCACCATACCCCAGCCCCATACTTGGACGCACCGTACCCCACCACCGTACCCCACCACCGTACCCCAGCCCCGCACATGTACGCACCATACCCCACCACCCTACCCCAGCCCCTTACTTGTACGCACCGTACCCCACCACCGTCCCCCAGCCCCTTACTTGTACACATCATACCCCACCACTGTCCCCCAGCCCCTTACTTGTATGCACCGTACCTCACCACTGTACCCCAGCCCTGTACTTGGACGCACCATACCCCAGCGCCGTACCCCATGCCCCTACTTGGACGCACCGTACCCCACCACCGTACCCCAGCCCCTTACTTGTACACACCCTACCCCACCAACGTACCCCAGCCCCTTACTTCTACGCACCATACCCCACCACCGTACCCCAGCTGCGTACTTGGACGCACCGTACCCCACCACCGTACCCCAGCATCGCGTATGTGAGCACTGTACAACATCATCGCTTATGTATGCACCTTACATACGCTAAAACAACTCGTACAGAACCAGGACACTGGAAAACAGCACAAGGAAGGTCAATTCGAATCGCACAACACCACAAAACACATCTACAGTACTAAAAACATCTAAAAGACTGACCTGGCACATCCAAACAGGCAAACAGAGGCCCAAACTCACAACTACCTCTTATAACACACCCACCAAAATTTCAAACCCAGCCGCACCCACAAATGGACCAATAAAAAGGGCCCACACTCACAAACCATTAGCCTTTGCAACAGACCCACTGCTGACAGACACCACACACAAACAACAGCACCCATACACCTTAACTTACACACCATCATACAACCTCCTTCACACATACCCCCTCTACACATTCACATACACACCTACACATTCACGCCCACACACCCACAACCATCCACACCCACACCTCACACCATGCCCACAGACAAGAATCCAAAGTTCCCAAGGCAGGAGCTGGACATCCTTGTCAACGAAGTCGAGCCACAGCTTTTTGGAACATTGGTCAGACAGACCAGCATAGCAGAAAAATCACGCCTGTGGCAGAGGATCGTCGATTGGGTGAATGCTGTTGCGCCCATCAGAAGGACCAGGAATGAATGCCAAGCCAGGTGGTACGATCTGCGGTGGGCAGTCAAGCGCAAAATGAACGAGGACTATGCCCAGAGTAACATCACAGGAGGTGGGCTGCCCCGCAGACCGGTACATTACCATCCCTGGGAGGAGAAGGTGAAGGCCCTGCTTCCGTCGGTGGGAGTACACGGAGTCGGAGGAGTTGCCGAGCCTGGTGAGTACACAAACAACTTACGTAACATGGGGGTAATGGCATCCACACCCCAACTACAACAAATGCACACACCTACCCCCAAGCCCTCCCTGGACACAACCACACTCAAAAACAACGCTCATGCCACTAACATGTGTATGCCCCATTCACAAAGCAAGGCCATGCCATGTCCCAGGCTACACAAACCACAAACCCAAGACTGGATGTCCGGGATGCTGGGAGGGTGGGGATCACTAAACATATTTTACAACTCAGAAACAGACACCATTGCCCTCAGCCCATATGGCCCAGGTACATACCCATGCACCATGTGCAATGCACAGGGACTGGCAAAGTACTGACAAGGTAGCTGACACTTGGCCCTGCTGTAGGCAGCACAAGGTCCTCCTGTGACAACTGCAAAATCTAACACAAACACAACCAGCTCAGATATCTAGGACAGGAACTCACACTCACTGATATGGCAGCATACTCCATAGGGGGACAGATACATCACCTGGGAGACCCACTGCCAAATCACACTACACCTACCAGCAGGCACCGTCAATCAATCAACAATCGATCAGGGTACTTGTAAGGCGCACTACTTACCTCTGAGGGTCTCAAGGTGCTGAGGGGGGGTTCCACTACTGCTCGAAGAGCCAGGTCTTGAGGAGTCATCTAAAGGCAAGTAAGTCTTGGGTCAGTCGTAGGTGGGTTGGGAGGGTGTTCCAGGTCTTGGCGGCGAGGTAGGAGAAGGGTCTCCCGCAGGCGGTCGTACGTTGGATGCAGGGGATAGCTGCGAGGACGAGTCTGCCGGAGCGGAGCTGGCGGGTGGGGGTGTGGAAGCTGAGTCTGATGTTCAGGTAGGCTTGTCCGGTGTTGTGGAGTGCCTTGTGTGAGTGGGTGAGGAGCTTGAAGGTGATCCTCTTGTCGATGTGGAGCCAGTGCAGGTCACTCAGGAGGGGGGTGATGTGGCTGTGGCAGGGGGCGTTGACGATCAGTCGTGCGGAGGCTTTTTGGAAGCGTTGAATCCGCCGTTGGTGTTTGGATGGGAGTCCTGCGTAGAGTGCATTGCCGTAGTCCAGTCAGCTGCTGACGAGGGCCTGTGTCACTGTTCTACTTGTTTTGGTCGGGATCCACCAGTAGATCCAGCAGAGCGTGCGTAGGGTGTCGTAGTAGGAGGAGGAGATGGTGTTGACCTGCTTGACATGGAGAGGGAGGATGCGAGGATCAATCCTAGGTTGTGTGCGTGGTGGGTGGGTGTTGGTGCTGTCCCCAGAGCGATCGGCCACCAGGAGTCGTCCCAGGCTGAGGGTGTGTGTCCCAGGATGAGGACCTCCATCTTCTCCGAGTTCTGTTTCAGATGGCCGCTCCGCATCCAGTCGGCGATGGACCTCAGCCCTTGTGGATGTTTGTTTTGGCGGTGTGAGGGTCCTTGGTGAGGGAGAGGATGAGCTGGGTGTCGTTGGCGTAGGAGATGGTTTTGAGGTGGTGGGGGCGGGCCACTTGTGTGAGGGGGGCCATGTGGATGTTGAACAGTGTTGGGCTGAGGGATGATCACTCACCCCTTACACAAGCACACACCCCCGGGGCAGCCAATGGAGTTACCCACTCTCACAATGGACATGTGACACAACAAGATCAAGCCACAGCCAAAGAAGCATTCAAGCCCAAATTCGACATGTCAAACACCCTGGAGAACATTTCAATCAGTCCCCTGCAACATACCCATCCACAAGTGAACATTGATGTGAATGCTAGGCACATACAACTACCTGGAGGAACTGTGGCAAATAGAATATGTGTGAAACATGGATGTCCAATTAAACAGCATTAACATTGTCTCTCTATCACACACAGGGCAACGTCATGGATCTCCCCCCAACAATGGGGGAGAAGAGCCACAGTCACAGTCTCAGGAGGAACCTGATCCCACTGGCAGCGACACCTCACAACACTCCGCGGATGACCCCAACCCACCTGGCCCCTCTGGTGTCCAAGCCCCTGCAGCACCTGCTTCAGGTACATCTGTGCCAACCACCACCCCATTCCTGCCACATCCCAGGAGACACCCAGGAGCCCTGCCCACACTGAACAACTGAGCCAGTCTGACCTGGAGGGACAAGGTTCGCCGGGCACCCAGGAGGAGGCAGCCAACACCGACACTGCCATCCCTCAGTGGTCCCGTAGACCCGATGTGCCCACAACGGCAGGCCAGGCTCGTGTGGGCATGGGTGGTGGGAGTGGAGGCAGGCGGAGGCGAGAACCTGACCAGCCAGCTGAAGGGACCGGTATGTCACACGTCCGCAACATCATGGCGGCATACCGGCGTGACACCAGGGCCATCAGTCAGGTAGTGGCGACCCTCACAGACATTAAGAATCAGCAGGCCGAGCAACACACCAGTCAACAACAACACCAAGGACGGATGGAGGCAAGACTGGCTGAGCTCGTGCCGGTGCATAGGGACATAAGCCATTCACTCTGTCGGATCGCCGACAACATGGGCAACCCTCCCTGTGACACCAGGCGCAGACCAGCACCAGCCACAGGGAGGGAAGAGGAGGAGGAGGATTCGTCCGACGGAGCGTCCCAAACATCGTCAAGGCCTGCATCTGAGGGTCGTCCACGGAAAAGACCTTGAGAGGCAGCGGACCATCCACATCTCCCAGGTCACCTGGCCTGGCACCTGGCCTTCATGCGCAACAGCAGCACATCATTCACTGACATTCTCTGCCACATGGACTTGCTGGTCACAGTCTGACCAATGATGACCAACACTGTGGTCTGGACTCTGATGACTTCAAATGCCAAGGATAGCATCTCCCCCTGTGATCTTTGGATTCTATGCACCCAGTAGAGCACCTTATTTTATCTACCAAAACACGCACCCCACCGAGAATAAAACAATTTTTTTTATGAGATGTTGCTGTCATTTTGCATTAGTCCACAACATACGTGTTTGTTAATGTCAAACTATGCCTGAGTGTTGAACTAACTCCAGCCATCCATACCCTGGGATCTGAGTCCGGTACAAGACACACATGGGTCACAATGTATCATCCAATACAGCCTGGGAGCACAATACTCACCCGTGATGGCCTCAAGCTATTGAGGGGGGCTTGAAATACTGTGCACACACACCAATCAGGAAGAGGATGATGAAGGCCTAGAGATCATGGCTCATGTGGAGGTTCCTGGGGTGTGAGTCCCAGGTATGTTTGGCCAGGTGGGAGAACCATCTCCTTCATGCTGGAGTGTTGTGGATGTGAAAAATGGTGGCCAGGCCAAGTTCGGATGCATTGAGTTGGGCCAACGGGGTCTTGGATGACAGACGTACAAGGTTGGTTTTGGGGTCTGGGGTTGTTGACTGCCTCCTGAGTGTGTGTGAGGAGTGTGAAGTTCATGCTGCAACACACAGTGATACCTTGCAGCTATCTCAGGTGGACGGTGATGTTGATGGGGTACGGGATGTTGAAGCTGAGTTGTGCAGATGCACCCTGGATGTGGACAAGTTTCCCGTGAGTTAGGATGTACTTGCTCCGTAGAGGGCGGGGCAGTAGTTGACAGGCTGGTGTCGTGGACCTGGGGGATGGTCTGTCTTTCCTTGGAGTGGATCTATCAGAGGATCATGTGCATCATTCAGAGGGTGTTGCAGCATGAGGTACAGATGCTGGTGATTTGCATGGCAAATGTGAGTGACAAATCCATGATGCACACCATCTTGTGTGCGTGGCCACTGGGTGCTTGTGTAGGGCCCCTGCGGGTGGGACACAAGGAATTGAGCCAGCTGTAAGGGGACAATCCTCCGATGCTTACCTCAGTCATGTCCAAGTCCAGCCTCAGGTGGCTGATGTTCAGCCATTCATCCACGGACCTCATGCCTTCTTGAATGTTGGAACTGGCAATGGCTGGGTCTTTAATGAGGGGGAGGAGCACCTGGCTGTTAATGGCATACGACATGATGATGAGGTGGTGTGCGCTTGTGATGGTGGAGAGGGGGGTCCTGGACACATTGAAGATTGACACGCTGAGAGATGATCCCTGGGCCATGTGCCAGATGATGCCACTATACCACATGCAGAAGGCCTGAGTCCCACTCCCATGGCCTTGCTGGTGTACGGAGCCAGTGTGGAGCAGGAGGGACATGATCTGGTTGGTGTGACAGGGCCTGGAAGGCGAGGCAGCGCTGTGTAGGCAGTTGGAGTTGCACACTCAGCATGGTAAGGTGTCATGTGTGCGCTTAGGGTATGGCTGAGAGCAGATGGTGGATTTTCGGATAGACATTGCTTGGAGGGTGGCTACAACATCAGACTGTAGTGTGATGTGGGTCATGCAAGGACATGAGGGTCGTGCAATGTGCACATTGCATGTGCTGACGGCCCTGCCTTTGGCACCGCATGTACCCAACAGTGGCACAGACAAGATGATGACAGCCAAATGAATGGCTGTAGGTAGGCAGGGAGGAGCATCTTTGAGGCGTGTGTGTTGCCAAATTCCGCCACTTTGTGGGCCCTTGCTGCAGGGGCCGCAGCAGCAGGTGGCATGTCCTTGAAACTATGCCAAAAGTAGCACACAAAGACAAGGATGTCAGAAAGGACAACTGCAACAGGCGTAAGTAAAGGAAGGAGTGTCCGGTTACCCATGGAACACCCAGAGAAAATGGATGCACAATCACCAAAGATGACTGACACCGGATCAGGAAACAGAAGGCCGAGCCGCGCACAGGAGACACCCTCAGCAGGCGTTGACGGCCCGTCATGGGGACCAACATGCCCAAATACATACACAACCATGGACATCACGACAATAGAGATTCTAACCCATGAAGACCTGCATGCATGTAGCCCAACTACACATAGACTCATATGCACAATCTTTGACAACTATGCCAGAGATGACGTATGCAAAGTGGCAAGAGACCTGCATTGACAGAGCTGAGGCCCTTTGGAGGGTGAGGAACCCCTTTATTACTCAGGCTCACACTAAGGGAAAAGCATCAATATGAACAGACACACAGGTCATTTGGCTGAACTTGTGGGACCTACACTGGACACCCCCTTCACAACACAGATGTAGTAAATCCAAATGGCCTGGCACACAAGTTAAGGGGATGAGCCAAACACCCCCTTCTGCACACGGAGAGGCTGCAATTCCCCATTGAGCCTGTTATGGGGATGTCCCACACCATGTCCACCCGTAGCATCCCGTATGCTTCTGAGGGAAGTTATACACACATTGATGCCTTCATCAGAATCCACAAACCATTAGAGATGACTGTCACGAAGGTAGACTATCAATTCATGGGAGTCATGCTACATGTCATGTGCCCCATGGTGAGTCGACATATATGCATGGTAACCCAACATGCACAGGAGCAGTCCCCACACATTCCAAACACCTAACAACCCCAAAATGCCTTGCTGCAATCCTCACCCAAAATGACTTTTCCACATGTCCGTGCATGGAACGCTGATTCAGCACACATTGCAATACTCCTGATGAATAGCAGGAGGCCAACGATGACACGACCAGACAACATGAGCAAGAACCTGTGGATGACAGACACACAAGCAGACAGCTAAAAGATTGTTATCCGCATACATGGTCATTTACTCTACAGGAATAATGTTGTCACCATGTGAGTAGAAAAATTAGGGTCACAGCTAAAATGATTGGAATGACATCATCACTCAGAACACACATCTAAGTCACTTAGCATACAGTCAGCTGGACACACACATTGCAACACATGCCACACAAGGCTCCAGGCGTGCACACTCAGACTCAGTGACTCACCATTATGAGAAAAAGTTGCATATGAGCTGACTCCGGATATCCTCCTCCTCCTCCTCCTCCTCACTTGCCTCGTGACCAAGCCCTTCATTCTCCACGAGTGGATGTTCCTGCTCATGCTGCTCCAGGATGAGTGGCACTGCCTTCTCCACTGCCATGTTGTGCAGCATGCAGCACACGAGGAAGATTTTGCAGACCTTCACCGGTGCATATGGGAGGGACCCGCCTGTCTTGTGAAGGCTCCTGAATCGGCTCTTCAGGAGGCCAAACGTCCTCTCAATCACTCGCCTGGTCTGCCCGTGTGCATCGTTGTAACGTCTGCAGCTGATCTTGGGTTGCGGAGAGGCGTCATCAGCAATGTCATGTTGGGATAGCCAGAGTCCCCTACATGGAAACATCATGTAAAAAAGTGGGTCAGGAGATGGCGTAAGATACAAAGATACCGCAAAACCCAGGACAAACAGAGTATACCCACCAACAAGACATGCTTGTTCATTGTGCAGCCGCAGCACCATTTCTGGCACCCTGCTATGCCTCATGATGTAGGCATCGTGTGCTGACCCTGGAAAATGTGCACAGACATGGGAAATCAGCATGTTAGCAAGACACACCACAAGGGCATTTATAGAGTGGTAATGTTTACGGTTGCGATAGGCGACCTCCTGTGCCTGTGATGGTACAAAAGCCACATGTGTCCCATCAATGGACCCAATGACATGGGGCATCCCTCCCAGGGCATAGAAATCACCCTTGACACCTGTCAACTCCTCAGGAGTCGGAAAATGGATGAATTCATCCAGGTGCTCCAACTTGGCTGCCAAAACATCATGCAGGACACGGCTGAACATCGTCTGGGACATGCCACCAACATCAGCTATGGTGAATTGAAACGTACCAGTGGCAAAAAAATGTAGGGCTGCCATCACCTTCATCTTGGGGGTCAGCGCAGTAGGATAACTGTGTCGCGGTTGGAGGTGTGGTGCCAGCCTGTTTGTCAGGTCCTCAATCAACTGTTGGGTGAATCTGTAACGGCGTATGCAGTCACGTTCCCTCATGGCACCCAAGTCTGGCATTGGTCTGGGGACAGCCGGTGCCCTGCAGAAATTGGGAATAAATAACGAAGAGTGAGAACATAACAACATCAATGTCAATGAACTGAGCACCTGCTCAACTGCTAATACACATCTGCTAAATACAGAGTCTGGTCCGTGCAATACATCCAGGACACGTATGCCAGCCAGGTGATACTCCTACGAAAAGCCAGCTACACCCGTTGATTGGCAAGTGTACATGACATGCCCTGAAACGAGCTGTGGGCCAGTGTCAGTGAATAGCCAGAGAAATCACAAGAATGACATACATCCACATTTCAGCATTTTAAGGATGTCATCTCATACAGACAGCTGACGGCAATCTAGATGCACAGATCACATGGAATGTCAAATGTATAGATCACACACATTGCGATGAAGGGGTACAGGTGAAAACAGAAAACACAGACATTGAGACGACGCAGATATGTCCTCATGTCAAAATATCAAGTTCGATGCATACAGACACACGTTACGTGGAAATCCACATGTGGCATGGTGTACGTAGATGTGTGCCATGCCCATCTAGACACAGACACATGTTGGATGCAGCAACAGCAGATGCAGTTGATGGGACACCAACAGCAAGCTCATGGGAACACATGACACACACATGACATAGTCACATCGTTGCACGCTGGTCGTAAAATGTCAGTTGTTAGTGTCCCTGTCCCTGGCATCAGGGAACAGTTGCGGTGGTGGTGACTGTGCCATACCAGTGATGCTGTGCTTGACACGTTTGTACTACATGCACACATGTGCAAAGTGTGAAGGGGAAGTGTGCCACATAGTGCCCCATCACACATGACATGTGTACACAGGTCATCACACATCGATTGTGCAAATACATGAGGAGACATGTGCAATATCACTGCCTGACACACCTAGGCCCTGCACATGTAGGACAGCAATGACAATGACTTGATGTACATCCTTCTGTGGGTCTGAGACCTCCATTCCTTTCGTGTGCGCATCCTATCAACAGTGTAAGCGTGTGAAACGCACCATACACACGCTCTGAGGGCGTGTGTATGGTCCGTATCACTAGAGTTGTGTGGCCGTAGGAGCACTCGTGGTGCGGACCGTACACACGTACGTGTACTACCAGTGCCTACACGTACGTGTACTACCAGTGCCTACACGTACGTGTAGGCACTGGTAGTACACGTACGTGTAGGCACTGGTAGTACACGTACAGGTACGTGTACTACCATTGCGGACACATACGTGTACTACCAGTGCGTACACATACGTGTCAAAGGCACTGTGCAACTGGTGCCATAGGGGTACGTGTGAAACACACCGTACCTGTGTGTGGATTTGAAAATTACATAGGGGACACATAAGGGACAAGTATTAGGCACTAAATGCATGCTGGTTGTCATGGATACAGAGTTTTCAGTTCAAATTTTCCATCAGGTGGCCTGCAAAAGTCAGTTAGCCACAAAATACAATGTTTCAAAGTGGTTGTTGACTTGACATGATGCTCAAATTTTGAACAATGCAAATGCTGTCACTGGTGTATGTGGAAAGGGATTGGAGTAAACGTAAGATGTGAATGAATCTGACCAATCACTATGTACTCCTCCAAATGAATGCCCCTCAGCAAGACGGATATAAGTCAGCCAGAACCCATGAGAGGGCACTTGCCTGCACAACTTTCCTGTTGACAACACTGCTGCTGTCTGTGCTTCCTCTGGCACCCTGTCAAGGTCTGTGGAGAGGGCACAGCCATTCACCCAGGAGAAGAATGAGGCATTGCTGGATGTCATCCTCCCACAGTACCCCAGCCTGTATGGGAGACCAGGGGAGCAGGTGAGTGCTGACTCCACTAGCTTTGACTGTGCACCTTTTTCGTGACTGTCACTTCTGGCATTGTGTCCAGGTGTGACAGACATGCAATGTTGTTTGAGTGGGTCCCAGGGGGGTGGAATGGCTTATGTCTCCCATGCAGAGCATGATGTAGTTCATGTGTGCACTCCTCACTTGCATTGTGCTTACTGTGACATTCACTGCATAGTGCATGACACATTCAGCCTGGCTAATCCTTTGTGGCATTTTTTGTCTATAGTCCTGAGGTGATTCCGTGGTCCTCCCGGTGTGACAGGTGACTGTACCCACAGATGTGTCTGAGTTGAGTGGAGCTGTGGTGAGAGTGTCCAAGTGATGTGTACGCCCCCTGGACATTGATGTGTGTGAATGTTCCTTGTCATGTGGGTGAGTGTCTATGTGAAGTGTTGCACCACAGCTGCATGGAGGAGGCAACAGCTCTACCCATCTGATGTGTGAAGTAAGCCATGCTGTGTGTCTGACTTGCTGAGCTAGCCCCACACCTGTGACACCCCACAGGCAAGTGGCACATGTGTAGAGTGAGGTTTGTATCTGCTGTTGCCAATGGCATGTGATTGATCTGTGCCTGTGTGTGTGTCTGTGTACTCTGCTGAGGTTGCGTCAGTGGCCTGGGGCATGTAACTGCTTAGAGGTGCTGACCATCAGCCTGGTGTCTCTTGTGATGCACAGTGTGTGCCATGTTCATGGAGTGTGTCGCACCCCTCATGCCACCTGTGTACTTTATATGCCATGTAGTGCATTGGGGCTTCCACAGAGGCCAATGTCCATATGACTAAGATGCAATTCCTTGGCAGCATCCTATGCCCTGTTCAACATATCAAAGATGTTCAAATGTGTGTCTCTCTGACATGGAGGAGGTGTAGTGATGTTGTCTCACTTTGTCATCCTCACAGGTAACTGCCTACGCCAAGGGGGAGATCTGGAAGCAGGCCGTCAGGGCCGTGAGATCGGTGGAGGGTCGCAGTCAGCGCCTAGCCCAAGTAAGAAAACGGTGGCAGGATATCCGGTGCTGGACCCGGAGGATCGCCCGGGTCCTGCTGAAGGACTCACCTCCACGCCCCCACGGCGGGCGCCGACGCCTGACCCACCAGATGAATCGTGTCCTGGTGGTGGTCTTCCCTGACATGGATAGGCGGTTACAGGAGATGCAGCAGCAGGAAGGGAGTAGGTACATGTGTGTTTGTTGTGTTTCACCAGCTTTTGGAAGTGCTCAGTCGCCTGGATACACTGCCAGGGTTTATATGTGCAGTGCATATCCTTTTCCCCCAAGTCAACCGGTGCTGTTCTTCCTCTCTTCCCCTCCTTGACATGTGTTCCCTGGTCTGTGTGTAAACACTATTGCACATGGTCATCTAGGCTGCCAGTTAATCCAAGTGCACATTGCTTTCTGCATCATGTGTGGGGGTGGTCTGTGACATGTGTTGGTACCTTGCCTGTGCCCTGTCCTGTTCAGTCATTTGGGGGTCCATATTTGTTGGCACTGATGCTGAGTCTCAACATAGGAGTGTGAGGTTTCAAATTAACAGACTTGCAGCATGTATGACCGATGTTGTGGACTCAGACATGATGTGCATGAGTGGGAGATATGCATAGTGCCAGACGGTTGCTCATGTTACAGTCAGATCATTCCAGGGCCATGGAGCAGTGTGCCCACTACAGTCCCCTGAGACACCCTTGCCTCGGAATCATGTGTGTCATCCAACACTGTGCCCATTCTCTGTGTGTTCAGCATAGGTTGGCCTCTGTGGCATTGTTCCCTGGTCTCATTTGTATTCATGTAAAGTGTGCTACATGTGTTCACTGGACAGGGTGACCCCATTTGGCTTGTGCATCCTCACACTGGGCAGTGCCTGTGTGTCTATTTACAACTATCTATTGATGGTTGTTTGTCACAAATATGTGTTGGCAGCCTCACAAGGTGATGTGGAATACATTTAGGAATTCTTGATGCACATTTTAGTAAACCCAGATTACGAGGTGTAACTTCTTGATCTGTCTCAATCACATTGTCTCAGGTATGGGGAGTTTGTGCGGGCAAGGCCTACATGTCCAAACCTTATGTCTCCTTGCCAGGTCTGACCTGTGTGTGATAATTGTCTGGACAGACACTCAACATGCAGTGACCCAGTGATGTTGTGCAGGGTTTAATGTTTGTGCTTTGCAGCATGTGTCAAAAGTTTAAATACATGATTCCTGCTCATCCATTTTTGGCACCAGTGTGTGGTCCAGATGCTACGTAGTTTGGTCTTTGTGTGCTTACATCTGTGTGGACATTCTTGGTTGCCATGAGTGTGTCTCCTCAGTGCAGGTGCTCCTTATTCCGACACAATTGCAGGCCCATTATCTTATGCATTGTCCTGTGTTTGGACATGTGTGCCACTCCACATGACAGGCAGAGGGTCAGATGTGTTGCCAACTGTGTAATCATGGTACGGATGGCCATGTGACAGGTGGCATGATTCAAGGTGTTAGTCAAGAAGTCTTGTACCTTGGCACTCACTACACTTGTCAACATGTCTTCATGTTTTCAATGCTTGACTTTGATGTTTTGTTGTGAAGGACAATAATGTGCCTGCATGACAGATGTCTCCCATGGAAGTGCACAATAAACCACCTTTACACTTTCAGGGGACACGCTGGCACATATTAAAGAAAGGCACAGTTCGAATAACACTTTTTTAAAGATTATACATATCCATGTTCCCACAGTGTGGTGGCATTTGGGTAAGTCCTTGGTTGTTGCTGATACCAACTTACGAGTGTCAAGTCATCCAGACCGCCGTGGGGCCATGTATATGTACTTACTGAAACCCCATTGCTTTCTAACAGTGGTTTATTTGAATAAGGCTGGCAGCTCATACAATGACTGTGTAAATGTAGTTTTGTGTGCACCTCCTTGTGTGACTTCTTTTATACAGGCACATGTGTGTTCTGTTCAAAAAGTGGCACATTCACACATTCTAAACATGTAGATTGTGTAAAGTGTTGTGATTCCCAAGGGATCACAATGTATTTCGTTTGGGTTTCCAAAGTACTCACAGGTCTCTGATTGTGGGGACAACTTCAGCATTGCGGTCTGTTATTTAGCCTTGGGTACACCAATACTGTTTCGTTCACAGTAAACAAGAGGTGGCATGCCTTCATAGTATTGCTGTGCTCAACTGTTCCCAGACACTAGCTTCTCAGAATAATTCGATATCAAGTTATTTGCTGTTGTGTCCTAATTTTCCTTGTTTCCAAGTGGCATGGTGGGTCAACCAACTGTGGAGTGCAGGGCTTACATATGTGCGGAGTAATCTAGATGTTACTCATGATGCATTTCCTGATATGCACTGTGACCTATTTTGTTTGGACTCATGTGTCAGATGTATACAGGTGACTGATTATTTTCTGTATCTTCACCTTGCCCACATCATCATCAGAGGACACCGAGGGAGACACCTGCACGGACCTTGAGGAGGGATCCAGCACCGGTGCCATCACTGCTGGCGAGTCTCCGGGAGCAAGTGGCACGGAGGGCGAGGGGAGTCAAGCGGATGACCCGTCTGGTGGTGACATCGACTACAACGCTGACGGGTCTGAGGCTGAACTCCTCGAAGGGGGCGGAGGCTGCTACAAAACCTGGCAGCAGCACAACATTTTTCACCGCCTCCTCCATTCCCATCACCGCCCTCCCAGTTGCTCCGGTCCCTTCTGTCCGTGCAGGGCACCACCCTGTCTCCTTCGTGCCAGGCACCGCACCCCCTGCCCCTTTCACCCCGGCTGCCCTCACTACAGAGTCTGTGGACATTCAGCGGCAGTTGCAGGTTGGCCAGACATCAATGCTGAATGTCCTCCATGGCCACACCACACTGCTGACAAAGATGGTGTCGTTCATGGAGGGCATGTCAGCAGCAATGTCTGACCAACAGATGTTGCTGAGGTCAATGGACGACTCTTCACTGACGGCAGCAGTGAGTCTCCTGCAGCGCTTCATCTCCCCCCTACCCCTGCACCATCCACACTTCCCACTCCCATGCCTGTCCCATGCACACCCAGATATTCCCAAGCACGCACCCCACCAGACACAGGCAGCACACAAACACTTAATGGCAATTACACACTTCCTGGCACGCACAATCAGGGGGATAAAGGCACACCCACTGGGTCTGGGGCACACAGGCATACACGCAGCCACAGTCTGAGTCTGCATGCCTCAATACCCAGTCCCTCCAAAGGCACTCCCCTTGGCTCCCCTGCCACACAGTCAGACAAGGAGAGCTACTTGGCTGTGCTGGGCCTCAGCCCCACTGGGTCACCAGCCCGCAAACGGGCAAGGCACTCCACGGGTAGGGGAGTTGATCCCCCCTGTCCATCCCCTCCCCCAGTATCGCTGCACCCCATCCCTCCAACCCCACCCCCTCCTTTGTGCCTGTGGTTTCTTCCGGTGCAGGGGATACTCTGGACGCCCTGGCAGAAGTGTGCAGTGCCGAGCTCACCTCCACCTTTGGCGCTGCCCCTCCCCCTGTGGTGGAGGCGTCCAGCCCTGCACCCACCACACCTACCCTTACACCTCCTGTCCCTGCGGTGCCTGGTCCTTCACTATTGCATTTCAGGTATTGATGTTGGTACTGATGCTCCAGGAGTTGGGGTTGTGGTAATGTGTTATGTTTCGGGCAAAGGTTCGAGTCTGATGGTCAGGAGGTGGCCCATGGGATCTGCGTGCCATCACAAGGTCTCTGCAAAGGAACTTTGGTCGTGTGTGTTATTTGTTTTTTGAGACATTGTACCAAGGTGTGTCCCTTCCTCCGTGGCACCTGACATCTTCCCTGCAGAGAGTTGCACAATTGTGCTGACCTGTGTATACATTCCCTTTGTTGGTGACAGATCCCTTCAACTATGGCCATGCCTGCTCAGCAATGTTTCCGGCTGCATCATCTGTGTCATCCTTGCTAGTCACTGTACTTGTGTATTGAGTGTGTTGCCATGCCTTCAGGGAGTAATTCTCCCTTTTCCGCACTATGCATGTGTGTAATCCCAGCTTAGCACACACATGGTACTTGTTCTGCAGGGTATTTGGGCACCTGACTCACAATTGTGGGCATTGTATCTGTGGGAACTCCACCCTATTCCTTCCATGAGAGACAACATCTTGGCAGCTGTCCCAGCACCTGTACATTCCTATCAGTCCTGGGATGGGCATGACAGTGTGTGTTCCCTTTGGCTCTCTTAGTTTAGTAGGCATTAACATGACTATATAGTCTTGTGGCATGATCTCTGTGTGTGTATTGTGCTGCGTCCGCCAGGGGTGGGTATGCATGTGTCATTTGTCCTCACACCCACATGTGGTGTGTCATGCAGTATGGAAAGACATCCATCCTCATGGGAGTGGGACACTGCTGTCAGTGATGTGCTGTTATGGCACTATCAACATAGTCGAAAATTAGGGATGCGTACATACACCCATGGAGTTGTGGTCATCTGATAATGATGTACACACCCCCAATGTCTCTGTCCACTGCTGGGAGTGATAGGCACCCACCCCTCACATGGCTCTGTCCACTGCTGGGAGTGATAGGCACCCACCCCCATGTCTCTGTCCACTGATGGGAGTGATAGGCACCCACCCCTCACATGTCTCTGCCCACTGCTGGGAGTGATAGGCACCCACCCCTCACATGTCTCTGTCCACTGCTGGGAGTCCTCTGCACC
Source organism: Triturus cristatus (assembly GCF_964204655.1). Lineage (NCBI taxonomy): Eukaryota > Metazoa > Chordata > Amphibia > Caudata > Salamandridae > Triturus > Triturus cristatus. The sequence continues at coordinate 1,176,412,683 of NC_140589.1, read as the reverse complement.
CACCCCCATGTCTCTGTCCACTGCTGGGAGTCCTCTGCACCCACCCCTCACATGTCTCTGTCCACTGCTGGTTTTCCTCTGCACCCACCCCTCACATGTCTCTGTCCACTGCTGGGAGTGATAGGCACCCACCCCCATGTCTCTGTCCACTGCTGGGAGTGATAGGCACCCACCCCCATGTCTCTGTCCACTGCTGGGAGTGATAGGCACCCACCCCTCACATGTCTCTGTCCACTGCTGGTATTCCTCTGCACCCACCCCTCACATGTCTCTGTCCACTTCTGGGAGTGATAGGCACCCACCCCCATGTCTCTGTCCACTGCTGGGAGTGATAGGCACCCACCCCTCACATGTCTCTGTCCACTGCTGGGAGTGATAGGCACCCACCCCCATGTCTCTGTCCACTGATGGGAGTGATAGGCACCCACTCCCATGTCTCCGTCCACTGCTGGGAGTGATAGGCACCCACCCCCATGTCTCTGTCCACTGCTGGGAGTGATAGGCACCCACCCCTCACATGTCTCTATCCACTTCTGGTATTCCTCTGCACCCACCCCTCACATGTCTCTGTCCACTGCTGGGAGTGATAGGCACCCACCCCCATGTCTCTGTCCACTGCTGGGAGTGATAGGCACCCACCCCTCACATGTCTCTGTCCACTGATGGGAGTGATAGGCACCCACCCCTCACATGTCTCTGTCCACTGCTGGGAGTGATAGGCACTCACCACTCTCATGTCTCTGTCCACTGCTGGGAGTGATAGGCACCCACCCCCATGTCTCTGTCCACTGCTGGTATTCCTCTGCACCCACCCCTCACATGTCTCTGTCCACTGCTGGTATTCCTCTGCACCCACCCCTCACATGTCTCTGTCCACTGCTGGGAGTGATAGGCACCCACCCCATGTCTCTGTCCACTGCTGGGATTGATATGCACCCACCCCTCACATGTCTCTGTCCACTGCTGGGAGTCCTCTGCACCCACCCCCATGTCTCTGTCCACTGCTGGGAGTCCTCTGCATCCACCCCCATGTCTCTGTCCACTGCTGGTATTCCTCTGCACCCACCCCTCACATGTCTCTGTCCACTGCTGGTATTCCTCTGCACCCACCCCTCACATGTCTCTGTCCACTGCTGGTATTCTTCTGCACCCACACCTCACATGTCTTTGTCCACTGCTGGGAATCCTAGGCAGCCATCCACCCACCCACCCACACCCTTGGTGCAGTATACTGCTGTCCTGGGCATACACCCCCCCCCAATGTACTGGTTATATGCTGCACCATGCCCTAAGCCAACATTCGTGGTGTGTGTACGCCTTGTATCACAAATGTACCGGTGCCCTAGGGGTACGGGTAATGCGGTCCGTACCCCCACATTCATAGTTTGGGTACGGTCTGTACCACATGTACCCCTACCTCACCACTACAATGGTGGTACAGACCGTACCCACGCCCTCAGAGAGTGGGTACGGTCCGTACCACGCGTACCCCTACATCACCACTACAATGGTGGTATGGACCGTACCCACACCCTCAGAGCGTGGGTACGGTCCGTACCACGCGTACCCCTACATCACCACTACAATGGTGGTACGGACTGTACCCACGTCCTCAGAGCATGGGTACGGTCCGTACCACCATTGTAGTGGTGATGTAGGGGTATGCGTGGTACGGACCGTACCCACACCCCCAGAGCGTGGGTACGGTCCGTACCACCATTGTAGTGGTGATGTAGGGGTACGCGTGGAACGGACCGTACCCACGCTCTGAGGGCGTGCGTACAGTCCGTACCACCATTGTAGTGGTGATGTAGGGGTACGCGTGGTACAGACCGTACCCACGCTCTGAGGGCGTGGGTACGGTCCATACCACGCGTACCCCTACATCACCACTACAATGGTGGTACGGACCATACCCACGCTCTGAGGGCGTGGGTACGGTCTGTACCACGCGTACCCCTACATCACCACTACAATGGTGGAACGGACTGTACCCACGCACCCAGAGCATGGGTATGGTCCGTCCCACCATTGTAGTGGTGACGGGTACGCATAGACATCCACTTCCGTTGTGGTGGTACGCAGGCATTGGTGGACACACCCCCCGAAGTGACCAGACCCTGGAGGTAATGTATGTACAGGATATATTTTTTGTAAATTGGGTAGGGGTTATGTTTCCTGCCCCTCGTCCTCCCTTTGCCCCTGGGTGTTGTTCTGACCTTCTGCGGCGTGCGCAGCGGATTCGGTGCACCAGGTCATAGGCTAGGAGGGCCGGGATGACATGTAGGATGGGGTCCATGGCTGTCCGTCACGTACCGGTGCTCCTTCTTCGCGTCGTCCTCAATTTCCCAGGAGTTTTTGGCTGCCGTAAAATATTAGCCGTGCGGAGTGACGTAGGCACGAATCGTACTTGCTGGTCCGTAAAACGTTACCTGACTGCGTCCCGATGTCACGTACGCGATGTCCCGGATCAGAATTGTGGGTATTTTTTCGTAGCACCTAGTTTTTTACGAATCGTACGGAAATGGTATTTCTGTACGAATCGTACTTGCTGCTTTGTAAGGAGGATTTCCCGGGTACGAGTCGTATGGAGAATACGACCATTCGTACCCGGGTTTTACAGGATTGGAATCGGCACCTTAATTAGCATGAATTAACAAATAATTAATAAATTAATTATAAATAAATTACCTCCCACCATATTCCCCTATAAATGCCACCAATTTTGTAAAACATTACACAATTAATATAACTAATTAACAATTAAATAATTAATAAATAACAATTAGCAAGCAGAATATAAATAATGATTAATAAATTAATTCACACAATTGACACTATAAGATAAAATTAATTTAATATTATATTACAAATATTACTAACTGTATTAAAAGTAAATTACTTCCCACCATACTCCCCTATCAACCCACAACCCGCTCCTAAAAAAATGACACCATTAATATAATTATCAATTAATTAATAATAATTCACAGACAATAAATAAATAATTAACAATACATTGATTCCCACACTTAACAACATAAAATATAGAAGAAAAAAATATGAATTAATATAAATATTAATAAATGAATTATAATTAAATTACTTCTCACCCTATTCCCCTATAAACCCACAACCTTCTATGGAACTATAATGCAAACTTTAATTAAAATAAAATTAATAACCTCTAAAAATGTAACACATATATTAAAAAACAAATGCAATACTTAGACAAAGAAATAGAGCACATACATTTACAATTCATATTAAAATACATAACACTAACTAAAAAATTATATTTTTGCAACTATATTTTTGCCATCAATATTAATGACTTTGATATTTTAGAAAATAATATTTCTTACCCGAAACTCGATATTATTGACCACGATATTATTGCAGTAAATATGTATGTATTTCGATATTTTGCTCTCCATATTAGTGCAAGTCGACATTTACTACTCGATATTCTGACTCTTTACCCTCTGAATCATCTGCTGGATAGGTCTGTGCTCGACTATGGGGCCGGTTCTGATTCCGGCTGCAAAACGAACCGACTGACACAGACCTGGACCGGATACCGACCGACACGGACCAGCACCGTACGACCTGTGCAGTACGATGCAACGCATGTGAATTACAACCGACACATACGGAATACAAGCTGTACAACCGAGCCGTAGGGAAAATTGTGAACTGGCCGTAAAACCGACGCAATTTTCACCGACCGACACAAACCCAGAATTACCCCAACCGACCAGTACCCGCAATGTCCGATCCGTGCAGTACGATGCAATGCATGGAAACTCAGACCGACTCGCACGGAGACCAAGCCGCACGACCGACACGCACAGAAAACCGGGCCCATAAGCAATAGAGACCTTTGCAAACGACGCGTTTAAAACACAGAAGATAGGCAGCGTGAACGAGGTGGAGAAGCCCGCACAAGACAACATCAGCGTCCGTATCTGTCAGATGAACGTCTTCTTCATGCCTACAAAACCCAAAGGAAAAAAGACCAAACAAGCAATGACAAAGCCAATAAATATCAAATAAAAATAACCTGGGACAAAGACACACCCACAACTCCAAATATATAAAGGACTACAATCACTACCATGATCCCTTGCAAACAGGAGACACAGCCAGCAGCAAACACCATTACACAGCAACCACAGACACACTCACAACTCACCCATCACACAACTCACACACCATCAGCACCTCATCCAACATCACACACACATACAGCCAGCAGAACCAACACCAACCCACCCTCACTTGCACCCTCACACACACATCCCTCACCACCACCACCCATCACCATGCCCCCAAAGAAGAACCCAAAGTTCACCGATTGTGAGTTAGAAGTGCTGGTAGATGAGATCATCAGAGTAGAGCCACATTTGTTTGGTACATTGGTCCAAAGGACCCCCATGTCACCGAAAAAAAAGATGTGGGTGAGGATTGTGGTCAAGGTGAATGCACAAGCACCAGCAAGATGCACAAAGGATGATATCCAGACCAGGTGGTATGACATGCGCAGGAGGGTCAAGAAACTCATTGAAAAAGATCACGCCCTGAGTCAGTGCACCGGCGGTGGCCCTCCTGACAAACCAGTCTACTTCAGGAACTGGGAGGAGAAGGTGCGGGACATCCTGCCACCAGAGAGCGTCCATGGGCTAACAGACATACCAGAGCCTGGTGAGTACACAAACAACATACCCAAGATTGTGTGGCAAGGGGACAGTGACACCATGCACCACAAGCAAAGCTACAGTAACCAATAGATAATCATCCCAGGATGTGTATGCCAGTCCGACAAACACAATACCTGCCATCTCATAGTGACTTGGAACTGTGTCATGACATGTACCAACCTACAAACAAATAGAGCAAGCCAGTGGCACAAAGCTAAATAGACACTGCCAGACAGTTTTCCACTACAAACACACTACCTCACAGTGCAGCTGACTGACCGGAAGGAATTGTGGGGATGCAGGTGAAGTGAGTGTATCCAAAAGCATGATGGGGTTTGTAGTCACAGATAATGCTCCCCCTCAAAATTGGCCCATCAAGACCTCTCTGAAACATGCCCACATCACAGGGAGTGGAAAATGACTGACAAGATGGCTGACACTGGGTCCTGCTGTGGGGAGCACAAGGCCCTGCTAGGGCATGTGCGCAAATCAGAAGCAGGACACCACTGACTGACATCCTGAAAGACAACTTGCACGCCCTCCAATGGAAGCAAGTTTTATGGTGGGATGTCTGGCCGGGTGGGAAGGAGGACTGACAGCTCTGACCATACTTACCAGCATGTGGAGACACCCCCCCTCAACACAAACTCCGCAAAACTCACCGGGTAGAATGCATTGACCCACACCTCCGTGAAACATCATCAAAAGACACCCCGCACTGGGTGCAGCTGTGTGAAGCACAGGGACTCTCTTTGGACTTGTAGCCAAACAAACACCAGGATTTCACAGTCAGCCATCTTGCCATTGCTGTCACACCCCCTCACAGGGAAGCAGAGTCAAGAGGGAGGAAGTATGGGCATGCTGGGAAGGTGGGTGTAGCCAAGAGTATGATGGGAGTTGCAGTCACAGACAATCTACACCCACTCACATGGCCCAGCAAGCATACACTGAACCATGCTCACCTCGCAGGGAGTGGGAAGGGACTGACAAGATGTCTGACACTGGGCTCTGTTGTGGGGAGCACAAGGCCCTGCTGGGAACTAGGCAACAACAAACACCAGAACTTCACAGTCAGCCATCTTGCCATTGCTGTCACACCCCCTCACAGGGAATCAGAGTCAAGAGGGAGGAAGTATGGGCATGCTGGAAAGGGGGGTGTAGCCAAGAGCATGATGGGAGTCGCAGTCACAGACAATCTACACCCACTCACATGGCCCAGCAAGCATACACTGAACCATGCTTGTCTCAGAGGGAGTGGGAAGGGACTGCCAAGAAGTCTGACACTGTGCTCTGTTGTGGGGAGTACAAGGCCCTGGTGGAAATGATCAACAACAAACACCAGAACTTCACAGTCAGCCATCTTGCTATTGCTGTCACACCCCCTCACAGGGAAGCAGAGTCAAGAGGGAGGAAGTATGGGCATGCTGGGAAGGGGGGTGTAGCCAAGAGCATGATGCGAGTTGCAGTCACAGACAATCCACACCCACCCACATGGCCCAGCAAGTACTAACTGAACCATACCCGCCCCACAGGGAGTGGGAAGGGACTGACACTATATGTCTGACACTGGGCTCTGTTGTGGGGAGCACAAGGCCATGCTGGGACATGGGCAACAACAATATCAAACTCTGTCCGTGACAAGCTGGGAAAAAGCAGTGCACAGGCAGGCATCTGTTCGTACTGTAGAAAATGTCATGTTTGTGAACCATCGATGCATGTAGAAACATAACTCACATCGTGTGTCTCTTCCAAACACAGGTGGTGCTGGGGACCCAGCATCAAATGAAGAGGATTCCCGATCCCAGACTCTGGTGGACACTGAGCTCTCTGGTTTGACTCTGTCTCTGTCCTCTTTGGATGACGACGACCAACCTGGCCCCACCGGTGTGAGTCATCATGCAGCGCCAGCAGCATCAATATCTGCACCCCCGGTACCCACGCCTCCAGCATCTGGAAACCGACAGGGCACCCCCACCAACACGGACAGACCAAGGCCACTGAACACCCACAGCACAGGGACACAGGAGCCCCCGGAAGCTACAGCAAACACTACCAGCAACACCACCCAAGGGGTCCCAGTATCACCTGTACGTTCCGCCGCTGGTCCTGCCCGTGTGGTTAGGGGTGCTTTGAGGGGTGGGAGGCAGAGGGCGTGCCTTGCAGAGGGGTCTGGACTGCATGATGACCCCCAACTGGCACACATCATAGATGCGTATCAGGATAGCACCGGAGGATTTGGCCAGGTAGTGGGGATCCTCAAGGATATGCAACAGGAGCAGGCTGCCCACCATGCCTGCATGGAGGCCAAGTGGAATGCCCTTACTGCGGTGCATCGGGACATACTATGATGCCTCCGCCAGATCAACACAAACCTGTCCACACCTCCCTGTGTGGCCACAACATCTGTTGCAACACCATCTGCCAGCGCCACAGGGAGGGAGGAGGACTCTGATGGAGAGTCCCCTGCACCGCAGAGGCCTGCACCTGAGGATCCCCCCAGGAAGAACAGGGGTCGTCCGAAGAAGGACATGTGAGAGGCAGATGTCCCAGCACATCCCCCAGGGCCTCTAAACCTGTTCTGGACAATGTTCTTTGTGTGCAACCCGTTCACCTTGTACAATCGCACACAACTCGCCTACATGACATGGAGGGTTCATGTTGGGCCAATGTAGCAGATGACTGTGGGCTTTGCTCTGGACATTTTATCTACCAGCACTTCCAACTCTAATGTGAACTTTGGATTCCAAAACCAATGTACAGCACCCACCATCCTGTGCACTTTCCTCACACATGTTCGAAAATAAACTCAACAGTACACCATACTTGCCTCTGTTGTGATTCCAAATTGTCATGTGTCATGGAGATGTCGATCTGCTACACAACACAGTGCATGCCAAATACTGCAACAATGTGACCAACGTTAGGTGAGTCATGGTGATGTGACACATGTGAGGGAGACACACCAATATGGCAACACAACACATACTCACCATGGCCATGTTACTCATCACACACAATGATGTTGACTTGAAACACATAGGTATGCACAACCACAACACCTATCCACAGTCAGTGGTAACAAATCCACAGGTGAGGTAAGCAAATGTCAGTCAGATGTGGGAAGACAGACAACACACCTAACAAAGCATAGCACAGGTTAATTATACACATCAGCAACATGTTTATTCAAAAAGAGTTGCAAGGCAATTGTACGTTACGGTGGACACACGGTCACAGAATGTCTGAGAATTGTAGTCCAGGGGTGTGTGGCACATCACTTGATGTCAATTGACTACTCCCACACTGGTGTCGGATTCTGGGTGTTGGGGGTCAGTGTTCAACAAACAACAGGCAACTTACTCTGTGAAGGACAGACACAAGACAGCCAAAAGCACAGCAGAACAGGAGAGAAATGCAATACACATGCACAAAGCATGTCGCAAGAAACCTACACAAAAACAAGTTAGCAGTACTACCCTATTGTGGAGTACACACCACCTGAATGGACACATCACTGCACGCATCCAGTCAAGTGGCACACAGACACACTCAGACAGCAGCAGAGCAGCCACAACACATTCCAGGCTAACTCCATACATTGACATAACAACCCTGGAAACTCACATTCAGGTAAAGAAGTTGTTGATGAGCTGTGAGCGGACGTCACCCTCATCCTCATCATCACTGGCATCTTGGCCCAGGCCGGAATCCTCCACAGGTGCTGGAGGTTGGTCATCGTCATCCTGGATGAGAGGCACCTTCTTCCGCACTGCCATGTTGTGTAGCATGCAGCATACAAGTATTATTTTGCACACCTTTGCAGGTTCACATGGGAGGGCCCCTCCAATCTTGTCCAGGCAGCGATTGCGGCTTTTCAGGAGGCCGAATGTCCGCTCAATCACCCTCCTGCTCTGACCAATTGCCTCATTGAAGCGCATCTCGGCTGGTGTCACAGGGTTCCTGAGGGGTGTCAGCAACCACAGCATGTTGGGGTATCCGGAGTCACCTACACACACAAAAATGAACAAGTAGCTGAGTTTTGTAGGCGTGCGGAATACAACATTGACAAACACACACAATGATAAACAGTCAGTACACACCGAAAAGCCAGGCATGCTGAGGTGGCATCTGTGACATCAGCGTTGCAATGCGACTACTCATTATGTAGGCATTGTGCGCAGAACCAGGGAACCGTGCACACACGTGTGATACACATGTCTGCAAGACATACCACCAGAGCATTGATCGAGTCGAAATGTTTCCTGTTCTGGTATGCCTGCTCATGTGCCTGCAGTGGTATCAGGGCCACATGTGTCCCATCAATAGATCCAATGACGTTCGGCATCCTTCCCAGTGTATAAAAGGCATCCTTTATTTCAGGGAGTTCAGCTGGGCTAGGGAACTTGATGTACAGGTCAAGGAAATGCAACATCCCCTCCAAGACATCACGTAGCACACGACTAAAAATGGTTTGCGACATCCCACCTGCTGTAGCCACAGTGTACTCAAAGGTACCAGTAGCAAAGAAGTGCAGGGTTGCCATCACCTTCACCTCTGGGGTCAGTGCTGTAGGGTATGTCCGGCCAGGTAGCAGATGTGGCGCCAACTGCTCCGCCAACTCCTCAATCAGTGGACTGGTGAAGCGGTACCGTCGTATGCAGTTGCGTTCCTGCATGGTTGCAAGGTCTGGGAATGGTCGACGAACAGCTGGTGCCCTGCAGAACAGAAATGAACAAAGGAAGATTGTCGGTTCATCCACCCATGTGGCCATGACCAGGCTCAATATCACATGATAGATCATGACATCACACAATGTACTGAGGTGTGTGCTATTGGGCATGGACACATATGTCACCTACACGACCATCACATCTCAATTCCACATGTCCACATGAGTCCCATGTAGTAAAATGGCCAATCATCTGGCTGTGTCACCCGACCTATGTACTGCTGTGACGTTGCAAACACACACCACAGTGACAAGTGAGGCCTGATGTCCCCCTGGCATCACAGATCTTGCCATGCAGAAACCCAGGGTCCCTGTATTGCCACATGGACATAGCATATCACGTACACACCACAAGGCAAGCGTGAGTCCCACAGGTAGTGGCCACTGTTGTCCCTGCAGGCCCTACATGTACATCTCTTAGACACACACACACCATCAAGGTTGATGCATATACCACATGGGGCACATTTGATCAGACACATCTGAGATACACCATGCACACAGACTGTGGGTGCACATCCGTATTGTGGCTACAGGTCTCACTGTGACATACATGCCATCACCCCCAGGACTCAGGGTGTATGTGACATGGCCCAAACATATCCAACATGAAACTGTGTCTGTGACTCATGGCCATTACTGTACATTTGCACATCACAGTGGTAATGTGCATGACACACAAAGGATCCTGCCCCCATGTACACGTGCACAGCCTGGGAGTGGCTGCACAAAAGTGCCACCCAACAAACCAAATGTGTCCCCCCCCAAACACCCAGAGAATGCAGCCTTACATGCCATGGGACACTGTGTGGCCAATGCTGTAGTGTGGTAGGTGTGCACAGGTGTCCCTGGCAAGTAATTGTGTGTTGAATCTGTCAAATAGTCACACCAATGAGGTCCGACGTGGGTGACAATGCGTACACATTGCACGGTTCATGACCGAGCTGTGCGTACGCTTTGCCATTGACTGCAATGAGGTCCGACGCGGGTGACAATGCGTATGCATTGCACGGTTCATGACCGAGCCATGCGTACGCTTTGCCATTGACTGCAATCAGGTCTGACGCGGGTGACAATGCGTACGCATTGCACGGTTCATGACCGAGCCGTGCGTATGCTTTGCCATTGTCTGCAATGAAGTCTGACGCGGGTGACAATGCGTACGCATTGCACGGTTCATGACCGAGCCATGCGTACGCTTTGTCATTGACTGCAATGAGGTCCGACGCGGGTGACTATCATGCATACGCATCGGGCATGCATGGTTCGAGACAGGCGTACTGCTTGGCCATTGAATCGTATGGAGACGGGTGCATGTGTATTTTCAAAATACGTGTTGTACAGTCAGTTGACCGAGCCAGGCGCACCCATTGGCTCTGAACTGTCATGGAGACGGATGCGGATTCAAAACTTGTACGAGTTGTGCGCTGGAAAATCAGTTGGATGCCTACAACAATGTTGCAATTACTAGTGTTTCATGAAGGTGAAGATTTGATGCGGAAGGCGTGTACGAGTCGTACATTTCCATGGATTGGCCAGATTCATAGAATGCAACCGTGTTGGACCTATTACTTGGGACACAGGGCACAGATTCTGCCTCTGCAGTACAGATATAAGGCTGGCTGGCGCCCCGGGAGCTCACTTGCCTGCACTACATGCTACTGGATCACATCCCTGCGACCACTGCTGCTGTCTCTGCATCCTCTGGCTCCTGATATGGCACGTATTTTGGAGAGGGCCCCTGCCTTCACTGAGGAGGAGAACCAGGCCCTGCTGGATGGGCTCCTTCCACAGTACAGCAAGCTGTATGGGAAACCAGGGGAGCAGGTGAGTGTGCAGTCCACTGCCTTCCTAATTGTGCATGTTGTCTGACTAGCAGTACTAGCAGTGTGTACACCAGTGGCAAGCATTCTCACTGACTACTTTCATCACCCAAATTGTGTAGGTACATGTAATGAACAGGTGTCCTGCTGCTAAAGTACATTAGTGCAAGCTTAAACTTCCCAGACATTGTTAACATGTCAGACATGCAGGTGATTTGTCCTTCCCCATGGTTGCACTACCTGTGTAACTCATTTCTCTTTGTGATGATGACATGTATCTCCAAATGTGTGCAGCACAAATATGGGGCATGTGTTTTAATGTACTTTTAACTTTGTCATACTCACAGGTTGATGGTCACCAGAAGCAGGAGATATGGCTGACCATTGCCCGGGCAGTTCGTTTGGTGGGGGTCTACAAGCGCCGGATCCGCAACTGCCAGAAGAGGTGGCAGGACCTTCGGGGCTGGACCCGGAGGATAGCTAAAGTCCAGCTGAGGCTGTCACCTCTACCCAGGAGGGGCGGACACCGGACCCTGACCCCCCACATGCTCCGGATCCTGGCGGTGGTCTTCCCAGACCTGGATAGGCAGCTGAAGGTCAGACAGTAGCAGGAAAGGGGTAAGTCCATGCCTAATCTGTGTACTATGTATGACATGCTAATTGCAGTCTTTTGGCCTGGTCACACTTCCACATTACGTAGGTCTTGTAGTCCAATACTCAGGTCCCTCAATTGTGTGATGCACCCTACTCATCTGTTTCACAGATGTGGCCCCTACAGTCTGCTGCTTGTGTCACTAGGGCACTGTGTCCCTGCAGTCAGCTATGCTTCAGCTACCGGACAGCATCTGTTCCCGTGACTCTGTTATGTGTCTCATGGGTGGTTCAATTGTTTGCCCAATGCCTGAGATCTGACATGTGATCTGTGTGTGCCCTTGAGATGTGTTACAGTTGCTGGTCTGACTCGCCACATGTGGCTGGGGTAGTATTCCAAACAAACTGTAGTGGTTTGCTTTAACTTAGAATTCTTGGGCCCACTATGTTCTGGACCCAGGAATTCTAAGTGGAATGTGGGGGTTTGATTCGGTGACAGTTGTACCTTGAGGAGCTGAAGGAAGCGGCTGCTGCGCAGCATTCAATTGACAATAAAGACTTAATTATTTCACCTCACCGTGTCACGGTGTCATCACTACAGAAATGGCGACGATCTGGTGAATTGGATGCTGCAGAACCCACAGCGTAAAGGAAGAAAAAACAAAGAAAAAAAAAAAGAGAAAAATCGGAAGCGAGCTTGTGAATCCGATGTAAGAAGCTAGCAGCAGCGTAATCAAAAGAAGAAGCAAACAGCAACGAAGCTTACCTTAATAACCAGCACCGAAGAGGATCTTGCTGGAGGTTTGCGATCCCCGTTGTTCCGCCACGCAAAGGATAATTGTTCACGTTCCTGCTGTTGTTTTTCACGCCATTTTGGAAGTACGTACACGACGTACCCGAGAGAGAGGAAGTCCGTGAAAAGGAGGCGTCGTTGTCATCGTTACACAGCGTAGGAATCTGTGGACGGAAATATCCTGCACCTGAGAGAGAAAGTGCGTGGAAGGGAGGTGTTGTTATATTCCCTACACAGTGTAGTACGACGGACGGAGAACGAGAAAATCCCGTTTGGTAAAGAAGGTCGAGAAGGTTTCAGAGGACTTGGTCATTTAAGCTGCGCAAGTATTTCCTGGTTGTGACTGATGTGAAAGAATACATCTTATTGTTGTGTGCACAACGGTCACATGCATAAAGGGTCTTACTGTGTACACAGGAAGCCTGCACTGGGGGTGTAGTGGACAGTTAAGGAATGTACCTCTGTTGAACAGGAAACGCTTAAACCGGGGAGCGTCCAATAACGAAATATAACATTGCAATTTTACAAATACTGGTTGCAGTCTCTCTGGAGAACGTCTGGCATGTGGATCTTGTACTGAGACTTGTCAATTTCAATTGGCTTTGCTGAAACGAATGGGCTAGTGGTAAAATATGTTCATTGTGTAATTCCACATTTTCTGTTAGATAACTGCAAGAAAGAAAGCAACTGTTAGACAGTATTTCAAATGTGTTATTTAATTTGCAGCAAGTGACTAGTGAGACAATGACCAATTAAGGGTGAAACATATGTGCGAGTGTTTTACATAATATCGTAATTGTAATAGTTTTTCTATTTGGGTTGCGTTCAGTCTCTGTTAGGTTTACACGAAAATGCAGTCTGTTTCTCCTCCTCCAGCTTTTCTGGAAACACCTGGAGACCCGCCCATTGCATGGAAGAAATGGTATGATGCGTTTTTAACGTATATTGGTGCCATTGGTGGGTCACGGTATAGAGCAGAGAGGAAAAAATGCCTTTTATTGAATGTTTTGGGATTTGAAGGGAGAGAAATCTTTAAACATTTGCCACCTTTAATACGTGCAGGTGGTGAGGAAGGAGACATGGATGAGTTTCAAGAGACAGTAAAAAAATTAGAGTTGCGTTTTGATGTTCAACCCAGTTTGGTGGTAGAAAGGCATAAATTTTTAAAGAGAGAACAAAAAATGGGCGAAAAAGTTGAAGATTTTATTTCTGCCTTACGTGTTCTTAGTGCTGAATGCCAATATGAAGCATTCAGAGACCAATTGATAAGAGATCAATTTATCTGTAAGTGCAACGATAAAAGTATACAGCAGAAGTTATTGTCACTTGGAAATCCCACGTTAGAGGAAACTATACGGATTGCAAAAAGCATAGAGCTTTCCAAGTTGTCGGTAAAAGAACTTGATGGGAAAGTTTCAACTACGGGCGGAAAGGAGGAGGAATGTGTTAATGTAGTAAAAACAAAGGAAAATAAGTACGCTAATGCATATCGTGGGGACAATAAGTTTTTTAAACAAACGAATTTTTGTTTTAAGTGTGGAAATGCTCCACATTTTAGATCTGGACGTGTTTGCCCTGCTAGAAGTGTAACGTGTAGAGCGTGTGGGAAGTTAGGTCATTTTGCCAAGGTTTGCCAAAATGTGAAAAGAAATTATTCATCTACACAGGATGGAAGGATGAGCAGTGGTGTTCCATTTCTTTCTGCAAATTCTTCTGTTGCGAATGTTTCATTGTGTGAATCAAAGTGTGATGAACTGGGGAAAATCCAAGATGATTTGAGAGACATGGTGGTTGTGGTTGTAGATGCGAGTCGAGTTGGTAGTGTTCAGGATGAATGTGTTGATCCTTACGTGGACATGGATATTGGTGGAAAAAATGTTTCTCTTTTGGTTGATTCTGGAGCGAGGATAACCATGGTTACTCAAGAAAAGTTTAAAGAAGTTTGGGGCGTACGTTCGTTATTTCCTCCAGACAGATCGCCTGTCTCTTATGAAGGGAGAACCATTGAACTGGCAGGTTATTTTGAGGATTATTTGACTTTCAGAGGAAGGAGTATTTTTGGAAAGATTTATGTAGCCATCAAGGGGTTGAACATTCTTGGATGGTTCCATCAAGGTTTATTCAAAATGGTTTTGAGGCCAGGAACAAAAGATCAGGTTTCCATTCTTCGTGTTGATGACTTTCTTAACTCTTTATCTGAACATTTTCCTGATGTTTTTGGCAATAAACTTGGATGTGTCAGGGGGTTTATGCATACCATTAAGGTGAAGGAGGGTGCCATTCCAGTTAAACATCGGTTAAGGAATGTACCATTTAGTGTCAGAAGTCAACTTGAACAGGAGCTTTCTAGTCTTTGCAAGAAGGGCATTATTGAACCAATTGAATCTTCTATCTGGCTTTCTCCATTGGTGGTCGCTAAGAAGAAAAATGGCGAGATTCGTATTTGCATTGACTTGCGCAGTTTGAATAGAAATATCTGGATAGATTCTCATCCTCTTCCTAATATCCCAGAAATGCTGTCTTTAATCAGTGGGTCGAAGTGGTTCAGTAAACTAGACCTAGCGTCAGCATATCATCAGGTTGTTCTTGATCCGGCTTCAAGGCATTTGACTGCTTTTGTGTCGCCCATAGGAACTTTCCAATACTGTAGGATGCCGTTTGGTTTGGCTTCTGCCGCGGCAGTGTTTCAAAGGATCATGTCCAATCTACTTAAGGGAATCAAAGGGGTTATTGTTTTTCAGGACGATGTTTTGGTACATGGTGAAACATGTGAGTCACATGATGAGACCATGTATTGTGTCTTAGAGGCTTTGCGCGAAGGAGGCGTTGTTTTAAAAAAAGAGAAATGTGTCTTCAAGGTAAAGAAGATTGAGTACTTAGGACATGTGCTGTCGGAGCAAGGGGTTGAACCAAGACCAGGTTTGGTTAAAGCGATAGTGGAATCATCTCCTCCTGTGGATAAGGCTGGTCTTAAATCGTTCATTGGGTTGTGTGAGTTTTATTCGCGTTTTATTCCTGGATATGCGACAAGGTGTCAACCGTTGTCCAACATGCTCAAGAAAAATGTTCCATTTAAATGGGATACTGAATGTGATGACATTTTTAAATGGGTCAAAAATGAGCTCATCAGTCCTAGAGTTCTCAAACCTTTCAGTCCGAATTTTCCTTGCATTATCACTGTTGATGCTAGTGGTTTGGGTTTGGGAGCTGTTCTCACGCAAATAGTGAATGGAGTTGAGCATACTATTGGGTTTGCGTCGAGAGTTTTGCGTGGTTCTGAACTCAATTTTTCGGTTATTGAAAAGGAACTTCTTGCATGTTGGTGGGCAATTCGGAAGTTTAATCCATATATTTGGGGTAGACATTTTAAGTTAAGAACTGATCATAGCCCGCTTGTCTCAATTTTGTCTGGAGATAAGATCAAAGAGCATACTCCCAGGATAGCACGTTTTTCTACCAAATTATTGCAATACAATTTTGATGTCAGTCACATTCAAGGTTCTAGGAATATTTGTGCTGATTATTTTTCGAGGTTTCCTGTTGAATCCAAGCTGGATATGGAGGATGAGGATGAAGAGGAGTGTTTTGTGGCCTCTATAGGCTTAGACGAGATGTGTGCTGTAAGTGAAGTTGAATGGAGAGATTTTCTCTCTAAGGATACTTTATTGGGAGATGTCATCAGATGTGTAAAGGAAGGTTGGCCTAGAGAAAAGAATGTAAAATTTGCTTTACAAACATTTGTAAAAGTTGCTCCTGAACTTTCATTAGAAGATGGTTTGCTTGTACGTGGAGATAGGTTAGTCCCTCCTAGCATGTTAAGAGCAAGGTTGATGCAGGGAGCTCATGAAGGGCATTTGGGTAGAACCCTCACGAAGAGAAGACTTCGTGAACGTTTCTGGTGGCCACAGATGGACAATGATGTGGATTTGTTTGTAGGTGGGTGTGTAATTTGTTCCGGTGCGGATAAGAGTTTAAAAGTTCATACTCCGCCTTTGCAGCCTATCGTTCTTCCCAACAAACCTTGGGAAAAGTTAGGAATAGATTTAGTTGGACCATTCAATTTGCTTCCGAGAAATTCAAAATTTGCAATTGTTGCTATTGATTATTATTCCAAATGGCCCGAGGTACGTTTCATTGATGAACCTAATTCTAAGAATATCATTGATTTTTTGAAGGATATTTTTCTCCGTGAAGGGTTTCCATCCACTATTGTGAGTGATAATGGTGTACAATTCACTAGTCAAGAGTTTGAATCCTTTTTGCATCAGGGTGGCATTGCACATGCCAGGAGTGCACTTTATCATCCTCAAACCAATGGTTTGGTGGAGAGGATGAATAGAGTTCTCAACAATTGTGTTCAGTGGGCTTTGGCTGGTGGATGTAACGTTCAAAATGCGGTAAGATCGATGTTGTGGTTTTATCGTACTACTCCACATTCTTCCACAAAGGTTTCTCCTTATGAGCTTCTAAGGGGAAGGAAGCCTTGTTCTAAAGTTTGTCCAGGATGGATGTCTAAATGGGTAAAGTTGGATTCTATTGGTGATGTGGATGGTGTTGTGAGAGAAAATGTTGTCAAAGCACAGTTACGTCAGAAGACTTATTTTGATGCAAGGAAAAGATCTGTTGAACAGCCTTTGGTTGTCGGAGATGTTGTACGTATAAAGATTCCTGTACATTCCAAGAAAGGGAATTCTAAATTTTCCGAGCCTTTCACTGTTGATAGGGTTTTCAAGAATGCAGTGAGAGTGAATTCAAAAAACTGGTGGAATGTTTCAAGGGTGGTGAAAGTAAATCCGAGTGTTGAAGGAAATTTGTGTGAGAATGACAGGGCAGCTTTGGGTGATAAAGACAGGGCAGCTTTGTCGGATGTGAAAGACTTACGCAGGAGTTCTAGGCAACGTTTTCTTCCTGCTAGGTTTCGTTAGTTGTTTTTATTTCTTGTTTTAATGTATGCTTCTCATGTTTGGTTAATTATTGTCTTTTCTCTGTTTTGTAAGGGAGAGGATGATGTAGTGGTTTGCTTTAACTTAGAATTCTTGGGCCCACTATGTTCTGGACCCAGGAATTCTAAGTGGAATGTGGGGGTTTGATTCGGTGACAGTTGTACCTTGAGGAGCTGAAGGAAGCGGCTGCTGCGCAGCATTCAATTGACAATAAAGACTTAATTATTTCACCTCACCGTGTCACGGTGTCATCACTACACAAACCCATCTGGGGACTCCAATTTTGGGGCCTCGGGAGTATGTATATCAAGTATGTCACACTTGCTTAGCCACCTGACTACTGTCCATGGCTATGGCCAAACACTGTTTCACGTAGACCTGGGCAGTCATGCCTCCTCAAGGGCATTTAGAAACACTCTGTAATCCCACTCCTGTGTATCAAATTATAGGTTGTGCTTAGTGACATGTGCCTTCAGGTGTTTGCCTCTGTGTCATTATGGTGTGGCTTGTTGTTACGTACAACTGGGGTGTCCATGATTTAGAGGGTCAGCAGGACATCTGAGATGTGACTGTGAGAGACAAGACCTGTGTGACATATAGGTGTGTGATCATCTGACAGCGCACAATGGTGTATGCAACTGTGTCCTTCAGGCAGCTGGGTTACATGCATGGCAGACTGTGATGTGTTAATGTACAGGGATTTGTGTTTGCAGAGACTCATATGTCTGATTTGCATGATGTGGGGTCTTCTGGGTCCTGGATATGTTGTTTGCAGGGGAAGAGCAAGTGCACCTGTCATCTGCAGAGTTAGCTTTACCCCTGAACTATGATTGTGAGACAGTGCATACTGTTGTTGTCTGGATGCCCTGCCCCTGTGACAGGAGACAGTGTTGACTGACTTTCAGGGCATGCCAGTGCCATGGCATTTAACTTGCTATGAGGGATCCTGCATTGTGTTCAAGTGTGCACCATGCACCCCATTGTGGCATTGTCATCATAGTGTGTATTGCTGGCATGCATCACAAGCATGTGAAATGAGTCTCTGCCCATCCCTTCATCCCGACACCTGTGTTGAGTCAGTAGCAAGAGATGTGCTGTGTGTATAGTGACATACTCCTACATGTTCACTTGCATATCCAACTAATGTGTGGGTGGTGCATGTCGGGCCATTGGGGTATTAGCATCCAACATGCAACAGACATATGTGTGCAAGTCAAGGAGGGATATGTGTGCCATGGTTGATGTTGAGAATGACAATTGGCTTATTCTAAACAGTGTTGGCACTTTGAGCTGTGTTCAGCTGATGATGCCAGGGCTTGCCCTGTGATGTGATGTACTCACTGTGGTGTGTGCAGTCAGTGCAGGTGACTGATTTTGTTCTCTTACTTCCTATTCCTATCCAGATACATCCACGGCCACAGGAGGGGACAGCTCCACGGACCAGGAGGATCCACGGAGCCTGACAGGGACAGAAGGAGAGGAGTCGAGGGGACCCAGTGGCACGAAGGGCGAGTGGAGCCACACAGAGGAGTCGTCAGCACCATCCACCCCAGCTGAGGGCCACAACAGCTCTGAGGATGACTCCCTTGTGGAGGCGGGTGTCAGCAACCACCAAACCCCAGCTAGTGAGGCTGTCCTCGCCACCGCCCCCACCACCACCATCACCACCCTCCCATCGGCTCCCATCCCAGCGGTCCCTGGAGGCTCCCGTGTTCGGGAGCATGTCTCCATTGTGCCAGGCACTGCACCCCCTGCCCCTGTGTCCCCTGCTGCCCTGAGTGAGGAGTCTGTGGACTTACTTAGACAGATCCATGTAGGGCAGACGTCGATGCTGAATGTCCTCCATGCACACACAAGTCTGTTGACGCAACTGGTGTCGTTCATGATGGGCATTTCCACGGGCATGTCTGCCCTACAGAGGAGCAATCAGTCCATGGCCTCCTCCCTGACAGCAGCAGTGTCCCTCCTCTAACAGTCCTGCACCCCTCCTATCCCTGCACCACCCACGATTACTAGCAGCCTACCTGTCCCAAGCACACACACACCTGCACATTCTCACAAACCCACAGACATGGGCAGCACACAAACACCCAAACTAAGGTCTAGACATGCACACAAGCATGTTCAGGGGAATGATACCACACTCACAGGGGATGGTTTGCAGACATACATACAGTCATCAACAACCACTCCGCAGTCCTTCGGAACCTCTCCCTCACAGCCCCCTTCCCTTGCCTCACATGCAGCCCTATCTCCACAGAAGCTCTTCCTCTGTGACCTTAGCCTCTTCCCTACCAACCCAGCAGATCCAGATTACAAGGGGAAGAGGAAGTCCCCACACATGGAGGGGAGTGCCCCTCACACCCGGACACCCTCCCCCAGGCGCATTCAGATTGAGACCCCCACCCACAAGTCCCCCCGGAGCCGGAAGAGCAAGACCCCACCGCTGCCATGCAGCTCCAAGGCAAAGTCTTCCTCCATCCCCCAGGCCACCACTCCAGAGGTTCCCAGGCCACTCCCTGCCCCGGGTTCCCCCCCACTGATACACCATCCCCAAAAAGCTGAGGCCCTCCCCCCTACCACTTGCTCCTCCACACCTGGTCAGACAGTTAGTGCCACCGATGTGGGGACCGTGTGCCCCCTCTGTCCTGCCAACCTCACCTGCACCCCATTCCGCTTACATGGATTTACGCACTGCAGTGGAGTCCACGAACACCCTGTCTGATTTGGGCACTGCAGTGGGGACCCAATCCACTCCATCTGACCTGCCCACTGAAGTTGTGCCGGCACCCACCCCATCTGACTTGTGCCCCACAGTTGTGACTGCACCCACCACTTCAGTCAGCTCCACTGCAGTTGCAAGTGTCTCTCCTGCATACACCACCTCCTCACTGCCTCCTTCTGCTGTACCCTGATCCTGTCCCTGCGGTGCCTGGCCTGCCCACATGTATGCCCTTCTGAGGGGATGTCCCTTGTCCTTGGCAGTGCAGGCAAGCAACATGTGACAGTGTCACTCTGGTTCACTCCTTGGCATTTGATAATGGACTGGCCATTGGCCTTTTGTTTGAACGGACGTTTAACTTTTAATATGATGAATAAAGCTTTTTTTCTTTATCCCTGTGAACTTGATTTAGCTGTACATTGGGTTGATGATGTTTATCATGCCCTTGCACCTGTAATGCTTGGTTTCCAATGTTGAATACTGAGGTGTTGATGTGAGGTACTCCATGTGGTCCATGAGATATGTATCCTATTCTGGTCGGTCGGTATCCATGTCATCCTTTGCAGCTACCTGGGTGTGTCATGATCAACTATCTGTGGACATCTCTGTGAACATTTCATTTTCATGGTCACATCTCTGGCTTGCACCCATGCATTTATGATGTGCTTCCCATTGTCCAATTTGTCTATTTCACAGACTTTGTGCGCATCACCACTGGACCTACAGGTGTGGGCATCATTGGTATAGGAGCAACTGGGTCCTCTGTGCAACTTGCTGTACATATGTGTTGAGTATGTGCAGATGACTTAGGGGAGACTCCTGTACCAAGGCTGTTGTGACCAGAGCCTTCATTGTGTGGTAACTGATGGCTGACTGACCAAGTGTTCTCCTGACATGACTGAGATGTACTGTGACTATGTTTGGCACAGCTGGGCTTCCACAGGAGTTGGGTCCCCTCAAGTAAGTGTGTTGTCCCGTGACATAGCCTGGGCCCATGGTTTGTGTTGTATGAGAATGTGTGTGTGTGTCCACATCCCTTTTCATACACAGGCAGTGTTCCCTTGATATGTTCCTGTTGTTGATGCTTGCTGAGTGGTACTGTGTTCATCCCACAACTTTGCCATGGGCTACCATATGTGTGGGTGCATGACACACTACTGTTAATTAGTGGTTCATCATTGGGATTTGTCTGTTCTGAGTGTTGATGATGTGGTCAGACGCAGATGTGACACAGTCAGGGGTCCCCAAGGCACTTGTTTGTTCGGAATATCATGTAGTTGTCCGTAGGTGGTACCTTTCAGTGATTGAGACATGTGTATGTGTGTGTGACTGCTCCCACTTGTCGGGTTCAGGGCTGCAATGTTTGCAGGTGTCAGCATGTGTGCGTTATGGTTCCCCTTGGCTTCTGCATTGCCCTGGGACTGTGGCAGTTATTCGGAGGGTTACGTGAGCTTTGACGTCATGGCCATGTACCGCATACTGTGCAGCATGTCTGTCATTCATCAGGGTTACAAACTGTCCTTGTGTGATGAGTCTGTGCACCTTAGTTCCTCCCAACATTCCTGTGTTTGTCATGGGTGCATGTGCAATCTTACCTGTCCATGTGTGCTTCACAGATGCACATTGTTGCAGTTCAGGGTGTGTGGTGTTGAGGGTGGACTGATGTAAATGTTTGCATGGATGGGCCCCTAGCTTCCGTTTGTCCATGGATGACGGGCCATGCTGAGTGATTTGTGTCTGCGTATGTGTGATGTACGTTTGTGGAACAGGACACATGTCTGGGTTTCCCAGTTTGTACGACATCTAACTTTGTCATCACAGTGGAGGTGTCATGCATGCTCGTGTCACCCCAATGTTTGGTCCCTGGGGGTAGTGCTGTTGTGTGTCAGTCTCTTGCTGTGTTAGTTGGTGTTCATTCCAGCATGTGTCACATGTGTCTGTTGTGCTCCCTCTCATCTCACAATGCCTGTTTATCCACTAAGGGTGTCCCAATGATGGTCTACTTTTGTATGGCACTGTGTCCACATCTGTGTCACTGTGGTTCAGCCCCCCTCATGTGTTGTGTAGTTGCCTGGGGATACTGAGACACACACACGCGCACATGTTGTGTCACATGTGCAGTGTGAGGTTGCCTGTTTGTGTTTGTGCATCTGCATCAGTGCATTGGTATTGCTGTTGTGGGCCATTGTCTGGATGCTGTTTCAGTGATTTGCCCTGCTGTCCCTGTGAGTCATATCACATCATTCTGCACATTCATCCTGGTTGTTAGGTGCCATTGCTGGCATGGAATGTGAGTTTGTGACCTGACACCTAGAGTCGACACAGGTTGTTTTGATTAGTGTGTCTATTTTCGAGAAGTGTGTATGCTTTGTGATGGTCACTTCTGCTCCTGTGTCATTGTACACTGTATGCATTGTCAGCCCCCATGGGTGGTGCTTGTCTGCACATGGCCGAGAGTATGTTAGGTTTTCACAGCACTGTTAGCCTCACCACATCTCTGTGGGTATGGGACACAACCACTACTTTGCCCCAGAAGTGTTTGATGTGTTGGGACCAGGAATCATACATGCTGTTTGGCATTTGCAGCTTTGACCATGTCAACACTTACCTTTTGGTCACTGTGATGAGGGGGGTTTAGACCCCATCACCACAATGCTCGACATTTGCTGCAGTTTGGAACCCCACACTTAACTTTTGTTCTACACAGTGAGGGGGTGTTAGTTTTACATTGACACAGTGCTATAGTGATGCTTGCCTTGTGTAGGGCACACTCATTTGTTGCTCACACATGTGCTGTTAGTTACATTGAATGTTCAGATTCATAATCACTGTTGTGGGCATTTGTCACAGACTACACACTGTTGTCATGATGTTAGGGGGGATGTATTTTGCTGACATACCTAATGTTGGAGTATGATGGATGTGTCGCGCATCACCCATCCTATGAGTGGGGATGGCAGGGGTGATGGGCAACATATGCCCTATGATTGGGGTGGCAGGGGTGATGGGCAACAGGTCCCCTATGGGTGGGGGTGGCAGGAGTGATGGGCAACAGGTCCCCTATGGGTGGGGGTGGCAGTGGCACTGGGCAACATAAGCCCTATGAGTGGGGGTGGCAGGGGTGATGGGCAACAGGTCCCCTATGGGTGGGGGTGGCAGGGGTGATGGGCAACATAAGCCCTATGAGTGGGGGGGCAGGGGTGATGGGCAACATAAGCCCTATGGGTGGGGGTGGGGGTGGCAGTGGTGCTGGGCAATATATTCCCTATGAGTGGGGGTGGCAGGGGTGATGGGCAACATAAGCCCTATAAGTGGAGGTGGCCGGGGTGATGGGCAACAGGTCCCCTATGGGCGGGGTTGGCAGGTGCGATTGGCAACATAGTCCCAATGTGTGGGGGTGGCAGTGGAGCTGGGCAACATATTCCCTATGAGTGGGGGTGGCAGGGGTGATGGGCAACATAAGCCCTATGAGTGGGTGCGGCAGGGGTGATGGGCAACATAAGCCCTATGGTTGGGGATGGCAGTGGTGCTGGGCAACATACTCTCTATGAGTGGGGGTGGCAGGAGTGATGGGCAACATAAGCCCTATGAGTGGGGGTGACAGGGTTGATGGGCAACATAAGCCCTATGAGTGGGGGTGGCAGGGGTGATGGGAAACAGGTCCCCTATGGGTGGGGGTGGCAGGAGTGATGGTCAACATAAGCCCTATGAGTGGGGTTGGCAGGGGTGATGGGCAACATGAGCCCTATGAGTGGGGGTGGCAGGGGTGATGGGCAACAGGTCCCCTATGGGTAGGGGTGGCAGGAGTGATGGGCAACATAGTCCCTATGGGTGGGGGTGGCAGGAGTGATGGGCAACAGGTCCCTTATGAGTGGGGGTGGCAGGAGTGATGGGCAACATAGTCCCTATGGGTGGGGGTGGCAGTGGTGCTGGGCAACATATTCCCTATGAGTGGGGGTGGCAGGGGGGATGGGCAACAGGTCCCCTATGGGTAGGGGTGGCAGGAGTGATGGGCAACATAGACCTTATGGGTGGGGTTGGCCGTGGTGCTGGGCAACATATTTCCTATGAGTGGGGGTGGCAGGGGTGATGGGCAACATATGCCCTATGACAGGGGGTGGCAGGGGTAATGGGCAACATAAGCCCTATGAGTGGGGGTGGCAGGGGTGATGGGCAACATAACCCCTATGGGTGGGATGGCAGTGGTGCTGGGCAACATATTCCCTATGGGGGGGTGGCAGGGGTGATGGGCAACATAAGCCCTATGAGTGGGGGTGGCAGGGGTGATGGGCAACAGGTCCCCTATGGGTGGGGGTGGCAGGAGTGATGGGCAACATAGTCCTTATGGGTGGGGGTAGGAGTGGTGCTGGGCAACATATTTCCTATGAGTGGGGGTGGCAGGGGTGATGGGCAACATAAGCCCTATGAGAGGGGGTGGGTGGCAGGGGTGGTGGGCAACAGGTCCGCTATCGGTGGGGTTGGCAGGAATGAGGGGCAACATAGTCCCTTTGGGTGGGGGTGGAAGGAGTGATGGGCAACATAGTTCCTATGGGTGGGGGTAGCAGGAGTGATTGGCAACATAAGCCCTATGAGTGGGGGTGGTAGTGGTGATGGCCGTGCGATCCCTATGGTGGCCTGTTGTTAGTGGCCAGGATGTGGATCCCTTGTGTGTGTCCCATTTGGCGGGTACATGTCGTTTGTTCGTGTGGTAGGTGTCTGACTTACGGTCTGCGCCGTCGGCGTCGGTTCCTGATCCGGTCATAGAGTCATAGATGTAGAGTACTGGTATGACCTGCACAATGGGATTCATGATGTGTTCGTCTGGTGCACGCTGCTTGTTGCTCCGTCTCGTACCTGCTGCAAGCTGGTCCGTCTCTTAGCTGTGGATTGAGTTGTGGCACGAATCGTAGCTGATATGCTTGTTTTCCGGATGCTGTGACGTGCCGTACGTGGCGACCCGTCCGGCGCGTAAGAAGTACGCATCGCACTTGTCAGGGTGGAAACTGCTGTGGATACTGCTTCCGGGTGACTCGGTTCGGTGTTAGGGGTTACGGCTCGGACGGAGAATGGAGCTTGAGTCACAGCATACGTGTCGGTCATGTTTTTGGCAGTTATGCACATCGTACTTCTTCTACAGGATGGACCGGCTACTGGTACGTGTTGGTCGCACGGTAAGGCAACGAACAGCTCTTGGAGAGCTGTCCGACCTGGATCCTAATCGACCCCTATGTATCTATAGGGATGAAGCGGTGCTTTCTGACGCAATAGGAGGACTCAATGCAAATGTGCATGATGGGATAGGGACATGGCTGCCCCAAGATCGCTCCTTCTCATGATGCCAAGTTGTGATCATGTGAAGGGTGAATGGAGTTTTTTGGGGCAACAGAGGAGTCCAATAGACTTACTTAAGCTGCCTCTTTCAAATTCAAATTTGACATGCACTTTGCTAGTGGTGGTGGTATGAGGAGAATTATCAAGGCAAGACAACTTCATTGCAAGGCCCATGATATGCAGTAGCATTCTAGCATGAGCCCACTCTTCTATGGTGATTCTGTGGCAAACATTTGTTGACATCAGTGGATGAGGGTATGACCTTCCATTGTATTCCCTTTATGTATGGTCTGTCTTGTAGTAATAATGTCTAGTCTTTTGTATCATCAGGGACATTTTGAGAATTCTTATTCAAACTATGAGTTGGGACCTGATTTTGATCTTGGTGTACGTGTCACTCCATCACGAAGGTAACGGATATCTGGTCCACCAAAATATAAATCCTATTATATCATATGGGATTCATATTTTGGCAGACTGGATATCCGTCGCTGTTGTGACAGAGTAAACCATCCGTCAAGATCTTAATCAGGCCTTTAGCCTTTTCTGAGGTGCCCATATACCTACATTTGTTAAGCTTGACACTGCCAAGCCCACAGACAAAATTTAACCTGTAAGCTGAGTAAGGTTGAAATAAATGTTATTGATGACTTGGAAGACAGGCGGGAAGAACATGCACAGAAAGCAAATAATAGAAAGGATGAATCAAAAGGTGTTTGGGGAAAGGAAGAGGAGAAAGAAGGATTAGCTGGAGTGCAATGGAAATTGAACTTGGATTGGGAGCAGCAAGGAAGATTATGTTTCCTGAGGAGAAATGAAAATGTTTGTAATTCTCAGTTTATGGGTTGGAGTGAATGCCCGCATAGATTTGAGGTTTTAGGATATACAGAGCAGATATTTGAAGGAAATTATATTGTCATTCTTGGAGTTTATTATGTGTGTGGGACGAATGTATATTTATTTTTTCCTGCAAATTAGGGTGGGACCTGCTATTTAGCTTTAGAGTTTTCCAGAATATATCATATAGATAGATTAGGTGACCAGGGAATAAAGTTTCCTGGGAGAGCTAAACAAAGTGCTTCACATTACGCATGTGATATTTTTGCAGCTATAATTCCATTTGTAGGGGTAGTTTTAAATGATCTGAAGATTAGAAAACTGTCCACCATAGAGATAGACTCAGAACCAGCACAGTTGGGAGCATATCAACAACGGGCAGCGATAATCATCGCTGGCCGTGCTTAGCGATAATTATATTATCGCAGGCTATCTCTGGTATTTATCTCCCTGGTAGCGCGTAATTAACAACGCGTTACTTCAGGGCGATAAAAATTCCATAGATAGCGAGGTTATCTCCTTTTTGTAGGGAACATCGCTGGTTTTCCAGCGATATTTCCTGCAAAAGGGCGATAACCTTGCTGATACGACCCACAGGGTCGTATCAGCATAATCCACCCCTATGTTAGCGATGGCTAAATCAGGATTTTATCAGACGTTAGATTTTGGCGAAAACGGCAGTTTTCGCCAAAATCTAATATGTGCTAAAATCATGTGGGCTGCCTTGTAAATATCGCGATGTAAACATCAGCGATATTTGCAAGGTAGGCCATCTGGGGTATGCCCAGTAACACCCACTTTGCATCTCATTGGAGATGCAAAGCAAGGCGTTGGGCAAAAGGGTGCTAACATGCAATTATGCATGTTAGCACCCTCTTCTAAATAGGGCGCTGGTTTTTATCTCCACTTTTTTAAAGCCCTTGTAAATATGCCCCTTGGTGCGCTGCTAGTCATTAATACTGAATTAGTTGTTGAAAGAGCCATGCTTTTGCAGAATAAGCTTGCTTTATACATTTTGCCTGCAAAAGAAGGCAGAGTTTAAAAAATATTATGAATCCAACAATGCTGCATGTATGTGCAAAGCTGGGATATAAAGAGGTATGCAAAGAATTTAGGGGCATATTATCAAGAAACAGAGTTAAAATTATCGCCGCTTTAGCGGCAGAAAACTGTCGCTAAAGCGGCGATAATGGGCTTGATAATATGCCCTTGAGAATTCCTATAGAAGCCCATGTTTTGGTGACAAACTGGGCTTCTATGGGAATTCTCAAGTGCATATTATCAAGCCCATTATTCCCGATTTAGCTGCAGTTTTCTGCCGCTAAAGCGGCGATAATTTTAACTCCATGCTTGATAATATGCCCCATAACAAGTCTATCTAAATGTTTGTAAGAGTTGGAAGAGACAGGTGTTTGGAAAGCAATTAGAAAATAATTTTCTGTTGTCGGCAAATGGCTTGGTGGAATTGGTAGTCGGAAAAGGAAGAAGAGTTCAGAACAGAAAGGAGGAGAGAGATCAGCTGAGAGTAAGAGGATGAAAAAAAGACAAGAGGAATAGAATTGGCATAGAGGCAGTGCTGTGTTTGTGATGAGTTAAAAGAGCCGGAGGAATCTAGTGGTAAGCAGCAGAAGTCAACAACTAGTTTCTGAACTATCTGGAAAGGAAATGGTGAATGATTTTTGTGATGGCTATGCGAACCATCAGAGACGGGAATTTGGCAACGCAATGTTAATATTCTTTGTCTTAATTTAATGACATGATCATTTATACCACATATATTAATCGCTAAATTATATTTGCATATCATTTCATTTCTATATTGACTATAAAGAGTGATATTTACATTAACATCTAACCATAGAGTGTGTTTACTATAATTTAGCTGGAGTCATTGTAGACCTCAGTTGAAAGACTTCATATTAAATGAAATGTTGTATTTCTGCTTCCTGTGCCTCATATTCTTGCTTCAGGCATCAAGAGCTACTGTGCTCTTATTAACTGTATTGTTATAGTGACAATTTTGTATTCAGGTTGTTGCAGTAGCATTTAATGATTTGAACAGTGAATCTCAACACCTGCAGGAAAAGGGAGCCAGTGAAAAAGAATCCTCCCTTGTGTAATATCTATGAAAGCCACGATGATGGATAATTCTGGATTGTATTACTCCTGGGAAGTGGATTGACACCAATTGGTACATGAATGTTTCATTTTGATGGGTTCCTTCTCTGTGGGAACCGTAGGAGTGTATTCTTCTGTTGATTTTCATGATTTAATTGTGTATTCCGGTGTTAGACAGTTAAACTTACTTCTGTCCACACTTGTAGGCGGATGTCCTTTTCCTAAGCTTGTGAGCCAATGCTCCTTTTAATTCTGCTCATAGAGACTATTTCTTGAACACATTATTTTTCCTTTTGATTCGAACCTTCATTTAGTTTTATCTGAGACATTATATTTGCTTTGCCTGCAACTTTACTTTAGCATGAGGGAGCTCCTTTTGGAGCAACTGAATCCTTTTATGATTTGCCTATTCTGGCTTTCAATAACTTGGCTTGACATTTGCTGTTTGATTTGTGTGGACTATATTTATATATGCTTAATTTAGGTGAATATTGATGTAAGACAAATTTGATTAATTTGAGTTTGTAACTTCAATAATTTGTTGAAAAAAATAATGGTTAGCAAATCTACTCCTCTCCATCGTTGATGTGGGCAATTTATGCTTCACTGTCATTGATATGTTATGAAATTGATGATTCAAGCCTCAGTTAGAGATAAAGACCAATCCATGTAGATACAGCGGATTAAAAAATTTGTACCAAGATTGCACTGTGCAAACACTATCCTTCATTCCCCCTATCAAGCACATCACACCACCTCTAGTGATGACATGCAGCAAATAATAGATGCTGAAAAGCCTTCCTCTTTACAGAGCCAAGAACAATACCTGCCACTTCCAAAGAATAGAGGTGGGATTACAAGTTTAGCCAAACGGATATAGACCAGTGGTATAAAAAGATTATACAGAATTTACTGAAGAATTTGGGATTATTTGGTGCCGGGCAGTCTTTAGGAACTGGTGAATTAAACCACCTGTCTTGTGCACCACATTGTGATATGTTACACCATCTCAAGGGCAATCAGGGAGTTCTGATGTAAGTGTGAAAGAATGTGTGCAAGCTTGTTTTCACAGTTTATTAGTACAGCATTATCCCTTTGAAGGACTTACAAGGAAACCCTGTGGCTGGCAATGTCATCACTTTCTCTACCTGGCAAGAATGAGCTTTCCAGTTGGCATCAAAGTAAAACTAACCCTCACGTGTTGTAAATTGTAAAGTTGAGATGATTCTTAAGAGGCCACCATTAATGTTTCCATCAGGTCCAACACATATGAAGTTTAAGTGATCCTGAAATCCAGAGAGATTTCTTGCATTCAATGTATGTGATCCAGTATGGTTGATTGTGTTAAATATACCAAGAGGTGAAATATTTAATGGATGTTACGTCTGGCACCCAGAACCTTGACATCAGGTTCAGGAAATTGGTAGGCATGTGTGAGCCCCTGGAACAGGGATAACAAATAGAAGAATCCCAGTGCACCTACAGTTTGAGCATTAACTAAAGCTCATGTTGTAATTTCAGACTACCTGCTCAAGAGCATTTTTTCACTAAGTATCTTCCGAACCACACAGTAAAATACTTTGTGTGATTGATTAAAACTGTTACAATATAAAACATAAATGAATACAATAAGAATGGCATTGCCTAGAGTTTTTGAGTACAATTAAAACTGGTTTTCCGTTAATTAATTTTTTTAATGTTTTAAAATGTGTGATCATGATTGTCTTCCAGCTCCTTGAGCTATTTGCCAGCAACTCAGCAGCATACAGAATCAACTGTCATTCTCCCCACTTGTCACCATGTGTAGCCCGGCTACGGACATTATCAATGCCTTCACGCTGTAGCGATAATCCAAAAGGCTGTTTGTTTCGCAGTCCAGCCCAGAGTAGGGACAAGGTTTAATAGTTGCTTATAGGCATGTCTGTTCTTAAAGCCACAAGGTGATGCAGGAAGAAAATGCTTGTTTGAAGAGGAGCGAAAGTGCAGGGATGGTTCTAATGTAAGGTACTTGTATAGGGAAAGGGGCTTATGCTGAGTGACACAGCCATTGATGGTAATTGCCTTGCTGTCAAGCTATACTTGTGATTCTCTAGTGAAAAGCTAGGTGGTTTGGGAGGTGGAGACTGGAATGATGGAGGTGACATCATCCCCACCCTTGGGAGGAGCAGATGTTAGTAGCTTACTGTTTTGTGTTGGAGTAACAGGTGCCTCCTTTAAAGCCCTGTCGGCTCCCTGGAATTACTTTACTGTTCAAGAAATTGCTTGCAGGTCTCCATGGTTTAGGCAGGCTGGTATGGTTTGTCTGCAGGAGCGTACCCTTGCCTGTGTCCAGAAAGACAGAAACCAATGGCGGACTTGCAGAGGCAGATGTTGCGGATTATGTCCTCCTTTGGGTGGCTGCACACATCCTGCATTTGGCCTCTCCTTCTGCACTCAGAAGTGGGGCAGCATGTGTGTGTGAAAGGAGGATGCCAAAGTGGTGTTTCAGGAAATTGCCTTTTATACTACAGATGAAGGCCTTGCCCAGGTATTGCTGTGGCTTTAAAGAGGTGTAGCTGTTTAGCACCATCCAAGCACACTTCTCAAATGTTGCCTGATCTTCTAGGGATGATGCCATTTTGCTGCTTTGTTGACAACTTTTTTGCGGATTTCAGTGCTGGACTTAGTCGACCATGGTTGTTCCAGTTCAAGTGAGACAACTGATTATTAAAGAGTGTTTCTGGCTGCTGAGTGGGATTCGTTGGTTAATTCTAGCCAAACATAGTAATTTATTATGTTCTT
This sequence comes from Triturus cristatus, assembly GCF_964204655.1. Lineage (NCBI taxonomy): Eukaryota > Metazoa > Chordata > Amphibia > Caudata > Salamandridae > Triturus > Triturus cristatus. The sequence continues at coordinate 1,176,381,315 of NC_140589.1, read as the reverse complement.
GTTGGTGGAATTGAGCCTATGGTATATGTTGATAAAAGCTGCAATCATGGCAACTACCTCTTTGACTAGGACACATTCTACTTATCAAGAATGGGGAAGTGAGGAGATAAGCTAGGTTTGTCCTCCAGTCAAAGTTAAAACGCAAAATAAGAACCCAGCTGTTATGAAGAGACTCACCCTCCACAGGAGAAAACAAAGGTTTTCTTGTAAAACCCTCACCCATCCGGTTTACCCCTTGGTAGCATGCTTAATTATTGGGTCCATACCGTTCCACTACGGAACGGACGTGCTGCAAACTACAAGATACACTGGAGCACTTTTATGAGTATACAATGATAAAGATGGTGGCGACAAATAGGAGTGGGGTGTTCTATGTAAGGGTAAAGAGTAAATAAACCAGGCTAGTGGGTGCAACCTATGTAATCTGGCCTCTAGTCTGCATGGTTAAAACAAGAGGGGAGATGGAAAAGAAGGATAACAAGCCCAACGTTTCAAGCCATACCCCTTTTGGCTTTTCATCAGGACCTAGGGAAACTAACTTCCTGGTACCTTTCATGCTATATTTTGTTAAACACACACTCTTTGCATGCTTAAAAATAGGTCACATACATTGACTACCTACTTGGTAATTATCGTCCGTATCTATGTAAGATGCTAAAAATGTGCAATGGTAGTCCAGGCATGGGGTGTGGGGATTTGAGGATAGATCAATGATCTCTTCTGGTGCACATGTCATAATGTTAGGACTTGCTGGGCTTGGTTGTATGATGGAACAACTACCACTTGAACAACTGCAGTCTAAACAACTACTCTTTAACCACTACGTAGTCTAAACCACTAAAATTTTAAAAACAAATATCTACTACAACTACTATGCCTTTACCACGATTGCCTTTACCCCATTAATGTATCTATTTTACAGGTAAGTATAAATCCATATGTATGTGTGTGTATATACAAATATATATATATATATATCTCCCAATCCCCTGCAAAAATCCAAAGGATGACGACGCCTTGTCCTGGCTCAGACTAGTTTATTGTACAGTCAGCCGGTTTTACGCGTTTCGCCTGCTCTGCATATATATATTCGCGATATGTGATGTCACTGACCATGTCATGAGTGATGTAATATGTGACGTCATCAGCAGTGCATTGCGGGCGCGCGAGTTATAGTTAGCTGAACTAACTATAACGGGGGAATTTCAATGGTTTTGTATGAGTGAAAAGTCCAGCTAACTATAACGCCCCTGAAACCTATGGTTTTTTCAGTGAATTTCTAAGGTTTTCTAAATGCTAATTTCTAACTATGCCTACAGAGATAGGACAGAAAGAAAAAAAAGAAATGCAGAAAGAAGCAACAGAAGTCCTCAAAGACGAAGAAAAGTGCAGGAAGAAGGATAATGTGCAGAAAGAACAAACAGAAGAGCAGAAAGAAGCCTTGTTGCAAAATCATCCTGTACCCTCAACTTTTTCAGACGGATACTGGTGGTAACTGAGTCTGACTAACCAGTCCTAGAGCCAGTGCTATGTTAAAAGACACTCAGAATACAGTGAAAGCACCTACATACACTAGGGAACACTATGCGTTGGGGTCCCCCTGTGATTAGCATGACCTCCTCTGTAAGCCCCTAGTATATAATAGGGCAGGGGATTAAAACTACATCTTAAAACGCGCCACATGGCGTGTTTGCACATGTCACCTCAGGCCCCGTCCCCTCCCTTCCCCACTGTGTAAACACGCCCTGTGGCTGTTTTAAGTTGGGAGATTAAGTCCCCTTGAATCCTGAGGGTCCCTAGGGTCCAACTAAGTACCTCCAGTAAGCGCCACAGAGAGATGTAAAAAGGTGCACGGCCTAGACCACCTCTCTGAAACGCAGTGCAGTGGCGCTTACTGGAAGCACCTGGTGGGCTAGTTGGCCCACAGGGTCCCTCAGGATTGAAGGGGAATTATTTTCCCAACTTAAAACGCGCCACAGGGCTTGTTTGCACACGTTAACTCAGGCCCTGTCCCCTCCCTTCACCACTGTGTAAACACGCCCTGTGGCCGTTTTTAGTTGGGAGATTAAGTTAATTTGAATCCTGAGGGTCCCTAGGGTCCAACTAGCCCACTAGGTACCTCCAGTAAGTGCCACAGAGCTGCGTTGCAGAGAGGTGTAAAAAGTGGCACGGCCTGGACCACTGTCTGCAACGCAGCTCAGTGGCGCTTACTGCAAGCACCTGGTGGGCTAGTTAGCCCCCAGGGGCCCTCAGGATTGAAGGGGCAAAATAGCCCACTAGGTACGTCCAGTAAGCGCCATTGCAGAGAGGTGTAAAAAGGTGCACGGCCTGCACCACTTCTCTGCAACGCAGAGCAGTGGCGCTTACTGGAAGCACCTGGTGGGCTAGTTGGCCCCCAGAGTCCCTCAGGATTGAAAGGGAATTATTTCCCCAACTTAAAATGCGCCACAGGGTGTGTTTGCACACGTCACCTCTGGCCCCGTCCCCTCCCTTCACCACTGTGTAAACGCACCCTGCGGCCGTTCTAAGTTGAGAGATTAAGTCCCCTTGAATCCTAAAGGTCCCTAGGGTCAAACTAGCTCACTAGGTACCTCCACTAAGCGCCACAGAGCTGCGTTGCATAGAGGTGTAAAAAGGGGCGTGGCCTCAGAACACCTGTCTGCAACGCAGCTCCCTGGCACATACTGGAGATACCTGTTGGGCTAGTTGGCCCTCAGGGACCCTCAGTATTGAAGGGGAATTAATTCCCCAACTTACAACTGGCCAGGGGGCGCGTTTGCAGAGTGCTGCAAGGAGGGGGCATGGCCTCCGACGCGATGCCGGTCTTTTATTTATTTTATTTTTTTAAGAAGGATGGCTATGTGGCCCCCCTTCTTTTTCTAATTTATTGGCCCTGGGAACCCCATCCCCCAGGGCCTGCACCCTAATTTGTTTTGTTGAAACAAATTTATTTGGCCCTCCCAAGGCCTTAATCGGCCCCGGGGACCCTAACCCCCGGGTCATAGCCTTTTTAAAAAAAAAATTCTTTAGTAGGGTGGCTGCATTGCCCCCCTCCTCAGGCCACTTATGGCCCCGGGGACCCCATCCTCTGGGACCCCCTTTGTTTTTTATTATTTTTAAAAATAATATATTTATAGAAACACCTAGGACATGCTGGACAAACCGTATGAACCTATCACCATGACGATTTGCGTGATATACATTAAAAGGCGACTATGCATACAATGAATCCACGTGGAATGTATTTAGACCGTTAGTGAAGCTCTGACGTGTCTGACATCCTACCGTGCCTAATCCCGGCGCTCCAGCCGGTGGGTACTCTCCAAGTAGACACCCTTGTCATTTATTTATACAAACATGGGTAGCTATTGATGGGCACATTTAATACACACGCACACCAAGCCATTCAAAGGGGATTCGACAAAAATTCGACCAAACTATGCAAGAAACCCCCTTCACGGTTAATAAAACACACATCCACCGCCGGATGTGTAATACTTTTTATTTTTATCTCTGGAAAGGAGACGAACCTCACTTGAGAGTCACAGCGTGCTCCTGGCTGAGCCAGTGCCTGCCGAGTGCCACACACCTCTGTGTTGTATTCCACCAGCTAATGCGTATGCGTATGACACTCTCTAGCCCATGTGCACTGTAACTCCACCCCGTGAATATGTCATGCCACACTTGCCTTCGCACGGGTTATAGTGCCCCATCTAATGTGCCTTCCTCAATGCCTATGTTATAACGCACAGCGCTATGCCATACATGTTACAATCATGGATCCATATCTTTATCACAGTGCATATGCAACGTTACACTCCCCAGCACATATTTTATATTACAACTTTAGAGACTAGTTAGGTTACATAACACTGCCCTGTGCATATTACACTCCAAGGCGCATATCGCATAGCACGCGCTAGTGCCTGTGTTATCTCGCGCTCTCCAATGAATCTGTCATTGTGCACAATGTATTGCATATTATATTTCACGCCCCGGTTCATCTTGTATCACACTTTTTGGTGCATGGTTTATACCATATACTATATCTAGTTTTCATTTTCAATCGTGCTCTCAGGACTATGTTCTATATAACACTGCGACCACCTACCCTTTTCATGGGCATTACATTTTGCGATGGGGGGTGGAGGGTCAGGGGGTGTTCCTGCCAAGTGAGCCTGGAGTCACAGTCACAAACGTCCTCTTCTTCCTAAATAAAAGTGAGATTATGCTGCATACTTGTTCATATTTTAAGTAGTTTGCACAGAAACACATTTTAAAAACAATAAAGTTCCTAATACCCACCTTCTCTGAACAGTTAGCTTGCTGTCCCATCCACCTCCTCCCTATCCTCTGTTGTCTGAATCCATGGACTAGCCTCCTTCCTCCTGCCATGCATGGTCTGATGTGCTACCACTGACCTCCATTTAGCATGATGTACAGGTCCACTCCTCCTGCCCTCCATTGCCCAATTCTATGGCCCATCATTGACCTCCTGCTTAGCCTTAGCTTGCTGCCCCTATTCTCCTTCCCCCTGCCCTCCGATGTCTTTGTGCATGCCCCTGCTCCATCCTTCTTGCCCACCATGTTCCATGGACCTGCCACTCCTATCTACTCTGAGTGTTCTGTTGAGATGCCACTCCCCTCCCACCTGCCTAGCATTGTCAGATGACTGTAACCTGTCCCTGCCACCTCCACCCTGCCTGTCCACATGCCATGCCCCTATCCCCTTCCTCCTGTCCTCCATGGTCCATTTTACTGCCACACCTTTCTGCCCTCCCTGGTCTGTTGTGCTGCAACTGCTCCTCCTGCCTGCACCATGCGGTCTGTTGTGAGGCCCCTTCCCCTGAAGTCTCTTGTCTGTGCCCAGGTCCTGACCCTCCCTTCTATCCTCCATGGTCCTTTGTGCATGCTCCTGCACCCTCCTTCTTGCCCATCATAGCCATTGTGCTGCCACTAACCCTCCCACTTGCCATGCATGGTCTTCTGTGCTGCCGTGGTCCCTCCCACCTTCCCTGTGTGGTCAGCTAGCTGCCCCTGACCCCCTCCCACCTTCCCTCCATGATCTGGGTGTATGCCATCATAGTCTCATTGTTGCTCTCCATGGTGTGTCTTGTTTGTAGTGCCCATCCTGCCTGACCTCCATGGTCAACTTGCTCCTCCTGCCCTGCCCCCTTACCCCCAGCCCTCTGTTTCCATGTGCAGACACCTATTCCCTCCCTCCTGGCTTGTCTGTTCCATTGTGATTTCCCTGATCCGCCCCTCCTGCCATTTATGGTCTGTTATGCTGCAGCTTTCTCTCCTGTCTGTCCATTATGGTCAGCTAGCTACCATTGCCTCTTTCCCCTCTGTTCTCTGTTGTCCATGTGCATGGTCCTGTCCCCTCCCTTTTGCTTTCTATGGATTGTTGTGCTGCACTCTCGTCCCGCATGCCCTGTGTGGTGTATTGTGCTGCTGCAAACCCTGATGGCTGCCCTGTAGGGTCAGTTTGGTGCACCTCTCCATGTCCCTCCTGTCCTCTGTTATCCGAGTCCATGTCCCTACCCCAATTCCTCCTGCCTACCTTGATCCAATGTACCAAACTTGCGAACATTTTGAACTTGGTAAGAGGGAGATTTTGAAAAAAAACTGGGGTATTGATTTTCCCCTTTGAGTTACATTGAAAAAGAGTAGATTGTAGACAGGAGACAGATCAAATAAAGCCCATTTGAGCTTAAAAACATTGGACGTTTCCTGGCTGAAACGGGTCTGTTGGCATGTATGGTTGTACTACCACTGCCTCTTCCTTCTGCCCACAATGGTCTATTATATTGCCACGGCCTCTCTTGCCAGTCCTGTATTGTTGGTTTGTTGCCCCTGCCCCCCTTTCCACTGCCCTCCATAGTCTGTTGTGGTGCCACTGCCCTTCCTGCCTGCCCAGTGTGGTCAAATTGTTGCCTCTGCACTCTCCTACCTGCCTTCAATTTTCAGAGTCCGTGCCCCTGGCCTCTGCCTCTCAACAGTATCCCAATGAACAACTAGATTGCTAACATTCTATATTTATTACAAAAGTGTAGAACGCCTGACGTCATCTTGATATAATCAAAACTGTAATACCTAGAGCATTTCCTTTAGAAATTACAAATATGAGAGGGTCTTATTTGCATCAAAATTATGGTTAGTGCTCTAAAAAACTAAAATGAGGACATATTTTCTGAGTTTTCAAATAGCGACAAAGAACTTTTAAATTATTTGTAATCTTTATGATTTTTTATCCAGTTGACCACTTGATTAAATGTTGCACCTAGGGGAGAGGATGTGGTGTTACTTCCAGAGCTGCAGACTTTGCAACTGGGGAACCAGGTTGGAGTTTCTGCTTCAGCTCAACATTTTGTGATTCTGGTCAAATCACTTAATCTCCCCATGTCTACAACCAAAATGAATTTGATCTTGTGTGATGTAACTAATGCTCATGTAAAGCACTCCAATACCTGACAAGTCTGCACTATATAAAACTGCAAATACACACAAAATAAGTGTTTTGCACACTTCTGTCATTGGGCTACATGTGGGCTACATCTGGCTGATATTTGTGCTGCATTTGTCTCTGGTGGCCATCTTGGGAGATTTATTTGTTATGTCAGATATGTCACACATTTGGCATAAATTCTGAATGTTAGCAATCTAGTTGCTCATTAGATCACTGTAGTAAAGTTACTGCTCACCAGGGAAGACTGCTGCTGGTATTAAAAGTGCATGTTTCAGTCTGCATATCAGAATTGTTTAATGAAATAGAAGAGGATTTGAGAAGTCACTCAAAATGTGTCCTAATTTTTCTTTCTTCAGCACTAATCATAATTTCTATGGCAAAATGAACCCCCTCATTGTGTTCCTTTTTAAATTAAATGTTTTAAGTGTTACCAGTTTATTCCAATCAAGATGGCTTCAGGTGTGCCATACTTTTGTCATAAGTAAGACAGTAAGCGCTCTAGTTGTTCTTAAGAACACTCTGGGACATTCTGTCATTGGGCTATACTTGGGCTACATCTGGGTGATATGTGGGCTATATTTGGGCTCTTTTGTCTCTGGTGGCCATCTTGGGAGATTTATTTGTTATGAAGTTTCCTAATTTCCTCATTTACTGCAGTCTCCTCAGTAGGAAATACTTTCAGTTTTTTATTTTGGTTCCATCAAGAAGGCATGTGTCACACATTTGCCATAAATTCTGAATGTTAGCACTCTAGTTGCTCATTAGATCACTGTAGTAAAGCTACTGCTCACCAGGGAAGTCTGCAGTTGGTATTCAAAGTGCATGTTTCAGTCTGCATGTCAGAATTTTCTTCTGAAATAGAAGAGGATTTGAGAAGTCAAAATGTGCCCTAATTTTTCTTTCTGCAGCACTAATCATAATTTCTATGGCAAAATGAACCCCCTCATTGTGTTCCTTTTTAAATTAAATGTTTTAAGTGTTACCAGTTTATTCCAATCAAGATGGCTTCAGGTGTGCCATACTTTTGTCATAAGTAAGACAGTAAGTGCTCTAGTTGTTCTTAAGAACACTCTGGGACATTCTGTCATTGGACTATACTTGGGCTACATCCGGGTGATATGTGGGCTATATTTGGGCTCTTTTGTCTCTGGTGGCCATTTTGGGAGACTTATTTGTTATGAAGTTTCTAATCCTAATTTCCTCATTTACTACAGTCTCCTCAGTAGGAAATTCTTTCAGTTTTTTACTTTGATTCCATCAAGAAGATATTCAGATGTGTCACACATTTGCCATAAATTCAGAATGTTAGCACTCTAGTTGCTTATTAGAACACTGTAGTAAAGCTACTGCTCACCAGGGTAGTCTGCTGCTGGTATTGAAAGTGTATGTTTCAGTCTGCATGTCTGAATTTTTTAATGAAATACAAGAGGATTTGAGAAGTCACTCAAAATGTGCCCTAATTTTTCTTTCTGCAGCACTAATCATACTTTCTATGGCAAAATGCACCCCCTCATTTTGTTCCTTTTTAAATTAAATGTTTTAAGAGTTACCACTTTATTCCAATCAAGATGGCTTCTAGTGTGCAATACGTTTGTCATAAGTAGGACTGTTAGCGCTCTAGTTGTTCTTTAGAACACTCTGGGAAGCTGCAGTAGAACACAAAGGAATCAACTGACAGTCTCTGCCCTTGTTGGATGTACATGTTTTACTGAGAATGTCAGACTTCATTCTCACATGACTGAGAAAGATAATGTGAATTTACAGAAAATATTCTCTCAGTTTAGCTTATAGATCACCTTCCAAACCTCGTAGGGAAAAGAATGAGAAAATAGTTTTCTCTCAAACATGATTCATGATATCACAGCAGAAGGCTTTTTCACATGGTAAAATCACCTTAGAACACACCACAATTCCTAAAATGAGTATGGTACCATCAACAAATGATTTATAATGTAACTAAAGTCTTAAAACCTTCTATTAACTGCAATGCTTTTTAATGAGGTGCTATCATGTATATTGGTCCCAAGATGGCTGCCAACACTTCTTGGATGAAGTACTGACAGCCAATCAGATCTCACGATGAGATGTGTGGTTAGGCTCCGCCCAGATATATCTATCTTTTTAACTCTAATTTTCTCAGGAACTACTGAACGGATTTACACAATTTAAGCGAAAGGCATGAGTCTGAACTGAGGACTACCTCTTTGCCAAATTTGGTGTAATTCCGTTCAGCAGTTCGGGCTGTAGCTGCGTCAACAGGTCCGATGGGAAAATGCACAGGGAAAACGCGTTTTGGGACCCCCCTTTTTCCTCGGCCCCAGCTTGATGAATCACCGTGAAATTTTCAGGATAGGAGCGGACCGGAGCTGGCCAAAAGTTGGGAACATTTCACGAAGATTCGTCAATCAGCGCCAACGTTATTTCCAATAGAATGTTGCAGATTTCCTATGGAAAATAGGTCCTAACTATAACTACCTAGGTGATATATATATATATATATATATTCACTGAAAAAACCATAGGTTTCAGAGACGTTATAGTTAGAAATTAACATTTAAAAAACCTTAGAAATTCACAGAATAAAAAACAAAGGTGTTAGGGGTGTTATAGTTAGCTGGACATTTCACTCGTACAAAACCATCGAAATTCCTCCGTTATAGTTAGTATAGTTATAACTTGCGCGCCCGCAATGCACTGCTGATGATGTCACATATTACATAATTCATGACATGGTCAGTGACATCACTGATGACATCACTGATGACATCATCCACGTGACAATCTGATACACCTCATCATACTCTAGTATAACCTTTCATCACTCACTGTAAAATACAGAGTACCATATTTGAAACCATTGACACACCAATACCAGTTACTACATACCCACTCACTGATTCCTAAGTCTACACACACAACTACCCATTCAACAACAGAATCACTTATACATGCAGTCACTAATTAATAGAACACTATCAAATGCACTTATACACACATACAGACATTGACACATCAGCAGTCATCTTAGTCGGTTATGCAGTCATCCTACTCACTCATGAAAAAAATGTATCACACTTACATTTACTCACACAATTATACACACAACACCTCATTTATTCAAACACATAGTAACTCATAGTTAATATGTTAAAAAATCACCATTACAATTATACACTCATTCATATAGTTACTCTCACAATCACTGACTCTTATATATACGTATTTATATACACCAACTCTCACATGCAATGTCTTTTATTTTTTTACTTTGTTGAAGATGTACAACTAAAAACATATATTCGCTCACCAACATACAAATAAATACACTCACCCAAACAACTGTTTCCACATGCACTCTTAAACCTATATACCTAGTCAATCAACCATTCACACATCTATGCATAGAGTTACACACACCCCATCCAACCACACACAAACTCAGTGTCCCATACAAATACTCACCAAACTAATCAATAACTAATATACACACTCATGTAGTTAGTGACCAACTGATGCAACATGTTATACAACAACAGAGACAGTGATGCACACATTCACATAGTTTAGTTACTAATCCATGTATTAAGTGAGACACTTTTAATTACTCACTTAAACAGGCGGTCAGACAGCTACTAAATCCTCCATCCAGACAGTTATATATCCACTCAATCTTCAATACAGATTGGTATATATATAATACATATTTAAATTTCAAACTAAACCACATTCACTGGATGATGTCATCAGTGATGTCATCAGTTTTGTCATTTGAGATGTCATCAGTGATGTTATCAGTGATGTTAATGACCATGTCATGAATGATGTAATATGTGCCATCATCAGCAGTGCATTGCGGGTGCGCGAGTTATAGTTAGCAGAACTAACTATAACGGAGGAATTTCTATGGTTTTGTACAAGTGAAATGTCCAGCTAATTATAACACCCCTGAAACCTATGGTTTTTCCTGTGAATTTCTAAGGTTTTTTAAATGCTAATTCCTAACTATAACGTCTCTGAAAACCAATGATTTTTTCAGTGAATTTCAAAGCTTTTTTAAATGCTAATTTCTAACTATAACGTCTCTGAAACCTATGGTTTTTTCGGTGAATTTCAAAGGTTGTTTAAATGCAAATTTTTAAGTGTAATAGTAGTTATACCTATTTTTTGTACTGATTTTCTACAGTTTAACTGTTTATTTATAAATATTTTATTCATTAAATAACATTATATATTTTCCTGAAAATTGCAAAATAAAAAAAAATAAAAAACTGAAATATTGTTTAATTTTTTTGTTTTATTTTTTTATTTTAATATATTTATATTATTGTCTTTTTTAATTTGTGCCATTTTAGAAACATCGTGACGGATCCGCATACGGTGTGCGACGGCTGCGTGTTTTTCAGTTATATCATATACATTTAATATTATGTGATGTGCACGATTGGTATGCAACCAGTCTGCTCCCGCGCATTCGCGACACATGCGCATTACGGTACGCGACGCTTGCGCGGTGGCGGGTCTCATGTGGCGTCATATACGTGCTGGGGCGCCCTGGGTGCACGACTCCGGCGAATTTTTTTTATGTCCTAAAATGATATGTATGTTTGTTTAATATACATATTAGGACAAGAGACTATCTAAGATATTCATAAAAATAATATATTTGTACTTATAATAAACTTATATTATTTTTAAATATATTTTCGCAAAGTCGTGTCGGGTATGTGCTTCGTGAGCGCAGAGTGCGCGGATCCCATGTGACGTAAAAAAAAAGATCTCATTGGTTCATAACATTGCCCACTGTAACTATTGAAGGACCCCACCCATTTAATCATTCTTGTTGGAGCATCCTTAGGGAGACATCTCTTTTCCTACAAGAACCCTTTTTGCTTGTTTTCTTTATGTTTTTCAAAAAATATCAAACAAAATGGCATCTGGACAGCAGCAGCAGCAGGAGGAAGTATCTTCTGAAGAAGAATTCTTGCAGGAGGCACCACATCCACAGAGGCCGGAATCTGTCGTGTGGAAATTCTTCACTTTTCCAACTGGAGAGAAGAAAGTAAATGTGAGAAAGGTGACGTGCAAAATTTGTGACCGAGTCCTGTCAAGAGGCAGTGACAAAAAATACTCTTGTGGCACTGCTTCTATGTATAAGCATCTCCGGACCACATATCCTCTCAATCTTGCTCGGGAGGAAATGAGGCGAGCTGCTTTGAACCCCTCACCTGCTGTGGCAAGTACATCTGGAGCGTCCTCAGGAACACCTGCAATGGACATTAGGCCAGAATTCGCCTTTCTCAAGCAATACTGCGTGAAGTGTAAGAAACTTATAAGCTTCGGTGAGAAGTCGGTGGATGCAGTTTGTGCTGCACAACGCAACCATTGTTGTTAATTTTTTTGTTTTTTTGTTTTTGGAATGATAAGTAATTCCAAATGTTTCCTGTTTTATTCGTTCTTTTTTTTTCATTTTTTGAAAAAACACCAAAGAAAATACAGAATTGTTAAAAAAATAGCAAAAATACAAAAGAAAAAAGAAGAAAAAAAAAGTTCTTATCAGAACTACCTTATCTGGTTGAAGAAAGAACTAGAATTGCAAGGTAATGTGTGAATGTTTGGTTCAATATATGTATACAGCATGATTGACTGAAAGAATGCATTAGTAGTGTATGGTGAATTAATAGGTGAAGATTTATGAGGAAGTACTGCAGTGTGACACTGCACGCTCTTTAGCTGCACTGCACTGTGGCACTTCCGAAGCACAGGGATGTGACATATGTACATGAATACGTTGCAACTCTGTGCTTCCCTCTACACTGCTGCACAAACTGCAGCCATGCTGTGACACAGGCACCCTTGCACCATGGTGCAAGGATGTCTGTGTTGTGTAGAGATTGATTTTGTGCAGGATGGGACACCTTCCTGCACAAAAACAATCAGTAAAGGCATATTCCTCTTTCAATGTATGCTGTGGAATGCAGCATGCATTGAAAGAGGAAAAAATGAGGAGAAATGAAAACAATTCTCCTCATTGCGCCTTGCTACACCAACTCTAGGATGGCGCATCATTCACACATATCTCCAGATTTACGATTTCTCATAAATCTGGAGATGTTTCTTGTTCTATGGGTGTTGCATGGGAACACCCACAGCAACACCTATGGGACGCCCCACCAATGCAAAGTTCTGTCTATGAAGGGGTTGTATTTCCAAGGAGAGGAAAAAACACGCAGGGTGGCTTTTCCTCTCCTTGTAAATATGAAGGAGTGCCTGGCGCCATCATTACGTTACAAAAAGTGACGTACTCATGGTGCAGGGTGCTTGTAAACCTGCCCCATAAGTGCTTAGGTATTGGCCGACTGATACAATAAGAACATAGTGCTGGATGGGTGATTGAAGAATTGCATGAGACTGACAGGAGTTATCCTACACTGCATGGGTACTACTTTAGCATTTAATGGAGTGGACCAATAGTATGTATCTGCTTAGAGATTTGTAGGGATTATACACAGAATATTGTATGTGTACTTGTGTTGGTGCCTAGGTCATTTTATAAGAATACCACTAGTAACTGGAATGATGACAGTGCTGCAAACAGAGTGAACACTTAATTTATAAGTGCTTACGTATTGGTGGAGTGATAGGATAAGTAGATAGTGGTAGATACGTGATTAAAGAAGTGCATGGGACAGACTGGACGATTCCTACACTGCATGAGTTCTAACTGGGTATTTAGCAGAGTGTATCAATAGTATGTAGCTAGTTAGAGGTCTGCTTGGATAGTGCACAAAATATTATAGATGTTCTTGTGTTAGTAGCTAGGCCATTCCATAAGTTCATGACTAGTAACTAGAATAATTACAGGATTACAAACAGAGTGTATAGTGAATTTATAAGTGCTTAGGTATTGGTGGAGTAATAGGATAAGTAGATAGTGCTGGATGGGTGATTGGAGAAATGCATGGGACAGACAGGAGGATTCCTACACTGCATAGGTACTAACTGGGTATTTAGAAGAGCGAATCAATAGTTTGTAGCTGGTTAGAGGTGTGCATGCATAGTGTACAAAATATTGTACCTGCACTTGTGTTTTTGACTACGCCATTCCTTAAGTACACGACTAATAACTGGAGTAATTTCAGTGTTGCAAAGAAAGTGCGTGCTGAATATATAAGTGCTTAGGTATTGGTGGAGTGATAGGATACGTAGATGGTGCTGGATGGGTGAATGGAGAAGGGCATGGGACAGACAGATGGATTCCTAGACTGCATAGGTACTAACTGGGTATTTAGAAGAGTGTATCAATAGTATGTAGTTGGTTAGAGGCTTGCATGCATAATGTACAAAATATTGTACCTGCACTTGTGTTAGTGGCTAGGCCATTCCTTAAGTATATGACTAATAACTGGATTAATTTCAGAGCATGCTAAAATTATTAGTACTTAGGTATTGGCAGAGTGATAGGATACGTAGATAGTGCTGGATGGTTGAATGGAGAAGTGCATGGGACAGACAGAAGGATTCCTAGACTGCATAGGTACTAACTGAGTATGTAAAAGACTGTATCAAAGCTATGTAGCTGATTAGAGGTCTGCATGCATAGTGTATAGAATATTGTAGCTGTACTAGTATTGGTGTGTCTATGGTTTCGAGAATGGTAGTCTGTATTTTAGGGTGTGAGGAGGTGCATCAGATGATCATGTAGATAATGTCATCATTGATGTCATCATTGATGTCATGAGTGATGTCACTGACCATGTCATGAGTGATGTAATATGTGATGTCATGAGCAGTGCATTACTTTAATCCAAAAAGCTGGCAGCCATATTGGCCTGGTCACGATGTGAAAGTTCAGGAATTGATACAATAAAGAAAAGAAAACAAGTGTTAATATGCACCCAATGTCATTTCAGCATATCTTGCCCCATGACCGCCACACCTGTATGTTTGTCAACATGACTTATTCATAATAAACATACTTAGAATTGCAAACATAAACAAAGGACTACACATTACTTTAAAGTGAAAGGCAATCGGCCATAGTAATCTGGGCATGTTGCGTATTATAATGATTCTTACACGAAAGAAAAGGAAAAAAAAGGGGTGTTAATATGCACACACTATCCCTAAATAAAGTTCTAGCGATTATAGTTCCATTCCATTCACAGCTCATTTGAGATGTCATGAATTTTACTGGTTGTGTATGAGTGAAATCTGCGTCTAACTATACCGTCCCTGTAATTATTGTTTTTTCAGCAAATTTCTAGTTTTTTTTTTAACGTTAAGTAAGATGCATATCACAATGGATGGTGGCCTCTTTCCCCTCTGTTCTCTGTTGTCCATGTGCATGGTCCAGTCCCCTCCCTATTGCTTTCTGTGGATTGCTTTGCTGCACTCCCATCCCGCATGCCCTGTGTGGTGTATTGTGCTGCTGCAAACCCTAATGCCTGCCCTGTAGGGTCAGTTTGGTGCACCTCTCCATATCCCTCCTGTCCTCCGTTATCCGAGTCCATGTCCCTACCCCAATTCCTCCTGCCTTCCATGATCCAATGCACCATACTTGCTAACATTTTGAACTTGGTAAGAGGGAGATTTTGGAAAAAAACTGGGATATTGATTTTCCCCTTTGATGTACATTGAAAAAGAGGAGATTGTAGACAGGAGACAGATCAAATAAAGCCCATTTGGGCTTAAAAACATTGCACGTTTCCTGGCTGAATCGGCTCTGTTGGCATGTATGGTTGTACTACCACTGCCTCTTCCTTCTGCCCACAATGGTCTATTATATTGCCACAGCCCCTCTTGCCAGTCCTGTATTGTTGGTTTGTTGCCCCTGCCCTCCTTTCCACTGCCCTCCATAGTCTGTTGTGCTGCCACTGCCCTTCCTGCCTGCCCAGTGTGGTCAAATTGTTGTCTCTACATCCTCCTACCTTCCTT
The DNA here is from genome assembly GCF_964204655.1 of Triturus cristatus. Classification (NCBI taxonomy): domain Eukaryota; kingdom Metazoa; phylum Chordata; class Amphibia; order Caudata; family Salamandridae; genus Triturus; species Triturus cristatus. The sequence goes on along the minus strand of NC_140589.1, from coordinate 1,176,365,912 downwards.
CAATTTTCAGAGTCCGTGCCCCTGGCCTCTGCCTCTCAACAGTATCCTAATAAAAAACTAGATTGCTAACATTCTATATTTCTTACAAAAGTGTGGAACGCCTGACATCATCTTGATGTAATCAAAACTGTAATACCTAGAGCATTTCCTTTAGAAATTACATATATGAGAGGGTCTTATTTGCATCAAAATTAGGGTTAGTGCTCTAAAAAACTAAAATGAGGACATATTTTCTGAGTTTTCAAATAGCGACAAAGCACTTTTAAATTATTTGTTATCTTTATGTTTTTTTATCCAGTTGACCACTTGATTAAATGTTGCACTTAGGGGAGAGGATGTGGTGTTACTTCCAGAGCTGCAGACTTTGCAACTGGGGAACCAGGTTGGAGTTTCTGCTTCAGCTCAACATTCTGTGATTCTGGTCAAATCACTTAGTCTCCCCATGTCTACAACCAAAATGAATTTGATCTTGTGTGATGTAACCAATGCTCATGTAAAGCACTCCCATACCTGACAAGTCTGCACTATATAAAACTGCAAATACACAAAAATAAAACGTGTTTTGCATACTTCTGTCATTGGGCTACATGTGGGCTACATCTGGGTGATATTTGTGCTACATTTGGACTCTTTTGTCTTTGGTGGCCATCTTGGGAGACTTATTTGTTATGAAGTTTCCTAATTTCCTCATTTACTGCAGTCTCCTCAGTAGGAAATACTTTCAGTTTTTTACTTTGGTTCCATCAAGAAGGCATTCAGATGTGTCACACATTTGCCATAAATTCTGAATGTTAGCACTCTAGTTGCTCATTAGATCACTGTAGTAAAGCTACTGCTCACCAGGGAAATCTGCTGCTGGTATTCAAAGTGCATGTTTTAGTCTGCATGTCAGAAATTTTTAATGAAATAGAAGAGGATTTGAGAAGTCACTCAAAATGTGCCCTAATTTTTCTTTCTGCAGCACTAATCATACTTTCTATGGCAAAATGAACCCCCTCATTTTGTTCCTTTTTAAATTAAATGTTTTAAGAGTTACCACTTTATTCCAAGATGGCTTCAGGTGTGCAACACGTTTGTCAAAAGTAGGACTGTTAGCGCTCTAGTTGTTCTTTAGAACACTCTGGGAAGCTGCAGTAGAACACAAAGGAATCAACTGACAGTCTCTACACTTGTTGGATGTACATGTTTTACTGAGAATGTCAGACTTCATTCTCACATGACTGAGAAAAATAATGTGAATTTACAGATAATATGCTCTCAGTTTAGCTTATAGATCACCTTCCAAACCTCTGTGGGAAAAGCATGAGAAAATAGTTTTCTCTCAAACATGATTCATGATATCCCAGCAGAAGGCTTTTTCACATGGTAAAATCACCTTAGAACACACCACAATTCCTAAAACGAGTATGGTACCATCAACAAATGATTTATAATGTAACTAAAGTCTTAAAACCTTCTATTAAATGCAATGCTTTTTAATGAGGTGCTATCATGTATATTGGTCCCAAGATGGCTGCCAACACTTCTTGGATGAAGTGCTCCCAACGAATCAGATCTGACGAGGAGATGTGTGGTTAGGCTCCGCCCAGCTATATATATTTCTTTTTCCATTAATATTTTAAAAACTACTGAGCGGATTTACACCATTTAACTAAACGGCATGACTTTGAACCAAGGGCTACCTTTTTGCCAAATTTGGTGTAATTCCGTTCAGCAGTTCGGGCTGTAGCTGCGACTAAAGGTTCCTATAGAAAATTGCATGGGGAAAACACGTTTTGGGACCCCCCTTTTTTCTCAGACCCCGATTGACAAATCACCCCGAGACTTTCAGGATAGGAGTGGACCGGAGCTGGCCAAAAGTTTTGAAAATTTCAGGAAGATTTGTCAACCGGCGCCAAAGTTATTGGGAATAGAATGTTGCGGATTTCCTATGGAAAATAGGTCCTAACTATAACTAACTACTGGCGACCGCCAGTAGGTTTTATATTACCTACTGGCGGTCGCCAGTAGGTAGTTATAGTTAGGACCACGTTTCCATAGGAAAACCTCAACATTCTATTTTGAATAACTTTGGCGCCGGTCGACGAATCCTCGCGAATTTCTCAAAATAGGTGGGGCGCTATGCTCCGCTCCTACCCTGAAAGTCTCGGGGGGATCCGTCAAGCGGGGGCTGAGATAAAAGGGGGGTCCCAAAACGCGTTTTTCCCATGCATTTTTCCATAGGACCTTTAGAACGAGCTACAGCCCGAACGGCTGAACAGAATTACTCAAAATTTGGCAGAGAGGTAGTCCCTAGGTCAAGGAAGTGCCTTTTGTAGGTTTGGTGTAAATCTGTTCAGTAGATTCTGAGAAAATAGCCTTTAAATCAATATATATATCTGAGACGCTTACGGTACGCTTACCGTACGCTTACGGTAAGCGTACGGTGGCGTGCGCGAGCGCGATTCTGATTGGCTCTTAGATCTTAGTAAACATTCGAATCGGCCGAAACCAGGAAGCGGCGGCCGCCATTTTGTGTATTTCACTCTGAAAAAAAAGAGTGAAAACAAGGAAAGGGGGCAATGAGGAGAGTTACAGACCCCCTTACATTTGTGAGGGGGTCAAAGAAGGACTGTAAAGTACAAAGAAAACATTTATTGATTTTAAAAAAAATCACGGGGTACGCGTACGGTAAGCTTACGGTAAGCGTACGGTAGAAAAAAAAAAAAAAAAAAAATGAAAATCAGATTTAAGTGTTTAGATATTAGGGGGCTCTAAAAAGAGCCGTTGTGTTTATGAAATGATTTTTTAGTGGTACCTACAAGTAAGTACAGATTTGTTGACGTGCTTTCTTGCTTTGTCATCGCACCTCGTGCCCACCGTGCGTGCACGGCACTAACTGCGTAAAGGGGGCACGCGGTGCGCAAAGCGCACCGCGTGCTTACTGTGCGCGCACGGAACGAACTGCGTTAAGTGGGCGCGCACGCCACGAATGGCGTAAAGTAACTTAGCATTTAAAAAAACGTACAAATTCACTGAAAAAACCATAGGTTTCACACACGTTATAGTTAGGAATTAGCATTTAAAAAACCTTGCAAATTCACTGAAAAAACCATAGGTTTCACACATGTTATAGTTAGCGGAAATTTTACTGATAAAAAACCAATGAAATTCCCCCGTTATAGTTAGTGCAGGCAACTATAACTCACGCGACCGCAATCTTCTGCTGATGACATATGTGTCTTTATGAAAAAAAAATATTTGTAATATATGTATAGCTAAAAATGTATGGAAGAAGACATGGGCAAATAAGTGTCTAAATACAGTATTAGCATCAGCAGAGGATTGCGGTCGCGTGAGTTATAGTTGCCTGCACTAACTATAACGGGGGAATTTCATTGGTTTTTTATCAGTAAAATTTCCGCTAACTATAACATGTGTGAAACCTATGGTTTTTTCAGTGAATTTGCAAGGTTTTTTAAATGCTAATTCCTAACTATAACGTGTGTGAAACCTATGGTTTTTTCAGTGAATATATATATACATATATATATATATATATATATATATATATATATATATATATATATATATATATATATATATATATATATATATATATATATATATATATTACCTACTGGCGGTCGCCAGTAGGTAGGTATAGTTAGGACCCTCTTACCATAGGAAATCCGCAACATTCTATTTTGAATAACTTTGGCGCCGGTCGACGAATCCTCGCCAAATTTTCAAAATAGGTGGGGATTCGTCAAGCGGGGGCTGAGATAAAAGGGGGGTCCCAAAACGCGTTTTTCCCATTCATTTTTCCATAGGACCTTTAGACACAGCTACAGCCCGAATGGCTGAACAGAGTTAAATGAAATTTGGCAGAGAGGTAGTCCTCAGGTCAAGGAAGTGCCTTTTGTAGGTTTGGTGTAAATCTGTTCAGTAGATTCTGAGAAAATAGCCTTTAAATCAATATATATATCTGAGCCAGCTTACGGTGCGCTTACGGTGCGCTTACCGTACGCGTACGGTGACGTGCGCGAGCGCGATTCTGATTGGCTGATAGATCTTAGTAAACATTCGAATCGGTCGAAACCAGGAAGCGGCGGCCGCCATTTCATGTGTTTCAGTCAGAAAAAAAAAGGGAGATAACTTGAAAAGGGGGCAAGGAAGAGAGTTACAGACCCCCTAACATTTGAAAGGGGGTCAAAGAAGGACAGAAAAGTACAAAAAAAACATTCATTAATTTTAAAAAAAATCGCGGGGTACGCGTACGGTAAGCTTACCGTACGCGTACGGTAGAAAAAAAAAAAAAAAAGGAAATGAAATGCAGATTTAAGTGTTTAGATATTAGGGGGCTCTAAAAAGAGCCGTTGTGTTTATGAAGTGATTTTTTAGTGGTACCTACAAGTAAGTACCGATGCAGAGTCTAAGGTTCAAGAGGAAGACTCTGTTCCCTTCATCATTGAAGTGCACACCATCTCCTCTATAAATGTCTTGCATGTCGTAACGCAAGTTGTTGTGGTAAATGGAACCCATACCATAGTCTCGGAGGAAAGCAGAAACAGATTTGTTGACGTGCTTTCTTGCTTTGTCAATCTGTGGACAGAAATGATTGGACCAGTTCCATTTTTTCCTTTGGCATATGTTAGAAAACACAAAGGCAGTTTTAGGGAAAAGTGAAAACAGTTGTGCAAAGGTCTCCTTCATAAGCATTTCCAGACCTACCCCAGTCAAAGTGCCTAGGTCATTGCCACCACAGTGCACTATTATGAGGTCAGGGTGTTGGATTTGCATGAAGGATTTCACCAATGGCATCAATTGGTGCCACTTTAACCCTCTCTGACCAATCCATTTAATGTCTACATTTGGCAAAGCAAGGTCTCTCACCATACCTGTTTTCTCTGCATACTTTTCACTCCAGAAGACATAGCTGTGCCCTACAATCCACACTGTGAACATCTTCAAAGGAGAACTGGATGCACTCAGGAGGTGTAATTCAGTAGAATGGTAAAAAGAAATGAAAGACAGTTTGGAAATGGAGGCATACATATTTTTTTTTTTAAACTGATTGGCTGTTTCATACCATTCTACAATAAAAACTAGGCTGTATGTGTAAATTTATAGAAGCATGTTTTGTATTGGTACAGAAAAATGTGTTACCAAAGAACAGTACTATGGATTTGCTGTTAGGTTTGAAAAGTCAAGCACTCCTGCTCTTTGGAAATGAAACATTGTTTGGTGAACTTCTGACCTAACTCTACACAGCAGTGTTTCAAGAGCTGTTGCTATGGTAGCAGGCAGAAGTCAAGTTGGGGGAAGGGTACTAGGCAGAAGTCAAGTTGGGGGAAGGGTACTTTTGGAAAAGGGTTGGTTTTCAACCAATAGAAATGTGTGATTACATTTGAAAAAAAGGGGGAAGCACTGAGATTTGAAACTTACATGTATATGTGTGGAAAAAGAGAGGGAAAATTTGCCATTATCTGGTTCTGCTGAGAGGAGAGAGGTGTACAGAACAGAGATCCTGGCTCTGATAATCTGCTGTTTGAGTGCCACATTTCTTTCACAGCTAACTAATTTTAAAGGTGAGTTTAGAGTTTGAGAGGGGATGTATATGGTAAATTAAGAAATGAATAATAGAATTGGAATTCCTTTTGTTGAAGTTGTGTTTATCATTTTCTGTTTTGGGAGAAATTTAAATGTGAGGAACATGTAAAATAATATGGACTATGTTTTCACGATAAATTAAGGTGTACTGGTATAAATAAGGAATACTTTAAGGGTTTGAGGTTGCACTCAGTAATGCAAATACATTCAGCATCAGTAAGGCTGGTTGCCCTTGCTGGAGTGTAGTCAGTCACCCAGGCTACACATGTTGTTGGTCTCAGAAAGCTGTTTGGTATTGCTCTGGTGATTTTACATTTGCATTAGATGGAAAGGGGGAGGTATTTTTTTCTGCAGAAGCAGACTCTTAGCACACAGCCAGCTGCATATCCTGTGGAATCATGCATAGTATTCACAACCGAGTGGGGTTTGAGGTTTCAGTCAGTAATGCAAATACATTCAGCATCACTAAGGCTGGTTGCCCTTGCTGGAGTATAGTCAGTCACCCAGGTTACACATGTTGCTGGTCTGAAAATGTTGTTTGGACATGTGCTTTTTTAAGAATCTGAAAAGTGTATTCATAATGTGTCAGACTGTAAAAGTACTTATCACTTGCCAAAAAAAAGAGTAGTAAGTGTGCTTTGAAATTGGCAAAGAAATTTTGTTTTTTGACTAATATGAAAACATGACTCTGTGTGCAAAGAGGAATTACAGGCAGAGATTTATTGCGTATTGCTCTGGTGATTTTACATTTGCATTAGATGTAAAGGGGGAGCTATTTTTTTGTGCAGAAGCAGACTCTTAGCACACAGCCAGCTGCTTATCCTGTGGAATCATGCACAGTATTCACAACCGAGTGGGGTTTGAGATTGCAGTCAGTAATGCAAATACATTCAGCATCACTAAGGCTGGTTGCCCTTGCTGGAGTGTAGTCAGTCACCCAGGCTACACATGTTGTTGGTCTCAGAAAGCTGTTTGGTATTGCTCTGGTGATTTTACATTTGCATTAGATGGAAAGGGGGAGGTATTTTTTTCTGCAGAAGCAGACTCTTAGCACACAGCCAGCTGCATATCCTGTGGAATCATGCATAGTAATCACAACCGAGTGGGGTTTGAGGTTTCAGTCAGTAATGCAAATACATTCAGCATCACTAAGGCTGGTTGCCCTTGCTGGAGTGTAGTCAGTCACCCAGGTTACACATGTTGCTGGTCTGAAAATGTTGTTTGGACATGTGCTTTTTTAAGAATCTGAAAAGTGGATTCATAATGTGTCAGACTGTAAAAGTACTTATCACTTGCCAAAAAAAAGAGTAGTAAGTGTGCTTTCAAATTGGCAAAGAAATTTCGTTTTGTGACTAATATGAAAACATGACTCTGTGTGCAAATAGGAATTACAGGCAGAGATTTATTGCATATTGCTCTGGTGATTTTACATTTGCATTAGATGTAAAGGGGGAGCTATTATTTTGTGCAGAAGCAGACTCTTAGCACACAGCCAGCTGCTTATCCTGTGGAATCATGCACAGTATTCACAACCAAGTGGGGTTTGAGGTTGCAGTCAGTAATGCAAATACATTCAGCATCACTAAGGCTGGTTGCCCTTGCTGGAGTGTACTCAGTCACCCAGGTTACACATGTTGCTGGTCTGAAAATGTTGTTTGGACATGTGCTTTTTTAAGAATCTGAAAAGTGGATTTAAAATGTGTCAGACTGTAAAAGTATTTATCACTTGCCAAAAAAAAGAGTAGTAAGTGTGGTTTCAAATTGGCAAAGAAATTACGTTTTCAGGCTAATATGAAAACATGACTCTGTGTGCAAATAGGAATTACAGGCAGAGATTTATTGCGTATTGCTCTGGTGATTTTACATTTGCATTAGATCTAAAGGGGGAGCATTTTTTTTATGCAGAAGCAGACACTTAGCACACACCCAGCTGCTTATCTTGTGGAATCATGCACAGTATTCACAAGCGAGTGGGGTTTGAGGTTGCACTTAGTAATGCAAATACATTCAGCATCACTAAGGCTGGTTGCCCTTGCTGGAGTGTACTCAGTCACCCAGGTTACACATGTTGCTGGTCTCAGAAATCTTAATTAATAAATAATTTTTTGAGTGGGTATGGTAAGTCAAAAATTTCATGGTCCCTTTTTTCCACTTCTCCACAATCACATTTTCAGTTTTTCATTGTAGTCTCTCAAGGACCTTGTAATGTGATAATTGATTTTTAGTGTTTTTAAAAAAAAAAATTACACGTACGCGTACGGTAAAAAAAAAATAAAAAAAAGTTTAAAAAAATATATAAAAAAAAGTTGAAAGGTAAGGTTGGCTCTTAAAAGAGCCGTTGTGTTCATGCAGGGACAGAGGAAAGAAAGAATGGGAATATTAGTCAGTACGACAAATGTGCTGATCTATTAAATTGTTCACTAGGGCAACACTGGTCTCCCTATAACAAATTAGATCATGACAAGTGGCGCACCGAATTAAAACCCTCGCAAACCGATGGTTGGTTTCCAGAGGACCAGAAAAAGGAGATGCTCTCCCCACAGATGAAGGGCTCAGCTGACCTGCCGAAGATGGACTCGGCCCTTCAGATGATGGACCAGGCTGAGCTGCTGTGGATGTGCTTGGTTGACTTACTGAAGGGTTACCTTCAGTATGTCGAGCATATGTCCTACCGTGTACATCATGAAGGGGTCTCAACATGGTGTGATTCCCGAAGGAATACTTCTTGTTGGGATTCCCTCTTGAAAGTACACGGTCACAAAGCTTACACGTCACTAAGGGTGCATTTACCTTTTTCTTGCCCTCTGGAAAAGAAAAATACTCCCATATGAAAGAGCTCTTTTGTTTCCTCCTTCTCTGCCTCAAGGTAGTGCTGCTAGCCTCACTCTCAGAAGAGGTCTGCTGTTCTGCCATCGTATCACAAAGACAACTCAGCTCCTTCTCCTAAGGGATCACAAGCAGAAATGAGGGGAATGGGTGTGGTGTAGGAGAGTTCTAGAACTGAAAGTACTTTAAACCAATCAAAAGTTTTGTTTCTTGATCACATGACCTACCGTGCGCGTACGTTACGCTTACGGTGCGCTTACGGAGCGCTTACGGCAAAAGTACGCATGCGCGTAAAAAAGAGACGCGCACGCGTGCATGCGCAAAACAGGCACGCCCCTTCACTTCCGCGTAACATGCGCGTGCAGCGTACGCGTTACGCGCTGCGCACGCGTGACGTACGTCTACGCAAATTGCGTAAATGAACGCAAGCAGCGTAGAAATCTAACGTTATAAAAGCAAGACGTGCGCTTACCGTACGCGCACGTTAAAAAAATACTAAAAAAAAAAAAAAAAAAGGGGAAAAAAAACCCACTATGTTATACTAATAAATCTTACCTGTTTAGTTTAAAAAAATGGTAAAAATAAAAAATATATTGTAGAATTTTTAAAATTTAACCATAGTCTTTAAAAAAGGATAGAAAATTAAAATAAAAATATGTAAAAAAAATTGAAAAAAAAAAAAAAAAAAGGTAAATATAAGAATTAGCATTTAAAAAACCTTGCAAATTCACTGAAAAAACCATGGGTTTCACACACGTTATAGTTAGGAATTAGCATTTAAAAAACCTTAGAAATTCAATGAAAAAACCAAAGGTTTCACACACGTTATAGTTAGGAATTAGCATTTAAAAAACCTTAGAAATTAAATGAAAAAACCAAAGGTTTCACACATGTTATAGTTAGCTGGACATTTCACTCATAAAAAACCAATGAAATTCCCCCGTTATAGTTAGTTCAGCTAACTATAACTCGCGCGCCCGCAATGCACTACTGATGACGTCACATATTACATCACTCATGACATGGTCACTGACATCACTGATGACATCACTGATGACATCTCAAATGACATCACTGATGACATCACTGATGACATCATCCTTGTGATAGAGTGGCAGACCTCCTCTTCCCCTAATATAACCTTTGATACACACATTCAAAAATAGAGACTACAATTTTCAAAACAATGGACATACCAATACCAGTTACAATAACCTCTTCAGTAATTCTAAGAACCACATACACATCCACTCATTCACCAACCGTCCTATACAGTCACTCATACATGTACTCACTCATCATATGTACTCATACACCTATACATCCTGTTACACAATGCCACTCATCCATAGAGTTACTCACACACATACTCACTCATGCTAATAAAGAAACAAACATACATTTATTTGCATATACAGTTATACACACACCACCACACTTACTTCTACGGAAACTTACACATACTTAGTCTTATAAACAGTCACTTATAGAAACACATACTTATTCATATATGAACTCTTTCAATCTCTCACTCTCACATATACTCACTTATATACACCAATAGTCACATATACTAGTTTAATAGATATGTAGTTACTCATAAAGACACTATTGAGACAGTCATTCACTCACTAACACACCCATACACACACTCATCCACCCATACAGTCCTGCACACATGCTGTCTTCAACACATACAAAGAGTGAATCACTCATTCATGCACCTATGCACTACGTAATACCCCCCACCGAACCATGCAGACACTCAGACTGATACTCAAAAAAACAACTAATAACCTATATAGACACCCATGAAGCTAATCACCAACCCATGCAGCCACTTATACACAAAGTGAGAGACTGATACAGATATTTTCATATTTAAACATTACTCAGTAAGCCATGTATTCACTATGATACACTTAATCAGTCAGTTACACAATACATTTTTCAAAAACAAAGCATCCATTTAGACACTTATATACCCATTTATTCTTCCATTGACCTTGAGATATACATATATAAAACATATTTAATTTTCAGAAAAACACACATTCACTGGATGATGTCATCAGTGATGTCATCAGTGATGTCATTTGAGATGTCATCAGTGATGTCAAGAGTGATGTCAGTGACCATGTCATGAGTGATGTAATATGTGATGTCATTAGTAGTGCATTGCGGGCGCGCGAGTTATAGTTAGCTGAACTAACTATAACGGGGGAATTTCATTGGTTTTTTACGAGTGAAATGTCCAGCTAACTATAACATGTGTGAAACCTTTGGTTTTTTCATTTAATTTCTAAGGTTTTTTAAATGCTAATTCCTAACTATAACGTGTGTGAAACCTTTGGTTTTTTCATTGAATTTCTAAGGTTTTTTAAATGCTAATTCCTAACTATAACGTGTGTGAAACCCATGGTTTTTTCAGTGAATTTGCAAGGTTTTTTAAATGCTAATTCTTATATTTACCTTTTTTTTTTTTTTTTTTTCAATTTTTTTTACATATTTTTATTTTAATTTTCTATCCTTTTTTAAAGACTATGGTTAAATTTTAAAAATTCTACAATATATTTTTTATTTTTACCATTTTTTTAAACTAAACAGGTAAGATTTATTAGTATAACATAGTGGGTTTTTTTTCCCCTTTTTTTTTTTTTTTTTAGTATTTTTTTAACGTGCGCGTATGGTAAGCGCACGTCTTGCTTTTATAACGTTAGATTTCTACGCTGCTTGCGTTCATTTACGCAATTTGCGTAGACGTACGTCACGCGTGCACAGCGCGTAACGCGTACACTGCACGCGCATGTTACGCGGAAGTGAAGGGGCGTGCCTGTTTAGCGCATGTACGCGTGCGCGTGTCTTTTTTACGCGCATGCGTACTTTTGCCGTAAGCGCTCCGTAAGCGCACCGTAAGCGTAACGTACGCGCACGGTAGGTCATGTGATGGTTTTTTCATTGAATATATATATATATATATATATATATTACCTACTGGCGGTCGCCAGTAGGTAGTTATAGTTAGGACCACGTTTCCATAGGAAAACCTCAACATTCTATTTTGAATAACTTTGGCGCCGGTCGACGAATCCTCGCGAATTTCTCAAAATAGGTGGGGCGCTACGCTCCGCTCCTACCCTGAAAGTCTCGGGGGGATCAGTCAAGCGGGGGCTGAGATAAAAGGGGGGTCCCAAAACGCGTTTTTCCCATGCATTTTTCCATAGGACCTTTAGAACGACCTACAGCCCGAACGGCTGAACAGAATTACTAGAAATTTGGCAGAGAGGTAGTCCGTAGGTCAAGGAAGTGCCTTTTGTAGGTTTGGTGTAAATCAGTTCAGTAGATTTTGAGAAAATAGCCTTTAAATCAATATATATATCTGAGCCAGCTTACGGTACGCTTACCGTACGCTTACGGTAAGCGTACGGTGGCGTGCGCGAGCGCGATTCTGATTGGCTCTTAGATCTTAGTAAACATTCGAATCGGCCGAAACCAGGAAGCGGCGGCCGCCATTTTGTGTATTTCACTCTGAAAAAAAAGAGTGAAAACAAGGAAAGGGGGCAATGAGGAGAGTTACAGACCCCCTAACAATTGTAAGGGGGTCAAAGAAGGACAGAAAAGTACAAAAAAAACATTTATTGATTTTAAAAAAAATCACGGGGTACGCGTACGGTAAGCTCACGGTAAGCGTACGGTAAAAAAAAAAAAAATAAATAAATGAAAATCAGATTTAAGAGTTTAGAAATTAGGGAGCTCTAAAAAGAGCTGTTGTGTTTATGGAGTCATTTTTTTAGTGGTACCTACAAGTAAGTACCGATGCAGAGTCTAAGGTTCAAGAGGAAGACTCTGTTCCCTTCATCATTGAAGTGCACACCATCTCCTCTATAAATGTCTTGCATGTCGTAACGCAAGTTGTTGTGGTAAATGGCACCCATACCATAGTCACGGAGGAAAGCAGAAACAGATTTGTTGACGTGCTTTCTTGCTTTGTCAATCTGTGGACAGAAATGATTGGACCAGTTCCATTTTTGCCTTTGGCATATGTTGGAAAACACAAAGGCAGTTTTAGGGAAAAGTGTAAACAGTTGTGCAAAGGTGTCCTTCATAAGCATTTCCAGACCTACCCCAGTCAAAGTGCCTAGGTCATTGCCACCACAGTGCACTATTATGAGGTCAGGGTGTTGGATTTGCATGAAGGATTTCACCAATGGCATCAATTGGTGCCACTTTAACCCTCTCTGACCAATCCATTTAATGTCTACATTTGGCAAAGCAAGGTCTCTCACCATATCTGTTTTCTCTGCAAACTTTTCACTCCAGAAGACATAGCTGTGCCCTACAATCCACACTGTGAACATCTTCAAAGGAGAACTGGATGCACTCAGGAGGTGTCTTTCAGTAGAATGGCAATATGAAAAGAAAGACAGTTTGGAAATGGAGGCATACATATTTTTTACAAAACAAAAAGAACTGATTGGCTGTTTCATACCATTCTAGAAAAAAAACTAGGCTGTATGTGAAAATTAATAGAAGCATGTTTTGTATTGGTACAAAAAAATGTGTAACCAAAGAACAGTACTATGGATTTGCAGTTAGGTTTGAAAAGTCAAGCACTCTTGCTCTGTGGAATTGAAACATTGTGTGTCGAACTTCTGACCTAACTGCACACAGCAGTGTTCCATGAGCTGTTGCTATGGTAGCAGGCAGAAGTCAAGTTGGGGGAAGGGTACTAGGCAGAAGTCAAGTTGGGGGCAGGGTACTTTTGGAAAAGGGTTGGTTTTCAACCAATAGAAATGTGTCATTACATTTGAAAAAAAGGGGGAAGCACTGAGATTTGAAACTTACATGTATATGTGTGGAAAAATAGAGGGAAAGTTTGCCATTATCTGGTTCTGCTGAGAGGAGAGAGGTGTACAGAACAGAGATCCTGGCTCTGATAATCTGCTGTTTGAGTGACACATTTCTTTCACAACTAACTAATTCTAAAGGTGAGTTTACAGTTTGAGAGGGGATGTATGTGGTAACTTAAGAAATGAATAATAGAAATGGGAATTGTTTTTGTTGTAGTTACACATGGTGGATTCATAATGTGTCAGTCTGTAAAAGAGATTTTCACTTGGCCCGAAAAAAAAAGAGCAGTAAGTGTGCTTTCAAATTGGCAAAGAAATTTCGTTTTGGCACTAATGTGAAAACATGACTGTGTGTGCATAGAAGAATTATAGGCAGAAATGTATTGCGTCTTGCTCTGGTGATTTCACAGTTGCAGTAGATGGAAAAGAGGAGCGAATTTTTGGGGGAAGAAGCAGAGGTTTAGCACACACCCATGTGCTTGCCATGTATAGTCATGCACAGTAATTAGAAGCGAGTGGGGTTTTCAGGTTTAAGTCTGTAATGCAAATACATTCAGCATCACTAAGGCTGGTTGCCCCTGCTGGAGTGTAGGCAGTCACAGAGAATACACACGGTGGTGGTCTGAAAAAAAAACTGCTTGGACATGTGCATTTAAATAAATTTAAAAAAAAGGTTTCAGAATGTGTCAGTCTGTAAAAGTGATTTCAAATTGAAAAAAGAGATATACACTTGCCCCCGAAAAAAAAAGAGCAGTAAGTGTGCTTTCAAATTGGCAAAGAAATTTCGTTTTGGCACTAATGTGAAAACATGACTCTGTGTGCATAGAAGAATTATAGGCAGAAATGTATTGCGTCTTGCTCTGGGGATTTCACAGTTGCAGTAGATGGAAAAGAGGAGCGAATTTTTGGGGGATGAAGCAGAGGTTTAGCACACACCCATGTGCTTGCCATGTATAGTCATGCACAGTAATTAGAAGCGAGTGGGGTTTTCAGGTTTAAGTCTGTAATGCAAAAACATTCAGCATCACTAAGGCTGGTTGCCCCTGCTGGAGTGTAGGCAGTCACAGAGAATACACACGGTGGTGGTCTGAAAAAAAAACAGCTTGGACATGTGCATTTAAATAAATTTAAAAAAAAAGGTTTCAGAATGTGTCAGTCTGTAAAAGTGATTTCAAAGTGTAAAAAGAGATTTTCACTTGGCCCGAAAAAAAAAGAGCAGTAAGTGTGCTTTCAAATTGGCAAAGAAATTTCGTTTTGGCACTAATGTGAAAACATGACTGTGTGTGCATAGAAGAATTATAGGCAGAAATGTATTGCGTCTTGCTCTGGTGATTTCACAGTTGCAGTAGATGGAAAAGAGGAGCGAATTTTTGGGGGAAGAAGCAGAGGTTTAGCACACACCCATGTGCTTGCCATGTATAGTCATGCACAGTAATTAGAAGCGAGTGGGGTTTAAAAAAAAAGAAAAAAAAAGATGAAAGATAAGGTTGGCTCTTAAAAGAACCGTTGTGTTCATGCAGGGACAGAGGAAAGAAAGATTGGGAATATTAGACGGTACGACAAGTGTGCTGATCTATTTTACTGTTCACCAGGGAAACACTGGTCTCCCTATAAGTAATTAGATCGTGACAAGTGGCGCACCGTACTTCAACCCTCGCAAACCGAGGGTTAATTTCCAGAGGGCCAGCAAAAGGAGATTCTCCCCCCACAGATGAAGGGCTCACCTGACCTGCAGAAGAAGGAGTCTGCCCTGCAGATGATGGTCCAGGCTGAGCTGCTGTGGATGTACTGGCTCGTCTTTCTGAAGAGTTACCTCCAAAAAGATGACCATGTGTCCTTCTGTGTACTTCTTTGAGGTGCATCATCATGGTGTGATTCCCAAAGGAATACTTCCTGTCAGGATTACCTCTAGAAAGTACACGCTTACACAGAATGCAAGTAACTAAGGGTGCATTCACCTTTTGCTGGCCTTCTGGAAAAGTAAAAAAATCCCAAACATAAGAAGGCTTTACTTTCCTCGCTCTCTGCCTCAAGACAGTGCTGCTGGTGCTAGCCTCACTCTCAGAAGGGCTCTGCTGTTCTGCCATCGTATCCCAAAGACAAACCAGCTCCTTCTCCTAAGGGATCACAAGCAGAAATGAGGGGAATGGGTGTGGTGTAGGAGAGTTCTAGAACTGAAAGTAGTTTCAACCAATCAAAAGTTGTGTTTCAAGATCACATGACCTACCGTACGCTTACGGTACGCTTACGGTGCGCTTACGGCAAAAAGTACGCGTGCGCGTAAAAAAGACACGCGCTTGCGCACATGCGCATAACAGTCATTTCCCGGCACTTCCGCGTAACGTGCGCGTGTTGCGTAAGCGCGCACGCGTCCCACGCGCAGTACGCGCGGCTACGCAAAGTGCGTAACTATACGCAAGCAGCGTAGATAGATTACGGACGTTGCGTAAACCGTACGCTTACCGTGAGCTTACGGTACGCGTACTATAAAAAAAAAAAAAAAAAAAAAAAAAAATCTGGAAATAAATTTTACATGTTTATTTTAAAAAATATATATAAAAAAAATATTTAAGGATTTTAAAAATTAAAGCATAGTCTTTATAAAAGATAAGAAAATTAAAATAAAAATATGTTTGAAAAAAATGAAGAATATAAAAAAAAAAAAGCATTTAAAAAACCTTGCAAATTCACTGAAAAAACCATGGGTTTCACACACGTTATAGTTAGGAATTAGCATTTAAAAAACCTTGCAAATTCACTGAAAAAACCATGGGTTTCACACACGTTATAGTTAGGAATTAGCATTTAAAAAACCTTAGAAATTCACTGAAAAAACCATAGGTTTCACACACGTTATAGTTAGGAATTAGCATTTAAAAAACCTTAGAAATTTAGTGAAAAAACCATAGGTTTCACACATGTTATAGTTAGCTGGACATTTTACTCGTAAAAAACCAATGAAATTGCCCCGTTATAGTTAGTTCAGCTAACTATAACTCGCGCGCCCGCAATGCACTGCTGATGACGTCACATATTACATCACTCATGACATGGTCAGTGACATCACTCATGACATCACTGATGACATCTCAAATGACATCACTGATGACCTCACTGATGACATCATCCTTGTGATAGAGTGGCAGACCTCCTCTCACCTTAATATAAGCTTTGATACACACATTCAAAAATAGAGACTAAAAATTTCAAAACAATGGACATACCAATACCAGTTACAACAACCTCTTCAGTAATTCTAAGATCCACATACACATCCACTCATTCACCAACAGTCCTATACAGTCACTCATACATGTACTCACTCATCATATGTACTCATACATCTATACATCCTGTTACACAATGCCACTCATCCATAGAGTTACTCACACACATAGTCACTCATGCTAATAAAGAATCAAACATACATTTACTTGCATATACAGTTATACACACACCACCACACTTACTTCTACGGAAACTTACACATACTTAGTCTTTTAAACAATCACTTATAGAAACACATACTTATTCATACAGGAACTCTTTCAATCTCTCACTCTCACATATACTCACATATATACACCAATAGTCACATATACTAGTTTAAAACATATGTAGTCACTCATAAAGACACTATTGAGACAGTCATTCACTCACTAACACACCCATACACACACTCATCCACCCATGCAGTCCTGCACACATGCTCTGTTCAACACATACAAACAGTGAGTCACTCATTCATGCACCGATGCACTACGTAATACCCCCCACCGAACCATGCAGACACTCAGACTGATACTCAAAAAAACAACTAATAACCTATATAGACACCCATGTAGCTACTCACCAACCCATGCAGCCACTTATACACAAAGTGAGAGACTGATACAGATATTTACATATTTAAACATTACTCACTAAGCCATGTATTCACTATGATACACTTAATCAGTCAGTTACACAATCAATTTTTCAAAAACAAATCATCCATTTAGACAGTAATATACCCATTTATTCTTCCATCAACCTTGAGATATACATATATAAAACATATTTAATTTTCAGAAAAACACACATTCACTGGATGATGTCATCAGTGAGGTCATCAGTGATGTCATTTGAGATGTCATCAGTGATGTCATGAGTGATGTCACTGACCATGTCATGAGTGATGTAATATGTGACGTCATCAGCAGTGCATTGCGGGCGCGCGAGTTATAGTTAGCTGAACTAACTATAACGGGGCAATTTCATTGGTTTTTTACGAGTAAAATGTCCAGCTAACTATAACATGTGTGAAACCTATGGTTTTTTCACTAAATTTCTAAGGTTTTTTAAATGCTAATTCCTAACTATAACGTGTGTGAAACCTATGGTTTTTTCAGTGAATATATATATATACATATATATATATATGTAACCTACTGGCGGTCGCCAGAAGGTAGTTATAGTTAGGAGCTAGTTTCCATAGGAAAAGAGTTTTTTCTTTTCCCAATAACTTTGGCGCCGGTTGACGAATCTTCGCTAATTTTTCAAAACTACTGATGAGCTCCGGTCAGCGTCGATCTCGCAAGTTTCGGGGTGATTTGACAAGTGGAGGCTGAGAAAAAAGGGCGGTCCCAAAACGTGTTTTCCCCATGTTCATTTCCATAGGAAACTTTAGACAAGGCTACAGCCGAACTGCTGAACGGAATTACACCAAATTTGCCAAAAAGGTAGCCCTTGGTTCAGAAAGTGACCTTTTTTAAATGATGTAAATCCATTCAGTAGTTCCTGAGAAATTCAAAAAATAAAATGTTTCAATATCTGGGTGAAGCCTAACCCCCGAGCACGAGCTTGGCTCTGATTGGCTGCCAACACTTCAAACTAGGAAGTCTTTGCAACCATCTTGTGCTTCGATGTGGGAGAAAGAAAAAGGTGAGGAAAAGATAAAATAACAAGAAAAGGGGACAGGGTAGAAACACCCTGACCCCCTAGGCCTGCTCAGGGGTTCCACAAGGACCCCCGGGGCCCAAAAAAGCATGTTTTTTTATGGCAGAATACGCGCTGGGTGCGTCAATCCTGCTGATAAAATTTAAAAAAAATGAAGCGCTGTCTCCCGCGCTTCCTTAACTGTAAGCCCCCGGGTGGGCCAGGTCCTGTGGGCTATATTTATTATGTATGCAAAGTGATGCCGGGAGCACTCGTTACTCAGACACCTGTGGAATACGAGAGAGTGAAGGGAGGCCATCTTATCTCCAAACTGGAAGACACATCAGAGTGGAGGCTTAATAAACCAATTTGGGGAAGGAATGAATGAATGGGTGCTTCTAATTATGCAGCAATGTAAGTATTAGTGCCCCTCTAAATTCAGACACACAAACACACACAAAAACACAACACACAAGCGCAAACACACAACACACACACAGGCACAAACACCACACATAAGACACGTGCACACACACAAATATGCTGGCATGCACACACAAAACCCACACACAACAAACGCACGCACACAGAACACACAACACACACACACAAACACAACACAACACACAAGCGCACACACAACAAACACACACAACACACACGCATGCACATACACCACACATAACACATGCGCACACACACAAACAATGCTGCCGAAAGCACTCGTTACTCACACACCTGTGGAATACGAGAGAGTGAAGGGAGGACATCTTATCTCCAAACCGGAAGACGTGTCAGATTGGAGGCTTAATAAACCAACCTGGGGATGGGATGAATGAATGGGCGCTTCTAACTATGCAGCAATGTAAGTATTAGTGCCACTCTAAATTCAAGACGTGAGAGGCCAGACATCAGAGTGCATCCGAGCAAAGCGCAAACCCACAGCCATTCTGCAGAAGCGTGTGAACAATACATAGACCAACTCCGACTAAGGAAAGCATGACAGGGCGTAGAAGGGGTCTGACGGACATCCCTACATACACAGTCACCGAAAACAAACTCTTAGCAGCGGTGCCCACAGATCATTTACAATTTACCACGTGCTGCTGTGTAATATCCAGCAAGAAGGGAGGGGTGATTAGTGAACGCCACCGATCCCAGGCCAGAGACCCTGCTGCCCGCACGTTAATCCTTGTGAGGTGGGTGTGAAATGACCAGAGCACAAACGGAAGATATCATGGAAGGAGTGACCACGGTCAAACTTGAGGGTGAGCGGTCTAGAGTACGTGCTCATACACGCACCCAACACACGCACACACACACACACACAAAACACAACACTCAAGTGCACACATACACACAACAAATGCACCCACACAACACACACAGACAGACACATTCACTACACATAACACACGTGCACACACACACACACATGCTGGCACACACACGCAAAGCACACACAATACAAACGCATGCACAGAGAACACACACACAGGCACACACAAAACAAACACAGCACACGTCCTGTGGGCAATATTTATTATGCATGCAAAGTGCTGCCAGGAGCACTCATTACTCAGACACCTGTGGAATACAAGAGAGTGAAGGGAGGCCAGCTTATCTCCAAACCGGAAGACGCGTCAGATTGGAGGATTAATAAACCAACCTGGGGATGGGATGAATGAATGGGCGCTTCTAACTATGCAGCAATGTAAGTATCAGTGCCACTCTAAATTCAAGATGTGAAAGACCAGGCATCAGAGTGCATCCAAGTGCAAACCCACAGCCATTCTGCAGAAGCGTGTTAACAATACATAGGCCAACTCCGGCTAAGGAAAGCATGAAAGGGGGGAGAAGGGGCCTGACGGACATCCCTTAATACACAGTCACCAAAAACAAACTCTTAGCAGTGGTTCCCACAGGTCATTTACAATGAACCACGTGCTGCTGTGTAACATTCAGCAAGAAGGGAGGGGTGATTAGTAAATGCCACCGATCCCCGCCCAGAGACCCAGCTGCTCGCACGTTCATCCTTGTGAGGTTGGTGTGAAATGACTAGAGCACAAACGGAAGATATCATGGAAGGAGTGGCCACGGTCAAACTTGAGGGTGAGTTGTCTAGAGTACGTGCTCATACATACACACACACACATACACACATACACAAAAACACAACACAACACACAAGCGCACACACACAACAGCAAAAACCAACAGAACACATACACTGGCACACACAAAACACAAGCAGCACAGGTCTCGAGGGCAATATTTATTATGTATATGAAGTGCTGCCAGGAGCACTCGTAACTCAGACACCTGTGGAATACGAGAGAGTGAAGGGAGGCCATCTTATCTTCAAACCGGAAGACGCGTCAGAGTCGAGGCTAAATCAACCAGCCTGGGGAATGGATTAATGAATGGGTGCTTCTAACTATGCAGCAATGTAAGTATTAGTGCCACTCTAAATTCAAGATGTAAGAGGCCAGGCATCAGAGTGCATCCGAGCAAAGCGCAAACCACGGCCATTCAGCAGACTCTTGTTAACAATACATAGACCAACTCCGGCTAAGGAAAGCATGACAGGGGAGAGGGGGTCTGACGAACATCCCTTTATACACAGTCACCAAAAACAAACTCTTAGCAGTGGCAATTACAATTATCCATGTGCTGCTGCGTAATACCCAGCAAGAAGGGAGGGGTGATTAGTGAATGCCACTGATCTGTGGTAAACAAAAATCTTCTTTACCGGACTGAATTTCATACGGGATCTTGAAATAAAATAAAATAGCTCAGAATAACAAGAGGCAGAATCCGTGGTATAAGAGTTTCTAAATGGGCTTTATTCCATCAAAAATGGCCGACTCGAGTCGCGGCCTTCAGGTTCCGTCACCACGAGGGTTCAGGAAGTGAAGTACAATACTTTATTGACAGACATGCATTTTTATAATAATTACATTACAATGAAACGAATGTAGAAGGCGTAACATTTGATAAGAAAAGTGACAAAACAGGTACGTAATCGAAACTAGGCGTAATAAGGAATAAAAGAAACATGATTGGTTAGGATTATCAGACATAGGTGGATCTATAAGATAATACTTGGCATAGATGCGCGCGCAGCAGCATGACGTGTGATTGACGTGCAACTAGGGGGTGAAGGGGACTTGACATTTAGCTCTACATGTGGAGACGAGAAGTCTGGGGGGTCAAGTCAACCTAATCCCAAATCATATCTAACATCCTATGTTTAAAGAACTATGTTATCCACAAGGAAGGACTCTCGGACAGAATCTAGTCTATACTGACTGTGTGCGTGCACAAACGCCTAAGTGTCTATATGAGATGCGAGGGGCAGAAAACTTTCCATGGCAGCAGGGCTATGAATCACTTGCAGGAGGACGGAAAGGCTGAGTCCTTTGCTTGTGAGCTAAAGGAAATGTTTACCTAAATCACTAGACAGGAATGCATCGGCTGAAGAGCAAAATAGATAATTCGAAGGTGAAATACAGCTTCTTGGCAGGCAGGCGAAAACTGGCCGAGGCAGGCACCGTTAGCTGCACAGGGAGTAGGGCAAAGTTCATGGATACAGATGCGAGCTCAAGCTGAAGCTGTCAAAGACAGAGAGCAGGGAAAGGCTTTGAGGACAGAATCGGGCCTACTTGCCTGAACTGTAAAAATGGAGTAACTTAGCCATATAAAGTCGGTGGCCTTTCATACTTAGGAATCGAATATCCAGCCCATCGATGGCGGATCTGACAGAGAACATGTCGACGGTAGACACACATATGTTTGCGTCTTAGAAACTGGAACTAGAGGGAACATACATGTACTTGTAACATGCATATAGAACCGTTGGGGTCCAAGATAGGGGACATAACTGATCAGGAAAATCCACATTTCCACATTCCCTCCTTGTCCCCTACTTGCCCTTCAAGAGATATCAATCTTCATCATTCCATCGATTTGCTCATGGAGCATCATTTCTTCTTCCTTCTTCTTCCGGCATTTTGAACGAGAACTGTGATATGGAATGCATGATGTGGCACACAGACCACAAATCGCTGGTCCACATTGCAGGCATAAACAACAACTGAAGAGCATAAGAAGGCCAATACCTAGGAAGGATAGAACTCTCCATCCCCAGGCTGATATCACACTCCAAAACCACCCGGACCACGTCCAAGTGCCTGGATTTTCGTGTATCTGGCTTACAATCTTATGAAGGCGTGTTATAGCTTTATATACAGATGGCGAATTTTCTGGTATGAATATGCAGCAGCTGGATCCGATGACCCTGCAAGCTCCGCCCCTATCGGCCAGGATGACGTCAAGGACAAGACGATTCTGGAGAACAACAATTCTCATCACTGATTGTTCCCCTGTCAGATTGCCTAGGGCGGCTATAGTCTCATTTACTACAGCTTCAAGAGTCTTGGTGAGTCTACGTATCAGCTTACTATTTGATATTGTACCTATATAGGGAAAGATACCTTTATTGAAATCTGCATACTTGTCCCATGCCGTCTCAGTATAATCGACAACTGGGAGATCTCTTCGCTCTTTATTGTGTACTAAATGAACATTTCGATAATAATCAGGGGGAGCTAGAAAAACAGGTGGCAGAAGGAATGCTATGTAACAGGTACCATCCCAATCTAGAGGCAAACGCATATATGCAGTCTGACCACATATAAAGTAAGAATGGCGAGAAGCTCTAAATGAAGATTTACCTTGATCACTATATTCTACTGTAGTAACGCATTGGCTATGGCCCATGTGTATGGAACCAACTTTTCTCACACATAATTCACCCTTAACTGGAAATACTGACATAGTGGGCAGAATTAGTTCAACTTCGGATTTGACATTCAAAATCATAAGATTAGGCGTAAAATTACCTAATTTATACACTTCATTTTCTAAATCAGTTCCTGTTCTACTGGGGTGACCCTCCTTATTAGGGTGACAGACTTTGAATAAAACTAGATTCAGATTTCCCCATATCCAATGTTGTTGATAAACTGCTGTGTCTGGGTCTATGGAATTTAATAAACTAAACCATGCTCCACAGGAGCCATTGTGTGTGAACGGATGTGGAAAGAAAGGCAGAACTCCTTTGTTATTCTGATAGGGAGGGAGTCGGCCACACACCCAACAATTGGTGGCATTACTAGTCTGATGGGAATGATGTAACATACTAATGAATGTGTTATTGCGCAGCGCAAGTCTATAGGACAACTCATGTGGGGGGAATTCACTAAAAGAATGTTCATCAGTTATATTGAAAGCACGTTTAGAAACAGGATAATACATATGCAACAATATACTTGCAGTAACTAAAAAACTCAAGAAAAACAAAATTAATAAAGTCACAATACAGTGGTTACGCAGTAATTTACAATAAGCATGTCGTTTCATTATGATTCTGGACTCTACATGATTCAGACCTAAGGGATACATGTCGGGACAGATTCAACCGCTTCACCTTGGAGAGGACTTAAACAATCAAATCGTCCGACAGTTTAGATCTGGACCTGAGTTTCTGCTTGTAAAGTTCGGTGCTACTGGCCTCAGCCAAAGGTAGCTTTGAGTCAATGGGGGAAGACACACGGGGAGTACTGTTTGTGTCAGGAGGAAGTCCATGAAATTTCTTTATATGGCTGGAATGCACCCAGCCTTTTCTCCCTTCGATCTTCACAGCTGTTCTGGTCGTCAGCAGGACCAACTTAGGACGCCTCCACCTTGGCTCCAGTTGGGTTTTCCGATCAAAATTCCTGACGAGAACATAATCGCCGGGAATTACATCATGAGGTTTCACCTCGGTGTTGTCGGGAAAAGCTGCGACTACCTGTGAACGACAAGATTGTAGTGCAGACATCAAGGAAGCCAGGTAATCTGTCAGCATATTACAATCAACATCAGTTATTTTACGGGGTATAGGCGTCCCCCACATATTCGGTGGTCTACCAAAGATCACCTCATAAGGGGATAGCCCTGTTCGAGAGTGTGCTACCATCCTCATGTAAAATAGCGCAACTGGTAAAGCTACTATCCAGTCCACACCTTTCTCCTGACATATTTTAGACAGTCTGATTTTTAAAAGTTGATTATGTCGTTCCACGAGACCTGCTGCCTCGGGGTGTCGGACACAGTGGAATTTCCACTGATATCCCAACAAAAGTGAGACATGTTTCATTAATTCGGATGAGAAAGGCTGGCCGTTATCTGAATATACAACACGTGGTAAACCGTACCGTGGGAAGAATTCTCGAACTAGCTGCTTGGCAGTAGTCGGGGCAGTGTAATCTGATACGGGATACGCCTCTGTCCAACGGGAGAGAGCGCAGACAACTACGAGAACATATTTGAATCCTCGACAACGTTCCATCTGAATATAATCCATCTGGAGGACTTCAAAAGGATGGTCAGGAGGCTGAAATCCACCCTGCTCTACGGGAACACTCTTTCCTGGATTAAACTGACAACATATCATACAGGTACGAACCTTTTGTTTAGCTGCTGCTCGTAAATGTTTGTTGAACCAAATGTGCTGAATGCTGTCTAGCATAGCCTTCTCTCCTAAATGTGCTGGACTGTGAACTGTAGCTATAATGACTTGAACCATGGAATCAGGGAGAAACCATACAGATTTCTCCTTCGTCATCCATCCTTGATCTGTCTGGATCCCTCCTAGTTCAGTCCACTTCTTTATTTCTTCTGCTGTGGCATGTGTCTGTATATCAATTACGTCAAGTGCGGGATCCTTAATTGTCATACACTGTGTTGGTGTCTGAACTATTGGCTTTGTCATGTCTAATGTGCGATTCTGAGCAGTCTGTTTAGCTGTTCTGTCAGCTAAATCATTGCCTTGAGAAATGATATCAGTAACCTTCGTGTGTGCTTTACATTTCATAATCGATATAGCAGTGGGTAGATGTATTGCGTTTAACAAAGCATGAATGAGGGGTCCGTGCTGAATGTGGGCACCATGGGAAGTTAAATAACCTCTCTCTCGCCACAACACGCCGAAGTCGTGTACAACTCCGAATGCATAACGTGAGTCAGTGTATACATTAACTTTCTTATTTGTGGCTTGAATACAGGCTTGTGTTAGAGCAATAAGTTCTGCTGCTTGGGCGGACAAAGTATCTATACAATTTGTCTCAATAACTTCAGTGTCTGTTGTGACTGCATACGCGGCCACTAAATCTCCTGTACTTGTTCTCATGCACGATCCGTCTACATACAACGTCAGGTCTGGATCTAACAACGGAACGTCTGTCAAGTCTTGTCTAGGTTTCGTCTTTATTTCAATGATTTCAACACAATCATGAGCTAGTGGGTCTGTTCCAATTACAGGTAATAGTGTAGCAGGATTCAATGTATTACACCGTCGGATCTCTATGTGTGGTTGAAACAATGTCAATTCATAACCGGTAAGTCTTGCTATGGTCAAGTGTTGTGTTTGTGTTCGGTTCACAAGAACCTCTACTGCATGTGGTACTTGTACTGTCAATGGATGTCCTAATACTATGGCATCGCTTTGTCTGATTGCTAAAGCTGTCGCTGCCACTGATTTCAGACATGCAGGCAAAGCCTGAGCTACGGGATCTAATGTACTGGAAAAATAAGCACATGGCTTGCGTGATCCTGCTTGATCCTGAGTGAGTACTGACAAGGCAGTACCTTCGCGTTCTGTAACAAAGAGTGTAAAATGTTTGCTATAACATGGTGTTGCTAAAACAGGTGCTTGACATAAAGCTTTCTTTAAGCTTTCAAAAGCTTGTGTATGTTCCTGAGTCCAAGGGAGAACAGTCGATGTGGCTGCCTCCTGTGTGGTTAACTGAATGAGTGGTTTTGCTAGAAAAGCGTACTGAGGGATCCACTGCCTACAATATGAAGTGAGGCCTATGAAAGCTCGCACCTCCTTTTGTGTCTGGGGTATTGACATGTTAGCAATTAACTGGATGCGATCTGGTGTAAGCTGCCTTCCCTCCTTGGACAGCGAGTGACCAAGATAAATAACTCGCTGGACACAGAATTGCAGCTTAGAAGGAGACACCTTGTGCCCCTTGTCGGCTAGGAAATGTAAAACTGTCAGAGAAGCTTTTTCACATTCTGGCTCGCTTCTCGCTGTGATCAGCAGATCATCGACATATTGAAGCAGTGCAGTATTGACTGGCATGTGGATACTGTCAAGTTCTCTCTTCAGTGCTTGGCTGTAGATGCTGGGGCTTTCTGTGAATCCTTGGGGAGCGCGTGAGAATTTAAAGCTGCGCCCATTTAAACTGAATCCGAACAAATATTGGCTTTCCGGATCTATTGGGACGCTGAAAAAGGCATTCTTGAGATCGATTACAGTAAAGAATGTTGCTTCGGAATCAATTGCTGTCAACAATGATGATATATCAGGGACCACAGGGAATTGTGGTACAATGCACTTGTTTAGTTCACGCAAATCAATAACCAATCGGTACACTGGTGGGGCAGTAGGATCAGTTCGTTTAAGAATCGGAATTATCGGTGAATTACATACATTGGAGTCTGTTTCTACAACTACTCCCTGGACAATCAGCTCATCAATGATTTTCAGCAAAGCCACTACAGCATCATGCGGTAACTTGTATTGTCGCATTCGTGGTAGTACCACTCCTGCTTTCAGGGTGACTCGATAGGGTGTAATGTTCATGCAGCCAACATCCGTAGGGCCTTGTGCCCATAGATGTACTGGTAAAGTCTGTAGTCGGGGATCCATGTCTCTAGACACATAGTGACCTTTAAAATCACGTAAAAACAACCTTACTCCTTCCGGAGAACAACATATTATGGCTCCTAGTGCTTTCAGAGTTTTAATTCCTAACAGATTTTCTGGGCATGATTTAGTAAGCAATAAATCTGTAGTTCGTGTCAAAGGTCCTATCGTAAGTGGTAGAGGCTGTGATACTTCATTAACAATAGGTTTTCCTGAAAAACCAAGGGAAATATTTTGAGAGCCTGAGAGGGGTGCCCCTGGAACTTCACTTCGTTTTATGGTTGTTCGACTTGCCCCTGTATCGAGTAAGAATTTTCTATCTTGACCTAATAATTCACTATGTACATAAGGTCCTTCTTGATCTACAGGAATCTCGATAAGCGGTAAGTCAACTTCCCTCTCTAGGCTTGTTCATGCGTAACGCTGATACTCAGGGTATTCATACTGTGCAGTCTGATACATTTGTCGTGTTGTGGTTTGTGTGGCAGTAGCAGGCAACGGCGGTGCAGCTGGCACAAACTGTATGGGTTGCTGTGAGGCTGGCATGGACTGTTGTTGAACTGGCATGGACTGTCCATGCTGCATAGCTCCTTGTTCATTCTGATCTTGTCTAACTAATCGTGGTCTCTCCTTTGCAATACCTGTAGCTATATTACGTTTCAGGACTGGACAATCGTGTACATAATGGCCCAGTTGTTTACAGTAATTGCAGCTTCCTTTTACAGGAACTGCAGAATCACCAGAATGTGTCACACCCTTTTTGTGACCATCTGCTGGTACTGTCTGAGAAACTAGCATTTTCATTTTTGTATCCTTCATGCGTCTATGCTCGTGTTCTTGTTCATCCCTAATTCTATTGTGATGATACTGTAACATTTGTAGCATTTGTGACGGAGTGTTACTTTGCCAGGTACTCTCGAATTTCAATATTCTATTCTTTACTGGAGGCAATGCATTTTCCACTAATTTTGTCACAAATAAATGTGGATATGAGTCACTACTTGCTTTTATACCACTATTTATACCAAAACATTTTTCAAATCGAGCATAATAATCGCTTGTGTCTTCATCTTGCTTTTGTTTGCAGGCTGTGATTGCACCCCAATCTTCCTTTTTTGTAGTTAATAAACGTGGCAGTACCTGTACTAGTAAACCTGGTAACAGTTTAACTTTATCCCCGAGCCCTGAACCTGCAGTTCGGCCCCTTTCTTCCTCTGCTAATGCTGTCCAGTCTATCTTTTGGTCACCCACTTCCCACTCTTTTTCTTTCAGTTTTTCATAAATGCCAGCAGGCAAAAGCACCTTTAATATCGTCATAATATCAGGAAAGGTGTACTCTCCCATCAGTAACATGTCTTTAATTTCTCGGTGGAAACCCGCTGGGTCTTTGTCATGACTAGGTACTACTTTCTTCATTTCCAATAATTCCATTTTTGATATGGGTGTGTAAACAAATACACGGTGAAACTCATTGTCTTCGCCTTTTATTGGGTGCACTTCTCGTAGGGGATTTTGTCTATCCATATAGTACGGCGCTCTTTCTCTGCGGGGCAGCGAGAGAGAATCCGGACTTACAAAAAGGACATACTGCTTACGTGACACTAATATCTCTTTAATTAGCTTGTTACTAGAACCTCTCCATCTGTTTGTGAGTAGTTCCGTTAATATATCAGGTAAAGGACCAGGGTCAGCATGTTGGCTCTTATATAATATGAGGAGTTGCTGAATCATATAGATTCCAGCTAAACGTTGTTCATCTGTACTGAGATTAAAAAACGTGTGTGCTACGGTCTCATCACCGTATTTTTCAGGACTGTCAATCCAGTGAACGGCTGATCTGGCTAACTCTTGCTCATCCATGGAATCGAGGAAGTGGTAACCCCTTCGTTCTCGTAATATTTTATCTGCGGCTTGAAACGAATGTTCAGGAGACTTCAGATTTATTATAGGCGTCGGATACGTTCTGCTATTATTTGGGCATACTGAGTGTATGGGATCAGAAAAACATCTAGTATTTTCACAGGATCTTCCTCTGCCTACATAAGCTATGGTCTCTGACTGTCTTGCGGAATTCCCTGATTCGGACATTTCATCTTGCTCAAACTCGTCTGTTCCCAATCTCTCTTCATGAATACGCTCTATTTCTTTACGGATTTTTCGGCACATGGCTATTATACAATTTTGCTTATCGTGTCTCCCTTCTGATATATTCTGACTCCATTTTGTAAGAATAAGCATTGCATTCGGGTCTACCCCCGGGCGGTCTTGATTTCTGATCACACAGTTTATGAGGAAACGTAACAGTTCCCCCTGTATTTCTACTTTCTGGAATTCCATAGCTCTGTTAATACATCCTGGATCTCGTCCTGTTTGAACAAAATGATATATGTTATCTAGATGCGTAGTCATTCCTGGTAACCTTGCTAAATACTCTGCGGCTCGCCTGATACGTAATGATGCCAGGACCATTTCGTCCTCTTTACCAACCACTGGGTCATATCTACAATTTACAAGGAGTTCCTTAAGCGTACGTTCACTTACGAATTTAGGTGTACGTGAATGTGCTGACTCTTGAAAAACAAGTTTATTTATTCTGGGTGGTGTAAAGGTAATGCTAGCACCTCCCGTGGCCCCATCTGGGGCGTCGGGTGTGAATGGGTTCGTTGAACGTGACACAGCAACTATGGGTGTCGATACCCCTGTAGAATCGACTGCGGAGACAGATGCGGAAACAGATGTGCTTGCTGACGCTTGCGTCGGGACTTGCTGTTGCACGGGGACAGATACCTGATCCTGACGTTGAACCCCTACACCAGACGGTCTATGTGGTGCGGCGTTAGCATATTCGGGAGCTGCGTCGTCTAGATATGAGGAAAGAAAAACATCTTCTGCGGTTCTGGGATGCCCCTTTGGATGTACCTTAATTGGAAATAATGGGGGTGGCAAGTCTTTTGGCATTTCTGGAGCAGCCTTAGGTAGTCCTTCGGATAGAAGGGGATACATACCATTCATAAGAGCATTTCTTTGTCTATTTACTTGTTCTGATTTCACTCGGATACATTCCTCAATTAATAGACTTTCTTGAGCTTTATTTGAACTTTCTTTACTCCTCTCTTCTTGTCTACGTGCTTTTTCTGTTCGTCTATGAGATTCTTTACGCCATAACTCAACAGCGTCTTTCTGTGACTGTCTGACCTTTCTTTTCCATAACTCTTCCTCCACTTTCATGATGCACTCTGCATCCCAGGTTCCCGCTACGGGCCACCTTTGACTTTCCGGCAATCCCTTGGTATAGTCTACCCATAGATCAAGAAACAATATGGCATCTAAGCCATGCTTATGGTACATAAAATGCCCTGGAGTGTCCCTAGGAGGAATAGGAACTGCTTCTTCAAGCACCCCTTTTCTGGTAGTAATCTGTCTTAACTTCGAGAAGAGCGGCATATTGACAACTGATCTGATACTTACTCTTGAACTCACTTAATACGAAAAACACAATAATGAACAGTGAACAATGAACACTCATTCATACCACAATATTTGAACACTTTAAACATTAAACATTAAACATTTTAACAACGACCGACAATGATGACAGTCTGCCTAACTAATCACCACGCTGAATTCTTGACAATAACTGCATACTTCGGAATACTTGATATACTGCTAAACAGTACATATACACTGCTAAACAGTGCAGACCGGATTTGTGTACCCAAATCCGTCTTGACCGGCACAACCTATGTGCGCGTCAACACGCCTCCCCGGCGATGGTACTCACCGAGTAGCTCCTTGAAACGGAAGGCCTCAGAGAATGGACAGGACTCGATGACTGCGGACAGCGGACCCTCTGGACATCGGGATTTCGAAATAACTGGTGGGCCTCTGTATACCTCGGATCTTGCTCTCTCAGCTAGGCTCTGGTCGGGATACTTCGCACTTCTCACCGCCTCGTCTGGGTTGATCGCAGCCTCAGTCGCCCCCGCTTGACCGGAGGGAGCTTACAGGAAATCCTGCTGGTACGCGTTTATGGTCCGTCCAGCTGTGGCAGGAGACCGGGCCTGCAACGCACCGCCGGCGCGTGAGATGAGAAAGTGTCCCTGTTCGGGCGCCATTATGTGGTAAACAAAAATCTTCTTTACCGGACTGAATTTCATACGGGATCTTGAAATAAAATAAAATAGCTCAGAATAACAAGAGGCAGAATCCGTGGTATAAGAGTTTCTAAATGGGCTTTATTCCATCAAAAATGGCCGACTCGAGTCGCGGCCTTCAGGTTCCGTCACCACGAGGGTTCAGGAAGTGAAGTACAATACTTTATTGACAGACATGCATTTTTATAATAATTACATTACAATGAAACGAATGTAGAAGGCGTAACATTTGATAAGAAAAGTGACAAAACAGGTACGTAATCGAAACTAGGCGTAATAAGGAATAAAAGAAACATGATTGGTTAGGATTATCAGACATAGGTGGATCTATAAGATAATACTTGGCATAGATGCGCGCGCAGCAGCATGACGTGTGATTGACGTGCAACTAGGGGGTGAAGGGGACTTGACATTTAGCTCTACATGTGGAGACGAGAAGTCTGGGGGGTCAAGTCAACCTAATCCCAAATCATATCTAACATCCTATGTTTAAAGAACTATGTTATCCACAAGGAAGGACTCTCGGACAGAATCTAGTCTATACTGACTGTGTGCGTGCACAAACGCCTAAGTGTCTATATGAGATGCGAGGGGCAGAAAACTTTCCATGGCAGCAGGGCTATGAATCACTTGCAGGAGGACGGAAAGGCTGAGTCCTTTGCTTGTGAGCTAAAGGAAATGTTTACCTAAATCACTAGACAGGAATGCATCGGCTGAAGAGCAAAATAGATAATTCGAAGGTGAAATACAGCTTCTTGGCAGGCAGGCGAAAACTGGCCGAGGCAGGCACCGTTAGCTGCACAGGGAGTAGGGCAAAGTTCATGGATACAGATGCGAGCTCAAGCTGAAGCTGTCAAAGACAGAGAGCAGGGAAAGGCTTTGAGGACAGAATCGGGCCTACTTGCCTGAACTGTAAAAATGGAGTAACTTAGCCATATAAAGTCGGTGGCCTTTCATACTTAGGAATCGAATATCCAGCCCATCGATGGCGGATCTGACAGAGAACATGTCGACGGTAGACACACATATGTTTGCGTCTTAGAAACTGGAACTAGAGGGAACATACATGTACTTGTAACATGCATATAGAACCGTTGGGGTCCAAGATAGGGGACATAACTGATCAGGAAAATCCACATTTCCACAGATCACCGGCCAGATATCCAGCTGGCCGCACGTTCATCCTTGTAAGGTCGGTGTGAAATGACCAGAGCACAAACGGAAGATATCATGGAAGGAGTGGCCACGGTCAAACTTGAGGGTGAGCGCTATAGAGTAAGTGCTCATAAATGCACACAACACACACACACAAAAACACAACAAATGCAAACACACACAACACACACGCAGGCACAGACACCACACAACACAAGCGCACACACAGATTCTGGTACACACACACAAAACACAACACAACAAACGCACGCACACAGAATACACACACAGGCACACACAAAACACACCTAGCACACAGACACAACATGCACACACAATAAACACGCAGTTGTGCACACAATACACATGCACACACATTTACGCACACACAACACATTCCCGCACAAACACGCACACGCACACGCACAATTGTGCTGCAGGTGTGCAATATGCACAGTTTCAGTTCAAAAGAAAGACACATATGATATTAATAAGAAGGCACAGAGAAACATCATGCTCACTCACAAACACATACACGTGCACTGACAGACACGTGCACTCAAGCGCACGCTAACAAGTGCACACCCATGCCGAGAGAATGCGTTGCACTTTCCCCATAAAATACCTTATTGTTTAAAAGCAGAGCAAAATCGCAAGGCCACAGGTGTACACTTTTATATACAGTGCAGAGAAGATACAATGATGTTTGCTGGGCGCTATCTCAATAAGGCGGTCAGACAAGTGAGTGTCGCCAAAATGCCGATGAGCCATTCAATGATGATGGGTGCGCACTTAAAAAATACCATCACTGCGTTGTTTATTACCTGGAAGTTCCTGAAGGCCCGTGAAGGTGCGCCATGTGCAGTGCCAGGCAGCGGAACGTGCACCTGGCTCTGGAGACCTGCGGTGCCCACTCTGCCCCGGCCCCTTCTTCATGATCCCTGCACTGGGAAGGGGCGACTGGCAGCACCCCGAAGCACAACAGGAGCCCCGCAGTCCACAACCTTTTAGCCACACGTAGAGCTGGTGCCCTCAACGAGGCGTAACAAACATATATTATCTCCAAACTGGAAGATGCGTCCGAGTGGAGTCTTAATCAACCAAACTGGGAAGGGGATGAATGAATGGGAGCTTCTAAATATGCAGAAATGTAAGTATTAGTGCCACTCTAAATTCAAGATATGAGAGGCCAGGCATAGGAGTGCATCCGATGAAAGTGCAAACCCACGTCCATTCTGCAGAAGCGTGTTAACAATACATAGACCAACTCCGGCTCATGAAAGCATGTCAGGGGGAGAGGGGGTCTGTCGGACATCCCTTCATACACAGTCACCGAAAACAAACTCTTAGCAGCGGCGCCCACAGGTCATTTACAATTAACCACATGCTGCTGCATAATATCCAGCAAGAAGGGAGGGGTGATTAGTGAATGCCACCAATCTCCGGCCAGAGACCCTGCTTGCCACACGTTCATCCTTGTGAGCTCAGTGTGAAAAAACCAGAGCACAAATGGAAGATATCATGGAAGGAGTGGGCGCGGTCAAACTTGAGGGTGAGCTGTCTAGAGTACGTGCTCATACACGCACACAACACACATACACACACAAAAACACACGCAGCACAGGTCCTGGGGGCAATATTTATTATGTAAGCGAAGTGCTGCCAGGAACACTCGTTACTCAGACACCTGTGGAATACGAGAGAGTGAAGGGAGGCCATCTTATCTCCAAACCGGAAGATGCATCAGAGTGGAGACTTAATCAACTAACCTGGGGAAGGGATGAATGAATGGGTGCTTCTAACTATGCAGCAATGTAAGTATTAGTGCCACTCTTAATTCAAGATATGAGAGGCCAGGCATCAGAGTGCATCCAAGCAAAGCGCAAACGCATGGCCATTCCGCAGTAGCGTGTTAACAATACATAGACCAACTCCGGCTAAGGAAATCATGTCAGGGGAAGAGGGGGTCTGACGGACATCCCTTCACACACCGAAAAGAAACTCTTAGCAGCGGCCCCCACAGGTCATTTACAATTAACCACGTGCTGCTGCGTAATATCCACCAAGAAGGGAGGGGTAATTAGTGAACGCCACGGATCCCCGGCCAGAGACCCTGCTGGCCGCACGTTCATCCTTGTGAGGTCGCTGTGAAATGACCAGAGCACAAACGGAAGATATCATGGAAGGAGTGGCCGCGGTCAAACTTGAGGGTGAGCGCTATAGAGTAAGTGCTCATAAATGCGCACACCACACACACACAAAAACATAACAAACGCACACACACACAACACACACGCAGGCACAGACACCACACAACACAAGCGCACACACACATTCTGGTACGCACACACATAACACAACACAACAAACGCACGCACACAGAACACACACACAGGCACCCACCAAACACACCTAGCACACAGACACAACATGCACACACAATAAACACGCAGTTGCACACACAATACACATGCACACACATTTACGCACACACAACACATTCCTGCACAAACACGCACATGCACAATTGTGCTGCAGTTCAAAAGAAAGACACATATGATATTAATAAGAAGGCACAGAGAAACATCATGCTCACTCACAAACACATACACATGCACTGACAGACACGTGCACTCAAGCGCACGCTAACACGCGCACACACATGCCGAGAGAAAGTGTTGCACTGTCCCCATAAAGTACCCTATTGTTTGAAAGCAGAGCAAAATTGCAACGCCACAGGTGTACACTTTTATATACAGTGCACAGAAGATACAATGATGTTTGCTGGGCGCTATCTCAATAAGGCGGTCAGACAAGTGAGTGTCACCAAAATGCCGATGAGGAATTAAATGACGATGGGTGCGCACCTTAAAAAATACCATCACTGCGTTGTTTATTACCTGGAAGTTCCTGAAGGCCCCGTAAAGGTGCGCCATGTGCAGTCCCAGGCAGCGGAATGTGCACCTGACTCTGGAGACCTGCAGGGCCAACTCTTCCCCGGCCCCTTCTTCACGATCCCTGCACCGGAAAGGGGTGACTGGCAGCACCCCGAAGCACAACAGGAGCCCCGCAGTCCACAACCTCGCAGTCATACATATAGCTGGTACCCTCAACGAGGCGTAACAAACACAGAATAAATAGGGTGATGTGCAGCGCCTCTGACACCACGAGCCTGCCCTCCACACAGCCTTCTGCCAGCAGCATGCAGCGGAATGCCCTGTGTGTGAAGGAATGCAGCCCGGCTCTTGTGGGGACCCTCACTCCCCTCCTCTTCCTCCATCGTGTCCCACACGCCGGCCCTGTCACATGAGGCACCAGCCAGGAGCTGTCTGTTTACATCTGGCCTGGCATGATTCAGGCCCCTCACACACGTCGGGATAACTGCAGAGACCACCAAAAATTGTTCACGGTGGACTTTTATCATGAAAACTGGTAAAACATATAATGATCAAAATTCGACGATGCTCTTTTTGTGCAAACTTTGCACCCACTTTTGATGACGTTAACCTAAATGGCCCGTATTTGGAGGCGTAGAAAAAATACACCTTCAGATAGTGCCTCTGATACTGTTGGGCACTGTGCCAGTTACATAATTTGCCAACTCCAGAATGTATCTCTACAGGTGGCAGTTCCGACTAATTCCTTCGAGTCTCATTTTACAGAAAGGTAAATGTAATTACGTGTTTAGGGAGATTTCTGGTAATTGCATCAACCCAGCCTCATAGCCGGTTTCAGAGGGCTACCTTGGCCATGAAAAGCTCTCTACCTGTGTGAGAGGCCCAAACTGAAGGTGAGGGCCTATACCACACAAGAGGGCCTTTTATCATCCATTGTCTCCCTAGCCAAAAGGGCTATAATGCTATTAGAACATTTCACCTGCTAAGGGGAGTGTGCCCTCATTTATACATGGAGAACCAGTAAGACAGTCAAGCAAGTCTATACCAGCCATTGTTGCCACCCTGCCACCCCCTTATCTTTAAACCATCTCCCAATCAGTGGCGTAGCAAAATGTGTGCTCCCCGCAAAGTGTTACCCCTGCAGTCATGCATTCACCCAGGCACTCTCGATGCACTCCTTCAATCACTGAGTCACTAACCATGCAGTTATGCAATCACCCAGATATTACCCATGTACTTTTTCAATCACTCAGGCAATACCCACGCACTCCTACAATCACCCAGACACTACCCATCCACTCATCCAACCACTCAGGCACTAGCCACGCACTCATACATGCACTTACGCACTTCTGCTGCACTTATACAATCACTCAAACACTACCCATATAGTCTTCCAATCATGCAGATACTACCTGTACACTCATGCAATCAACCAGGTAAATGTTGTGAACTCTTCCAATCACACAGAAACTACCCAAGCACTTCTCCATACAGCAAGACACTACCCATGCACTCTTCCATGCACCCAGCCATTATCCATGCACTCTTCCAATCACCCAGACATTACCACTGCATGGTAAACAACGTTTACCATGAAACCTTTTCCCCGCAGGTATTTACAACGCGGTCATTACAACGACCACGTAGTAATTCTGCATACCATTACTCGGCAAGTCGGAACAACGACTTGCAGATGGGGGTAGAAGGTGTTGGATTTAAAATCCAACACCTTCCCTACTATCCGCACAGACTGGAGTTGGAATAGTAACGTATACTATTCCAACATCCAGCGCCCCCCCCCCCCCACCGCAAGTCTTTGTTACGACTTGCGGGGCAAAGGTATGCGGAATTACAATGACTGCTTTGTAATTCCCTGCGGGGAAAAAGACTGCATGATAATGAGGTATATTCCCACTGCATTCATGCAATCCCCGTTGCATTACCCATGCACTCCAACAATCACTGATGCAGTGCCCATGCAGACTTCCAATCATACAGACACTACCTGTACACTCATGCAATCACCCAGGTACTTCTTATACACTCCTCCAATTACCCAGAGAGTAACGATGCACCCCTCCATGCACTAATGCACTACTCATGCACACTTCCATGCACCCAGGCATTACCCATGCACTCTTCCAATCACCTAAACATTACCCTTGCATTCATTCAATCACTGAAGCATTACTTATGTACTCCTTTAATCACTCAGACAGTACTCCTGCACTCGTCCAATTACCCAAATATTAACCATGCAGTCCTTCAATCATCCAGACATTACCTCTACACTCATACAATCACCCAGCCATTAGCAATGTAATCTTCTAATCATTTGGGCAGTACATATGCACTTCTCCAACCATACATGTACTACCCATGCACTGCCTCAAACACCCAGGCATTAGTCATGCACTCCTTGAATTACTCAAGCATTACCTATGCAGTTACAAAATCACCGAGGCATTACCAATCCACACATTTAATCACTCAGGCAGTACACATGTACTCCTGCAAACACCCAGACATTACTCCTATACTCTTGCAATCACCTAGACATTACCTATGTGCTCCATCAATCATCCAGACATTGCTCCTACACTTTTGGAATCATCTAGGTATTAGCCATACAGTTCTGCAATCACCCAGGCACTACCTATGCACTCATGCAATCACCCAGACTTTACTTATGCACTCCTTCATTTACCTAGACAAAAACCTTAGAAACTCTCTGAAAAAATCATAAGTTTCAGGGACGTTATAGTTAGTTGGACATTTCACTCATACAAAACCAGTGAAATTTGGACGTTATAGTTAGTTCAGCTAACTATAACTCGCGCCCCCGCAATGCACTGCTGATGACATCACATATTACATCACTCATGACATTTTCAGTGACATCACTGATGATATCGCTGATGACATCTCAAATGACATCACTGATGTCATCACGGATGACATCATCCACTTGATATTCTGATGCACCTCCTCACACCCTAATATAACCTTTGATACACCCACTCTAAAATACAGACTACCATTCTCAAAACCATAGACACACCAATACCAATTACTACATACTCACTCATTGATTCCTAGGTCTACATACACACATCTACTCACTCACCCATACAGTCACTCATACATGCAGTCACTCATCAATACAGCCACTATCATATGCACTCATACACCTATATAGACACTCACACACCACCACTCACCCATAGAGTTACTTACACAGCTAGTCAATCATGCAAAGAATCAATCACTCTCCCATTTACTCACCTATACAGTTATACGCACACCACCTCATGTATTCATACAGATACTAACACATACTTACTCTCTTCTACAATCACTGGCACAAGCATACACTCATCCACACAGCCACTCTCACAATCACTCACTCTCACATATAGTCATTCATATACTCCAACAATCACATATACTGCCTTTCACATATGTAGTTACTCACACATGTACCACTGAGACATCCATTCACTCACCAACACAGCCATACGCAAACTCACCCACCCATACAGCCCCTGGCAGACACAGTCTTGAACCCATACACCCAGTGAATCACCCACTCACACATCCATGCAGGGAGTCACACACACCCCACCCACAGAGGCCATCAGGCACCCATACAGATACTCAGGCAGTCAATCAATAACTCATATATAAACACTCATGTAGCTACTCACCAACCCATGCAGGCGCTTACACATCCACAGACAGACTGATACAGACATTCACACAGTTTAGTCACTAAGCCATGCATTCTGTAAGACACGTTCAATCACTCACTTCTACGGCCACTTTTTATTTCCAATAAGTTGTACTCCTATAAAACTGCTTTTTATTTTATATGTAAATTAGATCATGTTATGATGTGTAATGCGGTAATTTCCTTCACTCAATTAGCAATTAAGCGAAGGAAAATGCCCTCATATGTGGAATCACTTCTCTATGAGACTGATTAGTTGATCAAATGTTTGGGTTTTATTTCAAGTACCTTTTTAAGATCATCGTAATTCTATGTACCCACGAAATGTTACTGACTAATATGGTGTTTATACATAAAAAATAAAAATATGTATCATTTTTAATAAATCTTTTTATGATGGGGAAAAAGGGGATCGTAATATGAAAAAAAGTTTTATTATGTAGAATGCTTTTATGGATATTTGTATATACCGAATAAAGCTTGTTTTGACTTTGACTCTGACACTCACTTCTACAGTCAGTCACGCACCTACTAAATCATCCATTCAGACAGTCATACACCCACTCATTCTTCAATACAGCTTTGCCTATAAATATAAAACATTTGAACTTTACAGAAACACACACTCACTGGATGATGTCATCAGTGATGTCATCAGTGATGTAATTTGAGATGTCATCAGTGATGTCATGAGTGATGTTACTGAAAATGTCATGAGAGATGTAATATGTGATGTCATCAGCAGTGCATTGTGGGGGCGCGAGTTATAGTTAGCTGAACTAACTATAACGGCCGAATTTCACTGGTTTTGTATGAGTTAAATGTCTAACTAACTATAAATCCCTTAAACCTATGTTTTTTTCAGTGAATATATATATCTGTAGAGATATTTATATATATATATATGTACACTAAATAAAACAAATCATCAGTGATGTCATTTGAGATGTCATCAGTGATGTCATCAGTGATGTCACTGACCATGTCATGAATGATGTAATATGTGACGTCATCAGCAGTGCATTGCGGGGCATGAGTTATAGTTAGCAGAACTAACTAGAAGGCCGAATTTCACTGGTTTTGTACAGCTGAAATGTCCAACTAACTATAACGTCCCTGAAACCTATGGTTTTATCAGTAAATTTCAAGTATAACGTATCTGAAATCGATGTTTTTTTCAGTGAATTTTAAAGGTTTTTTAAATGCTAATATCTAACTATATCGCCCCTGAAACCTATGTTTTTTTCTGTGAATTTCAAAGGTTTTTTAAATGCTAATTTCTAACTACAATGTCCCTGAGTACCCTTGAGTATAGTGAGCATCCTTGTATGTACCAAGTGCCCTTTAGGTGTACTGAGCTTCCTCGGGTGTACAGAGCCCCCTTGGTTGTACTGACAATTCTTTGATTATACCGAGTACCCTTGAGTATAGTGAGCATCCTTGTATGTACTGAGCTTCCTTGGGTGCAGTGAGCATCCTTGTATGTACCGAGTGCCCTTTATGTGTACCGAGCTTCCTCGGGTGTACTGAGCGCTCTTGGGTGTAGTGAGCATCCTTGTATGTACCGAGTGCCCTTTAGGTGTACCGAGCTTCCTCGGGTGTACTGAGCACCCTTGGGTGTAGTGAGCATCCTTGTGTGTACCGAGCTCCTATAAGCCGTGAAGTTGATTTGTGGCTGAATTCGAGGTCACATATATGGTACATATTAAGCCTTTGTCGTGTCACCTACGAAGATTTCTCTAACTCTAATCTATGCACAAAGGTTTCTGTTTTTAGGCCAGTTCCTAAGGCCGATGTCCGCCTTGTTCAGGGACCACTCACATCTGGTGCACTCTGCAATCTCATGTAGGCCTGACTTTAGTGTGTTGTTTTTACTTGTCCGTGTTTAGATCGTTAAACAAAGAGGAAAGATCAATCATTTCCCAAAGACATCTTGCACAAACTAACCCCCCCCGCCACTCCCAACATGGAAATATGCACACGTTCTTTGGCAGTCTATATCGAGAATCTTTGAAAAACTACACTGTCTCTTTTTGAATTTTCTGGAAACTTGGGTTGCAGGAGTTTATGGAAAATCAGGATCCCTGTTTCACCTCAAGTGCCTGTGACGTGTTCCCAAGAATCGAGAATAGTCTTTAAAGCACCATACAATAAGGCAATGTGCTGTGTAAAACCGGGTTACACATCTGTACTGTACTCTAGCTACAGTGGTGTATGTGTCTGTGTGTGTGAGCGGGAACATATAGAGAGTGTGCATCTAAGTGTTGGACTGCGTGAGATATGGGTGTCTAAGTACGAGCAAAAGTCTGGATATGGGTGGGGCAATGGAGGTATGTGAGAAGGCGAGTTTACGAGAGTATGCCTGACTGTACTGTTAGTAACTAGAGTGCCTCGCCTATAAAACAGCGTTTGTAAATGATTCCCTGTGTTTGGGAAACTAGCATGAAGCATTGCTAGTGGTAAAAAAATAGTAGTTCACAAAATAGCCGAAAGAGTTGCAGTCGTAGTTGAAACATGGCATAAAATGGAGGCGTGGACATAGTAGGCGTGAGAAATAGCACGAGCCTGTGGCAGCTTGTTTAAGTGGGTAATATATTATTTTATTGGGCAACAGGGCGTAGAGCTTTTTGTGTTAGTGTAGGGGAAACAGGGGCATGTGTTTTCAAGATAACCTTCAGTTCTATTTCACTCACTGAACATTCTGTTCTAAAGGCTTCAAGTCCCTCACATGAGTTTAGGAACAACACACACACTGAAAGGAACAATTCGTCTAGTGTCAATTGCTACACGCACTGCTTCGTGGGCAGACACACATCCTTCCTTCAGACAAACGGCCAGGCTTATTCAAATACGTCATAAAATGTTACAGAGCACACAGCAGCGCACTAGCTCATTATGTGTTTATTTTGTGAGCAGTGAATGCTAGGCCACTGTTTTTTTGGGTGCACCTGTCTATTCTGAATGCATGCACTTCTACCAGGGGGTGAGGAGAGCAACACCCCCCCACCCCTACCGCAACGTCTGTTCACTTCATGGCCTCCTACTGACAT
Organism: Triturus cristatus; assembly: GCF_964204655.1. Lineage (NCBI taxonomy): Eukaryota > Metazoa > Chordata > Amphibia > Caudata > Salamandridae > Triturus > Triturus cristatus. The sequence goes on along the minus strand of NC_140589.1, from coordinate 1,176,323,980 downwards.
CCAAGAAGCGCCATATCTACAGCCCTGCAGTGGGGGTGGCCTTTGGCCTGCAGTGCACTTTGAGGTCGGTATTTATGTTCAAGGCGCTAGACTGTGGACACTTTCTTGTGACCTATACTGAAGACGTCAGTGCCAGCCTCCTCTTCCTCAGAGTAACACACATGGGGCACCGAGGTGAACCCAAAGCCAGCCTTCTAAACTTTTGTCCAAGTGTCCCAAGTCATAAAATGTCATAAATATTTTAGTGCAGCTTAAAAATGCGCTTCCCGTGAAGCACTAAAGGGAAGGTCCCTGCCCCCGATCTCTGTGGTCTGCAGGTGTCCCCATTTGAACGTGTTACCCTCCAGTACATGCCAAAGTGAGGGCTACTTGGGGCAGATTTTGGTGCAGAAAGAGGAAGGTACTTGTTCATGGTGAAAGAAACCAGATCACTTTAGGATCTGGCCACATTTCTTCAAAATATATCAGTACCTTGGAACGGCGAGCCTTTCTAAGCCCTCACCTGCCTCATTTAAAATTCGCCTACTATGATGGCAGCTGCTCGGAGACACCAACACCAACTCTGTTAAAAGCAGTGAAACAGGAAGAGAAAGGGGGAAAAACGCGAACGACTTTTCAATTGGCTTTCCCTTTGGTGCCATGCTAGATGTCATCTGCTTCCTTGGTGACTGCTCAGCCCCAAAAGCCCCTGGGCTGCCGGATTGTGCGAAGAGAGGCATGCTATTTCTGCACAGTCATTTATCACTGTCACCATATATTGATTCCCCTCGCAGTTCTTTATTGATATTTGTAATTGCATTATGTCATAAAGAGGGGATCAATGGATGCGGGCCATGCATTCTGGGGTCATGAAATGCTGGAGCATGGGGTATCCCCTTTAATACCGCCAGTGCTCATTATCTCCTTAGGGATGCAGATAAATAACTGGCTCTGCAGGACACCTCAAACTCCTGAAAGAAGGGGAAAAAAACACACAGCAAACCTGGTTTGTGAAACCTCATGCATAAATGCTAAATCGAATGCCCATCTCAAATTACAGCAGAATGAGCTCCAACAAGCGAGTCTCTTTTTAACCCCGAGGGAAAGGCTGTAGGTAGAATCTGGCGTGCGCGCATGACAGAAACTGAAAAATACCCACACTGGCGTTTCAAAACAACAGCCAGAAAGATAAGTGAGCAGCAGCTGGCTGCAGTCCATGGTCTGGGAAAATAGCTGTGAGGAAGAACTGGGGCAAAGCACTTCTACACCCATACAGTTTAATGCACACATATAAACACACACACACTTTTTTTTGTTTTTGTCGGCCGAATTCGCAAACCCAGCGCAAATGTATTTTATTTATTTTTTAATCCTTTTTTTTGGCCTGGGGATACTTGTGGACCCCCTGAGCAGGCCTAGGATGTAAGGGTGTTTCTACCCTACTCTCTTTTCTTGTTTTTTCATCTTCTTTTTCTGTTTTCTTGTGACTTGGTTAGAGTCACAAGATGGCTGCCAACACTTCCTGGTTTGGAGTGTTGGCAGCCAATCAGAGGGAAGCTGGTGCCTGGGAGGGGTCGCGAATCCTCCTCTTTTCTCAGGTATCGATATTTTTTCTTTTTTTAATTTCACAGGAACTACTGAACAGATTTACACCATTTAAAGAAAATAGCGCTCTCTGAACCAAGAGCTACCTTTTTGCCAAGTTTGGTGTAATTCCGTTCAGTACTTCGGGTTGTAGTCTGGTCCGAAAATTCCTATGAAAATTAACATGGGGAACACTCTCTTTGGGACCCCCTTTCTCTCAGCCCCTGCTTGCCAAATCACCCCAAAACTTTCAGGACAGGAGCTGACCAGAGCACTCCACCAGTTTTGAAACTTTCGACAAGATTCGTCAAACTACGCCAAAGATATTGGCAAATCAAAAACTCCTTTCCTAAGGATAATAGGTCCTATCTATAACTACCTACCGGCGACCGCCAGTAGGTAATATACATATATATGTATCTCTAAACAACAATCCGCGTGCAGAAATTCACTCACACAGACTCAACAGACTCCAATATAGCTGGTGCTGATATTTCAAATTGTATTTCTTGCTCGTGCTGCCAATGACACGTTTTGGTCATGTCCTGTGGCCTTGATGACATGACTACGCTGCATCTTCGTGTACATTTTAAAGGGAACATAACACCCCATGTGACTCGTGACAATAACAATGGCACCTAAAATAAACTACCATAATGGTTGCTCCTTACCCAAAATTTATATTAATATATAAACATGCCAGAGAGCAGACATAATTTCAACATAACCATTACATAGATGGGTGTTGCACAATTCTAAATATTGTGAAGGATGGCTGAATACAGTACAGTGAGGCAGTTGATTGATGTATCTTTGTCATGAAATGCTGCATTATAACCGAATGTGCAAATACACAATGTTACAGTACATTTAGAACAGTACATTGATAACATTTGGCCACATACTGCTACGCAATATCAAGATGTGCAAATATGCAAAAATACAGTACAATGATAGCATATTGCTTTAAAATCCTGCGTTATACCAGGATGTACAGATACGCAGTTGGTTTGTATGTATCTGGCATAGTACAGTACTACTAGCACTATGCTCGCATAACCAATGACCAATGAGATGTGCAAATATTCAATTACACAGTGCACAGACCATAGTAACCAGTGTACCAATATGAATGCACTAGTACCTAGCAACAATATTAAACAACAATATAGCGTGTGCAAATACACCAATGCCCTCCTTATTTTTACGTTTTGATAACAATTGCATACTGCAATACAGGAATGTGATACGAGCTAATGATGCTAAAGATATTGAAATGAGCAAATACGCACTTGTAAATGTGTAAGTTACGCAATTGTGATAAGCAGAAATACAATGTATCCAAATATACAAATAGCCCTCATATTTCTATCTATCGCAATGAATAATAAAGTGTATAGAAAGGATCTAATATTGGCCTACAATGGTAACATTTTATACATGTGCAAATACGCAATTCAATATGTGCAAACATCACAGTTGTTGTGTGCCACATACAATATACCCCATCTATATGTTTAGTTCAGAATACATTTGGGAGTTAAAACCATCATGTGCAAAATGTGTAAAAATCGCCATATGTAAACTACTATACTAATACTCTTGTGTGGTGTTAAAACTAATACCTAAAACTTATAAATGTGCAAAATAATAAGCATCTGAAGATATAACTGCTGAGGGACTAATATGTAACAATTGTGATGCCTATAAGGGGGACCCTACCATAAAATGACCAAAATGGATGATAGCAGCTGAAGAATGTAATGTACATAAAGGACGGCTGATAGAAAAATTGGTAGAGATATACATATAGTTATACAAATCTTCACCGACATTAAGACCCAATGAAACCTTGGTGTCTAATTGCATAATGTATTTGGACTCTAACTGCCTTAGTATTTTTTAATGGTTACCACCTCAAGGGTGTGCCGGAACCGCATCGATGACAAAATACTGGAAGCAGCTCAGGTCATTTCCGTGGACAGCTTTAATATGCTTTGCAAGTGGGTATGTGGGGCAGAATTGAGGATTGCTCACGGATGCTGAAGTATTCTGACATAGAGTTGTAGCTTAGTAATCCACAGTTGCATTGGAGCACATACACTGCATGATCGTTTTTACAGGTAAAATGGCCGATGAGATCTCTGCTGTCATTAGAAAATGCTATGTAATAGGAGGTGGTATTAATCCCAAATTTACAGGCTCAACATGTATTACATTTGTAGAACTCCAGTTTGGGTGTAAGACAATTAGTAGTGTTGCTAGTCTCAGGGGAAGTACGTACTAAATAATTACACATAGAAAATGCCTTATGAAAGGCAAATGTAGGTTTAGCTGGGAGTACTTGTTTCAATGTGGCATCGGTGAGGACAATAGGCCAATGCTGGTTTATGATAGCCCTTATCTTAGTGGCCTGTCTGTTATATGTAGTCGCTACTCTAATGTGTGTCCTTTTCATCTCAGATACAGTCAAGCTAGGGCGATTTTGCACTGTATCTATCTCCTTACTTGGATTAAGCAGCCTGGTCCTGTTTTTGCTATTGGCTTTTTTAAGGGTGCTATCTAGTCTTAAAGGTTTATATCCTCTTTCAATTAATCTCTGTCTTGCTTCAGCCTGAGGTTGTGCTAGGTCTTTATCTGTACTGCATGCCCTAAGTATGCACAGAAATTCCCCATATGGAATACTTGTGATGGTGTGCTGGGGATGAAAACTGTGTGCATGAAGCACCGAGTTCCCTGCTGTAGATTTCCTGAAAAGACAAGTCTTAATTTTGCCATGTTCAACATATATCTTAACATCAAGAAAATTGGTGGGTATCGCATCTATGTTGGCTGTAAAGTGGAGATTCAAGTTGTTGACATTGATGTTATCTACAAATTGTGTTGCTTGTGTCACGCTCCCTTTCCATATAACAAAAACATAATTGATGTATCTCTACCACGTGACTACAGGTGCTGATCAGTAATTTAAGTGTCCGCCCTTGAGGACAAGCTCCTCCCACCAGCCTTCATGTAAACATGCATAGCTAGGGGGGAAGCATGCCCCCATAGCTACACCTCTCAATTGTTGGAATACTGTGTTGTCAAAAAAAATTATTATGCAGGAACCAATGTATCATATTTAAAATCATTTGATTGTGCTCATACATTTCAATAGGTCTGTTTTCAAGAAAGTGTTTGACAGCCTTCAGCCCATCTGTGTGTGCAATCCTAGTATATAAGACAGTGATGTCCATGGTTAAAAATATGTAGTCATCAGCCCAAGACTGTTCATTGAGTTTTTGCAGGAAGTCAGTGGTGTCACGAATATACGTAGAGAGACTTGTAACAAATTCTTGCAAGTAATCATCCACATATTTAGATGTATTCTCAAGGATGCTTTTTTGTGCTGATATTATAGGCCTTCCTGGTACTGGCGACTCATTTTTGTGTACCTTGGGGATAAAGTACAACATTGGCATGGTAGGGAATTCATTGTTGAGAAATGCAAATTCATCTTTAGTAATGAGGCCCTTACTATTCCAAAGAGTAAACTCATCCTTGTAATTTTATGTGTCACATCGCAGCGGCTCCGGCCGTGGAGGGATCGCGCTGCCTGAAAATGACGAACAGGACCACAGAGAGGTAACGTTCCTCTTTGACTGGCGCCAGCAGGGACACTATTAACATTGCAGAATCTTTTCAGGGAGCCCAATGGAGGGCTTGAAATGGGTCCCGAAATGGCATGCAGGAAGTGAACCCACTAGAGGGTAGTGAAATGAGCGACCTGACTACATTTCCCAACATGCACTGTGGAAAATGAACTCTACTTAAAGAGATTACACCTGAGACTATTGGGAGTCTCTGTAAAGCATGCTGGGAAGATACAGCGTTAATGGATTTTGGTTTCCTGCGTGTGGCCTCTGATGAGAAGCGCAAATGCTCGAAACGCGTAAGGCCAATGGGACGAATTACCGTGAAGGGAAGCTGCAACGGTTTGAATAAAGGTTTTGAGAACCTCCTGCAGGCGAGTTGCGGCCTCATCTCTGAGCAAATTGGTGATAATACACATCGCGGCGGCTCCGGCCGCGGAGGGATCGCGCTGCCTGAAAATGGCGAACAGGACCACAGAGAGGTAACGTTCCTCTTTGACTGGCGCCAGCAGGGACACTATTAACATTGCAGAATCTTTTCAGGGAGCCCAATGGAGGGCTTGAAATGGGTCCCGAAATGGAATGCAGGAAGTGAACCCACTAGAGGGTAGTGAAATGAGCGACGTGACTACATTTCCCAACATGCACTGTGGAAAATGAACTCTACTTAAAGAGATTACACCTGAGACTATTGGGAGTCTCTGTAAAGCATGCTGGGAAGATACAGCGTTAATGGATTTTGGTTTCCTGCGTGTGGCCTCTGATGAGAAGCGCGAATGCTTCGAAACACGTAAGGCCAATGGGACGAATTACCGTGAAGGGAAGCTGCAATGGTTTGAATAAAGGTTTTGAGAACCTCCTGCAGGCGAGTTGCGGCCTCATCTCTGAGCAAATTGTTGATAATACACATCGCGGCGGCTCCGGCCGTGGAGGGATCGCGCTGCCTGAAAATGACGAACAGGACCACAGAGAGGTAACGTTCCTCTTTGACTGGCGCCAGCAGGGACACTATTAACATTGCAGAATCTTTTCAGGGAGCCCAATGGAGGGCTTGAAATGGGTCCCGAAATGGCATGCAGGAAGTGAACCCACTAGAGGGTAGTGAAATGAGCGACGTGACTACATTTCCCAACATGCACTGTGGAAAATGAACTCTACTTAAAGAGATTACACCTGAGACTATTGGAAGTCTCTGTAAAGCATGCTGGGAAGATACAGCGTTAATGGATTTTGGTTTCCTGCGTGTGGCCTCTGATGAGAAGCGCGAATGCTTCGAAACGCGTAAGGCCAATGGGACGAATTACCGTGAAGGGAAGCTGCAACGGTTTGAATAAAGGTTTTGAGAACCTCCTGCAGGCGAGTTGCGGCCTCATCTCTGAGCAAATTGATGATAATATATATATATATATATTTCATGAGCCAAATACTTCAAAGACATTTGCGACAAGGATTTAAACTCACCTGCCTGCTTTGAAAACGATTCCTTGTAAATATCAGTGCTTGTGCAGCAGCTATTATCACCGAAGTAACAAAATAACTCTGGATTGCCATGCCATGATTTAAAAAATATGCACGATGCACTTTGGGAACGGTAGTACTTACTAATGCAGTCACGTGATACACCCTTTAAATAACACCTGTGCGCACCTGGGCGCTTGTGTTCCTGTCCGTGATCAAGGCGAATAGCTGAAACGTTGGGCGAAAAAGGAAACAGACGCTCTGTAAAGACTCTGAAATAAAGCAACTCTCAAGGTATTGGGCCTCACATTGTTTTTCCTGCCAGTGTGGTGTTTGTGAGCTGCTCCGTGCTCATGTAGTGAGGCCACCCTGAAGGGCCTGGGGCTCCGGAAACGGGGGAACGCTGTTGCTTCTTATTATATTAATTGAGGAGCCTGGCTCACTCGCGCCTTCCAACCCACGAAGGGATGTCTAATGCAGCAAAAGGAATGGCGCGTGGAAGGGATTTAAAGAGGGATGATTCCCTGCTTTAATCGTGCCTGAAAGATGCCTTTCTTTTCATGAGCCAAATACTTCAAAGACATTTGCGACAAGGATTTAAACTCACCTGCCTGCTTTGAAAACGATTCCTTGTAAATATCAGTGCTTGTGCAGCAGCTATTATCACCGAAGTAACAAAATAACTCTGAATTGCCATGCCATGATTTAAAAAATATGCACGATGCACTTTGGGAACGGTAGTACTTACTAATGCAGTCACGTGATACACCCTTTAAATAACACCTGTGCGCACCTGGGCGCTTGTGTTCCTGTCCGTGATCAAGGCGAATAGCTGAAACGTTGGGCGAAAAAGGAAACAGACGCTCTGTAAAGACTCTGAAATAAAGCAACTCTCAAGGTATTGGGCCTCACATTGTTTTTCCTGCCAGTGTGGTGTTTGTGAGCTGCTCCGTGCTCATGTAGTGAGGCCACCCTGAAGGGCCTGGGGCTCCGGAAACGGGGGAACGCTGTTGCTTCTTATTATATATATATATATATATATATATATATATATATATATATATATATATATATATATATATATATATATACACACACACACACACACACACACACACACACACACACCTATACTCACTATTAATGTTACAAAATCCCTTTCCACCCAAAAACCCATACCAACCCTAAACTCTGAAATTACCCTTGCTACCCAAAAACCCCTACCCACCCTAAAATTACCCTTGCCACCCAAAAACTTATACCCACCCAAAACTCTAAAACTACCCTTGCCACCCAAAAACACATCCCTGCCCAAAACCCTGAAAATACCCTTGCAATCTCAAAAACCCATGCCCACAACAAATCCTAAAATTACCCTTGCCACCCAAAAACCATGCCCACCCTAAACCCTAAAATTACCATTGCCTTCCCAAAAACCCATACCCACCCTAAATCCTAAAATTACCCTTGCCACCCAAAAACCACACCCACCTTAAATCCAAAAATACCCTTGCCACCCAAAACCCCATTTCTTCCCTAAACCCTAAAATTATCCTTGCCACCCAAAAACCCATGCCCACCCAAAACATAAAAAGTACCTTTGCCACTTAAAAACCCATACCCACCCAAAATCCCAAAATTATCGTTGCCACCCAAATACCCATACTCACCCTAAACCATTAAAAATACAATTACAACCCTATATTTATGCACAAAACACCAAGACCGGAATCGAAAGCGATACGAGAGACAAAGATGTAGCAAAATGCGTAAGGCAAAACACCAAGAAACTTACAAAGAAATGGAATCGCAATTAAGCTTACAAATTAATGGACGAGATGTTCTAACAGTAATCAACTTATCTGAAATGCAACTCACCAATGAAGAATTAAGGATTTTGTCTCTTGGTTTGTCATATAGTCCAAAGAGTGACTTTAACTATTCACAAACACGAATAGACCTGTTCAGATTCATACGCAATCCAAAATTAAGAAAATATTACCTGCTGCAGGGTACGTCAAAACAAAAACAAAATGTGATATTAACCTCTTCAGTGCCTATGACGAGATAGTCTCATCATGGAGCACGGTTGCGCTGTGCCCATGACGAGACTATCTCGTCATGAACCCCACCCACTAGTGCAACGCCCGGCACAGGAGGGGGAAAGGGCGTGGCACTGAAGGGGTAAACTGAAGATATACCCAGTCCATCTTTGTTAATAGCAGGAGATGCATGCCTGTTACAGGATCTTATTAGTCTCCAACAAGATAGTGATGATGTAAATCTTGGAACTAGAGAGGAACAGCCAATATGCAAGACGACATTAAAAACGCCGTTCAAACCCAAGTCCAAGTTTTGTCCTATTATGTTGAGATACAATATTGACGTGTTTAGTGACAAAGTAACTCAAGAACTTAAAAATCTTTATATGAAACAAACCAGAGTAAAGAAGCACTACACTAAACAGGATAATGTGTATTTCCAACTAATGAAGAAACTACAGGCAAACGATGCCCTAATTATTCGTCAATCTGATAAAGGAGGGAATGTGGTGCTGTGGCCACGCAACCTATACATGGAAGAGGCATTGAAACAGCTCAACGATCGGGAATGTTACAGGCGCAGCACCATGTTAACGGTTAGGTCTTCGTGGAATAACTTTTATACCAGCCTTGTAGCGTGGAAAAGTGCAGGTCTGTTGACTATTGATGAGTTTAAATTTCTAAAAAAAGATCATCCTGTTATGCCGGTGGTGTATTTCATACCAAAAATACACAAAGATGTGAAAAAACCACCAGGTAGGCCTATAATTTCTGTAATAGTATATTGGAAAATGCATCGAAGTACGTTGATTTCTATTTGCAGGAACATGTGAAAAGCTTGCCTTCCTATGTGCAGGATACCAGTGACTTGTTGAGAAAATTGACAAGTATCAAATGGCAATCAGATTATCTCATGATTTCGTTTGTTGTTTCGTCTTTGTATACAAGCATTAATCACAGAGATGGGCTGAAGGGGATTAAACACTATTTGGACACCCGACCAATATATGTACAAGAACACAACAAAATGTTATTAGCAATGATTGCATTTTGTCTTGAACATAACTATTTTCTTTTCCAGAATCAGGTATTCCAACAAATAAGAGGCATGGCTATGGGGGCATGTTTTTCCCCAAGCTACGCCTGTTTACATATGTGTTTCTGGGAAGAACAGGTCCTCAAAGTGTTTTTTGCTGATACTTTGTCTGAACATGTCATAAGTTGGTATCGCTATATCGACGATTTGCTTATAGTTTGGAGAGGCACTGAAGAGAGTGCCCTCCATTTTATAGAGCGGATCAACGATAACAGCTTAAATCTGCACTTTACTGGTCAACTCAGCATTTTTTTCTTGAATGTAGAAGTAATGATTGGGGTGAACTTTGCAAATGCTCTTTATGTCCCGCTGAGCCCTCCTGACTCCCGGCGCTTCTCCTGGTGTCCCGCTGAGCCCTCCTGCCGCCGCCGCAACTCCATCACACCGCGGCCGCAGAGTGCAGGACCACAGCCCCCAGGAGCCTTAGCGGCGGAAGTCCGCCTACGCAGCCAGCGCGCACCGAGGCGCTTAAATTTGAATCTCGCCCCGGCAGAGCGGGTGAACTTTGCAAATGCTCTTTATGTCCCGCTGAGCCCTCCTGACTCCCGGCGCTTCTCCTGGTGTCCCGCTGAGCCCTCCTGCCGCCGCCGCAACTCCATCGCACCGCGGCCGCAGAGTGCAGGACCACAGCCCCCAGGAGCCTTAGCGGCGGAAGTCCGCCTACGCAGCCAGCGCGCACCGAGGCGCTTAAATTTGAATCTCGCCCCGGCAGAGCGGGTGAACTTTGCAAATGCTCTTTATGTCCCGCTGAGCCCTCCTGACTCCCGGCGCTTCTCCTGGTGTCCCGCTGAGCCCTCCTGCCGCCGCCGCAACTCCATCGCACCGCGGCCGCAGAGTGCAGGACCACAGCCCCCAGGAGCCTTAGCGGCGGAAGTCCGCCTACGCAGCCAGCGCGCACCGAGGCGCTTAAATTTGAATCTCGCCCCCGCGACGCGGGACGCGCGCGGGCAGGCGCCGGGCTAAGCCCGGGCAAAGGGCGGGCCCTCTGTGGACCGACGAGACCGGCCCAGGCACAGCACCCTGTTTAGACGGATAGACCTAGGAATACATCTCATCGTAAGTTGCATTTACTTTTTGTTGTGGCTATTTGAGTACTCGATACAGCTACTATTATGACTACAAGTGTGCCGAGTCCATTTTCTGCAATGGCTGACAGACTGGGAACTGTAATGAATGGTACTTTGGATAATTATCTTATCAAGACTCCATTTGCAGGAACAACCGAGTCTTCCTTAGCAGAGCGAAGACTTGAGCGTAGACGCTCTATTGAAAACATTAAAACCAGGGCATTGCTTGAGCTTAATCCCACAGCTACTCTTGTAAATGATTATATTCCTGTACCAGCCCATGTCGACGATACTTTAAGTACAGAAGGTGTACCCCTCCTGTTGAGAGAATGTGTAGCACCCAGTACTCCTTCCACAGGAATAGTTATTATCAACTCGTCACTTGATCTACCCAGCTCTCCAGGAATTTCGAAAATAGTGTCACCTACCCTCCACAAGTCAAAAAAACCTAAGAAAGTTGTACAACCCGCAAAGCAAGTTCCACCACCTGCTAAGAGGAGACGCAAAGGGATGGAACTTACAAAACAAAGGATGAGCCATACCGTTTTTGGGAAGAAGGCAACCCCCTCCAGTTCTAAAGTTTTATCCACTGTAATTACTAAGGACGTGACCGGATCAGACATTGTTCCTATACCAGCGCCGACCTCTGCACATATAGAGGTGGAACACAGTACTGAACATTGCCCCAAAGATAATGGGTCTAACATTAAAATTACTACTAACCTTTTGGACACTTTTGAACTGATATTGCGTTCTTATACTCTTGCAATTGTAGAAAGATTGGAAAAAATTGAGAATCGACTAGGGAAAATCGAAGCAGACCTCGATAGGAAGTCTTGTTCTACACAATTAAAAGCTCAATCGGAACCCGATCAGGCCCAAGCCCACCCATCTGGGGGAAATCTTGTGTTCAAAACCCGACCACTATTGATTGATAATGGGTTAGCTGTAAACACAGCTCCCACCAATCTATCATTAGGTGACCTGTCCTCTGGTAGCAACTTAACAAGAGGGCCAGTTTCGGTCTCTAATTTTACTGCGAGTAACTGTACCACCAACCAGTCAAATGCTCCTGTGTGCAATGCGTCAGTTAATACTATTTCCCATCCTATAATCCCTGTAAACAATATTACTAATGATAGGGGTAATTGCTCGGATGGGCCACAGAGACATGAGGAGGGAAGCTTGAGGCAGACCCGAAGGAATCAGTCTAGGGGACCCTTACCGGATCTTCCACCTGAGGCTGTTCCCTATGTTGTGATTCTAACGGGGGTTCCTGAGCTCCCAGTGAACAAGAGAGAAGGTTTCTCCCAACTAAAGAATAAAATAACACACTGGCTGGCACTACATAGGCCAATCGCCAGTAATATTGATGGCGAAATAATCCATGTACGCCGGCTTCAGTGGTTGGGGGGTAGACCCAAAGATATTGGGGGGGATGTGGTTGTGATAAACTTTAGAGATCAAAATGCAGTACGCCATATTTTGAAATGGCCAGGGGTCAATTCAGGTAGTTGCATTATTCCACGTCCTCTGACTTATTTCTACCCACGATCTGTAGTATTTTCCCACCAGACTAGGGGTTACACAATATCTAGTATTAAACTTCCCGACACGTTGAATCTCAGGAACCCAGCCAAAACGTCAGAAGACTTTGGGTGGAATACGGTACCTATTAGGCCGGGTTTCCCTGTACATAGGAGCTGGGATTACCCGGCACTTTTTACCCCACTGGAAGTATCTAACCGGTTCGACATCTTTAGTGGTTTGGATGCTTGTGATTGAAGCTTACAGCTACCCGGGGAGGAGCCAGTGGGTATGGCTGAGACCTTGGATAGGATTTCTCCCACCGATTTAAATATACCCGACAGAGATCTCATTCTGACTGGTGTCACTATCAATGTCCCAATTAATTTTGCTCGCAGCATAAAACTAACTATTCAAGGAGACCGTACAAATGATATATCTAACTATGGTCTAAATAACCATGAGATTTATGCTGGGGCTACAGGCTCTTCCATGCCAAGCAACCTCCCAGAGAAGTCAAGTTACACTGATCGCTCGGGAGAAGGTAGCGGAAATGAGTCTGGCGAAAAGTTGAATATTAATGGTACAGGAGTTTCTGCAACTGTCCCAAATGATATAACCTGTAATGCGGAGAGCCAGTTTCTAGTCTCATGGAATGTGGCTGGTTTAAAAAACAAGCTGACTTCCAGTGACTGGGCTACCTTCATTGACAACTTTATGATAGTTAACATGCAAGAAACATGGGCTTTAGAGCCCCAACATAGAACAGGGTATCTCCACTTTGCAATACCTGCAACGAAAACAAATAGAGGGAGACCCAAGGGGGGACTGACTACCTGGGTAAAGCAGGACGATGGCTTCACTATTTCACAACTTGAAATTAATTCAAGGGATATCCTGGCGGTTAAGCTAAAATCTCCATCGTTTGGTGAGCTCATTATTTTTAATGTATATGCCAGAGGAAAGCCAGGAGGGAAACCTTCAGAAGTTGTAACGGCACTGGGACACTATGCTAATATTTGGAGGGGACGGGCCAATTTGCTAATTTGTGGTGATTTCAACTGCTCCTATGAGCCCCTGGATCAAACAGACTTGGAGCTTACGGAGGCAGAGGACATCTGCTGGCAAATTCCCTGCCTTAACCTTACCCCTATCAAACGGTGGACCCAGGCTGCCCTACAACTCAAGACTTTTAGTCTTGAGTATGGATTGAGAGCAGTGAATTCCAGGACACGAGGTGATAAGCAGGGCAATCCAACTTTTAACAATGGATTGTGTACCAGTAGAATTGACTATATACTGGTCAACCTCGAATTTTGGTCCACCATACTTGATATGATAGTTATACAACGTATCGAAAGTGACCATAATCCTTTAAGCCTTGAGCTGCAGTTATACAAAGGGCAGGGGCCATTACATGTTGATTTGATAGATGATATCATCTTGACAAATGATACCCGGCGGCTTAGATGGGCAGAGTGTCTGTGTAAGCCTGAATCGATTAACAAAATGAATGACATGGTAAATGAAGCAACAATCGAAATGCTGGGGCAGCTGGATTTTGAGGACTGCTGCAGTAGGGTAATTCATATCCATTCGACCCTTTTTCTTAAACTTAGTACTTTTTTTAATATCCCCAGGAAAAAGCACCCCGGTAAGGGGAATAGAAAACAAGCATCATGGTATGATAAAAATTGTAGGCTCGCTTATAAATCCTTAGCTGATGCTGTGCGATCCACCGATAGGGAAGTTATAAGGGCGGCAAGGATTCACTACAAAAAGACACAAAATGTGGCGAAAAAAACCTGGGACACTAAATACTGGGATGAACTATTGGCAGCCAGTCAGTCCAGAGATTTAACGGACTTCTGGCATCTTGTGAGGTGGGGCATGGGAAACCAAAAACCAGCCCCGGTTAATCATGTCCCACCAGAAAAATGGGTAAAGCACTTCAAATCCCAGTTTGCAAATGTGAATAATGTCCCGCCACCCGCCCTAGCTTCTCTCAGCCCCCTTTTGCCAGCTACTACACTAGTGTTCACCAAAAAGGATGTCGAATGTGCCCTCAATTTAATTCCTAAAGGCAGGGCCCCGGGCCTAGACAAAATTCCTGCCGACTTGTTTTTGCATAGCAGGTCAGTCTGGGTCCCTTACATCGAACTATTGGCGAACACCCTGGCCAAAGGCACCACGGTGCCAGATATATGGCGGGGAGCCGAAATCGTACCAATTTATAAGAAGGGTGACCGAGCTGACCCGGGAAACTACAGGCCAATTAGCCTAATAGCCTGTATTCAAAAAGTTGTGGCCAGAATGGTCCTTCTCAGGGTCCAGACCTGGATTGAGGAATCGGGAATTATGTCCACTTTACAGGCTGGTTTTCGACCCCTGACCAGCACGGTGGACCAAGTTTTTAGATTTTCCACAATATACTGGAAATGGGTGATTCTGGGGGGAGGTACACTGTATGCAGCCTTTGTTGATTTAAGGGCTGCATTTGACTTAGTACCGAGAGACAGGCTGTGGAGAGTGCTCCATGATCAGGGCATCCCACCTGAATTACTTGCAATTTTGATTACATTACATGAAAATAATTATGCGCAGGTCAGGTGGGGTAAGCAGAGCCAAGTGACTGACAGCTTCCCAACGGATAGGGGTGTCCGGCAAGGTTGTGTGCTGGCACCCACACTATTCACATTGTATATAAATAAAGTTATTGAATATTACCAGGACTCTATAACCGATCCACCTAAACAGAATGGCATCCCCGTCCCCCTTCTGATGTTTGCTGATGATACCCTCCTATTATCCAAAACACAGGAAGGGTTACAGAAGGCAATAGCCTGCTTTGAAAAGTTTTGTAATGATTTTGGCCTTTCTGTTAATGTCTCCAAAACTAAATTTATGACAATGCACAGGCACCGGAACATCAGGGGCAGAGTTTTTATGAATGGGGAATTATTAGAGCAGACTGACAGCTTTAACTATTTGGGTATCACACTGGGCTCCAGGTTACAGTGGAAGCCTCATGTGGCCCATTTAATCTCCAAGCATGCGCAACTTTCTGGCGCACTGCTAAGAGAATTTAAGCTATCAGCCACTAAACCCATAGCCCCAGTATTAAAAATCTATGACTCGAGAGTAAGATATTCCATGCTGTATGGAGATGAATTGTGGGGGTCGTCTGATATAGCAGGCTTACAAAAAGCACATAATAGGTTTCTTCGCTGTATCACAGGCCTCCCACAATCTACACCACTAATACCTCTTCGCATGGATCTGGGGTGTCAGAGTCTAGAAAGTATTTGTAGATTTAGACCAATTGCCTATTGGAGAAGACTGTGGGTTACCCCTGAATTGAACCACTATGCGTTGGCACTTCTGGAGACGCGTAATATGGATACTGGGGAAAAAATTCATTGGTTCAGAAAGGTAAAAATCCTTCTAAAGTCCTTAGGAATGGGGGATCTATGGGATAATCCACAGGGGACAATAATTCCCACTAAACAGGAGTTGAAAGAGGCTTACTGGTCATATATATCCCAGGTGGAGTTCCAGTCACACACAGATCCTTCACATACCAAGGTTTTTTTGGAGCTGAAACATTCTATTGGGTATGAGAAGTACTGGGATTTGATCACATTGCCTCTAGATAGGAAATTATATCATCAGTTCAGGGTAGGTACTCTTCCACTGAACACGGTTACCTGTAATTGGGCTTCCAGCAAAAACGATCAAATGTGCCCTTTCGGTAAAATATATCGCGAAACTATAGCACATATTTTGTTTATTTGCCCAGTATATAAGGCCCCCCGCCTAAGATGGATAAGAGCAGTCTGCATTCAGAAGGGTATTGAGACGGGGATTTCTGCACTAAGAATATTTCAATCCGATAGTTCTGAAATAATAGTGATTGCCATACCTAAATTTCTGAAACGGATGTGGTTAATTAGAGCTGGGAAACTGAAAGCCCTTCAGCTGCCCTAAAAGTAATCCAGTATAACGGTGGAATCTTTTGTATTCTTTTAGCTTGTTTTTATGAAAGTCAGATATTTATTTTTTTATTTGGTCGATTAGGAATACCACTTATGCAGTAAAACAAATCATGTTGCTCTTAGCTTTAGTACCATGAATTCTATATGTATAGCCCAAAAATTGGAAACACTTGATGATGAAATGTTTTTAAATGTGCTTTTGTAAATAATGATGAGTTTTGTTTTTAAAATTGTCTTTCATGACATGAAGTCGAAATAAAGACTGTTTGATTGATTGATTGTCGGCAACAATCTAGAAACTAGATTGTTTCGGAAACCAACGGCTGGCAATACGTTACTACATGCCACAAGTCATCATGCCACACATTTGATTAGCAGCATCCCTTACGGTGAAATGCTGCGAATTCGCAGAATTTGCAGCACTGATTCCGAAAGTGAGAAAGCCCAGCAAGAAAGCTGTAGAAGATTTTTAGCTAGGGGCTACTCTATAGGCAAAATCAATCAAGCCATAGAAAAAACTAGTAGGATGGACAGATCACAGGCCCTAATTTGCAAAGCTCAGTCAAAGCAGAACTTACCATCTGAACAACCATGGAGACTCATTTTGACCTATAGTAACCAGCATAAGGCTATCCTAAGATAGTAAATACGAATTGGACCTTGGTCAAGCATGACCCTTTATTGGGTGTTAATTTAACAAAATCTCCCAATATAACATTCAGGAGGGCAAGGACAATGAGTAACTCTCTGGTTAAGAGTAACCCTGACTTAAGATCAAGCAGTTCCTGGCTGGACACCAGTAAGGGTTTTCGCAGATGTGCAACTTGCAAGGCCTGTAAATATGGGATTAACAAGACAGAGTACGAGACACCATTTAAAAATGAGCCCATCAGTATTAAGAAAAAACTAACATGCAGAACAGAGTTTGCAGTTTATGTGCTGGAGTGTCCTTGTGGCCTGCGTTACGTGGGAAGCACGAAGTTGCAGGTTCACAAGAGGATACTCCAGCACATGAGGGCAATCTCAAATGGTGATCAAACGTATCCCGTTGCAAGGCACTTTAAAGAGCTTCATGAAAAAGATGTTGGTGTCCTCAGGTACTTTGTGGTGGACACAATCCCCCCTATGAGACGTGGGGGTGATCGTGAAGCTCTCCTTAGACAACTTGAGACAAAATATATACTGGAATTAGACTGCAAAACACCTCATGGTCTTCACTCCAGTGAGGATTTTTATACGTGTCTTTAATTCCCAAGTTGTGAACAAACATTTACATATAAGACTAATGTCGCTGCCTTTTCATTTGGTTTTTAATATTAACTTTATATTATTTGCATTGTTTGCACATTTGTATATTTTTGGTGACACTTTATTAGGCACATGCACTTTTTTTAGAGATTAGACATTGAAGGTCATACAAGGCCCATTTGGGCATTATCAATTAAACATCAAAGCATAATCAAAAATTTGGGTAGGCATTGGATAAAGGAACTTGTCCACATTTGAGAGGGGTTTTAATCTTAAGAACTCTTTTAGTGTATATCTTACAAATGTGGGTTGTTCCACCATGCCTTTTACCATTTTAGTTGCAATTTTGCATTTAACGGTCTTTCAACAGCTTATGCATCTGTTTTTAAAATATTCATTTTATATTTGATGTATATTTATTGATATTTATCATGCTGTTTTCATATATATTTTACAATTATGAAATTACCGTTATCTGTAGCCCATTTGTGCTGATGTATACACTGACTTTTCTATGTCTATTATTAGTTCAGTCATGAGGAACATGCAAAGTCACTTTAAATGCATTGGAAGGAAGTTGAAGCGCGTCATGTGATCAAGGTCTCTGGAAGACCGAAACGCGTAATGGCAGTTGGTGCAGGGCATTCTATTAAATAAAAACAGCACCAGCATAATTGGGTCCATCTGTTTCCCAGGATAAGGGACGGAGTTCAAGGCGAGAAAGTTGGATATACATATATATGTATATTGTTTAAATCACACCCGAGCGCACCTGGGTGAAATGCTCCAGTCTGTGATCAAGGCAACCAGCCGAAACGTTAGACGAATGGATGCAAGCGCTACAGTTTACTTTGGAAATAAAGCCACTTTTACGATATTGGGCCTCACCTTTTTTGCTGTCCAGTGTGGTTGATGGGCTGCTCCGTGCCCATGTTGTGAGGCTGCCCTGAAGAGTCTGGGCTCCGGAAACGGGGGAACGCTTTTGCTTCTTTTTTCATGTTAATTGAGGAGCCTGACTCACACGCGCCTCCCTCCTACCAAGGAAAAGCCACCAGTGCAAAAAGGGACATAGCGCTTGGAAGGGATTCAGACAGGAGGTTCCTGTCATGATCGTGCTGTGAAAGTTGCCTTTCCAGAGGTGAAGCACTTTGTGAACATTTGCGGTAAGGGCAGAACTCACCTGACTGTGTGTAAAGAGTTCCATGATAACAGCAGTGCTTGTGTTACATAAAATCACCAGTATGGATTTAACATCTTGGATTTCCAATGCACATTGTCACAACTTGCACAACGCACTGTGGGATGAGTAGTTTGGTGATTGCAGTCACGTGACAATATTGTTTAAATCACGTCTGAGCGCACCTGGGCGAAATGCTCCAGTCTGTGATCAAGGCAACCAGCCGAAACGTTAGACAAATGGATGCAAGCGCTACAGTTTACTTTGGAAATAAAGCCACTTTTACGATATTGGGCCTCACCTTATTTTGCTGTCCAGTGTGGTTGATGGGCTGCTCCGTGCCCATGTTGTGAGGCTGCCCTGAAGAGTCTGGGGCTCCGGAAACGGGGGAACGCTTTTGCTTCTTTTTTCATGTTAATTGAGGAGCCTGACTCACACGCGCCTCCCTCCTACCAAGGAAAAGCCACCAGTGCAAAAAGGGAAATAGCGCGTGGAAGGGATTCAGACAGGAGGTTCCTGTCATGATCGTGCCGTGAAAGTTGCCTTTCCAGAGGTGAAGCACTTTGTGAACATTTGCAGTAAGGGCAGAACTCACCTGACTGTGTGTAAAGAGTTCCATGATAACAACAGTGCTTGTGTTACATAAAATCACCAGTATGGATTTAACATCTTGGATTTCCAATGCACATTGTAACAACTTGCACAATGCACTGTGGGATGAGTAGTTTGGTGATTGCAGTCACGTGATGATATTGTTTAAATCACGCCCGAGCGCACCTGGGCGAAATGCTCCAGTCTGTGATCAAGGCAACCAGCCGAAACGTTAGACGAATGGATGCAAGCGCTACAGTTTACTTTGGAAATAAAGCCACTTTTACGATATTGGGCCTCACCTTGTTTTGCTGTCCAGTGTGGTTGATGGGCTGCTCCGTGCCCATGTTGTGAGGCTGCCCTGAAGAGTCTGGGGCTCCGGAAACGGGGGAACGCTTTTGCTTCTTTTTTCATATATATATATTTTTCACCAATGTTGCCCGCAAGCTATTGAAAGCGCACACTCAGCAAACTGAACCATCCGGTTTATTTACTCACGGCAGGAGCTGGAACTGCTTCCGTTAGATTACATCTTGTAGACCTGACGCGTTTCAAGGCTTTGTGCCTATCTTCAGAGGTCGCTTTTAAAATGACTGGTGCAGTCAGTTCTGATTGATTTACTTCAGCTGGATTCATGCCACGCCCTCAGTGGGCCTTGCTTAGTGCTCGCAGTGCATGATGGATTCAGTAGTTCAATCCAGGACAATGAATCACCTATAGTAGGTACTGCCATGATATCACAATTTTATAAACAGCATTGTTCACCCACAGTGGGCTCCAGAAGGCAGTGCAAGCTATTTTTCCCTCAGTTTGCCAAGCCGTATTCCAGTCCGGACTCAGTGCCGAACACGGCCCCCTCATTAGTTTCGAGGGCGGTGTTGCTTTCCGCGACAGAGCTGCCGCGTTAATATTTTTCACCAATGTTGCCCGCAAGCTATTGAAAGCGCACACTCAGCAAACTGAACCATCCGGTTTATTTACTCAGGGCAGGAGCTGGAACTGCTTCCGTTAGATTACATCTTGTAGACCTGGCGCGTTTCAAGGCTTTGTGCCTATCTTCAGAGGTCGCTTTTAAAATGACTCGTGCAGTCAGTTCTGATTGATTTACTTCAGCTGGATTCATGCCACGCCCTCAGTGGGCCTTGCTTAGTGCTCGCAGTGCATGATGGATTCAGTAGTTCAATCCAGGACAATGAATCACCTATAGTAGGTACTGTCACGATATCACAATTTTATAAAAAGCATTGTTCACCCACAGTGGGCTCCAGAAGGCAGTGCAAGCTATTTTTCCCTCAGTTTGCCGAGCCGTATTCCAGTCCGGACTCAGTGCCGAACGCGGCCCCCTCATTAGTTTTGAAGGCGGTGCTGCTTTCCGCGACAGGGCTGCCGCGTTAATATTTTTCACCAATGTTGCCCGCAAGCTATTGAAAGCGCACACTCAGCAAACTGAACCATCCGGTTTATTTACTCAGGGCAGGAGCTGGAACTGCTTCCGTTAGATTACATCTTGTAGACCTGACGCGTTTCAAGGCTTTGTGCCTATCTTCAGAGGTCTCTTTTAAAATGACTCGTGCAGTCAGTTCTGATTGATTTACTTCAGCTGGATTCATGCCACGCCCTCAGTGGGCCTTGCTTAGTGCTCGCAGTGCATGATGGATTCAGTAGTTCAATCCAGGACAATGAATCCCCTATAGTAGGTACTGCCACGATATCACAATTTTATAAAAAGCATTGTTCACCCACAGTGGGCTCCAGAAGGCAGTGCAAGCTATTTTTCCCTCAGTTTGCCGAGCCGTATTCCAGTCCGGACTCAGTGCCGAACGCGGCCCCCTCATTAGTTTCGAGGGCGGTGCTGCTTTCCGCGACAGGGCTGCCGCGTTAATATTTTTCACCAATGTTGCCCGCAAGCTATTGAAAGCGCACACTCAGCAAACTGAACCATCTGGTTTATTTACTCAGGGCAGGAGCTGGAACTGCTTCCGTTAGATTACATCTTGTAGACCTGACGCGTTTCAAGGCTTTGTGCCTATCTTCAGAGGTCGCTTTTAAAATGACTCTTGCAGTCAGTTCTGATTGATTTACTTCAGCTGGATTCATGCCACGCCCTCAGTGGGCCTTGCTTAGTGCTCGCAGTGCATGATGGATTCAGTAGTTCAATCCAGGACAATGAATCACCTATAGTAGGTACTGACACGATATCACAATTTTATAAACAGCATTGTTCACCCACAGTGGGCTCCAGAAGGCAGTGCAAGCTATTTTTCCCTCAGTTTGCCAAGCCGTATTCCAGTCCGGACTCAGTGCCGAACACGGCCCCCTCATTAGTTTCGAGGGCGGTGCTGCTTTCCGCGACAGGGCTACCGCGTTAATATTTTTCACCAATGTTGCCCGCAAGCTATTGAAAGCGCACACTCAGCAAACTGAACCATCCGGTTTATTTACTCAGGGCAGGAGCTGGAACTGCTTCCGTTAGATTACATCTTGTAGACCTGACGCGTTTCAAGGCTTTGTGCCTATCTTCAGAGGTCGCTTTTAAAATGACTCGTGCAGTCAGTTCTGATTGATTTACTTCAGCTGGATTCATGCCACGCCCTCAGTGGGCCTTGCTTAGTGCTCGCAGTGCATGATGGATTCAGTAGTTCAATCCAGGACAATGAATCACCTATAGTAGGTACTGCCACGATATCACAATTTTATAAAAAGCATTGTTCACCCACATTGGGCTCCAGAAGGCAGTGCAAGCTATTTTTCCCTCAGTTTGCCGAGCCGTATTCCAGTCCGGACTCAGTGCCGAACGCGGCCCCCTCATTAGTTTTGAAGGCGGTGCTGCTTTCCGCGACAGGGCTGCAGCGTTAATATTTTTCACCAATGTTGCCCGCAAGCTATTGAAAGCGCACACTCAGCAAACTGAACCATCCGGTTTATTTACTCAGGGCAGGAGCTGGAACTGCTTCCGTTAGATTACATCTTGTAGACCTGACGCGTTTCAAGGCTTTGTGCCTATCTTCAGAGGTCGCTTTTAAAATGACTCGTGCAGTCAGTTCTGATTGATTTACTTCAGCTGGATTCATGCCACGCCCTCAGTTGGCCTTGTTTAGTGCTCACAGTGCATGATGGATTCAGTAGTTCAATCCAGGACAATGAATCCCCTATAGTAGGTACTGCCACAATATCACAATTTTATAAAAAGCATTGTTCACCCACAGTGGGCTCCAGAAGGCAGTGCAAGCTATTTTTCCCTCAGTTTGCCGAGCCGTATTCCAGTCCGGACTCAGTGCCGAACGCGGCCCCCTCATTAGTTTCGAGGGCGGTGCTGCTTTCCGCGACAGGGCTGCCGCGTTAATATTTTTCACCAATGTTGCCCGCAAGCTATTGAAAGCGCACACTCAGCAAACTGAACCATCCGGTTTATTTACTCAGGGCAGGAGCTGGAACTGCTTCCGTTAGATTACATCTTGTAGACCTGACGCGTTTCAAGGCTTTGTGCCTATCTTCAGAAGTCGCTTTTAAAATGACTCGTGCAGTCAGTTCTGATTGATTTACTTCAGCTGGATTCATGCCACGCCCTCAGTGGGCCTTGCTTTGTGCTCGCAGTGCATGATGGATTCAGTAGTTCAATCCAGGACAATGAATCACCTATAGTAGGTACTGCCACGATATCACAATTTTATAAAAAGCATTGTTCACCCACAGTGGGCTCCAGAAGGCAGTGCAAGCTATTTTTCCCTCAGTTTGCCGAGCCGTATTCCAGACCGGACTCAGTGCCGAACGCGACCCCCTCATTAGTTTCGAGGGCGGTGCTGCTTTCCGCGACAGGGCTGCCGCGTTAATATTTTTCACCAATATTGCCCGCAAGCTATTGAAAGCGCACACTCAGCAAACTGAACCATCCGGTTTATTTACTCAGGGCAGGAGCTGGAACTGCTTCCGTTAGATTACATCTTGTAGACCTGGCGCGTTTCAAGGCTTTGTGCCTATCTTCAGAAGTCGCTTTTAAAATGACTTGTGCAGTCAGTTCTGATTGATTTACTTCAGCTGGATTCATGCCACGCCCTTGCTTTGTGCTCGGCGACGCCCACTGGAGAGGCTTGTTCTTCAAAATCCCCATATGACACCTGTGATCAAGGGCGTGTGCCTGAAACGCGTAAGGTGAAACTAACTGCTCTGTTTGTCTCTCGCCTGTTGCAGCGCAACCTCCAATAAAGGGATGGAATACTCACCTGTGTGTGCTTCGCCGAGCGTGGGCAACCTCTTTCTTTCATATATTACGGCCGGCCTGGTCGTGGCAGAGGCACCGCCGCGGTAGCGGACCTGTGGTGACGCCGATGTGGAGTCGCTAGCCTGGACAGTGAGACCTGCTTGGAGGGTGGATAAGTGCGAGGCAATGTGCGATGGGACACTCATCAATCCACTTGGATTTTAAAACTTTATGAAATTGTGACTTTGGAGAACATACTTGTGGGATTAATCTGTATAGAACTACTAATACCATGAGCCTTTGCATATGTCGAGCAACGGCGACGCCCACTGGAGAGGCTTGTTCTTAAAAATCCCCATATGACACCTGTGATCAAGGGCGTGTGCCTGAAACGCGTAAGGTGAAACTAACTGCTCTGTTTATCTCTCGCCTGTTGCAGCGCAACCTCCAATAAAGGGATGGAATACTCAGCTGTGTGTGCTTCGCCGAGCGTGGGCAACCTCTTTCTTTCATATATTACGGCCGGCCTGGTCGTGGCAGAGGCACCGCCGCGGTAGCGGACCTGTGGTGACGCCGATGTGGAGTCGCTAGCCTGGACAGTGAGACCTGCTTGGAGGGTGGATAAGTGCGAGGCAATGTGCGATGGGACACTCATCAATCCACTTGGATTTTAAAACTTTATGAAATTGTGACTTTGGAGAACATACTTGTGGGATTAATCTGTATAGAACTACTAATACCATGAGCCTTTGCATATGTCGAGCAACGGCGACGCCCACTGGAGAGGCTTGTTCTTCAAAATCCCCATATGACACCTGTGATCAAGGGCGTGTGCCTGAAACGCGTAAGGTGAAACTAACTGCTCTGTTTGTCTCTCGCCTGTTGCAGCGCAACCTCCAATAAAGGGATGGAATACTCACCTGTGTGTGCTTCGCCGAGCGTGGGCAACCTCTTTCTTTCATATATATATATATATATTTTATATCAACTCCTCCTTTCGCAACACCAGCCGGTGTTGCTGCAAGACACGGACACAAATACGCTGGTACAGGTATTTAGCTCAGTTTATTTCCACGCAAACTTCAATCCGGTTCTGACGCGTTTCGACCGACACAGCGGTCTTGATCACATATATATTCACTGAAAAAACCATAGGTTTCAGGGGTGTTATAGTTAGCTGGACTTTTCACTTGTACAAAACCATTGACATTCCCCCGTTATAGTTAGTTCAGCTAACTATAACTCGCGCGCCCGCAATGCACTGCTGATGACGTCACATATTTAATCACTCATGACATGGTCAGTGACATCACTCATGACATCACTGATGACATCTCAAATGACATCACTGATGACATCACTGATGACATCACCAGTGAATGTCTGTTTTTCTGAAAATTAAATATGTTTTATATATGTATATCTCAAGGTCGATGGAAGAATAAATGGGTATATAAGTGTCTAAATGGATGATTTGTTTTTGAACAATTGATGTGTAACTGACTGATTAAGTGTATCATAGTGAATACATGGCTTAGTGAGTAATGTTTAAATATGTAAACAACTGTATCAGTCTCTCACTTTGTGTATAAGTGGCTGCATGGGTTGGTGCGTAGCTACATGGGTGTCTATATAGGTTATTAGTTGGTTTTTTGAGTTTCAGTCTGAGGGTCTGCATGGTTCGGTGGGGGGTATTACGTAGTGCATAGGTGCATGAATGAGTGACTCACTGTTTGTATGTGTTGAAGACAGCATGTGTGCAGGACTGTATGGGTGGATGAGTGTGTGTATGGGTGTGTTAGTGAGTGAATGACTTTCTCAATAGTGTCTTTATGAGTAACTACATATGTTTTAAACTAGTATATGTGACTATTGGTGTATATAAGTGAGTATATGTGAGAGTTCCTGTATGAATAAGTATGTGTTTCTATAAGTGATTGTTTAAAAGACTAAGTATGTGTAAGTTTCCGTAGAAGTAAGTGTGGTGGTGTGTGTATAACTGTATATGCAAGTAAATGTATGTTTGATTCTTTATTAGCATGAGTGACTATGTGTGTGAGTAACTCTATGGATGAGTGGCATTGTGTAACAGGATGTATAGGTGTGTGAGTACATATGATGAGTGAGTAAATGTATGAGTGACTGTATAGGACTGTTGGTGAATGAGTGGATGTGTATGTGGATCTTAGAATTACTGAAGAGGTTGTTGTAACTGGTATTGGTATGTCCATTGTTTTGAAAATTTTAGTATCTATTTTTGAATGTGTGTGTCAAAGGTTATATTAGGGTGAGAGGAGGTCTGCCACTCTATCACAAGGATGATGTCATCAGTGATGTCATCAGTGATGTCATTTGAGATGTCATCAGTGATGTCATGAGTGATGTCACTGACCATGTCATGAGTGATGTAATATGTGACGTCATCAGCAGTGCATTGCGGGCGCGCGAGTTATAGTTAGCTGAACTAACTATAACGGGGGAATTTCAATGGTTTTGTACAAGTGAAAAGTCCAGCTAACTATAACACCCCTGAAACCTATGTTTTTTTCAGTGAATTTCTGAGGTTTTTTAAATGCTAATTCCTAACTATAACGTGCCTGAAACCTATAGTTTTTTCTGTGAATTTCAAAGGTTTTTTAAATGCTAATTTCTAACTATGCATACAGAGATAGGACATGTGAAGAAAGAAGAAAAAATGCACAGAAAGAAAAAAAGAAGTGCAGAAAGAAGCAACAGAAGTCCTCAAAGACGAAGAAAAGTGCAGGAAGAAGGATAACGTGCAGAAAGAACAAAAAGAAGAGCAGAAAGAATCCTTGTTGCAAAATCATCCTGTACCCTCAACTTTTTCAGACGGATACTGGTGGTAACTGAGTCTGACTAACCAGTCCTAGAGCCAGTGCTATGTTAAAAGAAACTTAGAATACAGTGAAAACACCTACATACACTAGGGAACATTATGCGTTGGGGTCCCCCTGTGATTAGCATGACCTCCTCTGTAAGCCCCTAGTATATAATAGGGCAGGGGGATTAAAACTACCTCTTAAAACAGGCCACAGGGCGTTTTTGCACACGTTAACTCAGGCCCCGTCCCCTCCCTTCACCACTGTGTAAACACGCCCTGTGTCCGTTTTTAGCTGGGAGATTAAGTTCATTTGAATCCTGAGGGTCCCTAGGGTCCAACTAGCCCACTAGGTACCTCCAGTAAGTGCCACAGAGCTGCGTTGCAGAGAGGTGTAAAAAGTGGCACAGCCTGGACCACCTCTCTGCAATGCAGCTCAGTGGGGCTTACTGGAAGCACTTGGTGGGCTAGTTAGCCCCCAGGGGCCCTCAGTATTGAAGGGTAATTATATCCCCAATTTAAAACGTGCCATAGTGCGTGTTTGCACACGTCACCTCAGGCCCCGTCCCCTCCCTTCACCACTGTGTAAATGCGCCCTGTGGCTGTTCTAAGTTGAGAGATTAAGTCCCCTTGAATCCTAAGGGTCCCTAGGGTCAAACTAGACCACTAGGTACCTCCAGTAAGCGCCACAGAGCTGCGTTGCAGAGACGTGTAAAAAGGGGCTTGGCCTCAGAACACCTGTCTGCAGCGCAGCTCCCTGGCGCATACTGGAGATGCCTGTTGGGCTAGTTGGCCCTCAGGGACCCTCAGTATTGAAGAGGAATTAATTCCCCAACTTACAACTCGCCAGGGGGCGCGTTTGCAGAGTGCTGCAAGGAGGGGGCGTGGCCTCCGGCACGATGCCAGTCTTTCATTTATTTTAATTTTTTAAGAAGGGGGGCTGTGTGGATCCCCTTCTTATTCTAATTTATTGGCCCTGATGACCCCATCCCCCAGAGCCTGTCTCCTAATTATATTTTTTTGACCCCAATCCCCAGGGCCGGCCACTGTTTTTTATTATTTTTAAAAAATATATATTTATAGACACACCTAGGACATGCTGGACAAACCGTACGTACCTATCACCTATCACCATAACGATTTGAGTGATATTCATTAAAAGGCGACTATGCATACAATGAATCCACGTGGAATGTATTTACACCACTAGTGAAGCTCTGACATGTCTGATGCCCTACCGTGCCTAATCCCGGTAGACACCCTTGTCGTTTATTTATACAAACATGGGTAGCTATTGACGGGCACATTTAATACACATGCACACCAAGCCATTCAAAGGGGATTCGACAAAAATTCGACAAAAACTTTGTAAGAAACCCCCCTCACGGTTAATAAAACACACATCCACTGCCGGATGTGTAATACTTTTTATTTTACTCTCTGGAAAGGGGACGAACATCACTTGAGAGTCACAGCGCGCTCCTGGCAGAGCCCAATGCTGTGTTACACCCACCATTGCCTGCCGAGTGCCACACACCTCTGTGTTGTATTCCACTAGCTAGTGCATATGCTATGACACTCTCTAGCCCATGTGCACTGTAACACCACCCCGTGAATATGTCATGCCACACTTGTCTTCGCACGGGTTATATTGCCCCATCTAACGTCCTCGATGCCTATGTTATAACGCACAGTGCTCTGCCATACATATTACAATCTGGGATCCATATCTTTGTCACAGTGCATATGCAACGTTACACTCCCCAGCACATATTTTATATTACAACTTTAGAGACTAGTTAAGTTACACAACACTGCCCTGTGCATATTACACTCCAAGGCGCACATCGCATAGCATGCGCTAGTGCCTGTGCTATCTCACGCTCTCCAATGAATCTGTCATTGCGCACAATGTATTGCATATTATATTTCACGCCCGGTTCATCTTATATCACACTTTTTGGTGCATAGTTTATACCATACACTATATCTAGTTTTCATTTTCAATCGTGCTCTCAGGACTATGTTCTATATAACACTGTGTTCACCTACCCTTTTCACGGGCATTACATTTTGCGATAGGGGGTGGAGGGTCAGGGGGTGTTTCTGCCAAGTGAGCCCGGAGTCACAGTCACAAACGTCCTCTTCTTCCTGAATAAAAGTGAGATTATGCTGCATACTTGTTCATATTTTAAGTAGTTCGCACAGACACACGTTTTAAAAACAATAAAGTTCCTAATACCCGCCTTCTCTGAACAGTTAGCTTGCTACCCCATCCCCCTCCTCCCTATCCTCTGTTGTGTGAATCCATGGACTAGCCTCCTCCCTCCTGCCATGCATGGTCTGATGTGCTGCCACTTCCCTCAATTTAGTATGATGTACCAGTCCCCTCCTCCTGCCCTCCATTGCCCAATTCTATGCCCCATTATTGACCTCCTGCTTAAACTCTATGCTTAGCGTGCTGCCCCTATTCTCCTTCCCCCTGCCCTCCGATGTCTTTGTGCATGCCCCTGCTCCATCCTTTTTGCCCACCATGTTCCATGGACCTGCCTCTCCTATCTAATCTGAGTGTTCTGTTGAGCTGCCACTCCCCTCCCACCTGCCTAGCATTGTCAGATGACTGTAACCTGTCCCTGCCACCTCCACCCTGCCTGTCCACATGCCATGTCCCTATCCTCTTCCTCCTGTCCTACATGGTCCATTGTACTGCCACACCCTTCTGCCCTCCCTGGTCTGTTGTGCTGCAACTGCTCCTCCTGCCTGCCCCGTGCAGTCTGTTGTGAGGCCCCTTCCCCTGAACTTTCTTGTCTGTGCACAGGTCCTGACCCTCCCTTCTATCCTCCATCGTCCTTTGTGCATGCCCCTGCACCCTCCTTCTTGCCCATCATAGCCATTGTGCTGCCACTAACCCTCCCACTTGCCATGCATGGTCTTCTGTGCTGCCATGGCCCCTCCCACCTCCCTGTGTGGTCAGTTAGCTGCCCCTGACCCCCTCCCACCTTCCCTCCATGGTCTGTGTGTATGCCATCACAGTCTAACTGTTGCTCTTCATGGTGTGTCTTGCTTCTAGTGCACATCCTGCCTGACCTCCGTGGCTATGTTGCTGCTCCTGCCCTGCCCCCTTGCCCCCAGCCCTCTGTTTACATGTGCAGACCCCTACTTCCTCCTTCCTGGCTTGTCTGTTCCATTGTAATGCCCCTGATCCGTCCCTCCTGCCCTTTATGGTCTGTTATGCTGCAGCTTTCTCTCCTGTCTGTCCATTATGGTCAGATAGCTACCATTGCCTCTTGCCCCTCTGTTCTCTGTTGTCCATGTGCATGGTCCTGTCCCCTCCCTCTTGCTTTCTATGGATTGTTGTGCTGCACTCCCGTCCCGCATGCCCTGTGTGGTGTATTGTGCTGCTGCAAACCCTGATGCCTGCCCTGCAGGGTCAGTTTGGTGCACCTCTCCATGTCCCTCCTGTCCTCTGTTATCCAAGTCCATGTCCCTACCCCATTTCCTTCCATGATCCAATGTACCATACTTGCGAACATTTTGAACTTGGTAAGAGGGAGATTTTGAAAAAAAACTGGGGTATTGATTTTCCCCTTTGAGTTACATTGAAAAAGAGGAGATTGTAGACAGGAGACAGATCAAATAAAGCCCATTTGAGCTTAAAAACATTGGACATTGCCTGGCTGAATCGGGTCTGTTGGCATGCATGGTTGTACTACCATTGCCTCTTCCTTCTGCCCACAATGGTCTATTACATTGCCACAGCCTCTCTTGCAAGTCCTGTATTGTTGGTTTGTTGCCCCTGCCCCCCTTTCCACTGCCCTCCATAGTTGTGCTGCCACGGCACTTCCTGCCTGCTCAGTGTGGTTAAATTGTTGCCTTTGCACCCTCCTACCTGCCTTCAATTTTCAGAGTGCGTGCCCCTGGCCTCTGCCTCTCAACAGTATCCTAATGAACAACTAGATTGCTAACATTCTATATTTATTACAAAAGTGTGGAACGCCTGACGTCATCTTGATGTAATCAAAACTGTAATACCTAGAGCATTTCCTTTAGAAATTACATATATGAGAGGGTCTTATTGGCATCAAAATTATGGTTAGTGCTCTAAAAGACTAAAATAAGGACATATTTTCTGAGTTTTCAAATAGCGACAAAGCACTTTTAAATTATTTGTTATCTTTATGTTTTTTTATCCAGTAGACCACTTGATTAAATGTTGCACTTAGGGGAGAGGATGTGGTGTTACTTCCAGAACTGCAGACTTTGCAACTGGGGAACCAGGTTGGAGTTTCTGCTTCAGCTCGACATTCTGTGATTCTGGTCAAATCACTTAGTCTCCCCATGTCTACAACCAAAATGAATTTGTTCTTGTGTGATGTAACCAATGCTCATGTAAAGCACTCCAATACCTGGCAAGTCTGCACTATATAACACTGCAAAAACACAAAATAATAACACTTCTGTCATTGGGCTATATTTGGGCTACATCTGGGTGATTTTGGGCTACATTTGGGCTCTTTTGTCTCCGGTGGCCATCTTGGGAGATTTATTTGTTATGAAGTTTCCTAATTTCCTCATGTACTGCAGTCTCCTCAGTAGGAAATGCTCTCAGTTTTTTACTTTGATTCCATCATGAAGGTATTCAGATATGTCACACATTTGCCATAAATTCTGAAAGTTAGCACTCTAGTTGCTCATTAGATCACTGTAGTAAAACTACTGTTCACCATGGAAGTCTGCTCCAGGTATTAAAAGTGCATGTTTCAGTCTGCATGTCAGAATTTTTTAATGAAATAGAAGAGGATTTGAGAAGTCACTCAAAATGTGCCCTCATTTTCTTTCTTCAGCATTA
This sequence comes from Triturus cristatus, assembly GCF_964204655.1. NCBI lineage: Eukaryota > Metazoa > Chordata > Amphibia > Caudata > Salamandridae > Triturus > Triturus cristatus. Next base: position 1,176,292,698 of record NC_140589.1, on the reverse strand, counting down.
ATCATAATTTCTATGGCAAAATGAACCCCCTCATTGTGTTCCTTTTTAAATTAAATATTTAAGTGTTACCAGTTTATTCCAATCAAGATGGCTTCAGGTGTGCCATACTTTTGTCATAATGAAGACAGTAAGCGCTCTAGTTGTTTTTAAGAACACTCTGGGACATTCTGTCATTGGGCTATACTTGGGCTACATCTGGGTGATATTTGGGCTGCATTTGGGCTCTTTTGTCTCTGGTGGCCATCTTGGGAGACTTATTTGTTATGAAGTTTCCTAATTTCCTCATTTACTGCAGTCTCCTCAGTAGGAAATACTTTCAGTTTTTTTACTTTGATTCCATAAAGAAGGAATTCAGATGTGTCACACATTTGCCATAAATTCAGAATATTAGCACTCTTTTTGCTCATTAGATCACTGTAGTAAAGCTACTGCTCACCAAGGGAAAACTGCTGCTGGTATTGAAAGTGCATGTTTCAGTCTGCATGTCAGAATTTTTTAATGAAATAAAAAAGGATTTCAGAAGTCAAAATGTGCCCTAGTTTTTCTTTCTGCAGCACTAATCATACTTGTTATGGAAAAATGAACCCCCTCATTTTGTTCCTTTTTAAATTAAATGTTTTAAGAGTTACCACTTTAATCCAAGCAAGATGGCTTCAGGTGTGCCATACGTTTATCATAAGTAGGACTGTTAGCGCTCTAGTTGTTCTTTGGAACACTCTGGGAAGCTGCAGTAGAACACAAAGGAATCAACCCACAGTCTCTGCCCTTGTTGGATGTACATGTTTTACTGAGAATGTCACACTTCATTCTCACATGACTGAGAAAGATAATGTGAATTTACAGAAAATAAGCTCTCAGTTTAGCTTATAGATCACCTTCCAAACCTCTGTGGGAATAGCATGAGAAAATATTTTTCTCTCAATCATGATATCCCAGCAGAAGGCTTTTTCACATGGTGAAATCACCTTAGAACATACCACAATTCCTAAAATGAGTATGGTACCATCAACAAATGATTTATAATGTAACTAAAGTCTTAAAACCTTCTATTAACTGCAATGCTTTTTAATGAGGTGCTATCATGTATATTGGTCCCAAGATGGCTGCCAACACTTCTTGGATGAAGTGCTGACAGCCAATCAGATCTCAGGATGAGATGTGTGGTTAGGCTCCGAACACATATATATATGATTTTACTTTTGATTTTCTCAGGAACTACTGAACAGATTGACACCAGACCTGCAAAAGGCACTTCCCTGAGCTGAGGACTACCTCTCTGTCAAATTTCAAGTAATTCTGTTCAGCCGTTCGGGCTGTACCTTGGACTAAAGGTCCCTATGGAAAATTGCATGGGGAAAACGTGTTTTAGGACCCCCCTTTTTTCTCAGCCCCCGCTTGATGAATCCTCCCGAGACTGTCAGGGTAGGAGCGGAGCGGAGCGCCCCACCTATTTTGAAAATTTCGCGAGGATTCGTCAACCGGCGCCAAAGTTATTCCAAATAGAATGTTGCGGATCTCCTATGGAAACACGGTCCTAACTATAACTATCTACTGGCGACCGCCAGTAGATAATATATATATATATATCTCCAAACGTTGCCCTGCAAGTAGGTCCGCACTCCAAATCAGGTAGGTTGCACAACAACTTTTATTCAAGATAAAGCGAGCATTTTAGTCCAAGATTCTCCCTTTTCCCACTGCCTGACGCGTTTCAGAGATACAATCTTCTTTTTCAAAGGCAATGCGAAGTTTCCAACTTTTCCAGCCACAATTCCGCCATCACTCTCTGTTGTTTTTCAGCCTCCTGTGCGCTCATTCATGGCTTTCATTTCATTAGTTAATTAGGCACTGGTGTGTTCGTGCAAGGCATTGCGGTATTTGTGGTCTTTCAACATTTATTTCCCTCCAATGGGTTTATGAGCAAACTGCGTTATTTTCAAAACAAGGAGCAGCCCTCAGGTGGGCTTTGGACTGACAGTCCAGCTTTCATCAAATTAAAGTACCTGTATTTGCCATGGTCGATCTGGAATCATTACAAACCCAGGTCTCTTCATTTATGGGTGGTGCGTCGACCTCACGGCTGGACCTGCCGTGTAAATATCTCCAAACGTTGCCCTGCAAGAAAGTCCGCACTCCAAATCAGGTAAGTTGCACAACAACTTTCATTCAAGATAAAGCGAGCATTTTAGTCCAAGATTCTCCCTTTTCCCACTGCCTGACGCGTTTCAGAGATACAATCTCCTTTTTCAAAGGCGATGCGAAGTTTCCAACTTTTCCAGCCACAATTCCACCTTCACTTTCTGTTGTCTTCAAGCCTCCTGTGCGCTCATGAACGGCTTTCATTTCATTAGTTAATTAGGCACTGGTTTGTTGGCATAGGGCATTTACACGGCAGGTCCAGCCGTGAGGTCGACGCACCACCCATAAATGAAGGGACCTGGGATTGGAATGATTCCAGATCGACGATGGCAAATACAGGTACTTTAATTTGATGAAAGCGGGACTTTCAGTCCAAAGCCCTGCGGAGGGCTGCTCCTTGTTTTGAAAATAACGAAGTTTGCACATAAACCCATTGGAGGGAAATAAATGTTGAAAGACCACAAATACCGCAATGCCTTGCACAAACACACCAGTGCCTAATTAACTAATGAAATGAAAGCCATGCATGAGCGCACAGGAGGCTTGAAAACAACAGAGAGCAAAAGCCGAATTGTGGCTGGAAAAGTTGGAAACTTCGCATTGCCTTTAAAAAAGGAGATTGTATCTCTGAAACGCGTCAGGCAGTGGGAAAAGGGAGAATCTTGGACTAAAATGCTCGCTTTATCTTGAATAAAAGTTGTTGTGCAACTTACCTGATTTGGAGTGCGGACTTACTTGCAGGGCAACGTTTGGAGATATTTACACGGCAGGTCCAGCCGTGAGGTCGACGCACCACCCATAAATGAAGGGACCTAGGTCTGTAATGATTCCAGATCGACGATGGCAAATACAGGTACTTTAATTTGATGAAAGAGGGACTTTCAGTCCAAAGCCCACCGGAGGGCTGCTCCTTGTTTTGAAAATAACGAAGTTTGCACATAAACCCATTGGAGGGAAATAAATGTTGAAAGACCACAAATACCGCAATGCCTTGCACGAACACACCAGTGCCTAATTAACTAATGAAATGAAAGCCGTGCATGAGCGCTTGAAAACAACATAGATTGAAGGCGTAATTGTGGCTGGAAAAGTTGGAAACTTTGCATCGCCTTTGAAAAAGGAGATTGTATCTCTGAAACGCGTCATCCAGTGGGGAAAGGGAGAATCTTGGACTAAAATGCTCGCTTTATCTTGAATAAAAGTTGTTGTGCAACTTACCTGATTTGGAGTGCGGACTTTCTTGCAGGGCAACGTTTGGAGATATTTACACGGCAGGTCCAGCTGTGAGGTCGACGCACCACCCATACCCCTTTTTACAGCTCTCTGCAATACAGCTCTGTGATGCTTAATGGAGGTACCTGGTGGGCTAGTTGGACCCCAGGGACCCTCAGGATTCGAGGGGACTTAATCCCCCAACTTAAATTGTGCCATGGGGCGTGTTTACACAGTGGTGAAGGGAGGGGGCGGGCCCGAGGTGACATGTGCAAACACACCCTGTGGTGCTTTTCCAGTTGGGGAATTAATTCCCCTTCAATCCTGAGTGCCCCTGGGGGCCAACTACCTCACCAGGTACCTCCAGTAAGCGCCACAGACCTGCGTTGCAGAGAGGTGTTTCAGGCAAAGCCCCTTTTTTTACACCTCTCTGCAACACAGCTCTGTGGTGCAAACTGGAGGTACCTATTGGGCTAGTAGGACCCCAGGGACCCTCAAGATTCGAGGGGACTTAATCCCCCAACTTAAAACGTGCCATGGGGTGTGTTTACACAGTGGTGAAGGGAGGGAGCGGGGCCTAATGTGACATGTGCAAACACGCCCTGTGGCGCGTTTAAAGTTGGGGAATTAATTCCCCTTCAACTCTGAGGGCCTCTGGGGGCCAACTAGCTCACCAGGTGCTTCCAGTAAGCGCCACTGCGCTGCGTTGCCGAGAGATGCTCCAGGCCATGCCCCTTTTTACACCTCTCTGCAATGCAGCTCTTTGGCGCTTATTGGAGGTACCTGGTGGGCTAGTTGGACCGAAGGGACCCTCAGGATTCAAGGGGACTTAATCTCCTAACTTAAAATGGCCACAGGGCGTGTTTGCACACATGTCACCTCAGGCCCCCCCTCCCTTCACTACTGTGCAAACACGCCCATGGCGCATTTTAAGAGGTAGTTTTAATTCCCCTGCCCTATTATGTACTGGGGACTTACAGAGGAGGTCATGCTAATCACAGGGGTACCCCAACGCAGGGGACTTACAGAGGAGGTCATGCTAATCACAGGGGTACCCCAACGCATAATGTTCCCTAGTGTATGTAGGTGTTTTCACTGTATTCTAAGTGTCTTTTAGCATAGCACTGGCTCTAAGCCTGGTTAGTCAGAGTCAGTTACCACCAGTACCCATCTGAAAAAGTTGTGGGTACGGCATGATTTTGCAACAAGGCCTCTTTCTGCTCCTCTGTTGGTTCTTTCCGGACATGTCTTGCTTCTTCCTGCACTTTTCTTCGTCTTTGTGGACTTCTGTTGCCTCTTTCTGCATTTCTTTTGCTTCTTTCTGTGCGTTTTCTCTTCTTTCTTCAGATGTCCAACCTCTGTAGGCATAGTTAGAAACTAGCATTTAAAAAACCTTACAAATTCACTTAAAAAACCATAGGTTTCAGGCACGTTATAGTTAGAAATTAGCATTTAAAAAACCTTTGAAATTTACTGAAAAAACCATAGGTTTCAGGCACGTTATAGTTAGAAATTAGCATTTAAAAAACCTTTGAAATTCACTGAAAAAACCATAGGTTTTAGGGAAAGTTATAGTTCGTTGGACATTTCACTCTTACAAAACCCGTGAAATTCGCCTGTTATAGTAAGGTCAGCTAACTATAACTCGCGCCCCCGCAATGCACTGCTGATGACGTCACATATTACATCACTCATGACATGGTCAGTGACATCACTGATGACATCATCCATGTTATAATTTCATGCATCTTCTCAAACCCTAACATAACTTTAGATACACCCACTCTAAATTACAGACTTTCATTCTCAAAACCATAGACCCTCCAACACCAATAACTACATACCCACTCACTGATTCTTAGGTCTACAGATACATCCACTCACTCACCCATACAGTCACTGATACTTATGATCACTCAGTACAGGACTATCATATGCACTCATACACCTATATAGACACTCACACACCGCCACTCATCCACAGAGGTACTCACACACCTAGTCAGTCATGCAAATAATTATTCACACTCCCCTTTGCTCACCTATACAGTTATACACACACCAGCTCACTTAGTCATTCAAATACTAGCACATTCTTACGTTCTTATACAATCACTGATACAAGCAAACACTCATCCATGCAGCCACTCTCACAATCACACACTCTCACTTATAGACATTTATATACTCTAACCCACATATATACTGCCTTTTATATATGTAGTTACTTACACATGTACAAATGAGAGATACATTCACTCACTAACACACCCATACACACACTCACCCACCTATACAGTCAATCACAGATGAACACTTCAAACTATGCACCCAGTGAATCACCCACTCACACATCTTTGCACAGAGTCACACACACCCCACCCATACAAACACTCAGGCACCCATACAGATACTCAGACAACCAATCAATAACTCATATAGACACTTATGTAGTTATTCACAAACCCATGCAGTCACTTACAAACCAACGGACAGACGGATACAGAGATTCACACAGTTCAGTCACTAACCTATGCATTCAGTAACATATGTTTAACTACTCACTCATAGAGTCAGTCACGCACCTAGGAAAACATCCATTCAGACACTTAAACACCCACTCATTCTTCAATACGCCTTTACCTATATATATTAAACATATTTACACTTTACACAAAAACACACATTAAGCAATACACAATTAATTAGTCATTTATACAGTTAGTCACACACCTACTTAATTATCCATCCTGAGTGTTATACAATCATTCATTCTTCAATACACATATTTAAACTTTACAGAAACACACATTCACTGGATGATGTCATCAGTGATGTCATTTTTGATGTCATGAGTGATGTCATGAGTGATGTCACTGACCATGTCATGAGTGATGTTACATGTGACGTCATCAGCAGTGCATTGCGGGGGCACGAGTTATAGTTAGCTGAACTAACTATAACGGGGGAATTTCAATGGTTTTGCACGAGTAAAATGTCCGACTAACTATAACTTTCCCTAAAACCTGTGGTTTTTTCAGTGCATATATATATATATATGTGTATATATATATATATATATATATATATATATATTCACTGAAAAAACCATAGGTTTCACACATGTTATAGTTAGCTGGACATTTCACTCGTAAAAAACCAATGAAATTCCCCAGTTATAGTTAGTGCAGGCAACTATAACTCACGCGACCGCAATCCTCTGCTGATGATGTCAAATATTACATCACTGATGACATATGTGTCTTTATGAAAAATAAATATTTGTAATATATGTATAGCTAAAGATACAGTATTAGCATCAACAGAGGATTGCGGTCGCGTGAGTTATAGTTGCCTGCACTAACTATAACGGGGGAATTTCATTGTTTTTTTACGAGTGAAATGTCCAGCTAACTATAACATGTGTGAAACCTATGTTTTTTTCAGTGAATTTGAACGGTTTTTTAAATGCAAATTTTTTTTTGAGATTTTTGGTAAACCTATGTATAAAATAATATATGTACTATATCCTGCATTATGGAATGGTTATTTTTTTTTTAATGCATTTTTTTCCGTGCGCGTACGGTAAGCTGACGCTACGCGCTCCGTACGTCATAAGTACGGTGCGCTTACGTGATACGATGCGCGTACGGTAGGCTGACGCTACGCACTCCGTACATCATAAGTACAGTGCGCTTACGTGATACGTACGTGACGTACGCGTACACGCACGCGCGTTGCGCGGAAGCAACGTCGCGGTTACGCAGGGGCGTGTAATGCGCATGCGCGAGTGCGTCTTACGTACGTGCTCCGTAAGCGCTCCGTAAGCGTCATGTTTGCGCATGCGTACTTGTTTACGAGCGCGTACCGTAAGCTTACGGAGCGCGCACGGTAGGTCATGTGATCCACAAAGAACACTTTTCATTGGTTGAAACTACTTTCAGTTCCAGAAACTTCCCACACCACACCCATTCCCCTCATTACTGCTTGAGATCCCCCTAGGAGAAGGAGCTGAATTGACATTGAGATACAATGGCAGAGCAGCAGACCTCTTCTGAGAGTGAGCCTAGCAGCACCATCATCAGACAGAGCAGGAGGAAACAAAAGGATTCTTTTGTGTGGGAGTATTTTACTTTTCCAGAGGGGCAGAAAAAGGTCAATGCTCCATTGGTCACTTGCACACTTTGTGACCGTGTTTTATCTAGAGGAGATCCAAGGAAGAAGTATTCCTTTGGAAATCACTCTATGAAGAGACACCTTAGGGATAAACATCCCAGGACCTTTGCTCGACATACTGAAGAAAACTCTTGAGTAAGTCACCGGAGCCCAACCTCAGAAGCTCAGCCGAGTACATCATCGGCAGCTCAGCTGAGCCCTTCCTCTGAGGTGGGAGCATCACCTTCTTCTGCTCCTCTGGACATTAACCCTCGATTTCGGAGGGTTTCAATGAGGTGTACAACGTGTTGTGGTCTTATTGTTTTTTGGGGAGACCAGTGTTTCCCTTATTAACAATAAGATAGACCAGCACGTTTGTAGACGCTCATAATATTCCCATTCTTTCTTTCCTCCATCCCTGTATTAACCCAACGGCTCTTTTAAGAGCCAACCTTACCTCACAATTTTTTTATTTTTTTTTAAGCTTTCCTTTTTGAAATTTTTCTTTAGCCGTGCGCGCACGGTACACGTAATCGCGGAATAGGTACGTGAAGTTCGCGGAATTTACCCTCGCAGAATTTCTCCGTTTACGCCGTGCGCGTAAGCTATGCGCATTCGGCGATTTTTCGAAAAAAAATTAAAATTAATTTTTGCCCTTGGGGGTCCTTCTGGGACCCCTGACAAAGGCTAGGGGGTCAGGAACTGTCCACCCTGCCCCCTTTTCACGTTCTCCACCTTTGTTTTTCACCCCCTCAGACTGCGAGAGACAAAATGGCGGCCGACACTTCCTGGTTTCGACCGATTCGAATGTTTACTGAGATCTAACAACCAATCAGAATCGCGCTCGTGCACGGCGGCGTGCGCGTACGGTAAGCTTACGGTACGTGCTCGGAGCGCGCCCATAGATATATATACCCGGGACATGTATCGGGTCTAGAGATCATCAGTCCAACAAGTACTTACTTGCACCCACTGGGGTGAACCACTCAAGAACTTCGTGTTAGAGATCATCAGTTCAACAAGTACTTACTTGCACCCATTGGGGTGAACCACTCAAGAACTCCATGTACCAGCTTCCCCAGGGGCGACCCGGAGGAGGGGCTAGCGGAGTGCGGTCCATTGCGATTGTTTCTACAAATATGGCTCCCTTGAGCTTTGAGCTGACGAGCTCCTGGACGACGCACCTGCGTGCCTGTGCGGGCAACAAGGCCTTTGACGGTTGTTTGGCGGCCCTCTTTTCCACCCCTAACTATTTTCTCTACTGAGGAGGGAAGTTATCCCGAAACCCGAGCCATGTCTCGGGCGATATTCTAAAACCCGGGACATGTATCGGGTCTAGAGATCATCAGTCCAACAAGTACTTACTTGCACCCACTGGGGTGAACCACTCAAGAACTTCGTGTTAGAGATCATCAGTTCAACAAGTACTTACTTGCACCCATTGGGGTGAACCACTCAAGAACTCCATGTACCAGCTTCCCCAGGGGCGACCCGGAGGAGGGGCTAGCGGAGTGCGGTCCATTGCGATTGTTTCTACAAATATGGCTCCCTTGAGCTTTGAGCTGACGAGCTCCTGGACGACGCACCTGCGTGCCTTTGCGGGCAACAAGGCCTTTGACGGTTGTTTGGCGGCCCTCTTTTCCACCCCTAACTATTTTCTCTACTGAGGAGGGAAGTTATCCCGAAACCCGAGCCATGTCTCGGGCGATATTCTAAAACCCGGGACATGTATCGGGTCTAGAGATCATCAGTCCAACAAGTACTTACTTGCACCCACTGGGGTGAACCACTCAAGAACTTCGTGTTAGAGATCATCAGTTCAACAAGTACTTACTTGCACCCATTGGGGTGAACCACTCAAGAACTCCATGTACCAGCTTCCCCAGGGGCGACCCGGAGGAGGGGCTAGCGGAGTGCGGTCCATTGCGATTGTTTCTACAAATATGGCTCCCTTGAGCTTTGAGCTGACGAGCTCCTGGACGACGCACCTGCGTGCCTGTGCGGGCAACAAGGCCTTTGACGGTTGTTTGGCGGCCCTCTTTTCCACCCCTAACTATTTTCTCTACTGAGGAGGGAAGTTATCCCGAAACCCGAGCCATGTCTCGGGCGATATTCTAAAACCCGGGACATGTATCGGGTCTAGAGATCATCAGTCCAACAAGTACTTACTTGCACCCACTGGGGTGAACCACTCAAGAACTTCGTGTTAGAGATCATCAGTTCAACAAGTACTTACTTGCACCCATTGGGGTGAACCACTCAAGAACTCCATGTACCAGCTTCCCCAGGGGCGACCCGGAGGAGGGGCTAGCGGAGTGCGGTCCATTGCGATTGTTTCTACAAATATGGCTCCCTTGAGCTTTGAGCTGACGAGCTCCTGGACGACGCACCTGCGTGCCTGTGCGGGCAACAAGGCCTTTGACGGTTGTTTGGCGGCCCTCTTTTCCACCCCTAACTATTTTCTCTACTGAGGAGGGAAGTTATCCCGAAACCCGAGCCATGTCTCGGGCGATTTTCTAAAACCCGGGACATGTATCGGGTCTAGAGATCATCAGTCCAACAAGTACTTACTTGCACCCACTGGGGTGAACCACTCAAGAACTTCGTGTTAGAGATCATCAGTTCAACAAGTACTTACTTGCACCCATTGGGGTGAACCACTCAAGAACTCCATGTACCAGCTTCCCCAGGGGCGACCCGGAGGAGGGGCTAGCGGAGTGCGGTCCATTGCGATTGTTTCTACAAATATGGCTCCCTTGAGCTTTGAGCTGACGAGCTCCTGGACGACGCACCTGCGTGCCTGTGCGGGCAACAAGGCCTTTGACGGTTGTTTGGCGGCCCTCTTTTCCACCCCTAACTATTTTCTCTACTGAGGAGGGAAGTTATCCCGAAACCCGAGCCATGTCTCGGGCGATATTCTAAAACCCGGGACATGTATCGGGTCTAGAGATCATCAGTCCAACAAGTACTTACTTGCACCCACTGGGGTGAACCACTCAAGAACTTCGTGTTAGAGATCATCAGTTCAACAAGTACTTACTTGCACCCATTGGGGTGAACCACTCAAGAACTCCATGTACCAGCTTCCCCAGGGGCGACCCGGAGGAGGGGCTAGCGGAGTGCGGTCCATTGCGATTGTTTCTACAGATATATATATTGATTTAAATGCTATTTTCTCAGGAAATACTGAAGGCACATCCCTGACCTGAGGGCTACCTCTCTGCTAAATTTCAAGTAATTCTGTTCAGCCGTTCGGGCTGTAGCTCGGACCTAAAGGTCCTATGGAAAAATGCATGGGGAAAACGCGTTTTGGGACCCCCATTTTTCTCAGCCCCCGCTTGACGAATCCCCCCGAGACTTTCAGGGTAGGAGCGGAGCGGAGCGCCCCACGTATTTTGAGAATTTCGCGAGGATTCGTCAATCGGCGCCAAAGTTATTCCAAATAGAATGTTGCAGATTTCCTATGGAAACACGGTCCTAACTATAACTATCTACTGGCGACCGCCAGTAGATAATATATATATATATATATATATATATATATATATTACATGCAATAAAACTTACCTTTAATACTTACCAAAATGCTTACATTTTAAAGTAATTTTTTTACTGCGAGTATACCTTTACCTTTAATGCATTTACAACAAAAAAAAATCACATAATAAATACTATTTTAGAAAACCGTTTTCTAAACTCATTTTGTTTTTTTTAAAAAACACTCTACAAAGCCATATATAATATGGCCATCTACCATTTTATCAATAGTAATGCATCTGTCATATACAAAAGAGTGCCATCTACTGGCCAGAGGTAGTTGTAGATGCATTAGTGGTAAGAACATTCAGGTTCAGGTCGTTGTTAAACAGTCGTGGTTGAGGCCCTTCATTGTGAATGAGTCAATCAATCAATCAAAAAGACCTTTATTCGAATTACTTGAATTCATAAAAGTACAGACATAAAAAAGAAACAATTCATTGATACAATATACATAATACAATTTTTAAAATTTTTAAAAGGGAACTAAGACAGCAATCTTTCAAGGGTTTTCCATCATATTGCGTACACGGATTATTAGTCTTAAAAAGGTACTGGTACGAAAGGTCAGTTCCTCTGTATCCAGGGAGAGTAACATCAAGCGAGACTCCTCCAAGGAGAGGGGTCTTTGTTTTCTAAAATAGGGTGTTAAAAACCAATTAATATATTTTAAATAAAATTTGCAAAAAAATAAAAAATGCAGATCATTCTGTTTGCTGGTACCGTCACAGGGGCAAGGGTTACATTCTGTAGTGTGATTATAACCCAAAGGAAAGCCCAGCAAAAATTTTATAGAACCTGCCCTTAATCGAAATAACAAAGACCTCTCCCAACTAGACATAGGCAAGGTAAGATAGAGTGGGAGGGGTTGCCTGGACAGATCATCCTCCATGTATCTGACAACAGTTGATTTGGATATTTCCCTTTCCATCCTTTCAGTTTCAAAAAGTGCGTATAGTGCTTGTTTGACCTCAACCTTATCTTGACATCCGATTCTGGAGGGATCTGAAAAGAGATCTCCTTTATTCACGGCGCTTAGTAATTTTAGGACCCCAGCAAGCCATGGGATTAAGAGGCCGTGGTCACATTTAAGACAATCTTTAATTATGTCTTGTGTTAAAGAGGCAGCATTGTTCCTCCAGATTCTCAGCCAAAATAAAGCTGGTCTACATCTGATAAAATCGCTAATATAAGGGAGGTTCAGCTCTTTGTGACAAATAAATTCGGAGGACGAGAATGGGGCACCCAGTACTTTCCTACAGAAACGTGTCTCTTCTCGTTGGATACCGGGGGTTTTAACAGAGCCCCAAACTTCCGCCCCATAAGTGGCAACAGGGATACACTGTAATCTAAAAACTTTTAAGATAGCACTGGTTGCACCTAATTTTTTAGGGCGTGGAAGACTCAATATTGAGTTGATGGCCTTCGAGAACTTACTCATGGCGTGGGCAGAATGCCCACTCCATGAGTTGTTCGCAGCGAAGGCCACCCCAAGATATATAAAAGAATTTACATAGTCAAGTTTGTCAGACCCGATATGGATAGCATTAAGTTTCCGTTTTCCGGGTCCACATGACATAACGAAAGATTTTTTAAAGTTCACACGCAGATCTAATCCCTCCATATGATGGACAAAGTTTTCCACAAGTAAACGGAGGGCATTAGGGGTGCGGGCCATAAGGACCGCATCATCTGCGTATAACAAGACTGGCAGGGGATGCCCCAAGACAGTTGGGACATCTCTAGTTACTTGTTTTAAAACCTTTGCTATGTCATTGATGTAAATAATAAACAGCAGGGGTGCTAAAACGCACCCCTGTCTAACCCCCCTACCAATTTTTATGGCTCCGGAAACTTCGCCCCCCGACCCAATTCTAACTTGAGCCCTAAGGTCAGTATGGAGGTGCGCCAAAAAATGCACTAGGGGCTCGTCCAGTCCATAGTTGAGAAGCATGGGCCACAGTTTGGATCTGTTTACCAGATCAAACGCAGATGAAAGATCCATAAAGGCGAGGTATATAGGGGACGATCGAGCAACGGTATACTTATCAATTATTAGTTTTAAATTCAGACATTGCTCGACCGTGCCCACCCCGCTCCTAAATCCCATCTGGCATGGATCCAGCAGGTCAGAATCTTCCGCCCACTCTACCACCCTATTATAAATGACTCGTCCAAGTATTTTTAGAGTGTTGTCCAAGAGCGAGATCGGGCGATAGTTAGCTGGGTCTGACCTATCGCCCTTTTTATAAATTGGGACAATAATACTGGAAGACCACGTCATAGGGATAGGCGCTCTTGTCAGACTGTTAAAAACATTGTGTAAAATTGGTGCCCATAGATCTGGACTGTGCTTTATAATATCTATGGGAAGGCCGTCTGGTCCAGGGGCCTTGTTGCTAAGACTCTCTCTGACGGCTATCATCACCTCGGAATGATCGATCCGCAAATCTCGCAGCTGTCCCAAATCTGGAGTATTTGTTTCTTCAAAAGGGCCAGCATATATATTCGAAAAGTGGGCTTCCCAAGTGTTGCTGGTTATATTGCAGCCAATTGGGGATAAATGTTTACCCGTGTCGCGCATTTTCCTGACTGCGGTCCAAAATGGTCCACTGCTCTTCATATTAGCGCTGACAACCAGGGACTCCCATTGTTCCATCAAAAGTGCCGCTTTTCTTTCAGCTATTTTTTGTTTATAAAGTTTCCTAGCTGATTGTACCTCCACTATATTCCTTGGCTTGATGGTTAGTACCCTGCGCAGTTCCCTGTTTGCCATGGAACAGGCGGAGTCGAACCATCTTGGGTCTTTTGCCTTAGTGTGAATGAGTCATTGTAAAGGTCGTTTCCCGCTGGGCTTTTCTGGGCTTACTTGCATCCACCCATCTACTTTGTCTGTGTCGCTGTGATGGTCTAAGCTTGGGATAAGAGAGTTGGAGCGGGACCGTGGGGCAGTACCCAGGAATCTAGGAGGAGATCCTGGGGCAAATGACTATAGTTAGTTGGTGTTAGGGAGCCTGGCAGTCCTTGGCAGTCAGTTGTATTAGAGAAAATTGCTAGGTATGCGCCCTTCAGGAACTTAAACTTTAAGGAGAATTTGGGTTGGGTATCAGAGCCCTGAGTGGCAGTAGTCTGGGGGAAGCCTACGTTTGAACCCCTGCAGTGGAGACCATCTGGCCTTCCCTGACCTCACAGTGCCGGTGGAGTTGGTTGATGTGCATAGTTTTTAAAGCTGTTCCCTCAGGGGCAGGCTCAGTTGAATGGGCTTGCGGGCCTTGATGATCAGGGAGTGATCTGGGAGGGATTCAGGAGCTAGTGAAAGTGAGGGCAGTTCTTCCGGTTACTGTGCCTTTCAGTGGGTCCGGTTTTAGGCTCTAGGCCTGCCCCTAGGGTCTTCTGCTTCCAGGCCTGTTTCTAGGCTTTGTATTGTCCATGCAGGGTCTTTTGGGGGTCTTTAAAGAGTCCGAGAGGTCTTAGAGGTGTAACGGTTCTCCTTGTGTCTTTAAACCTTGCTGTAGTTGTGGTTAGTTACTTTGATGGCTTTAGTTAGTTCAGCTAGGTTAGTAGCTCTAGTGGTGTGGGGCAGTGCAGCAGGATGTACAGGAGATGGAAACTGGTGCCTTGGTGGCCCACAGCACTAGCTGTTGAAGAGCAGGAGATGGCAAAGAGCAGAAGGCACACATGTGCCTGGAAAGGAGCTCACCCGGGGCCACAAGCCGCACCTGACCTAGTGTACTAGATGGTCTTTCTGGGGAAAGTATGAAAGTTGGTCAGACTTTTTTTTAGAACAAATCATAGCTTGAGGCTCAAATAGATCATAGCTCGAGGCTGCTTCAGTCCAAACACCTCCCAAAGCATGACTATGATAGGCTTCTTTTTATGGTAGGCAGCTGCATGCATTGCCTTTCCCACTACTATTAATATTTCATCTCCAAAGTATGGGTGATTTAACTCATAAGGCGAGGATATTGAGTTGACTTGTACTCCTGTCCTCAAGAGACTTGGCTCCACCAGCCAAGATGTCAAATCATGGAGAACAGTTCCTAAAAGAAGATTCAGGCACTGTTCTAGAAGGGCACGTTAGATATGGTCCATCCAAGAAACTATAGGAGGGCATCTACAATTTACTCATATTCTTATAGCAATTTTGATTCTGCCATACATATGTATGTAATTATTTAATTTATGTATTTACATGAGCAGTCAGACATTTCTTACATGAATGATGTACATAAGGATGAAAGAAAATGTAGTTTGATTGGCAGAAAATATAGACAACATGAACCAGATAAAGGGATTGAGACAATGTACCAATATACTGCTTGTGATGGATGGAGAACGAAACAAGACAACACTTCAGACCTTATTACGAGTCTGGCAGTCTATGGACTGACAGACTTTCATGGGCGTGTTGGTGGTGGTTCGACCGCCAAACTTATAATACAGCAGTTGGACTGGCATTTCACCGATGCAACCACCAGGGAACCACGTTCCCTGGGAGAGGTGCGGTGGTCATGGGCTCAGAATTTTTTTGTATTTTTCTGGTGAAGCCCTAAGTGTGACGGTCATGCTCAGATGTGAGTCCCACGATCACTGTGCCACCTGAACCAAGCTGCACCTGAATTAACGGACCCAATTACTCTAAAAATGGTCTTGGATTACTTCTGTTCTGCTTTAGTGAGGACCTGGCTTGGCAGTTCTGACTGGACGGTTCCTATTGGAGCAGGACCATTGCTGATTTGCATGTCTAAACTGAGGTGGCATAGTGGGCAAAAAATGTAATCAGATATGGCCCTGAGTAATTGTCAGTGGATGATATTAATTCAAGCATCCCTTAGTCTTATGGAAAAGAAGTCGTTAATTTTCCTGCTGTTTAGTAATAGAAGATCCACCATGACAGGTCCTCACCATCGACAATGGAACAACATATCAAAGGTTGATTGGGTTTACACCCTCCACAAAGAACCAACCTCGGCAGTCAAGCCACCTAGCCAACAACTTTAATGACTAGATCACAGCCTGAGTCAGCAACCCGGCCCCTCAGAAAAAGGGCCAAGTTGTAAGAATTTGAATTCAGGCAGGCTGGTACACAGAGGCATTCAGATTGACCCAGTGGCACGGAAAACAACTAGAACAGTGATGGAGGGCCAAGAAGAAGTTGTCAAGGACATGTTCAAATTCACCCAGAGGTGCTAAGACCAGCAAATCAAGACAACCAAAGGAAAGGCACTATCCGATGAAATCCACAGCAGCTCTAACAGCAGCAAAGACATTGTTGCAATCATTGCTGACTTCACCACTCCAGAAATTACTTCCAGAAATGTTACACCATCCACAGAACTATGCAACAACTGCTCAGACTTTTCCAGAAGCAAAATCACAGCCATCTACAGCAACTTTGACCCACAACTGGACTCCATAAACCTTGCAATATTTCTCCCAGTATCAGACAAACTGAACACCTTGATCACACCATCACCACAGATTAAACCACAGCAATCATGAAGACCATCCACTCCGGGGCCCTGCCAGTCTGTTTGCCCCCTCCATGCCTTCCAAAAATGTTCAATCCCCATCAGCAAAGTGTTAACCCCATCCTCAACACCTCCTTCATAGCTGTCACTTTCCCAGAAAACTTGGAAGCACACAGCCATCAACGCCTCTTGAAGAAACCCTCAGCTGACTGAGCTCTCAAACTACTGGCTGTACCATATTCAGGAAAGTCTTAGAAGGAGCGATCAACAGATGCCTCGCTGACCACCTCACCAACCACCAGTGCCTTGCGACCACACAATCAGGATTCAGACTAAACTACAATACAGAGACTACCCTCATCACAGCTGCAGCCAACATCTGGATGATCCTTGACAGATAGAAAAACACAGCCCTCATCCTATTTGACAGTCTATGACAGTCTCCCATCCTATCCTCATCAAACTAATCCATGAGACTGCATCCAAGGAGCCACGCTCCGATGGATCTGCATTTATTACCAGGAGCACCCAAGCGGTCAGCATGCCACCATACTTCTCAGAAGCAAGGGAACTCATTTGTGGAGTCCCGCAGGATTCCTTGCCCAAACCTCTTCAGCATGTACATGACTCCAGTGGGAGACTTCATTTGCATACATAACATCAACATAGTCACCTACACAGATGAGACACAACTGATAATGTCCCTCTCAGGCAAAATACCCAGCACCAGGATAAAGTTCAACATGTGAATGACCACATTGGCCACCAGGATGAAGGTCAACTGCCTCAACCTGCATATAGACAAAACCGAAGTGGTGATCTTTGGAAAAGTTTTCTCACAGTAGAACTCCACCTGGTGGCCTACAGATCTCGGATTGACTCCCTCCGCTAGCACAGAAGCATGAAACCTCTGAATCCTTATCAACAAAAAGTAGGACATGTCAGCACAAGCCAACTCAGGTGTCACATCCTGCTTCAACACCTTGAGGATGCAGAAAAAGATATTCAGGTGGCTACACAATAACACCAAGAAAACCATCACCGAGCCCTCATCACCAGCAAACTGAACTATGGGAAACCCTGCTGCATGATATTAAATGTCAAAATCACTAAAAACCCTTCAGACTGTTCAAAACCTAGCAGCCAGACTGGCCCACAACCTCCTACACCGGTCTCACGTTATACTAGACCTGAGGGAACTCCACTGGCTTCCACTTCAAAAGCGCACTCAATTCAAGCTTCTACCCCACACGTAGAAAGCATAACACACTACAGGCCTAGCCTACCTATCAACAATATAAAAAGCACATTCATTTTATCAACTAAGTACTTAAAAATGAAAAACAGTGCAAGATGGGGAAACACTGCCAGATTCTCTGATCAGACCCTGAAGGAAAAAACATATACATCTCGACAACTACCTAACCAAGTAAGTAAAACTTATATTAAAGCTACAACTTACTTACAAAATGTGAAATAGCAACTAATTAACAGAACACTCTCCAACTCATATATATTTACATGTACTTGCTAAAAGAAAATACTACAACTCTCTGTTGTGTTCTGAAAAGTGATGAGCCACTAGAAAAAAACAACTATCATCAGCAAAAAGATATAACAAAGTACAAATAAATTATAAAAAAAATATAAACTCACCCAAGCAGCAAGAAAAAACTACCCCAACCACCTCAACCTCTACAAACTACCAACAAAAAAACCTTTAAAATGAAACTGGAGTTTATTTTCTTCCAACAGAAAAGAAAGCACCTGCTACATATTAAAAAACCTCCAATGGAAAAGCTGCAAATCAGTGTGAAACATCTAAAAAGAGCATACATGTAAGTATAAAAAATAGAAGCAATTGCATAATTTAAAATGTAAATAACGAACACATAAAGTTTAAAACTGTATTTATTTATACTATTACACTATCTTCAGATACAATGACAGAGAGTGCCAAATACATAACATCCTAGTTAGGAAAGCAGTTACTAAGTCACACGGGCTACACCTACAACCAAGAAAGTGCATTGACAGAAAATGTGAATTGAAATGTACCAAATATTATTCTAATGCATGTTATGGGAGGGCCACTACAAAAGATAATGCAATTTATTTAAGAGAGCACAAACCCCCCAAATATGACAGAAATAGAAGTAAGGGTGGTATTGCAGGATATAAGAGATACAAGCACTAGGTCCCAGGAACCCACAACCAAAACCCTAAAAAATATACTAACTAAAGTCCCCAAACACATCACAGGCCAACTACCACCTATGGTACTCTAAAACGTTTAATTGCATGAACTAAAAAAGCCACCAGAGATACGCCTCCTGTCTCTAAAAGATACCAAGACATAGAAATACCCAAATATTTAACAGTGGCACATAATGAGGAACCTTTCCTTTTATATGACAACCTAAACAATGATAAACAAATCCTAATATTCTCGACAGCAGAAAGCTTACTAAAACAAAGCCATTGTCAAACCTGGATGATAGAAAGGATCTTCAAAATGTGTCCCAAAACCTTCACTATGATATACACCAAACATAGTGAATATCAAAGCCAACATATCCCTTTTATGCATGCCATTCTACCAAATAAACAAAGCAGCACTTACTCTTAAGCGACATTAAACATAAAACAAATAACTACTACACACAAAAAAATTAGACTTCGAGCAAGCCAAGATTCAAATGATTTAAAAATTGACCCCCACATAGCCATAAAAGTATGTTACTATAATTTCAATGAAAGCATATGGAAACACCTCCAACAATCTGCACTAAGGGCCTGATTCCGACGCAGTTAGGAAGGCCTCCTAAAGGCATTTGCTCCGTCCGGATCAAATCAGGAACGTGTCTCCCCAGAGAAGCTTGGGGAAGTGCAGTTGAATGAAGGGCACTGAGGGGCACTGAAGCAAGATTTGAAGGGCTGGAGGATTGCACTGAAGTGGATACACTCTAGGGCATAGTTTGCGGAGTTGCCCTGCACGGAATTCCACTGATATGCATAAAAAATCCATGGGATTTCACAGAGTTCGGCTCCTACCTGGTTCTATGCCTGGCTAATGGTGGGTGAGAGAGAAACAGATAAAGAGATTCTTGCCTTCAGTTGTGTCCTCTTGATTCCGGTGGGAGGCTGCTGTGGCTGAGAGAGGCTGTGGATGATGTTGCGAGGCTGGAGCTTTGCCAGCTGCAGCATCTTGGCTGAGTGGCTTGGCAAGGACCACCACGGGAGACAGCCAGTGGCTCTTTGACAGTGGTGCCTGGTATTTAATTTCCTCAGGCTGCTGTCTCTGGTCGATGGTTGTGGAATGGGATCATAGCCATCTCTTAGCAATGGAGGTGTATCAGTTCCAGCCGATGGCTCGTGGATCTGATTTCGGGTGGATGGTCTGCTGCAGTGCTGCTGAGCGGATGCAGGACAATCGGGGAACAAAACTGAGGATGGAGCTGAAGCGGTGAATGGCGAAGCCAAGTGGGAGTAGCCAAGGTGCTCCGGAAGTGCCGCAGCTCCACAGCGGACCCACCTGCTGAGTTCAGCGATGATGCGTGGAGGGGGCACAAGAGCTAATGAATTGGAAGAGGAAAAAAACTGATGACAGCATGTCTCGAAAAGTCGTCCATGAAAAAAAACACAATTCCTTCCTGGGCTCAGAAGGATAAAAGGACTCATGTTGGTGGTTGATGTGGCTGTTTAATGCAAAGAGCATATCATCCCTGGAGCTTTGTGTTTGTGAGAGTGGGTGATTGTTGCTGATGTGGAAGGTCATGGCTGATGTGAGGAGCTGGTCCACGCTGAAGCTTGGCATTGTTGGGTATCGCAGACCATAGTTACTGGCTAGCAGGTGTAAAGAGCGCAGCATCCTAATACCACTAAAAATGAGTTCAGCAAAAGTAGGGGGTGAAGGTAAAACATCTGGGGGAACACTACGCTAAGAATTTATTTCAGATCAAACAGGTTGAAGGTAAGGATTTTCTGGGAGGGCAGTAGAATAGTTGATTTGAAACATTGAATTAGGGATCTAAATAGGAAAAATCCATTAAACAGATAGGTAAGTCACAAAGGACCTGGGAAGAAATAGCTAGGGATTTCAGGGTTCGAGACGTTTTGAATCAGAAGTGCACATGATGTATTAGCAACTTTAATAACATGGAAAAGCTCCATATATGAGGTAGCAGAAACCTCTGAGAGAGTAGCTGCAAATGTATTGGGAATGGTAAGTATGAAGAACCAAGGAGGAGGGGCTGTAATATAGTGAGAGTGTCTCTGATTGTGAAGACCTTAGATCAAAATTACAACTTGAGGTCCCTGCCAGACAGTGTACAATGATTGATAGTTGTTCATGGTGGTGTGATTAGGTTCCATATTACATAAATCTTGGACCCCAAGGTATGTGCTTTACTATTTATCTTCAGATGATAATCCGTCTGTTGCTTCCTTTTGATTGTAAGTCATCCTTAAAATCACAGGAAATCTACTCTTCTTCCCCTATTCTGGATGCACTTCAACATTTTCTATGGTCTTCTGCAAATTCCTAGCATTGCCAATTCACAGTACTTGATTTCTGGACCACATACACACCCTGCATGGTCACTTAGGGGCTCATTATGATTGCGTTGGTCAGACCGCTGACCACTATCGCGGCTGTAAGGAGACTGCCCTACAAGCAGTCGGGGCCTGACTGCCGCATTGGGATGCAGCCGCTTGGCTGGCAGTCGGAACGTGTTCCTTTTCACGCCGGCTTGTGCTGCAGACCAGAAAAAGGGCCGCAGCACAAGCCTCCATGAAAAGGAGCACTTCCTGCATGTCCATGGACCGTGTGCCATGCACCATGTAGTGCCATGTGGTGCTTGCCACACTGTAGATGGAGGTCTACATGTGCCACTTTGCGGTGGAATATGATGGACAGGGGGCCTTTTTGGGGCCCCCAATATCCCTCTCTGACGGTCTGTACATGACAGGGTTCCCACCTTGAATAGGCTGTCAGAAAGAGATATCCAAATCTCAACGGCAGTGCCTGGCTTGACACCACCTCCATTCTGGGCCATGACTCTGACTGCCACCCCATCGGGATCTGCGATCCTGTCGGAAGTGGCGGCCTGGACTCCACCTGATGTCCAACCGTCAGCACTGAAATGTAGCGGTCGAACTGAAGGGCTGACAGCAGTCGAACCGCCACTGACACCTGTCGGTGTGCGATCTCACACCATCATAATCGGGCTGTTAATTTTTGGCTCCAGTGTTGCTTCAGTGTCAAGGTTTTCAGAGATTCTCTTACCTTAAATACTGGTTAATTTCTATGTAAGACATATATCAATGATATTATGCAAGTTGTCTGGTCTCCATTCAATGTGAATTGTCCCTTCTGCATCCAGGCAGGGTTCTCTCCTTCTGTCAAGTCCATTTTTAGGCACACAAGCTTGAGAAGTTGTGGATGTTCCTGCATGTTGAGAGAGTGACTGTTAGACCTGGTATCCTTGGCGTGGTTTCCCCTGACTTTTTGCCTCTACCTCCTGTATTTTTGACACTGTGCTGGAATTCGTTTTTGCTGGTTTAGATGCTTTGGGCACTTTGTCACTGCTAATCAGTGCCAAAGTGCAAGTGCTCCCTGTGTAAATAGTTGTTATGATTGGTTAGCCATGATTGGCTTATCTGTTTTACCAGTAGGTCCCTAGTAAACGGCACTGAGTGTGCCTGGGATGGTAATTCAAATGCTACTAGTGGGCCTGCAGCACTGATTGTGCCACCCACATGAGTAGCGCTGTAAAGAGGTCTCAGGCCTGCCAACGCAGTGCCTGTGCGCAGTTTGTTACCTGCCCTGTTGACCTGGCCAAGTGTACCCACTTTCCAGCCCTGACCCTTCCCTTTTCTTACACATTGTACACCCCTATGGTAGGCCCAAGGCACCCCCCTGAACAGGGTGCAGTGTATGTGAAAGGTAGGACATGTACTAGTGTGGGTAACATGTCCTGATAGTGAAATACTGCCAATTTCGTTTTTCACTATTGAAAGGCTATCTTGCTCATAGAACAGAATGGGGAATGCTGTGTAACACGTTTACCTGCATATCTTCCCATAGGAGCAAGATAACAAATTGGAGTCTGGTATCCCTGAACTCAGAATTTAATAACACATCTTTTAGTAAAGATGTTTTTTAAATACTGTTTAAAAATAGCAATTTTAGGAAGTGGATATTTTCTTGTTCAACCTTTCTGTGTGCCTCTGCCTGTTTGTGGATTGACTGTCTGGTTTGAGATTGACAGGGTCTGGGGTGGCTCCAGGAGTCTGGGTGAGTCAGCACTAGGCTGAATAGACCTATCTGCATTTGGAGTGGTGGAAGGAGTAGCACCTGGGCCTGAATAGGGCTGTGCCTGTCTTCCACAATGCTGGCTCCACCTCCTGTGGTGTGTCTGATGGCCCTGGCCCACACTCACAAAGGAAGAAGATGTGCACAGGCAGAGTGCCTCAGAACTGGTTTGGACTGGGTCCAGGACCCCTCACACATTGAGAACAAAGACTTTTGGGGTATAAATATGAGAGCTGAAACCCCTGAAAGTTAGACTACTTTGTGATCAAGAGGAACCTGTTGCCAAAGAGGACAGCTGGAGAGACTGAGGAGAAGTACTGCCCTTGCTGTGTGCCTGGGGTTGGCCTGCAGTTTGCTGTTTCTACTGAGGAGAGGATCAAGGGACTTTGCTGTGTGCTGTGTCCCCCTGCTTGAAGAAGGACTTTGCTGTGTGCTGTGTCCATCTGAAGAGAAGTCTCCAAAGGCCTGAGAAGAGCTGGCCTCCTGTTTCTGAAGTACCAGGCACAAAAGGACTTCATCCCCAACTCCCCTCAACATCCTTGCTGGGAGTTCCAGTCTGCCAGGAGGGCCTGTAACTGTGTGTGAAGCCTTTTTGCTGCTGGGAGCTAGAAGCATGACGCAACGAGAGAGAAGCATGATGCCGCCACAGCAGCCGCTGTCGCATCATCGAGGAAGAGTGTCGCCGCTGCACGCTGTTCGCCATCGCATCACCAGGGAAGCGTGCCGCCGCCACAGAGGGTGCCGCCGCATCACCGGAGAAGCGTGTTGCACCGCTGAGGAAGCGCGCAGCCGCAGATCGCCACTGCAACACCGGAGAAGCGTGTCACCGTTACTAAGGGTGTCGTCACCTCACCAGAGAAGCGTGTCGCAGGGCCTGTCATGGCTCAGAAAACCACTGAATTCACCACACGGCCATCGGGCATGCACGTATCACCTCCACGTTGTCGCATCGCAACAAAGATGTCATTTTGTCGCATCACACCGGATCGTCGCAACGCATCAAGGCGCCATCTTGTCACATCGTGACTGGAGCGCAGGAAGAATCGACGCATCGCCTTCTCTGCGACCCTTTTGTTTGTTCTGCGTTACGCATCCAAGGTACTTTGAGAGTAAAGTATCGCATTTACTATCTACAAGCTTATTTTTGCAACAACCTTTTGAAAGACATTCTATTGAGTATCTGTATGTTGGATTTTTGTCGTTTTGGTCTTGTGTAGTTTAGATAAAGATATTTTATTTTTCTAAACTGGTGTGGTGTCCATTTGTGGTGTTTTCACTGTGTTACTGTGAGGGTTGGTACAAATACTTTGCCTTTGGGATAAGCCTGTCTGCTCGTGCCAAGCTACCAAGTGGGTGAGCAGGGGTTATCTAAAGGATGTTTACCACTTACCCTGACTAGAAGTAAGGGTCCCTATTTGGTCAAAGGTACCTACCTCTGCCAACTAGAGACCCCCATTTCTAACACCGGTGGTCAGCGGTGTAATTTGAACTTGTATTTGTACTTGACCCACAGTGATTGGTGTACATCACTAGATTAGTGCAGACCACTACACAACCACATACTGTGTTTCATTTATGGTTCTATTTTTTATCTGATCCCTGAGTCATCCACGCATCATGTCTCAGAATGGTAAAGCAGCAAGTGAGAAGGCAGAATTGGAGTTTCACATTGAGGATTTGTATTCCTACAAAGTAGATCAACTCAAACTATTTTGCAAGGATTTTGGATGTCCCATGAGGAGTAGCTCTAAGAAGGATGAGCTGCAGAAGGCCTTAAAAGCCTGGTGGGAAGCCAAAGAAGCTGAGGAGACAGGGAATGCAGAGGTGGATGAGGATACACAGGGGAATGGTTTCGGGTCACAGGATTTGCCTGTGCCAAGAGCAGCCGCCAGGACTCGCAACATCCATTCCACTGGAAGTCTTACCCCAGAGGATCAGAGAGCATGAGTTACAAGTTTTAAACCTTGGAATGAAGCGCTTAGAAATGGAGAACCAAAAAGCTGCACTGGAAGAATAGAGATTGCTTTGGAGAGCGAAAAAAGGGCAGAGGAGAGCAAGAACGCTCTCGCCCTGGAAGAAAATAAATTGCTTTTCGCTCATGAGTTGAGCATGAGGGAACTGGTCATTAAGGCCAAACAGCTGGAGTCCAGTTCAAATGGTGGCAGTGCATTTAGGGTAAGGTTTACATACCCAAGGATTTAGTGCAGAATTTCCAGAAGGGAGAGGATATGTATGCATGGTTTGAATCGTATGAGCTTGCATTGAGGATGAATGAGGTGCCTGAAAAGAACTGGGGGCAGACCTATGGAAACACTGAGGCCTCTGGGAGGGCTGTTTTACCACCTTTAGAGAAGGAGGGTACCCTGACCTATGCCAATATGAAGGAGGCCTTATGCCTCAAGTATGGGCTCACCCCAGAACAATACAGAGTGAGGTTCAGGAACTTCAAGAAGCATGATTCAGACACTTGGGCTGAATGTGTGAGGGTGTACATGCATGCAATGGAAGGTTGGATAAAGGGCAGCAAAGTTACTGATTATGAGGGGTTGTGCCATCTAATTAGTTGGGAGCACTTGAGCAGTCTATGTGTTCCAGAGCTGCGCCAGCATCTTTTGGACAGTAAGTTAACTGATTCCAGTGAGCTTGCTAAGGAGGCAGACTGCTGGACCAGCACCAGGGTCCACAAGGGGATTGTGGGTACCACAGCCAAAGGTGGGCAGGGTCCCAAGCAGAAGAGTGGGGGGGACAAAAGTAAACAAAAGGAGTACTCTAAAGGGCCTCTAAACAGTTCAGAGGGAAAGGAGTCCCAGCCCCCGCAGCCTAAGATGTCGAAGCACCCTAAGGGCTGGCGTAACTTCCAGGTTCCCCCAGGTGTTACAACTGTAGTGAGATGGGCCACATTGCCCCTAGGTGCCCCAAGAAATCCCAAGCAGCCACTGGTGCTCAGACACTGGGTTTAGTGAGTGTAGCTTTGGGGGAGGAATTAGTTTCCAGTGAAGGGGGGGAGCAAGCAGTTATGACCCTTGTCTCTTTAGGAGACCGAGAGATGGTCCAGGAGTCCAACCTGCCTGAAAACACTAAAACATACAGGCAGTGGGTGACCATCAATGGGAGGTGGGTGGAGGCTCTGAGAGACACAGGAGCCAGTGTGACATCTATCAGGTGTCAATGGGTGTCTGAGGAGCAGGTTATTTCAAATGCACTTCACCCTGTAGTTGCAGCAGACAACTCCGTGCGCTTCTGCAAAGTGGCACTAGTTCCCTTTGAGTGGGGGGGGTCTCAGGTTCCTTGAATGTTGTTGTTAGTCCATCCATGCCTGTAGACAGTCTGCTGGGAGATGACCTGGAGAGTTCCCCATGGAGGGAGGTGGAATGCCAGGCTCATTTGGAGATGTTGGGTTTGCCTGAGTGGGTTTGTGTGACCACTCGGTCAATTGCAGCCACTAGGGGTAACCAAGCGGACCTGGAGCCTGAAACAGTGGCCCAGGGGCCTGCCAGGAAGAGGAAGGGCAGGGGGCGTGGAAAACCAGGAAAGGAAAACAGAGTGTTTTTACCTAGGGAGGCGAAACGCATTTTCAGTTGCCTCAAAATCCACGTATTAATCTGTGTGTAACTGTATAGAGAGGGGGAGAAAAAACTATCCTTAATGGGATCCCAACCAAAAAGCTCCCATCACGAGCAGAGCGTGGCAGTCAGACATTAGGAATGTAAGGTGGTACGGAAAACCGGCCGTGATGAATACCTTGGGGCAGATTTATGAGCCCCTTGCGCCACTTTTGCGTCACTTTTAACATGGGAAAAGTGACGCAAAAGTGGCGCAAGGGGCTCATAAATCTGCCCCCTTGTATCTTCTCCGTGCGTCCCTCTCAGGCATGGCGAAACGGAGCACTGGCAGCCTCATCCTTTAAGTACGGGGCTTGCCTGCGCAGTGCACGCGCTTTACAAGAAGATGCAGACGCTCGATTCTTGTCAAGATTTGACAAGTAGAAGCGGCGTCTGTATGGAAAAAAGACTTCGGGGCAGATTTATAAGCGCCTTGCGCTACTTTTGCGTCACTTTTAACATGGGAAAAGTGACGCAAAAGTGGCGCAAGGGGCTTGTAAATCTGCCCCGAAATTCACGCAAAATAATGGCTCATGACTCCGAGTAAAAAGCAAGCCTACAATTTCAAGGATTATTAATATACGTTGTGAAAAAAGATTGGGTTGGTGGATAGTGGGGAGGCTGCACGTCAGGAGTGCCTAATTCGTGGCTCATGTTCTTACATTTGGAAAACCTTAGTTACTGAAAGATAAAGGTTACACAAGTAGGGGGCTCATGGGTACGGATAGAAATAATAGAATCATGTTATTTGATTTAAAAAAATAAAAACGATTTCGGAATTATTAGCGGGCTCAGAAGTCAGAAAAGGATGGATATTGGAGGTTATGCATGGTAAAAAGACGCATGCCAAGAGGTTAACCTCATCAAATGGCTCGTATCCCTAAGTATCAAAGGTCCTTTGTATCAAAATATATTATAAATCAATATGTGGGCTCTAAGGTGGCAACTGGATTAGTGTCATGTCCCAGGTGTTATATGGGATTGAAGGTGGCAAATGGATTGCGGAAATGTCCCAGGTGTTATATGGCTACCCCATTGAGCTATTGGAAAAAGCTGCCTATTTACATTCTTTCGATGCAAAGGGGTAAAGGATTGGTCACCATTCCTGTCTATTTACATACAATGTCAACGCTCTTTGCTCGGTACGTAACTAGTACAAAAGACATGGAAGGAAATGTCCATTGGAGTATGCACTCAACCTCGGACTGTCACGGTTACATATATAGAATGGTTTTTCCATAGTCCCTCATGAAGTAATCTCAACAGGGGAGAAAATAAGAACATTTATAGACATTACCTACAAGGTCAAATTCACAGTATCGCTCTCGGTTTGGAAAGGCTTACAATGGGCAGGGTCGAGGGGAGGTCCCCAAATCTTAGATGATACAGTAGTTGACATGGGGCAGATGGACTGGTTGGGCAAGTTATTCATATGCAAGAAGGGGCGTCCAATTCGTTCAGAACACTGCGTATAGAGTCCAATCAGTACATCCATTTACACTCTCTCACATTAAGGATGGTCTCAATGTTTACCCCTCTGGTCCCGAGGCTAGCCTTTTCTAGTACTAACCATTTGAAGTCATCTGGCCCATGTTGTGCACCTCTGAAATGCTCCACAAGGGAGCCCCCTGAACTTCGCAGCGTATCCTGCTTCTGTGCTGCAAAATGCGTGCTTTCACCTTTTGTTGGGTTTGGCCAACATATAACATGTCGCATGGACAAACGATTACATAGATGAGGTTAGCCGTGTTACAATTGGTAAAGGATTTCAGGTCAATCTTACGTTGTTTATGAATAAAATGCTTTGTAAACAGTTAAGATCTGCTTTAAAGTTAAGAACCTTGAGGGGTGTGTGAAACCGAGATAAATTGGGGACATTTTGCACCCACATTTGCTGATGTATAAGTACTAGTAGATTATTTTAGTGTATATCTGGTTCTTGTCTTGTATGTGGAAACCTCTCCAGAGACTACTTGATTTGATGTTGTATTTTAAAATATGTATCCTTTATGGTATTATTTTTATATGCCGAATAAAGATTATAATAATAATGATAATAATAACTGCTTTGTCTGGATGGTCATTTTTCAGGCTTTACAGTGGCCACATTTGTAGTGGCCAAGTGTGGGGGTAAGTTCCATTGCGACTGGATCGATGGTTCTTCCTGTGAGTCAAGGAGTGACCGTACCACATAGTCTTTCATACCTTTAGCTTTTTAAAATGAGTGCATAGGTACTTCCTGCTGTTCCAAGTCATCTGCTATTAAACCCGTGTTTGTTTATAACTTTCTTGATTGCGTTACTCCAAGTGGAGAACGTGGTAACGCTTATCATTGTCTGTGTAGAGTCGCCTTCTCATTCCTTGGGGGTCAGTAATGTCTCTCTTGGGCTGAACCACACCCTCTTGCGTGCTCTTTTGACCAATCTCTTCGGATAACCCCTTGTTATCAGTCAATCACTCAGCTCCTCCGATTCCTTCATGAAGTCCTCTTCTTTGGTGCAGTTCCTTCGAATCTGAAGGAACTGCCCGAAGGGCAAGTTGTCCCATAGGCCCCTCAGGTGGTAGCTGTTGTAGTGGAGTAGTGAATTGCGTTCTGATGGCTTCCGATATAGTGTTATGTATAGTAGATTGTCCTCATTCTTAATGGTGATGTCGAGGAAATCAATCTTGCTTGGATCCCAGTTTACAGTGAACTGGATATCTTCGCTCCTCTGGTTCAGCCAAGTGTGAATATTCATCAGCTCCTCTGAATCCCCATTCCAGAGCTTCGAAATATCATCCATATAATGCCTTCACAGAGTAACCTGATTGTGGTAAGGGTTCTTGTTGCCAAACACGTGAGAATGTACAAAAAGTATCCATAAAGATGATTGCTAGTTCTGGAGTGAAGGCTGCCCCCATCTCTACACCCTTAGTTTGCAAGTAATAGTTGCCCTGAAAAAAGAAGAAATTCTGCATCATTGCGATCTGGAGTAGTTTTATGATGAACTCTGTCGGTACAGCCACTGGTGCCGATCTTTGATCCAAGGCTATCTTCATCACTTCGAGGGCCTGTTCCTGGGGTATACTAGTGTAGAGTGACACAATGTCAAGGGGCACTAGAAGTTGCCATGCTGGGTCGAATGGTTGTTGCTCCAAAAGGTTAATATTCTGCATCAGTGTCCTTCAGGTATGCCGTTGTTGTTTCTGCTATGGGCTTCAAAAAGAAGTGTATGTATCTACACAGAGGTTCAAGTAGAGATCCACAACCTGAGACGATGGGTCATCCAGGAGGGTTCTCCATGTCTTTGTGGATCTTGAGTAAGGTGTAAATTGTGGGAAGACGGTCTGCTTCTCATTCAGAAAGAGAAATTCCAAGTTGGAAAGAAATTCTTGTTCAACGTCATCCTTTGTGATTTCCATAATCACTTTTGCCAAATCCTTTGTTGGGTCTGTCCTCCAACTTGTAGCTGATTAAGGATCTCCGTGGTATATTTGGTGACATCCTGGACCACAATTGCGCCACCCTTATCCGCGGGTTTGATTATGATTTCCTTATTCTGCTTCAAGGATACTAGAGCTTCTCGTTCCATTTTGGTGATGTTGTAGTTCACTTATTTTTTATCATTAAGTGCTTTCGAGACCAGGACCACACTTTCATAGGCCAGGATCTTGTTGGCCATAGCATGAGTCGGTGGGACAAAGGTGGATGGTACCCTCAATCCCATCTGCGTAGTTATTCGTGATGTAGGAGATTTTCAAAGAAGAAGAAACTAAGGTGTTGAGTAAGGGCCTGTCCTTTGTGCCCACTGCCCATCCGAACCATTTCACCATCAAGACAGAACTCCACCGTTTTTTCAGGAAGATACGACTACGCTATTTCTTCAGAAAATCTCCTACATCACGAATAACTAATAGTCTCTGTCTTTGAGTGTTTAGGTAATAAATGCCTTCTTTGATGCCAGCACATTACAATATAGTGTACATGACAGAGCCTTTCATTTACGCTCATATTACTGGTGCACAGCTAAGAGTGGGAACAACTCCCTCCAAAGTGTAATTTTCATCCTGGTATTCCATAGTACTCTTCGTAATCATCGTATTTATGTATCACCTTTTGTTAACAGTTTCATCGTATTCTTCACCACAACAGAGACAGCTGGGTTCAATCTGTATTTTTTATTCAACATTTCCAATACTTGCTGTATGCCATTCTAGGCTTTGTACAACAGTACGTTCAAATTGACCTCCATTTGAAAAGAGCACACCATGTAGTGTCCCAATGCATTTCGAGCCCGGAGGGCTCTTCGTCAGGGGATTCTGAAACATGTAAAATGAACAGTTTTGACTCATCCAGATAATGGTAACACACATAAAGTATCAAACTTAAAAAACTAAAAAAAAGGTGCTGTGCAAAAAAATCGACTCAGCGAAGCAGCTTACCTGGCTGAAGGACGCTCCGCTGCGCACTCTGCATCACCCGGGGGCCCGAGGACGCTGAGATCTTCATCTGGGCCGCCATTGACCGCGCTGGACACTATGTAGGGGACTACAGCCCCCAGAGTCCCTAGCGGCATTTCCCGCTTCCGCTTCCCTGCGCGCCCTGAGGCGCTTAAAACTGAGGCTCCCTCGGTGGAGCGGGGGACATTGCGAAGCAGCTTACCTGGCTGAAGGACGCTCCGCTGCGCACTCTGCATCACCCGGGGGCCCGAGGACGCTGAGATCTTCATCTGGGCCGCCATTGACCGCGCTGGACGCCGTGTAGGGGACTACAGCCCCCAGAGTCCCTAGCGGCATTTCCCGCTTCCGCTTCCCTGCGCGCCCTGAGGCGCTTAAAACTGTGAGGCTCCCTCGGTGGAGCGGGGGACATTGCGAAGCAGCTTACCTGGCTGAAGGACGCTCCGCTGCGCACTCTGCATCACCCGGGGGCCCGAGGACGCTGAGATCTTCATCTGGGCCGCCATTGACCGTGCTGGACGCCGTGTAGGGGACTACAGCCCCCAGAGTCCCTAGCGGCATTTCCCGCTTACGCTTCCCTGCGCGCCCTGAGGCGCTTAAAACTGTGAGGCTCCCTCCGCGTCGCGGGACGCGCGCGGGCGGCGCCGGGCTAAGCCCGGGCAAAGGGCGGGCCCTCTGTGGCCCTCAGAGGCCTGAGGAGACTGGACTGGGCCAGGGACGCTGGTTCCGTATATAGGAGTTACACGAAGCAGTGGGGGTGATACTGAGTTAACTGCTAGCCGTAGCTATTGTTTTAAAAATTCGAAATTTATGCGAAATATTAACGGACATAACGTTATATCAATTCAGTAAGCTTTTGACGGGGGTGTGACGATTTACAATATGTCTAGATCTAAACCCTCTATGGGGCCACGTACAATGGATAATTACTTGGTCCAGAAGGTTAGTAAGATAAATTCGGAAAGACGACAGTCGCTGGGGAAAAGTAGTACTCTAGAGAGCCCTGTAAGAGGTCTATCAACCTCTAGCATGGAGGGTGCGAACAATCACTCCGACACTAGTATCCCGGAAGTGGTAGAGTTAACAGAGATGGGACACCTCGAGCCCGCACAAACTATCCCCAATGAGTTAATAATAGATGACTGTCCTGATACGGTGGAACAATGTTTACCTTCCCCAAAAGTACGGGCAGTTAGAACATGTAGGAAATTTCCGATTAAAAAGGGGACACTGCGTAACGGGCAGAAATCAGCTGTCTCATCAGATAAAGACATGGAAAATAATGTCCTGAGTAAAATTAATAAGGTGGGGGCTGAGGATAATACTGTTAGTAACATTGAGGAGATTATTGGTATCAAGATTAGGGACATTATAGACCCACTGGTTTTAAAAATAGAGGAGTTAACAAAAGAAGTTGTCAGATTGGGTGGTTTGCTAAGTAAGGCCTTAGGCAAACCAGGAGAGGTGTCTGTTGCTACTACTGTTACAACTGCTGTAACTGACACTACTAACAACCAAGATAAGAGCCAAGCACAGGGAGACCCTGCTAAGAAAGCCACAGGGAATAAAGGGAATGATAGTGCTATCTTGGTAACACCCCAAATGAGCACGCATTCAACTAGCAATACTTTGCCTGCTATAGATAACACAAATAGGTGGGAGGAAAATAACATTAAGGGCGCTGTTAATCTCCCACCTGAGTGTGCTCCTTATGTGGTGGTACTTACAAATGTGCCACCGCTAGATAACAGGGGTCTTCAAGAAACCCATGATTCCCTAAAAAACAAATGCCTGTCGTGGCTAAATAGACAATGTGGTTTCCCATTGAATTTTTCTGATAATATTTTGACAACCAGGAGAGCCAACTGGATTGGGAGCGATAGGAAAAGATTAAAGGGGGACTGTGTAATTATTAACTTTAAATACCCACAGCATGTTACTACCGTTCTCCTAAGAGCGGCATCTCTCCCAATCTTAGATGGCAATGTATGTGCCCGAGCACTAGGATACTTTTATAATCACCTTAATGATAAACGGAGGGACAATACTAGAAGTTCTACTTATCCGCTCACTTGCAAACCATATTTTGATATCCCTACACAGAATAGATTTCTTGCACTTAGTACTCTGGACTCTAACGATTGACGCACAAAAGAGACGGGGATATGTACAGGAAGGGAAGAGGGTCCCAATTTGGAGGACCGTAGAGATGATTGTATATCTGTAATATCTGTAACAACAACTTTGGTCCCTGAATTTGTGTCTAATCAGAATGAGGCTGAGACCATACAAGAGGGTAGTATGAATACAGGTGAATTGGGCCAAACTTATGAGGCTGGCACAACGGAGGGAAACGCCCGAGGTCCCACTAGTGGGATTACCACCAGAACAGGTATATGCTCCAGGTTGGTGTGCTGGAACGTAGCTGGTCTGAAATCTAAAAGCAGAGACCCGGGTTGGAATTCCTTTATTAATAGGTTTGATATCCTGTGTTTTCAGGAAACCTGGTGCAAAGATAACATTGATTTTGAGGGGTTTGTTTCATATAACCTACCAGCATATGGAGAGGGACCGGGAAGAGCTAAGGGGGGTTTACTCACCCTTGTATCGGTCCACCGCCAGATGATGGTGATAAAGTATGTGCCGGTAGGTGATCTAATACAGATGATTTGGATCCGAGAAGGCAAAAGTCGTAACATCCTTCTGATCAATTACTATAACAACATTTTTGATAGTACCAGGGGTAGAATCGTAACCGAATTGGCCAATGCTATTGAGAATCTAAGTTTGAACTCCAATGAAGTATTTGATATTATCTGGTGTGGGGATTTCAATGTCTCATTATGTGAATTATTATCCACAAAGGCTTGTGGGGTTACAAATAATGCTGGATGGGAGGTCCCACACTTTGGGCATGATATGTATGGGGAAAATGTGAATACATTAATGGGGTGCCTTGACCTGGAAATTTTGGATTGCTGCAGGGATAGTAATGGTTCACCTATCCCCACATTTAGGAATTGGCGTGCTAATTCTGTAATCGATCATGTGTTGGTATCCTCCAGTATTGCCGATTGTTTTGCCCCACTGGAAATGGAATTAATGGACACCAGTGACCACAATTGTATTATTGTGCCCATGACTTTGTGGGAAGAGAATGATAGAGAGATAGGGACTACGGTTGGAAATATTGAAGCGCACCGGGTTAATGGGGTAAGGCTGAGGTGGATTGGTGCAAAAGCATCTGAACTAACCGAATCTATTATTATGAAGAATTTAGCAGACATTGTCTTTAATTTAGACAATAGATTAGATCATGAGCGGGTCTTATCTAGTTTTAAAGGAATCAACAATGCCATTAACGCTAAGTTCACAAGTGGTAGTAGGGGCAGTAAAAAACCTGGCTTTGTCTGGTTTGACAAAACCTGTTCTACTGCCCTGACCGATCTTAAACAGGCCCTAGCAATAAGACCTAGGGATAAAAAACTAGTAACTACTCTGAGGCTAGAATATAAAAATGCTATTAAAGCAAGGAAGAAGGTTCTACAGCTTCAGGCATGGGACTCTCTTAACCAGGCGGCAGAACTTTCTAATTCTGTACTATTTTGGGCAACAGTTAACTCCCCATTCCTTAAGGAGACAAATATGCCTGAGTTAACAGCAAATGTCTCCTGCGAAGGCTGGATTACCCATTTCTCAAGTATTTTCGATTCAGATAAAAATAGTAACGTCGGGTCAGATAGCTGGCCTATTATACCACTCGATATTACTGTGGAAGAAGTGGAAATGGGGATTAGGGCAAGCAAGGGAGGAAAGGCCCAAGGTCCGGATGGGGTTCCAAGTGATGTATATAAGGATGCGCCAGAAGTATGGGGTCCATTGTTGGCTGTTGTTTTTAACGCCGCGGTTTGTACAGACCCTCCGTTAACATGGGAGGAGTCTATAATTGTTCCAATATATAAGAAAGGATCCAGGTCCGATGCAAAAAATTACCGACCAGTTTCATTATTGGATGCTTCGGTAAAAGTTATGAGTAGGATTATGCTGGTTAGACTGGAAGAATGGGTAGAACAGGATTGTATTCTGTCAGATAGCCAATATGGTTTTAGGAAAGGTAGGGGTACACTCGATCAATGCATTAATTTAGAATTATTGATCGGGAAATATAGCGAAGCCAAATCTGGCCAAATTTATATGTGCTTTGCTGATTTAAGCAGCGCTTTAGACATGGTCGACCACTCTATTTTGTGGTCGACCCTGTTGGAAATAGGGGCGCCAAAGGGCATAATTTATTTTCTTGCCAGGATGTATGAGAGATTAAAAACATGTGTACGTTTTGGTAGGAAGGGCGAATGTACCCGGAACTTTAGCGTTAAACGAGGTATAAGGCAGGGTTGTGTTTTAGCTCCCCTTTTATTTATTTTATTTATAAATAATATTGATGCAATTTTAAAAGAAGTACCCGCAGATGCTCCCATGATTAACGGTGTCCCAGTACCTGTGTTATTATACGCCGACGATGCTGTATTGTTGTCAAGAACCCCGATAGGGTTACAACGATTAATGGATAGTTTTGCTTCCTTTATCAATGATAAAAAACTAGTTATCAACAAAAGCAAAACTTATACTATGATCTGTGGCCCAAAGAAATTTAAACATATAGCGAAAGGGTTTTTTATTGACAAGTTAAAAGTACAGCAGGTGGACAAATTCTGTTATTTAGGTATAACTTTCTCTGAGGATAAAAAGTGGACACATGAATTTAATAATATACGCAATAAAATGGCTAGAAATGCACACGGAATTTTTAGATTTGCCCAGAAAATTGGGGATCGTAGGACCAGAGATATGACAAAAATTTATCAGGCTAGATGTGTTTCGATTGCATTATATGGGGCAGGAATTTGGGGTTACAGTGGCGTACATGAATTGCAACTGGAACAGAATTCTTTCCTTAAAAAAGTTTTGTGTTTACCCACTTCGGCCTCTAATGCGTTATGTCACCAAGAATTAAATGTGAACTATCTATCCGATCTTTTGTCACTTAGACCTCTGATGGTTTGGCGGTCTATTTGGCTGAATGAAGAAAAATCCTTCACTAGGTCTATTATCCAGGATTGTATGCGACTAGATAAAGCTATAGCAATACCCTGGATTAAATACATTATTATGTGTTTCTCGGATATTTTTAACCTGAATATTGTAACTGATCCGAATGCTGTTTTATTGATCCCCAAGATCGAGTTAAAAAGGGTCTTTCTAGCCTTTGTTGAGAGGAAAAGAACAGTTATTGCTGGCACTTTGTCCACTGTTGTGTTTTATAACAGATATTTGTCCATGGATGGATTTCCTGTCTATTTAACGCTTGTCACCAGGCCGACACATAAATTTGTGCTGACCAGATTGAGATTTGGAACAGTGCATCATCTGGTGGCACAACCTGTAATGAGAAAATACCCTGTAGGTCTTTGTAGATGTGATGGGATTTCCAAGCAGAGCACAATGCACTTTATATTATTCTGCAAGCTGTACTCTAACTTTCGTATTATCCTGCTAAAACCCATGTTTGTTAAATATGGTACACGTACGGTTGAGCAAGCTATGAAATTGATTTTTAATTTACAATCTGCTGACATTTGTTTTTATACTGCTACTTTTTTAAACAAATGCATCAATTTGAGGAAAAGCATGTGTTTTTAGATGTAGTTATGTAATTTTAAAGGTGTAAATTATTGTTTTTTAACTAATAATACTGTTTAATGATGTGTGATTATGTCTGCTATAAGTTGTTCATATTTTGTATTTGTGACTGTGATTGTGTATGCTTTTATGGACATTAATTTGTACCGAATAAAGCTGAATTGAATTGAATTGAATTGAATTGACTCTATTTGAAATACTCTCCCATTAGCCACGTCACTGTAATGCACGAATGCTGTTTATAAGCTGTCCCCAAATAAATCCGAAACCCGTGCTCCCCGTGACTCATACAAATATTCCAACCCATTCCTCTCCCTTCTGTCCTTCAATCTCCTCCATTACCTTACTCCCTCGATGTTACTGCCCCCACTCCTACGCCTAATCCCTCATTATCGGTGTGCATGCTGACGCTGTTGTTACGTCTTTCCAATCCCTCTATCTTTACATCATTGAAGCCCGACTTCCCTCATAGCCTTCTCTCCCTTCAACTACAACATTAGTGCTCGTCTTCCCACTTGCTCTCACTCACTAAATTCGTACAGCCACCCACATCAATCTCACTTACTTTGGCGTCTCTCTACAAAGAAACTCCGTCTTCATGCTTCCTTGTAATTCCACAGAGTAAATCCAAATGCTTTTCACTCGCATTAACTTAAATACCTACCAGACGTGCTTGTTAACTACCCACGTGACACTATCACCCTCGCTGCACTCCCAATGTTCACGCGAAATTACTACCGAAGGGTCTGCCTCAAAAAACTCTAATTCCCACAATGCATTACCCTACCCCACAGTGATGTTGGAATATCACTATCCACTTTTACTTAACTCCCAACCAAATTAAGTGCCAAATAAATCAATAACGTATCCATGTATTAGCAAATGACCCACAGTGCTTTGTGTTGCCTTTCAACCATTATAATCAACCTGCGTAGCTTTATTCATACTTAACCTTGCTAATGTGGAAATAATATGTAAAAAACAGCAATACATGTGAAACAACTGTAGAGGGCACTCTCAAGTTTACAATATGCATTTCCTTCAATTACACTTTGCTCACTTATTCTCAGTGAAATCAATAGGAATGAGGTGGGGTGCTGATGGTTGCTTTATTCTGGCGTTGCATGCATGGCACCCTCTGTTGAAATAACTGGCTAAAGGTACAGTACCTTGTTGTTTCAATTTCAGCTCACTGTTGGTTTTACTTTACAATGTGGCAGTAATTTAATTATGTCTTCTGAGCAAGGGATTCAGAGTTATGCTTCCTGTTGGACCCGGCCTCGTAGAATGGCCCTCCGTGCCCCCGCACCACCGAAACCTGGTACCTGCAGCCCAAGCACACGGCCCAGCCGAACCTCCCCACCAAGACACACGCACCGACCCGGACATCCCCGTCCATGGCCTCTCTCCTTTCGGCCACCCCGGGCCCGCGTGCCCACTTCATGCACCAAGATGGCCGCCCGGCCCCAGCGTGACCCGGGCCTAGAGGCGCCACTCCGGCTGGAGGACATCACGCTTCCAGGGGATGAGAGAGGGAGGAGCAGTTTCTATCGCACCTCTGAACTCCCCCGGGACGATGGGTTTCGATCGGCCCTCCGGCCTTCCTGAGGGCTGGCTCCGTGCCTGCTGGGTGTCTGGGACTCCTCCCGACCCGGCCCTGAAAGGATCAAAAGACAATAGCAGGAAATCCCGACAAGCGACCCCCAGGTGACAAGACCCCTGCCTGCACAGACTCCGGACATCAAAGAGGGGTCGACCTATAACAAGGGGTGCTCTGGGTCTGTCCGGCAGATTCGACGCTGGAACAACGAGAGCCTGCCGATGTGGTCGCGGCTCCTGGAACTTGGACCCTCCTGAGCCCTGCTGAGTGACTCGCGGCTCCCTGAAGATCGTAAGACCTCCGAACTTGTACCTGAGCCCTGCTGAGTGACTCGCGGCTCCCTGAAGATCGTAAGACCGCCGAACTTGTACCTGAGCCCTGCTGAGTGACTCGCGGCTCCTTGAAACTCGTAAGACCTCCGAACTTGTACCTGAGCCTGCTGAGTGACTCGCGGCTCCTTGAAACTCGTAAGACCTCCGAACCTGTACCTGAGCCCGCTGAGTGACTCGCGGCTCCAACGGACTCTCACGGTCCCGCCGGACCCCGACTACAACATCGTATCCCCCAGCTCGAGGATTGTGAGCTGTGCGCCGGATACGTCCCTGCTTTGAACCTTTACCAGAGACTGTCCCGCTACCCCCTACCCCTTCCGAGACTCTTGAGCCCGTGCTCACTTTGTACATATTTGCAGTGATAACCTACTTGATAAAGATTGTTTTCTCAGAATACCCGGTGTGGTCACTCTGTGTCGTGTGGTGCCAGAAGTATGATCCTAGATACGAGATTCCTCCCCCTGGGGAGTCTCCCGCCAGTGCCCGGCTACGATACTTTGAGGGTGGGTCTCAGGGTAGTCAGGACCCCTTCCAGGCTCCTCTGAGGTCGCCGTCTAACATTGGTGGCAAGCGACGGGATTCGGGCCCATCACCTAGAGATCGTACCGTGAACAACGGAAGCACTACCGACAAAGATGGCAGAAGGAAGCGCCGTGAACCCCGCAGAAACCAACGCCAACAGGGTGTTCCAGGTGGAGCAGCTAGAAGAATACACACACAAAGAGCTAAAGCAATTTTGCAAAGAACTTAAAATCGCTACCACTGGTCTCAACACTAAAGAGGATTTGCAGAAAGCACTGAAAACTTGGGTGGAGACCGGGGCCTCCCGCCCGGAAGGCACGGGGGAGCACCCCGACGAAGCCGAACCCCCCCAAAGTGAAAGCAGTAGCAATCAGGTGCGAGGCATCGTACCAGACGGGGGCCTATCCCCGGAAGAGCTCGCGGACAGAGAGAGAAGCCGCAATCATGAACTCGAGTTAGCCAAACTCAAAATCGAGGGCGAATTGAAGTTAGCGGAAAAAAAGCTAGCAGTAGAGCAAATGCGTGTACAAGGCGAACTAGAAGAAAAGAAGCTCCAACGGGAGCACGAAGGAAGGAAGCTCCAACTAGAGCACGAACGCAGCTTGAAAGAAATCGAGCTTAAGGCCAGAAGCGAGGAAGGAAGGCCCCCGGGAAACCGAGAGACGGCCTCCCCAGCGGAACAGAAGGTCCACATCCCCAAGGATGTGGTCAAGGAATATTATAAAAACGATGACATTCAGCAATGGTTCAGGGCCTACGAGGTCGCCATGACCTCCCATCGGATCCCGCAGAAGGACTGGGGGGCGGGGTTGTGGGGGCGGTTTCTGAGCGAAGGAAGGGACACCCTGCTCGACCTACCCCTTTCCCTGCAGACCTCCTACAGCCACATGAAAGAGGCTCTACTCACAAGATACGGCCTCACCCCAGAAATGTACCGTCAGCGATTCCGGGACTGCAGGAAGATCCCGGGCACCACCTGGGTGGAGTATGTAAACTTTTTCAGTCGGGCCTTCGATGGGTGGATCAAGGGCAGCAAAGTCACCACCCTTGCCGAACTCACTGACCTCATGTTGTGGGAACATCTGGCTGCGAACTGCTTCATAGAACTACGTCAGCATCTGCTTGACAGCAAGCTCACAGATCCCCGGAAGCTGGCTGTGGAGGCCGACCGCTGGACCAACACCCGGGTCTCCCGGGGCATGGTAGGAGAGTACCCCCGAGCCAGTCAGGGACCACCCCGCCAGAGAGGGGGAGGGAACCAGGGAGGGCCGAGAGAGTCCCAGCCTAGCCCCCCGAAGACACAACCTCCACCTTTCCTGGCGCCCCCCCCACCGGTGACAGGGCCCCCTGGGAGACGGGGACACCGGGTGGCCGTCACATGTTTCCGTTGCCAGAAACCCGGGCACTACGCCAATGACCCAGAGTGCCCCATGGCCACCCAAGTCTCCCCTACCACCCCTGCGAGACAGATAGCCAACGTAGCCCTGGGGGAGGAGGTTGAGGAAGCCGAGGAGTGGGAACCCGCAGCGATGGCCCTAGTATCCCTGGGAGATAGGGAGATGATCCCTGGTAGCCTCCTACCCTCCAACACACAGAAATACGGGCAGCTCGTCAAGATCAATGGCCACCAGGTAGAGGCCCTGCGGGACACCGGGGCCAGTATCACCGGTGTCCTCAGGCACCTAGTCCCCGAGGAGCAGATCCTCCCCAACGTCTTTTGCCCCGTAATATCCGCAGACAATAGAGAAAGTATGTGTCAGGTAGCCCTGGTGCCGTTTGAGTGGGGAGGGGTGATAGGTAAACTCAAGGTGGCCGTAAGAACCTCCCAGCCAGTCGACTGCCTCTTAGGGAACGACCTGGAGAGTTCTCCCTGGAAGCACGTCGAGCGCAAGGCCCACCTAGGAATGATGGGACTCCCCGAGTGGGTGTGCGCCACCACCCGATCTATGTCAGCCCGACTCACTCCCCGGAGAGAAGTCGAGAGCACCCCGATCGAAGAGACCAGTACAGTCCCCGCCGAGGGTCCTCCCGTCCCCCCATCAGAAGGGTCCGTCGCCCGCGACGAACCCGCACCATCCGACCCCGCCCCGGTCCCCGAGTTGGGAGATCTACCCGAGTTCGCCCATTGGCGCCACGAGGGCGGGCCCACTCGGGAAGAATTTTGCCGGGAGCAAGCCACTTGACCTTCCCTGGTCGGGCTGCGGCGCCAGGCCGAGGGCCAAGCCGCAGGTGACCAGACCGGGACACACCGAATCTATTGGGAAAATAACATCTTGTACAGTGAGCAGAAGTCGGTGGAGCTGGGATCCGGACGGGTACTGGTGGTACCCCTCCGCTTCCGAGATTTCCTCCTGGGCTTAGCCCACGACGTCCCCCTCGCCGGCCACCTGGGTCAGGACAATACCTACAGCCGTCTCGTGACCCATTTTTACTGGCCTAGAATGAGAGCAGCGGTAGAAGCCCACTGCAAGTCCTGCCCCACGTGCCAGGCTAGTGGGAAGAGTGGGGGGAAGTGCAAGGCTCCCCTCCAACCCTTCCCGGTCGTCAGTACCCCTTTTGAACGAGTCGGAATCGACATCGTGGGACCACTGAACCCCCCCACCTCCCAAGGCCACCGTTTCATCTTGGTCCTAGTGGACCACGCCACCCGCTATCCTGAGGCTATTCCCCTACGCACCATTACGGCCCCCGTGGTGGGCCGGGCCCTGATGGGGATCTTTTCCAGGGTGGGTTTTCCCCGCGAGGTCGTGAGCGATCGCGGCACTAATTTTATCTCGAAGTATATGACGTCCCTGTGGCAACAATGTGGGGTGTCCTATAAGTTCACCACCCCGTACCATCCCCAAGGGAACGGCCTAGTAGAAAGGTTTAATAGGACTTTGAAAGGGATGATCGCTGGCCTAGAAGAGCCCCTCCGGCGTAAGTGGGACGTCCTGCTCCCCTGCCTCTTGTTCGCTTACCGGGAGGTCCCCCAGAAGTCCTTAGGGTTCAGCCCGTTTGAATTACTCTATGGACACCCCGTCCGAGGTCCCCTCAGTTTGGTTAAGGAAGGGTGGGAGGCAGCACCCCAGACCACCCCCCGAGATGTGTTCCAATACGTCCTGGCCCTCCGGAACCAGACCAGGAAGTTCCAAGAACTGGCCGAGGCCAACCTGGAGGCAAGTCAAGAAGAGATGAAGCGCTGGTACGACCAGAATGCCACTCTGGTCGAGTTCCAGCCGGGCCAGCAGGTGTGGGTCATGGCCCCCGTGAAGCCTGGCGCCCTCCAGGACCGATGGACTGGGCCCTACAAAGTGGTTGAGCGGAAGAGTGAAGTCACATACTTGGTGGACGTCCAGTCGCCTCGGGATCCCCTCCGGGTCCTGCACGTGAACCGCCTCAAGCCTCACTTCCAGCGGACAGAACTGAGCCTCCTGCTGGCCACCGATGACGGGGCCGAAGATGAGTCGGATCCCCTCCCGGACCTCCTGTGTGTCAAGGAGCAGGATGGCTCTGTGGAAGGAGTGAACCTCTCCCCAGCCCTCACTGCCCAGCAACAAACGGACTGCCGCCAGCTCCTAAGACAATTTTCCGACCTCTTCTCCCTGACCCCCCGGGTCACCAACTGGTGTGTTCATGACGTGGACACCGGGGACAGCCCGCCGGTGAGACACCGAGCCTACCGGGTTCCTGACCGGGTCCGGTCCTGCATTCAAGCGGAAGTCTCGAAGATGTTGACCCTGGGGGTGATCGAGCCCTCTGACAGTCCCTGGGCCAGCCCCGTGGTCCTGGTCCCGAAGGCAGCGGCCCCCGGTGTCGCCCCCGAGCTCCGATTCTGCGTGGACTACCGGGGGCTCAATGACGTTACCCGAGCCGATGCCCACCCCATTCCACGAGCCGACGAACTCATTGACCGACTAGGGGCAGCCCGGTTCCTCAGCACATTCGACCTCACCTGCGGATACTGGCAGATTGCGCTCACCGAAGGGGCCAAGGAGCGGTCCGCTTTCTCCACCCCCGATGGGCACTACCGCTTCCGCGTAATGCCCTTCGGGATGAAAAATGCCCCGGCCACTTTCCAGCGACTGGTGAATAGGGTCCTGGCCGGGCTAGAACAGTTCAGCGCGGCATATCTGGACGACATCGCTGTCTTCAGTTCAGAGTGGAGTGAGCACCTCCAGCACC
The DNA here is from genome assembly GCF_964204655.1 of Triturus cristatus. Classification (NCBI taxonomy): domain Eukaryota; kingdom Metazoa; phylum Chordata; class Amphibia; order Caudata; family Salamandridae; genus Triturus; species Triturus cristatus. The sequence goes on along the minus strand of NC_140589.1, from coordinate 1,176,249,511 downwards.
TCCGGAGGGTGCTAACCGCCCTGCGCCAGGCAGGCCTCACAGTAAAAGCCAGCAAGTGCCAGATCGGGCAAGGATCCGTGGTCTACCTGGGGCACCAGGTCGGGAGCGGCCAGGTCGCCCCTCTACAGCCAAAGATCGACGCCATCCTGGCCTGGGAACCACCCATCACCCAAACGGATGTCCGAGCCTTTCTGGGACTCACGAGCTACTACCGAAGATTCATTCGGGGGTATGGCAGCCTTGTCGGCCCTCTCACAGAACTCACGTCTAAAAGACAGCCAAAGAAAGTGCAGTGGACGGCTGCCTGCCAGGAAGCTTTCGATGCCCTAAAAAAGGCCATGTGTACTGTCCCCGTCCTCCAGGCTCCCGACTACGCCAAGGAGTTTATAGTCCAGACCGATGCCTCCGAGCATGGCATTGGGGCCGTCCTGTCCCAAGTAAATGACCAAGGCCTAGACCAGCCCGTCGCCTTCCTCAGTCGGCGGCTGTTGCCCCGAGAACAGAGATGGAGCACCATAGAGCGCGAAGCCTTTGCCGTGGTCTGGGCACTCAAAAAGCTACGACCCTACCTGTTCGGCACCCATTTCAGAGTCCAAACTGACCATCGGCCCTTGCGATGGCTCATGCAGATGCGAGGAGAAAACCCCAAGCTACTGCGGTGGTCAATCTCCCTCCAGGGGATGGATTTCACCGTAGAACACCGCCCTGGTACGGACCACGCCAATGCTGACGGCCTCTCCCGGTTCTTCCGCCTCAGCGAAGAGAACCCCCCAAGCTGATGGGCAGTTCTCTCCGGCTTTCAGCTGGGGGGGACGCGTGTTGGACCCGGCCTCGTAGAATGGCCCTCCGTGCCCCCGCACCACCGAAACCTGGTACCTGCAGCCCAAGCACACGGCCCAGCCGAACCTCCCCACCAGGACACACGCACCGACCCGGACATCCCCGTCCATGGCCTCTCTCCTTTCGGCCACCCTGGGCCCGCGTGCCCACTTCATGCACCAAGATGGCCGCCCGGCCCCAGCGCGACCCGGGCCTAGAGGCGCCACTCCGGCTGGAGGACATCACGCTTCCAGGGGATGAGAGAGGGAGGAGCAGTTTCTATCGCACCTCTGAACTCCCCCGGGACGATGGGTTTCGATCGGCCCTCCGGCCTCCCTGAGGGCTGGCTCCGTGCCTGCTGGGTGTCTGGGACTCCTCCCGACCCGGCCCTGAAAGGATCAAAAGACAACAGCAGGAAATCCCGACAAGCGACCCCCAGGTGACAAGACCCCTGCCTGCACAGACTCCGGACATCAAAGAGGGGTCGACCTATAACAAGGGGTGCTCTGGGTCTGTCCGGCAGATTCGACGCTGGAACAATGAGAGCCTGCCGACGTGGTCGCGGCTCCTGGAACTTGGACCCTCCTGAGCCCTGCTGAGTGACTCGCGGCTCCCTGAAGATCGTAAGACCTCCGAACTTGTACCTGAGCCCTGCTGAGTGACTCGCGGCTCCCTGAAGATCGTAAGACCGCCGAACTTGTACCTGAGCCCTGCTGAGTGACTCGCGGCTCCTTGAAACTCGTAAGACCTCCGAACTTGTACCTGAGCCTGCTGAGTGACTCGCGGCTCCTTGAAACTCGTAAGACCTCCGAACCTGTACCTGAGCCCGCTGAGTGACTCGCGGCTCCAACGGACTCTCACGGTCCTGCCGGACCCCGACTACAACATCGTATCCCCCAGCTCGAGGATTGTGAGCTGTGCGCCGGATACGTACCTGCTTTGAACCTTTACCAGAGACTGTCCCGCTACCCCCTACCCCTTCCGAGACTCTTGAGCCCGTGCTCACCTTGTACATATTTGCAGTGATAACCTACTTGATAAAGATTGTTTTCTCAGAATACCCGGTGTGGTCACTCTGTGTCGTGTGGTGCCAGAAGTAGGATCCTAGATACGAGATTCCTCCCCCTGGGGAGTCTCCCGCCAGTGCCCGGCTACGATACTTTGAGGGTGGGTCTCAGGGTAGTCAGGACCCCTTCCAGGCTCCTCTGAGGTAGCCGTCTAACACTTCCTAAGGTCAGACTATCTGAATATCACAGAGGTCCATGTTCTCCATTGGATATACTTTTTGGATTGGTGAAAAGACAACGGTTTCAATCACATCGGATGTGACCCATATTTTATTGTTCCTTCTGAATGTATGCAACAGATTTTAGAACGGTGTTTGGTATCATACCCATGGAGTCAATGGAAAGCAATCCTGGCCTGCCAGGGATATTGGTTGAAGGTTTCTGTTAGCAAGATTTCGGAAAGTGAGGGCCAGTGTCTCGTTCTACTGTGCCAATCTGCAATCTTCCATTCACGTTGTCCTTTTAAACCAAGGAAACAGATGAGCCATAAATGCCCAACTGCCATAAGCTGTAAAAGTTAAGCCCTTTCATGTTCCATGAAATATTTTGTATGTTTTTTCTGGCTTGGGTCTCACTGTACTGCCTAAGAATTCCTTTCATTGCCCTTGGAACATGGTATTTTATTGCTGCCATTTTTTCCTGCTCAAAATTCTCAGGATAAGATTGTTATCCATTATGTAGCCATTGACATGTTCTAATTCTCATGATAGAAAGGCTGTGTATTCTCAAGATGTTCATGGGGCCTTTTGATTTGTTTTGTTTCGGCAGGGCACTTTTCATTCATTGCACTCCTTATCACTTTTGTCCATGTGTTAAGGGGAAGAAATTATCCAGCGCATTGAGCAATTTTCCTATTTTTAGGTTACGTGATGTCTCCTGTACAATGTTTTTATCAGTTCAGGGTGTCTTATAGTCCTAATTTAATATCACCCATTTGTTTTATCAAGGCCCTGCATCCCACAGTCCAGTAAATAGTCTTTAAAAGTTTTCAAAAAGTAACATCTACTCAGAATTGGTTCTGTTGAATGGCAGGGTGCGGGCCGTGCGGCAATCATATACCATTTAAAAATCAAGAATCTTTGCACTACAATATAACAGTACGGTACTGAGAATGCAATGTTACTGCTTACAATATAATGATGAACCTGACAGCTTCTCAGTTGTGTTGTTCCCATATATCAGAGTTCTGTTCAAGTCACCAGCATGCCTGGGTTGATATTCCTGGCTCAGAGGTCCAAGGCTTGCTCATCATGCCAGAGGGATCCTTCCTATTCCAATGGACTCTTTAGGGCAACGAGAGCTATTGCCCAGCATTCTTAGATTGGATTCATTATTGTACTAAGAATGTAGCCTGAGGCATCAAACAATAGATTTAGGCCCGACGGTATAGATACTTCCATGATGCTTGTGCCCATTTTTACACAGCATGGAAACTACAGACTACCACAGTGATTTCCACATTGCACTCATTGCAATGCAAGTAGCCATATCAAATCCACATGTAAAATACACAACACAATACTAGTATTCAAATAATCTATAGCAAGTTATAAACCAACCCTTTGAGCTCTAGGTATCTAAAAAGCAAACAGATTCAAGTAATCTACTTTGCATCAGCATGCAACACACTATTTGTAAGTTGTAGGAGCTGTGCCTTTATTTGCTTAACCCTATTTTCCTGGCTGTAGATCTCTGTGAACTTGACCCCTGCCAGCTAGTGGTAAAGTGCTGGTGCTGCTCCTTTCATCATGATGAAATCGGTATTGCCTTAATTGGCATACTTAACTTACCTATGAGTCCCTGGTATAAGTTACAAAGTGTACTCAGGGTCTGTAAGGTAAATGGCACTATTGGACTGCAGCACCCATTGTGGCACCTACTACAGTGACAGTGTAAAACATGGCTTCGGGCATACTACTGTATTGTGACCTAAGCAGCTTTTAAACTGAAATTCGACCAGTCAAAATAAATCCCTTTAACAGGCATACACCGGGGGGGGGGGGGCAAGATGGCAGTGGAGTAACATTGACTCCTTGGGGCTCCGCTCGCCGAGGCTGAAACACAGCGTCCATTGGCGGCATCCGGACCTTGGAGGGGGTCCTGCAGTGTCCTCAGGGCGCGCTGGACACCGTTAAGTGGGGCAGACGTCCAGGAGCTCCCCGGGTAAACGGCCACGGAAGCTCTGAGGTGGCGAGCAGCGGCAGAGACGAGAGCAACGTGAAGGCCGTTCCGAAGACCCACTGGTGGTAAATGGGCCCCGGAAATGTGTCACCCGCCGAGTCGGTGGCGGAGGGGGCATTGCGGGCTGGTAGCGAAGTGCAGCGGAAGGCGAGAGCTTGGCGGGATCATGGCCTCACCCGGAGCTGAGGGGTGGCCTCCGTGGGGCCTGAGCTGACGCGTCAGTGGTGCCTTGTTGGGCCTGAAGCCGGGGAGATGAGACGGCGGCGCGGCCCTCGCCTCTGCTCCGGCCACGAAGGGATAAGCAGCGGTGCCTGTCTGGCCCCGGGGCTCTGGCCTGAGAGGTGCGACGCCACACCTGGACCTCGCTGCTGATGGCCGCCACGTGTGGAGCAGAGGAGCGGCGGCCGCGTGCAGTTGCCTCTTAGAGGAACGTGTGGTGCCCCGGATGGCCTAGAAGTGTGACGCAAGTAGCGGTGAGGTGCCTGTGGACACGGGAGCGGCGGTGAGTGGCCTGTACAAGCGGCGGTGCAGGGACACAGACTGGTACCAGCCCCTGAACTGGCAAAAGACTCTGGGAGCTGGAGGGCCAGATAGTATATAAGCTGTGATTGGAGGGGGGGGGGGTCCTGGCTCAACACTGAAGAAGGTCTTTACATAGGGAGTGAGCTGGCCCATGAACAAGTCCCCCGGAGACATAGGCCTTGGGAGTTGGCCTCCTCCTTGCTGGCGCAGGGCGCCCCGGATGGGCCTTGTCCCCCTCAGTGAGACAGGTTGCCCCAGCTGAGAACTGGGATCTGGTAGAGGAGTGGCAACATGGCGCACTTGAGACTGGGACTCATGTGTTGGCAGAACTGGGTGTGCATTGCCCCGAGGCGGGTGAAGTTGGTGGTCTGCTTCGGCCTGGCGGTGTGACCCTCTGTCTGCTGCGGCTGGGTCCAATCCCGGTGCGCCCATACTGAGGTGAGGTGGGACAAGCAACAGAGGGCCCCAGAGGAGGAGGCAAGGGCTCGGTTCTTTTGCACACCCCTTGACTTGGTGGTTTGCTGGAGGAGCTCCTATCCCCCCTTGGAACTCTCTGTGAAGGAGGTGGTGGGATCCTGTGTCCGGTGAGCTGTGGCCATGGCTACAAAACGGTCCAAGAAAGACACCATGAGTAAAGATCCTTCAATCAAGGACCTGCTCCAGAAAATGGGCGGAAAGAATGCTGGCGACGTGGGGATAAATCTGGAGTCGGGGCATGCCGCGGAACCGATTACAAAAGAATTTCTGGAGCAGCTCTTTGGCTCACTCCGAGAGGACTTTGCAAGCTTGCGGCAGGAGAAGGCCTCTGAGCGCAAAGGAGACCGTCGGGAGGAGGAGCTCACCATCCAGGCCCAGGAGCTCATTGACTTCAAGAGCAGAATGAGGAGCTATACCTCAAGCTGGAAGATCTGGAGAACTGCTTGAGGCGCTCCAACATCCGAATTGAGGGTGTGCCACTTCAGGCGGATGGCGGCAAGCTGGAAGAGTGCATTCTCCGTTTCTTTACATACATGGCTCCTGAACTGAGTGACAAGGAGGTCACGCTGGACCGTACACACCAAGCAGGGCGATCTGCTTCCGGCCTGGCCAGCCACAGAATATCTTGACTTGCCTGCATTCCTATCGCCAGAAGGCGATCATCATGGCCGCAATGCGAGACCGAACAACAGTGGAGTTTGAGGGTCTCCAGGTGGGAGTCTTCCAAGATCTCTCGCCCCTCACCCTACAGCAGCGCAAAAACCTACGGCCTGTCACGTCCTTCCTTCATGAGCAGGGCGTTCGGTACAGATGGGGTCACCTGTTTCGCCTATCCTTCATCTGGAAGAATAAAATACATGGGGTGCGGAACATCCAGGAGGTGGATGCTGTTCTGGGCACCGCCCTGATGGTGGCAGAGGACTCAGACGTGGCGGAGGGGGGTCCCCTGGCTGGGAGGGCCCTGAAAACAGGTAAAAGACGCTGCCCCAGAAGGGGCACCCAGATGAAGCCGTCGGAGGTGGAACGCCAAAAGGAACGGGAGGCAGTGTTGCAACAACTACAAAGCCAGGAGGGCTCAGAGTACGGTAACCGCTGAGGGTCTCTTGGGGGTCATAGAGGCCCACGACCTGATGGCAGAATGACTGGTCCGATCCCAATAGGATAAGACATCGGTCATCTTGGGGGGAGCCCCATCCCCTGAGTATTGATGCCAGACCGTCGGGTCCATGGACCCCTGCACGTCAGTTCTTACTTTTCCTGTTGAATGAAGATGTTGAAGTTCTCTCAGGCTTTTCTCTTTCTGCCTTTTTTCTTTCTCTTCTGCAACCACCCCACAGACAGGTAGGGTGACTTATCGACTCTGGCAATGGAGGGTGGTGGATGGGAGCGGGGAGGACGGAACTACCCTAGGGAGGAGGACGGGGGTGCTGCTTGTGGGTCTTATTTGCGCATCTACTTCGAGGGTGCACTGGTTGCTTGCTTCACTGCCTGGGGCCTGCCTCCCCACACATATGTTGGGCCTGCTCCACTGGGCTAGAGGGACACTGTGTGATGCTGCTGTGGGAGGGGAGTTCACCTGTTGTGGGGCCTGCTGGTGGGACAGGGGGTGGGGAGAGCGGGTATCCCACAACTGCAGGTTTCCCCTGCGACAGGCCAAGTCAGTATACACCTGAACCCCCTCACATTTCCATATGACACAACTTAAGGTAGTGATTATGAGCTTCAATGTGCAAAGCCTCAACTCACCAGTAAAGTGACGCCCGCTTCTTGCCTTGTTGAGAGATGCTAGGAGCGACATGTGCTTTTTACAAGAGACCCACCTTCTGCGGGCGGATTGGAAGTGATTTAGATCCAAATGGCTCTAAAGACACTTTCAAGGAAAGGTTGTGGGAACTCATATGGATATTGTTGGGTGCTTTCTGGCCCTGCGGGTGTTGATAGGAGAGCGAACACATATGATAGCCTCAGTTTATAGCCCCAATGAGCAGCAGCAGGCCTTTTTACGGGATGCGATAAGCTCAATCTTGGAGTCTCCGGACGAGGATCTCGTAATCGGTGACGATTTTTATTTGGTCCCGGCGGCGGACCTTGACAGATGGACACTTAGGGTGGGACACTTCGTGCGTTCTCCGACGTGATGCTACAGAGACTGGTGGAGGCCGGCCTCACGGATGCCTGGCGCCACGGCTTCCTGACAGCACGGGAGTATACCTTTTTTTCTGTGGCCCATCAAACATATGTCCGCATTGATCTTTTTGGACTTCACCTAGAGTCATGGCGTCCACCGCCGAGGATTCTATTGGGGTGGGGAAGCTCTTGGATCACTCTCCGGTCATCCTGACGCTGCTACTCCCAGGCGGCACCGCACGGCAGAGCTCATGGCGTTTAAACCGCAAATTGGTCACTTACGACACCAATATTACTGAACTACGTGGTGCTATTAAAACTTACTTAGAGGTGAATGATGGAGGCTCAGTGGAGGTTGATATACTATGGGACGCCTTGAAGGCTGTCCTCCTCAGACACTGTATAGCCATTGCGGTGGGCCTGAATAGGGACCATAAGGAAAAGAGGAGGGAACTGGAGGATCAAATTAGGGAGCGGAAGGGTGTGCATCTCCGTATGGGGGCGGTCCAAACCCAGCGGCTACTTACACAGGCAAGGAAGCAATTGCGGGATTTGGATCCAGACCGTGCCAAATATGCCTTGCTCCACACTAAGCAACACTACTACAATGGAGGTAACAAGGCGGGGAGACTCTTGGCGCACTCCGAGTTGCGGAACTCACGAATGAGCGGGGAGAGACCTTGCGGGTAGAAGAGGACATAGCGTCTGAATTTGAGGCCTTCTACAAGACTCTCTACTCAGCCGAGTGCCTGGACCCTGCGCGGCAGGAGAGTATATGCTAGCGGCGCGGTGCCCCATTTACGGCCTCGGTTGTGGCTGGTCTGGATGTGAACATCAGCACTGATGAAGTTTTGCGGGCCATCCAGAGATTTTCGATGGATAATGCCCCGGGCAAAGATGGCTTCCCGGTCGACTTTTATAAAATTTTCGCACCAGACCATTCCCCCCCCCCAGGGCGCGCCTGTTTACCACCTTTAGCGCCTCTGGAAAACGGACTCCTTCGATGTCCATGGCAGAGGTAGTGGTCATTCTCAAACCGGGAAAGGACCCCCGAGAGTGTGCTTTCTACTGCCCTATCTCTCTGCTCAACGTGGACCTGAAGATCTTCACAAGTATCTTAGCATCCCAACTCACCCCCACATGCAAGGCATGGTGGAGCCAGACCAATCGGATTTTATCCCGGACTGCAATTGCGGAGATGGGACTTGATGACTATGCCACTTACTGGACAAAACGCAACGGACACAGACCCCGGTGATACTTCTCTCAGTAGATGCCGAAAACACATTTGACCGTGTCCACTGGCCCTACTTGCAACAAGTCCTCTACCGATTCAGGCTTGGGGAGAGACTCCGGAAGTTGGTGAACTGTGTGTATCATGATCCACAGGCCCCTATCCAGGTTAATGGGGTTGTCTCCCGTCCCTTCCGGATCGGACGCGGCACGAGGCAGGGGTGTCCTCTCTTCCCCCTCCTCTTTGCGCTCTATATGGAGCTGTTTTCCACGAGGGTTCGCCAGCTTCCTATGATCACTGGGATCCAGATGGGTGATTGGGATCACGAGCTCTCCCTGTACGCGGACGACGTGCTCCTTTTCTTAACGCGCCGGATGCTACCCTTCCCCCTCTGCTGGTGGAAGTCGAGGCCTTCAGTGCGGCGTCGGGCTTCAAAATTAACATTACCAGTGGTGGATCGACACCACATAGCGCAGCACTTCCCCTTCTCTTGGGCCGCTACCGATGTTACCTACTGGGGGATACGGGTTTTTCCAACCACTGCGAAGACGGCCTAGGTGAACTACTTGGATACACTGGCCAAGCTCCGCCATGAACTGAATAATTGGAAGAAGGATGCCCTCTCCTGGCTGGGCAAAATAGCTGCCGTCAAAATGACGATTCTACCCCGCCTGCTCTACATTATGCAGATGCTCACCCTATGTCCCCCACCTATGATGCTGGCTCAAATGTAGCAACTCATCAATGGCTTCATTTGGGGGGGGGGAAGAAACCGCGTATGGCCCGTCACCTCACGTATCTGAGACAAGATGAGCGAGGCCTCGGTGTCCCACATCTCGGTCGCTACTATGAAGTGGCGCAACTGCGATGGATGATTGAATGGTACCAACTGAAGTCGGAAAAACATTGGTGCTTCATGGATAGGGTTGTGGCAGGGATCCCCATCTGGAAGGTTCCCTGGCTCCCTAGGGGACATCGACCACTGGGTGCATATCTCTCCCCAGTCCTTCGCGCCACTATGAAGGTGTGGGACAGGGTCCAGTAGAAGTGTCAGCTATCCTCGGCCATATCCCCCTTGACCCCTTTCATTGGGAACCCAGGATTCTCCCCGTCCCTCATGGGGAACACCTACTTGAAATGGCAAGAAGCAAACTGTAAACGTATAGGCGACCTCTTTGACGAGCAGGGTATCTTGGATTTCCCCATGTTGGTGGCTCACTACAGGATCCCTAAGGAAGCATATTGGCAGTATTTGGCGTTGCACCACTGGGTCACACAGACTCAAGTCCGTCAACATGCTGGTCGGCTCCTCACAAAATTTGAGCTTTGGTACATTACCCACACCTCCAACAAACGCTTCCTATCAGATATTTAGGGCTTTCTCAACAAGGCAAGGATCCAGGCCAAACCCCCTGTGCAGCGTAGATGGGAAGCGGAGTTGAGTCGGGTGTTCTCACCCAAGGAATGGGCGAACATTAACTATAGGGCCCGGGCATCATCATGCAGCACATCGGGGAAGGAAATGCTCCTAAAAATTGCACACTATTGGTACTACACCCCTTGAGTGACGCCAAATGGAAGCCCCTCAGCAGTAATCTCTGTCGGCGCAATGGCGGACAGGTGGGTACCCTGACCCATATTTTATGGCACTGCCCTAAGATACAGGCATTCTGGAAGACTATACTGCCCTTAGTTGATCAGATATATCAGACAGAACTTCCCAGATGTCCTAGTTATATCCTGCTGGGGCTACCCAATCCTCTCACATATCTCCTTCGATCTTGTAGGGTCAGGGCAATCACTCTAGTGCTAGGGGCAGTCAAGCCGGTTCTCCTGGCAAGCTGGGGCACGGCCGACATCCCGACTAAGTTATACTGGCTACACAAAATATGGGAGGTAGTGGGGATGGAATGGATTACAGCCGGGATAAATCACACCTTGCCCAAATTTGATAAGACTTGGGGCTCTATGGTGGCATACTTATCTTCAGAGTTCATAGAGCTTACCTGCCCCCGATATCTAAGAGTCCTGCGATTCCCCACAACACCCCTAACAGACCAGCCGCTCCCTCCGAAGGAACATCAGCCCTAGATCCCTACTGAGTCTTACCGTAAGCTGTGGGTGGATCCCTGTCCTTTGTCTCTTCTGTTTCTTTCAGTCTCTTCTTCACTTCCTCTTCACTTTATTCCCTTTCTCTACAATAAAGTTTGAATTTGACTAAGATGCTCCCCGCCGGCCAGTGGTTGTAGGTGGTTGTAATGTAAACGATTTCTGCATATTCAATAAAAACTATTTAAACCATAACAGGCATACACCTTCTTTTTAAGTATTAGGTCACCTATATGTAGGCCTTACTGACCATAAGTCAGGATGCATGCTATTTTAAAGCAGTAGATGCATAAGTTTAATGTTAGAAAACACAACAAGATGATGGACGGAGTGCTGAAACTTTTCAACCACTCACCCCCAGTCACAGATCTGGGTTTAATCCATTGTTCTTTTGCTCACTATGCCACCCCAGTTTGGACCCAGCCTTATGCAAATCAGTCTTGACCCTGTTCCTCAGGGGAACAGTCCAGCTCGAACTGCTAAGCCAGTTCTTCTGTGGACTGGAAACATGCCTAAAGCCTCTGGAGGCCCATTTGCTTGAGCTCCTTTTGTCATCTAGCAGCTGAATAGCCCCTTACATAAGGTGTGAAAATTGCTCCCAGGGCAGAACAAAGACATTGTATGTGGGGATGTATTTTATTACTCTCACAGGATGACCATTTTGGCTGTGCTCTGGAACATGATTAACTTCAAAGAAGCCTACCCATTCACATGTAAATATTAGCTGCCTCCTAGGCAGGCCTTTCTTTTGATTCTCCAGTCGGGAAGGCACCAATCCCAGTGGAAAAGTTGCTGCCCGCAGATCTGGTTTGAAGTGACTAGAGAAGAGGGGTTGCTCACTTCCCTGGCAACACCTCTGGGCTGGACACACAGGATTGCAAAAAAGTAAAAAAGGTTTTGTCATGGATCTAGGCAGAGGGGGGCACCATGGTATTGTTTGCTGTTGGACACATAGGAAGTTCTACAAAAGTGGCTAGGGTTAACGCTTGGAACTTTTACCCTATTTTATAGGGAGGAACCACAAATTGCCCACATGCATATGCTGGTATCAGACCTAAATGTGGCACCCACAGTACCCTCCTCAAAACACTATTTGACAAGTGGAAGAGCAGAAGCGGACTGAACCTGCTCTATGAGACCTGTGAAGAGCCTCAAAGACTGGACCTGCTTTCCGTCTTGTAGCCAGGACCACAAAGGGAACTCCAAGGGTCATAAGGCTGACAATCTAATCAAGCCACAGGGAGACAGCAAGCTAGAAAAGGCCTTTCCTGTAATTGCCCAGATAACCAGTTCGAACTGGACCTGCGACAGACTCTGCTGGTGGGTTCTGCTGCAGTGAGTCTTGACCCCCAAGTACTTTTCCTAAAGTCCTGGAATCTTTATCTGTTTCAAAATGAACTCATCTTAAAGTCTCCTGAAAACAAAAGCTTAGAAACGCTTAAGCTCCAAAGACCTCTGGAGGAATGGGACCAGCCTTCCAAGCTGATCCGACAAAGGCCCTATCCAGTTGCACCATACAGAGAATGTATCTGAACTCATGGATCCCTGTTCAGCTGAAGTCTGCAGCCTTACTCCACTAGAAAAGTGCTAGCTTGAAAAAAGTGATTTAGTCCAAACACTATTTCTTTGCAGTTTTAAATTGACCAAACTCGACCCAAAGATATTGCAGCACTTTACATGCACATCAGTTATATTACACAAGGATGCATTCATTTTTATTAAAGGCACAGGGAGATTAAGGGGCATATTTACAAGGCAGCGATAGGAAATTATCGCCGCTTTTGCGGCCGTTTTTGGCCGAAAAGCGGCGATAATTTTATCGCCTAATTAGCAAGGTCACGCTAACGCGTGAAACCTTGCATTAGCGCACGTATTCTTAACGCCCAGCTTTCCATCTCTAATGAGATGCAAAGTGGGCGTTCCTGACCTGACATGACAGGAGAAATGTCGCTAAGTGACATTTCTGCTATCATCAAGCCCCACGCTATGAAGCATAGTGACAAGAAAAGTAGCGATAACCCCTGTTATCGCTACTTTCCTTACGCCTGCTTCAGGACTGATTTTGCCATGATATCCTATGGAAGGTGGATATCATGGCTAAGTTTGTGAGGCCCTATCAACAAGCTAACACCACATTTCGTGAGATTACCGTTGGGATTCCAGCGATAATCTCACGTTAGGCAGTTAGAGCTAGGATTTTTATCGCTTTTGAGATAAGCGTTGCTAATAGCACGCTATCTCACCGACAAAAATCCACGTTAGCCGGCGATAATTATCCTAGCGCTAAGTGCGCTTAGCGATAATTATCGCCAGTTGTTGCTGATATGCCCCCAAGTGACTTGCTCAGAATCACACGATTTTGAGCCGACGCTGACACTCGAACCTGATTCTCCAGTTCCAAAGTTGGCATCTCTGGCTGTTACACCACATCGTCTTCATACACAGAAATCATTTCCAGGCGAAGGTGCCAAAAGTATCCAACCTTCGAAGCTCCTCACTTGGGCACAAAATTCAAATTTCTCCCACACTGAGTCTTCTTACCAATTTGAAACAGCTTCACGAGACCTCGTCTGATGGCTATCCTACCTCGTGGAGCACTTCTTGGCCGCAGCCTGCTGTGTTGCCCCGCTGAGGATTTTTTTATGTGCATTTCAGAGACAAAGTCCAAAGGTAACACATCTGACCGGCTCGAACCTGCTTTCCCAATCCAACCCACACTCCATTGCGGTGACCTTTAACTCGCACCTAGGTAGCAGTTTAGCGCAACCATAAGACCATGGTTTGTGCTTAATCCTTTTGATGCTGTTTTGAACCTTAAATCTAAAAATTCATATCTCAGGTTACCCTTGTTGGATTTTTTGTTGTTTTGGTGTCATTTTATTTATTATCATACACACTATTTTTCTAAATTGGTTTGGGATTTTTTGTGTGGCCTAGTTTGACTTTATTACTGTTTTGGTACTGCTTAAATATTTTACTCCTTCTGTCTAAGTTAAGTCTGCCTGCTTTGTTCCACAGCTACAAGAGGGTTGAGCTCAGGTTAATTTAGTGACTTTAGTGATTATCACCTATACATAATATCATTTGAAAAAGAGTAATTCAAACTACTGCTCAACATTTGAAACACACACAATCATGTGAGTAATTCCCATTGTTTGCAATCACGGCATGTAACATACCATTGACATGACATTTTTCTACCTTCTCTCCAGTGCGGTCCAGCAATTCGTACTGCTTTCTTGCATTTGATTAGGATAGTTTAATACAGCAATTAAAACTTTTTTAGATTTCAGTCCTCTAAACTTCACATATTTATTAATCACAATTAAAGGTGTTGAAAAAGATAATGTGCTTATTCATTATGTATGCACCTGTAATTTCTTATTATGCAGTCAACAATTTGATATGAATAATGCAACCGCATGACTAAACAAGAAAAAGTAGAGGTCAAACCCAGAAAATGTACTTATATATGCTTATTATTCTGAAAAACCCCTTCCTAAATAACAAAGAACTCTCACTTATGCTGTGACAAATAGCTAAATCCTTCTAAATTAGTCACTGATGACTGAATTGTGGTAATATACACATAAGAAGGATGTCCTTGTCAAAAAAAGAAAATGCACTGTTAAATCACCCTGTGAGTTTAAGGTTAGCTAGATGTGTTAAATTAATTCAAATTGTCTAAATCCCACAAATGAAAGATTTATTCTGTCAGGTGAGAGATTTCTACTCGGGCAACAAAGAGTCTTACATTTGTTCATAGTCCCAAGCTGATGATGTGTTCAAAGTCCCTGCATCAGTGACATGATAGCAGAACCAGGAGACCTGCAAACAAGAGTTGTTCCCATGGAAAATGGGGTTGGGGCAAAAACGAGGGACAAGGGGATTAAATAAATCGAGGAAATTTTCGAGTACGAAAGACACTGGCTTCTGTGCGAGGACACACAACGCACGCACTAATGCACATACACACTCTCTCTCACCCGGCCCCTGCTGCACAACTTTTGTTTTAGTTGTATTAGACTGAATCACCCAGTACATTCTTTTAAATGTAATACTTTCTACCCAGTACATTCTGTTAAATGTAATAGACAGAGAAAAAGAGAAAGACACACCAACACTTGGAAAATGCAAGGGTTAGTGTGCAAGACAATTCAAAACGTGCTTAGATATTGAGGAGACACGTTTCATACACTTGTGTTGCTAAATTTATATTGTTACATGACATTTATTTTCTGCTCTGTGCATTTAAAAAGATGCATATATTAAACTAGCTAATATAACACCACTGATCCCTGGTGATGGATGGCAATGCCTTTGCAAAATGTTGCCTATTTACATGATAATCTGTAATTTGTATGCACTAGAAGAAAATGTAATTGATTTAATTGTATTTCTCTCAGCTAATCAGAATATTCAATTTTCTAAGACAGATAAGGCACCTTAAGGCTGAATTTATTAGTAGTTAGACATAAATGGATTGTACATTATGTAAGCAATGCTGATGAAGGGTGAGCGGCTAAAACCTAGAGAAATATAAACCTACTAGAAAAACTGGTCTCCTTATTTACACTCAGAAGACAGCTAGGGAACAGATGCTCCAAATCACTTTACAGTTATAAAACCTGACATCTACAAAATGGCAGGGTTTGTGACCGCAAAGATATTGTTGCACTGTAGTAAAACTCTTTTTTGACTCAGAAAAGCTTTTCCTAAATGTAAAAGTGTAGTAACCTGTGTTGTATTTATCTGGTTACTTACTCCATAACTGCTCAGCCAGTGTGAATGTGATGCATGGAATGTTGGTGTGAGAGTTTTGAATGGAATGTTTGGGTGCCTGGATGCTTGAGTGTGTCAGTTGGAGTATGGGCTGAGCAGCATGCAGACTGCTCCTGGTCGGGCTGTATCGCTGCATTTCTACTACTCATCTACTTTTAACTGAAGTTAATAAATCTACATGAAACTACATCTTGGCTACGGACCTCATCACTACAAAACGTCATTTTGTAACTTATTCTATATGCAAAGAGGAGGGGGAGTAACAAGGTTGCCTCTTTCTGATTGCTAATTGCATTTATAATGAGATGTATCAATGGTTTATGGGTGCAATTGTGGCCACAATCCAGTGAGAAGGTACCCCAAAGGTGGTAACTCATTTGCAAAGGCGATGCTGTCCCCCGTCGACATCTTCCCCTTTAGGAATTGTGTCTGTTGACTTTGTAACAAGCAGGCAGTGGTACAGAGTACTGCTCCCTACTTCCACAAATTTTCCCAAATTCTAAACATTTTCTACAAAGCTGCATCTTTTCCTGTGAGAGACATGGGCTACTTTTTGAAAAAATTTCCCATTTGCTACTGCTAATTTAGGGATGGAGGTCTGAGGCCCTTGCAGGCCACCTGTGGTGGCCCGTGAAGGTAAGCATGGTGGTGCAGGGAGGAAAGTGACAAACGACAGGATAGGGAATGTAAAATAAATAAATACATTAAATCCCTTACCTTGCGCTTGCCTGATGTAGCGAGTGCAGGGCAAGTGCTTTTATTCGTTTATGTATTTTACATTCCCTATCCCGTCGTTTGTCACTTTCACCCCCCCAACCCTGCCACACCCTGCCACACCATGCTTACCTGCACGGGCCGCCACTGCAGGCCACCATCACTACACTGATAGCCAATGGCAGGGTTTGCAAATAATGACCTGCATATTTAATTTTCATTAGGCTGGTTGCTATGCTATCCCCTATAAATGGGCATTTTGTTGATTCTACCTCCTAGCACTGGTCACATTCTTAAATTACAGATAGGTTGCAAAATGCTAGTAACGGGTTTGCTCCCACTTTTTGTGGCCTGTCTGTACGAAAATCTGCCCCATACACTGGCTTCCCTGAAAATCTTTGCACAAACTTAACTGGCCAAGAAAGGTTCTTGCTGAAAATCAGGTATGATCGTGGATACACATTTTATTAAAACTCAAGAATATATGATTGCAAATATATTATCCCTATGAAAACATGTCTTAGAAATCCCACCCATCTTACTAATATTTATAAGGGAGGACTCAGCTATGAGATTCATTAAGAATGTCCGCAAATGCAGGATAGAGACTTGAAAAGGACAGCAGAACTCTTTTACTCTAGTCACTTTTGCAGTGTGCCAACATGTAGAAAGAGGTGGCAAGGGAAGGAGGCTACAATTCATGGTAATGGTCTCTGCTCCTCAGTGCAGACAACTGTCCCTCAGACCTTGGCGACTGTCTGAAATGAACCACTTTCACTTAGCAAATGGTTCACGCCATTCTTCAGAATATGCGAAACATTTAATGAGTTGCTATCCTTAAATCGCTCTCCATGTAGTAATACATTTTCTTGTGAGTCACAAGAAAGACTGGGGAAGATCCTACCAATTACCCTTTTTCTTGCATCACACGAGAAGTTAAACTGTGAAAAATGCAGTTTGGAAAGCCATTGTAGAATCGCGACTTCGATTTAGAACATCACACATTGGAAATGTGCATGCTCAAATCTGCCACTTTGCTTACAAAGCTTTATGCACACATACATTCCCTTTTCACATCTGACACGTAGAACTGGCATCACAAAGATTTTTCTAGATTAATCATGACTTATCCCTATAGTACTCCTGGCGTACTCCTGAGTTCCAGAAGTAATAATTCAGGAATTTTCCAGGAATACTATGGGACACGTTTATCAACATTTTACACCACTGCAAATTGATGAAGAGTGGTACAAAGTTTCAACAGACTATTCACTTTCTAGTGGAAAACGTTATTTGAGCTAGAAAGTAACTCTTGAGTGATTACAAATAGCATGTTGCTCTGCTTTGCACTGCTTTGTGGCAAGGAGGTAAACTATGGGTGATATAAGGCCATTACCACGCTACCACTCATCGGGGCATATCAACAACAACCGGCGATAATTATCTCTAAGCGCACTTAGCGCTAGGATAATTATCGCCGGCTAGCGTGAATTTTTATCGCTGAGATAGCGTGCTATTAGCAACGCTTATCTCATTAGCGATAAAAATCCTCACGCTAACAGGCTAACGTGAGATTATCGCTGGAAACCCAGCGATAATCTCACGTTACCTTGTTGATAGGGACAGGCAAACTTAGCCATGATATCCTCCTTCCATAGGATATCATGGCTAAGTCTGAAAAATACCAGACGTAAAAAAGCAGCGTTAACCGTGGTTAGCGCTGCGTTTTTTGTCTCTAACAGGGTTAGCGATATTCTTGATAATAGGAGAAATGTCGCTTAGCGACATTCCTCCTATTATTTTACTCTGAAACGCCCCATTTGCATCTCATTAGAGATGCAAGGGGAAGCGTAAAATAAAAGGGTGCTAACATGCAAATTTGCATGTTAGCACCCTGTTGTTGATAGGGCGCTAGTTTTATCTCTCCTTTTTTGGCTTTTAAAGCCAAAAAAGCAGAGATAAAGCCCTTGTTGATATGCCCCATCGTTTTTGATGCAAAGTTCCATCACCTAAAATTGATAGGCAGGGCTTTGTGCCACAAAATGACATTTTCATGGGGCAGGCGCTAACAAGGAGAATTGGTTTTATTTCTCATAACTTATCTTATACCACATGTGTGCTGCGCTGTACATCTTACATTCAATTTGTGAAAACCTTTAGTGTCTGGTTTGTGCAAGTTATGTTATGTTATGTTATGTTATGCACTTTTGTATTGCGCACAGCTGCCCCAGCTAAGGGGCGTCCTGGCGCATGGCAGGCAATGTGCAACAGACAACAGAAACACAACACAGATAAAAGATCTATTTAAAAAAGAAACGTTTTCAAAGCTTTGCGAAAGGCCAAGAGGTCAGTCCGAAGCCGCAAGTCCACTGGGAGGGAATTCCAGAGTTCAGCCGCCCTCACCCTAAAAGAGCGACCACCAGCCCGACACAACCTGTAGCGGGGGACCAACGCGAGCGCTTGGCTTCCCGATCTCAAAGTGCGGGAAGGAACATACCACGACAGGAGGTCAGCAAGAATTGGCGGACCAACTCCCCTCAAGATCTTAAACGCCAAACACAACACCTTGAACTGGATGCGTGATTTAATGGGGAGCCAATGCAAGGATCTCAAGACGCCTGAGACAGAGCTCCTTCGGGGTAAGCCTACTATGGCTCTAGCCGCGGCGTTCTGCACTCGTTGAAGGCGGGTAGTCTCCGCCATATTGGCCCCTACCAAAAGCGAGCTGGCATAGTCCAGGCGAGATAATACCGTGACCTGGACTATCAGCTGCCTGGTACCACGGTCAAAGAACTTAAGAATGGGCCTCAGCGACCGCAGGATGCCAAAACAACCGGCCGCGATTTTCTTCGAGTGGCCCTCGTAACTTAGAGCGGGATCCATCCACACTCCCAGATTCCTAAGTTCAGTGACCGGGAGAGGGGCCGGCCCCAGTTCAATGGGCCACCACTTGTCCCCCCACAGTTCCGCCTTCCTGCCAACGATCATGATCTCGGTTTTCTTCGCGTTGAGCTGGAGACAGTTGTTCTTCATCCAGCTTGCCACCGCCCTAAGTCCACTCTGAAACCTGGGGGCATCCCGATCTGCATCCCCGCTGATAGTCACCGCTAGCTGAGTATCGTCAGCATACGAGACCATGGTCATGTCCCATTGCTTGACGATCTCAGCCAGCGGTCTCACATACAGATTGAAAAGAGTGGGACTCAGCGAGGAGCCTTGCGGGACCCCCTGTCTCAGAGGAAGGAATTGGGACTGGTACGGTGGCAGCGCAACGCTAAAGAAACGATCGTTTAAGAAAGAGCGAAACCACTGGAGGGCAAAGCCACCCAGCCCGACCTCCTCCAGGCGATGCAACAGGATAGGATGGGACACGGTGTCGAACGCGGCGCTCAAATCTAATAAGACGAGCGCCGCTGTCTGCCCCGCATCCATCACTGTGCGTAGATGTTCGGCCATGGAGAGAAGGGCAGACTCCGTGCTGTGACCAGCACGGAAGCCATTTTGGGTGGGATCCAAGATGTTAAACTGGATGAGGTGGGCCGAGAGAACTTTGTTGACATGGGCCTCCATTACTTTGGTAGGCCAGGGAAGCAAAGAGATAGGCCGATAATTTTCGGGCTTGTCTGGGTCCAGTGAGGGCTTCTTAAGGATGGGGGAAACCACCGCCCGCTTCCAGCTACGGGGGACCGTGCCCGACTCCAACGAGCTGTTGATCAGGGAGTGTATCACGGTCCGACCCACGAACGACTCATCTCTAAAGAGAGCCGAACTGAGAGGGTCGGCGGGGGACCCAGATTTCACCTGCTTTGCCAAGATGTTAAACCCTTCAGATGTCAACAGGGGAAGCGAGTGCAGGGCTGCGTCTCCACAGATGGAAGCCGGAGACTCAGCTGGAGGTCCTGTGGATGGAAAGGTCATATAGATGTTTTGGACCTTTTCCTGAAAGAACACCGCAAGAGCCTCACAATGAGCGGTAGAGCCCGTCGTCGGAACATCGGGGCGCTTAGCTAGAAGGTCCTTCATCAATTTGAAAATAGTTTTCGAGGGGTTAGAGCTGTTGCCGACTTCGGCAGTATAATACAATGCCCGAGCACGGCACACAGCCCGATGGTATACTTTGACGGAGGCGAGATAGATAGCTTTTTTACCCGAATCATACGCCTTCCGCCAAGCCCTCTCTGCACGCCTGCAACTGCCCTTGAGCGCACGTAGGGCATCATCGTACCATGGGCTAGATTCTCTGGCACTGGTCTTGCAGGCAGTGAGTGGAATAAGCGCGTCTAGCGCTTTGGAAATCCACGCGCAGAACCCATCGTAACCTGAATCAACAGTTACAAACGGATCTAATGGCTCTGCCGCGAGGACACGGTGCAGATCTTCCAACCGTAATTTGCCCCAGTGCCGCCTTACGATCAACTTTGCAGGAGGGGTGACGGTCCTACCTGACAAAGGGGTACTAATGGCGACCAAAGAATGATCAGTCCAACCCAGGGGCGAGACGGCAGTGACAGAAGCATTTGTCAAATTGGTGAAGAAGGGATCTAGCGTATGGCCACAGATGTGGGTGGGCTGCTGAACAAGCTGCAGCAACTGTAAGGCCTCCAAATCCGTAAGAATGCCACTGACCGCGGGTAGGTCAGGTCTATCGAAGTGGAGATTAAGGTCCCCCAGAATCGAAAAATTGGGGCACCCCACCACCAAGGAGCTGACCACATCCGGGAAAGCGGCGCGAAACGCCGCCTCGCTCCCTGGGGGACGATAGACCACCATCCCCGAAAGTGAGAAGTGAGGAGTAACCAGAATCTTAAACAGCGCACTTTCACATCCCGCAATGGTCAGTGCGGTCCAGGAGCAAGTAAGACTAGAACGAATAGCCAGGGCAATTCCCCCTCCCCTAGACGATCTATTAAGGGTACGGACTGTATAGTCCGGGGGGAATGCCAGATTGATAATGGCTGCGTCCTCGTCTTTCAACCATGTCTCGGTGATAGCCACGATGTCCGGGCTTGCATCCTGCAACAGGTCAAATACTGCCTGATAATGTGACACCAAAGACCTAGCATTAAAACTAAAAATGCGGAGAACATGCTCCGGGCAGGTGTAGCGAGCGGCTGCCACCGGACATGAGGGGGCGATAGAAGTAGCTTGCTCCAAAAACCACTGACAGTCGGCACAATGATAGGGGCCGTCCAAAGGATGTAGGAGGGGTAGACTACAGCCAGCAGTCCGGCGCCCCAGGTCACGCAGGGTGTCACAAGAGTATGTCAGCATGGCCGGAATTAACCTACCGCACCTCGTACCAGCAGGGCCTGGCCAGAGTCCAGCGCGTCCCTAGCGCGGACGGGCGCAGACGGGCAGGACTCTGGCACGACTCCGGCCACGCGACGGCGTCCCAGCTGCGCGTTCCCGCTGCGCGGAGAGGACGACTTTAAATAGGCGTCCCCTGGACTGAAGCGAGCGTCAGGACGCTCTAAGATGGCGCCCGCAAAAGCGCCAAAGCCCCAATCCAAAATGGCGGCCAAAGTTGATTCGATATGCCCCCTCGGGACCCGGACCCACCAAAACGGCGGTGCATCAACAGTTTAAATGCGGGTAAGTGGAGACCCTAGCCCCCAGGCCAAGCAGCAAAGCGCAGGATAAAATACACGCTAATGAAAGCACATTAAGTTAAAATACAGCGCTGAAAAGCGACGCGCTAAAACGCTAGGTCAAAAGTAGCAGCAGAGCCTGACCGCCGTCAAATCCCCCGAGTCCGCCTTAAATAGGCGTCCCCTGGACTGAAGCGAGCGTCAGGACGCTCTAAGATGGCGCCCGCAAAAGCGCCAAAGCCCCAATCCAAAATGGCGGCCAAAGTTGATTCGATATGCCCCCTCGGGACCCGGACCCACCAAAACGGCGGTGCATCAACAGTTTAAATGCGGGTAAGTGGAGACCCTAGCCCCCAGGCCAAGCAGCAAAGCGCAGGATAAAATACATGCTAATGAAAGCACATTAAGTTAAAATACAGCGCTGAAAAGCGACGCGCTAAAACGCTAGGTCAAAAGTAGCAGCAGAGCCTGACCTGACAAGTATAGTATTTTCTAGTGGAAGGTTACCTTCCAGTACAAAACCTACATTAGACTTCACACACACACATTTGACTATGGTGCAATGATGTTTGTGTGACGGTGGTGGGAAGAGCGCAGCAGTAGATGTTCCTCTGTAATGCTTTCCTCCTACCACAATACAATACAACAACTTTGTTTGCTGTGCTGCATTGTGCTACTTTTTAGAAAATGTGCCCCTACAAGTCTAAGTGTCAAATTTAGAATTTGGCAGTCAGCCCATACTCCAGCATGGCGACAGAGTAATTTAATCTGCTGCCTGGGCAAAGGTGCCAATGGGGAAACTTTTAATTGTCCGGTGGACATTTCGAGCATTGACGGGAACCACCATCAAAGAGGTTGCTGCCAAAGCTTTATAACTTTGACAGACTGCTCCTTCAAAATGATGGAGCCATATGGCAAAGATAAAAAAAAAATCATTTTCATAAAGAAAATCCCAAAGTGCGATTTTATTTTTCAAAACAAAAGCAATGCCCCCCTCACCATAGGAGTTTCTGCCCATGGCAAGGGGGACATTGAGTACTTTTCAGTTCCCCTAACTTCCAGATTCTGGCTGTGAAGGCCATCGATTTAATGGCTATACTTCCCCCCATCTAAATTACGTCAGATGACAGATATAAGCAATTCCCCGATGCCCTTGCTTCATCAGGCCGTCAGAGAAGTTTGACTATGGGTGGATGTAGCCTTATTTAAATCAGGCGTGCAGACAATAGTCTTTGTTTAAAGATAACTCTGTCACAACCACCATGAAGTTCCCTCTCCCCCAAGATCTGAATCAAACCCTAAGTCAAGGCACAATCTTTGTGAGTTAGGTCCATAGTTGACAAGGATGATACAGTTAAAACAACAGAGATTTATCTCATTATTACTCTGTTGTGGATGGGGGAAGATAATAAAACAAGCCTATAGCTCTGATTCTATCACATGGGTCTGGCAGAATTGAAAATATTCCTCAGTTGCAATTTGTGCTATGCATTCTGAGTATAAAGAGGCAATGAGATTGAGCCACTAGACTAATGTATTATTAAACATGCCTGTATTCCGAAAATTTATTTTAGATCACAAAAGACAGACCCTTACTCAAGGAGCTATTGCTTCAATCATTCCATGAAAATGCTAACATTAACTCTCTAACCTGTACATTCCATTTTTAAAGGAACCAGTTAAAGTATATGTCGTGTTCCCCTGTTACACCCCCACAATGACGACAGACACGGGACGTTCACGGAGGTTTCTTTATTGCTCCTTCCACCTCGCTGTCCCTACTCTCACTGCCTTTCCCTTTCCTGGCGCCTCCTCTTCCCCCCGCTCCTCCCATGCTCCGCCCTTCCCACTACTAGACCGCGCAACAGTACATCTCCCCCTTTGTTAACAAAACAAACTCACAGAGTATCTACATCTCCTCGATTAGCCGACGTGGCTGGCGAATTGTTTGTCGTGGTCTGAGAGACCGGCCTTCCGCCACCGCGGTGGGGCTGCCTCCCCTTTCCCCCTCCGGGTCAGTGGCAATTGCACGTCGCTGCTCAGTCCGCTCAGTTCTTGGCGACTCTAGCCGTGATTCCAGTGCTTCTTGCAGAGCCGAGCTACATCTTTGAAAGTGAGACACATTTCGAGTGATGCGCCTACTGTCCGATTCGGCCGTTAACATGGTTCCCTTCTGTCGAGTGACGGTCAAAGGCTCTGCTCGAAACTTGCTGTCCGTTTTCTTACATTGCCCCTGCTTAACTACTACACAGTCTCCCTCACTGAAAGAGAGCGACCGGGCTCGCCTCCGGCCGTCAGCATACGTTTTCATGCCTTCTTTGCGGGCCCTATCGGCAGCCACCACTTCTCGATGGATACGACTTGGGGACACTGGTCGTAGAGCTCCTTCCCAGGTAGGTATCCATGTCCGAACAGGGCGCCCCAGCATGAGTGTCGCGGGGCATTTGCCTGTGGTGGCATGCGGCGTTGTTCGGTATGAACGGAGCACGTCATTGAGGGCTGATTGCATATCTCTTCTGTCAAACACTGCCTGCTGGAATGTTTTCTTGAGAGTGGCCATGAATCTCTCGACAGTGCCATTGGCCTGTGGCCATAACGGCGTTATTCGCCGGTGTCGAACATCCATCAGTTTCATGAAGTCACTGAACTCCTGCCCGTTGAACGGGGGACCATTGTCCGTTTTCAATACCTTGGGTACTCCCCAGGCTGCGAACACATCGTCTAGGACGGCAAGCGTGGCAGCTGCTCCGGTGGAAGGGACAAATCGGGCAATGGGAAATCTCGAGTGTTCATCAACTATCACCAGCACGTACTTGCCCGACTGCATGGGGCCATAGAAGTCCATGGCTAGTTCCTGCCACACACCCGATGGTAATGGTGTCATTTGAAGTGGGGCTGGAGGATCACCGTGCCCTACCACTTGGCATTGCGGGCAGTCTTTGAGAGTAAGTTCTACCATTTTGTCAAGAAACGGGAACCAGACACGCTCGCGAAGGGCCCTCTTGGTCACAACCACGCCTCGATGGCTCTAATGAGCCAGATTAATGACTCCCTGATGTAGTTGCTGGGGAATAACGATCCTGTGATCTCTCAGAAGCAGACCCTCCGCTGTGAAGGATAGCTCCTCGCTCACGTTCCTGAACGCCTGCAGCTCTTGACGCTTCAGCGGATCGCTGTCTTCAAGTGCGTCGTCCTGTCGCCACCGATGTGATTGTACCCTGCGGATCACCCTTTGTAACAGCTCGTCCTGCGAGGTGGCTTGTTGGATGACTTCCAGAGGGACAGCCGGCGGCCGCGCCTGGTCCACCACGAAGTGGATGTACTCCTCGGTCACAGATGGAGTGGGACGTTGGGAGGCTTCGGGGTGCCTTGACATGTAGTCGGCTGGGTTGGCTGACTTCCCCGGTTTGTGGACGATGGTGAATGTGTATTCCTGCAGACGTAATCCCCAGCGTTCGATGCGGGGTGGCATTTTGGAACGCGGGTTCCCGAAGATGGTGACAAGCACATTGTGGTCTGTCACCATGGTGAAATGTTTCCCATATATGAACACGTGGAAGTGCTCACAGGCCCACACTACCGCGAGGCTCTCCTTTTCGGGTTGTGAGTAGGCCTTCTCTGTCTCGGACAGACTTCAGCTGGCATGAGCCACTATGTGGCGCTGGTCAGTGTCCTTGTCGTACTGAGCCAGGATGGCACCTAGACCAACGGGGCTCATGTCCACTGTGATTTCGGTCTTGCGGTCCGGGCGGAAGTACGCCAAACTGTCGGCTTTCCCTACGGCCTGTTTGATGTCCTGAAAGGCTCGTTCACACTCTGGAGTCCACTCAAATGTCTGGCCTTGTTTGGTCAGCCTCTGGAGGGGGTGACTGAGAGTGGCGTAGTCTTCAATGTACCGTGAGCAGTAGCTCGCCATGCCCAGGAAGGACCGCACATCGCTGACATCTCGTGGGCTCTTGGTGTCATTCAGCGAGCTCACTTTGTCTGGGTCAGGCTTCATCCCCGCACCGGAGAAGACGTGCCCGAAGAATTTCAGTTTTGCCTGATGGAATTCACATTTCTCTTTGTTGAGCAATAGATTTGCTTCCAAGAGGGCATGGCAGACTCAGTCGAGGGCTGTGTCGTGGGCTTGAATGTTCGCCCCATACACTAAGATGTCATCACTGTAATTCAGTGTGTTGGGGATATGATGGATAGTCTGCCGGATGGCTTCTTGGAATATCTCGGCAGCTGATGATATGCCAAAGTTCAGCCGTTTATTCCTGAATAGCCCCAGGTGCGTTGCGAACGTCGTGATATATCGAGAGTCTTCATGGAGCTCCAGTTGATGGTACCCCTTGTTGAGGTCCAGTTTGGAAAACACTCGCGCACCATTTAGTGCGGCTATCATGTCACTCAAGTGAGGTCCTGGGTGGCGTTCTCTCTCGATGGCTGTGTTGGGCATGCGCATGTCCACACATAGCCGGACCTTCCCCGGAGTTCCTTTCTTTGGGACAATCACCACTGGCGACACCCACGGCGTGGGGCCTTCTGTACGCTCGATGATGTCGGCTGTCAAGAGGTCCTGCAGTTCGTCCTCCACAGCCTGCTGAAGGTGAAAAGGAACTTTCCGAGGATGTTGGGCAACAGGTCGGACTTGTTCATCGATATGCAGGTGGATCTGGCCTCTATTCATTTTCCCAAGTCCAGTGAACAGTTTCGGGAATTTGTGGATGATGTCGCCGTCATTGGTGACGCGATAGAGAATTTCCACCAGCTTTAATCGTTCGGCCGTCGGCAGGCTGAGGAGACAGTCCGCTTCCGGCCCCTCTATGACATGTATCACTGCCGGGACTGATGTTGATTGATGCCTTAGTACCGTTGGAAACTTTCCAAGACACGGAAGTGGTTCCCTGGACATCCAGGTGTAGACACGGACGTGCGCAGGGCTCAGTCGGGGGCGATGGTTCATCTTCTTGTATTCTGTCACTGGGATGTAATTCAGCGACGCCCCACTGTCCATCACAAACTTCGTGTTATGGTCACCGACACTGATATCCAGTCAGGGATATTTTTTGAGTTGGTCCGGGTCGGCGATCATGTTCGCGTACTCCACCGAGTACTCTCGTTCGTCTGATGTTGACCCAGATTCTCGAGATGGAGATCTCCTTGACCACCTTGACGACCGCGACTCCCTGCTGGAATGGGAGGACCTTGATGATGACTTCTGGCGGTCACGCACTGCTCGCACATGATGCCTGCGGGTGTCGCTTCGTGATGACTCAGGTGCGCTTTTGTCTTTCTCACGGCGATACTCCCCGCACATAGCTTCAAAGTGATGGCTTCGGCCACACTTGCGGCACTGTTGTCCCATAGCCGGGCATGCTCCGCTGTGTGGAAAGTCATACCCACATCTGTAGCATCGTCGCGCAGTCGCCTTCTTTGCGTGATCATGCCGCCTGCTCCTCCTCCCTGAATCTGGTCGCCGATGTTCTGGGTAGCGGCGGCGCGATGATGGTCGGGCGTGTCGCTCGCGCTCTTTCGACCCTCGGCGGGGGCGACTGGTGCGCACTTGACATACAAGTTCCTTGCGCTCCGTGCACCCTGATTCCATGGACTTGGCCTGTTCCTCGGCCTGGTCATGCACCCTCGTTAGTTCCTCGATTTCGTCCAAGGTGTGACTCTTCTTCAATAATTTTCTTCGAAGGGTTTCTGACTGACAGCCATCGATTACGCGCAAGCATATGGCGTCATCCGTCGAGAACGATTCAAAGTTGCAGTGACGCGCCAACCGCCGAAGTCGCGTTATGTAGGCGCCCATTATTTCATCTTTCTCTTGACGCGCCCGCTGGGACACATACCTCTCATAGTCCACATTCTTCTTGTGTATGAATTTTTTATCCAGGGCTTCACGTACCTTGGCGTACGTTCCTGCATCCGCAGCGGGAATTTCCTTGATCATTTTGCTGACATCTTTCCCCACAAGATTGCGGAGTGCAATTAGCTGATCCTCATCCCCGAGCACCTTGGAGCCTTTGATGTAGTCCTCAAAATCCTCGATCCATTCTTCCCAGCGAGGGCCCATGCTGCTACCGACGACGAGCGCCAGAGGCTCCGGAGGGCGCAGGTGTGATAGCCCCATGACGATGGGTTTCGCATCCTGTCGTGTCGGTGATCCGTGATTTGACATTGTGTGTTCGGCTCAGCTCCCTTCTGTTAGCTCACGTGCTTTCACGAATTGATCTTGACTTTGCTCGTGCTTGTTTGTGTTTCTCGCTTGCTTTTGTCTACGTTTGTTGCGAACTTTTCTTGGCTTGGCTCGTGCTTGTTTATTTCACATTTGCTCTTGCTTGTGCTTGTTGAGAACTTGTCTTGGGTTTGCCTGTGCTTGTTTGCTCCCTTGTCTTTGCTTTGCTCGTGCTTGTTTATTTCAAATTTGCTTTTGCTTATGCTTATTGAAAACTTGTCTTGTGGTTGCTTGTGCTTGTTTGTTTCCTTGTCTTGGTCTTGCTTGTGCTTGTTTTGTTTCACATTTACTTTTGCTTGTGCTTGTTTGAGGACTTGTCGTGGCGCCTGACTTCAAGATGGCCGCCAATTCACTTTAGTAAGGGTGTCCCCAGAGGTTGCCTGGTTTTAAGATGGCCGCCGGATCAACATACACACCGGGCCTCCCACGAGGCTCGACCGTTGCTTCCCGCTTGCTGCAGCGCTGCTGTTGGAGCTTCACTCACCACTCCGTGAGGCCGCAGCTGGTACCAGGTAGGTAGGCCCCACCGCTGCTGCTGCCGCTCAGGCTCACACGCGCATTCTTCTCTTTGTGTGCAGGGGGGGGGGACTTCTCATGCGGTGAGGTCGCTTCTGCGGGGCACTTGTCTCGCGTGGGGGGGGGAAACCCTCGAGCAGGCTTTAGTTTCCCTTCTCAACCGCAGTCTCCTTTCCGGCCTCCAGGCCCCGGGTCTGGCTCCGGGTGCACCGCGCACGCGTCACCGCTCCGGCCGTCTTCTGCAGCCACTTGTTCTCTTTCACTTGTTGGGGTCGGGAGAGCCTGCCGCTCATCCCACCCTCGTCGCCAGCTGTCGTGTTCCCCTGTTACACCCCCACAATGACGACAGACACGGGACGTTCACGGAGGTTTCTTTATTGCTCCTTACACCTCGCTGTCCCTACTCTCACTGCCTTTCCCTTTCCTGGCGCCTCCTCTTCCCCCCGCTCCTCCCATGCTCCGCCCTTCCCACTACTAGACCGCGCAACAGTACAGTATAGAGAAGGAAGTAAATCAAAGTAAACAGATTCCAGGAAAAATTGACAATTCAGGCTGAGAGTGGTGGTGAAGCGGTTAAGGGAGTATAGAGTGTTGGAATGGGGCCTCGGGGGGAAGCGGGCGCGAGCCGTCTCCCCCCGGGGTTTTCGCCCGCATGGTGCAGGCGACCGAGGGATGATTAGCGCGCGCAGGGGAAGATAGTAGCGGCGCGCGGGTGGCGGGAGGCTGCATTACGTAAAGGATAGGAGCGGCGGCGGGAAAGCACGGTGACGGTGGGCGCTTGCTCTCGCCTCAGCTGTAATGGCGGATGAGGAGCGTCTGCGTGAGGCGCTGCGCTTCATTAATGAAGCTGGACGGGGAGACCTTTTGGTTCCAGGTTGGCAGAAGGTGGAAGTGGTGACACGGCGCCCCCCGAAGCGGAAAGCAGCAGGTGGTGTGAGGAAGGCGGTGGAGGCGTGTTTACTGCCCCCTCCTACGCAGAAGGCAGTGAAGAAGGCAACAGTTTTCAAGGTGAGAGCGCCTAGTGAGGAGAGGCCAAGAAACACCTTGAGAGCCAAGGGGGGGCGCAGAGTGCACTCGCTTTCTCCAGCAGCGCTAGCAGAGAGGCCAGTGGATTTGGGTGCTTCGCCGTTGTCGAGAGGAGCACGGGAGTTGCCTACAAATAACGCTTTTGAAGAAGAGGACCAGACAGTGGGGAAACAGGCAGGCTATGTAAGTCGGCCGGTAAGGGGGAGGGGCAGAGGAAGGGCAGGATGGCTGCAGACTCAAGAAAAGGGCTTTGGGAAGCAAGCACTGGCTGAGACAAAAGGTCACAGTACTTTTCAGGAGAGAGAAGTGATGGCTGGGCAAAGTCGCGGGACTAAAACATTAATGTTTCAAAAGCCAGCCCCCCTGGTGGAATATTCTAGTGGCAGTGAGTTAGAGGAGGAGGTTGGCCCTGGAGATGAAGAAGCGCGTTCAGACAGTGATGGGGGAGAGGTGGAGATTTTGGGGCACGAGTTACGAGACAGGCATTTCGGCCTGTTTGGGGTACAACAACAGCATGATGGCGAAGAAGAGGAGCAGTCTAGGCATTTAGTGAGAAAATTATTTGGATTAGACAAGGACAGCAGACATAAAGTTACTGAAGGCATGTTCATGGTGGAACAAGAGCAATATGATTACCCAGACTTTCATAATTATATGGTCAAGCATGGATTGCAGGGCACTCGCTTTAGCCAGGAGTTTATTTTCCCGAAAGCGCGTCAGCCGCCTGGGGGGAACAAGCCGCAGGAGGATGCAGAGAACGATGTTGGGGGTCACTGGGTATGGGAGGAGCACTCGGCAGGGGAAGTCAACAAGTTGTTGTGGGCAGCGCCAGGGAAAAGACGTACAGCGGGTTCTTGGGAGCAGGAGCGGCTTTCATGAATTTCAAGCTGGTAAGCTGCCACATTGGCAAAAAGAATCAGGAGGAGTAACAAAGCTTGTTTCCGGAACGGCCTCAGATAAGAGTGCCTTTACTAGCGGACCACGAGCGGGTCAAATTTTTACGGACAGACCACTTGAGCGGGGGCCTGTTTTAAATTGGAGGACTTACGATGGGGGAGTGGGTGATGGCGAACTCCCGGGGGGTAGTGCTACCGGTGGGGTTTATGCAGATGACCGGAGTAGATTTACAGGTTTTCACAAAGATAAAGAAAAGGGTGTTAGGCCACAATTTGTAAGCAGGAAAGAAGGTGATGTTGGGGGAGCGGGGGGGTTGAAGGGGGCAATTATTTCTGCTAGCTCTTTACAGGATTCAAGTGCTGGTCAGGAAGAGAACACAGAACGTCGTCGGGAATATCAAGAGCGGATTTCTCGTACGGACTTCCAGAGGAGGGCGGACCAGCTGTCAACCGGTAAGCGTTGGTGGGCAGCTTGGGAGGAGGAAGAAAGGGATTTATTGGGCATAGGTACTCAAACTATGAGGAGGGCACGTGAGGCTGAGCCAGTAATTGGGCAAGTCGGGGAGACTCAGATTAAAGACAGAACCGAGGTAACTCCAAGGTCGACAGCAGAAAAGGAGGGAAGAGTTCAGAAGAGGTTACCATATATGGGTCTAGCTATGCCGCTAGGGTCACATCTATCACTAAAAACCAAACAGCGCATATGGGATCACGAATTTGTCGATGTATACAGGTTGCTGCATCGGGAATTGCAGGCTAAAGAAGGGTCCAAGGAGGAAGAACTAGAGCTTGCTAGGAGGCCTAGGGTGCCTCGTAGTATAGAGAACTGGACGTCAGCCTTTTTTATATATGCTAGCATTTACTGCGAAAAGTATCCGGAAAGGGCAGTGGCATTATTTAAGTACATGGATGTGGTGCGTAAGGCTCATATGCATTTTGGAGGTTTTGCGTGGCTTAACTACGATGAGGAGTTCAGAGCGAGGATGTCTATTTGTCCGGATAAAACGTGGGGGGACGTAGATGCAGAGCTCTGGTTACAGTGGATGTCGTCAGTACATCCTCCGGCTACGACTCATACTGCAAGTGGTTTGCCTGTGATGTACCGGCCTTTTCTCGGGCGTCCCGCCCAGACTGGGGCGGGTTCTTTGGGAAAAGATCAAGGAGCAGGGTCAGGAGCGTGTTGGAATTATAATCGAGGATATTGCTCTAGGCAATTTTGTCGATTTAAACACGAATGCTCACAGTGTGGGGGAAAACATGCACTCTTACAATGTTTTGCTAAGAACTCAGGGGGTGTTGGACAGAGATTTCAAGATCAAGGGCAATGGCCGCGGGGTGGAGGAGGAGGACGGGGAGGAGCTGGCTTGCCTTATGCAAAGGGCGCATACTCCAATTAAGTGGGAGAAGCTGGTTTTCTGGCTAAATAAATATCCCGATGGGAGAGCAGCGGCTAAGTTGTTTTGGGGGCTTAAGGATGGTTTTCGGATAAGTTATCAAGGTCCTCGGCAACGTCGGTGGGCAGATAATTTGAAGTCAGCCAAGCAGCATCCGGAAGTGGTAAGGGCGAAGCTCGAGGAAGAAGTGAGGTTGGGTAGAATAGCAGGTCCCTTCAAAAGATGCCCACTACAACGGTTGATAGTTTCCCCGTTGGGAGTCATTCCAAAGAAAGTCCCAGGTGAATTTAGAATGATACAACATTTGTCCTGGCCGGAAGGAGGGTCGGTGAATGACTTCATAGCTCAGGAAGATGCAGCTGTTTCGTACACAACGATTGACGAAGCATTAAAGATGGTAACTGCTTTGGGGAAAGGTACATTGCTAGCGAAGTGCGACATTCAGTCTGCATTTAGATTGATTCCAATTCACCCGGCCGACTTTGAGCTGTTGGGGATCTACTTTGAAGAACATTACTATGTTGATAAGGTGCTGCCCATGGGATGCGCTGTTTCTTGCTCCTTATTTGAAATGTTCAGCTCCTTTTTCCAGTGGGTAGTGAGGCAGACTTGTTTGAAAGGCAATTTATGTCATTATTTGGATGATTTTATGTTTATGGGCAAGTCTGGTGCTGATGATTGTGCAGTTATTTTGGGTCATTTTCAAAGGATGGCTGCTTACATGGGAGTTCCGCTGGCCCCAAATAAAACGGAAGGCCCGGCCACGAACATGGTTTTTTTGGGAGTGGAGATTGACACCGACCTTATGATGGCCAGGCTTCCCATGAATAAACTTAATGAAATAAAGGATTGTGTTCAACATGCCTTGGGAAAAGGTAAAATGCAATTGAGACAAGTTCAGAAGTTACTAGGGTATCTGGCTTTTGCATGCAGAGTGGTAAGAGCTGGGAGAACGTTCTGTAGGCAGTTGGGTTTCGCAATGTCAGGGGCCACGTTGCCCCATCACAGGGTGAGGTTGACGTCTGCCATCAAGGAGGACTTACAGATATGGTTGCATTTTCTAGAGGATTTTAACGGAGTACCGTTGAGATTTATTGAAGACATCACCCTGTGGCAGGTGCAAGTGTTTTCCGATGCATCGGGGGCCCATGGTTTTGGGATTTTCTGGGATGGGAGGTGGTGCGCGGAACAATGGCCACAAATCTGGAAAGTGCAAGGTCGCAGTATAGCTTTTTTGGAGATGTTCCCATTGCTAGTAGCATTAGCAGTCTGGGGAGAAGAGTTAAAGAACAGAACAGTGTTATTTAATGTGGATAATATGACGGTGGTCAATTTAGTGAATCATCAAAAGGCCAAAGACTTGAGAGTACTCCGTTTACTCAGAACTTTTATGTTATTCAGCCTTAAGTTGAATATGGTATTTAAGGCTAAGCATATTCAAGGGGCTAAAAATAACATAGCGGATGCCCTTTCTCGTTTCCAGTGGTGCAGGTTCCCGGAATTGGCTCCTGGGGCAGATGCAATCAAAACGGTTGTTCCCTCCAACATCTGGGCCCTAGGGGACTGAGAGTGGTGCAACTCGTGGAGAAGTCCATAGCAAAGTCTACGCAAAGGAGCTACGAGCAGGCTTGGAAAGAGTTTACAAGTTACGTAACTCGTGACACTGACATGGGACATACGAATGTAGACACTTCCAAGGTTCTAGATTTTGTGCTATTTTTAGTGGGCAAAGGTTTATCGCCTACCACGATAGCGGGAAAATTGGCAGGAGTTTCATTCTACGGTCAGCTACTGTGGGGAAAAGACCCTGTAGATAGTGTTTTGATAAAGAGAATTTTAAGAGGCCATGGTAAGGAGCAGCTGAAAAAACCAAAGACTCGAAAACCCATCACTTTTATTTTGTTGAGACAGTTAATTGAAAGTTTAAAGGTTATTTGTTACAATAGTCATGAAGTGCAGGTTTTTAGATTATGTATGATTTGGCTGTTTTTCGGTGCGTTTAGAGTATCCGAGTTGCTGGGTTTGACAGAAGATTTAGGTTTGTCAAGTTCAGATGTTGCCACATCGGGCCATACCATTAGGATTTGGTTGAATAGATCCAAGACCGATCAGTTAGGGAGGGGAACATGGATTCATTTGAAAGGTTCGAATGTGGATGAATGTTGCCCGGTGCGCGAATGGAGTACGTTCAGATTGAATAGTGCTTTTAAAGAAGGTCCAATTTTTGTTCACGCCACGGGTAAAAAAGTGACGAGTTATCAACTGTTGAGTGTGTTGCGAAAAACACTGTTATGGGTGGGGCAAGATCCCTCAGCCTTTGGAACACATTCATTTCGCATAGGCGCAGCGTCAGAGGCTGCAAAGTTAGGTTTGGGATGGGATACCATTAAACGCATCGGAAGATGGAAATCTGATTGTTGTACAAGATACGTTAAGAGATAATGGGCACGGCAGGTGGTGGTTTAACTGTTAGTATTATTAGTTATGTTGATGTTCTTTCTTTCTCACGTAGGTGACATTCGGAACATCGGTGCCCATAAACAACAGATTTGGCTCTTAGGACATTCGTTCATCAAATGGGCAGGGATATTTGCAAGCCATCAGCATTATGGACGCTCCCTGGGAATACCTAGTGCGAGTCACGAAGTTCTTTGGTGTGGTAAGGGGGGTATGACGTGGGATTGTTTATTTCCATTATTAGTTAAGCTTAGCCAAGAGAGAGGTCATCCCGATCTATTATTGCTTCATTTGGGAGAGAACGACCTGGTTTCGTTGTCAGGTTTGGTTTTAATTAAGAAAATGCAGCTCGATCTGGCAGTGTTAAAAAGCAATTGGCTGGGTACGAGCATCGTGTGGACAGAATTTGTTAGTAGACAAACATGGAAGAATGCACGGAGCAACACGGCGATGGAAAAAGCTAGGAAGAAATTAAACCGTGCCATGAAAGTGTTCTGTGCGGGAATGGGAATTAAAGTAATGGCACACGAGAACATCACTATTAAAGAGCCCCATTTGTTCAGGGCTGATGGGGTGCATCTGTCTGACTTTGGACTTTCATACTACATTATGGAGATTAGAGATCTGTTGGCACAAGAATTAAATGTTAGCTTGTGGTGTGCGGGTAATGTAGAATAAATGTTGTGGGCTACAAATTTAGCTGGGGGGGGGGTCAGGAAAACTCAAGGTTTTCCTGAGTGGCGGAGTTGGGGGTGGGTCAAGTCAAGAGCGGATTTTGATCACCCTCACAGGGGGAGGGGGGAGGAGGGGAGGGGGGAAAAGGAGAACAAATACGGTAAAGGGAAAAGGGGAAAAGGTTTGAAAAGAATGCAATGGAAGTTTACTCAAGTTACAAGTTTAAAGAAAAATGAAATAACACAAAAGGTTTGGCATTTATGGTTTTGGCTGTTTTTACTAAATTGATTGGTTTCGGATAAAGTTTGTCACCTAGTCTTAAATAAAGTGGCCTTTTACCTACAATTGGTTGTTGGAGTCTGCATTATTTGTGGGCGATGGGGCCTCGGGGGGAAGCGGGCGCGAGCCGTCTCCCCCCGGGGTTTTCGCCCGCATGGTGCAGGCGACCGAGGGATGATTAGCGCGCGCAGGGGAAGATAGTAGCGGCGTGCGGGTGGCAGGAGGCTGCATTACGTAAAGGATAGGAGCGGCGGCGGGAAAGCACGGTCCCACCCGCCCACCCCATATATAAAAAAAAAAAAAAAAAAAAAAAATGGGTGTGTATTAAGGGTGGGCGTTCGCACTACGCGAGCTACGCGAGCTACGCGTAGCACTTCGCGAACTGCGAAGTAACATGTTCGCACTGTGCAAGATGTTGTTTTCAATGATTGCACAGTGCGGACAAGCAACCGGCACTGTGCAATCATTGAAAATGGCATCTTGCACAGTGCGAGCTGTAGTTTTCTGCTGCTCGAGTAGATTTTTCCTCGAGCTGCAGCTTTCTCAACGCGAACTGGTAGTTTCTCATCGCGAGCGGTCGCGAGCATACGCGACCCCTCGCAATGAGAAACCTGACCTTCTCGCGTTGTGAATCTCGCCGGGAGGTTTATTTTCCATGCTCGCGATCGCGAACAAGGAAAAAGTCTCGCCAGGATGTCATTTTGCTTGCTCGCGGTCGCCAACTTGACGTTGAGGACCGCGAGCAAGCAAAAAATGACCGCAGCACTACGCAACACTACGCTATGCGTGTTCGCACTGTGCTACGTGCAGTTCGCGTAGTGCGAAGTAGCGCGAACTTCGCAAACTACGCGAGCGTAGCGTAGTGCTTCGCCCAGGCCTAGTGTGTATATAGGTGTATGTATTTATGTGTGTATATATATATATATATGTGTGTGTGTATATATATATATATATATATGTGTGTGTATGTGTATGTATATGTATGTATATATATATATATATGTAAATAATAATAAAAAAAAATAAAAAAAGAATGTAAAAAAAAAAAAAAAAAAATGTAAAAAAAAAAAAAAAAAAAAGGTGCAAGGTCTGATGCACTTTACATTGTCATGACGGTGATTTGTTTGTTCTTGCCACGGTTAGGACAGGTGACATACCACAGAAGCTACAGAGGCGGAGTTGGGGGTGGGTCAAGTCAAGAGCGGATTTTGATCACCCTCACAGGGGGAGGGGGGAGGAGGGGAGGGGGGAAAAGGAGAACAAATACGGTAAAGGGAAAAGGGGAAAAGGTTTGAAAAGAATGCAATGGAAGTTTACTCAAGTTACAAGTTTAAAGAAAAATGAAATAACACAAAAGGTTTGGCATTTATGGTTTTGGCTGTTTTTACTAAATTGATTGGTTTCGGATAAAGTTTGTCACCTAGTCTTAAATAAAGTGGCCTTTTACCTACAATTGGTTGTTGGAGTCTGCATTATTTGTGGGCGAATTGTTAAGCTGCTAGTACTTGCTGTTGGGTGGTTTGATCTAGCTAGCAAGAATATCAGTGGCCCCTCACATTTTTTTGCAGGGAGATCCCTCACTTAGTACTAAGACTGGGAAGACACAGCAACAAATGCAAAATTATGGATTAGACAATTCACAACGTCCCCAAAGACTGAGGGGACATGTTCCTTACACTTGTGCTGCGAGATTTATATTGTTCCTCGACCGTATTTTCCACTCGTTTTAAAAGTTGCATACATTAAACTGGTTAAAAATATCACTCCTCATCTGTGGTAATAAATGCCCACCCTAGGCAAAATGATGCATATTTCCATGCTAATCTGTAATTTGTATGCCCAAGAAGAAAATTGCTCTCAGCTAAACTGGCTACTTAGTTTTGTGACAGATCTGGCGCCTTCAGACGGACTTTATTAGTCTTCACATTTATATATTTTATTACATTATACAAGCAATGCTAGTGCTAATGATATCGAAGTGAGGGGCTACAACGTAATGAAACATACTCTCATTAAAAAATCTTGTCCCTCTTTTGTAATCAAAAGACAAGGGGCGACTACAGCTGAAAATCATTGCACAAACCTGCCTGGACATAAATGGTGCTTGCTGTGAATGCGGTTTGAAAAAAAATACATAAACTATTTAAGCCTAAAAATACATTATTTTCAAATATAACATCCTTTAGAAAATATCTGTTTTTCTCGGGGCAGGCTCCTGTTTTCTTATTAGACCTGACTGCTGGAACTATATGTTTCAGTGAGCTATCATGAGGTGTTGTAAGGTGCGTACACAAAATACAGCTGCACAGGGGGAAAACTGTTCTGCATTCGTTATAAGGGTCGGATACAGCTTTGGTATGCAAGAATTCAGTACTATACAGAAAAATAAACATTATGTATGTTTCTCTTTAACAACCATTAGAAAGAATGCCTAATTCCGAATCTGGTCATTCACTGCTATAATACCAGTGGAAAAACCAAAGTTTTTTTTTCTCTTCTGTTATGTTACCAAGGGCGGCATTGTTTGCTTCACCGGTGTTGCCCCTCACTTGCCCGGGTCTCGAAAGACCTGGACGATGCAGCCGAAAAGCAGAAGGTGGTCTTCTTTCTCTGCAAAGTGCTTTTGCCCGCTGTCTGGTCTATGCAGACTGAAGCACGTGCAGGATCATGCCTGACTGGGGATTACAGGCGATGCTGACGTGGCTATCAGAGAGCCGCCGTCAATGCAGCACATTCTCTGGAGAGCAGCTTCAGGCGCAGATGGGGCGGGGAGGCAACGGGGGGGCAGAATGTCAGGTATCATCTATTATCTCTGTCTTTTTTTGTGTGCATATTTATATAGCGCGAACTCGACCCGAAGGTATTGGAGCGCTTTACATGAGCACCGTATTTACATTTAGGGTGACCAACTGACATGGGTGCAAATTCAGGACAGTGAGTGTAAAAATTCAGGACAAGGGGTCAAAATTCAGGACAAAAATTCAGGACAGGAGGTCAAAATTCAGGACAAAAGGTACGTTTTATAGACACATCAGAGAAGGTTGCGCAATAGTATATAAGTAAGTAAATAGACAACTACTAAAGTACAAGTGAAAATAAGTTTACATTAGGTTGAGACAATTGTGCACTTTATGGTTTGTCAGTGTGTGCGCAGCTTTAAGCAAATGTGCAGGTCTTTTTGTGGTAACAAAACCGCCCCCACCCCACCTTTCCAGCTCCCAGAGAAAACACCTGATGCCCGGTCCTGCAGGTCCGGCCTTGCTACCACCATCCAATGGCACCCCTCATCTTCACATAGAGCCTCTCTCACGTGTTTTTAATTTCTTCTATAGTGCTACTCATCCCAAGTATGTGGGGCAGAGTGTTGGAGTGCGTTACAACACACACATATTATACAGAGAGAATGACTCATATAAATGTGAAAGTCAATGTATAGGAAATGTTGCTTAAGATAATGGGGCTTACAATGTGTAATCATACTTTCATCCATCATTCAGTCTTTCGCCGTTCATTCTGTCCTTCCATCTGTGTGCCCATCCATGTCCATATTCAACCATTTACAAACCTATCCATCACGTATCCTTCCATCCATCATTTCACTCATCCATCCCTCCACCCACCCTTTTACTCATCCATCATCCATCCATCCTTTCACCCTATCCATCCGTACACTCACCCATCCACTCTTCCACCCATCCACTCTTCCACCCATCCACTCATCCATCCAGCCATTTACCTATCCAGCCATCCTTTCACTTACTCATTCATCCATCCAGTCACTCATCCTTCTACCCATTCACCCGTTCAGCCATCCATTTACCCATCCCCCTTTCACTTTCAATTCCCCTTTAACTTAGCCATCCATCCTTCCATCCCCCCACCCACCCATCTACTCATCCAGTCATGAATCCATCCATTGAACCTATCATTCATCCATCCTTTCACTCATCCATTCATACTTTCTCTCATCCATCCACCCTTTCACTCCTTCACTCATCTATCCATCCTTTTGTCCATCTACCCGCCCTTTCACTCACTCATCCAGCCTTACATCCACCCTTTCACTCATCCGTCCATCCATTCACCCTTTCACTTACAATTCAGCAATCCACCCTTTCACTTATCAATTCATCAATCCATCCATCATTTCACTCATCCATCCACTCATTCTCTTGCTCGTCATCCACCCTTTCACTCATCCATCAATCCATCATTTCACTCATCTATCCAGCCATCCACCCACCCACCCATCCCTTCACTTACTTACTCACTCACCTTTTCACATTAATTATGAGACCCATCAAGAACTCCACCCTCGCTGTAGTTCCTAAAGCAAGGGGTGGGGCAGGGTTCACTATGCCCCTGCACTTAGGCAATCTGAAAAAGTGGAAGGCATGAGTCATGCATGATGCACAGTGCCTGGACATGGGGCGACTGTGACATAGTGTTGTTTCCAGAGCTTTAAGTGGGATGTAAAAACTAGGGGGGTCTCTCCAAAAGGGTGTTTAATGTAATAAAATGCGTGGCTTAAAACACATAAGCTAAAAATCTGTGCTTAGCATAGTGTGCCGCCCGACTGGTATTTTTGTTGCTTGTGTCATTGCATCCAGATATATAATACAACAAGTAACGCTACACTTGGAACAAGTAACGTTACAACTACAACAAGCCAGAACTATTGGCTTTGTCAATGGTTGTTGCATAAAATAAAAAAGCAGGAACCATGGCTGCTATACTATAACTATAATCCTTTCCTTTGAACTTCTTTCACCGCCTTCCTTTGGTTAACTGGATTCTCGCCTAGCAGCAGCTTGGGCGTTTCTGCACTTCCACGGGACAGAATGCTCTGCCTGGACCGAGGCAGGAGGAGGCCACCACATGCTGTGCCAGCCCAGACTGACCCATTGTCATTCTGTATGTGGCAATCAGCCCCACACAGAATGACAATGGGCGGGAGGGGCTGCTCTTGTGCTCAGAGGAGTGCGAAGCGGCCCCATCACGGAGCTGAGGCCTCTCGCAGGGGAACAGATCTGTTCCCTAACATGCCTAAAATTACGGACAAAAGGCGTCCGTAAAAAGGATCCTCACGGACAACGGACGTGAGTTCCAATTTACGGACTGTCCGTGAAATTTACGGACGGTTGGTCACCCTATTTACATTACACATTCACAGGGCCGTTTCTTGGTGTTTTGCTGCCCTAGGCAAGAATTGAAAAATGCCGCCCCCTCCCTTTTACTACCATCACTCTCTCCCCCTGTCATCCAGGCTAGAAGAAATTAATGCATTAGATATTCCCAAACTCCATGTTTTTTGCCGCCCTCCCCCTTTTGCCACCCTAGGCGGCCGCCTAGTCTTGCCTAATGGTAGAAACGGCCCTGCACATTCAGGCACGGAGAGCAGCCGCGGTCGGTAGTAGGAGTAACTGCAGGGCGGTGAGGTGGGGAGGGGGAGGGGCAGGGTGGGGGGTAGTAAACTATGGATTACGGAGGTTTACAGGTAAGTTAACATATATATTAATAAAACGAATTCGTTGCATGCACTGCATCGCATTTGGGGATGCAGTGCACACAACGAAATTCGTTTTATTAATTTATATGTTAATTTACCTGTAAACCTCCGGAATCCATAGTTTACTACTCTCCCCCTCCCCACGTCACCGCCCTGCAGCTACTCCTACTACCGACCACGGCTGACGGAGAGATTAGGGGGCATATTAACAAGGGCTTTATCTCCGCTTTTTTGGCTTTAAAAGCCAAAAAAGCGGAGATAAAACTTTCGCCCTATTTACAAGAGGGTGCTAACATGCATAATCGCATGTTAGCACCCTTTTTCCCGACGCCTCCCTTTACATCTCTAATCAGATGCAAAGTGGGCGTCACTGGGCAGTACAGCCTTGCAAATATTGCTGATGTGCGCATCGCGATGTTCACAAGGTTACCCAGCATTTTAGCAGACGTTAGTTTTTGGAGAAAACCACTGTTTTCTCCAAAAAACGCTGTTTTCTCCAAAAGCTAACATCTGCTAAAATCCTGACTTACCCATCCCTAACATAGGGGGTGGATTATGCTGCTACGACCACAGGGTCGTATCAGCAAGGTTATCGCCCTTTTGCAGGGAACATCGCTGGAAAACCAGCGATGTTCCCAGCAAAACGGCGATTTCCCCTGCTATCACTGGAATTTTTATCGCCCTGGAGCAACGCGATGTTGATAACGCGCTACCAGGGCGATAATTTCCAGAGATAGACGGCGATGAATAACAAAGCGCTAAGCGTGCTTTGCGTTATTCATCGCCGTTCCTTGCTGATATGCCCCTAAGTGATTTGCCCAGAATCACAGGATGTGGACGCAACCCCGAGGCTCGAACCCTGGGTTCCAGCACTAAAGTCAGCAACCTAGTCAACGGACCACATCCTCTCCCCAAAGAGAAGAAAGAGAAAAGAAAAGGGGGGGAAATGAAGAAAGGATTCTCCAATATGAAGAACTCAGTACAGGGAGAATAGGAACCCTTATTGAACAGACACATAACCTTCCTTCTCCGTGCATGGTTCAGCTTTCCGGTGTTTTGTGAACAGCATTACATTGGAAAAGGAAACACAGGTGGAGGCAAAGATCTTTCTTGTGAATAGGGTAAATATATTTACCTATGAGATGGACTGTAACAATATTTCTGCAGTCAGAAATTCCAGTTTCGATATTTAGGTTCAGCCAACCACCGATCAGCAGTGCCATTTTGAGTCCGTGAAGTTGTCAAAATTAGGGCACAAAGAACTTCAGTAGTTACAAAAAGGGGAAAGGAAAAATAGTTAGGAAGGATCTATTTTAGGAAGAGCACATTTGTCTCTAAAAAGAGGGTTTTTTATTCATCAGGCCTGTTATTTCATATTTTTTTATGTATATAAAAATGCCCTTTCAGTTGTACAAACGTACTAGAAGCTGTTCGTTTTGAAAAAGAAGGGAAAGAAGAAATTATCAGGATTAAAATAAAACAAAGTTTAGCACAGTTTTAAATGATCATCCGGGGCCACACAAGCATGGCTTATTTTCTGCTCTCCACTGCTGTACATTGCCAAACAGAATACTTTACATGACTTCAAGTGGTACCACTTGTCAACATTGGTGTATTCTGCTTCATGCTGCATGAGAGACACCAGGCTAGTTCACAAAATAGTACTTTTGCTGCCAGGCTTGTATGTTTTGTCTTTAAACCGAGCTCACCAATATGGATATATCTGCTCGCTTGATGGACAACTTTGAATGCAAGAAAATAGTATAACTGTACATGCCTGTCTTAAAGCATGCACACCTGACACATATTAACCCAACAAACACATAAATACAGCCTACACCCCAGGCTCAGACATCTTTCCCCTTGCACGTCATGATCTTCAAGATTGCAATACACTAAACACTCTACAGCGACCTCCAAGAAGCAGCTGACCATATTCAAAAGAAAGAACTTAATTTGTGAGAAGATAGAACGTGTGGTTAGTTACCTTAGTAGTAGAACACTACAGACAACGCATGGTCTGCCTCCACCCACCCTCAGTGTAGCAGAGGAGGGGGCCATGCTGTAAGAGTTGGCAGACTCCATCAATATATTTGGGGTAGAGGAATGCACCATGGGTGATCTCAGAAAAAGTAGTAGGACAGAGAAGGCAGGTTAAGGAGGAAACCTCCAGACTCAAAGTATCAATGGCTTTTCCTGGAGGCAGACATGGATTCCCCATTGATAAGTGTATCTTCAAAACTATACATCCTGACATGCTATGTAGTTTAAACACACATCAGTTAAGGGGTAGGAGGAGACGCCTCACTCCGCCCTCCTAGATATACCTTCACACACACATAGAAATGGGGCTTCGCAAGTAATGTCGCTGTGTAGAAGAGGAGAAAAACCCACAAGTGTTTTTTTAATACCGCCCTCACCCACTGAAATCTGTGGCATGCTTCATCATAGGGCTGCTAACACACCTCTGCGCAGACCAACGCTGGAGTTGGAGGGGGAGACAAAACAAACACTAAAAGACACTGTGTGGGATTAAGTGAAAGGTGCAGAACAATGTTTAAAATAGACCTTGGGATCTCTAACCAAACCCTTTAATAATGGACTTCCTGGTCTAATTAAAAGGTCATTCCAGGACCAGTGGATGGTGGTATGGTGGGTATTTATGAACCACCTTCCCCTCCAATCTGCAAACTGTCAACATGTTTCAGCCGGCTAACGCAAAATCCCCGGCTTTCATCAGGACTAAGAAAGATCTCTTAGACACTATCCCTACCTCCTTACTTGTGAAGTAGAGCGTGGTCACAATTTGAGTGAATGCTCAGGTCTAGTGGCAGAGTAACTTACTCCCAGTGAGTATCCTGTAAATAATGAGAAAGTTACATACATGAGCAAACTAGATTCAGTGCACATGGCGTTCAGTATAATAAAAACATACAAACATGAGTGAAGAAAAGAGGTTTTATCCCTCTAGTTCAAAAGTGTGACCCAATGGGTTCTAA
Organism: Triturus cristatus; assembly: GCF_964204655.1. Lineage (NCBI taxonomy): Eukaryota > Metazoa > Chordata > Amphibia > Caudata > Salamandridae > Triturus > Triturus cristatus. The sequence continues at coordinate 1,176,205,914 of NC_140589.1, read as the reverse complement.
AATTAAGAATAAGCATCATACAACAATGTGCCGGGCCCATTATCCCATGAGAGCACATATATTTCTCTCTTCTGGTGCATAAACATACTTAAAAATTTAGGGTCATCAATACTCAGTGCTGTGACACAAACACCCTCTCGGCGTATCTTACCAAGTCTCATTAAAAACAGTGCTTGAACCGGCAGGGGAGCGAGGACAGCTCCCTATAGTCACACACAAAAATAATGGAAATAAAAAAGAGAGAGATGAAAGTACTCATTAATAAGTGGCAATTCAAATAACGCTCTGGAGTGATTGCATCTTGTAGACATGTGCCATAGTTCTACGACTGGTTGAATATCCGAACTGCATATGGAAAAATATCAAAGTCGGCGTAACGAGGTGTAAAGTATGCTCTCCTTAGTGAGAAAAGGGACCCGTAGGCCCTTTCCCCTAAATTGAGTAGGTATGCCCCCAGCACTGAGGTGAACAGCGAGGGGAGTTAACTGATCTGTGTCCGTCTGAGTCATCACTTTTCTGACATAGATGGACGGCGGCATGCTGCAGAGAGGGTGAAAACTAGACCGCTACACCCAGTAACCATCTTGGAGTGTTGATTTTAGTCATGGGTGCAGTCTCCGCGTGAATAGGGCACATGGATCCACCAAACCGCCTGGACTATGACGTCCAGTGCTAAATTTGTGCCGGAGCTTTCCAGTGCTTAGCACAGGCACTTATTGCTCAGGGCCGGGTCTATGACACACCTGCCAACTCACATGGCCTGGTGGCAAAGCGTGTCACACGATATATCAGCACTTCACACTGTCTCTCGGTGAAAAGCTGATCTCATCATACCGTAAACCCATCCCTAGGTAATCAGTGTACCCTGCCAGTTAGGTGATTTCCCTCAAAAATCGGCAATATTTTTTCTCATATGTGCGGGAAAAATCACCACTGGTGGGTCACTCATTGATTGGGCTGGTATTGGTCGTCTGACTCCTGTGTGTGGGTAAACCTTTTTAAATTTGCCGCCACACTGCCGCTGCCCGCCTTATCATGAGTAACTGCCACACACATGCTGCTAGAAACTGCCTGGGCTGGGTCCAATGCAGAGATTAGTGTACCCACTTTTTATCTGCCCCTTCGCCCCAGCATACTGCGCAGGTGCTAGCCAGTGATTTCAAAGACGAAGAAAGCAGGCGCAGCTTTTCGGACTCGTGACTCAAGCATATCAGCAGCAGGCCTCAGATTAATTATGGCGGCGCAGTAAGTAATGATTTTGCCTTATCTAAGCCACTGGAAATCAGAATGGTATGCAAATACCATGAGTGCTAGTAAACTCAATGTTTGCAAACTACAAAACATTAACTTATATTTTGAAATTGATTTACTCACATATAGCTATACATTGCTTCAAGCGAGTTTCCCGGGCAACTGTGGTGCGTGTTACGCCCAGACGAACCCTCTGTGCAGTTCAAATAAAGTGGAACAAGAAGGTACTCAGTGATCCATAGTGAACACCCTGTCCTCCTAAAGAGTATTCAAAATATTCCACGGAATATCATAGTTGAGACCACAGATATGGCTCCGCACTCTGTATATCCATTTCTCCTCCCTTATGAAAAGGGTGTTCTCCGAATTACAGGCCGTTAGAGGGATGTTTGGCTTGTCCAGAACTGTCCAAAATAAGTCATTTCCCGTATGTTTCTTTCCCTGAAATGCGTGGTCTGGCGTGTGGTTGTCCTTTGGCACCTAATGGTAGATCTATGTTCCATAATTCTTTTTTTCACTTTTTAAGTCGTCATCGCAATATAGATTAGGCCACAAGGGCATTTAAACATGTAGATGACGTTGTTGGAATTGCAGTTGGTGTGTCTGCGTTGTTCCCATGGGTAGGTCAACCCAACGTCCACCGTTTTTGTGTTGGCAGTCAGATGGCAAACGTCACACGACCCACACGACCCACACCTCGTGTGACCCATGACCGGTGGGAGTTCCTTCACGTTCTCCTGGTTTGGCCTGACAGCAGGTCTTGCGGATATTCCTAGGTCTAGTATGTACCAGTTAGTCCCTTATGTTCGGGCTCCTTTTGAATGAGAACAGGGGTTTCTCTAAGTGCAGTCCACTTGAGTTAAAGATCCTCCAGTTGCGTAGTCTGATCCTTTTGATAGTGTTGGAGGCGGTGTTGAAGGTAGTCACGCAGATGGTTTTGTTGGTTCTCGGTTTCTTCACTTTCTCCAGAAGTGCTTCACAGTTGCAGTTAATGGCCCTTTTCTTTGCCATTTTGATGACCTTACATGGGTACTTCCTCTTCAATAGTTTAGCCGTCAGTATATCAGCCTCTTCTTTGAAGTCTCTTGTGTTGGAACAATTTCTGCGGAGGCACAAGAATTGACCCACAGGGAGATTATCCCTTAATGGCTTTGGGTGGAAACTATCAAAAAGGAGGAGGCTGTTCCTATCGGTGGGTTTATGGAACACTCGTGTTTGTAGGCGCCCCTCCCTGGCAAGAATCACCAGATCCAAAAAGGGCAAGCTCTCTGTTGTGATGGTCGATGTGAAGTGTAGGAGGGGGGAAACAGACATAATAACAAATTAAAAATATCGACAGGACAGAATATCGAGTTTTTAATATAGAATGGACAGAATATCGAATTGCCAAAATATAGTGGTGAAGAATATCGAAAATCAGGTAAGAAATATCGATTTAAATAATATAGAAGTAAGTAATATCGACAGTCATAATATAGTTGTTAAAAATATCGATTTTTTTTATAGTGTTTTAAGTGTTAGTATATGTATTAAAAGTATGTATTAATTTTGGAATGTATGTTTGAATATTTTTAAAGTAATGAATTTTATGTTATTTAATTTTTGTGTAATTTAATTCCGTAGCGGGTTGGGGGTTTATAGGGGATTAGGGTGGGAAGTAATTTAATTATAGTACATTAAATAATAATTTTAAGGAGTTAATAATTATTTTTAATTTAATTTTGCGTTTTACTTCTGTAGCGGGTTGTGGGTTTATAGGGAAATAGGGTGGGAAGTAATGTAATTGTTATTAGGTAATTATTAATTGGTATCGAAAATTAATTGGTTGTTGATTAATTATTAATTGGTAAATAATTTGTATTAATTGGTAATTAATTTGTATTAATTGTTTAATTGATAAATATGTTAATTGTATTAATTTATTATTTGTAGAGGGTTTTGGGTTTATAGGAGAATATGGTGAGAAGTAATTTAATTGTAAATAATTAATTATTGAAATAATTTTTGTATATTGATAATTAATTTATTATTAATTAATTATTAATTGGTATTAATTGTATTTATACATTTTTGGTATTGTAATTTAATTGGTTGTTAATTAATTATTAATAGGTAATGAATTAAAAAAAATATTGGTATTTATAATAATTAATTATTAAGGTGCCGATTCCGATCCGTTAAAAAAAATTACCGTACGACTCGTATCCGTATTTTTTTACGTACGAGTCGTACAAGTACCGTACAAAACGGCCAAGTACGATTCGTACGTGAAAAATATCTACGAATAGCGTCGGGAAAAGTCTATGAGAGTGCGTCGGAAAGTTTCTACATCCGAATATCATTGGGAAAAGTGTACGAGAGTGAGCCGGACATTAGTACGTGCAAATCGTAAAACACAAGTCCGAACGCGCAAGTACGATCCCGACCGTCCGTCCGAATACACAATCGCACAGAAAATGGCCCGTACGGAGCTAACGCAGTAGCACACATGTACACGGGTAAACCCATGCCCGTGTACGAGCCGTACAGCCCCCCCAACCCCAAATATGTCAGCACCGTACACCACCCTGTCCGCACTGTACCCCAGCCCCGCAACTGTACGCGCCGTCCCCCCATGTATGAGCATCACCCCCTCATGTACGTGCCGTACCTCCGCATGTACGCGCCGTACCCCAGGGCCGCACGTGTACGCACCGTACCCCCACCGCATGTACACACTGTACACTCAGCCCCCCCACCGCATGTACGCACTGTACCCCCTGTCCCCCACCGCATGTACGCACCGTACCCCAGCACCGCATGTACGCACCGTACCCCAGCACCGCATGTATGCACCGAACCCCCCCATGTACGCACCGTACCCCCTGCCCCCCACCGCATGTACGCACCATACCCCCTGCCCCCACCGCATGTTCGCACCGTACCCAAGCACCGCATGTACGCACCGTACCCCCTGCCCCCCCACTGCATGTACGCACTGAACCCCAGCACCGCATGTACGTACCGTACCCCAGCACCACATGTACGCACCGCACCCCAGCACCGCATGTACGCACCAAACCCCCTGCCCCCATCGCATGTACCCACCGCACCCCCCCATGTACGCACCGTACCCCCACCGCATGTACGTGCCGCACTCCAACACCGTACCCCAGCACCCTCACCCAGCATCGCGTATGTACGGATCGTACCTACGCGAAAAAGACTCCTACAGAACCAGGACACTGTAAAACAGCACAAGGAGGGTCAAATCGACTCGCACAACTACACAAAACACGTCCACACGACAAAATACATCTCAATGACTGACCTGCCACATCCAAACAGGCCAACAGAGGCCCCAAATCACAACCACCTCTTATAACACACCCACCAAAATTCAAACACAGCCACACCCAAAAATTGACCAATAAAAAGGGCCCACACACACACACCATGAGCCTTTGCAACAGACCCACTGCTGCCAGACCCCACACACAAACAAACCCACATTACTTATACCTTCACTACACCTTCACTCACACACCTTCACACAACCTCCTCCACAAACATCCCCCTCTTCACATTCACACACACACACTCACATTCACCCCCACACCCCCACAACCTTCCACACCCACACCCACACCCCACACCATGCCCACAGACAAGAATCCAAAGTTCACTATGGCAGAGCTGGACCTCCTTGTCAACGAAGTCATCAGAGTCGAGCCACAGCTGTTTGGAACTTTGGTCAGACAGACCAGCATATCTGAAAAATCTGCCATGTGGCAGAGGATTGTCGATAAGGTGAATGCTGTTGCGCCCATCCGAAGGACCAGGCATGAATGCCAAGCCAGGTGGTACGATCTGCGCCGGGCGGTCAAGAGGAAAATGAATGAAGAATATGCCCAGACTAACATCACTGGAGGTGGGCCGCCCCGCAGACCCGTATACTACCATCCCTGGGAGGAGAAGGTGATGGCCCTGCTACTGCCGGTGGGAGGAGTCGCAGAGCCTGGTGAGTACACAAACAACTTACGTAACATGGGGGCAATGGGGTCCACACCACATATACACCAAATGCACGCAACTTCCCCCAAGAACTCACCGCACACAACCACACTCAAAAACCACGCTCATGCCACTAACGTCTCCATGCACCCTTCACAAATGAAGGCAAGGCCATGTCCAAGGCTACAACACCCACAAACACAAGACTGGATGTCCGGGAGGCTGGGAGAGTGGGCCCCACACAACACATTGTGGAAATGAGACGCAGACAACAATGCCCTCAGCCCATACGGCATAGGTACATACCCATGCACAATGCACAGGGACTGGCAAACTACTGACAAGGTAGCAGACACTGGGCCCTGCTGTATGTAGCACAAGGCCCTCCTGGGACCACTGTACACTCAAACACCACCTCCACAAGCACAGGTATCTAGGACAGGAACTCACACTCACTGTCATGCCAGCATGCACCATGAGGGGACAGACACATCACCTGGGAGACCCAATGACAACTCACACTACACACAACAGCAGGCCCGTCACACCCCCCCCCCCCCTAACACAAGCACACACCCCCGGGGCAGGCCACGGGTTTACACACTCCCACAATGGACATGTGACACAAGACCAAACCAGAGCCAAATAAGCATCAGAGCCAACAATCTACAGGTCAAACACTCAGGGGAACATCCCAATCTGTCCCCTGCAACATACCCATCCCTCAAGTGGACACTGAGAGGAATGCTAGGGACATCCAACTACCTGGAGGAACTGTGTCAACTTGAATATGTATGAAACATAGATGTGGCATGAAACACCATTAACATTGTCTCTCTCTCACACACAGGGCAACGTCGTCGATCCCCCCCCAACACTGGGGGGGAAGAATCACAGTCCCAGGCTCCGCGTGAAGACTATCACACCAGCAGCGACGACTCTCACCACTCCGTGGATGACCCCGACCAACCTGAACCCTCTGGTGCCCAAGCCCCTGCAGCACCTGCGTCAGGTACATCTGTGCCAACCACCACCCCCATTCCTGCCACATCCCAGGACACACCCAGGAGCCCTGCTCACACTGAACAACAGAGCCAGTCTGACCAGGAGGGACAAGGTTCTCCGGGCACCCAGGCGGAGGCAGGCAACCCTGCAAATGCCATCCCTCAGGGGTCCCGTAGACCCGATGTGCCCACAACGGCAGGCCAGGCTCAAGTGGGCAGGGGTGGTGGGAGTGGAGGCAGGCGGAGGCGCGAACCTGACCAGCCAGCTCAGGACACCGGTATGTCACACATACGCAACATCCTGGACTCATACTGGCATGACACCAGAGGCATCGACCAGGTCGTGTCAAGATTCTCCGGGATGCAGGGGACCCTCGATGAGATAAAGAACCTGCGGGTCGAGCATCATGCCAGTTATCAACAACACCAAGGACGGATGGAGGCAAGACTGGCTGAGCTCCTGGCGGTGCACAGGGACATGAGCCAATCACTCCGTCAGATCGCCCAAAGCATGGCCAACCCTCCCTGTGCCACCAGGCGTAGACCAGCAGCAGACACAGGGAGGGAGGAGGAGGAGGAGGATTCGTCTGACAGAGCACCCCAAACATCGTCAAGGCCTGCATCTGAGGGTCCCCGGAGGAAGGTGGGTCGTCCACGGAAAAGACCGTGAGAGTCAGCGGACCATCCACATCTCCCGGGTCACCTAGCCTGGCACCTGGCCCTCTGGCGCAACAGCAGTACCTCATCCAATGACATTCTCTGCCACATGGACTTGCTGATCACAGTCTGACCAATGATGACCAACACTGTGGTCTGGACTCTGATGACTTCCAATGCCAAGGATACCATCTCCCCCTGTGAACTTTGGATTCTATTCCCCCGGTAGAGCACCTTAGCACATCTACCAAAAGACTCACCCCACCAAAAATAAAATCTTATTTTTCTACACATGAGATGTTGCTGTCATTTGGCATTATTCAATGACATATGTATGTGGAAATGTCTAACTATGCCTGAGTGTTGAACTAACTCCAGCCATCCATACCCTGGGATCAGAGTCTGGTACAGGACACACATGGGTCACAAGGTATCATACAATGTCGGCATGGAACACAACATTCACCTGTGATGGCCTCTGGCTGCTGAGGGGTTGCTTGCTAAACGGTGCGGAGAGACCTATTTGGGAGATTCCCATCAAGGCGTAGAGGTCATGATTCATGTGGAGGTACCCAGGGAGGGAGTCCCAGGTATGTGTGGCCAGGTGGGAGAACAATGTCCTGTATGCTGGAGTACGGTGGATGTGAAGAACGGTGGCCAGGGCAAGGTTGGATGCACGGAGATGGCCCCACGGGATCTAGGATGATAGACGTACTAGGTTGGTGTGGGGTCGGGTTCGTGGACTGCCTCCTGAGTGTGGGCGGGGAGTGTGGCGGTCATCCTGCAGCACACAGTGATCCATTGCAGCTATCTATGGTGGACGGTGAGGTGCCTGGGGCGCAGGGTGTTGGAGCTGAGGTGTGCAGATGCACCCTGGATGTGGACAACTTACCTGGGAGCTTGGATGTACTTGCGCCGTAGAGGGCAGGGCAGTATTTGACACAGATGTTGTCATGGACCTGGGGGATGGTCTGTCTGTTCTTGGAGTGGATCTATCTATGGGTCATGTGCATAATGCAGAGGGCGTTGCAGCATGAGGTACAGATGCTGTGGACTAGCATGGCAAATGTGAGCGAGCCAAACATGATGCACACCATCTTGTGTGTGTGGCCACTGGGTGCTTGTGCAGGGCCCGCAGCAGCACGCACCATCTCCTTGCAAAATGCCCCATTTTTCACACAAAGACTAGGATGTCAGAAGGACAACTGCAACAGGCGCGTGTGTAAAGTAAGGAGCGTCCAGTGTCACATGTCACACCCAGAGACAATGCATGCACAATCACCAAAGAGGCATGACACCGGATCAGGAAACTGAAGGCCGACCTGCGCACAGGAGACACACCCTCAGCAGCTGTTGATGGCCCATTGTGTGGACCACTTTGCTAAAAAACATACACAACCATGTACTTCATGCCCAATAGGGAGCCTAATCCATGAGCAACTGCATGCATGTTGCTAAACTACACATGGACTCCTATGCATAATCTACAACAACTATGCCAGATATGCCACATGCAAAGTGGCAAGAGACCTGCATTGACAGAGATGAGGCACCTTGAAATGTGATGAACACCTTTATTACTCAGCCTCACACTAAGGGAAATGCATCAATTGGAACAGACTCACAGGTCATTTGGCTGAACATGTGTGACCTACACTGGACACCCCCTTCAACACACAGATGTGGTAAATCCTACTCAGCTGGCACACAAGTGAAGGGGTTGAGCCCAACACCCCTTGCTGCACACGGAGAGGCTGCAATTCCCCATTGAGCCTGTCATGGGGATGTCCCACACCATGTCCCCCATTACCATCCCGTATGTTCCTGAGGGACGTTATACACACATTGATGCCTTCATTAGAATCCACAAACCATGACAGATGACTGTCAGGAAGGGGGACTATCAATTCATGGGAGCCATGCAACACGTCATGTGGCCCATGGTGAGTCGACATGTATGCATGGTAACACAACATGCACAGGAGCAGTCCCCACATATCACAAACACGTACCACCCACAAAATGCCTTGCTGCACTCCTTACCAAAAATGACTTTTCACCATGTCTGTGCATGTAACTCAGATCCAGCACACGTAGCAATACTCATGAGGAAAAGCAGGAGGGCAATGATGACATGAGCAGACGACAGCCGCAAGAACCCGGGGAGGACAGACACACAACAAGTCAGCGAAGAGCTAGTAATCCGCAGACATGTACATGTGCTATACAGGAATGATGTTGTCACCATGCTCTTAGTGAAGTTATTGTCCCAGCAAAAATGTGTGGAATGACATCATCACTTCAATGACACATCAGAACACAACTCCAAGTCACTTAGCACACAGTCAGCTGGACACACACATTGAAACACATGCCACACAAGGCTCAAAGCATGCACACTCAGACACAGGGACTCACCATCATGAGAAGAAGTTGCGGATAAGCTGACTCCGGATGTCCTCATCCTCATCCTCACTTGCCCCATGCCCAAGCCCTTCATCCTCCACGGGTGGATGATCTTGCTCATCGGGATCCAGGATGAGTGGCACGGCCTTCTCCACTGCCATGTTGTGCAGCATGCAGCACACAATGAAGATTTTGCAGACCTTCACCGGGGCATATGGGAGGGCGCCACCGGTCTTGTGGAGGCACCGGAATCTGCTCTTCAGGAGTCCAAACGTCCTCTCAATCACGCACCTCATCTGCCCATGGGTGTCGTTGTACCGGTGTTCTGCGGCTGTTCTGGGGTTGCAGAGAGGCGTCATCAGCCATGGCATGTTGGGATAGCCAGAGTCCCCTACATGGAAACATCATGGACAGAAGTGGGTCAGGAGAAGCAGTAAGATATAAAGATACCGCTAAATACAGGACTAACAGAGTATACCCACCAACAAGACATGCTCGTTCGTTGCGCAGCTGCAGCATCATTTCAGGCACCCTGCTACGCCTCGTGATGTAGGCATCGTGTGCTGATCCTGGAAAACGAGCACAGACATGGGAAATCAGCATGTTAGCAAGACATACCACAAGGGCATTAATGGAGTGGTAATGTTTGCGGTTACGAAAGGCTACCTCCTGTGCCTGTGGTGGTACCAAAGCCACATGTGTCCCATCAATGGCCCCAATGACATGGGGCATCCTCCCAGGGCATAGAACTCACCCTTGACACCTGTCAACTGCTCACCAGTTGGAAAATGTATAAATTCATCCAGGTGAACCAACATGGCCTCTAACACATCATGCAGGACACGGCTGAACATGGTCTTGGACATGCCACCTACATCAGCTATGGTCAATTGAAACGTACCCGTGGCAAAGAAATGTAGGGCTGCCATCACCTTCATCTTGGGTGTCAGTGCAGTAGGATACCTGTGTAGCGGTTGAAGGGGTGGTGCCAGCCTTGCAGTCAAGTTGTCAATCAACGGTTGGGAGAAGCGGTAGCGGCTTATACAGTCACGTTCCCTCAGGGCAGCCAAGTCTGGCATTGGTGGGGGGAGAGGCAGTGCCCTGCAGTAATTTGGAAGGGATAACGAAGAGTTAGTACATTACAACAACAATGTCAATGGACTGAGCACATGTTCAACAGCTAATATACATATGCTACATACAGAGTCTGGTCTGTGCAATATATCCTGGACACGTATGCCAGCAAGGTGATACTCCTACCAAGAGCCAGCTACACACGTGGGTGCTCAAGGGCAACATGACATGCCATGAAACTAGCTGTGGGCCAGTGTAAGTGAACATGCAGACGCATTACAGGAGTGACAGACATCCACATATGTGCAGAAGAAGGATGTTTTATCATACAGACAGGTTGCGGAACACTAGAGGCAGAGGTCACATGTCCTTGAAAAAGGACAGACCACACACCTTGTCATGAAGGGGTACATGTCAAGACTGATCACACATACATTGAGACTACGCAGATATGTCCTTGTCTCGCAAGTCCATGTTCGATGCATACATACACACATTACGTCTGATTCCACATATGGCCTGGTGTGCGTTATAGTGTGCCATGCCCATCAGCACGCAGACACATGTTGGATGCAGCAACTGCAGATGCATGTGACGGAACAACAACAGCAAGCTCATGGGAACACATGACACACATGACATAGTCACATCATGCAACGCCGGTAGTTACATCTCAGGTGTAATTATCTGTGTACCTGGCATCAGGGGACAGTTGCGGGTGTTGGTGACTGTGCCATGCCAGTGATGCAGTGCTCGACTGTCCCCAGAGACTAGCTCCTCTGTATAAATTGATATCAAGTAATTTGCTGTTGTGTCATGCTCTCCATTGTTTCCCAGTGACATGGTGGGTCAACCAACTGTGTGGTGCAGGGCCTACATATGTGTGTAGTATTGTAGATGTTACTCATGTTGCTGTTCATGCTATGCACTGTGACCTATGTAGTTTGGACTCATGTGTCATATGTATACAGGTGTCTGATCATTTCCTGTCCCTTCACCTTGCCCACAGCATCGTCGGGGGAAACCGAGGGAGACACTGGCATGGACGTGGGGGAGGGATCCAGCACCGGGGCCACCAGTGCTGGGGAGTCTGGCGCAGCAATTGGCATGGAGGCCGAGGGGAGTGAGGCGGAGGACCTGTCCAGTCCCACCACCGACTATGATGCTGACGGGTCCGAGGCTGAGCTCCCAGAGGGGGTGGAGGCTGCTCCCAGAGCTGAAAGCAGCACTCCATCTCTCGCCGCACCCTCCATTCCCATCACCGGCCTCCCACTTGCTCGGGTCCCTTGTGTCCGTGACAACAGGTGCGTGAGAGACGGCAAGGATGTGTATTTAAAAGGTGAAGAGTGCACTTCCACTCCGGATCATTCTGTAGTGTGTAGGCACATTCAATTGCATGGTGCTTGTAATATACACGCTCCTAATTTAGCTTGTAATCTGAAAGGGATTTGTGTGCCAGTTATAACACCGGCTTGTTCGCTGCTTGCTAACGGTAGTTATGTGCTATTAAATAATGAAGCTTGCTGTGGGATGCTGGTGGGAATTCCTCACATCATGACTGTATCACAACGAGTGGTTTTCTGTAATAACGTCCTTTTCCCACCTCCGTATGGCCGGCACGATGTATCCATCTGGCCTTCCATTCCAACCTTGAAAGCAGAGTTCAACAAGATGAGCAGAATAAGGGCTCTATTGTCTCAAAAATAAGTCGCGTTGACTTCATCCCGAGAAACATTTGTCCTTCACGTAGCTAACACGCGCACAGAGGTGCAAGCGCTTTTGAACACTGATCTCCCACTACATATTGGGACTCTGATTCAGACTATCTTTAATGCCTCGTCAACAAGTGGCCTGGCTGATTTTTTCTAAATTGTGGACTCCGGCCTCGTGACCTCCTTCCAAACTATGTTTGGTGCGATCCCCGCATTTATTCATTAGATTTTTTCCAGCGTCTTCGGAGGTCTCCCTTTGCTTCTCGCCCTCGTAGCTGGGGTGCTATTATTGATCTGCGTACTACGCTATGGCTGCACAACTTGCGTTACAAGGCAGCATGCCCCGGCTGCTCCATCTTCGTAACCAGATGCTTGAATACTACGGCACTCTGCCACTGGCGACCTTAAGCATTGCCTATGGATTGTCCTTCCGGTTTCCCTTCTTTACCTGCGTGCAACCTGTCTTTCATTGCCTAGATTGTCCATTCGAATGGGCTCTGGATTTGTGCCTGTCTGACTCGGTGTCTCCTGCCCCGGATTATGATCGACTGATGAGCCCCTTAGTGGCTCATGAGTTGGACTGTTCTGGCGTCAGGATTATGGCCTGTGGAGCAGCACATAGAGTCCTAGGGAATTGGGACATCGGAACGGCTGCAACAGAATTCTTATCCAGAAGTTATCTTGATGTACCCACCTGTTGTCCACAAATGCTGCTTGGTGCCCCTTTTGTTGAGGAACACGTGTGTTCTTTCCCCTTGCTGAACTGGATGGCAGATAATTTTGCGGAACGTTCCAATGATTTCCTCTTGGAAGCTGTTGCAACTTATTGTGCTTATACCTTGATGTATTGACTTTTGCCCTGCTCATTTCATGGTGCATCCATCGATGTTATCTTTTTTCCCCTTTTACATGGTTAATATCCCTGAAACATCGTTTATAATTGAAATTTCTTTTCTGACTTTTTCGCTTACCTTCTATGGACTTCCAGTTCATGCCCTTGGTTCCGTTCTATCAAACTTGAACTCTGCGTTCTTGAATTTGCGCCCCTAGTGGTCAGTGGTACGAACAAGGGTGGGTGTAGTGATGATTACTATCTCCCTATGTACAATGCTAAGTTAGCACAACCGCGTTAGTTGTTAGAAAGCCATCTTACCAATTTTGCTGCTTTTGCACGCGACACTGTAGTTGCGTGTTATTAATTGAAAAATGCTTACTCGACTTTGCTTCATATGAGAACTGTCTGTTGTTTGACATCCTTCACAGTGAGCAGCGAGCTTGTTCTGTACATTTTGTACACAAACAGTCTGGGTCACTAGACAGTGCATGTTGTTGTGTGCAGGTTGATCGTCCCACTATTTAGCCATTACATGCACGCAGCTGCAGATACCTGAAAGACGAGTGCTTTTAATATTGCAGTGCAGCACGTTTTAGTTTCATTGTGAAGGAGAGCTTTCGCAGGAGAAGAGACTAGCTGATCCTGTGATGTGGTTCCACTGAGCTGATCTGTACGGTGGGGGGTCCCCCATTCAGGCCTAGAGACCTTCTATTAGTCTAATGATACTATTATTAGTTTACTAGTGACAGGAAGGTTGCTGTTTCCACTGTCATTTTCTTATGATTGCTCCTTTCATTTTCTATGGTATTGTAACAATGCTGATGCTTCTGACCTTAACCATTTGTCTGCTTATGTTAGCCACAGTACTGCATCTTAGGACGCGAGGTTCATTGAATGAACTCTTTCAACTTTACCGTGTCTTTGTTTATTCTGTTGTGGACTGATCTGAGAATAATGACGAACAGGTATTTCTGACTCCCACCATTCCTGAGAATATTCTAAGTCGCTTGTTCTGGGTCGTCTATACATTGGGACCGCCGAGCTAAACCTCGGCTAACGAATGGGACACTAAGCTAGTCGGATAAGGGGTTCTGGGTTCTGAGGGCAGTTTGTGGTACACCAAACATGTCTCCTTCGTGCCAGGCACCGCACACCCTGCCCCTGTCTCCCCTGCTGCAGTCAATGCAGAGTCTGTGGACATTCTGCGCCAGTTGCAGGTTGGTCAGACATCGCTGCTGCGTGTCCTCCATGGCCACACCAGACTGCTGACAAAGATGGTGTCGTACATGGAGGGCATGTCAGCAGCGATGTCTGACCAACGGATGTTGCTGAGGTCCATGGACTCATCACTGACGGCAGCAGTGGGTCTCCTGCAGCGCTCCGTCCCCCCCTACCCCGGCACCATCCACACTTCCCACTCCCATGCATGTCCCAAACACACCCAGATGTCCCCATGCACGCACCCCACCAGACACAGGCAGCACACCACCAGGGAAGGCCAAGCGCACACCTCCTGTCACGCACACACAGGGGGGAGTAGGCACAGCCACTGGGTCGGGGGGCACACTGCAGCCACGCTGTCACAGTAGGAGTCAGCAGTCCTCACGACCCGCTACCTCCAAAACCACTCCCCTTGGCTCTCCTGCCCAACAGTCGGACAAAGAGTCCTTCATGGCCAGTCTGTCCCTCAGCCCCAGTGTGACACAAACCCGCAAGCGTTTGAGGGATTCCCCGGGCAGGGTAGTTGAGTCCCCTCCGTGTCCACACCCTCCCCCAGTAGCGCTGCAACCCATCCCTCCGACCTCCCACTCTCCTTGGGGCCTGTGGTTCCTTCGGGTGCAGGGGAGACACTGGAAGAGCTTGCGGGCGTGTGCAGCGCCATACTGACCTCCTCCTTTGGCACTGCCCCACCCCCTGTGGTGGAGTCGTCCGTCCCTGCACCCACAACACCTACCCGTGCCCCTCCTGTCCCTGCGGTACCTGGTTCTTCTCCCCCACATGATGCCCCCCCTTCTGTGGATGATATGGAACAGTGAACTGTGCAGGCAAGCTAGGGGAGACGCGTCCCAACGTATCCCCCCCCCACGACTTCGCATCTGGAGTGGCCTATGGGCTTTGTAAAAAGTGTACTGTATTTTCTTTTGAATGGTGAATGTAGCTTTTTGTTTTTCGTTTGCACACTATTGCTTTTCTGATATTGCTGTTGGTGCTGCTGCTCCCTGAGTTGGGGTGGTGATAATGTGTTGGGTGTCTGGGAAATGTTGTAGTGTGCTGCTCATGGGGTGGACCCTGGTATCTGCATGCCATCACAAGGTGTCTGCATATAATCTTAGGTCATGTAAGCTCTTACTGTATGGTGACATTGTCCCAAGGTGTGTTCCTTCCTCTGTGGCGCCTGGCATCTTCCCTGCAGGGTGTTTCCCAATTGTTGTACTGAGCTGTGTCAACATTTCCTTGGTGTGTGACGGATCCCTTCAACTTTGGCCATGCATGCTCTGCAATGTCTCCACCTGCATCGTTTGTGGCATCCTTGGTGGACACTGTACTTGTGTATGGAGTATATTGACATGACTTCATGTGGACATTTTCCCTTTTACGCACTATGCATGTGTGTACTCCCTGCCTCACACACATGTGTTACGTGTTCTGCAGGGTCTTTGGGCACCTGACTGACAATTATGGCCATTGTATCTGTGGGTACTCCACCCTTTTCCTTCCATGGGAGGCAATAACTTGTTGGCTGCCCCAGCACCTGTACATTCCTATCAGTCCTGGAATGTGGGTGACTGTGTGTTCCCTTAGGCTCTCTTAGTTTAGTGGGGTTTAACATGAGGATACAGTCTTGTTGCATGATCTCAGTGTGTGTATTGTGCTGCCACTTCCAGGGGTGGGTATGCATGTGTAATTTGTCATCACACCCACATGCGGTGTGTCATGCAGTGGGGAAGGCCATCCATCCTCATGGGAGTGGGACACTGCTCTCAGTGATGTGTTGTCATGGCACTCTCAACATGGTCGCACATTGTGGATGCCTTCATGCACCCATGGAGTTTTGCTCATCGGAGGATGATGTACACCCCCCCATGTCTCTGTCCACTGCTGGGAGTCCTCTGCACCCCCCCATATGTCTGTCCTCTGCTGGGGGTCCTCTACACCCATCCCTCATATGTCTGGACACTGCTGGTAGTGATAGGAACCCACCCCTCTGAGGTTCTGTAGCGATCCGAACCCGTGAATTCGGTATCGTAGTACTGACACGATTTCGGTACCAATGAACCGCAAATGATCCATTGTATACATGACAGTGTTTTCGCTGCGCAACTAGCATGAATCCACTGGAAAATAGGGCATTCTGTCGTAAAAGTCATGGCATCCATTTTAGTTACGGCATCCATCTTGTTTCTTGCCCTCACATAGTCAATGAACGAACGATGACCCCGGCAGAGTCACCTTGTTAAGGACACGTAAGCTCGAGCCCGAGAAAGGCTGACGCTGCATGACTAGGCAGAATCAAGCTGCCTCCCTTGCCTGAGGCCAGTCCTGCTATACTGGTTCTCGTGTCCGTTGTCCTGACTGAAAGGCCGAAGACGGTAGCCATGCCCGTTTATGATCCATAAACACCTCTTATCCTACATTTCAATCCTTTGCACCTGGCTCTGCTCCTTTCCTTCTGGGCTTTTACAATGGGGAGGTTACGATTTTTATGATGGGGAGGATCGGGCGAAGAATGGAAAACTGTCGAGAGGACCTGATCGAATACCTAAAACCTACAACTAATTATTGTTTGATGTCAAATTTACTGTTTGTTTGGGATACCGGGTTGGGCATGAGAAATATTCGTGTAATGTTGCCTAAAGACAATTTGCGTGTATTTAAAGATTGACCCACTTAATGCAATTCGAACAGTCTCGTAGATTCTGCCTCTGTGTGGTTCCTATGATTTCTGTGTCCCTGCAGTAAATAAACCTTGGTCTTTGACGCCGCCATCGAGAAGCCCGTGTCTCTGTTTATTTGTGCACCGAGACAGGAGGAACTCAGGGGTCTTCGGGTGTTGTTTCCCTGACACCTCTGGACTCTTAAAAGTCCAGAACCTCAAATTGGCGCCCAACGTGGGGCGACGTCATCCGGTACCGGTCCAAAGCCTGAAAAGTTCGAGAAGTTTCGTGTGAAGATTCCGGAGGGAGGTACCCCGCTTCATCGATCCCTGCATGTCGTAAAAGTGGCCCGACGATCTCTTCCACGAGGGTTCCCGTTCCCAGACGGCTACAGAGGACCGCTGCCCTGACTGTCGCCCTGTCTTGGACCCGAGGTGCAGACCTTAGTACGGCGAGACGTAGACGGGTTCTCCTTGGTGACGTCTTCCACATTTCAGTTAAGTATTTAGTTACGCTCGATCTGGTTGTTCCTTGTTGCTCTGGTTTGATTCGTAGATTATCATTGGTTGCTCTTGTTTAGATAATCTTTGTTTTGGTATTGGTTCATTTTGGTAGGCCTAAGTTCTCTGCGCATATTTGTTGGAATTTGTTTTTGTGTCATGACTACCAGTAGTAATTGTTTCTTGTCCTGGTTACGTTGCAACGGGGATTCCCGGTTGGAGGATTCATGTTCGGTTCCTCCGATTGGAACTCCTACGTATGAGCTCTATTGTAAACATGGTGTGGGTCCTATTACGTATAATGAAGTATGGGTCCGTTATACCAAAAAAGACGGTGTCCTTAGTTGGCCACCGCATGGTAGCTTCGAAACGGAAATACTAGATAATTTAGAAATGAAGTTATTCAAGAGAAAAGCCCGGCCGGCAATGTTTGATTCTTTTCGCGTATGGCGCAAAGAAGCCAAACAGAGAGAAATTAGGAAAACGAAGAAAGAACAGAAAGAGAAAGGGTTGACTTTAATGGAGTCTGCTAGGCAGTTGCATGTCAACGAGACTGAGAAAGCAATGGAGATGGCGAATAGAAAATATAATTTGGCAATTGATAAATGTTACCCTGTATTGCCATCATGTCCTGCTAAGCCGATGGAGGATCATGAAAAGGATCCTCTGTTGTCTTACCTGTTGAATTCACCTCCACCGTATGCACAGGGTATTACAGTACCTGTTGTACAGCCAGCTGCTGGTCAGCCTGGAATAGCTGCTCCACTTCCCTTGATTGCAGCTCCTATCCTTCCCGTGGTTGATGTTCCTTCGGCACCCCCTCTTCCTAGGTTGCCGTTCCGCCTTTGCCTGTCGTTTCGCAAACTGCTTTACCTGCTACTCCCACCCTTACTATTTCATCTGCTCCAGCTACCTTGTCCCCGAACCCTGTGAACATTCTGACTCCGCTTTCCGTTCGTCGGAAAGTAACCGACTCTGTAACTAATATCTTAACTCCTCTCTACGGGTCTTTAATTGGGACCCCCGTTTCTGACTCTATACAGAGACGTAGCCAGCTTCCTGGTTCCCAAGAACGAGACAATTTAGATTCGACAGCTCTTAGGTGGATGTCGAAAGCTGCGAAGTATGATGCACGAAGAGTGTTAGAGACATTTATGCAATGGAATGAACCGACTCAACGTTATGTTTTTGACGTGATGTGTTCTCTTGTGCGTGAGGAATGGGAAGATGATGATTTAGACTCCGTCCCCACTGACCTGATAAATATTCAACAGAAATTTGCCGCAGGAATGGTGATAGGTCCAGAAGTAAGGGGAGCGATAGAACTGATTTTAGCTTATAGGGATGAGTCCCCTCTTCGAGCGACAAGAGACCCTGATGGTTCACCAATTACTACTAGGAAACAACGAGGACAATATCCAATGAGGGAAGTTCCACCCATATGGCGTGATGCAGTTCAAGCTGATGCGGCTAATGGTATTGCAGCTGCGCCGGCACAATTCCAGAGAGTGTGGATACACATCCCTTGGAAACGGGCCGAAGTATTAGCAGTAAAACAAGCATTACCAGACCCACGTAAAAATCCTGCTGGTTATTACAAAGAGTTAACGCAGACAGTTCAAGCGTGCGTCATGAATTTGGCAGACATTGAAATGTTGTTTGGTAATGTGGTGCCACAGCCTATATGGGCCAAAATTCGGCAAGAGAACCACCCAGTCGCCTTAGGAGGTGATTGGCCAGCTATTATAGCGGCAGATGCGCAACAAGTTGGCGGTGCTAAACCTGAACCTCTGATTGCTGCCTTACCTGGTAGAATAATTACTCTGATGAAAACGCTGATGCCAGCGTTACGAGTCAATTGGGATAAATTATCGGCATGCAAGCAAAAGAAGGACGAAAGCGTCTCTGACTTCTTCACTAGATTTGAAGAGACCTTCGTAGATCACAGTGGGCAAGATATGAGTACTGAGGGAGGCCAGAGATTGTTTGTCGACAAGTTCGTGTTTAATTTATTACCTGAGCTTAGTAACAAGTTAAAGGATTCTGAAAGTGCATGGGCAGTGTCGACGACAGCACAGATACTTGCAACTGCTCAGTATTACGAGAATAGAGAAAAAGAAGAGAAGGAAAAATCAGAAAAGAAAACGAAAGATTTAAAGACCAAAGTTCTTTTGCAACAGGCGTATCCGCCTCGTTCAAATCAGTCAGATTCACAGCAGCGACCCCAGTTTCAGCAGCAGCCACAATTCCAGCAAGGAACGGCCCAAAGGTTTAATTATAGTTTTCCCCGGCAACAGTTAGCATGGAATCAGTGTGCTTATTGTAAAAAGGAGGGTCATTATAAGAATGAGTGTCCAGTTCTGCACCCACAAACTAGTGGTGTCCCAGCTCAGAGAGGTAATGTTGGGTTTATGCAAGCTCCTAGAGGTAGAGGGCGTGGTACGATGACACCACAGACTGATCGCCAATCGAATTATTTCGATCAGCGAAATATACAACCTACGCAACCAGGTAGATCTCCACAGTATCATGTTGAAGATTACTATGATCATAATGAAGAGATCCAAAGAAGCGAGCAATAGGACAGCCGCAGGCAGAGAGAGGGAGTAGTATCAGTTCCAGTTGATCAGAGTGGACCTTATGTCGCAGTAGTTACCTCAGGCGTGGTCGAACCGTTTCTGTTGGATACTGGTGCGGCAAAAAGTTCAATTATGCATGCGAAACTCCCTGGCGCACCTTTGTCTGGCTTAACGAACACTTCAGTAGGTTTCTCAGGCGCCCCTGTTCACAATCCTTTTTCTAGTCCTTTGTCAATTTCTGTTGGGCCATACGAACTAGAAGCACCCCTTATCCTAACAACCGGTTGTAATGAGAATCTGCTTGGTTTAGATCTGTTGAAACGCCTGCATGCGACATTGTACTGTTCTCCTTCGGGAGTACAGCTCACATTAGGCAAACGAGTCATCTCTCCAATGTATATGTCGATGGATAAGCTCCCACCGGAGCCGCGTTCTCTCCCTGATACTCTTTGGGCAACTGTTCCTAACGATGTAGGCCTCTTGGAAATTCCCCCTTATGTGGTAAGTCTGAAAGCTAATGTTAAATTTCCACGAATCCCACAGTATCGGATTTCGAATGAGGGTGAACGAGCACTCTTGCTGATTGTGAAAGACTTAATACAGAAAGATGTGATTGAGGAAACTAGAGGAAACGTCTGCAATAGTCCTGTTCTGCCGATTTTGAAACGTACTGACCCTTCCAAACCTCCAATTTACAGATTTGTGATTGACCTCAGAGAGGTTAACAAAATAGTGATTCCACAGTTTCCTGTGGTACCAGATATCACTGCATTACTGACGTTGATTCCTGCCTCAGCTTCATGGTTTACAGTGATTGACTTGAAAAATGCCTTTTTCAGCATTCCCATAGCCGAAGAAAGTAGAGACATTTTTGGTTTCTCCTTAGGAGGTCGCAGTTTCAGATTCAAACGCGCTCCACAAGGTTATTGTGAGAGCCCTTCAATTTACAGTCAAGCATTAAAGAGTCAATTAGATGCCCTTGTACTTCCTCATGGTGTTGCTCTGATCCAATACGTAGACGATCTTTTACTAGCCGCTGATGACAAGGAAACTTGCAAAGCAGCTACAATTTCTTTGTTACGTCATTTGTCAGACTTACATCACAAGGTGTCACCTTCTAAACTGCAATATTGTTGCCAAGAAGTGAACTACTTAGGTCATCTTTTGTCAAAGGAGGGAAGAAGGTTGACCCCAGAGACAATCAAAGCAATTTCGCAGATGACTGTACCAAGCACACAAAGAGAAGTGCGTGCGTTTTTGGGTATTATGTCATACTGTAGGCAATGGATCCCAAATTTTTCTCTCATGGCAAAACCGTTGGTAGCCCTGACTGGAAAAGGTGTTCCGAGCCCTTTGCCATGGTCTGATGAATGTCAACAGAGCTTCTCTGACTTACGTGATGCGCTGTGTTCAGCCCCTGTGTTGGGTACTCCTGACTACAGTAAGCCGTTTACTCTATATGTCCATGAAAGAGAAGGTTGTGCGTTGAGTGTATTAACGCAACAATTTGGTGACAAGCAGCGGCCTTGTGCATATTTCTCATCCACATTAGATCCGGTAGCCAGAGCATTGCCAAGTTGTTTGAGAGCTACAGCTGCAGTGTCTATTCGACTGTCTGCTGGACTAGTCATGAACAGCATGTTAGTAGTCATGGTTCCACATGCTGTGGATACACTCATGAATCGAACGAAAACTCAGCACCTCACCAGTGCTAGACTATCAGGCTATGAGCTGACGCTTTTGGCGAGTCACATTCAGATCAAGCGATGCAACATATTGAATCCAGCAACACTGTTGCCGACTACTCAGGAGTCGAGTGATTCAGAGCCCCATGATTGTTGTTTTAGAACTGAGGAAGAGACAAAAGGTAGGATTGATTTAAAAGACACTCCGTTACTAGACCCAGACGGCATTTTATATGTCGATGGGTCTTGTTTTAAGTTACAGAATGGTGATGTGACGGCCGCGTATGCAGTTACGACTTTGAGTACGATTGTTGAGACTGCAAGAGTGAGTCAGAATTCTGCCCAAGCTGCAGAATTAATTGCATTAACAAGAGCGTGTGTTTTAGCTGAGGGAAAGAGAGTGAATGTGTTTACTGATAGCCAGTACGCCTTCGGCGTTGCACACAATTTTGGGCGTCTCTGGAGAGAAAGAGGTTTTCTCACGTCACATGGGACTAAGATCCAACATGGACAGTTGGTCAGCGATCTATTGGAATCCCTGACCCTACCGAATGAAGTTGCAATTGTGAAGTGCAGTGCACATCGGAAGATTACGGATGATGTTGGCCGTGGGAATGCGTTTGCTGATGAGGTCGCTAAAGAAACGGCCAAGAACATGACGAGCCGAATGTACGTTGCAACGTCTGCAAGATGGATTGCTGAATCAGGAATGTGTGAGAATACGATTGAAAGTGTGAAAGCAATCCAGAATGAAGCAACTGAAAATGAGAAGAATGAATGGAAGGAGACAACGGGTAAAATGGATTCAAGTGGATGTTGGGTCGATTTGTCTGAACAGCAACGTTGGATGTTACCTGATGCGTATGTCCTTGCAGTAGTCACGATGGCGCATGGAGCGGCGCACATCAGTTCGAAAGGGATCTGTAAAATGTTAGCTCCAGTATGGAAGAACGATGGAATTACTAAGTGTGCAGAAAGAGTGGTGAAAAATTGCATGGTATGCCTGATGCATAATCCTGGCAAGGGAACCCCAACCCCATCTGGCCATTTTGCTCCCCCTTCTTGTCCCTTTGAAGTGATTCAGTTGGATTTTATCCACATGGACAGGTGTAACAATCTCAAATACGTCCTAGTGGTAGTCTGTGCCTTCTCAAGATGGATTGAGGCATATCCGTTAAAGGGTAACACTGCTATGTCCACTGCCAAAATCCTCCTCAAAGAATACTTCCCTAGGTATGGTATGCCACGGATTGTTTGGTCGGACAATGGAAGTGAGTTTGTAGGGAAAGTTATGAAGAGTGTGTGTGCGGGTCTGGGTATTTTTCAGAAATTCCACAGTGCGAATCACCCACAGTCAGCGGGTTTGGTTGAAGGGTACAATGGCACCCTGAAGCTGAAACTTGCGAAAATTCAAGCTTCCACTGGTCTCTCTTGGCCAGACGCACTGCCTTTAGCTTTACTGTCCACCAGAGCGACTGTACACTCTCGAGTAGGGCTTAGCCCATATGAGATTGTGTTCGGCCGCCCTGCTAATGTTTGGGGAGTCCCTAGGCCGAAGGAATTTAAACAGATTGAATACCCAATGTTGATTGATTACCTTCATGATCTGACTGCTAAATTGAGCCTTATTCATCAACAGGTATTCGAATCCTTGCCTAAACTGCCGGAGAGTCCAGGCCACACATTGAAACCCGGCGACCAGGTGGTAGTTCGGAACTTTGAACGTACTCGGAACCTTCAGCCAAGATTCGTGGGCCCGTTTCAGGTCCTCCTCGTAACCAGAACTGCAGTACGCCTAGCTGGCAGGAAAAATTGGGTGCACGCCAGCCATACGAAGCGTGTCCCTCTTCCACTCCCCTATGACAACTGGGTTAGACAGGGAATTGGTGTATCCGAGACAGAACCTGTTCCTGGGCACATCCCTTTCAGTGATGCAGAGTACCTAACGGACCACCCACGAACAGAAACACAGAACTTTGACACCTCAACAGGAACCGCTCCTTTGAATCCTGAACCGAGTATTGTACAAGGTGAACACTTGTCACCTGTGGATTTGAACATTTCCACACCTGTAGACCAACTATTCCAAGACCAGACAAGACCCGGAAAGTACAGATATAATCTACGTTCTCATGTTATGAACTAATGACATTGCATTATTACCTTTCTGTTTGAAAACTGTAAAACTGTTTTGATCGTATTGCATTCCATTCAGTCAGGAAGTTTGCTAGAATTTTTATCTTTTTATTTTTTTCTGTTTCTCTCACCTTACCATCTGGGTTACCGTAGGGTCGTAACGTGTGCCTTGTTTTAATTTGCAGGGAATCAGACACTAGGTCGGTTTCTTCTGTTTGTCTTGGGAACTCCCAGGATAAACAGAGGCAAGTTTTTAACAGGTACAAACCATCCGTTGCGAACGGTTGTAGAAGATGGAGCTTCCTGAATTACGACGGGTTAATGTCATAAATGTGCACAAGACAAAATTATATGACATATTGTACAGTAAATGTTTCCTAATGCAATGTACTCTGACACTTCTGATTGTCTTAATAACCTTGGTAGGCGGAATTATTTTTGGTATTCAGTTGATCTTTACACCTGTTGCATCTACAGTATCTCCCCATGCTCCTGTTTCTCCGACTGTTGTTTCTCTTCATTCTTTCCATCCTTTTCCTGCCCACGAGCAAGCTCGACGCTCTGAGTTTATAAATAACACTTTCATTCAGCTCTTGCACCAACATCAACTAGTGGTCAACACAACAAACTGCTGGGTATGTGGCTTGATACCACATACCATGGACAAGGGCATCCCTTATTTGGTTCTGCCTTTTAGTTATAATGGATCATTCTGGGCATTTCAGACCATATTCGCTTATGCCCTAGAGACCTATCCCCCACGACCTCCGCGTTCCACCCGGTATAACACTGCTAATAGAGCCTTGGTAAAAGGAATCACTGACATGGTGAGAGATGTCAATAATACTCCGTACATTCCCAAGGATGAATTACGAGTTTACATGGGTTGGAATGTTACGGAATACGGCATTACTCTGGGTGAGAACAAACGTAAGAGCTCAACTCCGATCTGGGTCGTACCCCACCAAGGTCAAGTCTGTTTGCAAGGAAATGGGAGGAATCCGAAAGCTCGACTAGGGAAAAGTGACTGTATCGAAACATATGTTTTCCCGTCACAGTCTTCCCCTGCATTTTTAGCTGCTAAGGGTACCTATTTTGTTTGCCAAGACAGAGCTTATACATGGCTGCCTGCTGATTTCTCAGGCTCATGTTATATCGCTCAACTGTTACCTCCGACATATACTGCTGCACCGGACTATCACAAAACTAGAGTTGTGAGAGGTGTTTTCAGTAAAGAAGATACTGCTGGCCAAGAGGCAGGAGACTTTTTCAAGGGTTTCCTCCCATTCTGGGGGCCTATGGCCAACAGTAGAAACTTACGTCAACTAACACGGGTAGTTGAATCCACCATCACTGAAACTGCGGGTGCCCTTAGTAACTTGACAGCTGAGCTTCAAGCGGATCGCCTCATGACGTTACAGAACCGTATGGTTCTTGATGTGTTACTTGCAGATCGAGGTGGAGTATGTAAGATGATCCAATCAAGTTGCTGCGTTTTTATTCCAGATAAAGCGCCAACAGTATACAAGGCCATCTCTAAGTTACATAAGATTTCTGACTCCATTCATGTAGAGGAAGGTGACTGGTCATTAATGGGATGGTTCTGGAGCCTGTTGTCCGCGTGGGGATGGAAGGTTCTGATAGTCACTGGTGTTGCATTAGTATTTTTATTTTTGTGCTGTCTCATTGTTCAGTGTGGTCCTGCCTTATGTAATCTCTGCGTTTCAACATGTGTAAGAAGACCACCTGTTTTTAGAGATACGCCACGAGATAGAGTAATGCTGCAACAACACATCAGTGACCTGATGAACATAGAAATGGACTCTGACATAGAGTGAGTTATTGCCTATGTAAGGGCAAAAGGACGGTCTGAGGTTCTGTAGCGATCCGAACCCGTGAATTCGGTATCGTAGTACTGACACGATTTCGGTACCAATGAACCGCAAATGATCCATTGTATACATGACAGTGTTTTCGCTGCGCAAGTAGCATGAATCCACTGGAAAATAGGGCATTCTGTCGTAAAAGTCATGGCATCCATTTTAGTTACGGCATCCATCTTGTTTCTTGCCCTCACATAGTCAATGAACGAACGATGACCCCGGCAGAGTCACCTTGTTAAGGACACGTAAGCTCGAGCCCGAGAAAGGCTGACGCTGCATGACTAGGCAGAATCAAGCTGCCTCCCTTGCCTGAGGCCAGTCCTGCTATACTGGTTCTCGTGTCCGTTGTCCTGACTGAAAGGCCGAAGACGGTAGCCATGCCCGTTTATGATCCATAAACACCTCTTATCCTACATTTCAATCCTTTGCACCTGGCTCTGCTCCTTTCCTTCTGGGCTTTTACAATGGGGAGGTTACGATTTTTATGATGGGGAGGATCGGGCGAAGAATGGAAAACTGTCGAGAGGACCTGATCGAATACCGAAAACCTACAACTAATTATTGTTTGATGTCAAATTTACTGTTTGTTTGGGATACCGGGTTGGGCATGAGAAATATTCGTGTAATGTTGCCTAAAGACAATTTGCGTGTATTTAAAGAGTGACCCACTTAATGCAATTCGTACAGTCTCGTAGATTCTGCCTCTGTGTGGTTCCTATGATTTCTGTGTCCCTGCAGTAAATAAACCTTGGTCTTTGACGCCGCCATCGAGAAGCCCGTGTCTCTGTTTATTTGTGCACCGAGACAGGAGGAACTCAGGGGTCTTCGGGTGTTGTTATCCTGACACCTCTGGACTCTTAAAAGTCCAGAACCTCACCTCATTTGTCTGGGCACTGCTGGGAGTGATAGGCACACACCCCTATGTGTCTGTCCACTGGCGTGGTATGAGCCGTACCCACACGCTGAAGGCCTGAGTACGGCCCGTACCCCTACGGCACCCCAACTTTGGGGGTGTGGGCCGTACCCATGCCTTTGGGACGTGGGTATGGACCGTACCGCCATTGTTGGTGTGACGTAGGGGTAGGTGTGGTAAGAGCCGTACACATGCGCTGAAGGCCTGGGTACAGCCCGTACCCCTACGGCACCCCAACTTTGGGGGTGCGGGCCATACCCATGCCTTTTGGACGTGGGTACAGGCCGTACCGCCATTTTTGGTGTGACGTAGGGGTAGGTGTGGTATGAGCCGTACCCACGCGCTGAAGGCCTGGGTATGGCCCGTACCCCAACGGCACCCCAACTTTGGGGGTGTGGGCCATACCCATGCCTTTGGGACGTGGGTACTGACCATACCGCCATTGTTGGTGTGACGTAGGGGTAGGCGTGGTACGGCCCGTACCCACACTCTGAGGGGCGTGGGGAAGTCCCGTACCACCATTGTGATGGTGACGGGTATGCATCCACGTCCACTTCCATTGTGGCGGGACGTGGGATTGGTGGACACGCCCCCCGAAGTGACCAGACCATGGAGGTAATTGTTGTGCAGGATATCTTTGTTTTTTGTGGGGTGTGGGTTATGTTTCCTGCCCCTTGCACCCCCCCCCTTTGCCCCTGGGGGTTGTTCTGACCTTCTGCGGCGTCTGCGTCGGTTTCGGAACACAAGGTCGTAGGCTATGAGGGCCGGGATGATGCGTAGGTTGGGGTCCATGGCTGTCCGTCGCGTACCGGTGCTCCTTGTTTGCGTCGTCCTCAATTTCCCGGGAGTTTTTGGCTCCCGTAAAAAATGCTACGTGCGGAGTGACGTAGGCACGAATCGTACTTGCTGGTCCGTAAAACGCTGCCTGACTCCATCCGGATGTCGCGTATGCGCCGTCCAGATTCAGATTTGTATGTATTTTTTTGCCGGTCGGTCTTTTGTACGACTCGTACGGAAATGGAGTTTGTAAGGTGTTTTTCCCGGGTACGAGTCGGACATAGAAAACGCTCCGTACGACGATTCGTACATGGGTTTTACCGGATCGGAATCGGCACCTAAATATTGTGTGATTGGTAATTAATTTTAATACTTTTTTGGGGTATTAATAATTAATTTATTTTTAATAAAATTTTAAATTATTATTTTCCCTACTATTGCACTCACTGGAGTGGGAATAGTAATTTTTACCCCTACGCTATCCAACGCTTTCCCTACTATTGCACTCACTGGAGTGGGAATAATAATTTTTACCCCTACGCTATCCGACGCTTTCCCTACTGTTGCACTCTTTGGAGTGGGAATAGTAATTTTTACCCCTACGCTATCCAACGCTTTCCCTACTGTTGCACTCACTGGAGTGGGAATAGTAAAATTTACCCTCCCGCTATCCAACGCTTTCCCTACTGTTGCACTCTCAGGAGTGGGAATAGTATTTTTTACCCCTACGCTATCCAACGCGTTCCCTACTGTTGCACTCTTTGGAGTGGGAATAGTAATTTTTACCCCTACGCTATCCAATGCTTTCCCTACTATTGCACTCACTGGAGTGGGAATAATAATTTTTAGCACTACGCTATCCAACGCTTTCCCTACTGTTGCACTCTTTGGAGTGGGAATAGTAATTTTTACCCCTATGCTATCCAACGCTTTCCCTACAGTTGCACTCACTGGAGTGGGAATAGTAAATTTTACCCTCCCGCTATCCAACGCTTTCCCTACAGTTGCACTCTCTGGAGTGGGAATAGTATTTTTTACCCCTACGCTATCCAACGCGTTCCCTACTGTTGCACTCTTTGGAGTGGGAATAGTAATTTTTACCCCTACGCTATCCAACGCTTTCCCTACTGTTGCACTCACTGGAGTGGGAATAGTAAATTTTACCCTCCCGCTATCCAACGCTTTCCCTACTGTTGCACTCTCTGGAGTGGGAATAGTAATTGTTACCCCTACACTATCCAATGCTTTCCCTATTATTGCACTCTCTGGAGTGGGAATAGTAATTTTTACCCTCCCGCTATCCAACGCTTTCCCTACTGTTGCACTCTCTGGAGTGGGAATAGTAATTTTTACCCTCCCGCTATCCAATGCTTTCCCTACTGTTGCACTCTCTTGAGTGGTAATAGTAAATTTTACCCGCTCGCTATCCTACGCAAAAAAATATTTAATATTTTTAATTAATATTACGTTAATATATATGTATTACTTTTTTTTTACTTACATTAATTAAAATTAATGTTAAAGTTATTTAAGTATTTTTAAGTATGTTTCAGTTAATTATATGCATTATTTCATTAATTTTATATTACTTTTAAGACATTTAAAAAAATCGATATTTTGACTAACTATATTTTTTACAACGATATTTTGGATTCTATATTTTTGTACTTACCTGTTTGGAGATAGGCATTCGATATTTTGGCATTCTATATTTTTTCATCGATATTTTGGTAGGTCGATATTCTCCTTCTCGATATTTTGTCAGTGATCCGTAGGAGGGGGTTCATTGGCGATTAAACAGGTTATGGCAGTCCATGTCGAGGTCCAAGGTGAGTGTCGCAGAGTGTATCGGGGGACAGTGGAAGGTGATGATGCAGAGGGCTGAAACAAGCTGAAACCGGCCATGAGATGGCTTCCTTTTAACCATGAAGGCAGATTCATCTGCATCTTCGTTCTCTGCTGTTTCATGTGCCTCACGTGTGGGTGGTGCTGGCCTCTCTACAGCACTTTGTGGCAGTGACACTTCAGGGGGCGGAGATGTGGATGTAGTGGTAGCAGCAGTATGCATCGGCGCCAGACCTTGTGGCAGCAATGCCTTGAGGATGGTTTTGAGGTCATTGTGGAACCCAACTACCTCTCTCCGGTGTGCAGCCGCGGCAGCTGCTCTTTCCGCATTGGCCCACTCCATGTTCTCCATGAGCCTCTGCATGAGTCCCAACTCCCGCTGGCTGGAGCCACTCTGACTAGACAGTCATTCTTGTCTCACAGTCAGTACTCTAGCAATGTAGCCACAGTTCATTGGAGAGCAAGGAGCAGACTGTGGGTGTCCGTTAGGCACTGTGAGTGGTCCCTGATGGGACTTGGACACCCACGTATGGCATCTAGTTTGTCTGCCATGCGGTTGAAACCCACCGTACCTGTTCAGCCAGCTGCTCCTGGCATCCCAACACACAGCGTTGGAATGCCATGTGTTCTTCGTGGGGGTCCTGGGAGGCAGTAGTGGTGGTGGGTGCAGTGTGGTCTGTGCAGGGGGTGGGGTCTCCTCGTTGCAGCTGGGCTGCCCTGCTCCTGGAGGTGTGCTGCGGAGACTGTCAATAAACTATCGGAGGGCCTCAGAGTTAAAGGTGTCATGGTCCTCTTCATCATCAGAGAAGAGAGGTTGGGACTGCTCTGCAGGAGGTGGTGATTGTCCCTCTGCAATGTGAAGGGGAGATGCAGTTTAACAATGTGTTCACATGTGTGTTGTCGCATTGTACATGTTTACATACAGATTGCATGACTGTGTAAATTGTGGCTGTTTTGGAGGGGCTGCCCATTTGCTACTGGACAGTGGACATTTCGACAACATCACGGCTGTGTGTTTGTGCTTGTACATTATCAACTCACATTTCCCTGCAATGCCACTTGTGATTGGCCAGTGTCTACACCCATTTGGCACCAGTTGTGTCCTCTGTTCTGTGGTGAACATGTTGCGGTTTGTGCCACTTCGTTGTCAATGTTGATGTGCTGTGCACGTGATGTGTGTGTGCCGCATTTTGGGGGAGTCGCCCCTGCAGCTCTGATTTGCCTGCCCCTCATCCCTTACATACGGTGTGCTCATACAGTGCTGAAATGTTGCATACTTGGGTACATAGTTCACTTGGTGGGAGTTGGAGTCTGGGACATGGTTTGTCCACAGCTGTGTTCTACTTACTTGTGCATGTGTGTCATTGTGCATATCTCCCCCATCCCCCCAGTCCCTGGTTGTTACTCACCCTCTTGCTGTTGTGTCCGGTCCTGTTGAGCAGTGTCCCGTCCCCCAACTCCTGCCACTGTCTCCCCACTGATGACTGTGGACACCATTTCCTCCATGTTGTCTAGCTCCTCCTGTGGCGCTGGACTCCCACCTCCAGTCTTCATTGCTGCCTTCCGGTTGTTGGTGAGTTTCAGCTTGGTTTTGCGCTTGACGTCATTCCAGCTCCTCTTGACCTCATCCATTGTCCTCTTCAGAACTCCTACTGCATCCACCTTGTCCACGATGGCCTGCCATAGTCCATTTTTTGTCACCAATGACACTGTGGAGGTGACGAACAGTTGTTGATGGTGTTCGACCACCTCTGTTATCAGGATCCTGTTCTCCTGCAGACTGAAGCGTTTCTTTCTGCTCTTCTTCTCCTTGCCCTTCCCTGACCCCGAGGACCCAGGCAGGTCCTCCGGGGTGCTTGTGGGGTTCTGGTTCTCCTCCGTACTTGCTCTGGCGACAGCCATTGTGCTTGGCTGTTGTTTGGCACTTGTTTGTCAGTTTTTTTTCTACTTGGAAAGTCTCAATGTGAGCGCAGAGTTGAGATTGGATGCATTTTTCAAGGAGTTTGGCTGAGTAGTGATGTTGGAGATAGAGCGGAAGTTGTTAAGGTCGGCACTATCAGCATTAGTTGTTTTTAGAATAGGTGAGAAATGAGCTGCTTTTAGGCAATCAGGGATCGTGCCTTGGGACAGTAAGGCATTGATAATCTTTGTCCAAAGAGGGGTGATGACTTCCTTGATTTCTTTGAAGGTGGAGGGTGGTAACGGGGCGCTAAAATGATTGGATGGGTTGATACTCTGAAGAATCTTGTTAATGTCTCTTTTGCTGAAAGGAGTAAAGGTTCCCCATGAGGCATTGTTCTTGGTGCTCAGACTAGCTGGTTCAAGCTGTTCGGAGTGGGACGGAGGGTACACAAACGAATGGGATGGCAAAGAAGCTTTATTAGAATCCAGTTCGATATTGATGATTCTTGTTTTTTCAGTAAAGAAAGCAGCCAGAGCGTCACATGAGGGTTGGTTGAGACCTGGGTCAGAGCAAATGGGTGCATCAACCGATTGTTGCTTAACAATTTCAAAAAGTTTCTTGGGGAGATTAGTGGCTTGGTTAAGTTTGGATCTGAAGTAGTCGGCCTTGGCGCTCTTGATTTGTTTGTTATAGGAGCTCCTTAATGATCTAAGGACTTTTAGCTGATCCAAGGATGGTTTGGACCTCCAAGATCATTCAATTGCCCTTAGGTTGTGTCGATCAGAATTTAGGTTGTCATTGAACCATGGTTTGGAGATTTTTGTTGAGGCATTTTCTTTTTGTGAGGTGCCATGGAATCCATGATACATGAGATCGTAGAATTGTAAAAGTCTGTGAGTACATGAACCTCAGACAAGTCAGCTTGGGAGGAAGGGGCAGATTTACATTGGGTTACTAGTTCAGCTGTGTTGATACGTCTAAGGTCCCTTTTCCCCTATCTTCAACTTCTTCTGTTGAGCATTCCTCAGGGACAACTCCCGGTTAATATCAAAGAGGATGATGTGATGGTCAGACCAGTCACAAGGGGAGATGTTGTCCAGTGAGATGGTATTTCTTTTGGAGATGATAAGATCCAGGATTTCTCCTTTATTATGCGTTGGCCGGTCACAGTATTGAATCAGCTAGTGATCATCTAGGAAAGATTTAAGGCAAGTGACAGCTTGTTCATTGGGGTTAGACCAGTGAAGGTTGAAGTCACCAAGGGAGATTTGAGACACTATGGAATCGATATTGTAGGAAACGATTTCCATTAATTGTTCGATGAAGGTGAGATCATCACCTGGGGGGGTGATAGAATGTATGTAGTTTACATACCTGGAGGCGGTTACTTGAAATGTTCAGACAGAGGTATTCACTGGTGGAAGGCGTAGAGGACTCAGAATGATAGGCCAAGAGTGTATTCCGATGAATACATGCTAGGCCACCACCCACCTTCTTCGCTCTGTCGAGACAAATTATGTCATGGGAAGGAGGCACTAGGAAGTCTAGGAAAGGAGTGGAAGAGGGATTCAACTAGGTTTCAGTGAGGATGATGATATCTATCTCATTGTAGTGGATGAGGTCGAAGATATCGGAGGCGTGTTTACTGACTGATCTGCAGTTGAGCAGTATGTATTTAAGTTGTCCGGGTGTGTGGGGGGAGAACTCTGCGTGATGTTAACTCGCTTGAGGTTGTCATTATTTATGAGTCGGAGGTTGTGTGGGGGTTCCCTGTTTGGGTTAGCGTGAATGACTTGAGTTTGACCAAGAGGAGTCTTGATGGTCTCTAAGTTCGGGCAATAAGAGGAGAGCAGATCATGATATCATTAGACGCGCGATCGGTCTTCGTCCTTTTGAGCCGGGAGTGGGCCTTAGGGAAAGGTAAGGTATTAAATGTCGGGAGGGGCGGATGCTGGACAGGGCGAGATATCCCGCTAGAGGGGAGTCTGGGCAGGTTTTGAAGGGAGAGGAGGGAGCTGATCAAGGGGAGATGCTCAATTGAAATGGCTTTCAAGACATGAATTTCGGCCGTAAGAAGGTGCAACTGGAGAGATAGATCATCAAGGTGCGCCACTAGGTCTGAATGCTGGATGTGGGTTAAAGGATGTGTAGGGGGAACAAGTGGAGGTGCCACGAAGGGAGTCAGAGAGGTCGAAGGCGGTACTGTTAAGTTCAGGATGTGGGAGTTAGTCATTCAGGATTTGCAAAGTTACTGAGAGCTTGGAAAGACGGGCTGGGGAAGGTGATAGGATGTGTGAATGAATTGTAAGTATATCAGGGGGGCTCAAATGCAGGTAGGGTGAGTTTGGCTGATCATGATCCGAGGAGGACCGTTGCCCGGACTCCTGCCTAGCAGGTGGAGTAGCTATAGGGATGAAGGAAGGGGGAACATCAGTTAGGAGTGAAGACTGTAGGGAGTGAGGGAACCTCTCTGCTCGAAAGTCACCCTGTATCTGACTAGCGGTCGGCGAGAAGAGGGAATTTAGTTGATCATTATCTGAGGAGGACTGTTGCCGAGTCTCAAGTCTGGCAGGTGGCGTAGTTATAGGGATGAAGGAAGGGGAAACATCTGTTAAGAGTAAAGAAGGCAGGGCTTGAGGGAGCCTCTCAGCTTGAGAGTCATGCTGTATCGGACTAGCGGTTGGCGAGAGGAGTGAGCCCATAGGTCCGCCAATACCCTGAGAAGGTGGTTGAGTGGACTGATATAAACCGACCGGGGACAGGGAGGCCCTGAGATCAACTATAGGGGGAGTAGAGTTTAGAGGGAGTGGGGTACTCTCAGCTGTGATCGGGGGAGTACTGGTTAAATCCAGCGTATTTGTAGGGTATGGGTAGGGGTCAGTGGATTTGGCGTGCACCACTTTTTTGAGTGTAGGGAAAAAATTGGCCATTTTAGCTAGGTTGATATTAGATGCTTGGATTAAGATGATGCCATTGTTGTAGAAGGTGATAGTGGTGTTAGCTTTGAGGGTGGACAAGGGTGATGTTGTTAATTTGAGACCATGTGAGGTTTTCCTAGTACCTGATATTCGAAGCATGGAGTAGAATACGGTCCGCCAGCATGCCCATTTTCTAGTGTAGAAGATGAGGTCATTAACAAGAGTACCCTTGTTTGCACAAAAGTAGGAGTCTGAGATTAAAGTTTCGGGTATGGCTTTGAGTATGTGGTGTTTGTGTTTTTTGACGCTTTTTTGGAGAGGTTAGACGGGTAATTGATGATGAAGGCATTAGGACCTGTGGGTCATGACTTATCTCCATTCTGAGACCGTGTCCTAGTAGGGATGGCAGCCCAGTTAGGAGTATAAGGAGAGAGAAAGTTTATATATCAAAAATTACATGAGTAGGCAGGTAATATTCCTAATGGACAGGCCAAATAAATTGGGAGCTAGAGGTACTGATGAGAGCTAATTGGGGCATCAGGGTCTTGTGAAAGGTGGATGTCAGATGAGTGAGGGGAGATTGACCTACAGTGCTTAGGAACCATAGGACTTAGGTCAGAGTCGAATGACTAATATACAGGAGGCTATGCCGCGATTACATCCAGGTATTGCTTGAGATGGTAATACATCTTTATGTGGAAGGCAGTTCAGGCAAGCATTTCACAACCTTAAAGGAAATAAATACCTCAATTATGATGAAATGAGCAACAGGATCGAGGAGCATTGTGCTGTGGTCAATAGATGACACATGAATGGCCTACCTCCAGTTCCTGTATGTCATTTCTTGTTTGCCAAGGTTAACGGAGCTCTGCACCCAAGCAAGACGTTTTATTTTTCAAGTGTGAAGATCTCTGCCCTTAGCCCAGAGTTCTCCCCCCAAGCCCAAACTTCTCCACACACATAGCAGAGGTGGAGCAATCCTGCTGAAAACAATATACAACTACTTAATTAATCCCAAAACATTTAAAAATGGCAATAAAATGGAAATATTCAGGGTGCATTCATATGCAAAGAGTCGAAACAGAAAGAGCTGTGCCTTCTTTGCACTATCAAAAGGATGTATGATCACTACAGGAGTGCCACTTTACATACTCCAAAAAACCTTTGTGAATAGGCCTCAATATGTTGAATTGTAAAGAACAAATCTTTAATTTTAGTTCCACAAAAGACGTCTTATTACGTGTGCATGCCTTACCACATAGGATGAAAGCTGAGATATTGAAATTTTAATTTAGGTGTTAGAAATAGTTTCTAAACATTGTTGAATAAGGTCTAAAGAAACCAGCTTAATTTTTTGAAGTGATCTAGCCTGCATTAATAGACCTTAAGCTGAATGACTGAACTTTATTCTTTCCTGCTATGAATGACACAGTTTTACAATGGAAATAACTATCCTCAGTGCAGTATTCTGCTTGTTCGTTCAACGAGCACAGATTTTATAATCTAATAATACACCATGATGGACTCTTTGCAGAGAACAGATAACACTGTTAAAAGCGATCTCTCTAGCAGCTGGTCTCCAAAATGGGCTCTCCAATAACAAATTGGAAGAGAAAAAGTGGTGTAGAAAAAAGGATTTTTAAAAGTTATTCTTTCAACTTCACCAAAGTACAGCTGTGAGTTTCTTTCCATCTGTCTCTGCCAAAATATTTAAAATATATAACCTTCCATGCATGGATTGCCACGCTGCCGGAGAGGCCTGGTGTTCTGTTCCCTCCTTTATGGAGGGTCTGTTGTGTGCAAGAGTTCTCGCCTTCCCCACCAGTAGTGCCCAACAATACCCTTTCTGCACAGCAAGCTGCCCCAAGGATTGATTGGGCCACGGCAAAAACAATCCCATTGCTCAAGTGTGTTCGAAATTCACATATTGGAACTGAAACTATTTGAACACTAATTTTAACCTTTGAAGAATTTACATAGACACCCCCAAATTGTGCAGACTTACAGTTTCAATATGACCTCTGCTGAATGTTTTTTCTTCTACTTTTCACCTTCAGCATTCTTAGCATATTTTAAAAGATTTTTTTTACTTTATAATGATTAATAATTTAATTCTTGATGATCTAAAATTGAAATATTCAGAAGTAGCAAATCACAGAATGACATTTATTGATATTAGTGGCTCTGAACAGACCAAAACGTTCTACAACATCTGTATTAAATGATGATGAATAAACAAACATCTGGCTCTAATAATAATATCTGGTAGCTTTGTAAGATGTATGTTTCTTTGTATTTTTCATGTATCCTGCAGTTATCCTCTCCGTCCTTGAGTAGATTAAGCCTGATTATGTTTTCCCTTTAAATCCTAGCAATATGACCCACGGATAAAAGTGAAAGAACAATTACTAGATAGAGCCCCTTAAAATTCTTCTCACATGAGTTTTAAAGAAAATGCATATAGCGACGAGCAACTCCATGGAGGGCCAAGGATAGGCAGGCTTTTACGCTCTTCTCTTAAGGGATATACCATTTCAGTTTATCGCATTGAATTTACATGAATATGATTAGCATGAAAGCTAAATTATGAAAAAATATAGGGGCATATTATCAAGCCAGGCGATAAAATTATCGCCGCTTTAGCAGCAGAAAACTGCCGCTAAAACGGCCATAATGGGCTTGATAATATGCTCTATGGAATTCCAATTGAAGCCCATGTTAGATGTGAAGGACATCTAACATGGGCTTCAATTGGAATTCCATAGAGCATATTATCAAGCCCATTATCGCCGTTTTAGCGGCAGTTTTCTGCCTCTAACGCAGCGATAATTTTATCGCCTGGCTTGATAATATGCCCCATAGATTCCCCAAGTCTACATTGGAACGCCACCAATTTCTCTGCACACACTACAATTTTTTGCAGCTCATCACAGGTTCTGTAACATGCTGCTTTCAAAGAGGACCCTGACGGGGAACTGTTTTTCAGTGAGGTCTCCATTTTAAAAGAGAACGTTAGGGGTCTAGAGTGAGTAAATTTTTACTATTGTTTAATAGTTTGTTGGGTTTAGGGGGTTAGTGAGGGAAGAGTTTTAAAAATGCTAGTGTATATGTCAATAATATTTTAATAATGATTTAGGTAGTAAATTAATTGCAATTATTTCATTATTACTAAACATAATATAATTAAAATAAAGTTAAATGGATTGCTTTTTTCATTGGGGGAAAAGTATGAATCTTTGACCTCACATTCTCAGGGACAGGCCTAGGTTTCCACACACATGTAAGTTTAGTGTAACACCAGGGCCAAAATAAATGAGCTAGGATAGCAGATGCACATGCAGTCTGGCACTCAAGGTACTGTTTGTCCTGGTTCTTGTGCCAATCAACCTACTTAATATAGAATAATCTCAGATGCAAATCCTGTTGTTTTCCTTTCTACAATTTTGCATCCTTAGATTATATGCTATCTCCTCCCATTGTATTCTAAAACTCTGCATGAAAATGTTATGTTGGCTTAAAACTTTCAATTGTTTGTTCCCTCATCTTTCTTTTGAATGACATCCTCTTTACATCCATC
Organism: Triturus cristatus; assembly: GCF_964204655.1. Taxonomy (NCBI): domain Eukaryota; kingdom Metazoa; phylum Chordata; class Amphibia; order Caudata; family Salamandridae; genus Triturus; species Triturus cristatus. The sequence continues at coordinate 1,176,168,391 of NC_140589.1, read as the reverse complement.
TTCTGCATACCTCCTACCTCCTCGCTCTGGGTTCAGGGCATGCTAACTTCCCTTTATCTTGTTTATTGTAATCCTGATAATTACTTACAGATCACTCATTGAACATAACCTCCCCTTGTTATTTTTGTGTTCAAATATTTTGTAATGTTTGGATGAAAAGAAAAACAGATCCAAAGCAATACCTATAAATAAAAATCAGAAATCAATGTATACAAGTAAAGAATTAAAAAGTCAAAAAGGATTACATGACAAGCAATATCTGGACTTTGATGAAAATGATAGGAAGTTGTCATAAAAATGATTAGGTAAATATCATGACAGATAACAGTTTTTTTCATCTTGTAGTGATTATAATCTCTGGAAAGATGAGACAGATGACAGCACATCATATGGCGAAGTAAAGTCATGCATGACAGAATGCGTATCGCTTGGTATATAAAATACGTCAGCAAGGGGAAAGACATGAGAAGGGAAAGAGGAAGAAGAGAAAAGGAGGAAGAAAGGATATTATGAGGGAGGAGGGAACAATGGGACATCTGCCACGCATATAATGACTAAATCAAGAAAAGGACCCAAAAGGATGTTGAGCTATCAAACCCCGAGTAGACAAATTCATATAATTATCCAGGGAATGTCATACATTACTAGAGATTGGCGGCAATTTTTGTTTTTTTTTCAATAAGAGTGTGAGCACAACAAAGATATGACGCCCACGCCCACCAGGTATGGTGAGATAAAAGATGAAAAGATTTCCAGTCTGTGAGTATAATTTTGACTGCAATAGATAAGAGCAAATCTAATAGCTCCAAATCTGTATTGTCAAGAGGTAAAGGGGGAATTACAGCCTATGGACCTAGAATAATCATAGGCAGGGAAAGATTTATAGGTGAAATAAAGATTAGCTACAAGTGTTTCTGTGTAGGACCCCAAAAGGAGTATAACAGCGTACTTTCAAAGAACATATTTTGATGGGTGCCTGGTTTTGAATTGCAATTCCAAATATAGATCACTATCTCGTAATTTCAGCTTGTGGAAGTGAGCAGGAGACCAATGTAGGAGATTCATTATGAAGAATTTAGATTGAATCTGAGAAGGAGCAACTTTGTTACGCAGGGATAATTTGCCAATCAGCTGCCAGGTATCTTGTGAAATATGTTTAAAAATATTATCTTGAAAATGGTGAGACTATTTAACACAAGTAATTGCGGATTGTAAAGGTAGCGGAGCAGAAACAAAAATTACACATTTAGGAAGCAATATGACCTGAGCGTAGCCACATAGCAAGAAGTGCAACAAAAATTGAATCTGTAGGAAGGGTTATCATAGAAAGTTTGACTTTTACTTTTAAAAAAGTATAGAAATCCATGTTACTGACACTATATTTTTCTGCTTAATTTGATAACCTTAGCGTCCCACAGAGAAGCAGTGTTAGGTTCAATGTCAGTAACGAGTTTAGGATTAAGCCATAAAGATGTCCATCTTGATTAATGAGTGGGTTTAAAAAATTTCTGATCAAGGTATTTCAAAGCACTAACCATATCTGACATAATACGTTGAGAGTGTGCTATTTTAAAGCTGTGAGCAGAGAAAGGGTGCTAAAAGGAGCGCGCAAATCTCATTCTATATGAACCCATGGAGGTATATAATGAGATTCTGGAAAAAACCAAATTGCTCCTTGGGCTGCCAAACAGGATATTTGGTATAGATTCCAGTCCGGAAGGTTACAAGCTCCCAATGTAGAGGGTTTCCTAAGATATTTATAGGAAATTCTAGCTCTCTTGTCATTCCATAAAAATATTGACGTGAGTACATCAATCTCATGAAAGAAAGATGATGAAAGTTTTAACGGGAGCATAGAAGACAGGAAATAAAAAATTGGGGTTATCATCGTTTTAAGAGTTTGTAACCTACGAGACCTCTGAGCATGCACCCCAAGATGAGCTCCTTTGGTAACTATGGAATTAAAAGAATACTTTAAGGGGGATATTCTCAAGAACGCGTGATAATTATCGTAAAATTAGCTTAACACAACTTTGCACATCGCGACAGAATAACACTGTGTTAATGTTGTATTCTCAACCTGGCGTCACCATGCGATAGTCTCACGATAACGCGCCAAAGGACCACGTTAAAATTAACGCAACGCCGGAGAAATGCAAAACACGAACGCGGAAAAAGTTGCGATGCCCCAAATCGCGATACAAAAATCAGCGATAACCAGCGACAGGCCTGCAATTCCCACGCGTCATGCGGGAAAATGCACTAAAATGCAGAACAAAAAGAAGGCAAAACAAAATAACCTGCGTCGAGCGCATTGGATGGACCCGGACCTAGTGCAGAAGACGACGCGAACCCCACAAGCCCCACAGACGACCAGCAAGGAACCCCGGGGTCTGGGAAGGCCAAGAGGAAGACGCGGTTCAATACGCAGGAAAACAAGATCATCATTACGGAGGTGATAGAACACTACCAACAACTGTTCGTCACCTCCAACGTGTCATTGGCAACAAAGACGCAAATATGGCAGACTATCTTGGACCATGTGAATGAAGTTGCAGCATTGAGTAGGACAATGGAAGAGGTCAAGAGGCGCTGTGAGTATAATTTTGACTGCAATAGATAAGAGCAAATCTAGTAGCTCCAAATCTTTATTGTCAAGAGGTAAAGGGGGATCTACAGCCCATGGACCTAGCATAATCATAGGCAGGGAAAGAGTTATAGGTGTAATAAAGATTAGCTACAAGTGTTTCTTTGTAGGACCCCAAAAGGAGTATAACAACGTACTTTCAAAGAACATATGTTGATGGGTGCCTGGTTTTGAATTGCAATTCCAAATATAGATCACTATCTCGTAATTTCAGCTTGTGGAAGTGAGCAGGAGACCAATGTAGGAGATTCATTATGAAGAATTTAGATTGAATCAGAGAAGGAGCAATTTTGATACGCAGGGATAATTTCCCAATCAGCTGCCAGGTATCTTGTGAAATATGTTAAAAAATATTATCTTGAAAATGGTGAGACCATTTATCACAAGAAATTGCGGATTGTAAAGGTAGTGGAGCAGATAAACAATTACACATTTTGGAAGCAATATGACCTGAGCGTAGCCACATAGCATGAAGTGCAACAAAAATTGAATCTGTAGGAAGGGTTATCATAGAAAGTTTGACTTTTACTTTTAAAAAAGTATAGAAATCCATGTTACTGACACTATATTTTTCGGCTTAATTTGATAACCTTAGCGTCCCACAGAGAAGCAGTGTTCGGTTCAATGTCAGTAACGAGGTTAGGATTAAGCCATAAAGATGTCCATCTTGATTAATGAGCAGGTTTAAAAAATTTGTGATCAAGGTATTTCAAAGCACTGACCGTATCTGACATAATACGTTGAGAAGGTGCTATCTTAAAGCTGTGAGCAGAGAAAGGGTGCTAAAAGGAGCGCACGAATCTCATTCTATATGAACCCATGGAGGTATATAATGAGATTCTGGTAAAAACCAAATTGCTCCTTGGGCTGCCAAACAGGATATTTGGTATAGATTCCAGTACGGAAGGTTACAACCTCCCAATGTAGAGGGTTTCCCAAGATATTTATAGGAAATTCTAGCTCTCTTGTCATTCCATAAAAAAATTGACGTGAGTACATAAATCTCATGAAAGAAAGATGATGAAAGTTTTAACGGGAGCATAGAAGACAGGAAATTAAAAATTGGGGTTATCATCATTATAAGAGTTTGTAACCTACCCCACCAAGAAATATACTGAGGAGACCAAGAAGGCAAGAAATCTCTAACTTTATTTATAATGTGGCATTCATTATAGAGAACAGTAGCTGTAAGATCCCCAGATATTTAATGCGCATGGCTTTCCATTTAAAACCTGAATCTCCTAAGTGTGAGGGAAGACACAAAGAATTCAAAGGAAACACTTCCATCTTCTCTTTATTAAGAGTATAGCCAGAAATGACAGAGAAATCGCAAATAATGTTAAAAATAGAAGGAATCGCTGATTCAACATCTTCTGAAAAAATAAGTATATCCTCAGGGTAAGCAGCCATTTTAAGTGTGTGTGTGTTCGAAATTGGAACCCTTTAAACTCAGAATTCAAATTAAGCAAGAGGAGAAGTGGGTCAATGGATAAAAGAAAGAGAAGGGTTGAAAGTGGGCACCATGTCTAGTTCCTTGGAGGAGATTAAAAAAGGAGGACATTGTGCCATTAATTCTAATATTAGCCTTAGGTTTCACATAAAGGGCCATAACTATATCAATAAAAGAGTTGCCAAGGTTGAGAGACTCTAAATCCAAATGTAAAAAAGGCCAAGAGATCTTATCAAATGCCTTTTTTTCATCAAGGGCAATCGCCGCAGATGGTAATGAGCAGAGTTTTGTTTCTTCTAAAATGTGAACGTACAAATTTTGTCCCTAGCAAGTCTAACCTTAAAAAAATCAGTTTGGGAGCCATTGATTAGATTAGGAATGTGACATTCAAGTCGATTTGATAAAATCTTTGCAACATTTTTTGCTTCCATATCTAATAGGGAGATGGGATGGAAGTTTCTTGGGTCGAAATGATCTTTAACTTCTTTTGGTATAGCTACTGTAGTAGCCTCAGCGGTCGTACCTGGAAGATTGCCAGATATAACGTAATGGTAAAAAATCTTTTTAAGATATTTAATGATTGAAGAAGTAAATGTTTTATAGAAGGCATTGGGATACCCATCCGGGCCAGGAGCTTTCCACAAAGAGTAGCCTTAATAGCCTGAACAATCTCTTAATTTTCAATTGGGTTACCCAACTTGATTTTATAGTCGACTGAAATCATGGTAATAGGGAGATAATTAAGGGATTATTGGCAGTTAAGCTTAGTACAGTCACTTTGAGGGGTATATAATTTTTCATAAAATTCTCAAAGAATTCAAGAATTTATTGGGTGTGAAATTTCTTCGAACCATTTATTGTCAGTAATATGCGTAATTTGATTGGCATTAGTATTCTGATATTTGAGGGCAGTGGGTATTGCCAGCTCTATTACGTGCAAATCATTGACGAGACCTCTGAGCGTGCACCCCAAGATGAGCTCCTTTGGTAACTATGGAATTAAAAGAATACTTTAAGGGGGATATTCTCAAGAACGTGTGATAATTATCGTAAAATTAGCTTAACACAACTTTGCACATCGCAAAAGAATAACACTGTGTTAATGTTGTATTCGCAACCTGGCGGCACCATGCGATAGTCTCACGATAACGCGCCAAATGACCACGTTAAAATTAACGCAACGCCGGAAAAATGCAAAACACGGACGCGAAAAAAGTTGCGATGCCCCAAATCGCGATACAAAAATCAGAAATAACCAGCGACAGGCCTGCAATTCCCACCCATCATGCGGGAAAATGCACTAAAAATGCAGAACAAAAAGAAGGCAAAACAAAATAAACTGCGTAGCGCCATGGATGCACCCGGACCAAGTGCAGAGGACAACGCGAACCCCACAAGCCCCACAGATGACCTGCAAGGAACTCGGGGTCAGGGAAGGCCAAGAGGAAGACACGGTTCAGTCCGCAGGAAAACAAGATCATCATTACGGAGGTGATAGAACACTACCAACAACTGTTCGTCACCTCCAACGTGTCATTGGCAACAAAGACGCAAATATGGCAGACTATCTTGGACCATGTGAATGAAGTTGCATCATTGAGTAGGACAATGGAAGAGGTCAAGAGGCGCTGGAATGAAGTAAAAGGGCAAAACCAAGAAGAAACTCGATGCCTACATGAAAGCAGCAACGTTGATTGGAGGTGGGGGTCCAGCGGCACAACAGGAGCTGGATGACATGAAGAAAATGGTGGCCACAGTCATCAGTCGGGATACGGTGCCAGGAGTTGTGAATCCGGACACTGCTCAACATGACCTGACGCAACATCAACAGGGTGAGTACCGACCAGGGACTGGGGGGACAGGGAGAGATGGGCACAATGGCACACACGCACAATTAAGTAGAGCACACTGCACACCAACAATGACTCTGGATCATGTTCCTGATCCCCGTGGCACACTGCAGCACACTTACAAACACCAAGAAGACCTCCATACCCCATGTCCCCAAAGGGGTCCCACGCCACACATAACCAATCTTACCACCAACACATGTACACGTGCGAAACCCAGCAAAGATGCGTATTTGTGAGCCACACTGACATGCAAGTGACACTACATGATGATTAGCATGGCTGCAGTCCTATCATCTTGAGATTGTGCACTCCACGACACTGAGGTGGTGGAGTGTGGACCACATCCGGAAAGTAGCAGGTCACACTCTGAAACATCCACGTGCACAAACAACCCCTGACGCCAACAACACATCTGCGGACAAACCATGCCCAAGAGTCACAACTCGACCAAGAGCCCAATTCACCCAAGTACGCTACATCTCAGCACTGTAGAAGCACAGAAGTCAAAGGCACACCGCCTGAAAGGGATAAGGGGTAGCCAAATCAGAGCTGCAGGGGCGACTCACCCACAATGCAGCACACACACATAAGAATAAGAGCACCTCAACATTGACAATAATGTGGTGCAAACTGCAACACTTTCACAACAGAATGCAGGGCATAACTGGCGCCGATTGTGTGTCCAAAATGGCCAATCACATCTGGCATAGCAGGGAACTGTGAGATGACAATGTACGAGTATAACCTCACATCCGTGATGTAGTACACATGTCCACTGTCCCGCATCAAAAAGTAATCTCCTCACAAACAGTCACAATGTACATTGTCATGCAGACTGTATGCAAACTTCGCCAATGCGTCAACATACAAGGAACACACTGTGAAACTGCATCTCTCCTTTACATTGCAGAGGGACAATCAACACCTCCTGCAGAGCAGACCCTACATCATGGCAGTGATGATGGAGACAACCCCCATGACATCGACTACGACAAACTCCAACGGTTCATGGACACACTCCGCACCCCACCTCCAGTAGCAGGTCATCCCAGCACCATCGAGGTGAGCCCACCCCTGCACAGACCACACAGCAGGAAGCACCCACCACCACGTCTGGCTCCCAGCACCTCACCGAAGAACACATGGCGTTCCAATGCCATGTGTTAGACTGCCATATGGAGCTGGCTGAATAGGTGCGAGTGGGGTTCAAACTCATGGCAGCCAAACTAGATGCCATACATGGGTGTCTAAGTCCCATCAGGGACCAGTTACACTCCCTAACGGACACCCACAATTGCCCTCCAACAATCCATGACTGGCGTCGCTGAAGTCATGACTCGGAGAAAACAACAACTGTCTAGTCAGAGTGGCAACAGCAATGTCATCCGTGATTAGGGAAACATAAGGAGTGTCATGGAGAACATGGAGCGGATGCAGGCGCATAGAATGGCTACCACGGCTGCACACAAGAAAGCTGTAGATGGGATCTTCCATGCCCTGCAGATCCTCATCATCGGAGTGATGCCACAAGACATTGCGCAGATGAATGCTGCTGCTACTTCTACATCCATATCTCTGGCCCCTGATGTGTCAGTGCCACACAGTGCTGCAGACCAAACACCACCACCCACATGTAAGGCACATGAAACGTCAGAGGCCGAAGATGAGGATGAATCTGCCTTAGTGGTAAGAAGGAAGCAGTAGCATTCATCTCCGCCATATGGCTTCTTTCTGCTTGGTTCTGCCCTCTGTATCATGCCCTGGAATAACACCTTCCACTATCCCCCAATACACTCTGCGACACTAACCTTGCACCTCAACATGGACTGTCATATATTGTTTGCATAACAATGACTCTTCCCCTTCTGAGTAACTTGTCAATACCTAAAGGACTCTGGCTGGCCCTCCACGGGGCAACATTGTAAAGTGTTGGCTGCATGGCACAGTACTAAGACAGCTTCAACACTCCATTGAACGTGAATAATATATTCTAATACACACAGATGTCTCATGTCTATGATTAATCAAGTATGAAAGCATGGACAAATGTAGGGGCAGTGATTCCCCCTTACATCCATGTTGCTCATGTTGTGGGACTTGAGTCACAGGGTGCATCCCTGCATCATGGTGGTACATATCTGACCCCAAAAGAAGCCCTGTTGTGAAATGTAGGTCACAAATGACAGCCTATAAGTAATGATTTGGGACACATGTGAAACGCTGATGAGTGGGATTCCATACTATCTTTTTTACACACAGAAATGGCATTTCGAAAATGTGACACCCCAAACAGCCTCTCTTTATAGAGGTGACACACCCACCATCTATTTTCAATTTTTGAGATTGTTAGCACTACATGTTGCACTTACACTTGTCAGAGAGATGTGCTTGTACAGAGGAGTGATATGCACTCAGGGAATGTGTGTTGGAATTAATTTATTTGCACATGCTGTGCCTGTGGTCATTTTGTACTGTCCCATGATTGACTGTGACAATGTGACGTGCTCATGTAAAGAAATTGACAATGATGGTGTTCATATGGGCTATTCACGCTGCAGCTGCAGTGGTGTGTGGTCCACCTGCTTCATCTTTCTCATCACCGGTGCATATGGCACTTGTACCCATGGGGCATATGTTGTGCAACACATAACATGCAACGATCATATTGCACACGATGTCTGGGTGTACAGGAGCCTTCCACCTGTGATGTCCAGGCACCTGAAACGTGACTTCAACACGCCAAATGTGCGTTCCACGATGCCCCTGGTGCGTTTGTTGGCCGCATTGTACTGCCTCTGGGCCTGTGTGTTCGGGGCTCAGAAGGGTATCATCATACAAGGGCAGAGTGCATATCCTTGATCACCTGTGACAGTGCAGAGAGACATGAGTCAATAGTTGGTTCTGCATGAAGTGTTGGCAGGCTCACTGGTTCATTGGTGTGTGATATGTGTGACTTAGTGATTCCTGTTTGACATGTACTGCTTGTAGCAAATGAGCGGCATCAATGTGTATTACGTAGCCTCACTGCTGCTCCTCCCTCCCGCTGAGCCTATTTGCTAGTGTGCACAGAGCGGTTGCATCACTTGCACTCCTACCGCACACCATTGTCATGCCTGTCTGCGCATTTCCACAAGCCTGACAACAACACTGATGTTGTGCGTTGAAGGTGGGCAGCCACGTGTGTGTAGGCCTGTGGTAAGGATAGGGCGGACACAGATGTAGAGTTCATAGCTGGCTGAACTCGCGATGCTGTTGAGGGTAGACCTTTGGCTTATGCTGCGGTAATAGCGACACACACAGCAGTTGGCATGTATGATCCCGGACCCAGAGAGGGCTTGCACTCCTTCATTTACCCCTTTGGTCGAGCCCGCACTCCGGGGGCATGCTACATTGCAACATTGTCCATTGCGGGACGGGTGGCGCCGACACAACAACAGAGACACACGCATTAGTTACTTCCTTGGCAAGGCCAAAACTTAACCATGCCTAGAGCCCCAGGATGATTAACCACACCCCTATGCTGGACTGTTATAAGCCAGTCCACTCTGCTTACAGGGGGGTAAGACACACCAACACGTCCCAGGTCTTCCCCACTGCCTGAGGTGACATTGTTGCGCCCGCTGTACACAGCACAATGTAATGTGGTAGGGCATTCGGACTTCGAAGCTTGGCTAGGTTACACTTGCGCAAAATCAATTATTTGTATTTAAGACAGAAAAGTGCTCAAGGGGAACAGAAAGGGAAACAGCCACCAATGTCCCAATAATCCTCCGTTACATTAGGTACACAGAAGATAAATGCAAAAACAAGATATCGTTCCCGAGCATAAACAATTGAATGTTCAAACAGAAGATATTGATATTTCAGAGAGAGGACTCAGTTCATGTGTTAAAAAAAAATAGGCTTCTTTATTATCTTAATTCAGGATCTCCCCTCATGGATATAACACAATGGCTCATGATGACAGGAAGACAGAAATGTTTGCAGACAACATGTGTTTCGTCTTGGGTAAATGGCCCTACGACTTCCTCAGGGCTACAAAAATAATAAGAAATCTATTCAAACAATATATTATTGCCAATAATATGTATTCAAAATTAACAGTAACATCTCATGGATCAAACGTAAGCTCATTATAAAAAAACAACCCAGATTGCTTAGAATAAGTAGTCAGGTTTACACCCAGTGATCACAGATTCGATAGTGCAATCAAGGAAGAAGAAGAAAGAAAAAAAGAAAAGATAAAAAATATATAAATGAAAAAAATTATAAAACGACTGAAACAAAAAAAAGATAAGCACGAAAAGTAAATCAGATAAGACCCAACTCAGGCACTTCATCACAGAAGATCTATCCAACCTCATCTTATACAGTTAGCTCTACTTGTATGCACAGATGAATATCACCCTAAGCATCGATATTATTTAGTTCAAATACCAACATGCAATCAATAATCACAACCGTGACAAGAGGAAGCCAGCCTATTCATGCATGATAAAAGCGTCAGAGGTTGATGTCTAAGTATAATAGGTAGCACTCACCATAAAGAATCTCAAGTAAGGAACACTCCACGCATTATGTAAAATCTATGTGTGGTACCCATACCAAGTAGAGTAAAGATTATAGCCGGGGTCTGTCATAGGCAGCACAGTATAAGCGAATATCTAAGAGGAAAAGGTAAGGCGGCATTAGCAGGTATATTATTGCTCAAATGCCAAAATAAGAGATTAATTGAATGTATAAAAATCATCACAAATTCAATATCACCACGTAGAGTATAATATGTCCCTGTTATACATCTTACCCAGGCACAGCTATACACTAAATATACCGAAAAGGGAATCTTAAAGGAAACACAGTAACATCCTTCATATTTGTACGTTGTCTTTAGTAGCCCTCAATACATATATGGTGTTCAGTGACCCAACGTGGAGTTATTATCCACACTATTAAATATATAAGCGAAATACCTCGAAACGACACAGAAAGTGTATGATCCGGTCAGCAAGTCGCGTAGCTGGAGCAGTAATCAATCTAAAATCAAAGATGCCATAACGGGTCACCTTAATATTAATTCAAACAAACGGGCAACCCTAATGAATATCCTGTATACATAATTCACATACTAAATAGTCGAATCTATAAAATCTATAAAATCATACATATATCACCACTTAAACATAAGAAACGCGCTCTATATTTTTCCAAATTCTAAGATTGAGGTGCGGGCAGGGACCTCCAAGTAAGAAGTGCAAAATATAAGCAACCCATAGACAGTAAAGTGTGTGAAACTCACACAGACTCTTACCAAAATAAGTGGAGAGTACTCTGTTCGTCATCTAAAACTTTCTTGAAGTATAAAACCGGCCGTCATGACTAGTCCGTATATATACGCACAAGCGTAGATGCTCATGTCTATACTCGATGATTAGAAAAAGGACTCTATATCGAAGGACAAATACAATGGTCGCCATCTTAGAACGGTGTAATTTTGCGAAAAACGGTCATCCTTATGGTATATGATAAAACAATTTTATTTTTTGGATAAAAAGGCCAAGACCAAAAGACAAAAATAAAAGAAACTAGTTAAGATGACCTCTGGGTATTAATAATCTAATATTTGCCACAACCTCAAAGCGCATATATTTTGTCCGCTCATTCAGAGAATATCATTCTGGTAATCAATATTAAATAAGAATTTCACACTAAACAGCACAACATAGTGCTATCACTGAAACTATCGGTTCTACTGAATAAAAGACATTGTTTCATTAATATATTCCATTATCGTTATGTCTATCTAGTCATAGACCACTATCCTAAATCCAGGATAGAATAATAAGCAAAAATCTAAAAACCACCAATTTGAGCCTATTAATCAGTCTCAGATGAGCACACCAGAGAAGGAAGATTATCATAATTTGTGCAAAAAGAACGAAAAGTTTCCCATATCCAATAGTTTTACAACTTCAGAACCAAACGTCCCAAACAGTATAGAACTATATCATTTAGATAGTATATAGCTGGGAGATTTTGAGTGGCTGAATCAAATAGACAGGTTTCAGAGATGTAACAGATATTCTAACCACAAATCATGAACATAAATATGGGAATCTTAATTGCAGAAAGAGCAAAGTCAATTATCACAATCATATACTAATGATACTAACATTGCAAGCAAGAGGGATCTATAATCAAGTCAAATGTGTGTGAATGGACTTACATCACATATTTGCAGTTCATCAAAAATCACAGAATAAGAGTGATAACAATAGGATCTCAGATTGTTATATCAAAATCCAAGCTACAGTTTACAGGCATAAATATAGGGATCTTAGTCACAAAAATGAAATATCATAATGACAAATTAGGTTATCACAATAGTACGATCTTGTTAATACAGGTACAAAAAAGGGGGGAGGCAGTTGGTCGACATCATTGTGTATAGATGAACCTGCAAAATAATTTACATAATACATATCACATATTTTTTCAAGTCAGCCAAGTTCATGAAATATAGGTGGTCAACAATGGAATAACCGATGTGATTATAAGGTAGATGCAGGGAAGAAGTAAAATAGTCTAAACATGATCATTATTCATACATCTAAAAAATAATGTAATTCATGATTGACATTAATTCCAAATTCAACTGCCTGTAATTTAGAAATCCATCGCGCCTCACGCTGTCGTTATCTTAAATCCCTGTCTCCACCTCTTGGGTCAATCTTAACAACTTCAATTCCATGAAATTGAAATCCCAACAAAGTGCCTTGTTCCTGATATATAGTAGCATGGCTTCCTATTGGATATCTAAAGTCTAGATTCTTCAGGGCACGAAAATGTTCAACCATTCGTTCCTTTAGGGGGTGGATGGTACTGCCCACATAGATTTTCTTGCACTTACACTGGATCACGTAGACAATGAACTTAGTTAAACAGTCCATGTGATCATGAATTTGAAATCTAAGTGAGCCATTATATTCAAAGTCCTTTATTCCCTTCTTGGCAAACCTACACATGCTACAATTACTGCATGTGTAGGATCCAATATTGAGTTGTCTGAGCCACGTAGCTTTAGTTGATAACTGTTTAGGATAGCTTGGACTAATAATACTCTGAATTGTTTTACCCCTCCTGTATGTAATACTTGGGGATTTGGAGATATATTGTTCCAAAGATCTATCAGCGGTTAGTAGTGGCCAATTATCTTTGAGTATCCCATAAAGTTTATGCGACCATGGATGGTAGTTGGTCACCAACCTTACTGTAGTCTTCATTTCTTTATGTTTTTTTGGGGTACTTTTTAGCGTATCAGGCTATTGAAGTCGCATAGCTCTATTTTTCACCCTGCTGATGGTATTTTCTGAGTAACCCCTAGCACAAAACCTTGTTTCAATGTTTCTCAGATGTAGATTAAAGTCTTCATCTCTACTGCAATTTCTGCGAGCCCTCAGCATTTCGCCAAAGGGTATAGAGTTGATCTGACTCTTTGGATGAGCACTACTTGCATGCAATAAAGAATTGCACGCCGTAGTTTTTCGATGCATCTTACTTTGTATTTTCCCTTCATGATGGAACAATTCAAGGTCAAGGAAAATAATCCTCTCCAAATCCGATGTTATAGTAAAGGTCATATTATGAATATTAGTATTCATATATTCAAAGAATTCTGCAAGATCCCTACTATTGCCAGTCCAAATAGGTAAACAGTCGTCAATATATCGACCATAGTATAGAATATAATCATGCCACTTGTGGTAGGGCCCGGGGCCCTCATGCATACATAATGAACACACAAACACACTTAGATAGTTTGTGGAACTTACTACAGGCATGTGCGCCCGGCCTCTTTTATTGCCAGGGTCACATGTCCAGTGACGCCTGTGCTGGATGGGTGTGGGGTGAGTGTAAGCCAGCCCTCAGGGTGTGGTCAGTGCTGGCAACAACTACAACAGTGATCAGACAATCAGAAGTTCAAGGTTCAAACAGCAAGGGTCCATGACTTGAGCTACAAAGAGTTAGTGGCCCCGGATGCACTGTGACCGGCACAGGCACACCGCAACGGGACGGTGACTTGCGGTGCACTGAGGTAGGGCCACAAGAGCGGAGCGGGTCCTCGTCGATGTTGAAGGTGAATGTTGCGGAGTGTTTCGGGGGACAGTGGAAGGTGTTCTTCCAGGGCATGATGCAGAGGGCAGAACAAAGCAGAAACAGGCAGTGTACGCCAGAGGCAGCGGTCAGCAGGGGCCCACAGCCACGTGTCGTTGGCTAGCGATGCACAGAGTTAGTGGCACCTGAGAAGTTGTTGGTAGTGTTCAATCACCTCCAGAACAATGATCCTTTTTTCCTCCGGACTGAACCGCATCTTCTTCTTACTCTTCTCCTTGCGTACAGTGATATGAACTTGGCCATTGATAAATCAAGACTCAGTTCCAAATGGGTGACCTACTTGACCGCAGTGTAGGCTGAAGGCAGTAGTCAGCAAGGGACCACAGACACGTGTCGTTGGAATGCTATGCACAGAGTTGGTGGCACCACATCGAGGGAGTACAGTCATATCAAACGTCCCATTGACATATGAACTCGGCCATCATGATATCAAGACTAGACCGCAGTGTAGGCCGGCGGCAGCGGTGGAGTACTTCAACGAGAAAGGAGTGCTGGGGACCTGTGTCGCAGAGGCCAGCAATGGTCTGAGGATGCTGCCAAGGTCGCGAGCTTCATTCTTGGAGCTTGCACCTGCATGTGGTGGGCAATCTTTGACACACACTGGTGCCGGCAGGTGAGCAGTGAGGCATGGGTGCGCGGGGGAAGCCAAGATGGGTCTGGGGACCAGTGGCCTGGGGTGCAGCAGGCGCACAGGATTATGGGCACCACCACTCACAGCATCGGCCTCGTGGCGGGATGAGAGGCGCTGCCCTGGCAGACACATTGGCCATTACGGAAGAGAGCCGCGCCCAGAGCAACGTGCTTTTTATTCACACCCCTACGCTAGCCTTGCGTACGCCGGGCCAGCCCACTCCGCTCATGCTTACAGGGCGGGACGTAACAAGCTACATTTCTATGATCTTCCCCACTGGCTGAGATTACTGTCCACTACACTCCAAACACCAGCAGTGTATGTCAACATGGAGGTGTCTGTGGTCTGCATACTGGAGTCTGGCCAGCACATCCACGCCACACTTGGCATTGTGTACATTCTGATTCATGGGTCACTTGCCTCCTTCGCACATGCCTGGTTCCCACCTCTCCCCACATTCTGCTATTGTGTGGCTGAGGTGCCATGCCGTTGATGGCTTGTGTCCATGGCCAGCCCGGGTTACCACAGTAAGTTGTGCTGTCGTGTCTGGTAGGTGTGCATGTTGTTTGGCATGTTGTATGTGAGTTTGTAGCATGTGCATTCCCAGAGTTGTGAGTTGCATGATTGTGGAGTTGAGGTGTGTGTTGTGTTCATTTGGTACTTACCAATGACCAATGCATTCCCATAGGTGCCAGCCTCAAAGCGCTGGTTCATGATGGACTGTCAGAAGATGAAGGAATCATGCACGCTGCCTGGGTAGTTGGCGACGACATTGGTGAAGAGTCCCAGGTGGTCCACTATTGCCTGCACATTGATGGAATGCGTGTGCTTCCTGTTGCGGTAATTGTGTGCAGTGGCGGCAGGGGGGACGAGGAGTACATGTGTGCAGTTGATTGCCCCCAACACGTGCGGGAAGCCAGCTATGGCTTAGAAGCCTTGCTTGGTCTCCAGCTGTTCCTGCACAGTGTGTGGGAAGTAAAGGTGCTGGGGTACCAAGCTGATGATGGCATCCAAGACAAGTGTGAGGAACTTTGATAGGGCCGGCTGTGAGACTCCTCCAACTCTGGTAGTTGTTGGTTGGAAGGTCCCAGAGGCCAACAGGTGCAGCACAGCCAGCAGCTTTGTCTGCGAAGGGATGTTGGTTGTCCGCTGTGTTGGTACCATCAGCCTGTGGGCAATGATGGTCAGGATGCGGAGGATGGTTGCCCTTTTGAGCCTGTAGTGGGCAATGCCATCCTCTGGTGTTAAGTCTGTGAGGCTGGCGGCTTTTCTGAAGGTCCGATGGCTTTGTCTGCGCTGCCTCTGTGGTACTCTGGGGGGGGCGGTGGGGGTCCGGGGGGGTGGTGGGCCTGGGGGGGTTGCAGTGGGTGTTGTGGCCCTCTTGGGACTCCGAGCTGCATGATCAGTAGCTCCATGGCATCTGTTGTTCTTCAGGTGTTGCTCTGGGCTGGGCTCCCTTTTATGGTGCTGGTTGTCGTCTGACTTAACACCAGGTAAGAGCAGGTGGTAAATCCCTGCTGCTAACACACCTTATCACTTGTTTTGGGATCTTATCTCCGATCTGGCTGGTCATTGAGAATATTGCGCAGTGGTGTTATAGTGGCTTTTTGCACAGGAACGCCTACTCTCCATCTCATTAGCGTTAGTTGCCGGTGTCATCCTTGGCGATGTTTTTTGCGGCTGCTATCGCAGGGAAACTGGCGATATCGGATATGGATATTTATATATACATTTTTTTAAACTTATCTTTATTGGCATTTCGTATATAACATTGCACAGTAAATATTTACAATTATATCTTCCATATCCTTATCTATTGCATCGCTAGGAGTTATTCCTAATTTACTCTGTGTCAATTTCTACCTTGAGCTATCATACATTTTAGGATGGAAAGACAATCTGGCAATATTATTGCATCCCTGTTGCGTAGTAATTCCATCCAGTACCTGCTTCACTTTATCATTGGACACAACCAGGCAGGTAGTCTTCAGCCGTATCCTCAGGTAGAGAAATACCATACATAGATAATGCATTTACTATATTGTCAACTTAAAACAAACTTAAACTTATGCAGAAAGGTAGTAAGTGTAATAGTCTCATAAGGTGCATTTGGAGGATCTCAATGTAGGGAGCCAACAATAAAGCCGGAGGTGGCACCCCGCATGTGGCCAATCACCACTCTCCCACTCATTGGTTCCCCACCATCTCGGCAACCCTGAAGTCCTCCGTCGTACCTCAGGTCTATAATCCCTTTAGTGGGAAAGGGCCATTGTATGCAGTGCCTCTGCAGCGGCAGTGCTAGCGGACCACTCACACCTCTCCCTTGTCCTCACTGCTTGTGCTGAATGCTTTTCCCAAGACGCCATTGCCTCTTTCCTTTGATCAGCAATTGGACGCTTCCGCATTCCCTTAGCCTCTTCCCAGCTTAATGCTCTACCCTCTACCCTGGCCCAGGCAGTCACATTCCTGTTCCAGATTTCTACATAGGGCTCCTTAGTTGATTTCCATTCCAGCGCTATTCTTCGTTTGGCAAGTCCTAGTGCTAAGTCTATCAGTCTAAGGTTTCCGTGGTCAAGGGAAGTGGATGAGCAAACACACCTGTACCATAAGGGACAATACCCTCCACAGAGTACCTTTAAGTCTTGGCTAGGACTGCTTCCAATAAGGACATAGGCACTGACAGTCCCAAGTCATATGACCAAAATCTGCGTCTGGCTGGGTACATCTGGGGCATTTCCGTATCTCCCCCCGTATGTAACATTGAGACAGTGAGGCGTCATGTATGACATGTGTATATGGTGAAATTGTATATACTTTAAGGCATGTATTCCGGGAAATCTTTTTGGGGGACTGCAGGACTTTGCTCCATTCTGCATCCGTGAGCTCTCTACCCATAATTCTTTCCCATTTTCCCCACAGCCCGCGCATGGGGCTGAGGGACGCTGCCGTTAGAGTAGTGTAAAACAATTTCACCTGGTGCCCCACTGTGCAGAGGGTAAATAAGGCATGTAACACTGGGTGCGTCTCCGGTTCCTCACTCGCTCTTTCCCATAATTGCGCAAAAGTGCGAGTCAGGGCCTCATATTCTAGAAGCTGCCTTGAGGGGAGTCCACAACTGCCCACAAACTCCTCAAATGGGATCAGGTTTTTTTCCAGGTAGTAATCCTCCATGTTGTCCAACCCTGCCTCAGTCCAGTGCTCCAGCTGTTCGGTTGTAAATATTGTCCTAGGATCGCTGTGGGGCAAGCCTAAAAGGGGCAACGTAGGCGTGTATTTTGGAGTTTGCTGTAGTTTGCTCTGGCACCTTTTTCAGGCCTGCAAGGCTGTGCATTGCTGTAATGAACAGTACGGGGTAGGCGTTGTCAGTATTAATAATTTTGCCATCGGTAGGCTAGGGCGAGGGTCCGGGTCTGCGAGGCATGTGCCCGCTACATACACTCCCTCTATCCATTGTGCTAACCACTGCATTTGGGCAGCCAACATATAAAATTCTAAGATTGGTGCTCCCAACCCTTCTTCCAATAAGGGTCATTGCAGTGTCTTCAATGACACCCTCGGGCGCCCGTCGCCCCATACCAGGTCTCGCAATAATGTGCTCAGTGAGTGGAAACAACTAGCAGGCATCAAAACTGGGAGGTTAACAAAGAAGTACAGCAGTCGGGCAGCATAACCATTTTAGATAGTGAAATCTTAGCCATAAAAGGCAACTGCAGGGTACGCTGTGAAATCGATGAGATTTCACTACGACACTTCTCAGCCGCCAATGCGTCAAAACCTTACGCCTGCCTTATGGCAGGCGTAAGGGTGATGCAGGCCCTTTCACATGGGGCTTGCCATATGTGAAAGGAACATTGATGGAGTTGCATCAGGCTTCCGACACAACTCCCGCAATGCGCCACTTTTTACGCCGGCAGATGCATGAGTAATACTGACGTGTCTGTCATTCCTTGCGACATGATGCGTCATATTGTAAATATGACGCATCATTGGTGTTGCAAGGAGGGCACACTGAGAAGTGCTTTCATGCAGCGATGTGCCACTTCTCATAAATCAGGCCATCAGTGTGTGTGATGGAACAGTTGAAGGCCGGTGTACAGAGGAAGGTATCAAGTCTAGTTTGTACTTGGTGGATCAGAGAGAAGAAGGAGTACTCCCTATCTCTGCTATGCTGTACTCTCCAAGTGTCCTCAAGGTCACAGTGGGAAATCCAATCTCTGAACCCCACCGTCGTGCAGTGTGACTGTGCTCCTGGCAATGGGGGGTGTGAGCAGTCTGTTGCAACATTCGCGACACAATTGAAGTCAACCCCCAGGATTACCCCGCCATTTAAGTAGTCAACCATCTTAGCTGAGAGGGATGCGAGGATAACAACCTGGTCTTGGTTAGGCACGTAGATATTTCCCAATGAAACTTCCCAACTCAACAGTCTCCCTGCGAGCAGGATACACCGTTCCTCAGTGTCAATTAACGAACGTGTGAGCTCAAAGAGGACCCCGGGCTTTATCCAGATCAACTCTCCTCTAGAAAAAGCTGAGAAGGTAGTTGTGAATACCTGCCCTGTCCACCGCCTGCGCAGCTTCCCCACTTCATCTTTGTGCAGGTGGGTCTCCTGTCGGAAGTCTATGTGTATATCTCTACATCTCAGGTTGTAGTAGATACTGTGTCGCTTTGCCAAAGACCCCATCCCTTGTACGTTCCATGTTATGGACCGTATTGCATTGTGTGCTTGTGCCATATATGTAGGGCATCACTTAGTGGCCACCCTGCTGCCCCCCCACTGCTCCCTCATTCATGTATAACCACCCTTTTCTGCAAATTTTGTAATGCAAACCAACAATAAAACCACCATGCTGAGCAACTCCCCAGCCCCAGGGCAACGGTCGGCTACCCAAACTTCATGTGAAACATTGAGCACTAGGCGAGGCCCAAACCCAACAAGGCAAGGATCTCAGTGGGGTATGACAAGTCAATTACGTAGTTCAAGGCATTCAAACTTCATTTAGCGCACCGGCCCAGTACTGATTAGGCCCACCTGGGGCCTGGGTGTTCCGCCAGAGGTCCCCACCATTTCAAAGGTCCGCCAGGGCTGCAGGACCGTTTCTACCTCAGACGATCTTGTAAGACGTCTTCGTGGTTACCACTGGCAGTTTTAGGCTGTTGCTGCAGGAGGTGTCTGGCCTCTGAGGGAGTCCTCCTATCTCGCATGATTACGTCCACAGTCTGTAGCGCCTCCGCTCTCTCCTTTTTGGTTTGCGAAGGTGATGACTTCTTTGTGGCTCCCTGTCAGGAGCGCCTTCTGGAACATTTTACGGGTTCTTGGTTTAGCCGTAGCTCTGTAATTGTTTGTGCTGTCTGAGGGACCCCAGCTTTGTAGGCTTCTATCCACTCCCATGCTGCCTTTGGGTTTTCGCAAAAAAGAAATTCCCATCAAGGAGGATGAGCAATCGAGCGGGAACATCAAAGAGTACTGGAGGCCCTCCTTCCTTAGCGCCCTCTTAACCTCCAGAAATGAGGCCGGTCTCTTCAGAACCTCTAGGGTATAATCAGGAAAGATGGAGATTCTGCTGTTGTCTATGGTATATGGGCCTTCCGTTCATGCCTTTCGCAATATAGTGTCCCTGTCCTTAAAATGGAAAAGCCCAGCCACCACCAGTTGTGGAAGCCGCCAGGAGCCAGCGGTCTAGCCGGCACGTGGTGGGCTCTCTCTAGGGTGTAAAATGTTGACAGGCCTTTGGCCACTGCAGTTTGGAGTCACTGTTCCAAGAAGGCAACCATATTGTTCCCCTCTGTTCCCTCCAGCAGGCCCAGGACCCTGATGTTGTTCCTCCTATTGCGCCCCTCCGCATCTTCAGCTCTCCGCTCCAGCATGCAGACTCTGTCTGTGAGGGCCCCTCCACCTGCAATTCTGGAGATCGTTGTGCTGGTACAATATCCGCAATGTAGGTCTCTGTTATCTTCACCTTCTCTGCCAGCTTCTTGTATAACTCTCGAAGGAGGCCCAACCCCACCGCTATTGTGCTGATATCCTAGTGTAGAGTGCTCTTCGTGTGCGCAATGGCCTCCAATATTTTACTCAGCTGTTGCTGCCCCGGGTCCTCAGAGGCTTTCTGCATTTGTTCCTGCATGTTGTCATCTTGGTCCTGAGTGGCACCCTACTTATCGTCCCCTGGGTTTACCCATGGTGCCAGAGAGGCTACTGCTACTATAGCTCATGCAGGGGTGTGTTGGCGGCTGTTGTTTCACTTTTCAGCACTGCCAAGTGCCCCAAGATCACCTCCCAATCTATGCGCACTCAGCTAGCCCCTCAGGTTCTGGCGTGGGGCATCTCGACCTCCCTGGTATAGTGCCACCCCTCCTTCTTTGTGGGTATAGTACTCCGCTCAACCGCACGGTCCGTGCCTGCTGTAATCTGCTTTCGTTCCCATATCGTCTTTCTGGCCAGCTCTGACTCCAGGCTTCACATGGGGTCACTGTGAGAGAAGTTGTGCAGGCCTCCCCCACAGGCCCTTCCATGTAGGTGCCCCCAAAACCTCTAACTCACTGGAGCATGAGTGCTCTTCCCCCTCTATTGCCATTTTTCATGATTCTGCCCCCTGTACAGGCCCAGGCTGGGGCCAACCACCGCTGATGGGCTTCAGCTCCCAGTCCTGCGAGGCTTCATGGTCAGTCTCTGCACCTAGGGGCCCGCTCACTTAACAGCGCTTCCTGGTGCCCAGTCTCAGCCCTCAAACAGTGTTCCACCTGCGACTCTGCTTCTGTTTCCAGGAGATCTCGACCAGGGCTCTGGGCTGCGCTCCAGATGTCAGTAGGGCCCTCAACCATGCTGGCTCAGAAGGTTCTTTGATGGTCACCAGGGGCTGTTCTCACTGCTGGCTGTGCTAATGCTTGGGATCCCCGGCTCCGATCTGGGACCCAAACATTTGACTCTTCTGGGCTCCCTACAGTCTCTAGGTGCCCAAGGCTTGCGCTCTTCTGCCTAGGGATCTCCACTCAGGCCGCAACGCGGCGATCTCTTGTGGGCGCCCAAGACCCCACTCGTGACCCGATCGGCTCACCATCAGGGAGGCACTCGACCTAGACGTGGGGCTCGATAGTCTCTGGGCTGTGCTCCCCACTGACCTCCGACATTAGCCCGCCATCTTGGGAGAACTCAGTCTGGGTCGCCACCTGCGGATCAGCGCCGCCTCAACACGCTGCTTCTAAGGGCATACCGAGACCTACCCTGTGTCCCCAGCAGTCACCAGATCACACTCCGGCATGCATCCTGGGCCCGGCTGCCACTGATTTTGCCAGATAATCGTTGGGCCGGCGCAGAGCTACGAGCTCTCGTGTCCGCCATCTTAGGCCATCTTAGGCACCTAAACCACGTCCTCATTGGATATTTATATATATTACGGAAATGTGGATGAAAAAAGTTCTTATAGAAAAAATGTTTTTTACTTTTCTTCATGTTGATATAAACGATGGCATTTTTTTTAATGAAATACTAAACTACTTAAAGAAAATAAAAAAATAGTGATAACAAAAGAAATTTTGAGTTTGTTGTGTTGTCTTTGCAGATAGCCCCACAGAGCTGTAATCAGCCAACATAAAAGGAATATAGATCTAGTGGGAATTCTTTGTATTGAGATCTTCCATTCTCGCCATTTCTTTTGGACATATTTTTTATAATGTGACCTCTTAGAGTACATTTGGGGATGCAGCGCGCGCAGCGAAATTCGTTTTATTAATTTTTTACGTAACTTACCTGAAATCGGATGTTTGCCGCATTTTGCAACCCCCCACCCTGCCCCTCCTCTGTGCCACGTCACCACCCCGGTAAAACGCCCTACACGGGCCGTCACTGTATAGTTCTGAAATGATCTTCCAATCATCTTTCTTATAGACCAACCAGCGCTCAAAAGCAGTCAGGGGCCAGGACATCAGAGCGAAGTTGGAGGGGAGGGTCACCCAATGTGCCAACTGCGTGTAGTGGTAAGCGTCGGTGCTCAGCAACTCAAAATGCTCTTTGCACAGCCGGGCGAACGGGACCACCCCATCTGGTTCCAAAAGGGAGCCTAACGTCTTACACCCCTCTTCTCGCCAGCGCTGGAAAACAGGGGACGCACACCCCGGTGGAAAATCAGGGTTGTCCACGATATGGGTCATAGGGGAGGGGAACGTGGTCCACCCCTTAGAGTGCGCTAACTGATCCCACACTCTAAGAGTCGGGAAGGTCACCGGGGATGAGTACAGACCCCATGCTCTATGCTTCCGCACAAGCCAAAGCTCCCGCCAAATATTACGACCAGCGACCGTCTGATCCATGAAAAGCCAATGCTTGCTGGACGTAGGTCGGTTCCAATCCGTAAACAGACAAGAGACAAGAGGCTTGATAATACACCCGCAGGAGCGGAAAACCCAACCCTCCGGTGGCTTTCGGCGACGTAACAATCGGCAAGGCGAGTCTCAGCCTCCTATTCTGCCACAAAAACGTATTAAGCAGGTCTTGTAAATTGCGGAGGGTGCCTGGTGGTGGCTGCGCCGGGAGCATCTGGAACAAATAAAGGACCCTCGGCAGCACAGTCATCTTTACCGCCGCCAGCTGCCCATACCAAGTCAGGCCAAGATGGGACCAATCAGAGAGCGACTTAGCGGTGTGTTCTACCAACAGCTTGTAATTGAGGTGGGCCGTCTAGGCAACAGAAGGGGTCAAGCGGATACCCAGGTAGGGAAAGTCAGAGTGCACCCACTGGAAGGCAAAATCCCGCTGTAAATCAGCGATCTCATCTTCAGGGATAGAAAGATTGAGCACCAGCGATTTGGAAAAGTTGACTTTGAATCCTGCCACCAAGCCAAAAGCATGGAGCTCTCGCGTCAGATACCGCAAGGTGGTACGCGGCTGAGTGAGAGAGAGGATAACATTGTCCGCGTAAAGACTAATTTTATGAACGTCAGCACCAAACTTAATACCCTCAATGTCCGGGTTGGAGCGTACGCGCTGAGCAAAGGGCTCCATATAGAGTGCAAACAAGAGCGGCGACAGGGGGCATCCCTGCCGTGTCCCTCTAGAGATGGGAAAGAGGGAAGACCAGCACCCAATCACCCTCACCGACGCTCTAGGAGCAACATAGAGACAATGCACCCAGCGAAGAAAGTGCTCTCTAAAACCAAATGCGCGCAAAACAGCAGACATGTATTCCCAGTCTACACGATCAAAGGCCTTCTCGGCATCTATGGAAAGGAGACAAGCTTGGGTCCGAGATCGGTGAACCAGACCAATAAGATGAAGGATACGTTTGGTGTTATCACCGCCCTGCCGCGTGGGGATGTAACCGAATTGATCCGGATCTATGAGACCATCCATCAGCGGGCTGAGACGCGACGCCAAGATACTCGCGAACAATTTAGCGTCAATATTTAGTAGGGAGATTGGACTATAGGAGCCACAATCCCGCGGGTCCTTTCCAGGTTTAAGAATGACCGTAATTGCGGCTTCCGACATAGTGGGGGTCACCTCCCCCGTCTCCAGAAAAGAGTTAAAAAGACGTGTTAAAAGCAGAGCTAGCTCAGCGCAGAAGGTCTTAAAGAACAAAGCGGTGAAACCATCTGGGCCGGGTGATTTGGCAACCTTAAGACGGGCTATCGCTGATATAACTTCTTCAATCCGGATGTCGGACTCCAAGGAGTCCGCCGATGAGGCAAACAGCGGCTCAATACTGCAGGAGGCAAGATAAGCCTCTCGGTCCGCCGACCCAGTCTCCTCCCTAGTTTACAAGCCCTGATAAAAACTATGAAAGGAGTCGACAATCAGGGCGTCTGTGGTCTGCTCCACCGCCTGAGAGTCTCGAACGGAGTGAATCGCAGTCCGCTGCGTGGACGCCCGGAGGCTATGGGCCAGTAAGCGCCCCCCCTTATCCCCGCTGAGGTAAAACTTATGGCGCAGCCGCAAAAGCGCATACTCAGCCCTGTCGAGATCCAGATGCTTCAGCATGCGTCCTTTCGTTTCAAACTCTCTCCACACCCTAGGTGCACCGGTGCGCTTATGAGTAGCCTCCAGCGCTCACACCTCCCGCTCCAACTCCGCCCTCTTATCCCTACGCAGACGCGCAAACGCGGCTGCCAGCGCTATGAACTCCCCCCGGCCCACCAGCTTGAGGGCCTCCCAAACCGCCGCTAACGGTGTAGTCCCTTGGTCATTAACAGCCAGGTAAGCCACAATTGCGTCCCGAATGCGAGTAATCACGGATTCCGAGCTAAGCAGAGAATCGCGGGGGCGCCAACCAGAAGAGGGGGGGCGCGCCGCTGGAGAGCTGAGCTGCACCGAGATGAGAGCATGATCGGACAGGGAACGGGGAGTGATACCCGCATCAGCCAGGTAGGGCAAAAGGGAGGTGGAAGCGAAGAAGTGGTCAAGGCGGGCGTAGGTTTTATGCGCTGCCGAATAGAAAGTATAATCACGCTCAGTAAGATGCTGTACGCGCCAAACATCATGCAGCCCGCCATCACTCAACCATTGTCTCCCTCCCCTGCGAGAGAGCACCCGTCTGATGTGACCGCTGCTCCGACCTATCCAAGCCCGCATCCATCACCACATTTAGGTCCCCTCCTACTAAAATCATGGAATCCGGTGAAGCCAAGATCTCGGAGTAGGCCATCTTTATAAAGGGTTCCTGATGCTCATTCGGGGCGTACAGCGAACCTACAGTGAAACACATGTATCCCCATTGCACGCGTAGTGCCAGAAGCCGCCCCTTAATCTCAGCAACCTGGGAAAGAATCTTTCAATGAGCACGCGCACTGAAAAGAACGGCTACCCCATGTTTTTTGGCCGCCCCAGAAGACCACACCTGCAGGGGAAAGCGCCGATCCCTCATCTGCCTGGTGTCCTTAGAGAGAAGATGAGTCTCTTGCAACAAACACCCGTCTCCCCCCGGTCCCTCCAGAAGGGACAGGATAGCAGAGCGCTTAACCGGGTTATTTAAGACCCTAACATTTAAACTCACCAGTTTGAGACGCCTACCCATGGGGGTCCAGAGGGGAACAGACAGGTGTCGAACACAAGACCCCAACGCAAGGAGGCAAGCCTACAGGCCGTAACTCCGTGACCGACATTCCCCAAACCCCATAAAGAACTGATGCGGAGCCCCAACACATTCCCACAAACAACCCTTTCCCCCACCCCACACCCCTGACCCAGCAAAGAACACCCAGAACATAGAAAACACTACATCCCAAGGCTGGGAGAGAAGACAACAGTCTGTCACACGGAACAAACAATAAGGGGAACGTGGCATTGGAAGAAATGATACCTCGGCACTAAGGTCACCATCCATCCAACCCAAACAGGGCAGTTGATGACAATAACCCCCGGCCAGAGATCTCCCCTCTCTGGCGCCGCAATAAGAAGTCCCCCGATGCCCACCGTTGGAGATTCAGGGAGTGCCATTGCTGTCCGTCACCTGCGCCACCGAAGTGACCGCCGCCTCACGCTCCAAAAGGCAAGTGGAGACATCAGGTCCCGAGGGTCGGTGCGAACGCCCCACCCGCTGCCAGCCATCCGAGCGTCAACGTCGTCTCGAGGAAGCCCCTGCCACCCCAGCCGGGGAGGGGGTCCGCTCCAAATCCAAAGCCTCATAAGCTGCAGCAACCGAGCGGAGCTGAAGGAGCTTATCCTGATGTTTAAAGATAAGGCAGAAGGGGTGACCCCACGAATATGGGATGCCCTTCTTCCGAAGGTGAGCAGTAATGGGCTTAAACTCCTTGCGTTTCACCATGGTAGAAGCAGCTAAGTCTTGAAAGAGGGCCCCGAAACTGCACCGGGCTAAGATCACGGGATTAACGCAAAATTCGTTCCTTGAGCTGGAAATCGTGCATGCAAACCAATATGTCCGGTGGTGGAGCCTTCGGACCCCTCGGCAAGCCGACTCGGTGCACACGATCCATCAGGATGTCCAGCTCCTCTCCCTCCCCAAGAATCTGCCGGAAAAGCTGAAGAACGTAGTCCCGAAGATCGTCCCCCTCCCCTTTCCATGGCACCACGCGAATTCTAATGTTATTCCGTCGGGACCGCTTCTCCGGGTCCTCGATGTGGGCTTGTAGATCAAGATTCTGCTCCCTAAGACGGAGGACATCCTGCTGGAGCTGATGCATATCATCTTCACGCCCCAAATCATGCTCTTCTACAGTGGCGACACGGTCCCCAAGGGCGTCCACGTCGTGCCGCACCTCCCGGAGATCCAAAGAGAGCTGGGAGCGGAGTGAGTTCCAGAATGTCCTCTTTGATGGCGGCGAATAAGTCGAGCATGAACGCCTTAGTGGCCGGCTGGTCACTAGCCTCCGGTGTCTGCGAAGGGGGAACCAACGGCGACGTGGACTGTCCCGCGGGCTTCGGCGGGACATCCCGCTGAGTCTTATCCCGTCGGGCTTTGACGGAGGACATGGCTGCGAAGCAGACCCTCCACCCAACAGGCACTACAGCAGGGCCCACGGGAGCACAGAATCAGGGGGCACGCCAACACTACCGAGGCCCGCCCTATAACGCAGGTAGGCGTCTGGTCCCCTCGCCGGCCGCCGATGTATGGTCCGAATACCTCCTCCACTGAAACAGCCGCAGCCGCTCCACCGCAGGACAATGTGTGGCACCCCAGCAGGTGTTGCGTCGGGCCTCAATACACAGAGGGCCTCACCACGGGCTCCCCACCGAAGCCCACTAGCAAGAAAGCACCGCCCTCCGATCCGTGAGCCGAAGAGCGGGCTGAGGAGCTCCCTCCACCAGCCTCCAGAGTCCGTCGCTATCCGGCAGCTGCACTGATATTCAAGTAGAGATAGGGGCCACCACGCAGTCAAAGAGCCAAGGGGAAGCTCTGAGCGACACTTTCAGTTGCAGGCCACAAAGCCCCCAGCCAGGCATCACTCACGCCCCAACAGCGCCAATCTCGCCGTCCGCCGACATGCGGACCGAGCCATGCCCCACCACAGCAAACACTCACCGGGAACTCCCTGGGAGCAGTAGTCGAAGAGGGCGCAGAGCTCTGCCGCAGCAACACCAGCCCGCGTGCAGTGCAGATAGGCCCTTCAGGAATTCAGTGCGCCATCCGCCAGCCAGTCCGCCGCTCACTGCCAAGGACCAGGAGAAGCAGGATCGACGAGGGCAAAAGCCGGGGAGGGAAAGCCCACCGACCAGCAGGGCTGAGCACCAGGACAGGGCAGGCCTACCCCACAGCACACGTGCAGCGTCACCTGAATGTCAGCAGTGTAGGCCTCAAATGTAGAGCTGTCCTCCAGACGCAGATGGCAGCACAAGGGAAAGTCCAAAACGGGAGGCGACCCACCCGATCCACTGCTAGGTAGGCCGCCCACCTCCGCTGCGATCAGGGAGCCCCCTGGGTTCGCCACAAGCAATGCCACCTCCGTCCACCAGGCGCTCCCGCGCGCCTCCTCCGCTCCAGCAAGCACTGTGCCGAAGGCCAACGGGGCTGCCGGGATGCAGCAGGGCCGGGTCCGGAGGGCCCCGCCAGAGCCACAAGGAAGCGCCGCACCACCAGAAAGTGGCCTCGGAAGGCCCCAGGGCTCGCAGGCCGGGCCCCCTCCAATCGTAGGCTCACAGCGTCCCCGGGAAGCAAATGGCGGCCAACAGCGACTCAGGGGTAGGCTCCTCCGCCGGAGTCCGATCCCGCACCAGGAGCGGTTCTCACCGAGCGCCACCAGCAGCGGAGAGCCAACAGGGAAAGTCGCTGCTGCACCAGCCTCCCTCCTACGTCGCGGGCACCGAAGATAGCAGAGGGCCCGCCGGGCCGCAGCAAGGCCGGGCCAGGCAGGCCTACAAGGCCCTCAGGACGCCGCCTCTCCCAGAAAGAAGCACCACCGGAGGCAGCAGGTAAGTGGCCCCCACCTAGGAGCTACAAAGCAGGCAAGGATGGGCATCAGGGGGCCCACTACCTCAAGTGATGTGCGGGCGGCGCTGGAGAGACTGAGAAACACGTCTCACTCGGCCGCCATCTTAGCCACGCCCCCCAATGCCGCCATTTTTGAGTGAAGAATTAACTGAAATTTTATTGATTATTGGGAGAAACGTATCCCCAAACAGATAGCAGAAAAACCAGCAACCTCTGAGTAGTAATCGATAAGTATTAAGTGGTAAATTTGCATCTCAATGACAAGCCTAAATTCTGTCAGTCAGAGCTGCACGTCTCAACTAGGTTTCTCTCAGCAGCCACCATTTTCTAACCTCCATTGAGGAAAAGATTGAGGGGCATATGTACAAACCCCTATCGCCACCACAACGTCACTTTTAACGATGTTGTGGTGGCAATAGTGGCTGCGCCTTATGTACAAGGCAGCCTTAAGCCACTGCGGGAGCCAGCAATGCTTTTGGGCAGAGAGAGCTGCTAACATGCAGCTTCCTCTGCTCAAAAGCAATTCTGCTTCGAAGCGAAGGGATTTTCCATGCTCTCGCTTTCATGAAGGCAAGCAGAGTTTGCTATGGCCATGGAGCCGGCCCTGGGGGTGGCGGGCCCAATATCCTTTCATCTTTATTGCCCTGGAGAAGTGGTGGTCCCCGGGGGTCCACAATGGACTACTGCATTTAATCAATCTTTGCCACGGGGAGGTGGTGGTCCCCAGGGACGTGTAGAGGAGTTCGAGCCACCCGGCACTTTAGTTTTTTAAGATGGGCCCAGGGAGGCGGGCGTCCCTGGGCTGCGGGGGGCCACATGGCCCCCATTGTTTATGAATATAGCCCCGGGAGGTCCCCCCATGCCTTTTTTAAAAATAAAGCCCCAGGAAGGTGGTGGTCCCAGGGGCTGGGGGGCCACCTGGCCCACTGCATTTAATGAATATACTTCCAAAGAGGAGGTAGGACCCGGAGCTGCAGGGGGCCTGCCTCTCCCCCTCATTTAATGAACATAGCCCTGGGGAGGTGATGGTCCCCGGGGCTCCGGGGTCCCGCATATATTTATATCATTGCCCCCGGGACCTGGCCCACCTGTGGGCTTAAAGAAAACAAAGTGCGGAAGTCCGCACTTGATTTTTTCAAAAACTTTTAGCGGGATTCACGGGAAAAGAGAGTGAGAGGAACTACCATTGCCTTATTAAGTTCTAGGCCTTCAAAAGCGTTGGCACATAATTCAGGTGGAAAAGCTTTGAAAAGTCATGGGATACAAAAATGGCCAGATATCTCACTGAGCCTGGCTTGCAAGCTTGAGCCTTTATATCTATAGGGAGTACTTGGTCCGAGCAGTTGAATACAGTTACTTCAGACTTTGTATGATAATTTCTGTAGCCCCCTAGGTCTGAAAATGTTTTCTTCTTTCTAAATGTTCTTGCGATATTTTGTTTTTCCACTGCCAAGTTAATAATTCAATCATCAGCGAACAATTTGAACTTGGGAACCCCTGACAATGGTTCATTAATTTGAGAATCCTGGAGCAGAAGTGAGGCTAGTGGTTCAATAAACAGTGCAAACAACACCGGAGACATGGGATAGCCATGGTTGGTGCGATGTCTAATTTCAAGTGATCCTGCCGTGTGAGAATTTACTATGCTTTTCGTCTCTTCTTTGCTTTATACATTTTGCAGGATCTTCAACAATTTGGGGGAAAATTTAAGCCTAAGTAGAATACCAAAATGAATGTCTCACTGGACTAGATCAAAGGCTTTTTCTTTGTCGATCATGATGATTGCTGCTTCTGTGTCGTTATTTGAAAAAAATCGATGGCCTGAATTAACAAATTCACTTTTATTTGCTATGGTTCTCCTCAACAGAAAGCCACATTGATCTCTATCCACCACTTCTTTCTCTAGGGTAGTTATTCCAGAGGCTATAATCTTAGTAAACAATTTATAATCATGATTCAGCAAGCTAATGGGGTGATATGACCCTGACTTGTCAGTTGACGTACCCTTTTTCAAGAATATCCCTATTACAGCTTCAGAGAATGACTTGGGGATCGGATATCCCTCCAACATTTCATTGAATAGTTGAACCAGCAGTCTTGTTATTTGAGTCATGAATGTATTGTAAAGCTCAGGTGGCAATCCATCACTCCCACAAGCTTTCCAATTGGGAGATATTTAATGGTTTCTTCCAACATAACCAGAGAAGATGCCTGGGCCTGGTGATCTCTGCTAAGCATGTGTATATCAATTGCTCTGAGGTATTCACCAATCCTTTCTGTAAAGGTATGGGATGGAGATGTGTATATATTTTTTTATTTTGCTTACAAAATACCCCATATATTTCTGCCATTTAATTTGCCATCTGACCGCTTTCCTCATAATACATTGATTTAATGGTGGCATTGTTGCATCTCTTTTTGTCTGACCATGCCAAAAATCACCCAGCATGCTCGTTATCCTCATTTTTTGGTTTAAATCTGTTTAATGTATTTTTCTTTATACAATTTATTGGCACAATCAACAATTTTTCACGATGTTACAGCAACAATGTCCACATTACATTTTAGTGCGGGGAGGATACAATGATTTGTCATCGGGAAAAAAATGCAGTGGTACACATATGGGACACAGATCAGCTTACGGGGTGCCATAAATCACAAGAAAACCCAGCTTGTAATGCCAGAAGTAGAAAGTCTGTGTCTAAAAAGAAATGTGATAACAACAATGATGATAATAAACAATCAGGCCCTTGGGGCTTATCCCCCCCCAGCGTGCATTGATATGCCGTCACTGCATTTGACATTCTGACGGGTACATCTCAAACAAAGGACGCATGGATGGCTGTTGCAGCTGTTGAATGGCAGGGGAATTGAGTGGCTATCCCAGCTACATAATAATTCTATGTGATAGGCAGGGCCCGGGTAGATATTTAGCGGTGTGTGTCCTGTGCCTTGCTGCTGCGCACAAGAAGAGGGGTCGCTTGCCCGTGTGGTGCGTTCTTGCTGTTCTCTTTTGTCACCACTGTTGGGGGTGTTAGGTGGCAGGGGTATCGGGAGTAATTACGAACAACTGGGTGGGGTTATGGGTGGGCGGGACACCTCTGAGCAACTGAAGTGCAAATTATAATGATACAGTAGTGTTTGAGGGGTGGCTTACGTGCTTCAGGAGGCATGAAGGTGCCACATTCTAGATGGGTTGGCATGCTCCTAATTAGGTGCAGCACATGGGTATCACGCATGTCATCTGATGTGTCAGGTTGCATGTGAGGGGCTCCACTGCTAATCGCATGCTATTGGGCATGCTTCGGGCTCTGGGGCCTCACCACTGCTCAAGAGTTCCCTCAATATTGAGTCCCAGTTTTCTGCGATTGGGGCCTTACGGAGGCCTATCACGTACTCCATGCACAATGCTGCACTCTCTCCTGTGGCCCAGATCTGCAGAGAGTGCTCCCAGGCCCACACAGCCAGGGGTTCCGCCGAGCGCCATCATTTCGTGATCAGTCTCTTTGCAGTAATCAACCCCAGCGCTATAAACCGGGAAGTGACTCGTAAACGTTTAGTGCTGGCATACAGGTGCAGAATGCAGGTCTCCCAGTTTAGGGTATTGCTCGGTCTGTTTAGCAAACTAGTGCTGACACTCCTGACTCCCAATCCTCCCCCAGTTTATGGCAGCTCCACAGCATGCGCAGTAAGTCTGCATCGGTGTCCTGACAGCACAGGCAGGCGGCGGTCGCTCTGATATAGAATTTGTTAATTTGCACTGGTGTGAGGAATGCCCTCTGTGTAATGAAGTATTGTATAAGACGGAACCGCATGTTGCGAGTGACGCCTCTCGGGCCCTCCAGTACCCTGTTCCACTCGACATCCGTGAAAGGACGTTAGAGATCCTCCTCCCAGTGTGTGTGTAGGAAGAGTAATGGCGTTGCTGTGTGAGACCTAAGGGAGGCGGTAAACCACTTAATGAGGTGCCTGTCCCTCCCTATCACATGCAAGTATTGGATGGTTAAATGCCTAGGTGGCTCTATGGACATGTCTCCCCAATGTTCTTGCAGAGCGGCTATGATCGCTCGGTGTTTAAGGAATTGTCCCGGTGCTACCCCGTAAGTGTCTATGAGTGAGGCAGAAGATGACAGATTTCCGTCATGATACAGATATCCATGGTCCTGTATGCCACTATCGACTAGTTTGCACACTTCTAGGGATGAGATGGCGCTGTGTTTACTTGGTGTGCCTCTTATTGGGAGTGCAGGAGCGTATCCTTTGGTGTTTTCCGTCAGGTGCAGGCTTCTGCTGAAGCATTTATGTGCCACAGTTAACAGGAGCTATGACAGTGGCTTCTGTTTACTGCACGGGTGGAAGATGGCACGAAGGGTCTTATGGGTCAGGGCCAGGAGGTGCGACGCAGTGTCTACCAAGTGTTGCTCTGAGAGCCGTACGGCCACTGATTGCAGTTGGGCTGCCAGATAGTAGTGTTCTGATTTGGGTAAGGCGAGCCCCTCTTGGTCTGTCGACAGGTATAACTTCCAGATTGCTACTCTGTTACAGGAGGTCCCCCAGATATGTCCTCTAACCAATCACTCCAGTGTTTTGAAAAGGGTTAGTGGAAGATATACAGGCAAATTGGCAAAATAGTATAGCCGTGGCAGGACTATCCTCTTTGTTAACCCCAGGTGGCCCATAGTGGTTAGGGGGAGCGTTCCCCAGAATGCTATTTGCGACCGGATGGAGGCCATTTCCCTGCCCAGGTAGCCCTCAAGCAGGTCTGCTGAGCGGTGGTATACCCGGATCCCCAGATACCGGAAGGGTTAAGTCCTCCATTCAATGCATGTGACATTAAGAACATACTGCGGGTCGGGGGAGGCTGTGTCAAATGAGTAGAGGCAGGATTTGGATGCATTAACCACCATCCCCGACACCGCAGCTAATTCTCTTAAAATGTGTTCTACTTCTCCTGGGACAGAGTGTGTATCTCTTAGATATAGGAGGAGGTCATCCGCGTACAACAAGATGATGTGTATATTATCACCCTGAGGAATCCCTTCACCTGAAACATTGCCGCCAGTGGCTCCACTGCAAGCGGGAACAGTAACGGAGACAAAGGACAGCCCAGTCTGGTACCCCTCCGTACTTTGATTGGGACTGACATATATGGGCCTGTTCTCACCCTCACCAGCGGGTTGTCGTACAGTAAATGGACCATCTTGATAAAGGCCTCCCAAGCCCGTAAAGTGGCAGCACTGCGAATAGGAAGTCCCATTCTAGGGTGTTGAATGCCTTTTCTAAATCGAAGATCAAGCATCCCGCAGGAGGCCATTGCCTTAGTGAATAGTCGGAACCCTTAAGAATCGGCAAAGGTTGAGAGAGGTACTGCGTGTTGGGACGAATCCATTTTGGTCTTCATGCACGAGTGATTGAACTAGGGGTGCTAGCTGGTTCGCTAACAGTTTCGCAAGTATTTTCTAATCAGTGTTTAACATAGCTAGTGGTCTATATGAGCCTAGTTCAATAGGTTCTCGGTCCGGTTTAAGCACCAAAACTAACCATGCTTCAATTCGTGAAGGTGGGAGGGAGGAGTTGTCTATTGCGGTGGCATACACCGTTTGGAGATGTGGTGCCAGTATTGTTGCATATGCCTTATAGAATTCAGAGGGTAGCCCATATGGGCCTGGGGTTTTACCAGTTACTGATGCCGATATGGCTTCCCTAATTTCTTCTTCCTCAAACAGGAGCACCCAGTGCCTCGCGCTGCTTCGGCGTGATAGCTGGCAGTTTGACTGCCGAGAGGAACACACTCGATCTGGCATGATCTAGCAGGGCTGTGGCTATTCAGGGCTGCGCAATGTTTGGTCATCATCTCATGTATCTCGTGTTGGGTGTATACTGCAGGGCCGCTTGCAGGGCATATGGCATGTATAGGGTGCCTGGGCTGCTCCTGGAGTAGCAGCCAAGCCAATAATTGGTCGGGCCTATCTGACAGTGCGTGTGTACATGCCTAGTGTGCTTTGTAGTTGAGACAATACAGCCTTTCAAGAAGACTAATGTGTTTGCTTTGCTTCTTGCGCAGTTGTTGTGGGTACCCTGCACCTAATGCCACTTGGGCCTTAGACGGTAGGAGGTCCTGTTCTAGCTTCCCTATCTCTCAGGTGAGTTGCTAGCGCATGTTCCAGACCAGTCCCATACTACGCCCTCTGACGACTACCTTATATGCCTCCCACTCCGAGGGGACGCTATGTGTGGATCCATTGTTGTCTTCGAAGTATTGTGTGGTGGCGATTTCTAGCGAGGCATGGAACGCGGGATCCTCCAGTGCCACCGGCTGGAGACGGCAGGTAGGGACTGGTGGGGGGCCAGTCTCCCAGCTCAGCTGCAATATCTGGGGGTTATGATTGGAGTGTGTGTGGCTGAGGTAATCAATGGTTTTAAAGAGTGGTAGTAGTGAGGAGAAGCCAACAATCTGATCCAATCGTATGTGTAGGCTGTGTATGTGGAGTAGAATGAGTCTATGCAGGTGTCTGGGTATCGAGCACGGCAAATGTCCATCAAAGACAAATGCATGAGCCAGTCGTGCAGGGCTTCAGCGTTGGAGGCAGTGGGTGCGCGTCAGCAGTGGGAAGAGCAGTCCAAGGAGGTGTTAAGCACTGAATTTCAGCAACCTCGCGGCAGCCACAGGATCTCAGCCCAAGGGGCAGATACGTGGTGAGTTTTTGCAGGAAAGCTGGCTGCTCCATGTTCAGAGCATATATGGATCCCATTAGAATAGACGGCCTGTTTAGCCTGCCTCAGTTGTCACCTCCTCCGCTATGATTGGAGTTCCGGTTCGGACCCAAACTACTAACACCCTTGCCCGAGCTGAAAAAATTGTGCTGAACACTTATACGTGCCATCTCCTATGAAGTTTAGTGGCCTCCGAATACATGATATGCGTTTCTTGCAGCAGCGCTATATTAGCGGTTCTTTGCTGTAAATACAAATATATGGCATAATCCTTAGATGGAGTGTGGATGCCACTTACATTCCATGTGATGACATTGATGTGCGCCATACCTGTAATGTCCAAATGGGTGTTCCACCCTCTGCAGGTGAGAGTGGGTGGATGTTCTGCCCCATGTGGAATATAAGGCAGAATAAGGTGTACGAGCGGGAGTGGGGGGAAAATAGTAAAACTTGAAAAACTTCAGTAAAGTGGAACCCCAGCTTGGACCCTACCAAACCATATTGCAAATACATTCTGCTTCAAACAGTGTCAGTTCAAGTTGAGGCAGTAGTGTGCGGGGGTGGCATCATCACTGTGCCCTTGTGAGTTGCCGCTGATATGACCCCAGCTAGAGGTCAGCAGATTTCGAGGAAGTTTACAACTTGCCAGAGTGGTGCAGCGTGGCAGTAGGTTACTGTCTGATGTGCAGTTCCGCCTGGTCTGCACACAGCCTGCTGGGCAAGGGTTTTGAGGGTCGACTACTCTTTACTCCAGTGTGGCAGGGGAGGTAGAATGATGGCAGGGTGTCTGCTGAAGCTTCAACTGTTAGATGATATCGTTAGAACTTTGTTGTGTCACCTCTGGGGGGTGGGCAGAGTCAGGTCCTACCTACCACGACTGGAGCTGCTCTTCCTCAGCCATGGATTTGATAGATTCAATGTCCGGGTCTGAACTGTAGGATGGGTCACCCAGTGTTGCCGCTACCTGTAGGGCCCCTACTACACTCCGTGATAATTTGGTCCAGGTTGGGAGGTGTGATCTGCGTGACTGGCGGTGATGCTGCCGGGTGCTTGCTTCGATTTCGGTGTCTTCTATCCTGTTGCTCCTTCACCGTGGCTTCAGGCTCCAGGTGTCCGGAGGATAGCCCTAGTTCTTCCACCCAGGACTAGGTGTCTGCAGGGGATTCGAATAAAAGTGTGGTGCCTTCTGCCGCCACGCGGAGGTGGGCGGGGAACAGGAGGGAGTAACGTATGTTTAGCTCCTGAAGGCGTTTCTTCACCTATTGGTAAGAGCTTCTGTGTTGTTGAACCAGCGCAGTGTAGTCTGGGAAGAAAATGACATGGGCATTGTCTACTGTTGAGTCTGAGGTCTTCTGAGTCTCCCACAGTATAGCGTCCCGATCCATGAAATTGAGGAGCTGAATCAGGAAACACCTAGGCCGCGCTCCAGGGGTGCCTCCGGCCTGGAACTTGATGTGCACGTTCAATAACGAACTGGGGGGACAGTGCTCCTTCTGGCATAATAGTCCTTATCCACTGCTCTTCAAATGATACAGAGTCCCGACCCTCTGAGTCCTCCGGCAAGCCCACCACCCGTACATTGTTGTACCGCGACCGGTCCTCCGCATCATCCAGTTGCTCCTTGAGTCTCTGAACCCTGGCCATGAGGTCAATCACTTTAGACGTGTTCGAGCTGGTAGTTGAGCACAGCTCAATGATGGCTGTCTCCTGAGCCTGCACCTTGTCAGTCCGCTTCTTATGGTCCGCGTGCAGCAGTGTGAAGTCTATGGCCAATTTATCAATCTTCTCCTCTAAGGTACAGCGGGTAAACCTGGGCATAGTTCGCATAGTAGCGCTACGCGTAGCTATGCGAAGTGCACTTCGCACTATGCGAGATAAGCATAGCACTACGCGAACAGCGTAGTACGTTGTTCGCGATGATTGCACAGTGCCGGATGCTTGTCCGCACTGTGGAATCATTGCAAACAGCATCTTGCACAGTGCAAGCGGTCGTTTTCTGCCGCTCAAGTAGATTTTTACTCTAGCGGCATCTTTCTCAACGCGGACTGGTAGTTTCTCATCGCGTGCGGTCGCAAGCATACGCGACCACTCGCAATGAGAAACCTGACCTCCCCTCGTTGTGAATCTCGCCGGGAGGTTTATTTTCCACGATCACGATCGGCAACTTGATGTTGCAAATCGCGAACGAGGAAAAAGTTTCGCCGAGATGTCATTTTGCTCGCTCGCAGTCTCCAACTTGACTTTGAGGACCGCGAGTGACCAAAAAATGCCACCTGCGCTATGCAACTTTGCACTGCGCTACGTGCAATTCGCGTAGCGCGAAGTAGCAGAAACTACGCAAACTTCGCAAGCTTAGCGTTGTTGTCCGCCCAGGGTTAATAGTGGGTAGTTTCCATCATTGGGCCTAACTTCTCCCCAGTGTTCAGGACCTTGTCCATCTTTGCAGACAGTGATCGATGTTGGGTCTTGGTGGTCTGTGCTGCTTGCGGCTGCTGTGGCCCCCCCGAGCTTGAGCACACGGGCGCCTTGAGAGAGGTGGATAGCAGTGGGCCCAGCTGCTGGGCTGTCGGCATATGCTCTCTGAGTATGAATCTTCGAAGGGTGCTCCACGGGTGTATGATTTTCACGGACCTCTAGTTCATGCCTCCACCGCTCCAGTTCCAGGCCGGATAGCCAGTGTGAGGGCCCCCCCAGATGGAGACCGAGTTCAAGGCTTGCTACTTCAGCTCCCCCACCAATCTCCACACAGAGGTGTCGGGAGGCACCACAGACAGGCCACGGTTCTGGGCCGCGATGACATGACAGCTTCCCGTGCAGCAAAGGGGGAGAAGGCCAGCCCGGCCCAAGGGCTGTGTCCCAGCAATGGTCCAAGGTGTTTCCACTCCCCCTGTTTGATGGGGCTGCCTGGTAGTTGCTCTGGCACTTCACGTGTCCCCCAATAGCCAGACACCTCCCTCCCGACTGCAGCAATATCGCACCACGTGAGTAAGGGGCCAAGCCCCTGAATCCTGCAGCACAGGGGTTAACGTGCAGCCCTTCCATGTGAACACAG
This sequence comes from Triturus cristatus, assembly GCF_964204655.1. NCBI lineage: Eukaryota > Metazoa > Chordata > Amphibia > Caudata > Salamandridae > Triturus > Triturus cristatus. The sequence goes on along the minus strand of NC_140589.1, from coordinate 1,176,129,995 downwards.
ATGTTTGCCAGTGGAGGGTAGGTGGCAGGGCTGGCCACCGATCAAGTTCCTGCACTGCACCAGACCTGGGCCCGATATGAGCCCCGCACTCATGCAATCACAATGCTGTAGTCCTCCGTGTGGGGGGACACCCGCACCTTGTTGTCGCTTGGCGCGGCCCCCAGGATCACCCAATCAGGTGGGCACAGATAGTTCTAGTCACTAGCATGGGACCCCCTGTGCTCCTCGCGGGCGCACCACAAAGTGAGGGAGGAGGAGGATGAAGCGAGTTCAGCACATACCCTCAAGCACCGGCGGGTCCAGGCCCAACACAGCCCCTGGGCCCCACCGACGTGGTGCTCTGCCCTCCCACTCCTCACCTCAGCAGGGTTCTTGGTCACTGGGCCTTCAATCGGCTGCCCTGATCCTCTCTGTTGTACCGACTTTGGCGGCTGCGGTTGCAGTATGAGGGTACGCTTCTTGTATGGGGCCCCACCTTGATGAGAGGCCCAGTCCCTCGAGTCCAGCCACACGGGGGTCAGCATGTACGCATACGGTTGGGGGGGGGCAGCCACTCTGTGTAACATCTGGGTGCCGTCCCCCAGGAGCGCCCTGTTGAGCAGGCACAGATGGCTCCAGTCATCAGTGCAGGGTTTGCAGCCTTCCCACTGCCCCACGGCTCCCCACGAAGGTAAGGTGTGTGCTGCTTCAGCAATTCGGGCAGTCTCCATCGGAGCCCAACCGTGCAGGTGTTACCAGGCTAACATTACAAAGGGAGGGAGAAAGGATTGAAGGCGGGCAGGGAGAGGTCCACGTTGATGTTTGAACACCGGCAGGTCTAGGCCCGACCTGGCCCCCAGACCCTGCCGGCATGATGCTCCACCCTCCTGCTCCTCACCTCTGCAGGATTCCTGGCCTCCGGTTCCCCGTTTGGCTGTCCTGAACTTGCAGCTGGGTCAGAGTCGGCGGCCACATGAGAGAGGCATGCTGCTCACACGAAGCCCTTCCGTCTTCATCAGCAGGTCATCTCATTGCGGAGCCCCAGGTCCACGTCTGGGAATCATAGTGCTTCTTACATTTTTGTCTAGCTTTTATCAATCTAAAGTCCGTCGTTGTGAAGTAATGTATTAGATGCATTTCCGTAGCGTAAATGAAATCACGCTGTAAAGTCATTGTCTTCTCCCTCCTTAGTTTATATAAGTAGGCTTTTAACGGAGATTGCCTCCCCTCTGATAAAGGCCTTGCATGACTCTGAAATGGAAATGTTGGTCCAATATTCCTATCTAAAAACTCAGTGAGATTAGACTGCATAATCGCGGCCCATCCAGCATCGGTTAATAATGTCTTGTCTAATGTCCACCCTGGACGCTAGGTCTGATTAGTGTTGACCCCAATCTCCGTCACTGGGACGGAGTGGTCAGAAAATGGGTTTCCGAAGATAAAAGACTTCCAGCTAGTCCATTGGTAGGGGATTAAAAAGAAATCTATCCATGAGGCTGATTTAATCCTCTTAGAAAAGAAAATATACTCCTATGCCTGTGGATACTGAGCTCTACAGTGTTTGAGTAACACTAAGGGCCTGATTACAATGACGGTGGGCCTGCCACCGAGAGCCCGTCGGCGGCGGTACCACCGCCATCATTATAATGTTTTCTGCCTATCACATTAGGAAGGCATGGGGATGGGTGGCGGTCGCTGAGACCAACTGCCACGGATCAGACGGGCTCAAGGAGCCCATCGGAAAGAGTTGTATTCCCTACAATGGTGGCTGCGCCTGCCATGCACCGCCGTAGGGATTACAATGCCCCTTTCTGTCTGACGTTTCATGGCCGTCAACCCAACATTAAAAGGCAGGCAGGAAGAGACTTCTGGGGCCATTAGCAGGCCCCCTTACCCTTGGCCCTCAGCTGTGCCTGACACGTATTGCAGGGATATGTGTAGTGTCCCATTTTTGTACTGCGGCATGTGCTGCAGCCAGCAGCACCCTCAGCAATACAAAATATAGGCATTGTGACCACCGTGGTGGCAGTCGCATCCTAATGCCTATAGCAGGACTTCCGACAGCCTGTCAGGCGATCCCATTTACCAAATCAGCCCTTAAGTCTTGACCCATTCTGGCCAAAAACATGGAGGCTCTGGGTTTGTTTTTGGCTTTATTCTTACAAAATGAATGTAATGTAATAGTCTGCATGATATTGAAAACACCTCGCATCACCGAGAGGCCAGGAAGCAGACGCAGCTCATTCTCAAGATCCTCGAGGGCAGATGTATCATCCTCTATTGGGCCATAAAACATAACCATCTGGAGGACCTGATTATCAATTTTTACACTTACTATTATCCACCTTGCCTTGGGGGCTCCAATGACTTGATAGACTCCCCCAAGAAATGACTTGAGAACATGACCACCACATCCCTGACTGCTGCTCCTGCTGATGCATAGAAAGCTTTGGCGATAAAATCTGGAATCCTAGGAGGAATGGATAGTAACTTAAGGTGGGTTTCCTGAAGTACTAGTATTTGAACCTGAGCTGACATAAGCCTCTGAAGCGTGGATTTAAGCTTGATCTGATTACCAGCTCCATTGATATTACATCAAGCTTTCCTAATAAACCGCCTGTCTGTCATTAGGATTTAAGAAGTTGTTAAATCCCCTTACCTGTCATCTTTTTTTAAGACCTTGCCTCCCGACCCCCTTTAATGCAAATAGCGCCCAATGGGCCTCTTAACATTTTCAGGTTCAAAGGCCCTCAAAAATATTGATCCTTATCTTTTCTATCTGTGATTGATTTATATTGTATCCCTTCTATGCCCTGTGGACCCCAATACTACCTCCTTGCCACACCTAGAGCCATACCCATCATGCCCTCTCTTTTAACCCACACCCCATCCCTCAACCTATCCCCCTCCCCCCCAGGTGAGCAACTTGGCTATGGTACTCTCTGGGCTCTGGCCTTGGTACACTGCCATACTAAATCTACCTTGGGTTCAGTCCTCTTCTGTAGAGATTCTATTAGGCTTATTTTAGGACAGAAAGAAAAAATCTCTGCAGGGTAGTACTTCGTCTATTCTAGCATAACTCCAAACCTTCAAACACTTTACCTCTCAAAATTGCTACCTCCGCATCCCCTCATCCTTGATTGAATGTAGAAATTCCTGTGCCCGGTCAACTGACTGAAATATATAAGACCAGCCCGTAAAAAGTTATTTAAGCTTAGATTTCTGCATAATGCCTGCTATAGCCCCCAGACTCTTATGGTCATCGATTAGTACAAAGAATTCTCGATGTATCCGTGCAGCAAATATCAACATGTTAGAGTATATGAGTAAGGTGAAGTTATCCGAAGTAGAAAATGATGTATTTTTAATTGCCTGTGACCGAATCTGCTCTTTTATCTGAATATCGCCAAAATTAATCAAGATTGTGTGGGGGTACTTAGCGTTTGTGGGCCGAACTGCCAAAACCTGAAAGGATATGTTTTGTCATGGAAGAGTAAGGAGCAGGTCAGGGCCATTTAAACGATTAGGAACATGAAGTACGAAGTAGAGAGTCCGAGTCCATCTGAAATTCAGATTTATTATCTAAAATAGGTGAGAGGTCTGCAAGTTCATAAACGATCTGTGAGTGGCCCTTGAAAGTTATCCTGAATCTTGAAGGGCCAGAGAAAGAATATAGGATTCCCATATCAGTAAGCCTTTTACGCAGATTTCCATAGATTACAGTATCTCTGGCAAAGTCCTGCAAAATTGAAATTTTGTGACCGTCCCATTGAATCGTCTTAATCTTCCTCATTCGTGCTAGAATTTGATCTGTGTGTTGGTGTTCCAATGGCTTGAAGATCAGTTGTCTTATGGATGACATATTTTTAGGTTTAAAAGTTTGAACTCTGTGAGCTCGTTCCATTTCAAAGTATTTTTTGAAGGAGAGTTGCAGAACACTTGGGATCCAAGAAATCAAGAAGCCAATCACTGAATGAGCAGAATTCGCAAACCCCTCTGGCATTCCACAGATACGGCGATTACTTCTCCGGTTATGATTTTCCTGTTCTGTTAGACCTCTCCTTAAATAAGAAAAGAGTGTTCCAGATTTTGAATGTGCTTAGCTTGCTTCTTCATGTAATCTTCCACATTACTTATTCTTGTCTCACAATAGACACACGTATTAAAAGTTCTTTAAAGCCATTATGAATCCCTGCCACTTCCACCTGAAGTAGATCCGTATTGGTTTTGGTGCTTTGAGCTATGTCATGTAACATGTTGAGCTTAAGTAAAATAGCCTCTAAAGTTAAAGCAGAGTCAGGACTTCCTTTAACCGGAGCTTCTGAGATAGGTGAAGAGTCTTTGGAGTCTCTGTCTTTAATGTTACCATACGTACATTCCGCCATTGGGTACATTTGGGTGGACGATAGAAATGTACATTGAAATTAGAATCAAGATATGCCAGCTACTGTAAACAAATAGCTCAAAGAATGAGGTTTAGGAATGGAAAATTCCAAGTTACTCATGTACCGTAATGACCAATGCCAGGTATCCTTAATATGTTCTCAGAGGAGCAGGCAAAGCAATATGAGTGAACCACTGAGCCACTGAAACCAGGAGAAGCAATCTGGCTGCTAAGCGTAAAAATTAGAAAACTCCATCTACACACTGCAAATCGCTTGCTGAGGTATCAAACATGTAATAGGGGGATGGGTAAAACAGAGCATGTTAAACAGTGACCACCAGATTATAGAAGACAGTGAGAAATGACAGCACACTCCAAAGCAGCGCTGGAATTAATCACGAAGAGAGAAGCGCCAATGCCGCCACTTTGAGTGAAGAATTTCCGGAAATTTCATTGGTTATTGGGAAAAACGTATCCCCAAACAGATAGCAGAAAAACCAGCAACCTCTGAGTAGTAATCGATAAGTATTAAGCGCTGAATATGCATCTCAATGACAAGCCTAAGTTCTGTCAGTCAGAGCTGCACGTCTCAACGAGGTTTCTCTCAGCGGCCACCATTTTCGAACCTCCATTGAGGAAAAGATCAAGGGGCATATGTACAAATCCCTTCGCCGCCACAGCGTCACTTTTACCAATGTTGTGGTGGCGATAGTGGCTGTACTTTATGTACAAGGCAACCTTAAGCCACTGCGGGAGCCAGCAATGCTTTTGGGCAGAGAGAGCTGCTAACATGCAGCTTCCTCTGCTCAAAAGCAATTCTGCTTCGCATCGAGGGGATTTTCCATGCTCTCGCTTTCCTGAAGGCAAGCAGTGTTTGCTATGGTCATGCCATAGCAAACTGCAATGTCCTGGGTGTGGGCAACCTGGGACATTGCTGGAGCCGGCCCTGGGGTTGGCAGGCCCCATATCCTTTCTTCTTTGTTGCCCTGGGAAAGTGGTGGTCCCCGGGGCCAGGGGTCTGCAATGGACTACTGCATTTAATCAATATTTGCCCCGTGAGGTGGTGGTCCCCAGGGAAGTGTAGAGGGGTTTGAGCCACCCGCACTTTATTTTTTACGGTGGGGGTCCCTGGGCTGCGGGGGGCCATGTGGCCCCCCATTTTGTATGAATATAGCCATGGGGAAGGTCTCCCATGCCTTTTTTTAAAAATAAACCCCCAGGGAGGTGGCGGCTGGGGGGGCCACCTTGGCCCCTGCATTTAATGAATATACATACATTTAAATGGTCCTAAATGACCCAATGTTACAACTACATACAACTCATTCAAAGATTCCGTTTAAAAAAAAAAAAAAAAAAAATGTGTTTACATTTATTGTGTACAAAACATATGTTTCATCATATTTAAAAACAATCCCTATGATAGTCCCTTCTTTGGACTATTACAAACATTTGATCCACAACATCAATACAAAAAAGTGAATTGGGAGTGAAAGGAGAAGACCGGCAAACAGAATTTAAATTATTGCACAAATATTCATGCAATCAATAACACCCCGTTATGAACCCGCGCAACAGAGAAAACACAACATAAAAAGACAATACACTTTGTCATATATTGCACATCATCTAAACAACAATTTTGATCATTCTACTCATGAGATATCTAATCCATTTATCTCTACAAGTTAGTACCAGTCCGTTCGATCGTGCTTTTCTATGCGTCGACGCGTTTCGATGGGTTTGCTTTTATGCCACAATCTTTATCAAGACCATTGATGAGGGTTTTCTCAATCTCAATGTTCAATCCTTTATACGATCTTGCTTTTTCTTTCCTTTGTCTCACTCGATACGAGTCTGTTATCACTTCTTCAATTAAAAATAGTGAGCCTTCCAAACTTTCTGCGTGTTTCTGCAATCTTTAGGTTAATGCCGTTCTCATACGTGTATTATTTGCTATTTTTGCCAAAAACGCAGGGGGTATGGGGTCTGTGGCGATCCTCCCTGTTTCTTTAACCGCCTTATCTTTGTGGCGTGCAGCTTGTTGTGTGAATACGTAAGTATTTCACATCGAAGAAATCCCCCTATGTTTTTGGCAAAAATAGCAAATAATACACGTATGAGAACGGCATTAACCTAAAGATTGCAGAAACATGCAGAAAGTTTGGAAGGCTCACTATTTTTTTTTTTTTTTTTTTTTTAAACGGAATCTTTGAATGAGTTGTATGTAGTTGTAACATTGGGTCATTTAGGACCATTTAAATGTATATGGATCCAAGGGACTGCTAGTTGATACTTGTTAAGAGTACCCTATTCCCTTGAGCATTACAAGGGGTCTCTCTCTTTACTTTTTATATATTTAATGAATATACTCCCAAAGAGGAGGCAGGACCCGGAGCTGCAGGGGGCCTGCCTGTCCCCCTCATTTAATGAACATAACCCTGGGGAGGTGATGGTCCCCGGGGCTACGGGGTCCCGCATATATTTAGATCATTGCCCCCGGGACCTGGCTCACCTGTGGGCTTAAAGAAAACAAAGTGCGGAAGTCCGCACTTGATTTTTTCAAAAAACTTTTAGCGGGATTCACGGGAAAAGAGAGTGAGAGGGACTACAATTGCCTTATCAAGTTCTAGGCCTTCAAAAGCGTTGGCACATAATTCAGGTGGAAAAGCTTTGAAAAGTCATGGGATACAAAAATGGCCAGATATCTCACTGAGCCTGGCTTGCAAGCTTGAGCCTTTATATCTATAGGGAGTACTTGGTCCGAGCAGTTGAATACAGTTACTTCAGACTTTGTATGATAATTTCTGTAGCCCCCTAGGTCTGAAAATGTTTTCTTCTTTCTAAATGTTCTTGCGATATTTTGTTTTTCCACTGCCAAGTTAATAATTTAATCATCAGCGAACAATTTGAACTTGGGAACCCCTGACAATGGTGCATTAATTTGAGAATCCTGGAGCAGAAGTGAGGCTAGTGGTTCAATAAACAGTGCAAACAACACCGGAGACATGGGATAGCCATGGCTAGTGCGATGTCTAATTTCAAGTGATCCTGCCATGTGGGAATTTACTACGCTTTTTGTCTCTTCTTTGCTATAGTATACATTTTGCAGGATCTTCACCAATTTGGGGGGAAATTTAAGCCTAAGTAGAATAGCAAAATGAATGTCCCACTGGACTAGATCAAAGGCTTTTTCTTTGTCGATCATGATAATTACCGCTTCTGTGTCGTTATTTGAAAAAATCGATGGCCTGAATTTGCAAATTTACTATTATTTGCTATGGTTCTCCTCGACAGAAAGCCACATTGAACTCTATCCACCACTTCTTTCTCTAGGGTAGTTATTCCAGAGGCTATAATTTTAGTAAACAATTTATAATCATTATTCAGCAAGCTAATGGGGCGATATGAGCCTGACTTGTCAGTCGACTTACCCTTTTTCAAGAATCTCCCTATTACAGCTTCAGAGAATGACTTGGGGATCGGATATCGCTCCAACATTTCATTGAATAGTTGAACCAGCAGTCTCGTTATTTTAGTCATGAATGTTTTGTAACGCTCAGGTGGCAATTAATCACTCCCACAAGCTTTCCAATTGGGAGATATTTTAATGGTTTCTTCCAACATAACCAGAGAAAATGCCTTGGCCTGCTGGTCTCTGCTAAGCATGTGTATATCTATTGCTCTGAGGTATTCACCAATCATTTCTGTAGAGGTATGGGATGGAGATGTGTATAGTTGTTTTTATTTTGCTTACGAAATACCCCATATATTTCTGCCATTTAATTTGCCATCTGACCGCTTTCCTCATAATACATTGATTTAACGGTGGCATTGTTGCATCTCTTTTTGTCTGACCATGCCAAAAATCTCCCAGCATTCTCGCCATCCTCATTTTTTTGTTTAAATCTGTTAATTGTATTTTTCTTTATACAATTTATTGGCTCAATCAACAATTTTTCACGATGTTACAGCAACAATGTCCACATTACATTTTAATGGGGGGGAGGATGCAATGCTTTGTCATCGGGAAAAAATGCAGTGGTACACATATGGGACACAAGTACAGTACCTTGTTTCTTGATCAGATGGAGAGTTCTGTAATATTGCCACCCCCCTACAGGCCAATAATACTACTGATCCAGGGATGGATGTATATGGTTTATCCGGTTGCTATATTGTAAGCTGGAACATCGCTGGAATTAGATCAAAAGCTGAGAGTCTAGGGTGGTTTGAATTTTTAAATCTCTTTGACATAATTTGCCTACAGGAAACATGGTGCACCGATTTTAAAGGCTTTAGTGGTTTTAACTCATATCAGTTACCTGCACTGGGGTCGGTATCAGGAAGAGCAAAGGGGGGCTTACTTGTTTTGATCTCAGTTAAAGCCCCCTTGTCAGTTATCAAATATATCCCAGTTGGGACCAACTCCCAAATCTTATGGCTGCATATAAATGGAGGCAGAAATATCCTTTTAATTAATTTTTATAACAATTTTTTTATAGATTCTAGGGACCAGCCTGTTAAAGATCTTTCCAATGCATTGGAGGATCTCCTTAGGGATACCAATGAAGTCTTTGATTTGCTTATGGCTGGGGATTTTAATATCACTACCTGCCCCTTCTCAGAGGCCAATGTCTGTGGGCTGGTGGATGGTCACGAGGATGGGTTTCTTCACTTTCCACATAATTACTATGGAGATGCCTTAAATAAGTTCCTCGCATCATATAATATGTATATTATGGAAAACGAAAAAAACGCTAAGGGGGAGATTTGCCCTACCTTTATAGGTCAGGGTTCGAACTCAGTTATAGATTGTATCTGTATTTCCCCGGGCCTAGAGGCCTGGATTATGGCCCCTAAAATAATAGATATCCAACTTAGTGACCATAATTGCCTGGTAGTAAAGGCCATGCTGTGGGAAAATGTTGATGCACATACCCCGGCCCGTATTATTAATTGTATTGAGGCCGAGCGCCCCAACGGCACAAGACTCAGATGGAAGGGAGACAAGGCCGACATTACGTCGGATTCTATTATATCCAGCTGCCTGGCAGATATTATTATGATCCTAGAAGGTAAAATTGGTACTTTTTGCTCTATTGAGCATTTTATTAGTATTAATGCGGTCATCAACTCTAAATTTACATGTACACGTAAACATAAGGAGGATAGACTACGGGGATGGTTTAATTCTACCTGCACCCTGGCTTTGAGGCAGTTGAAATCTGCCCTATCTGCTAAACCTAGAGATAAGGGTCTGGTTGTAGATTTAAGAGGCAGATATAAAGAAACCCTTAACCAGAGGAAAATAGAACTTCGTCAGGAGGCATGGGACAATTTGACTAAGGCAGCCGAATTGAATAATTGTTCCTTGTTCTGGAAAACTGTTAATTCCCCATTTCTTAAAAATGATAACACTCCGGAACTAACCTCCAACGTATTACAGACAGAATGGGTTTCGCATTTCTCTAAAATCTTTCAATCAGATGGTGCTTCTAATGTTATAGAGAATAGATGGCCGCATATCCCTTTAGATTTTACGGTACAAGAGGTTTTAGTTAGTATATGGGACAGCAAAGGGGGGAAAGCACAAGGCCCAGATGGGGTACCAATTGATGTGTACAAATTGGTCCCAGAAATATGGGGGCCTCTGCTTACTAATATTTTTAATGCAGCAGCTAGTAGTGAAATGCCCCCGACCTGGGAAGAATCTATTTTAGTCCCAATTTTTAAGAAGGGTAATCGTGGGGAAGCCAAAAACTATCGACCAATTTCCCTGCTAGATTCCTCGGTAAAAGTTATGAGCCGAGTGCTCTTGGTAAGATTGGAGGAATCATTTCTGTAGAGGTATGGGATGGAGATGTGTATAGTTGTTTTTATTTTGCTTACGAAATACCCCATATATTTCTACCATTTAATTTGCCATCTGACCGCTTTCCTCATAATACATTGATTTAACGGTGGCATTGTTGCATCTCTTTTTGTCTGACCATGCCAAAAATCTCCCAGCATTCTCGCCATCCTCATTTTTTTGTTTAAATCTGTTAATTGTATTTTTCTTTATACAATTTATTGGCTCAATCAACAATTTTTCACGATGTTACAGCAACAATGTCCACATTACATTTTAATGGGGGGGAGGATGCAATGCTTTGTCATCGGGAAAAAATGCAGTGGTACACATATGGGACACAGATCGGCATACGGGGTGCCATAAATCACAAGAAAACCCAGCTTGTAATGCCAGAAGTAGAAAGTCTGTGTCTTAAAAGAACTGTGATAATAACAATGATGATAATAAACAATCAGGCCCTTGGGGCTTATCCCCCCCAGCGTGCATTGATATGCGTTCACTGCATTTGACATTCTGACGGGTACATCTCAAACAAAGGACGCATGGATGGCTGTTGCAGCTGTTGAATAGCAGGGGAATTGAGTGGCTATCCCAGCTACATAATAATTGTATGTGATAGGCAGGGCACGGTTAGATGTTTAGCGGTGTGTGTCCTGTGCCTTGCTGCTGCGCACAAGAAGAGGGGACGCTTGCCCGTGTGGTGCGTTCTCGCTTTTCTCTTATGTCACCACTGTTGGGAGTGTTAGGTGGCAGGGATATCGGGAGGAATTACGAACAACTGGGTGGGGTTATGGGTGTGCGGGACACCTCTGAGCAACTTAAGTGCAAATTATAACGACACAGTAGTGTTTGAGGGGTGGCTTGCGTGCTTCGGGGGGCATGAAGGTGCTGCATTCTAGATGGGTTGGCATACTCCTATACAGGTGCAGCACATGGGTATCACGCGTGTCATCTGATGTGTCAGGTTGCATGTGAGGGGCTCCGCTGCTAATCGCGTGCTATTGGGCATGCTTCGGGCTCTGGGGCCTCACCACTGCTCAAGAGTTCCCTCAATATTGCGTCACAGTTTTCTGTGATTGGGGTCTTACGGAGGCCTATTATGTACTCCATACACAATGCTGCACTCTCTCCTGTGGCCCAGATCTGCAGCGAGTGCTCCCAAGCCCGCACAGCCGGGGGTTCTGCCGAGCACCAGCATTTCGTGATCAGTCTCTTTGCAGTAATCAACCCCAGCGCTATAAACCAGGAAGTGACTCGTAAACGTTTAGTGCTTGCATACAGGTGCAGGGTGCAGGCCTCCCAGTTTAGGGTATTGCTCGGTCTGTATAGCAACCTAGTGCTGACACTACTGAATCCCAATCCTCCCCCCGCCTAGGGCAACTCCACAGCATGCGCAGTAAGTCTGCATCGATGTCCTGACAGCAGGCGATGGTCGCTCTGATATAGAATTTGTTAATTTGCACTGGTGTGAGGAATGCCCTCTGTGTAATGAAGTATTGTATAAGACGGAACCGCATGTTGCGAGTGACGCCTCTCTGGCCCTCCAGTACCCTGTTCCACTCGACATCTGTGAAAGGACGTTAGAGATCCTCCTCCCAGTGTGTGCGTAGGAAGAGTAATGGCGTTGCTGTGTGAGACCTATGAGGCTGTAAACCACTTTATGAGTGTCCCCAGATACCGGAAGGTTTAAGTCCTCCATTCAATGCATGTGCCATTAAGAACATACTGCGGGTTGGGGGAGGCTGTGTCAAATGAGTAGACGCAGGATTTGGCCGCATTAACCACGATCCCCGACACCGCACCTAATACTATTAAAATGTGTTCTACTTCTCCTGGGACAGATTGTGTATCTCTTGGATATAGGAGGAGGTCATCTGCATACAACAAGATGATGTGTATATTATCACCCTGAGGAATCCCCCAGCCTGCACCCTTCACCTAAAACATTGCCACCAGTGGCTCCACTGAAAGCAGGAACAGTAACGGAGACAAAGGACAGCCTAGTCTGGTACCCCTCCGTACTTTGATTGGGACTGACATAAATGGGCCTGTTCTTACCCTCACCAGCGGGTTGTCGTACAGTAAACGGACCATCTTGATAAAGGCCTCCCAAGCCCGTAAAGTGGCAGCACTGCAAATAGGAAGTCCCATTCTAGGGTGTTGAATTACTTTTTCTAAATTGAAGATCAAGCATCCCGCATGAGGCCATTGCCTTAGTGCTTATTCGGAACCCTTAAGAATCGGCGAAGTTTGAGAGAGGTACTGCGTGTTGGGTTGAATCCATTTTGGTCTTCATGCACAAGTGATTGAATTAGGGGTGCCAGCTGGTTCGCTAACAGTTTTGCAAGTATTTTATAATCTGTGTTGAACAGAGCTAGTGGTCTATATGAGCCTAGTTCAATAGATTCTCGGTCCGGTTGAAGCAGCAAAACTAACCATGCTTCATTTCATGAAGGTGGGAGGGAAGAGTTGTTTATTGCTGTGGCATAGACCGTCTGGAGATGTGGTGCCAGTATTGTTGCATAAGCCTTATAGAATTCAGATGGTAGCCCATACGGGCCTGGGGTTTTACCAGTTACTGATGCCGATATGGCTTCCCTGATTTCTTCTTGCTCAAACAGGAGCACCCAGCGCTGCTTCGGCGTGATAGCTTGCAGTTGGACTGACGAGAGCAATGCACGCGATCTGGCATGATCTAGCAGGGCTGTGGCTATTCAGGGCTGCGCAATGTTTGGTCATCATCTCATGTATCTCGTGTTGGGTGTATACTGCGGGCCGCTTGCAGGGCATATGGCATGTATAGGGTGCCTGGGCTGCTCCTGCAGTAGCAGCCAAGCCAACAATTGGTCGGGCCTATCCGACAGTATGTGTGTACATGCCGAGTGTGATTTGTAGTTGAGACAATGCAGCCTTTCAAGAAGACTAATGTGTTTGCTTTGCTTCTTGCGCAGTTGTTGTGGGTCCCCTGCACCTAATGCCACTTGGGCCTTAGACGGTAGGAGGTCCTGTTCTAGCTTCCCTATCTCTCAGGTGAGTTGCTAGCACATATTGCAGACCAGACCCATACTACGCCCTCTGACGACTACCATATATGCCTCCCACTCCGAGGGGACGCTATGTGTGGATCCATTGTTGTCCTCGAAGTATTGTGTGGTGGAGATTTCTAACAAGGTGCGGAACGTGGGATCATCCAGTGCCACCGGCTGGAGATGCCAGGTAGGGACTGGTGGGGGGCCAGCCTCCCAGGTCAGCTGCAATATCTGGGGGTTATGATTGGAGTGTGTGTAGCCAAGGTAATCAATGGTTTTAATGAGTGGTAGTAGTGAGGAGAAGCCAACAATCCGATCCAATTGTATGTGTAGGCTGTGCAAGTGGAGTAGAATGAGTCTATGCAGGTGTCTGGGTATCGAGCTCACCAAATGTCCATCAAAGACCAATGCATGACCCAGTCGCGCAGGGCCTGAGCGTTAGAGGCGGTGGGGTGCACGTCAGCAGAGGGAAGAGCGGTTCAAGAAGGTGTTAAGCACTGAATCTCAGCACCCTCCCGGCAGCCACAGGATCTCAGCCCAAGGGGCAGATACGTGGTGAGTTTTTGCAGGAAAGCCGGCTGCTCCACGTTCAGAGCATATATGGATCCCATTAGAGTAGACGGCCTCTTTAGCCTGCCTCAATTGTCACCTCCTCCGCTATGATTGGATTTACGGTTCGGGCCCAAACTACTAACCCCCTTGCATGAGCTGAAAAATTTGTGCTGAACACTTGTCCGCACCATCTCCTATGAAGTTTAGTGGCCTCCAACTGCGTGATATGTGTTTCTTTCAGCAGCGCTATATTAGCAGCTCTATGCTGTAAATACAAATGTATGGCATAATCCTTAGATGGAGTGTGGATGCCACTTACATTCCATGTGATGACATTGATGTGCGCCATACCTGAGTGTGCAATGTCCAAATGGGGTTCTCCACCCTCTGCAGGTGCGACAGCCAATTGGCGTAGAGAGTGTGTGGATGTTCCGCCCCATGTGGAATATAATGCAGAATAAGGTGTAAGAGCGGGAGTGGGGGGAAAATAGTAAAATTTGAAAAACTTCAGTAGAGTGGAACCCCAACGGGGCCTTACCAAACCATATTGCAAATACATTCTGCTTCAAACAGTGTCAGTTCAAGTTGAGGCAGCAGTGTGCGGTGGTGGCATCATCACTGTGCCCTTGTGAGCTGCCGCTGATATGACCCCATCTAGAGGTCAGCAGATTTCGAGGAAGTTTACAACTTGCCAGAGTGGTGCAGCGTGGCGGTTCAACGCAGTAGGTTGCTGTCTGATGTGCAGTTCCGTCTGGTCTGCACACAGCCTGCTGGGCAAGGGTTTTGAGGGTCGACTACTCTTTACTCCATTGTGGCGGGGGAGGTAGGATGATGGCAGGGTGTCTGCTGAAGCTTCAACTGTTAGATGATATCTTTAGAACTTTGTTGTGTCACCACCGGGGGGTGGGGAGAGTCAGGTCCTACCGACCACGACTGGAGCTGCACCTCCTCAGCCATGGATTGAATAGATTCAGTGTCCGGGTCTGAACTGTGGGATGGGTCACCCAGTGTTGCCGCTACCTGTAGGGCCCCTACTACACTCCGTGATAATTTGGTCCAGGTTGGGAGGTGTGATCTGCGTGGCTAGCGGTGATGCTGCCGGGTGCTTGCTACGATTCCGGCGTCTTCTATCCTGTTGCTCCTTCGCCGTGGCTTCAGGCTCCAGGTGTCCGGAGGATAGCCCTAGTTCAGGTGTCTGCAGGGGATTCAAAGAAAAGTGTGGTGCCTTCTGCCGCCACGCGGAGGTGGGCGGGGAACAGGAGGGAGTAACGTATGTTTAGCTCCTGAAGGCGTTTTTTCACCGACTGGAAAGAGCTTCTGTGTCGTTGAACCAGCGCAGTGTAGTACGGGAAGAAAATTACATGGGCATTGTCTGCTGTTGAGTCTGAGGTCTTCCGAGTCTCCCGCAGTATAGCGTCCCCATCTCTGATATTAAGGAGCGGAATCCGGAAAGACCTCCGGGCTGGAACTTGATGTGCACATTCAACAACGAACTGGGGGGACAGTGCTCCTTCCGGCATAATAGTCCTTATCCATTGCTCTTCAAATGATACAGAGTGCCGACCCTCTGAGTCCTCCGACAAGCACACCACCCGTACATTGTTGTACCACAACCGGCCCTCTGCATCATCCAGTTGCTCCTTGAGTTTCTGAATCCTGGCCATGAAGTCAAGCACTTTAGACGTGTTCGAGCTAGTAGTTGAGCACAGCTCAATGATGGCTGTCTCCTGAGCCTGCACCATGTCAGTCAGCTTCTTATGGTCCACGTGCAGCAGTGTGAAGTCTATGGCCAATTTGTGAATCTTTGCCCCTAAGGTGTAGCGGGTAACCCTGGTCGTAGTTCGCGTAGTAGCGCTACGCGTAGCTACGCGAAGTGCACTTCGCGAGATACGCGTAGCACTACGCGAACTGCGTAGTACGCTGTTCGCGATGATTGCACACTGCCAGATGCTTCTCCGCACTGTGCAGTCATTGCAAACGGCATCTTGCACAGTGCAAGCGGCCGTTTTCTGCCGCTCGAGTAGATTTTTACTCGAGCTGCAGCTTTCTCAATGCGGACTGGTAGTTTCTCATCGCGTGCGGTCACGAGCATACGTGACCACTCGCAATGAGAATCCTGACCTCCCCGAATTTGAGAATCTCGCCGGGAGGTTTATTTTCCACGCTCGTGATCGGCAACTTGATGTTGCTGATCGCGAACGATGAAAATTCTCACCGGGATGTCATTTTGCTTGCTCACGGTCACCAACTTGACGTTGAGGACAGCGAGTGAGCAAAAAATGGCAACTAAGCTACGCCACGCTACGCGATTTTGCACTGTGCTACGTGCAATTTGCATAGCGCGAAGTAGCACAAACTACGCAAACTTCACGAGCGTAGCGTAGTTGTCCACCCAGGGTTAACAGCGGGTAGTTTCAATCATTGTACCTAACTTCTCCACAGTGTTCAGTACCTTGTCCATCTTTGCAGACAGTGATCGATGTTGGGTGTTGGTGGTCTGTGCCGCTTGCGGCTGCTGTGGCCCCCCCGAGCTTGAGCACACGGGCACCTTGAGAGATGTGGATAGCAGTAGGCCCAGCTGCTGGGCTGTCGGCATATGCTCTCTGAGTATGAATCTTCGAAGGGTGCTCCACGGGTGTATGATTTTCACGGATCTCTAGTTAATGCCTCCACCGCTCCAGTAGCAGGCCGGATAGCCAGTGTGAGGGCCCCCCCAAATGGAGTCCGAGTTCAAGGCTTGCTACTTCAGCTCCCTCACCAATCTCCACACAGAGGTGTCGGGAGGCACCACAGACAGGCCATGGTTCTGGGCCGCCACAACATGACAGCTTTCCGTGCAGCAAAGGGGGAGAAGGCCAGCGCGGCCCAAGGACTGTGTCCCAGCAATGGTCCAAGGTGTTTCCACTCCCCCTGTTTGATGGGGCTGCCTGGTAGTTGCCCTGGCACTTCACATGTCCCCCACCAGCCAGACACCTCCCTCCCAACTGCAGCAATATTGCACCACGTGAGTAAGGGGCCTAGCCCCTGAGTCCTACATCACAGGGGTTGGCGTGCAGCCCTTCCATGTGAACACGGATGCTTGCCAGTGGAGGGGAGGTGGCAGGGCTGGCCATCGATCAAGTTCCAGCACTACACCAGACCTGGGCCCAATATGAGCCCCGCACTCACTCAATCACAATGCTGCAGTCCTCCGTGTGGTGGGACACCCGCACCTTGTTGTCTCTTGGCGCAACCCCCAGGATCACCCAATCAGGTGGGCACAGATAGTTCCAGTCACTAGCATGGGGCTGCAGACCTTCTGTGCTCCTCGTGGGCACACCACAAAGGGAGGGAGGAGGAGGATGAAGCGAGTTCATCACATACCCTCAAGCACCAGCGGGTTTAGGCCCAACACAGCCCCGGGCCCCACCGACGTGGTGCTGTGCCCTCCCACTCCTCACCTCAGCACAGTTCTTGGTCTCTGGGCCTTCAATCTCCTGCCCTGATCCTCTCTGTTGTACCGGCTTCAGCGGCTGTGGTTGCAGTATGAGGGTACGCTTCTTGTATGGGGCCCCACCTTGATGAGAGGCCCAGCCCCTCGAGCCCAGCCACACGGGGGTCACCATGTACGCATGCGTTTGGGGGGGCAGCCACTCTGTGTAACATCTGGGTGCCGTCCTCAGGAGCACCCCATTGAGCAGGCACAGATGGCTCCAGTCATCAGTGCCTGGTCGCAGCCTTCCCACTGCCCCATGGCTCCCCACGAAGGTAAGGTGTGTGCTGCTTCAGTAATACGGGCAGTCTCCACCGGAGCCCAACCGTGCAGGTGTTACCGGGCTAACATTACAAAGGAAGGGAGGGAGGATTTGAGGCGGGCAGGGAGAGGTCTGCTTTGATGTTCAATCACCGGCAGGTCTAGGCCCGTCCCGGCCCCCAGGCACTGCCGGCATGATGCTCCACCCTCCTGCTCCTCACCTCTGCAGGATTCCTGGCCTCCGGTTCCCCGTTTGGCTGTCCTGAACTTGCAGCTGGGTCAGCGCCGGCAGCCACAGGAGAGAGGCATGCTGTTCACACGAGGCCCTTCCGTCTTTGTCACCAGGTCATCTCATTGCGGTGCCCCAGGTCAAAGTTGCGATGCCTCACACCAGGTATAGCACTCACGGCATTGCTTGCCTCGGCTTTTCCGCTCTATCTCTCCGGTTGTCCACCACTAGAGCACGGCAGAACTGAATACTACCACAATGGACGAGTAGTGGTGGCGAGGGGAGGCTGACGCGCTCACATGTTGTACAGAGATTCGCAGTGCGATGCCTTCTCTCCGCAGCTTTTTCACTCCACAGCGATGACATGGGTGTGCCCCTAGGCAATGCAGATGGAGTTGCCAGTGTGCCATTGGCGGATGCTGCCTCTGTTATGGGGATTCAGCAGGATGATCAGGGCATACAGCGTAGAAGTTCTAATGTGCGTCCACCATCTTGGCCATGCCCTGACCGCATGCTCGCTCTCCTCATATAGTGCTGGAAGCATATGCTGTGGTTAACTATCGTCTGGGAATCATAGTGCTTCTCACATTTTTGTCTAGCTTTTATCAATCTAAACTCTGTCGTTTTGAAGTAATGTATTAGATGCATTTCCGTAGCGTAAATAAAATCACGCTGTAAAGTCATTGTCTTCTCCCTCCTTAGTTTATATAAGTAGGCTTTAAAGGAAACTGCCTCCCCTCTGATAAAGGCCTTGCATGACTCTGAAATGGAAAATGTGGATGTTGGTCCAATATTCCTCTCTAAAAACTCAGTGAGATTAGCCTGCATAATCGCGGCCCATCCAGCATCGGTTAATAATGTCTTGTCTAATGTCCACCCGGGACGCTAGGTCTGATTAGTGTTCAGAAAATGGGTTTCCGAAGATAAAAGACTTCCCGCTAGTCCATTGGTAGGGGATTAAAAAGAAATCTATCCGTGAGGCTGAGTTAATCGTCTTAGAAAAGAAAATATACTCCGATGCCTGTGGATACTGAGCTCTACAGTGTTTGACTAACACTAAGGGCCTGATTACGATGACGGTGGGCCTGCCACCGAGAGCCCATCGGTGGCGGTCCCACCGCCATCATTATAATGTTTTCTGCCTATCACATTAGGACGGCATGGGGATGGGTGGCGGTCGCTGAGACCAACTGCCACGGATCAGACAGATTCAAGGAGCCCATCGGAAAGAGTTGTATTCCCTACAATGGTGGCTGCGCCTGCCATGCACCGCCGTAGGGATTACAAGGCCCCTTTCTGTGTGCCGTTTCATGGCCGTCAACCCAACATTAAAAGGCAGGTAGCAAGAGACTTTTGGGGCCATTAGCAGGCCTCCTTACCCTTGGCCCTCAGCTGTGCCTGCCACGTATTGCAAGGATATGTGTAGTGTCCCATTTTTGTAATGCGGCATGTGCTGCAGCCAGCAGCACCCTCAGCAATACAAAATATAGGCATTGTGACCGCCGTGGTGGCAGCCGCATCCTAATACCTATAGCAGGATCTCCGACAGCCTGTCAGGCGATCCCATTTACCAAATCAGCCCTTAAGTCTTGACCCATTCTGGCCAAAAACATGGAGGCTCTGGGTTTGTTTTTGGCTTTATTCTTACAAAATGAATGTAATGTAATAGTCTGCATGATATTGAAAACACCTCGCATCACCGCGAGGCCAGGAAGCAAATGTAGCTCATTCTCAAGATCCTCGAGGGCAGATGTATCATCCTCTATTGGGCCATAAAACATACCCATCTGGAGGACCTGATTATCAATTTTTACACTCACTCTTATCCACCTTGCCTTGGGGGCTCCAATGACGTGATAGACTCCCCCAAGAAATGACTTGAGAACATGACCACCACATCCCTGACTGCTGCTCCTGCTGATGCATAGAAAGCTTTGGAGATAAAATCTGGAATCCTAGGAGGAATGGATAGTAAATTAAGGTGGGTTTCCTGAAGCACTATTATTTGAACCTGAGCTGACATAAGCCTCTGAAGCGTGGATTTAAGCTTGATCTGATTACCAGCTCCATTGATATTACATCAAGCTTTCCTAATCAACCGCCTGTCTGTCATTAGGATTAAGAAGTTGTTAAATCCCCTTACCTGTCATCTTTTTTTAAGACCTTGCCTCCCGACCCCCTTTAATGCAAATAGCGCCCAAATGGGCCTCTTAACATGTTCAGGTTCAAAGGCCCCCCCAAAAAAAATCCTTATCTTTTCTATCTGTGATTGATTTATATTGTATCCCTTCTATGCCCTGTGGACCCCAATACTACCTCCTTGCCACACCTAGAGCCATACCCATCATGCCCTCTCTTTTAACCCACACCCCATCCCTCAACCTATCCCCCTCCCCCCAGGTGAGCAACTTGGCTATGGTACTCTCTGGGCTCTGGCCTTAGTACACTGCAATACTAAATCTACCTTGGGTTCAGTCCTCTTCTGTAGAGATTCTATTAGGCTTATTTTAGGACAGAAAGAGAAAAACTCTGCAGGGTAGTACTTCGCCTATTCTAGCATAACTCCAAACCTTCAAACGCTTTACCTCTCAAGATTGCTATCTCTGCACCCCCTCATCCTTGATTGAATGCAGAAATTCCTGTGCCCGGTCAACTGACTGAAATATATAAGACCAGCCCGTAAAAAGTTATTTAAGCTTAGATTTCTGCATAATGCCTGCTGTAGCCCCCAGACTCTTATAGTCATCGATTAGTCCAAAGAATTCTCGATGTATCCGTGCAGCAAATATCAACATGTTACAGTATATGAGTAAGGTGAAGTTATCCGAGGTAGAAAACGATGTATTTTTAATTGCCTGTGACCGAATCTGCTCTTTTATCTGAATATCGCCAAAATTAACCAAGATTGTGTGGGGGTGCTTAGCGTTTGTGGGCCGAACTGCCGAAAACTGATGCACCCGGTAATGGTCAAATCGCCCCTTCTGCTGATTTTTCTGGAAGTACATATGTATGACTCAAAACCTGTCTTGTGACGTGACAATTGTATTAGTTCTCTGCATATCAATCAGAGTTTACACACATATACTTTGGTCCTTGAGTACTGCTATGAGACTGTCTTTGGGTGCTGCCCTTGGTGCAAAAATGATATTTCCATAATCAATACTCCCTCTTCCATGTTTGCTAAGACTTATCCATCCTATGGATGACCTGTATGTTATATAGTCTCCGCCTCAAAGAAAATGGTAAGTAGCAGCAGGGGGGTGAGAGCATGGCCTTTGACTATTTGCCATTGGACAACAGCATTTCTGGTATAGCTCTGCAGGGAGTAATATGCTTGTCATGTGTCCACTACTGCCTGGCGGTGGCTCTCTACTAGAGGCATTTGGTAGGGCTCTCACTTTGGCTTCTCCAGTGCATCCCATGTAGGTCAGCCAGAAAGAGACAGTGGAGCATTTTTCTGTTCTCCTTGTCCTTTTCACTTACTGCTGTTTAGATAAACTATTGGCGCAGGGGCAAGAGCTGCCGACTCGGTAGCTGAGGATCCGGGTTTGAGTCTCTGCAACAGAGCAGCATCCTGTGGTTCTAGGCAAATCACTTAGTGGCCTATTTACAAGCTGGTGCATCACTTTTTGTGATGCACTTGCGGCGCATTTTGCTGCCCCATATTTACTAGGACAGGGAAAGCCCCCCTGCATGACTTTTCCTTTCCATGTAAATACCGCCCCTTTACAGGCAGCACTTTGAATTTAAGGGGTGTTCCATGGGTGTTGCTGTGAGTGTTCCCACGTAACACCCATGGAATCTGACACATTTCCATGTTTACGAGAAATCGTAAACCTGGAAATGTGTCTGAATGCTACCCCTCCCCAGGGGAGGCGTAGGGAGGCACCAAAAGGCACAACGAGGAGAAATGCATTATTTCTCCCCATTTTCTTCCTCTTTCTATGTGTGCTGCACTCTGCAGCACATATAGAACAAGGAAATCACCAATTATGATTGTTTATGTGCAGGAAGATGTCCCTTCCTGTAAATAAACAATCATTAAAAAAATGACATTTTGCAACTTCTATGAAACGCCATTTCAGATTGTTTATGTGCAGGAAGGGACACCTTCCTGCACATAAACAATCATCACCGTGACACAGGCATCCTTGCACCATGATGCAAGGATACCTGCATCGACGCATGGCAGCTAATTATGCACCAGCGCAGGGGAGAGCAAAGGGATCCTTCATTTCCATGTAGATATGACGCATCCATGTAGATATGACACATCCATGTGCTTTGTAATTAATGCAGCGCAGCTCAGCTAATTGACTTGCAGCATCGCTCTGCGTTAATTATTTATAAATAAGGCCCTTAATATCTCCGTGCCCATGGACAGCGCCTGGTTACCCTCAGGGGTGATAATACACATATAAATCTACAAATCAGGGAAGAGACGAGGGACGGCAGGCAAGGGGAAAGAGAGGGAAAGAAGATTGTCAGAAGACATGGGATAGATTGAAATGGAGACAAAAGATGGAGGAGAGGCTAACACAGTGAATGAGAGATGGAGATCTAATGTGGTGTTCAGTTGTTGGTTTATGGAGATGAATCCCTTAATTTCACTAGGGTCCATGGCACTCTTGTTATGCCTCTAACCATTTTACTACCAGACCAGGGACCTGTGCCATTGCAGCCATAGGCTGGTATAGTGTACCCACTAGTGAATATCTGTGCATATGATCAATCCAACCTACTCAGTCAAAACATCACTGAAACATTGGGCATATTTGGCTTCTCTCAAATCATCAATGTCTCAACTCACACATGTTGGTCAAATCTGGACCACACACTTACCTTCTGCCAATGCAAGATTGATCTACTGGCTAGTCGGACCCTGCAGGAAACCATTTATCCAGCTGCTCTGTGAGGCACGTAGTAGTGTGTGGAGTGGCACTTCTTGTCAACTGTGCCCTTTGAATTCCTGACACTCAGAGTCCCAGCTTCAAAGGTGTGGGCCGCTTGGCAATGGGAAGTAGTCATTGCACACATAGGATTAATTTGTGCAAAACAAATTGCAGCTGGACAGTTGCATATGCCCCTTTTGCAGGAGTGTGAGGCAGTGAGGGCCATAGGCAATATTAGCTTTTTCCAAGTGCACCCGATAATCCTTAAAGGTTTCCCAAATTTGAATGTCAAAGCAGAGCTATCCCATATTTGGGCCCAGATTTACAAAGAGTGCATACAGCAGAAGGCAGCAAGCAAGGCTGTTGTGCTGTGTTGGGTGAACTGAACAGAGAAGGACTGCACCATATCTACAAAGAGGTGGCACCATTCTGTTCTCTCTCTGTGCCGGTGCACTTTCATGAGCAATGCCCAAACACAGGCACCCTTGCGAAATAGTCCAAGGGTGTCTGTGTTGTGGTCAGCTTAATTTTTGCGCAGGCAGGAGTCCCTTCTTGCACAAAACCAATGTTTTGAGGCGATTTCCTATTTGTATGTGTGCTGCAATTCGCAAAACTCATGCAAAGAGACAAAACCATGGAAAAATCTCCTCGTCTCTGTGCAAATCCATGTCTACAATTCTTTGCAAATATGGATGTTTGCCAAAATCCATGGGTGGATGTTTAGGAACTCCCTTGCACTGCTCAAGGAACATCCTTTCACACTACCTTGAGTTACTTTTGGTTACAACCCAAAGCAAATTGCCATTTGTGTTGGGTTGTAAATACCATCCTAAATTTTGAGTTGGTTCTGCGAACAAAGGGACATATTTACAAGCAGGCGATAAAAAATTATCGCCGCTTTTGCGGCCGTTTTCGGCCAAAAAGCGGCGATAATTTTATCGCCTAATTGGCAAGGCCACGCTAACGCGTGAAACCTTGCTTTAGCGTCAGGATTCCTAATGCCCAGCTTTGCATCTCTAATGAGATGCAAAGTGGGCGTTACTGACCTAACATGACAGGAGTTCTCCCATCATCAAGCCCCACACTATGAAGCATAGCGTCAGGAAAAGTAGCGATAACCCCTGTTATTGCTACTTTCCTTACGCCTGCTTCAGGACTGACTTAGCCATGATATCCTATGGAAGATGGATATCATGGCTAAGTTTGTGAGTCGCTATCAGCAAGCTAAAGCCAAATTGCGTGAGATTATCGCTGGGTTTCCAGCGATAATCTCACGTTAGGCAGTTAGCGTGAGGATTTTTATCGCTGAGGAGATAAGCGTTGCTAATAGCACGCTATCTCAGCGATAAAAATCCACGTTACCCGGCGATAATTATCCTCACGCTAAGAGCGCTAAGCGATAATTATCGCCGGGTGTTGCTGATATGCCCCAAAGGGACATATTATCAAGCCAGGCAATAAAATTATCGCCGCTTTAGCGGGAAAACTGCTGCTAAAACAGCGATAATGGGCTTGATAATATGCTCTATGGAATTACAATTGAAGCCCATGTTAGATGTCCTTCACATTTAACATGGGTTTTAATTGGAATTCCATAGAGCATATTATCAAGCCCATTATCGCCGTCTTAGCGGCAGTTTTCTGCCGCTAGAGCGGCGATCATTTAATCGACTGGCTTGATAATATGCCCCAAAGAGTAACCCAACCCTGACGCAAACTCTTTCTAAATTGGGGTCTTGGTATGAAGGAAAAAAGGCATGGATATAAGGGGCATATTATCAACAAACGGCGTTAAAATTATCGCCGCTTCAGCGGCAAAAAACTGCCGCTAAAGCAGCGATAATATGCCCTTGAGAAATCCCATAAAAGCCCATTTTCTAGTGTCAACCTGGGCTTCTATGGGAATTCTCTGCGGCATATTATCAAGCCCATTATTGGCGCTTTAGCGGCAGTTTTCTGCCGCTAAAGTGGCGATAATTTTAACTCCATGCTTGATAATATGCCCCTAAGTTCTTTACCCTCGCTATAAACATTGATGTCTTTCTTTATGCCAGCAATGTTCAGTCATCTCTTCCTGCCTTTCTTCATTCCGAGGGCTAACGCAGAAAGCACTGATATCATAACCAGAAGGCAGCATGACATGCAGCAGTTTTCACAGTGACTCAGGGCAATGGAGCTGACATGTATATCTGTAGAATGTGGGCTGGAAACTCAGCAGGCAACTAATGCCCCCTTTCAGTGGAGTCAAAGAGCACTAGCTGAGGGATGAAAGATGATGTAGCATGTGGCACAAGATAACAGATATAAACCACAAAATAAAAACTGAAAGAGGGTTCGGAGATGGAGTCAAGGTAACATAGGGGAGGGGATGTGGTCCGTCGGCTGCGCTGCCGCCTCTGGTGCAGGAAACCGGGGTTCGAACCTCGAGGTCGCGCCCACATCCTGTGATTCTCAGCAAATCATTTAATCTCCCCTTGCCTGATATGTAATGTAAATACGGTGCTATGTAAAGTGCTCCAATACCTTCGGGTCGAGTTCGCGCTATATGAATATGCAACAACAAAAAATTGACAATGACGAGCTTGCGCAACTGATGCGCTGCATACAAAAAATATGATATAATATAAGCAATAGTTAGAAAGGCTTAGTAAAATATTTTTTCAAGGATTTGAAATGATGAGCAACTTGAATCACGTTCAAGTTCCTAAAATGATGAGTCACTTAAATCACATTCTAGTCCCTTTAACAGTACTCATAAAGTGGTCGCCGAAATGTGCATTTTTCTGTGGAAGATGGGAAACCGTCATGTGGCATGGGGTTCATGGGAGGGCATTTCCCCACAGCGGAAAATAATATATAGGAGTTCCTGTGAAGGAAAAACAGAGAATAAATAAAGTCTCATTTATACTACTTCCAACCTGAATATTTCCAAAGGCAATGTATTTTTGTTACTCAGTGAGCTCCGGAACAAATTAACTGCAAATGTTATCATTGCAAGAGGAGAAGCAAAACACGTCAGAAAGTTAAAAACTATGGGGCATATCAGCAACACCCGGCGATAATTATCGCTCAGCGCTCTTAGCGTGAGGATAATTATCTCCGGGTAACGTGGATTTTTATCGCTGAGATAGCGTGCTATTAGCAACGCTTATCTCCTCAGCGATAAAAATCCTCACGCTAACTGCCTAACGTGAGATTATCGCTGGAAACCCAGTGATAATCTCACACAATGTGGCGTTAGCTTGCTGATAGGGACTCACAAACTTAGCCATGATATCCACCTTCCATAGGACATCATGGCTAAGTCAGTCCTAAAGCAGGCGTAAGGAAAGTAGCGATAACAGGGGTTATCGCTACTTTTCCTGACGCTATGCTTCATAGCGTGGGGCTTGATGATAGGAGAAATGTCGCTTAGCGACATCTCTCCTGTCATGTTAGGTCAGGAACGCCCACTTTGCATCTCATTAGAGATGCAAAGCTGGGCTTTAGGAATACTGACGCTAAAGCAAGGTTTCACGCGTTAGCGTGGCCTTGCTAATTAGGCGGTAAAATTATCGCCGCTTTTTGGCCGAAAACGGCCGCAAAAGCGGCGATAATTTTTTAACGCCTGCTTGTGAATATGCCCCTATAAACTGGAATACCGATGGTTAAAGAAGTTGCATTCTGCTGTTTGAGATAATCAAAATTCAAACTATTACCTTGCCATGCCCTGACTCTGAATGAGAAATGAGGTTCATCAGAACGTTGTAACATCAGTATGCAAAAAGATAACTCAAAGTAAAGACAGTGAAATCAGAAGAAATGAAAGATTTCTCATCAAACAGCGTTAGTACCACTTATCCACACCGGGTTGGATGTACAATGCACTTAAAAATCATGTTAAAAATCAGATGTAAAAAAACCTCACCTTCCTGCATTATTTCTTCAAAGTTTTGTGGGTCTAGTGTACGTTACTTTGTTATAGAAGGTTTAGTTTATGTCATATTTAAAAAATGGCAAGCTATTACACTGATTTTTGTTTATTTCTGTATGCTAAAAAGTTCTCTGTCTGTTGCCAGTGAGTTAATTAGTGAGAGGAAGTGACGGGCACATACTGATGTAAACAGTGCAGTCAACAACATCGTGCAATGTGAAAAGCAGAATTTCTGTAGAATTTCTGAAAGGCCAGGTTCTGCAAACAATTTCATGGTCGACAAATCATCAGAGGATGGTTGGGTATGGGTGTCCTGAGGTCCTTATTAAAGACCGTTCGGTATGTATACCTGTTCATTAAATTGGATGGATTGGACGGATCGGGGTAAGTGTGAGTTCCAAAGGATAAGAGCCCTAGGCATAAAATTACAAGAAAACCCACACAGGGCCAGACTGGGAACGGAATCCGGCCCTGGCAAACTGCTCGGCCGGCCCCCTTGGAGGCTGAGGGGGTGCGGCTGAGCTGTTTGCAAGGGCAGGTTTCTTCTGATTTTGTTACCGGAGGCCGATATTGCAGGCCCCCATAACAAAAACGGTCCCCAGGGACCCGGGCCCCATCTTGGCGGCCCACCGGGGAAACTCCCTGTGCCTGCTACGGCCCGTCTGGCCGTGAACCCACATAAGAAAACCCACGAACGAAAATTCGCACTGAAATCAAACAGAAGACAAGGTTCAAGTACCAACCAAGAAGGTTTATTTAAAATTTAGAAATCATTAGAAATGGCAAAAAGGCGAATGGGTAATCTATTCGATTCAACATACTCAAAATGGAAACAAACATGAATAAGCATAGCCAATGGGAACTAAGCCCTTTCTTAATTAACAGCTAGAACCAAATACAGTCTATCACAAGGTAAATAAAGAGTCAAAGAGCAAATTGTCATAGGGACTGCTCAAATTTTACCCCTTTCCTGCTAGCCCCCCCCCCTCCACATGCTATGCCTTTTTTTGGCTATTTGCAGCAGTTCGCGGTTAGGCATCCATAACTTTCTGTCCACATAATCTATTAATGCCCAATTTGTGTCCAACATCCTGGGACTTCTAAAGGACACAGGGTTTGTGGATTCTCCTGGAGGGGACTAAAAAGTTCGCCAAAATACAGCTAAATTGTTTTTTTTTTAGGAAACATGGGAAAAAGTGTCTGTTTTTTTCCCTTTCAAATGGCATCAACAAAGGTTTTGCAGTGCTAAAATCACCATCTTCCCAGCTTTCAGGAACAGGAAAACGTGAATGAGAAAAACACATTTTTCCATACAGTTTTGGCATTTTACTGGGAGATAGTCCCTTTTTAGGTCTCGGCTAGCGAAGGCTGCGCTTGCACAGTCTCGCTCGCGAGATTTAATGACTTGGAGAAGAGAGGCTTGAACCCGCCCCTCTTCTCCCCTGTTCTCCATTGGCTGGCCTCTTGAATGCTGGCCAGCCATTGGAGAAGAGGTCAGTCATTCCGATTAGGCCCCGTCCTTTTCGGATCGGGGGCGTGTTTTTTGCAAGAAGTCTAATTATCTCCTCCAGCCAATGGCTGGAGGAGAGAAAAGTCAAACACGCCCCCGAATCCGAAAATGCCGCTGCCTTTCTCCGAGGTATTTCTGCTCTGCCTCGGAGAAAGGCGGTGGTGTGCTTGTTTGCAGATTTCTGTTTCGCGAACTTGGCCCAAGGGCGTTTTACACGAGCACCAGATTACAATACACACGATCACATCCACTTTTCCCCTCATTTTTAGAGACAGGGAGATTAAGTGCGGAGGCCACGCCGAGACTGCAACCTGGTTCCCAAAGTCGGTAGTTCTGGCCGCAACGCCACATCCTCTCCCCTCACTCGTTTCTGTCCTTGGAGGCTCGCGCTCACCGCCTGCCCTCAGCATTCCCGGCGCGCAGCCCCTACGTCGCGGTCACGAGCGCGTGTAGGTGGCGGCTGCCTAATCCCGGGCGTTGTGCAGGTATTGAGTAACAGTGACGCAATCTTCCTCCCTGGTCCCTTCCGAGTCTTAGGGGCTTAGAAGTAAGAACCGCTACTTAAAGTCAATTAGATCTCAACCCTTGGCGTCTGGCTGGCTACCTACGGAGGGGGTGGTGTTTGGCCGACCGCCACACCATGGGTAGGGTGCGAATATTTAGGCCATTCAGCTCCACAGCCCATGCGTATCAACCGCGCGCACGGCGTTTCTAGTCACACATTTGATTTGTCTCATGTGTGCAAGAAGGGTATGGGCCCCATTCCCCCCCCGTCCCCCACGGTTGCGGCACCTGCACAATGGTGGATGGCAAAGATGGACACTGCACATTGGCACCCCCTGCCTTTCTTGAACTGTCCTGTTCAACCTCTAGCATTTCATGGGAGCTTATACCAGTCCTGTGTCTCATCCAGACATGTGATCAGCCTTGCCCCAAACCTACTGGCCGTCAAAAGCCGCCGCCCTGTCGGGAAACCTCCTGCTTTCCCGATACACTGGCTGCCTCTGCCCTCCAACGCAGTGAGTGACTCAAAATAAGGGTAGGGTTTTCCCCCCCACAGCCGCCAGCTGTTAACACTTCATCTACCATTATGTTTTCACAGTAACATTGCACCAACATGGCCCAAGGGAGCGTCTGGAACCTTTACAGTGTATGACACATGTTGGACACGTGCTCATTTCCAGTTTCCTGCCATTCTAGGGGGCACAGGTGTCCCGTGTGAGCCAACCCGTAAACAGTGGAAGGGGCCTTTTCCAACGTCCGCTAGATGAAACCCATGATTAGGTAGGACCTGGTGTTATTAATTAGGGGTTTACATGGAGGTTCCCAGGTTTGCATTGACTGCTGCCTTTTGGCTTTGTCAATGCTTCTTTTGTTTTGTCATACTTTGTTTTAAAACGTTGTTGATGGAGTTGCTGAACACTTGCCAATAGTAAAAAAACATGTCTAAAGCAAAAATATATGTTCGGATCTCAAAAAGAACAAGTTGCCCTAGCAGCCTTGTGAAAGAGTAAAAGGCTGTCACTCATAGTGAAACTAGTCTATGGGGGAAGTTGGGTGACCCGCTGAGCCACGCTATATGGCCCAGTGGGTGGAACAAACATGTAAATGACACATACCAACGCATGAAAGGAGTGTCTAAAAGCCAAAATAAGTAGATTACAATTTTAGTAAAATAAAAAGATCTTGACAAGTGCCAGATGCAACAAGCATTTACAATGCAACGGTCTCGGCATTGTTAAAGTTAGAGCTATTGGCATTGCTCGTGACAATGCCGTTTCTTTAAATGTTTTAAAAAAAAAAACATAAACAAAAATAATGTCATGAGCAATGCTAATAGCTCTAACTTTACCAATGCCGAGACCATTGCATTGTAAATGCTTGTTCCTATTTTTTGTGCTTTCAACATCCTTCCAGTTAGTGGTGGAAATGGGTGTGAAACAAGTGTGGTATTTTGTTTCATCAGGAGACTGAAGGGAACGCTGGGTGTTATAAAATTTGTGCTGGCCCGGTGAGCCCATAATTTTCCCACACAGAAATGTGAGCAAAATGTGACTTTTAAGCTAACTTTGAAGGCTGCAGTGGATTCGGGGTAAGACAATGTTGGGAGATCCATGCAAACCACACCTCTCTGTACTTCCCCGGGTGTCTAATTTCCAGAAATGTCTGGGTTGGGTAAGTTTTCCTAAATGGCCACCGAGCCTGGGGCAAAAAATGCAGGTGCCATCCATGCAAAAACAGGTAATTTTGTGATAGATACTTTTGATGTGTCCACAATACATTTTGGTCCCTTTCCTGTCCCAGGCACTTAACGCACCCACACAAGTGAGGTAGCATTTTAATCAGGAGACATGGGGGGTTGTTGGATGGTAGGAAAATAGTAAATTCTCATTGATCCCACAACTTCCCCACACAAAAAGTGAGGGCAGTTTGCTTTTCAGGTACATTTAAGGTTTGCAGAGGATTCTGGTTAAGAAAAGGATAGTGGATCCATAAAAAGCCACACCTCCCTAACCTCCCCCGGGTGTCCAGTTTTCATAAATGTCTGATTTTGGTAAGTTTCCCTAGATGGCTACCGAGCACGGGACCAAAAAATGCAGGTGCTCCCCTTGTAAAAACAAGTTGTTTTGCAATAGGTAATTTTATGTCCACAATACGTTTTGAGCCCTTTCCTGTTGCGGGCACTTGACCCACCCACAGAAGTCAGGAAGGATTTTTATCAGAAGACCTGAGGGAACGCTGGGTGGGATGAAATTTGTGCCGGTAGGCTGAACCCATGACTTTACCACACAGAAGTTTGAGGAAAATGTGACTTTTTAGGTAAATTTGATGTTTGCAGGGGATTCTGACTGAAAAAACTTTGGGAGATCCCCACAAACCAAACCTCCCTGGACTCCCCGGGTATCCAGTTTTCAGAAATGCCTGGGTTTGGTGGGTTTCACTAGATGGCAGCCGAGCCAGGGCAAAACATTTACGTGCCCTCCTTGCAAAACCATGTCATTTTGTGATAGATAGTGTTGATGTGGCCACAATACATTTTAGACCCGTTCTTGCCGCAGGCTCATGGCCCACACCCACAAGTCAGGTAGCATTTTTATTGGAGACATGTGGGAACACTGGGTGGTAGGACATTTGTGGCGGCCTGCTGATCCCATAACTTTCCTATACAGAAATGTGAGGAAAATGTGACTTTTTAGCTAAATGTAAGGTGTGCAGGGGATTCTGGGTAAGAAAACTGTGGAGTATCCATGCAAGTCACACATTTCTGGATTCCCCTTGGTGTCTAGTTTTCAGAAATGTCTTAGTTTGGTCGGTTTCACTAGATGGTCAGCGAGCTCAGGACCAAAAACGCAGGTGACCCACTTGTAAAAACAGGTTGTTGTGTGATAGATCATTTTGATGTCTCCACAATACATTTTGGGCCCTTTCCTGTTGCAGGCACTTGGCCCACCCACACAAGTGAGGTAGCGTTTTTATCAGGAGACCTAGGGGAACACTGGGTGGTTGAAAATTCATGGCAGCCTGCTGATCTCCCACATTTCATATACAGAAATGTGAGGAAAATGTGATTTTCTGGCTAATTTTGAAGATTGCAGGGGATTCTTGGTAGGAAAATGTTAGAGGATCAATGCAAGCCACACCTCCCTGGAATCCTCTGAGTATCTAGTTTTAAGACATGTCTTGGCTTGGTAGGTTTCCCTAGATGGCCTCTGAGCCCAGGACCAAAAACGCAAGTGCCCCCCTTGCAAAACCAGGTAATTTTGTGATAGTTAATTTTGACGTCACCACAATATGTTTTGGGCCCTTTCCTGTCACGGACACTTGGTCCACCCACACAAGTGAGGTAGCATTTTTATAGGGAGACCTGGGGCACTGCTGGGTGGTAGGAAATTAGTGGTCTCAATCTGATTCTGGAAGAATATGGCAAAAAAACGCATGGAAAATGTGTGATTTTAGTCATATTTTTCAGTTTGTAGGGTATTGTGGGTAGGAAAACTTGATGGGATCCATGAGAGGCATACCACCCTGTGCTCTTGAGGGTGTCTAATTTATGCAAATATCTAGAGTTGGTAGATTATCCCTACAGACAATAGCAGAGAAAGACAGAAAAGACAAATATTACTGTACGACAATCTGTTCCTCAAGCATACATACATACTTGTTGGATTTGGCATGAGGGTGAGTGAAAGGTTAAAAATGTAAATTTTATTATCAAAAGATTTCACAAAAATGAAATACACTGTTAATAATTGAAAGTTAAAAAAACGGAACCTGTGACTCACAGCCTGCGAGCTGTAAAAAAGCAACAAGGCACCAATTGCTTTACAGGCTGCTCACACACGTTTCATGTGTGACACACACAAAACCATTCACACAGCCAGCCATTGGCCCTGCACATTACAACACTCACATCAATAGACAGCTCCATTCAAGGGCCCATCACTTTCATTTGCTAATATGACTGACACAGCTATCGAACTGGGGGCTGATGGAGTGTGTGGACTTGTGTTGCTCTGGCAATGTGTGTGAAGTGGCCAGTAGTAAGTCATACAAACACATCACCAGCCAAATGCCAGCTACCCACACCATCAGCCATGCACCAGCCCAAGCACTAGGCCTGGGCAAAAATTTCGTTCCGTTCGCGGAAATTGCGATAATTTGACATTTTTGCGTTCCGCGGAGAGCGCGAAAATGTCAAAAATTCCGGTTTCCGCAGCTTGGCGATAATTTGTTTCTTGCTCGCGCTGTAAAATAATACATTCTCGCGCGCGCGCAATCGCCTTACCTGAATCCCTGCGTTCGCCGACAAGTTTTCTTGATCCGGTCGCGTTCTCCATGAGATGTTGTATTGTTTTTAGCCATTTGCGCTGTCTCGCGACAGTTCGCGCCCGCAGTGACGTCATGCGTCGCGCGATCACGTCTTTCTTCTCGCGATCATGCACCGCGAGAACAACTCAAAACAAGATGGCCGCGCCCGCAAGCAACCACATGGGTAAGTTGGCGACCCGCAACCATGCAGAAAATCTCGCGAACATGCCGGAAAAAAACTTCCGCATCTTCGCGATATTTCTGCTTGTTTGCGATAATTTTAAACATTCTCGCGATAATTTGCGAAGGTTAATTCCGCAAATTCCGCCCACCCCTACCAAGCACACCACCAGTCCACACATACCGCCAGCCAAGGGCTAGTCCATGCACACTACCAGCCAAGCACCAGTCCAAGCATACCGCCAGCCAAGGGCTAGTCCACACACACTACCAGTCAAGCACCAGTCCCTGCACACCAGTGGGCAAGCGCTAGTCCACGCACACCGCCAGCCAAGTGCCATTAATGCACACCACCAGCCAAGCACCATCCATGTACACTGCCTGTAAAGCGCCAGTCCAAGCACATCGCCAGCCAAGCATCATTCCACACACACTGCCAACGTATGTTTTTATATTTAAAAACACTACACACCAATTTATAGGAGAATAAAAAACAACAGCGACATCAAACACAACAGGTCTAACTGAAATACATCAAATTACAATCAACCATGAAACGGACCAAAAAATATAAAATGATGCAGACCAGCCACTTCAGTACTATGCTCACAGTTGCTCCCAAAATTATGTTGGTTGTGGTAAAACCTAAAAAATATGTGCACACATAGTCCAGGGTTAGAAGAACCCTCAGGCCAGTACATATGACTGTCCTTCTACACGCTTCTTCAGGTACAGACTCTACATCGCCTACAGGGAAAGTCTTTTTGGGGCATTTTGAGGAATGTAATCAGGAAAGTTGTGATCTTCATTCTGGCCACATTCTCCACACTCCAGCTCTAGGAACACTTGCCTGCTTCAATATTACAAGGTTGCCTATCAAAGCCTGCAGAAACTGAAGAAAAGTAATCTTTGAATCTGGAGAACAGTCTTTGAATACAACAAAAGTACTGAAGGTTGACAAATTAAACAGATGGACAGCCAACTTTCCATACCAAATGTATGACTTGCACTGTAAGGCTCCTACCTCTGATGTACTCTATTTACACCACCCATTTGCTTACTGTAGTCTAAAATGCATACAGGTTGGTGCATTTCAGCAGCCTGACCCCAAACAGTCACAGGTGAAGTACTTTCATCATGAACGGTAGTCAGCATGTAGACAACTCTCCTGTCTGGGAATTTCACAGCAAGAAGTTCAACACTATGCAAGACACTACACTGTCCCCACAAAAGTTATTTTTACCAACAAGATCTCTAGGTTAACCTTTACAGTTATAGCAGCTTGTGCCACATACAATAGGGTCCACTTTGAACAATTCCTTGAACGATTGCACACCAGTGTAGAAGTTATTGATGTATAACTGGTGCCCTTTGTTAAAAGTCATCTGCCAATTTCTCATACAATCTTCTCACTGACTCCAAAAGTTGATGGACAACCAGGGGGGTCAATAATAGAGTTCTCATTTTCTATGTGCTAATAGACCGCTTCAATCTTGGGCAGGTCAGCGGGCTAGTCTTAAGTGTCCAGTCACACATAGACACTTAAAAACAGCTGCAGGGCGGATGAGCAGTGCTGCTGGAGAGGGTGTTTCTTTTGAAATTGCCTTTATTTTGATTTCTACATTGTCTCAATACTAATTGTGTGGGCACCTCTATATATTGGCAGTGGGAAAGGGAAGCTGCAAACCATTGCCTACGTTACACAGTTTTAGATTGTGGCATCATGTGCTAGTACACTATTTTAACCTAATCACCTACTTACTGCACTGGAATTTTAAAAATCGTCTTCAACTTCACTACTTTCTGCTCCACCGTGGCTGTTGTGCCGTTTGCTGCTTAGAGAGTTGGTGTGCAGGGCAGTCCTCAATTTCTATGTGCCAATAGAAAAACACCATTTTGGGCAGGTTGGCGGTGTAGTCTTCAATCAATCAATCAATCAGGGAATTGTAAGTGCGCTACTCACCTGTGAGGGTCTCAAGGTGCTGAGGGGGGGGGGGGGGGTCTGCAGATCTGTTTAGCCGAAGAGCCAGGTCTTGAGGGTCTTCCTGAAGGTGTTCAGGGACGGGGCGCGTCTGATGTCTGCTGGTAGCTTGTTCCAGGTCTTGGCTGCAATGTGAGAGAAGGATCTTCCGCCTGCTCTTTCTCTGTGGATGCGCTGGGTTTAGGCTAGTGCGAGATTGGAAGATCGGAGGTTTCTTTTCAGTACGTGGAAGTTGATTCTGTCATTGAGGTATTTGGGTCTGTTGTTGTGTAGGCATTTGAAGGCGTGAGGGAGGATTTTGAAAGTGACTCTTTTCTCCACGGGGAGCCAGTGGAGACTTCATAGGTGTTGGCTGATGTGTTCGTGTTGGGGGATGCCGAGGACGAGTCTGGCGGCGGTGTTCTGTATTGTCTGTAGTTTGCGGAGTAGGGACTTGTTGATGCCGGCATAGAGTGCATTTCCATAGTCCAGTCTGCTGGTGATGAGTTCGTGGGTGACTGTCTTCCTTGACTCAGGGGGGATCCACTTGAAGGTCTTGCGGAGGATGCGGAGAGTGTTGAAGCAGCTGGAGGTGACGGCATTGACCTGTCGGTTCATGGTGAGTGATGAGTCGCGTACGATGCCGAGGTTCTTGGCGTGGTCTGAGGGGGTAGGTGGGCTTCCGAGGGCGGTCGGCCACCAGGTTCTATCCCATGCAGAAGGGTTGGTACCGCGTACAAGGACTTCTGTCTTCTAGGCGTTGAGCTTCAGGCAGCTATTGGTCATCCAGACTGCAACGTCTTGCATTCCTTTCTGGAAGTTGAGTTTGGCAGTGGTGGGGTCTTTGGTGAAGGAGAGGATGAGCTGGGTGTCATTGGCGTAGGTTACGATGTTGAGGGTGTGTTGTCGGACGATGGCTGCGAGGGGGCCATGTAGATGTTGAAGAGGGTGAGGCTCAGTGATGAACCTTGTGGGACTCCGCAGGTGATTTTGTGGGGTCAGAGAGGAAGGGTGGGAGTCTTATCCTTTGGCTTCTTCCGGTGTGTAATGATTGGATCCAGTCTAGGGCTGTTCCCTGTATGCCTGCATCGTGTAGTCTGGCAACTAGTGTGCGGTGAGAGACGGTGTCGAAGGCCGCTGATAGGTCGAGTAGGATGAGGGCTGCGGCCTGGCCTTGGTCCAGGAGGCTGCGGATGTTGTCTGTGGCGGCGAGTAGGGTGGTCTCTGTGCTGTGGTTGCTTCGGAATTCGGATTGGGACGGGTCGAGGACGGCGTTCTCTTCAATGGATCGTGTCAGTTTCCTATTGACTGTTTTCTCTGCAACTTTGGTTGCAAAGGGGAGGAGCAAGATTGGTCGATAGTTTTTGAGGTTGGTGGGGTCAGCTGTGGGCTTCTTAAGCAGGGGTCTGACTTCTGCACGCTTCCATTCATCTGGGAAGGTGCCTGTTTTAAAGGTGGTGTTGATGGTGTGTTGTAGTTTTGATGCGATGGTGGATGTGGCTCTGTGGTAGATGTGAGGGGGGCAGAGGTCGGTGGGGGCCCCTGAGTGGATACTTTTCATGGTCAAGGCAGTGTCTTCGTCCGTGATCGGTGTCCAGATGGAGATGGTGGGCTGGCTGGCATTTCTGGGGGGGCGTCTGTGGCACCTGGTGGATGGTCGATGAAGTTGTCGTAGAGGTTTTTGATCTTGAGGTGGAAATAGATTCCAAGCTTGTCGCAGAGGTCTTGGGATGGGGTGATGTCTGTGGCTTCGCTGCGTGGGTTGGTGAATTCTTGAATGACACTGAAAAGTTCCTTGGAGTTGGCCATGATTTTGTTGTGGATGAAGTTCCTCTTGGTGGCTCTGATCTGGTTGTGGTAGTCCGTCATAGCGTCCTTGTAGGTGGTGTGGTTTTCGGTGGTCTTGGTGTTTCTCCAGTCCTTCTCCAGGCATCTGCAGGTGTGTCTGGCTTCTGGGAGAGCAGTGGTAAACCAGGCGGCTTTCCTGGGGCTTTGTCTGTCGGGGTTGCATAGCGGCGCAAGCTCATCTGCGCAGTTGGAGATCCAGGTGTGGAGTTCTCTGGCTGCGTCGTTTGCATCGGGTACCCAGGTGTGGTTGTCTTGGGTGAGGGTGGAGTTAAGTTGCTTGTCGATAACCTTGCTCCAGTTCCTTCGTAGTGGGCGCGGGGCTGGTTTGGGTGCCTTGGGTTTGTTGATGGTGAAGTGTACGCAGTGGTGGTCAGTCCACGGTGGCTGCGTTGTGTGGCTGAATTGGACGCTATTTCCTGCTGCGAAGATGGGGTCGAGGGTGTGTCCTGCTCTGTGGGTTAGTGTGTTGACGAGTTGTTTAAGTACAATGCTGGCAAGGTTGTCACGAAGGATAGTGGAGTTGGGGTCGTGAGGGTTGTTGAAGTCAGTGATGGTGGTGGTGAAGGGTGTTCGGGGGCCTGGGGGTCTGTAGACAAGGGTTCCTTGGAGTGTGGCTTTAGGGGTGGTCTGGATCTGCAAGTGCAGGTGTTCGGTAGAGGGGAAGGTTTCGCTGGAGGTGGTGAGGCAGAGGGTGCTCTTGTAGGTGCTGGCAAGGCCCCCTCCTGGGTGGTTGGGGCGGTCTTTCCTCTGGATCTTGTATCCGTCTGGGATGGCGGTGCTGATGTCGGGGGCAGAGGATGCGTTGGTCCAGGTCTCTGTGAAAAAGGTGATGTCGGGCGAGAGAGAGTCGAGGAGGTTCCAGATTTCCATGTCGTGTTTGTGTATGGAGCGTACGTTGAGGAGGATGTATTTTAGGGTGTCGCCGGTGCTGACGTCAGTGGTGTTGGAGACCGGGGTGGCGGTGAGGGTCTGGCTGCAGTGGAGGCAGGAAAACTGGCTGTGGGTCGTGTTCGGCGAGGCCTGTTGGCTTTCTGCAAGTCTTCCAGGGTTGAGTGCAAGGAGGGTGGTGGTGTCGTAGTGATGGGTGGTGGGAGGTCCAGGGTTTCTGGCGCTGGCTGCGGTTGGGTCGCGTACGGGCGTAGACGGGCTTGCCTTTGACACACCAGCGGTGTGACCGCACAGTGGCTGCCATTAAGTAGGGGAGGTGGGAGGTGGGAGGAAGGAGAGACTGGGAGGCAGGAGCGGGGGGATTCCCGGGGGAATTCCGGGGGGGGAATTCCCAGGGCGAATTCTAGGGGGGAGGTGCTGCAGAGGCAGCAGCGGAAAAAGACAAAAGGAATAGGCAGGCATGAGAAAATATAAACAGTGGTGAAATTAGAGCAAGACACAGATGGGCACAATAACAGTGGCATAACAGGTAAAAAAAAGATTTAAAAAATGGCTGAGAAAGGTTACGGTGGTTGCAGGCAGTCTGGTTCCAGTTGGAGCAGGCAGCAGGCGCAGGAGCGGGCAGCTGCCTCGAACCTCCCAAGGAGGAAGTCGGGGTCTGGAGGCAAGGGACGGCACAGCGGAGCTGTGGGGAGAGAGTGGACCTAGACAGAGGGTCGGAGGAGTCTTAAGGGTTCACGTGCACATAGACTCGTAAAAGCAGCAGCAGTGCACTGGTGCCGCAGCGGACGTGCTGCCAGTGCACCCTAAGTGGGTTGGGTATGCCCAGACGTGAGTCCCTTGCTCACTGTGCCACTGGATTCAAGCTAGCCTGGCTGAAGAAGGGTGACATACCCTGAAACCGGTCCCAGGATGCTTGTTTCCAGTCCTGGGAGGACCTGGCCTGGCAGTTCGGTCTGGACTGTTCCCATGGGGCACAAGGTCAAGACTGATTTGCGTATGTCTGGGTCAAAACTGGGGTGGCATAGTGGGCAAAAGAACAATGGATTTAACCCAGATCTTTTGACTGGGGGAGAATGTTTGCATTGTCAGCATTCCGTCCATCATTTGTTTGCTGTAACACTTTTCGCCCTAAGTGGGATGGGTATGCCCAGACGTGGGTCCCTTGCTCACTGTGCCACTGGATTCAAGCTAGCCTGACTGAAGAAGGGTGACATACCCTGAAACTGGTCCCAGGATGCTTGTTTCCGGTCGAGAGAGGACCTGGCCTAGCAGTTCGGTCTGGACTGTTCCCATCATTTGTTTGCTGTGCCAGTGCACCGTAGACATGCCTAATACAAGCCTGTCCATCCCTGGATGACACTAGATGCCAGGACCCCTCTCCCTCTTTTTACTTTAGACTCCATTATTTGTGCTATCAGTGCTACCAATATGGTGAGGAAGTATTCTTCTAACAAACTAAAGCAAATCAGGCTAGCTAGCACCAAACTTTGGGATTCCTCTCTGAGCTGCAGCAGGAGCTTTCCTTCCTTTGAGAGCCCTGTTTCTTGCAGGGAATGTAGATCCTCCTGCTCTGTCCTCTAAGGTGTGCCAGAAACTGAGAATAGTCTGTTTTTATCATCTCTGCCCTCTAGTTTCCCTAGAATTACCCTCACCCAGTATAATGACCTTGGTCCTTTTATTCACAAGGACATTTCCAAGAAAATAGTTGGTGGGTACTGTAATATCAGATCTGCCTCTACATCCAAACCTGAGATTTTATTTTTACAGGTCCTGGGTCTGTAATGCAGCTTTTCCCTGCATTTCACTGACCATACCTGAGCATTACTCACTGGTTAGATCTGACAGGACAGAATGCTCCGGAGGGAGGCATCACCATCGCCTTTTGCGATTCCCTTAAAGTAGAGCTAATTGACACCTTATGCACCGGTTGGCTAGAGATATGCATTTTCAAGTTAGTGTTATCTGCAACAGAAGCCTGGAAAGGGGCATTATTGTATCGCCCTCCAGGCGCTAAGAAGGATTTTATAGAGGCACTAATTGATAATTTTGCACCTTATGTTTTGACCTCGGAGAAGATCATAGCATTTGGTGACTTCAACTCTCAAGTGAAAAACACTGATGATGCAGTTGTCACTCAACTCTTAGCTGAATTGGAATCCCTGTGGCTTAACCAGCTAGTGTCACACCCTACACATAGGGCAGGACATAAATTGGATCTAATTTTTACGAATGTTGAGGAAGTAACGTGATTCTCTGCTTCCTGTTACTTGGTCAGATCACTATCTGATCAAGTCCTCCATTTCGCATAACAACGTTGACAGGAAATCTAGGAAAGTGGTCAATAGACCTCGACCCTACTGGAAAATTGTTACTATAGCCACTGCTGTAGAGGCTTTTAATACCCCTTCGCTTCCATCATATCCAGATGTGGATACAGTACTTTCTATTTACAATGACTCCTTAATATCCTCCTTCGAACACATAGCACCTCTTCGGCTATCCTCCTTCATTTCTTCTAGAAGTCCAGCTCCATGGTAATCAGTTTGTAAATGCCTTGAATGTAGATGGCTGGCCACAAAATCCACTAACGATAAAATAGATTATCGGACCAGGACTGGAGTTTACCATAATCTGATTAGCATATCTAGCCTCCACTATTGAGAAGGCAGGCAATTCTACTAAAGAGTTATACAAAGCATTAAGTAGCTTTGTGAAACCCTGTGCCTGTGCATCTACTATTGTGTCTTCCAAAGAGCTGTGTAATGATCTTGCAGACTTCTTTGAAGATAAAATAGAAAACATTTACAAGAATTTTCAGTCACTTCTGATTGTTTTGATAAGGAGTTTGTCCTGAATCACCTACATCCTACAGCCACATGCAGTTTGAGGGACTTCGAACTTTGCTCGAAAGACCAGGTGTGGTAAAAGCCTTCCTATGTCAAATCTGGTTTACCTCAAGACCCGTGCCCTCCTAGGACAACTGAAAGTTTAGCAATATGCCTGATGTCTGCAGTCAAGGATTTATACAATCTCTCACGGATGACAGCTAAAGTGCCTAAGAAATGGAAGTGTGCTTTAGTGTCTCCGGTACTTAAAAAACCAATCGCAAATTCACATGTTTCTTCCAACTATAGACAAATTTCGCTGTTACCTTCACTTGCAAAAGCTCTAGAAAGGTTTCTTAACCCCTTCAGTGCCCATGACGAGCTGGACTCGTCATGGGCCGCGGTGGCGCTGTGCCCATGACGAGTCCAGCTCGTCATAGACCCCGCCCGCAAATACAACGGCCGGCACAGGGCGGGGAAAGGGGCGGGCACTGAAGGGGTTAATATACAACTTTCAGCCTTTCTTGAAGAAAACCACATCTTTTATTCTTCACAATCAGATTTAGAGAGCTCCAACGCACTGAGACAGCGCTGAAGGCTGTGAACATCAGGCTCTCCTTCGACGTTGAAACTCGGAGCATTTTGGTACTGTTGGATTTGTCAGCAGCGTTTGACACAGTCTTCCATTCTATCCTAATCCCCAGGCTTCATGAGGCTGGGCTGCATGGCAGGGTGCTTTACTGGCCCAGGAACTTCCTTGCCAGTTGAATGCAACAAATCGTCTGGGACTTTTTTAAGCCTTGACTGATGCATATGAACAAGGGAGAGCTGGATCCATTTAGCTCCATTAGCTCAAATTGTGAGAGCTTGTGGTGTGGAGATTGTGTCATATGCTGATGACACTCAACTTCTTATCTCATTTGGCCCTGACCCAGACAGGGTGAAAGGGAAATTTGCAAATTGCATGAGAGAAATCACCGCTTGGATGAATAACAACTGTCTCGAAATGAACAATGACAAGACAGAGATCATGTTTTTTGGCAAAGTGACCAAGATATGTTCAGCCGTGTGGTGGGCTTAAGAGCTTGGCCCTGCTCCCTCTCCTAAGCAGGTAGTGAAAAATATTGGAGTGAAGCTAGACCAGTCTCTTTCTATGAAAGACCTAGTTAATGCCACCTGTGGCCCCTGTTTTGCCACCATGAGGCTCTTAAAAAAAGCTCTTCCATGGCTTCCAGAAATTGCTAGGAAAACTCTTGTCCAGGACATTATCACCAGCCACTTTGACTATAGGAAAGCTCTGTTGACATCAGTAAACAAGTCCTTGCTTTCCAAACTGCAGGTGGTCCAGAACACCGTTGCACAGCTAATATACAATCTTCCTTCTCGCTCCCCCTCCCCCTGATTCTCAGGAAGCTTCACAGGCTGCTGATTAAAAAGTATGTCCTTTTCAAACTTTGTTGCCTGTCACATAAAGTACTCCACAAGTCACATCCAGCATATCTGTTCACTCAACTGTATCCCTACATGTCGCTTAAGTGTCTAAGATCTTCAGATAAGGCATCTCTGGTGATCCCACGCATACGTTCCTTAAGATATGGCAGCAGATCTTTCTTTAGACAGCCTCTTATCACTGGAACAGACTCCCTCTTAGTCTTTGCTCTTGCTCAGACTTCACCTCCTTTAAGAAGGGTGTGAAGACTTGGCTGTTTTTCAAATGCTTTATCCTCTTTTGAGCAGCGCAGTGCTAGGTTACTCCTCCGGGAGTGAGTCGTGCTCGATACCAAATGTACAAATAATAATAATAATTCCTACCTGTATACACCCTGAAATTATAGACATGTCCAGTACTGTTTTCAGAGAGCATATACATCTTAATTCCATAATGTGCCCTCTTGCTAGGAATGTACGGCCTAAAAACAAAGCGGCCCTTCAACACAACCAAAGACTTATCCAAAGCTATTTCTTTTCCTGGAACATAGATCTCTAAAAAGTGATCTACAAAAGGATCAAGGACAGGCCGCATCTTGAAGAGATGGTCTCAATCATGGCTATGTTAAGGCATTATCAACAAAATTAAGCAGAAGCAAATACCGATCATGGCTCATGGTTGCAGGAAATATAGCAGCTGCCACAAGGGACTAGTAGACCAAGATGAAGCAAGCAACGGCTTCCTTATCAATCCCATCAAAAAAGTTAAACCCCAGAACTTCTTCAGCCCAACCAGATTTGTGGAAGTTCCACTGGGTGACTCTAGAGCGGGGCTTAAGTCTGGCCCTGTTGTCCCTCAAATACTGTTCAGCCTACAAATCAATGTGTTCAACAATCTCATCTCAAAATAAATTATCAATAAACTTCTGAAAGAAATTTTTAGGCAAAACGTTTTCAGTATTCACTTTACAACTTGCAACACCACTAAAGATAGGCAACACCAGCTGCACCAAGTTTGGGGCAACCCAGAGATGAGCACTTCAAATGGGAAGGCTTTCAGCCTCAGGGTACAATCTAGATGCCTCTTGCTGCACCATAGTCACATGTGTCCACCTCTAAAAGAGGCACTTCTGTGCAGTGAGAGGGTCTTCGTCATCAGATGATTCCTCTTGGGCAGAAAATTCACTACCATAATCTTGGACTTCCCCATCTGCCTCAGATGCAGAGTGAGTCTCATAATCATGGTCA
Organism: Triturus cristatus; assembly: GCF_964204655.1. Lineage (NCBI taxonomy): Eukaryota > Metazoa > Chordata > Amphibia > Caudata > Salamandridae > Triturus > Triturus cristatus. The sequence goes on along the minus strand of NC_140589.1, from coordinate 1,176,086,731 downwards.
GAGAAAGATTCGAAAAGCCTACCAACAACCAGCTGTGCTGTAATCCTATTGTTAGCCATAATCCTCACTAATAAAAGAAACATGACAAAAAAATCAACAATAAAAAATACTGTGCAAAATAAGTAATAAACTAAATGTGGCTTTATCAAACAGAAAGTACATTTACTGTCATATAGTCATCTGGAAGGAAATGTCAATCAATGCAAAGACAGTAAAAACCTATATACTCAAATATGATACCACTCACTTGCCAGAGTCAGCTGGACTCATGATCACCTGCTCCTACTCTGCACAGACACAGCAAGCACCAACGATATCCCATTAGAAACAAAAAAACAAAAGAAAATTACACACAAGACAGTACAATACACATTGTGCACAAATCCAAGGAGAATTTCACACACAATAGAACAGAAGCTAAATATGCTGCTATTATTACACCAGTTACAAAAAACACATTCATTCAGGGCAATGATACTCATTTGGAGTAAACAGTAGAACACATGAATTCCTACCAAACACATGCAACTGCACAAAGTGCAGATCTACCAGTGCTGAAACCACAAGCAGGAGTCACAGCAAATTAAATCAACAGCTTTGGACAATAATAAAAAGGAGAAATAAAACATTATGCACAATAATGCAAATGATGAAAAGAAATAAAACAGTTAACATTATAAAACACTATGAAGTCAGCCCATCACCATCCAAATGCCGGCCACGCACAACGCCAGCCAGATGCCAGTCAAAAAACACCGTAAGCCAGAAGCCAGTCGACACACCACCAGCAAAATCCCCAGTTCAAACACACTATCAGCTAAACGCAATTCCACGCACACATCCAGCCGAATATGTGATGTTACAATGCGTCGTTGTAACGACTTGTGTTGTAATGACCGTGATGTAAATGTATCGCGGTGTAACGACCACATTGTAAAGCTCGATCGCCCATCCAGCCAAGTGCTAGTCCACACACACCACCAGTCCACGTACACCACCAGGAAAGTGCCAGTCCACGCATACCGCCAGCCAAGCACCATTCCATGCACACCGCTAGCCAAGTGCCAGTCCATGCAGACTGCTAGACAAGTGCCAGTCCACACACACCACCAGGCAAGCACCAGTCTACACACACCACCAGCCAAATGCCAGTACAAGCAGACCATCAACAAACTCCACTTTACACATACTGAAACTTTCCCTGGTGTCTTGTGGTTTTCTGCCCCCATTGGGGGCAGATCAGACTAGAAAAAAGGCCAACCTGTCCCTGGAGATGGGCAGAAAACGGCCACAAGCATACCAATTTTATTCCCCACTAAAAGGTAACAAAACTTGCCCAATTGATTAAATAAACAATCCCTGACATCTAGTGGGTTTTGATCCCCATGGGGGTAAGACAGGCCGCAGAAAATGCCAAACTAGCAAAACACAGATAATAAATATGGCCCAGGGGAGCGACCATTGCCTAGGGGATCGTTCCCCGAAATTGTAAAAATATATATATATATCTGTGCCATAAAGTGGGGTTTGTCAACCCCCGGGAAAGATTGGCCAATAAAATACAGCTGAACTATCCCAGAGGGGGGCCAGAACAGGGATGATACTATGCCAAAGGGGAGCAGCCCTTGCCTAAGGGGGTCACTCCCCTTAATTGACCAAAAAATAATCCCTGGCATCTAGTGGGAATAGACTCCTGGGGGGGATCGAACAATAAAAAACAGCTAAACTATCACCCGGAGGGGCCAGACCATTGATTATACTATGCCTAAGGGAAGCAACCCTTGCCTAAGGGGTCGCTCCCCAAACAAAAGATTTAAAAAATCCCTGGTGGTCCAGTGGGCTGGATTCCTGCTCCACGATCGCAGCCCCACCCACGATCTAGGGAGCAGAAATCCAGTATATACAGACATAGGGGGAAAGGAAAAACTAGTTTCTTTTCCCCTGTATCTGTACAGCCTATAAAACACCAGTCTTTGGGAAAGACTTACTAAAAATACATCCTCTCTCCTGGACGTGCTGGAAGCTAATGGCTTCTAGCTTGTCCCTGGCAGCTTCTGATGATGGCAGCACACCGTACGTGTGCACTAATGTCATTAGATGCCAAGGGGGGTCAGGGTGGCAGCCAAAGCACTTCCGCTGCTATCCCTGGTGGGGGCCTCAAGAGGGGTGGCCCATGGGGGGAATGCCCGTGCTTCCACCATGGATGGGTGCAATGATGGCTTGGAGACGTCCTATGCACACGCCCACCATGTGCGTGGACAGCTTCGAGCCATCCTCCACACAGAAGGAGTTAAAGACAAGAGAGAATGAGGCCCGTCTAAGACAGAAAGAAGCAGGGCAGGGCAATGTTATTAACATCTACTGCTCTTTTCTGATCTTACCACTTTTGATCAATCTACAAGCTGAGTTGGTCCTATTGTGGTATGCAAACTCATGGGTAAGCAGCTTTTTCAAATAAATGGGTAAAAGGAAAGCAAGGGGTAGCTAAGATGACTAAAATATCTGTCCTTAATGCAGCCAAAACCTGTGTGGTTAATGACATTGACAACCTCATAGAAGAGGTGGAGACATTACTTAGCATAAGGAACTCATCTAAACATACTGAGACGTGTCGGAAAGTGCCTGACATAATTAAAAAGAGGAAATCCCTCAAACCACCTAAGACTAAGAACCCCTTGTCAATATCAACTAGTTCGCCAAGCTGTGAGGTCCTGGCACTTGTACTAATAGAGGGCATGGGTGACGGGACTTCTAATGCTGATTTTGCAGCACAAAGTAATGTTGTAGCAAGTGTCAATGGTGGGGGGACATCCGGAAAATAATAGTGCCTGAAAGTGTGTGCTCAAACCATTTTAGCCCATTAATACACTTAAGGAATGTGAATGGCTGAGGTTGAGGGTAGCAAAGTATACAGCAGTTGTACCTGCCTGAGTGAAATAAGCTATCTTAAGGACATCATTAAACAATTAAACAATAAGTCAATGAAGTTTCACAAATAAGAGTAAAAATGTAAACACTTGCAGACAAAATTGATGTACTACAACCACCACTCAAAAGGGTCAAGGCAAGTGATTGCCAGGAAGCTATGAGGGAACAACATGATGCCGCCTCAAACAGAGTTGAGAATTATAAGCTGCGACAGTCTGTTCATGGGGCAGGAACTAGTAAGTCCAAGGAACCGATATCACCATCTTCAATTAGACCTCACACATGGCCAAGAAATTGGGTGGCTTCCCTCAGGGTTTCCACACACATCTACCCAGATTCTTATATGTTAAATTTTCCAATAATTCCTGGTTTACGTTCCCACTGTGTAAAAGACACATCAACACTATATTTACAGGACGAGCAAGGCTGGTGGGAACTAAGAAATATTCATGCGAACAGCCAGCTTTTGGGGGAGGACATTACCATCACAAGTAAAACCACTCACACAGGAGCCATGAGCTTCCAGGAAGTGAGTAGCAACAGAATGCACATGATAAATGTGCCTCAAATATCGTCCAGAGCAAGAGAAAACAGTGAGACTCTACCTAACAAAGTTATACACTGAATTAGGTGGGTTAGATACTGCCGATCGATTATAAGATCTGACATCTTAGCTGCAAAATGTTTCCCCTTTGATGATGAGCATGAATGTATTACCCTTGAGTTTGCTTACACCAATTTTGGAGCTGGATTGGTGAATCTGGACCAACGCACTTCACCTCCAAATGGATCCAAGATTCAATTTAGGTTCAACCTACCTGCAAGAAGGAATATGCAAAGCAATAGGTCAAATAGTACCACGATTAACAAAGATGAAACTGCCCAAGGGGATTCTAAAAAGCAGAACTCGGGTGAAGAAGCTGGCGATAAAAGTATGTGATAGAACGTGGGATTGCCACCCCAAATTGAAAAGTCTAGCATGGTGGGTTTTGGGGGCAGATTCTTTCTTTTGTGTCCCCGAAGATGCCGAACTACACATTAACACAACTGCAACTGTCAGCGAAGTGAGGCCATCCCTATTAGCTCCACAGCAAAGGACCTTAGAGTATACTAATAGTTTGAAGATAATCTAGAACTTAGCAGGCCTGAAGTCCAAAATCACTAGCGAGGAAGGGGTTAAGTTTATTGATACTTTTGACATCTGCTATGAACAGGAAATGTGGGCCACTGCTGCAGCCTATAGAGTGGGCTTCTTAAATTTTAGTATAGAAGCATCCCCATCCCCAGCAGGGCGACTATCCGAACGTCTTATCATTTGGGCAAAAACATACTTGATTTGTTCTATTGAAAAACTCAACACAAATTCAATTGACTTGCTAGCTCTGAGACTTAAAATGAACAAAGGGAAACAGGCTATTCTGCTGATCAACATTTACAATAGGTTACCTCCCAGATTCAAGACTCACCCACTCTATTAGTCTTTGATCATTTTATGGAGCGGTTTGAGGGTGGTATTAGTCATTCAGTTCTGGCAGGAGACTTGAATATAACTTACGAGAAAGCAAACACAAGGAGATGATAGACGGAGAGCTGAAACTTTTCAGACACTCACCCCCAGTCACAGATCTGTGTTGAATCCATCATTATTCTTTAGCTCACTTCGCCACCCCAGTTCAGACCCAGTCAAATGCACATCAGTCTTGACCCTGTTCCTCATGAGAGCAGTCCAGCCCAAACTGCCAAGCCAAGTCTTCCATGGACTGGAGACAAGCATCCTGGGACCGGTTTCGGGGTAACACACATTAATATGTTAAAAATATAAAATTCAGATGAACTACACAGGCAGTAGATTTATTATATGTACAGGTTGTCAATACCACAGAAAAGGTACCCTAGGAATATTCTAAACTCCTTCTTGTAATTTGCAAGCTCTATAGCTAATGATTCAAGTCTTGTTATCAAAATTACGGCTACACAAAAACGGATTGTTGCTCAATGGAATCAGATTTTATTTACATTCTATCTAAAGAGAATATTATTCCAAAATGTGGCAATATTACATAATGAGTTGATACAATAGCGTTACACTGGGGCATTTTTAATGGACACAAGTACATTTAGGTTCCGATTCCGATCCGGCAAAATAATTTTGCGTACGACTCGTATCCGTATATTTTCACGTACGAATCGTACAAGTACCGTACAAACGGCGAAGTACGATTCGTACGTGAAAAATACATACGAATTGCATCGGGAAAAGGGTACGAGAGGGAGCCGGAAATTTTTACGTCCGAATAGCAACGGGAAAAGTGTACGATAGGGAGCCGGACATTTTTACGTGCAAATCGTAAAACAGAAGTCCGAGTGCGCAAGTACGATCCGTACCGCCCGTCCGAATACACAAACGCATGTAAAAGGCGTCATACGGAGCGAACGCAGTAGCACACATGTACACGGGTAAACTTGTGCCCGGATACGAGTCGTACAGCCCCCCCTCCTCCCGCATATGTCAGTACCGTACCCCCGTACGTCAGCACCGTACCCCCCCCTGTCCACACTGTACCCCAGCCCCGTACCTGTACGCACCGTACCCCAGGCCCGTAGTGCCTGTACGTGCAGCACCCCATGCCCGTACCCCATCCCCGTACCTGTATGCACCATACCCCAGGCCCGTACCCCAGCCCCGTACCTGTACGCACCATACCCCAGGCCCGTTACTCCAGCCCCATACCTGTACGCACCGTACCCCAGGCCCGTACCCCAGTCCTGTACCTGTACGCACCGAACCCCAGCCCCGTACCTGTATGCACCACACCCCAGGCCCGTACCCCAGCCCCGTACCTGTACGCACCATACCCCAGGCCCGTACCCCAGCCCCGTACTTCTACGCACCATACCCCAGGCCCGTACCCCAGCCCCGTACCTGTACGCACCGTACCCCAGGACCATACCCCAGCCCCGTACCTGTACGCACCGCACCCCAGGCCCGTACCCCAGCCACGTACCTGTACGCACCGTACCCCAGGCCCGTACCCCAGCCCCGTAACTGTTCGCGCCGCACCCAAGGCCAGTACCCCAGCCCCGTACCTGTACACGCCACACCGCAGGCACATACCCCAGCCCCGCACCTGTACGTGCCGCACCACAACACCGTACCCCAGCACCCTCACCCAGCATCGCGTATGTACGGACCTCACCTACGCGAAAAAGACTCGTACAGAACCAGGACACTGTAAAACAGCACAAGGAGGGTCAATTCGACACGCACAACACCACAAAACACGTCTACAAGACAAAATACATCTCAATGACTGACCTGGGACATCCAAACAGAGGCCCAAAATCACAACCACCTCTTATAAAACACCCACCAAAATTTCAAACCCAGCCACACCCACAAATGGACCAATAAAAAGGGCCCACACACACAACCCATGAGCCTTTGCAACAGACCCACTGCTGACAGACCCCACAGACAAACAACTGCACCATATTTACACCTCAACTACACCTTAACTTACACACCTTCACACAACCTCCTTCACAAACACCCCCTCTTCACATTCACACACACACCGTCACATTCACACCCACACACCCACAACCATCCACACCCACACCCCACACCATGCCCACAGACAAGAATCCAAAGTTCACAAGGGCGGAGCTGGACCTCCTTGTCAACGAAGTCATCAGAGTCGAGCCACAGCTGTTTGGAACATTGGTCAGACAGACCAGCATAGCCCAAAAAACTAGCCTGTGGTAGAGGATCGTCGATAAGGGGAATGCTGTTGCGCCCATCCGAAGGACCAGGCATGAATGCCAAGCCAGGTGGTACAATCTGCACAGGGCAGTCAAGAGGAAAATGAACGAGGAATACGCCCAGAGTAACATCACTGGAGGTGGGCTGCCCCGCAGACCCGTACATTACCATCCCTGGGAGGAGAAGGTGATGGCCATGCTTCCGCCGGTGGGAGTACACGGAGTCGAAGGAGTCGCAGAGCCTGGTGAGTACACAAACAACTCACGTAACATGGGGGAATGGCATCCACACCACAAATACACCAAATGCACGCAACTTCCCCCAAGCCCTCACCGCACACAACCACACTCAAAAACCACGCTCATGCCACTAACGTCTCCATGCCCCATTCACAAATAAAGGCAATGCCATTTCCCAGGCCACACCAACCATAAACCCAAGACTGGATGTCCGGGATGCTGGGAGGGTGGGGCTCACACAACACATTGTGCAACTCAGAAGCAGACACCAATGCCCTCAGCCCATATGGCCTAGGTGCATGCCCATGCACCATGCCCAATGCACAGGGACTGGCAAAGTACTGACAAGGTAGCTGACACTTACCCCTGCTGTATGCAGCACAAGGCCCTCCTGTGACCACTGTACACTCAAACACCAACTCCACAAGATCAGATATCTAGCACAGGAACTCACACTCACTGTCATGCCAGCATGCACCATGAGGGGACAGACATATCACCTGGGAGACCCAATGACAAATCACACTACACCCAACAGCAGGCCCGGTCACACCCCCCCCTTACACAAGCACACACCCCCGGGACAGGCAACAGATTTACCCACACTCACAATGGACATGTGACACAACAAGACCAAGCCATAGCCAAATAAGCATCCTAGCCAAAATTCTACTGGTCAAACACTCAGGAGAACATATCAATCTGTCGCCCGCAACATACCCATCCCCAAGTGGATATTGAGAGGAATGCTAGGCACATCAAACTACCTGGAGGAACTGTGACAACTTGAATATGCATGAAACATGGATGTGGCATGAAACAGCATTAACATTGTCTCTCTCTCACACACAGGGCAACGTCATGGACCTACCCCCAACAATAGGGGAGAACAATCACAGTCCCAGGCTCAGCGTGAAGATGATCCCACCGGCAGCGATGACTCTCACCACTCAGTGGATGACCCCGACCAACCTGGCCCCTCTGGTGCCCAAGCCCCTGCAGCACCTGCGTCAGGTACATCTGTGCCAACCCCCACCCCCATTCCTGCCACATCCCAGGAGACACCCAGGAGCCCTGCTCGCTCTGAACAACACAGCCAGTCTGGCCAGGAGGGACAAGGTTCTCCGGGCACCCAGGAGGAGGCAGACAACCCCGCAAATGCCATCCCTCAGGGGTCCCGTAGACCCGATGTGCCCACAACGGCAGGCCAGGCTCGTGTGGGCAGGGGTGGTGGGAGTTGAGGCAGGCGGAGGCGCGAACCTGACCAGCCAGCTGAGGGAACCGGTATGTCACACTCACGCCACATCTTGGACACATACCGGCGTGACACCAGGGGCATCAGCCAGGAAGTGGCGAGCCTCACAGAGATGAAGGGGACCCTCGACGAGATGAAGAACCTGAAGGCCGAGCAACATGCCAGTCAACAACAACACCAATGACGGATGGAGGCAAGACTGGCTGAGCTCCTGGCAGTGCAAACGGACATGAGCCGTTCACTCCGTCGGATCGCCAACAACATGGGCAACCCTCCCTGTGCCACCAGGCGAAGACCACCACCAGCCACAGGGAGGGAGGAGGAGGAGGAGGATTTGTCCGATGGAGCATCACAGACATCGTCAAGGCCTTCATCTGAGGGTCCCCCCAGGAAGGTGGGTCATCCACGGAAAAGACCGTGAGAGTCAGCGGACCATCCACATCTCCCAGGTCACCTGGCCTGGCACCTGGCCCTCTGGCGCAACAGCAGCTCATCCAATGACATTCTCTGCCACATGGACTTGCTGGTCACAGTCTGACCAATGATGACCAACCCTGTGGTCTGGACTCTGATGACTTCCAAAGCAAAGGATACCATCTCCCCTGTGAACTTTGGATTAAATGCACCTGGTAGAGCACCTTAGTTTATCTACCAAAACACGTACCCCACCTGTGAGAAGTTGGCCTGGCATATGCTGTCTCCTAGTTATAGGGGACACCTTGCACCAGTCCAACTCAACTCTTATTGATTATAGGTTTAAGACAACCTTTAAAGAAAGCTATCCTAGTGGTAGCTGTGGAGAGCAGCCTTCAGGCTAAGTCTTGAAGGAGTGTTAAGCTTATTGTTTTACCATAGATAACCTCTTGAATGACCAAATGAAAGAGTAGCCCACAAAGGTATATATATAAAATATATGTATTTATTCTAAACAGAATCCCACAAGTCTCTTTATGATGCTGAGGCAAAGTTACAATTCAAACAAGCATTGATAGATACAATAAATAGCACTGGAATCATAGGGCCCCAGGGGGAGACCAAACCATATATTAAAAAAGTGGTATAAGAACCACGACAATTCTACAGACAATGCCTAGGGCATTTAGGATCGCTGGCCCCTTAAGAATCCACCCGAGGTTATGAGGAAGGGGACCCACGGGAGGCGCGTGCAGTGGAAATAGCTGCTATCGGGATCTCTATTAAAGCCTATGGAGAATGTCGCGGTTTGATTTGAACAGATTAAAGTCACTTCTAGCAGGAGTTCAAAGTTAAAACTTTAGAGTTAAGCTTTTGAGGAGCCCACTACCACGAGAGTACCGAGGTACCACTGTTACCTGCCACAGGGAAGCCGGGTGCATAGGTCGTTTTCGATGTCGGGTCGCGGGCTGATTTTCAATGGGAAAATGTACAAAACTGCTGCTAGCCAAAAGCGTTGATGATGCCGTGAAGATTGAAGTTGTAGATTTTGCAGAGAAGAATCTGAAAGCAGAGGGAACAGAGTCTGGGTCATGGCGCAGTGACCAGGGAGCTCAAAGGAAAAAGCCCTTCAATGTCGGGTGCTTCAGGTGGAAAGAGGTGTAGATTGGATCTGCAGCCACGGGCTCCGGGAGGCTTCAAGGAAGGCCAGCTTCGGGAGGGCAAATGCGCCACGTTGGATGACGGTCGCTGCGGTGCTAGTGTCCGGATTGGATCCATTAAGCCTTGGCAACCGCAACCCATGCAAGATGAACAAATCAGCTACTGGTGCAGTTCCACGAGGTTTGTGAGAGGTCTTCTTTGGAGAGACTGTAGCGCAGGCTTGGAGCAACCAGGGGAACTCTCAAATGTCGTGATTGTCCTCCGCTCGGGCCCACAAGTCGAGGGACAAGGGACCGCGGAAGGCAGCAAAATGGAGTGCGTAAAAGGGAGCCCACGGGCCACCGGAGGGAGCTAGGGCACTGATCTTTGGCACAAATGCTGCTTGGTGGTTGTCTCAAAAATGGGCCAAAGTACAACTTCCCCACTGGTCAGGGTCGTATGCTATGCAAGAGGTGCCCTGTGTCCTGGGGTATTGGGAATCTCAGCACACACGTGGTCCACGGTGCTCAGACTTGCTGTGCACGCTCACTGGCCTCTGGGATGCTCATGAAACCCACCTTGAGGTTGCTGGAAGTCGATGAAGTCCATAGGAGCAGCGAAGTTCCAACCGGGTCACTTGCAGTGTTTCAGGTGCCTGCCAAGCAGGGGGGTAACTCCTTTACCCCAAGGGAGATTTCTTCAGTCAGCTGGGCAGCAGCTCATCGAAGGTCAAGTATGTGAAGTCCAAGATTAATCTGAGGCTCTGGGGCCACGGTATTCACCTTTATCCCCAAGATTACGGGAGTGTCCAGAGTAGTGTCCACCAATGAGAGGTGAGGCGGGAAAGGGTGGCTACACCCTCTCCCCTTTGTGTGTTTCCCACCTGGGCGATGGGCAGGATGCCCCTGAACCGGTTCCAGACAGTGTATGCAGAATGTAGGCGCTGTAGCTGCCTACGTGCAACTCTGAAAGGCAACATATGGTGCACCCACCCTGTTCCAATCCACATATCCTGTCTGGGGAGATGCTAGCACCTCCCTGCCACAGGAGCCCTATTGTCCAGTTGGCGAGGCTGGGATTTTCCCCAGCAACAGCCAGCCAGAGTCGTGTGGGTGGCGGGTAGTAGCCATTTTGTACTACGTGTGCACTTTTAAATTGGTGTCTGAATTCTGCCGCTTTTCCCATATCGCCCCTCTAGCAGGGGGGAATCGTGCCCTCATGCCCATGGCTGGACTGGGGGTAGAATTCCTACATGTTTGACACCAAACACGATATGGTTCTGTGTAGCCATTCTCAAGTTATCACGCTATCGCGATAGACTTATAATGCGGTTAAGAGTATATGGTATGGCTACACTACAAACAACCCAGCAATGATTTTACGAGGGTTGCAGAGAGGCCTTACTCAGGTAGGGGTCCCCCCTCACACATACCTCAGCACCCTGCCTTGTAGGATTAGCAAGGCCTGCTATAGGGGTGACCTATGAGAGTATATGTGTTGTAATGGGGTGGGATATAGGGTACCTATATCCCTGTAAGGGGTGCTAGCACCAGCTTACCCAGACTACAGTAGTGGTCTGGTGGTGTCAGTTTGTATGGCTGTCCCAGGGTGGCACAATAAGTGCTGCAGCCCCGGTAGGCCTATTGAGGGACCCATGCCCTGGGTACCTAGGGTACCATCTTACAAGGGACTGCCAGGGTATCCTCAGCATCCAATTGGGTTTGAACCTAGGGTACTCACATCGTTTTTAGGGAGAACGCAGATAGGCTGGGGTCCTGGATAGCAGGATCCCAGCCAGACTAGTCAAAAACCACTCCAATACCAGGCAAAAACTTGGGGGCAACCATTAGTCAGATTCCACCTTCCTACACCATAACCCCCCCCCCCCCCCCCCCCCCCCAACGGAAGGAGATAAGGCTAACCTTGTGCAGATAAGCCTTTATTTCCTGAGTGGCCATATAAGGAAGAACCTGCACTAGCATGGTTTCTCCCTGACTCATGGTCCACTTGGGAAATTCTACCCCAATGGGTCTTAGAGTTTCTCCAAAGTCTAGGGAAATTACCTGTATTGGTTTTTGGTACAGAATCAGGCTGATGAGGCTTCTGAGTCTGGAAGTGAGGCCCTATTTGGGTTGGTCTCAACTTCCTCAGAACACTGGTCACCTTGGAAGCCTTTCTGTCCATGACTGTGTTATACCTGGCCCTAAGGGTCAACCTCTGGCTGCCTACAGCTGGGGGTTGGGTCCCTTTGGTTGGAACAGTGGAGGGCACTGGAAGATTTGGGGACACTATGCCCCAGGTTTGCCTGTGCCCAACATAGTCCATTTGAGGGGTACCTGTACCTAGGGGTAAGGGAGATCCCTCAGTTTGTAGAGGAATAGTCACCTGGCTAGAACTACTCTGCTGGGTGTCCCTAATCTGCTGATGAGGGGGTTCCTCTGGACAGGGGCCCACAAGGGGTCCACTGACCTCCTTGGCCTCTGCAGCCCTGGGCTGACTGAGGCAGGGTAGAGAGGGGCAGGATACCTGCTCCAGACTGGGTACCACCTTGGAAGGATCCCCTGCCATCAGAGCTGTAGCCGGGACAGGCCTGTCTACTTCTGGGGCAGTTACTTCACAAGGGTCAGGATCAGTTCCTTTAGAAACTTGACCCTTACCTTTAGTCTGGTGGGGGGAGGACTGTTCCTCACCCCCTATGCTCTATGTTGGGGTGGAGTGATCCATAGTTTCAGGCTTCACTCCTTTTACTTTCTCCTGGGGTGGAGGTGAGGCCTTCAAGGTCACATCCACTCTCTCAGGGATGCCTACCATTTTCAAATGGGCCCAGGCTGAGATTTCCAGATCATTCCCCAGTAGGCAATCTACAGGCAAGGTTGGGGACACTGCCACTCTCTTTGGGCCAGTGACCCCTCCCCAGCTGAGATCTACCACTGCCATGGGATGGTCTGTCCTTATTCCATCTATATTGGTCACCTGGTAGCTAAACCCAGGTAAAAGCTGTTCTAGGGGCACTAGTCTCTTGGTCACCATGGTGACACTAGCCCCTGTGTCCCTGTAGGCCACAGTCTTCTGACCATTGTTCATGGGCTCTTGTCTGTACCTGCCCAAGATATTGGGACTCATGGTAAAGTTGGCAAACCCCATGCCACCATCACAGACTAGAGTTGCTTGTGTAGGGGACCTGGTTAGGCCAGAGTCCACCTGAGTTCCCCAAGAAAGCCCAACTAAGTTTTTGGGTGCACTCCCACCACCTGGGGGATTACTACTGGTAGTAACAGGAGGTGTTGGAGCTGCAATGGGAGGAACATTTTCTTTATTGCCCCTCTTTGGACAGCTGGTGTCAGTTTTCCAGTGGCCAGGTTGCTTACACACATGGCAATATGGTTTCTTGTTAGAAGAGGAAGTATTTTGGGACCCATCCCCAGCACTGGGTTTTTGGGGCCCTTCAGAGGACTTTTCTGTTTTATTATCCCCACCTTTCTCTTTGGGCTTAGTGGAATCTTTCTTCTGGTCACCACCTTGGTTCTTGGGCTTGATCCTGGTTCTGACCCCTTTGTCTGCCTTCTTTCCCAATTCTTGGGGAGAGGTCAGATTGTTGCAGGGATTCTGCTTATGCACACAACTATGCGTAGGAAACCAGGACCTCAGAGAATTGTGGTGTACCAGAAACTCCCCTCAGAACCAAGAACCCCTATCCGACTAGCTTAGTGTCCCATTCGTTATCCGAGATTTAGCTCGGCGGTCCCAATGTATAGACAACCCAGAACAAGCGGCTTAGATATTCTCAGGAGTGGTGGGAATCCGAAATACCCGTTTGTATCTATATATCAGTCCACAACAGAATAACAAAGACACGGTAAAGTTTAAAGAGTTTATTTTATAATCCTCGCGTCCTAAGATGCAGTACTTTGGCTGTTAGAAATGAGGGGGCTCTGGTTGACGCAGGTGTGAACCCACAACAAGCAGGGACCCTTTACTTCTTGTCAGGGCGAAGGATGACTCCCCAGAATAACCCCTGCTCACCCTCTAGGTGCGTGGCGCGAGCAGTCTAGGCTAAGTCTCAGGCGTACACGGTTAAGCAAATGCAATTACACATACAGTAAACCCCTTGCATGCACCACAAATGGACACCAATCAGGTAGTATATAAAAATAAGCTTTTATGTAGTTTCAGCAGATTCAATTACACGGCCCAGTAACTTTGAACTGATGGGGCCACAATTCTTAGGAATACGGTAAAGTTCTCTTTGTTACGGAAAGTTCTTTAGGCGGGCACAAGGTGACTGTAGGCCTCAGCGCACTTCGCTCTGAGGCAGCACCCAGGAAGCACGCGGCAGATGACAGGGAAATCAGAACGTTGCGGACCCTGGATCCGATGCGAACTCGCGGTCGAGTTCGTAAGTACAGTACCTTGTTTCTTGACGAAAAGGTGGGTGCGGGATTTCAGCGGCTCTTCGACAGAAGAGCGAGGCGGCGTCCGGGGCTCCCACACTTCCCGATGGGTGTCTGATCTTCAGGCTCACGACAAGAGCGGGGTGTTGCAGGTGGCGGATGAACAAAGCGGGGCAGCCGGGCACGCAGATACGTCCGGGCCGTCCGAGGCTTGGAGATGCTCACAAATGCCGATTCCGGCGGGAGGGTGAAGGTGCACAGCGAGCCTCCAACGAGCGAGGTGACAGGGGCAGCCCAGCACAGCGTAGGGGGAGCGGCTCCGATCGAGCAAGGCTCTTCCCAAGGCGGGGGCGGCTAAGCAGTCCTGGTCATGGCTCAGGGAGGGACTGGGGCACGAGGGTCACAGCTCCGGTGAGGGAAAGGACACCACAGTCCAGCGGCAGGCGAGTGAAGATCAGGTAGAGCCCAATGGTCCTGGGGCTCAGTTCAGGGGGCAAGCTCAGTTCCAAGCCCTTGGAGATCGTTTTGGAAAAGCACAAGTCTTGAAAGTAAAAGTAAAGTAAAGTCTTCAGCAACAGGTTCTCTTCTCTCCTTTGGCAGCAAGGTCACCACTGCAGGCCAATCCCCCAGGATAGGGACAGTCTTCCTCCTACAGCTTTCCCGGTGCCTCCTCCTCAGGCAGAGATTCTTCTTGGTCAAAAGCGGATCTAGTTTCTCAGGAGCAGGGCTCCTACATTTATACAGCAAATCTTTTGTTCTCTCAGGCCAGGGGGGCCCTTGCCTAGTTCAGTCCGGTTTCTGAGCACTTTGTTTACGCGATGCAGGCTTCTTCTTTCAGAGTGCAGGGCAGAGTCCTCAGACGCTCCACAGGGGGTGGAGCCGGCATTGAGGTAGCAGAGCACTGTCCTATTCAGAGCCTAGGAGCACTCCTCCCACCCATCTACCTGTCGATCGTCCTATTCACCACCAGGCTACCTAGCCCTGCCCATCTGGGTTCCCCCAGCCCTGTCACTCACACCAGCCAGACATCAGATACACATCACGCAGAGGCGGCTGAAATGTTTAGGCAAGCAAAGGCCAGCTTTCTAAAAGCGACATTTGCAAACCCGGAATATTAAAATAAACCTTGCGAAAAGATGTACCTTATTATTCCGAGTTCAGGCATACTAAACTCGATCTTCTACCATGTTCCCTGGGTCGGTTAGGATCATAGGGTGTAACAATCCAAGCCGCCCATACTGGCCTATGAGAACAGGGTAGCCTTGCAGTAGTGAACAAAAAAATGGCGGTCATTCACTACTAGGACATGCCACGCATCCAGGATTGTCCTACCTTAGGCTCACAACGCACCCTGCCCGTGGGCCTCCCAGAGGGGTGACTAACATGCAGCTAAGGGAAGGTTTCAGGGACCGGCAAGTGTGGGCACTTGCCAGTCAGCATGTCAGTACCAGACTGCACGCAGGTTCTGCGGTGGCAGACCTTAGACATATTTTACCGGCCGCTTCTGTGGGTGGCACAACCCGTGCTGCAAGCCCACCAGCGGTGTTTGCCTTTACATGCCCTGGCGCTCCTGGCGCACTTTACTGGGGTCTGATAGTAAATCAAACAATCCAATCATGGAATCCAACCAACATATACAATTTACAAGGGAGCACTCGCACCGCGACACTGGTTGGCAGTGGCACAGAGCGCTGAGCGGCCAACACCATAAAATCACATGCGGCACAGCGACAAAAAGAGGAAGGGAGACTCACGCCAAGGTGCCAGGTCTAACACGTGTCCCCTCCAGCTGAAAAGTGGGGAGAACTACCCTACCCCAGGGAGTTCCTCATCACTAAGGCGGAAAAATCTGGACAGACCGTCAGCATTGGCGTGATCTGTACCAGGGCGATGTTCCACCGTGAAATCCATCCCCTGTAGGGAAATGGACCACCTCAACAGCTTTGGATTCTCACCCCTCATATGCATCAACCATCTGAGGGGCCTGTGGTCCGTCTGAACCCGGAAGTGAGACCCAAACAAGTAGGGTCTTAGCTTCTTCAGCGCCCAGACCACAGCAAATGCCTCACGCTCAATAGCTCTCCACCTCTGTTCCCGTGGAAGTAACCTCCTGCTAAGAAAGGCTACGGGTTGATCGAGGCCCTCCTCATTAATCTGTGAAAGAACAGCCCCCACACCATGCTCTGAAGCGTCTGTCTGAACAATAAACTCTTTGGAGAAGTTGGGAGCCAAGAGCACGGGCGCCGTGCACATAGCAGTTTTCAAGGCCTCAAAAGCTTTCTGACAGGTGTCAGTCCAAATCACTTTCCTGGGCTGCTTCTTCGAAGTCAGCGCTGTCAAGGGGGCAACCATGTTGCCATACCCCTTGACAAACCTCCTGTAGTACCCAGTGAGACCTAGGAAGGCTCTCACCTCTGTCTGGGTTTTGGGCGCCTCCCAATTCAGGATGGTTTCTATCTTGGGCTGAAGGGGTGCCACCTGGCCACTCCCAACTTGGTGTCCCAAGTACACCACGGAACCCTGCCTGATCTGGCACTTACTCGCCTTGATCGTGAGGCCTGCCTTGCGCAGCGCCATCAACACTTCCCAGAGGTGACGCAAGTGTTCCTCCCAAGTGGAGCTGAACACTGCGATGTCATCCAGGTAGGCTGCACTGAACGAATCCAGCCCAGCCAACACCTGGTTGACCAATCTCTGGAAGGTGGCAGGGGCATTCTTCATCCCAAATGGCATAACCCGGAACTGGTAGTGCCCATCTGGGGTGGAAAATGCTGACCTCTCTTTGGCCCCCTCGGTCAAGGCGATCTGCCAATACCCAGACGTTAAATCAAACGTGCTGAGGTAGTTGGCCGCCCCTAGCCGATCGATGAGCTCATCAGCTCTGGGGATGGGGTGTGCGTCAGTCCTAGTGACTGAATTGAGTCCTCTGTAGTCCACACAGAACCGGAGTTCGGGTGTGGCTCACGGCGCTGCAGCCTTTGGGACCAAGACCACGGGGCTGGCCCAAGGACTGCTAGAAGACTCAATTACCCCGAGTGCAAACATCTTGGAGACCTCCTCCTTGATGCATGTCCTCACCCTGTCAGTCACCCTGTAGGCCTTGTGCCGCACAGGTGGACTATCCCCAGTGTCCACGTCATGGACGCACCAATCAGTGACACCAGGGACCAGGGAAAACAGATCAGAAAATTGTCCCAGCAACTGGCGACAATCATTCTGTTGCTCAGGGGTCAGGGTGGAAGAGAGGATGACACCATCCACTGACCCATCTTGCTCCTTGGCCGACAGGAGGTCAGGAAGAGGTTCTGTCTCCTCTTCCATCCCAGCATCTGTTGCCAAGAGCATGCCCACTTGGGACCTCTCCAAGTGGGGCTTGAGGCGGTTGACATGTAGGACCCGTAAGGGGTTCCTAGGAGACTTCAGGTCCACCACGTAGGTAACAGGACTCTTGCGCTCCACCACCTCAAAGGGACCGGTCCACTGATCCTGGAGCGCACACGGCTCCACGGGGGCCAAGACCCATACTTTCTGCCCAGGCTGAAGCTCTACCAGAGTGGCATTCTGGTCGCACCACCGCTTCATCTCCTCCTGGCTGGCTTCCAGATTTGCCTCAGCAAGTTGCCTGAAACGCCTAGTCTGATTCCTGAAGGCCAGCATGTAGCTATATACATCCTGGGAAGGTTTCCTGGGAGATTGCTCCCAGCCTTCCTTGACCAGACTGAGAGGTCCTCTGACTGGGTGACCATACAGAAGCTCAAAGGGACTGAACCCCAGAGACTTCTGTGGCACCTCACGGTAAGCGAAGAGAAGGCATGGTAAGAGGACGTCCCACTTACGCCTCATGGGTCCTTCTAGGCCCATTATCATGCCTTTGAGGGTTCGGTTGAATCTCTCAACCAACCCGTTTCCTTGGGGGTGGTAAGGTGTGGTGAACTTGTAGGTTACACCACACTCTTGCCAAAGAGATTTCATGTACTTGGACATGAAATTGGTACCTCGGTCAGACACCACCTCTAGAGGGAATCCCACTCGGGAGAAAATTCCCATCAGTGCACGTCCCACCACGGGGGCCGTTACTGTCCTCAGAGGAATGGCTTCCGGGTACCGGGTGGCATGGTCCACCAGGACCAGGATGAACCTATTGCCCATCGCTGTCCTGGGGTCCAGTGGCCCTACAATGTCAATCCCCACTCGCTGGAATGGAGTACCGACCACAGGGAATGGCTGGAGTGGAGCCTTCTGCTTCCTTCCACTCTTTCCACTTGCCTGGCAAGTCTGGCATGTCCTGCAGTGAGTATCTGAACTCCTGCGCATTTGAGGCCAATAAAAGTGGGTGACAAGCCTTTCAAAGGTCTTGTCCTGCCCCAAATGCCCTGCCAATGGCACATCGTGAGCCAGCCCCAGTAGGAAGGCTCTGAAGTCCTGGGGTACCACCAGCGCACGGGCTGACCCAGGCTCAGCAACCTTAGGCTCTGTATATAGGAGGTCGTTCTCCCAGTAAACGAAATGTGATCCTGACTGATCACCTGCGGCCTGGTCTGCAGCCTGCTGCCGCATACCTATGAGAGAAGGGCACTCCTTCTGTGCCTTGCAAAAGTCCTCCCTTGTGGGACCCCCTTCCTGCTGCCAATGGGTCAGCTCCGGCAGGTCTCCCAGTTCAGCTATCTGTTCCCCTGTAGGCTCCAGGGCATCCCCCTCGAGGTCTGCTTCCTCCTGGGCCGTGGGAACTTCAGGGGCCGGCTTCCCGCGCCCCTTGCTCCTTCTCTCTGAGGCCGGTTCCTGGGCCTCCCTCTCAGGCTCCAGGACCTCTTGAGTACCTCTACTGGCTGCCATGGACCGTGTGGTGACACACGCCCAATCCGGCATACCCAACATCTCTAGGTGAGCACTCCGCTCCACCTTAGCCCAAGGTGAGCTCTCCAAATCGTTCCCTAACAAACAGTCAACAGGAATGGCGGGCCTCACAGCTACCTGAAGAGTACCAGAGACCCCCCCCCACTCAAAGGGAACCTGAGCCACCTTGCAGTGCCTCTCTGTGTTGTCAGCGGCAACAACGGGATAGAATGCATTGGGGACCACCTGCTCCTGAGACACCAGGTGACACCTGACAGCTGTCACACTGGCTCCTGTATCTCTAAGAGCTTCCACCCTATGGCCATTTATGGTCACCCACTGCCTGTATTTCTTAGTGTTCTCAGGCAGCTGGGTTGGAGGGACCACTTCACGGTCTCCTAGCGAGACCAGGGACATCTCTGTGGGACCCCACCCACCTTGGACATCCCTCTCCTCCCCCAAGGCTACACTAGTCACCTGCCGGGGTGGAGCACCAGTGGGTGCTGGTTTACCAAACAACGGACACTTTACATCAGAGGCAAAATGCCCCAAATTGTTACACCTGTAACATCTTACGGGCCCCTTCTGAACAGGAGGACCTGTCGGGGCCCCGGTCGGTTTCTGGGGTGGGGGAGGCTGAGAACCCTTCCCTTGGTTCCCTTGGGGACTATTTTGGGGCCCTTTTGGGAACTGCTTCTGTTTACCCCTGTCCCCCCACTCTTCTGCTGGGGACCCTGCCCACCTTTGGCGGAATCTCCCACGGTACCCTTGTGGACCCTGGTACTGACCCAGCGGTCCGCCTCCTCAGCAAGCTTCCTCGGGTTAGTCAGCCTACTATCTATCAGGTGCTGGCGTAGCTCAGGAAAACAATTACTGGACAAGTGCTCCCATGCCATTAAATCAAGAAGCCCTTGATAATCATTTACCTTACTACCCTTTACCCAACCATCCAGCGCTCTGCAAAAGAAAGTCACATACTCCACATACGTACTATTGGGAATCTTAGTGCAACCCCTGAACCTCTGTCTATATAACTCAGGGGTCAACCCATACCTAGCCATCAATGCTTCCTTCATATGGGCATAAGAATTAAGAACATCAGCAGGTAAATCCAACAGCGTGTCCCGCCCTTCACTCAGGAACCGTCCCCACAACCCCGCTCCCCAATCTTTCTCAGGGACCCGGTGGGAAGACATGGCTACCTCGTAGGCTCTGAACCACTGCCCGATGTCGTCATTCTAGAAGAACTCCTTCACTACATCCTTGGGAATATAAACTCTTGGTTCCGCCGGTACTGGCGGTGTGCTGCCACCAGAGGGATTAAGCTCCAAACTTTTTGCTTTCAGCTCCAGCTCCCTCAGCTTCATGTCATGCTCTAATTGTAGTTTCTTTTCTTCCATGGCTAATCTTTGTTTTTCCATATCCATCTGCCCATGAAGTTTCGCCATCTCCACCTCGTGTGCCCGGGTTGCTGCCCTGTCTGCCAACTCTTCTGGCGACAGGCCTCTGCCAAACTCATGGACACTTTCTGGTGGAACCACTTCCACCTGATTCTCTGGTGCCTTTGACTCATACCAGGCCCTCAGCGCCTTCACGAATTGGGCCTTGTTTTTTAATCCAGTTTGGGCAATCATGAACTTGGAGCAAAAACCTTTCAATTCTTCATTGGTACGATTCAGAAGTGCGTCTTCTTCCCAATCTACGTCCTCAAATCCAGAGATTATAGAAGCTGCCCCTCCGGCGGAAAGTGAACCAGGCATGGCTCTCACAACGGAGATTCTTGGCAAAACAAAAACAAATGCTAGCCTTGTGGCTGTGCTACTGGTCTGCTCTCACTACGTGGTGATCAGTGATTCACTATACGCAAACCACAAATGCAAATCCGTAAATCCCACCGCTGCCACCAATGTTAGAAATGAGGGGGCTCTGGTTGACGCAGGTGTGAACCCACAACAAGCAGGGACCCTTTACTTCTTGTCAGGGCGAAGGATGACTCCCCAGAATAACCCCTGCTTACCCTCTAGGTGCGTGGCGCGAGCAGTCTAGGCTAAGTCTCAGGCGTACACGGTTAAGCAAATGCAATTACACATACAGTAAACCCCTTGCATGCACCACAAACGGACACCAATCAGGTAGTATATAAAAATAAGCTTTTATGTAGTTTCAGCAGATTCAATTACACGGCCCAGTAACGTTGAACTGATGGGGCCACAATTCTTAGGAATACGGTAAAGTTCTCTTTGTTACGGAAAGTTCTTTAGGCGGGCACAAGGTGACTGTAGGCCTCAGCGCACTTCGCTCTGAGGCAGCGCCCAGGAAGCACGCGGCAGATGACAGGGAAATCAGAACGTTGCGGACCCTGGATCCGATGCGAGCTCGCGGTCGAGTTCGTAAGTACAGTACCTTGTTTCTTGACGAAAAGGTGGGTGCGGGATTTCAGCGGCTCTACGACAGAAGAGCGAGGCGGCGTCCGGGGCTCCCACACTTCCCGATGGGTGTCTGATCTTCAGGCTCACGACAAGAGCGGGGTGTTGCAGGTGGCGGATGAACAAAGCGGGGCAGCCGGGCACGCAGATACGTCCGGGCCGTCCGAGGCTTGGAGATGCTCACAAACGCCGATTCCGGCGGGAGGGTGAAGGTGCACAGCGAGCCTCCAACGAGCGAGGTGACAGGGGCAGCCCAGCACAGCGTAGGGGGAGCGGCTCCGATCAAGCGAGGCTCTTCCCAAGGCGGGGGCGGCTAAGCAGTCCTGGTCACGGCTCAGGGAGGGACTGGGGCACGAGGGTCACAGCTCCGGCGAGGGAAAGGACACCACAGTCCAGCGGCAGGCGAGTGAAGATCAGGTAGAGCCCAATGGTCCTGGGGCTCAGTTCAGGGGGCAAGCTCAGTTCCAAGCCCTTGGAGATCGTTTTGGAAAAGCACAAGTCTTGAAAGTAAAAGTAAAGTAAAGTCTTCAGCAACAGGTTCTCTTCTCTCCTTTGGCAGCAAGGTCACCACTGCAGGCCAATCCCCCAGGATAGGGACAGTCTTCCTCCTACAGCTTTCCCGGTGCCTCCTCCTCAGGCAGAGATTCTTCTTGGTCAAAAGCGGATCTAGTTTCTCAGGAGCAGGGCTCCTACATTTATACAGCAAATCTTTTGTTCTCCCAGGCCAGGGGGGCCCTTGCCTAGTTCAGTCCGGTTTCTGAGCACTTTGTTTACGCGATGCAGGCTTCTTCTTTCAGAGTGCAGGGCAGAGTCCTCAGACGCTCCACAGGGGGCGGAGCCGGCATTGAGGTAGCAGAGCACTGTCCTATTCAGAGTCTAGGAGCACTCCTCCCACCCATCTACCTGTCGATCGTCCTATTCACCACCAGGCTACCTAGCCCTGCCCATCTGGGTTCCCCCAGCCCTGTCACTCACACCAGCCAGACATCAGATACACATCACGCAGAGGCGGCTGAAATGTTTAGGCAAGCAAAGGCCAGCTTTCTAAAAGCGACATTTGCAAACCCGGAATATTAAAATAAACCTTGCGAAAAGATGTATCTTATTATTCCGAGTTCAGGCATACTAAACTCGATCTTCTACCATGTTCCCTGGGTCGGTTAGGATCATAGGGTGTAACAATCCAAGCCGCCCATACTGGCCTATGAGAACAGGGTAGCCTTGCAGTAGTGAACAACAAAATGGCGGTCATTCACTACTAGGACATGCCACGCATCCAGGCTTGTCCTACCTTAGGCTCACAACGCACCCTGCCCGTGGGCCTCCCAGAGGGGTGACTAACATGCAGCTAAGGGAAGGTTTCAGGGACCGGCAAGTGTGGGCACTTGCCAGTCAGCATGTCAGTACCAGACTGCACGCAGGTTCTGCGGTGGCAGACCTTAGACATATTTTACCGGCCGCTTCTGTGGGTGGCACAACCCGTGCTGCAAGCCCACCAGCGGTGTTTGCCTTTACATGCCCTGGCGCTCCTGGCGCACTTTACTGGGCTCTGATAGTAAATCAAACAATCCAATCATGGAATCCAACCAACATATACAATTTACAAGGGAGCACTCGCACCGCGACACTGGTTGGCAGTGGCACAGAGCGCTGAGCGGCCAACACCATAGAATCACATGCGGCACAGCGACAAAAAGAGGAAGGGAGACTCACGGCAAGGTGCCAGGTCTAACACGTGTCCCCTCCAGCTGAAAAGTGGGGAGAACTACCCTACCCCAGGGAGTTCCTCATCACTAAGGCGGAAAAATCTGGACAGACCGTCAGCATTGGAGTGATCTGTACCAGGGCGATGTTCCACCGTGAAATCCATCCCCTGTAGGGAAATGGACCACCTCAACAGCTTTGGATTCTCACCCCTCATTTGCATCAACCATCTGAGGGGCCTGTGGTCCGTCTGAACCCGGAAGTGAGACCCAAACAAGTAGGGTCTTAGCTTCTTCAGCGCCCAGACCACAGCAAATGCCTCACGCTCAATAGCTCTCCACCTCTGTTCCTGTGGAAGTAACCTCCTGCTAAGAAAGGCTACGGGTTGATCTAGGCCCTCCTCATTAATCTGTGAAAGAACAGCCCCCACACCATGCTCTGAAGCGTCTGTCTGAACGATAAACTCTTTGGAGAAGTTGGGAGCCAAGAGCACGGGCGCCGTGCACATAGCAATTTTCAAGGCCTCAAAAGCTTTCTGACAGGTGTCAGTCCAAATCACTTTCCTGGGCTGCTTCTTCGAAGTCAGCGCTGTCAAGGGGGCAACCATGTTGCCATACCCCTTGACAAACCTCCTGTAGTACCCAGTGAGACCTAGGAAAGCTCTCACCTCTGTCTGGGTTTTGGGCGCCTCCCAATTCAGGATGGTTTCTATCTTGGGCTGAAGGGGTGCCACCTGGCCACTCCCAACTTGGTGTCCCAAGTACACCACGGAACCCTGCCCGATCTGGCACTTACTCGCCTTGATCGTGAGGCCTGCCTTGCGCAGCGCCATCAACACTTCCCAGAGGTGACGCAAGTGTTCCTCCCAAGTGGAGCTGAACACTGCGATGTCATCCAGGTAGGCTGCACTGAACGAATCCAGCCCAGCCAACACCTGGTTGACCAATCTCTGGAATGTGGCAGGGGCATTCTTCATCCCAAATGGCATAACCCGGAACTGGTAGTGCCCATCTGGGGTGGAAAATGCTGACCTCTCTTTGGCCCCCTCGGTCAAGGCGATCTGCCAATACCCAGACGTTAAATCAAACGAGCTGAGGTAGTTGGTCGCCCCTAGCCGATCGATGAGCTCATCAGCTCTGGGGATGGGGTGTGCGTCAGTCCTAGTGACTGAATTGAGTCCTCTGTAGTCCACACAGAACCGGAGTTCGGGTGTGGCTCACGGCGCTGCAGCCTTTGGGACCAAGACCACGGGGCTGGCCCAAGGACTGCTAGAAGACTCAATTACCCCGAGTGCAAACATCTTGGAGACCTCCTCCTTGATGCATGTCCTCACCCTGTCAGTCACCCTGTATGCCTTGTGCCGCACAGGTGGACTATCCCCAGTGTCCACGTCATGGACGCACCAATCAGTGACACCAGGGACCAGGGAAAACAGATCAGAAAATTGTCCCAGCAACTGGCGACAATCATTCTGTTGCTCAGGGGTCAGGGTGGAAGAGAGGATGACACCATCCACTGACCCATCTTGCTCCTTGGCCGACAGGAGGTCAGGAAGAGGTTCTGTCTCCTCTTCCATCCCAGCATCTGTTGCCAAGAGCATGCCCACTTGGGACCTCTCCAAGTGGGGCTTGAGGCGGTTGACATGTAGGACCCGTAAGGGGTTCCTAGGAGACTTCAGGTCCACCACGTAGGTAACAGGACTCTTGCGCTCCACCACCTCAAAGGGACCGGTCCACTTATCCTGGAGCGCACACGGCTCCACTGGGGCCAAGACCCATACTTTCTGCCCAGGCTGAAGCTCTACCAGAGTGGCATTCTGGTCGTACCACCGCTTCATCTCCTCCTGGCTGGCTTCCAGATTTGCCTCAGCAAGTTGCCTGAAACGCCTAGTCTGATTCCTGAAGGCCAGCATGTAGCTATATACATTCTGGGGAGGTTTCCTGGGAGATTGCTCCCAGCCTTCCTTGACCAGACTTAGAGGTCCTCTGACTGGGTGACCATACAGAAGCTCAAAGGGACTGAACCCCAGAGACTTCTGTGGCACCTCACGGTAAGCGAAGAGAAGGCATGGGAAGAGGACGTCCCACTTACGCCTCATGGGTCCTTCTAGGCCCATTATCATGCCTTTGAGGGTTCGGTTGAATCTCTCAACCAACCCGTTTCCTTGGGGGTGGTAAGGTGTGGTGAACTTGTAGGTTACACCACACTCTTGCCAAAGAGATTTCATGTACTTGGACATGAAATTGGTACCTCGGTCAGACACCACCTCTAGAGGGAATCCCACTCAGGAGAAAATTCCCATCAGTGCACGTCCCACCACGGGGGCCGTTACTGTCCTCAGAGGAATGGCTTCCGGGTACCGGGTGGCATGGTCCACCAGGACCAGGATGAACCTATTGCCCATCGCTGTCCTGGGGTCCAGTGGCCCTACAATGTCAATCCCCACTCGCTGGAATGGAGTACCGACCACAGGGAATGGCTGGAGTGGAGCCTTCTGCTTCCTTCCACTCTTTCCACTTGCCTGGCAAGTCTGGCATGTCCTGCAGTAAGTATCTGAACTCCTGCGCATTTGAGGCCAATAAAAGTGGGTGACAAGCCTTTCAAAGGTCTTGTCCTGCCCCAAATGCCCTGCCAATGGCACATCGTGAGCCAGCCCCAGTAGGAAGGCTCTGAAGTCCTGGGGTACCACCAGCGCACGGGCTGACCCAGGCTCAGCAACCTTAGGCTCTGTATATAGGAGGTCGTTCTCCCAGTAAACGAAATGTGATCCTGACTGATCACCTGCGGCCTGGTCTGCAGCCTGCTGCCGCATACCTATGAGAGAAGGGCACTCCTTCTGTGCCTTGCAAAAGTCCTCCCTTGTGGGACCCCCTTCCTGCTGCCAATGGGTCAGCTCCGGCAGGTCTCCCAGTTCAGCTATCTGTTCCCCTGTAGGCTCCAGGGCAGCCCCCTCGAGGTCTGCTTCCTCCTGGGCCGTGGGAACTTCAGGGGCCGGCTTCCCGCGCCCCTTGCTCCTTCTCTCTGAGGCCGGTTCCTGGGCCTCCCTCTCAGGCTCCAGGACCTCTTGAGTACCTCTACTGGCTGCCATGGACCGTGTGGTGACACACGCCCAATCCGGCATACCCAACATCTCTAGGTGAGCACTCCGCTCCACCTTAGCCCAAGGTGAGCTCTCCAAATCGTTCCCTAACAAACAGTCAACAGGCATGGCGGGCCTCACAGCTACCTGAAGAGTACCAGAGACCCCCCCCCACTCAAAGGGAACCTGAGCCACCTTGCAGTGCCTCTCTGTGTTGTCAGCGGCAACAATGGGATAGAATGCATTGGGGACCACCTGCTCCTGAGACACCAGGTGACACCTGACAGCTGTCACACTGGCTCCTGTATCTCTAAGAGCTTCCACCCTATGGCCATTTATGGTCACCCACTGCCTGTATTTCTTAGTGTTCTCAGGCAGCTGGGTTGGAGGGACCACTTCACGGTCTCCTAGCGAGACCAGGGACATCTCTGCGGGACCCCACCCACCTTGGACATCCCTCTCCTCCCCCAAGGCTACACTAGTCACCTGCCGGGGTGGAGCACCAGTGGGTGCTGGTTTACCAAACAACGGACACTTTACATCATAGGCAAAATGCCCCAAATTGTTACACCTGTAACATCTTACGGGCCCCTTCTGAACAGGAGGACCTGTCGGGGCCCCGGTCGGTTTCTGGGGTGGGGAGGCTGAGAACCCTTCCCTTGGTTCCCTTGGGGACTATTTTGGGGCCCTTTTGGGAACTGCTTCTGTTTACCCCTGTCCCCCCCACTCTTCCGCTGGGGACCCTGCCCACCTTTGGGGGAATCTCCCACGGTAACCTTGTGGACCATGGTACTGACCCAGCGGTCCGCCTCCTCAGCAAGCTTCCTCGGGTTAGTCAGCCTACTATCTATCAGGTGCTGGCGTAGCTCAGGAAATAATTACTGGACAAGTGCTCCCATGCCATTAAATCAAGAAGCCCTTGATAATCATTTACCTTACTACCCTTTACCCAACCATCCAGCGCTCTGCAAAAGAAAGTCACATACTCCACATACGTACTATTGGGAATCTTAGTGCAACCCCTGAACCTCTGTCTATATAACTCAGGGGTCAACCCATACCTAGCCATCAATGCTTCCTTCATACGGGCATAAGAATTATGAACATCAGCAGGTAAATCCAACAGCGTGTCCCGCCCTTCACTCAGGAACCGTCCCCACAACCCCGCTCCCCAATCTTTCTCAGGGACCCGGTGGGAAGACATGGCTACCTCGTAGGCTCTGAACCACTGCCCGATGTCGTCATTCTAGAAGAACTCCTTCACTACATCCTTGGGAATATAAACTCTTGGTTCCGCCGGTACTGGCGGTGTGCTGCCACCAGAGGGATTAAGCTCCAAACTTTTTGCTTTCAGCTCCAGCTCCCTCAGCTTCATGTCATGCTCTAATTGTAGTTTCTTTTCTTCCATGGCTAATCTTTGTTTTTCCATATCCATCTGCCCATGAAGTTTCGCCATCTCCACCTCGTGTGCCCGGGTTGCTGCCCTGTCTGCCAACTCTTCTGGCGACAGGCCTCTGCCAAACTCATGGACACTTTCTGGTGGAACCACTTCCACCTGATTCTCTGGTGCCTTTGACTCATACCAGGCCCTCAGCGCCTTCACGAATTGGGCCTTGTTTTTTAATCCAGTTTGGGCAATCCTGAACTTGGAGCAAAAACCTTTCAATTCTTCATTGGTACGATTCAGAAGTGCGTCTTCTTCCCAATCTATGTCCTCAAATCCAGAGATTATAGAAGCTGCCCCTCCGGCGGAAAGTGAACCAGGCATGGCTCTCACAACGGAGATTCTTGGCAAAACAAAAACAAATGCTAGCCTTGTGGCTGTGTTACTGGTCTGCTCTCACTACGTGGTGATCAGTGATTCACTATACTCAAACCACAAATGCAAATCCGTAAATCCCACCGCTGCCACCAATGTTAGAAATGAGGAGGCTCTGATTGACGCAGGTGTGAACCCACAACAAGCAGGGACCCTTTACTTCTTGTCAGGGCGAAGGATGACTCCCCAGAATAACCCCTGCTCACCCTCTAGGTGCGTGGCACGAGCAGTCTAGGCTAAGTCTCGGGCGTACACGGTTAAGCAAATGCAATTACACATACAGTAAACCCCTTGCATGCACCACAAACGGACACCAATCAGGTAGTATATAAAAATAAGCTTTTATGTAGTTTCAGCAGATTCAATTACACGGCCCAGTAACGTTGAACTGATGGGGCCACAATTCTTAGGAATACGGTAAAGTTCTCTTTGTTACGGAAAGTTCTTTAGGCGGGCACAAGGTGACTGTAGGCCTCAGCGCACTTCGCTCTGAGGCAGCGCCGAGGAAGCACGCGGCAGATGACAGGGAAATCAGAACGTTGCGGACCCTGGATCCGATGCGAGCTCGCGGTCGAGTGCGTAAGTACAGTACCTTGTTTCTTGACGAAAAGGTGGGTGCGGGATTTCAGCGGCTCTTCGACAGAAGAGCGAGGCGGCGTCCGGGGCTCCCACACTTCCCGATGGGTGTCTGATCTTCAGGCTCACGACAAGAGCGGGGTGTTGCAGGTGGCGGATGAACAAAGCGGGGCAGCCGGGCACGCAGATACGTCCGGGCCGTCCGAGGCTTGGAGATGCTCACAAACACCGATTCCGGCGGGAGGGTGAAGGTGCACAGCGAGCCTCCAACGAGCGAGGTGACAGGGGCAGCCCAGCACAGCGTAGGGGGAGCGGCTCCGATCGAGCGAGGCTCTTCCCAAGGCGGGGGCGGCTAAGCAGTCCTGGTCACGGCTCAGGGAGGGACTGGGGCACGAGGGTCACGGCTCCGGCGAGGGAAAGGACACCACAGTCCAGCGGCAGGCGAGTGAAGATCAGGTAGAGCCCAATGGTCCTGGGGCTCAGTTCAGGGTGCAAGCTCAGTTCCAAGCCCTTGGAGATCGTTTTGGAAAAGCACAAGTCTTGAAAGTAAAAGTAAAGTAAAGTCTTCAGCAACAGGTTCTCTTCTCTCCTTTGGCAGCAAGGTCACCACTGCAGGCCAATCCCCCAGGATAGGGACAGTCTTCCTCCTACAGCTTTCCCGGTGCCTCCTCCTCAGGCAGAGATTCTTCTTGGTCAAAAGCAGATCTAGTTTCTCAGGAGCAGGGCTTCTACATTTATACAGCAAATCTTTTGTTCTCCCAGGCCAGGGGGGCCCTTGCCTAGTTCAGTCCGGTTTCTGAGCACTTTGTTTACGCGATGCAGGCTTCTTCTTTCAGAGTGCAGGGCAGAGTCCTCAGACGCTCCACAGGGGGCGGAGCCGGCATTGAGGTAGCAGAGCACTGTCCTATTCAGAGCCTAGGAGCACTCCTCCCACCCATCTACCTGTCGATCGTCCTATTCACCACCAGGCTACCTAGCCCTGTCCATCTGGGTTCCCCCAGCCCTGTCACTCACACCAGCCAGACATCAGATACACATCACGCAGAGGCGGCTGAAATGTTTAGGCAAGCAAAGGCCAGCTTTCTAAAAGCGACATTTGCAAACCCGGAATATTAAAATAAACCTTGCGAAAAGATGTACCTTATTATTCCGAGTTCAGGCATACTAAACTCGATCTTCTACCATGTTCCCTGGGTCGGTTAGGATCATAGGGTGTAACAATCCAAGCCGCCCATACTGGCCTATGAGAACAGGGTAGCCTTGCAGTAGTGAACAACAAAATGGCGGTCATTCACTACTAGGACATGCCACGCATCCAGGCTTGTCCTACCTTAGGCTCACAACGCACCCTGCCCGTGGGCCTCCCAGAGGGGTGACTAACATGCAGCTAAGGGAAGGTTTCAGGGACCGGCAAGTGTGGGCACTTGCCAGTCAGCATGTCAGTACCAGACTGCACGCAGGTTCTGCGGTGGCAGACCTTAGACATATTTTACCGGCCGCTTCTGTGGGTGGCACAACCCGTGCTGCAAGCCCACCAGCGGTGTTTGCCTTTACATGCCCTGGCGCTCCTGGCGCACTTTACTGGGGTCTGATAGTAAATCAAACAATCCAATCATGGAATCCAACCAACATATACAATTTACAAGGGAGCACTCGCACCGCGACACTGGTTGGCAGTGGCACAGCGCGCTGAGCGGCCAACACCATAAAATCACATGCGGCACAGCGACAAAAAGAGGAAGGGAGACTCACGCCAAGGTGCCAGGTCTAACATTGGCTAACACAAGCAGACAAATGGTTAAGATCAGAACCATCAGCATAGTTACAATACCATAGAGAATGAAAGGAGAAATCATAATAATAATGACAGTGGAAAGCGACCACCCTCCTTTCTCTAGCAACTAATAGGTTATTATTAGACTAATAGAAGGTCTCTTAGGCTTGCATGGGGGACCCCATACCTTATAGATCAGCTTAGTGGAATCACATCACAGGATCAGCTAGGCTCTCTCCTGCAACAGCTCTTCGTTTCAAATGTAAGTGAAAACATGCTGCTCTGCAATATTAAAGGACTCGTCTTTCAGGTATTGGCAAATGTATGTGTGTTATGGCTAAGAAGTGGTACGATCAACCTGAACACAACAACCTGCACCGTCTAGTGACCCAGACTCGTTCTTTAAACGGTGTACAGACCAAGGTCACTACTCACTGTTAAGGATGTTAAACAACAGACGGTTCTCATGTGAAGCAAAGTCGAGTCAGCAGTTCTCTAATGAATACCATGTAACAATAGTGTCTCGTGCAAAAGCAGCAAAAGCGGCAAGCTGGCTTTCTAACAGCCGACGAGGTTATGCTAACTTAGCGTTGTACATAGGGAGTGGTTTACCCATACTACACCCCCCCTTGATCGGACTACTAACCACTAGGAGCGCACTTATCAAGAACGCAGAGTTCAAGTTAGAAAGAACGGAACCAAGGGCATGAACTTTAAGTCCATATAAGGTAAGTGTAAAGTTTGAGAAAGAAAAAAACAAAGTGTCAAAATGGAAAAATGACGTCGTCAGGGATAAAACCATGAAAAAATGGGGAAAAATGACATCAAGGGATGCACCATGAGTCGACCAAGACAAAGAGTCAATCCATCAAGGTATAGGCACAATAAGTTGCAACAGCCTCCAAGAGGAAATCATTGGAGCGTTCCGCAAAATTATCCGCCATCCAATTCAGCAAGGGAAAGGAACACACGTGTTCACTCACAATTGGAGCTTCCAGCACCACACGAGGACAACAGGAAGGTTCCTCGACATAACTTCGTTCCAGCAAGTCAATCGCAGCCTCTTCAATGGCCCAATTACCAACGACTCCATGTGCCGCACCCAAGGCCATAAACCCGACACCAGAACATTCAAACTCATGAGCCACTAAGGGGCCCATTAGTTGATCAAAATCCGGGACAGGTGACACCGAGTTTGACAGGCACAAATCCAGAGCCCACTGGAATGGACAATCCAGGCAGTGAAAGACTGGTTGCACACAAGTAAAGAATGGAAACCGGAAGGACAATCCATATGCGACACTTAAGGTCGCCAGGGGTAAGGTGCCATAGTATTCAAGCATCCGGTTACGCAGATGGAACAGCCGGGGCATGTTGTCTCGGTACGCAAGTTGCGCAGCCATTGCGTAGTACGCAAACCAATAGAAGTATTCCAGCTATAAGGGCGAGAATCAAAGGGAGACCTCCGAAGATGCTGGAAAAAATAGAATGAAAAAATGCGGGAATCACACCAAAAATAGTTTGAAAGGAGGTCACAAGGCCGAAACCCACAAGTTTAAAGAAATGAACTATGCCAGTCGTAGACGAGGCATTAACGATAGTCTGTATCAATGTTCCAAAATGGAAGGGGAGGTCAGTATTCAAAAGCGCCTGCACCTCCGTGCGGGTGTTTGCCACGTGAAGAAGAAAGGTGTCACGGGACGAAGTCAAAGCGACCTCTCTTTGAGACAAAAGAGCCCTTATTCTGCTCATCTGGTTGAATTCTGCGTTCAAGGTTGGAATCGAAGGCCAGATAGAAACATCGAGCCGGCCATGCGGGGGTGAGAAAAGGACATTTTTACAGCAAACAACACGCTGTGAAACAGTTACTATGTATGGTATTCCCTTTAGCATCCCGCAGCAATCCTCATTCTTTAAAAGCAAATAACTACCGTTAGCAAGCAGCGTAAAAGAAGGGGTTATAACCGGCACCGGTATATCTTTCAGGATGCAAGCCAAATTAGGAGCATGTACATTGCAAGCACCATGTAATTGTATGTGTCTACACACTACAGAATGATCAGGGGCAGAAGTGCATTCCTCACCCTTCAAATAAACCTCTTTTCCCTCCCGCATGCATCTATATGTGAACGGGAGTGACCAAACTTCGTGCAGGAATGCAGTACCAAGTTGTTCATATCTGCCAAGAGCATAATGTTTCATGCACGAACTAAACTTAAAAAGCGGAAAAGGCAAAGTGATCACATCCGAATTTAACTCAGCAATAGAGAAAGGCAACGGTTCTAATTTCTCAATGTGCAGTAATGAATACGTAGCATCTTTCATGGACATAAACTGTTGTTTTGCAGTTAAATTGAAAGGGAGGAACAAAGATGAAACATTCATGTAATCCCATGGGACCTTCCCGGCCTTTAACGATTGTAAAGTCCATGCAAACTGCATAACAGAACGCAACTGATTCTGGCCATGATACAATACAGACAAATCATCCTGCACAATGTCTACGACAGATGAAACAATATTATCTAAAGTGTAAATTCTAGAAGACAAGGTGTTTATACTATTATCAATCACAGCCAATACTTTTTCCATATTGGGTGGTCAATAGCACGTAATCTGGACGCAGCTTCAATTTGCGACATTTTCCAAACTTCGTTGTAAATAGCATATACCCATCTTTTGGACCTGCCTGTCGCAGGACCCTTAATAAAATCATTAAGATCAATTTTGTCGTTTAAATGTGACAAATGAAGTTTAACAGGTGCTAATGTGGAATGTTGCAGCCATGACTGGCACAACTTACCCACAGAGTAGGTAGTTACAGTGTGTGATGATTCAAAACGAGGATCTACCCTGACTTGAGTATACCCAGGTGCTAAGACTAGAAATCGACGTTGACAGGAATCTGAACCAGTTTGCCATACCAACCACCCGTCAGGATCAAATGCTGAAACATTAAAGGAGGTGTTGGAAATGAGGGACTGCAACCTAGTAAGGGAAAGATCTGTGTGATTACCCCAGCCGGGATAAGCACCCAGATCCAGGATCGAGGGGGAATTCAATTTTTTAGATGTGGCCAATCCAAAACAGGTGGTCTGAAAAATAGATGAATTCAAAAACAAAATGTGGTTTGGGATAAGACAAGCGCGATGCAAAGCTTCTGTTCCATGAACCTGCCATGGTTTAGTACCCCAAACCGATTTAAGATCGATAGTAGCCTTCCATAGCTCATAGCCTCCGATAGCCAATTCGTCCATAAAGGACTTGGAATATAACAATTTGGTATGTGTCAACCTAACCTTAGAGGCGGTCTCAGCCGCCACTTTAAAATAAAAGGAGGTCGGACTAGACACACTAAAATCCGAAAAATATGTGAACTTGTTCACTAATGTGGCAGAGCTGCCATAATAAGGGGCCGGACAGTGTTCCCATTGTGTGTAATTAAAAAATTGCGAAAGGTATTTGCTCTGTGTAGGAAATGTGTGCCATAATGTTGATAGCAAAATTGTTCACCATAGTTTGCAGAATTCGAATACAAATCTTCAGCATCAAATGCAGCATAATATTTTAGATCAGAAAATAGTGCTTCTATTGCTTGTACATCTCAATCATCAGATCTGATATTCTGTTTAACCACATCACCCATAGAAACACGAAAGACATTAGGCACATTAATCACTTCAGTAGGTCCATGAATTTGAAATTTAACAGCATCCCAAGCGATCCCATCACGCACAGGCCAGGCAGTAATGTTCACAAAAGTCTGGTCCCTTTTCATAATGTGTGATGAGGAATGAGGGGCCAAAGTTCCATCAATTAACCTAATCACAGATCGCTCAGCCAGGTAGCGTCCATTGATAAGTTTAAAAAACACTACCACAAAGCCAATTGTCATGAACAAAAAAATACATATTAGCACCAGCCAGATCTTGAACCAGGCAAAAAATATAGAAATTTTGGAAGGGGCAGTGGAAGTCATTGATTCAGTGTCAAAGGAAGAACGTGACTGGTTAATCGCTGTTGAATGTAACAGAGGCAACGGGACACCTGCAGGATAAGCATACTCAGGATCATCAGGCAAACCACCAGCAGTAGGCGGCATAGAAGGAGCAGTAACTGCATGCATCTCAATGGCAACCTCAGGCATGATGTTCGAGGGCGGCATCACAACAGAATTTCGCAGAATGGAAGGGCAAGAAACTGAAGGTGTCATACTATGGAGAATCGGCCACCCGCTGTAGCTTGACATTGTCAATCGAGATGTACCTGTTATCCTTGCGACCAGGAAGTGGAGGTAAAATAACTGTATGTGTACCCTGGACTCCAAGCACCGGGACCGGTGCACGATAAGAGGGGCCAAACTCCTTCTTGTTCTCCACCTTCTCACGGACCAGGTCACCAACTCAAGGTAGCCAGCCGACTACCGGAATCTGGAGCTCAGCTTCGGATGTAAAGGGTACGTGTTCCTTTGCTAGAGTGTCTCTGGCCTCTTGAAGATTCTGCAATACAGCACAGTGATCATCTAGGTCAAATGGCGCGACAGCCGCCGCCATGTCTAGACCCTCAAGGTCCGGGAAAAACATTTGTACTCCAAAGAGCATCATGTATGGGGTCTGCCCACCCAGAGACCTTCTAGGGAGATTATTAAGTGCACGTTGCACGTCATACAAGTGGGTTAGCCAGCTTCGGCCTGTACCTAAAACTCTTGCTGTCAAAGATTGCTTTAGGTCACGGTTCATTCGCTCCACAACACTATTGCCCTCAGGCCGGTATGGAGACGAACATTTGACTTGGACCCCCAAACTTCTCATGGCTTCTTTGTACGCCCTAGAGGCAAACGCAGGGCCCTGGTCAGAATGAAGGGTACCACATGCAAAACTCCCAATAAAGACACGCAAATCTTTGATGACAGTCCGGGCATCAGCACTCCTTTGCGGCCACACCCACAGAAAACGTGTGCACGAATCCACTGCAACTAAGATGTACTTGTACGCAGTATCAGAGGAAAAAGGACCGCAGTGATCTAAATAAACACACGCAAGTGGTTGCTCATATATAAACAGCTGCGTTTGTGGTGGACGCGCGGCAGAAGAAGGTTTCATCTGCTGGCAAATGTCACATAAAAGGACATAAGCCCGCGCCTGTTTGTACAAACCGTACCACCAGTAACGTTGCTGCAAAAGAGATACAGTAGCCGAAACGCCGGCATGCGCAGATGCAACACCTTCGTGGCAGCTGAAATCAAAGATGGTCTGCAGTCCGCGTTGGGAATCAATCTGTCACCAACGTCGTTAATCCTCACTAACGGGACGTTATCAGGACTTAAGCGATAATGGTAGCGAGAAGGGAAACCTTTCGGAAAGCCTGTCCCTGTCTCGGACGCAGCAATAGCTGCCAAGATGTCATCATCAATCTTACTTTGGGATCTTGTAACTGCTGCCACTAAATATGTCGCCACTGCGGTTTTTGCTGCCTCGTCAGCCAAACTGTTACCGACAGCATAGACACCAACCCGTTGGTGACCAAGAGTGTGAATTACATTTACGAGGGGCAAACCTTTTTTCAGTTCTGCCACTCGAACCTAAAGCGTTTTGTGCTTCACTGGCTACCTTTCGAATCACGAAAGTCATTGTGATTCCAAAAGTGTAGATTCTCGTTGTATGATTGAACACAATAGTACGAGTCACTCACTATAAGAGTAGTGACTCGAGGATCAGCAAACTCCAGTGCAAGCACTAGAGCCCTCAGTTCTGCTAACTGCGTGGTACACCCAATGACTGCGTATGCACGACATCAGATTGGAACTCACCGTTCACGAAAGTACCCACCACAATTGCGCAGGCTGCTGAATAGGCGTGCTTTGATCCAGTCGCGGGTTGCTCAGACCCATCAGTGTAAATGACACAATGGTACTCCTCGAGCGGGCGCAAAGTCAGAGGAGCCAGATGAACAAATTCATACTCCAAGAACTCCTGTGTCTGTAATGCTGCGTCAAAGATATATGTGACGTCAGGCGAGGTCAAGGAGGTTGTCCATTGTATCCACCTTGGATGCAAAGCCTTAGAATTTGGTACACTGGCTTTTGTGACCGCCTCAAGGGCAGGGTACGGTTTTACCACCAGCATGTGCTTCCCCTGTGATAGCGCTCGCTCTTTCAGGATCGCCATCTGAACTGCTGTCAGTACTTTTTCGACAGCGGAAAAGTGCAGCTCAGCCGAAGTGTACAGATGAGATTTGTAGGCAATGGGGATGGTGTCGCCCTCATTGAACGTCAAGTAGGTGAAACCCACTGCACCCGGTACGATTCTAATGACCAGGTTAGTGTGGTTATTACAGGTTTGTAAGAATTTCGAAGCAAGAAGATCAGACTGCAAAGATTGCAATGCAGCAGAATGCTCAGGCAGCCAGCAAGATTTGGTAAAAGTAGGTTGTACCAAGGCATAAAGTGACTTGATACGCTGGGCATAATCAGGAATGTAGGTACGACCGAAATTTAGAAAACCCAGCAAAGATTGTAATTTCTTCAGTGTCGTAGGAGCACTAAGGTGTGCGCATTTCTCAAGGAACTGCGGAGCCAAGCCTCGACCCTCATTATTGAGTTCGTACCCCAAGAACAACACTGTCAACTCGGCAATGTGGGACTTCGCAAAGTTGAACTTGTAACCGAAGTCAGCAAATATAGTAATTATGTTATCCACGCGAGCAAGGTGTGGAAGCAACTCGTCGTCCGTTAGGTAGATGTCATCTACATACGAGTATGCTTCTGGGTCAACCATCTCCAAGAGAGAGACCACACGAGCAGCAAAGACCCCAGGGCTATTTTTATAGCCCATCGGGAGCCTTTTGAACTTCTTTTGTTTGCCACCCGAGGTAAACGCCGTCCACTCATAGCTATGAGGGGACAGATTATGGCTATAAAAGCCATTGGAGATGTCAAGTGTGGTTTTAAATAGGCCTGGGCGGTAAATTCCGTTCCGCTCGCGGAATTTGCGTAATTTACGTAATTTTGCGTTCTGCGGAGAACGCGAAATTGCTCAAAAGTCTGCTTTCCGCGATTTCGCGAAATCTTTTGCTTGTTCGCGTTCTCAAAATGCGTGTTCGCGAGATATTTCTCCCCGAGCACGCAAACAGCGATTGTGAACAGGAAAAAAGCATCGCGAACAAGCAATTCCACGTGTTCGCGGAATTTCTGCGTGTTCGCTGAGATTTTTTACCGTTTCGCGGAGATTTGCGTAACGCAATTACGCAAATTACGCCCACCCCTAGTTTTAAACCGTTTTCTCACGAGACTATCGACGAGAGCCGAACTGTGAGTATTTTGTACCGCACATGTCCGGCAGTGCGAATTTAAGTGCCGGTAATCCAAAACTAGGCGGTACGATCCGTCAGGCTTCGTCACAGTGAATAAAGGATTATTCATGGGTGACACACATGTTTCAATTACTCCCTGATATTCCAATTGTTGAAGGATAGACGTGACGTGAGACCTAGCCTCGCGACGCATGGGATATTGGGGCTGTGGCTGGGGCTCTGACCGCAACGGAATCGTATGGTTAGGAGAAAATTTGTCCCAGCCTACCTGCGTACGGTACAACG
Source organism: Triturus cristatus (assembly GCF_964204655.1). Taxonomy (NCBI): domain Eukaryota; kingdom Metazoa; phylum Chordata; class Amphibia; order Caudata; family Salamandridae; genus Triturus; species Triturus cristatus. Next base: position 1,176,048,794 of record NC_140589.1, on the reverse strand, counting down.
CAGGTGCGAGCACCTGCGCCCACTCCCCGGCTAACCTGTTAGAATGTTCCAGTGGCACCGTGTGCCCAAAGGACGGGAGGATCACTACCTCCCCTCTAGGAGCATCTAAAACGAAAGCCGGGGGCCAATCCGCCTCCGCCAAAAGGATATCATAGGTGGAGGTTAGATTATCCCAAAATACCACTTTAATTTTACGTTGTATGTCACCCTCAATTACAAGGACAATTTCAAACATCCGTTCAGGGGGAAATACGCGAGTATCAGTAGTTTCAACACTTACAAATGTATCAGTTGCTGTCGCCGCCAGATATGGACGCAGCACTTGTCGCACTACTGTAACTTCCGCCGCGCTGTCTAGCAGCGTTAGCGCCCATGCCTGGTTCAGAAGCTGTGTCCGTACCATCTGAGGCATGTCTCGCAGTTAGAGCAGCAACTTTTTTCTTCTGAAACGGGGGTCTTTGACGTGCAGATTCGTCCTGCTTGCCTTTACCGTCAGTCTGACGGGGCTGCTCACGACCTTGAGCACCCCTTCCTTTCCCACGATCTCCGCCACCGGATTGAAAAGCCGATGTTTCCTGTGAAGAACGAGGAGAGCATTGTTCAGGAATCTGAAATCTATCAGGTGACTTAATATTAGAACGATTGCGCAAATCATAAGTGCGTTCAGTTTGTATCTGCACCGGCGACGCAGAACGAGACCTCCGTTTCTCTTGCTGCTTCCCCTGTTTTTTGGCTCGCCAACTTTGTTTTGGAAAGTTTGGCTTTTCGTCTTTGGTAGACCGACTCACTTTAGGTTGCTGTACTACAGTAGGAATGATCACGGTGGGTTTCACACCCAAGGCGCTATGACCCACCATTCTGTAGGCTTTCGCAATAATTTTAGCGAATTCCTTTGGCCTGTCGGCCGGATCCACAAGTGCCAACATATTGCCCACTTGGAATTGCACGGCTTCTCCTTTGAGGTTGCCCATAACCATGGAACAAACCACATCGAAGCTGTCGACAAGCCTCATTCCCAACTCTATGGCTGCCTCTGCACCATGATTGTCTTGTACCTTCTTGATGACAGAGGGTAGTACAGACATAGACGGAGTGCCATAGCACTTTGCATATGTCGCAGCAAAGACCTTGCCCTAATTGTCACAGTCGACAATATCCGGGACCAGGTCCTTCGGCAAAGTAATAGTGAGTATCCTGTGTTTATCCACAGGAGAAGTATGTGGAAACACGGCTTCTAATTGATCAAACTTTTCAGCAAGCCAGTAAAGAAATTCATCCTTATTCTGGGGGCGCTTGCAGACAACCGCATTAACCATCACAGGACTGATGACCACCGCATGATGGTCAGTCGTGTGGCCCGCAACTGCAGGTGCCCCCACCTGTACATTGCGAGACACATACTAAACTAACGCCCTATGGACCGTAATCAGGGCAGTGTGTAGCACACGCAACTCCGCCACCCCCACAGTCATGTAGCGGGGATGGGGCATATAACTGGCCAGCACCGGCCATGTGGCCCCTGCAATAGACAATGGGCCCATTCTCGCCGGTACTACCGCATGGGAAAGGGCGTCATTAAACCAAATGGTATGCTGCCAGGCAGTGAGAGGAATTTCAAGTGTCCGATAAGGGGCATAGGCTGCAGGCATCGCTGTGGCAGTATATTCGTGGAACAAATTATCGTTCGCATCCACTGCATCGAACGTCACACAAGAGTAAAACAACTCATATGGGAACGCCGCATCAGCCCCTACCACAAAAATAACAGCCAACCCATCATCAGGAACCCCATAGACCCGTAAATGTGTGGTCAGGGGAACCCGACTATGTGCAGCAACGTTGACCGCCATCGGAACACACAGAAGATCAACAACAAGTTCTACGGTAGCACTGGGGTTCAGAAAAAGAAAACCTTTTTAATTATCAAGCTTGAAAGAACCTTTAGTGGAAAGCTAGGTAGGTTAAGCCGTCACTCCCGTTGTCCGGAAACCAGAGTGAGGACGTTGTGGACTAATAAAAGCACTACTAAGGCGTTTCAGATCAAAAGACCAAACATTAGGTGCGCCATGTTGCAGGGATTCTGCTTATGCACAGAACTATGCACAGGAAACCAGGACCTCAGAGAATTGTGGTGTACCAGAAACTCCCCTCAGAACCAAGAACCCCTATCCGACTAGCTTAGTGTCCCATTCGTTATCCGAGATTTAGCTCGGCGGTCCCAATGTATAGACAACCCAGAACAAGCGACTTAGATATTATCAGGAGTGGTGGGAATCCGAAATACCCGTTTGTATCTATATATCAGTCCACAACAGAATAACAAAGACACGGTAAAGTTTAAAGAGTTTATTTTATAAACCTCGCGTCCTAAGATGCAGTACTTTGGCTAACACAAGCAGACAAATGGTTAAGATCAGAACCATCAGCATAGTTACAATACCATAGAAAATGAAAGGAGCAATCATAATAATAATGACAGTGGAAAGCGACCACCCTCCTTTCTCTAGCAACTAATAGGTTATTGTTAGACTAATAGAAGGTCTCTTAGGCTTGCATGGGGGACCCCATACCTTATAGATCAGCTTAGTGGAATCACATCACAGGATCAGCTAGGCTCTCTCCTGCAACAGCTCTTCGTTTCGAATGTAAGTGAAAACATGCTGCTCTGCAATATTAAAGGACTCGTCTTTCAGGTATTGGCAGCTGTATGTATGTTATGGCTAAGAAGTGGTACGATCAACCTGAACACAACAACCTGCACCGTCTAGTGACCCAGACTCGTTCTTTACACGGTGTACAGACCAATGTCACTACTCACTGTTAAGGATGTTAAACAACAGACGGTTCTCATGTGAAGCAAAGTCGAGTCAGCAGTTCTCGAATGAATAACATGTAACAATAGTGTCGCGTGCAAAATCAGCAAAAGCGGCAAGCTGGCTTTCTAACAGCCGATGAGGTTATGCTAACTTAGCGTTGTACATAGGGAGTGGTTAACCCTTACTACAAGATCAGAGTCCACCAGGTGCTGGTGTAAGAGTTGGTTCTGACAATTATTAAGATTCTTGTATAATCCTTTGTAATCATTTACTTTACTGCCAGTTAACCAACCTTCCAATGCCTTGGTAGCACAATCCACAAAGTCTACCCAATCTTGATCCTGTGCTTTCTGGGTGCCTCTGAACTTTAATCTATATTGATCAGTGGTTAAGCCAAACCCATCTATTAAAGCATCTCTCAAGATATAGTAATCATCTGCATCCTATTCTCTTACAGAGAGGAGCTTGTCTCTTCCTTTGTCTGCAAAGGAGAGCCACAGGATTGCTGCCCACTGCTCTACTGGGACCCTTTGTACTTTACAGGCCCTCTCAAGAGCAATGATCCATTTGTGGATATCATCCCCTGCATCATAGGGGGGCAAATCTTATGGAGGTCCCTACTGTCAGGAGCTTTCTCTCTAACTCTACTGCCAACAGGGATCTCTAGAACCCATTTTCTTGAAGCTTTCTGAAGCTCCAGGGATTCCCTGTCCAATGCTAACTGTTCTCTCCTGAGCTGTAGTTTAGCCTGCTCAAACTGAATCAGTCTGCATTTCCTCTTTGGGAGGATTCTCTTCTCTGAGAAGAGGCAGAGGACCCTTTGGATCTCTCAGAATGGTTGGACCCCTCTGAGGGGGATCTGTTCCTTCTGTTTGGATCCACCATTCTCCCTTTAGGGATTGAGAGAGTGCCTCTTGGGCCATCACCTCCATGTTGTGAATGGTTTTGTTCATCCAGGTTAAGTTCATCTTCCTCTTCCTGGTCCTCCTCAGAGTCCACCCCAGGGGTGTCCTCTTCTGAGGGATGCCCACCGAACCTGTCTACCCCATCAGACATCAAAGTCTGCTTAAAGTCTGCTATGAGCAGGATTTCCCTGAGACGTTGGGTATTGGCACCTTTGTTTGTCTTAAGTTGCCTAGTGGTGCACATCTCCCTCAGCTCAGCAAAGGAGAGATGATCATATTTGTCGACTGGGACCCTCTGGGGTCCTTCCAGAGCCTTATGGGCACCTGAACTTAAAGACATTTCTAGTGTAGTGGTACTGGTGTATCTACCTACACTAGGTGTTGCCTACTGAACCCTTTCTTGAGTTGTGGTCAAGGTGTGCTAAACCCTCTACACACAACTCCTAAGTTCAGTAGAACCTATTGTATTCTAAGCTTGAATTTATATGTACCTTTGGTACCAAGTGGCTTTCACTTTGTCTCAGGTAAAACAATGGCAAACTTGAATCCAACCGCTGCACACCAATGTCAGAAGTTGGCCTGGCATATGCTGTCTCCTAGTTATAGGGGACACCTTGCACCAGTCCAATTCGACTCTTATTGATGATAGGTTTAAGACAACCCTTAAAGAAAGCTATCCTAGTGGTAGCTGTGGAGAGCAGCCTTCAGGCTAAGTCTTGAAGGAGTGTTAAGCTTATTGTTTTACCATAGATACCCTCTTGAATGACCAAATGAAAGAGTAGCCCACAAAGGTATATATATAAAATATATGTATTTATTCTAAACAGAATCTCACAAGTCTCTTTATGAGGCTGAGGCAAAGTTACAATTCAAACAAGCATTGATAGATACAATAAATAGCACTGGAATCATAGGGCCCAAGGGGGGGACCAAACCATATTTTAAAAAAGTGGTATAAGAACCACGACAATTCTATAGACAATGCCTAGGGCATTTAGGATCGTTGGCCCCTTAAGAATCCACCCCAGGTTATGAGGAAGGGGACCCACGAGAGGCACGTGCAGTGGAAATAGCTGCTATCGGGATCTCTATTAAAGCCTATGGAGAATGTCGCGGTTTGATTTAAACAGATTAAAGTCACTTCTAGAGGGAGTTCAAAGTAAAAACTTTAGAGTTAAGCTTTTGAGGAGCCCACTACTACGAGAGTACCGAGGTACCACTGTTACCTGACCCAGGGAAGCCGGGTGAATAGGTCGTTTTCGATGTCGGGTCGCGGGCTGATTTTCAATGGGAAAATGTACAAAACTGCTGCTAGCCAAAAGCGTAGATGATGCCGTGAAGATTGGAGTTGTAGATCTTGCAGAGAAGAACCTGAAAGCAGAGGGTACAGAGTCTGGGTCACGGCGCAGTGACCAGGGAGCTCAAAGGAAAGAGCCCTTCAATGTCGGGTGCTTCAAGTGGAAAGAGGTGTACCTTGGATCTGCAGCCACGGGCTCCGGGAGGCTTCAAGGAAAGCCAGCTTCAGGAGGGCCACTGTCCCACATCGGATGAGGGTCACTGCGGTGTTAGTGTCCAGATTGGATCCACTAAGCCTTGGCAAACGCAACCCACGCAAGATGAACAAATCAGCTACTGGTGCACTCCCACGAGGTCTGTGAGAGGTCTCTTTTGGAGAGACTGTAGAGCAGGCCTGGAGCAACCAGGGAAACTCTTAAATGTTGAGATTGTCTTCCGCTCAGGCCCACAAATCGAGGGACAAGGGACCGCAGAAGGCAGCAAAATGGAGTGCGTAAAAGGGAGCCCACGGGCCACTGTAGGGGGCTAGGGTGCTGATCTTTGGCACAAATGCTGCTTGATCATTGGCTCAAAAATGGGCCAAAGCACAACTTCCCCACTGGTCAGGGTCGTGTGCTATGCAAGAGGTGGCTGGTGTCCTGGGGTATTAGGAATCTTGGCACCCACGCGGTCCACGATGCTCAGACTTGCTGTGCACGCTCACTGGCCTCTGCGATGCTCAAGAAACCCACCTTGAGGTTGCTGGAAGTCGACGAAGTCCGTAGGAGCAGCAGAGTTCCAACCGGGTCACTTGCAGTGTTTCAGGTGCCTGCCAAGCAGGGGGGTAACTCCTTTACCCCAAGGGAATTTCTTCAGTCAGCTGGGCAGCAGCTCATTGAAGGTCAAGTCTGTGAAGTCCAAGATAAATCTGAGGCTCTGGGGCCACGTTATTCACCTTTATCCCCAAGATTAGGGGAGTGTCCAGAGTAGTGTCCACCAATGAGAGGTGAGGCGGGAAAGGGTGGCTACACCCTCTCCCCTTTGTGTGTTTCCCGCCTGGGCGATGGGCAGGATGCCCCTGAACCGGTTCCAGGCGGTGTATGCAGAATGTAGGCGCTGTAGCTGCCTACGTGCAACTCTGAAAGGCAACATATGGTGCACCCACCCTGTTCCAATCCACATATCCTGTCTGGGGAGATGCTAGCACCTTCCTGCCACAGGAGCCCTATTGTCCAGTTGGCGAGGCTGGGATTTTCCCCAGCAACAGCCAGCCAGAGTCGTGTGGGTGGCAGGTAGTAGCCATTTTGAACTACGTGTGCACTTTTAAATTGGTGTCTGAATTCTGCCGCTTTTCCCATATTGCCCCTCTAGCAGGGGGGAATCGTGCCCTCATGCCCATGGCTGGACTGGGGGTAGAATTCCTACATGTTTGACACCAAACACGATATGGTTCTGTGTAGCCATTCTCAAGTTATTACGCTATCGCGATAGACTTATAATTCGGTTAAGAGTATATGGTATGGCTACACTACAAACAACCCAGCAATGATTTTACGAGGGTTGCAGAGAGGCCCTACTCAGGTAGGGGTCCCCCTTCACACATACCTCAGCACCCTGCCTTGTAGGATTAGCAAGGCCTGCTATAGGGGTGACCTATGAGTGTATATGTGTTGTAATGGGGTGGGATATAGGGTACCTATATCCCTGTAAGGGGTGCTAGCACCACCTTACCCAGACTACAGTAGTGGTCTGGTGGTGTCAGTTTGTATGGCTGTCCCAGGGTGGCACAGTAAGGGCTGCAGCCCTGGTAGGCCTACTGAGGGACCCATGCCCTGGGTACCTAGGGTACCATCTTACAAGGGACTGCCAGGGTATCCTCAGCATCCAATTGGGTTTGTACCTAGGGTACTCACATCGTTTTTAGGGAGAAAGCAGATAGGCTGGGATCCTGGATAGCAGGATCCCAGCCAGACTAGTCAAAAACCACTCAAATACCAGGCAAAAAGTTGGGGGCAACCATTAGTCAGATTCCACCTTCCTACACCACCGTAAATAAAAACTTTATTTTTTCATGAGATGTTGCTGTCATTTTGCATTAGTCCACAACATATGTGTGTGTAAATGTCAAACTATTCCTGAGTGTTGAACTAACTCCACCCATCCATACCCTGGGATCTTAGCCTGATACAGGACACACAAGGGTCACAATGTATCATATAATGCAGACTTGGAGCACAATACTCACCTGTGATGGCCTCAAGCTGCTGAGGACAGACCTATTTGGAAGAGTCTCATTAAGGCGTAGAAGTCATGCCTCATTCGGAGGTTCCCGGGAAGTGAGTCCCCGGTATGTGTTCCCAGGTGGGAGATCTATGTCCCGCATGCTTGAGTACAGTGGATGTGAAGAATGGCGGCCAGGTCAAGGTTGGATGCACGGAGATGGCACTACGGGGTCTCGGATGACAGTGGTACAAGGTTGGTTTTGGGTCGGGGTTGTGGCCTGCCTCCTGAGTGTGGGTGGGGAGTCTGAAGGACATCCTGCAGCACACTGTGATCCATTGCAGCTATCTCTGCTGGACGGTGATGTGGCTGGGGCGCGGGATGTTGAAGCTGAGGTGTGCAGATGCACCCTGGATGTGGACAAGTTTCCCAGGAGTTTGGATGTGGCTGCTCCGTAGAGGGCAGGGCAGTATTTGACACGGATGTTGTCGTGGACCTGGGGGATGATCCGTCTTTCCTTGGAGTGGATCTATCTGGGGATCATGTGCATAATGCAGAGGGTGTTGCAGTCTGAGGCACAGATGCTGGTGATTACCATGGCAAATGTGAGCAAGCAATCCATGATGCACACCATCTTGTGTGCGTGGACACTGGGTGCTTGTGCAGGGCTCTTGTGGGTGGGACACAAGCAGTTGACCCAGCTGTAAGCGGACAATCCTCAGATGTTGACCTCAGTCCTGTACAAGTCCAGCCTCAGGTGGCTGATGTTCAGCCATTCATCAATGGATGTCATGCATTCTTGAATATTAGAACTGGCAATGTCTGCTTCCTTGGTGAGGGTGAGGAGCACCTGGCTGTCAATGGCATACGAGCTGATGATGAGGTGCTGTGCTCATGTGATGGTGGAGAGGGGGGTCCTGGACACATTGTAGATTGACACGCTGAGAGATGATACCTGTGCCATGTGCCTAACGACGACACCATACTACATGCAGAAGCCGTGAGTCCCACTCCCATGGCCTTGCCAGGGTACAGAGCCGGTGGGGAGTAGGAGAGACATGACCTGGTTGGTGTGACAGGGCCTGGAAGGCGTGGCAGCGCTGTGTAGGCAGTCGGAGTTGCACACTCATCATGCAAAGGTGTTGTGTGTGTGCTTAGTGTATGCCTGAGAGCAGGCGGAAGATTTGTGGATGGACATTGCTTGGAGGGTGTCAGCAACATCAGACTGTAGTGTGATGTGGATAATGCAAGGACCTGAGGGTCGTGCAATGTGCACGTTCCATGTGCAGACGGTCCAGCCTTTGGCACCGCATGGCCGCAACTGTGGCACAGACAAGCTGATGACAGCCAAATGAATGGGTTGAGGGAGGAAGGGAGGAGCATCTTTGATGTGTGTGTGTTGCTAAATCCGGAAACTTCGTGTGCCCTTGCTGCAGGGGCTGCAACAGCAGGCGGCATGTCCTGGAAACTATGCCACAAGTTCCACACAAAGACTAGGATGTCAGAAAGGACTACTGCAACAGGTGTATGTCAAGGAAGGAGTGTCCGGTTTTCCATGGATCACCCAGAGACAAAGGATGCACAATCACCAAAGATGACTGACACCGGATCATGAAACTGAAGGCCGAGCTGCGCACAGGAAACACACCCTCAGCAGGTGTTGACGGCCCGTTGTGGGGACCAACATGCCAAAACACATACACAGCCATGGACTTCATGCACAATAGAGAATCAAATACATGAAGAACAGCATGCAGGTTGCTAATCTACACATAGACTCATATGCACACTCTTTGACAACTATGCCAGAGATGCCGCATGCACAGTGGCAAGAGACCTGCATTGCCAGAGATGAGGCACCTTGGAGGGTGAGGAACACTTTTATTACTCAGGCTCACACCTATGGAAATGCAGCAATATGAACAGACTCACAGGTCTATTGGATGAACATGTGGGACCTACACTGGACACCCCCTTCGCTCGACAGATGCTGTAAATCCATTGGACTGGCACACAAGTGAAGGGGGTGAGCCAAATATCCCCTGCTGCACACGGAGAGGCTGCAATTCCCCATTGAGCCTCTTATGGGGATGTCCCACACATGTCCACCCGTAGCATCCCGTATGTTTCAGAGGTAAGTTTTACACACATTGATGCCTTCATCACAATCCACAATCCCATTACAGATGACTGTCACGAAGTGTGACTATCAATTCATGTGAGTCATGCTGCATGTCATGTGCCCCATGGTGAGTCGACATGTATGCATAGTAACAAAACCTGCACAGGAGCAGTGCCCACACATTCCAAACAACTACCACACCCAAATTGCCTTGCTGCAATCCTTACCCAAAGGAAACATTACACCATGTCCATGCATGTAACGCTGATTCAGCACACGTTGCAATACTCATGAGGAATAGCAGGAGCACAACGATGCCACGAGCAGACAGCATGCGCAACTACCTGGGGATGACAGACACACAAGAAGTCAGGAAAAAGATAGTCATCCGCATGCATGGTCATGTACTCTACATGAATAAGGTTGATACCATGCTAGTTGAACATTGAGTGTGTCAGCTAAAATGTGTGGAATGACATCATCACTCGAGTGACACATCAGAACACACCTCTAAGTCACTTAGCATACAGTCAGCTGGACACACACATTGCAACACATGCCACACAAGGCTCCAAGCGTGCACACTCAGACCCAGGGACTCACCATTATGAGAAGAAGTTGCGTATGAGCTGACTCTGGATGTCCTCCTCCTCCTCCTCCTCCTCCTCACTTGCCTCGTGACCAAGGCCTTCATCCTCCACGGGTGGATGTTCCTGCTCATCGGGATCCAGGATGAGTGGCACAGCTTTCTCCACTGCTATGTTGTGCAGCATGCAGCACACGAGGGACCCGCCTGTCTTGTGGAGACACCGGAATCGGCTCTTCAGGAGGCCAAACGTCCTCTCAATCACTCGCCTGGTCTGCCCATGGACGTTGTTGTAACGGTGATCTACAGCTGTTCTGGGGTTGCGGAGAGGCGTCACCAGCCATGGCATGTTGGGATAGCCAGAGTCCCCTACATGGAAACATCTTGTAAAGAAGTGGGTCAGGAGACGCCGTAACATACAAAGATAACGCTATATACAGGACAAACAGAGTATACCCACCAACAAGACATGCTCATTCGTTGTGCAGCTGCAGCATCATTTCTGGCACCCTGCTACGCCTCATGATGTAGGCATCGTGTGCTGACCCTGGAAAACGTGCACAGACATGGGAAATCAGCATGTTAGCAAGACACACCACAAGGGCATTAATGGAGTGATAACGTTTTCGGTTTTGATAGGCTACCTCCTGTGCCTGTGGTGGTACCAAAGCCACATGTGTCCCATCAATGGACCCAATTACATGGGGCATCCCTCCCAGGGCATAGAACTCACCCTTGATACCTGTCAACTGCTCACGAGTTGGAAAATGGATGAATTCATCCAGGTGCTCCAACATGGCTTCTAAAACATCATGCAGGACACGGCTGAACATGGTCTGGGACATGCCACCCACATCAGCTATGGTGAATTGAAACGTACCGGTGGCAAAACAATGTAGGGCTGCCATCACCTTCATCTTGGGGGTCAGCGCAGTAGGATAACTGTGTCGCGGTTGGAGGTGTGGTGCCAGCCTGTTTGTCAGGTCCTCAATTAACTGTTGAGTGAATCTGTAACAGCGTATGCAGTCACGTTCCCTCATGACACCCAAGTCTGGCATTGGTCGGGGAGAGGCGGTGCCCTACAGAAATTTGGAAGAAAAAACGAAGATTGAGTACATTACAACACCAATGTCGATGAACTGAGCACATGTTCAACAGCTAATACACATCTGCTAAATACAGAGTCTGGTCTGTGCAATACATCCAGGACACGTATGCCAGCCAGGTGATACTCCTACTAAGAGCCAGCTACAAACGTTGATTGTCAAGGTCTATATGACATGCCATGAAAGTAGCTGTGGCACAGTGTAAGTGAACAGCCAGACACGATGTTATCTCATTCAGACAGCTTGGGGCAAGCTAGACGCACAGGTCACATGTCATTTAAAAGTACAGATCACACACATTGCCATGAAGGGGTACATGTAAAAACTGATATCACAGACATTGAGACAACACAGATATGTCCTCAGGTTGAAATACCATGTTCGATGCATACAGACGCACGTTACGTGGGATTCCACATGTGGCATGGTTTGCGTAATTGTGTGCCATGCCCATCTACACACAGACACATGTTGGATGCAGCAACAGCAGAAGCAGTTGACGGAACACCAACAGCAAGCTCATGGGAACACATGACACACACATGACATAGTCACATAGTGACATGATGGTAGTTTGATGTCAGGTGTAATTTTCCATGTACCTGGCATCAGGGGACAGTTGCGGGTGTTGGGGACTGTGCCATACCAGTGATGCAGTGCTTGACACGTTTGTACTACATGCAGACATGTGCAAAGTGTGAAGGGGAAGTGTGCAACATAGTGCCCCATCACACATGACATGTGTACACAGGTCACCACACATCTATTGTGCAAAAACATGAGGAGACATGTGCCACATCACTGCCTGACACACCTAGGCCCTGCACATGAAGGACTGCACTGACAATGACTTGATGTACAGCCTTGTGCGAGTCTGACACCTCCATTCCTTTCGTGTGCGCCTCCTATCACCAGTGTAAGCTGTGAAACGCACCGTACACACGCTCTGAGGGCGTGTGTACGGTTGTATCACTGTATTGGGTTTGGGTAGGAGTACGGTGTGTGTACAGAACGTACACACATACGTGTACGACCAGTGTGTACACCTAGGTGTACACACTGGTCGTACACGTACGTGTACACATTGGCCCTATCCCTATAGTAGTGTTGGCGTAGGTGTACGCCATAGTGATACGACCCGTACACACACGTGTACGGGTCGTATCACTATGGCGTACACCTACGCCAACACTACTATAGGGATACGACCCGTACACACGTGTGTACGGGTCGTATCACTATGGCGTACACCTACGTCAACACTACTATAGGGATACGACCCCTACACACATGTGTACGGGCCGAATCACTATGGCATACACCTACGGCAACACTACTATAGGGATACGACCCCTACACACGTGTGTACGGGCCGTATCACTATGGCGTACACCTACGGCAACACTACTATAGGGATACGACCCCTACACGTGCGTGTACGGGCCATATCACTATGGCGTACACCGACGGCAACACTACTATAGGGATACGACCCGTACCCCAGCCTGTATGGTAGACCAGGGGAGCAGGTGAGTGCTGACTCCACTACCTTTGACTGTGCCCCTTTTTTTGTGACTGTCACTTCTGGCATTGTGTCCAGGTGTGACAGACATGCAATGTTGTTTAGAGTGAGTCCCAGCGAGGGGGGAATGGCTTATGTCTCTTATGCAGAGCATGATGTGGTTCATGTGGGCACTCCTGACTTGCATTGTGCTTACTGTGACATTCACTGCATGGTGCATGGCACATTCAGCGTGGCTAATCCTCTTGGGCATTCTTGTTATATAGTCCTGAGGTGACTCAGAGGTCCCCCCGATGTGACAGGTGACTGTACCCACAGATGTGTGTGAGTTGAGTGGAGCTGTGGTGAGAGTGTCCAAATGATGTGTACGCCCCCTGGACATTGATGTGTGTGAATGTTCCATGTCATGTGGGTGAGTGTCTATGTGGAGTGTTGCACCACAGCTGCATGGAGGAGGCAACTGCTCTACCCATCTGATGTGAGAAGTAAGCCGTGCTGTGTGTCTGACTTGCTGGGCTAGCCCCACGCCTGTGACACCCCCCAGAAAAGAGGCACATGAGCAGAGTGAGGTTTGTATCCGCTGTTGCCAATGGCAGGTGAAAGATCTGTGCCTGTGTGTGTCTGTGTACTCTGCTGAGGTTGCGTCAGGGTCCTGGGGCATGTGACAGCTTGGAGGTGCTGTCCATCAGCCTTGTGTTGCTTGTGATGCACAGTGTGTGCCATGATCAGGGAGTGTGTCGAACCCCTCATGCCACCTGTGTACTTTCAATGCCATGTAGTGCATTTGCGCTTACACAGAGGCGAATGTCCCTATGACAAAGGTGCTATTAGTTGGCAGCATACTATGCCCTGTTCAAAAAATCAAAGATGTTAAAATGTGTGTCTCTGTGATATGGAGAAGGTGTAGTCTCACTTTGTCATCCTCACAGGTAACCGTCTACCAGAAGGGGAGAATTTGGAAGAGGGCCGTTAGGGCCGTCAATACGGTGGATGGTCGCAGTCGGCGCCTGCCCCAAGTGAGGAAACGCTGGCAGGACATCCGGTGCTGGACCAGGAGGATCGCCCGGGTCCTGCTGGACGACTCACCACCATGCCCCCACGGCGGGCGCCGGCGCCTGACCCACCAAATGAAGCGTGTCCTGGCGGTGGTCTTCCCTGAGATGGATAGGCGGTTACAGGAGAAACAGCAGCAGGAAGGGGGTAGGTACATGTGTGTTTGTTGTGTGTCACCAGCTTTTGGAAGTGCTCAGTCGCCTGGATACACTGCCAGGGTTTATATGTGCAGTGCATAACCTGTTGCCCCAAGTCAACCGGTGCTGTTCTTCCTCCCTTCCCCTCCTTGACATGTGTTCCCTGGTCTGTGTGTAATCACTATTGTACATGGTCATCTAGGCTGCTAGTTAATCAAGGCGCACACTGCTTTCAGCATCATGGGTGGGGGTGGTCTGTGACATGTGTTGGTACCTTGCTGTGCCCTGTCCTGTTCACTCATTTGGGGGTCTGTAATTGTTGGCACTGTCCTGAGTCTCAACATAGGATTGTGAGGTTTCAAACAAACAGACTTGCAGCATGCATGACCGATGTAGTGGCCTCAGACATGATGTGCATGAGTGGGAGCTCAGACATGATGTGCATGAGTGGGAGATATGCATAGTGCCGGGACGGTTGCTCCTGTTAACAGTCAGATCATTCCAGGACCATGGAGCAGTGTGCCCACTACAATCCCCTGAGACACCTTTTCCTAGGAATCATGTGTGGCATCAAACACTGTGCCCATTCACTGTGTGTTCAACCTAGGTTGGCCTCTGTGGCATTGTTCCATGGCCTCATTTGTATTTACGTAAAGTGTGCTACATGTCTCCACTGTCCATGGTGACCTCATTAGGCTTGTGCATCCTCACACTGGGCAGTGCCTGTGTGTCTATGTACAACTATCTGTTGATGGTTGTTTGTCACAAATATGTGTGGTCAGCCTCACGAGGTGATGTTGAGTACATTTAGGAGTTCTTGATGCACATTTTGTTAATTCCAGATTAAGAGGTGTAACTACTTGCTCTGTCTCAATCACATTGTCTCAGGTAGGGGGGGTTTGTGCAGGCAAGGCCTACATGTCCAAACCTTATGTCTCCTTGCCAGGTCTGACCTGTGTGTGATAATTGTCTGGACAGACACTCAACGTGCAGTGACCCAGGCATGTTGTGCAGGGGGTAATGTTTGTGCTTTGCAGCATGTGTCAAAAGTTAAAAGACATGTTTCCTGCTCATCCATTTTTGGCACCGGTGTGTGCTCCAGATGCTACGTAGTTTGGTCTGTGTGTGCTGACATCTGTGTGGACATTCTTGGTTCCCATGAGGGTGTCTCCTCAGTGCAGGTGCTCCTTATTCCGACACAATTGCAGGGCCATTAGCTAATGTATTGTCCTGTGTCTGGACATGTGTGCCACTCCACATGACAGGTATTGGATCAGATGTGTTGCCAACTGTGTCATCATGGTACGGATGGCCATGTGACAGGTGGCATGATTCAAGTTGTTAGTCAAGATGTCTTGTACCTTGGCACTGACTACACTTGTCAACATGTCCCAATAGTTTATATGCTTGACTTTGATATTTTGTTGTGAAGGACAATAATGTGACTGCATGACAGATGTCTCCCAAGGAAGTGCACAAGAAACCACCTTTACACTTTTAGGGGACACGCTGGCACATTTAAAACAAAGGCACAGTTCTGTAATGAAATTGATTAGACATTATACATATACATGTTCCCAGAGTGTGGTTGCATTTGGGTTAGTCCTCGGTTATTGCTGATACCAACTTACGGGTGTCAAGTCATCCAGACCACCGTGGTGCCATGTCTATGTACTTCCTGATACCACATTTCTTCTTAACAGTGGCTTATTTGCATTAGGCTGCCAGCTCATACAATGACTGTGTAAAAGTAGCTTTGTGTGCACCTCCTTGTGTGACTTCTGTTATCCAGGCACATGTGTGTTCTGTTCCAAAAGTGGAACATTCACACATTCCAAAAATGTCAATTGTGTAAAGTGTTGTGATTCCCAAGGGATCACAATGTATTTCTTTAGGGTTTACAAAGTACTCACAGGTCTCTGAGTGTGGGGACACCTTCAGCATTGGCGTCTGTTATTTGGCTTTGGGTGCACCAATACTGTTTCTTTCACAGTGAACAAGAGGTGGCATGCCTTGATAGTCTGGCTGTGCTCCACTGTTCACAGACACTAGCTTCTCAGTATAATTGGATATCGAGTTATTTGCTGTTGTGTCCTGATGTTCATTTTTTCAGGTGGTATGGTGGGTGAACCAACTGGGGAGTGCATTGCTTACATATGTGCGGAATATTCTAGATGTTACTCATGATGCATTTCCTGATATGCACTGTGACCTATTTTGTTTGGACTCATGTGTCAGATGTACACAGGTGACTGATTATTTCATGTCTCTTCACCTTGCACACAGCATCATCGGGGGACACTGAGGGAGACACCTGCACGGACCAGGAGGAGGGATCGAGCACCGGTGCCACCACTGCTGGGGAGTCGGCGGAATCAAGTGGCATGGAGGGTGAGGGGAGTCAGGCGGAGGGCCTCTCTAGTACCAACACCGACTACGACGCTGACGGGTCCGAGGCTGAGCTCCCTGAGGGGGCAGAGGCTGCTCCAACAGCTGGCAGCAGCACTACAACTGTCACCGCCCCCTCCATTCCCATCACCGCCCTCCCACTTGCTCGGGTCCCTTCTGTCCGTGTAGGGCAACAACATGTCTCCTTCGTGCCAGGCACCGCACCCCCTGCCCCAGTCTCACTTGCTGCCCTCACTGCCGAGTCTGTGGACATTCAGCGGTAGTTGCAGGTTGGGCAGACATCGATTCTGACTGTCCTCCATGGCCACACCAGACTGCTGACACAGATGGTGTCGTACATGGAGGGCATGTCATCAGCAATGTCTGACCAACGGATGTTGCTGAGGTCCATGGACTCGTCACTGACGGCAGCAGTGAGTCTCCTGAAGTGCTTCGCCCCCTCTTACCCCTGCACCATCCACACTTCCCACTCCCATGCCTATCCCAAGCACACCCAGACATTCCCAGCCACGTACCCCACCAGACACAGGCAGCACACCAACAGGGAAGGGCAAGCGCACACCTCCTGTCACCCACACTCAGGGGGAAGAAGGCACACCCACTGGGTCTAGGGCACACAGGCAGACATGCAGCCACAGTCCAAGTCCGCATGCCTCACTCCCCAGTCCCTCCAATGTCACTCCCCTCGGCTCCCCTGCCCCACAGTCTGAGAAGGAGACATACTTGGCTGTGCTGGGCCTCAGCCCCACTGGTTCACCATCACGCAAACGGGCAAGGCACTCCACGGGTAGGGGAGTTGAGTCCCCCCCCGTCCACCACCTCCCCCAGTAGCGCTGCAACCCATCCCTCTGACCCCCCCTCCTTGGGGCCTGTGGTTCCTTCGGGTGCAGGGGAGATGCTGGACGGGCTTGCGGATGTGTGCAGCGCCATGCTAACCGCCACCTTTGGCGCTGACCCACCCCCTGTGGTGGAGTCGTCCGTCCCTGCACCCACAACACCTACCCTTCCCCCTCCTGTCCCTGCGGTGCCTGGTCCTTCCCCACATGATGCCCCCCCCAGTCGCTGAACCAGTGGTTTAGTATGTGCAGGCAAGCTCGGGGAGACGCATGGACATGTGTCCCCCCCAGGACTTCGCATCTGGACTGGCCTATGGCCTTTGTAAATATTGTCCTTTTATAACTTTTAATTTAATGCTGAATAAAGCATTTTGTTTTTCCTTTGACCACGATTGGTTTTCAGGTATTGATGTTGGTGCTGATGCTCAATGAGTTGGGGTGGTGATCATGTGTTAGGTGTCTGGGAAATGTTGTAGTCTGCTGCTCATGGTGTGGACCCTGGTATCTGCATGCCATCACAAGGTATCAGAAAATAATCTTTGGTCGTGTATGCTCTTTGTGTTTGGAGACATTGTCCCAAGGAGTGTTCCTTCCTCTGTGGCACCTGACATCTTCTCTGCAGGGAGTTGCACAATTGTTGTGCTGAACCTGTGTCTACATTTCCTTTGTGGGTGACGGATCCCTTCAACTATGGCCATGCCTGCTCATCAATGTCTCCGGCTGCATCGTCTGTGCCATCCTTGGTAGTCACTGTACTTGTGTATAGAGTATGTTGCCATGCCTTCGTGTAGAAATTATCCCTTTTTCGCACTATGCATGTGTGTACTCCCAGCCTGGCACACATATGGTACTTGTTCAGCAGGGTATTTGTTCACCTGACTCACAATTGTGGGCATTGTATCTGTGGGAAGCCCTCCCTATTCCTTCCATGGGAGACATCAACTTGGTGGCTGTCCCAGCACCTGTACATTCCTATCAGTCCTGGAATGTGCGTGACAGTGTGTGTTCCCTTTGGCTCTCTTAGTTTAGTAGGCTTTAACATAACTATACAGTCTTGTGACATGATCTCAGTGTGTGTATTGTGCTGCATCCTCCAGGGGTGTGTATGCATGTGTCATTTGTCCTCACACCCACATGTGGTGTGTCATGCAGTGGGGGAAAGACATCCATCCTCATGGGTGTGGGACACTGCTGTCAGTGATGTGTTGTTATGGCACTCTCAACATAGTCGCACATTGGGGATGCGTTCATACACCCATGGAGTTGTGGTCATCTGAGGATGATGTACACACCCATATGTCTCTGTCCACTGCTGGTAGTGATATGCACCCACTCCTCACATGCCTGGGCACTGCTGGGAGTGATATACACCCACCCCTCATATGTCTGTCCACTGCTGGGAATACTCTGCACCCACCCCTCATACATCTCTGTCCACTGCTGGTAGTGATATGTACCCACTCCTCATATGTACGGACACTGCTGGGAGTCCTCTGCACCCATCCCTCATATGTCTGGACACTGCTGGTAGTCCTCTGCACCCACCCCTCATATGTCTGGGCACTGCTGGGAGTGATATGCACCCACCCCTCATATGTCTGGGCACTGCTGGTAGTGATATGCACCCACTCCTCATATGTCTGGGCACTGCTGGGAGTGATATGCACCCACTCCTCATATGTCTGGGCACTGCTGGGAGTGATATGCACCCACCCCTCATATGTCTGTCCACTGCTGAGAATACTCTGCACCCACCCCTCATACGTCTCTGTCCACTGCTGGTAGTGATATGCACCCACTCCTCATATGTCTGGGCACTGCTGGTAGTGATATCCACCCACCCCTCATATGTCTGGGCACTGCTGGGAGTGATATGCACCCACTCCTCATAGGTCTGTCCACTGCTGGGAATACTCTGCACCCACCCCTCATACATCTCTGTCCACTGCTGGTAGTGATATGCACCCACTCCTCATATGTCTGGGCACTGTTGGGAGTGATATGCACCCACTCCTAATATGTCTGGACACTGCTCGGAGTCCTCTGCAGCCGCCCCCCCCCTACCCACCCCCTTGGTGCAGTACACTGCTGTCCTGGGCATACACCCCCCCCCAAATTTACTGCTAATATGCTGCACCAGGCCATAGTCCGACATTTGTGGCGTGTGTACGCCTTGTATCCATAATGTACTGGTGCCGTAGGGGTACGTGTGAGACGGACCGTACCCCTGCATTAATAGGGTGTGTACGGTCCGTACCACGGTGCCCATACATCACCATGACAATGGTGGTACGGACCGTACCCACGCTCTGGGGGGCGTGGGTACGGTACATACCACGCGTACCCCTACGTCACCACTACAGTGGTGGAACGGACCGTACCCACGCTCTGGGGGGCGTGGGTATGGGCCATACCACCATTGTAGTGGTGACGTGTACGCGTCCACGTCCACTTCTGTTGTGGCAGTGCGTGGGATTGGTGGACACGCCCCCCGAAGTGACCAGACCATGGAGTTAATTAATGTGCAGGATATATATGTTTCACATTGGGTGAGGGTTATGTTTCCTGCCCCTCGCCCCCCCTTGCCCTTGGGTGTTGTTCTGACCTTCTGCGACATCTGCGTCGGTTTCTGTGCACCAGGTCGTAGGCTAGGAGGGCCGGGATGACACGTAGGATGGGGTCCATGGCTGTCCGTCGCGTACCGGTGCTCCTTCATCGCGTCGTCCTCAATTTCCCGGGAGTTTTTGGCTGCCATAAAAAATGAGCGGTGCGGATTGACGTGGGCACGGATCGGACTTGCTGGTCCGTAAAACGCTCCCTGACTCCGTCCGGACATCACATACGCGATGTCCCGGATCGGAATTGTGGGTATTTTTTAGCCGGTCGGTGTTTTGTACGACTCGTACGGAAATGGTATTTCTGTACGAATCGTACTTGCGGGTTTGTAAGGTGGTTTTCCCGGGTACGAGTCAGACGGAGAATACGCTCCGTACGACCATTCGTACCCGGGTTTTACAGGATCGGAATCGGCACCTTAATGTTGTGCAAAACACCAAACAACTTGATGGATCTTAGGTTTGCACAATTGTGTAAAAGCAAACAGGAATGGATTGTAACAATAGTTCTATTGTAGATGTGTATGCTTTCATGGTTAATTTTAACCGAATAAAGATTTACTACAACTACTACTACTTCTAATGCTGCATTCATAAAAGCAATCATCACTCGAATGTTTCATTACGTAAAGCAAGCAACTCTAGAAACCCTTCCAAAATTGATTAACAAGAAAAATAAATCTGAAAAGTGCAGCACTATAAAGTGGAATGCTGATGGTTAAAGACATTTGGTATTCTGCTACTTGAAGTACTGCAATATAAAGAACTTTACTCTGCCAAGCCCTGACACTGAATGGGGTTTCTCAATGACATGGCAACATTAACAAATAGCCAGAACCAAATAAGTTCTAGCACAAGGCAAATAATGAGTGAGAGAGCAAATTGAGATAAGTACTGTTCTAATTTCAAGGTAAGAGAGAATCATGAACAATTTTCTAATTTAAATGTCAAAGAACAAGCAGCAATTCTTATAGTGTTTCAGCAGCAGAACATCAGGTGGTGTGGAGTGGCATGCTGGTTTTACTCATTATGTTGCCTTCATAAAAGTCAGTCATTGTTCAAAAGTTGTATTATGCAAAACAATTTCACTCTAGAAACCCACTAAAAATATTAAACAAGTAGGATGTTTGACCTACATACAAGTAGAAATGGCATTGCATTACCAGACATCAGAAAAAAGTCAAATTCTGCAGAATTTGGTGTGTTAATAACCTATTTCACAAATTATTTGATATTATCTTTTTCAAAACTACAAATAGGAGGTATTTAGCACACATGGTTAATACCTCACCCTTATGATAAAGACCTAAATGTTTATGATGTTTCTTTTTGCTTTTCGTATTTACCTGTGATTGCTTTGAAATAATTTTCCTTTATGGCTGCACCACACAGTCATTTTCCACCCAGTGTTGCATGGTATTGGAACTGTGCACTGATTTGTACGGGTTGACCATGCCTGGTTGGTCATCACCCTGTGGATTAATTGCTTGGCAGCTATGTCCCCTCTGTTTGTTTCAGGCGGACAGGTGTTGTTAGTTGGTGTGATGCACAACATCACTAGGGTTGACTTTTTATCTGATCTCAACATGGCAGCTCATTGGTGATTGCCAAGACAAGACACCCCTGGGTGTTACAAACATGGTTCATTTGTTCGTGTTCAGCTGCTTTGGTAATATGATTCTTATTATGAATCAGTCCAGTAGGTCCAGCACTACACATGGTCAACCACTGGTACTCCAACACTTTCGATATAACAAAATGGAGGAAGAGACATAAAATGAAACCCCATAGGAAATAATGTTAAATTAAATTAACAATTGAGACAGTTAACATATAAATAGGTATAAGTTACTGTTAAAAATATATTTAAAAAGTACCCATTTATAATTTAACTATAAACATTTGAATTATAAAATAATGTGACAATTCAAGGTTTTAAATATAATTACATTGATTTTATTTAATTCCATGCATCTTTATTAATAAGGATTGATGCACATGAAAAAACATTTATATTTAGGTGGGAAGGTTTTAATTTAAACTTAAAAAAATAATGTTGATTTAATTTAATATCTATTCATTCATTGAAGTTTAATACATTAATTAATTTAATTCAAAATTAATTTAATATTGCTGTAGAATGTTTGTAGTTTGTTCTACTTTTAAAGAAAATATGTGAAATAAATTTACAACAAAAGTTGACATGAAAATATGTTCAATATTTATTTATGAGATGAGTACAATTACTTTTTAATTTTCCCCATACTTTACCATAGGGAGACTCTGCAATCAGCATCAAGATCGCTTCATGATAAAGTATAGAAAAAATAAGTTTATTTAACCTTCCGCTGAGGACGCTTTGTGTGTGATTATGTCAAAGAAATTCTGATGTACTTTCCTTTGGACACAATTTTGTGAGCTTGCTGTGGAAAACACACCTAGGTGCAATGCACTTAGATGACCTTTATATGAAGAGAGATAAAGAAGAAGCTAAAAGATGAGCTGGCAAGATTTCCCTGAGCTTTGCCATTAGCTAGACTCCAAAATCTCCTGATTGAACATAGACATAAAGAAAGGAGAATGGAAAAGTGATGAAACCAGATGCTCAATTTTAATCCTCTTCACCGGGTTTGTAGGTGAGCCAAACCTACTACATAGCCTACTGTTCCTTTACCTCATGTGCTTGAGGAACCAATGTAGATTGGGCCCATTAGAGACTGGCTGTCCAACCCCGAAAGGGGTTTAAAGACTTAAGGGAGGCTCATGTCTCTATCATGCAAGCCCAGATTGGGCACTGCAAGACTGTACTTTCCAACCATCTAGGCCACAAGGAAAATGCCGCATCCTGTCTTCTGTAAGGGAGAAAGATGCAGAAGATTCTACTCTCCCTAAAGATTCCAATTCCTCTGAGGCTTCCTGTTCATGCTTATTCTTGTTAAATTTAGTTATTCAGGTATTCTGGTCAGTCTGTCTCTGTTACAGCCCTTCTGTATTCCGTTGCCTGTGCAATACACTTATGTGGACTTGAGCTGTGCACAGAAACTCCAAATATGAGTCAGTAAGAAGTCTTCTCCTGCTTATGTACAAAGTAGTGACAGATCTCCATTGACACTGGATAGCCTGATCTCCATCAGCCTCCACTCCTAGCATCTTCAGGAAATCATAAAGAGATGGTTACCTTTGATTTAATCACATCTCCTAACTATAACATAGTGCTTGGGATCCCTTAGCTAGAGCAAAAAATGTATTCATCAGTTGGGAGAACCAGGTCGTCTCTCTTTTCTTTCAGATCTGTAGCGGCAATTGTTTTTCGGACATGAGGCACTGGTTCCTAGTGGTACAAGAACTTTCTGGTGACCAGTCTCATTCCAAAATACCCCAGACCTTGTCAAATCCTATGGAATATCAATACCTTTTTATGTCTTTAAAAGCCTCCTTCTGTGTCTCTCCCTCCTTATAAGGATTCGGGTTGTGTCACTCCAACAATATTCCAGCCATAATTCGCTCTGGCAGGATATGTTCTCTTTACCAGCACAAGAAACAAGATCTCAGGGAATATATGAAAGAAGACCCTCAGAATCTCTTGATTGTCCGGGTAATATCCCCCACTCAGTCATCTCTCTTCTTCATCATAAAGAAGTCCAAAGAGCTAAGTCCTGGCATCAAATAACGGGGATTAAATAAAGTCACCATTAAGCCCCATTACCCACTTCCATTTAGGGTCAAGATATTTCATGAAGTTAGATCAATGTGGAGCTTACTATCTGCTCTAGATGAAGAGTGTCTTTTTAACACCCATTGGGCACTAAGAATATTGGGTCATTCCCGTTGGCCTTACCAATGCTCCACCAGTTTTCCAAAGATTCTTGAACCAGCTTCTTATAGTGTTCCTTGACAACATCCTAATCTCAAATTCCCTTCCTGAACGTTCAGCCCATGTTTGCTCCATATTTTGTCATTTCAGGGGAAACCACTTATACTATAAAGCTGAGAAGTTCGAGGTTGAAAGAATAAAAGTGGAGTATTTGGGGTATTGCCTTTATGAGAGTGGATTATCTATGGACCCTCATAAGATCTCTGTCATAGTAGGCTGGTTACCACCTAAGTCCATCAAGGAGACCCAGAGATTTTAGGACTAGCTAACTTCTATAGACAGTTCATAGAGTAGTTTGCATTCATGAGTAACCATATATCTGCCACTTTGAAGAAGGAGAACCTAAATGAAGGTTTTTTCCTGGTGTCCTAAAGTGCAGGAGGTCTGTGTCAAACTCAGAAATGCTTTCACCCAAACTCATTTTCTCAGACACCCAGATCTATCCAGGCAATTTATAGTGGTTAAATATGCTTCAAATTGTATTATTGAAACAGTGCTACAACAGGAGGAGGATAACCTGGATATTACACTTTTTATCTTTTCCACCTACTGAGTTCATATGAGCAATGGTATTAAGCAAGCTCTTGGCCCTGAAGCATGCTGTTATCGAATGGCAGCATCTTTTAATGGGTCAGTCGAGCTTTTTGAGTTTCAGACAGACCATTGAAATCACAAGTTTGTGCAGAGCATACAATGTAGAAACAGCAGACAATCTTTCTTGCCCTATGTTTTTTCTGAATATAGTTTCTACATTACTCATATCCCTGGCACACAGAACATTCTTGCTGATGCCTTGCTTAAAAGGGACATTGATGTTGAGGATTCTAGCTTCCTGAAAAAGTTGTTTGTCTAGAAAAGTCATTTTTAGAACATGTGAGGGACACTCATGCTCAAATCTCTCCCGAGGAAGGACCCTGATGTTCTGCAGAGTCAAGTACCCTTGGGCTAACATGAGAATCTATATTTTGTCCAGCAGGCCTAGTTGATCCCCAGTAGGGTCCTTCATACTGAGATTCAGGGAATGTGTCATGACACTGCAGTAGCAGGTCACCAGGAGGTTCAGTCAACTTTAGAGCTAGTCCTTCTGGTAGCCTACTGTTTACAGGAATGTGGAGCTTTATGTTGAATCTTGCCCAGTGTGTACACATGCCAAAGAAGCCCACTGTGAGCCTTTTAGATTTCTCCAGCCTTTGCCTATTCCTCCTCATCCATTACACATGATTTCTACCCACTTTGTTGTTGACTTACCTTCTTCTGTAGTGATCATGATTACAATAAACCTCTTTTCTAAAATGGCTAATTTTTTCTTTTTCGGTATTCTTCCATCTTGCAGCATGACGACAAAGAAATTTCTAACTAATATTGTCTGCCTGCATACCATGATCTCTGATAGAGACTGGCAAAACATTTCTGGGTTCTGTTACTTAATTTGCTCTATCTATCTATCCTTGCTATCCATCAAACTCTGCCCTCAGGTTATCAACTGCAATCTACAATCTAATGAACAAACTGAGAAAGTAAACCACAGTCTCAAATAGTATCTGGTGTGTTTGTGAAATGCCACTCAATATAAGACTGGGCAGAATATTCACCCTTAGAATAATTTGCATACATCAACTCTATTTACACTTTCATCAAGGTTTTTGCATTTTATTGTATCCAGGGTTTCCATCCTCCTCCTCCTTCCTTTCCATCTTCTATAGTTACCACTCCTCTTGTCCTGTGCAGCTGCCTGACTAGAGAAACTTGACTCTGAATGAAAGATGATAGTCCAGAATTCACAAAAATCCAAACGTGCTATGTAAGCTAAGACTAATAAATTCAGAGCAGATCCACACATTAAGGTGGGAGAAAAGCGTTGGCTGTCTTCCAAGTTCTGGCCGACTAAAGAGTTGTGAATCCAGTTTCAGCCCCAATTTTGTTTGTCTTTTTGTAATAGCAAAACAAACCAATCCCATTGCTTTTAGGCTTCACTTCCTAACACTTGGAAGATTTCCCTACTTTTCATGTCTATCAGTTGAAGCCTTTTGTACTTGGAACTTAGCATTGGATTTCTCCTCCTCTACCTGTCATATTAGATGAAGAAACTGAATAAAAAGTTAGTGAGATATGTGATTCCTAAATCTTTAGAGGTCCGTTTATCATTCACTGGAAAGGCTATTTTGCCAGTGAGTATTCTTGTGTGCCTGCCTCTTCTGTTCATGCCTCTGGATTGGTCCAGAATTTTTTTATGGCCTTTCCTGACAAGCCTGTGGCATCAAGAAGGGGCGTTTCTGCCACCTGCATGCCTGAGAACCATAGTACCTTGTGTGGTTCTGCAGTTCCCAGAGCTCAGAAGACACTACATGAAGCACACAGCTGCAAGTTTCACTCCACTAGGTATGCCTTTTCTTATGCTTTTCGGTGTCTAGGTGCTGCTCCTTAGTCTTTCAGCTCCAAAATATCAAATTTGCAGCTGCCTTTTATAGCTACTCTGCAGCTAGTCTACTTCAGGCTTTCAGTCTCTGTTCTTTCCTTTTCTTTTTGTATTGTGGCTGTTTCTTCCTTGGTTCCTTTCTGATTTTGGCAATCATTTGTGTTTCCTGTCATGTGATGTTTTGATGTCATTTACTTTTCCTGTTCCTTTCCTATATAGAGGCTTCAGTCTGGTTAGAAGGTGAATAGCAACAAAGCTGTGTTCCATCGCTTGTTTCCTCACTTCTTCCACATGCTGATCATGTCTCTTTATTCCTGAAGCATTGCTCTACTGGATTCTAGATTCCAGGTTTTCTTCAATCATTTGATGCCTTTTTTCGAGCAGGGAGTTTTTTTTACTTCTTTGGCTTATTCCTTCTGAGAAAGTAGCTACTTGCCCATCAGATATTCCTGTGTGTCATGAAATTGTAGTTTCTGGAAACAGTTTCCTGCACATAAGACAGCTTAATACCGATTTGGTTTATAGGTAAGTGTCCAGACCTGAACAAGCCCAATCAGTCTTCCTGCCCTACTTTGGGGCAGATTGGGGGATCAACAATCTGCACTCCAGAGAGTTGTAGTAAACTCATTAGACGCCAGGTATTTAAAAAACAATATAGAAATGGGTGGAATCCACACATTCTGCAATGGGGTTGCACACTTTCAGTCGTTTTGCATCCCAGCAGGAGAGATTGAGAGATTTACCCCTCATCTGCCATCCCCAAGGCAAAGGAAGCACACTAAACGCCAGGAGTTGTTTTGCTCTCAAATAAAATAAGATGAGTGCTTTCCTGTCGTGTCATTCACCCATACCATAATCTAGGACGCGCAGACAGTGTTTCTGTTCCATGTGGACCATACTGGTGATTTAACCCAATCCACCCTTCTCAGGGAGGCAGAATGCACACTTTTTATTTTTTGTTGCAGATTTATATAGCGCAAACTGGACCCGAAGGTATTACAGCGCTTTACACGAGCACCGAATTTACATTACACATTCAGTCACGGGGAGATTAAGTGATTTGCTCAGAATCACAGGATGTGGACGCGACCTCGAGGCTCGAACCCTGGTTTCCAGCTCCAAAGTCGGCAGTCTAGCCGACGGACCACATCCTCTCCCTTGAGACACTTGAGACAAGGGCATGTTTTAAAAGAAAACTGGGGTGGGGTTGGTCTCTGTTTGCATCAAGCTGCATTCACCACACCTAGAAACCAAATAGTCTTTCTGTTCCCTGTGGGCAGAATGCGGAATTTAACCTCAATCTTAACCCCCCCCCCCATGGGAGCAGAAAGCACACTAGACATGAGGGGCTGTATTACAGGAAGTGCCCTGGTGGTGTGACAGTGGTTTGCTACCTGTTCCTTACTTCCCTGGGTACTTCGTATTATGGAATACGTCTCAAATGCCAGTGCATCCCTTCCTATAATAAGGAATATGCTGGTGCATATATTGAGCTGGTGCAGTCAAAAGGGGGCCTTCCCTTATTTGCATGGGGACATGGCACCATGCAAATGAGAGAACACTTTGCCCTTTTTGCGTGCGCTGCATCACAGACATGGGCACAGAGGGAAGGAACCTGTTAGGTGGTGCACTGACAGTGCGTTACAAGAGTCAGTGTGCCCCTTGAAGGTGCAGCTTGGGAGGGAATACGGGGGAACCAAGCGACCCCAATGCATCCCCATGTTCAAATAGAGGCTGGTCTGTCTCCAGTGAATGGCAAAGATATGGTTTGAACCTGCTGCCGTATGTATCACTAATGTGCTCTCACCAGCACAGACACAAACTTTGGAGTTTGTGTCTCAGCTGAGTACAATGCATTTTCTGCAATTGGGTGCACTGTCCCAGGCTGTGCCGGGAATACCTAGTTAGGGGTGCATCGTGGTGTGGACAGGAAGAGTGCACCTGATATGTAATTCAGGCACTATACCATGGCTAACCAGTGCTAAAGTGCTTGTGCTCACTCCTTTAAACATGGCAAAATTGGCATACACATAATTGGCACATTTAATTCATTTGTAAGGTCTTAGCAAAGCTGAACTACACGTACACAGGGCCTGTAATGGAAATGGTACTAGATGGCCTACAGAAAATATTGGTCTACCTACTTAAGGTCCCTTAAAAGCATGTCTAAGGCATGTGTCCAGTTTTTAACTGCCAATTAGGGCTGGCAAAATAAACCTTTTGCCAGGTCTCAACCTCCCTTTTTAAAATGTATAAGTCATCTTTAAGGTAGATTTTGAACAGCCCACAGAGCAGGGTACAATATATTTAAAAGGTAGGACAGGCCATGTTTTATATGCCCTGGTAGTGAAAAACTTCTAAAGTCGTTTGTTTTTACTACTGTGAGCCCTACCTCTCCCATAGAATAACAGAGGGTTACCTTATTACATTTAATAAGTGCTAACTATTGATGGGAAACAAGTAGAAATAATAGGGCCCCGATTAAAAAAGGTACTATCTTTATGTCTGTACTTGGGCCAGATCTCTGTCCAGAGTGCAGACATAAAGATAATACTCATAAATGCCCTTTTTTAAATTCCCAAAGTTGTAAACTTAGACCTTTGTTCTACGTTTAGACAAAACGTCAAAGTTTACTTTTGTAAATCGTGCCCTATGTTTGGTCTCAAAAGAATTATAATTAAAATCCCCTTTAATGTTCCAACCATGTGGTACCTGCAGCCTGTGTCCTGAGTCATATGACTTGGTGTAGTTTTCAGGTGGCCTTTGTGTATTCCTCCTAGACAGTGAGACAAAGGACTACTTTTGTTCGGATGGGCAAAGTTACAAGGATGGGAGAGGCAGAGTTGTGCTTTGCCCCACTTACAGGGCTGCCTCCAGCACACTCACAAGTCACTTTACACCAGCCTCTTGTCACCCTAGACTTCTTGGAGCCTGTGCATGGGAAGGAATGACATTTCTGGAACCAGAGGGGGAAAGCCTTAAAGTTCCTTCCACTCAAAGGCTGGCACAAGGTAAAAATATTGGACCTTCTTACTAATTCTTCAGTTCATTCCCGGGCCTATGAAAGACCCCCCCAAAAGGACTGCCTCATACTTTAGAGGACTGCCCTGCTGCTCGAGGCCTGCTTTGTACTCCAGAGGACTACCCTTCTACTTGAAGCCTGCTTTGTACCCTCAGAGGACTGCCCTGCTTCTTGAGACCTGCCTTGCTGCTTGAACCCATGACTACCAGACTGACTCCAAGGGTCAGTTGGCTGACCTTCTGTTCTGAGATATAGGGACTCAATAAGCTCCAGAGGCCTTTCTGCAACTGTCCAGCTGACCTGCTGCAACGGGACCTGCCTGGATTTTCAACTGGAACAGCTTGAGCCCTACTGCCCTCTACTAGAGTGAATCCCTGAGGTGCCTCCCAGGTTCTGGAAGCTTGGCTGGCATCAGAATGCATTCAGTTGTAAGCAAGGTAAAATCCTGATGTTTTGGTCTCTTTGCAAATGCAAACAGGCCTATTGACAAGCAACATGACTGCACTTCGAGCTACACCAGTGAGAGCCTCCTAAGACCGCCAACGCAGAGCTCAAACAGCGACCATGCATGAAGCCCAACCATATTTTCGCATTACAGCAAAGATGGTCTGTGCTACGGTGATGACCAGTCCCAATGCTCACCCTGCGCCTCACTGCCTCCTCCACCACAAATTGTACTCTTCGCAGCAGACTTTAAGAAGGTAACTTTTTCAGCTGGACTAACCTGATCCCAGCATCCTCCCATGCTCCATCATGGTTGGCCTGAATTTGTGACTTTTACTCTGTTTAACACAACAAGATGAGCGTGAGTAGCACTTTATGCTTTTAGCTACCATATCTACCATAACTTTATGAAATTGCTTATCTCTGGGTCTACTTATTGGGTTTTTGTTATTCTGGCATAAATGTGTTTATTGAAATTTACTCAATGTGGTTACTTCGCCTCAGGATTGAATTGTCAGTGGTTGGAGGTTCTTCCATCCCATTATAACATGGCGTTTCATCAATAGTAGATCCAGGTCAAAGAATTTTGTCAAAGGTTCTGTCCGAGTGCAAATGAGGAAAAATATCTAGTATAAACATCTTCTAAGAATCATCGTCCAGATCATGTCCTGTAACTTAGTGAAGCATGGCAATGATTCTTGCCCAATAAGCCATCTGCAGCCTGCATGACCATACCATATGGGGGAGATCTCCATCAGGGAAAAGACAGTGGAGCAAACTGGGGAGGACCCTGGATAAATCTTGGAAACACTATGGGGGGTAATATAGGCCATGTTCAGAATAGTGAATTGAATATATTTTCAGAGTGAATTGTCAGACCATATAGGGGTAGGACAAGAAGCAGCACCATTCTGAATTTTGTCGTCAGAGGGTCTATTTTTGCTTCTATTTCACCTGCAGGGAAGTTGTGGCTTGCTCCTAATGTTAGAAATGAGCTTGGTACGACTAGTGAATGAGGTGTATACTAGACTAACATGTACAATCCCTGTGTAACTGTCTTTGTGAGGTCTCTGTAACTCGGACCAGGCTTACCATTCTCAGCACTTGTTTGAGTTCAGTGTAAGTGAAAAAGTGGCCCTAAATCCACCTGGAGCACATCAAACGAGGATAGTTCACCATTACAAAAGAAGTCAGAAAGGGTGATGATTTCCTTTTCAGCCCATTCTTCTAAGTGATTTGAAAATTTCCCGCCTTGGGAGAATTCATAGATGGGGAGCTATAACCCTTGATAAAAAAATCAACCCTCTTATATTCAAGACACAAAGGATATTCTTAAGAAGTTGGGCAATCTAGACTGACAACCACACTACATATTGGCCACTATAGACTCTGCTAGCCTATATACAGTTATCAAACATCAAGATGGTTTGGAAGGAGGTAAAAAAGCATTGCCCACGAGATTGGTGCATTTTTTGGGAAGGATTCTGATGATCACTGGAATGCTGGAGTTCTGCTTAACCAATAGCATTTTCATCTTTAATGGCAATATATATCTGCAACAGCAAGGGACTGTGATGGGAGCTCAGTTTTCTCCCCCGTATGTCTGCCTCCTCATGGATGAAGTTAAGAAGCACTGTCTTTGGAAAGAGAAATTTGAAGAGCTCAGCAACAATATCATTTTTGGGGGCAGATGTTTTGATGACATTTTATTCATATGGCCGGATTCACCAATTAAATTACAAAAAGTTTCTTCCAATGAATGGGGAATAACATCTACTATCTCACAACAGGAAATAGATTTTTGGGACTAAACACTATTTAAATCAACTTCATAGTAAAGTACACTGGAAAACCACTTCAGCATATTCAATTCTACATGCCGCTTGTTGTCATCCACATACTACTATTTCCAACATTCCAAAGGAAGAATATCACAGAGCTAGAAGGAATTGTAGTAAATATGTGAACTTCCTAATGAAATCAAATGAAATCGCTCATAGCCTAAGCCAAATAGGTTATGAGATAACCACTTACAGAAATCTTTGATCGAAATTGAACAGATGTTTAGAGGTCTACTTCTACAAGACCGAAGAAAATAAAAAAAATAACAAACCAGAAATTTGGTTTATCACTCAATATAGCAATGAACACCAACATAATAGGAAAATCTTACAGATACCCTGGTCACTACTATCCAAGAACCCTACGATTAAAAATGACATCCATCCTTTCCTAAAACTAAGGGGCATATTTACAACGAGGCGATAAAAAATTATCGCCGCTTTGGCGGCCGTTTTCGGCCGAAAAGCGGCGATAATTTTATCGCTATATTAGCAAGGTCACGCTAACGCATGAAACCTTGCTTTAACGTGGGGATTTCTAACGCCCAGCTTTGCATCTCTAATGAGATGCAAAGTGGGCGTTCCTGACCTGACATGATAGGAGAAATGTCGCTAAGCGACATTTCTCCTATCATCAGGCCCCACGCTATGGGGCATATTTACAACGAGGTGAGAAAAAATTATCGCCGCTTTAGCGGCCGTTTTCGGCCGAAAAGCGGCAATAATTTTATCGCTATATTAGCAAGGTCACGCTAACGCATGAAACCTTGCTTTAACGTGGGGATTTCTAACGCCCAGCTTTGCATCTCTAATGAGATGCAAAGTGGGCGTTCCTGACCTGACATGATAGGAGAAATGTCGCTAAGCGACATTTCTCCTATCATCAAACCCCACGCTATGAAGCATAGCGTCAGGAAAAGTAGCGATAACACCTGTTATCGCTACTTTCCTAACACCTGCTTCAAGACTGACTTATCCATGATATCCTATGGAAGGTGGATATCATGGCTAAGTTTGTGAGTTCCTATCAACTAGCTAACGTGAGATTATCGCTGGGTTTCCAGCGATAATTTCACGTTAGCCAGTTAGCGCTAGGATTTTTATCGCCGATGAGATAAGCGTTGCTAATAGCACTCTATCTCAG
Source organism: Triturus cristatus (assembly GCF_964204655.1). Taxonomy (NCBI): domain Eukaryota; kingdom Metazoa; phylum Chordata; class Amphibia; order Caudata; family Salamandridae; genus Triturus; species Triturus cristatus. Next base: position 1,176,016,451 of record NC_140589.1, on the reverse strand, counting down.
CGATAAAAATCGGCACTAGCCGGCGATAATTATCCGAGCGCTAAGTGCGCTCAGCGATAATTATCGCCGGTTGTTGTAGATATGCCCCTAAGTTTCAAGAGAGCTCCAAATCTGAAACAAACATTATGGCAAGCTTTTTTCAAGACACAAAAAAGGATAAAAGATCATTCTTGGGTAAACCAAAAGGTTCTAAAATGCAAAAAAATCTTCTTTTTGTAAACTAGGTAAAAACAAAACAACTGAATCCACAATAAATGGCCAATAACATATAATTCAGGAATGGATTAATTGTAACAGCACATTTGTCCTATAAAACATAACATGTCCCTACAAAAATAATCATATAGGAAGTACTATCACACCGTTAAAACATAGGATACAAGAACAAATAACAAATATGAGGTGTTATTTACTCGATATTCCAGTATGGCGGCTGCCATTGCATGTTGAGGGATAGTCTCTTAGGCAGCAAGACAGAATAGGGAATCAGTACCCCCTTTAAAATGGTTCTGATTCCAGATGCCACGGAGCAGATGAAAAGGCAGCACCGCAGCGACCAATCAACATTAGTGAATTTAACCTGGCTCATGTAAATTCACAATGCTCTTCAGATTAGCACTTCATTTTTTATATAGGATATTCTACTAGCATCATAGTTGTGTAGTGAATAGAAGGGTACTTCCTGTGTATTGCCTAATATGTGTGGCTCCTACTTACATCCAGATCGGTAAATACATACTAATAGCTGTCTCGTTTACCCATATCTGCAAATGCACAAAATAAGTCTAATGGTAGTTTTGCACATTTTGAAAGAGTTTATTAAAATACTCTGACATCACTGCAAGACTGACACTTATTTATTTTCATCAATTAATTTTGCTGGTAATACTTCATTATTCCCATTTCACTTGAAATATAAAAGTGAAAGATTATATCATACCTCTCTTGAACTACAGAACCCGCATCTTCCAAAGGACCAAAGTATTTATGAAAATATAAGGTAACTTACATCTGTCATGGGATCCATGAATAAGCTATCCTTTAAATATTGTGAGAAAAACATTTTAATTATAATGGTGTTACTATAAGGTATTTACAAACACAATAAATATAGTAATGATGGAACTACTATCATTTTTTTGTTTTTTTAAATTTTTATTTTCTGGCAAAGAAAGAAAATTTTGATAAAACAGTATTAGCGCCAAAAAAGGAGTCAACAGCAGTAAACAATAAGTCATATCGGCCATAAGCTCATTACATAATAATAAAAAGAAAGCTAAAAAATCACACACCTACATATTCCAAATTAGCCATAAACTATTATACATGGTTAGACCCTGGTGGAGGACTAGGCCGCAAAGGTGGGAAGACAAAAGAGAATACTAGATGGACTGGTCCCGGGAAGCAGCCACTTCGGCCAGCCAGCCATGACCGGGATTCCTAATTTGACTGAGCTTCCTCCCTCCTCTGAGGATCGTCCTAAATTAATATAATCTCCAACCTACTTAGGCTCAAAAATTCCCTCCACCAGATCCAAGGATTGGAAAAAGGAAAAGAAAAAAATAAAGACCAGACAAATGGGAAGGGACAATATATGTACAAGGGGAGAGGGTGGAGGCTGATTAGGACCGCACCAAACAAATATTAGTGGTTAACGTAAAACAATTCAAATAGTGCACGAAACCAGAGAGTACTACCCTCTTTACTCTCAATAATGTGGGACAAAGTCCTACAACAACATATAAATGCACAGGAGGTTCAGCACTATGTTCTATGGTTAGATCTCCAAGTACCTAAATACTTTTTTATCGTTAACAGTTAACGAGTAAAATTCTGACAAAGCACACGACACATTAAACATATAAGTTTTTTTCTTTTTCTTCTTTATTGATTTTGTATGAAGATTTCTTCCATGTCATATTTCACATTTTCATAGCCAACGCGTTTCGTCTCCCATGAGACTTCTTCAGGGCTATCAAAAGAGCATACACGAAAGAGTTTTTAGAATTCAATCTTAGCATTTCTAAGCATTTTTTAAAAAACATATTATTGATTCCTTCACATACAAATCTTTGCTTATGAAAGTATATCAGCTCTATATAATTCTTCACTGACCATATCATTCATAAAGCATTTTACATACACAGACAAAGGACCTGGTCTATAAAAACATTTAGACAGCATCAGTATTATTATTTTTTGGTATTCAGTTGTTGTCTGAATTGATAATTTCCTCAGTACATGTCATATCTCCCCTAACATCTAAGGTTCTTAACTTGCAAGTATATAACATTCTATTTACCTAAAGACCACATAGTGGTCAAGTGCTTTAGGGTTACAAAAAGGCTTCACTTAAAAGTATACAATACGTAGTTTTGTTGTAATGCAAATTCACATCCTCATTGTCAATATTCTATGCTCAATTTATATCTTGATTAACAATCATGAGTAGACCTTTGCATCACTATTGCATAATATTCTTTAAAATCATATTTGCTTAGCATACCTCAATGATATGGTGAATCTAATTCCTTTTTATCGTGTTGTTCTTTAGGGTATGGTTTCCAAAATTCAAGTATTATCTAGATAATAAAATAATCTGTAATGAGTATATCTATAGAGTCTTTCAATATTCAAGTCATATTTAATGATACACTGAATTCATTTAGAAAATAAAAACATATCACAGTCATGTGGTTCTACTATTTAGAAAATATAAAAACATCAATTCTGTCTAAAAAGCTATAATACATAGCCTATTATGATAAGCGATGTCGTCATCACATTGTGGACTCATGATATTGTCAGACTGTTTCTAGCAAAATGACAGTGAGATAGATGCGTTACACAATTGTCATGGAGACATCTCTCCTTAATCACACTAGTTTATACAATGAGCAAGAAAGGGGGGACATTTTTCATTTCCTCACTCCATACGAAAAATATTCGCATGCGCTAGACAATACCATCATTTTTTTATGTATTCAAAAATAGAGTATAGGGGCGTGTTACGGGGAGTCATGAGCGCACGAACAAACATAGAAAGCGTGCCTCTAGTGTCTACACCCCGCCCAACATCGTACCGGTTTAGAGTACTCACAGTGTTAATCGCATTTATTTAAAGACAACAAAAACCGTATATGTATAAGCGGTTCTAATATTTAAAGCCTACAATTATATCGAGTCCATGTTTATATTTAAATTAAAGAAACAAATATTTAGAAATGGACTGCGGCTGCATACAATAGGACATAAAGATCGTTTCTCAACCGTTTACATCCCACCCCATCCATATTTATATAAGACACTTGTAGGATCGGTTGGATCTATTTTAAGGGACAGACACCGCATATATACGTTCGAACAAGTGCAGGAGAGCGTCTCCTCTTTTTGACCTGCAACTATACCAAGCCCATATAACATTACAGTTTAAATAAAGAATCTCTATCTAATTAACTTACTTGCGACGATCTAGTAACCACCGACTTCGGACATGATTTCAGTGAAGCCGTGTACATGTTAGCTACGGCTTTTTAAACCCCGCGCCAGGTAATATCGTAGTCACATGACCTATGTCTCTTTCAGAATGTTTGTTAACGGTGTTGTTACAAATCCGTCGGCCATCTTGGAAAGGTTAAAAGCACATAAAGATCGGTTGGATCTATTTTAAGGGACAGACACCGCATATATGGTTCGAACAAATGCAGGAGAGCGTCTCCTCTTTTTGACCTACAACTATAACAAGCCCATATAACATTACAGTTTAAATAAAGAATCTCTATCTAATTAACTTACTTGCGACGATCTAGTAACCACCGACTTCGGACATGATATCAGCGAAGTACACGGCTTCGCTGATATCATGTCCGAAGTCGGTGGTTACTAGATCGTCGCAAGTAAGTTAATTAGATAGAGATTCTTTATTTAAACTGTAATGTTATATGGGCTTGTTATAGTTGTAGGTCAAAAAGAGGAGACGCTCTCCTGCATTTGTTCGAACCATATATGCGGTGTCTGTCCCTTAAAATAGATCCAACCGATCTTTATGTGCTTTTAACCTTTCCAAGATGGCCGACGGATTTGTAACAACACCGTTAACAAACATTCTGAAAGAGACATAGGTCATGTGACTACGATATTACCTGGCGCGGGGTTTAAAAAGCCGTAGCTAACATGTACACGGCTTCACTGAAATCATGTCCGAAGTCGGTGGTTACTAGATCGTCGCAAGTAAGTTAATTAGATAGAGATTCTTTATTTAAACTGTAATGTTATATGGGCTTGGTATAGTTGCAGGTCAAAAAGAGGAGACGCTCTCCTGCACTTGTTCGAACGTATATATGCGGTGTCTGTCTCTTAAAATAGATCCAACCGATCCTACAAGTGTCTTATATAAATATGGATGGGGTGGGATGTAAACGGTTGAGAAACGATCTTTATGTCCTATTGTATGCAGCCGCAGTCCATTTCTAAATATTTGTTTGTTTAATTTAAATATAAACATGGACTCGATATAATTGTAGGCTTTAAATATTAGAACCGCTTATACATATACGGTTTTTGTTGTCTTTAAATAAATGCGATTAACACTGTGAGTACTCTAAACCGGTACGATGTTGGGCGGGGTGTAGACACTAGAGGCACGCTTTCTATGTTTGTTCGTGCGCTCATGACTCCCCGTAACACGCCCCTATACTCTATTTTTGAATACATAAAAAAATGATGGTATTGTCTAGCGCATGCAAATATTTTTCGTATGGAGTGAGGAAATGAAAAATGTCCCCCCTTTCTTGCTCATTGTATAAACTAGTGTGATTAAGGAGAGATGTCTCCATGACAATTGTGTAACGCATCTATCTCACTGTCATTTTGCTAGAAACAGTCTGACAATATCATGAGTCCACAATGTGATGACGACATCGCTTATCATAATAGGCTATGTATTATAGCTTTTTAGACAGAATTGATGTTTTTATATTTTCTAACTAGTAGAACCACATGACTGTGATATGTTTTTATTTTCTAAATGAATTCAGTGTATCATTAAATATGACTTGAATATTGAAAGACTCTATAGATATACTCATTACAGATTATTTTATTATCTAGATAATACTTGAATTTTGGAAACCATACCCTAAAGAACAACACGATAAAAAGGAATTAGATTCACCATATCATTGAGGTATGCTAAGCAAATATGATTTTAAAGAATATTATGCAATAGTGATGCAAAGGTCTACTCATGATTGTTAATCAAGATATAAATTGAGCATAGAATATTGACAATGAGGATGTGAATTTGCATTACAACAAAACTACGTATTGTATACTTTTAAGTGAAGCCTTTTTGTAACCCTAAAGCACTTGACCACTATGTGGTCTTTAGGTAAATAGAATGTTATATACTTGCAAGTTAAGAACCTTAGATGTTAGGGGAGATATGACATGTACTGAGGAAATTATCAATTCAGACAACAACTGAATACCAAAAAATAATAATACTGATGCTGTCTAAATGTTTTTATAGACCAGGTCCTTTGTCTGTGTATGTAAAATGCTTTATGAATGATATGGTCAGTGAAGAATTATATAGAGCTGATATACTTTCATAAGCAAAGATTTGTATGTGAAGGAATCAATAATATGTTTTTAAAAAAATGCTTAGAAATGCTAAGATTGAATTCTAAAAACTCTTTCGTGTATGCTCTTTTGATAGCCCTGAAGAAGTCTCATGGGAGACGAAACGCGTTGGCTATGAAAATGTGAAATATGACATGGAAGAAATCTTCATACAAAATCAATAAAGAAGAAAAAGAAAAAAACTTATATGTTTAATGTGTCGTGTGCTTTATCAGAATTTTACTCGTTAACTGTTAACGATACAAAAGTATTTAGGTACTTGGAGATCTAACCATAGTACATAGTGCTGAACCTCCTGTGCATTTAAATGGGAAGGGACAATAGATGAATGTATCAGCATAATAAGCTTCGAGTCTGCTATGACAGCCAGATTGGAAATGCCGTACAGCTTGCCAAACACTAACTCCCAAAACAGCTGCAGCTTGGGACAGGATGCAAAAGCATGTACAGCATTAGCTCCCAATATTCCACAGCGAACACAGCTGTCCTTCTGCCACAACTGCATAACAAAAGTCGATGTGGAGGTATCATTAATAAATTTAAGATGATGTAGTTTAATACCTGAGACGTTCAAGGCCAAAAGGGACAAGACCTTACTCTGCCACAGATCGGCAACCGTTACTTCTGTATGAAGCAAGTGGGTCCATTTATTTGCCCCATGCTGAAAAGGATCCTCCCAATGATCATAAACGACTGATATATTACTGTATAAACTAGTACAATATTCCTTTTCAGTGGAGCATTCCCTATAAGGTCCAAACCTGAATCATCAGAACAGTTCGGATCTACTTCCCTAAGACTAAAAATAAAGTGCCGCAACTGAGGATATCTAAAAAAAAACTGTATGGGGAAGAGAAAACTGTTGCTGTATATGGCTGAATGTATAGAACATTCCCATCAAATAATTGACCTAAATTCAGAAGATTGAACTTACCCCAAGTCTCCCTAAAACCGTCATGAATACTGTTAGGAAGATTAGAATTGTAGCTTGAAAAATCTCCAAATAGGATGACCTTCAGCGTCTTAAAGCGAGTTCTCTTGAGGTATACTGTGTCCACAATACCAACACCAAGGATGACTGACTCCTCTAACTGACTAAATTCAGAAAACATACACCCCTGATGCCACAGATTCAATCTTAAAACACACCAAAGTTGTATGAAGAATGATGCCAGATAGTAAAAAATCAACACCGCGAGAGAAACCTCTCCATCCTCCTCAGACTTTTGTAAAAACTGAATTCTACAGCAAGGCTTTCAATAGGACTAAATAAACTTCTTCCAAAGATCCTGTACTTTAGTGAAGAAAGCCACTGGAATAAAAAGTGGAATGCAATGAAATAGATAAAGACACCGAGACAGGATAATCACCTTGATAAGGATACAGCGACCAATTAGGCCCAAATGGAGATAATTTAATTTAGGGAAAACCTCCGCTGAATGCTAATACAGTTACCAATAATTATTCTCTGGGACTTCTGCAATTTTAATAGTAAGGGTAACCCCAAGATACACCAGAGACTGCACCAATCTCGCATCCTGACCAGGAAAAGCTACATTAGATAAGATCTGAGTTTTATCGGAATTTAATTTATACCAAGCAACCTCTAGGGATCATTGAGCTGCTGCCACAATTGCACAAAAACCTCCTATCAGGGCAGATGTTGAAACAGCTAAGTCATCTGCATAAGCCAAAATTTTGACTTCATAATGATGCAGTCGAAATGGCTGTATCTCTAGTGACTGTTTCAGGGATTGAATAAACGGTTCTATATATAACAAAAATAATTGAGAGAAGAGAGGACACCCCTGCTGAGTGCCCCGAAGAATAGAAATAGGGTCTGACTATGAGACTGCACAGCGGAACCTTGCCCTAAGATGGGCCCTGCTCTAGACACAAAAGCTGTGCTTAAACCGATGGCCTAAAGAAACACCCAAAGGAAGGGCCAGGGATCATACTTACCAAGCCCCCATCAGAAGAATCCACCTCCAGACCCATAATTGAAGTATTAACATGTGAGGTTGTATCTCAACCAGGGATGAAGCCTTGTTGGTTAGGGTCCACCAATTCCGATATGATAGCCGACAAGCGGTTGGCAAGAACGCATGTGTAGATTAGCATTAATTAAAGAGATTGGCCAGTGTGATCTGCAGAGTTAAGGTTCTTTTCCCTTTTTGGAAAGATAACAATATTGGTCTCCCTCTAAGTCTCAGGGACCTGATCAGACAAATCAAGCAAATCAAAAAAATCCATCAGAATGTGTGACAGAGTCTGTGAAAAAATGGAATAGAATTCTAATGGCATCTGGTCGGTACTAAAGGCCTTCTCCTGGGCAAGAGAGCCAATAGCATTCTCAACCTCTAGCATGGTAATCAGTGTCTCTAAGATAGAACACTAAGTGGGAGTCACCTTAGGACCATAATATGACCTGATAAATGTCTTCTGTGGAGGAAAACAGTCCTCACTATAAAGGTTCTGATGAAACAGGAGGAAGACATACTGAATCGCTATTGGATTTGTGATTAAATCCCCGTTCTCGTCCCTAATCTGTTGAATAGTATTAGAGCTAGCCTCATCACGAACCCTGAAAGAAAGAATTCGCCCCATATATTCACTGTTTACAAAGTACTGCATCTGCCGGTCCTTTCCATTTTTAGCAGCCCATTCCCATATCTGTTTTTTAGAGATGTTCTAAGGGCAATAGACTGGCCTAAGAGCCGGTTAACCCGAGGCCAGTCCTTCAGAATTACACTGTAACCTAAACCAGATTCCAAAGAGCTGAGGGTCTGCCTCGAAACAATTTCCTCCCTCAATATCGCCCTCTGGTGATGGGAGGCAAATTGAAGAGTGTGTCCACGGTATGAGGCTTTAAGAGCTTCCCAGACCATCAGAGGTGATGCTGACCCCATGTTGATTTCAAGAAACTCCCTTAGATGAACCTTCATAAAGTGGACATAACCCTCTTCCAATAGTAATCTACTCTCAAATGTCCAGCTCCAAGGCCCCAGTACCTGAGTCAGCCACCCAAGTTGAACAAAAAATTACAGAGAATTATGATCAGATAAAATCCAAAGGTTCAGTTCAATCTTTGAACAGAAGACCAGAGTATTACTAACCAGAAACATATCTTACTTTGACATGGCCTTATGAGAGGCAGAATAAAATATACATCCCGGCTCATTAAGACGCTTATTGTGCCAAAGGTCTACAAGAGCATATGAAGAAATTGCTGATACGAAGCACCCCTCAGACAGTGCTTTACCCTGTGGACCAAATCTTCAGAAAATGCAGACTGGGATGCCAAATCTACATTGGGGCATAGCGTCACATTGAAGTCCCTATAGATGATTTAAGGTGGGCCCAAAATATGCATCTCAGTCAGAAGGAAATCCAGTACTTTCGGGTCATCCAGTATTCGGCCCATATACAACACAGATAGTAATGCAAGTCCTATGCTTCTGAATGGTTGCTTCAAGCCACCGCCCCCCCCCCCCGAATCTGTCTCCTGCTAAAAGTGCGATGCCCCTCTGGGCAGCAGTAAAATAAGAGGTGGAGAGGGTCTGAAAACCAATGTCTTTTAACAATAGACCCTCAACCAAGAAAATATACGTCTCTTGGAGACAAAGAATTTGCGGCTTCAGCACCTTCAATTCTTCCCTTACCAACTTGCATTTGTGTGGTGATTTAACACCATTTATGTTCCATAATATGACATGAAGCTGCTGTCCAGGACCACTGCCATTACCAGTTACTATCATAAAACCTCAACCTCTGCAAGCTCATACTCCCTCAAACATCCATTCATGCACAACAACTCAAAATATACTGCCAAATGAAAATATACAAATTCCTTTTGCCACCAACAAGATTGCCCAAGATCACATTGCCAGAAATACCATCCCCAATACTATGTGTTGAAAAACAACTATCCCAGTCCGAAATCCCCCTGTTACCATCCCCACCCTGCCTGCTCCCTTGGCTCCTATACGGGTGAGCCAACCCACCCCCGCAATCTATGCCCTATGAGGCCAAGGGCCATTGCCCCCTCCACTTGGATAATTTCTTTATAACCCTTGCTAAGAGTGGGAGACAGTCCACCCCCCACCACTCCAACTCTCACACAAAATTACTGTGGCCCAAAATGTATGTACTCTCTAAAAGAAGCAAGGGGGAAGGGAGGAAAGGTACCATCAATCACTAAGATAATAAAAAAAATATGAAAGACAAGGCGGAACAAAGAAGAAAGAAACAAAAGACAATATACCTGACCTTCCACATATTTCTTGTATCCCACAAAGAACCCCTACCCATCATTAGATCTAGCAAAGCCGGATCCTCCCCCCAACAACAAACACCATCAGTCACCCAGCCCTGATTACAGAGGTCATTTATATACTCATGAAAGGCAAACCAGTTAATTAGCCCAGAACCAACCAAAAGTCATTCCAAAGCAACTGTGAGGCACCAAGTTGCCACTGAGTTAGCAGCTCCTGAACTTCTAAAGTATCATAGCATTAAAAAGTATTGGCATCCTTGTGAATCCGCAAAGTTGCAGGCTCCATAAGAGAAATCGAGGCACCTAGCTTCTGGAGTGCTGGAATTCGCTCCCGGAGCTGCTAACGTCTTCCCACCGTCTGGTGGAAGAAATCTGAATGGACAAAAAACTTAACACCACATGCATTATTTGCAGCTTAGGGGTTGCTGTCCAGTAGATTTCCTGCTGAAGAAGTAAATTCCCAGTGTAGATCATTTTAGCCCTTGGTATCTAGAAGATTTGCTGGGGGGTCAAAATGGAGTATGGTGTACACATGATCATACAATCCATGTCCCAGTCACCCAGGGAAGGCCTCTCGGAAAGGAGGGACAACAAAGGCTCAAGGATCATGACTTTCTGTCCCTTTCAGGACTCCAAGGATGTGCAAACTATTCTAATGCGACCTGTTCTCCGAATCTTCCACTCTAGATAACAGATTGGTGAGCTGCCATTCATGCTGAGTAATTCCAGAACTATTAACTTCAACTTCCTTTTGTAGGCTTAACTGAGAGGCTTCCAGTGCTCCCAATCATGACTGAACAATGTCCATATTGTTTGACAACTTGCGTGGGACCCCTTGGATCTTAAGATGAGCAGCCTTCAGAGCCAGGGAATCCTTGCGATAGTCGACTCAGAAGACGGCAAATAGCCCCCTACTTGGGCGAATACTGAGCCGACATTAAAGGTGAGGATCAAGAGAGAGGCAAGGGATCCAGTCCCTTCGGCCTGATTGCAAGAGACAGATGACATAGCTGGAGATAGGATCCCCAGGGAGGTGGTGTCAGCTCAGTCCCATCAGGATCCAATAATAGCTCATCTTCGACCTCCAGTGAGGCAAAGGGGGGAGTTACACATTGATTGAATGCCACAGACACAATGCCCTCTGATAGGTCAGTTGGATGGCCTCCCCACCTGTTCTTATATTGGGATGACAAATCTAAGCATGTAGACATTTTGCTTGTAAGCGTGAGATGGCCACTACTACAAGCATTAGAGGCCAAAACTGACTGAGTCTCCTGATCGAGCCCCTTCTCCTAGTCACTACCAGAGAGATCTAAAAAAGGAAAAGAATGCCTCTTGGCCATCCCCACCAGTATCAGCTGGCCCCTGACCACCCAGGCACAATAGCTAGAGTGACAGGGGAGCCTGTGGCATATATTGTGGTAGCGGGATCAAATTTATCCCAGGAGACCCTACTTCAGAGTCAGGAGAGTTCCAAGGAACCACAGACATCTCTGGCGAATCCAGTTGGGATGAGGCAAAAGAGATAGGAATAGGTTCCTTACTGCCAGATGCCTCTCTTGTTGGGCCAGATGGAGGAAAATATTTAACCAGCAAAATGATATGCCCTGTGCCATTCCCAACTCCATAGTCCCAATAACCACCGTTAGGGAAGGGCCTAGCGTCAGGAACAAGTCTATTGCCTGTTGGAAACGGGTACGTGAACTGTCCCTCCCAGGCCCAGCTGGAACCATCAAGGAGGCATCCATCTTTGCCCTCTCTGTTGGGATTACTTCCAAAGTAGTTATGTTAGAGGAATTCTCTATGCTGACCTGATTGTTTAGGGCAGGAATGGCAGGGCATAAGACAAAGTTCTCCTCTGATGACCTGCTACGGTTACTCATACTGCTATCCCCCCGCTTGATGGGGTAAGCACTTTTTTCAACCTTTGGGGAGGTATGAGAGGTATCCTCTCCTGATTTCCCCTCCCACCTTAAGCCAACCCTGTCAGGCATCCCGGCCCAGACCCTAATGCGAGGAACACCCCACAGTGAATCTGAGATCTTCTGCTGGCTGCTATCCAGCTCAACTTCTACCTTGACCGTCTGTGAACTGCACACAAGCCTTGAAGCCGGCAACAGTTACCACAGAGCCCTGTGGCCAGGCCTACAATGAGGTAGATGAGACAGAAAAGTCCTGCAACAAAGTGACTCCAAATATCAAAAAACGCTTCCTTCCAAGCTTTGGAGTGTAGGAAACAGTGTCTGTAATGCAGTCAGCAGCCAACTTCCCCAGAGGCTGTGTGTCCACGTCCCAACGATGTAAACATACCAAGCAATACATCCATGCAGAATGTCTCCGCCAGCCCGGGACCAGCGATGCAGCGCCGTACTCCACCAGCTGAAACCAGTCAATTCGCTTGTGTTACCAAGTTCTGAACTTCCTTGTCTGTTTCCGCTGGTACTGGCGGCTGGTCTGCAGACAAGAAAACAGACAGACGCTCCTGTGCCAAAAGACAGCAGAGCCTTCAAACGGCATCCTGTTGTTGAAGCGAGGTTAGTGGGGGGACCGCAGTCACCACTGTTGCAGAGAGATTAAACTGCCATTGCTGAACTAAATGGGAGCAGATCGCTTCCGTCTCAACTGCGAGCCGCCATCTTTGGTCCACATCCTAGTGCCACTACTGTTAACATTCAGTATCCAGCGTAACTTCTAGCACGCCGGTGCACCATACAATGGGGCTGATAATAATAATGATAATTATAATAAATTTTTTAGCACATATGGCATCTTGAAGGGAAATTGAATACCACACCTATACTACAGTTTCAATTTCACGTATAGCAAGTTTATCTAAGAGAAACACATGCTGTGTGCGTTATTTGATTACAATAGTTTCAAAATTAGTGTGGTCACTAAATAGAACTTTATTATACAGAGTTTTTGTGACTTTACCTTTCTTTCTTAGTCTATAGCCTGGAAACACCCCCAAGTTAGAAAGACACATGCAGGAAAAACACATGCTGGCTGATCCTCAAATAAGTGGAAGACTGTAAACATATCTCAGTACCAACTTTATTTAGATTAACATGACACTACAGAGGAATCTCTGTTAAAATACTTTGGAAATAAATACATTTGATATAGTTTGGGATACACTATGGGGCCGATTCCGATCCGGGTCGGATGGCACTCCGACCGAGCCGGATCCAGAGTGTTTTCCGACCGAGCCGGAGTCCTGCAGTCCGACCGAGCAAGTACGATGCGGCTGTATGCTGCCGGACTCGGTTCGGTAGGACTCCCATAAAAGTCAATGGGAGCCGGTCGTACGACGCGTGCATGGGCTCCCATTGACTGAATGGGTATGTCGCGGACAAATGCGCCCCCTACAGTGGGTACGCGTTGGTGCCCTCCGCACCGTACATGCCTGTGTTGGGGAGACCCATGCGTCTCCCCCTGTATCCAAGTCGTAGGGCTGCGGGTGACAGGGGGTCCGATGCAGACCCTCAAAGGCAACCACCTGGACGATTTTCAAGCCGAACACTCCGGCTCGCACCGGCTGTCCGGCGCGTGCATCGTATTTTCTCGGTCGTGAATCGCATCCATTGCACACCACGGTTAGCTTACGACCGAGACGTACGGAGCGGTTCGGACCCAGAAACAACTTGGTTGGTGAATTTCACGTAGCTCGCATCGTACCTGCTCGCTCATACAGCTGTACGAGTCGGCGGAAAACACGTGTACAGCTCACAGTTTTTCCGTCCGGATCACGTTCGGTGCCCTTCCGACCCGGATCAGAATCGGCCCCTATATGAAGGATGTCAACACCAAACGTTACATTTCATACTTTGAATATTTCTGCGACAAGTGTTATATTGGGCAACTACACAAAACTGAATTTAGTCAAAATTGCATTTCATCACTGCATATGAATTTTCAGGAAACACATAATCAACGTTTTTCAGATAACTTTGGCCATTCAAAGAGGTATAGTTGGCCCTAAACTCAGGAATGTACAATTTCCAGTGGACCACACTAAGGAGGGAAATAACACCAGACCCTGGAGTGTTGGACCAAAATAACTTTCTCCTTGTTTTAAGTGAGACAGAGGACGACAGGGGAAGAGGACTGTTGAAGGCTTTTGCCCCCACTACAGGGATCGTTAGGGCATAGAGATATCTATCTTTGTGGAAGGACTGTGTGTGTCAGGCAATATAAAGCAACAGAGTGCTGGGGGCACTAGGAAGGAGGCTTTTAGTGAAAGGGTTATGGCATGTATTAAACCTGAGTTCTGCCACGAACTAGGAATGCCGGTCCCCATGAGAGAATAGCCTGATATCCAGTGAGTCGGCCTTTGAAGATGAGCTGCAAAGTAGTGTAGTTCGAAATCTTGGAGTCCTTGGCCACAATGCCGGTTGGAAGTTTAAGGGTGGCCATTGCCACTCTTCTGCGACCCTTGTGCCAAATAAGTATTGCAAAAGGAAGGGGGAGCTATATTAGAAGGTCTATAAAAAAAATAAAAGGTGTATAAGGGCTATTATTTTAGTCAGTGCTATTCGACTCATAAATGATAGCAGCAATGTTGATCAAATGTAAACTGTGTCTTCAGCTACCTAATGGTTCTGCCTAGGTTACCATCTCATAGATCATCCATTGAACTGTAAACATTAATACCAAGGTATGTAAATGTGGCAGGTTCACATGTGAGTTGAGAATCTAGGGAAGGAGGGGCTGGGAAAGCGTAACCTGCGCTAGGAGCAAAAATGCAGGACCTGGACAAATTACATTTCAGTCCAGAAATCCTAACAAAACACAGGCTATGGGAGCAAGTTCTAATTCAGCATCCTATATATAAAGGAGTACATCATCCGCATATAGGGACGCTGTATGGAGAGTGGTCCTAAGTGGAAGACCCCGGTGTGCAACATATAATCTCAGTTGGATACACAGTGGTTCCACTGCTATTGCAAAGAGCAATGGTGAGAGAGGGCACCCTTGGCTTGTGCCTCTACCTGTGGGAAAGATTGTGATATACACTGTTGTGTTTTGACCCTAAAGGTCTGGGCTTTGTAAATAAGGAGAATCCACACCAATTAGAGCCAGTGTCACTCCTTTTCAGAGCCTCCAGCATAGGATACAATCTAAGGGAATCAAAGGCCTTCTTCAGATCTAGGGCTATGCACACTGCTCTCTGGAAGCAATGTGCAGAATTTGCTATGACATTCCAAAGTCTGCGAAGGTTATGCAAAGTGCTATGACTTGGGATGAAGCCCAAATGATTAGGGTGGATCAAGGAGGTGAAATGCGGAAGTAGTTGGTTGGTAAGCAGTTTGGTGAGGATCTTAAAGTTGAGAGTAAGTATCGACAATGGATGGTAAAGGTCAGTTCCATTGTGACCTTGTGAGGTTTCAGCATTGTGGAGATAATGGCTTCATTCAAAGAGTCTGGAAAATGTCTCATCTTCATGGTAGTGACATAGTGTTGGAGTAGATTCAGTGCTAGCTGAGAAGCAAAGATGGATAAGAATTCACATGGAATGCCATTTGCACCAGGGGACTTGCCTCGAGGTAGGTTATGTAAAACCGCTTTGAGTTACAAGTGAGATTGAAGGCCGACGTCTTCCTTAGCTGTAGGGGACAGTTGGGACAATGGGAGCTGGTTATGGAAATCAACCATAGTTTCGGGGGTAGAACCTGTGAGAGGTGTATGCAGCATCTCGTAATAAGCATGAAATACTTTGGTAATGGTTGATTGGGGTAGAGCATTTCGGCCACGGTCTGGAAAAATGACCCAAGAGTCTGCTCGCTCTATCACTCTCATTATGGGTTTTTACATGATAAGAGTTCTAATCAAAGCAGTGGAGTTTTTCTACTGTGTCTCAGAGTGAACATTTAATGGATATAATGTGTTTCACTCTTTCAGAGTGGGACTATAGCAGCTGCTCAAGGGCATATAGTGGGTTTTTTAGGTGCGTCAACTCATCAGTTACTACTTTCCACTCCCTGACCACTGCTTTAATATGGATTTCACATATGACTACATTAAAGGCTTCAATAATTGTAATGGAAAGAAAGGCACTCTATTTTTTAAGAATCTATTTAAAGTTTTTTGGGAAATTATAAAAATAAGGGGTGCTTCCGAAATTTGGGCTGCCTGTCAGAACAGACCCTGAGATTTAGTATTTGATGATGCAAGTACTTCGCCTTGCTTCGGAGCAGCGTACCCACCAGCCTCAGCTGAAAAGCTCAGTGTTACTTATTAAATTTCAAACGATTTCATATCAATGTAATTAAATCATAATTCACATCATTCTAATGATTTTACACAATGATTGATTTAATCAAAATATACAATTCACAATAATGTTTGCATGATGTACAAATATCAGAATATCCATGTGACTTGATTCGCCCAATGCATTTCGGGCCTTTGGCGGCCCTTCGTCAGGGGCTTTTCTGCAAATAATAAAAAAATTACAATCGTAATAACGTAGACGTACAGAAGTCCTACATATACAGGCAATTTAGGAACTATACATAAGTTTTTCCACATAGAAAAATGCCCTCATATCAAAGAAAAGAGGTTTGTGATAGAAATGATCCACAGTAAAACCAGCCACCCTGTGCGTTAAAAGATCGTGCACTGCAAACAAAACCGAATACCTGATATTCTGGTTCTCTCCCTAGCTGAAAAAAAGGGGAAAACAACTTCCGTAACCAAACACAACTTCTTTATAACTTTGAAAAATATGAACGGACAGCCGTCCCTCAGTTCAACCGACCTGCATAAATGATACTAATCCTCGTGAACACTCCTTCACCGGATCAACTGTAAATGAAACATAAAAATGATGCTTACTGAACGAGACATGACCTCTTCACCTGCGCATTTCTCCCACTGATACGTATCTGCACTGCACTGAACATCGCTAATCCTCACCTTCACTGAGAAACAATCTCGTCTTCTTGTGACCACCAGGTAAACAGCTAACCGTGCTCCTCGAAGCCGTATTCTACCAACTCCTCGGCGTCTACCTTATACGGACACATTCTAATCGACCACGAAATAGGACTATGAAGTTCTGCTGCAAATACACACCGCCATTTTGAAATGGGAATCTGTTCCACTGACACTAATGAAAAGGGTATTGCCTCGATGCTGGACGTAATTACCGTAAAAAAACGAAAGTCCGTGAATATGAAAAAAATGATGTGCAAAGTGATTAGTAAAGAAAAGAAAAAACTCAAGGTACCTCTTTACCTATGAAAGATAAAAAACTGAACAATGTAAGGACATTCATAATATGGACGTCTGTATTTCTCCAGTAGCTTGCCCAAGCATCGTGTTACAAAAAACATGATAAATCTACTTTTTCATTGATCCCGTGGGGATCCTGTGTGTTCAACCTTCTGATCCAGAATATTTCTTTTTGTAAGAGAGATTTAGATAGGTTCCTACCCGGGACCTGGACCATTTTATCAATAATTTGAAATTTCAATTGGGAAATGGAATGTTTGCACCTATTCCAATGTGTCGCTAAGCTGCTCTTTTGATTTTTATTGCGAATAGTGCTTTTATGTTCAGAAATTCGAGTTTTTATTTTCCTCTCTGTCTTCCCTACATACAAAAGTCCACACGGACATTTAATAGCATAAACTACGTTGGTTGAATCACAAGTAGAATTGTGATGTAGTTTGATGGTTTCCCCCGTGGTGGGGTGATATACTATGTCGCCTGTGATTACATTGTTGCAATGTACGCAATTAGCACATCTTTGCGTGCCTTTAAATTCCAGAGTGGTGGTCTTGAATGAAGTTGATAAGATTTCTTTGATATTCTTTGATCTCTTATATGCAAATAGAGGTTTCTCTTTAAAAAGGTCTTTGAAATCCTCTTCGTTTTGTAGCATATCCCATCTATTCAAGATGATTTGTTTGATGTGTTTGGAACTTGTAGAGTACTTAGAAACAAAGACTTGTCTGGTGGAACTTTTCGTAGGTGCTTGTTGCAATAAACTTTCCCTTTGCCTTTGTTGTGTCTTGTCAATTGCTTCGTTCAGAATTTCCTCTGGATATCCTTTAGATAGATACCTTTTCTTCATGTACTCCGTGTTGGTTTGACATGTTTGTTCCGATGAACATATCCTTTTGGCGCGTAGAAATTGTGAAAAAGGAAGATTTTTCAATAAATTCTGTGGGTGGAAGCTGGTGAATCTCAAAGTATTATTCTTGTCAGTTGGTTTATGATGTATTTCTGTTTGAATGGTGCCATCTTTGATTGTTATCAATACATCCAGAAAAGATAGTGAGTGTTTACTGATAGTGTTGGTAAATTGTATATGTTCATTCTTTCGATTGAGTTCCAAAATCTTTTTATCCAACATTTCAGGACAGTTTTTCCAGATTAAAAAGATGTCATCTATGTATCTTACATACATAAGAACATTCTCCGTCCATTCTCTATCTGAGTAAATGTACAGGTCTTCAAAATGGGCCATATAGGTATTCGCGTATGCGGGCGCCCCCGCAAAACCCATAGATGTGCCTTTGAGTTGTAAGTAGTATAGATCGTTCCACTCAAAATAACTATGATGCAAACAGAAATGCAACATTTCAAGTACAAAAATTTTGTCTGCTTTCAAGGTGGTTTGTTTCAATAGCGCCCATTCTACAGCTTCCATTCCCCCAGAATGAGGGATGGAAGTGTATAACGATTTCACGTCCAAAGTACATAATAGGCTTTCTTGAGTGATCTGAATCCTTTGTAGTTTTTGTAAAAATTGGGTGGTATCTTTAACATAGGAATTCCACTGCTGAACAAAAGGTTGTAAAAAACAATCGATGTATTTGCCAATTGGTTCAAAAATGGTCCCACACCCGGTGACTATGGGTCTAAATGGTGGATTAAAAAGATCTTTATGAATTTTTGGCAGCATGTATAATCCAGGTGTACTTGGATTCTCTTGAGTTAAGAATGATTTTGTATTGTCGGTAATCCATCCCATCTCTTTAGCTTTGGTTAGAATGGTGTTGAGTGTGACTGTGAGTTGGTTGATGGGATCTCCATCTAAAAGGAGATAGGTACTTGAGTCTGATATATGTTCCATGACTTTTTGATGGTAGAATATTTGGTCCATGATAACAATGGCCCCTCCTTTGTCCGCCTTTTTGATGTTTATGGTGTTATCGTTGGCAAGGTTTTTGAGAACCGATTGGTCTGATTTAGTGAGATTAGTCCTGATTTGCTTTTTGGTATTTATCTTTAATAAATCTTTCTTCACCAAATTTTCAAACACGTCCAGAATTTTGTGAGATATGGGTGCTTGGAACGTTGATTTTTTTCTAAACTCTTCCAGTTCCTTTTCGGGAGGGGGACCCTCTACCGTTACAAATGTTGAAAAAAAGTATTTCAGTCTTAAGACTCGCATGAACTTGAATAGCGTAATCTCATTTTCCAATTGGTTGGTATGATATGTAGGGACGAATCCTAATCCTTTGTTCAGAGTCCTAATTTGATTATTCGAAAATTGTTTGGAAGAGATATTGACAATTAGGTTGTTTTCTGGCTCCTCAATGTTGGTTTTGACCTTTCTTTTGCTTCTCCTGGTTTTCCTGGTGTTTTTCCTGGGGGTAAATTGCTGTCCGTGACCTGGGCTAAAAAAGAACTTGATGTAGAAGCTTGACTGTCGTTTGTTCCTACCCGTTCTGCTGGTGTTGTTTCACGGGACTTGTCTACATTTGGTGGTGGTCTATTGATGTTGGTGTCAGTATCTGTTGCCAGACTCTCTTCAGAGGAAACGTTCGGATTTTTCTTGAAATATACTCTCCTTTGGGCATACACTTCCGCCCATGTATAAACCTCGTTAAGTTTATAATCCAAAGTGTCCCTCTTGTACTTTCTCAATTTCCCCTCTTGTATTTCTTTGGAATAAGTCTCTAGTTTCTTGTTCATATCTTCCAAGACTTTGTGCCAGTCTTCTGAGTCCATTCTCGCTTCTATGTCTGTTTGTATTGTTTTTATCTCTTCCGTGATTTCTTGGATGATAACTGCCAATTCTTCAACTAATTTCTCACAAAACGCCAGTTAAACCAACGTCTTCATGCCTCCACGCTTGTGCAATACCATCGTGCTAAAAGAATACCCAGAGGTCTAAGATTATCCATCAAGCCCATGCTTTTCAGGTTCCATTTAAAGAAAGACTTTATGGATCGATGGTATGCTGTATTAAACAAGTGTTCATTGGATTTAATACTACTACTAGTTGAAGAATTGGCAGTTATCATCCAAGAAATCACGGAAGAGATAAAAACAATACAAACAGACATAGAAGCGAGAATGGACTCAGAAGACTGGCACAAAGTCTTGGAAGATATGAACAAGAAACTAGAGACTTATTCCAAAGAAATACAAGAGGGGAAATTGAGAAAGTACAAGAGGGACACTTTGGATTATAAACTTAACGAGGTTTATACATGGGCGGAAGTGTATGCCCAAAGGAGAGTATATTTCAAGAAAAATCCGAACGTTTCCTCTGAAGAGAGTCTGGCAACAGATACTGACACCAACATCAATAGACCACCACCAAATGTAGACAAGTCCCGTGAAACAACACCAGCAGAACGGGTAGGAACAAACGACAGTCAAGCTTCTACATCAAGTTCTTTTTTAGCCCAGGTCACGGACAGCAATTTACCCCCAGGAAAAACACCAGGAAAACCAGGAGAAGCAAAAGAAAGGTCAAAACCAACATTGAGGAGCCAGAAAACAACCTAATTGTCAATATCTCTTCCAAACAATTTTCGAATAATCAAATTAGGACTCTGCACAAAGGATTAGGATTCGTCCCTACATATCATACCAACCAATTGGAAAATGAGATTACGCTATTCAAGTTCATGCGAGTCTTAAGACTGAAATACTTTTTTTCAACATTTGTAACGGTAGAGGGTCCCCCTCCCGAAAAGGAACTGGAAGAGTTTAGAAAAAAATCAACGTTCCAAGCACCCATATCTCACAAAATTCTGGACGTGTTTGAAAATTTGGTGAAGAAAGATTTATTAAAGATAAATACCAAAAAGCAAATCAGGACTAATCTCACTAAATCAGACCAATCGGTTCTCAAAAACCTTGCCAACGATAACACCATAAACATCAAAAAGGCGGACAAAGGAGGGGCCATTGTTATCATGGACCAAATATTCTACCATCAAAAAGTCATGGAACATATATCAGACTCAAGTACCTATCTCCTTTTAGATGGAGATCCCATCAACCAACTCACAGTCACACTCAACACCATTCTAACCAAAGCTAAAGAGATGGGATGGATTACCGACAATACAAAATCATTCTTAACTCAAGAGAATCCAAGTACACCTGGATTATACATGCTGCCAAAAATTCATAAAGATCTTTTTAATCCACCATTTAGACCCATAGTCACCGGGTGTGGGTCTGTGGGACCATTTTTGAACCAATTGGCAAATACATCGATTGTTTTTTACAACCTTTTGTTCAGCAGTGGAATTCCTATGTTAAAGATACCACCCAATTTTTACAAAAACTACAAAGGATTCAGATCACTCAAGAAAGCCTATTATGTACTTTGGACGTGAAATCGTTATACACTTCCATCCCTCATTCTGGGGGAATGGAAGCTGTAGAATGGGCGCTATTGAAACAAACCACCTTGAAAGCAGACAAAATTTTTGTACTTGAAATGTTGCATTTCTGTTTGCATCATAGTTATTTTGAGTGGAACGATCTATACTACTTACAACTCAAAGGCACATCTATGGGTTTTGCGGGGGCGCCCGCATACGCGAATACCTATATGGCCCATTTTGAAGACCTGTACATTTACTCAGATAGAGAATGGACGGAGAATGTTCTTATGTATGTAAGATACATAGATGACATCTTTTTAATCTGGAAAAACTGTCCTGAAATGTTGGATAAAAAGATTTTGGAACTCAATCGAAAGAATGAACATATACAATTTACCAACACTATCAGTAAACACTCACTATCTTTTCTGGATGTATTGATAACAATCAAAGATGGCACCATTCAAACAGAAATACATCATAAACCAACTGACAAGAATAATACTTTGAGATTCACCAGCTTCCACCCACAGAATTTATTGAAAAATCTTCCTTTTTCACAATTTCTACGCGCCAAAAGGATATGTTCATCGGAACAAACATGTCAAACCAACACGGAGTACATGAAGAAAAGGTATCTATCTAAAGGATATCCAGAGGAAATTCTGAACGAAGCTATTGACAAGACACAACAAAGGCAAAGGGAAAGTTTATTGCAACAAGCACCTACGAAAAGTTCCACCAGACAAGTCTTTGTTTCTAAGTACTCTACAAGTTCCAAACACATCAAACAAATCATCTTGAATAGATGGGATATGCTACAAAACGAAGAGGATTTCAAAGACCTTTTTAAAGAGAAACCTCTATTTGCATATAAGAGATCAAAGAATATCAAAGAAATCTTATCAACTTCATTCAAGACCACCACTCTGGAATTTAAAGGCACGCAAAGATGTGCTAATTGCGTACATTGCAACAATGTAATCACAGGCGACATAGTATATCACCCCACCACGGGGGAAACCATCAAACTACATCACAATTCTACTTGTGATTCAACCAACGTAGTTTATGCTATTAAATGTCCGTGTGGACTTTTGTATGTAGGGAAGACAGAGAGGAAAATAAAAACTCGAATTTCTGAACATAAAAGCACTATTCGCAATAAAAATCAAAAGAGCAGCTTAGCGACACATTGGAATAGGTGCAAACATTCCATTTCCCAATTGAAATTTCAAATTATTGATAAAATGGTCCAGGTCCCGGGTAGGAACCTATCTAAATCTCTCTTACAAAAAGAAATATTCTGGATCAGAAGGTTGAACACACAGGATCCCCACGGGATCAATGAAAAAGTAGATTTATCATGTTTTTTGTAACACGATGCTTGGGCAAGCTACTGGAGAAATACAGACGTCCATATTATGAATGTCCTTACATTGTTCAGTTTTTTATCTTTCATAGGTAAAGAGGTACCTTGAGTTTTTTCTTTTCTTTACTAATCACTTTGCACATCATTTTTTTCATATTCACGGACTTTCGTTTTTTTACGGTAATTACGTCCAGCATCGAGGCAATACCCTTTTCATTAGTGTCAGTGGAACAGATTCCCATTTCAAAATGGCGGTGTGTATTTGCAGCAGAACTTCATAGTCCTATTTCGTGGTCGATTAGAATGTGTCCGTATAAGGTAGACGCCGAGGAGTTGGTAGAATACGGCTTCGAGGAGCACGGTTAGCTGTTTACCTGGTGGTCACAAGAAGACGAGATTGTTTCTCAGTGAAGGTGAGGATTAGCGATGTTCAGTGCAGTGCAGATACGTATCAGTGGGAGAAATGCGCAGGTGAAGAGGTCATGTCTCGTTCAGTAAGCATCATTTTTATGTTTCATTTACAGTTGATCCGGTGAAGGAGTGTTCACGAGGATTAGTATCATTTATGCAGGTCGGTTGAACTGAGGGACGGCTGTCCGTTCATATTTTTCAAAGTTATAAAGAAGTTGTGTTTGGTTACGGAAGTTGTTTTCCCCTTTTTTTCAGCTAGGGAGAGAACCAGAATATCAGGTATTCGGTTTTGTTTGCAGTGCACGATCTTTTAACGCACAGGGTGGCCGGTTTTACTGTGGATCATTTCTATCACAAACCTCTTTTCTTTGATATGAGGGCATTTTTCTTGTGGAAAAACTTATGTATAGTTCCTAAATTGCCTGTATATGTAGGACTTCTGTACGTCTACGTTATTACGATTGTAATTTTTTTATTATTTGCAGAAAAGCCCCTGACGAAGGGCCGCCAAAGGCCCGAAATGCATTGGGCGAATCAAGTCACATGGATATTCTGATATTTGTACATCATGCAAACATTATTGTGAATTGTATATTTTGATTAAATCAATCATTGTGTAAAATCATTAGAATTATGTGAATTATGATTTAATTACATTGATATGAAATCGTTTGAAATTTAATAAGTAACACTGAGCTTTTCAGCTGAGGCTGGTGGGTACGCTGCTCCGAAGCAAGGCGAAGTACTTGCATCATCAAATACATTAAAGGCTTCCCAATCCATCAAATGTATTTTGATTTGGTCATTTAGTGATGGGTAAAACACTGTGTCATCTAGTAATGATGATTGTAAATGCTAGGTCAGAATTTGTGCCAAGCGCCAACCACAGGTCAATTCAAACATAAGAGGGATAGTAACCTCGCCAGATAAGCAGCAGTTGCCACTCTTAGGTGGATCTCAGGCTTGCCTATCAGCCAATTTATTCTGGAGTAGCTGTGTTGAACTGGGGTATAATAGGAGTAATCTTTCCACAATAGGTGAGGTTTGCAGGAGGCCGAGGCATGGATTGATCTAGAGACATATCTAAGAAAAAGTTAAATTCACCTCTAAACATCCAGGGGATAACTGCCCAGTCAAGCAAACAATCATAAAAAGTCACCCAAAAACTGGGCTGGGCAAAGAGGAGCCATCCAGTTACCCCGTAGTAACACATAGTGACCGTCCACATCTATCTTGGTGGCTTCAACCTCAAAAACGATCACAGCCCTGATCTAGAGCACCACCCCTTTGGCATAGGCAGAGAAGCTAGTTGCGAAGACTTGGCCTCATATTGCAAATTATGGCAGTCCCAGGGGCCATTAAATGGGTTTCTTTTAAAGTAGCTCTTTGCACTGCCATCAGAGCAAGGAGGAAGAAATGTTGCGGCTTTTGTGAGATTAATTCATCACCATGACATCCCACATCAGTAATTTATATTGATTCACAAATGATATATGTGAAGGATCCCTGAATCTCTATGGTGATTTCTGAGCCAACTGCAGCATGGTTGGGTGAGTCAATACCGTTAACAGGGTAGAACTGATGCTCTACATATGTGGAGCATTAGTGGAAAAGGAACCCCCCAACAAAACAAAACCCCCAACTAAACCCAACAGCCAAGACACAACAAAGAACCTCACAAAGTTAAGTTTCTCAGCTACAGCTAAGCGGAGGGGCATTTCAGAGAGGGCAAAGTCTGCCAATCAAGTATTCGATGAGCCCACTTAATAAGCAAATAAAAGCGTAGAGGGAAGATTAGGTCTCATGTCAATGAAAGTTTCACAGTAAGGTGCCATGAAGCATAGAAATAGGGAGTCAAGTGTTGTCAAGTTCCCGAAAGTCAGTGTCTGTGGGCCAGCAGAGTACGAAGATTGACCCCGTGGGAAGAAATATATTGCAATGGTAAAGGCACTGAAAGTCCATGAAGGAGAGGAGCTAGATTAGATCATCTGCTATTCGTGCTATAATCACTGGGGCATCCAGCGCCCCCAAGTTGAGAGCCCCCATGGAAGCATTGTCAAAGGATGAACAAGATAGGCAGGGGGTTGCTAGCAATTTAATTGCATGCCATTGCTCTCCCTGGGTTTTGAGAAGGAATTGGGCCTTTACGGCATTGGCTCTGGGGATGTTACCTCTGAACTGTCCCAGGGATATCGCTGATGTTAGGATTCCGAGGCGATGAGATGGAGTGGAGAATGGTCCTCCTGGGCCTCCAGCCAGTCTCATGCTGTTTCCGGGTCCATGCAGAAATGGGATCGCTGGTTGATGGTGACCCCCAGCTTAGCAGAAGAAAGTAGTGCGTATATGCATCACAGGGAGCATAGCCTCTTTTTAACTTGCCGAAAGGAGGAGGTTTACGTTGGACAGAGGGATCACAGTCTGGGAAAAAAATATCTTTTTCATTATCCACTATAATTTGATCTTTCTTCCAGGCTTCAGTCAGTATTAATTCTCAGTATTTGAAGTTGAGTAAATGGCCAGGAAGATTGACTTAGGGTTGCTCCTGATGGTCGCCTGGGACCCTGTGCGCCGTCTCCACTGCAAAACATGAAGACAAAGATGCTCGGCTACAAGCTGCTGCAGCCAGTCCTCCAGGAAACCAGGAGGGTTGTCCCCTCTGCTCTCTCCAGAAGGCCTATGAGGTGAATATTATTGCGGCCAGACCTTCCCTCTGTGTCTCAAGTGTATCCTCTCAAATCTTAAGGCATTCCATCACATGTTGAGTCCATTAAAAGAGATCCTGGGTGCAAGGAGTAAGGACATCAATGGCCGCTGTAGTCACTGCCACTATCTTGGTCAGTTTTGTTTGATTCTCCTGGAGTAAAGTCAATTGATACAGCATCTACTTTGGCCTCCAGTGCGACTTGAGAGTCTGTTATAATGTCAGCATGGAATCTCATTTCACCAGTTGTGGCGAAGGGGCCTTTTCATGTTAAGGATGTGATGAGGGCATGTTTGCTGTGGTCTTCTCTAGGCATATGCTCACTGATGATTACTGTGGCTGCTTCCACATACCGTGCGTTCGGCCAATGTAAGGTGATATCCACCAAATAGTGAATGACTAATATAGTAAATATCTCCAGCGATAAAGCAAAGTCTATATTTGATGGTACCCCAGACCCCGACCCGCATCACCCCACTTAGATGGTCAGAAGTACCCCAGGAGCATGAGCAGTCAAGGGGGGCCCCAGGTGGGAGGGGATGATAGATAGCAGGAGAGCAGTGACTCACTGTTGCAGACAAAGATTCTGCAAAGTCCTGTTGGGAGGACTGTAATAAACCGCATAGGACCCCACAGAGGCAGGGTCAACACACAATGGACTTAGGGCCATATTAATGACCCAGTTTGTGTGCTTGTTGCACCATAAAAAGTGGTGCAAGAATGATGCAAACTGAAAATCATATTGCTGTCTTACATTACTCTGCACAAGGAAGGCATTCCATGGGCGTTGTGTGGGTGTTCCCACGTAACTCCCATGTTTTTTGATGCATTCCCAGATTTATCAAGCCAGGAAAACCTGGAAATGCACCAGAAAGATACACCTCCCCAGATGAGGTATTTCTCCTCATGGAAATCCCCTCAGGATTGCTTTTGTGAAGGAAGGTGCCTCTCCCTGCACAAAAACAATTTTACCTACAGCACAGGCACCATTGCACCATGGTGCAAGGGCACCTGTATTAGTGCCTGTATTAGTGCTAGGCTGCCAAAAGCGGCACCAGCACAAGGAGAAAGGGCAGGAATGCACCTTATTGGATAAATATAATACATTCCTGCCCTTTCCGTGTGATGCAGGGCAGTGCAGCAAGGTGACATAAAGATGGCCCTAGTCATTTGCTAGTCCCATCTGACTCTGGGGCCATGACAGCGTGGACCGAGCAGCCCAAGACACCACTGGTCTGATAATCTCATGAGACAGCAAACAAAAGGGGGGGCAAGGAGAGGGAGAACATAGTCAAAGCTGCCCCTGGGACACAAGGAGGATAAAGGAGGGTGAAGAAGAAAGGCACTCACCCGTTACAAGGTCTCAGCAGGATCCCCTGCGTTCTCGTCAAGTGTGCCATTCATGCAGCATAAGGGGGAGGAGAAGCTGCTTCTTGCCGTCTGGTGAGGACCTGCAGGTCGATGGAAGGAGTGAAGGTGGGGACCACACCTAGATACCCCAATCAGCTTTCCAATCCCTGCTGTCAGACCTCCCAGCAAGGAGGAGTCAGGGTCTGCCCAGACTGTGCACCCAGCAGCAATGGGCCAGCACGGGAGATGTAATAGGCTGGTGAAAGTGTCGCAATAGAGGACTGTGTTAAGGCATTTTGAGCGGGACCCCTCCTTGTCTCTCCAGGTCTCGAGGGGTGAAGGATGTGTCTCTGTGGGCTTCTCCCACTGTGAAGATGCCCTGTTCGGGCGTGGCCCCCAGATGATGGAGAATGTCCACAGACAGGCTGGTCCGAGGTGCTTGTGGGAACCCTCACTGGTGCCGCCAAGCCACCAAGGGGGCGCGAACAGTCATCAGAGCCGCCCCGCCTAGTGTCCTCGGCACACCTAAGTCCGCTGTCCAGTTGCGGCTGGCCACAAGGCTGCATTGTGTAGCTCACCACCCAGGGTCTTGTGCTGCCCTTAAAATAAGGAGGGAGAATGGGTAGTAC
The DNA here is from genome assembly GCF_964204655.1 of Triturus cristatus. Classification (NCBI taxonomy): domain Eukaryota; kingdom Metazoa; phylum Chordata; class Amphibia; order Caudata; family Salamandridae; genus Triturus; species Triturus cristatus. The sequence goes on along the minus strand of NC_140589.1, from coordinate 1,175,988,484 downwards.
ACAGGTGCAAGTTGGACCTCTGATGGCAATCGTAGCTGTTTGAGGGGTTCAGCTGGTTCCCTCTGGCTAGGTGACTACAGTATAAAGTGAGCAGACTCTAGAACTCTGCTAAAGTTGCGGCTGCCATGACCCCCCACATTGCCTCCAAGCTAAGCCTGACTGCTTTTTTATCAAGCTGACAGATGGTTAAGCACAGGTTAATTTAGTGACTTTTGCGGTTCAACCTCACAAAGATTATCATTGATGCTTGAGAAAGGTCTTCACACCCCTTAATCAAAAACCCAATTTCTTACATTGATGAATCCGTTTGCTTTTTGGGAACTTTTATTTTTCTAGTGATAGTGCAACCCACACAAGTGGGTTCCATTTTTATTTGGAGGAGAATGAGATTGCAGGGTGGTAGGATTTTGTCAATCCCCGCAAAGTCAAAAATTTTCTCGCTCCGAAATCTGATAAAAATCTCTTATTGTAGCCAAAGTTTAATGTGTGCAGGGTACTCTGGGAATAAAAACAGTAGTTGGATTCTCATAAGCCAAACCTCCCTGGACTCCGCCAGGTGTCTAGTTTTCAGAAATGTCTGGGATTTGTAGGATTCTCTACATGCTGGCCAACCATGGGCCCAAATACTGCAGCTACACATCATCACAAGAAAAACTGTATTCCCCCCAAATTTGTAATGTCTCCATAGTGCATTATGGGGCCTTTGCTGTCATGAGTGGTAGACCCACTGACATAAGTGGGGTACTGTTTTTATCTAAAAAAGAATGGAAGACTTGGAACACAGCATGTTAGAACATTTGTTAATTATCTGTTGATATTCTCTCCAGTTTTGGCACCCAAATGCAACTCAGGTGCCGATCACGATCCGGTAAAAAAATAGCCCGTACGACTCGTATCCGGTCTTTTTACCGTACGAATCGTACAAGTGCCGTACAAACTGGCAATCACGATTCGCATGGGAAAAAGTCCATACGAACCGCATTCGGAATATTTCCCCATACGTCCTCGGGTCGGAAAATGTGTCCGACACGTCCTCGGACGATTTACCGTACAAATGTGAAAAGTGAAGTCCGACCGAGGAATCACGATCCAACCCGTGGTTCCGATCTCACAACCGTATGGTAAAAACACCGTCCGCACCGAACTCCCATTGCAACCATGGAGACATGTGCCCGCATACGCGCCCAACACTCCCCCCAGCACCCATACGTTCGAGTCGTACTCCCCGTTAATGTACACCCCCCCCCCTGTATGTACACCCCTGTACGTGTCGTACCCCCGTGTATGTACACCCCTGTACGTTCGAGTCGTACCCCCACCCCTGTACGTGTCCCACCCCGTGTATGTACACCCCTGTACGTGTTGTACCCCCATGTATGTACACCCCAGTACGTTCGAGTCGTACCCCCACCCCTGTACGTGTCGTATCACCGTGTATGTACACCCCTGTACGTTCGAGTCCTACCCCCACCCCTGTACTTGTCCTACCCCCGTGTATGTACACCCCAGTACGTTCGAGTCGTACCCCCACCCCTGTACGTGTCTCACCCCCGTGTATGTACACCCCTGTACGTGTCGTACCCCCGTGTATGTACACCCCTGTACGTTCAAGTCGTACCCCCACCCCCTGTACGTGTCGTACCACCGTGTATGTACACCCCTGTATGTTCGAGTCCTACCCCCACCCCTGTACGTGTCCTACCCCCGTGTATGTACACCCCAGTATGTGTCATACCCCCGTGTACGTACACCCCAGTACGTTCGAGTCGTACCCCCACCCCTGTACGTGTCGTACCCCCGTGTATGTACACCCCTGTACGTTCGAGTCGTACCCCCACCCCTGTACGTGTCGTACCACCGTGTATGTACACCCCTGTACGCTCGAGTCCTACCCCCACCCCTGTACGTGTCGTACCACCATGTATGTACACCCCAGTACATTCGAGTCGTACCCCCACCCCTGTACGTGTCCTACCCCCGTGTATGTACACCCCTATACGTGTCGTACCCCCGTGTATGTACACCCCTGTACGTTCGAGTCCTACCCCCACCCCTGTACGTGTCGTACCACCGTGTATGTACACCCCTGTACGTTCGAGTCCTACCCCCACCCCTGTACGTGTCGTACCACCGTATATGTACACCCCTGTACGTTCGAGTCCTACCCCCACCCCTGTACGTGTCGTACCCCCGTGAATGTACACCCCAGTACATTCGAGTCGTACCCCCACCCCTGTACGTGTCGTACCACTGTGTATGTACACCCCTGTACGTTCGAGTCCTACCCCCACCCCTGTACGTGTCCTACCCCCGTGTATGTACACCCCTGTACGTATCCTACCCCCGTGTATGTACACCCCTGTACGTTCGAGTCGTACCCCCACCACTGTACGTGTCCTACCCCCGTGTATGTACACCCCAGTACGTTCGAGTCGTACCCCCACCCCTGTACGTGTCCTACCCCGTGTATGTACACCCCTGTACGTGTCGTATCCCCGTGTATGTACACCCCTGTACGTCAGAGTCGCACCCCCACCACAACCTCCTAAATACAGAGCGCACCCCAGGCCCCAACCTCACAACCGCATGTACGAGTCGTACCAAGCCACACACAAGGACAGCACCGTACAACCAAATGGCCCATGTACACACCGTACACACGCTAAAAACGCACGTACACAACCAGGACAAACCAAAACAACACAAGAATACACCATTCGAATGGCACAAAGCCACAAAACATGTCCAACAAACACTAAAAAAACACATTCACTGACCTGCAACTGCCAAAAACAAACAGAGGCCCAAAACACCACCACTCCTTATAACACACCCACCCAAACTTCAAACACAGCCACACCCACCAATGGACCAATAAAAAGGGCCCACACACACAAACCATGAGCCTTTGCCACAGACTCACTGCTGCCAGACACCACAGACAACCTACAGCACCATACTACAAGCTTCACCACACCTTACACTTGCACACCTTCACACAACCACCTTCACAAACACCCCCTCATCACATTCACACACACACACACCTGCACAACCACACCCACACACCCACAACCATCCACACACACACCCCCACCATCCACACCCACACCCCTCACCATGCCCACTAACAAGAATCCAAAGTTCAGTAACCAAGAGTTGGAGGTCCTTGTCGATGAAATCCTCAGAGTCGAGCCACAGCTCTTTGGAACATTGGTCAGACAGACCAGCATGGCAGCAAAAATAGCCATGTGGCAGACCATCGTCGATGCTGTGAATGCTGTTGCGGACACCAGAAGGACCAGGCATGAATGCCAAGCCAGGTGGTACGATCTGCGGAGGAGGGTCCGAGCCAAGATGCTGGAGGAACACAACCAGGCCAACGCCACTGGAGGAGGGCCCTCCCGCAGACCCGTACACTACCAGCCCTGGGAGGAGAGGATGATGGCCATACAGCCGGTGGAGGCAGTCTAAGGATTAGGAGGACTCCGAGACCCGGGTGAGTACACAAACAACGCACCTCAGATGGGGGGAATGTCATCCACAACCAAAATCACTAACAGGCACGCAACCACCCCAAGCTATCGCATGACTCAACCACACTCCATGAACACGCACATGCCACTGGCGCCACCATGCCCCATGCACCCAGCTGGACAATGTCAAGTCACAGGCCACAGAAGACACCAACACATGACACGGTAACCCGGATGGCGGGAGGGTGGGCCCCAAAATTCACATAGTGCAACTCAGAAGCAGACAACAATGCCCTCTGCCCATATGGCCTAGGTCACAGCCATACAAACACTGTGTCCCCACACAGGAAAGACTCGCCAGCAAATGGCGGAGGCCTTGCATCAACACATGGGGGTGAAGGCACTGTTTTGCACATGACAGCAGCTAATGAACAGCCAACATTGCGAAATAGTGGCAGCACACACCACCACAGCAGCAGCGCAGAGACAGACACTACACACAATGGGTGCCTGGAGATCAGAAACAAACTCACATCAACAAGCCAAGGGCCATTCAAAGATCTGCTAACAGTGTGTGCCCAGGAAGCTGGGCTGAGGTGACAGAGGGTGACACACAGAGGGAGGGAGAGGGGGACACAGAGGGAGGGAGAGGGGGACAGAGAGGGAGGGAGAGGGTGACAGAGAGGGAGGGAGACACAGGGAGACGGACAGAGGAAGGAGGCTGACACACGGAGGGAGGGAGAGGGGGACAGAGAGGGAGGGAGACACAGGGACACGGACAGAGGGAGGAGGCTGACACACAGAGTGAGGGAGAGGGGGACAGAGAGGGAGGGAGAGGGGGACAGAGAGGGAGGGAGACACAGGGAGACGGACAGAGGGAGGAGGCTGACACACGGAGGGAGGGAGAGGGAGACAGAGAGGGAGGGAGACACAGGGAGACGGACAGAGGGAAGAGGCTGACACACGGAGGGAGGGAGAGGGGGACAGAGAGGGAGGGAGACACAGGGAGAGCAAATCAGCCTTGTGGTGTGTGGGAATGTCTGCTCATCAGCAGGTAGACTGCGTGCATGTAGCCAAGGGTGGCCAGTGCCAGAACCCCCCCTCTTCCCCATGGCAAAACACAGGGCCATGTCACAACCTGTTCACGAGCACAACAACAGCTACCTCCATTATATAAGTGTGTGGATCCACTCCATGTGCACATGTACAGTGCTACACGGAAGGCGACAATGCATGGCTCGCCACACCTGCCCACTCCACTGCTGACTGCAGTCACACTTGACGCAGCAAGTAAGACCGTGCCACACATAGTTAAAGGAGCCAAAGTGGCGCCCAAGGGACACACCCATGCACAAGTGCACTGTGAGTGGAATGCAAGACAGATCCTAATTCCAAGAGGAAATGTGCCAACGTTGAAACTGATGAAACATGGATGTTGCATGGACCAAAATTAACATTGTCTCTCTCACACACAGGTCAACGTCGTGGTTCACCCCCCAACACTGGGGGGGAAGACTCACAGGACCCGGATCTGTGGGAGCCCGATCCCACCGGCAGCGACGACTCTCACCACTCTGTGGACGACCCCGACTAACCTGGCACCTCTGGTGTCCAACCACCTGCAGCACCTGCGTCAGGTACAACGGGGCCAACCACCACCCCCACTCCTGCCACATCCCAGGAGACACCCGGGATCCCTGCCCCACCACCACAAAGCAGCCAGGCTGGCCAGGAGGGACACGGTGTCCCGGGCACCCAGGAGGAGGCAGGCGACAATGCCAATGCCACCCCTCAGGGGTCCCGGAGACCCGATGTGCCCACAAGGGCAGGCCAGGTGCAAGTGGGCAGGGGTGGTGGCAGTGGAGGACGGCGGAGGTGCCAGCCTGACCAGTTGGCTGCGGAACCGGTATATTCCCATGTCCGTAACATCCTGGACTCATACCGGCAGGACACCACGGGCATGGCCCAGGTTGTGTCCACCCTCAATGAGATCAAGGGGACCCTCGATGAGATAAAGACCCAGCAGGCCCAGCAACATGCCTGTCTACTGCAACACCAACGGAGGAAGGAGGACAGACAGGCTGATCAAGTGACGGTGTTCCAGGGGATTCACGATACACTCTGTCGGATGGCCGACAACATGGGCAACCCTCCCTGTGCCAGAAGGCGTAGAACATCACCACCCACAGGGAGGGATCAGGAGGAGGAGGAAACATCCGATGGAGCATCCCAAACATCGTCACGGCCTGCTTCTGAGGGTCCCCGCAGGAGGCCGGGTCGTCCACGGAAAGGACCGTGAGGGTCGGCGCTACATCACCATCTCCCAGGACACCTGGCCTGGCACCTGGCCCACTGGAGCAACAGCATCACAGCATCAAGAGACATTCCCTGCCACATGGCCTTGCTGGTCACTGTCTGACCAATGTGGGCAAAGACTGTGGCATGGACTCTGAGGATTTCCAATGGCAAGGACACCAACTCCCCCACTGAACTTTGGATTCCAAACTCCCAGAAAGCCCCTCACGTCATACCCCCCACCCCCCCACAAAAATAAAAATTCACACCATGAAGAGAAGATGCCTGCTGGTTGCATTATTACCTTACATGTGTCTTGTAAAGTCTAAACATGCCTGAGTTCTCTTTTGACTGCAACCATCCACACCCTGGGGCCTGAGTCTGGCACAGGACACACGGGTCACAGTGTATTAGGCAAGACAGACATGGAGCACCATACACACCCGTGATGGGCCCAACCAGCTGAGGGGGTGGCCGCACAACCGTGCTGACAGACACATTGAGTACAGTCATGCGCAGAGGTCAGGGATCCAGTCCAGTGTCCTGGGGGGCACCCAGGTATGTGTAGACAGGTGGCAGAACCATGTCCTGCAAGCTTAAGTCCGGTGGATGCAGAGAATGGGGGCCTGGCCAACGTTGGATGCATGGGGATGGCACATGTCACAATACCCACACAGTCATGGACATCATGCATAATACACAGTCTCAGCCCACACACACAGCTTGCATCTTGCTACTCGACACATAGACACATAGCCACTATCAGGGGAAACCATGCCAGACATGCTGGATGCACTGTGGCAACACACCAGCATTGACTGAGAAGAGGCACCTTGGAGGCATAGGGACACCTTTATTAGTCATGTTTTCGGGATTGCAGAGGCAACTTGAAGTACACATGAACACTTCATGTGGAGTAACATGTGGGTCCAACACTGGCACCCCCCTTCTGCAGCACAAATGCGTGATAGCCATGGAACTGGCACACAATTGTCGGCCAACAGCCAAACACCCACAGCAGCTCACGGAGAGACTGCCATACACCATTGATCCGCTGATGTAGAAGTCCCACACCATGTCAAGCCAATGCAAACCGTATGTGTCCGAGGGCAGTGTTACACACATTGATGCCATCATCACAATCCACTATCCCATCACTGATGACTGTCAACCAGTCAGACCATCTATTCAGGTGTACACAGCTGCATGTCGTGTCCCATGGTGATGCTACATGGCTGCAGAGGAACCAAACATCGACAGGGGCAGTGTGCATACATCGTGAACAACTGCCACACCCAATACACCCCTGATGCATCCCTTACCCTAAGGAGACTTCCAAACTTGTACGTGCGTGTAACGCTGAGTCAGCACACGATGACGTGTCCATGAGGAATAGCAGTGCCACAACAATGCAAACAGCAGACGGCATGCGCAAGTACCTGGGGATGAGAGACACACAAGAAGTCAGCCACAAAAAGCACAGCCACTTGCATGTGCATGTACTCGACACATGTATGGATGACAACATGCTAGGTCACAATTATGACTGGGGAAATACAACCATCACTGCCACCATCACTCCAGTGACACACCCACACACACCTCTGACTCACGTGCCATACATGCAGGTGGAGACACACATCACAACACATGCCACACGTGGAGCAATGTGTGCACACTCAGACACTGGTACTCACCACTAAGCAAAGAAGTCGCGTATGAGCCGAGTCCGGATGTCCTCTTGCGGCTCCACATCCTCCACATCACTAGCCCCATTGCCAAGCTCTTCGTCCTCCACGGGTGGATGGTCCTCGTCATGTTGATCCAGGATGAGTGGCACAGCTTTCTCAACTGCCATGTTGTGCAGCATGCAGCAGACCATGAAGATTTTGCAGACCTTCGCAGGGGCATATGGGAGCGCGCCGCCGGTCTTGTGGAGGCACCGAAATCGGCTCTTCAGCAGGCCAAACGTCCTCTCTATCACTCGCCTTGTCCGGCCATGGGCGGTGTTGTAGCGGAGCTGGGCCGGCGTGATGGGGTTGCGGAGAGGCGTGAGCAGCCATGGCATGTTGGGATAGCCAGCGTCCCCTACATGGGAAGCACATGGACATCGTTAGAACTGGTGAAGCGGTCGTGCTGGTAGGCTATGCAAAATACAGGACAGACAGACTGTACCCACCAACAACACATGCTCATTCGTTGCGCAGCTGCATCATCATTTCAGGCACCCTGCTACGCCTCATGATGTAGGCATCGTGTGCTGATCCTGGAAAACGAGCACAGACATGTGAAATCACCATGTTGGACAGACACACCACAAGGGCATTGATGGAGTGGTAGTGCTTCCGATTGCAGTACGCTACCTCCCGTGCGTGTGGTGGTACCAAAGCTACATTTGTCCCATCTATGGACCCAATGACATGGGGCATCCCTCCCAGGGCATAGAATCCATGCTTGACCGCAGTCAACTGTTCAGGGGTTGGGAACTTGATGAAGTCATACAGGTGAATCAACATGGCCTCTAAGAAATCATGCAGCACACGGCAGAACATGCTCTGGGACATGCCACCAACATGAGCTATGGTATTTTGAAAGCTACCCGTGGCTAGAAAATGTAGGGCTGCCATTACCTTCAGCTTGGGTGTCAGTGCCGTAGGATACCTGTGCAGCGGTTGCAGGTGTGGTGCCAGTCTCGCCGTCAACTCCAGAATCAACCGTCGTGGGAAGCGGAAGCACCGGATCCGATAATTCTCCCGCATGGCAGCCAAGTCCGGAATTGGTCGGGCAAGAGGCGGCGCTCTGCAGTAATTTGGAAGTGACAAGGAAGAGTGAGTGCACCACAACAACAAATCATTTGTACTGCGCACATGTTAATCTGTCTATACACATATGCTACATATGGAGTGAGGTATGTGCCACATGCCCTGGACACGTATGGCTGCCAGGTGACACTCCTACCAAGACCCAGCTACACACGGAGATTGAGAACCTCCCCATGCCATGCCATGGGATTAGCTGTGTCCCAGTGCAAGTGAACAGCCAGACGCAAGACAAGAGTGACATACACCCACACATCAGCAGAAGTAGGATGCCGATTGCAGAGACTGGTAGCGGAACACTAGAGCCACAGGTCACATGACATTACACTAGGACAGCCCACACACTTTGCCATGAAGGTGCACATGTCATGACTCACCACACATTCATTGAGAGGATGCAGACATGTCCTTGTCACGCTACTCCGTGTCCCATGCATACATGCGCACCTCACATCCGAAACCACATGTGGCATGGTGTGCAGAACAGTGTGCAATGTCAATCTACACACAGACACATGTTGGTTGCTGCAACAGCTGCAGCTTTTGAGGGTGCTCCAACATCAACCTAATGGGAAGCCCCCACACATACATGACATAGTCACATCGTGCACCGTGGGTAGTGACAAGTCAGGTGTGGTAACCCCTGTACCGGGCATCAGGGGACACTTCCGTGTGTTGGTGTCCGTGCCATGCCAGTGTCGGTCATCCCAAGTGTGCAGTACGACATGCACATATGTCCAAGGAGTCAAGGGCATGCCTGGCACACATTGCACCGTCACACATTACATCTGTACACATCTCATCATACATCTGGTGCCTTCTCGACTCAGGAGTAATGTTCCACATCACAGCCTGTCACACCTGTGCCCCACACATGTAGTAATGCATAGACAATGCCTTGATGTCCATTCATGGACAAGTATGTCCATCCATGGACAAGTATGTCCGCCCTATTCCTTCCTGTGTGCTGCCTGTCACCACTGTGATGTGTGAAAACCGCCGTACTGCTGCTAAGAGGGCCTGTGTACGTTCCCATATCACTATGGGAGTGCTGCCGTATGTGTACACATGCCTGTACGCTCCCTATCACTATGGGTGTCCTCGCGTATGCGTACTCGTAGTGGTACGGGCCGTACACACACCTGTACGCTCCCTATCACTATGGGTGTCCTCGCGTATGCGTACACGTAGTGATAGTGAGCGTACAGGCGTGTGTACGGCCCGTACCACTACGAGTACGCATACGCTAGGACACCCATAGTGATGGTGAACGTAGCACGCGTGTACGGGCCGTTGCAATGCATTTGGGGTGCCCTAGGGCCCAGGAACGCACCGTACCTGTATGTGAAGCTCCTATATACATAGGGGACATATGAGGGACAAGTATTAAGGCCTACATGCATGCTGGTTGTCATGGAGACCAAGTTTAAATTTTGAATTTGTTCAGGAAGGTGCACAGCAGAAGTCAGTTGGAATGAATCTACTTTGTTGCAATGTGTTTGTGGGGCTGACATCATGCAGGAGAAAAAAACAGATTGAGAACCCACAGACTGCTAGGTTTGAAGGGATTGGAGGAAACATAGGATGCAGATGTGAGTGACCAATCACTCTGTACTCCTGTGCATGAGATGGGCCAGCAAGGCGGATATAAGGCATCCAGGTCCCATGAGGGAGCACTAGCCTGCACATCTCTGTAATCCACGACCCAGCTGCTGCTACTGATTCCCTGGAACCATGTCAAGGGCTGTGGAGAGGTCACAGCCATTCACCCTGGAGGAGAACATGGCTTTGGTGGATGTGATCCTCCCACGGTACCCCATGCTGTATGGGCGACCAGGTTATCTGGTGAGTGCAGTGTCCACTGGCACAGACTGTGTCCCTGTTTTGTGACTGTGACTTCTGCCATTGTGTCCAGGTGTGACACACATCCTATGTACTGTAGGGAGGGTCCCAGGGGGGGGGGGGAATGCCTGATGTCTCCCAGCAGTGCCCTGAGACAGGAGGGGTGGGTGCAGAGTCCTCCCAGCAGTGCCCTGAGACAGGAGGGGTGTGTGCAGAGTCCTCCCAGCAGTGCCCTGAGACAGGAGGGGTGGGTGCCTATCACTCCCAGCAGTGCCCTGAGACAGGAGGGGTGGGTGCAGAGTCCTCCCAGCAATGCCCTGAGACTGGAGGGGTGTGTGCAGAGTCCTCCCAGCAGTGCCCTGAGACAGGAGGGGTGGGTTCCTATCACTCCCAGCAGTGCCCTGAGACAGGAGGGGTGTGTGCAGAGTCCTCCCAGCAGTGCCCTGAGACAGGAGGGGTGGGTGCAGAGTCCTCCCAGCAGTGCCCAGAGACAGGAGGGGTGGGTGTGATGCACAGTGTGAGCCTGGATCATTGATTGTGTAGTTGCCCTCATTCCACCTGTGTCCTTTCAATGGCACGTACTGCTTTTGGCCTTCCCCCAGAGGATCATGACCCTATGACAAAGGTGCAATGCGTTGGATGCACACTATGCCTTGTTGTAAACAGCAAATGTGTTCTAATCTGTGTCCCTGTGACATGTGCCAGGTGTATTGATGTACTGTCACTTGTTCATCCTCACAGGTAGACGCCTCTGCCAAGGAGCAGATATGGCTGGACGCCGTCAGCGCCGTGAGGAGTGCGGATGGTCGGAGGCGGCACCTGTCCCAGGTGAGGAAACGCTGGCAGGATATCTGGTGCTGGACGCGGAGGATCGCACGGGTCCTGCTGGGGGACTCACCTGAGAGCCACAAGAACCGCAGGCGCCGCCGTCTCTCCCACATCCAGAAACGTGTGCTGGCGGTGGTCTTTCCAGACTTGGACAGGCGTCTACAGGAGATGCAGCAGCCGGAAGGGGGTAGGTACATGTGTGTGTTTGTTGTGTTTCACCAGCATTTGTAAGTGCACTGTTCCATGGATACACTTCCAGGGTTTATGGTGCTGTGCAGATCCTGTTCCCAACAGTATTGCAGTGCTCTCCTGCCTCCCTTCCCCTCCTTGCAATGTGTTCCCTGGACTGTGTGTAGTCACTCCATCACATGGTTATGTAGCCTGACACCTTCTACAAGTGTACAATGCCTGCAGCATCATGTGTGGGGGTGGTGTGTAACAGGTTTTGTGACCTTGCCTGTGCCCTGTCCAGTTCTGGACTTGTGGGTTCCATGTCAGTTGGCACTAATGCTGAGTCCAGACATGGGAGTTGACCTCTCGAGTGCCAGGCCTTCCAGCAGGCATGTCCCATGTGGTGGCCTGTGACATGATGTGCATGAGTGTGCGTTACGCATAGTGCAGGGATGTTAGCGTGTGTTGCAGTCATTCCCATTCAGGAGCATGGAGTTGTGTGGCCACTACTGTCCCCAGGGGCATATTTTCCTAGGTATCATGTGTGTAATCCGAGAATGTCGACAATCTCTGTGTCTACTGCATAGGTTGTGCTCTGTGCCATTGTCCCCTGGCACCATGTTTATTGACGTGAGATGTATTACAAGTGTCCACTGTCCAGCCTGACCTGATTTTCCAAGTACATACTCACGGTGGCCATTGCCTGTGTGTCTTGTTGCAATCATCTGATGATGCCTATTTGTACATGATTATTTGGACAGGCGCACCTTGGGTATTTGGTGTGCAATCTTGAATTATTGCATCCCATGTGTATTTCACCCAGACTAAGAGATGTAAGTGCTTCCTGTGTCTCCACAGATTTGTCTCATGTAGGGGGTGGGTGGTGCGGGCATGGCCTACATGTCAAGACCTGTTATCTCCTTGCTAGGACTGGCCAGTGTGTGATCTTTGTCTGGACATACACTCAAGGTGCAGTGTGCCAGTCAGGGTGGGCATGTTATCAGTATTTTTTTTTTTTTTTTTGTCCTCATTTGCCTAACCCACAATGATGGACAGGCCGACCACCCCACTCGAACACAGATTAATGTAGTGGTGGCCTACCAACTCCAACATCCGAGGGGCTTTCACCAACTCCAACTAGGCATGTTACAGCCTGCAGGACCATTAGTGGACCAAGACACACAAAAGCCCGGTCCAAGGAGTGTTCAAGGCATAATCATAGGACCCGGGGGAAAAAAAAAAAAAAAAAAAAACCCCGGACATTATCGCCATTCGATCAGCAAGTTCCAAAAAATTAGATTGTGTTTACTGCATGATCTATTAAGGTCCGCTCTAGATGTTTCGTATAGAGATGAAAGCCACCCTGAATGTAATGGGGCTGTTTTCTCCGTCCAGTGAATACAGATTTGTCTTCTGGCCAATAGCATTGCATAAAAGAGAAAGGACCGTGCCTTGCCAATAATGTTGTCATCCAAACCAAAGATGACAAGTGGTAAGGTTATTGACAAGGATGCGTTTAATATGGAATTTAGGGTGTTCTTCACTTCTTCCCAAAAGCCGGCGATGACCGGGCAGTCCAAGAACATATGTACATCGCAGGCCTCGCTGTAATTACATTTGTTGCACTTTATATCTGGGAGAAATTTGGAGAGTCTCAGCGGGGTTATATATGCACGATGTACTGAAAATAGATGATTTCGTTTTAGCCATGATGGTTTTACAATTTTATGAAGTAAATCAAAGGATTTTAGCCAGAGCTCTTCACAATGTAGGCCAGACACCCCCCCCCATAGCTGGTCTGGGAGAAGGAACTCTCCGTCACTTTCTTCCAACAACTGCCAATACCATTTGGCTACTTCTTTCCCTCCCAATGGAAATTCCACTAGTTGTTGTTCTAGGATGCTTACCTTCCCTAGGTAAGGGTCTGTACGCTTTTGGGATCTAGCCCAACTTTCCAATTGAATAAATTTGAATCTGGAAAGTCCGGGCCCTACACATTCATATAGTTGGGGCCAAGCTATTAGAGCCCCTTCCTTAAATAGCTGACCCCATCTCCTGATACCAGCTTGTTGTATTATGGAAGACAGACTATCCTTTAGACATAGAGGGAGGCCCGGCGAATCCCAGATTGGAGAAAAATCCGAATAGTAAGACAGCCCTAGTCTCTTTCTAATGCTGAACCATGTTTTAGCCCATGAGTGTAGAATTTTTTGCTTGATTTTTTTGAAGAATTTCTGGCTCCCAAATTTGAACAAAAACCCCTCTGCCGACAAATTCACCCCCATTAACATTGCTTTGTATATCGACCCAGGTTGAAGGTTAGATGGCATTTTTAAAAGCATCCTGGAATGTGCCAACATAAATGCCCAGGCGTAATACAATAGATCTGGCAAAGCGAGCCCACCCTTCTCCCTTCTTCTCCTCAACTTCTTCCAAGCTATTCTGGTTGATTTATAGTTCCATATGAAGGAGTTTATTTCTTGTTGACATTTTTCAATTAATTTGGGATCAAATGCCAGAGGGATCGCATTAAAAATAAACGTAAACTTAGGGAGAATGGACATTTTGACCAGGTTCACCCTACCCGTTATAGAAAGTGGCAGATGAGACCAAGATTTTAAAAGTTTTTTAGTCTCGATATATATTCTATTTAGATTGGTTTGTCCTATACTGTCCATTTCTTGAGTAATTCTTATGCCAAGATATCGCATAGATGTGGAAATATTTACCCCCAGCTGTATATCCGGTAAGTTCCAGACCATTATTTCGCTCTTACTGGAGTTTATGTCGTAACCGGAGATAAGACCAAACTCTTCTGCGCGTTTGATGACTACGGGAAATGCCTTTACTGGATCTGAAGTAAAGATCAAAATGTCATCCGCATAGAGGGCCACCCGTCTTTCCCACTCTCCAAAGCTAAAAGATGGAATATTAGCCTCCTCACGCAAAAGCTGGGCAAATGGTTCTATGTATAGATTGAATAGGAGAGGGGAAAGCGGGCAGCCCTGCCTCGTACCTCTGGTTATATTAAAGGAGTCTGTCAAAACCCCATTGATCAATAGTCTGGCCGAAGGAGTGTTATAGAGCTGCTTTATAGTTCTACAAAAACCTTCCCCACAATTAAATTTTTTGAGTACGTCTATGAGGTAGAGCCAGTTGACTCTGTCAAATGCTTTAGTTGCATCCAGAGTCAAAGTGGCCATAGGTAGGGAGAAGGCAGTAGCGATATCTATAGCTCCTATTAGTTGGTGTGTTAAATCGACTAATTGTCGACCTTTAATGAACCCTTTTTGATCCTGATGGACTATAGTACCAATAACACTCGCCAATCTAGCTGACATGATTGTTGCAAAGATTTTATAGTCGTTATTTAGTAGTGATATTGGTCTATATGACCCGCACTCGAGGGGAGATTTCCCCGGCTTCGGGATAAGTATAATTGTGGCCTCCCCCCAAGATTTGGGCGGCGACTCCCCATCTATTAAGATACCATTAAATAAGGACATCAATACGGGGGCTAAGACATTCTCCAGGGATCTATATATCTCCCCTGGCAGCCCATCTGGGCCAGCCGCTTTCCCTTTTTTTTGTTGACGGATGGCTTTAATTACCTCCACCTCTGTGATATCGGACTCCAAGGCCTTACTTTGAGTTATCGAGAGAGATGGGAGGGTAATGGCTTCCAGCCAGCTGTCTCTTGCTTGCTGGTCATTGGGGAGAACCTCCTTGTATATTTCTTCGAAAAATTCAAAGAAGGCTCTCCCTATTTCTAATTGGGTGGATCTTGTCACTACCTCGCCTTCTATCCTAATGCTCTCCATAGTTTTTCCATGGCATGGTGGGTCACACAACTGTGTCTTGCAGGGCCTACATATGTACCTTGTTTTGTAGTTGTAACTCTTCCTTTGTTTCAGGCTATGCACTGTAACCTAAGTAGATTTGACTCATGTGACATATGTATACAGGTGTATGATTAATTTCTGTCTCTTCACCCTGCCCACAGCATCGTCGGGGGACACGGAGGGAGACATGGACACAGACGGCGCGGAGGGACCAAGCACCAGTGCCAGCGGTGACATCGGGGCTGGCACTTCAAGTGGGACTGAGGCGGAGGAGAGTGAACCCGGGGACCTGTCGACTGGCACAACAGAGTATGAAGCTGACGGGTCCGAGGATGATCTCTCCGAGTGGGCGGTGGCTGCACCACCATCTGACAGCAGCCCTACATCTCGCACCGCCCCCTCCATTGGCATCAGCCGCCTCCCACGTGCTCGTGTCCCTTCCCAACGTGCCCGGTCACCACATGTCTCCTTCCTGCCAGGCACCGCACCCCCTGCCCCTGTCTCCACTGCTGCCGCCAATGCTGAGTCTGTGGACATCCAGCGGCAGTTGCAGATTGGTCAGACTGCGATCCTTAATGTCCTCCATGCCCACAGCCAGGTTCTCAACAACATGGAGGCATACTTGGAGGGCATTCATTCATCGCAGGCTGACCAACGCAACTTGCTGAGGTCCATAGACTCCACACTGACTGCAGCAGTGGGTCTCCTGCAGCGCTACGTCCCACCCCCTACCCCTGCCCCTTCCACACTTCCCACTCCAATGCCTGTCCCACATACACCCAGACGTAAGCATGCACCCACCACAACACACACAGGCACCACACCAGCAGGGAAGGTCTGCCGCACACCTCCTGACACGCACACACAGGGTGAAGTAGGCACACCCACTGGGTCGGGGGCAAACGTGTGACACGCAGCCAGAGTGGGAGTCCGCATTCCACCCAATCCACTCCCTCCAAATCCCCTCCCCTCAGCTCTCCTGGCCAGATCTCCCCCAAAGACTCCTTCATGGACGCTCTGTCCCTGAGCCCCACTGTGACACCACCCCACAAGCGGTCAAGGAAGTCCACGGTCAGGGTGCTTGAGTCCCCCCCCTGTCCACACCCTCCCCCAGTGGCGCTGCGACCCATCCCTCTGACCCCCCCCCCCTCCTTGGGGCCTGTGGTTCCTTCGGGTGCAGGGGAGTCCCTGGAGGACCTTGCCGAGGTGTGCAGCGCGCTCCTTGAATCCACCTTTGGCCCTGCCCCACCCCCTGTGGTGGAGTCCTCCATCCCTGCACCCACGTCGCCTACCCTTCGCCCTCCTGTCCCTGCGGTGCCTGTTCCTTCCCCCCAACATGATGCCCTCACCCCTGTGGAAGACAACGGCTTGTAACTGTGCAGGCAAGCTAGGGGACACGCATCCCACTGTGTCCCCCATCCAGCTGTGACTCCTGGACTGCCCTATGGGCTTTGTAAATATTGGACTTACTTCATACTAGTTTTTTTGCTCATGCTGAATAAAGCTATTTATTTTTTGCCCTTGGAACACTCCTGCTTTGCTGGCATTGCTGTTGGTGGGGCTGCTACATGGTTGTGGGTGTTGGTCATGTGTTGGGTGTGTGGGAAATGTAGTAGTGTGCTGCTCATAGGGGGGACCCTGGGATCTGTGTGCCATCACACGGTGTTAGCTACCTTTCTCCATTCATGTAAGCAGTTGCTGCATGTTGCAATTGTCCCAAGGTGTTTTCCTTCCTCTGTGTACCCTGACTTCTTCCCTGCAGGGTGTCCCCTGACTTTAGCGCAGAGCTGTGTGTACATTAGCTGGGTGTGTGACGTAGTCCTTCACCTTTGCACATGCATGCTGAGCCATTCTCCACCTGCATCATTCGTGGCATCCTTGGTAGTCATTGTACTTGTGTATGTGGACTATTGACATGACTTCATGTAGACATGTTTTCTTTTTGGCCCTATGCATGCGTATACTCCCAGCCTCGCACACATGTGGTACATGTACTGCAGGGTCTTTGTGCACCTGACTGACATTTGTGGGCATGGTATCTGTGGCTACTGCACCCTTTGCGTTCCATGGGCACTGCTGGGAGTGATGGGCACCCACCCCTCCTGTCTCTGGGCACTGCTGGGAGGACTCTGCACCCACCCCTCCTGTCTCTGGGCACTGCTGGGAGTGATAGGCACCCACCCCTCCTGTCTCTGGGCACTGCTGGGAGGACTCTGCACCCACCCCTCCTGTCTCAGGGCACTGCTGGGAGGACTCTGCACCCACCCCTCCTGTCTCTGGGCACTGCTGGGAGGACTCTGCACCCACCCCTCCTGTCTCAGGGCACTGCTGGGAGGACTCTGCACCCACCCCTCTCATGTCTGGGCACTGCTGGGAGTGTTAGGCACCCACCCCTCCTGTCTCAGGGCACTGCTGGGAGGACTCTGCACCCACCCCTCCTGTCTCTGGGCACTGCTGGGAGTGATAGGCACCCACCCCTCCTGTCTCTGGGCACTGCTGGGAGGACTCTGCACCCACCCCTCTCATGTCTGGGCACTGCTGGGAGGACTCTGCACCCACCCCTCCTGTCTCTGGGCACTGCTGGGAGGACTCTGCACCCACCCCTCCCGTCTCTGGGCACTGCAGGGAGTGATAGGCAGCCACCCCTCCTGTCTCTGGGCACTGCTGGAAGTGATAGGCACCCACCCCTCCTGTCTCTGGGCACTGCTGGGAGGACTCTGCACCCACCCCTCCTGTCTCAGGGCATTGCTGGGAGGACTCTGCACCCACCCCTCCTGTCTCAGGGCACTGCTGGGAGGACTCTGCACCCACCCCTCCTGTCGCAGGGCACTGCTGGGAGGACTCTGCACCCACCCCTCCTGTCTCAGGGCACTGCTGGAAGTGATAGGCACCCACCCCTCCTGTCTCTGGGCACTGCTGGGAGGACTCTGCACCCACCCCTCCTGTCTCAGGGCACTGCTGGGAGGACTCTGCACCCACACCTCCTGTCTCTGGGCACTGCTGGGAGGACTCTGCACACACCTCTCCTATTTCACAATATGTACGCTCATTACATACACGGATGTGGGTACGCTCCATGCATTCGAGGTGGGGGTACGTGTCGTACTTACACTGTTGGGGTGGGGGGTACGCTCCATACATCCGCGGGTGAGGGTACGGGTCGTACTTACACTGTTGGAGTGGGGGTACGCTCCATACGTCCGCGGGTGGGGGTACGGGTCGTACCTACACTGTTGGGGTGGGGGGTACGCTCCATGCGTCCGCGGGTGAGGGTACGTGTCGTACTTACACTGTTGGGGTGGGGGTACGCTCCATGCGTCCGCGGGTGAGGGTACGTGTCGTACTTACACTGTTGGGGTGGGTGTACGCTCCATGCATCTGCGGGTGAGGGTACGTGTCGTACTTACACTGTTGGGGTGGGGGTACGCTCCATGCGTCCGCGAGTGAGGGTACGTGTCGTACTTACACTGTTGGGGTGGGGGTACGCTCCATGCGTCCGCGGGTGAGGGTACGTGTCGTACTTACACTGTTGGGGTGGGGGTACGCTCCATGCATCCACGGGTGAGGGTACATGTCGTACTTACACTGTTGGGGTGGGGGTACGCTCCATGCGTCCGCGGGTGAGGGTACGTGTCGTACTTACACTGTTGGGGTGGGGGTACGCTCCATGCGTCCGCGGGTGAGGGTACGTGTCGTACTTACACTGTTGGGGTGGGGGGTACGCTCCATACGTCCGCAGGTGGGGGTACGTGTCGTACTTGCACTGTTGGGGTTGGGGGTCCGCTCCATGCATATGGGGTGGGGGTACGGTCCGTACATATCCGTCCCCACGCTATGTGATGCTTGTGCGGGCCGTACCCAGGCCTTTGCCACGTGGGTACGAGCCGTCCCGCCATTGTTGGGGTGACGTAGGTGTGGGCGTGGTACGACTCGTACCCACGCTCTTAAGGCGTGGGTACGGGACGTACCTGTCTGGTTGTGTTGCAGGTTCGCGTCGTCAAGGACTTCCGTTGTGGCGGTCGCTGGCTTGGCTGGACACGGCCCCACCCCCTCGTAGTGACCAGGGCCTGGGAGTCAGGTATGTCCAGGGCATGTGTGCTGTGTGACTATGTTGGGGGTTTTCTGGCGGACCCTGCCCCTTTCCCCCCCCCCTTTCCCCCCCTTTCCCCCCTCCCTTAGTTGTTCTGACCTTCTGCGGCGTCTGCGTCGTAACCTGTAGAGGAGGTCGACTGCTATGAGGGCCGGGATGACACGTAGGTTTGGGTCCATGTCTGTCCGTCGCGTACTGGTACTCCTTTTTCGCGTCGTCCTGTCTGTCCATCGCGTACTGGTACTCCTTGTTCGCGTCGTCCTGTCTGTCCGTCGCGTACTGGTTCTCCTTGTTCGCGTCGTCCTGTCTGTCCGTCGCGTACTGGTACTCCTTGTTCGCGTCGTCCTGATTTCCCGGCAGTTTTTGGCAGCCGGAAAATATTCACCGTGCGGGATGACGTCGGTGCGAATCGTAATTCCTGGTTCGTGAATGGCAGGCTGTGAGCGTCCCGACGTCAGGTCGGCGCTTTCCCGGATCGCATTTGTAGGTTTATTTTCGTCGGTCGGGGTTTTGTACGATTCGTACGGAAATGGTGTTTCCGTGCGAATCGTAATTCCATGCTGGTAGATTTTGACGACCGGGTACGCGTCGGACGGAGAATATGCTCCGTCCGACGGTTCGTACCCGGTTTTTACCGGATCGTGATCGGCACCTCAGTGTGCAAGAAAAACCACGTTTTGAAACTCCCTCTGAAATAAATGTTATTATAGGTAACCCAAATACAGAGTCAAATGACTAACCTCTTTTCCTAAACTTAAATTCCTAGACATATTTCAGAAATGCATTTAATTCCCTATTACCTATTTTTCATTCAGTTTATTTTACCTGATAAATTGTATTTTTTTATTGCAAAGGTTTTTACATTCAAACAATACAGAAATTACCTTACCTTTACCTTTACCTCACAAATTGATACATGGTCAGACAAAATTTAAAATCATTATAAGCTGCAGCTTTATTGATGGCTCTGGTTAGCATATGGTTTTGAAAAATCAACAAATACTATACATTGCTGCCACCAGATGTGTTTGACTGACATTACAAGTAGAGCTTTGCAATGTGCCTCTGGGGCAAAAAATTACACATTAAAACACTGTCAAATATTTCTAATTTTCCCTACTTACATATACTACTACTACTACTAACAATAATAATAATAATAATAATAATAATAATAATAATAATAATAATAATAATAATATCTTTATTGCTTGATTAACACAAATCATTGCAATTAAAACATCTTTATAATCGGACGCTATATAAAAACATTAACACATATAGAAACCGGGCAATAATAAAATTGATTGCATGATTTATTTTTTAAACTGTACCACAAATATTATTAACAATTTATAAATACATTCATAACTATGCAATAGAGCAAATGAAATGTATCAAGCATCATACAAAAAATTATAAAATCTATCAGATTTTGGCTGGTTCTTTGCATATTAAAGTGCAAACATGCAGTAAACAGTAATTCGATTGTGCAAACCGATTATGAAATTGCATCAATAATTACTATAACAGGATAACTTCAGTTCTTACAGTTCTAATTATTACCCTAGCAGCATGAACACTAGATTCTACAAAAGACTGTTCAGTGCAAATAGGCAGGATAAAAATACATTCATGATTTCTCTTGAGGCCAAGGGATCTAATTATAATAGATCTTAAACAGTCAATAGCAAACATTTTTCAGCAGCAACTAAAAATGTTATCAATTGGCATAGCAATGGAATCGACTCATTGGATAAGGAAATAATAAGGGCCTGGGCTTTTTGCTGCAAACACATTTTTAACTTTCTTAAGGGATTCAGCTTTAATTTGTTTTTTTAGGACTAATTCATAATTGGGCAGTTTCAATTCGTGAAGCCCAATTTGCAGGCCAATATCCTTTATGCAAGTTGAAATATTGGCTCTCCAATTAGCAGCATAGGCAGATTTTGTTATTTCTAGCCAGCAGTTGTTCGCTAGGGAAGCAGGGGTACAGAAAAACATAGAGCACATACATTTCAAAAAAGCTCCTTTTGACACCAGAAACACTGTCTTTGGAGACCAAACGCCAGTCTTATTTCAGCTTACCCACTGACCTGGGAATCCCAAAAGTTGCTTGTTAAGCCTTGACTCCTAATAAATCCTGCAGCATTACATCTTTCCCTCTGATAATGGGTGAGCCGTTTGAAAGGGGTGGCTGTAGCTTTGCTTTCATGACTTTAAGAATATATAATATAATTCAATGATTTTTTGCAAACATTTAAAAGCGGGCATTAAAGTCACAGTTTTTGCTCTTGAATCTTAAAAATAGTACTTAAAAGAACTCTATTGTTAAACTCCGCCCCTCAATATCGGTGTGTTTTAACAACTTCAATTGGTCCAGCTCTGGCCCTCCATGAATTAAACTTCAGTTTTGGTGGTCCAATTTTTATAATTTTAGATTTTGTGACATTCAGTTCAAGGCCATTTATTTGTATATAATCATCAAAAGCATTTATGAGTTTTTGCAGGTCAATAGGGGTTTGGCTCAGAAGGATAGAATCATCAACATATTGAAGATAGCTAATTTGCACCTCACCCAACCTTGGAGAATGGACGACAGAGTCCAAGTGCCGCAAGAGATCTGATAAGAATAAGGTAAAATGGCAAAGAGCAAGAACACAACCTTGCTTTAAGCCATTATATGTTCTAATTTTTCTTGATAAAGCGCTACCATCCCCCAGCCTGACTTGAACCAAGGTATCCGTATACAAAATAATTATAACCTTTAACAGTTTCCCAGGAATATCCCAACCAACCAGTTTTTTCCAAATTACATTTTGAGGCACTGAATCAAAAGCTGCCTAATATATCCATTTAGTTTTTTTTAAGACAGCCTGCTCCACAAGTAAAGTAAGTGCCAACAGGTTTGTAGTGGCAGATTGGCCCTTCTGAAACCAGTTTGATTTCGCAGAATTATGCCTTGCTGCGTAGCCCATTTTTCCAATTTTATCAGCAAACTTGAGGCAAAAACCTTAGCATCAACATCAATTAACGAAATTAACCAATAGTTAGGCTGCAGTATACTACCTTGCCATGATGCTGGCACAGTTTCCAGTGTCATTACTTTGTTAAACAATTTGGTTAAAATACAGCTCACCTGTCAATATTGGCATTTAACAAGGCATTAGGCTATCCGTTAGGACCGGGAGCACAATTTGTACGAAGGCCACTTAGAAGAGCACTTATTTCATCACAACTTATACATTCTTGGTTAATCACTCGGGGGGGGGGACCCTCGTCTACAGGCCACCCGGCCCGAGCACCCTTTGCCACCACCATCACTGACTTCATCGCACCCCACAGCATCACCTCAACGAACTAAATACTCATCGTTGATCTGAACTTCCACCTCGAAAACCCTCCAGAACAACCTCGCCGACATCGGACTCAAACAACTCATCAGCACATCAACCCACAGAGCAGGACACGCCCTCGATTCCATCTTTGCCGCAGGAAAGAATGTTCACTTCAACCACACATCACAACCACCATGGGCCAACCACCACTGCATTCACTTCACCGTCGACAAACCAAAGGCACCCAAACCTACCCCACGCCCACCATGAAGAAACTGGAGCAAAGTCACCGACAAGTAGCTTAACTCCATCCGTGACACCCACACCAGGACATCCGACGCAAACAGCACAGTCAGAGGACTCCACACCTGGATCTCCAACTGCGCAGATGAGCTCGCCCGCTATGCAACCCCGGCAAACAGCGCCCCAGGAAAGCTGCCTGGTTCACATCCGACCTCCAAAATGCCAGACGAACCTGCAGACACCTGGAGAAAGAATGGAGAAACACCAAGACACCCGAAAAATACTCCACCTACAAGGACGCCATGACAGACTACCACAACCAAATCCGAACAACCAAGAAGAATTTCATCCACAACAAGATTCTAACCAACTCCGCCAACTCCACCAACTCCAAGGAACTCTTCAGTGTCATCCACGAATTCACCAACCCATGCAGCGGAACCACAGACATCACCCCATCCCAGGACCTCTGCGACAAACTTGAAACTTACTTCCACCTCAAGATCAAAAATCTCTACGACAACCTCATTGACCACACTCCTGACACCACAGACAAACCCCCGCTCCCTAGAGACACCAGCCATCCCACCATCTCCAACTGGACATCAATCACAACCGAAGACACCCTCTCGACCATGAAAGGCATCCACACGGGGGCCCCTGCCGACCCCTGCCCTCCGCACATCTACCACAGAGCCGCAGCCGCCATCGCACCCGAACTACAGCACACCATCAACACCACCTTCAAAACGGGCACCTTCCCACATGACTAGAAGTGCGCAGAAGTCAGGCCATTGCTCAAGAAGCCCACAGCCGACCCCACCGACCTCAAGATCTACCATCCCATCTTGCTACTCCCCTTCGCAGCCAAGATCGCAAAGAAGACTGTCAACAGGGAACTGACACAACACATCGAACCGAATGCCATCCTCGACCCGTCCCAATCTGGATTCTGAAGCAACCACAGCACCGAGAACACCCTCAGACGATATCCGTACCCTCCTGGACCAAGGCCACTCCGTAGCCCTCATCCTACTCGACCTATCAGCAGACTTTGACACTGCCACCCTTCCTGTCCCGTCCCACGAAAAAAAACTGTGGAGTACCACAAAGGACATCCTTGAGTCCGACTCTCTTCAATATCTACATGGCCCCCCTTGCTGCAATCATCTGACAACATGGCCTAAGCATCATATCCTACGCAGACGACACCCAGCTCATCCTCTCCCTCACCAAAGACCCCACCACCACCAAACTCAACTTCCAGAAAGGAATGCAGGACGTTGCAGTCTGGATGACCAACAGCTGCCTGAAGCTCAACACTGAGAAAACAAAAGTTCTTGTCCTCAGGACCACCCCCTCGGCATCAGACAGCACCTGGTGGCCAACCGCCCTCGGAAGCCCACCTACCCCCTCAGACCACGACAAAAACATCGGCATCATACTCGATTCTCAATGCCGTCACCTACAGCTGTTTCAACACACTACACATCCTCCGCAAGACCTTCAAGTGGATCCCCATGGAATCAAGAAAGACAATCACCCACGCACTCAGCACCAGCAAACTGAACTACAGGAATGCCCTCTATGCCGGCATCAACAGATCCTGACTCTGCAAACTCCAGACAATACAGAACACCGCTGCCAGACTCATCCTCGGCATCCCGCAGCATGGACACATCACCCAACACCTACGTGGATTCCACTGGCTCCCCGTGGAGAAAAGAGTCATCTTCAAGATCCTCACTCACGCCTACAAATGCCTACACAACAACGGACCCAAATACCTCAACGATAGGATCAACTTCCACGTAACCAAAAGAAACCTCCGTTCTGCCAAACTCACACTAGCCAAAACCCTGCCCATCCACAGAGCCAGAGCAGGCGGAGGATCCTTCTCCCACATTGCAGCCTAGACATGGAACGAGCTACCGGCAGACATCAGACATGCCCCCTCCCTGAACACCTTCAGGAAGACCCTCAAGACCTGGCTCTCATTGGTCAAGCAGATCCGCTGACCCCCCTCCCCAGCGCCTTGAGACCCTCATGGGTGAATAGTGTGCTTACAATTCCCTGATTTATCCTCAAATCAAAGCTGATATCACTAAGTTTCACAACATTAGTCATGCCCTGGCACATACCACTCTCCATATCAGTATTTGGTGTACTATTTTTCCCGTAACTAAAACACATAACTGGTTGATTTACAGCTTGATCCACCGTGCCATACAAATTAGTAATAAAATGTATCCAACCAGTTTCCGATATGTTTACACAGAATGCCCTGCTGCTTCCCCTTTCGAGCTCATTCATTACTGCCCAAAACCTTTTTGCATTGTTTTGTTTGGAGGCAGATAATAAGCTGTTCCAAAACCCTGCTTGATAGTCAGGTTTAGCCTTCCAAACTTCTTGTTTATAAACTTTTCTTGATGCCGTCTTATTATCCTTATAGAGAGAATAGAATTGGTGGATTCTGTGGGAGTAAGTCCCCAGTACAGCTCTATTAAGTGATTTTTTTTAGCTTAAATAGCTTAGAAGTGAACTATTTGTATGAAGATTTTAATAGATTATTTGATTTCATATGCTCTTGAACTGAAAATTTCCCCACCAGAGATGATGTTATATAGTTCCATTTATTATCATATTGACAGCCCCCAACTCGCACTGATGACCATCCTTTATTAGTGTTTTAGCAGCTTGCATTATTTCCTCTTGTTTGTCCATATGCCAAACTAACCTCTTCAGATAATATGAAGAGTGGGCCATGTTGAGAAGTTTGTTAAATGTAGGGTTGCACTTCACTAAAAAATTCAATGTTACTATCTGAGGATTATGATCACTTTTGAGTCGAGGGGTTACCATACAGTCAGACAATTTTGATCTTAAGTTTTCTGAAATAAACCTATAGTCAATTATTGATCCGTGTTTAGAACATTTAAATGATGGAATGAGTCTAGATTTTTCTTTTAGCATATTAACCACAGCCTAGAACATTATGTCACAACACTCTTTTGCAATTTCGTTAGTCTTACCATTTACGGAATGAAAGGAAGTCAAATGAAGATTGAAATCACCAGAGACTATGAAACCGGCTTCTGGGTGCCGGATTATAATTGACTTAGGATATCCAGCAAGATATACAACTGCATAGTCTTGTTTTTCCTGGCACTTAGATATACATTAACTATAATTAGACTAAATTCTTTGTTATGTAGCACAAGTCATTGTAACCAGTCCAAATCAAAATCTACCACTTCTACTACTAAATTTAGATCAGCCGCAATGTAGCACAAGAGCCCACACTTTGCACGGCCTGATTTTTTAGTGCGCTTTTCCGGGAGTTTATACTCATTAAACCCAACTAGGGGTGTCGCTTGTTCTCTCCATGTTTCTTGGTATAATAAAATTATAAAAGAATTTAAGAATAAAATTGTATCTGGGTCAGACAGTAGATGGGTCAGCCCATGCTCATTCCATTCCATGAACATAGTCTTAATTGCATATCTTTATCATCTGAAGCTAATAACATTCAATTTTCATATCCTTGACGCACATTTGCAAGAGTAGCTGGAAGCCAAGACTCGCAAGTTATTTTTAGATAACCATTCGCAGATACGACCTTCTGTTTCAGTATTAGTAATCAGCAGGACTGTACTGCAAGATTTATTATCTGTTGGATCCGCTGCACCTCTAAGTACTGGATTTAACTGAGTAGTTTGCGCCTTTATTCTTTCTTTTTCCACCTTAGAGGCCAATAACTCTAAAATCGGGGGATATTTTAAAGGGGTCCAATTCTCAACCTTAATACCACATTCCATAAAAGAAACACTTGAATGTAAGATTTTAGTCACAATTTCATTGGTGATCCAAGTTGTTACAATGGATTCACGAAGAGAGTTAGGTTGTATTTGATTGAACTGCACAGACAACAGATCAGTGGTTCTAATAAATTATAAATTAGGAATGGTGGAGCTTTTTTTCAAAATTAAACTCCGATTAAGACTGTCATGAGTACCCCAAGATTCATATAGGGGATGCAGTACTAATTTTCCCCTGTTATGGGTATTATTATCCTGCATAGTGCCTAGATATCTTAATGGCCCTGAATTGCTATCTTTAGCTAGACTGATACTTTTAGATTCTTTTAGGGGCGTTAGACTCTGGGTGACACTGAGCTTTATCTTATCGGCTGGACTTCACCTGTGTAGTATGTGGACTACTTGATCTTGGGACGGGAGCTTAGTCCCTTTATATACTTGCAATTCAATCTCCGGTTGAGGATGACAATTTATTTCTCCACCTGCATATCCCGGGTTCGGCTTACACTCACTCAAAATCTGGGGCTTGCTGTCACACCTAATCACATCTACATTATTAATGCAGAGTATATAACGCATCATCACACCAGTGGCAGCAAGGACTTCTTTTTTACTACCATTCACAGATGTTGGACCTCACTCCTCAATTCAGTGTTCAGATGCTTCAATAAGTCAGAGGGAGATTCCATACCCTTTTTGGAGCAGTCCTTGGCTTGGTATTTCTGATTAGCTTGATTAAAAATAGGATAACAGCCGCTGGATTTTTTACTACTGAGGCTACAGGAATGACTGACTTCTTGGCCTTATTACAAGCCTCCTGCAACCTTTTTCTTTCCCTTTTAGATAGTGGGGGAACTTCACTGAAGCTAACTCCTGAGCTTTAACATAAGGAATTAACAACCTGGATTGTCTTGTTTTCTCATTTCCCTGAAGAGCATGACATTCATCGATTCAGATGGCTGAGCCCAGGTAGACCTCTGGCTCCCCAACAGACTCCTCTGGTGCCCTAGTATTATCAAGGATCACATCTCCCTGGGTTGTTGCTGCTTCATGATCACACTAGGTACACTGACTCCCAAGTTGTTATGACAAACGAGGGATCATTCCGGATACGAGTTCCCAACTGTTTCTTTAACTTCATTAACAAGTGATCCTACTGTGATCCGTCTGTAGGTCGGATACCCTATCTAAAATGTGTGAACACGTGCATCTGATTAATTGATTGTTGACCTAAGTCTGAGCCTTAACCACCAAATTTGACAAGTTTTGTAATTTTGTATCAATGCCCGCCACATAACCTGCTAAAGTATTTAGAAGTTCCATCTGTATATCATGCTTATTTTAAATAAAATTTAAAGTTCTTGTTGCATTCATTGTATTTAACAAATTTTGCCACACTCCATTATTATCTGCACTTTTATGTTTAGCAGAACGCTCATCAGATATAGTAGAAACGTCATATTTATCTAGGAACGAGAGGTCTGTAGAGTTCACCGAATTATCTACTTGAGCAATATTCTTTAAACCATGTTCACTATTTATGGGTTTACTCTTTAAAGGGACTAAAGTTGGATGAATGTCCGGGACCTGTTTCCCCTCACATAACCCAGAACTAAATGGATTTAGAGCACTCCTATTGCTTGGAAACTCTGCTATTAATGTTCCTAGACTCTCACATTCAGTCTCGGCACCAGACTTAGGAAACTGAGATATAAAGGAGCTTTGGTTAGCTTAAAGTTCACTCAGGCAGAAAACAGAAGCATCGCAATCATTTGAGAGCTGATTACACTCTGATATGTCCCAAGGATTATCTTCCACCTGGAGTGCACAGTTCATCTGGGTTGCAACTTAGTTTGGGTAGACGGCATGTTTACCTGACCGGCTTAAGGAACATTATGGACTTGAGCTTTAGCTACTACTACATGGGAGTCCCCCCTTCATATGGGGTATTTGTTGCCGCAGGTGCATTTGTGGTTAAAAACGTAAAAGCAGCAAACTGTTTTTCACTTTCTCCCATCACGTCCCAGTGGGATGTAACGTCTTCACAAATGGCCTGGACTATAGATAGACACATGTTTTTTAAGTGCAGGCATAGTTAAAGGCACTTTGCTTCACATTTGTCTTCATGTTGGGCATTGTCTTTCTGTTCAAAATAGTCCAATATGCTGGGCTATGAGAAATGAGTTACACCACCCACCCCCTGTAGGTAGTATAATTGTGGATTTGACCCACAGCAGTTAAAGCATCCCCCGGACTGGATGATGGCCCATATACGGCTGACAGTTCCTCAAGGTCCATATCATTTACCTGTGAGGTTTCCTTTTGGGAACAGGTTTGAATTTTCCTTGCAGCTTTATGACTTTTTTGTAGGTGATCATGAAACAAAAGTTGCATTGGCCCCCTTGCGTGACCTGACCTCATAATGTGAGGCTAATTACTCAAACGATGGCAACAGGGAGGCAAATATCACAACAACAGCTTCTTAATGAGAACCGACAGAGATTGAGGCACAAGTCAGATCAAGACCTCATTGATACTACAGTGACAATCCACTCCTCCGCTTAATCCTTGCACCCCACCTGGCCTCCCTGGCTCACACTGCCAGAAAGGAATGTAAATAAGCCACAGAAAAACCCCCATATGCAGCAACCTTGCTGCTTCCAAAGGCAGGGGGCAAGCGGGCAGAGGTTGGCCTTGCAATTCGCTTTCTTTCCGATTGCCTGCCCTTGCTCCTTTCACCCCTCATATTAACCTGGTTCTCCCTTGCCTAAGGGCAGAGTCAGGGGAAAAGAGGCAGGGAAATACCCAATGATTAAAGAACAGTTGCTACAGTTACTACTGCAGGTAGCCAGTAAGATCGTCCCAAGTCCGAAGTACGTAATTTAAATACTATTCCTTTGGTTTACTCTCTATGTCCTTTGATCCAGAACCCCTGTTAGATGACGTAAGTGCTCCATGAATATGCCGTCAGCGAGTGGGGCACACCATGTGATTTGTAAGCTGCACCCAGTCCTGACCAGGCTTCCTCCGTAGGCTACACGGGACCTGCTATTCGTGTGAGCCAAATATGCCCCTACCCCCACACTCGCAGTTACGGCAACAGCTGCAAAGTTCCAGCTTTCTCAGCCTCCCCCAGCTCCTTATCTGGTCTATATTTAGTCGAGCATACAGGAGGTTGCGGCGAAGTTGCAGTGGTAAGGCTGGCCTCTGGCCAGGGAGAGCACTGAAGACATCGGCGTTCTCCTACTGGGCTTCCTTTGCTCACCTTGAGATTTCTCTTTGGGCCCCTTTGCTTCCCTTTTCTTTTTTCCAGGAAAATATGACTTCTGCAGGCTCCTGCAAGCTGGCTGACTGGCTTACTGGCTGGCTGGTTAGCTGCCCGGGTGACTTGCTGGTTGGTCCGCTTGCTGCAGGCTATTGTAGATTATCTTTAACCGGTGGGGAACAAGTGGGGACACGCCCACAGCCTGCACCCGAACCTAGTCGGGCCACCACTGCAGGCTGCCTGTAGCTTACGCTCAGCGACCACTGACTATCATCGGCTTCTCTCGTCCACGCACCTGCACCAGGAAATAGTTGCCGGGGTATTGAGCGGACAGTGATAACCACGATTTCCCTGGTCTGGTCTGCTTTCCAGGATTTTTAGGCTGCGGCAGAGAACCTTGTCCTATACTATATTTTTATGTTAACTTTTAATGTATATTAATTTCAAGTGTTTATTTTAAATGTAGAACTAAATAAAAAATGCTACAGCACTAATATCTAAATTTTAAAATGTGTCTTTAATTATTGTAAATATCTTGAATTTCACAAACATTTTTTGTGTCAAGTTTAAATAAAAAAATGAAGTCCCAACTAAAGATAAAAAAAACATTTTTATTATGCATTAATATTTATCAAAAGTGGTCTACAGAATTAATTACAAGTAATTAATTATATTTTTATAAACTGTTTTTTACATTATATTTAAAAATCAGACAATAATATTAAAATGTTATATGATTAAATGAAAATGTTGTATTATTTGGTATATCTTATTTTTTTAACAATAATGTACAGGTATTTATATTTTTTACTACTTTAAATCATTTGATTTAATTCACCTTTATATCCTAGGGGTTTTACTATAAGTCTCTAACACCGTTGGTTTCTATCGGAAGGTGTTACATTGTCAGTTGTTGGCCATGTGTGGTGCTGGACTTACTTAAGCTTTAAGCTGGAGTAATTCGCTACCATTTTGTGACCCTCTTTAGAAGTACAATTTGTGAATAGCAATGAGCTTACTCTTTTGTGGGTGAGCATGTGCCTTCCAAACCCTTCCTTGATCCGTCCTTAACTCCTCTTTAATCCTCCCTATAGCCCTCCCCTTTCGCAATAATCCCCTTTTTCATCTACACCCCATGTCTCACTCACATTTACTACTAAGGGGCTGATTCCGATCCGGGTCAGAAAGCACTCCGACCGAGCCGGATCTGGAGTGTTTTCCGACCGAGCCGGAGTCCTGCAGTCCGATCGAGCGTGTACGATGCGGCCGTATGCTGTCGGACTCGGTTCGGTCAGACTCCCATAGAAGTCAATGGGAGCCGGTCGTACGACACGTACATGGGCTCCCATTGACTGAATGGGTACGTTGCGGACAAGTGCGCCCCCTACAGTGAGTATGCATCGGTGCCATCTGCCCCGTACATGCCTGTGTTGGGGAGACCCATGCGTTTCCCCCTGTGTCCGAGTCGTAGGGCTGCAGGTGACAGGGGGTCCGACGCGGACCCCCAAAGGCAACCACTCGGACGATTTGCGAGCCAGACACTCCGGCTCGCACAGGTTGTCCGATGCGTGCATCGTACTGGCTCGGTTATGAATCGCATCCATTGCACGCCACGGTTAACTTACGACCGAGACGTACGGAGCGGTTCGGACCCAGAAACGAGTCGGTCTGTGAATTTCATGTAGCTCGCATTGTACTTGCTCGCTCGTACAGCTGTACGAGTCGGGCGGAAAACAAGCATACGGCGCGTAGTTTTTCCTACTGGATCACGTTTGGTGCCCTCCAGACCCGGATCGAAATCGGCCCCTAAAAAGTATACTTACCTGTGCAAGTCATAGTGAAAGACAGGAGAGGCAGAGACATAAACTCCACACATAGGTTTGTAAATAGCGTTTGTCTTTTGTTTGTAGTACTATTGTCGTACTACGCAACGTATTACAAAACTCAGGGGCATGTTTACTAGAAAATGGCGTGGTGCTGCAAGCCATCTTGCTGTGCCTTTCTGCTTCATTAGGAAAAAGTACAGGGATGCGTCATATTTACAGCAATAAGACACATTCTTGTACTTTTTTCTGCTCTGCCGAACAAATGGCCGCATTGCGCCAATGCAGGCACCCTTTCACTGTGTTGCAAGGGTGCCTGACTTGCAGGGATGATTGTTTTTGTGCAGGAAGGCACACCTTCCTGCACAAAAACTATAATTGATGGCATTTTCCTCCTTCTATGCAGCACATATAGAAAGAAGAAAAAATTAAGAGAAATAAATGTATTTCTCCTCATTGCACCACTTTAACGCCTTCCCCGGGGAGGCATCGGAATTTGATGCAATCACAGTTTTACAAAACCTTGTTAATCTGGGAATGTGGTACAATCCATGGGTGTTGCGTAGGAACACCCACAGCAATACGGAATGGAATCCTCCTTTCATGCAGAGTAATGCGTGAAAGGGGGCCTTATTTACAAGGCCATGAAAAGCCATGCAGGGAGGCTTTGCATGAACATTGAAATATGACTCAGCATTGTACACCACTGGACTGTCAAATAAAGTGATGCTCCGGTGGTGTAGGAGCCTTGTAAATATGTCCCTCACTTTGTGAATAGGCCCTGTGTCCTT
The DNA here is from genome assembly GCF_964204655.1 of Triturus cristatus. Taxonomy (NCBI): domain Eukaryota; kingdom Metazoa; phylum Chordata; class Amphibia; order Caudata; family Salamandridae; genus Triturus; species Triturus cristatus. Next base: position 1,175,955,843 of record NC_140589.1, on the reverse strand, counting down.
TCTCATGTGGTTGTATTTGTTGGAAACTTGGCTTCTTTACAGATGACCCCCACTTTTGGCACCCCTTTTTAGACTGCTGGATTTTTACTTTGATAGTGTGCTGGGACCTGCTAATCAGGCCCTGGTGCTTGTGCTCCTTCCTTGAAAGGTCATGTTTTTGGCATACACAGTTGGCAAGGTACTTGGCCCCCTTACAAGTCTGTAGTATATGGTACCAGTGGTATCCAGGGCAAGGGTGGTGAAGATTGTGCTGTCCTGTGTGACCCAAGTAGAAGAATGTCTGTAGGTCTGCCATTGCAGCCCTGCACGAGAAGCCTGTCTGCTTGAGAGTGACTCTGCACACACCATATGCTGCAGAGTGACACCACTGCCTTAATGTAAGTCACTCTTAATTTTGTCCTCCTAAGCCCAGGAGGTAGAATGCATGATATTGAAGGTGTGGATATATAGGTTTATACATATATATCCCTACAGTAACCCTGTAAAGCAAGGTATTACTGTAAATGACCGGCAGTCCATAGAGTAACATGGGCTGGTTATAGAGAAAACTCAAGAAAGCCAGCTCCATTATGGAACAACCAAATTGTGCAATGTTTGGTTTCCAACACTGTGCTTTTTCAACCCAACATGATTCTCATGTCGAGGGTGAGCTCGAATGCACGTAGATGCCACCCTGAGTGGGAGCCTGCACAAAGGTTTAGAGCTTCAGTGCCTTGGCAGGCTTCCCAGAGCCGTTCGCCACCAAGACATGAGTCTGCCCTCCTTCTGGGATGAACAAGCACTTACCCAGGATGGAGACAAAGGCCTGTGCAGGAAGACGGTCACACCTCTCTCCCAGGAAGTCTAGTGTTTGCAGTTATCAAGGCAGTGAGCCTCAAAGGCTGTCACTGCCTTTGATGCATAATTACTTGTCCCCCACTCAAGAACAAAGCCCTTCCTGCACTGTCCAGCCCGACAAGTGGGAAAATTGGGCAGTCAAGTGGCGTACACCTCCAAAAGGCTAGCCACACCTTTAGGTTGTGCTTGGAGGTATTTATGGCCAAGGAAGGAGACCCTAAATTAGTGGAGTCAGGGCGAGTTAGCTGCTAGGATTTAAAAGGCTCCCCTGGCTCCTGAACCTCAGTTCTGCCTTTGAATCCAAGAAAAGTAACAAAGAAGATGCCGTCACAGACAACAGGACTTTTGACTCTGACGCAGAGTGAAGATAGGACACTTAAGTGCCCTGAAGAGACCATATACTGGAAATGTGTGTTGGACTTGTGTCTGTGGCAAAAACTTGTTGCTCCCAGCAAGCGGATCTCCAGTGGATGCTAGAAACCAAAGCAGATTCAATTGGATTGTTGGATTGGATTGTTGGATTGTTGGGGGGACGCTGCCAGATCTATTACTCACCTGTGAGTTACGCCATTGCCGAGGCACTATCGCCGCCACCGCCACGAGTCTAGAGGGCACCACAGCAAGCTCCATCTTCCGCGTCGCCGCCCCGGGACTGCAACTCCCGGCAGCCTCAGCGGCGGCGCGACCAGCTGACGCGGTGTAAGCGCCAGGAGGCGCCATAAACCGCAGAGAGACCGGCGGAGCGGGGGGGACGCTGCCAGATCTATTACTCACCTGTGAGTTACGCCATTGCCGAGGCACTATCGCCGCCACCGCCACGAGTCTAGAGGGCACCACAGCAAGCTCCATCTTCCGCGTCGCCGCCCCGGGACTGCAACTCCCGGCAGCCTCAGCGGCGGCACGACCAGCTGACGCGGTGTAAGCGCCAGGAGGCGCCATAAACCGCAGAGAGACCGGCGGAGCGGGGGGGACGCTGCCAGATCTATTACTCACCTGTGAGTTACGCCATTGCCGAGGCACTATCGCCGCCACGAGTCTAGAGGGCACCACAGCAAGCTCCATCTTCCGCGTCGCCGCCCTGGGACTGCAACTCCCGGCAGCCTCAGCGGCGGCGCGACCAGCTGACGCGGTGTAAGCGCCAGGAGGCGCCATAAATCGCAGAGAGACCCGCTTCGCGGGACGCGCGCGGGACGGCGCCGGGCTAAGCCCGGGCAAAGGGCGGGCCCTCTGTGGCCCTCCGTGGACCGACGAGACCGGCCCCGGCACAGCACCCTGCTTAGACGCATAGACCTAGGAATACATCTCATCGTAAGTTGCATTTACTATTCTTTGTGGCTATTTGAGTACTTGATACAGCTATTACCATGACTACAAGTGTGCCGAGTCCATTTTCTACAATGGCTGACAGACTGGGATCTGTAATGAATGGTACTTTGGATAACTATCTTATCAAGACTCCATTTGCAGGAACAACCGAGTCTTCCTTAGCAGAGCGAAGACTTGAGCGTAGACGCTCTATTGAAATCATCAAAACCAGGGCATTGCTTGAGCTTAATTCCACAGCTACCCCTGTAAATGATTGTATTCCTGTACCAGCTCATGTTGACGATACTCTAAGTACAGAAGGTGTACCCTTCCTGTTGAGAGAATGTGTTGCACCATGTACTCCTTCCACTGGAATAGTTATTATTAATTCGTCACTTGATCTACCCAGTTCTCCAGGAATTTCGAAAATAGTGTCACCTACCCCCCAAAAGTCTAAAAAACCTAAGAAAGCTGTACAACCAGCAAGGCAAGTTCCACCACCTGCTAAGAGGAGACGTAAAGGGATGGAACTTACAAAACAAAGGATGAGCCATACCGTTTTTGGGAAGAAGGCGACCCCCTCCAGTTCTAAAGTTATATCCACTGTAATTACTAAGGACGTGACCGGATCAGACATTGTTCCTATACCAGCGCCGACCTCTGCACATATAGAGGTGGAACACAGCACTGAACATTGTCCCAAAGATAATGGGTCTAACATTAAAATTACTAGTAATCTTGTGGACACTTTTGAACTGATATTGCGTTCTTATACTCTTGCAATTGTAGAAAGATTGGAAAAAATTGAGAATCGACTAGGGAAAATCGAAGCAGACCTCGATAGGAAGTCTTGTTCTACACAATTAAAAGCTCAACCGGAACCCGATCAGGCCCAAGCCCACTCATCTGGGGGAAATCCTGTTGTTAAAACCCGACCACTATTGATTGATAATGGGTTAGCCGTAAATACAGCTCCCACCAATCTATCATTAGGTGACCTGTCCCCTGGTAATAACTTAATAAGAGGGCCAGTCTCGGTCTCTAATTTTACTGCGAGTAATTGTACCACCAACCAGTCAAATGCTCCTGTGTGCAATGCGCCAGTTAATATTATCTCCCATCCTATAATCCCTGTAAACAATATTACTAATGATATGGGTAATTGCTCGGATGAGCCACAGAGACATGAGGAGGGAGGCTTGAGGCAGACCCGAGGGAATCAGTCTAGGGGACCCTTACCGGATCTTCCACCTGAGGCTGTCCCTTATGTCGTGATTTTAACGGGGGTTCCTGAGCTCTCAGTGAATAAGAGAGAAGGTTTCTCCCAACTAAAGAATAAAATAACACATTGGCTGGCACTACATAGGCCGATCGCCAGTAATATTGATGGCGAAATAATCCATGTACGCCGGCTTCAGTGGTTGGGGGGTAGACCCAAAGATACTAGGGGGGATGTGGTTGTGATAAACTTTAGAGATCAAAATGCAGTACGCCATATCTTGAACTGGCCAGGGGTCAATTCAGGTAGTTGCATTATTCCACGTCCTTTAACCTATTTCTACCCACGATCTGTAGTATTTTCCCACCAGACTAGGGGTTACACAATATCTAGTATTAAACTTACCGACACGTCGAATCTCAGGAACCCAGCCAAAACGACAGAAGACTTTGGGTGGAATACGGTACCTACTAGGCCGGGTTTCCCTGTACATAGGAGCTGGGATCACCCGGCACCTTTCACCCCACTGGAAGTTTCTAACCGGTTCGACATCTTTAGTGGTTTGGATGCTTGTGATTGAAGCTTACAGCCACCCGGGGAGGAGCCAGTGGGTACGGCTGAGACCTTGGATAGGATTTCTCATATTGATTTAAATATACCCGATAGAGGTTTCATTCTGGCTGGTGTTACTATCAATGTCCCAATTAATTTTGCTCGCAGCATAAAACTAACTACTCAAGGAGACCGTACAAATGATATACTTAACTATGGTCTAAATAATCATGAGATTTATGCTGGGGCTATAGGCTCTTCCATGCCAAGCAACCTCCCAGAGAAATCAAGTTATATTGATCGCTCGAGAGAAGGTAGCGGAAATGAGTCTTGCGAAAAGTTGAATATTAATGGTACAGGAGTTTCGGCAACTGTCCCAAATGATACAACTTGTAATGCGGAGAGCCAGTTTCTAGTCTCATGGAATGTGGCTGGTTTAAAAAACAAGTTGATTTCCAGTGACTGGGCTACTTTCATTGACAATGTTATGATAGTAAACATGCAAGAAACATGGGCTTTAGAGCCCCAACATAGAACTGGGTATCTCCACTTTGCAATACCTGCAACGAAAACAAATAGAGGGAGACCCAAGGGGGGATTGACTACCTGGGTAAAGCAGGACGATGGTTTCACTATCTCACAACTTGAAGTTAATTCAAGGGATATCCTGGCGGTTAAGCTAAAATCTCCATCGTTTGGTGAGCTCATTATTTTTAATGTATATGCCAGAGGAAAGCCAGGAGGGAAACCTTCAGAAGTTGTAACGATACTGGGACACTATGCTAATATTTGGAAGGGACGGGCTAATTTGCTAATTTGTGGCGATTTCAACTGCTCCTACGAGCCCCTGGATCAAACAGACTTGGAGCTTACGGAGGCAGAGGACATCTGCTGGCAAATTCCCAGCCTTAGCCTTGCCCCTATCAAACGGTGGACCCAGGCTGCCCTACAACTCAAGACTTTTAGTCTTGAGTATGGATTGAGAGCAGTGAATGGCAGGACTCGAGGTGATAAGCAGGGCAACCCAACTTTTAATAATGGATTGTGTACCAGTAGAATAGACTATATACTGGTCAACCTCGAATTTTGGTCTACCATACTTGATATGATAGTTATAGAACGTATCGAAAGTGACCATAATCCTCTAAGCCTCGAGCTGCAGTTATATAAAGGGCAGGGGCCATCACATGTTGATTTAATAGGTGATATCATCTTGACAAATGATACCCGGCGGCTTAGATGGGCAGAGTGTCTGTGTAAGCCTGAATCGATTAACAAAATGAATGACATGGTAAATGAAGCAACAATTGAAATGCTGGGGCAGCTGGATTTTGAGGATTGCTGTAGTAGGGTAATTCATATCCATTCGACCCTTTTTCTTAAACTCAGTACTTTTTTTAATATTCCCAGGAAAAAGCACCCCGGTAAGGGGAATAGAAAACAAGCATCATGGTATGATAAAAATTGTAGGCTCGCTTATAAATCCTTAGCTGATGCTGTGCGATCCACCGATAGGGAAGTTATAAGGGCGGCGAGGATTCACTACAAAAAGACACAAAATGTGGCGAAAAAAACCTGGGACACTAAATACTGGGATGAATTATTGGCAGCCAGTCAGTCCAGAGATTTAACGGACTTCTGGCATCTTGTAAGGTGGGGCATGGGAAACCAAAAACCAGCCCCGGTTAATCATGTCCCACCAGAAAAATGGGTAAAGCACTTCAAATCCCAGTTTGCAAATGTGAACAATGTCCCGCCATCCGCACAAGCTTCTCTCAGCCCCCTTCTGCCAGTTACTACACTAGTGTTCACCAAAAAAGATGTCGAATGTGCCCTCAATTTAATTCCTAAAGGCAGGGCCCCGGGCCTGGACAAAATTCCTGCAGACCTGTTCTTGCATAGTAGGTCAGTCTGGGTCCCTTACATCGAACTATTGACGAACACCCTGGCTAAAGGCACCATGGTGCCAGATATATGGCGGGGAGCCGAAATCGTACCAATTTATAAGAAGGGTGACCGAGCTGACCCGGGAAATTACAGGCCAATTAGCTTAATAGCCTGTATTCAAAAAGTTGTGGCCAGAATGGTCCTTCTCAGGGTCCAGACCTGGATTGAGGAATCGGGAATTATGTCCACTTTACAGGCTAGTTTTCGACCCCTGACCAGCACGGTGGACCAAGTTTTTAGATTTTCCACAATATACTGGAAATGGGTGATTCTGGGGGGAGGTACACTGTATGCAGCCTTTGTTGATTTAAAGGCTGCATTTGACTTAGTACCGAGAGATAGGCTGTGGAGAGTGCTCCATGATCAGGGCATCCCACCTGAATTACTTGCAATTTTGATTACATTACATGAAAATAATTATGCGCAGGTCAGGTGGGGTAACCAGAGCCAAGTGACTGACAGCTTCCCAACTGATAGGGGTGTCCGGCAAGGTTGTGTGCTGGCACCCACATTATTTACATTGTATATAAATAGAGTTATTGAATACTACCAAGACTCTACAACCGATCCACCTAAACAGAATGGCATCCCCGTCCCCCTTCTGATGTTTGCTGATGATACCCTCCTATTATCCAAAACACAGGAAGGGTTACAGAAGGCAATAGTCTGCTTTGAAAAGTTTTGTAATGATTTTGGCCTTTCTGTTAATGTCTCCAAAACTAAATTTATGACAATGCACAGGCACCGGAACATCAGGGGCAGAGTTTTTATGAATGGGGAATTACTAGAGCAGACTGACAGCTTTAATTATTTGGGCATCACACTGGGCTCCAGGTTACAGTGGAAGCCTCATGTGGCCCATTTAATCTCCAAGCATGCGCAACTTTCTGGCGCACTGCTAAGAGAATTTAAGCTATCAGCCACTAAACCCATAGCCCCAGTATTAAAAATCTATGACTCGAGAGTAAGATCTTCCATGCTGTATGGAGCTGAATTGTGGGGGTCGTCTGATATAGCAGGCTTACAAAAAGCACATAATAGGTTTCTTCGCTGTATCACATGCCTCCCACAATCTACACCATTAATACCTCTTCGCATGGATCTGGGGTGTCAGAGTCTAGAAAATATCTGTAGATTTAGACCAATTGCCTATTGGAGAAGACTGTGGGTCACCCCCGAATTGAACCACTATGCGTTGGCACTTCTGGAGACGCGTAATATGGATACTGGGGAAAAAATTCCCTGGTTCAGAAAGGTAAAAATTCTTCTAAAGTCCTTAGGAATGGGGGATCTATGGGATAATCCACAGGGGACAATAATTCACACTAAACAGGAGTTGAAAGAGGCCTACTGGTCATATATATCCCAGGTGGAGTTCCAGTCACACACAGATCCTTCACATACCAAGGTTTTTTTGGAGCTGAAACATTCTATTGGGTATGAGAAGTACTGGGATTTGATCACATTGCCTCTAGATAGGAAATTATATCACCAGTTCAGGGTAGGTACTCTTCCACTGAACACGGTTACCTGTAATTGGGCTTCCAGCAAAAACGATCAAATGTGTCCTTTCTGTAAAATATATCGTGAAACTATAGCACATATTTTGTTTATTTGCCCAGTATATAAGGCCCCCCGCCTAAGATGGATAAGAGCAGTTTGCATTCAGAAGGGTATTAGGACGGGGATTTCTGCGCTAAGAATATTTCAATCAGATAGTTCTGAAATAATAGTGATTGCCATAGCTAAATTTCTGAAATGGATGTGGTTAATTAGAGCTGGGAAACTGAAAGCCCTTCAGCTGCCCTAAAAGTAAACCAGTATAACGGTGGAATCTTTTGTATTCTTTTAGCTTGTTTTTATGAAAATCAGATATTTATTTTTTTAATTGGTTGATTAGGAATACCACTTATGCAGTAAAACAAATCATGTTGCTCCTAGCTTTAGTACCATGAATTCTATATGTATAGCCCAAAAATTGGAAACGCTTGATGATGAAATGTTTTTTAAATTTGCTTTTGTAAATAATGATGAGTTTTGTTTTTAAATTGTCTTTCATGACATGAAGTCGAAATAAAGACTGTTTGATTGATTGATTGATTGTTGGATTGGTGGGACCAGCCCCCTGCATGCTGCAGGAATATCAACAAACTGTGTGATAAGAGTTGCAACCCACTCGGCCTGTCGAGAGTGAGCCAAAAGAGGAGTGGTGTCCTGCAAGCCCAGAGTAGTAACTAAGCTTTCACAAAGTTTTGAGCCGCTACTTCGCTCCTGTTGCCCCCAGCTGCTGAAGTAATCGTAGACTACATTTGTCACAGCCAAGATTTGGTGATCGCCTCTCAGGTGTGCTGTCCCCATGCATACTGAAGTTGAAGTCATCGAGTGTGTGGTAAAACATCTTCGGTGCAACCTGCCCTGGTAATTGACAGCTACCTCTGCACCCAGAGCCGCTGGGCAAGGCAGAAGAATTCCAGTTGTTGCACCTGGGTCCTGTGACCCCAAAGGCATCTACTCTCTGAGGGTAGAGTGTTACTCCTCACCCAAGTGTGGTTTTGCCAAGTGCTGCATTTTTTAAAACTCCCCTGGATCTCGTCAGCATCAAGGACAGCCAAGTAACTCGGCACCCGGTCTCCCTTGGCAAGGTAATGAAGTAACAACTGTTGAGTCTTGGTCTAGGCCCCCGCAGAACCTTAGCCACGAGTGGGTTTATTTGAACTCACCCTTCAACTATCATTTTGCTAGGTGTGTTTTCTCCCATTGACTTTAACAGTGAACATTTGACAACTGTCATTGCATTTATTGTTTAATACTTTGAAAATCTATAACTCCGGTGTTGTGTAACTTATCAATTTCATTTTGGTGCCAATATTTATATACAAACACAATCTATTTTCATAAATTGGTGTCAATGTTTCTCTTGAGTTGTATCACTTACTTATTGTCAATGCTGGTACTGTGAAATGCTTAACACATGTTCCTCTGAGTACCCCTGACTGCTATGCACCACACTAACAGGATGAGCTAAGGCTGCTAGGAGTGAATCAGAGTTCCCTCTCTGTGTATTGTGTTGGTATTATATAATAAGGCCTTCCAGTCATATCACATAATACTTCCACCCTGCAACAGTATGGCACTGGAGTAATGTGGAATGTGGATAGAAATATTCTGTACTTATCAAGCAATGTGCATTCTAGAGCAGGAGTGATGTTTCACATAACTTTACAATGTGATGTTTGCCATGACAGTATTGCTTTACATACATGTGTTATGTAGAGTCTGGCACATCAATGGTTGCCTTTGATCCTGGGTTATTGTGGAGACTGGCATGATGGGAGAACCTTAAACTTAGTGGGGTATATTAATGGCTGAAGCTTGAGCCTTGGTAATGAAATAAATTGAAAGAAGTGAAAGAAACATTTGTATAGCACGACTAATACCCAAGGGTGTCGAGGCGCTAGCTCAAGGAGAGAACCGCAGATGCAAACCTGAGACGTTAGAGGTTAAAAAGCAAGGGGCTATATTATCAAGGAACGGCGATAACATTATCGCCGCTTTAGCGGCAGGAAACTACCGCTAAAGCCCCGATAATGGGCTTGATGATATGCCCTTGTGAATTCTCATAGAAGCCCAGGTTCTGGTGTGAACCTGGGCTTCTGTGGGAATTCACAAGGGCATATTATCAAGCCCATTATCGCCGCTTTAGCGGCAGTTTCCTGCCGCTAAAGCGGCAATAATGTTATCGCCGTTCCTTGATAATATGGCCCCAGGTTTTTAATGCCTTCCTAAAAGTCAGCAGTTGGGTTTCCTATTTTAGTTCTAGCAGGAGGGAGTTTCAGAGTCTGGCGGTACTATATAAGCAGCCATAGTCCTAGCATCCTAAACGCAGCTCTGGCACTCTGAGCTTCTCTTTTGTACAGACAGCCTTCTCTTACAAAAATGACAAGGTTGGATTTTTTTAACCATCAGTAGTTCAGGCTCACAGGTCTTTATTTTGAGTAGTAAACTAAAGCAACATCATTGGTAGACAGGCATATTTTAGTGCCACATTATTAGCAACCTGGCATTTTTATGAAAACTTCACTGGTACATAAACAATGATGGACATTATAGAATAAAGAATTTACAACGAATGAAATTGACATTAGCATGATATTCTATATTGGAATGCTTTCAGTGGTTCACACTGTTTCTTCTATGGCTCAAATTACTTCTTGGTTTGCGGCCAGCTTTTTTATACCAAGGGCCCAATTTCTCATAAGTCATATACGTTATTTTCAGGGAAGACCTCGATGTATTGCAAATAGTATGTTAATTGCTACTCAGAAATCTCTGTAAATACAATGGCATTTTCTCAAACATATTTGAAATGGTTGTCAGAATATGAAGTTTGTAATATTGTGCTACTATAATATTGTGGCACGAATTCTCAAAGGACATAATATCGATAAGATAAGCATACATAGGCAAGTATAGATCTACTAATCTTAACTCTTAATCTACATGTCTTGACACATACATTGTGGAGTTAAGCATAACAAACCTATATTTACCTATATATAGTTACCTTGATGTTACTTTGATCATCAGTATTTTACTACAATATTCTGGTACCACATCATTTGGGACGTTGTGCTATAATATCTTCTTCAGGACCCATTTTTTCCCAAAATGTTCTCAGTACGTCGCGTTCACCCCATACCCATCGAAGAGTGGCAGGCTCCTTTGCTGATCATTCTCTTTCATTATGCAGTTTGGAATTGACATGACATTTTTTGCCAAGTCTGGATTCGGTTTCCAGCCTGGCCATGAGTGAATCTAATGCACTTATGAGATAAATTAGAATCGGCTTAAATTGCCGACTTTGGTGATGGAAACCAGAGTTCGAGCCTCGAGGTCGCGTCCACATCCTGTGATTGTGGGCAAATCACTTAGGGGTATATTAACAAGCCAGGGGATAAAATTATTGCCGCTTTAGCGGCATAAAACTGCCGCTAAAATGGCGATAATGGGCTTGATAATATGCTCTGTGGAATTCCAATTGAAACCCATGTTAGATGTGAAGGACATCTAGCTTCAATTGGAATTCCATAGAGCATATTATCAAGCCCATTATCGCCGTTTTAGCGGCAGTTTTCTGCCGCTAAAGCAGTGATAATTTTATCGCTTGGCTTGTTAATATGCCCCAAAATCTCCCCGTGTCTAAATGTGTAATGTAAATACGGTGTTCATGTAAAGCGCTCCAATACTTTCGGGTCGAGTTCGCGCTATATAAATATGCAACCAAAAAAAAACACAAAAAAAATTGTTGCAATGACTGTAACTGTAAAAGCTGAGCTATTAAGTTTGATGGCCGAGTTCTTAGGTGGAATACTTCAAAGCGGCCATAAAGAAGAAGCAGAAATCTCACTTGTCTGTCAAAGGCCGATAAGAGAGGGCTTGAGCATGCTCCTTTTGACCACATCATGCTCACCTGAAATACTATGAAGTTACACCTTCCAGGGAGGACCTGGCTTGGCAGTTCGGGCTGGACTGTTCCCATGAGGCACAGGCTCAAGACTGATTTACATATGGCCAGGTCTAAACTGGGGTGGCATGGCGAGCAAAAGAATGATGGATTTAACCCAGATCTCTTGACTGCATTCCGTCCATCAATTGTGTGTCTTTTGCTTTCTCGCCCTAAGTGCGCCAGGTATGCCCAGACGTGGACCTGGGCTCACTGTGCCACTGGAATCAAGCTATCCTGGCTGATGAGGGGTGAAACCCCGAAACCGGTCCTAGGATGCTTCTTTCCGGTCAAGGGAGGACCTGGCTTGGCAGTTCGGGCTGGGCTGTTCTCATGAGGCACAGGTTCAAGACTGATTTACATATGGCCAGGTCTAAAGTGGGGTGGCATGGTGAGTAAAGGAATGATGGATTTAACCCAGATCTCTTGGCTGGGGGTGAATGTTTTTGATTTGTTCTGCATTCTGTCCATCAATTATGTGTCTTTTGCACTCAATCTCAATGGCTTGGGTGTTAAGGAAGGCAATGCGTAGGAAAGAGATGTATTTCTTGTATGGGCTGGCAAACAAAGAGATTGCTGTAACTAACCAACCCATAGGCATGTTTCATTAATTATGTTAATTGTGTTGCCAAAAAAGACTGGACGGTGGCACCAGAATGATTTCCACTGAGTATATGTTTTCAGAAAATGATGCACTTCATAAGTAAATAGTCCTCCACTTCATCCCTCGCACATGGGCTATTCGGAGGGTAGCCCATGGAAGAGAAATCTCACAGTGTACACAAGAAACACCAAGAAACCCACGCAAAAGATAAACATTTTTTAAAGAAATCCCTCAATACTTAACGGAGGGTTGGGCACGGAAAGAGTTCCAATTCCCAAAGTAGAATTATAAATGGTCGCTCCTTTTGCTTAAAGACAATTGTATGAAAAGCCTGGTTCCATCTGAGTCTCAGATCTAAAATCGTTGAATGTATGGTACCTTGTCCAGAAAAAAATCATGTAGCAACAATAGAAACTCGCTTCATTATCAAGATTTTAAAACATCTAGGCTCAGATATACAAATATTCTACATCTTGGGTACGGCACATATTTAGGGCAGTCATGACACAACATTTATTTTTCAATTTTCAAAGCAACACAAAGCCTGAGTTGAGTGGCTTTGTTAGAAAAAAAAGCAATTGGGGAAACATTACATGGGTAGTCCATCCATGTAGTTTGCCCCAAAATGGTGTGCATACCTGAGGCTGGCGTAGAGAGGAGAAATACCTTTATTTCTCCTCATTCCTTCCTCTTCTCAGAGGAATGGACCTCCAAAATAGTTTTTGTGCAGAAAGGTATCTCTTCTTGCACAAGAAGTATTCTGACCACGAAGCAGGCACCCTTGTGTCATGGAGCAAGGGTGCCTGCCTGAGTTGACGCTAGACTGCTACATGTGTGCTTGCACTAGGAGAGAGCAGAGGTGTGCTGTATTTGAGTAAATATGGCACATTTTATGCTCTCTCCCTTTCACGCAACGCAGAGCAGCAATTTACATTACTGCGGGGGTGAAAGTTTTGTAAACCTGGACCCTAGAAAATTGTCAAGAGAATTTAGTGAAAATACACAGAGATTATTTAAACTATAATATTGTATTCAAACACATCATTGATAATTGTATATACAATATGTATATCAACATGAGTATGTGTGTGACCCACCATAATCCTAATGTGAGCGTATGGGTGTTACAAACGTATTAGAGGAAAATGTATTTTCCTGACCTGAAATTTGTCCCCCGGTTTTTTTTCTCCACATCTGGCAGAAACCTTCACTATGCAGTATGGCATTGAGTGCACAACTCCAGAAATAATGTTCTTCAGAGGAAGACGTGTTGATGGCTGCTTCCAGTGCTTAATTTGAAAAATATTAAGTGCCAGGGCTCTGACTGGGAGGCCACTGCAACTTGCACCACCAGTCGTCCTTGTCATCGCTGCCAAAACACCTACTAATCATCTCTGTCGCATTTTTATTCCAGGTCTCCAAAGCTAAAAGAATGGCTGGGGAGGCAGGTATTTTCAATTTTAATGCCTATTGTATTCCTAAACAACTGTTGTTCTACTCATCTCTAAATTATATGAACAGCACCACCATGTGGTAGACTCTTCTATGTATGGTGTTGACCATTAGGTGCCGGTGCCGAGCACTGGAAACCAATTAAGTGCCGGTGCTTAGCACCGGAAAGCCCCGGCTCAAATTAAGCGGTGGCTGTTTCTTTTCCACCTAGGATAGAACGAATTGTCTATGCACTATTTCCATGGCATGTGCTAGTGTTACATTTTCTGTGTTCAAGGGGTAGTACGCAATGCAGGTACTGAAGCTTTATAAAAACATCCCAACACTCTTTTATACAGAGGTTTTAGCACTATGGGGCATATGTACATGCCCCTATCGCCACGGGAACATCACTTTCTGAGACGTTTCTGTGGCTATAGGGGCCTTGCCTTCTGTACAAGGTAGCGTGAAGCCACTTAACGTGGCTTAAAGCTGCCTTGTACATAAGGCACCCTTTCACGCTATGGTTAGCGTGAAAGGGGTGGGCAGTGGGTGTTGCAGTGGACATTCTACCGCAACACCGATTGTATTTGACGCTGCCCCCTTTGTAGAAGAGTGGCGTACATAAGAGGCAGCACCAAAATGAAGACCAGGAAAACCCTGGTCTGAATTTGGCAAAACGAGGAGAAATGCATTATTTCTCCTCGTTTTTTTGTTTTTACCATGTGTGTGGCAGCACACATGGAAAAAGCAAAATGCCATTGTTTGTTTATGTACAGGAAGGTGTCCCTTCCTGTACATAAACAAACATTTAAAAAAGATGCAATGCTGCCACTTCATGTGTGCTGCATAAAGCAGCACACATGAAAGTGACAAAATTGCATTTTAAGATAGTTTATGTGCAGGGAGGGACACCTTCCTACACATAAACAATCCTTCCCGGGACACACAGACACTCTTGCGCTCTGGTGCAAAGGGGCCTGCGTTGGCGCTAAGTTGTTAAACTTAGCGCCATCGCAGAGGGAAACGCAAGGCTGCACCACATACTTGTAAATATGGTGCAGCCTTGCGTTTCCGAAGTGGCGGAGGGTGTTGTTAAGTCAAGGAGGCTAACGACACGCTCCGCCACTTCATTGTACATATCCCCCTATGTTTCTTTAGGGTTTGTTTGCGGGCCTCTAATAGGAACATTAATGCTGTCAGTTGTCATTTTCCTTTTTATATTCTGTGTCTTTCTGTGCAGAAGAAGGTTCAGCCCGTGCATCACTGTTTTTTTTTAAAGTTATGAAAAGCAAAGTTCATGTGAAATTCTGTAAAATAAGACAGAGTAATGTGAAAAGTCACATTCAAGCACGCCATTTTTAAGGGTGATCGTCGGAAGTTTATTTTTTACTTTTTCTCTTTTCAGTCATCTCAGGAGTTTATTAAAGGTTACAACCTATTTCCATGAATTTTAAGTACAGCTTTAACAGCAAAATGGACTTCGATATTTTCAGAAATCTTTGTGTTACCCTTGAGATGTCAGGGAGGTATCATTTTGGAATTCTGATAGTTGCTGCTGAGTGGAGTGACATTTTAAGATAGAATACTATTCATGTAATTCTTGCCTCCCATGCACTTGTCTATTTTACTCCTATTGTATAAAAAAAAAAAAAAACATTCTTGCTGGGATGAACAAGGTCCCTTCCCAACAGCCTTCCTTTATTTACCGTTTTCCCACCAATTCGCATACACATGCTCCATGAAAGATTTAACCACCCGCATGCTTGTCCTTCCCACACCAATGTTTTCCAATGCTGCAGAGAAGCTACTGCCAAGTATTATTTTCAAGTCCAAGCAAATATTCACCTGAATGTCCGAAAAAGTGTAGCATTTGATACATTTCAAATCAATTGAAACTTATAATTATGTGGAATTTGCCTGCTGATTTCCGACCTAGGCTTTGGACGGGCATTTTAGAAACGAATCTTTCCGTGAAGTTAACCTTCAGATCCACTAATAAATTATTAATGTAGAATACGAGTGAAAATTTGAATTTTGTGAGAAAAAGGGTATGTAATGAAACCCCATTTTATGCCTTTTGTTATACATTTTCATTATTTTCATTATTACCGCTGGTTACTGATGACTGTCATCACGGCCCCTCTCATTTCATCTTTGTTCCTAGTTATAACAAAGAGTTGATAGATGACGGAAGCACATCTTCAGACATTCTCCAAAATAACAATGTGATTTTCAGCATGTCACACTTATTTAAAGGTATGTACGCATAGGCTACAGTCTGCTGGGATAAACTGTTCCTTACACATGTGGCGCTGATGATTATTAAACAGCCTTCATGTTAGTGGCAGTGCTCACATAATTTGAGTGATGTAGCAGCCAGCGCTCTGCCTCTCATTGGTGTTGTTTTGGGAGTTTTATATAGCACCAACTAGACGGAAAGATGTCAGAGGTCTTTACATGATCAAAAGTTGTGTTACAGACGGATACATTCATTAGGTCGTGTATTCGAGACCTCTTGTAGATACTTTAGTATATACTTATATGTGTATGTACTTTGTGGGCTCTGGAGACCAGCCCTAGGACTTGTCTGCTTCCTCTTAGGGACTCCTTTTCTGTTCAACTGCCTCTATTTAACTGTCTTGACAGAAAACGACCAGCAGAGGTCAGTAAAATACCAGAATTGCTTTCTGCTGAGGGACTTTGTTTTTTAAAACTTTTCTGGCAACTGCCTTTATTTAACTTTCTTGATAGAAAACAACTAGCAAAGATCAGTAAAATACCAGAATCACTTTAGCATTCTCTAGATTACAGTTCATAGAAATTGTCTTCCATGAGCACCCGTAGACAATAATATTTTTTTCAAATCATGTATTTTCAGTGATATGACGACCGAAGGTCCTGATTTTATATTAAAAACAGAGCTATGGAATATACCATTTCCCGCTGAAAGGCAATATTTCTCCCCATGTGTTCCCATACCTGGCGTGTCACACAGTTTGGTGCTTACTTTCCCTCCATGTTAAAGAACAGTAGATGTTTCAACACCCAGGCTAATGTGCTGCACAGCTAAAGACATATAAGGTCCCAAAGGCGAGACGGATTGCATTGCAAATGCTTGTTTTTCTTGGGCACACAGAGATTAAGTGATTTGCCCAGAATCACAGGATGTTGAGCATCCCGTTAGGCCTGTCACACCGACACTCACTCCATTAATAGGTTGCATTGGTTTACTTTTATACTGCACTATTTACAGACGGGCTGCAAGAACTAGCCTTTTGACGTTTTTGACCTGCGATGGACATCACCCTCCAATATGTGATGGAATGTCATCAACTGCCTGTCCCTTCCCATTCTTGAGGTGCAACAGGATCATCCATTGTTCATGGGTTTATCATTGCTCTGCCCAATTCTCCCTTGCTGTTCCTCATCCATAGCAGGTGTGGTACCTGGATACTCACTCCAATTTATTGACTGATCACAATATCACAGTCAAAATATCATGATTGCCGAAATAAAGTGGGGCACAATATCGAAGGTAAGGATATTGGTGATTATTCACAAAAGTGAATTATGGGTATTGTAGTACTCTACTAGTGTATGGAGATTTCCACCACAAGTTAAAGGATGGTCGTGCATGGAGGTCTCTGCTTTATAGTGAAAGAATGAAGGATAAGGAGAAACGGTTGAAAAATGGGGAAAAATCCTATAAAATAAAAAAAAAAATGAAGGGGTTTACGGAAACTTAAGGGGGGTTTAGGGAAGGACATAGAAATAGAAAAACACACACACAAATAAGTAAGAAAATTGCTGTTCACAAAAGTTAAAATAACATCATCTACAATAAAACTATTGGCGCATATCTGTTTCAGACATGCCTTGGAGCAAGACAACTGCCAAACATGGTTAATCACTGGTACTGTAACACATTCTCACAGAAATCAGTGGAGGCAGGGAATAACACTAGCAACACGTAAGGAAACAAATAGAAACAAATACCAAACTTAGAGGCTGATTACGATGGCGGTCGTAGGCACCTCCGTGGTGCTGGCGGTGGTGGAAAACGTCTATTTAATCACTCCTGCAGCGGTCCTCACGACCACCATATAGAAATAGGCAAAGATAGCCCTTTTTCCGCCTGTCGCGGAGTTTCCGGATCCGCCAGATTTTTCGTTCCGTAACAGTTCCGAGAGGAAGCCAGCAGAGAAAGACCGCCGTGCACAATGACGTTCCGGCCACAGGACAGATCACGATGCGTCAACCAGCCCATCAGAACGCAGCGGAGAAACTAGCTATTCAGACATGGTGGAAGCACAACTTCGGGAATAGAAACTCGAGTCCGAGACACCTCCACACGTTCCTGGTCGCCATGGATCCTGCTCTACAAGCCCTTCTGCTGCTGTACCTGATCCACCACAAACTCAAGTGCAAAAGGTTCTAGGTCATGCATGGGCCATGCTGTTGGCAAAATCTGCATGCATGAACATTAGCTTGCACTCACAGGCACATACTAGTGTACGGTAACCTCATGTCAGCATTCTGAGCACTCTCAAATTTTCACTCATGAACTTACCAGCACCTCTGGAGCACGATATAGCCACCCCTACTGGCCAAGGACCTCATCCACCAGGAACTCCAGCTCCTCTGTGGTGAAGGGACGGGCCCTGATGTTCTCTGTATGAGCCATGACTGGGTCCAGGGTAGAGGTACACCAGCAGTTGGTGGTGATGAATTGCAGGCAGCAGTGTCTGAATGCAAGTGACAGGTGTGGCTATCTCATAGACATTTATAGGCCGCTAGGGTTCTTTCAGTAGTACACTGCTGATGCAATTGGTCTTGCCTGGTTTGCATCTTTAAATTGTGGCCCATCCCTATGACCGCAATAGTGGAGCACGCCTACCACGAGTTTAACAAATTTATTGCACCACCCCAATGGCGGTTCCCATTGGCTGCAATGACATTCACATAGGTGATGTCACACCGCGAGGGCCGAGTGGTCTTTACTACAATCCTGCATCTTTCAATTGTGGCCAATACCTGTGACCGCAGTGGCGGAGCATGCCCACTGCAAGTTTCAAAGATTTATTGTACTACTGCAATGGCGGTTCCTATTGGCAGCAATGACATTCGCATAGGCGGTGTCACACCCCAGGGGCCAGGTGGTCTCTACAGCAATCCTGCTTCTTTCAATTGTGGCTAATGCCTGTGACCGCAGTGGCGGGGCACGCCTACCGCACCTGTAAACACATTGTGCAATAGCATTATTGCTTTGCAAATTGCATCACTGATCACTACTATACATTTACACAAAACTATTTCACCTGGTTGTAAAGTGAATTGAGAGTGTGACATTTAACTCAAGTATGCCCACACATATCATGTCAGTACAAGTGATTAAATGCATTGGTATGTACTTACTCACATGTCAAATTTCATCCATGTGGGCATGTATACAGATTTCATGTTGAATTGCTTATCATTTTTGTGAACATGCCAATGTGTGAAATGCCAACTCATCCCAAGGTCATGATGGACTGACTACATAATGTGCATATATCACTGTATATAGTGCTGTATTTATTTTTTTATAGTTGTCCAGCTTACACTCAGTGTGCTCATTTTGTAATGATGTTGTGCTTAGTGTGACTAAAGCACAAAGGTTGTGCAGTGACAGCAGCTACGTACAACTAAGCATTGATGCTCTTTGCCACATGTGCTGTGTCAGCTACATACAGGGATGGTGACATAAGATGTATAAGTGTACTATATACCATTCACAAAGTCTGATTCAGATTTGACGGTAGTTAGTATGTACATCCTGGCTACATGAATGACTACAGGAAATCAAGGTGTCTGCGCATGTGACTTGTGCATTAAGCTGTTTTTGCAGTCCTTTCAATGTTGGGGTTGTGTTAGTCATTATGTAAGATGTTTTCCACATCTCCTCTCTGACTCATATTTACATGTGTCCCCTGACACAATACGTAGGAGACGACCACCTGTGCATCGGCCTTTCCCAGGGCTGGAGAAAATGGAGTATGATGACATTATAAAGAAATTCCATCTGAATCGCCTTACCCTTCAAAAACGATTTGCTCAGCTGAAGCCCCATTCGAGGCCTCACAGAACATACCCAACAGCTTTGACACCAACAGTAAAGGTGATGGCCGCCCTGCAGTGGTTCATTTCAGTATACAGTGGCCATCGCAGGTGGGATGTCTCAACCTATGTTCAGCATGATGTTGCGTGATGTCCTGTATGCATTGTTGGCCTACAAGGAAAGCTACATCCACTTTCCAAGGAGACATGAATTGGCAGATGTGAAGGGGGAATTACTAGACCTTTTGCACATACCTAATGTTGGTGGAGCCATTGACTGCACACATGCTGGCCTAGTTCCACCACAGGCACGTGAGCACATCTACTGTAACAGGAAGCATGAACATTCAATTAATGTGCAAGTGGTATGCCATGCGGATATGATTATCTCCCATGTATGTGCCAAATTTCTGGGTTCTGCAGATGACTCCTACATACTGCGTAACAGCATCATCCCATAATTGATGGACTAATCTGCATACGGAGCGTGGTGGCTTGTTTGTGAGTAAGCTGTGTCAAGTAGTATGCTGTATGTGTGACATGCTGTTCTCCCCAACTATTTCTATTACAAACTTGGTCTGTGTTTCTCACAACTAGGTGACTCTGAGTATCCCAACCGGCCTTGGTTACTGAGCCCACTGAGGAATCCAAGGACCGCGGGGGAAGTCCGCTTCAATGATGCCCATGGGAGAACACGTTGTGTAGTGGAGCAGCTTTTGGACATCTGAAGGCTTGATTCCGGTGTCTGGACAAGATTGGTGGTGCACTACTCTACTCTCCGGTCATAGTTGCATGCTGCATGTTCCACAACCTGGCCATTCGCAAAGAGATCCTCCTTATTCTGCATGATGATGAGCAGCAGATGCCACCCGCTGCAAATCCACACATGCCCAGTGACAATGATAATGGAGAAGAGGAAGGTGTTGACCTGCGTCAATAGCTTATCGCCAACTACTTCTCTTGAGTGTGCATTGAGTAACTATGACAACGTCTGTTGGCTTTGCTGTTAGTGACAAAGCATAGATGATGTGCTTGGATGCTGGCTGTTGTTGGCTCACTGCTAACGGCTGATGTGTGTGGCACAGTGTATTGGTTTCCACTTACCTCATGTCTAGGTTGATGGTGTTGGTCATTGGTATGTGTGATAAATCTTGTACAGTGTTGAGTAGTGGTGTGTTGTTGCTGTAATGCAATCATATGACAAGTCAATGTCATGCTTTTGTGTTTTTCTAGGTTTCTCCGCCCCATCAATGTCTTGGCACAATCAGAGCTTGTGGTACATTGGAATCAGAGTTGACATTGTACATCCTGTGATAAACATGGAACTGACACAAAGCCATATGTGTGTGCAAATAGTGTTTATTTTCTATTAAATTGTGTTAAATTTAAAGTGAATGAAAGGTAATTTGTGCATAGTGAGTGTATGAGCTGTCAGTGATGGTAAAAGAGACAAATAGAGTAGTCTCCACAATAATGGAATTACACACCCCAACAAACTTCTGCCATCAACATGGCAATGTGGTACTGGATAATTAACAAAGTCAATGTTTAGTGCAACACGTGTGCCATCATGGCTGGCTCAGCGACTTGGCTTTGGTTGGTTGCTTTGCCACGTGATACTACTTTGGTTTTTCTCAGAAGTACCCTCTTGGGTTTGGCAGGGGGACCTTTGCTGCATGCTCAGAGGTGTCTGAGGAGTCATTGTCTTGCAGCTCACCCATCTCTGTGGCCTCAGCTGAGGTGGTGGGAGTTTCAGCAGGTTGGCCACTGGAGGGGGGGTTGAGTCGTCATTTGAGCAGCATGTATGTCCCTCAGAACACCCACTAGCTGGCCCATGAGATCCACAAGTTGTCCCATTTGTGTGTCTGTGGACCTCTGCAGCAGGCAGAGCTCAAGCAGTTCTTCTACAACCTGGCCCATCTGTCCATTGTTCTGTTGGCATGCACCAAGGACTCTTGCAACGGTTGCCAGGGCTTCTGTCTCAGTGTCCTCATGTGATTATCCCCCAGTTGCCCTCCCACCTGCCCTGCTGACACGGACCTGTGGCATTGGCTGTTGAATCAAAAACCAAAGGAAATGATGGAAGGAGTGTTGAACATTGCAAGCACTCACCCCCAGTCAACTGATCTGGGTTTAATCTATCACCGTTCTTTAGCCCACTCTGCCACCCCAGTTCAGACATGGCCATATGCAAATCAGTCTGACCCTGTGCCTCATGGGAACAGTCCAGCCCAAACTGCCAAGCCATGCCTTCCCTGGACCGGAAACAATCTTCCTACAACTGGTTTCTGGCATTTCAGCTGTCTTCAGCCAGGCTTGCTTGAATCCAGTGGCATTCAAGCAAGCCTGGCTGAAGACCAGAAACCGGTCCTAGGAAGCTTGTTTTCGGTCCAGGGAAGACATGGCTTGGCAGTTCAGGCTGGACTGTTCCCATGAGGCACAGGGTCATACTGATTTGCATATGGCCATGTCTGAACCGGGGTGGCAGAGTGGGCTAAAAACGGTGATGGATTAAACCCAGATCAGTTGACTGGGGGTGAGTGCTTGCAATGTTCAACACTCCGTCCATCATTTCCTTTGTTTTTGCTTTGTTCGCCATAAGTTGGCAGTGTAGGTATGCTCAGACGTGAGTCCCTTGCTCACTTTGCCACTGGATTCAAGCAAGCCTGGCTGAAGACGGCTGAAATGCCAGAAACTGGTCCTAGGAAGCTTGTTTCCGGTCCAGGGAAGACATGGCTTGGCAGTTCGGGCTGGACTGTTCCCATGAGGCACAGGGTCAGACTGATTTGCCTATGGCCATGTCTGAACTGGGGTGGCAGAGTGGGCTAAAGAACGGTGATGGATTAAACCCAGATCAGTTGACTGGGGGTGAGAACTTGCAATGTTCAACACTCCGTCCATCATTTCCTTTGGTTTTTCATTGACTGTTGACGCACCTGCACACTGCCCCCGGCATCTTTGGCTTGTGTGGTGATAATGGTAACCACTGAGCCAGGGACAGTGTTGCAGGCAGGAGTGGTGATGGTGGAGGTGGCTGCAGCACAGGTCATTGTAGCAAGGGTCAGCGTAGTGGTTGCTGCTGGTGTGTTGATAGATGTGGTGTTGGTGGGGACAATGAGGCCCTGAGAAAGAGTGTGCCCTGGCAGTCCTGAGGGGTCAGGTTGTTGATCCTCATCCGAGAAACATAGAGAGTCAGCACCAGAGAGTTCACATTCGAGGGGGACTGGCTCTGCTGGTTGGTGGTGTTTTTGCCAGCTATTGCTTGTAAATCTCCTGTTTAACCCCTTCCCCACTCATGACGGAACCACTCCGTCATGAGCCACGGTTGCGCTGTGCTCATGACGGAGTGGTTCCGTCATGCTGTGGCCGTTGGCGGCCGCTCCGCCCACGCGGCGCTAATTCCCCGCCTGTGCGGGCGATTAGCGCAGTGGGCGGAGACGTGACGGAACCACTCCGTCATGAGCACAGCTCAACCGTGGCTTGTGACGGAGTGGTTCCGTCACGAGCACAGCGCCACCGCACCTGCCCCCAAACCCCCCCAGCGCCGCGGCGGAATTCCTGCCGCGGCGAAGGGGTTAACAAAGGTTAGATTGTCAGGTAAGTACACTCCACAATCTTGGTGACACAGTTGTGGATGTTTCAGTTGATACGCCAAACATTTTACATTGCAAACACTTGGTATTGGTAGAAGATTATCAGCATCATGAAATGATGTAGAGGTACATACATTACTTGTTATTATTGTGTCATGTAAATAACACAGAGGACAACAAATGGTTGTTCTACTTTACTTATGGGCCCCCTTACCTAGGATATCTTCTCTCTTTTTTTCTATCTCTTCACTTTTTTTCATTGCACGGGTGACTATTTGCACCCTCATGCGTGGGTGACTTTTTGCACCCCGCATATAGGAACAGTGCCCCTTTGTGTTAACGAATATAGTCAATTGGAGCATGGACACTGGACCTTTAATAGCTCCTTGGCCCCTCTCTTTTTTGTAATGTTCAATTATGCACGGCGGTTCACCCGAGGGCCAGTACTAAGACTGCTTTCCCTTTTTCCTTTCCACAGGCACACGAGGCATTGCTAACCTATTTTGGGGTTTTGTTTTTATTTTTCAGAATGTAGATTCAACCTATATAACCCCTCCCTCCCCCCTCTTTTGAATATGATATTGAGAAGATAGTTGTCTTGAGGGTATGCAAGGGTCACTACCCCCAGACACCTCTCAAACCCCCCCTACGGTCTTAATCTTATAAGACTTGGTTGGTTCATTAACCAGGAATAGACACTAGCTACACAGCCCTTCTTCTTGCTCTGTTTAGTACGGGGTTGTCCCGTATCGACAATGTGGGAGCGGCGTCCATGCGGCAGGATATTTAGCGCGAGTTAGCAGGGCAATGGATTGCCAACACTTTGATTTGTGGGCATTTCTGTAAACTCTATGGCAGTATCAAATTTCACCCACTCTAGTATGCGGTTCGCCATTTAGCCTTTGCGCATGCTCTGGAGAGATCTTCTCCATTACGCACATGCGCTGCTTACCCCTGCCTATGCGCATGCACGCTCCATGTTAATTTGTGAGGACAACCCGGAAATTGTAAACGCCCACACCTGACCTCATTACCTTATTAACACCATGGTTTGCTGCCACTTTTTTACTCCCGGCAGATACTTGGAAGGGGTAGGTGTAGAGGAGGCAGCACCCCGGAGAAATAGTAAGTAGATTCCCGCGGCAGAGAGTCGGACATGGCGAGCGATTGCTCAGCACATCCTGTGCCTTGTTTCTGCTCCTGCATCCTTGTGTCTATTTCCATTGTTTTTACAGCCCAGTAATATGCGGGCATTCCTTGCTCTCGCCGGTGGAGGTACCCTCATAACATTATGAGGTAAGCACCTTTTTAATTAAATACCCCACGGTACCGTCAATAGGCGATGCAACATTTGTATCATTTTATCAGCTGTTGCCACTGTTGGGCATGATTCCCATCTAGGAGGGTTACGAGTGGTACCAATATCTATATGATCATATGGCATGGTGTATTAGCAATCCCGCACTGGGCCACTGCCCCATTGAATGTACTTATATGCCTCCTGTGCCTGTTCTTTGTTTATTGCGTTTATTATTGATGTGAATATAGATGTGGCACATTATGAGGCATCAAGTTGTTACTGATGCTCTTATTTGCTTTTATCTGTCCTTTTTCCTAGGTTTTCATCAGGAGCGCTCTTTTCATCATGCAGCTGTTACCATACTATAGGTATACAGGTTACTGCCTCGCCCTTTTTTGATTTAGAGGGTTTAGTAATAATTTTTATCACGTGCACCTTTTTATATCATTGCTCTGGTCCTGAAGAAGCGCCAATGACCCTTAAGGCGACGAAGGTGCGAAACCTGTCGACCTATGACCTCTTGACACCCGGACATAGTGTGCCTCTGGGGCAAGTTTTTAATTAGCAGCTCATCTGCCAAGGGTTTGCAATCCATACAATTGCTGCATGTTTACCCTTTATTAACTTTTTCACTACCTTGCACGCACCTTTATCACCCTCATTTGGACCCATACCCCACACACCCACATGCACCATCCGGCAGACCTTAAAAAGATCTCCGATAAAGAGACCCTTCGGGGGACCCATGGGGAATTGCAGCGCCGGCCCCACGAGGAGCAACAGCCCGATGATGAAGCATGACACCTCTTGGGGTGTGTGAGGGCAACAGAGGACAACAAATGGTTGTTCTACTTCACTTATGGGCCCCCTTACCTAGGATATCTTCTCTCTTTTTTTCTATCTCTTCACTTTTTTCATTGCACGGGTGACTATTTGCACCCTCATGCGTGGGTGACTTTTTGCACCCCGCATATAGGAACAGTGCCCCTTTGTGTTAACGAATATAGTCAATTGGAGCATGGACACTGGACCTTTAATAGCTCCTTGGCCCCCCCTCTTTTTTATAATGTTCATGTAAATAACAACCATTTGACATGCACAGATAGTGTGTTTGTTTACAAGGACATGTCATCATCTACCAACTTTGTGCACATCCACTTTGTTTTATGCTTGGATATTGTAGACTTTTCTGCCTTTATGCTCTCAAACAATGGGAGTTACACATTGCATTGTGTGCTTTGCATGATTGGGCCCTGATTATATTTCTCATGTGACTTTGTTATTCAAAGTGTAATTTTTGTGACATTTACATGTGCATAGCTGTGTTAGCACTGGATGTGACATTTCGATCTGTACAGAGTTGGCTAACAGGTGAGGGATGTGGTGATCATATGTCTCCATACATTTTGAGAAGGATGACAGGGTGCAGGCGCTGCCTACCTACCTGTTAGATGGCACAGTGGAAGGAGATGGCTGCCACATGGTTCAGGGTGAAGTGAGTGTTCCATCCTTCTCAGGGGTGATGCAAGTGAGCATGAGAAGGCTACCTACCTGTAAGGTGAAGGAGAGCAATGAAATGGCTGCCACATGGTTCTGGGTGGGGGGAGTGTTCCATCCTGCTCAGATGTGAGTCAAGGGTGCCTGGTGGGAGTTGTAGAGCTGACTGCCTGTAGACACACACACCCACCGTGTTGAGAAGGCTACCTCCCTGTGAAGTGGACCAGAGGAAGGGAATAGGTTACACATGGCTCTCGGGTGGGATGAGCGTTCCATCCTGCTCAGGGGTGATGCAAGTGAGCATTAGAAGGCTACCTACCTGTAAGGTGACGGAGAGCAATGGAATGGCTGCCACATGGTTCTGGGTGTGGTGAGTGTTCCATCCTGCTCAGGGGTGATGCAAGTGAGCATGAGAAGGCTACCTGCGTATAAGGTGAAAGAGAGCAATGAAATGGCAGTCACATGGTTCTGAGTGGGGGAGTGTTCCATCCTGCTCAGCTGTGAGTCAGAGGTGCCTGGCGGGAGTTATAGTGCTGGCTGCCTGTACACACAAGGGTGCCTGGTGGGAGTTGTCGTGCTGGCTGCCTGTACACACACACCCCTCCCTGTTGGGAAGGCTACCTCCCTGTGAAGTGGAGCAGAGGAAGGGAATAGGTTACACATGACTCCTGGGTGGGGTGAGTGTTCCATCCTGCTCAGTGGTGATGTAAGTGAACATGAGAAGGCTATCTACCTGTAAGGTGACGGAGAGCAATGAAATGGCTGCCACATGGTTCTAGGTGGGGGAGTGTTCCATCCTGCTCAGCTGTGAGTCAGAGGTGCCTGGCGGGAGTTATAGTGCTGTCTGCCTGTACACACACACCCCTCCCTGATGAGAAGGCTACCTTCCTGTGAAGTGGAGCAGAGGAAGGGGATAGGCTATACATGGCTCTTGGGTGGGTTGAGTGTTCCATCGTGCTCAGGGGTGATGCAAGTGAGCATGAGAAGGCAACCTACCTGTAAGGTGGAGGAGAGCAATTTAATGACTGCCACATGGTTCTGGGTTGGGGGAGTGTTCCATCCTGCTCAGCAGTAATGCCAGTGAGCATGAGTAAGCTACCTACCTGTAAGGTGAAGGAGAGCAATTAAATGGATGCCACATGGTTCTGGTTGGGGGGAGTGTTCCATCCTACTCAGATGTGAGTCAAGGGTGCCTGGTGGGAGTTGTCGTGCTGGCTGCCTGTACACACACACCCCTCCCTGTTGAGAAGGCTACCTTCCTGTGAAGTGGAGCAGAGGAAGGGGATAGGTTACACATCGCTCTTGGGTGGGGTGAGTGTTCCATCGTGCTCATGGGTGATGCAAGTGAGCATGAGAAGGCTACCTACCTGTAAGGTGGAGGAGAGCAATTTAATGGCTGCCACATGGTTCTGGGTTGGGGGAGTGTTCCATCCTGCTCAGCAGTAATGCCAGTGAGCATGAGTAAGCTACCTACCTGTAAGGTGAAGGAGAGCAATTAAATTAATGCCACATGGTTCTGGTTGGGGGGGGTGTTCCATCCTACTCAGATGTGAGTCAAGGGTGCCTGGTGGGAGTTGTCGTGCTGGCTGCCTGTACACACACAACCCTCCCTGTTGGGAAGCCTACCTCCCTGTGAAGTGGAGCAGAGGAAGGGAATAGGTTACACATGGCTCCTGGGTGGGGTGAGTGTTCCATCCTGCTCAGTGGTGATGTAAGTGAACATGAGAAGGCTATCTACCTGTAAGGTGACGGAGAGCAATGAAATGGCTGCCACATGGTTCTAGGTGGGGGAGTGTTCCATCCTGCTCAGCTGTGAGTCAGAGGTGCCTGGCGGGAGTTATAGTGCTGTCTGCCTGTACACACACACCCCTCCCTGATGAGAAGGCTACCTTCCTGTGAAGTGGAGGAGAGGAAGGAGATAGGTTATACATGGCTCTTGGGTGGGGTGAGTGTTCAATCGTGCTCAGGGGTGATGCAAGTGAGCATGAGAAGGCTACCTACCTGTAAGGTGGAGGAGAGCAATTTAATGGCTGCCACATGGTTCTGGGTTGGGGTAGTGTTCCATCCTGCTCAGCAGTAATGCCAGTTAGCATGAGTAAGCTACCTACCTGTAAGGTGAAAGAGAGCAATTAAATGGATGCCACATGGTTCTGGTTGGGGGGAGTGTTCCATCCTACTCAGATGTGAGTCAAGGGTGCCTGGTGGGAATTGTCATGCTGGCTGCCTGTACACACACACCCCTCCCTGTTGAGGAGGCTACCTCCCTGTGAAGTGGACCAGAGGAAGGGAATAGGTTACACATGGTTCTTGGGTGGGGTGAGTATTCCATCCTGCTCAGGGGTGATGCAAGGGAGCATGAGATGGCTAACTACCTGTGAGGTGAAGCATAGCAATGAAATGGCTGCCACAGGGTTCTGGGGGGAGTGTTCCATCCTGCTCAACTGTGAGTCAAGGGTGCCTGATGGGAGTTGTAGTGCTGGCTGCCTGTCCACTCCTCCCCTCCCTGTTGAGAAAGCTACCTCCCTGTGAAGTAGAGCAGACAAAGGGAATAGGTTGCACATGGCTCTTGGGTGAGGTGAGTGTTCCATCCTGCTCATCTTTTAGCCAAGGGTGCCTGGTGGGAGTTGTAGTGCTGGCTGCCTGTACACATACCCCCATGGAAATATTGCTACCTACATTTGAAGGGAATCTGAGGAAGGGAATGATAGCTATGTGAGGCATGTGTTTGGAAGAGTGTGTTGTACATAAGTGCATTTTGGTGTAGAAAGTGTAGCTTTATAGTTGTGCAAGGCAGTACATAGCATAGTGATGGGATACATTTGTTGGTACTTACCAGCCTCCACTCCTCCAGCTATCCCTGTGAGACTCTCTGGATGCAGTATGGCAAGCACCTTCTCCTCCCATTCAGTGAATGTTAGTGGTAGAATGGGAGGGCCACCACCAGTTCTCTGAGACGCCTCATGGTTCCTGTTGGAGGGGTAATTCACCCTAGTCGTTAGGTCATGCCATCTCTTCTTGGTGTCACACAGTGTGCGCAGGGAGGTCCCTACTGCATTGATTTTGTTGACTATCCTTTCCCACATTTGATTTTTGCAGACTAGTGGTGTCTGTTGGAGCATGCTTCCAAACAAATGTGGTTCTACTGTAATTATCTCGTCTACCATCACTGTGAATGTGAGCTTTTCTTTTCTGTGCCATGGTGTGTGATGTGCAAATAAGTGACAAGTGCAGGTGGTGGTGGAGATGTGTGACATGTGTGTTGGTAGTGTTGGTGTGGGTGGTTGTGATGTGTGATGATTTGCCTCACCTTTCAGCTGTGGTGTTTGGCCCTTCACTGCTGGAGTTGTGCAAAGGATGATGGTCACGGAAGGGGTTGGTTTTATACTCAGCTATGTGGGTGTGTCAAAATGAGGTATTCCTGTCAGGTGTGTTTTCAATTTTTTCGGTTTTTTATACCATGGGGGAATCATTGAGGTGTGTCAAAAGTGTTTGAGGGCAGCTGAACGAAGAGGCACACTTGGAGGCCTTGTTGTGTGGTTGCATTCGACCGCCATTCTTCTTTTTTGGCAACCCCAGCGGTCGGAATGCAATGATCGTTCCGCCTGCTCTGCCATTCATCTTTTCACGCAACCGCAGCGGTCGGAAAACAATGATCGTTCTGCCTGCTTCACCATCTTATCATAATTTCACTTGGGGTCGTTCCACGTGAGGATCGGCCTTTTTAGGTCTTTCCGCAGCACACATGTTGTGCCCCCCTGAATGTATACCATGGCGAGGGGCCATGGGTGCCCTGTAGGGCAACCGTTGTTCCTCCACCACCAATATTTTCATGGCGGGACTCCCGCCATGAAATGGCTGGTAGTGACAGAACTTGTAATATGCTCAGCAGGACTGCACCAGTCCAGCTGAGCATCTTACAATTTGGGCGGCTACGCCACTGCCAGGGAACGACTGTTCTCTGCCAGCGGTCCTCCACCACAACAACTTTCAAAGTCGTAATGCAGCAGACTGGGGATCTCCACCACCAGTCTGGCTGTCGAAAGATCTCCAGACTCGAAATCAGGCCCTTAGTACTGCCAGTGAGGAGAAGATAACAAAAACCAGCAGGGAGGCAGCATCTGTGCTGAGGCCCACTCGGTCTGCAGCTAAAGACTCCAGTGGATGCTGTTGAGCACACTGGGGTGGACACACACAGCAGGAGGTTGTGGATGATGGGTCTTCGGCGGTCCCAGAAGAAGATCAAACAGTGGTCTCTCAGGAACATGCCCCACCATCATATCGGTTTTCCACCACGACCTTCATTACTTCAAAAACCCAATTAAACTGAGGCCTCCAGCTGCACACACTGCTTTGCCTCCTCCTCCTTCTCCAAGTACCCACAACAGAAGAAGAAACCATTCACCTCAGATACCCTAAAGTTGTACTGTGCTGACCCAACCACCATGAATATGTCAAACTGGCTGCTTTCAAGCAGGCAATCAAGGACTTTCTGGTCAGTTAGTGATCTCTTGGGATATGCAGTAAATAGCAGGAGAAATTGTTGCCATTCCAGAAAGGCTAGCTAGCCAGTATAGGGACTATGTAACTTCCTGAGTTTTTTGATAGCAGGCATTTTGTCTTGTTTACCATTTAACTCATCCCCACCTGTTTCCTTACATACTGTTTTCAAACCAATCCCATTGCAATCAGTTGCTTAAGGTGTGTTGGTTCCCTTAATTCACAGCCACCTGTCTGCATCCGAGGAGAGGAGGAATCTGAGTGTGAGGATGGGCAAGAACTTATGTCCCAACCCAGGACAGATAATCAAAGACCCATTTTGGGGTGGGCGAATGACTTTAGTTTTCTATTGGACATTGACTTTTCCTTTAGAAACTTACTTCAATTTAGGAATGTTAGCTATCTTTTTGGAATCTCTCTTTGGACTTTTGTAATGGAACAATGTTTTACTTTTATGCATGTAAATAGACCTGACCCACGATGTCCCCAACTAGTATTTTCATAGGTCTAACCTCCTCCAAGTTGCAATTTATTAACTTAATTCATGTAATATGTTAGTTCATTTGAACAATTCCCAGGACTTTCCACTATATGGAAAAACTAATATATATATTGTTTTGTTTTAAACTTTATAATATACATTAATGGAAACAACTACTTTGGGTGTGCTGATAATCTTACTTAACTAGGTATGCTGCGTGTTGGTTAATGCAATTGTATTACATTACTGAAAAATGGCAATTTCACTTAATGTATAGCTTAATACACTCATACATATAATTTACACAAGTAGCTGACATAGCCTCACACACATGAAAAACAAACAAGTAGTTGTTTTTGTGCATTTTTATTTATTAACAAAGGTGCTCAAAGAGAAGAGTTTGACCTTCATTGAATTTAAAGAAAGTTCTCTCAATTTATTAAAAACTGTGCAGATGAGTGATTGAGATGCTGAGTGAAAAGTTTACTGATTTGCAGAATGTGATTCATATCTCCAAAGTGCTTGACCACATTTCTGGCTACGCAAAGCTGGGGACATTGAAGGTTGAAGTTGTGGTATGGAGGTGGGGATGGCGGCTTTGTGCGTGGTGCAAGCATATTGCTATCAGAGTTTGTGGGTGGCTGGGTGTGGGAAGTTGCTTTGGAGTCTTACTTGAGTCCTGTGCATGCCGTGACTCTGCAAATTACATTAGCACCTGTTTGTTATTAAATTTAATATCTGCAGGACTAAGCCATGCTGCCTTGCATTCTCCTACCTTGAAAAACACAGAAGTTCCTAGTGCATCTTTGACATGTATTAGATACATTTACCAATGTACTGCAGGACAGGAATATACCTCGCAAACAAACTGAAGGAGTCTTTACTCGTGCTCTGCAATGTCACACACATGGTTGTACCCATGTCATGAACATCGCCTTGCACAGAAGTCTGCAGTTTGAAAACCTGATTCTATCAGAGGTCAAGATTTTCTTTTTTGAAATCTTTTTTTATAGTTTTTCCCTTAATGACAATCAAAACAATATAGATACACATTTGTACATATTAGCTAAGAAACAACAATTTACTTCTTTGTATTCCCTGATTCCGTCATATAATAGAAGGGGACACCCCTATAGTTCGCTTCCTTCAGTGTCCTGATGAGGGCTCCTGTTCCATTTGTGAGCTCACCGAAATTTGGGCTTCTAAATAAATTCTAAAGGGCTGCCATATATCAAGTGGCCTTAATGGTGGGGGCTGTAGCTGGGCGTATAGCTCACAATTAGTGTTGCAATAAGACATGACATTTCTTCAGTGTCGGGGGGTGTTTACTCCCCTCGTGTATAGCGACTTCCCTTTTGGCCAGAATCAGTTCTAGTGCGCAAAAACATCTGCAGGACTTGGAGAGGTCTCTAACATATCCCAGCAGTGCCATGTGGGGTGATGGGGGGATGGGGAGGTCAGACATATGTGATACTGCCTCAAATACCTTCTCCCAGAAGTGGGCCACCCTGTCACAAGTCCAGGTCATGTGTGTAAAATCCACCATTGGGGCCCTACATCGAGCACATATGTGCGGTCGTGAGGGATCCATGCGGTGTCATTTGATTGGGGTAATATACGCTTGCTGCAATTATTTGAAATGTAATAACTTATGTTTATGGTTAAAGGAGATTTTGTGTGTTTGTTCGCAGCAAAAGCGCCATTGTGAATCTGTCAGGGGCTGACCCATGCCTGTCTTATCCCTGTATCTCTGGCTGGGAGGAGAGTAAGAGTAGTTTTATACATTTTGGACATTAAGTGCTCCCCGCTGCTGTCTTTGATAAGGAGTGTCAGTGGTGGAAAATCTGGTGGCTCTATCGGGTGGGTGGGAATCTGCAACCGTAGTGCTCCCTGTACCCGGCATAATATAAATTGGTCAAGAAATGTTGCCACTGTAAATAGGGTATCCACAATGTGTGAGAAAATATGATTGTTTGGGGATAGGTCCTCAAATGTTTTCAGGTCATATTTATTCAGGGTACGCTGTATTGTTGCTTCTTGAGTAATGGGGATCCAAAGATTCCCAGCCAAGGGGAGGGACAAGGAGTATAATAGTGGTGCCCCGGTTGCCCGGGTCAGTTGTTCCCATGCCAAACTGGTTGTAGATAGCGTTTGTAGGTCCTGCGGATCTCGGGCCAACCCTACCGGCAAAAGGGCCAACAGGGGAGTAGGGTGAGCTAGATCCGCTTCTGGCCTGACATAGGGAATCCGGGAATCAGCGTGGAACCAGTTGCGTGAAAAGCTGCATTGTGCGATTAAATAATAAATACGGAAGTTCGGGACCCCCCATACCAGCCGCAATAGCTGGGAGCAAAGGGTTGCAAAGAAATTCTTGTATAAAGGTATTGGAATGTTCTGGAAGAAATATAAGGACTGTGGGAGAGTGACCATTTTAATTTACGCATTTCTACCAGCCATCGACAAGGGTAGCTTCAACCAGCGCTCAATGTTATCATTTAATTTCTCCATGGCCAGGACTTAGTTAAGCTGGAGGATCTGCGACTGGTCCCTGTGAATATGGATGCCCCAGTACTTAACTGAATCGTGGAAAGTCAGTGTTTTGGTTGCAGCAGGCAGCAGGCAGAGGGAAAACCTCAGACTTACCCCAATTTATGTGTAGCCCGACAGGGCATTATAACAAGTGACTTCTCGGAGAATCGGTCCTAGGTTCTCGTCTGGGTTCCTCACATCGAGGATGATGTCATCGACGTTGAGCGTGAGCAATAAGGGCCCTGTTTAAAATTGTATACCCCAGTGAGAGTGATTATCTAAGAGGTGACGCACAAGTGAATCCATCGGAGGCGGGAAGATGGGGCACCCCTGCCTGGTTCCTCTTGACAGCGTGGAAGTGGCTGATAGTGATCCATTCACCCGTATTCTGGCAGATGGGCGGGTATACAATAACGCGATAACTGATATGAATCCAGGTGGTATAATTAATCTCACCAGTGTGGCATGAAGGAAGGGCCACTCCAGTGAGTCGAAGGCTTTTTTGGGATCCAATAGGACCGCCGCCGCTGGGAGAGAGGGGTTGATTCTGTGAAGAGTAGCAAACAGGGTTCGCAGGTTCAATACCGTAGACCTATGGGGAATGAAACCCGCTTGGGCGGGAGCTATCATCTGGTCAATTATCAAGGATAACCTATTAGCCAGCATTTTCGATAAGATGTTATAGTCAAAATTCAGCAGTGAGAGGGGCCTGTAGCATCCGCACTGCTGTGTGTCCTTGCTGGATTTGGAAGGAGCGCGATAACCGCCTCCTGTAATGTCGCTGGAAGTTCACCAATCTCTATAGCTTCCTGATACATGTCAATGAGAAGTGGGGCCAGAGTTTTTACTTAAATCTTATAAAAACAGCCCGGGAACCCATCAAGGCCTGGTACCTTCGAGTCACCCATGTCTTCTATTGCTTGGAAATCCATGTGCATATCCTCTAACCAGACCATGGCCACCTCATCTAAGTAGGCATTACTGGCTGCAGGGCCAGGGTTGACCTTGGTCTTGTAAAGGTCCCGGTAATATGATAGAATCCTGTTATTGATACTCTCACAGTCTGTTATCTGCTCACCCTTCATACCCAGTAAGCTTGTAATATACGTAGGCCCCCGGTTATGGTGTATAAAATTTGCTAAAGTGTGCCCGGGCCACTCACCCTCCCCCTAGCATCTGGCAGTAGCGTATTTCCCTAAAAACTGAGCCTCCTGTTCTGCTGCCTTTTGAAACTCAGTTAATAATGCCGCTCTCTGCATAAGGCCGGTATTCGTTCGGGACGTCTCGTGTTTCGCGTCTATTGTCGCCAATTTGGCCTCAATCCCAGCCAGAGTGTGACTCAAATCCTTTCATATTCCGACGCTCTCTGAAATACAGATCCCTCTAATATAGGCTTTGAATGCCTCCCATAGCGTGGCTTTGGAGGACTGTACTGTATGTAAAATAATTTCAAAGTATTCCTCCACTGCTGTGTGTAATTCCTTCTCGAAGACTGCGTCTCGGGAGGCCATCTCTGGAAATCTTCACTGTCCCACCCTGTCCCCAGCCCCCGGGACCCGTAGCCGGAGCAATACTGGGGCATAGTCGGAGAGAGTATGCGTAAGGTGGGTGATTGAGCTCAACCAAACTGTAACATTCGGGGTAAGAAACCAGCAATCCTGGCGTGTCCATGTGTTATGCGGGGCCGAGAAAAGTGTGTTAGCAGGATTTTTTTTAGATTCGCATGGCACCACGCATTGGCTAGTTGAAAAGTTTCTATTAGTGTGGTTAGAGTTTTCCTGGCCAAGGGTTTTGTGTCAGGTGTAGTGGCAGTACTGTCTAACCTAGGGTTCAGTAGAATGTTGAAGTCCCCCCCCATACAGATATGGTCCACCCCTATGTTGTCTATGTGGGAGTGAAGCTCCACAAAGAAATCTGGGTTGCCTGTACTGGGGGCATAGATGTTGACAAGGAGGATTGTGTGACCACGGAGCCTGCCCTTCACCAATAAGTACCTGCCTGCCAGATCCAAATGTACTGCAACCGTCTTAAATGGCAGTGGTTTGTGTATACGTATTGAAACTTCTCTCGCATAGGTACTATAATCCACAAAATGTCGGTTGGGACCCCAGCTGGTGGCACATCCCAGGGAAGTGTGCGTGGGTAAATGCGTCTCCTGGAGAAATGCTATATACCCCTGGTGATGTTGCAAATAATGCAGTACTTGCTTGCATTTATGCGTGTTATTGAGCCCTCGAACATTTCAGGACATCAGGATAATATTCTCATGGAGGCTAGTTTTATGTGTCATTATAAAAATTCCTGACTATTCTGCTTTGTGGACCAAATGAAAAACTGTGAGTCTTAGCTACTAAACTGTGAAAGGAAAAAAGGGTTATCAACCGAAGTGTCCCCCACCCATCCCCTTATCCCGAGCATAGGGGAAATCCCAAATCCCAAATAGAAACATAAACAATCGTTACAATTTTCAAAACAAATAAACCACAGAAAGATGCCAAAGCATTTGGGGGCGGCAACGCTACATCTAATCCCCGGATATTTAAGGTGTGTAATATAAACAAATCAGATTGAACATAATCCTAACGAGCCAAGTGTTAGCTTTTAAGAAGCGGTTCAACAACATGTTCAGGACCTATCAACTTGTGACAATGCGGCGAGCTTGTCAAACAGCGAAGAACAGATCAGCACTGGTGCCAGAGTCCGGCAAACGAGGAGATCGGTCTGGTGTTGACAATATTTGTAACTGACCAGTGTTCGCACTATGGTTAAGAAACTCCTGCACATCCGCTGGTGTGTCGAAGATCTGGGACCTACCATCAACACCTACTTTCAAAAGGGCTGGATATAGCATCCTCTATTTTAGACCAGCTTTACGCAGCGTGTCTTTGATCTTTACTAATTTCCGACCGGCCTCTTGTACCATAGCTGTAAAGTCAGGACATATAGTGAGATGGAGGAACCTTGCCAATCCAGAGAGCCACATTGCTGGGCCATCCGTAGGGTGATGTGCCTATCTTTAAAGTTCAGAAGTCATGCCATGATTGGGTTGGGGGGATATCCTGTTTGGGACGGGGTCCAAGGGTCCAGCGCTCCCTCTCGACAACAAAAGTGGGAGTGAATGAGTCCCGACCAAATAATCGATCAAGAGGCCCTCTACGAACCCATCAAGCTGCCCTGTGTTCGTTGGCTCTGGAACACCCATAATGCGTATGTTATTGCACCTCCCTGTTGCCTCCAAATCCTCATTCTTTATAGTGATGGTTTTGAGTACTTGTTCTATTCTTTCCAGTCATTTGGTTGCTTGCGCCGAGCTGTCCTTTAAATCTGAAATTCGCCCCAAAACCGTTTCCAGCCTCTTGTCGTGTTGGTCTATTCTGGCCCCCATCACATCCAGTCTTCTATCTAGTGTGTCAAATCGCGTATCCAGTGCTTTAAATACGGCCCTGAGTTCTGCCATGAGCGCCTCATTACCTAGCATGGGGAGCTGGGGTGGGACAGCAACAGCTTCACCCCCCACCATGGTGCTGCTTGTGGGGTCCGTCCCACCAATTGCTTTCTCAAAAGGCAACTTCCTCTGCTTAGGATCCCCTTTACCCATGTCCGGAGAGATGGCAGAGTGGACCCAGACCTGTGCCAAGGTTTTGCTCAACGCCTGCAGTGTCTAACCGGCCTTTGATTAGCAGGGGGGGTCGATCACCCGTTTCTCTGCCTATATGAGGGCTTCAACCAGCGAGGGTGCGCTGCATACGCCGGAGGTGTGTTTCATTAGGTGCTACAGTTGTACTCTTGGCCTGCATATACTCCTGCAGTCCCGTCGCCACACCCGCCAAATAAGCACGCGGTTCAAAGCAGGCCTCACCGTATGTCCAGTGGCTGCTGCTAGGGCCCAATGAGGAGGAAGCTAGGGGTGGGTGGAATAGACGCACTACGCAAAGCTCTGCGAAACGGTATAAAATCTCCTAGAGCATGCAGAAATTCCGCAAACACGCGGAATTGCTTGTTCGCGAAGCTTTTTTCCGGTTCGTGAGCACTGTTTACGTGCTCGGGGGAAAATATCTCACGAACACGCAATTTGAGAACGCGAACAAGAAAAAAAATTCCATGAAGCCGCGGAATGCAGTATTTTGGGGAATTCCGCGTTCACAGCGAAATGCAAAATTACCCAAATCTCGCAAATTCCGCGAGCGGAATGGAATTTACCACCCAGGCCTAGAAAAAGCACTGCAACGATCTGGCCTGGTAGCCGGTCCCCAGGCCCTACTGTTGACCCTGTCTCCATGGGGCCTCTGGGGGTATCGGGCAGGCCTACCTGTGGGCAATGCGGCCCCTATCTGGGCTCCCATCCGTTTGTCTGACCTCCTGGAGGTGGGCTCCCTCATGTTGCCACATGCGATGTCGTGATGATTTGATCTCTGTCCTCAGGCTCATCAATTTTCACCACAGAGCATGGCGAGTTCCATGCTCCAAAGGCAATCGGGCACCACTCGAGCCCCCGACTCTCTCTCGTGCTCCGGCCCTGTGCGCACTGTGATGTTGTAGCGACCCCTGGGTTCAGGAACTTGAATTTGAGGGGTCACTGGGCTCCAGGGTGTAAAAAGAGCCACAGCCCCATCAGAGGTCAAGATTTGGCTAGCCAAACCCCCACTTATGATTGGCTATTTGATATGGCCAGCTGGTGGTCCATCATGGAGAGTATTGACACTGGGATTGTGAAGAGCGGTTTATGACTCGGAGAGAGCTCCTTTGTCTAACCATGGGGGTTGTCTCCCAGAGATAATTGAGAAAAGGCCAGAATTGAACCTGTGTGTAAGCTTTATAGATGGGACTCAAATGAGGTCTTGCTGGTTGAGGGCAATGTGAAGAGGAGTCCTTCATAGTCGAGACAAGCATCTGTAACTGTGGATGTTTTGCTTGGACTTGGGACTAGAAATCCTCAGGGAAGCCCTACTAGGAATACTGCCAGCTGGCTGTGAGGTGGTAATTGAGGTTTGATCCAGGGTGGGACCAAGAATGCCCTGTGTCTACTCCTCTTCTACAGCAGTGATGGCTGCAGAGATGTGCTCTTGGGATTGCCTAATGCCGTCCACTTGCCAATGGTGTATTTTCACTGTTAGGTTCTTGTTCCACAGGACCTGCAATCGCCAATGATGTCCTGTGAGATGTTAATCACAATGTGGGCATCAGAAGCTGTTGTGCCACTCTAGCTTATAAGAGGGACATATACAGTTTATTCTCAGAAAATTGGTTATTTTAGAGGTTTAGCGTAATGGACATTCGTGTTGTGTTCATTATCTCTGAAGGAAGGGGAAGGACATAAAAGTTTGATAGTTTTGGTGGAAATGCATTATAATAAATGTAATTTAAATTAGTATATTTTTACATTATTTACATTTGTGTAATTAAATGTAATTTGTAATATGTAATTTAATGACAAAATAAGTTAAAGTTTTGTAAATGTAATTTCGGGGTACATTTTTAACAGTTTTTTAAGTATGCATAATTTTTTTTAAATGAGTGGTATTTCGTCGTGGGAACTTGGTGGATATTAATTTAGTATTTTGATGACAAATACTTAGAAATAAAGTTTTAGCAATGTTTTTCTCCAGTACTTTATATATTAATATATTTAAAGCATCAATATAAATAAAAAGGTTTCAGTTTCAGTCTTTGAGTTAAATCCTAAATTGCATCCATTATATTTGTGCAAATGTATATACTTGAAAAGAGCAAAGACATTACAGTCAGGAAATAGCATTAAAAACAATAGAAATTCACTGAAAAAAACAAGAATTACAAGGAATTTATAGTTAGGAAATAGATTTTAAAAAACCTTAAATTACTGAAAAAAGCCAAGCTTACATGGACATTATAATTAGGTTCTGATTTTATATTCACAAAACAAACAAATTCAGCAGTTATAGTTATGGTTATTGTTGGAAAGTGGATTATTAGTAGTGATAAATAGGAATTCACCTCTAGTAATAAAGCTACAAACACAATAAAAAAGTTCAGTTAGGGTCTCAATAAATTAATCCCTTGCTCAACCCTTGGTAGCTGGCGACGAGCAGGCATGCTTAACTTAGGAGATAGGCGTGTTAAGCATTTAAAAACACCAATACATTAAATAGGTTAAACACAACACAATAAAAATCCAACTTCAATTTATTAAAAAGATTATATATTTATGAAGAAATAGATGCTGAAGTTACAAGAATTCAATGTAGAGAACCGGAGATATGAATTTTTAAAGAATAAGCACTTTTAGGGCCACATGTATCAAAAGTTTGTGCTTTCGCATATGGGCTGATTCCACAGAATCGGCCCATTTGCGAATGCAAAAAATGCTTTTGAGATGTATGAAACCCTATTTTGTGATTAGATAACCTGTTACCGAATCGCAAAATGGGTTTGCAATTCGATATTTGGACGGGCGTGTTCAGGACGTCCCTTCCAAATAGCTAATCCTAATGGTATGTATGAATGTTTTGTGACCGTCAATGCGGTCGCAAAACATTCGCATTTTACCAACTACTTCAATTAGTTGGTTATCCAATTGCAAATGGGAAGGGGTCCTCAAGGGACCCCTTCCTCTTTGTGAATGGCAGAGAAAATATTTTTTCCGAGCAGGCAGTGGTCCTTAAAAAAGTAAAAGAACACTTTTCATTTTTATTTTTTTAATACAACCTGTTTTCCTTTAAGGAAAACGGGCAGCATTTAACAATAAATATTTGCTTTATTTAAAAGCAATCATCGACATGGTGTTCTGCTGACCCCAGCAGGCCACCATCACAGTGATTTTATCGAATCCTAAGGGGGTTGCAAATAGTGACCTATGTCATTAATATTCATGAGGTAGGTCATTTGCGACCTCCTAGGAATCGCAGAAAGTTTTCAACACACTTTCATACATGCCATTTTGTGATTTCCTAATTGCAAATTGCAAGGATTCGCAAAACGGTTACATGATACATCTGGACCTTAGTGCTTAAAAACCTATAGCGCCACATTGGGGCATCTGGTCGCGCTTGACCAAGGCAAAATCAAAGTTTGAGGTTCACTGCGCAGCACCAGTTACTGTAGCATCTCAGGAACTGTGTGACTCCTTGGCCTCTGCATTTGAGGAAAAAATTAAGTTAATTTTGAGTGGCCTCTCGACCTCGGGCCACGTGCATTCGGGAAAGTTTTCTCCATTGGAATCTCTCCATTCCCCAAGTGATGAGGAGGTTAAAGGGGAGCAACAGCAACTATCTTGCTTTCCTACCCCTTCCTTGGAGGAATTTTATACACTAGCTAATGGTGTGTCCTCAGGCTCCCCACTTGACCCTTTGCCACACAAGATATGGAAGGCTCTCCAGACAGAACTGCTACCCCCGCTACATACCATCTGCTGCCAGTCATTGGCTACAGCTTCGGTCCCTGACAGTTGGAAGTTGGCTATAGTGACACCTTTGTTAAAAAAGCCTTCTTTGCACCCATTATGTCCAGCTAGCTATAGGCCCATCTCGTTGCTACCATTTCCTATAAAAATCTTGGAGAGGCTGGTCA
Organism: Triturus cristatus; assembly: GCF_964204655.1. Classification (NCBI taxonomy): domain Eukaryota; kingdom Metazoa; phylum Chordata; class Amphibia; order Caudata; family Salamandridae; genus Triturus; species Triturus cristatus. Next base: position 1,175,914,904 of record NC_140589.1, on the reverse strand, counting down.
CAAGAACTCTATCTAACTTCCTGGAATCCAATTCATGTCTGGACGCAGTCCAATTTGGATTTAGACCAGCGCATGGGACAGAGACTGCCTTGATCACCGTGTTGGATGATCTGCGAACGCGTGTCGACATAGGTAAGGCAGCATTTTTAGTGTTGCTGGACATGTCGGCCGCGTTCGACACGGTGGATCATGCTGTCCTTTTGGACCGCCTTCAGAGAGCGGGTTTGGCGTTGGGCTGGCTAAAATCCTATCTTGATAATAGGCAACAAGCGGTTGCATTACCACCTTTTCGTTCAGCTATACGTCAGGTGAAGCAGGGTGTACCACAGGGATCCGCGATCAGCCCGATCCTTTTTATTCTTTACCTTCGACCCCTAATCAGTTTGATAAAATCATTCGGCATCTCAGTTATCAACTACGCCGATGACACGCAACTGATTTTTTCTTTTGAGGGTAAGGAGGCGGTCTCGAGGGACACTTTTCATCAGTGTATGTCGGAAACTGCAGAATGGCTTCGGTTTAACTCGCTCCAATTTAATGGGGCAAAAACCGAGGTGCTTCACTGCTCCTTGGACCGGCCCTCTCGCCCGTTGCCAGGGGATTTCTGGCCGGCTTCTATTTTGGGCACTGTGACAGCTGCTGAGTCGGCTCGCAATTTGGGGGTCATGTTTGAATCTAGTCTGCAGCTTGACACTTCTGTAAATAAGACCACAGCAACTTGTATGGGCTTACTTCGAGCCCTACGCAAATCCTGCCATTGCTCCCTCGTGGAGCTCGAGCAGAGGTGGTGCGTAGTACGATACTCAGTAGACTAGACTACTGTAACGCACTGCTTCTGGCGGCTCCCAAGTTTTTGGTGGCTAGGCTGCAGAGGGTTCAAAACATGGCAGCCAAACTGGCCCTAGCCCGACCACGCTCCGCGTCATCCTCAGCAGCATTATCCGACCTTCATTGGCTGCCTGTCCAGCAGCGTATTCTTTTTAAGGCAGCATGCATTGTTTTCAGGGCATTGCATGGAATGGGACCTCTGCCACTTCAAAACCTTTTTTCTTGGTATCAGGCTGCTAGACCCCTAAGATCCTCCTCGGCGTTCCTGATAAATGTTCCTAAATTTGTCAGAGTGAGGATGGGCGGCCGCGCTTTTGGCTTTGCAGCAGCTAAGTGGTGGAATACCCTTCCGCTGTCGCTAAGGAGCAAGCAAGATCTAAATTCCTTTAAAAAAGAGTTGAAGACCTTTCTCTTTCCTAGAGCAATGTAGTGTATTAGATCTGATGAACCATTGAAGGTCAAGCGCCAGGATACCCTTGGGGTGGCAGTTCGCGCTCAATAAGAATATAATACATACTGCGACGGAGCCCTGGTCAGATACACTAGGCCTCAGTCAAAATGTTACCTTCACACTTAGAGTCGTTTTTCTGGAGCTTTTTCTCTTGACGTCAAGCAAGGCACTTTGGCAGACCAGATTCGGTGCAGGTTCGCCGGCGTAGGGTTCTGCGAGGCCCCAGTCAAATCCAGGAAGTCTGGAGCTCCAGAGTGCTAAAGTGCAAAGGTGCCAGCATTGCAGGGTGTCCCTTCCTGCACATAAACAATCACTAATGATGATATGTAACAACTATGTGTGCTGCAGAAATCAAGAAATATAGAAGTTGCAAATCGTCATTATCTAATGATTGTTTATGTGCAGGGAGGGACACCTACCTACACACGAACAATCACTAATGGTGATTTGCTCTTTCCATGTGTGCTGCACAAAGCAGCACACATAGAAACAGCAAAAAGTAGGAGACATTGATTATTTCTTTTGTTGCGTCAGTTTAAGGCCAGGTTTTCCCTGGTCTTATTTTTGGCACTGCCCCATATTTACACCAGCCTTGTAAATAGGGGGCAGCGTAAAAAAGCAATGGGTGTTGTGGTGGAACGCCCACTGCAACACCCATTGCCCGTCACTTTCACAATAAGTAATGCGTAAATAGGGGCATTATTTACAAGGCAGTGACAAGCGAAAAATTAAGTTCTAGTGGCGAGAAACCGTAAAAATCTGCCTCATTGTTTATTTTTATTTTTTTGTGCCACAATTGTTTTAGCTGATTTTCCAGTGTTTTAAGGGAACGAATAGATGTTATATAGATCCTACTACTTGGATTGCTTTTTTTTTAGATACGTATGGAGTGCCTTTTTAATGGTGTCTTTAATTTTTAATATGTACAATGGTTTATGCTAAAGGTAGTGTTATTGAAATGTTTGTGTAATGTATGTTTTATATGATACTTATAATATTTTGAACTAATGAGTTTAGTAAACACAATATTATAAAATTGTTGGGTATGTTTCATTAATTATGTTGTTTCTGAGATATCTTAGAAATATGTATTTAATTTTTCATGTAGAGTGTTTTATTTTTTATTGTATTAGCACAAACTTTTTAGATTTCCTGTTTTGTGCTACGTTGTAGTACATGTGTTGTTTTTTGCATTGTGGGTCATTTAGCTTTGGTTAAAAAAATGAATTGTCCAAGCATGAAATGAAAAAAACATGTACTAGATACGATGTTTAGAATCGTTGTTTTTATTTAAACTTCTATGTGTAGGAATACTGTTTTGTTTTGGGATGATTTGGTAGTGACATGTCGATTTTTTAAGTTTAGAGCTGAACTTTGTTGGATAAACTTTTGTTCAAATATTTTTGTTTTGAGACTTTGGGTTTTAGATTTTTTGCAAAGGCAGGTTTGTGTCTAACGATTGGCAGCTTTGTTCTTTTTATAGTATTTAATTGGTAAAGGGTTGGCTAGCATCTTCCAACAGTACCGTCAAACGATGAGTGGCACTCTCCAGTTTTGTTTTTTGTTTTGACTTCTTGACTAAATGTACTTTGAAAGACCTTGCACCATGGAAACAGCTTGGATGAATGAGAATACATTTTCTATGACTTAATTGTCTTTCTCGTCCAAGTCGGTAAAATATTCCATAAAATATTCTGACATGCAGGCTGAAACGTACTCTCAATACAGCCAGCAGACTGTAAAATTTATTAGAGAGAGACGAGCATTTTTTTTCTCTTCCGCCCCTCATTTCATCCCCTGCGCCTCCCACCCTCCCCTCCCACATACTTTTTATCAGTACATAATTCCGGTGGTGCATAGGTCTCCAACATGCTTACATAATACAATATGGACATTTAAAGTGCCAAGTGCAAAAGCGCGCAGAGCTATACACCTGTACTTTATATTTCAGATGTTGTCACATAGCAGAAAAGGTATTTAAAGTGACGGCTTAGACAAATCCATAAAGGTGCTAAGTGTATTTTTTTTGTCAACTGTCAGTTAACACCTCAGTGTACTACTTCAGCTTCTTCAGCTACTTCATCTTCCCACAGTGCTCTAATAAAACCTATAGCACCAATCTTTATATTTATCACAAAAGTGTGTCTTGCCTGAAGCCATCTTGATGGAATCGAAGCTGTAAAACCGAGGCCATTTCCTTCAGAAATTAACTATGTGAGGGGGTATCGCTCTTAAATGACGACAAGCAGGTGGAAGGGGCAGTAGCAGCACTATGGACCACGTGGACAGGAGGCAGGGCACAGGGGCGCAAACACACAGAATGAAGGGCATGGGGGATAGGGCAGAGAGCAGACTGGCAGGGCAGGGTGGGTGGGAGGGGTTGGAGGCAGGAGCGGCATGCTTACCACAGAGGGTAGGCCGGCAATGGCATGGGCAGCAAGCTGAACACAAAGGTCAAGAAAGAGTTGGGAGAGGAATGGGCAGCAAGCTGACCATACAGGGCAGGTGGGAATGGGCAGAGGCAGCACAACGGCCCATGGAGGAAGGGCGAGAATGGTCAGTGGCTCTCACATGGGGAAGTTAGGGAAGTGGTGGCAGTTGCAGCAAGTTGACCACAGATGGGTAGGGCAGCAAGCTGAGCAGAGTGATCATGTGAGGGTGGACAGGGGCATCTAGATGGAGAATGAAGGGCTCGAGTGGGGGGGAGGCTAGGCCAGCAAGCTGACTATTCATGGCAGGCTGGCATAGGCAGAGATAGCAACCTTACCACGGAGGTCAGGAGGTAAGCACAGGGACACCCAGGCAAAAGGACGGACAAGGGCAGGTGCAGCAAGAAGACTATGGAGGGCTGGCTAATCTGGGTTTGTCTCAATATGATAAAAGAAAACAAGCAGTTCACTGACAAATACAAACATTCAAGAGATGTAATAGTTAGGTATGGTAATATGATCTTCTCTTTCATTAAAACAGAAAAAAGGTCAAAATGACATTATAGTTAGGTATTGGAAAGGGTTAAAAATGAATGCTTAAAAAACAGACATAAAACTGAAATTTTCTAGTGATGGTTGAGTGAACTAACTACAACTTGCAGCCGCCATGCACTGCTTATGACCTCACATATTGCATCATTTATGACATATATCTGTGATTCATTATTTTAGATTTAGAGTAAAGTCATTGCCTCCAACACCCTGCCAAGACTAATGTCCACCATATTTAAAGATCTCCCTTAGTCGTGTGGCAATCTCAATTACATCAGAGGAGCTGCCAACAGAGAGGCTTATCTGAAGGCACAGAAAACTTGCTGAGCGGTTGCCATTTTTCATGCAGTCGCTCAGGAAACTATTTTGGTTTTCAAAAGCAAACTTAGAAAATGAGAGTTTGTTTTTGAAAAACAAAATGGCCCTGGCACGCTGGGAGATTTTTCCTATGATCAAGGTATCATTTTACATTTTCCTGGGACCATCAGGCTTTCTCTGATATTCCTGAAAAGAAATAAATACATCAGACCATCAGCTCTAAATAGGAAGGCACGTCTGATATACTTACACCAATGTACCCACCTCCATTGGGCCCTCGGTGTATGGTTTTCACAGGTGGAGACAGCGGGTACACAGCCATTGGCAACATGACTCTGAATAGAGCAAGGGAGCTTTTAGATTGGTGGACAATGTGCTCTGCCATGTTTGCGACAGAGTACCCTGTTCACTAATGTCTAAAGCAGCATTTATTAATAATAATTACCAAAAATAAAATTATTCACTTTAATAAAATACATGCCTTTTAACAAAATATAAAACGCATTCAATATCAAGAAAAATATTAGCAAGGTGGGTGATTTCCCAAAACTATTGTTTGCTAAATTATTATTTATAATTTAAACTAATATATTACATTCATTTAAATATTTTCTACACATTTATTTAATGAGTTAATAAGCTGCACTATTTTATTTGACCTGTTCCAGGCCAATAATACATATTTTAAATCAATTTACATTAGTTTATGCATTTATTTTTTAAAATATTTTGTTTCAGGAATAATACATTTTAATATGTGTCGTTGTACTTCCCCTTGGTGCTTTCAACTGCTACACAGAGGCCAAAGAGTGATGGAGGAATCATACATAACAAAACAAACATTACACTTATCCTCATCACTCTCTTTGCCTTCCTTCCCTCCCCTCTTGGAACCGTGCTCCTTACTTTTCATCAGTGGCTCACTGGGAGTATAGCCAGAGCAGCCTGGAGTCCCATTGTGAGTAGCAATAGTGGTTGACAAGTTCTGAGACCTGCCATTGTAATATCAGTGATTTTCTGGAGTCAAAATCCAGTCGTTCATTCTAATGGAGCTCTATCGAAGTCATTAGTTACAAATTAATAACTTAGGGGCATATTATCAAGCCAGGCGATAAAATTAACGCCGCTATAGCGGTAGAAAACTGCCGCTAAAATGGCGATAATGGGCTTGATAATATGCTCTATGGAATTCCAATTGAATTCCATGTTAAATGTCCTTCACATCCAACATGGGCTTCAATTGGAATTCCATAGAGCATATTATCAAGCCCATTATCGCCGTTTTAGCGATAATTTTATCGCCTGGATTGATAATATGCCCCTTATTACCACAAAAACACTGAAAACTATGGGGCAGATTTACAAGCCCCTTGCGCCACTTTTGCGTCACTTTTCCCATGTTAAAAGTGACGCAAAAGTGGCGCAAGGGGCTTGTAAATCTGCCCCTATGTGCCTATCAAAGTTGGAATACCCATATTGCATGAATGCAGTAGACTTCAGCGTGATTTTACTCTCGCTCAAATGCTTTGTATGGATTTCCTCTGGGAATCTGTGTTGAATACTTCCATCCCACTGTTCCCCGTCACAAGGACTAATGCAAAAACTATTCGTATCAGAACGAGACAGCGACATGACAGGAAACAACCTGCGTGATAACCAGGACGCCACGGCGCTGACAGCCATCAGCGGCAGGTGGGCTGTGTGGGCTCCAGATAAATCATGTCCTTGCGAGCAGAGATAAGAAACACTGGAACCGAGGTGGGCTTTTTTCATGTAGTTATTTTTATAGAACTCAAGCTAAGAGGAGAAAAGCAGAATGAAAATATGGTGCAGAAAGAAGCACCTGGGAGCAGAGGGCTATTAGCAATGACAAGCCTGAACAGCTAAAAGCACAAATGAAATGCGGCGGGGAAAGAACATATTTCGACGTTGTTTCTTTCGCCCTGTCCTCCCCATAATATCTATCTTCATTTTAGCAACTCCATCTTAAAAGGGTGAGTAAAAGGATTTTCCTAACCAGAAATATAAAAGTTAGCAGAAGGGCAACATAATAATTAACTATTAACGTTGCGTCACGCGATTTCCGATACAGAGACATGTACACCATTAAAAACATATAGGACCAGATTTCAAATGTCTTTACTTAGGTGTTACTTTTGTGATGCAGACTTGGCACTAAGGGGCTTGTTTATGAGAGGCTTGCGCAGCACAAGTGTCCCATTTTTCGACACTACGGGGGCGAAACTTCTCAATCATATTTATGATGTGACGCAAAGCCACTTTACGTGGCTTTCTGTGGCCTCATAGATATGGAGTTAAGAGAAAGCAGCGCAAGTCGCTGCCGTGCCTTACTCTGCGTCAAGGAGGCATTCCATGGGTATTGCTGTGGATTTGGGCATTGCAATGGGTTTTCCCATGCACCACCCATAGATTTTGACGCTGGCCCAGCTTTATTAATCACGTAAACCTGGGGCAGAGCCAAAACCTTACACTTCTCCAGAGCAGGCGTAAGGAAGATAAATATCCTTAATTCTCCTAGTTATTTCCTCTTTCCATATATGCTACATTCTGCCGCACACATGGAAAGAGGAAAACGCCTCTCGGGATTGTCTTGTGCAGGAAGGTGCCCCTGGGGGACTCTGCACTATGAGTATATTACCTACAGCAACCTATTGTGCCCTGTGAAACATACACAAATTGACTCAGAAATCAGTTTGAGAGGTTGGGGCTCTCCTGCGTGGAGCCTGTTCTCTGCCCCGGCCTGGCTGACCCATATCACAAGATCCTGTATCCTGAGAGGTGAAGTTGTACAATGGCGCTGGATGAATTCTGCTGTCCCTGGGCCTCACCTGGAGCTGGGGTGTGATGGCAGAGCTGTGTCACTACCCTCAGCATTTGTCCCACCTGGTACATGATTGGCACTGGAACTGAACTCTGGTTTCCGGTGAGGTGAGCCTGGAGTGGGAGAAGCTGTGATCAGACAGAATATTTCAAAGCTCTCCTGCATGTCTGGGTGGTTTGTGCCATGATGTGATCCTCCTTGGTGTGTGGAGTGCAGGATAATACCTGAGTGGTATGTATTGGGGATCGGGACTCCTCAGTGGTCCTAATAATGGGTGCAGGTTTCCCGAGGTTCTCTACGGGGGACCACGGTTGCTAAGGCGCATATCTCAATGGACTGTTCTTGGGGAGGCCCCACTCTGAAATCTCAATCCTGTGGATGTGTGTTTCTTGGGTCTACGTGGGAGATTATGACACCTGGTCTGAACTCATTCTGCACCACCTGTTTGCTGGTGATAGGTAGCCTGCACACACAGGAGAGGTGGGGGGCTTCCTGTTTGAACAATAATGGGCCAAGAAAAACATCCAAGGGCTCAGTCCACTAATACCATTATGCAGTACACTGCTCCCCGCCAGCTGTCCCAGCTGCTTGTCCGATGAGGGCAGACTTGGCTACCATTTCCCCAGAGCGTGGCAGGTATTTATGGATCTCGTGTAGCACTGCAGCAGAAGATTGAGAGTGTGTCCTTTTATGTTAATTTGCTTCAAGCAGGATTACAGAAAGTGGCTGAGAAAGTGACAAATGCAGAGGGCAATTATCAAAACTCTTCAGGGTGAGGTTTCAACCCTTAAGCAGCAAATGGACAAAATGACTACGGTTACCAGGTATCTACAGGCCAAAGGGACAATGCTGAGGACCGCTCCTGTCACAGTAACATTCGTTTGTTGGGTTTCCGGTGTGGATGGAGGGTGCCTCACCTGAAAGCTTTCTGGAGCAATGGGTGCAAGTCCACAGGGACTTTTCTAAAATGTTTGTGGTCGGAGAGGGCACACAGTGCATTGGTACTGCCTCCGAGACCACACTCCCTGGGACTTTCCAGCCAAAATCGTGAATTACAGAGACAGGGATTGTATTCTCAGGAATGCTAGAGAACAGGAAATGCCAAAATATGATAACCATGCTATTTCAATATAACTGGACTATACTAGGAGGGTCCAAGAACAGTGTAAATCATTCTTGGAAGTGAAGCAGGAGTTACAAGTTATGAACCTAAAGTATATGTTACTTTATCCTTCCAAATTCAAGGTCCTCTCTAATGGGAGGCTGCACATTTTTGGGCATCTGAAGGAGGTTTGGGACTGGTTGCAGGTGTGCAAGATGGTTCCAGCTCAGGGTCTGGGAGCCCGGGGCTGCTCCGGGGTGCCACTGGGCTGTGGTGCCTGAATCAGTCTTGTCTGAAGTGATCAGCCTGGTGGGAGTGGCTCAGTCTCACAAAGGGTACAATACAGGATGGGGGAGCCATGCAGGTGTCTGAGACAGGAGCCTCGCAGTTAACTGATTGGGTGTGACTGTGTATACTTTAGATACCCTTGTGCCGGACAATTAATTTACCCATGTCCACCTGGTGCTGGAGACTAATCTCACATAAGAGTAATGCTCCCATATGTAGTGCTTTATTAAGGACTTCACTCTATGACTGACAGGGCCGCGTGTGGAGTGGTTGTATAGCAGCATCTCAGTTACAAGGTTGTCAACTTGTTGCAGTGCCTGGTAAAGGCACAATCGGTTCCTTTTTTATGATAATCTTTTGCAGGAATGAAAAAGGTCCTGGTTGTTTGTTGTGCTTTGCCCAGATAAGTGATTGTTGATGGATTAATTCTGCCTACTTGTAATGAGTATGTATTTTTTAGTGGTTCATAGACTAGATGGTACCAGAGTGGTGACAAAGTGTTGGGGTTCCTGTCCCTGTTGGATTGGTCAAGGATAATGTGTTTTCCTGGCACAAGTTATGGTGGACTTACATAGGATGATGGTTACACTATGTCTGTCCGGGGATGGGGATAAATGTTCCATTGCTTTTGAGTTGTTTATTCAGTTTCTTATCACAGCATTGTCTCCAAATGCAGTGCAAGTTAGCTCACCATGCATTGATGTTTTGCACTCATGTGTGGTATCTTCAAGATATTTAACTGGAATTTCCAGGGGTTGGGTATATATATCAAATGTTATTGGGCATGATTAACAAAGGGCCTTTGCAGTCGTGGCAGAGGCCCTGCAGCTCTGAAGGAGTCTCTGCACTCAAAGCGGAATCTCTGCAATGAGAATTCTCACAGCAGAGATTCGGCCCTAAGTGCTAAGACACCACAACAAATGTGGGGCCTCTGCCACGAGTGTGGAGGCCCTGTGTGAATCAGGCACACTGGGTGTTATCCTTCTTGAAACGTCACAAAGTGAATATTGCCTGTCTCCGGGAGACACATTTCAATGACACGGAGGTTGAAAAGGTAATAAAGAAATGGAAAGGACAGGTATATCACACCTCCTATTTGACCTATGCTAGGGGGGTGTTAGTATGGTATCTCAGGGGACTCCCTTCACTCCCACCTATGTGGGAACGGACATGAAGGGAAGGTATGTCATCTTACAGGATCAACTGGATGGGTAGGCAATAATTTTTGTTAATTTACATGTCCCCAATGTGGAAAAGCCCCCAAATCTTCTTCAAGATTCAGGAAGTGCTTGGTTTGGACCTCAATGGTCTGCTTCTGTGGGTAGGAGACTACAATTGTGTATTAGACAGGGAGGCAGATAGATTGTCTCCAAAGCTTGACATAAAGCTGTGGAGATGACCGTGGCACTTCGAGAGGTGATGGGCTATCTGGGGCTCTTGGACACCTGGATGGTTTTTTAGAACATCAGACAGAGGGCCTGATTTAGATCATGGCAGACTTGCTCCCTTCATTGTTTTTCCATCGGATTCTCCTTCCGCCTTCTTTGGTGTCAATGACACCATAGGCAAAAGCGGCTGTCGGAGGGAGTACAGCCAGTTTGTCCAGCGGCCAATCACAAAATGTCTTCTCACCGACACCACTATGAGAGGGAAACCTCCCCAGATTGAAAGGGATAAAAGGCAGAAAAGTACCTTCTTCCGGTTCCAGACTTCCTTTTCCATCATGGACCCGATCGTCCAAGCCCTGCCATATCTGCTGCTACTTGATCACAAAGCTAATCAACCGCCGTCGTCACTGGAATCAAAGGTAGTCTTTTTTAGTTGCTTCCTTTTGAATTATCTGTCGATGTTAGCTCTGGATTCATGCATTTTGTAATCACTCTTACAAGCAATGTGATATGAATGTGTAATGCACATGTGTGTAATGTGGTAGTTTAAGAAAGCAAAAGAAACACACCTGTATACTAGCATTATATATTTTTTAATTTGATACAAGCTGACTTCACGATAATAGACACGCAAGCCAAACTTCACAAATAAGTGTCCATACAGGTGGGCTTCAATTTATTTTAGTAAACTATCAAATCATAAACATATGCATTACACATAATTCAAATTAAATCAAATGTAATATAATGTAGAAAATGCACTAGACAAGGCAAAAGGTTTGTTTTCCAATAAATGAAAAATACATTTTAGTTCTAAGCTTAAAACATCTTACACGTATATTATTGTCACATTTCCCCTTGTATACTGCCTTTTTTGTCAATATGCAAATGTAAGTTATTTATATTTTTTAAGGTGAAATGCATATGCGTTATCTTCTTTCCCTTATCAAGTTAAAATAAATACATCTGTATTAACACACAAAAATAATGTCAAAACAATTTTTTTTTTTGGGTGTAAGTGCCCATTGTCATGATGAATGCTTGCACAAAACAATATCTGTTCATAACATTTTATTATCACTAATGTTTGCAGTGTACAACTCTGTTACTTAAATAATCTTTTGTTTTCACTGTCATAAATCTCATTAAGAATATGTATCTCACATTTTCATCATTAACATTGTGATTAATCAATAAATTTGAAAATAATAATATTGTCAGGACAAACTGTCGAAATTAAAAAAAGAAATTAAACATGAGATACTTCTCTCATATGAAATATCTTTATTTAACAAACATAAAGCTGGAAAAAAAAACTTTTGCAGCACTGCACCCTGTTTGACTGTTGCCCAGATCTTGACTCCTGAACAGACTGCCAGTGAGTAATAAGGCCATTACCAATAGAAAGCAACAATTCAAAAAAGCTTGCATGGCTCTTCAAAGCTTTGCAAGATGATTAGGCTCTAATAACCCTGGGCGTAGTATGCGTAGTCGCGCTACGCATAGCTACGAGAAATTGCACATGCGCTTTGCGAGCTACGCGTAGCTACACGAGCGCGCGTAGTTGCTTGTCCCGTCCGTTTGCGATGCGTTTTTCTTGCTCGCGAACGCATATTGCGTGTTCGGGAGTCTGTTTGCGTGCTCGGGGTATAGTATCTTGCGAACTTACCCATGCGGTCGCCTATGGGCATGGCCATCTTGTTTTTCACTTGTCCCGCCCGTTCGCGATGCCTTATTTCCTGTTCTGGGTCGCGTATAGCGTGTTCGCGATGCGCATGTCATGTTCGGGAACGCGATTGACATGTTCATGACGTTTTGTGCGTGCTCGCGGGGCAATATCGCGCGAACTTACCCACGCAGTCGCGACGGAAGCGGCCATCTTGTTTTTTCACTCTATGCTATGGTACTGGGGCCTGCTTTTCTATCCTCCCTCAATCTTTGCCATCCTTAGCTTTTTACACTGTTTTTCTGATCTTTTTTATTTATTATCTATCCCTCTCTGTCCCTAAGTCTATATTTTGCATTTTATTTCTACTTTTACTGGGTTTTTTCTCACTTTTCTACTGTTTTATATTACTTTCTTTTACTCCTTCCCCTAACTTTATTTTTCACTTATTTTCTTTTGTGCCTCCTGCTCACCCCTAGAACCGTGCCTAAGGGTACCAATGGCAAAGGCCACTCCAAGGGCAAGGCACCTGCGCACAAGAGCCACCTGCCTTGCGGCAGACTGCGCTGTCCAGGGGTGCAGGCCCGGGAGCTTTTTGGAGAGGCGGAGGTGGCCGCCCTTGTTTTTTTGTTCAGCGCCACCTCCCCTTGACCTTGGCAGCAGGCCTGGCTCCGGGTACCAGACCCAGGAGCGTCACTGCCAGTGGGCGAAGGTGCGCCGGGCTGTGTTCTGTCAATCAGGGGTCCAGCGCACCCATGACCAGCTGTCCCACCGGTGGTCCAACATCTTGGACAGGGAGAAGGACCTGCTGGACCTGCTAGGTGTCGAGGTCGTGGGGCTTGGTGAGTAGCTAATAATATACTAGTAGTATAAGTATTGTGCATAATTTTTTTCCGAATAGCAAGAATACTGCTGCTTACATTGCAGGTAAATTACGTTTCAAAATCTTCTGTGATTGAAGGACACAGGTGCTTGGCGCTGCTCTTACTTGTTTGCAACTTTGCGCTCGCTTGGGCTGATTGATTATGTAAGAGTTTACTTAGAGAACTTAAGTTAGGTAATGCTATAGCTAGAGAGACTCTAGTCCTTCCTTTGCCCTCCTGTCACTAAGAAGAGATAGTGGTGGATGGATTGATAGGTTTAGTTAGTATTAGTTGGTAATGTTTTAGAGGTTTACGTTATGCATCCTCTCTGTCACTGAGTGCTGCTTAGTGCTTACCCCAATCCTTAGTAGAACCTTTTGTAGTTTGTTTAGTGAGTGGTAAGGCTTAGCAGTGTCACTAGCATGATAACATCAGACGCAACCAACCAGCAATTTGGTGTATGCACAAATTTATGCATGTGTCCTACACCTATGCATTTTTGAGGGCTAACATTTAAATGCAGACTTATTGAACAATTGGTCCGTCCGGAATATGTGGGCTAGGTCAGGTTGTACATGGGCTTAGTTTAGTTAGTGTTCTGGAATCAGAATGGAACACTGGATTAGTGTCCATAAATAATAAGTAGACGGTCTGTGAGTCCCGCAATAATACTATAAGTCGATCAGATGACATAGGTCAATTTTATTGCAATTGTTTCCTAAAATGTTTTTTGAGCATTTTAAAAAATATTTTATTTGTTTCATAGTACACCAATCATTAATGTTTGTCTCTTTCTTTGTTATATCTTAATGATCAGCACCCAGGGGCAAGACAACAGGGTCAAAGGCGGCGGAGGGAGAGTCACAAGAACATCAAGCCTCTCAGGGCCAGGACCAGTCCTCCTCTACCGAGGCCTCTGCTACTGGCCCCAGTAAGTCCTCCAGTGGTTATATTAATAATTATATTTCCCTAACTTTTACTGCACCTTATTTTTTCCAAAATAATATTTCTGTTTCCTAATTCTATTTTTTTCCAAACCTTCTTCGATCTAGACTGTTTCTAAATTCTTGTTGTCGTTATCCCTGCCTCCAACTGCCTCTGCTATGAGCCTATGACTATCTGTACTACTACTATTAGTCTGTCTGTAGCTAAGCTTGCCCAGTTGGCCACTCTTTATTTAAAAGGTTTTAAATAAAACTCAGATTCACCAATAGCTCTAGCAACGGAGTCCAGTCCTTTGGGTTGTCATCTTCTGGTCTTCTTAAACTTTCTTGAGGCTTTTCGACAATTCCCACCAACAAAATGCCCAACCAGATATTTGACTATTTTTGATAGGATATACTACTACTGTTGTGGGGATTCTGCACAGCCACATACAGAACTATGCACAAGAAAATAGGATGTTCGTGATGGGAGGTTGGACCTTCCTCACACCTCAGTCAGAAGTTAACCCACAATCCCATGACCAGCTAGTTATACTCGCTCATTAGGTCCCCGAAATCCCCCCAAAGATACCCAATGATTAGACACAACCCAGAACATAATCACACCCTTTTGCTCACTCACTCGTCTAAGTACACCACACCAAATACCACATAGTCTTTGTGTTAGTTGAAGTTCAAAAGGTTTATTTTTAACTGACAAACTCTGTACGTTGTTCTACAATTCAAATCATTATACTATACGAGCCAGCTACAAAAGGAAAATGCATAAGATTAAAACAATAAACATTGTTACAAGTCCACCGAAGAGTCAGACAAACGATCTCTGTTCGAATTCTGGGGTACCCCTCACCTTAGAACATAGAAGTACTGGTTACATGCATCATAAGCCTTGCAAAGCTCTGGTTCGTTCGTAGAAGGGAATATTCTGCCTGTTATGAGAAAAACTGTGTGCATTAGATAGTATAATGCAAGCATTTCTCATTCATGCCAAAAAGAGTAGCATGTTATGTTATGGCTAAGCAATAGGGACTGACCAGAACTCCATAACAAAGTGGCTTGTTTTTCGACCTGTTGTACGCAACGCTCAGACAGTAGCTGTATGAGCTCATGTGGGCTCAAAGGCGTCCACAACAAGCTGCGAGGTAACGTACGTGCGCAAAAGACATGAAGCTAAAATGGTGCATGGCTCAGGCTAACTTTGCAAAGAGTAGAGTAGATTAGAATGACCCTAAGGACCTTAACACTACTAGTCTGCTCTCTACGCTAGTACCTGATTTGGACTAGTGATGTATGTTGTATATGTATGTATTAACTTTTTTTTCAATCTTGCTAGTGAAAAAGAATAATTAGGGTGAGGTGTATATGGCATCTAAAAATGTGTAATGTTTTTTCTAGGCGGACCACCGACCACCACCACTGCCGGGGTCAGCGGCGATGCGGTCATTCCGGATGGAGCCGGAGATGCGGCTGCAGAACCTGCAGGAGCTACAGGGGGTGAGCTTGCAGCAGCGGTGGTCGGTGGTAAGTTATGTTCTTTACTTATTGACATTACACTAGCGGGAAGGGTGTACTAGTGTACACTCACTCACTGTACTGTTGAGACTTAGTAAGTATGAAGTTGCAGTGAACATTAGACAACGGTTGAAGAGAAGACACCCTTTAATTAGCAATGGCATTACCAGCAATAGCATTACCAGCGTGAGTTGAGTAACCAATGGCTTCTTCCATCTGACTCCAACTCAGCTGTGAGTTTATGGAGAAGACTAAAAGTCAGGTCAGATCAGATGACCTTGGTGGATGTGTTGAACAAAAAGGGAAAGAAGGGTGGAACTGAAGTAGGAAGGACGGGCGAGATGTAATATGACTGGCAGAGAAGGATACGTTGGAAGCATGCATAGGTGGCTGATAGGAATCAGATGCATGGGTTGTTGAAGGATGTGTGGAAAGTCAAAGAAAAGATGCCTGCATGGGTACCCACACCGTATGGGTGGAAAGGATTGCAAGAATCGTCAGCGGTGTTTGGGTCGCACCCAAAGCCAAGGCAAGCAAGGAAGGACGCATGGGTGGTTGTTGATGAAACAAACTAAGGTTTGTTGAGAGATTAAGAAGAATGTTAGACATTTACTTTGAATGGATGGATGCCTGGATGTATTTTAGCATAGGTGGCGACTGTCACTGGATGCAGACCAGAGTCTTTGAAGAGAATGTAAAAGAAACCGCGCCACAGTAGCAAAGCAGACTACCGAGGGGAATATAAGTTGTATTTTCAGAATACTCCTTTGACTCACAGTAGTTTGCAAGCACATCATATATATATATTGTGTATGATGTATGTAGTTATCAGCGCCTTCCTCTGACTCAGAGGACCACTCCCTACCTACCCATGTTAATTTTACTGTCAGCCAACCTGCTATGGGGGTGGCCTATCTGTTGGTTACACAATCAATCAAAATAAAGTACCTCATGTCGTCCCATATATAAGCAATGATCATTAGATCAGATATATAATCTGCCTTTTTGTAGTAGTCAGGGCAGGGTGAAAGTGAAATTGAGCAATTGCCCTTGATGTAACAGAAAGACTATGGCCAGTGCCACCCATAATAGAAAATTACGAACTTCCCCACCTGCAGACAGTAGTAAATACTAAATAGAACTAACGTGAGTCTGCGTCATCATGAGTCAGACTCGAGTATGTTTGTCATCGGCGCAAGCTGACTGAGCTGGCATGTCGGCTACAACAATGTTATGTAATTTCGCTAAACTAAAGAGAAAAAGAAGACTGGTGTACTGTGCCATAGTGCTAGCATCATGCCTGAAAAACTCCCACAAGGGTTAGAGGCTGTTAGAAGTGGGAGGACAGATACATACCACAAAAGTTATGTACTTTGCTTGGTAGTGCTACAGCTACTATGTGTTGTATTAATTTTGTGTTACTGTTTTGCTAAGAGTATTGGTAAAATATAATTTTTTTCTTTCTTGATATAGCTCCTCCAAAACCAACGAGGAAGGAATTTGTAGTTCTTGCCCGGCGCCGGAAGCTGGAGGCCAACTGTGCCGAGTACAGACGGCTGGTGGCTCTGGCGGAGGAGGAGGAGGAGGCAGCATCAGGCAGCAGCTGCAGCCTCCTCCAATGCCCCCGGCCCCAGCCAGGCACCTCCAGTTGTTAGACACTGCATGCTCCTCTGGAATGCGCAGCTGGAGGAGGAGCTAGAGGAGGTGAAGAAGCGTCTCAAGGTCTTGGAGAGAAGAGCCCGCCGCTAGTAAAGACCCTGTTCAATTGCCCCTTTTTTATAGGTTCTTTTGGTGGGTGGGAATCGGGTGTTGGGGTTATGGACAATTGGACATTTTTCATATTGGACATTGGTTGGGGATAGGGAGAGGGGTGGGTCAGGTGGTGTGGGATTTTTTACATAGTTTATTTTTGTTAGGGGATTACATTATATATATATTTCCTTTATATATGATGTGGTTAATGTTTTGTGGGTGGGGTTACTGTTTTATGTCACACTGTTTCCTTGCTGCTGCAGGGCCACAGCCAGTGCTTGATTTAAATAATTGGCCTATGTTGTAGGACACAAACAGATAGATGCGGTACATCTCACTGATTGAATTGTCCTAGTAGTACGGTCACTCTCTCCTCCTCCTGTCCTAGTCCATTATTATACCTCCCCCAAACATCTTTTCTTTTATTACCTGTGATTGATGTTTAAGTTAGGCACAGTGATGACTGCATGACGATGCAGGTTAGGGTTCCAAAGAGAATGCAGAATCAGATGCCATGGTTGTGGTGGTAGTAGTAGTAGACACTGGCAGTGGCATTTACAAACAAAGAAAATGAGACAGTCAGTCACCTGAAAGAGACTCTGGGAGGAGTAGTAGAGTGAAGTAAATAAAACATAATGGTGGAGGGGATAGCCGAGTACAACAAGTTACAAACTGTAGTTGTTTTCAAGTCACTCCACTAGGCCTACACTAGACACAAGCGTAACCTTTAGTGCTGTGTGTAATAGGAAGGATGACAATCGATGCCGGCAATTAATGATGATGGATTACGTTCCTTTGTTAAAAAAGTTTACTCACAATTCGCAAATATACGTATCATCATGGGTGGGCAAGCAGAAAAATATCCTCCCCCTGTCTTGAAATTGAATTAGTGTTGCTTTCACCACGTCCGCCACAGCAAGCGTGTGATCAATTATTGGTGTACATTAATGTAGTCACACATCAATAAATCACACAGCCCGGGGGAAGAGGGTTAGGGTTTGATGAATGGTTGGGAAGGGGGGTTTGGGCAAAGGTTTGACAAAGAAAAACCGTACGCATGGACAAACAACAAAAGAAAACACAATGTTTGTAGACTACCATATCCATAAATGTGTTAAGGGTGAAAAAGGAAATGCGTGCATGATGATGATGATGATAACTTGATGGTTAATGATAAGTAAAAGTTACTAACTACTACTAGACAATTAGACAGTGCAGGGCATCAGTATATATTAATATTAGGCTCTTTGCCTTGCCTGTCTGCCCTCATAGAGAAACACAGATTACATACAGTTTGTGTTCTGTTCTGTTGTACCAGGCTTACTATTAAAGATAGACAAGAACATTTAAAAATAGCTGTAGGGATGAATTAAAAGCAGAGAGCAAACATAATTAATAATAACAACAACACACAACATTAATGATTGAAGACAAAAAATGAATCAAATTGTTTAAAAGATGACGAAAGTTGATACTGTTACTGTGTTATAATTGTTATCCTTGTCAAATGGGGAGTTGCATCTCGGCATTCCTCTTGGGCCTCAGTCCCTTCCATGGGTGCTCCGTCCATCAATTTTGGGTGTCGCCACAGCCTGCCTGGTATATGTAGATTCATTGGGAAGGTAAGTGTGTGTTGTTTTTCCAAGTATAGCACAGGGTAGAAGCCTGCCTGTAAGTGTAAATGGAAAAACAAATGGGATTTTCAGAAATCAATGAATAAAAAAATTGCATCAATTATGGTGGAGTGCAACAAGAGTCAGACAGAGAAGAGAACACTTTTAGACTGAGGCGGCATGGATAGATACATCATGTCTGTCTACTCTGTTTACAGCATTTTTTAAGCTTCACCAACAACAGGACAGAACATGCCACGCCATGGCACCGGGCCTTGACCAAACCTCCATTTAGCTGAAAGTTTGACAGAGCCAGACACAGCACATATACAGCAACCTAGCATTTTCTAAATCAAAGGAACAAATCAAATCAATGCACCGCTGTCAATCATACCACTGTACTACTCGACTCCACCACTACACAGACATGTAGGTCTGCTGTGGTTGTTGACTTATTTACCATTTTATGCCACTTGATTTGAAATGCCCAAAGTTATTCCATCAATCATCTCCGATCCAACTGACTGACTGCGAACGTGCGAAGATAGTATGGTCATGACTCATCATCATGGTGTTGTTGTACTTGTTGGCCAACTCCAACTCAGTTTGTAGTATACCGAGTACGACTCCGACTAAGTCCATATTCCATATTAAAAATTGCAACAGATATTGGCCTGCAGTAGTAGGAGTACAATTTGGTTATTAAACAACAAGAAGGGAAACATTGACTGTCACTTGAGTCACTTTTGGTTGGTGGATTAATTACTAGTACAGTTCGACTTCATGCACATCGTCATCAACATCAACACAAAAAACAGCAATCACTCTGAGTCTGCATACAACTCATGCAGTGCCAGCATTAGTACATTACCTGTCTTGCTCTTCTCTTTGGCTGTCAGATGCCTAGTTCTTTCTGACAGGTGGGTGTTTTTTTACCGAGACAGTGGCCTCATTATCACTCCACAATTATTATGAGTGTTAGACGCTGTTTCGGTTATCTTACTCATCTGTGGCACTTCTTGATTGCAGTTGAAGTTGGTTCACATCATCATGGTCAGTGCTGTGAGATGGGCCGCTGCCTGGGTGGCGGTCATTGGTCAATTGAATTGAGTTTGCAGAAATGTGACATGTCAGCAAGTTTCTTCGAAGAGTCTCTTGTCTTTCTCTGCCAAGTACCTTCTGTTCTGACATTGATGAGCTTTTATTCCTGCCGAGGCGGTAGCCTATTTCTGACAGGGACGAGTTTCGGCTCAGAAACCAAAGGAAGATACCTATAGTCACGTTCCACTTCTTCTGGAAGGACTGCTAGAGGCAACAATTTTTCCTGTACTATTCTCCATCCAATGTCTGGCTTGAGGGAAATGTATTTAGGGTGAGTCAGGAAGATGGAGCAGGACTCTGAGGAGTGGGCAGTTAAATGCACAGAGGTGCAACTCCAATAGGAAAATAAAAAGAGAAGATTGTGGTGATGGATTCATTTGTTGTGATTTGATTTGAAGCAGAAAAAGACAGATACACACACAAATAAAGGAAGGTAGAAAGTATTATTTGAAAGCCTAGCTGTCAGGGAAAAGGAGCTCGTCCTCAAACTCTGGTGGTTTGGACAGAAGTAGGTCATGTAACCCACTACTTCTGTCATCAAAGTCGCTCTCCTCCTCCTGCTGTGATTCACGTATTTTGTAGTCCGGTGGTATAAAGTGCTGATTCATTTTTATCATGGTTAACCTCTCCACTCTTTTGGGAGAGAGACTGGTCCTTTTCACCGTTACAATGGCAACAGCAGCACTGAAAACACGCTCAGAAGAGACACTTGCGACAGGGGAAGCCAGATACTTTATCACCAGCCTGCTGAGCACTGTCCATTGGCTTCTTTTCCCATACCAATACACCAATGGATTTCGATCCAAGAAGACCTCTGTTGGGTCATCCAGATAGGCCTGGGCCGACCGCTCAATGCTCAGGGGTGTTCCAATATGCTTGGCCTCTTTTGCCTTTGCATCAGCACTTGACTTACCATACCTCTGCCATAGAAACCAATCAGTTGCCGATTGTAGTGTGGATTATCCTGTTCTTGCTGTTGATGTTATTGGTAGTGTTGGTGTCGGTGACTGCTGGGAGACAAATGCACTGCCCTCAGGTTCTGAAGTAGAACTTGACTCTGGAATCTGCCCTGGAGTACTCGTTCTGGGCTGGGGCGGGGGGGCTCTAATTACCAGCCATTCGTTTTCAAAGCCAATGGCTTGCTCAGCTATCAAAGTTTTGTACTTGGCAACATCCACTTCTGAAAAAGGAATTACTGCCTTACTGTTCAGAAATACTTTGCACCGTGGATCCTAAATTGTGGCAGTAATGTAATGTGGATGTGACACAATGTTATTTTGAATCCTTGTATTTTCAGATAAGCGAACGGCTAAGGATTCCGCCAAATAATATGCGTCTTGATTGTCATCCACACCTGCGTACATTTTCAGACACCTCCTTCAGCTGTTGCTCTAGCATGTGCAAGAATGGGATAGCTTGGCCCATAGTACAGTCCTCCCTGCTGACTTTATTTGTGAAGACCTCAAAAGGAAGTAGTATCTCTGTCAGGCATTTAACAGGGTCCCATTGGCCCATCTCAATGGTCATGCCTCTCATAGTAGGATCCCCTAATCTTCGCATGACATAAGCATTAAGTGGTATGTTCTGCTCAAACAGACGATCAAGCATGTAATAAGTTGAATTCCAACGTGTTGGCACCTCCTGGATGAGTGCTTTGACTGGCATTTTATGCTCACATTGAATGACCCTCAGCTGCTTCCGGGCTTTAAAAGAATGGCTGAAATGTATGCATATTCTTCTGCAGGAGACCAGTAAGTTGCTGACTTTGTATTAATTTTTTGGAAAGTCTTGAACAACAATGTTAATGCAGTGTGCCAAACACGGGACCCTGAAATAGCCACCATCTTTCATAGCCCTAACTACATTACTGCCATTGTCCGTGGCAACAAAACCAAAGTTAAACCCTCTTGGGCACAGCCACTCAAAGACCTTGCTGTTAAACTCATCCAAAATGTTTGCAGCAGTATGAGATTTCTCCATGGCAAACATGGCTACAGTTGCATGTTTGCGAGTGGCATGAAAAATCTCAGCAGCGTCAACACCAGCAGATATCTGTTCTCTAACCCCCACAAAAGAGATCCAGTGTGCAGTTATGCACATGTAATCAGTGGCTTGGCAACTGGTCCACATGTCTGTTGTCAGGTGGATACTATGAACAGCACTCTGCTTCAAGGCATTTCCAAGCAATTCCAGCACGTCATGATGTAGTGCTGGAACAGCAACTCTGGCAAAATAGTAGCGGCTGGGAACCTGCCATTTTGGGCAGATGGCTGTCACAAATTCCAGAAAACCCACCGCTTCAACAAAAGAAAAAGGGAGAAGGTCCAGTGCTAACATTTTAGCCAGCTTCACAGTGTACAAACGTGCTATTGGGTGGTTGCGTTCGTTCTGCCCCTCCACCGGCCTAAACATGCTGATAATGGCGGGCTGCATGGTTTTCCTTTCTCTTAGGGTCAACAACGCACTTTTTTTCATTGCGATACTCATTGCTGTCTCAGGCTGACTCTTACTCTTGTGCCACTGAGATATTGCTGAAGATGTGGTCGACGACAACACTGCACTTCTGGCGACAGGGCTACTTTGTGTACCACTACCAGAGAGAATGTCTCCCTGTCCTTCCTCTCCCACCGTGATCGAATCTTCTTCTTCTACTCGTTTATCCCCACCAACACCAATGGTTGCAGTTTTTATGCCGCGAAGGTGGTCCTCCCAGTTGATCAAGTGGTGTTTTTTCAGATGGGTTATTTGGCCTCCGGTACCATAGTTTGTACCAAGCTTACCCCAACTAACAGAGGTATTACAAATGGAGAATATAGCAATGTTCTCCTCCTTTTCGATAACCGCAAAGAAGTCCCAAACTGGGGAGCTTAACTTTTGCCTCCTGCTGGAGGTGCCACTTCCAATGCCGGATGAACTGAAGGCTGTGTGTTGAATTTGACTCTGTGCTGTACCATTACCTACTTCTACTGAGGTGGTGGTTGTGCTGGATGTAGGTCGCTGACGGGCCTTGGCTAATGCAAATATGGAAGCTGTAGGTCGTGTTGGTGTTACCTGTGTTGGAGGTATGTGTGCTACATCCCTCGCAGCGATTTTGGATAGGGTAATAATGTTGGTCCGCATCTCTTTGGGGCTGGGAGTGATGTTCGTGATGACTGGCTCATCATCATCATCCTGCTGTTCTACATCATCCTCCATGAGTGTAAGGCTTTCTGGAACCTTCCTTTTCCCTAGCCTGGTCTTGGAAAGTGTCTCCCTCAGACTCAGTTTGTGGCTTCCAAGTGGCATCTAGATCATCAGAAGTGGGGCTAGGCGAAGAACTTGGACTAACCCTCCTTTTCCTTGCTGGGGATTTGGAAGACAATGGATCTTCTGAATGAGTGGCTTTCTCTTCTTCCTCTTCATGAGGCTCAAGTTCTTGCACTGCCCCTACTTCGGAAGGAACAACAACTACTATTGCGGGCGGTGGTTGCGGCTGTTGTTGTTGAGCACTTATCTTCTGTGTTTCCTCCTGCGTTGTTTGGGACTACTTTGAGATAGCGATAAGTTTAGCTCATGCTCAACATCACTGCTTTCCACCATTAGGCTGGCTACCTCTTCCACACTCATGTGCTTGGGCCTGGGTTGGTGGGTTGGTGCCACTGATGTGGAGGTGCTGCCCCCAGATTGCACCCCAGACACCGCTGCTGCAGGTGTCCTTTTCGGTTTCCCCAAAAACCTTTTGGGCGGCACACCAGACTTAAGTGTCACTTCCTTCTTCTGTTCCTTCTTCTCAATAGCAACTTTCTTGGTACTGGAGGACCTGCTATCTGCTTTCTTTGGGCCCATCTTATTCAGATGTCAGCAGCACTGAGTTGCACAAGTTGCAGAGATGCCTGGTCAGGTCACTCACACGTCACGTCGTGTACAGCAGCAGGACGTCTGTCTGGCAGCACAACGGGCGATGATGACACACCTCCTCCTCAGTCTTTTGTGCACCTAAAAGCAAAAAAAGCCAGAAGAACATCAGTCAAAAGATAGTGCAATCAAACTAATATAATATATAACTTCTTAGTGGTGGTCACAATTATTAAATTTTAGTAACTCAGTGAACAACAGTGTAGCCATTTATGAGACTTTGACAATAAGGCCAGGGCTTTCCTGGTGTACTGTGTACACTCAGAAAGAATAAGAATACAAAGAACAAAAACAAAAATGTAGTGGAGCCTGTTTGGCCTACATTTGTGCATCACGTGGGATGGATGCAGCATCAGGGAGCTGCAGCTGGCAATGGGTATGGATTTGGAAGCAGTAAGACAAGAGGAAAAATGGAAAGACACACAGGCCTAAGTGGCAAAAACAGCACACTACTAAATACCACCACAAAATGGCCCCCAGCCAAATGGTCAGGCCAGCCACAATAACAAGAAAGTGAAGACAAAAAATTGTAAAAAAAAAAAAGAAAAATGACCCCTTGCTCCAAAAACTACATCCAAATGACAGCCTGAGGAGTTTTTTTTAGCAAAATTAACAAAATCATCATTTTCGAGCTGAACACCTAGGGTTACCTACTGGCTGAAAAGGCCTATTTATTTACCACACACCAAAGAACTGAAATTCCACCCCTAAAACCACATTTTGCAATTCAATCCAATGCCATAAATGATGTTAAAATTCAACTGACAACACAGAAACAGTTTTTATGCACCCATGATGACTACCATTGGGCCTACTGGTAGACGAGGCCACAAGCTTGGGACTGAAGCTGTGGCAAAAGCAAGCACACTGCCTAACTCCACAAAATGGCCGCCACCCACATGGCCAGGCCACCCATAGAAAGTGAAGACACTAGACAATGAATGCAAGCCTATGGCAAAAGCAGTGCACACAGCCTGGATGGTTCCACAAAATGGCCGCTAGCCACCCACAACAAAAAGAAATGAAAGACAGACAATGCAATCCTATGGCAAAAGCACACTGCCTGCCTTCACAAAATTACTGCCACCCACATGGTCAGGCCACCCCCAATAACAATAAAATGAAGACAAAGGACAGGACCAGGAAGTTACAGTCTCTGGGGAACTTCCTTCCTCTTTTAAAAAATTGTAAAAAAAAAAAAGAAAAATGACTCCTTGCTCAAAAAACTACAGCCAAACGACAACCTGAGGAGTTTTTTTTAGCAAAATGAACAAAATCATCGTTTTCGAGAAGGTTTCATGCTGCTCGCGAGATATTCTTTGCCAGATTGCAAATTCTGCGTGTTCGGCATCGTGATCTTTACAAAAAGTCTTTATCACGTTCGCGGACAAGCATATTGAGCGCGTGAAGACGACAAAAAGTGTAAATCCACGTTGTCGCGCAGTGCGGAGTTGCCAAAACTGCGTGAGCTGAACACCTAGGGTTACCTACTGGCTGAAAAGGCCTATTTATTTAAAACACACACCAAAAAACTGAAACTACACCCCAAAACCACATTTTGCAATTCAATCCAATGCCATGAATGATGTTAAAATTCAACTGACAACACAGAAACAGTTTTTATGCACCCATGATGACTACCTCTGGGCCTACTGGCAGACTAGGCCACAAGCTTGGGAGTGAAGCCTATGGCAAAAGCAAGCACCCTGCCTAACTCCACAAAAATGGCCGCCACCCACATGGCCAGGCCACCCACAGAAAGTGAAGACACTAGACAATTAATGCAGGCCTATGGCAAAAGCACTTCACACAGCATGGAAGGCTCCACAAAATGGCCGCTAGCCACCCACAACAAAAAGAAATGGAAGACAGACAATGCAATCCTATGGCATAAGCACACTGCCTGCCTTCACAAAATGGCGGCCACCCACATGGCCAGGCCACAACAACAACAAGCATAAGCCAAGGGGAACAAAGAAAAGACATGCAGGCCTATAAGCAGCACACTACTAAACTACCACCACAAAATGGCCCCTAGCCACATGGATGGTCAGTCACAACAGGCCATGGCAAACAATGAACTCAAGCAGGCCTATATGACCAGACAAAGGAGGCCTGCTAAACAACACAGCTTTAATGCAAACATGAAAATCAACAGGGCTACGAAAGGTTGGAAAGTTACACAGCAAGCACAAACACACATCCAACAAAGGTATTTATTTATTAACAACACACACACACCCAAAACGTGAAATACACCCCAACCACATTTAGCAATTCAATCCAATGCCATCCATGCCCTACATGATGTTGAAAATAAAATTAAATTCAACAAGATTCAATAAAGTTGCAGCCAATTCTACTTTTCTATAAAATCTGAACCTCAGAACATACCGGTCTTAATTGAGCTATAATCGGTGACTGTCTCAAGTTCATATACATGCATTTTATGGCTGGCTTATGTACAACATTTTTTCTGAGATGTGGGCCATCCAGAATATTTCGGTAAGCCACACATTAGATATCATTAGTGGAAACATCCTGAAAAAGGAAGCAATAATACACTGGGAAAAACTTAGGGGTCTATTATGATGGTGGGAGGAGAAAGTCGCCCATTACCGTAACGGAATGCGGGACTGTCCGCCAGGGGTGCGGCGGCCCCGCACCTGCAATTAGGATGCCACCACCACCGTGGCAGTGGCATTCCCTATTCCCAACATTGTGGCGGGCGGTGCTCACAGCACCGTCCGCCACAATGCTGGGAATTCAGGTTGTGCATTGGCCTGCACAAGGTGACAGGCACCGCGCGGTGCCTGCCATCTTGTCCATGCCAATGCAGGGGGTACCATAGGTACCCCCCATGTGCAAACCCACCCCTCCAACCTCCTGGGGGCCCATGCAAAGACCACATGCCTTACCATGGCGGCAACGCTGATGTCTTGCAGACACCACCACCATATAATGCCCCTTTTCCACCCTGTCGACTCGTCGATGGGCGGAAAGGCGGACAGTCTTCCCGTCCGCCGCGGACCCCCTGCCATCCTAATATGGCGGGGGGTCATTCAGGCGTAGATGGTGGGCAGATCTCCCCCGCCGGGTCGGCGGGCGCAGCCGCCGGCCCGGCAGGGGCGATCCGCCTGCCATCCTAATAGGCCCCTATGATTGCTAACTGAAGTTGCAAAGCCTGGTGTTCTAAAAAATCTATTGATTTCAACCACTTTTAACATTCAACCTTACCTTGAATCTGTACTAAATTGAAGGCATGGGTTTGTTTTAACCCACTTAAGACTGGACATATTTCATCAATTAACTAGCTTCCCAAAAATAAATGACTGGTCTACACACCTTGACCACAGCCCCTGTGACAATACGATGCCCCAAAACACTATGCATGTGGTTCTTTTTTGTAAATTTTATAATCAATGCAGGAAATGCTATATACTACCGATAATCATGCCACTCAGTTTTGCACAATACCACCCTGCATATTTATTTTTGTAATAGATCTAGTTTGCATTATCGTCATCTATCGCTGGTTAACATCGCCGTGTTAGCAACACTTTGCTGACAGGCGATATGAAACCCGGCGATAGATGGCGTTACATATCAATAGTGGCGGAATACAGCGAAATAAGAACAGCGCTAATGAGAATGGTGTAAATAGGGAGATGTGGACTTAGCCATACAATCCACCTCCTATTTAACTTATAGCTAAGTTAGGATTTTTGCATTCGTAGGAATCCGGCAAAAACCGCGGTTAGCGCGGCTTTAATTATCGCTTCGCGTGTTTGGGGCCGGGTTGTAAATACCGCTGTGTTTCCTTAGCGACTTTATTCATATTGGTTTTCGAGGGAACGCCTATTTTGCATCTGATTAGTGATGCATATCGCTAAGATGCAGACGTCTCATAAACGGCAGCTAACATGCGCTAATGCATGTTAGTGCCACCTTGATGATTGTGCGATGTGTAAATCACCGCTTTTCCAGCGCTATGTGCCAGGAAAGCGGCGATATAGCCCTTGTTAATATGCCCCGTAGTTCTTCTACAACCTCGCCCATCTTTCCCTGGTTCTGTTGGTATGTTCCAATGACTCTTGCAACAATGGTCAGCGCTTCTGTCTCTGTGTCCTCATGTGATTGTCCCCCAGTTTCCCTCCCACCTGCCCTGCTAACACAGGCCTGTGGCGTTGGCTCTCTACGTACCCGCACACTGCCCCCGACATCCTCGGCTTGTGTTGTGTTGATGGTAACCACTGAGCCAGGGACAGTGTTGCAGGCAGCGGTGGTGATGGTTGAGGTGGCTGCCCCACAGGTTGTTGTAGCAGGGGTCAGCATAGTTGTTGTCGCTGTTGTGTTGATAGTTGTGGTGGTGGTGGTGTTAGATACAATGAGGCCCTGAGACGGAGTGTGCCCTGGCAGTCCTGAGGGGCCAGGTTGTTGCTCCTCATCCGAGAAACATAGAGATTCAGCATCAGAGAGTTCACGTTCCTGGGGAGGGAGACTGGCTCTGTTGGTTGGTGGTGTTTTCGCCAGCTGTTGCTTGTGAATCTTTTGTTGAACAAAGGTTAGATTGTCAGCTAAGTACACTCCACAACTTTGGTGACACAGTTTTGGATGTTTCAGTTGACATGCCAAACATTTTACATTGTACTCACTTGATATTGGTAAAAGATTGTCAGCATCATGACATGATGTTGTGGTACTTACATAACTTGTTATGAGTGTGACATGTAAATAACAACCATTTCACATGTACAGATAGTGTGCTTACAAGGACATGTCATCATCTACCAACAGGGTGCACATCCACTTTGGTTTATGCTTGGACATTGTTGACTTTTCTGTGAATCTGTTTCAGCTATGCCAAAACTTCCTAATTTCTTCAGTTAAAATGTATTTTTAATCATGTGGTTTTGTTTGTTTGACAGATTGACCATGCATGTGTTGCATTCATATGAGCCTTCATGCTTTGAAACAATGGCACTTACACATTGCATTGTGTGCTTTACATGATTGGGCACTGAATTTATTTAGCATGTGACTTTGTAAATCAAAGTGTAATTTATGTGACATTTACATGTGCTTAGCTGTGTGAGCACTGGATGTGATATTTGGATCTGTACAGAGTTGGCTAACAAGTGAGGGATGTGGTGGTCATATGGCTGCATGCATTTTGAGAAGGATGACAGGGTGCATGCGCTAACTACCTACCTGTTAGGTGTCTCATTGGAGGGAGATGGCTGCCACATGGTTCAGGGTGAGGGTAGTGTTGCATGAGAAGGCTACCTACCTGTAAGGTGAAGCAGAGCAATGACATGGCTGCCACATGGTTAGGGGAGTGTTCCATCCAGCTCAGCTGTGAGACAAGAGTGCCTGATGGGAGTTGTAGTACTGGCTACCTATCCACAAACCCCCTCCCTGTTGTGATGGCTACCTACCTGTAAGGTGAAGCTGAACAATGAAATGGCTGCCACATGATTCTGGGTAGGGGGAGTGTTCCATCCTGCTCAGGGGTGATGCAAGTGAGCAGGAGAAGGCTACCTACCTGTACGGTGTAGGAGAGCAATGAAATGGCTGCCACATGGTTCTGGTTGGGGGAGTGTTCCATCCTGCTCAGGGATGATGCAAGTGAGCATGAGAAGGCTACCTACCTGTAAGGTGAAGCAGAAATATGAAATGGTCGCCACATGGTTCTGGGAGTTGTAGTGCTGGCTGCAAGTCCACACCCACCCCCTCCCTGTTGAGAAGGCTACTCCCTATGAAGTGTAGCTGAGGAAGGTAATAGGTTACACATGGCTTTTGGGTGGGGTGAGTGTTCCATCCTGCTCAGCCGTGAGACAAGGGTACCTGGTGGGAGTTGTAGTGCTGGCTGCCTGTCCACACCCTCCTCCCTGTTGGGAAGGCTACCTCCCTGTGAAGTGTAGCAGAGGAAGGTAACAGGTTACACATGGCTCTTGGGTGGAGTGAGTTTTCCATCCTGCTCAGCTTGGAGACAAGGGTGCCTGTTGGGAATTGTAGTGCTGACTGCCTGGCCATACCTCTGTCCCTGTTAAAAAGGCTACCTCCCTGTGAAGTGTAGCAGAGGAAGGTAATAGGTTACACATGGTGCTTGGGTGGGGTGAGTGTTCCTTCCTGATCAGCTGTGAGACAAGGGTGCCTGGGGGGAGTTGTAGTGCTGGCTACCTGTACACATACCCCCATGGAAATATTCCTAGCTATCTTTGAAGTGAATCAGAGGATGGAAATGGTAGATATGTGAGACATGTGTTGGAAAGAGTGTGTTGTACATAAGTGCATTTAGGTGTAGAAAGTGTAGCTTTATAGTTGTGCAAGACAGTACATGGCTGTGTGATGGGATACATTTGAAATGCTGCTCATATCTGTCATCCATTCTATGGGCAGTCTTTTATGTCAGGAAGAAAGTTTCACTAGTAGTTGATCAGAAGAGGCCATAGGGTGCAGTTTTTTATGGAGCTAGGTACTGTGACCAATGTGGCCAAGGGAAATTGATACAGAATGGGTAATACATCGCATTTTCGTACCTTATAAACAAACTAGATCTATGAACCCGTGGATCAGATAAGATGGAGGGCATGGCGGACCCGAAACTAGGTTATTGTGCCCCTTTTCTTGCACTGGTCCTGCCTAAGCACAGCCCAGCAGTGATATGTGAATTTGTGCCTGTTTGTTCCCTTATCTTGAAAGCAAGATGTAAATGATTAATTTATTTATGCAAATTTGAATGCACTTTACCACATTATTTTATTTCTTCATAAATAGTTATATATTCATTTTTGAATCATTAATACTCGGTGAAAATTGTAACAGATCTTATATTTCTCTAATATTGATTGGTGTAGACTGGTTTTAATATATTTTTCTTAGCATGTAATCAACAAGGAAAGTGGTTTATATAGTGGGCCTTCTAAGATATTTGGACAGGACATGCACTTAAGCATATGTTTTTTTAGATCTGGCAGTCATATGATCTAACAATTTTAGTTTTTTTTAAACTGTATTTAATGCTATGAACTGTAAAAATGATGTTTCTTCTGCGTGATGCGTTTATGGATTTTTTTTACTTCTAAATAAAGTTATTAAAGAAAGGATCACCTGCACATAGTTATCCTGCCAAATTTCATAGAAATCCGTTCAGCCACATGGCCGCTACGTGTAGTACAAAGTCTATGAAAAACGCATTAGTGCCAAAAAGTGTTTTGAGAGCCCCCTTTTTTTCTTTGTGCCCTGTTGACAAAGCTCCATTAAACTTTGCATTGTCTACCAGTGTAGAAAAATTACGTAGGTCTGGAAAGATTTTGGGAGATTTGTAAATTGGCTGCAAAGTTACAAGTGATCAAAAGTATGTGGATTTCTTATTTGTTTGAATCCTAACTAAAGCTACAGAGAGGCTACCACCACACTGATATATATATTGTCAAGGTATATAGATGTGGAGGTAAGTGTAGTGGACTTATGCTTACCTATATAAACTTACTTTCACAATATTTTGTCCTCAATATTTTTCCACAATATACTGGCCCCACAATATTTTGTAGCTCCCATCCACAAAAAGCTAATCTCCTTTCTAATGCAGCATGGGCCCTTCTACACATGGTCACCATTTTCCAATGTCCACACACTCTACTTTACACAGATTCCTCTCTTTTCTATTCTGAAAATAATTTCTCTCTGTCTACAAACCTACTCCATAATCCTGTTGCCCTCTATCCCGAGATTCTTCCAATTGCTTCTGTGCTTGTGAAGGTCCATTTCAAACCTCTAAAGGCATCTTCCATCTTCCCGACATCAACTCACTGACCCAATTCATTTGTCCACTGGTCCATTTCCTGGTTCTTAAAGCAACTACCCTACTCCCCATTGACCTATTTTCTACCCTTTAAGACCCCTTCCTTTCTCCTGCATACACTTTTAATGAAACTAGGCCTCAGTTTAACAGCTTTCTGCCCTACATCGTTTGTCAGTGGAGTACTGTCAAAATTTGAAAACCAAGCTACAGTTGTTTATGAGAAGAAAATGTTGAGAGGCATTTCATTTATTGGATTTATATTTCGGCAGACAGGATATCCATCCCTGTTATGAAAAAGTAACCTGTCCCCCAAGATCTAAATTCAGCCTTAAGTGTTGAGAGACAGTATTCCCTGTTGCTTCTCTTTTGTAAAGGCTAAACATCAGGAAGCTTCAAAGAACCTGTCACAGTTAAATAAGGAGGAAATGAGGAATTTAAATGATTATGAGGCATGCATTTGAAAATTGAACTTACACTTTCTGCCTCAAGTAAGTACCATAATAGAAAGGTATTATTTTGGATTGAGAGCATAAGGAGATAATGAATCTGTCAAGCAATACATTAAAAGTTTATGGAATTTGACTTTAACATATACATTTGGAAATGCAATGGATGAATAGAGTTGTGACCAGTTTGTTTTGAAATGCAACTATGAGAAAATGAGGAAAGAAGTCAATGAGGTGTTGAAAATAGTCAAGCACATGTTCAAATGTGTCAGTAAGTTGAGAAAAGAGAAAAATTCTATTTGTTCAGGTGGGAAGACAGCCAATATTGTGTTGGGGAGTCAAAGAAAAGAGTTGAGTCACACAAGAAATATGAATTTAAGGGTGAATGTTAAGGGCACATAGCAAAGCAACATGGCCGACAGGACGTAAGCCCCGACGCTCCGGGCCCTCCTGCATCAAAATCCTTAATTATCCTGCTACTCAGCACATAAACCTGCTTGGAAAATTGTGGTAGAACCCACTGTGAGCCCCAGGAACTAGACACCGGGCTGCGGTGGCCCTCTCTACCGGCATTGCTCTGCTGCAACCAATAGCGCATGCTGGACCTGTTTGTGTCAGGTAGCCTTAGGCTACTCCCAGAGGAGCAGCCTGTGACCGCGGGCCTGCCCAGTGGTGCTGGAACGTGCGACGGCCCTTGATGCCAGATTGCCCTGATAGGATATGGACCCCGGCCTGATCCTGGTCGAGGGAGGAACGCCGGTGGAATGGACCTTGGTGATGAGCTGTCCCTGGGGAGCTGGGGGTTGGTGCTGGTTGCGGAGGGTGACCGGTCCTCACTGGGTGTACACCTGGCCCTGCAATCACCTCCCCAGTGAGGGTGTCTGGCATCAGGCTGCAGAGGCAGCGGAAGATCCTGCAGCCCAACAGACGCACCAGGAGCCCTATGAAGAGGTTGCAGTGGCTGCCCCCTGTGCTGAATATTTGTGGAGTGGTGCTCCTTGTGGAGGCCCCCTGTGAGTGAGTGGCACAGTGGGAACCTGCGTAGGTGCTGAGTTCAAGCTAGAATAGTGCCTCTAACTCGGGCGGTGGTGCATACACAGCCTGGTGTGTGAATGGCCCTCGAGCCCCACCCCAGGAGAAAGCACTGTGCGGGAAACTGCAGCCAGTGATACACACTGGCACAACTCTGGGTATGGAGGAAATATTCAGGACTTCCAATGCTGTGTGCAATCTAGACAGCTTAATCTTACTGTACCTACTTAGCCATCACACCACAGTCCTGGGATTTGGCCGTATCATTGCGGGTGTCTGGGGCGGCCTCACCAAGGAGGTCCCAAAACCAAGGAACACTGCCCGGATATACTTAATATTAAAATTCAGTGTGGTGGCGGCCCCCGTGACTTCTACAGCATGTGTTTTGCAGTGGCTCTTGGGGCTGGGCAGCTCAGTGACCCAGCAGATCCCCTTTGAGGACTCTTGCCTCCACAGACCCACAAGACCTCCAATCTTAGGTCAACAGGATTCCCCAATTGTATTCCACCAACATGATCACACAGTACACAATGCCACGACAGCAACCCCACAGACTCACGGGACAAAGGGGCAAGGAGACTGCAGAACAGCATCGCGCAGAGGACCTAGAA
Source organism: Triturus cristatus (assembly GCF_964204655.1). NCBI lineage: Eukaryota > Metazoa > Chordata > Amphibia > Caudata > Salamandridae > Triturus > Triturus cristatus. The sequence continues at coordinate 1,175,881,465 of NC_140589.1, read as the reverse complement.
CCATCTTGTGCATAGTTCCTAGCTGCCATCCATGGGTCACGCATGGCATTAGAAAACAAGATTGAGGCGGTATCTATAGATGACAACCGCCTGCGCACCAATCTGTGGAAAGCTGTGGACAAGGTACAGACTGCTGAAGGGAATATCAGTATGTTTCAAGATGTTGCCACATTAAAAGAACAGATTGCAGGGTGGAATGCCTCTACCTCAGACCTGGAGTGAATGGGCGAAGGATGCAGAGGGACACTCCCGCAGGAGTAATATTCCCATGCTGGGTTTCTGTAAGAAGGCAGAAGGCTTGCGTTAGAACTGGGGGTCTCTAGTTGGCAGAGGTAGGTACCTTTAACCAAATAGGGACCCTTGCTTCTAAGTCAGGAAAAGGGGATTACACTACTGGATAACCCCTGCTCACCCCCTTGGTAGCTTGTCATGAGCAGATAGGCTTATCTCAGAGGCAGTGTGTTAAGCATTTGTGAACACATACAGTAATACAGTGAAATCACTACAGATGGACACCACACAGGTTTTATAAAAATAAGTATTCTTTATATAGACTTATTACAAGACCATAAACAACAAAAATCCATAATACTCTAATCAATAATAATTCTTCAAGATGGTAGAAATAGTTCAAAAATAGGTTATTCACTTAAAAAATAGCAGCAAATACCCCCAACTGGAGTTATCCTGACGTCGAGGTCAAAGAAATCCCAAAGTACGGTGCCGACCGCAAGGTGCGTGGCTTCGGGCCTGGAGTCAAAACACGCCCACAAAGAACAGTACCTTGGAAAAGCGAAAACAAAGACAGCTCAGGGAAGATGCGGCGTCATTGGCGCGTTGCAGCGTCGGTTCCTTGCTTCGGGAGAGATGATATGTCGGGACCTGGATGCTTGCGCAGGCAGGGGAGGTGTCGGTTCTTGACCGGAGAGGAGGTGTCATCACGATGGCGCCGAAACCACGGTTTCGTACGATGTCACGATGTCGATGTATTCTTGACCACCCACGCCAACGATCAGCTCCATGATGATGTCAGCTTCGGAGTTGATACGGCACAGCAGCAGGCGTCTGGCTGCAGGGGCGGCTGGTATTAAGGGGCGTAGGGGGCGTTGCCCCACCTACCAGCATCGAGGAAAACTAAAGTGAGAGAATGAACACCAATGGAGCAGTTTTAAGAAGTGCTCACTGCTTGGTGCTCCCCGTGAAACTTGAAAGACAGTTAGACTATGTAAAATTAAAATATATATATTTTTGTACTTACTTTGTCTCGAAATGGAAGAGTCTTCCTGCGCAATGTGCGTGCAAAGCTGGGCGACAACTATTCCTCGCCCTCGAGGCACAAGCGTGGAGTGAGGCGGCGGGTGACATCAGCGTTGTGGGAGTGGCTGCATAAAGCGGCAGTGCATGGGTTTCAAATGGGGCGCTATTGAATTGGCCCAGGGCGCGGTCAGTGGAGCGCCATTCAGGCTAATGGGAAGGGGCAGGGCTGGCTCACAGTGCACTGAGTGCAGGGGGTGGTGACAATTAAAGCACTCCTTTCGCCTCCGTAAAGTCTGCTTCCTAATTGGGTAACGCCGAGGCGACCGGGAGTGGCTATGCATTTAGTTTCTGTTTGGCAGGCAGTTCCTATTTCCGGTAGGGGACACAGTTTCTGGAAAAAGAAAGGGGCCTGCAGCCGTGGTTTCAAACGACACACGTGCAGGTAAGCCTTTTCCCTTGTTTTGAAGCATATGGTGTGAGACGCCATTCTGCTCCGGAGTTTCGGTTGCTGCCTGGACTGGAGACTTGTGGAATAAAGTTCCACACTGCAGGCTGCATGTGCGTTGGCCTAAATAAACAAGCTAACTTCCCTCGGTACTGTGCGGTGCCTGGCAGCCCCCAGTCCTGGAGTGGGCCAGGTAATTTTAAAAAAATGCAGCACTTGTTGTTCAAGTATTTAGAGCGCCACTACCGCTAACAGATGCCCTAAAACAGTTCAATATGTGGCTTAGAGTTTTTTTCTTTTCCTTATTCATTTTCTTTACGAAATTAATTTTGGCATCCCGTTTATTTCAGCGATACTGATAGGATAGGACACCCTTGTCACCCAGCTCGCAAGCGCCTAATGCGACACTCGATATATGCATGTAGATGTGTATGCCCAAAACCTAGATGGTAAACGAGGGATAACTGTAGTATACGCCATACAAGAGTGGGGTGACTCTGGATCGTGCACAAAGTGGTGGGAAGAGGAGGTGCTGTCGTTTTTATTCTTATTAAGACCCAGGAGGCGATGGGGGGACTCATGCTCCTAATCTATTTTTAAGACTTTCAATGTGCAACATTTAAAAGGCACCACATTGCAGCCGCAGGTCATTCGTAAAGAGTTGCTTATTTTGGCCCTGGTGATACAGGTTCGAATCCCGGCATCCGCGCAGCATCCTGTAATTCTCGGCAAATCATTTGATTTAACTTCTCTATGCTGGTAAAAAAAAGAATATGAACTTGTGTAACGTAATTGGTGCTCATGAAAAGGACTAATACAATCCAGGTCCACCATATGAAACTGCGAGAAAAAAATGGAGCCCAGCATCTGATAACATTTTATTGTAAACACGTTCCCTTACTGATTACAGACACAGGACTACGTGAAGTCCGCTGCTGCCACTGCCGTTCAAGACACCTCGTATTTGCTGGCCCTAGCACAGAGAATAAGTACTTCAAAAATGTCCACGTTCAGAGGATCAAGAAATTTGAATGTGCCTGCCAGTTCCAATTTTCCCCCGTCCTCTTGAACCAGCAACCCACAATGTCAGAGCTTATAAAACAGAAACTACTCTCAATAGGTGAGCAGAGCTTCATCAGAAGAGTGAAAGGATTGAGGCGTGAGGGGGTTTACCTAAGGGCAATGACCTGTGCGGGTCACGCCTTGAAAGAAAGGCTAGATTCGCCAGTCGAGTTAAAGCTCCTAATGGGAAGGTGGGAGGTTCAGCGCAGCCATTGTAGATAAAGGAGCAGGACGAGAGGACCAGTAGCTTGCGAATGTGAGGGCAACGCGAGTTCTGTTGGTAGGCTGTACATCCTGTATTTTCAGAACCTTATCAATTAGATGGCATTTACATTATATATTTCTAGACGTATAGTTTTTGTTTATACCAATTTTGCAGTCATTGTAGATGGCAAGAATACGTCATTTAAGCTACTAATATTTAACTGCTGTGATAAGTGGTAGCTCTCGGGTGGTGGTTACTTGTATGGCAGCGTGCAGGTGTATATGAATGTGTTGTTTCACTGCTATATGCGGGTATTTTCTGGCTTCCCTGACGTCAGAACTTGTGCATGTTCTCTGTTTTTATATGTAGCTCATATTAGCTATGGGGGCGGGGCGATGTGTTTTGCTTACGAAATGTGTAATCTGTGTTTTCTTCTGAAATGTGTCTGCGTTTTGAAAGGGTGAGAGGTTACCTGAATAATGATTTTTTTTTTAATGATGATGGATTCCTTTGGTGGGGTGGGGTGGGGGTGCGGTGCACAGCGCTCCCACCAGGTTTACAAAAGCTGGTGTGACCTTAAACTACCAGTATGCAGGCTTCTTTAATGAAGGCCGTGGCCCTTTCAGGTGCAGTTAGGTGCACTGCTGCATCAGTTTTACATTATTTTTCTCTTTACTGTGATATCTGGTTTCCTGTAACATTTAAAACACGAGTGTGAACTCGAGGTCGCTGACAAGGAGCAGGTGAGGTCAGACTTTCATTAAAAGCGAAGGGGAAAAAGGGATTTTGCAGATGTTCTTGTGAGGAAAGGCCAGAAAAAGCCTGTAACTTGCAAATGTAGGAAGATCCCTGTATGAGGTACATAGACTTTTCACCTTTTTTTCCGCCTTTTTAATCTGCCTCTCTCCCTGCAGCTTCCTTCTGGTGCCTCTCCCTGGCTCTCATTAGCAGTCACTGTGCCTCTCTGCAATTGTAAAGTAACTCTTACTTCGTCTGCAGTGTGTGGCCTCTCTGTTTTTTCTGCTGCTCAAGCCCTGTGTGCATTGATATGCCTCAACGACAGTCTTTCTCCATGCTTGCTTTGAGTCGACAGCTTGTCTGTTATTGTGAGGCCTTTTTTTTGATGTCCTGTGGCAGTGCTTATTATTGGGCAGCATTCGGTGCGTGCAGCTACTGTCGTTCATGTCCCAGGTCCTTAGTACCGCTGCACTTCAATTGAACAGCCAAGACTTCATCTAGGCACTTAAGGGGGAGCTCCCCTCATTAGAAGTGTCTGTGTCCCCTTATTGGGTCCCGTTCCTACAAGGAACGGGGGGCTGATCGGGCCTCATGTATACAGCACAAGGATTACCTTTGTGTGGTTACAAATATATGGGCAGTATATGTAAACAGAAGTCAGAAATGTACTTGGGCAATATCCATATTACTTTACGGGCAGCATGGGTGTTATGAATGTGGAGCTGCCTCTCTATAGACCAGACATGAATAAGATATGTTCGAAACAGGAAATAAAGTAATGTTTCCATGATACCTTGTATTTCATTTCCTGCATGTTCTTTGGCTAGGGTCACACGCCTTCTACCTCTAATGCATATGTCAAAGGAGGAGGATGTTTAGCTTTGGTCGTCTACAAACCACTCATATGAACCCCCAAAGCCCAAGTGCATAACATCAGTGAGTCCAAGTGTTGGCTCAGAATCATTAAAGCTAAAGCATTTCCCATACTCTGCGCATGCCTGAGTTTCTTTATTTTAGGCTTGAGTCTTGATACTAGGATTACATTTTTAATGCAAAGTACTATTGGGCACTCAGAAGATTTTAGCGCATGTGATTTAAAAATATGCAAAAAGAAGCAATTTCCAAATGTAAGCGTTCCTTTTTGAACGAGAAGTTAAAGTTAGAAATTTCTCAGTCATTCTACGCTCGCTCGTCATAGTGCAGTATGGGAATAATGTTTCGCCCACCACTTTCAAATGTCACCAGCCGCCACTGTCTGGCTGGCGTCGCAAGTCAGGGCAGCGCTCATGGCTATGGCAGACTTACGATGTTCACTGGCATCGATGTGGCACGGTGGCTCGCATTGGGTCCAGGTTGCAAGTCGGAGCAGCGCTCACGACTTCATTGCAGATGACGGCGTCGCTCGCCGGCGTCGGTGTTGTAGATTCCCTCTGTAGCATTAGAACAGCAAATTCCAGATGCAGGCAAACAGAAAGAGTGAAGTCTGGTATCCCTGAGACTTTGGTCAGGAGGCAAGCTCAAATCAAGCCCTTGGATTAATATTCTGCAAGATGATGAAAGTCCTTTAAAAGTTCCTTCTCCTCTCCTTGGCAATGAAGACACCACTGCAGGCCAACCCCTACAGCTTCCTTGGTTCTTCTCCTTTGCAGAGTTCATCTTGTTGTTCCAGAAGTGATCTAAAGTCTTGGGGTCTGGGTCCCCATATTTATACTACTATTCTCTTTGTTCTCTGAGGGCAGAGAGGCCTGGGCCTAGTCCAAACCAGTTCTGGTCCGTCCTGGAGCACTTTGTTGACAAGACTCCTTCTTTCCTTTCACAGTGTAGGCCAGGGACATCATACGCACCACAGGAGGTAGAGCCAGCGTTGTGGCGGGAAGGCACAGCCCTATTCAGGTCCCAGGTGCAACTCCTCCCACCCATCTACATGCAGATCTCTCTATTCAGCCCAGTGCTGAGTCTCCCTGTCTCCTGGAATCCCCCAGCCCCTGTCACTCAAACTCCTGACACACAATACACAACCTAGCAGAGGGAGGCTTGGACAGTTAGGCAAGAAAATACCTACTTTCTAAAAGTGGTGTTTTCAAACACAGAATGTTAAAACCAACTTCACTAAAAGATGTATTTTATCATTCTGAATTTAGGCATAATAAACTCGAATTTCAACTATGTTCCCTGGATCAGTTAGGATTATAAGATGTTATAATCAAACTGCCCATTCTGGCCTATGGGGAACAGGTAGCCTTGCAATAGTGAAAAACTAAAATGGCTGTCATTCACTATTAGGACATGCCTCACACACCAGGGCATGTCCTACCTTATACTTACAATGCATCCTGCCCTTGGGCCTACCTTAGGGGTGTCTGATATGAAGATAATGGAAGGTTTAGGGACTGGCAAGTGAGTGCACTTGCCAAGTCGACATGGGAGTCAGAGACTGCACACAGGCTCTGCAATGGCAGGCCTGAGACACACTTTACATGCTGCTTCTGTGGGTGGCACAACCAGTGCTGCAAGCCTACCAGCAGCATTTGATTTACAAGCCCTGGGCACATATGGTGCACTCTACTAGGGTCCGAAAAGTGAATCAAATAACCCAATCATGGAGTCACTAATTAATACATCAATTTAACATAGGGAGCCCTTGCACTGTGGCACTGAATAGCAGTGGCACAGTGCCCAAAGCATCTAAACCAGAAAAACATATCAAAAACAGAGGAGGCAATCAGAAAAAATGGAAGGGAGACTCACGCCAATGGTACCAGGTCTAACAGCTTGACACCAGAATTAATTTTGGAAACATGGGTGCACACTGAACTACAGCCACAGGGACTCTCACATTTCTTCATAGTGGAGAGAGCCACATGCCCCTGGCCCCGCCGCCTCCTGTGGGTGCTACCCCTGGGGCCCTAATTTCCCAAATTCTTAACTATAGTGATAGAGATAGCATATACGCGCAGCCCGTGAAAAGAGAGCCATTCAGTTTGGTAACAGATGCATCACCGTATAGCCTGACTACACGAAACGAGTACAGCAGAAGTGCAATCCTTCAATGCAACCAAACAGAAACTTCGCTCATCAAATTTACAATACATGTTGTTGTACCCAGCGAGTTTAAAGGTACTGTTCCAGTGCAAGTCCTATTTCTTTGACTACCTGGAGGAGGTCTGGGAATGGTTGTAGATGAAAGATGTGGTGCCTGCTCCTCAACCTGTGCTGGTCGCAAAGGACCTAGGGGCCTTCATAAGGGGGGGTAGGCGGCAGCCGTGAGCCACCCGGGAACCCCAACGTGGAACCCCTATGCCCGCAGAGGGTCAAAATCAGAGACGGTGGCACCATGCACCTACCGCATACACCAAACCTTGCACTAGAGTTGGCAGCTGGTACACACACATGGATTTGGCAGACGTAATCGGGGACACTGAGGCAGACTTAGTACCTGACACTGCAGCAAAGTCTGCACCACCAGTTGAAGAATCGTAAGACCAAAACTTTCCATATCCATGCTGATGCAGGTAACCAGGTGTGAGTTAAGGGATGTGTGGGTGGGAGGTAGTTTACAGAGTTTTATATAGCGCAAACTTGACCCGAATCCGGTATCAGAGTGCTTTACATAGCATCAGTTGCATTACATGAGGACACAGTGAGACTTTACATAGTGAGACTGTTGCAGCATCATTGGCACAGAAAGGTGTAGATTGAATAGGGCAGTGCTGATACAGGAGGACGGGCCGGGAGCCAGCAGTTTGTTTAGTGGTCTCCCTCCCAGTTGGATGAGTGGGGGCATTATGCAGGTCCTGGCACATGGGATGGGTGGGAGTAGACAGGGCAATGGTTGATCCGAGTATGCCCGTGGGAGGGGTAATGTTTTTCTAGTTTTTTTTTTATGTTTGACTTCGAGTTTTGTTTAACCGCAGTCAGGAATCTTGCTATACTACTTAGGGCAGTTGGGGAGGACTTGACAGCATTCCAAGCACACTAGAGGGTGCCTGTAGGCTCTTGACCTGGAATGTGAGAGGTTTAGGATCATACCTGAAGCGATACAGGATGCTGTCACCTCTTAAAAGGCACAGGATTAGTATAGCTTTCTTAAAGGAAATGCACCTCGATGATTCAGGGGCATCATGACTGGCAACGAAGTGGTGAGGACAAATGTACCATTCCTTATATTCCACTATGCACGGGGAACACTGATATGGGTGGCAGCAGGCGCCCCATTCTCAGACCCTTTCTCAATGGCATATTCAGAAGCGGATGTAGGCGGGAGGTATGTACTTTTGCAGGGCTCCTTTGATGGCAAAGTGATTATACTCCTCAATACCTATGCCCCAAACACTGACGACCTGACATTTTTTCAAAATATGCAGGGCTTGGTGATGCAGGAGATGGATACTCCTATTCTATGGGTGGGGTACTTTAAATGTGTCCTAGAGGGCAACCTTGACCATTCGACCCCCCAGAGCAAACACCAAACTGCTCATGACAACAACGTTACGGGATTTTATATCTAAACTGAGACTCACTGACACATGGGGGCATAGAGCATACACATGCCACTCAGTCAAGCATAAAACCTTTAGCAGGTTACATAAAATACTGCGCCCAGAACATGACACACTGGATAAAATGGAAATACGACATTTGGAACACTTCCTATTGGATCACTTCTCTGTCAGTTTTGAATGGAGCTGGAGTAATCAACGGAGGGGGAATAGTCATTGGAGAATGCAAACAGAGATATTAACTGACCCTGTGGGACAGGAAACGTTAACCGAGACCATGACCTCGTACTTGACTTGCAACTGGGACTCTACAAGGCAGAGGGTGACTGAGTGGGAGGCCATGAATGAAGTATTGAGAGGGACCTGTATAGGGTTGACATGCAGAGTACGCCGCCAGTTACAGCTAGAGCTCCAGGGGGAGGAAACACGTTAAGCAACAGTACAGTCTGGTGACCTGTCATCCCAGAACCCAAAGAAAGCAGTGTGTAGGCACATAGAAGATCTGTGGGCCCGGCTCGATAGATACACACTAAAACAGTACAGGTAGCAACTATTCAGAGAAGGACACATGACGGGCTGCCTCTTGGCCTGTATATTGCGCAGGGATCAGCACCCCTCAACAATAATGCATGTATGTACCCCGCAGAGCAGGTTGGTGGTCATAAGGCAGAGTATAGCCAAAGTATTCCGGTCTCATTTACAGGAAGTGTACACAGCAGACCCCATCATCACCCCGGCCAGAAACATTCCGTTCCTGGAGAGTCTTGATTTTCTCCAGTTATCAGAATGGGACAATTAAGAGCTGGAGGCACCTCTGACTCCCAAGGATCTAAGGGGGGTGCTGGGAATGCTCCCCCACCTGAAGGCCCAGGGAAGGGGGCGGGTTTCCTACTGAATTTTACCAAGCGTACCCAACAGAGGCAACTCAGCGCTTGCTTGAAGTTTTCCTTGTAGCCAGAAAAGCAGGGTCTCTCCCACCAATTATGTGGAAGGGAGAGATCTGTATGCCCCCTAAACCTGGAGGAGATGGCTCAAGTACGGCAGCTTATCAGCCAATTACAATAATAAATTTGGATGTTAAAATCTTATGTAAATTGCTGACTAATTGGCTTTCTCTTTATATATCGACCCTGGTGCATGAGGACCAGTGTGACTTTATTCCAGGCAGATGCACAGGCATGAATTTTAGAAGACTCACACATGTATTGCACAAGACCCAGACTCAAGATTTAGAGATGGCACTGTTCTCTATTGGCCTTGCAAAATCTTATGACACGGTCGACTGAGGATACCTATTGGAGGTACTTAGATTTATGGGTTTTGGCCCCAAAAATACCGTAAATAGGTCACATTGCTTTACTCCGCACCCGTCGCCAGGGTCTGGGTGGGTTCAGTCTTATCGGAAGCTTGGACATTGAGCTGCCGTACCAGATAAGGCTGTATATTGTCCCCACTCTTATTTGCCCTGGTGATTGAACCATTGGTCGTGAAGGCCAGGCAACAATTGTGGCCATATAGAATACAACAAGGCAACACCCATCATGTCATATCATCATATGCGGATAACACTCTATTTTAAGTCTCGTCACTAACCCTAGGCGTAGTTCGCGTAGTAGCGCAACGCGTAGCTACGCGAAGTGCACTTTGCACTACGCGAGCTACGCGAACTGTGTAGTGCACTGTGCAAAATGGTGTTCGCACTGATTGCACAGTGCCGGATGCTTGTCCGCACTGTGCAATTAGTGCGAACCACATCTTGCACAGTGCAAGCGGTCGTTTTCTGCCGCTCGAGTAGATTTCTACTCGAGCGGAAGCTTTCTCAACACGGACTGGTAGTTTCTCATTGCGAGCGGTCGCAAGCATACGCGACCACTCGCAATGAGAAACCTGACCTCCCCGCGTTGAGAATCTCTCTGGGAGGTTTATTTTCCACGCTCGCGATCGCCAACTTGATGTTGCTGAGGAAAAAGTCTCGCCGGGATGTCATTTTGCTCACTCGCGGTCGCCAACTTAACGTTGAGGACCGCGAGCAAGCAAACAATGACCGTTACGCTATGCTACGCGTGTTTGCACTGTGCTACGTGCAATTTGCGTAGTGCGAAGTAGTGCAAACTTCACAAACTAGGGTGACTCGTCACCCGCACGTCAATGCCTAAGCTCCTACACCTCCAGGGGGAATTTGGCGATATTTCAGGTCTCCGCATTAATCAATCAAAGTCTCTTATATTTCCACTTGCCTCTATGATCAGAACACCGGCCGACCGTCTCCCCAATTTGAGCTTGCGTTTGGAATTTGTGTCTTTTTAGTACCTTGGAATACAGGTGGCTCATATTAGGGTGCAACAATTGCAATTAAACATAGACAGGGTCCTGGAATCTCTTCAGAAATTAGTGGCTTTCTGGAATACATTACTCCTGTACTTGATGGGCAGGCTGGCCATCTCTAAGATGGTACTACTGCTGAGATGCTTGTATGCACTGCAGAACACTATGTGCCCCATCCCGACCTCAATGTTCTTCCAACTGAATTCACTCATTATATATTGCTCCTGTGGGCCGGCGTGAACAGTAGAGTGGCATTGGCTATGCTGTCCCATCCCTTGCCCTTAGTGGGTTGGAGGTCCTGTGATTAGTCCTCTATTACTATGCCGCTCAGGTACAACTTGCAACTTGTTGGCTCGACACGGACCAAATTGGTAAAGATGAGTGCTGAAAGGTATGGTGTACACAGGACGTCTCCCTGAGTTGTTGATGGAAGGAAAAGGAACAGCAAGGGACACTCCATTTTGAGACAGACTGCCAGAGTGTGGCAGCAATTTGTGGATTCTTAAATCAGTCAGACGGATGGCACGTCATATGTTCTTCAATGCCTGGAAGGAGTGGGGTTGTGAACAATGGGGGCGCGATACCCAAATGAGGATGCCTGGGAGGAGTTTGTTCTGGGCCAGGGACAATTTCTACAGCATGCAGGTTTGGCGGAAATGGCCATGCATGCTTGGCCATGCAATCCAGCAGCTCCACCATCTACTCACACTTTCGAGATCCTCCTTACATGCAGTACAAGCAGACACTTAGTCACACATCTCTACAGGGTGACATGGCCGGAAACCAAAGATGCTGCTCAGCAGGCCCCGGAGGCCTGGAATCTAGACATTGACAACCCGATTGAAAATGGAGACTGGCAGCATGCAAGCAAACTCACACATACAGTTTTCAGTAATGCCTGATACATTATAATTTTCTACAGAGAACTTATTGAGTCCCACTCACCTGCATTGAATAGACCAGTCTCTCTCAGACACATGCCCACACTGTGACTCTAGTGGGGCTGACTTCCTGCACCTGGCGTGGTCATGCGACGCAATATACTTCTTCTGGCAGCATGTGGACGAGAAAATGGTGCATGCCACATGGCGGCGTATTGAACTGACACCCCAATGCTGCCTCTTGTGGCCATCAAAGACCAGCTGGGTCGGAAGACAACACAGAATTGCCAATTGAATCTGCATGGTACTATCTGTACCGGAGGCCAGTGACACAGCACACATTCCTGGGGAAAGGGGGAAACTCACTCTTGTTCCCATTCTACACTGGTATGTTTTATGTTAACCCAACAACTGTAATTTTTTTATGACTGCATGTTATGACCAAATTCTTTCTGACTGCCAGTTGTATGATTGGAAAAACGAAAAAGAACGTTTAAAAAAAAAGGGTGAGTGTTATATATGTGGGGCATATGGCCATAGAGAAAATGCAAAAGTGTATCCTACTTTGTAACACATTTTACATGGTTGTGGGAAGAAAATGACACTTCTGAAATGTTGTAGGAATAAGGATAAAAAACAACAGGAAGTCAAGAATTGCTGTATAAAACAGTTGATCAGGTTAAACTAAGGCACACAAACACCAAGGAACTTTTCAACATCATAAAGGAATTCTCCAACCCGGCTGCCAGCAATAACAACATTACACCCTCACAGGAGCTGTGCAACAACTTCACCCACTTCTTCCACGACAAGATCACAACCATATACAGAAACTTCAAACCTCCAACTCACACCTACGGACTTCCTCAATAGATATGCCATCAGTGTAACAGACACAAACCACACACTGACCACTTGGAACATCCTCCCCACCCAGAACACCACCTCCATCATGAAATCCATCCTTTCGGAAGCTACCACAGACCCATGCCCGCACCACATCTTCAACCTCAGAAACCAAAGGATCGACAAGGAACTCACCACCCTACTCAACACCTCTATCATCAACACAACATGTGCTGAATCTTTGGAAACACGCTGAAGTCAGACAACTACTCAAAAAGCCGTCCGCCGACCTCAGCAAACTCAAAAACTTCCGCCCAATACCCCTGCTCGAATTCCTAGAGAAGGTACTGGAAAAGATCATCAATAATCAACTCATGACACACCTGGAGCAGAACCACCTACTGAACCCCTCCCAGTCTGGCTTGCACAGCAATCACAGCACCGAAACAGCACTGATGCCAGCCACCTATGACAGCCAAACAATCCTCGACTGGAGAGAAACAGCAGCTTTGATCCTCCTTGACCTCTCTGCAGCCTTCAACACTGTATCCCATGACACACTGATCAAAAGACTCCACCACGTCAGCACCCAAAGGGATACGCTCAGATGGATTACCTACTTCGTCACGGAAGAACCCAGAGGATCCACCTCCCACCTTTTACCACTGAATCCAAGGAGATCATCTGTGGTGCCCCGCAGGGCTCATCCCTCAGCCCTGTGCTCCTCTACGCATATACAACTCTGCTGGCCAATATCATAAGATCCCACTGGTTTAAAATAATTTCCTATACAGATGACACCTAACTCATTCTCTCACTCACCAGTGACCCCACCACTGCCAGAACCAACTTCTACAGATCAATGACAAACATCGCCAATAGGATGAAGAACAACTGCCTGCAGCTGAACACAGACAAGATGGAAGTTCTGATCTTTGGCAACAACGGCAACACATGGAATGACTCGTCAGGGCCATCTGACCTAGGACCCGCACGCACTTCCTCCAACTTTGCCAGAATCCTCAGAATCATCATTGACAACAAGCTCACCATAGAATCACAGATCAACGCCATCTCCTCCGCCTGCTTCCTAACGCTGTGCATGCTACGTAAGATCTTCAAGTGGCTACCCCTGCATAGAAGATGCACCTTGACACAAGCCCTCATCTCCAGCCAACTGGTATACGGCAATGCCCTTTATATAGAAATCACTGCACACCTTCTACAGAGACTTCAGACCATACAGAACGATGCAGCCAGACTCATCCTGGGCATTCCTCGATGAACCCGCATCACTCCCAACCTCAGTAAATTCCACTGGCTCCCCGTACAGAAGAGATGCCAATTCAACCTGATGACCCACACACACAAGGCTGTACACAACCAAGGACCCGCCTACATTAACCATTGTCTGAACATCCATCAACCATTGAGAAGACTACACTCCACCTCCCTTTCCCTTGCCCATGCTCCCCGCATCTACCAGAGCAGAAATGGAGGATGCTTCTTATCCCACATAGCAGCAAAGTCCTTGAACAGTTTCCTCACGCACCTTCGGACCATCACCTCACTTCCGGAATTCCTAATGACCTTTAAGACCTGGCTGTTTGAATAAGCCTCTGGGGTCCGCAAGCACCTGGATACCCTATTGGTTGATTGACTGAGAGAAGAATTTGGATATCTTAGTACAAAATCTCCTTATAGGTAAGTTACCTATGATTGTGAGGTATGGGCTTTCCCATTCAGACTATTAGGTAGTGCATAGAAAATAATAGGCCCATGGGGTTAATAGAGACTCATATATTTAATTTTAGGTGCCGGGTCAGATGGAGTTCTGTTCCTGAGGAAACCCTCTATATTTAGCATTGTGGGTCGAATCGTTGACACTTATGTGTAATTCATTTGCAACAGTTTTGTTCTCTGGAGGAGCATTTTGTGCTGGACTGATATGTTGGATTCATAGATAGCCACATTGTATATATGTATCATATGTTAATTACTGCACAAATGCACTTTTGAGCACTGCGCAATCTGCAACTTTTAATGGATTGATTGGCACCATAGCTGAAAGTATATAATAAACGTGTGCTTTTGCATATATGATTCATTGTATTGACATGTATATGTACCTAATGGGTTGCCTGGAGTGAGTCCCACTAAACCATTTGTATTATATTTACTTCTGCACAGCCATAAACCTTGTCCTTGCCCTGCAGGTAGCACATTAGTGAAAGGTGGACTGGCTGTTAAAAACTGCTGGTCCATCTTTCACTGTCTAGGTGTCAACTGTGTAGGTGGCTGCAATGAGTGTGTGCACCTGGTATAAGAAATTGCAAGTATTATCAGTAGTAGTATAGGACATTAAGTAACCACCTCAAATAGTAATCACATTGCTTATCAGAGAAAACTTTTAAAGTCACTGAATTAATCCGAGCTCAACCCTTTGATAGCTATGGCACAGAGCAGAACAGGTTTAACGTAAAGGCTATATGAAAAGTATTTATGCAGTAATACATTTAAGATTGTAACATTTGATTGATTTCATAAATGGAAAGAATAGAGAACATCAGCTGTTGTCTACATCCATCGGCCGGCGAGGATTAAGCTTTAAAGTATTAATTCAATTTACATCATCCTGCGCCTACATCCATTGGCCGGCGCGATAGTTAGGAGAGGGTAGAGGTGAATAGGGAAATATAATCCAATCCAACAGTAATACATTTAAAATGCAAAACAATAAAAATCCCAAAACTAATTTGTAGCAATATGGGGTTTTTCGATTTAGTATACCCAGAGTTTTTGCTTTTGATCTTCTAGTTTTTAGATTTTTACTGTGAGTGAGTCTCACTTCCTGAGAATTTACCACCACTGTTCTCCTTCTAAGATCCTTTTAAGATAAAGCAGCAGTGGTGAAGTTAGGGTAAGGGGCACTGGGCTAGATACACATGAACATGTGTGCAGACATGTATGAGCACATGTTTGGACTGCACGTTTGAAACTACTGTTGTGTGCAACCTGGTAATTATGCGCTTATAGCTTAAAAAAAAAGGGTAGGTGCTGACTTGGTGTAGGACTTATAATTTTATTGTGCATTCATAGATAGGTCAGTAGTGGTTACTTGAAAATGTATAGGGTCACAGTATTATACACCTAGCCTAAGTGAAGTGCAGTTTCGCTCAATTTAGGGGTCAACATTCAAATGAGGTGTCAAACTGTGGTAAAATATGCACACCAAGTTTAAATATTAAGGCCCCAATACTATACTTGTACAGATCATCCAGAATTATCATATTTCTGTGGCTCAGCTCAGAATCAGGTTCCAGGCCTTTTGTCCCTGTGCTGTGCTAAGTTATTTCTCTGTTTTTCAGAAGAGGGAACAAAGGCCTCACCACACAAATGGAGCAAATATCAGTGATTGACTTAGTTCTTGGGAAGGAGGGGGTGGGTATGGAAAATCTGCATCTGGTAATTAGCTGTCCACATTGTCCCTAGGTCAGGACAGCCCAGGTCCACTGAACAAAGGAGGAAGCTTTGTCATTTGGAGCCAATACATGGGGGGGCTCCCTTTTACATTTTTGGTGGGCCCTCAGAGGAACTCTGCACTGAGAAAACTTTATTGCACCATACTGGATTGTTCCATATTGCTGTGCAGGAGGATTGGGGCTTTGGTGGAGGAATGATGTGGCATGTTTGGATTGGCTAGGAGTGCTTGGAATCTAGAACTTTTCACCCACACTTGAAAACCCCCTGCACAAGGGGGGGAGATATCGAACAAGACCCTGAACCTCAAATGCAGTTACAGGTGAGCCATGGACAGCTGGAAAGAAAAGCCCTCTGATGGCCTTGATGGACTTAGGACTTTTTGCCTGCAGCTAGGCCCAAGGATTACTTGGCCACCTTCATCCCCAGAGGACTAGTTGGGGGGGAAGACTTGAGCTCCACCTCCCCAGTTGCCCTGTATGATGCCCAGGAAGACATGAGGGTCTATGGAGGGCAAAGAAGAAATGAAATCTTGCAGAGGGAGCCAGTG
The DNA here is from genome assembly GCF_964204655.1 of Triturus cristatus. NCBI lineage: Eukaryota > Metazoa > Chordata > Amphibia > Caudata > Salamandridae > Triturus > Triturus cristatus. The sequence continues at coordinate 1,175,865,177 of NC_140589.1, read as the reverse complement.
AAACCAGCACCATGCAAGGTATGACCCTTATGACCACAAGAGGCCTTCTGCAAATGCTCCTGGCGGCAAGAGTTCACCACCAGGAGTAAAGTGAGCCTAAGATCACAAAAAGTGGCCCTACATGGCCTAAATAATGCTCTGTGAAACATTTGACCTTTGACACCCCAGCAACAGCACGAAAAATGGAGCTCTGCCATTAATGCCCAGAGATCAGGACAAGGATGACTTACCTCATTTTCAGGGAGAGGGGCATACATGGGGGTCTCCTCCTTCAAAGGCTCTCTGAGGCCAGCAGCCTCATCCCTGAGGATATCGTCACCAAATCATGGCAGGCCGTGTGGCAAGGATGTGGCCTGACAAGTGCTTAGATGGGCACTGGGAACCCATCCCGAACCTCAAAGGCAGCCCCTCCTTGGGGAAAGAGGCAAGCTTGAAGTGCCAGCCCACTCACATCCTTGCTTCCCATGCCAGCATGGGAGAGTGTTGGCTAATCAGGAAGCCAGACAGGCAGTGCAGGAGTGAGCTCCCAGTGCTGCCTTAACATTATCACCACCCAACATCCGAAAACAAAAGTAAAAAGACACGCATGGCGCAAGGCGGCATGTGCAAGCAAAGCGTCTAAAGCCTCTATTCAAATATGTACATCCCCAGCAGGGAGACTCCTATAATGCCCTCCAAGGGCTGTTTACGGTCCTTTCTCTCCCTAATGGTGCCCCAAGGAGAGTCTGGGGCATCACTAATGCTATTTACAAAGTTGTGAGGGCTTGACTTGCAGCCCTAATAATGATATTTAACCAACTTGTCCAACACTGTGATATTGTTTAAAGCACTCCCGTAGCTGGAGCTTTTGCTCTTCAGTTCAGGCTGCAGTGGCCCCTAGGGTTAGGTCTTATGGCTACATTCTATTTGGCGAAGTAGTAAAAGAAAGACTCTAACACATGTTTAATGTTGGGTCAGAATACAAATGCTTTATCAACAGTTTTGTTGTTGAACAATAGAATGTTCAGTGATAATGAATGTATTTTTGTCATGATTGTTAAAACCATTGGTTTTAATGGTGAGTTCTAGTATGTTATGCATGCCTTATATTTTAATGTGGTAACCTTTGACAAAGCAAATAGGCTTGCCTTATATCATATTGTGATAAACCTTGAGAAAACCATTAGGCTTGCCTTACATATTGATAGCCAATAGGCCGGTTTTATTTCAAAATACACCCTTTTATACTGTGGGGAAACATCTAGTATAGTGTGGGGGTATTGTAATTATGATGGTCAAAACGCATAAGTGGAGGGCCTGGTCTTGCTGCAGATGGAGTGAGATGCACGCGGTGGGAGCTCTGGGCCGCCGCTGGCACTAAAAGCATTTATAAGCGGCACATCAATAGCGGAAGAACCGAAAACTTGGACATTCGTGCAGCAGAACCACATAGGGGACGATCCCGAGACCCGGCGACCCTCGGAGCCTACCGGCAGCGGCAAGAACTGTGTGAGAGCACCCCAGCATCCGAGGCCACATCCACCATCTTAGCGCCCGCCACCTCCTGGGCCTCAGAGTGAGTAGATACTGCCGACATTCCGCACCCTCTGCCTGGGGACTACCAGTGACCTGAGAAGAGACCAGCGGGTGAGCGGGGACCACAAACACTTGTGATCGGGCCTGAAGGAGGGACATCCTACCTGTCATCCTGCTATGCCGCCATTTGGGGACCTCGCTGTGTGGGTCCCACGCGGGGCCCGACTGATGAAAGCTTCAAGCTGGTGGGGATCCTGCGCTCTCAGCTGGGTCTCCCGGCCCCCCTACCGGGGAGTCCGGAGGTGCTTGGCTGCCCCCTGCGGGACCCCAGAGCTCATGGATGGTGAAGAATAGCCCAGAGCTGGTAGTAGAACACTCCGGTGTACGAGGCTGCCCTGACACACAAAGCTACAGCCGCAATCGTGGGGTCCCCAGCCTCCGCCGGCTGCCTACATCTTCTGCCGGGGACCTGAAGACAGCACACAGTAAGAACTGCAGTACAGGTGCAGGGGCTGGGAGGCTCTGTGGCAAGCCCCCGGGGAGGTCCCTCCTTGCTACAATCCCGCCTGACAGCCATCATGAGGCTCCAATTTACCGACTCTTCGCGGGTCCTGCCCTGAGACATCCTCAGACTGGAAGGGTCGCCCTGCGCCGGATCAGACCTCATTGACCCCACGGTTGACTCCTCCAGAGCTGTCAGACTGACTCATAAGCTCTCCCCGCTCTAAGTTCCCCACTCTGCTACTTGGCCCACCGGCCATCCAGATCCGAGCTGTTTCGCCGTCTTGGGGCCTCATGGGGATCACTCTGCGCCTCTGACACCCTGGCGGGGCCTTGAACTCTCTCGTTGGGCTGATGGAGCCCTCTGCTACCACAACCTGGGGCGCGGGGCACCGCGAGACACAACACCCAGACCCCTCTGATTAGGCCGCAGATAGCGGCAAAACACAGACTCTCCTGAAACCTGCTGGGCGTGCAGGGCACGCTATATTTTGCTGCCATCCTGGTGGGCCCCTTCCAGCTACAACGGGACCCCAGGACCACCCTACAGTAGAGCCTGGAGACTACGAGCCACGTAGGGTGAGGCTCGGAGTGCCCCCTGATCGAGTCTTGGCCGGAGGCAGGGTACCACCCACCCTGGGCATTCATGGTCCCTGGGGGATGCTTGGGACCTCTGGGCTCTCTGTGCCCCTTTGTCCACTGTGCTGCAGAGCAGGTTCGCGAACCCAAAGGCTGGAGAGGGGACCTGGGCGCCGGAGGCCCTAACCCAATTGCGCTGCTGGCGGTGGATCCACTGGTGCGCCCTGGTAGGTCCACGCTGCGCGTGGCCTCTGGCTGACTCCTGGGGAAGAAGGCTCTTTACCCCTTGATACTGTGAGTACCTCTATAGATTCTATGGGGCCTCCTTACAGAGCCATTCAGGAGGGGTAGTATCACTGTGTGCTGCCTCAGTATTGGAAGCCACAGACTGGTCTACAAAGGTGAACCTCCCCTGTGCCTCCTAGTAGAGGGGTGGCACCCTGGGAGAGGTGGAAGCCCCATGTCCCCACACTGGACCTACACCTATGGTCCCTAGCGGCCCCCTGGAAACTCACAGAGAGGCGCGCTATTGCGGAGGTCTGCCCTGAACCGCGAGACTACCACCCGGACGGCGTTTTCAGACATTTCAGCTGCCAACCTTAATCCGTGCCCTGAGCTCTTTGTGATGACTGGTGGAACACCTGGGGCCCTTGCAACTCCACCCCTTAACCATCTACCCACTATCTCGCCTTGGCTGGCTAGACCCTCCCCTTGTTCTCTTTCCACTGGGCGGGCCGCCCTCTTGACTTCACGCTGCGCATCTTCGACTCAGCATCCTGCCCATGGCATGGAACTCTGAGGGGCCATGACTAGCTTACAGACCGGAAAGGACTCCTCTGCAACTCCTAAAGACAACCCGGTCACAGCCTTGTGGAACAAGTCTGGGCCTGCTCCAGCGGCGTACATGGCATCTTCGGCGGGAGGGTCCTCAGACCCCGTCACCCAATCCTTCATGGTCACCTTCATGCAAGAGCTCAAATCTGAAATTGGCTCCCTAAGAACCGAGGTCCAGGCCTGCATCAAGGAGCTCTGGTGGGATATCACGGAGCTCGGAGGGAGAGTGGATGACCTCGAAAGGAGCACGCTATATTTAAGAACCGAGGTCCAAGCCTGCATCAAGGAGCTCTGGTGGGATATCACGGAGCTCGGAGGGAGAGTGGATGACCTCGAAAGGAAAGTCGACGCCTGCTCGGAGGACCAGGAACGCCAGTGGCAGCGCTTGGCCACCTTGGAGGAGCAACACATCGATCTACAGATCAAACAGGAGGACTTGGAAAATAGGAGGCACCACTATAACCTGTGCATATGGGGGTCACGGTTGGGGTGGAAGGCTCAGACATTATGACCTTTGTAGCAGATCTGCTTCACAACATTAGGGGGATGAGGATGCGTCCCCTCTGGCTCTGAACTGTGCTTATAGGGTGTCTGGCCCTCCTGGTCGCCCTGGCCTCATTCCCGACATCTTGACAGGGGTTCATTTCTTCACTGAGAAAGAGGCCATCCTCAAAGCAACATGGGACAAGACTGAGCTCACCTACAAGGGTGCCCTCATGCAGCTGTTCCATGATCTCGCACCCACGACGCTTCGCCGCCGCAGGGATTTCCGACCTATTACTGACAAGCTACGAGAGTTGGGCATCCGCTACCAATGGGGACACCCGTTTGCCCTTATCTTCCAGTGGGAGTCAAGGCGCCGGGTACTGCGATCCTTCTGGCTCAACTGCTCCAGATCCCTGACACACCGCCCGCTAGTCCCTCGCGCTTACCCCCTCAGAACCGTGAACTGGCAAAACCTCAGTGGACTCAGGCCTGCCTTTTTGCCCTCTTTCGCCCCTAGAGCCGATCCCTTGCAGGGGTGGAGCGGACATTCCACTCCCTTATCATCATCTTGTTGATATGACTGCACTATGCCTGAACTGCATCCCGACGGCGGCACCAGACTGAGCTCCTTGAAGGCAATGCCGACCTCTCATGACCCGCCTCCACTTCTATTCCTCGGAGAGTGACATCTCCAGGATGGCTTGTGCCTCTGCGCCTGGCTTCTCCCTGAACTGGAATAGACCTTATTGGCCACGTTGGCCATTGTTATTTTTTTAACACTATGTCTCTTCTTTCTCACTTCTCTATTTTCCCCCTCCTTCTCCCTATCGCTGGCCGGGGGAGGTCCTGATCGCGGTGGGGGGCTTCCCAGTATCGAACATCCCTTTTCCCCCCAGAAGTGCGCTAGGTTCTGCAGCGAGCACCATTGCCTGTGTCCTAGCAATCTTATCTGGGGTTACGTTAGATGGGGGACACTGTTTTGCACCCTACTCCTACTCTACTGCTCGAGATGACACTCACAAAAGTCACACTGCTACCATGACTTCTGTACCTTGTCTGAAACTCCTTTCCCTCAACGTGAAGGGTCTTAACTCACCTAACAAGCGCCGCCGGATCTGGCGATATCTGCTACTGCAAATCCCAGACATCATATTTTTACAAGAAACCCATCTCCTGAGAGAGGATGTCTCTCGCATGGCCCATCCTCGATATCTTCTCCAATTCTGGGCATCTGCACCCACTAAAACAGCAGGGGTGGCAATTTTATGTTGAGCGGGCCCCCACCAGGGAAACCCCAGGGTAGTCAGTAATACAGATGGTAGATTCCTCAAAGTGGTGGTCAGGAGTGGACAGCGAACCCTCACTTTATGCAACACTTACACACTGAAACTGGCCCAAGACTCATATCTGCGGGGTTTGCTGCGGGAACACTTAACACAAGATGACCCTGGTCTCATTCTGTGGGGAGACTTCAATCTTATATGGGAGGCGGGACTCGACCATAGCGAAGGCTTGTTTCATGGGACTGGGGCTATGTCCTCTGCCTTAAAACAGCAACTAACTGCCCTTGGCCTCATAGTCACTTGGTGCTACCACTTCTTGGATACCCGACACTACTCATATTACTCTCATGTCCATCGCTCCTACTCGCGCATAGACTATCTCTTCGTCTCACACTCCCTTATCAAGGACACCCTCTCGGCGTCCATGTCTGACATTTCTGTCTCTGATCATGCTCATGTGGAACTCCTTATGCAGGACCACTCCTCTCGTCCCAACCGTCCGCCTCAGTGGTGTTTTCCACCTTATATTCTTAGGGATCCTGTGAATGTGACGGAACTCCGGGAAGCTATCATGTTCTACTTCGAAACCAATGACCTCCCAGAGACTCCACTCCCTGTAGTCTGGGATGCGTTGAAGGCCACGATCCGTGGCAAAATCACCTCTATCGCTATAGCTAGAGCTCGGGAGGCCCGCTTATTTGAAGACAAACTCTCCCGGGACATAAAGACGCTTGAGTGGCTTGACCAGGCACACCCCTCGGTGCTACACAAAAGTCGCCTTGCCATACTCCGGGGCCAGTTCCGGGTGCACAGAACCAATAAAGCAAAACACGCTCTCTTAGCCTTGCGACAGCGATACTACGATGGGGGGGACAATGTGGGTAAGGTCCTTGCACGTCGTCTACGAACGCGGGCTGCTAAGGCGCATATCGCTAAACTTAAACTGGGGGATGGTACTTGGGCCATCACTGAATCCTATGCACAAAACAGGACCTGCCCAGTGAAAATTTGTAAACAAAGTGAGCACGTTTTTATCAGTATCCCTTGCGAATTCAAAGCTGTTGTGTTTGATATTGCATGTGCGGCCAATTCTTGCCGTTCAACAACCGGGTCTGATGTCACTCGCTTCTTTAGAAAAAACTCCTATGTGTCTAGGTGTGTATGAAGGTGTTTCCCTGATAATCTCTCTCCCAAGTAGTTTGTATGAAGAGAAAGGACAGACAGAACCAAATATTTATGGTATCTATTCAAAAACCACAGAGATAGCAAAAAGGTGGGAAGGGACTGGCAGTGCCTCACGGAAATAACACCAACGAGGATACGCAGACAGGTACTCGCCTGCTACCTCACGTTCTCATCATAGGCAACTGCCGCCCAGAAAGGAAAAAAAAATGAATAAATCAAAAAGCCTCAAGTCAATCCCAAAAACTGGTGCCTAGTGAAACTTATATTCTAATTTGTGTCTGTGTTCAAAAATAGGAATGTCGACACAAAAGAGAAAGACTGGGTCTGATCAGGACCCACGTCAATCCAATTTAAAACCGAGCGAGACTACACTGGCTGTATGATTCTTTATTCAGTGCTGTGTGTCTGCTCATTAAAACCAACATGTTTCATTGCCTGATTAAATTAGCGGCAACTTCTTCAGGGCTAGGGTCGACTGGCCACTCTGCGTTGCTAGTTCAGACCAGTAATCTATCTGTCTGCACCGGGGGGAAACACAATTAAAAACACAGATTCAGCTTTTCACCCACATTGCTCATATGGGTCCTTCATACATATATGAAAGCGATTTGTGTCTTCGCTGATGTGCTAAAAAGACTCGGTGCCTGCAACACCTTGAACCTTATTATTTACCATGAAGATTGCTCTCGTTCAGCATACCTCAACCCTCCATATAGATAGGTGTGTGCTACATCCAATTATACTCCTGGACTGCTTGCCCAGTGGCCGCGGATTCGCGTTTCTGAAAGGCACAGAAACACTTCCAGTTGTTACACACATACAAGCCAGGATGGTACAGCCCCCACTGCATTTGCGACCACTGCCGCCCATGCTAACACTCATCAAATCGTTTCTACAGGCTGCTGCTGGTGGTTACAGCCTATAGCTGCTGCCCCGATATGTGTTGCATTCGTACAGAGTCTAAGGTACTCCGAGCCCCCGCTCGGCTCCCGTGCATGTGGCCCCCTCGCTGAAGCTACGACTGATGACTGATGACTGATGTTACCAGCTCTTGGGTCCACGGGACCCCTCCATTATGATTATCCGGTGGCTCCCGCCCACCAAGAGGGAAGCCCCTGTGTCTAAAGGTGACCCGCTAATTACTGTTTGGTCGAATATGTGAATCAATAAGGTTCTATCATCAGTTCACAGCAAGTACCCAATCTCACCTCGTCAGCCCTCTGGTCCGGATGCTAATCAGCCTCAATCACGGACGGGACAACTGCTTCCGGTTTAAATATGCAGCACGCTGCCTCCGAGCATGCGTGGATGTGTGTCAGTGTGTTGAAGTTACCGGCGGCCATATTGTGTAAGCCGCCGTGACTACCTGGGCAAAACCTTGTGTACACTGTCTAGCTAATGCGCAGAACTCGCTTTAAGCACTTCTAAATTACAATATGTTTGCCAGACATAATTGCAGTGACTGAGTAACTTCACGGTTGCGGTGTGTTATACATATTTAGTTTCTATCAGTGCCTGCTCAGTTTGTAAGAACCCACTCATTTGTTAAAGAAACACACGGAAGTGGCCAGTGCACGGTTTAGATCAACCATAGACTATAGTTGACGGGCTACTATGTGGGTGATGATGCACTCAACCCTCCTTTATACAGGACACTACAGATGTTCTAAAAATCTTGGATGACATCGCGTTTGATCCTGAACAACAATTTCTAGTTACGATCGACATAGAATCGTTATATACCAGCATCCCCCAGGAAGCAACGCTGGTGGCAGCAGCCTGCGCCCTGGGGGAGTGCGAATGGTTCTATGATGTCCCACAAACCTTTGTACTTCAATGTGTTGAACTAGCCTTGACTAAAAACTTCTTTGCCTATAAGGACCAACTATATCTGCAAGTGTCCGGGACTTCAATGGGGGCTACATTTGCCCCCAGTCTGGCATGTATCTATGTGGGCCTATTCGAGAGCAATTACATCTTTAATAACACTAATCCCTTCCAGAAGAACATCGCTCTCTGGAAGAGATATATTGACGATGTGTTATGCATTTGGACGGGCTCTGAATGTGACCTGGACAGGTTTCTCCATTGGCTAAACAGCCTTGATGATTGTCTTAAGTTCACCTGGACAATAAGCAGCACAACAGCCACTTACTTGGATTTAGAAATTAGGGTGGTGAATCACAAACTCGCCACCAATGTCCATCAGAAACCAACTGACAAAAATTCTCTCTTGCATTATAGATCTTACCACCCCAGGGCTCTGAGGGATAATCTGCCTGTAGGGCAACTCTTGCGATACTGCAGGAATTGTTCCTCCACTGAGGATTTTGTCGAATAGCAAGGTCCTTTGTCCTGCAAACTGGAGGAACGAGCGTACCCGACCAAGGTCATCAAACAGGCCAAAAAAAGAGCCTTGAATACTCCTCGAGCTGCACTTTTGGATAGAACACCTAAGACTAAGGGGGACTGTATCCCTGTGGTCACCACCTTTGGACCCTTGTCTACCCAAATCAGACAAGTGATCAGGAAACATTGGTCCCTGTTGAATACCCCCACCATGACTATGCCTCTACCTCGTTTTGCTTTCAAGCGATCCACCAATTTACGAGACTGTTTAGTGCATTCACGACCCAAATGTGAGACTAAAGAAACAGGGATCCCGCCAGGACACTATCAATGTGGCGGATGCACAGTATGTGAACTTACTACATCAACCAAAAGTGTCATTCTAGCAGGAGGCAAAACATGGTATCTCAACATGTTTAGCAACTGCAACACGAGTAATGTCATTTACAGACTTACGTGTCCCTGTGGCCTTCACTACATTGGCCTTACCACACGCAAAGTGAAGGTCAGAGTACAGGTACATCTCAGCACCATACGGTTGGGTAAATTAACCACGAAACTGGTCCAACATTTCTTGATGGCTCAACACAGTCCCAAAGATCTCCAGTGGGTTGTATTGGAGAGGGTAATGGGAGACCTTCACAATATGGAAGCCAGACTAATAACAAAGGAGGCACGCTGGATTTTCCAAGAGAAAGTGGATCAACAGGGTCTAAATGACTATATTGAGTGGCATAAGGTACTGACTTAATAGCCTATTTACTAATACATCTCTCCCGTCAAGCCACCCCTGTTAGGTATCCATATGCGATGAATTAGGTACTAATTTCTGTTTTTACAACTTGGGTCTCTTATTAATCTGAGCAGTTCCTTAAGTACATCATCACCCACATAGTAGCCCGTCAACTATAGTCTATGGTTGATCTAAACCGTGCACTGGCCACTTCCGTGTGTTTCTTTAACAAATGAGTAGGTTCTTACACACTGAGCAGGCACTGATAGAAACTAAATATATATAACACACAGCAACCGTGAAGTTACTCAGTCACTGCAATTATGTCTGGCGAACATATTGTAATTTAGAAGTACTTAAAGCGAGTTCTGCGCATTAGCGAGACAGTGTACACAAGGTTTTGCCCAGGTAGTCACGGCGGCTTACACAATATGGCCGCCGGTGACTTCAACACACTGACACACATCCATGCATGCTCGGAGGCAGCGCGCTGCATGTATTTAAACCGGAAGCAGTTGTCCCGTCCGTGATTGAGGCTGATTAGCATCCGGACCAGAGGGCTGACGAGGTGAGATTGGGTACTTGCTGTGAACTGATGATAGAACCTTATTGATTCAAAAAGAAAGAGTATGCAGTTCCTCAGAGAGACGGGGGAGTGAAGGTGTAGAGAAGAGACCGTAAGAAAGAGGAATTCCTCTATTCGGAACTAGGGTCCTCACACACCCAGCAAGCTAGGTGTCATGCTTCATCATATGGACCTGCTCCTCGTCGGGCCGGCGCTGCAATGCCCGACGGGCACCCTAAAAAAGGGGCTCTTTAGCGGAGATCTTTAGTTCCTGGCCGTATGATGCAGTGTGTGTGAGAGGGACCTAGTGGTGTAGATGTGAGTGCAGGTGTGTGGTTAAAACAAGTTGGAAAGTCCAGAAATATAAATTTATTAAGAGTGGCTCTCCACCTGATTAAAAATGAAAACAGAGTGGCAGCTGGCTGATATTATGATTCAGCTTGGCTATGCTCTTCTGTGGTGGTCGACATGTTTCTTGCCCGGTGGTCCTATTGATCCGTGGCAATTCTTCAGGACCTACTGAACTGTCAATAATCTACACAACGTGGTAAGTACAAATGTTACCTGCCACACGTTATATGGAAAACGATCTCGCCATATGTCTAAGGGGACCTAGAAAAAAGAAAAGTTTTAAGGAAGGCAACCCAAGCAGAGGCAGTGATTAAAATTAGTACTGTACAGGTAGATCTCACATAGTGGTGATTACCCCCTTGACCAAATGGCACAAGTAAACGTCCATTGTCACCAAGTGTCGAAATATCCTATACAGTGAGTAGGAATTCTCCTACAACAGTGAATATAAAAACAAGCTATTTAAAAACAGAAGACTGGAAGTGTTGTACTCCCTATGAGGAAGTAATATGAAGTGACAACAAGTTTCTCCATAGTGGAGTCATGGGGCACTCACCTATTGTGGTGTGATTCCCTGCTCCTATCCGTGGCCGTGGCGCCACCGGGACACCAAGATTCTGGTGTCCTAATGAGAAACAAAATGGTAAATGGAAAAACAAAGTAATACACGGAGGGCAACTAGCCCAACATGTATCGTCAGCACACTCAAAACAATATCGCCCGTGTGCGATCCCGTCACATGAGCTGCCGTGGTGCGAGTCATGAAACACACGGGACAATGAGATGATAGAAGAGCACCACGAGGCAAACTAAAAAAAAAGAAGAAGTCACACCAGAGGCGTATGGATCGTGAATGCCAACCCGGACAAGGTATCAGCCAGTCAGAGATGCGTAGCCACAAAATAAAGGCCCCGCCACGTAGTCGCTCGCACCACGTGTTGAGTCTGGGGCAAGCCCGGTCTGCCGTAACGGTGAAAAGGAACCGGCGAGAACCCTGGGAAGCCCCCAGCCCCCACAGAGTGCCTAGCAAAGTGCGCCAGAGGACCGATAGATGAACAGCTGGTGCGGTACACTGACAGCATGTAGTATCAAAACTTGTATACAAGAGAGCACTGACAACACCGCGTCTAAGTCATACTTCTCTAGTTCAGCTGCGGGATTGCAATCACCATTAAACATCACCCCATAGGTCGCGGACACGCATTCAGACCACTCACAAGACCCATCACTATCATCTGGGCACGTTGCAGTATCGCTGTAGCACTTACTTGAAGGTTGTTGCCGGAATGGGCTGTCAACCTACCCTCGCGCCACTCGACCCGGGAATATTATTGCCCGGCAGTTTTCCATGAAAGATATACTGGCTGGTGTGTTCGGTAGGGGGCGGGCAGAATACCCGGAAGTGTGTAGTGTGAGTGCGCGGAGCCAGACCCATGGAAGGGAGTGTCAAATTCAGCGGCCATCTTGAGATGTAGTCTAAGGTACTAAAATCATCGTTTCTCAATGATTAGTGATGTAAAACCTGCTTGGTTACAGAGTGGAAAACATTGTCCTGCAAATAAGGGTGTGACATTGCGGTGGCCATGTAGCCAGAACAATGGGTCGGCTAACTAGGAGCACTTGTCAGTGTATAAGGCTGCATCTATAGAGTGAATAAGAATGATGGCGGCCATCTTGGAGTGAGTGAATCTAACAAGTGTCCATAATGTGTCTAGGGAATGAAATGAAGCACAACCACACTATGGGGAAGGCCCAGGGTAGCGAGTTAATGGTACGTCTACTCCTTGGAGAATATAGTATTAACATGAGAAGGTCTGTATTATCTGTCCATGAGTGCTGCCCATGGAATCTGATCGTTCAAGCCTTCTAGGTCTGTCCTCAGACGGTGCACCCATCGCTGTTCAATCTTAAATAGGGCTCTTTGTGTAATCCTAGGATGTGCCTCAAGGATTAACCATCTAAGGGAGTCTGGTGTGTGGTTATTCTCTTTGCAGTGGGTATAAAGTTTCGTGGTTATTCTCTGGCATCTCACATTACTCTTGTGCTCTGTTATGCGTGTCTTAACTGATCGCATGGTCATGCCTACATACCTCTGTTCACATGGGCAGGTTATTAAGTAAATACACTGTGTGGTGTTACAATTGGTATGTCGCTGTATCCTCCAGGTAAAGGAGTCTGAAAAAACCACCTCCTTGATCACCGCAGTTTGATGGCACACAGTACAGGATCCACAAGGATAGTGTCCTTTCACTGGGGGGAGACCCCAGAGGGTGCTTTGATCATGGTGGTTGGTTTGTCTTGGTCTTGTATTAATCAGGATGTCCTTCAGATTTTGGGTGCGTTTAAAGGCAAAGCGTGGGGGCGGGATAGTGAGGTCACCCGCAGTGAGAATCCCCCAGTGTTTCTTGATAATGCCCTTTATGAATGTAGAGTTAGGAGTGAAAGATGTGACACAGGTCAGTGTCTCTGACTTTTCCTTACTATTGGGTTGTAGTAGGATTTCTCGTGGATTATTACGAGCCCTCTTCAATGAGTTTTTTACCTGGCGGTCAGGGTAACCTCTTTGTCTAAGGTTAGAGCTCAATTGGTGGGCTTCAGTTAGGTAGTCGTTGGTGGAGGAACAGTTCCTCCTGAGTCGGAGGAACTGCCCAAAGGGTAAATTGTCCTTTAGGGCCCTGGGGTGATGGCTACTGTATAGAAGTAAACTATTCCTGTCAGTAGGTTTCTTGTAAAGTGTGGTGCTGAGACCTGTGTCTCCTAGTGTGACCATGAGGTCCAAGAAAGGTACATTGGAGTCAGAGATGGTGTGTGTGAATTTCAGGAATAGATTCTGGGCATTGATCCATTCGCAGAATGCTAAACATGTCTGCTGGTCCCCCTTCCAGAATATTAAAATATCATCAATGAAGCGCCTCCACAAGGTTAAATTGTTGATAAAAGGATTGCTGGGGTGCCTGATGACTTCCTCCTCGAAGGTGGCCATGTAGATACAGGCCACACTAGGGGCAAAGGTGCTACCCATCGAAGTGCCCTGCGATTGGTGGAACAGCTGTTTGTTATACTCGAAATAGTTCTCAGTAAGGGCCAGTGTGGCGCACTCCATCACAAAGGAGATGGGGGTAGGTGATGTCCATTCCTCTCTCATAAGGGCACTTTCAATTGCCGTCAGGGTGGCACGCTGGGGGATATTAGTATATAATGCCTCCACGTCCAGCGTGACCAACAGGTCAATATTGCTTGTGTCGTGTGTCCCCTCTATGACTTGCAAGATATCCGCAGTGTCACGGATATAGGAGGGAGTTTTTTTGACCAAGGGTTGTAAAAAATGGTCAACAAACCTCGAAAGAGGTTCCAAAAGTGAACCTATACCCGATACAATGGGGCGCCCTGGGACTGGTGTCGTGCCCTTATGTATTTTGGGCAGAGTGTAAAAGTAAGGGATCTTAGGCTCCTTTGTATTGAGAAATTCAGCTTCCTTCTTACTGATCCAACCATTACTTTCTGCTTCAAAAGTGATGGTCGCGATCTTAGTGGTGAGTCTAGGTGTAGGGTCAACGGAGATGGGGGTGTAGTACCTTGTGTTGTCAAGTTGTCTTCTACACTCTCGATCATAATCAATAGTGTTTTGTATCACCGTGGCCCCTCCCTTGTCAGCCTGTTTGATAATAATGTTGTTATCATTGGCTAAGGTTCTTGCTGCAGACAACTCCGCATTGGACATGTTATGAAAAATACCTCTGGCAGGAATTGTACCCAGGCAGCTCATGTGACGGGATCGCACACGGGCGATATTGTTTTGAGTGTGCTGACGATACATGTTGGGCTAGTTGCCCTCCGTGTATTACTTTGTTTTTCCATTTACCATTTTGTTTCTCATTAGGACACCAGAATCTTGGTGTCCCGGTGGCGCCACGGCCACGGATAGGAGCAGGGAATCACACCACAATAGGTGAGTGCCCCATGACTCCACTATGGAGAAACTTGTTGTCACTTCATATTACTTCCTCATAGGGAGTACAACACTTCCAGTCTTCTGTTTTTAAATAGCTTGTTTTTATATTCACTGTTGTAGGAGAATTCCTACTCACTGTATAGGATATTTTGACACTTGGTGACAATGGACGTTTACTTGTGCCATTTGGTCAAGGGGGTAATCACCACTATGTGAGATCTACCTGTACAGTACTAATTTTAATCACTGCCTATGCTTGGGTTGCCTTCCTTAAAACTTTTCTTTTTTCTAGGTCCCCTTAGACATATGGCGAGATCGTTTTCCATATAACGTGTGGCAGGTAACATTTGTACTTACCACGTTGTGTAGATTATTGACAGTTCAGTAGGTCCTGAAGAATTGCCACGGATCAATAGGACCACCGGGCAAGAAACATGTCGACCACCACAGAAGAGCATAGCCAAGCTGAATCATAATATCAGCCAGCTGCCACTCTGTTTTCATTTTTAATCAGGTGGAGAGCCACTCTTAATAAAATTATATTTCTGGACTTTCCAACTTGTTTTAACCACACACCTGCACTCACATCTACACCACTAGGTCCCTCTCACACACACTGCATCATACGGCCAGGAACTAAAGATCTCCGCTAAAGAGCCCCTTTTTTAGGGTGCCCGTCGGGCATTGCAGCGCCGGCCCGACGAGGAGCAGGTCCATATGATGAAGCATGACACCTAGCTTGCTGGGTGTGTGAGGACCCTAGTTCCGAATAGAGGAATTCCTCTTTCTTACGGTCTCTTCTCTACACCTTCACTCCCCCGTCTCTCTGAGGAACTGCATACTCTTTCTTTTTGATATGATTAATTGGGCATGTATGCTGGACCTCCTGTAAATAAAAGCCCGCCAGTCCCTCTTTTGATAACATAGAACCTTATTGATTCACATATTCGACCAAACAGTAATTAGCGGGTCACCTTTAGACACAGGGGCTTCCCTCTTGGCGGGCGGGAGCCACCGGATAATCATAATGGAGGGGACCCGTGGACCCAAGAGCTGGTAACATCAGTCATCAGTCATCAGTCGTAGCTTCAGGGAGGAGGCCACATGCACGGGAGCCGAGCGGGGGCTCGGAGTCCCTTAGACTCTGTACGAATGCAACACATATCGGGGCAGCAGCTATAGGCTGTAACCACCAGCAGCAGCCTGTAGAAACGATTTGATGAGTGTTAGCATGGGCGGCAGTGGTCGCAAATGCAGTGGGGGCTGTACCATCCTGGCTTGTATGTGTGTAACAACTGGATGTTTTTCTGTGCCTTTCAGAAACGCGAATCCGCGCCACTGGGCAAGCAGTCCAGGAGTATAATTGGATGTAGCACACACCTATCTATATGGAGGGTTGAGGTATGCTGAACAAGAGCAATCTCCATGGTAAATATTAATGTTCAAGGTGTTGCAGGCACCAAGTCTTTTTAGCACATCAGCGAAGACACACATCGCTTTCATATATGTATGAAGGACCCATATGAGCAATGTGGGTGAAAAGCTGAATCTGTGTTTTTAATTGTGTTTCCCCCAGGTGCAGACAGATAGATTACTGGTCTGAACTAGCAACGCAGAGTGGCCAGTCGACCCTAGCCCTGAAGAAGTTGCCGCTAATTTAATCAGGCAATGAAACATGTTGGTTTTAATGAGCAGACACACAGCACTGAATAAAGAATCATGCAGCCAGTGTAGTCTCGCTCGGTTTTAACTTGGATTGACGTGGGTCCTGATCAGACCCAGTCTTTCTCTTTTGGGTCGACATTCTTATTTTTGAACACAGACACAAATTAGAATATAAGTTTCACTAGGCACCAGTTTTTGGGATTGACTTGAGGCTTTTTGATTTATTCCTTTTTTTTTTTCCTTTCTGGGCGGCAGTTGCCTATGATGAGAATGTGAGGTAGCAGGCGAGTACCTGTCTGCGTATCCTCGTTGGTGTTATTTCCGTGAGGCACTGCCAGTCCCTTCCCACCTTTTTTCTATCTCTGTGGTTTTTGAATAGATACCATAAATATTTGGTTCTGTCTGTCCCTTCTCTTCATACAAACTACTTGGGAGAGAGATTATCAGGGAAACACCTTCATACACACCTAGACACATAGGAGTTTTTTCTAAAGAAGCGAGTGACATCAGACCCGGTTGTTGAACGGCAAGAATTGGCCGCACATGCAATATCAAACACAACAGCTTTGAATTCGCAAGGGATACTGATAAAAACGTGCTCACTTTGTTTACAAATTTTCACTGGGCAGGTCCTGTTTTGTGCATAGTTTATGAGTGGGGGGCAACCTGCCTATTGACCCCCTTAGCTCCATATTGTTGACCATCACTGAATCCGCCACACTGCAGGCCTTTCAGTCTTATTACTCATCCCTCTACACCAGGGAGTCGCCTGACCTGGATCGGGTGCTTGCTGTCTTGGAGGCCTGTGAGTTGGCCCGATTAGCAACTACCACTCTTAACTGCTGGAGGAACCTATCACCCCGGAGGAACTCACCAGCGCTCTAAAGGACCTTCCCCTTGGTAAAACCCCGGGGCCAGATGGTCTACCTGTCTCGTTCTACCACACCTTCCTCCCACAATTTAAATCTCACACGCTCCGCCGCTTTAACTCTTTCTCAGACTCGGTACGACCCTCCACAGATATGGCCATGGCTGAAATAGCGTTAATCCCCAAGCCGGAAAGGACCATACACTCTGCTCCTCCTTTCGCCCCATTGCGCTCCTTAACACAGATCTTAAACTTTATACTAAAATACTAGCCAAACGCCTTGCATCGCACCTCCCTGGGCTCATAGAGCCGGATCAGGTGGGCTTTGTCCACCAGCGATAAGGGGCAGACAACGTACGGCCTGTGGCCCACTTACTTGGGAAGGCACACCATTGGAAGATACCCTCCTGCTTGCTTTCACTCGATGCTGAGAAAGCATTTGATTGCATGGATTGGGTCATCCTTCGGGTGGTCTTACAGAAAATAGGATTGGGCCAGCAGATGGTCGCTAGAATTATGGCTCCCTATCTCTCGCCGCTGGATTGGGTGTGGGTCAATGGCCAGCTCACAAAACCAATCTTTATCCACAGGGCCACTCGACAGGGTTGTCTACTGTGCCCTCTTCTATTTGCCTTCGTAGTGGAACCACTGGCCAACATGATCCGCCAGGCACCTGACATCCACGGTATCACACTTGGGGGACTGAATCACAAAATGGCCTTGTTTGCCGATCACCTTCTCCTCACTTTATCATGACCGCGAACCTCTCTACCTGCCCTGCATAAGTTACTTTGCTCATTTGAACAGTTGTTGGGGCTTAAAATCAATCACGAGAAATCATGGGCTCTCAACCTCACGATTCCTGCAGAGGAGGTCGTCATACTCAAATCTCTTATCCCTTGCCAATGAGCCACGCATTCTATTCGGTACCTAGGGCTCAATTTGACTCCCAACCTTGCCACATGGTCTCAAGCCAATTGGCAGGAGTGTAAAACCACTGTCGTAGCTGACCTGAGAACGTGGAAATCCCTTCCCTTATCATGGTTGCGACACTTGAATACGGTTAAAATGTCGATCCTTCCAAAGATACTTTATCTATTCCAGACATTACCCACGCCTATACCGGAGCAGCAGATTCAGGGCCTCCAACGCAAATTCACTGCATTTATATGGGGAGGAAATAAACTGCGCTTTTCTAACAAAATACTCATGTTACCGCGGGACAGGGGAGGGTTGGCTTGCCCCAAGCTGTTAGACTACTATTGGGCATCACACCTCCGCTTAATTTTGGAGTGGATGGCATGGGAGAGCGAGAAAGTCTGGTTCCATATGGACAGAACGGTGACTTGTCTGCCCATTTGGGACCTCGCGTGGCTCTCAGTGGGAGCCCGCTCTCGTAGCGCCTATATTGCGGTCCCAACTAAGATGGTGCTTGAGATCTGGGACAAGTTAGCAACACACAGAGGCCTCACATCCTTCCCATCTCCTCACACCCCCATTGCCCCCAACTCTCACTTCCCACCAGCTTCTCACTCACCTTACTTCACAGACTGGATGGAGGGGGGATGTCAGATGATTTGGAACATTTTCCTGGGGGACGCCTTCAAAACTTTTGAACAATGTAAACGGGATTTCCAGCTATCAGAGAGGGCTAGATTCCAATACATTCAACTTCGACACTGGGTTCACTCGTCTTCTCTGGCACGGGCAGCCAGCCGACCCTTTACCCCATTCGAGCGGCTGGTCCACTCCTTTGACAACTCTAGGGGGATAATCTCTCGCAGATACCAAGTCCTTCAACACTCACCATGAACTTCTCTGCATCCCTATCATCTGCGTTGGCAGTCGGTCTCAGATGCTGACATCACACCCACCCAATGGGAACAATTGTGACGCGATATCCCAAAGGTCTTCCGTAGCATACCCCAGCAGGAATCCGCATATAAGGTTATGACTCAATGGTACTACACCCTTCACCGGCTACATAAAATGTTTCCCACCTCGTCACCCTTATGCTGGCGTTGTATTAACGCTCCCAGGGACTTTCTGCATATTTGGTGGACGTGTCCACTCTTGACCATTTACTGGAAGGAGGTTCTCAGTCACATTAGACTGGTAATAGGGTACCCACTGCCTGAAAATCCACTTGCTCTCATCCTGGGCCTACGGCCGGTGAACCTGCGTGCCATGACTCCTCGTCACTGGCTACTCAGCCTCCACATGCTTGGGGCCGCCAAGCAAATCATTGCTCTTTACTGGAAAAAGGCTGAAACACCCCCGGTCAACCTCTGGTTCACCCACCTGTGGCACACGATGGCCATGGAATTACTCACGGCACGCTTGAAGCTGCAGGATACTAAATTCACCAAACTATGGCAGCCACTAGTGGACTACTTCTGCAGACTAGAGCATGCTCAACTTCAACCCCCGAGGCTATGGGCTTTGCACCTCTTTGAAGACGATGTATACCCACCAGGTGCCGATAGCCTATGGAGACCCACCGAGAGACCTACCCAAACCCCACCCGGGCGGCGCTTACACACCTGACATTGGACGCTCCTACCCCTCCTCTGACATAGATGACACTGGCTTAACTGCATGCTGCTAGCGATCGCCGCTGAACCTGGCTGACACAACATCTGCAGCGCCTCCGGTGCCAGGCAGCGGTGGATCCCCTCCTCCTCGTCATATCTCTCACGCACATCTCACCCCTTTCCCCTTACCACCTGTTTCCTATCTGCTCTCTTTCTCTCTATATACATTTTTTTTGGTTTACGTGATGGTTGTAATGTTCCTAATTGAAACTGTGAGCCCCACGAGCAGATGCACACAATATTCCCTTCGGCCAAAGTCTGCTGGGCTAGGGTTTCGCTTTGATCTATGGTAACCAGGTGGATGCTCAAACATCGAGATTACAGCTACAAGAAGCCCAAACTCGCTACTGTGTCCCTTCTTACCACAAGCACTCTGCTTTATATGTAAGGTTTCTGACCCCAGCTTCACTGCACGTAGTCGAGGACACTAATGGACGCTATGTATTGGCCTTTACCTAAGTACTGGAATGATACGGTGTAACATCATGGGGAAAGTTGCTGATAATACTATTGTGATCTTCTCCTGTGTAATTACTATAAATGCCAATAAAAATTAAGTTTAAAAAAAAAAAACGCTACGACAGCGGTTTTACACTCCTGGAATGGCACGAGATCCTTAGCAGGGGTAAAGTGCACAGACTTCTATAACAAGTAAAAATATGGTTCAGCAAAAAAGTAAAACAAAATTAGGGTGACTCTGCAGAAAGGTCAAAATTCTTACACCTGCTTACAAGGGGATGTCTGAGTGGTTCATAGGACACTTTTTTACCACTTTCAAAGGGTACACTTAGGAAGTGTATTGAATCTACCACCTTAATGTGACATACATTCAGTGCACCACCTGATGGGCTTTTTGCCTGTGGATCTGCATCTCGAATGCAACGCGGTAGTAAAGGTAAAGTGTTTCCTCAATTGCATAGGGACAAATACCCAAACAAATGAGGGAACACCCAATAAGGATCACATTAATTCTACATGTTCCAGCATTATCCGTAATAAAGTAGGGAATGCAGAAGCATCTGCGGCTCCTTCGGTGATACCAAACTGCCCCAAGGGGCATAAAAAGCAGGAGCAAATGTCCAGTCGGCCCCTAGCACACTTTTGAAAATGCAGCTCTAATCGTCAATTAATCACAGCACTGCTATTTCATGTAGTTGAATATCACAGTGTTCCCACCAGCACTAAGAAACAGAGCATCCAACAAAAAACCTCAGAAAGAAAAGAAGACATATGTCCAAAAAACACCTGCATGCAAAATAGCAGTCACATTTTAGTAAAGCCATACATAACTTTACAACAGAACACTTTTAACAAATGTCAGAACACTCATCATGCACAGTCCAGAATGCCAGTAGATGAATCTCAAGGTTTCCAAACAACACCTCAATGTACCTAAATCACACACTACATGGCAGGCAATGTTGTGCCAAACAGCCAAGTTAACACGCTATCACTTTGATAAGATGTGCATCTGCAATATAATGCACTCATATATCAATCAGTGATTACAGTTCACTTACAAGAATCAGTCAAAAGGATCATAAGTACACTACTGATGATACACCTTAGAAAGCCAAATTAGATTACTGTATGTAACGGACTACTCAAAACTAAGTTCAAATTTACCTGGATACTCTTTCAAGATCATACTATGGGCAGGAAATGATATACAGGTGAAGGAACCCAGCATATTTTAGCATAGCATAACATAACAAAACATAGCATAATAGTACATAAGATGAAACACCCAAACACAATCTTTGGTCTGCACTAACAATAGGGTGAAAATAAAAAAGAGCCCCGGGTGGCCCCAATTTGCATAAAGTGTATTTCCAGAGACACATATCAAATCACACCCTATTTTTCAACTCAGATGACTGCATTTTGTTAATATTTCTGAATCATATTAGTGAAGTACTGTCCATGCTGAGAAAGCAAATGATAAGTGCTTATCTTTTTAGGCAAAGTATTACAACAAACTGAAACAAGTTAAAGTGAGTCCTGAAAGTGATTTTGATAGATGATTGCCTCCACATTTCAAAGTTCACTAGCTACCCTGAGAAAACCCTAAGCAAAATATGACGTGCACGTTTCAACAAATGCTTTACAGACATACAAATAATTACTAAATGAAAATATGTAATAATCTTAATTATTATTAAAGAATAAAACACCACATAAAACATATAATTATTATAAATTTTAGTAAAAAAATTATTATTTTTTAAAATGTGCTTAGCTTGTATAAATAACAATTCAAATATATAACAAGCATGAGTAGTTTTAAAATATAAAATATAAAACCTATAATAATAAAAAATAAAACACAATAGAACATTTATAAATAAATATGAAATAATTATTATTTTAAAATAAATATACTCATAATAACGTAAAATATTCTAAGTTAAAATAATATGCAGGAACCTTACTCCAATCCAAAATTATTTTAAACAAAAGTCAAATACACTAAATGCACTGTTCTAATCCTACAATAATTCCAGAAAATGATTGCATCTGAAAGTTCAAATTCACTATTCTAATTCCAAACTACAAACATTGTGAAAATGCATTCATTAGATAGTAGGGAGATTTACTATTCTGAACCTAATCTAATAAACATTAGGGAAAATGCATTCATTGGGAGTGCCAAATTACTATTTAACTACAACCGAACAAACAATAAAGGACATGCATACTTCAGGTGAGTGGTGGCCAGATTCACTGTTCCAATTCCAGTATAACAAATATTGGGGAAAGCGCCTATCCTGGGGTCAAATTTACTATTTTAATTCCTGTCTAACAAACAGTTGGGAAAGTGCATATATTGGGTGGGTAATATTTTTTCTATTCTAACTCAAATCTGATAAACAGTGGCAAAAGAGTGTACATTAGGGGACAGGATTGGGGTTCAGATTTACTATTCTAACTTCAGCATATGAAACATTGTAGAAAGTGAATACATTGGCAAAGTCAGTTTGCTTGTTTGACTCTAATATAACAAACACTAGGAGACGTGCATACAACAAACATTTGAAAAGTGCATAGATTGCGGGGGTGGCGGCTAGTATAACTCCATTTAACAAGCATTGGAAAACATGCATACATGCAGGATCAGTTTGCTATTCTAACTTAAGTCCAACAAACACTGGGGAAGGTTCAATTGTATTAAGATTTCAACTACAATACAGACTAATGAAATAAAAAAAATCATGAATTTTAATAAGTAAGTTAAAAAAAACTAAATATATTAAAAATTAACAGCAACATTTAAAAAAGGTGAAAACCTGCATTTCTATCAGACTTTCACAGAATATTGTTTATTGTAGTAAAGAATAATTATAATAAGCAGTATCCTTTAACCAACCCCCAATATAACACACAGTCATATATGAAAATTCATAAAATCTGTTATGATAAACCTTTTTTCATTTATTACATTCAAATAGATGTATAAACTAAAACCAGTACCCATGCATTTCTAAAATACACCCCACATATCACAAAAGGAAAAGAAAAACATAAAAATAATGAAAAAGTGAAAATGTATACTTTAAAATTGTAAAATATAAAGAAATTACTATACAGTTTAAAAATAGTAATATGCACCAAATCCACAAATCAACAAAATAATTGCATACAAAATAATTTACCAAAATACATATAAAGATATTTTACAAATTAAAAGATATTTAAAAATATGCATAACAAATAGATTCAGAACATTAGCACAGTTAATACATTAATCAAATATTATGTTGAATGCATTTTATTACCTGCTCAGTCATCAATAAACCCCACAGCCTGAATTAAATAAAAAAATAGAAATTCAAAATGCAAGCAGAATTTATACAATAAAATGAAACTTCTAACTTAATGATAGAGGGGCTGATTAGGATGTAAGTCTGAGTGTGCTCTGACCGACATCCCTGTGGTTTCGAAACCGACCGACCTTGGGTCAGTGGTACGAAAAGGCAAATACAATGCGACCGCAAACTCCCTTTTCCCTATTGGAGCTTGTGTAGTGGTCATAAACCTGCCGCAGCACAAGTTCCCATAGAGAAATGGAAGTCATTGTAAATCCCTGCAACGTGTGGCAGCCACCTCATGGTGCCTGCCACCTCATGGTACCTGCCACATGGTGCCGGGATTAACAGGGAGGCATCATAGGTGCCCCCTCGGCTCCCAGAGGTTCCCGGCCGCAGAGAGAAGGGGGCCCTGCTAGGGGCCCCCAAAGTCACTTTCCGACAGGCTTTCCTGTCCGATAGCCCAACATGGAAAGCCTGTTTGGAAACTGACATCATAATCAAGTCACTTTCCAACAGGTTTTCCCTGTCGGATAGCCCAACATGGAAAGCCTGTTCGGAAACTGACAGCATAATCCCGACGGGACGGATTATGTTGCGGTTCTGACTGGCTGACGGGCTCCTTGGGCCCATCGGAAGAGAGTCACATTGACTGCCAGTTTCAAATCCGACTGCTATCATTGTAATACGGTAGTCTGATTTTAACCCATGGATGTCAGTCAGAAAGCCTCTCCGACCTGCAGCCAGAGGCTTTCCAACTGAAATCCAAATTAGGGCCTCAGTGGGAACTTTATTACATATTAAAATTAAAGATGTATTCATGCTGCTGGCTGGTCCCTACACTGAGATATCAGAATTAATATTTTATATTGCTTCCCAGGGTTTACTCGATGGGCCAGCTAGCCTTCCTACAGTGAAAATAGGTTTTTAGGCCTAGTCACAATAAGAACATGTTAATACTAACTTTCTATGTGTCCTTTTTGAAATACCATGCACGAAGCCCAATAGCCTGCCCTACACAAGGGTGAAATACTACTTTTGACCTCTCAAAAATGGATTTATGTGGACAGGTCGAATTGCAGTATATATACTACTACAGTCAGGCTCAAATGTTAGGCCTCAAACCAAGTTTACACTGCCACTGTAATATATGGCACAATGGGTGTTGAGGTACCCTTGTAGACATTAATATACAGGCCCTGAGTATACCTGGTACACTATGCCAGGGACTTATACGTACATTAAATATGTCAGTTAGGAGTATACCAATTCAACCATATTTAAAGCGGGAGCTCAACCCCCTTTTTTCTGGTTAGCAGAGGTAATGTGCCTAGAGTTCTAAAGAAAGCAAAAATATTGCTTAGAAAAAGAGCAAATCCAGGGTAACCATGAGGAAAAGTAAGATTCCCTACTTTTATAATCTCTACTTTACCCAGTCATTTAAATCATTCTACACAATTTCCCTTTATAATATACACTTCTAGTAGCACACTATGATGATGTCTAGCCAACATGACAGAAGGCTTGAGACGTTTGGACCATCACTACCCCTGAAAACTGCAAGCTTAAATTTACTCCAAGGAAGGACACTGCTGTCTTGTCTTCATGAATGACTCAGAGTGAGGTTAAGATTCAACAGTGGTCCCAGGACAATGTCACCCCAAGACTGAGTGAGGTCCAGTATACATGTGCATCAGATACTCAACATGATGCCCTATAATTTGGTAGGCTAGGCAGATGTTTTATAGACCCCTGGTCTTGATGACGTGCCACTGAACTAAGGTGGGCTGATAGAGGTATGATATTCATCAATAGAATAGACATCAACTGCCATAATGTGCTCTACTATTTTTAATTAATAATACAGTGAGGCACAAATAAACCAAAGCTATTGTCTACCTTATACAATTTTAATCAGAGTGATGCCATTGCAGAACACCCGGTTTGTTGTGTCAAAGGTGTATCATCATTCCAATATTTCAATTTGGGTGAGAGCTGCACACACAAACCCCTCCTCTAACGTAAAAGCACCACACATCCGCGGAGTCCATTTCCTAGAAAAAAACAGAAGTTTTGGGGTGACAAGCTGGAACGATAATGAGGCATGCTACCTAGAGCAGGTGAGGGCCCTGCATCCTTTAAATACACCAATTTAATTAAACACGCCTTAGAACAAGTAGATGTTTTGTATGGACATCTACAGATTAGTATACCACAACTCGTTGGTCTTGTTTGTCCCAATTACATGCTAAATGGAGAAAACAAGAAGGACATCAAGGCTTCCTATTGAAAATATTTTCCCTCTCCTTTGAATTGTTTACATTGCGACTGTGAGAAGGGGATTCTGACCATCTAACCCACCCAAACGTTTCACTTTTTGATCTCATAGTTTTTGACGTTTTACTGTGGGAGAGCTTCCTTACCTGTGACTCACCCATGGTAAACTCCTAGTAAAGTGGAGTGAGCGTGTAGATAAGGCCGCTGCGACACAGCCAGGGTAAAAGGCACTTGGTTGGTTACACATGAATACATGTGCACATGTGTGTGTACATGTGTGAGGGCTGCAGGCAGGCGACTCCTGTTGTGCACAGCTCAGGAACTGCACACAGGTAGCTTGGGGCAAAAGAGTCTATGAAGAGTTGGATGGTGGCATGTAACACTCCATTATACTCCTATGGGAAAGGATGCCTTAGGGCCCAGTTCAGTTCCCTTTGGTCCACAGACTCCAGAGTCATACCAATGTAAACTGTAACATGTATGAAAAGAACAATTTAATAAAGTTCAAAAGCATATCTGTACAGCTTATGGGCCATCAGTGAATGTCATGTTTCTCCGGCTCAGATCAGGATCAGAGTGCAGGTCATTAATGACCCTTGTGGGCTGAGTTAATTACTTTTCACCCCAGCTGCAGAAACAAAGGCCTCATCTCTGAAAGAAAGCAATTGACAGTGCTTAAATCAACTCTGAAGGAGGAAGGGATTGGGTGAACTGCTCTGCATCAATCAGCCAGCTGTCATCCTGTGCCAGGAAGAGGGGCTGCCTCAGGCCACTCAACAAAGGAGGGAATTCAGACTTCTTGATCAAAATCAGAGGGTGGGCCATTCCTTTGAAGGTTTTCTGGGGGAAGGCTGCCAGGGAGGGGTGGAACTGAGACACTCAGAGCACATGTGGCAAGTGACTCTTTGGTGATGCCATCTTGAGGTATCCCAGAGGGCTGTGCTTGAAGATTGAAACAGGGGCAGAGAAGTGA
Source organism: Triturus cristatus (assembly GCF_964204655.1). Taxonomy (NCBI): domain Eukaryota; kingdom Metazoa; phylum Chordata; class Amphibia; order Caudata; family Salamandridae; genus Triturus; species Triturus cristatus. Next base: position 1,175,838,661 of record NC_140589.1, on the reverse strand, counting down.
TGAGGCACCTCTGATATGCCAGCGGGACATCCATGCTGGCACCCACTTAAAAGGTCTTGCACAAGGGGGAGACACTCTCTTGTATGTGATTTTTCTTAGGATTATTAGGACTGGAGGCAGATGCCATGGACAATTGGAAGGAAGAACCCCTTGTCTGTACCCTGGACTAAGGATTCTTCATCTTATTGACCCCGGGACCAGTGGGGCACTCCTCAAGGACCAGGGATGCTGGTACCCTTACACCCCTTGAGGACTAGTTTGGGGAAAGGTTGGGCATCTGCGCCATAAAGGAGAGAAGCCCAGAGGAGAAGCAAAGTGAAAGGCTGGTGCAGGAAGCCAGTGAAACCAGCTCCCTGCAATATTTGTCCCCCTTTGAGGCAAAGAGGCCTGGAGAAAGTGCTCCAGGTGGCTAGGCTTCACCACCAGGAGTAAGAGAAGCCAAAGACTGACCAAGTCAGCCCAACGGGTCCGAGATATCCCCATTTAAAGTTTGGTGACCTATGACCCCTGTTTCAGTGACGGAGCGCGTGGGGCTTCACCCCCAGTTCCAGTTCAGCACTCGGGGTGCTCAAAGGCCAGGAGACTGTCCTTGAGAAGAAACAGAACCAACATCAGAACCAACATGAAGAGGGGGCCCAGGACCCCATTCCTAGGCTCCGTAAAGAAGACGGAGGTTAGAGAGCGCTGTTGAGCTCCCCCACGAGAAGCAGAAGGGGACCAGGGCCTGATCTCTGGGCCCGTAGAAGATTTCAGGCATGGGGGTGCCACTGTGACCCCCTGTTGAGAAGCAGAAGGGGTGCAGGGCCCCATTACTGGGACCTGTGAAGAGTCAGGAAGTAGGGAGCATCATTGAGCCCCTTGAGGAGGTGAGAGGGGGCCTAAGACCCCATCCCTGGGGCCCGATACCCAGAGTCAAGAAGGGGGAGGGCCACCGTACTCCCCCATGTTACCAATGAGATGGCCGCACAGCACGCGTCAGCAGCAGGAGCCAGCAGAACAGAGTGAAGCGCTGGCTCCCGCGGTAGCACGCAAGTGTGCTGGCTGTGTTGGAAGCCGGCGAGGGAAGTCTGGGGTGCACTCCCCGAGCTGCACTCCAACCTGGAAAGATGGACGCAGGGTGCCCGGGTGAGAATGGGGCACCCCAAGAAAGGGAAAACTAAAGGAAGAGCAGGATTCAGCATGGCGGGAGAGCCGCTGCTCTAACATTCATGGCAGAGAGTGACCAGTGCCCCATATTGCCCTGCAGGGATTGGCGGCTTGTTTTTGTTTTCCCTTGCTGGTGGTGAACCCAGGAGATCAAGTTTACCCCCCAAAAGACACAAAAGTCCAAGAAGAGCTGCAGGAGCAGCACAGACTCCCCTCTAAAAGAGAATTGAAAAGTCCTGACCTTAAGTTTAGAATGACTCAAATATTATAACCCCTCGAGGATTTGGATGGGTTTTCAAGTACTCCCCAAGCTTGAACTTTTGTTTTACTGTGGGGAGTGAGCCCCTTTCTAGTGGCGACGTCTATGGCAGCAGGCCATTGTGCTCTATGAGTGGTCATAATTAGGGGTGGGCGGAATTTGCGTAATCGCGTTACGCAAATCTCCGCGAAACGGTAAAAAATCTCCGCGAACACGCAGAAATTCCGCGAACACGCGGAATTGCTTGTTCGCGATACTTTTTTCCTGTTCGCGATCGCTGTTTGCGTGCTCGGGGTGAAATATCTCGCGAACACGCATATTGAGAACGCAAACAAGCAAAAAATTTCGCGAAGTCGCGGAACGCAGATTTTTGGGCAATTTCGCGTTCTCTGCGGAACGCGAAATTACCCAAATTCCGCAAATTCCGCGAACGGAACGGAATTTACCGCCCAGGCCTAGTCATAATGCCAAACACCCTCTAGGGGTGAAAAGTGTCCCTTCACGGACTATGTTTAAAATGCAGTATTACATGTTGAACGTTTTTCAAAGAGTATGCTGCAACACCTTCTAGGTGAATGATTATAATTGCACAGTATGGTAATTATAAATGTGATTACATTGTGTTATTGATGTTGAAAGTTTTGATGAGCACACTGCACTCCCAGTCAGGATTAGACATTTAGTCTTGGTAATGCTTTATGTCAATAAGAGACTGACAGTCACTTGTGATCAAGGTTTCAAGCTCTATTGCCAATATTGTGTCCTCAGTCATGGTTATGAGTAATATTGCATTTATTCCTATGGTGAAATGCTTGTTGAAATAATGAGGTAGACAGCCACTCACCTTGGTGCCAATATTAAGTGCTCCTACTTCAAGTTATGTTGAACCCTTGGCAATTAGAGACAGTATAATGTTTAGACATGTGAGTTGTGGTACTAGACCCCTCCCTAGGGAGGGTACACAAATGTTTACACAGTGTCATCAAGAATTATTTCCATCAGCTTGTGTATATTTGTAAATTGATACATAGTATTGAGTAGTGTATGTGTAATACATGTACTTTCTCCTTTTTCAAAAGAAAAAGCGCAAACTGGACAATCATGTATGAGTGCTATAATTGTGTATCTTTAAATGGTGATTCCTAGACCACACCGCATCCCTTAAGTAGGCCTTGCACTGCTCTGCAATGCTACTGTATGAGAGTCAAGTGCTACCATGGGGTGTTTGGTTCCCAATGGAGGGCAAATGTAGACCACACAACTAATGACTCATTTTCTAACAGTGACCAGATGTTCTTTGACATCACATCCTGTAAAGGCTTTAAAATCAAATGCTGTGCTAGGCAACTTTTCATTTTGTCTTAAAATATTCATATTAGCAGTCAGAGGTAGAGCTATCAATTGTGCAGTCAGTGCAATGACCTTGTGGCACAGAGGCAACAGGGGCTCCAATCCAGTGGCTACTACTACGTTTTGAGCTGCTGACTGCCATTCCTTCAGATGAACCTCTATGAAGGAGTGGCATGACTCTTCCTGTGTATTGACTACATAGTATGTGGTTGCATGATGGAACCACACACACATTTACAATTCATGCCTTTACCATGTGTCCTTTACCAAACAATGCCTTTACTACACCAGTCTTTTCCATGCATCTGCCTTTAACATGCATGCCTTTAAAACGAAAATCTAAGTATATATTAAGTAAGTGAAACCCCTATATATATATATATATATATATATATATATATATATATATATATATATATATTATCTACTGGCGGTTGCCAGTAGATAGTTATATTTAGGACCGTGTTTCCATAGGAAATCTGAAAATTCTATTTTGAATAACTTTGGCGCCGGTTGACGAATCCTCGCGAAATTTTCAAAACTAATGGGGTGCTCCGCTCAGCTCCTACCCTATAAGTCTCAGGGTAATTCGTCAAGCGGGGGCTGAGAAAAAAGGGGGGTCACAAAACGTGTTTTCCCCATGCATTTTCCCATAGGACATTTAGTCGAAGGTACAGCCCGAACGGCAGAACAGAATTACTTGAAATTTGGCAAAGAGGTAGTCCTCAGGTCAGGCATGTGCCTTTTGCATATATGGTGTCAATCTGTTCAGTAGTTCCTGAGAAAATTGCATTTAAAAGTACATAAATATCTATAAGCGCGCACCGTGCGCGCACCGTGCGCGCACCCTAACGTGCGCGAGCGCAATTCTGATTGGTGGTTACATGTCAGTCAACATTCGAATCGGTCGAAATCAGGAAGTGTTGGCCGCCATTTTGTGTGTTTGGTGTGTGACAGTGAAAAAGAAAGGTGGAGAACGTGAACAGGGGGCAGGGTAGAGAGTTCCTGAACCCCTAGCCTTTGTCAGGGGGTCCCTGAAGGACCCCGAAGGGTAAAAAAAACATTTTACAGGATACAGTCAATCTATAACTATATACATAGGTAGTTTATTGTAAAATAAATATATAAAAAATATAATAATACATACATAAATTAGCATTTAAAAGACCTTACAAATTCACTAAAAAAACCATAGGTTTCACACACGTTATAGTTAGAAATTAGCATTTAAAAAACCTTGCAAATTCACTTAAAAAACCATAGGTTTCACACACGTTATAGTTAGGAATTAGCATTTAAAAAACCTTGCAAATTCACTGAAAAAACCATAGGTTTCACACATGTTATAGTTAGCTGGACATTTCACTCGTAAAAAACCATTGAAATTCCCACGTTATAGTTAGTTCAGCTAAATATGACTCGCGCGACCGCAATCCACTGCTGATGACGCCACACATTACATTCTTCAATTAAATGCCATCTTAAAAAGAGAACCAACTCTCATAAGTATTGTGTAAGCGGCTGACTGTTTTTGCCTAAAATGCCCCCGCATAGCCTACCGACGAGGAACCTTTCTGCAGCGCGTGCCTTGAGCAGTACACAGAGAACCTGATAAAGACCTCGAGTGCGTTAAACATCGAAAGCAGACTACACTGTCAAGGGGGAAGCACCCATCTTTACAATGTCTTTCGACTCAATAACTAATATCACTGAGAACAGGGCAACAACAATGGTGTACACCACTGATCAAGCCACGGAAATATATGCCCTCATACAAGAAGTTAAAACAGCTGATACACACGGAGGCTCCATCACCCAGCAGCTCAGACAACTGGAATACATCACAAGACAGCAATTAAATCAGAAACTCCACGCTTTAACGGTGGTTCAATATCACAAGGCTGAGCGGATAGCAAGAGGATTACGCCTTTCTATCAAACCAATGTTATTCCGTTTTCATTTAAATTCCTCATTCATGGATAAATGGTATTCTCTTTTGAATAAGTGTTCATTGGACCTTATATTACTAATTGTTGAAGAACTATCTAAAACTATTCGGGATCTTGAAGAGGAAATCTTCAACCTTAAAAGTGAATTAGAACTTCAAATGGTAAACGATGCGTGGCAATCACATCTTGAAGACCTTAATCAAAAGTTGGCCAAATATGGTAAAGAATTACAAGAAGGTAAACTACGCAAATATAAAAGAGACACGATCGATTATAAACTAAATGAAGTTTATATGTGGGCTGAGATATACGCCCGTCGGAGATTTGACCAGAAGAAAACGAATGCGTCATCAGAGGAGAGTATTGTCTCTGACAAAGAAGCATCTACCAGCAGAACATCGGCGCAAATTGTCATCACCCAATTACAAAGCGCAGGACCATCTACTGAATCTTGGCAATCACCTCAACCTTCTTTACCGGTACCTTTTTTGTCACAGGCCCCAGACCAGGGGCAACCACCCACTCTAATGAGCCGAGGAACACACCAGGTTTATCCGAAAAACAAGGCGAGGTCAAAGAAAAAAGCGGCAAGTCGCTACGCAGTGGCAAGACAGTAGCTCAGTGATCAATATATCTTCAACACAACTAACACACCAACAAATTAATGTGGTTAGCAGGGGTATGATCTTTGTACCGACTAACAAAACTAATAGGTTGGAAGTTGAAGCTACTTTTTACAGATTAATGAGAACATTAAGATTACGACATTACTTTACCAACGTAGTGACCCCACAAAATGCATCTGAGGAATGTACACCAACCATTTTTAAACCCAAGAGCACGTACTTGCCGCCAGTTTCACATGAGATGCTGGACACATTCGAAATCATGATACACAAAGATTTGCAAAAATTCAATTTGGATGCTAACAGAGGACATAATTTAACTGTAAATGACAGAAAGGCTATTAAAACCATAGCAAATAATCCGGAAATCACTTTGCAACCTGCAGATAAGGGAGGAGCAATAGTGGTAATGGATACCACCTTTTACCATGCCAAGGTTAATACACATGTGAATGATGAAAACACGTACCTCAGATTATTGTATGACCCGACTACAGAACTTCAAGGCATGTTGGAGGGTATTCTACAGAAAGCATGAGATCATAAGTGGATCAACACACAAACCAAGTCTTATTTGTCAACAAGCAGCCCTTAGAGACCAAAGCTGTACATGATAACGAAGATTGACAAAGATGTGAGGGATCCTCCATTTCACCCAATTGTGTCAGGGTGTGGGTTTATATTTGATCCACTCTGAAGATATGTGGATTTTTATCTGCAGTAATTTGTTCAGAGTTGGCAATCGTATCTTAAAGATACCACTCACTTCTTACAGAAACTACAACAGGTAGAAGTTGAACATTTTGAGAGCGCATTGCTATGCACTACAGACGTTACAGCTTTGTATACGTGCATGCCACACAAAGCGGGATTGAAAGCAGTGGAATGGATGGGAGATATTGGCACTGAAAAAGTTGTCATTCTTCAATTATTGAAGTTTTGGTTCAACCACAGCTATTTCTCATGGCAAGGGCAGTTCTTTGCACAATTGACTGGGACCTCCATGGGTTTTTCGGGGGCCCCTACATATGCTAATATATTCATGGCCGAATTTGAGTACAACAACATCATGAGTAATCCAGCTTGGTGGAGGAAGATTAAGATGTACAGCCCGTATATAGATGATATTTTTATCATCTGGACAGACACCAGAGAATAGCTAGTTGAGAGGATTGATTCATTGAACACAATTGATCCCAGGATACAATTCACCTACACTATAGATGATCAGACCATCAGCTTCCTGGACGTATCAGTGAGTAAATCATCTTCTGGTACACACTTTGAAACTCAAATTTACAGCAAACCCGCTGATCGCAATAATGCTTTGGCATTTACTAGCTTTCACCCAAGGAGTCTGATTAGAAACTTGCCATATTCTCAAATCATCAGGATCCAAAGCATATGTTCAGATTCTAACATCTGCACCCATAAATTAGATGAATACAAACAACGACACCTAGATCGTGGGTATCCTGAAACCATACTTCAAGACAGCATAAGAAGAACACAAATAAAGGAACGTCGTGATCGGTTTATTAAACAGCACAAACCAGATGAAAATAGAATTGTGTTTGTGTCCCAGTTCATCACAAGCAATCAAAAAGATTATAAACACCAGGTGGGAATTATTGGAAAGTGAACAGGATTTCAATGGAATTTTCCGGCACAAACCCTTACATGCCTACACCAGGGGTAGAAATCTTCGTACAATTATGTCAAATCCTGAGAAAAATGTTGGCAAGGATGTAATGCAAGGGACTAAAAAATGTAACAACTGCATGCATTGCAACAATGTTATTCTTGGGAATACCTTATCACATCCACTGAAGTCCAATTACGACACACCAGCGATTGCAATAAGAGCAATGTGGTCTACTGCATTAAGTGCCCATGTGGAAAAACGTATGTTGTGAAAACAGAACACAAACTCAAAGTTCGGATTACAGAACATAAAAGCAAGATCCGGACCCAGAACACTATATCGAGCATAGCACTACATTGAGCGGAGGCAAAACACACTATGTCCCAACTCAGGTTTCAGATCATAGAAAAAGTAATGATACAACCAGGAATTGACAATAACAGGAAACTTCTCCAAAGAGAAATATATTGGATCAAATATTTGGATACCATAATACCTAGAGGCCTTAATGATTGTTTGGATATGAGTTGCTTTTTATGATTAGGAGGAAGGTAGGACAGCCAGTGTACACACATCCAACTGAAATGAGGAAGTTATCTTAATAACAAAGTTACATATCCCACCATAACAAAATATACATACCAATATCAGTGGTGGCGGGATACACTTTTATTTGTTTGCACAATTTTGCGAAGGGTGATTGCAACAGTTTATTCTTTGTTTACATTTGTTTGTTTGTTTTGTTAGCTTTATGCTTTCTTTCGCTGTGATCGCAACATCGGGTATCTCTAGTAATCCAGGGTCATGTATTTTTGATAATCCTATCAGAGGAGAGATATATATGCGTTAATATCCATCACATTTCTCTGTCATATTTTTCCGTTACATAAGCCAGTGAATACATTAGACAGCCCTTTCGCGCCGCATATTGTTAATTTCTAAGGTGTTTTACTTTGCTAAAATGGCGGCCATAGATTTGATATCCGAACTTGTAGTCCGCTTTCGATGTTTAATGCACTCGAGGTCTTTATTGGGTTCTCTGCACATTACGCTCAAGGCACATGCTGGAGAAAGGTTCCTCGCCGGTAGGCTGGTTCAGCAGTTTTGCCGGTAAGTTTGCAATGCGGGGCATTTTTGGCAATAACAGTCAGCCGCTTACACAATACTTCGGAGAGTTGGTTCTCTTTTTAGGATGGCATTTAATTGAAGCTTTTTACTGAAAGTTGATACGCGTGACCAATCAGCCTAGAAGGTGAGTGTAAGATTCACTCTTGAGTTGTTTGCCATGACGACTATGCTCTTGTTTTCTTAGTGACATTCGAATTCGATTCGTTGTAGGTATGGGAACACGATTCTTTTTCTGATGACAACCAGGTCACTCAGATTCTAACGTGCTAATTTTGGAGGTGAGCACAGTTGTGGTGTTTGTTCTCAGAACACATTCAATTACGGTCATGTGGATCATCAGATGACACATGTGTTTTCTTATTGCAGCGCGGATGACACTTTTTTAAATCACTCTGTACAGTGTTTGAGGTAACCATATGTGTTCAGCACATTCAGTTAGGTGAAGTCATCAGCACACTGGGTGTTTTCAGGATAAGTAACCCACACAATTTCAACACAACACTGCATTAACTAAATCATCAACAGTGGAGATGCAAGTTTGCCACGTTTTATGATTGGCAATAATCGAATTGCATTATTTGGGTTCACGTTTGGACAGACTTGTCAAATACATTGGTAACTGGGTAATGAGGCTTACGTGGTATTAACTTTTACAATGACGACTTACATAGCATAATATTTTCCTTTGTAGATTAACCCCTGAGGAAGGGACTGAAACGTCCCGAAATGCATCAGGCATTCATTTGAATATTACAGGAGCATTGTTTATAAATTACCATGTCATCAGTAGAATTGTTCAAATACATTAAATGATAATGTATTATATTTTGTATTTCATTTATGATTCGTTCATTGAAACAACATTTGTAATGTCATGACTATATGAATAATACAGTTTGATAAGTGACAATCAAGTTTGATCAAAATTTTGTTTAAACCAGTTTATTGCAGTATAAACTCAGGACTTCTATTTGGACTCAGTGAACAGTGCACAGTGCACTCAGCTTATCATACTTGTAATAGCGGCTTCTTATCACAGCACTTGGATTGACAGCAAGTGTAGCACTGTAGCACCTTTAGCTAAAAGCATTTAGGAGACAAATTGTTGGTTAAATTAACTAATAAATCAAAACAGGTGTGCTCCTCCAAACCAAATAACTCAGAATAAATGTCAGACACAAGCAGAAAGAGGCAGAATAAAGGTGAAAAAAAGGAAAAGGGGCAAAATAAAGGTCTGCAACGAGCAGGAAGAGGCAAAATTAAGGGGAGAAACAAGCAGAAAGAGGAAAAATAAAGGTGAGAAACTAGCAGAAAGAGGCAAAATAAAGGTGAGAAGCTAGCAGAAAGAGGCAAAATAAAGGTCAGAAATTGGTGGAAAGAGGTGAAATACAGGTCAATAACGAGTACAAAGAGGAAAAATAAAGGTCAGAAGAGGCAGGATAAAGGTGAGAATCAAAAAGAAAGAGGCAACATAAAGGTCAGAAATGACCAGAAAGATGCATAATAAAGGTGAGAAATGAGCAGAAAGAGTCAAACTAAAGGTCAGAAAAGAGCAGAAAGAGGCAAAATCGAGGTTAGAAATTGGCAGAAGGAGACACAATAGACGTCAGAAATGAGCAGCAAGAACCAGAATAAAGGTCAGAAACAAGCAGAAAGAGGCAGAGTTAAGGTCAGCAACGAGCAGAAAGAGGCAAAATAATTATGAGAAAGGAGCAGAAAGGGGCAGAATTAAGATCAGAAACTAGCAGAAAGAGGCAAAATAATAGAGGTCAGAAATAAGCAGAAATAGGGAAACTAGAGGTCAAAAAAGAGCAGAAAGAGGTAGACTAAAGATCAGAAACCAGCAAAAAGAAGCAGAATGAAGTTCAGCAATGAGCAGAAGGAGGGAAAATATAGGTGAGAAATGAGCATAACGAGGCAGAATAAACATCAGAAAGGAGTATAAAGAGGTCAGCAATGAACAGGCATGGATCAGTGAATGGATGAGTGCATGGGTAGTGGCTGAGTCTTTGTATGAGTGCATAGATAGTGTCTGGGTGATTGAATGAGTGCATGGGTAGTACCTGAGTGAATGGATGAGTGCAAAGGTAGTGCCTGGGTGAACAGATGAGTGTATGGGTAGTGCCTGAGTGAATGGAGGAGTGCATGGGTCGTTCCTCAGTGAATGTATAAGTGCATGGGTAGTGCCTGGGTCATTGAATGAGTGCATGGATAGTGCCTGTGTAAATGGATTTGTGCATGCCTAATGCCTGAGTGAATGGTTGACTGCGAGAGTAGTACCTGGGTGATTTGATATGTGCATGGGTAGTGCCTGAGTGAATGGAGAAGTGCATGGGTAGTTCCTCAGTGAATTAATGAGTGCAAGAGTAGTGCCAGGGTGTTTGGATGAGTGCATGGGTAGTGCCACAGTGAATGGATGAGTGCATGGGTAGTGGCTGAGTCTTTAGAGGAGTGCAAAGGTTAGAAGCGAGCAGAAAAGAGGCAGAAAATGATGAGAAAACAAGCAGAACCCACTCAGGCAACAATAGGGGTTCCTGGCCTCTAACAACCCTCAGTAGCCAAGGGGAATTCATCCCCCAACCAGTAGTGGGCCAGAAGGCCCCTTTCCCTTTACAGAGTAGTTGAGAAAGGGGACGGGGCCTCTGATGATGTCTCAGCAATCCCGCTGTGGGGGACTTACTTGTGGCAGCAGTAGAAGTTCTTGGCCCCCAATGGTCTTCAGCAGCCAAAGGGAGTTCATCCCCCAACCAGTAGTGCGCCAAGAGGTACGTTTGCATGGTGATTGAGAAATGGAGCAGGGCCTCCTACGAGGTCTCAGCATTCCCGCTGTGGTGCACTAACTTGTGGGAACAATAGGGGTTCTTGGCCTCCAATGACCCTCAGCTGCCAAGGGGAGTTCATCTCCCAAAAAGTAAAGCACAGGAGGCCCATTTTCAGAGTGGTTGAGAAAGGGGGGCAGGGTCTCCGATGAGGTCTCAGCAATCCCGCTGTGGGGGACTTACGTGTGGCAACAAAAGATGTTCCTGGCTCACAACCACCCTGGTATCCAAGGTAAATATATATCCCAACCAGTAGTCACGAGGAGGCGCATTTGCAAAGTGGTTGAGAAAGAGGGCAGGGCTTCTGATGAGGTCCCAGCAATCCCACTGTGGCAGATTTACTTGTGGCAACAATAGAGGTTTCTTAGCCCCCAGTGACCCTTAGCAGCCAAGGGGAGTTCATCCTCCAATCTGTAATGCGCTAGGAGGCATGTTTGCAGAGTGACAGAGAAAGGGGCTTGAACTCCAACGAGGTCTCCGCAATCTCACTGTGGGGATTTACTTGTGGCAATAATAGAGGTGCTTGGTCCCCAACAGCCCTCAGTAGCCAAGGGGAGGTCATCCCCAAACCAGCTATGTGCTAAGAGGTGTGTTTGCAGAGTGGTTGAGAAAGGGTTTGGGGCCTCTAATGAGGTCTCAGCTTTCCTACAGTGGAGGACTTACTGGTGTTAACAGGAGGAGTTCTTGGCCCCTAACTACTCTCAGCAGCCAAGGGGACTTAATTAGGGATGGCGGAGCAATACTCTGCCCTCTCTCGGAACTCATATATTACATGTCTCATGAATTTTAACTTTTGTGGTACCTTAGTATACATGTTTAAAACTCAGTAACTCTTAGAAAACACTCAATTCAATTCATTGTCTTTATTCGATCTTCCAAAGACAGATCATTAAATATACACACAATAAAAGATCATACTATATGAAACACACATATTTAAAAACAACCACAGTTAAAAAGCAAAAATAATTTGTAAGTTTACATTTGATAAAATGACAATAGATTCCAAAAGCATTACATTGAATATAACAGTAAAATGAATGAATAAAGAATACGAGGATTAATATTTGCTTTACGGTGTGAAGCCAGCAGTTCTTTTAAAACAAGGATATATAAACATTTTTATCAAAACAGCATGCTCCTTCTTTCAGCTAAAATGCATGTCAAAAAACTAGCAACTGCGTAGCATATGTTACAATCGTTAAGTTGTAGTAAGGAAAATATGGTGGCTTTGCACTTGGAAAATTTGTGTATGCGTAACAAATGTAAAAAAACTTCCTTGTGGACAGCAAATACAATTGACAGAAGAAAACAAAATGTAATATGGTTTGGCTAGATTGCTCATCACATGGGCAAGTGCCAATGGGAGTTGAGGACTACTGGCCTAAAGTGAAGCATATTAACTGGCAGAAGAAGCCTAACCTAATTCTTGCCAACAGAGTTCTCTCGTACATTTTAGTGACGTATGATAAATATGGAGCGATCATTGGTACCGTTTGAATGATACAATAATCTCTAACTAAATGTTTGGCTACTTCCGCTAATTCCCTAGTAGCCTGTCTATGCTTATGGAAACTATCCCCAACCCAGTATTTATCCCTCTTTTGGATGGATTCAGAGTGTGCAAACAGGTGGGTCAAACCAAGAGCTAGAAAACAATGTTTAATATATTTGAGCCACGGGATGGCTTGAACGTGAACACAGGATAAGCAATCTCTAATGACTGCCCTATTAAGTTTGGTATCTTTATTGTACCAAATTGAGCACCAAAGAACCAAAGGGGCAGCATTTATGGTGTCTTGGACATACACCATACCTAGCTCCAGGTGCAGGGGAAAATGAGGGGTTGAGGGAAGAACGCCTAATAACCTGCAACATAATCTATTCTCCTCTGTCTGCATTGCGTTAACATCCCTGCATCCCCAGATACCCATTACATATGTTAAAATTGACAGGTATTTCCAGTTATATATCACTAAAATCGGGGCAATAGGATTTTTACCAATAGACATGGCAAGTGAGGAAGTGGCACCTACAGCTTGAGTATAGCGAGATATCCGATTTTTAGTACAAGTTGACCAAGTACATCTATCAAACTCCAAGCCCAAGTAAAGGAAAGCACTAACCCTGTCTAGTATTTTGCCATCAATATTTAAGGTACGGGTTTTCATGTTTCTGGGACCACATACCATAGTAAATGATTTCTTAAGGTTAGTCTCCAGGTCAAGTTCTCTCATGAAACTAACATAACTGAAAACAAGTCTCTTGAGATTCGTCAGCATATAAAAGTGCGGGCACGACTTCTTTCTCCACATATGTAATGTCTGCCCCGACAGATACCAGTGCTTTCTCCAAATCATTCGTACAGAGTGGAAAAAGGATTGGGGCAGTGACGCATCCTTGGCGCACCCCATGCTTGATGCTGAAAAGCTCTGTGCATTCGCCAGCACTACCATACCCAACTGTTGCTGTGAGGTTGTGATGTAAGAGTATAAAATATGAAACCAACCCCGCATAAACACCCATACTCTCTCAAATGGTCCACAGCTTTGATCTAGATACATAGGGGGTCATTATGATGGCGGAAGGACCGCCATCGCTGGGCCGGTGGTGGCGGTCCTTCCGCCATCACCAAGCGCATTACCCACCGCCAAATTAGAATGGCAGTGAGTACCGTGGTGGACACAAAGTCTGTCCGCCGCTTTACCGCCAAAAGCAATCGGTACGATTGCCTGGCTGACGGTGCAGGGCCTGGTGCAGGGCCTAGCAGATACCGTCCACCAAATTAGGATGTGGCTATAGGAAAGGCCTGTCCATGGCGGCAATGCCGCCATGGAAAGGCTGGCGGGGATTGGCTTTTGGGGCCTGTTGCAGGCCCCCTTGTTTGAGGGGGTGTTGCTGCACTGGGGAGTACCCCTGCACTTCCATGCACCAAGTGACAGGCACTCTGTGGTGCCTCCACATAGTGCAGGGAGATGCAGTGCAAACACTTTTAATATTGCGTAAGGTGCTGCAGCCAGCAGCACCGCCCGCAATGTTAAAAGCCCTAGATGCGTCCGCCAGTTGCAGAGAGGTGGTCCGAGGCCACGCCCCTTTATACACCTCTCTGCAACGCAGCTCTGTGGTGCTTACTGAAGGTACCTGGTGGGCTAGTTGGCTCCCAGGGACCCTCAGGATTCAAGGGGACTTAATCCCCTAACTTACAACGCGCAAGGGGGGTGCGTTTGCACAGTGGTGCAGGGAGAGGGTTGGGCCTGATATAACAAGTGTGGAAACACACCCCCTGGTGCATTGTAAATTGGGGGATTAAGTCCCCTTGAAACCTGAGGGTCCCTGGGGCCAACAAGCCCACCAGGTATGTCCAGTAAGCACCACAGAGCTGCGTTGCAGAGAGGTGGTCGAGGCCATGCCTTTCAAGAAACGTATTTGGTTTACAAGTTTCGCGACTAAGGGCCTTATTGTGCTGTCAGACGGAAAGCCTCCTCCTGACTTTCCAGACTCGGTCAGTTTTACATTCCTACCGACCGATTGCCATGTTCGCGGTCGGAACATAAATCGGTCGGTCATTCCGAACCAGTTCCGACCGGCTCTCTGAGTAACCGTGTCGGTCGAACCGCATCGTACGCCCCTATGGACAGCATTTCCTTCCTCCCAATTACGATGTCGGTTTACAACAGCCTTTTCGACTTGTGCTTTCTGACAGGGAAAGGCTGTTGGAAAGTCAATTTTGGGGCACCTGGCATGGCCCCATTCATCCTGAGTACTCCGGTTGGTGGCCGAGGGGGTACTTAAGGGACCCTCCTGAAAAACCCTGCACTGTGTGGCAGGCACAATGGGATGCAGGGGTTACAGCACACACTACAGTTCCCCATAGGAGCCTGTGCTACGGACGATTGTAGGACGGAACATGATCTCCCATAGGGAACAATGGGACTCTGACTGAACAGTGTTCAGTCGCATCGCAATTCGTCAGTCGGAACCATCGACCGCAAGTCGGTCGGTCCCGATTCCGAATTATGTCGGGCAGAGGCTTCCTGCCTGACATCGTAATGAGGCCCTCAGTGCATCTATGGACTGGATTCGCAATTTCGCTCTATGACATACCCAAACCTTGCCTTTTGATTGGGCATATTGGGACCCCACTCATGTACGTGTCAAACCACACCCAAAACAGTTATTTCTACAGTGCAGTAGAAATAGGATTCAGAAACATTTGTGCTCTATTTTCTGTTCACTTTTGTGAATAATGTGATAGAATGGCTAAGGCTCCATCTTCTGTCCAGGATGACCATTCAGAATCTATTGAGGATGAGGATGGGGAGGAAGATACACCTCCTACAAAATACAAAGTGATGTCTGGCATCATTTCACATTACCTTCAGGGGTAATATGTGCAGTGCAGTGCAGTATTTGTGGCAAGTAGTTATCCAGGGAGACTGTAAAGAAGTATTCACATGGGATAAGTACCATGTGGAAGCACCTAAAAACAATTAACAGAAAGGTCTACAACCAAATGATGTAGGAGAAAGAAGGTGCAGTAGGACAATCCACCTCTATAGCAGCCTTGGGAGAACCATCATCAGCTGCAGTCATTACAATACTAGCTGTCTGCAAAGAATTGAGTGAGATGGTTATTCACTGTTTCACTGTGCAAAATGCGTCACTGTAAAAATGTCTTCTGTGGGTGCATTCTTGCATGCAGTGAAGAGGCATTGTTTTCAGTTTTTTTTGCTTCCAGTTGCCAGTTAATGTATATTGAACACTGAAGCCAATTGATTCTTTATATTCCCCTTACCCTACACTTAGTACACTGTTTACTTTTTGTTGAAAATAAAATATAGACAAAACTTAAAAATACCATCTACAAAGCATCCCAGTTTTTTTTAAAACCACCATCTGGTCAAACAAAGATCTAACTCTGTGTTTTTAATGTGTCAGAGGCTGTATCAGTGTGAGACTGGGTATGTCTGTGTCTGTATCGGTGTGTGCCTAGGTGTGTCAGTTGTTGCATCGGTGTGTGCATGGGTGAGCAGTCTAAATATCGAGTTTTAAATTTCGAACTACAAGTATATCGAGTTGTAAATATCGTAGGTAAAGAATATCGAAGTCAAGAATATCGATGGACAGAATATCGACCCCAAGGTAAGTATTATCGAAGTTAATAATATCGAAGTCATTAATATAGATGTAAGTAATATCGTAATCAAAAATTTCGATGTCAAGAATATCGATATTTTATTAGTGTAATGTATTTTAATATGTATTTTATTTGTATGTTAAAGACTATTGTAATGTATTTTAATACATTTAAAAATAAATGTTTAGAGATTGATAATTATGTAAAATATAATTTAGCGTTTTAGTATCAGAGCGGGTTGTAGGCTTATAGGGGAATAGGGTGGGAAGTAATTTAATTATAATTAATTAATTAATATGTATTGTTTAATTGGTATTTATGATTAATTAATTGTTAATTAATTACTAATTGTTAATTAAATATATTAATTAATTAATTAATTGTTAATTAATTATTAATTGTAAATTAATTTTATTAATTGGTTAATTATATAAGTTATAATTAGTTTAATATTAATATTTCTTTATTGGTATTATTAATTAATTAATTGTTAATTACTAATTAATTGGTGATTTAATTTTATTAGGTGATTAATTGATGATTAAATTAATTATGTGAATTTTTATGTGTAGTGGGTTGTGGGTTAATAGGGGAATAGGGTGGGATGTAATTAAATTCAAATAATTACTGATAATTTTTATTTATTTGTAATTAATAATAATTAATTGTTAATTAATTATTAATTGGTATTTAATTGTTATTAGTACGTTAAATATAGTAAATATAAATAATTTATTATTCCATGTTATTTGTTGTTATTGCTAATTAATGTATTGTTAATTAATAATTAATTTGTGAATAATTGTAATTTGGTAGTTAATATGTATAAATTTGTAAATAATAAGTATATTAATTATAAAGAATGTATTATGAATTGTAAATAATAGATAAACTGATATTTAAATGTATTGTGTATTTTGTATGTGTAGTGTGTTGTGTTAAAGGGGGAATAGTGTGGGATGTAATTTAAAGTTATTTATATAAATATTTATTTTAAATAATTGGTATTTAATAATACATATTTTGTAAATTAATTATTAATATGCTATTTTTTTATAACTAATTATTTAATTGGTTATTATGTTTATAGAATCCCTATGCTATCCAGTGCTTTCCCAACTGTTTTACAATCTGGAGTTGGAATAGTAATTTTTAACCCTACGCTATCCAGCGCTTTCCCTACTGTTTCACTTACTGGAGTGGGAATAGTAATTTGTACCCCTACGCTATCCAGCGTTTTCACTACTGTTGCACACTCTGGAGTGGGAATAGTAATTTTTACTCCTACGCTATCCAACGCTTTCCCTTCTGTTGGACTCACTGGAGTGGGAATAGTAATTTTTACCCTTACGCTATCCAACGCTTTCCCTACTATTGCACTCTCTGGAGTTGGAATAGTAATTTTTACCCCTACGCTATCCAACGCTTTCCCTACTGTTGCACTCTTTGGAGTTGGAATAGTCATTTTTACCCCTACGCTATCCAGCGCTTTCCCTACTGTTTCACTTACTGGAGTGGGAATAGTAATTTGTACCCCTACGCTATCCAACGCTTTCCCTACTGTTGCACTCTTTGGAGTTGGAATAGTAATTTTTACCCCTACGCTATCCAGCGCTTTTCCTACTGTTGCACTCTCTGGAGTTGGAATAGTAATTTTTACCCCTACGCTATCCAGCGCTTTCCCTACTGTTTCACTTACTGGAGTGGGAATAGTAATTTTTACCCCTACGCTATCCAGCGCTTTTCCTACTGTTTCACTTACTGGAGTGGGAATAGTAATTTGTACCCCTACGCTATCCAGCGTTTTCACTACTGTTGCACTCTCTGGAGTGGGAATAGTAATTTTTACCCCTACGCTATCCAACGCTTTCCCTACTGTTGGACTCACTGGAGTGGGAATAGTAATTTTTACTCCTACGCTATCCAACGTTTTCCCTACTATTGCACTCTCTGGAGTTGGAATAGTAATTATTTTCCCTACGCTATCCAACACTTTCCCTACTGTTGCACTCTCTGGAGTGGGAATAGTAATTTTTACCCTTACGCTATCCAACGCTTTCCCTACTATTGCACTCTCTGGAGTTGGAATAGTAATTTTTACCCCTACGCTATCCAACGCTTTCCCTACTGTTGCACTCTTTGGAGTTGGAATAGTAATTTTTACCCCTACGCTATCCAGCGCTTTCCCTACTGTTTCACTTACTGGAGTGGGAATAGTAATTTGTACCCCTACGCTATCCAACGCTTTCCCTACTGTTGCACTCTCTGGAGTTGGAATAGTAATTTTTACCCCTCCGCTATCCAACGCTTTCCCTACTGTTGCACTCTTTGGAGTTGGAATAGTAATTTTTACCCCTACGCTATCCAACGCTTTCCCTACTGTTGCACTCTTTGGAGTTGGAATAGTAATTTTTACCCCTACGCTATCCAGCGCTTTACCTACTGTTTCACTTACTGGAGTGGGAATAGTAATTTGTACCCCTACGCTATCCAACGCTTTCCCTACTGTTGCACTCTCTGGAGTTGGAATAGTAATTTTTACCCCTACGCTATCCAGCGCTTTTCCTACTGTTGCACTCTCTGGAGTTGGAATAGTAATTATTTTCCCTACGCTATCCAACACTTTCCCTACTGTTGCACTCTCTGGAGTGGGAATAGTAATTTTTACCCTTACGCTATCCAACGCTTTCCCTACTATTGCACTCTCTGGAGTTGGAATAGTAATTTTTACCCCTACGCTATCCAACGCTTTCCCTACTGTTGCACTCTTTGGAGTTGGAATAGTAATTTTTACCCCTACGCTATCCAGCGCTTTCCCTACTGTTTCACTTACTGGAGTGGGAATAGTAATTTGTACCCCTACGCTATCCAACGCTTTCCCTACTGTTGCACTCTCTGGAGTTGGAATAGTAATTTTTACCCCTACGCTATCCAACGCTTTCCCTACTGTTGCACTCTTTGGAGTTGGAATAGTAATTTTTACCCCTACGCTATCCAACGCTTTCCCTACTGTTGCACTCTTTGGAGTTGGAATAGTAATTTTTGCCCCTACGGTATCCAACATTTTACTTTCTGTTGTTTTTGTTGGAGTTGGACTAGTAGTTTTATTGTGTCTGATATTTCATATGTTTTGTATTATTTTTGCTATTGTAATATATCATTAATAATAAAAATTATTCACATTAAAAATATTGATTATTATTTGCTATATGTAATTATTAAATATTTATTAATGTTATTATTTTATGTGTATAGATGTATTGGTAATTTTTAAAAACATTTAATAATTTATACGTTACAGAAATTATTAGTAAAATTAATTATTAAGTAAGTATATATATTATATATTATATGTATATGTTTAATTAAAGTTTTATTAAATTATATATATTAATTATACATTTTAAATATTACACAATATATTTAATTATGTTTATTTAATTTCTAAGTATAATTTGGTTTATTTTACATATATTTTTAAAGTAAAAAAAAAACGATATTTTTAATAACGATATTTTTGACATCGATATTTAATTTTCGATATTTTTGTACTTACCATGTTGTAGATAGGATGTCGATATTCTTGACATCGATATTTTTGTTGCGATATATTTGTAGGTCGATTTTCTGTCTGTCGAAATTATGTCATACAACCGTGTGCATGAATGTATCAATCTCTGTATCGGAGTGTGGCTGGGTGTGTCAGTAGCTGTGTCAGTGTGTTCCTGGCTGTGTAAGTGGCTCTATTGATGTGTGAGTGGTTTGTTATTGGGAGTATGAGTATATGCCTGTGTGTCTCTGTGTCTGTATCAGTGTGTGCCTTAGTGTGTCACTGGTGTTTGTTTCTTTATTAGTGTGTGGCTGGGTGTGTGAGTGGCTGTATCAATATGTGTATGGGTGTTTGAGAAACTGTACAGGTGGTGTTTGACTGAATGTGTAAGTGGATGCATCAATATGTGACTAGGTGTGTGAAGTAATCTAATAGTAATCCCAAGGGCCACACTTACCAGTGGCCCGCAATATCAAGTCAATAATAAGCAGTTGGCAACGTAGAAGGTTCAAGCGTTTATTGGCCACAACAGAACTCTACATAGAGGAGCCTCATCGAACCTCACCCAGCAGGTGTGCCGAAGAAGACTGCTGGCTCCTTGACAGAACAACACTTATATACATTACGGATTCAGCATACAAAGCATTGCAAGTGGAAAAGTACCAGTTAGTCCTAGAGCTCCTAAATGAGCTCATACCATCTGCCCGTATAAGGTTACTATCTTGTTCACAGAAGGTCGGCCGGGTGACTCCCTTTCGTCTCGGGCACAGAGGAATTTAGCTTAGTACTCCCTTCTGCAGATGTGACCTTGGGCCTCAGCCGTAAATACAATTCACCATGTCTTTAGGCTGGTACAACCTAAATCATACAGATAGGTGCCGATCACGATCCGGTAAAAAATTACCCCGTGCGACTCGTATCCGGTCTTTTTACCGTACGAATCGTACAAGTGCCGTACGAACTGGCAATCACGATTCGCATGGTAAAAAGTCCATACGACCCGCATTGGGAATCATTCCCCACACGTCCTCGGGTCGGAAAATGTGTCCGACACGTCCTCGGACGATTTACCGTACATACGTGAAAAGTCAAGTCCGACCGAGGAATCACGATCCATCCCGTGCGTCCGAGGTTACAACCGTATGGAAAAAACACCGTCCGCACCGAACTCCTATAGCAACCATGGAGACATGTGCCCGCATACGCGCCCAACACTCCCCCCAGCCCCCGTACGTCCGACACGTACCCCCGTGTATGTACACCCCCACCCGTCTAGGTACACCCCAGTACGTTCGAGTCCTACCCCCACCCCTGTACGTGTCATACCACCGTCCATGTACACCCCAGTACGTTCGAGTCCTACCCCCACCCCTGTATGTGTCCTACCACCGTGTACCCACACCCCAGTACGTTCCAGTCGTACCCCCACCCCTGTACGTGTCGTACCACCGTGTACCCAGTACGTTCCAGTCGTACCCCCACCCCTGTACGTGTCGTACCACCGTGTACCCACACCCCAGTACGTTCCAGTCGTACCCCCACCCCTGTACGTGTCCTACCACCGTGTACCCAGTACGTTCCAGTCGTACCCCCACCCCTGTACGTGTCGTACCACCGTGTACCCCCACCCCAGTACGTTCCAGTCGTACCCCCACCCCTGTACGTGTCCTACCACCGTGTACCCAGTACGTTCGAGTCCTACCCCCACCTCTGTACGTGTCGTACCACCGTGTACCCACACCCCAGTAAGTTCCAGTCGTACCCCCACCCCTGTACGTGTCATACCACCGTGTACCCACACCCCAGTACGTTCCAGTCGTACCCCCACCCCTGTACGTGTCGTACCACCGTGTACCCACACCCCAGTACGTTCCAGTCGTACCCCCACCCCTGTACGTGTCGTACCACCGTGTACCCACACCCCAGTACGTTCCAGTCGTACCCCCACCCCTGTACGTGTCGTACCACCGTGTACCCAGTACGTTCCAGTCGTACCCCCACCCCTGTACGTGTCGTACCACCGTGTACCCCCACCCCAGTACGTTCCAGTCGTACCCCCACCCCTGTACGTGTCCTACCACCGTGTACCCAGTACGTTCGAGTCCTACCCCCACCCCTGTACGTGTCGTACCACCGTGTACCCACACCCCAGTACGTTCCAGTTGTACCCCCACCCCTGTACGTGTCGTACCATCGTGTACCCACACCCCAGTACGTTCCAGTCATACCCCGACCCCTGTACGTGTCGTACCACCTTGTACCCACACCCCAGTACGTTCCAGTCGTACCCCCACCCCTGTACGTGTCGTACCACCGTGTACCCACACCCCAGTACGTTCCAGTCGTACCCCCACCCCTGTACGTGTCCTACCACCGTGTACCCACACCCCAGTACGTTCCAGTCGTACCCCCACCCCTGTACGTGTCCTACCACCGTGTACCCACACCCCAGTACGTTCCAGTCGTACCCCCACCCCTGTACGTGTCGTACCACCGTGTACCCACACCCCAGTACGTTCCAGTCGTACCCCCACCCCTGTACGTGTCCTACCACCGTGTACCCAGTACGTTCCAGTCGTACCCCCACCCCTGTACGTGTCCTACCACCGTGTACCCAGTACGTTCCAGTCGTACCCCCACCCCTGTATGTGTCGTACCACCGTGTACCCACACCCCAGTACGTTCCAGTCGTACCCCCACCCCTGTACGTGTCCTACCACCGTGTACCCAGTACGTTCCAGTCGTACCCCCACCCCTGTACGTGTCCTACCACCGTGTACCCAGTACGTTCCAGTCGTACCCCCACCCCTGTACGTGTCGTACCACCGTGTACCCCCACCCCAGTACGTTCGAGTCCTACCCCCACCCCTGTACGTGTCCTACCACCGTGTACCCACACCCCAGTACGTTCCAGTCGTACCCCCACCCCTGTACGTGTCCTACCACCGTGTACCCAGTACGTTCCAGTCGTACCCCCACCCCTGTACGTGTCGTACCACCGTGTACCCACACCCCAGTACGTTCCAGTCGTACCCCCACCCCTGTTCGTGTCGTACCACCGTGTACCCACACCCCAGTACGTTCCAGTCGTACCCCCACCCCTGTACGTGTCGTACCACCGTGTACCCACACCCCAGTACGTTCCAGTCGTACCCCCACCCCTGTACGTGTCCTACCACCGTGTACCCACACCCCAGTACGTTCCAGTCGTACCCCCACCCCTGTACGTGTCCTACCACCGTGTACCCACACCCCAGTACGTTCCAGTCGTACCCCCACCCCTGTACGTGTCGTACCACCGTGTACCCAGTACGTTCGAGTACTACCCCAACACAACCTCCTAACTACGGAGCGCACCCCAGGCCCCAACATCACAACCGCATGTACGAGTCGTACCAAGCCACACACAAGGACAGCACCGTACAACCAAATGGCCCATCTACACACCGTACACACGCTCAAAACGCACGGACACAACCAGGACTAAACAAAACAACACAACAATACACCATTCGAATGGCACAAAGCCACTAAACATGGACAAAAAACACTAAAACAACACCTTCACTGACCTGCAACTGCCAAAAACAAACAGAGGCCCAATACACCACCACTCCTTATAACCAACCCACCCAAAATTCAAACACAGCCACACCCACCAATGGACCAATAAAAAGGGCCCACACACACAAACCATGAGCCTTTGCAACAGACTCACTGCTGCTAGACACCACACACAACTTACACCACCTTACTCCAAGCTGCACCACACCTTACACTTGCACATCTCCACACTACCACCTACACAAACACACCCTCATCACATTCACACACACACACACCTGCACAACCACCCCCACACACCCACAACCATCCACACACCACCCCCACCATCCACACCCCCCCCCACCATCCACACCCCTCATCATGCCCACCACCAAGAATCCAAAGTTCAGTAACCGAGAGTTGGAGGTTCTTGTTGATCAAATCCTCAGAGTCGAGCCACAGATCTTTGGGACATTGGTCAGAAACACCAGCCAGGCAGCAAAAACAGCCATGTGGCAGATCATCGTCGATGCTGTGAATGCTGTTGCGGACACCAGACGGACCAGGCAGGAATGCCAGAACAGGTGGTACGATCTGCGGAGGAGGGTCCGAGCCAAGAGGCAGGATGAACACGACCAGGCCAACGCCACCGGAGGAGGGCCCTCCCGCAGACCCGTACACTACCATCCCTGGGAGGAGAGGGTGATGGCCATACTGCCGGTGGAGGCAGTCGAAGGATTAGAAGGACTCCGAGACCCGGGTGAGTACACAAACAACGCACCTCACATGGGGGGAACGGCATCCACAACCAACATCACTAACAGGCACGCAACCACCACAAGCCATCGCATGACTCAACCACACTCCATGAGCACGCACATGCCACTGCTGCCACCATGCCCCATGCACCCAGCTGGACAATGTCAAGTCACAGGCCACAGAAGACAACAACACATGACACGGTAACCCGGATGGCGGGAGGCTGGGCCCCAAAAAGCACATAGTGCAACTCAGAAGCAGACAACAATTCACTCTACCCATATGGCCTAGGTCACAGCCAGACAAACAGTGTG
Organism: Triturus cristatus; assembly: GCF_964204655.1. Taxonomy (NCBI): domain Eukaryota; kingdom Metazoa; phylum Chordata; class Amphibia; order Caudata; family Salamandridae; genus Triturus; species Triturus cristatus. The sequence goes on along the minus strand of NC_140589.1, from coordinate 1,175,814,433 downwards.
TCCCAACACAGGAATGACTTGCCAGCAAATGGCGGACGCCTTGCATCAACACATGGGGGTGAAGGCACTGTTTTGCACATGACAGCAGCTAATGAACAGCCAACATTGTGAAAGAGTGGCAGCACACACCACCACAGCAGCAGCGCACAGACACACATCACACCCAATGGGTGCCTGGAGACCAGGAACAAACTCACATCAACAAGCCAAGGGCCACTCAAAGATCTGCTAACAGTGTGTGCCCAGGAAGCTGGGCCGAGGTGACAGAGGGTGACACACGGAGGGAGGGAGAGGGGGACACAGAGGGAGGGAGAAGGCGACAGAGAGGGAGGGAGAGGGGGACAGAGAGGGAGGGAGAAGGCGACAGAGAGGGAGGGAGAGGGGGACAGAGAGGGAGGGAGAGGGGGACAGAGAGGGAGGGAGAAGGCGACAGAGAGGGAGGGAGAGGGGGACAGAGAGGGAGGGAGAGGGGGACAGAGAGGGAGGGAGAGGGGGACAGAGAGGGAGGTAGAGGGGGACAGAGAGGGAGGGAGAGGGGGACAGAGAGGGAGGGAGAGGGGGACAGAGAGGGAGGGAGAGGGGGACAGAGAGGGAGGGAGACGGACAGAGGGAGGAGGCTGACACACGGAGGGAGGGAGAGGGGGACTGAGAGGGAGGGAGAGGGGGACAGAGATGGAGGGAGAGGGGGACAGAGATGGAGGGAGAGGGGGACAGAGAGGGAGGGAGACGGACAGAGGGAGGAGGCTGACACACGGAGGGAGGGAGAGGGGGACACAGAGGGAGCGAGACACAGGGAGAGCTAATCAGCCGTGTTGCGTGTGTGAATGTCTGCTCGTCAGCAGGTAAACTGCGTGCATGTAGACAAGGGTGGCCAGTGCCAGAACCCCCCCTCTTCACCATGGCAAAACACAGGGCCATGTCACAACCTGTACACGAGCACAAGGACAGCTACCTGGATCATATAAGTGTGTGTATCCACTCCATGTGCACATGTACAGTGCTACACGGAAGGCGCCAATGCATGGCTCGCCACACCTGCCCACTCCACTGCTGACTGCAGTCACACTTGACGCAGCAAGTAAGACTGTGCCACACATAGTTAAAGGGGCCAAAGTGGTGGCCAAGGGACACACCCATGCACAAGTGCACTGTGAGTGGAATGCAAGACCGATCCCAATGCCAAGAGGAAATGTGCCAACTTTGAAACTGATGAAACATGGATGTTGCATGGACCAAAATTAACATTGTCTCTCTCACACACAGGTCAACGTCGTGGTGCACCCCCCAACACTGGGGGGGAACACTCACAGGACCCGGATCTGCAGGAGCCCGATCCCACCGGCAGCGACCACTCTCACCACTCTGCGGACGACCCCGACCAACCTGGCCCCTCTGGTGTCCAACCACCTGCAGCACCTGCGTCAGGTACAACTGTGCCAACCACCACCCCCACTCCTGCCACATCCCAGGAGACACCCAGGATCCCTGCCCCAACACCACAATGCAGCCAGGCTGGCCAGGAGGGACACGGTGTCCCGGGCACCCAGGAGGAGGCAGGCGACAACGCCAATGCCACCCCTCAGGGGTCCCGGAGACCCCATGTGCCCACAAGGGCAGGCCAGGCGCAAGTGGGCAGGGGTGGTGGGAGTGGAGGACGGCGGAGGCGCGAGCCTGACCAGTTGGCTGGGGATCCGGCATTGTCCCATGTCCGTAACATCCTGGACTCATACCGGCAGGACACCACGGGCATGGCCCAGGTTGTGTCCGTCCTCGAGGGGATCAAGGCCCAGCAGGCCCAGCAACATGCTGAGCTACATGCCTGTCTACTGGTACACCAACGGAGGATGGAGGACAGACAGGCTGAGCAAGTGACGGCGTTCCAGGGGATTCACGCTACACTCCGTCGGATGGCCGACACCATGGCCGACCCTCCCTGTGCCAGAAGGCGGAGAACATCACCACCCACAGGGAGGGATCAGGAGGAGGAGGAGGGAACATCCGACGGAGCATCCCAGACATCGTCACGGCCTGCTGGTGAGGTTCCCCGCAGGAGGCCGGGTCGTCCACGGAAAGGACCGTGAGGGTGGCTGCTACATCACCATCTCCCAGGACACCTGGCCTGGCACCTGGCCCACTGGAGCAACAGCATCACAGCATCAAGAGACATTCTCTGCCACATGGCCCTGCTGGTCACTGGCTGACCAATGTTGACAAAGACTGTGGCATGGACTCTGAGGATTTCCAATGGCAAGGACACCAACTCCCCTACTGAACTTTGGATTCCATAATCCCGGAAAGCCCCTCACTTTGTCCCCCCCCCCCCCCCAATAATAAATCACACTATGATGAGTAGATGCCTGCTGGTAGCATTATTACCTAACATGTGTCTTGTAAAGTCTAAACATGCCTGAGTCATCTTTTGTCTTCAACCATCCACACCCTGGGGCCTGAGTCTGGCACAGGACACATGGGTCACAGTGTATGAGGCAAGACAGACATGGAGCACCATACACACCCGTGATGGGCACAACCAGCTGAGGGGGTGGCCGAACAACCGTGCTGACACACACATTGAGTACACCAACAGTCATGCGCAGAGGTCAGGGATCCAGTCCAGTGTCCTGGGGGGCACCCAGGTATGTGTAGACAGGTGGCAGAACCATGTCCTGCAAGCTTGAGTACGGTGGATGCAGAGAATGGGGGCCTGGCCAACGTTGGATGCATGGGGATGGCACATGTCACAATACCCACGCAGTCATGGACATCATGCCCAATACACAGTCTCAGCCCTCACTCACAGCTTGCATCTTGCCACTCGACACATTGACACATAGCCACAATCAGGGAATTCCATGCCAGACATGCAGGATGCACCGTGGCAACACACCAGCATTGACTGAGAAGAGGCACCTTGGAGGCATAGGGACACCTTTATTAGTCATGTATTCGGGTTTGCAGAGGCAACTCGAAGTACAGATGAACACATCATGTGGAGTGACATGTGGGTCCAACACTGGCACCCTCCTGCTGCAGCACAAATGCGTGATAGCCATGGTACTGGCACACAAGCGTCGGCTAACAGCTAAATACCCACAGCTGCACACGGAGAGCCTGCCATACACCATAGATCCGCTGATGTGGAAGTCCCACACCATGTCAAGCCAATGCTAACCGTATGTGTCCGAGGGCAGTGTCACACACATTGATGCCATCATCGCAATCCACTATCCCATCACTGATGCCTGTCAACCAGGCAGACCATCTATTCAGGTGTACACAGCTGCATGTTGTGTCCCATGGGGATGCGACATGGCTGCAGAGGAACAACACATCGACAGGGGCAGTGTGCATACATCGTGAACAACTGCCACAACCAATACACCCCAGATGCATCCCTTACCCCATGGAGACTTCCAAACGTGTCCGTGCCTGTAACGCTGAGTCAGCCCACGATGTCATGTCCATGAGGAATAGCAGTGCCACAACAATGCAAGCAGCAGACGGCATTCGCAGGTACCTGGGGAAGAGAGACACATAAGAAGTCAGCCACAAATAACACAGCCACTTGCATGTGCATTTACTCGACACATGTATGGATGACAACATGCTAGGTCATCATTGTGACTGGGGAAATACTACCATCACTGCCACCATCACTCCAGTGACACACCCACACACACCTCTGACTCACGTGCCATACATGCAGGTGGAGACACACATCACAACGCATGCCACACGGGGACCAATGCGTGCACACTCAGACACTGGTACTCACCACTAAGCAAAGAAGTCGCGTATGAGCCGAGTCCGGATGTCCTCTTGCGGCTCCACATCCTCCACATCACTAGCCCCATTGCCAAGCCCTTCGTCCTCCACGGGTGGGTGGTCCTCGTCATGTTGATTCAGGATGAGTGGCACAGCTCTTTCAACTGCCATGTTGTGCAGCATGCAGCAGACCATGAAGATCTTGCAGACCTTCGCCGGGGCATAAGGGAGTGCACCGCCGGTCTTGTGGAGGCACCGGAATCGGCTCTTCAGCATGCCAAACGTCCTCTCTATCACTCGCCTTGTCCGGCCATGGGCGGTGTTGTAGCGGAGCTGGGCCGGCGTGATGGGGTTGCGGAGAGGTGTCAGCAGCCAAGGCATGTTGGGATAGCCAGCGTCCCCTACATGGGAAGCACATGGACATCGTTAGAAGTGGTGAAGCGGTCGTGCTGGTCGGCTATACAGAATACAGGACAGACAGACTGTACCCACCAACAACACATGCCCGTTCGTTGCGCAGCTGCATCATCATATCAGGCATCCCGCTACGCCTCATGATGTAGGCATCGTGTGCTGATCCTGGAAAACGAGCACAGACATGTGAAATCACCATGTTGGACAGACACACCACAAGGGCATTGATGGAGTGGTAGTGCTTCCGATTGCGGTATGCCACCTCCCGTGCATGTGGTGGTACCAAAGCCACATGTGTCCCATCTATGGACCCAATGACATGGGGCATCCCTCCCAGGGCATAGAATCCACGCTTGACCTCAGTCATCTGTTCAGGGGTTGGGAACTTGATGAAGTCATCCAGGTGAATCAACATGGCCTCCAAGAAATCATGCAGCACACCGCTGAACATGCTCTGGGACATGCCACCAACATGAGCTATGGTATTTTGGAAGGTACCCGTGGCAAGAAAATGTAGGGCAGCCATTACCTTCAGCTGGGGTGTCAGTGCCGTAGGATACCTGTGCTGCGGTTGCAGGTGTGGTGCCAGTCTCGCTGTCAGCTCCAGAATCAACGGTTGGGTGAAGCGGTAGAGCCGGATCCTGTCATTCTCCTGCATGGCAGCCAAGTCTGGAATTCTTCGGGCAAGAGGCGGCGCTCTGCAGTAATTTGGAAGTGACAAGGAAGAGTGAGTGCACTACGACAACAACTCATGTCTACTGAGCACATGTAAATCTGGCAATACACACATGCTACATAGGGAGTCAGGTATGTGCTACATGCCCAGGACACGTATGGATGCAAGGTGACACTCCTTCCAAGACCCAGCTACACACGGAGATTGAGAACCTCCCCATGCCACGCCATGGGAATAGCTGTGTCCCAGTGCAAGTGAACAGCCCGACGCAAGACAGGAGTGACATACACCCACACATCAGCAGAAGTGGGATGCCGATTGCAGAGACTGGTAGCGGAACACCGGAGCCACAGGTCACATGACATTACATTAGGCCTGCCCACACACCTTGCCATGAAGGTGCACATGTCATGACTCACCACACATTCCTTGTGAGGATGCTGACATGGCCTTGTCACGCTACTCCGTGTCCCATGCATACATGTGCACCTCACATCCGATAACACATGTGGCATGGTGTGCGGAACAGTGTGCAATGACAATCTACACACAGACACATGTTGGTTGCTGCAACGGCTGCAGCTTTTGAGGGTGCTACAACATCAACCTGATGAAAATCCCGGACACATAAATTACATAGTCACATTGTGCACTGTGGGTGGTGACAAGTCATGTGTCATGACCCCTGTACCGGGCATCATGGGACACTTCCGTGTGTTGGTGTCCGTGCCATGCCAGTGACGCTCACCCCAAGTGCGCAGTACGACATGCACACATGTCAAAGGAGTCAAGGGCATGCCTGGCACACATTGCACCGTCACACAGTACACCTATACACATCTCATCATACATCTGGTGCCTTCTCCCCACTCAGGAGGCATGTTCCACATCACAGCCTGTCACACCTGTGCCCCACACATGTAGTAATGCACAGACGATGCCTTGATGTCCATTCCTGGACAAGTATGTCCATCCATGGACAAGTATGTCCATCCATGGACAAGTATGTCCGCCCTATTCCTTCCTGTGTGCTGCCTGTCACCACTGTGATGTGTAAAAACCGCCGTACTGCTGCTAAGAGGGCCTGTGTATGTTCCCAAATCACTGTGGGAGTGCTGCCGTATGTGTACCCATCGTGATGGCGAGGGTAGATGCGTGTGTACGGTCCGTACCACTACGGGTACGCATACGCGTGCAGACCCATAGTGATAGTGAGCGTAGATGCGTGTGTACGGTCCGTACCACTACGGGTACGCATACGCGTGCAGACCCATAGTGATAGTGAGCGTAGATGCGTGTGTACGGTCCGTACCACTACGGGTACGCATACGCGTGCAGACCCATAGTGATAGTGAGCGTAGATGCGTGTGTACGGTCCGTACCACTACGGGTACGCATACGCGGGCAGACCCATAGTGATAGTGAGCGTAGATGCGTGTGTACGGCCCTATCACTATGGGTCTGCACGCGTATGCGTACCCGTAGTGGTACGGACCGTACACACGCATCTACGCTCACTATCACTATGGGTCTGCACGCGTATGCGTACCAGTAGTGGTACGGACCGTACACACGCATCTACGCTCACTATCACTATGGGTCTGCACGCGTATGCGTACCCGTAGTGGTACGGACCGTACACACGCATCTACGCTCACTATCACTATGGGTCTGCACGCGTATGCGTACTCGTAGTGATAGTGAGCGTACATGCGAGTGTACGGGCCGTACCACTACGAGTACGCATACACGTGCAGACCCATAGTGATTGTGAACGTAGGCATGCATGTACGGGCCGTTGCCATGCATTTGGGGTGCCCTAGGGCCCCGAAACGCACCGTACCTGTGTGTGATGCTCCAAATTACATAGGGGACAAGTATTAAGGCCTACATGCATGCTGGTTGTCATGGAGACCAAGTTCAAATTTCGAAATTGTTCTGGAAGGTGCACAGCAGAAGTCAGTTGGAATTCTTCTACTTTGTTGCAATGTGTTTGTGGGGCTGACATCATGCAGGAGAATGAAACCGATAGAGAACCCACAGACTGCTAGGTTTGAAGGGATTGGTGGAAACATAGGATGCAAATGTGAGTGACCAATCACTCTGTACTCCTGTGCATGAGACTGGGCAGAAGGGCACATATAAGGCAGCCAGGTCCCATGAGGGAGTACTTGCCTGCACATCTTTGCATTCGTCGACCCAGCTGCTGCAACTGATTCCCTGGAACCATGTCAAGGGCTGTGGAGAGGACACAGCCATTCACCCTGGAGGAGAACATGGCTCTGCTGGATGTGATCCTCCCACAGTACTCCATGCTGTATGGCCGACCAGGGTATCAGGTGAGTGCATAGGCCACTGCCACAGACTCTCCCTATGTTGTGACTGTGACTTCAGGCATTGTGTCCTGGTGTGACACACATGCCATGTACTGTCGGGGGGGTACCAGGGGGGGTGCCTGATGTCTCCCAGCAGTGCCCTGAGACAGGAGGGGTGGGGCCTTATCACTCACAGCAGTGCCCTGAGACAGGAGGGGTGGGTGTGGAGTCCTCCCTGCAGTGCCCTGAGACAGGAGGGGTGGGTGTGATGCACAGTGTGAGCCTTGATCATTGATTGTGACATTGCCATCATTCCACCTGTGTACCCACTATGGCACGTACTGCTTTTTCCCTCACCAGGGCATGATGTCCCTATGACAAAGGTGCAATGCGTTGACTGCATGACATGCCTTGTTGTATCCAGCTAATTTGTACTCATATGTCTCTCTGTGACATGTGGCTGGTGTATTGATGTGGTGTCACTTGTTCTTCCTCACAGGTAGGCGCCACTGCCAAGGAGCAGATCTGGCTGACCGCCGTCAGTGCCGTGAGGGGTGTGGATGGTCGGAGGCGGAGCCTGTCCCAGGTGAGGAAACGCTGGCAGGATATCCGGTGCTGGACGCGGAGGATTGCACGGCTCCTGCTGGGGGACTCACCTGAGAGCCACAAGAACCGCGGCCGCCGCCGTCTGAACCACCTCCACAGGCGTGTGCTGCCGGTGGTCTTTCCAGACCTGGAGAGGCGCCTACAGGCGAAGCAGCAGCCGGAAGGGGGTAGGTACATGTGTGGTTGTTGTGTGTCACCGGCATTTGGAAGGGCACAGTAGCATGAATTCACTGGCAGGGTTTAAAGGTGCTGTGCAGATCCTGTTTGCCCCAGTATAGCGCTGCGCCCCTGCCACCCTTCCCCTCCTTGCAATGTGTTCCCTGGTCTGTGTGTAGTCACTCCTTCACAAGGTAATGTAGGCTGGCGCTTTGTCCACGAGAACAATGACTGTAGCATCATGTCTGGGGGTGGTGTGTAACAGGTTGTGGGACCTTGCCTGTGCACTGTCAAGTTCACTGCATGTGGGTTCCATGTCAGTTGGCACTGATGCTGACTCCAGACATGGGAGTTGGTCTCTCATGTGTCATGCCTTACAGCGCGCATGTCCTATGTAGTGGCCTGTGACATGATGTGCATGAGTGTGCGATACGCATAGTGCAGGGATGGTGACGTGTGTTGCAGTCATTACCATTCAGTAGCATGTAGATGCGTGCCCACTACTGTCCCCTGGGGCACCTTTTCCTCAGTGTTGTATGTGTCATCATAAACGTGGACACTCTCACTGTCTACAGCGTAGGTTGTGCTCTGTGCCATTGTCCCCTGTCACCATGTATATAGACGTGCTATTATGTACAGGTGTCCACTGTGCAGCCTGACCTGATTGTCCTTCTTCATACTCACAGTTGCCAGTGCCTGTGTGTCTTTTTATACTCATCTGAGGATGGGCACTGGTACCTCATTATTTGTACAGGCGCACCTTGGCTGTTTGGCGTCCAATCTTGCTTTTTGCCTGCCCCTGTGTTTATCACCCAGACTATGAGATGTTGGTGCCACCTGTGTCTCAACAATTTGCCTCGTGTAGGGGTTTGTTGGGGCGGGCAATGCCTATGTGTCAAATCCGGATTTCTACTTGCTGGGTCTGGGCAGTGTGTGATGTTTCTGGACACACACGCAAGGTGCAGTGACCGAGTCATGTTGGGCATGTTTTCAGCATTACCTATGCAGCATGTGTCTCAAGTTCATGGATATGGTCCCTGGTCATCGGTATTTTCGCCAACGCTGTGTGGTGCAGATGCAGTGCTGGATTGTCCCCAGGGCCTGGGTGCTATGTCAGACTCCGTTTCCTGTCTTTAGCTATTGTCTCATGCTCTCCATGGTATTTCAGTGGCATGGTGGCTCAACCAACTGTGTGTTTCATGCCCTACATCGGTACCTTGTTTTGAAGATGTTAGGGATCTTCCTTTTCAGGCTATGCAATGTTACCTATGTCGATTGGACTCATGTGACTGATGTGTACAGCTGTCTGATTAATTTCTGTCTCTCCACCCTGCCCACAGCATCGTCGGGGGACACAGAGGGAGACATGGACACAGGCAAGGCGGAGGGACCGAGCACCAGTGCCAGCCGTGACATCGGGGCTGGTACATCGAGTGGGACAGAGGTGGAGGATAGTGCGGCCGAGGACCTGTCGACTGGCACGTCAGAATACGAAGCTGACAGGTCCGAGGAGGAGTTCTCCGAGTGGGCGGTGGCTGCACCAGCAGCTGACAGCGGAACAACACCTTGCACCGCCCCCTCAGTTCCCATCAGCCGCCTCCCACTTGCTCGTGTCCCTTCCCAGCGTGCCCGGTCACCGCATGTCTCCTTCCGGCCAGGCACCGCACCCCCTGCCCCTGTCTCCACTGCTGCCGCCAATGCTGAGTCTGTGGACATCCAGCGGCAACTGCAGGTTGGTCAGGCTGCGATCCTTAATGTCCTCCATGCCCACGGGAAAACCCTCACCAACATCGAGGCATTCTTGGAGGGCATTCATTCTTCGCAGGCTGACCAACGCAACTTGCTGAGGTCCATAGACTCCACACTGACTGCAATAGTGGGTCTCCTGCAGCGCGACCTCCCCCCACCTACCCCTGCCCCATCCACACTTCCCACTTCCATGCCTGTCCCACGTACACCCAGACGTCAGCATGCACCCACATCAACAGACACAAGCACCACACCAGCAGGGAAGGTCCACCGCACTCCTCCTGACACGCACACACAGGGTGAGGTAGGCACACCCACTGGGTCGGGGGGCAAACGTGTGACACGCAGCCAGAGTGGGAGTCCGCATTCCACCCAATCCACTCTCTCCAAATCCCCTCCCCTCAGCTCTCCTGGCCACATCTCCCCCAAGGACTCCTTCATGGCCGCTCTGTCCCTGAGCCCCACAGTTCCACCACCACGCAAGCGGTCAAGGAAGTCCTCGGTCAGGGTGGTTGAGTCTCCCCCCCTGTCTCCACCCTCCCCCGGTGGCGCTGCGACCCATCCCTCTGACCCCCCCCCTCCTTGGGGCCTGAGGTCACTTCGGGTGCAGGGGAGTCCCTGGAGGACCTTGCTAAGGTGTGTAGTGCCATCCTGGCCTCCGCCTTTGGCCATGACACACCCCCTGTGGTTGAGTCCTCCATCCCTGCACCCACAACGCCGCCCCTTTGCCCTGATGTCCCTGCGGTGCCTGTTGCTTCCCCCCCCCCCCCCTGATGCCCTCACCAGTATGGAAGACGATGCCATTTGACTGTGCAGGCAAGGTAGGGGACACACATCCCACTGTGTCCCCCATCCAGCTGGGAATCATTGACTGCCCTATGGGCTTTGTGAATATTGAACTGCCTGCGATCCACGGACATTGTGCTCATGCTGAATAAAGCTTAATTTTGTTTTCATTATCACACTACTGCTATGGTGGTATTGGTGTTGGTGGGGCTGCTACATGGTTTTGGGTGGTGTTTAAGGGTTTGGGTGTGTGGGATTTGTAGTAGTGTTCTGCTCATTGGGGGGACCCTGGGATCTGTGTGCCATCACAAGGTGTTGGCTAACTTCCTTAGGTCATGTCAGCAGTTACTGCATGGTGCAATTGTCCCAGGGTGTATTCCTTCCTCTGTGTACCCAGATTTCTTCCCTGCAGGGTGTTCCCAATGTTTAGCGCAGAGCAGTGTCTACATGAGCTGTGTGTGTGACGGAGCCCTTCTACTTTGGCCATGCATGCATGGCCATGTCTCCACCTGCAACAATCGTGGCATCCTTGGTGATCACTGTACTTGTGTGTGGAGTCTGTTGACATGAGTTCATGGGGACATGTTCCCTTGTAGGCAGTATGGATGTGGGTAATTCCGGCCTCACACACATGTGTTACACCCCTCCTGTCTCTGGGCACTGCTGGGTGGACTCTGCACACACACCTCCTGTCTCTGGGCACTGCTGGGAGTGATAGGCACCCACCCCTCCTGTCTCAGGGCACTGCTGGGAGGACTCTGCACCCACCCCTCCTGTCTCAGGGCACTGCTGTTTGTGATAGGCACACACCCCTCCTGTCTCAGGGCACTGCTGGGTGGACTCTGCACACACACCTCCTGTCTCTGGGCACTGCTGGGAGTGATAGGCACCCACCCCTCCTGTCTCAGGGCACTGCTGGGAGGACTCTGCACACACCCCTCCTGTGTCTGGGCACTGCTGGGTGGACTCTGCACACACACCTCCTGTCTCTGGGCACTGCTGGGAGGACTCTGCACCCACCCCTCCTGTGTCTGGGCACTGCTGGGAGGACTCTGCACACACTCCTCCTGCCTCTGGGCACTGCTGGGAGTGATAGGCACCCACCCCTCCTGTCTCAGGGCACTGCTGTGAGGACTCTGCATCCACCCCTCCTGTCTCAGGGCACTGCTGTTTGTGATAGGCACACACCCCTCCTGTCTCAGGGCACTGCTGGGTGGACTCTGCACACACACCTCCTGTCTCTGGGCACTGCTGGGAGGACTCTGCACCCACCCCTCCTGTGTCTGGGCACTGCTGGGAGGACTCTGCACACACCCCTCCTGCCTCTGGGCACTGCTGGGAGTGATAGGCACCCACCCCTCCTGTCTCAGGGCACTGCTGTGAGGACTCTGCATCCACCCCTCCTGTCTCAGGGCACTGCTGGGTGGACTCTGCACACACACCTCCTATTTCTGGATATGTACGCTTGGAACATACACGGTGGGGGTGCGCTCCATGCATTCGAGGTGAGGGTACGGGTCTAGTTACACTGGTGTGGTGGGGGTACGGTCCGTGAGTCCGCGGTTGGGGGTACGGGTCGTACTTACACTGTTGGGGTGGGGGGTACGCTCCTTGCATACGCGGGTGAGGGTACGGGTCGTACTTACACTGTTGGGGTGGGGGGTACGCTCCTTGCATACGCGGGTGAGGGTACGGGTCGTACTTACACTGTTGGGGTGGGGGTACGGTCCGTGAGTCCGCGGGTGGGGGTACGGGTCGTACTTACACTGTTGGGGTGGGGGTACGGTCCGTGAGTCCGCGGGTGGGGGTACGGGTCGTACTTACACTGTTGGGGTGGGGGGTACGCTCCTTGCATACGCGGGTGAGGGTACGGGTCGTACTTACACTGTTGGGGTGGGGGGTACGCTCCTTGCATACGCGGGTGAGGGTACGGGTCGTACTTACACTGTTGGGGTGGGGGTACGGTCCGTGAGTCCGCGGGTGGGGGTACGGGTCTTACTTACACTGTTGGGGTGGGGGGTACGCTCCTTGCATACGCGGGTGAGGGTACGGGTCGTACTTACACTGTTGGGGTGGAGGGTACGCTCCTTGCATACGCGGGTGGGGGTACGGGTCGTACTTACACTGTTGGGGTGGGGGGTACGCTCCTTGCATACGCGGGTGAGGGTACGGGTCGTACTTACACTGTTGGGGTGGGGGGTACGCTCCTTGCATACGCGGGTGGGGGTACGGGTCGTACTTACACTGTTGGGGTGGGGGGTACGCTCCTTGCATACGCGGGTGAGGGTACGGGTCGTACTTCCACTGTTGGCATGGGGGGTACGCTCCTTGCATACCCGGGTGGGGGTACGGGTCGTACTTACACTGTTGGGGTGGGGGTACGCTCCATGCATACGGGGTGGGGGTAGGGTCCGTACATATCCGTCCCCACGCTATGTGATGCTTGTGCGGGCCGTACCCAGGCCTTTGCCACGTGGGTACGATCCGTCCCGCCATTGTTGGGGTGACGTGTGTGTGGGCGTGGTACGACTCGTACCCACGCTCTTCAGGCGTGGGTACGGGACGTACCTGTCTGGTTGTGTTGCCGGTTCGCGTGGTGACAGACTTCCGTTGTGGCGGTCGCTGGCTTATCAGGACACGCCCCCACCCCCTCGTGGTGACCAGGGCATGGGAGTCAGGTATGTCCAGGCCATGTGTGGTGTGTGACTTATGTGGTTGTTTTGTGGCCTGCCCTGGTCGTGCCACCCCCACCCCACACCACTTTCCCCCCTCCCTTAGTTATTCTGACCTTCTGCGGCGTCTGCGTCGTAACCTGTAGAGGAGGTGTACTGCTATGAGGGCAGGGATAACTCGTAGGTTCGGGTCCATGTCTGTCCGTCGCGTACTGGTACTCCTTGATCGCGTCGTCCTGTCGCGTACGGGTCCTCCTTGATCGCGTCGTCCTGTCGCGTACGGGTCCTCCTTGGTCGCGTCGTCCTGTGTGTCCGTCACGTACTGGTCCTCCTTGTTCGCGTCGTCGTCTGTCCGTCGCGTACTGGTGGTCCTTGTTCGCGTCGTCCTGATTTCCCGGCAGTTTTTGGCTGCCGCAAAATATTCACCGTGCGGGGTGACGTCGGTGCGAATCGTGATTCCTGGGTCGTGAATGGCTGGCTGCGAGCGTCCCGACGTCAGGTCGGCGCTTTCCCGGATCGCATTGGTAGGTGTTTTTTTGTTCGGTCGGGCTTTTTTACGATTCGTATGGTAATGGTGTACCCGTGCGAATCGTAATTCCTTGTTTGTAAAAATTGACGACCGGGTACGCGTCGGGCGGAGATTATGCTCCGTCCGACGGTTCGTACCCGGTTTTTACCGGATCGTGATCGGCACCATAGTGTTTACAGAGAGTCACGTGACCTAGGCATAGTTAGTCGTGATCCAATATGGCTGAACTGTGGCTTTCCGGCCCTTTCTATCATGCAGGATACTATAAAGAATAAGCCATCTTATTAAGCAGTTCTATGTACATAGAGGGAGACACAACCCTAGATACGTTATGCTAACTTTACATACTGGCCTGAATCCCACAGAACGGCCCTTTTTAGCATAATGTAGCTATTCATGTAGCTATTCTTCGAAAATTCCCTCGTCTATTTGCATTATGTCTTGTATCTCTTTCTGAACTAGTTGAGCATTTATCTTACCAGGGTTTGCTTTAGGAGTAGTTAAGGCAAGGCGGACTTGGGTGGCACAATAGGAACAACAAGCGGGCCCACATTGGATGCAGATACAACAAGTGAAAAGGAAACCTCTTATTCCTAGAAGGCACATGAAGATCTTCCAACCCCAAGTGGTAAGGAGATCCCAAAACCAGCCTGAAAGAGACCAGGTTCCGGTCTCCGTGTGAATCTCGGATGCCAACCGATGTAACTTCTGTATGGCCAGATGGACTGAGGGGGCGGAGTCAGGTATATATACACAGCAGGAGCTGCTAATCACTCTACATTCTCCCCCGCGATCGGCTAGAATAACGTCTAAAACAAGGCGGTTCTGAAGCGTCACAAGTCGGGTCGCTTGAAGCTCGACTGTGATATTGGTCAGTATACCAGCAGTGGTATTTATTACTCCCTCTACCACTCTGGACAGTCTTCTAATTTCTTTACTGGTCACAATGGCTCCCCACATAGGCAGAACTCCCTTTATTATATCGACAAAATGTTGGGCAGGGGTATCAGTCTGGTCAGTGGCATCTCCATCAGTTTTTACTGAGTTTAAGCTTCGCCGGTTCAGTGAGTGAGATCGGTGATAATCCGAAGGCGCTATATAAACAGGAGGATATAAGAAGGACAAGTAGCATTTACCTGACCATCCTCTAGGAAGCCAAATGTAAGCATTTTCTCTACATACAAAATATACATTCGGGGGGGTGAGTATAGGCGGGCTGCTAAAGGTTTGTAATCTATAGCGATAGTTACATCTACTATAACCAACAACTAAATGGCCAGTACCATGTATGCAAAAGGAGGATGTGCTGTTCAACACAGGGACCGGGATGACTCTTTCATTTGACACATTTCGCTCCTGGAAATATCTAAAATACTCAGTAAAATTGAAGGACACGAAATCCGATACCTCGTCCCTTAACCAGGTGTCATTCTCATGTTCCGTATACACATTCATACAAGCGGTAGGATCCAGGGTACCGTCCGTACCCTCGGCGTTTGGGGTGAATCCCTGATGTCTTTCTATATAGGCCAGAATCAAATCATAATCCTTCTCTGAAAATCGGTGCCCATCAACAGCATAATGTTCATACATCATTGACAATAATCTAAACCATGCTTCACAACTGCCTAAATATGACAATGGCATTGAAATGAACAGATCATGTTTGTGCATTACTGAGGGGAGGAGCCCACATACCCAGCAGTTTGTGGTATTCGTTGAACTGTGGGTTTTGTGCAACATATCAATGAAAGCATTGTTTACATAGGTCTGGCGGTGTCTTTCTTTATGCGGGGCAAAAGTCTGAAAATGGTGCTCCTCGGGGACGGGAGTGGTATCTATCAGGGTATGTACAGGATAACGGAATTCTAGATAAATGAACATTCCTAAACATAACATTAATGAAACAATTATTATGACAATAAAAACAATCTTGGCACGCAAGCTCCAAGTAGAAAACATTGGCAAATGCGGATGCAAAGGGCGGTGTACTATGGGACGGTCCTCTTCAGGGACAAGACGGCCAAAAGGGTACATTCTCACTAAAAGTCCAGTTATAAGCTCGGGGAAACGGAAAAACTACAAGTAGTCCAACCTGCCGGAGGGTGCTTCTTTCCTGTGTCCGTTATAGAGCCTCACAGGCAGACTCCTATTGTTCCATGTAATCTCAAAGAAAGGAAAACTCCACCTGGGCCCCCACCAGTCAACCAATGTCTCTCTCTTCTTTCTGAACAGAGCAATATCAAAAAGTTCCAAGCTCTCAACGGGTTCAGTCCAGTGTTTTTACTTATTCCCAGAGGCTACCCAGATCTCTTGCTCTCATTCTCTAGCCTGAGCCTGGGATCTTTGCTTTTGGTCGGGGCCGCAGGTTATAGCGAACATGACCCGGTGTTTCAGGATTAATGAAAAGAACAGGCACAGTAGGGTCAGGTAAAGGATTGGGTGCGTGACTTCTCTTATCACCCGTTGTAGCCCCAGATGCCTGACTACCTTTTACAGATGTCGCCAAACTTACGACACCCTCCTCTCGCCCATTTGTTTCTCCTCGGGCGTCCGGGGAAGGTGACTCTTCGGCTGACTGGTCGCTTTCGTGTCTCAACACCTCGCTTTGGTCCCGCTGGTCATCCGGCAAGGGAAGGGGGACCTTCTTCAGGTGAGACACATGGATCCAATGCCGCTTCCCTTCGACCTTCACAGCCGTCCTTGTGGCCAGAAGCACCTGGAAAGGCTTGGTCCAGCGTGGGTCTAGACTCGATTTCCGTTGGTAGTTCCGAACCAGAACCCACTGTCAAGGCTTCACAACGTGTCCGGGACCCTCCGGCAGAGGCTGCAGCACTGCAGTTATCTGTTGATGAATGGAACGAAGATCTTTAGTTAGTGCATAAAGGTAGTCTGCCAACTTAGGTTACTCGATGTCTCTAAGGGATTTTGGTCGCGGCACGCCCCATACATTAGCGGGCCTTCCAAATATCACCTCATATGGCGATATTCCACTACGGGAGTGACGAGTGGTCCTTACAGATAGTAGAGCCAGTGGTAAGAGATCGTGCCACTTTAGACCTGTGGTGTCCTTAGCTATCCAATACATCCTAAATTCGGAACCCAACATCACCAATGCCCCCTTCATTCTTCAATGTTTGAAAATCATATTGGGTGAAAACTATTTCGAATTCAACAATAAATTCTACCAACAAACCCAGGGAGTTAGCATGGGGGCAGCCTGTGCCCCGAGTGTGGCATGTCTATATATGGGGATGTTTGAAAGAACTAATATTTACAATGAGATTGCCCCATTTTTCGAGAATGTACACGCCTGGTCTCGCTTCATAGATGACATTTTTTTCATCTGGAAGGGGGACCAGGCCTCCCTTGAGGACTTTGTCCAATGGTTAAACTTAGCTGATGACAATCTGAAATTCACGGTTCATTCCAGCAACAACAGGATAGAATTCTTTGATGTATGGGTTGAGCACAAAGACAATCGCCTATTTGTCTCCCTATACACCAAGCCTTCCGCCAGAAACACGCTGCTCCAATTTGACAGCTACCACCCCCGTTGCCAAAGGGAGGGTATCCCTTTCAGCCAATTTCTCCGACTCCGAAGAAACTGTACTGAGATCAAGGACTTCCTTTACCAGGCTGACATCCTAAAAAGTAAGCTCCTGAATAGGGGCTACCCTCCCAAACTGATAAAGAACGCTCTTAAGAGAGCTAGGTACTATAACCACGACACTATGTTCCAACAACGACAGGATCAAGCCACTAACCGATTGGTCTGCGTCACGCGGCATTCTAACATCAATCACAAAATCCGTCAAGTCATCAACTCCCATTGGTATCTCCTCAAAATGGGAGAAAATGATCGATTGGCCAAACCCCTTTTTGCATTTAGAAGGAATAAAAACCCGAGGAACCATCTTGTCCGCGGCAAACTACCAGAACCCTCTCCTTCTATCCGCCAAATATCCATTGCTGGACTTCTTCCCATCACGGGTAACCATCGCTGTGGATCATGTCAAGCTTGCCCTAACGCCTTGGTTAAACAAAATCTCATTATCAACAAACGAACCATCGAACTAAGGGAAATGACTAATTGCCGCACTGCCAACGTGATTTACGCGATCTTTTGCCCCTGTAACCTTCTCTACATTGGCGAAACAGGCAGGGAATGTCGCGTCAGGATGGGTGAACACAAATCCAATATTCGCCTCAAAAAATCAGGGGCTCCCCTTGTCTCCCACTGGATTGACTGCGCCCATTCAGAACATGATCTTAAATGGGTCATTTTGGAAAGAATACACACCCCTCAGGGTAAAGATCCTATTGCCCTCAGAAAGAAGAGGGAAGTATTCTGGATCTTCTATCTGAACTCTGTTGCCCAGGGCCTGAATGGGACGTGCCCCTGGGAAAACGCCATAACTTGAACTAATGCTTGGGGATCCTCCATCTACCCCCTTGACCTTATTTGAGTGTCTCTAGCTGGTCCACCGTTTTCTACAGTTTTGCCCCATCTCACCGGATTTTCCTTTTAATTTTATTTCTAGAAATTTTTCTTCTCCCCTATACTCTCAAATCCTTCCCCTAATACCCCTTTTCCGGATACCTTATTCCAAATAGTACACCTACCCTTACCCCTGATCTTTACCTGGAGTACTTAACTGGTTCTATATCTTCATCTACACTGAAGTATTCTGATTATTTATTGTCACATTTTTCCGTCATCACATACTCGTCCATTCGCCTCTCTTCACGAGGCTGCTATTTTGACACCAATCTGTATCTCTCCCCCCGTGACTTTACTCTGTTCCAATATGGCCGCCCCTGTTACCGGCTTCCTCAACTAGGCCCCGCTAGTCCTTTTTTCATTTCCGACCTTCTCGCAATTCTTGCGAGACTTCCTGTTATTCCGGGCTTCCTAACTGTACAGATTTCTTTTAAAAGCTCTGAACTGCGCGGTTCCAGATTCTTTGTGGCCGCTGAATCTAGTACCCGTGCCATCCCTGCGCTCGAATCCTGCGGTCCTCAACGGTAAGACAGACCACGTTTAGTTTGCCCGCCTAACCGGACCCATAGAACGCCGTGATCCCTGAACCTAGTGGGCTCCCTGATATCCTCCCCTGTATTCCATGTATCCCACCCAGGAAGGCGTACTCGCGTGCATTTCGCTCCTTCCAGGTTAGCTGATGACATATTATGTCTGCCCCCCTTTTGCTAACGTGACCACCGCTAGTAATTAGGATGTTGATTCGGATGCTATTGCACCAGTTTTTCCGTCCGCATTTTTATTTTATTTTACTTTAACCTGTCTGAAACAGATCATCTATTTGCCCTTTTGTTTTTCCTTCCAGATCCTTCATCTCATGGACCTACGCTTGCGAGTCTGACCGCATCCTTGATTACTTACCTGTGTTGATTCTTCAATGTACTGCCCTCTATAAACGGCCTATCATTTATTTGGTAAGCGCCCTTACCCTCTATCTATAGGCCCTTTTGAAGCTGTGCCTGAACTGTATTTCAGTATTCCCATTCTTGGGGTTTTGTCTATCTCTCTACAGACCCCCCGCCTGCATATTACACTGACAGCCTAAGATACACCTACTTATCAGATCCCAGGCTACCCTCTCGGGTCGGACCTCTTCAGTCTACAGAACCCGACCATCTCTGATAGGAGCTTAACCAGGGTATGATTCTACTATATTGAATTCCTATCCTCAATTGTTGGTCTTAATATTTATATTCTTTTGGCGCTTATTTGCATACCTCTTTCGCCTACTCAATCTGTTTTCACTGACCTCTAGGGCAACTCACATCACTGTATATTTTTTTGTGTCTCTTCTCTTCATAGAGCGTATGTGCCTTATCTTACGCTTGCTTAGTGCTTCCCCTACTGAAGAACTGATTTGCAAAGAATTCCTGTTGATGGAAAGGTATTGTCTTCACTTCAATACTTCCACCCTTTCCTCAGTATTCCTGGCCTTATCTCTTGTCCTCTGTTTTGTCTGATTCCCGGGTGACTAATCAGTCGGGCCTGCACCTCCCTGATTTCATCTTCTCTGTATCACGGGTGTACGCTTACTATTCCTCCTTTTTGCGTTGTAATCCTGGTTATATCTATCTAGGCTTTATCCTTTTGGGTGCACTTCTATTTCATTCCTCTTATAGCCACCCACCAGTTCAGTTTTAATCTTTTTACACTTCCTCCTGCTACCTTGGGCCCCTGTGATATATTTGCAACTTTTTACTTTATCATTCATATTTTATCTCCTTCATCTATTAAATCTACCCTGCTAAACGCTAAAATAGACAGCGTAATGTAAAAACCCATTACGAGGAGAATACTTTTGTTAAAACTAATCCCAATGTTGATTCACTGACATGTTTTCTCTCACTATGATCTTACAATAGGCCTCTTCTGTGTATGTCCCACACGCCTCACATCGTCGTTGCCCTGATGAAGGTGTAACTTACACCGAAACGTGCGTTGGCTTCTGAACTCTCGTGTTTATTGAAAGAAACTATCTATCTCTACGAACTGTTTATACACGAGCCATATTGAATTATTACTTGTTTTTGAACCTCTACTCGTTGATGCGCCTTTTAACTTTTTGATAAATTTCTGTATGTTATGAATATATTCGTATCAATTTGCTTTGAAAATGAACTTTTTGTCTGAATGAGTGTTTGTATGTTTGTCGTTTTGTGTGGGACTTTTTGTTCATTGAATTAAAAATAATCTGTATGTAATAGTGGCCATCATCCTGATGTCATGTAAACATTATCATTTTGAACATTGTGATTTAAATAAAGTACGTTTTTTATTGAATTTGCTTGTCTGTTCTGGCCCTTGGCTTTGTTTATCAAGTTGACCCATCTGTTGGGCATAATTAAATCAATTTAGTGTAGACAGTGGGGTTTGCTCTCCTATGAGTGTCCTGCAGCTTGGCCAACTTTAATTTAAGGATTCCATTATATTTTTCCACCAATCCTGCTGATTGGGGATGGCGAGCCGCATGAAACTTCTGCTGTATTGCCAGGCCCTTGCAAACATGTTTAACCAGATCGGCATTGAAATGTTTCCCATTGTCACTCCAAATCACCCGGGGTACCCATTAGCGGGGAAAGAACTCTATTACCAAGGCCTTCGCTGTGGCTAAGGCAGTATTTTACCTTGGTAGGGTACGCCTCCACCCACTTGCTAAACGTACAGACCACCACCAAAACGTACTTAAGATTATTAACCCGTTCAAACTGAATGAAGTCCATTTGTAGTACCTCAAAAGGTAGGGTGGGTGGCGCGAAGCTGCCAGCCAAAACAGGGATGCTACCCCCGGGGTTATGCTGTAGACAAATCATGCAATTCTGAACTAGATGCTTCGCAGTCCTGTGGATGTTGGTATTATACCACACAGGATCCAGGATTGCGCAAATACCTTGAATTCCCACATGTGCCGGACCATGTGCCATGGACACAACTGCAGTCACAAAGGCGTTCGGTAGCAGCCACCTACATCTTTCTGATAGATCAATCCAGCATCCATTGTCATCCAGCTTCCCTATCTGCTCTTGCCAGTATTGCAGTTCTTCAGGGGTTGCTTCTGATTGCAAGTCTCTTACGCTGTCTATAGTGTTACTGAATGCCTCCGCCTCTATCATCCCGTTATGCGAACTTGTTACAAACATGGAAGTGGTATTAGATTGGGCAGTCTCTTTAGCGATTCTATCCGCAAAGGAATTACCCTTTCCCACATCATCAACTATTGCTTTGTGCCCACTGCATTTAACAACTGCTATGGCTTGGGGCAGGGTCAGGGCGGCTAACAATCTCAACACCAATTGACCATTCTGTATCTTTTGCCCATGGGATGTAAGGAAACCTCTCTCCGCCCACAATCTTCCAAAGCTATGTGCTACTCCGAAGGCATACTGGCTATCGGTGTAGACATTTATCCTCAACCCCTCACCCAATTCACAAGCCCTTAGTAGTGCGACTAACTCGACAGCCTGGGCTGATCGATAAGGTACCTTGGCCGTCTCAACTATTGTTTGCAACGTGGTTATCGCATAAGCAGCAGTCGTAGTGCCATTGGGTAACCGAAAACATGAACCATCAACATACAATTCCCCTTGAGGGTCGGATATGGGAATGTCTGTCAAATCTATCCGCCCCTTCGTTTCCTCTTCTGTCCGAAATATGCAATCATGTACATCTTGACTATGATCCTCCGGGGGGAGGGGTAGTAACGTAGCAGGGTTCAAGGTGACACAACATTTTATAGTAATGTGTGGTGCAAACAGGGTCAATTCGTACCCCGTAAGACGCGCACTAGTTAAGTGCTGAGTCTGTGTCCTGTTCAATAATACGTCCACAGCGTGGGGCACCATCACTGTTAGGTCCGTATTCAGGACAAGCCCTTCCGATTGTCAGATCGCCACTGCAACCGCAGCCGTGGCTCTCAGACAACTGGGAAGTGCCCTGGCGACATTATCCAATACTGCCTAAAAGTATGCACAAGGTCTTTGCTTACCACCAAATCCTTGTGTTAACACTGAAAGCGAGCAACCGTCCACCTCATGAACGTAGAGTACAAAAGGCTTCCGGTAATCAGGGGTGCCAAGCACAGGGGCAGAGCAAAGAGCAGATTTCAGAGCAACAAAAGCATTCTGACATTCAGCTGTCCAAGGTAAAGGTTCATGCACATCTTTAGTCGTTAGATGCCCTGTGGGAAGCGACAAAATCTGAAGCTGCGACCTCCTAAGGAGAATCCGAAAAGATAACGGCTATCTTGATGTATGGGAATACTGAAAAAAGCGTTTTTCAAATCAATATCAGAGAAAAATCTAGCCGTCGGGGGAATCATGGTCAGAATAGTAGTGATGTCAGGCACTACAGGATATTGGGGTACGACAATCTTATTGATTTCTCACAGGTCGATCACAAAACGATAAGTATCAGCATAATCAGGACTCTGATCTATCGGGGCCCGTTTAAGAATAGGAAGAATAGGGCTGTTGCACGTGTTAGAAGCCGTCTCTTCCACCACCCCCATGCGGATCAAATCATGGACAATGGACAGTAATGCCCGCTCCCCTGCGGGGGCAATTTTATTATGCAGAACTCTGGGTAATCGAGCATTTTGCTTCAGAGTGATCGAAATGGGTGGTATGCTCAACAACCCTACATCAGTATCTCCAGTGGCCCAGACTCTGTGGAATCTTGGCGAGCTCAGGGGGCAAAGGGTCCGTTTTAGAGAAACATTGTGCAGAGGGAGGTAAGGGTTTCCTAATCGGTAAATAAACACCATCAGGAGAGCAATAGATGCGGGCATACAGCCTCTTCAGTATATCCATACCCAAAAGATTCTCACCACATTGTGAAGTCAGAAGCAAAGGTGATTCAATTGAAATCGGCTCCAAGTCAAGAGAAAGAGGTTGGGAGATGGGGCTTACCACTGGAGTTCCGGAGAAACCGACAGACACATTATTCTGGCCAGACAGAGCAGCCCCAGGGACAAGGGCGTGTGAAACAGAACTATTCATAGCCCCTGTGTCAACTAGAAACTTACCTGATGCATCCATTAAACGAGCATGTACATAAGGTCCGTTTTGATCGATCGGAATTGACACGCGTCCCCCACTCTGTCCTCGGCCTCCCTATGCCTCACTGTAGCCTGCCGAGTCATTACTTACACATCCTTCGTTATAGTACTGTTTTCCTCGACCATGGTCGAAACAATTCTGGCTGTCCTCACCTTGCCCAACTCCGTCCTGTCTCGTATATCCACCTCAACAACCACTGGCGCGGCCTCTTCCTTGACCCCTCGAAACCCTGTTCTGCGCCTGCAGCAACAGACACTGAGCTCGCCAGTGCCCTTCCTGCTTACAGAAGGCACACTGATTTATTCCTATATCAGTTCGTCCTCCACCCTGTCCGAGCCCCGTCCCTCGTGGGGCGAAATTCTGTGTTCCCCTACCCCTACCACGTCCCCTCTCAACTTGCTGTAACAAAACCCTAATTTTCAGGTCCTTCGATCTCTTTTCCGTCTTTTCCTTACTCTCGTTCTCCCGATGCTCATAATATTGAGCCATGCTTAGAATCGTCGAGGGGGTTGATGTAGTCCAGGTACTCTCCGCAGCCTGAAGTCGGGCTGATATCTCAGGCAACAGGTTAGTTACAAACCTGTTGACAAACAGACGTATGCCACCCTCCTTAGACAGATCTTGGCCACTAAAATCAATAAAACTCCCTCGAACCTCGTGAAGAAGTCGGACACGTTCTCGTCTTTCTTCTGCTTGCATGCAGTCAATTTGTCCCAATCCACCTTCCTGGGGGGAATTAGGGAATGCATATAGGTTATTATTTTCTACGGTAAAGCCAATATCTCACTTTGAGGTTTATCTCCTGGCTTACGATCCCTATCCCAGTCTCTCAATTGTTCCCATGTTCCTCCTAACTCAGCCACATGATCCTGGTCATGTACCTGCCGCCATATGTCCACTGGTACCAATAGAGCAAAAAATAGCTCAATGTCAGCCAGTGTCATCACCGCCGAGTAGGCGGCTTCTGTCTGTTCCTTATAATATGCGGTAGGATTCTTCCTGGGGTCAGGCAACTGAGTTTTCAAAGAAAGTACCTCACTACGTTTCCAGGGGGTATATACCCATTGTTCCTGAAAACGGGCGGCTACTCTTGGGCGGGTGACCGCCCCTTGTGCGTCTATTATCTCAGTTATTTCGGGGTGATAAATAGGGTGCACCTCACGCATTGGGAACTGCTGTACCCCTACAGGGCTCGCTGCAGGCAGGCGCATTCTGTAACTGACCAAAGTGTTCACGTTCCCATACACCGCTTCTGGACTCAGCTGAGATCTATGGGCCTGAGTGTAAATATCATATAGGATGGCCGGAGCTCTGTCCTCTTTATAGGCTTGTTCCCACAATGAGATGAGGCGTTGGGCCATATGGGCCAACGCGTGTTGCTGCATTACCGGTTCATAATCTCGCATGGTGTTCCATATATCAGTCAGGGTATAGATAGGTTGCCGCATCCACTGGGATGCCTGGACTGCAATGGCCTCCTTCTCCCCGGTTCCTAAGGCTGACTGAGTGAACAACTTCCTACCATCTAATGGACCGGTCGGATGTACTGGAGTTGAAACAGCTGCGAAAGGGGTTGCACTCACGGAGGAAGAGGTCAGGGCAGAAGGGGAATACATGGCCCCCGGTTAGGCCTGGGCGGTAAATTCCGTTCCGTTCGCGGAATTTGCGGAATTTGGGTAATTTCGCGTTCCGCGGAGAACGCGAAATTGCCCAAAAATCTGCGTTCCGCGACTTCGCGAAATTTTTTGCTTGTTCGCGTTCTCAATATGCGTGTTCGCGAGATATTTCACCCCGAGCACGCAAACAGCGATCGCGAACAGGAAAAAAGTATCACGAACAAGCAATTCCGCGTGTTCGCGAAATTTCTGCGTGTTCGCGGAGATTTTTTACCGTTTCGCGGAGATTTGCGTAACGCGATTACGCAAATTCCGCCCACCCCTACCCCCGGTGACAGCTGTGGAGCTCCAGCTGTCGAGGCCGACAGCAAATTGGGCCATAGGGCCATACTTTCCGAGACAGAGGAGGACAGCCGCGAATGATCAATGACCGGCGCAAGGGAGGGGGGCTGTGGTGCTGACGCGACTAAAGTTGCTGGAGAGGCAACGGGCGCCGGTGCGGGGTCAACAGTCTGTTCTCCAGCCGATACAACGGCAGCTGTTACCTCCGGATACAACCGTTGCGGGACATACGGGGGCGGTGGTCGCATGTCCAGCAGGTCTTCTATCTCATCTTCTGCATTGGGTCGGGCCACATAACTTTTGTCAACTTTTAATCTAAACTCCCGATTCATACAATCGATTCCTTTCTCTACCCTTGCTCTGTCATAGGCTACATCTTTCTGAGTTACGGTCTGTCCTGCCTTGGCTCTCGCCAACTTCTCCCCCCTCATCCGTCTTTGCTTGGCCTCTTTCTGCCAGGCGTTTAAGGCATCAAACATAGATTGCCTACTGCGTCTGGAGAATAGTTGCTCCTCTAGAAAGGCAACTTTCTTTTTGTCAAAGGAACCAGTCTTCGGCCATTGCAATTCTTCATTACCTTTTGTATACTTGTGCCACAGGGTGTTGAACAATATTGGGGCAATTCCGTGCTTCACATACATGAAATTGCTGGGGCTGCCCTCCGGTGGGGCAGGCTGACTCTCGGCCAACCGAGAGTCGCTGGTCCGACAACAACAACCAAAACAATTCAATTTGCTGAAACACGACATGTTGGTTAGTAGACAAACACAAACACCATATAACAGACTTTCTGCCACAGATAACATGTATGTCGACATTATTTCTCTGCAGTTCAACCTATCCAAATTGGATGCATCCAAATAAATGAACGGAGCCCGTCAACTCCCGTTCGTGGAGAATTATTCAAAAAGGGATCAACAAGATCACAACAGGCCGTACTGGCAGGAGACGGTCAGACAGGGGTAATCACGGACTGGACTACGGACCATCCCATGACCTCCCTGGTTCACCACTGAGACTGTTCTGATGTAGACCAAGCCGTACCTCAGATATGTCTTATGGCTACCCAGTTATAGCCGCAGGGTTTTCCGAGTGCAATCCGGCTTTGCATTACTCACAAGTAACAACTATTCATCTGATCTGTCTCTCAAACATCACAAAGGATCCGCGGAGTCTCTACAGTCAGTCCCTACTGGACCACCCTGCACGACCTCCGTAATTCTCCTAGGGTACTCACGACCCCTCAAATCAAATACAGTTAACTGTTCCAGATGCACCGCTCAACAGCGCGTGCTTCAAACCAATGCACCGCTCAACAGCGCATGTTTCAAACAAACAAATTACTCACCGGGTGCACCCAGGTACTCATGTTCGTTCTCCGCTGCCAACTTCTTACCACCAATACGGTCAGCTCCTGGGTCAGGACCCCGGTGAAGGGTCACTAGCAGCAGAGGGTGCCCCGAGCGGGAGCGCGGAGTGGACGTAGACTCCCTTCCGCCCACCCGGCCAAGACGCCCCTGATCCCCTCACCCGTTTACTGGGAGGGAGAAGACCCTATCACGGGGTCCCTTCGTGGTCGCCAACTGAAGTAATCTAATAGTAATCCCAAGGGCCACACTTACCAGTGGCCCGCAATATCAAGTCAATAATAAGCAGTTGGCAATGTAGAAGGTTCAAGCGTTTATTGGCCACAACAGAACTCTACATAGAGGAGCCTCATCGAACCTCACCCAGCAGGTGTGCCGAAGAAAACTGCTGGCTCCTTGACAGAACAACACTTATATACATTACGGATTCAGCATACAAAGCATTGCAAGTGGAAAAGTACCAGTTAGTCCTAGAGCTCCTAAATGAGCTCATACCATCTGCCCGTATAAGGCTACTATCTTGTTCAAAGAACGTCGGCCGGTTGACTCCCTTTTGTCTCGGGCACAGAGGAATTTAGCTTAGTACTCCCTTCTGCAGATGTGACCTTGGGCCTCAGCTGTAAATACAATTCACCCTGTCTTTAGGCTGGTACAAGCTAAATCATACAGATAGTGTTTACAGAGAGTCACGTGACCTAGGCATAGTTAGTCGTGATCCAATATGGCTGAACTGTGGCTTTCCGGCCCTTTCTATCATGCAGGATACTATAAAGAATAAGCCATCTTATGAAGCAGTTCTATGTACATAGAGGGAGACACAACCCTAGATACGTTATGCTAACTTTATATACTGGCCTGAATCCCACATGTGTCATTGGATGTATAAGTATGTGCTGTGGTGTGTCAGTTTCTGTATCAAAGTGTGGCTGGGTATGCCAGTTGTTATAATGGTGTCTGCCTGGCTGTATCAGTGGCTGTATAAGAGTGTGCCTTGGTTTGTCAGTGTCTGTAACAATGTGTGGCTGGCTGTGTAAGCGAGTGCGTTAGTGTTTGACTTGATGTGTCAGTAGCTGTATTGGTGTGTAGCTAGGTCTGTCAGTGTCTTTATCGGTGTATGCATGAATGTATCAATCTGTATACTGGATTGTGGCTGGATGTGCCAGTAGCTATGTCAGTGTGTACCTTGGCGTGTAAATATCTCTATCAATGTGCGAGTGGGTGTGTTATTGGGTGTATGAGTATGTGCCTGGGTGTGTTGGTGGCTCTATCAGTGTGTCACTGAGTGTGTCAGTGGTTACATAGGTGTTTGCCTGAGTTCGGCTGTGTCTGCAACAATGCCTACCTCAATGTGTTAGTATTTGTATTAATGTGTGCAGTGGTGTGTCAGTGGCTGTAGCAGTATGTGCGTGGGTGTTTCAGAGGCTGTATCAGTATTTGTCTGAATGTGTAAGTGGTTTTATCCAGATGTGAGAGGGTGTGCTATTGGCTTTATGAGTCTGTGCCTGGTGTGTGTCAGTGTGTGTGTATACGAGCGTGGCTGGGTGTGCCAGTGGCAGTATCGGTGTGTGCATGAATGTATCAGTTTCCGTATAGGAGTGTGGTTGGGTGTGTCATTAGCTGTATCATTTTGTGCTGGGCGTGTCAGTGTCTAAAAATGTGTACCTGGATGTATCCCACACTGTATCGGTGTGTGGCTGGGTGTGTCAGTGGCTGTATTTTGTGTGTGAGTGGCGTTTTTGAGAGGCTGTATCAGTGTTTGGCTGGGTGAATCAGCAGCTGTATTAGGACCTCATTCATGAGGCCCCTTGTACCGCCAAAATGTCACTTTTTGTGACGTTCAACGGCACAGAAGCCTGCGTGATATTTATCAGGCAGCACTAAGCCACTTTTTTGGGCTTAATGCTACTAGGGGTGGGCGTAGTTCGCGAAGTAGCACTTTGCGAAGCTACGCAAAGTGAAGTTCGCACTACGCGAGCTACGCGAAGCACTTCGCGAACTGCGTAGTAACATGTTCGCACTGTGCAAGATGTTGTTTTCAATGATTGCACAGTGCGAACAAGCAACCGGCACTGTGCAATCATTGAAAATGGCATCTTGCACAGTGCGAGCTGTAGTTTTCTGCTGCTCGAGTAGATTTTTACTCGAGCTTCAGCTTTCTCAACGCGAACTGGTAGTTTCTCATCGCGAGCGGTCGCGAGCATACGCGACCACTCGCAATGAGAAACCTGACCTCCTCGCGTTGGGAATCTCGCCGGGAGGTTTATTTTCCATGCTCGCGATCGCCAACTTGCAGTTGCTGATCGCGAACAAGGAAAAAGTCTCGCCGGGATGTCATTTTGCTTGCTCGCGGTCGCCAACTTGACGTTGAGGACCGCGAGCAAGCAAAAAATGACTGCAGCACTACGCTACGCGTGTTCGCACTGTGCTACGTGCAGTTCGCGTAGTGCGAAGTAGCGCGAACTTCGCAAACTACGCGAGCGTAGCGTAGTACTTCGCCCAGGCTTAAATGCTACCTGATAAATATCAGTCCCTTTAACGCAGTGTTCTGTGTTAAAGGGGCATGCAATGGGTGTTGCTGGGGGCATTCTCAGGAACATCCTTGGCCTTTTGACACTGCCCCAGATTTATGAGAAATCGTAAATCTGAGGCAACGCCAAAAGCTTATTCCTCCCCAGGGTAGGTGTAAGGGTGGCACAACATGGAGAAATATCTTTATTTCTCCTAGTTTTTCCTTTTTCTATGTATGCTGCATTCTGCAGCACACATAGAAAGAGGTAAAAGCCTCTTGTGATTATTTTTGTACAGAAAGGTTTCCCTTCCTGTACAAAAATAATCATCCCTACAACGCAGGCAGGCGTTGGCAGCAGAGCAGCCTATTGTGCACGGGCGCATGGGAAAAGGACAGGTATATGCCGTATCTGATAGATATGGCACATTCCTGTCCTTTTCTTGTGCTGTAGGGAACCACAGCAGGAAGGCCTGCTGTGCTGCCCTTTGGCAAAACCTTATAAATGAGGCCCTGATTGTGTAGCTGGGTGCTTCAGTGCCGGTATCTGGCTCTATCTGGTTGTGATAGTGGATGTATTTGTGTCTAGATGGGTGTCTACACTGAGAATGTAATCTTATGAAACAGTGACAAAAAACACTAATTAGTGAAATACATTACTCCAATAGATTATTGCATACTTCTGTATGAAAACAAAAAAGCACAAATATGAGTTATTATTATAATTTATAAATAAATAATAATGCATAACTTCATAATAACACACACATTACTACTAATTTCTTATGCTGAAATAGTATGTTACATAAAAATTGAACATTTCATTTTCCTTTTTTCCTGTACTTAGTTTCTATACTCATACACCCTAAATGATGTATTATTGAATAAATCACCATTGAGCAGTGGGGAAAAAACAATCATAATGAATGTAGAAAAAAACTGCACTCGAGGTCACTGCAATTAGGCAACACTGTGCATTGCACTCACAACATACAATCTTTTAAGCAATGATTTTAACTGTACTTCTTCTACTAATGTAAAGAAATATTTCCTGTAAATGAGACCTTTATCAATAGGACTAGTTCTAGATATGAAAAGCACACTAGCGTATGGAAGCTTTATAAAGACATCACCCTTGGTAAGCCGCATGATGTCATAAATCCTTATAATATATCTTCTACAACTAGACTATTAAACTTTTAGAACTGTATTTCTATTTAGAACTTCTGTTCAAGAAACTAATGGTAAGAATTTGAGAGCTTATAAGGTAGGCTTTGTTTGAATTTGAGGTTGCCATCATTACCTTCTGTCCATCCACTTTTACTTTTTACATAGACAGTATAGTGACCATATGTGGCAATAAGTCCTTTGTGAAATATAATAGCCATGGTATATGTTCTTCCAGAAATAGATATTTGTCTTGCTTTCACATTTGGTATCTCTGCTTCCAATTTACTTCCATCTGCTCTGCATCCTTGTAGCATTAAAATAAGATATTTCCTATTACTTCGTAGACATAGGTGCCAATTCCGATCCTGTAAAACCCGGGTACGATTTGTCATACGGAGCTTATTCTCCATACGACTCGTACCCGGGATATCCACCGTACAATCCAGCAAGTACGATTCGTACAGAAATACCATTTCCGTACAAATCGTACAAAACACCGTACGGCTAAAAAATACCTACGAGTCTGATCCTGGACAGCGCGTACGCAACGTCCATACGGAGTTAGGCAGCGTTTTACGGACCAGAAAGTACAATTCGTCCCTATGTATCTCCGCACATCTATTTTTTTACGGCAGCCAAAAAAAGCCAGAAAACTGAGTCCGACACGAAAACGGAGCCCCGGTATGCGACGGACAGCCATGGACCCAATCCTACATGTCATCCTGGCCCTCTTAGCCTACGACCTGGTGCACCGAACCCGACGCACATGCTGCAGAAGGTGAGAACAACACTCAGGGGCCAAGGGGGGTGAGGGGCAGGAAACATACTCACTACCCAAATTAAAACCTACAATATTGAGGACATACAGGGTCTGGTCACTCCGGGGGGCGTGTCCACCAATCCCTGCGTCACGCAACAACGGAAGTGGACGAGTACGCGTACCCCTACGGCAACACTACAATAGTGATACGCACCGTACTCACACATCCATAGTGTGGGTACGGTCTGCTGCACTATATTAGTGGTGCCGTGGGGGTACGCGTGGTACGGACCGTACACACGCCCTCAGAGCGTGTGTACGGTCCGTATCACCATTGTAGTGGTGCCGTAGGGGTACGTGTGGTACGGACCGTACACACGCCCTCAGAGAGTGTGTACGGTCTGTAACACCATCGTAGTAGTGCCATAGGGGTACGCATGGTACGGACCGTACACACGCCCTCAGAGCGTGTGTACGGTCCGTATCACCATTGTAGTGGTGACGTAGGGGTATGCGTGGTACGGACCGTACACACGCCCTCAGAGCGTGTGTACGGTCCGTAACACCATTGTAGTGGTGCCGTAGGGGTATGCATGGTATGGACCGTATACATGCCCTCAGAGTGTGTGTACGGGACATACAGGGTCTGGTCACTCCAGGGGGCGTGTGCACCAATCCCTGCGTCACGCAACAATGGAAGTGGACGTGTACGCATACCCCTACGGCAACACTACAATAGTGATACGCACCGTACTCACACATCCATAGCGTGGGTACGGTCCATAGCACTATATTAGTGGTGCCGTAGGGGTACGCGTGGTAAAGGCCCGTACACAAGCCCTCAGAGCGTGTGTACGGTCCGTATCACCAATGTAGTGGTGCCATATGGGTACGCGTGGAACGGACCGTACACACGCTCTCAGGGCGTGTGTACGGGCCGTACCACGCGTACTCCTACGGCACCACTACTATAGTGATACGGACCGCACCCACACATACATAGCGTGGGTACGGGCCGTATCACCATTGTATTTGGGCCATAGGGGTACGCGTGGTACGGACTGTACACACCCCATGAATGCAGGGGTACGGTCCGTATCACACGTACCCCTACGGCACCAGTACATTTGGGATACAAGGCGTACACACACCACGAATGTTGGCCTACGGCCTGGTGTAGCATATGATATTACCTCTATATTGGTGTGTGTGTAGGCCCAGGGCAGCAGTGTACTGCACCAAGGGGGTGGGTGGCTGCATAGGATTGACAGCAGTGGACAGACATATGAGGGGTGGGTGCAGAGGACTCCCAGCAGTGGACAGACATATATGGGTGGGTGCAGAGGACACCCAGCAGTGGACAGAGACTTGGGGGTGGGTGCATATCACTCACAGCAGTGGACAGACATGTGAGGGGTGGGTGCATATCACTCCCAGCAGTGGACAGAGACATGGGGGTGGGTGCAGAGGAATCCCAGCAGTGGACAGAGACATGGGGGTGGGTGCATATCACTCCCAGCAGTGGACAGACATGTGAGGGGTGGGTGCAGAGGACTCCTAGCAGTGGCCTGCAATATGAGGGGTGGGTGCATATCACTCCCAGCAGTGGACAGACATGTGAGGGGTGGGTGCAGAGGACTCCCAGCAGTGGACAGACATGTGAGGGGTGGGTGCAGAGGACTCCCAGCAGTGGACAGAGACATGGGGTGGGTGCACAGGACTCCCAGCAGTGGCCTGCAATATGAGGGGTGGGTGCATATAACTCCCAGCAGTGGACAGACATGTGAGGGGTGGGTGCAGAGGACTCCCAGCAGTGGACAGACATGTGAGGGGTGGGTGCAGAGGACTCCCAGCAGTGGACAGATACATGGGGGTGTACATCATTATCACATGACCACAACTCCATGGGTGTATGTACGCATCCCTAACTTTGGACAATGATGATAGCGCCATAACAACATATCACTGACAGCAGTGTCCCACTCCCAGGAGGATGGATGTCCCTCCCCCACTGCATGACACACCACATGTGGGTGTGAGGACAAATAACACATGCATACCCACCCCTGGTGGATCCAGCACAATACACACACTGAGATCATGCCACAAGACTGTATAGTCATGTCACTGCCTACTAAACTAAGAGAGCCAAAGGGAACACACACTGTCACGCACATCCCAGGACTGATAGGAATGTTCAGGTGCTGGGCCAGCCACAAAGATGTTGTCTCTCATGGAAGGACTAGGGTGGAGTTCCCACAGATACAATGCCCACAATTGTGAGTCAGGTGCCCAAATACCCTGCAGAAAAAGTACCATATGTGTGCTAGGCCGGGAGTACACACATGCATAGTGCTGAAAAGGGAGAATTTCTCCATGAAGGCATTTCAACATACTCAATACACAAGTACAGTGACTAGCAAGGATGGCACAGACGATGCAGCCGGAGACATTGCTGAGCAGGCATGGCCATAGTTGAAGGGATCCGTCACCAACAAAGGAAATGTAGACACAGGTCAGCACAACAATTGTGCAACTCTTTGCAGGGAAGATGTCAGGTGCCACAGAGGAAGGAACACTCCTTGGGACAATGTCTCAAAACCAAAATAACACACACTACCAATGATTCTTTGCAGAGACCTTGTGATGGCACGCAGATACCATAGTCCACCTCATGACCATCAGACTAGAACATTTCTCAGAAACATAACACATTACCACAACACCAACTCCAGGAGCCTCAGCACCAACATCAATACCTGAAATGCAATAGTGTGCAAAGTAAAAATAAAAAGCTTTATTCAGCATAAAAAACAAATAATGAAATGACACTATATACAAAGGCCAATGGCCAGTCCATAATAGAAGTCCTTGGGGGGACACATGGGCACGCGTCTCCCCTAGCTTGCCTGCACATTGGAACCCTCAGGTTCGTCGACCGGGGGGGGGGGCATCATGTGGGGAAGGACCAGGCACCACAGGGACAGGAGGGGGAAGGGCAGGTGTGGTGGGTGCAGGGGTGGACATCTCCACCACAGGGGGTGGGGCAGCAGCAAAGGTGGATGTGAGCACGTCCCTGCACACTGCTGCCAGGGCGTCCAGGGTAAGCCCTGCACCGGAAGAAACCCCAGGGCCAACGGAGGGTGGGTGGCCGAGGGATGGGGTGCAACGCTCTTGGGGGAGGGGGTGGACAGGGGATGGGACCTAACTACCCTGCCCGGGGACTTCCTCGCCCGCTTGCAGGGTGGTGTCACAGTGGGGGTGATGGGCACCTCACTCATGTCGACCTCTTTGGGTGTCAGTTTGGCAGGGGAGCCAAGGGGAGTGCTTTTGGAGGGACTGGGTTGTGAGGCCTGCGGACTCAGACTGTGGCTGTGTGTATGTCTTTTTTCCCCAGACCCAGTGGGTGTGCCTACATCTCCCTGAGTGTGCGTGACAGGAGGTGTGCGCTTGCCCTTACTTGGTGGCTGCCTGTGTCTGGTGGAGTGCGTGCTTGGGAATGTCTGGGTGTGCATGGGACAGGTATGGGAGAGGGAAGTGTGGATGGGGCTGGGGTGGGGGGGGACGAAGCGCTGCAGGAGACTCACTGCTGCCGTCAGGGAAGAGTCCATGGACCGCAGAAACCTGCGTTGTTCAGACATCGATGCTGACATGCCCTCCATGAACGACATCATCTGTGTCAGCAGTGTGGTGTGGCCATGGAGTACAGTCAGCACCGATGCCTGCCCAACCTGCAACTGCCGCAGTATGTCCACAGACTCTGCACTGAGGGCAGCAGGGGTGACAGGGGCAGGGGGTGCGGTGCCTGTCCCGAAGGAGACATGGTGGTGCCCTGCACGGACTGAAGGGACCAGAGCAACTGGGAGGGCGGTGATTGGAATGGAGGAGGTGGGCACAGATGTTGGGCTGCTGCCAGGTGTTGTAGCAGCCTCCGCCCCCTCGATGAGGGCAGTCTCGGACCCGTCTGCGTCGTAGTTGGAATCGCCACCAGACAGGTCCTCTGACTGACTCCCCTCGCCCTCCGTGCCACTGGCTCCCGCAGACTCTCCAGCACTGGTGGCACTGGTGCTGGGTCCCTCATCCAGGTCCGTGCAGGTGTCTCCCTCTGTTTCCAATGATGATGCTGTGGGCAAGGGGAAAATACAGAAAAACATCAGTCACCTGTATACATCTGACACATGAGTACTAAAACAATAGGTCACAGTGCATATCAGGCAATGCATCATGAGTAACAGCTAGATTACTCCGCACATATGTAAGCCCTGTACTTCCCAGTTGGTAGACCCACCATGCCACTTGGACACAAGGAAAAATAGGACACACCAGCCCAAAGCTTGAATAAGAAAACACTGAGGAGCTAGTGTCTGGGAACAGGTGAGCACAGCAATACAATGAAGTCATGCCACCTCTTGTTTACCCTGAAAGAAACAGTAGTGGTGCACCCAAGGCAAAGTAACACACCTCAATACCAAAGGTGTCCCCACACTCAGAGACCTGTAAGTACTTTGGAACACAAAACGAAAAAATGTTGGTCCCTTGGGATTCACATTTCTTGACACAATCGACATGGGCAGAATGTGGGTATGAGCTATTTTGTGAACAGAACACACATGTGCCTTCATAACAGATGGCTCCCAAGGAGGTGCACACAAAACTACATGTACCCAGTCATTGAAGAAGCTGGCAGCCTTCTTTAAAGAAGCCACTGTTAGAAAGAAATGTTGTTGCAGAAAGTACATATACATGGGCCCACGGAGGGCTTGATGACTTGACACTCGGAAGTTGGTATCACCAACAACCAAGGACTTACCCAATTTCCACAGCACTGGGGGAACATGTATATGTATAATCTGAAAAACAGTCTCATTAGAACAGTGCATCCTTTAAAATGGTGCCAGCGTGTTCCCTGAAAGTGTAAAGGTGGTTTGTTGTGCACTTCCTTGGGAGACATCTGTCATGCAGGCACATTATTGTTCTTAACAACAAAACATCAAATCAAACTAAAGCATAGAAAACATGAAGACCTGTTATCAAGTGTTGTGAGCGCCAAGGTACAACACCTTGTGACTAACAACTTGAATTATGTCAGTTGTCACATGGCCATCCGTTACCTGATGACACAGTTGCCAACACATCTGACCCACTGCCTGCCATGTGGAGTGGCACACATGTCCAAACCCAGGACAATGCATGAGCTAATGGGCCAGCTATTGTGTTGTAAAAAGGCATAACATAACATAACATAACATAACATAACTGAGGAGACACCCCCATGGCAAGCCAGAATGTCCACACAGATGTCAGCACACAAAGACCAAACTACATAGCATCTTGACCACACACTGGTGCAAAAAATGAATGAGCAGGAATCATGTATTTAAACAATTGACACATGCTGCAAAGCACAAACATTAAACCCTGCACAACATCACTGGGTCACTGCACAATGAGTCTCTGTCCAGCCAATTATCACACACAGGTCAGACCTGGCAAGGAGACATAAGGTTTGGCCATGTAGGCCTCGCCCGCACAAATCCCCCATACCTGAGACAATGTGATTGAGACAGATCAAGAAGTGACACCTCTTAATAAGGCTTTACAAAAATGTGCAGCAAGAATTCCCATATGTACTCCACATGACCTCGTGAGGCTGCCAACACATATTTGTGACAAACAACCATCAACAGATAGTTGTGAATAGACACACAGGCACTGCCCAGTGTGAGCATGCACAAGCCAAATGCGGTCTCCCTGTCCAGTCGACACATGTAGCACACTTTGGATAAATACAAATGAGGCCAGGGAACAATGCCACAGAGGCAAACATATGCTGAACGCACTGAGAATGGACACAGTGTTGGATGACACACATGATTACGAGGAAGGGTGTCTCAGGGGACTGTAGTGGGCACACTACTCCTTGTTCCTGGAATGATCTGACTGTAACATGAGCAACCGTCCTGGCACTATGCATATCTCCCACTCATGCACATCATGTCTGAGGCCACAACATTGGTCATGCATGCTGCAAGTGTGTTCATTTGAAACCTCACACTCCCATGTTGAGACTCATCATCAGTGCCAACAAATATGGACCCCCAACAGAGTGAACAGGACAGGGCACAGGCAAGGTACCAACACAGGTCACAGACCACCCTCCCACATGATGCAGAAAGCAATGTGCACTTGGATCAACTGGCAGGGTAGATGACCATGTGCAATTGTGATTACACACAAACCAGGGGACACATGTCAAGCAGAGGAAGGGACGAATAAGAGCACTGGTTGACTTTGGGGAACAGAATATGCACTGCACATATAAACCCTGGCAGTGTATCTAGGCTACAGAGCACTTCCAAAAGCTGGGGACACACAACACAACAAACAGACAGGTACCTACCCCCTCCTTGCTGCTGTCCCTCCTGTAACTGCCTATCCAGGTCAGGGAACACCACCGCCAGGACACGCTTCATGTGGGTGGTCAGGTGTCGGTGCCTGCCGTGGGGGCGTGGAGGTAAGAGCCCCAGCTGGACCCGGGCGATCCGCCGGGTCCAGCACCGGATGTCCTGCCATCATTTTCTGACTTGGGCTAGGCGCCGACTGCGACCCCCCGCCACTCTCACGGCCCTGACGATCTCCTTCCAGATCCCCCCCTTCTCGTAGGCAGTTACCTGTGAGGATGACAAAGTGAGACAGCATCACTACACCTGCTCCATGTCACAGAGACACACATTTGAACATCGATGATATGTTAAACTGGGCATAGGATGCTGCCAAGGAATAGCATCTTACTCATATAGACATTGGCCTCTGTGGAAGCCCCAGTGCACTACATGGCATTGAAACTACACAGGTGGCAGGAGGGGTGCGACACACCCCCTGTCACAGGTGTTGGGCTAGCTCAGCAAGTCAGACACACAGCACGGCTTACTTCTCACATCAGATGGGTAGAGCTGTTGCCTCCTCCATGCAGCTGTGGTGCAACACTTCACATAGACACTCACCCACATGACAAGGAACCTTCACACACATCAATGTCCAGGAGGGCGTACACATCACTTGGACACTCTCACCACAGCTCCACTCAACTCACACACATCTGTGGGTACAGTCACCTGTCACACCGGGGGGACCACTGAATCACCTCAGGACAATAGCCAAAAAATGCCACCAAGGATTTGCCAGGCTGAATCTGTCATGCACTATGCAGTGAATGTTACGGTAAGCACAATGCAAGTGAGGAGTGCAGACAGGAACTACTTCATGCTCTGCATGAGAGACATAAGCCTTCCCCCCCGGGACCCACTCTAAACCACATTGCATGTCTGTCACACCTGGACACAATGCCAGAAGTGACAGTCACAAAAAAGGTGCACAGTCAAAGGTAGTGGGGTCAGCACTCACCTGTTCACCTGGTCTCCCATACAGGCTGGGGTACTGTGGGAGGAGGACATTCAGCAAGGCCTCATGCTCCTCAAGTGTGAATGGCTGGGCCCTCTCCACAGTCCGCGACATGGTGCCAGAGGAAGCACAGACAGCAGCAGTGTGGTCGACAGGAAAGTTGTGCAGGCAAGTGCCCTCTCATGGGTTCTGGCTGACTTATATCTGTCTTGCTGGGGGCTTTCATTTACAGTAGTACAGAGTGATTGGTCAGACTCATTTGCATCCTACGTTTCCTCCAATCCCATTAAACATACACCAATGACACGAATTTGCATGGTTCAAATTTTGAGCATCATAGCAAGGCAAACACCACTTTGCAACATTGTAATTTTTGGCCCAACTGACTTTTCAAGCCCACGCGATGGCCACATTGCAACTGAAATCTCTGTATCCATGATAACCAGCATGCATTTTGGGCCTAATACTTGTCCCCTATGTAAGTTTTGATTCCAAAAAACATGTACAGTGTGTTTCACACGTACCCGTACACGTACGGCACCACTACAATAGTGATACGGACTGTACACACTCTCTGAGAGCGTGTGTACGGTCCGTATCACTATAGTAGTGGTGCCGTAGGAGTACGCATGTGTGTACGGTCTGTACCACGCGTACTCCTACGGCACTACTACAATAGTGATACGGACCGTACCACACGCTCTGAGAGCGTGTGTACGGCCCATACAACGCGTACTCCTACGGCACCACTACTATAGTGATACGGACCGTACACAGGCTCTGAGAGCGTGTGAACGGCCCGTATCACTATAGTAGTGGTGCCATAGGAGTACACGTGTGTGTACGGTCCGTACCACGCGTACTCCTACGGCACCACTATAATAGTGATACAGACCATACACACGCTCTGAGAGCGTGTGTACGGCCCGTACAATGCGTACTCCTACGGCACCACTACTATAGTGATACGGACCGTACACAGGCTCTGAGAGCGTGTGTACGGTCCGTATCACTATAGTAGTGGTGCCGTAGGAGTACAAGTGTGTGCACGGTCCGTACCACACGTACTCCTACGGCACCACTACAATAGTGATACGAACCGTACATACGCTCTGAGAGCGTGTCTACAGCCCATACCACGCATACTCCTACGGCACCACTACTATAGTGATACGGACTGTACATACGCTCTGAGAGCGTGTGTACAGCCCATACCACGCATACTCCTACGGCACCACTACTATAGTGATACGGACTGTACGCACAACGTGTGTACGGTCCGTAACACGCGTACTTCTATGGCACCAATACTATAGTGATACGGACCGTACACAGGACGTGTATACGGCCCGCACCACGCGTACTCCTACGGCACCACTACTATAGTGATACAGACCGTACACACGATGTGTGTATGGTCCGTAACACTCGTACTCCTACGGTACCACTACTATAGTTATACGGACCGTACACACGACATGTGTACGGCCCATACCACGCATACTCCTACGGCACCACTACAATAGTGATACGGACCGTACACACGCTCTGAGAGCGTGTGTACGGCCCGTACCACACGTACTCCTACGGCACCACTACAATAGTGATACGGACCGTACACACGACGTGTGTACGGTCTGTAACACGCATACTCCTACGGCACCACTACTATAGTGATACGGACCGTACACACGCTCTGAGAGCGTGTGTACGGCCCGTACCACGCGTACTCCTATGGCACCACTACAATAGTGATACGGACCGTACACACGCTCTGAGAGCGTGTGTACGGTGCGTTTCACATTCTTACCCTGGTGATAGGAGGCGCACACGAAAGGAATGGAGGTCTCCGACTCTCACAAACTGTACATCAAGTCATTGTCATTGCAGACTTTCATGTGCAGGGCCTAGGTGTGTCAGTCAGGGATATTGCACATGTCTCCTCGTGTAGTTGCACAATTGATGTGTGATGACCTGTGTACACGTCATGTGTGAAGGGGCACTATGTGGCACACTTCCCCTTCACACTTTGCACATGTGTGCCTGTAGTACAAACGTGTCAAGCACAGCATCACTGGTATGGCACAGTCACCACCACCCACAACTGTCCCCTGATGCCAGGGACAAGGACACCAACAAGTGACATTTCACAATCAGCGTGCCCCGATGTGACTATGTCATGTGTGTGTCATGTGTTCCCATGAGCTTGCTGTTAGTGTTCCGTCAACTACATCTGCTGTTGCTGCATCCAACATGTGTCTGTGTGGAGATGGGCATGGCACACATCTACGCACACCATGCCACATGTGGATTCCCACGTAAGCAAGGTCTGTATGCATCGGACATGATATTTTAACATGAGGACATATCTGCGTTGTCTCAATGTCTGTGTTTTCTGTTTTCACGTGTACCCCTTCATCACAATGTGTTTGATCTGTACATTTGACATTCCATGTGACCTGTGCATCTAGCTTGCCGTCAGCTGTCTGTATAAGATGACATCCTTTAAATGCAGCTATGTGGATGTATGTCACTCCTGTGATGTCTCTGGCTGTTCACTCAGACTGGCCCCCAGCTTGTTTCAGGGCATGTCATGTAGACTTGCCAATCAACGGGTGTATCTGGCTTTTCGTAGGAGTATCACCAAGCTAGCATACGTGTCCTGGATGTATTGCACACACCAGACTCTGTATTTAGCAGATGTGTAGTAGCAGTTCAGCATGTGCTCTGTTCATTGACATTGATGTTGTTATGCTCTCAATTTTCGTCATTCATCACAATTTTCTGCAGGGCACCGTCTGTCCCCCGACCAATGCCAGACTTGGGTGCCATGAGGGAACGTGCCTGCATCCTACGTTACAGATTCACTCAACAGTTGATTGAGGACTTGACCGCCAAGAAGGCACCAAACCTCCAACCGCGACACAGGTATCCTACTGCGCTGACCCCCAAGATGAAGGTGATGGAAGCCCTACATTTTTTTGCCACAGGTACGTTTCAATTCACCATAGCTGATGTTGGTGGCATGTCACAGACAATGTTCAGCCGTGTCCTGCGTGATGTTTTGGCAGCCATGTTGGAGCTCCTTGATGAATTCATCCATTTTCCGACTCCTGAGGAGTTGACAGGTGTCAAGGGTGATTTCTATGCCCTGGGAGGGATGCCCCATGTCATTTGGTCCATTGATGGGGCACATGTGGCTTTGGTACCACCACAGGCACAGGAGGTAGCCCATCGCAACCGTAAACATTACCACTCTATAAATGCCCTTGTGGTGTGTCTTGCTAACATGCTGATTTCCCATGTCTGTGCATGTTTTCCAGGGTCAGCACACGATGCCTACATCATGAGGCGTAGCAGGGTGCCACAAATGATGCTGCGGCTGCACAACAAACGAGCATGTCTTGTTGGTGGGTATACTCTGTTTGTCTTGTGTGTTGCGGTATCTTTGGCTCTTACGGCATCTCCTGACCCACTTATTTACATGATGTTTCCATGTAGGGGACTCTGGCTATCCCAACATGCCATGGCTGATGACGCCTCTCCGCAACCCAAGATCAGCTGCAGATCACCGGTACAACAATGCACACGGGCAGACCAGGCGAGTGATTGAGAGGACATTTGGCCTCCTGAAGAGCTGATTCCGGTGCCTTCACAAGACAGGCGGGTCCCTCCCATATGCACCGGAGAAGGTCTGCAAAATCTTCCTCGTGTGCTGCATGCTGCACAACATGGCAGTGGAGAAGACAGTGCTACTCTTCCTGGAGCAGGATGAGCAGGAACATCCACCCGTGGAGGATGAAGGGCTTGGTCATGAGGCAAGTGAGGAGGAGGAGGATATCCGGAGTTAGCTCATACGCAACTTCTTCTCATAATGGTGAGTCACTGGGTCTGAGTGTGCACGCTTGTAGCCTTGGGTGGCATGTGTTGCAATGTGTGTGTCCAGCTGACTGTATGCTAAGTGACTTAGATGTGTGTTCTGATGTGTCACTCGAGTGATGATGTCATTCCACACATTTTAGCTGAGACACTTTCTTTTAAATTAGCATGGGGACAACATTGTTCATGTTTAGTATATGACCATGTATGCAGAGAAAAATCTTTTAGCTGACTTCTTGTGTGTCTGTCATTCCCAGGTTCTTGCGCATGTTGTCTGCTCGTGCCATCGTTGTCCTCCTGCTATTCCTCATTAGTATTGCAACGTGTGCTGAATCAGCGTTCCATGCATGGACATGGGGAAATGTCATTTTGGGTAAGGATTGCAACAAGGCATTTTGGGGTGGTACGTGTTTGGAATGTGTGGGGACTGCTTCTGTGCATGTTGTGTAACCATGCATATATGTTGACTCACCATGGGGCACATAACATGTAGCATGACTCCCATGAATTGACAGTCACCCTTCGTGACAGTCATCAGTAATGGTTTTTGGATTCTGATGAAGGCATCAATGGGTGTAAAACTTCCCTCTGAAACATACGGGATGCTACGGGTGGACATAGTGTGGGACATCCCCATGACAGGCTCAATGGGGAATTGCAGCCTCTCCGTGTGCAGCAGGAGGTGTTTGGCTCATCCCCTTAACTTGTGTGCCAGTTCATTTGGATTTACAACATCCGTGTTGTGAAGGGGGTGTCCAGCGTAGGTCCCACATGTTCAGTCAAATGACCTGTGAATATGTTCATATTGATGCATTTCCCTTAGTGTGAGCTTGAGTAATAAAGGTGTTCCTCACCCTCCCAAGTGCCTTATCTCTGTCAATGCAGGTCTCTTGCCACTTTGCATGCGTCATCTCTGGCATAATTGTCAAAGATTGTGCATATGAGTGTATGTGTAGTTCGGCAACATGCATGCAGTTCTTCATGGATAATAATCTCTATTGTGCATGAAGTCCATGGTTGTGTATGTATTTAGGCAGATTGCTCCCACCAACGGGCCGTCAACGCCTGCTGAGGGTGTGTCTCCTGTGCGCAGCTCGGCCTTCTGTTTCCTGATCCTGTGTCAGTCATCTTTGGTGATTGTTCATCCATTTTCTCTGGGTGAGCCATGAGTAACCTTACACTCCTTCCTTTACATACGCCTGTTGCAGTTGTCCTTTCTGACATCCTTGTCTTTGTGTGCTACTTTTGGCCTAGTTTCCAGTACATGCCGCCTGCTGCTGCAGGCCCTGCAGCAAGGGCCCACCAAGTTCCCAGATTCTGCAACCCACACGCCTCCAAGATGCTCCTCCCTTCCTCACTCCACCCATTCATTAGGCTGTCATCAGCTTGTCTGTGCCACTGTTGCGGCCACGCGGTGCCAAAGGCAGGACCGTCAGCGCATGCAACGTGCACATTGCACGACCCTCATGTCCTTGCATGACCCACATCACACAACAGTCTCATGTTGCAGCCACCCTCCAAGCAATGTCCAACAGAGAATCAACCGCCTGCTCTCAGGCATACCCTAAGCACACACACGACACCTTCGCTTCCAGGCCCTGTCACACCAACCAGGTCATGTCCCTCCTACTCCACACCGGCTCCGTCCACCAGCACGCCATTGGACTCTGTTACCTCCTCAACACAACAGGCCCAAACATCACCTTCATGACAGTGACCTGGATGAAAGCATCCTCAGCACACAACTTCTTCATTGCCATCTCAGACGGATACAAGAGCACCCGCAGGGACGGCACTAACAATCCCGGAGGATGAATCGATATCTATTCCCAAGTACGCACTCAGGGTCACAAATCCGGTTTGGCACAAACCCCCTGCAGACCCTCAGAGTAACACATCTACAGATCTTCAGGCCTACATCTACAATTCCGCAAAGCCATCAAC
This sequence comes from Triturus cristatus, assembly GCF_964204655.1. NCBI lineage: Eukaryota > Metazoa > Chordata > Amphibia > Caudata > Salamandridae > Triturus > Triturus cristatus. The sequence continues at coordinate 1,175,770,183 of NC_140589.1, read as the reverse complement.
ACGTCCATTGTCACGCACGCCCTCACATCCACAGGATACCTGTGGCTGTGGGCCAGGAACTTCTGGCTGGATGAGAACCACACCAGCATCCATCATTGGTCCATCCACATTAGCATCCACGTCTCCAACGGGCAACACACTGCCACACACCCTGCTACCAATCCCTCAAAGATGCTTGATGTAAGTCAACACAGTCATGCTGTGTGGGACACTGGAACCAACACCACCGCCACACCCTGCAACCTCAAACACTGGATCAGCAACTGATCCAACAATCTAGCCACGTTGACGGACTTTCCTGTGATGCACATCAACAATTAAGCCACCTGGGACAAGGCAGACCTACTGGACTCATATACATCTAGCAGGACTCTTGTGCACAGCTTGCAACACAAATAACCATCAGTGGCCTTAAAACCCTGGAAAACGGCACACACAGCCATCACCATATCATCAGCAAGGACAATTGGAGATCCTTCAGATGGGGCCGAGGCAAAAAAAACGCACAACATCAAGGAGCTCATCAGCATTGTGAGTGCGCTGACATCAGCTCTCCATCCAAAAGACACCGCACCCTTGCAAGGCTGAGCCAATCCCTTGCAACTTTCTACCACTGCAAGCTCATATACATACACGCAAGCCTTGGCACACAGAGGCAGAACGCACTATTATACGTGGGACAAACCACCCTCAGGTTTTGGACTTCCATCATCAGCAGATACAACATCCCCTGGGGATCTCCATCAGGACCCTTCCCACACAACATCTCAACCACATCATTCCCCATCCTTGTAGCCCACATCCAGCACGTCATGTATGTATCATTGGAGTTAGCCACATTCCATGGTAGATAGAGGCATGCAGTGACCCAGTCCCTTCTTAGACAATGGACGGCAGGAAGGCTGGCTCTCAAGGAACCTCAACGTGCTTCCCTAGCCAGCAAATGTCATCAGGAAGAAAGTCAACGAGCAACTGACAAACTTCCTCCACGCAAAGAGCTCCAGGCAACCTGCACAAGACCGTCTTCCACAGTAATCACCCCACTGCAACCGTCATCATTGCCACCAACACCGACAACTTTGCCCTGCTCAACAATGGTGAGGCCACCCCCTTGACCTCTCCACAGCATTATGCACGATGTGCTCACACACTGTCAGCTCACACATCTCCAACACTGGTATCCAGGGGATGGACCAGGATGAAATCACCAAGTAGCTCACCAGCAAGGCCATGGGAGTGGGACTCAAGCCTTCAGCATGTAGTACAGTGGCAGCATCTGGCACATGGCCCAGGGCTCATCTCTCAGCATGTCAATCTTCAATGTGTCCATGACCCCCCTCTCCATCATCACATGCGCACACAACCTCATCATCATCTTGTATGCCTTTGACAGCCAGCTCCTCCTCACCCTCACCAAAGACACAGCCATTGCCAGTTCCAACCTTCAAGAAGGCATGAGGTCCGTTGATGAATGGCTGAACATCAGCCACCTGAGGCTGGACTTGTACAGGACTGAGGTAATCATCTGATGATTGTCCCCTTACAGCTGGGTCAACTCCTTGTGTCCCACCCACCAGGGCACTGCACCAGCACCCAGTGGCCACGCACACAAGATGGTGTGCATCATGGACTCGTCGCTCACAATTGCCATGCAACTCACCAGCATCTGTACCTCATGCTGCAACACCCTCCGCATGATGCACATGATCCACACATAGATCCACTCCAAGGCAAGACAGACCATCCCCCAGGTCCACGACACCAGCCGTGTCAACTACAGCCCCGCCCTCTACAGAGCAGGTACAGCCAAACTCCCGGAAAACTTGTCCACATCCAGGGTGCATCTGCACACCTCAGATTCAACATCCCGCACCCCAGCCACATCACCGTCCACCTGAGATAGCTGCAATGGATCACTGTCTGCTGCAGGATGACCTTCACACTCCTCACCCACACTCAGGAGGCAGTCCACAACCCCAGACCCCAAACCAACCTTGGACGTCTGTCATCCAAGACCCCGTTGGGCCAACTCCGTGCATCCAACCTTGCCCTGGCCAACATTCTTCACATCCACCGAACTCCAGCATGCAGGACATAGTTCTCCCACCTGGCTAAACATACCTGGGACTCCCTCCCCGGGAACCTCCACATGAGCCATGACCTCTACACCTTAATGATACTCTTCCAAATTGGTCTGTCCGCACAGTATTGCAAGCCCTCCCTCAGCAGCTTGAGGCCATCACGGGTGAGTATTGTGTTCCATGTCTGTATTGGATGATACATTGTGACCCATGTGTTTCCTGTACCGGACTCAGATCCCAGGGTATGGATGGCTGGAGTTAGTTCAACACTCAGGCATAGTTTGACATTTCCCCACACATATGTTGTGTACTCATGCATAATGACTGCAACATCTAATTTAAAGACATTTAGTTTTATTCTCAGTGGGGGGCGTGTATTGTGGGGAAAAATAGGTGCTATACAGTGTGCCTAGAATCCAAAGTTCACAGGGGCAGATGGGATCCTTGGCATTTGAAGTCATCAGAGTCCAGAACACAGTGTTTGTCATCATTGGTCAGACTGTGACCAGCAAGTCCATGTGGCAGAGAATGTCAGTGAATGAGGTGCTGCTGTTGCACATGAAGGCCAGGTGCCAGGCCAGGTGACCTGGGAGATGTGGATGGTCTGCTGCCTCTCACGGTCTTTTCCATGGACAACCCACCTTCCTCGCGGGACTCTCAGATGCAGGCCTTGACGATGTTTGGGACACTCCGTCGGACGAATCCTCCTCCTCCTCCCTCCCTGTGGCTGGTGGTGGTCTTCGTCTGGTGGCACAGGGAGGGTTGCCCATGTTGTCGGCGATCCGACGGAGTAAACGGCTTATGTCCGTTTGCACCGCCAGGAGCTCAGCCAGTCTTGCCTCCATCCGTCCTTGGTGTTGTTGTTGACTGGCGTGTTGCTCGGCCTGCTGGTTCTTAATCTCTGAGAGGGTCTCCACTACCTGGCTGATGGCCCTGGTGTCACGCCGGTATGCGTCCATGATGTTGCGTATGTGTGACATACCGGTCCCTTCAGCTGGCTGGTCAGGTTCTCGCCTCCGCCTGCCTCCACTCCCACCACCCCTGATCACACACGAGCCTGGCCTGCCGTTTTGGGCACATCAGGTCTACGGGACCCCTGAGGGATGGCAGCTGCGGGGTTGTCTGCCTCCTCCTGGGTGCCCAGCGAACCTTGTCCCTCCAGGTCAGACTGGCTCAGTTGTTCAGTGCGGGCAGGGCTCCTGGGTGTCTCCTGGGATGTGGCAGGAATGGGGGTGGTGGTTGGCACAGATGTACCTGAAGCAGGTGCTGCAGGGGCTTGGACACCAGAGGGTCCAGGTGGGTTGGGGTCATCCGCGGAGTGTTGAGAGGCGTCGCTGCTGGTGGGATCAGGTTCCTCCCGAGCCTGGGACTATGATTCTTCCCCCCCATTGTTGGGGGGAGATCCATGATGTTGCCCTGTGTGTGAGAGAGAAGCAATGTTAATGCTGTTTCATGCGACATCAATGTTTCATACATATTCAAGTTGGCACAGTTCCTCCAGGTAGTTGTATGTGCCTAGCATTCCCCTCACTGTTCACTTGTGGATGGGAATGTTGCGGGGGACAGATTGATATGTTATCCTGAGTGTTTGACATGTAGATTTTTGGCTTGGATGCTTCTTTGGCTATGGATTGATCTTGTTGTGTCACATGTCCATTGTGAGTGTGGGTAAATCCATTGCCTGCCCCGTGGGTGTGTGCTTGTGTAAGGGGTTGTGTGACAGGGGCTGCTGGTGGTTGTGAGTTTGGGCCTCTCTTTACCTGTTTGGATGTGCCAGGTCAGTCATTTTGATGTTTTTTCTACTGTAGACGTGTTTTGTGGTGTTGTGCGGGTCGAATTGACCCTCCTTGGGCTGTTTTACAGTGTCCTGGTTCAGTATGAGTCGTTTTCGCGTATGTAAGGTGCGTCCATACGCGATTTTGTTGTACCGTGCTCGCATATGCAATGTTTTTGTAAGGTCTGTACATACGCGATGCTGGGGTACGGTGCTGGGTTACGGTGCATCCAAGTACGGGGCTGGGGTACGGTGCGTCCAAGTACGGGGCTGGGGTACGGTGCTGGGGTACGGTGCGTCCAAGTACGGGGCTGGGGTACAGTGCTGGGGTATGGTGAGTACAAGTACGGGGCTGGGGTACGGTGCTGGGGTACGGTGCATACAAGTACGGGGCTGGGGTATGGTGCGTCCAAGTACGGGGCTGGGGTACGGTGCGTCCAAGTACGGGGCTGGGGTACGGTGCTGGGGTACGGTGCGTCCAAGTACGGGGCTGGGGTATGGTTCTGGGGTATGGTGCGTACAAGTACAGGGCTGGGGTACGGTGCTGGGGTATGGTGCGTCCAAGTACGGGGCTGGGGTATGGTGCGTCCAAGTACGGGGCTGGGGTACGGTGCGTATAAGTACGGGGCTGGGGTACGGTGCGTCCAAGTACGGGGCTGGTGTACGGTGCTGGGGTACGGTGCGTCAAAGTACGGGGCTGGGGTACGGTGCTGGGGTATGGTGCGTCCAAGTACGGGGCTGGGGTACGGTGCTGGGTACGGTTCATCCAAGTACGGGACTGGGGTACGGTGCGTCCAAGTACGGGGCTGGGGTAGGGTGCGGACATGGAGGGTACGGTGCTGACATACGGGGGTACGGTGCTGACATACGGGGGGATGTGCAGACATACGCGGGGGGAGGGGGGGCTGTACGACTCGAGTCCCGGGCACAAGTTTACCCGGGATACGAGTGGTACAGAGTTCGCTCCGTACAGGACGTTTTACATACGCTTGTGTATTCGGAAGGGCAGTACGGATCGTACTTGAGCGCTCGGACTTCAGTTTTACGATTTGTACGTAAAACTGTCCGTGTACATCTCGTACACCTTTTCCCGCAACGATTCGTATGTATTTTTCACGTACGAATCGTACTTCACCGGTGGGACGGGACTTGTACGATTCATACGTAAAAATATACGGATACGAGTCGTACGGAATTTTTTTTTACCGGATCGGAATCGGCACCACAATGTTGACATAAGCTCTGATCAACAATTTGGGCAGGTATCGTTTTGTGTAGCTTGTCTGAGCAATCTTTTAAAAGACACAGTTTTGCAATTTGGTAGTGGTAAAAAAAAGAAATTGCTCCAAATCTATTCCTGAACTCAATGTGAATGTGCAATCTTCACACTCATGGTTCCATAAGTAAGTAAGTCCAAATAACTCATCAATACATATTTCTTCTTTTTCTAATATTACAAAGATCACCATTGTAAACTCCTGTGCATCCCTTTATGTGTTTGGAGTAAACTGTAGGCCTGGGTGTAGTTACAGAGTTCTGCGACGTGACAAAAAAACTCTGATGAGTTCTGCAAATGGTGGAGTGCAGTGCAAACTGCCATTCGCGCTGATCTGCCTGCTGCTCGAGTAGAAATTCACCCGAGCGGCAGCTTGCGCTTGCCAACTTACATTGAGGGGGGGAAAACTCCACTGCACTACGTGGAGCAGAGTTTTCTGCACTCTGCGAGCTCTGCAAAGTGCAGAAAACTCCCCAAACTCTGCGAACGGAGTGGAGTTTAGCACCCAGGACTAGTAAACAGTACAGATCCACTGCATATATCTACACGGTTTACTGACAGAATATGGACAACAAAAATATAGATGTTAAAAATATCGAGGGAAAAAAATAGAATACAAAAACATTAACTCCCTGCACTTAAAAATGTAAGTACAAACATATCTGAAAATAATTGTATTTACAATCATATAGTTGTTTAAAAGATCGATTTTAAAATAAATATTATTTAAAATAATAAAATTAATTAAATACTGAAGTTAATTTATAAAAAATATATAAATAAATGTATATTTTAACAAATACAACAAATACATATAGTTTTAAAAGTGTAAACATACATATATAAATATATATATAATTATACAGATATAAAAAATATAAACTAATATTTTAATTAAAAATATAATTTAAGCATCTTAAATAGCATAATATTATCATAAATATATATGTAAACATATTTAACACATAATAAAAAAGGAATCAATTTAATTTAAAATAACACAAATACTTTACAACTTAATTAGAAATAAGTTACAAACAAAATATTGCATATTACTATTATAATAAATACCACTAATCAAAATAAATGTATTTGCTTAATTAACATAATTAATTATCAATTAAACATATATTATTAATCAAAAACCAAATTATAATTCATTAAAATTAATTAGCTTCCCAACCTTTACCCCATAATCGTCACAATCCGCACCTAAAATTAAACTTCAAAAACATTAATTACACAATTAAAATTAATTTTTAAATAAATAACTAATAGTATTAAACAACTAATTCATAACGTAAGTAAATTGTATTTGCTCCCCACCCTTTACCCCTAAAAACCCAAAACACACCGCCCCAAAAAAATAGTAATTAAACAATTAACATAATTATCAATTAATTATTTATTATTCATTATCAACTAATTAATAATTAATTAAAAATAAATTACTTCCCACCCTTTACCCCTATCAACCCCACAACCCACACCTAAAAGAAAATTATACAATTACCACAATTAATCATTGATTAACTAATTAGTACTAATTAACAACTAATTAATAATTAATTACAAATAAATTACTTCCCACCCTTTACCCCTATAAACTCCAAAAACCGAACATAAAAATATTACACAATTACCATAAATAATTATCAATCCATTAATTTATATAATTAAACACTAATTATTAGTTCATTAAAAATTAATTACTTCCCAACTTTGACCAATATAAACCCCAAAAGCCACACATAAAATGTACCCCCCAAAAATTAAAAGCACAATTAACACTAGTAAATATCAATTAAATAAATATAAATAAATAAGAAGTAATCATTAACTTATTATAATTCAATTACTTCCCACCCTATTCCCCCTATAAAACCCACAACCCGCTACAGAAAAAAAGGTGCAAAATTAAATTGAATTAAATGTAATACTTACTAAAAATGTAATACATATAATAAAAAACATAAACAATACTTATACAAAAAAATTAGAGCACATACATTTAAAATATATACTAAGATACATAACGCTAATTAAAAACGATATTTTAAACAAATGTATTTTTGCAAGCAATATTAATAATTTAATATTTTAAAAATCGATATTACTTACCTTAAAATCAATATTCTTGTCCACAATATACTTGCTCACGATATTTCTGTGTCACAATATTTCTAGATAATTGTGTTTGTTGGTATTACTGACTCAATATTTTGTCTGACTACCTATCTACACAGTCTCAAATATATGAAGCAGAATGTGTTGTAGTCCTATCCGTATGTAAACACTGCAACAAAGCACACAGTGCAGAACACAATCTCTTCTGTGGTTTCTGTTCAATTGCATATATAAGGTGAGGTAATTGAAAGAGTATCTTTAGAACAACATTTGCATAGCAGTTGACATCAGAGGGGTTTAACAACTGGTTACGAAGAATATCTCCCTCATTGTCAAGAATTCTTTTCTTAACAACTTCTTTATTTTCTATCATTTCTATATAGCAACATCACTACAATCCTTTAGAAGCTTTTGTTTTTGACAGATGTGTGTTTTTTTTACAAATGGGATTCTGTCTTAAAATAGGGGCATACGCACTTCTTTGTAATATTTAACACACCTTAGATCAGCCCTTACTTTGCTGTCACCAAATGCAACGAAATACAATCAGGACAATGTTCTAACTCAGGAGAAGGGTACATATGACATTCTTTCCTTAAACACTGTACTCCAACATTATCCAATGCTGAATCTACACTTAAACCTTGAGATTTGTGAATACTTACAGCATATGCTAGAGAAACTGGAAACTGTTTCTTTCACATGTATAAGTCCTTCACAAGCAAAAAATGTACATATAAATTTTGGTGCACAATTACTCTACAGTACTTACACACACTAAAAATTTCTACAGTGCTGCAGTTTTTTAAACAGATTTTTCCTATGAATCCATTTTGTTTGTAATTTTTTATTTATCCATACTGTGATGCCCTGGTGTTCCATGTTGTCTATGGCCGACAGTTGCAAACTTTCTTCCGTCTCCAATTGCAGCAATTCTTTGTTGAATGAGGCGCTCTCTGATAGTGTAGGCTTTAGGCACACAATGAGTTTTTCTCCTTGAATGATAGTGAACATTATCTCTGCTGCTGTCTTGTTCATTGGAATTTTTTTTTTAAGAAGGAGAATTTCTAGGAGACCCTTTCACTCTTTAGAAAGAACACCTACTCTAAATTCCTTCAAAATATTCCCAGATTTAGCATCAGATGTTTGCCGCATATTCCTAAGTAATTCATTGTACTGGACATTTTAACCAAATATTGAAATTTCCAATGCTTCCAATTGAATTCTGAGTTTCATCGTGAAGCAGTGTTTTTAACATAGGCTGTATTTTTACAGGTGTATGTTGCAGTAGATCTCCAAAAACAATCAAATGTTTCCCTTCGAGTAGGATAGCGTGGTCTGTTTTTAGAATCTGTTGCATTCGTAAATGTACAAAGGCAAGCATTAAGTTTGAGACCATGCTCACCTCATTGATGATTAAAAAGTTTAACTTTGTTAGTACTCACAACACTTCTTGGAAAGCTTGAACAGGTAAGTTTTGGTATTCTAATTTGTTTTCATGCTCCAAAGACAGCTAATCTAGTGGGTGCTGTTACTGCACATAACAACTGTAACTCTGTAATTTTCTGTATGAAAGCACTGAGAACTTGCATTAAAACACTTTTGCCTGTGCCAGCTTGACCGCTGACATATGACAGTATAGGCTTGAATGATATGGATACACACTCTTTCTTGTCATGGAGGAACCCATGCTCAATTTTGTCTTTGACCTCAATATTTCTTTTGGCTCATCTTTTAGTTGTACAACTAACTCTTCCAAATCAATAATTTCCTGTCTTGCTAGTTGCATTGCAGTCTGCACCTCATTCATTGACACAGCAGCTTCATTCTCAATTATTGGCTGTCTAAGAGTTTCATGAATTAGCGGACCTGACCTTTGACTGCTTTGTGAATCTCCTTAGCTATCTCAGCAGCAATTGTTTCTTCCTATTTAATTTTCTTCATGTAACATTTTCAAATAGTTAGGAAATACCGAACACTCAATGCTATCCTTTGCAGCATTGAAAGAGTCTTCATAGCAGTCGTACTCTCCTAGTAATTCTGATTCAGAACACCAAGGGGTCCATTACGATGTCCGCCCGCAACCGTAAGGGAGCCAGGGACCAACCGCCGAAGTTGCGGCGGTCCCGCCATCTAAATTAGGATGCGCCCGCCACACTGATCGGTGCATCCTGGCCCCTTTACATTGCGGGTGGATCTGCTGGCTGCAGACCCACTCGCAGTGTATATAGACTGTGCACGGCATTGCCATGCACTACATGGCAGGCACCATGTGGTGCCTGCCACGTCGTGCATGGCAATGAGGGAGGGTACCATAGGTACCCCCATGTGCACCCCCCACCCCCCAACACCCTGGGGGCCCACTACAGGCCCATAACAGCAAAGACCGAGAGCCTTTCTGAAAGGCTCCTTTCAGCACTTATCATAATATGGATGGCGGTGTCTCACAGACACCGCCTCCATGTTATGGCCTTTTTCCGCCCGGTCAACGAGTCAACCCGGCGGAAAACCGGCGGACGGTCTTTCCATCCGCCGGGGTCCCACCGCCATACTAATATGGCGGGGGGAAATGGGTGGCAGGCGGGAAAGGATGAAGGGTGGATCGGCACCGCCATGCGGGCGGTGGCGATCCGCCCTACATCCTAATGGACCCCCAAGACTTAAAGCACTGTAGATGTGCCAAATAGAAAAATTCTCTTTTTTCAGCATCTGGCAACTCAGTTTTCTCTGATAAATTAAACTGCCTTTGCTATGATGTACCAAACAACCATTGCAACCATCCACTGCATATGTACCTTCACCTACATCTTCTGTCACATTGTTTCTATGTCTGTGGTTTTTGAAGTATTTCATGAAGACATACATTTTCAAGATGTGGACTCTGTTGTGGATAGTAGGTGTCCAGCATGTTTTATTTTTACATTATCAGTACTTTCAGGGTTACATTTTGCAATCACTTTCTTCTGGGATGGTACATGTAACCTACTGCTCTATGTAAGAAAGTACAGACTCATCTGTGTCTTTCCCAAATTTCGGGTAATCTTTAACCACAACAAAATATCAATATGAGGAGCACCTCTTGCTTGGTACTCCTTACACCAAAAGAAATCAGCGACTTCTCCAAGAGGTGAATTTTTGTTGAACAGAATAAGGCAAGCATGGCTTGAAATCTATGGTTAAAATACTTACACAAATTTGCAGGATCTGAAGAGCAAAGTTCTCCTGGTGTCTTAAGAAGGATGTCCATAATATTACAGTTTGCTTCTCTCAAAAAGTCATGTAGGTCATCCCATGTGTACTCTTCACAACTGAGGGTCACAAACCAAGTTGGGGCACCTAAATTTCATAACATACATTTTAGCTCACCATGACCAGCATACCAATATTCATTTTGTGACACCTTGGCATACCATCAGATTTATCAAATTGTATTCCAACATTTCATCTTTTCCATACGTTGTCAACAAAGTCTCTTGCGGACATATTTTGTAGATGAACTCCTGTCTTCATAGTATGGTTAAAAGTGTCTGATAGTCCAGAGAAACCTCATTCAAATAACAGATGGTTTATTTATGGAATACTGTGAGGAAATCTAGGGTCCTCTGACTGTAATCTGGTTGACTTAGCTGTTGGGACTTGCACTGGGTGGTCATCATTCTGTCCACCTAGTCCAGTTGAAAATAGTTTGTGGAAAACAGCGAGATTCAAATCTTTTTTCCCAGGCACTCATTGGAGCTTCTTTAGCTTGTTTCATCTGGTACAGTTCACTGGCCTCCCCCATAACTTCTTTTGAATGAAGTGGATGAATACTGAAGTTTTCATAGATTTCTTCAGATTTAGTTCTATCCACTTTTTCAAACTGTGCATTTGATGGTAACCGTTCTTCCTCCGAACATCCACATCTTTGTAATACACATTATTATGTTTCAGATAGATTATAGCATTATTTGCCTTATTCACATCCACTAGTTCTTGACAGAATCTTTTGTGTATTGTGGACACACCATTCAGTAGAATATTAAGCGGTTCATCTGTATCTCTCTCTACACCCACAGTTTCAACGTTAGGTTTAAAAACTAAAAGTAAGTATATAACTCTACCTTTATAGCCTTTCTTTAGCTCAGTCGGTGGTAGTTTCCCTGTCTTTGATTCAATTCAAACTATTGCTTAAAATGGGTGTATAGATTGTATCAACATTGTTTCATAAACATTTTGATGTTGTATTTCCTCTGGAATTTCAATCAACTCTAACCTATTACGTATTGCTCTCACAGGCATTTTGTTGTACTCTAATTTGTCATAGCAATACTTACACATGATCTGCCATGTTGACAAATCAAACCATTACTCCACCAGTAAATACACATTAAATTCTATACACTTTTCTCTGCTTTTCTGCTCGCTTTTTGGCAACACATCAAAATTCTGTGTTAAGCCTCTGGAATGAGTGTGCCAACAATATATACAAACATAGCTTGGGTTTCACTGTAGAAACTGCATTAAACGTTACTATTTCCCGTGCAAAGTTATCAGTACTAATATCTCTGTTCTCTTCCTCGACACATGTAGATACCTACTTCCAATTTTCCCCAGACTCTACTTCAGGACAAAAGAAACTGAATTGTATAGCATTACAAACTTTTTCAACCTCTGTTACTGTACCGTACAAAAAGGCTTTGCTCATTTCTCTCAAACGCAATGCTGGACTTTTTAAAAGTAAAGTCTTCAAACTAAATTTAGCATTTTTGAATGATGAACAGCCAACATTCAGAAATTATGAAATGGTGACACATGAGTGAATGTCCCTGTAAATTAGTATATTTCCTTACATTGCACTGATATAATCCTTGCAAAATTGCAATTTTCTTCACACTTTTACCTGGAAGTGACATCGAAAATCTCTTAATATCTCTATTAAAACCTAGCAAACACTACAAATACTTTAACACTCCAATTTATACACAGGGACATGTTTACATCTTCCTTGTACCTCTTCAACAATCTCTTCCTCTACATTTCTAGGAACTATCTCTTCCTTTGCAATGAGAGTACCATATTTTACCTCATTGCATCGACCAGTTCTTTCAACTGCATGCACTAATGTGTTCTCTTGCAAGTAGCTTTGTCATTAAGAAAGGCTCCGTACTAGACTCATGCTTCCATTCTCCTCTAACAAAAAATATTTAAAGTCTTTTTTTCTGGCTTTTTCTCTTCATAGACAACACTATTTTGTCCAGTGTTCTCATTATCTCCAGTATTAAAAGAAATAGTTTCTTCTTCACAACAAATGCTTTATCAACTACACTCTCAAAATGTTGTTTTTGTTTCAGCATGTCCTTTCACCTCTTTTAGTGCTTCATCGTTCGAACCAAATTCTGTATTACCCTCCTACAGAACATTTTCACTATATGTTTCCTAAATTGACCCTGTCTTCTTGTTGTACTAGTTGTTTTCTTATAAGATTTCTCACTTTGAATTTCACATCCTCCTTCTTTTTTCTCTTTTTTGAGCTGATTTTAAACATATCTTTCCAATAGAATGTTCTATTGGAATGTTTTGGGACATTTTTCATTTTTCCACATACTGTCTCTGGAAACTTCTTTGCTCTCTTACCAGCAGCAGCTCTTTTAATTTTTTTAATGTTCATAATATTTTATTAAATTATACAGCAGAAAAATACAGTGGTAAAATAAATTATTCTATAGTAGGAAAGAAAAGTAACACCAGGGGGAGGGGGAGGAGGCTGTGCATAAGATGAAACAGTAAACATTCTACATTAGAAGTTGAACGGTACATTGTTTAAGGGGTGATACATAGGCATGTAGATGTAAGCATCGCAAACATTCTACATTAGGAGTGGATAAGTACTGTTTATAAGGAATAATACATAGGCATGTAGAAATTAATATTGCAGAGTTACATAGCATGTCATTACATTTTGTATGGTGTGAGCTAAAATGCCATACATACATGTTATACAATATCATTTATACAAACATGAGTATTAGAAACAGGCATGTTAAAAGTCAGGTAGAGTTAATTACCTTAACATCTATGACATATCAGAATGCACAGGGGTGAATAAAATGGTAATTTCTCACATGAATGTGGGAAGATAGTGGCACATATGGTAGTAGGGCCTAGTGTAGAGGCAACTGAAGGTGCATGGGTAAGTCATCTACAGTGTGGATGGAGAGAATTGAGGGGGAGGTGAGTTTACCTGTGAGATGGTCATGGTGGGTTACAGATAAAGGCGCTTGTGTCTAGCGTGTTCCAAATTGAGCACCTTGAGTATCTCTACAAGGAGGATTGGAGAGCAATGTTATCTGCGCCTTTAAGAAATGTTAGCCACTCTCGCCATTTAGAAAAAGAGACCGCTTTGAAGTTTTTCCAATTGTTTAGGATTAGTTTGCAGGCTAGAGTAAGCATTAGATCCAGGAGGAACAGATTATTGTCATTCTTGAGTTGGGGGTCTAAAGGGCCCAGTATAATGTATGAGAAGTCTTTCATGGGGAGAATCTTTAGGGTACGTGTGATGAATTTGAGCACTTTAACCCAAAAGTCGTGGAATAGGGGGCACTCGAACATCATGTGTGCGAGGGATCCCTCGTGTGTGTCACAGCACCAACAGGTGGGGTCGTTTGTAAGGCCTACCTTGAAGAATCTAGCGGGAGTTCAGTAAGTCCTATTTATTAACATAAATTTAGTTTGTGAAAGGATAGGCAAAATTTTATGTGATAAAGGAGACTTGTTGATGGCGGTCCAATTGAAAACAATATTTAACTTGGTAAAATCGGCTTCCCACTTCCGTTGGTTATGAGAAAAAGTTTTGTTTTGGTTCGGTATGAGAATTTTATATATGCACAAGACCAGGTGGTATCCTACTTTGGATAGGTGAAACAGGAGGGTAGTGATAGAGGGATTAGTACCTGATATATTCAATTCTGTAAGCCCTACTTTAAACTGAAGGAATTTGTATAAATCTAGGTTTGTAAGATTGAACTGATTTTGCAAGGTTGAGAATGGTATAGGAAAAGTGTTTTCGTAGATGTCTTGTACTAGATTAATGCCCTTTTGGGACCAGTCTGTCCAGAAGAATGGAGAACCGTCAATTTTGAGTGTGTGGTTGTAACATAAGGAGGATAGGTAAGATTGTTTTATGTTCACCTCCATGTGGGAGTCAAGGAGTAGGATGGCTCTTTTGGTGTTCTAAGGATGTTTCTTGAGTGCGGAAATGGGATATGTCCATCGTAGCTAATGCAGCAAGAGAGCTGTTCTGTATGAGGGACTTCTCTATCACCAGCCAGGGTGGTATATATGGCGGGTTATCCATAAACCAATTTGCACTCTGCTTGCAAAAGAAGGCCGTTTGATAGTTTCAGAAAATGGGTAGAGAGATCCTCGGACAGCCTGAGTTTTATCATAGAGATTCTGGGCTTTTTGCCCTGCCATAGGAAATTGCTAACGGTTTTGTCAATGTTTTTTAAGAATTCCTCTGATAGGAACATGGACAGCATGCTAATCAGATAATTGACGAGAGGGGTTATCATCATCTTCAGGGTTTCTGCTCTTCTCCACCATGAGAAGAATTTGGGAGTTCAGTTGTCTAGAAGTTATTCTATTTTTTTGGACAACATTTTTTCATTAGAATGTAGAGTGGTGATAAGTTCATTTGTGAACTCAAGACCTAGGTATTTGATAGAGTTCTGTCGCCAGGCTAGACCTGACGAGCCTAGAATACTTTTATCACAGTAACGACTGAGTAGTTTTACCTCGGATTTATCTTTGTTAAGGGAATATCCAAATACTTCTGAGAAATGGTGTATAGTATTCATCCGTGTTGGGATTGCGTTATGGGCTTCCTCAGTGACAATTAATACATTGTCTGCATAAGTGGCAAGGTTTACGTTTGAATCACCAAAGGAGACACCAGTAATGTCTATATTTTCCCTAATATGTTGGAGGAAAGGCTCCAAAGCCAGGAGAAAAAGGGGGGCGAGAGGGGGCAGCCCTGCCAAGTCCCCTGATTCAGGTTGAAAGCAGGGCAGACTATACCACCAGCTCTAACTTTTAGAGGCAAGATTGTGGTAGAAAGCCATTATCATTTTGATCAAATTATCGCCAAAATTAAACTTCTCAAAGACAGCCTTTAGGTACCTCCAATCAACCTTATCAAAGGCTTTTTCCGCATTCGGTGTGATGGCAATCGCGGGAGAATCGAGAAGTCTAGCCTTTTTTATGGTATGACATAACAGACGTGTGTTGTCACTGGAGAGCCTATGCTTTAGGAATCCCACCTGAGATGGGTGTATTAGTTCAGAGATATGTGTTGAACTCTATTCTAAAGAATTGATATGTAGATTTTACAATCCAGGTTTATTAGTGATATCAGTCTGTAGTTTTTAGGTAAGAGGGGATCTTTACCGTACTTTGGTAGGACGATTATGGTTGCTTCCGCAGGTGTGCCTGTGACTTGGCCAGTTTCTGAGAAGTGAGTAAATAGCTTCAAAAGTGGTTACAGTAGGGACGGAGAGAAGGTTTTGAAAAATTCATAATTTTCTTATTGAGAACAAGGCTGGTGATACATTAGATCTGCCAAAATGGGAGGCCCTAAATGCTACAGTAAGGGGGAAAATAATCAGGATTAGATCAGAAATGAAAACAATAACTAACTTAGTGAAGTTAGAGAAAGATATCGCTGAACTAGAAAAAACACATATCACTAACCAAAATGATGAAACCCTCAATAAAATCCTCAACTTGAAATATGTATATAATAGAATCATCAGCAGCAGGGTGGGGTTATGGATCAATAAGCAAAAAAGCATCAAACTATGTGAGTCTACCAGGGCAGGCAAATCCCTTGCCTCTTTGCTCTTTACTCTTTGACCACATTTTCCACTTTATGCTCCTTTGCACCGTCAGTTGTAAGCAGATAGTATTGTTTCATGTGTTTTTTCATGTGTCTTTTATTTTTCAGAATTGTTAATTTTCCTTTGTAAATGCAAGTTGATGCCTGAAAGCAAACAAACAGTGCATTTACTTTTATATTACATACTATCAAATTACATATTATAAGTCATTAAATAGCTACAATAGTAGTTATATCAGTGTACAACAGGCAATGTAAGTCTGCCACTCTGGATCCATTAGTGAATTTATGAGTTAGAATATGGATTTGTGGTTTGCTGACTGTGTTGGTATCTGACTCGGTGTGTGAGTGGCTCTATGGTTATGTAAATAGGTATGCCAGTCGCAGTATGGGTGGGGGACTTGATGCATAACTGGACATAAAGGTCCATAAGTGTGCGTGTAAGTCACAAAAACGTCAAACTATATCTTTTACCTTTGAAGCACATAGCACCATGACGTATGGGCTACCTACGTTCTACCTTAGGGGTGAGGTATATGAAGGTAAAGAGGATTTTATGGCTTGGCATGGGGTTTTAAATGCCAAGTCAAAATGGTAGTGAAACTACATACACCGGCTCTGCAGTAGTAGACCCGAGACATGTTTAAAGGGCTACTTGTCTAGATGGGTCACTAGGAGTGTCAGTACTTGAGTACATATCTGAGTGAGTGTATCAGTCCACTGTGGGTGTGTCACTGGATATATAACTAATCATCTCAGTATATGACTGGCTCTCTAGGTGACTCTATGGGTCTCTAAATGTGTATATAAGTGGCTGCATGGACTGCTTACTGGCTGTCTTAGTGAATATTGAGTTATGTAATTGTGTGTGCAACAGGCTGGTTAATGCTGGATATATAAGTGATGTGTGTGTGTGTCTGGGTGAATTTTTAAGCACCTCTGTCTTTGTGTGACTGGGAGTGTGAGTGACTCTTTGGTTTTGTAAATATATTTATGAGTTGCAGTATGGGTGGGAGACTGGTTGTGTAACTGGGTGTATGGGTCTGTAAGTACGCATGTAACTCACTGAAAGTTCAAAGTACATGTCTTATATTTTAATCACATAGCTCCCTGACCAATGGTCTACCTACAGTCTACTTTAGGGGTCACTTATATGAAGTAGAAAAAGGGGTTAAGGCCAGGCAAGGGGTTTAAAATTCAAAGTCGACCTGGCAGTAAAAATGCATACACATACTTTGCAATAGCAGGCCCGATACATGCTTGAAAGGCTACTTGTCTGGATGGGTGACTTGGTAGTTCTTTAGTACTTATATGGGCTGTCCGGTTTTAGGTTTAAACCTATAATAACTGGTAAATCCCCACCAAAAGGGAAATAGCCCTCGCAAGTGTTAACTTATATACACTGGGTAAAAAAACCCTGCACAACCACAAACTAAATGCCATTCAAAGAAAGGAAAAGGAGAGTGAAAGAGTAACTTGATTTCTTCCTGAAGGGGCCAATACAATGTAACTTTGTTGTATGAGGTAGCAGTAAGAAAGACTTGGCTAACATTATTCTGCTTGAGTTTTGTTGTTTAGGGATGTCACTAAAATATTGTTTCTTCTTCCTCTTTTCAAGTCAAGTCAAAGTGGCTTTATTTCGATATAAAAATATCTTTAAAAGTATTACAGAAATAAAAACACAACATAGTTAATTAAAATCTATAAAAACATGAACAATAAGTGGCTCAAAAAGGTAAAGTCACAAAGACCATAATTAAACAATTAGTAAAAGCCATTTTGTCCTAATAAGCCACGCCCAGCTTAAGTATTTGGCTAAGCCACAAACATACAGCGGCCGAGTATCTGAACTCAAAATTCGCAGCGCCACGCTGCATTGTCGAGTACCCAACTCCCTGCACAGTGGCTTTAGCCACCTGGAGCGGGGCGCTTTGTAGGCAGGGCATACAAACAGAAAATGGGGGATCGATTCTATCTTCAGTGGGCAAAAAGGACAATAAGGTATAGTTTGGGCCGGAGGTTTCCACCGGTCGGTCCATGATCTCACCGGCAACACACCAATTCTGAACTTAAAAAACAGAGCTCTATCCCTGGGAATTGTAATGAGGTCCAAGTAAAGTTCCCGAACTGCCACATCCTTTACAAGCAAAAAATCCCTGGAGGCATGGCACAGGCTAAGATCGGTATTTCTTTTACTTGTTACCCAAGACCAGTATAAGTTCTTCAAGACTGATTTGGGAGGGGCAGACCGAGAATGCCAAGCCCCCTCAAGACCAAGATCAGTCAGCAAGCTTTTCACGTCCCTTAACCACCTTATTTTTGCCCATCCAGACAAGCCTAAAATCTCCTTTAGCCCCTCGGCATAACTGGCCAGTTCCGGGACCCTCCATAGGCGAGCCCACAGCAAAAGAGGGCGCAGCCTAGCCTGGTCCTGGATTGGACGACACCCCATGTCCAACAAAAGGGGGAGAGTGGGAGTACTCTGAGGAAGGGACATCAAGTCCCTCAGAAAGTTATTCTCTGAGCACACCAACTGGCTCATATTCTGAGCGCCCCATAGCTCTGCTCCATAGAGTGCCGCACTAACAGCTCTAGCAGCATAAATGTCGAGCACCGGGGCGATAAGTTTCATAGAGGATGCCTTCGGCTCCTTCAGAAGAGCCCCCACCACCCTTTTGTGGCTTAAGGTCATTTTGTGGAGGTGACTGTCCCACTTCATGGTATCAAGGAGGCGTATGCCCAGGTAATCAAATTCCTTGACCCTTTCCAAAGGAGCCAAGTTAAGCACTGGGGGCCGTCCAAGTTTTTTGGGAGGGTTCAAAACAAGGAACTTGGTTTTGTCAGTATTGATCTTTAAACCTGTTAACTCGCAGAATTGATCAAAACCATCCAAGAGACTCTGTAAGCCAACCGGGGTCTTGGAAATTAGCAGGGTATCATCGGCAAAAAGTAGGGTTGGGATCTTCCTCCCTGCCAAGGATGGTGTATCAGCTGGGATTTTAAGGAGATGATCCACGACTCCATTTATATAAAGTGAAAAGAGGGTGGGAGCGAGAACGCACCCCTGACGCACACCTCTGCTAACTTTAATGCGAGCAGTCCTTTGTCCCTGGGTTCCCCACCTCACCTGCGCAAAGTTGTTCTCATGGGGTTTTATTATTAGACACAGTAGGTGCGAGGGCATGCCTAGTTTTGCCAAGACCCGCCACAGGCGCTCCCGGGGTACTAGGTCAAAGGCAGTCCGCAGGTCAATAAATGCCAAATACAGACTGCCTTTGCCTATCACTACCACCTTCCAGTAAATCATCAACAGTCGAAATGACTGTTCGATGGTCCCGGTACCAGCCCTGAAGCCTGCTTGGAAGTCAGACAGTATTTTATTCTCTTCTGCCCATTGGAGAACCCTACTCAGAATTACTTTACCTGCCACTTTTTGGGACGAGTCTATCAAGCTTATGGGGCGATAGTTAGATGGGTCATCTCAAGACCCTTTCTTAAAGATCGGGACAACCTCTGCACCCATCCACGACTCTGGGAGTGGAGCTCCTTGCCTAGATGCATTAAGCAAGGAAGAAATAAGAGCCCCCCACTCTCCCGGATTAAGGCGGAACAGGTCCCCAGGCAAACCATCCGGCCCTGCAGCTTTCAACGGGACAAGGGATTTGATAGAGTGTTCAACCTCCCTAGCTGTAAAAAGTGCATCCACCCCTGGATCGTGACAACCAGAAATGGGTGGGAAAAAAGGGTCTAATTCATCCTCCATGTTTACAGTGTAGAGGGAAGAAAAGTGCTCAAACCAGGACTCCTCAGGAATGTTACAAGTGATGAGCGAGTCTATGGGCCTGTGTTTAGCTCTAATTAAGTTCCAAAATCCCCTAGGATTTTTCTCTGCACTTGCGGATTTCAGGTCACTCCAGAACTTGTCCTCCCAGTCTCTCTTAGCGACCTGTTGAGCTGACCTGTACTTCTTCCGCGCAGCCGCCACCAACCCTCTATCCCCTTTCTTCACTGCCATTATTAATTCTCGCTTTGCTTTCCGACAGGGGGCGGAGTACCAGCCAGGATTCCCCTTTGGGCGCGGCACCCTCCGATCGCCATCCGCTCGCATGGGGATGGCAAAAAGATCCCCTATTGATCTAGTGGTACTACTAAATAGGGAGGAAACCTCAACAGCATTCAGTGTAGCGGCTGATAGCCTTGGTATGATGTTTGACATGATTACCCTTATGCCCGTGACCTTCTCCTCATCGAGGACAAACTTGTCCCATTTTAACCGCCTCCCGCAATTCGAAGGGCAGACTTCTCCAGTCAACCTTATGACAGGAGGGGTTACACGGCTGATGTTCTTGCACCATAAGGGGGTTAGGCTCAAGGAAAGCGGGTTGTGGTCGCTATCCGTAGATGCAACAACCTCCATGTCTACCAAATGGGACCAAAGACGAAAATCTAAGAGGATGTAATCTATCCTAGATGTATGTCCAACCCTATTGTATGTATGTGCCCCTTTCTGATCAGAAATGGATCTCCCATTGGTCGCCCTTAGGCCAAACTCCAGTGTGAGTGCATTCAGTTGTATTGCACGTTGAGACCATCTCTTAATTGGGCTTATATTGAGGGGCGGTATACCTCTTCGGGTGTCCTCGCCTAGGGGGTCTAGGATATCGTCCCTTGCAAGTGGCTCGTACGTGCAGTTAAAATCCCCCATGACTAGAGTGTATGAGTTCGGGTTGCGCTCCCTGAGCCCGTCCTCCAAGGCCACTAGGGTCGGGGAAGGCAAACCTCCTTTTGGGCCTCTAGTGTAGATGTTAAAGATCTCCAGAGGGCTGCCACTGCGAGAGTCCCTCACAGAAAGTCTCATTAAATCAGGGGAATTAGTCTTGTGCTGCCTCACGTGCAAACCCGAGAAAAGTCTCACCCAGATGAGTAGCCCACCTGACGGGCGCCCCCTTCCCGCAGAGGATATACTTGCGGCAACACAAAAGGTCATATAACCCACTTTGTGCCGGGGTTCTACAGACCAAGTCTCCTGGAATGCACAAATATCAAAGGACTCAATGAAAGAGTTCCAATCAGTCCGCTCTAAATTACGGCTTATGCCCGCCACGTTCCAGCTGATCACCTTAAGGTTCTCAATGCTGGGGGCTTGCACTACATGAAGTAGGGGGGGTTATGGGTCGGCCTAGGGGAAATGAGGTTACTTCCAACATCAAATGTTGCCGACTCAATTCCGTTTGCATCAGTGCTGGATCCAATAGGAGCGATCCCATTCTGGCAGCTATGCAAAGGGGCCAAGGAGGGAGGTGAGGAAAGGTCACTAACACAACGAGGCTCAATGCATACTGATACGCTCAAGTCACTGTATGTAGCCCCAGCGGCCCCCGGAGAACCCGGATTAGCCGCTCCATGATCATCACGTCAGCCGTCCTGCCACGATAAGTATGGGCAAGAGCTGACGTTCCGAGACATGAGACTGGGATCGAGAGTATCATAACGGGGGTACCAACTGCCCCTGCCCTCCCTGGTTATCTGCCTACCCGGCCAGTACGATGGCGGCGGCCGATAAAAGTAGCCAAGATCGCAAGTACTAATGGCAGTTATGGCGCGGTCAGACTCCTGGCTACAAATAACCCTAGCTGCTCTCGGATCTCTAAAGTTAACTAGGATGCAATCTCCATTTTGGTTCTTTGGCCTGTTGCCCACCCAACCAACCCGTCTCACATGAATAACCCGACCATCAATGTCGCCAGGTAGAGGTCTATTTTCTCTGAGCCAGATTATTGTTTTATTTTTTAGCTCAGTATACGACTCTTGACTACCTGGATTTAATGGGGGGACCCCAGTAAGGACCACCACAAATGGTTGACAACCAGGGGGAAGGCTAGGATATGGTGCAGTTAAAGTCCCCTTCTTCCCTGTTTCCTGCACTTTAGATACTGGGGTGGTAGAAGAGGTTGAGGGTGCTAGACAGGGGCCACCAACAGTAGCACTACAAGAAGTATTGGTGTTCTTGGCCAAGGCTACTGCACCCATTTTTGAATGATCTGTGATCTTCATAGCAGATTTAGTGGGTTTTTTTAGGTTACCAATGGTTTTGGGCTGTGTTTTATTAACCATAGTTGGGGTCCCTGGTACCTCCCCCCCCCCGGGTGTAAAGTGGGTTTACACAGCATGCTTTCTCTGGTTACAACCTGTGTTTTCCCCGCTATAACTGGTGTTGGGCCCGGACTCCTTGCAGGGGGCCCCTGTAACAAGTGAGAGGATTGCCCATCCTCTCTAATTTTGGAGTTGAATTTAATCAAAGATTTTACCGAAAAAAAGTTGTCGAGGACAGTCTGTTCAAAGGCATCCACCCGCTCTGACAGTTTCTTTAACTTCTCTATGACCGGAAGTATCAGTGATTTCACTAAACACTCAAACTTAGGGAGCAAGAGGCTCTCCGAGGGTGCACCTAAGTGTGAGGCCAGATTTAATCCTATAATCGACTGTTGAGGGAGATTATCCGCCCCTGCTACTGCCTGCTGGTTTTTTAAGGGATCTGACCCCACCCCTGAGCTCTTCCCCAATACAACCCCCTTGTGAAGATTTTTCTTCCTTAGCTTATTGTGGGGTTTGATCAAATTCCCCCTACGAGGGCTGGCAACACGTTTTCTTTTGAGTGGGGCAGCTCCCCCCTCTACCTGTACTTGGCAATCAGGCTGAGGGGAGGGAATATTAGGGGCCTGAGACACAGGAGAAGTTGTGACTACGGGACAGAGTAGCTGAAGTGTTGGAGGGCTATCTGGATCAGTTAAATTAGCACCACCCTTAGCAATTAGAGATAGCCGATCCAGGCTTGCCCTAATTCTATTAACTCGTTGCTCATCATGAGGTGAAGGGTCAACAATCAGGGAAACGGGAACATGGACGGGAGATGGAGCTAGTGCCAGGTTGCCCAGGGATGAGCGTTTGTTGGTAAGAGATTCCCGAGAGAGTTTACGCTCCGTCCGGACAATCTCCTTCTCTACAATAGAAAAGGCACGCGTTATAAATTGATCCATGGTGCCGCTCACACAGTCACCCCCCCCTCTTCGCAATTTATTCGAGCGAGTTGCCATCGGCATTTAGGGATGGTCAACTGGGCCGAAATTACATCAACGCGCTACCTGGAGGGGTAAAGGGGTAACCTAAGTGCGTCTCACAGGGGCGAGCAAAAGTCACCTGATAGGAAGGGCCACGTCCCTGTTCCTGGCCTGGGCGACTTAGGGGGATGGCCCTGCCCGGCCTCCTCTGGCCCCTGACGGCCACAGACGGTCCCGCCCTTGTCCCGGGCTTCTCCCGGTGCGTCCCGCACGCGTCCCGCGAAGCGTGGAGTAGGTCCAAATAAATATAGGATATGGCAGTCTGGGGGCGGGGCTCACAGGGTGCGCAGGCCAGGTGTCAGGGGCCGTGCAGGGACTCCTGGGAGAATGAGTCCCTGCAGCACGATGCTCCTCCCCTTTTTGATTCGGCCAGCCGCCTCGCAGCGTCACCACCAGCTGCACGAAGCGGCACCCGCGAAGCGGCACCCGCGAAGCGGGTGCGGCGAGATGTCGAAATGGCAGCAGGCACAGGTCCGCAGCAGCAAGCCCAAGACCACAGGGCAAAGGAAACAGCAAGCGGCGTCCTCCGGTAAGAGTCCAAACAAAGAGAGTATCCCTCTTTTCAGTTTTGTGGTCCTTGGTCTAAAGATTCAGGGTTAGAAGTATGTTTTAGGTGTTATTTATTTGTTTTATAAACTGTAGAGAATCAGGAAATATCAAAATCATATTTGATTTTTTGGCTGCGTTTGAGTCTTTCACTGGTAAGTTTCATAAGAATCGTTTCTAATATGTACCATCACATTTACCCACAGAGAATGGGTAAAAACCCTTGATACATCAGCCCCCTTTTCTAGTGATTGTAGGTGAATTGCCAAACATCCCAGGCTTTAAACATTCAATGCAAGGTATAATGACAGGTATATGTGAAAAGAATACAGTCACAAAGCATTTGGCCTACTGGTGAAAACATGACACCAGACTTTTGGAAAACATGGAACGCAGTGTCACTTGGAATGCTGCTGCAAAATGTTCTAACCAAGTTCAACAAAGATTGCAGTGATTTTGTTTGTATTTGGAGTGCATATCTGAATATGTGTATTAGTCTCTCTGTGGGTGTGTCATTAAGGGGTGGGCAGTAAACTCTGGCCCATGGGTGGAGTTTGCAGGGTTTGCCACTCCTTGCTCTGCTTGGAACATGGCGTTCGGTAAAATCTCTGCCAACTCGCCTGCGGAGTGGACTTTACTAGCAATCTCACCCCTAGGTTCAGCAATTCGGCTGTGGGGACTTACTGGTGGCAACAATAGGGCTTTTTGGCCCCCAATGACCCACAGCAGCAAGGGGACTTCATCCCCCAACCAGCAGTGCGCCGAAGGGCCTCTTTGCAGAGCAGTTGAGAAAGGGGTCTCAGCAATCCCGCTGTGGGGGACTTACTTGTGGCAACAACAGGGGTTCCTGGCCCCCAACAACCCTCAGGAGCCAAGGGGACTACACCCCCCAACCAGTAGTACAGAAGGAGGTCCCTTTGCAGAGTGGTTGAGAAACGCAGCGTGGCTTCTGATGACATCTCAGCAATCCCACTATGGGGGACTTACTCATCGAAACAATAGGTGCTCCCAATGACCAGCAGCAGCTAAGGGGTAGCCTAGCAATACCCCGCCTACTCACAGAGCTTAGCAGAATTTGGCAAAGTTTTTCTGCAACTCTGCGCAATTCTGCGGAGTGAAAACCCTCGAGCACCACCCAGGCCTAGTGTTATTGGATATGTTAGTCGCTCTATCAACTTATGACTAGCTTTCTTAATAACTTCATGGGTCTGTAAATCTGTTTGTAAGTGGCTCTGTGAATTGCTTACTGGCTGCCTTAGTATGTTTTGGTGTATGTTACTGTGTGTGCAACTGGCTCAATTGCTGCTGAATACATGAGTGCTGTGTAGTTGTGTTAGCGATTGTGTAACACCCTCTGTTGCTGTCTAACTGAGTGTGTGAGTGGGTTCATGCTTTTGTAATTAGGTATGTGATTCACAGTAAGGGTGGGAAACTGGATGTATAACTGGGCATATGGGTTTGTAGTTGCACATGTAACTCACTGAAACTTCAAAGTACATGTCTTATTTTTAAGCACATAGCACCGTGCCCTATGGCCTATCTTAGGGGTGACTTATATGTCAAGAAACGAGAGTGTAAGGCCCAGCAAGTGGTTGAAAATGCCAAGTTAGCACAACAGTAAACCTATACACACAGGTTCTGCAGTAGCAGACCTGAGACATGTTCAAAGTATATTTGTCTGGATGGGTGACTCAGAGTGTCACTACTTTAGTACTTATCTGAGTGAGTGTATCAGTCCGTCTGTGGGTGTGTCACTGGATGTGTATGTATCTATGTCAACATATGACTGGCTATCTGTGTGACTCTATGGGTCTCTAAATGTGTATGTAAGGGTTGTATGGATGTCTTACTGGCTGTTTTAGTGAGTATTGGGGTATGTAACTGTGTGTGAAACTGGATCTGTTACTGCTGGATACATAAATGCTGTGTGGGTGTGTGAGTGTATGCGTAAGTGCCTCTGTCACTGTCTAATTGGGTGTGTGAGTGGCTCTATGGTTTTGTAAATAGGTATGTGAGTTGCAGTATCAGTGGGAGACTGGATGTATAACGGATTATGGGTATGTAAGTGCTCATGTAAATCACTGAAACTTCAAAGTACATGTCTTATCTTTTAAGCACTTAACTCCCTTCCCCATGGCCTACCTACAGCCTACCTTAGGGATGACTCATATATAGAAAAAGAAGAAGAGAGTTTAAGACCCAACAAGGGGTTTTAAATGCCAAGTCGGATTGACTGGAAAACTGTTCACAAAGGCTCTGCAACAGCAGACCTGAGACATGTTTTAAGGGTAACTTTTCTCAATGGGTCACTAGGAGTGCCAGTACTTGAGTACATATCTGAATGAGTGTATTCGTCCCTCTGTGGATATCTCATTGGATATGTAAGTACCTATGTTAAGGACAGTAAACCTATACGCACAGGCTTTGCAGTAGCAGACCTGAGACATGTTTAAAGTATATTTGTCTGGATGGGTGACTCCGAGTGTCACTACTTAAGTACTTGTCTGAGTGAGTGTATCAGTCCGTCTGTGGGTGTGTCACTGGATGTGTATGTATCCATGTCAGCATATGACTAGCTCTCTTAGTAACTTTATTGACCTGTAAATTTACATGTAAGGAGCTGTATGAATTGATTACTGGCTGTTTTAGTGAGTATTGGGGTATGTAACTATGTGTGCAACTGGCTCTGTTACTGCTGGATACATACATTCTGTGTGGCTTTGTGAGTGTATGTGTAAGTGCCTCTGTCATTGTCTAACTGGATGTGTTAATGGCTCTATGCTTTTGTATCTAGGTTTGTGAGTCACTGTATGGGTGGGAGAATGGATGTGTAATTGGGCATATAGGTCTATAAGTGCATGTGAAGCTCACTGAAATTTCAAAGTATGTATCTTACCGTTTTAACATTTAGCACCCTGCCCTATAGCCTACCTACAACCTCCTTTAGAGATTAATTTTATGCACTAGTAGGAGACTGTAAGGCTTGCCAAGGTGTTTATATGCCAAATTGGCCTGGCAGTAAAACTGCAAACAGGCTCTGCAGTACCAGGCCCAAGTCATGTTTAAAGTCCTGGAAGGGTGATTTGGTAGTGTCAGTTCTTTAGTCCATATCTGAGTGAGTGTATCAGTCCCTGTGACACTGAATATGTAAGTAACTATCTCAGCATATAACTGCCTCTCTTAGTAACTCTAGGGTCTGTAAATGTGTGCGTACAGGGCTGTGTGGATTGCTTACTGGCTGTATTAGTCAGTAATGGTTAATGTAACTGTGTGAGTGAATGTGTAAGTGCCTCTGTCACTGTCTCACTGGGTGTGTGAGTAACTGTATGGTATTGTAAATAGGTATATGAGTTGCTGTGTAGGAAACGATTGCATTTACAACTGGGTTTATGGCTCTGTATATTTCTCTCTAACTGAATTAGTACTCAGTACATAACAATATTTATGTGCATCTGATAATATATGACAGTCCCTGTATACCTGAGAGAATGAGTATGTAAATAGATGTGTAGATGATTAAATGGTTATGGCAATGTTTTTATTGATGTCCCTCTCAGTGTGTCAGTGTCAGTAGGTCAGTGTCTGTGTGCAAATCATATACTTTCAAATTATATAGTGTAATAAATCACCCACATCTACTTCCAAACACATTCATTCATTAGAGCTTAATAAAGTAACTTTATTTTCTCTTCAGACATTTCTATTCCTCATTTGCTGCTCACTATGGTTTTCCTTAATATATACCCTCCCTTTTATTTTCCATTTTAATGCTGTGTATTGGCAGTATGTTTAAGTGGATTCATGAATCCGTGGCAGTGATCAGGGCGACCCTCCGTGTAACAGCACTGTGGGTGCGTAATTCAGCACAGGAGTCCATAAACCCTCTTTACAAACGACTGTTCAAGCATGGCATTTATACTTTACTATGTAAATAATACTAAATTACAACTCAAACACTCCCTAATGAGCAATATTTCCATACTACTCTGCTTCTCAGATTTTCTTTTTCCTCCCTTCCCCTCAGCACTTTTTTCTCTATTTCCATGGTAACCATGTTTAGAACACTCACTGATAGCACTAGGTTGAAAGTTCATAACCCTTTCTCTGAGCACCATACTACCTTCAAATTGAACTGTAGCTGGAGTGGTTGACTGTTTAGAATTATAAAGGTATTCCAAATAGAATTACCTTTTTTTCTTATTTTTCTAGAGCCTATCACAGCAGTAACTACTTTTTTTCTCAAAATCACTACCTACTTTAAGCTACTTTCATATTAACAGCATGCAATCAAATACGTTATTTTTTAATTTAGGTGCTGTCCTCCATTTTAACTGGCTTTTTTTTTTTAAACTGTCTTATTCAATTACAGCATTCTCCCGTGTGCTACTCCAGTTTGCCTCCAAAATGGTTATAGTGGGGGTTGTGGGGTAATGTTTTGTGGTTTGGGCAAGAAAAAGTGCTAGAAAAAGTGGCATTGACAGGAACTTGGGTTTACCTAATGTAGACATTACTTGATTTAGCCAGATAGGATTAAAGTGGCACCAACTGCTACATTTGCTTGAAAGCATCGTGGATTGCTAACATCCAGACCTAATGATTGTGCACTGTGGTGGAAATGACCTAAGCACACTTGCTGGGGTTGAACTGGAAATCCTAAAGAAGGATACCTTTGGTAAATAATGGCACTTTTCCCACACACTGCCTTGGTGTTATCCAACATTTGCCAAAGGAGTGGTCAAACAATTTCTGTCCATAGATAGACAGATCCAGGAAACATGTCATTAAAATTGCTTCTGCATTCCTCCGAGACCACAATATGGGCTCCATATACCAGAAAATGTATGCTTTGCTATAGATGGAATATATAAAAATGATGGAGATTGTATCCCAGAGAAAGGCAACAGGGTATTCCTTAAAAACTTGAAGGACTCCATCATGTTTTATGTGTAGTTATCATCCAAATACCATAAAACAAAGGCTTTTTTAGAGCCAACCTTTCTCCCAAGCACTGGTCAATTTTCTTTTTAAAACCTTCTTTTGAAATATTTACTCAACTCTGCAAATCCTTCAAAGTTCCACAAACCAAAAGCACACAATGAATAGTTGGATATCTACGATCACAACTATTTTGCTACTATTTTATGACAATTCATAAATTTGTGTGCCAACTGGAGCAAGTGATTGGCTGGCCGCAACCTAAGCAGAAAGTTGCAGCTCCATTGTACTTTATCGGCACAGATGCCGAGGCTAAAGTGAAATGGTAGAAACTTGAGTAAGCGGCCAGGTTAGATGTACCCTGACCCCAAGGATGGGATATAGGGGTGTTTCTGGGACACAGCATGGACAGAAAACATTGAAAAAAAGATTTTTCTCTGCATGTAAGATATTCACAAATTCACCACAACACTCAGCGCGGGCCCCTGTTTAACATCACCACAAATTTGAAAATACTGCTGAAAAATAAAAAATATATATTAACGCACCCACTTTTAGGACCCGATTCACAAAAGTAATCTGAGACAAAATCCTAACTTTAGGACTTTCGGTATTCTCAAAGGGCATTTAGTGGTAGTAAAGTTAGAAGTTTGTCTCAGTTGAACTTAAGTTTTGGTCTTAAGTTAAACTTAAGACCAAAACCTAAGTTTAACTGAGACAAAACCCTGAATTTATTACTTTTGGTATTCACAAAGGGCATTTAGTAGTTGTAAAGTTAGGATTTTTTCTCATATAAACTTAAGTTTTACTTGAGTTAAATTTAGGACAAGAACTTAAGTTTATGGGCGGTCCTTAGTTGGTCGCTGTAATATTTGGAGTAATGACCGGTATCTGGTCAGTTCTCTTTTTTTTCCCTATTTTTTTCAGATATATGTCAGATATATATCGGATGCTGGATTATTCAACTATTCTTCATATCTGGCCCTAGGGCTAAGGGAAAGAAAGGAGAGGGGAAAGCAGGGAAAGAAGGGAAAGATGGGAGAGGAAAACGAGGGGATGGTGAAAGGAGGGAAAAAAAAAAAAGAAAAAAATAATAATAAAGAAAAAGAAAAAAAGAAAAAAAATATAGACTAATCTAGCTTTTCTACACTATTTGTAGGGGAGAAGAAAAAGGAGTAGGAAAAAAAAAACATACACATTATGTATATTACAGCAAAGCTAAAAGATATAAGTTACAAGTTAAGAGTAGTTTCTTTCCACTTTTTTCCAATATTTTACTTTTTAATTCTTCATTTCTCCGACAAGCAGTTTTAGTTTTGTCGGGCGTGTAAGGGTGTGTGAGGGGGGGGCGAGGACGGACCGAGGACGTCAAAACTGGCTACACAGCTTGCCAGTCTAAGCTGGGAGGGGTTCTCTAGGGGTGGTGAGGGAGGGGACAGAGGGATGGGGGCACTGGGTGTAAGGGGGAAATGGGAAAAAAGTAAAAACGGTCCTTAAAAGCCAACTTTCTTTGGCTGTTCTTTTTGGGTAGGCGAGGGGGAGGCGTCATCACTTTACTTTCAGACCATTCTTTCTTCTGAGGCAGGGATTTGTGATGTAGGGTTGGCCAGCGGGTTGGGGTGGTCACAGGGGGCGAAAGGTCTGATATGAGCTCACTACATTTCTTATCCTGGAATGTCAATGGCCTGCGCGGGAAGGTTAGAAGAGACCGTATCTTACAATACTTAAGGGACTCTCCCGCGCAGGTCCTTGCCTTACAGGAGACACATCTTCTCAAAACTGAGATCACGGATATTTAAAAAAATCAGAAATGGATTGATAATTTTGTTGCCACACACCAATCAGCAAATATAAGAGGGATTGTCTGTATTTTTAAAAAGAATGTCAATGTTAAAATATTAAAGCATAAGGAGGATCACAGTGGTAGATGGCTTATGTTAAGAGCCTCATTAGGTGGAGGTATATGCTCATTGATCACTTATTATAGCCCAAACCAAGATGATCCCTCGTATCTAGATCTTATTCGAAACCACTTGCTAAATGTAAACAACCCTATTATTTGGTGTGGCGATTTTAACGTCGTGCTGAATCCACAACTCGATAAGTCCCCAAACTCGAGGGCCAGTGTGGCTTCTAACTCTCGGCAAATCCTATTGTCAATAATGGCACAATTGCGTTTAGCCGACATATGGAGGGAGAGGGCGGGGAACAAATTGGGAGTTTCATTTCGGAATCTTAAATACAAGCACAGATCAAGAATAGATTATGCTCTGTTCAGCTATTGCCTTAAAGATTCATTAATGGAGATATCATATCTTCCCTCTCACCTCTCCGATCATTCAGCTATTTCTTTTATTTTGAAGTTAGGCCAGCAGTCAGGACATGTGTCTTGGTCATTCGACCGGTCTATCCTTCATGATGAGGACGAAATTAGTTTTCTAATAGCTGAAACTAAGTTTTTTCTAGAAGTGAATCTAGATTCTACCTCAATTCCCATTGTATGGGATGCTCTGAAGGCATTTTGGAGAGGAAATATTACCTCTAGAGCCTCCCAGAGAAGGAAGTCATACAGGGAAAAGATTACAAATATATAAGTCGAAATGAAATCTATTGAACAGCAACTCAGTACCTCTATAGGCTCAATTAGACAGCAAGAAAAATTAGTCCACTTAAAAACACAATTGGAGTGTATTTTACAGGACAGGGTTGCTAGTAGATGGGAGGCAAGTAAAAACTCCTATTTTGAGTTCGGGGAAGCAGCTGGGAGGATGCTAGCGTGGAAAATAAAAGCAGACCAAGCAAAAAAATATATTAGACAGATAAAGCTGGAAGGCGATCAATGTCCTCGTACTGCCACCTCTGATATAGCCAGAGCCTTTCAGGAATTTTTTCAGGCCATCTACAAAGACGATATTACTGATGATCCTTCTGCAAGGAACTCTTGGTTAGACAAAATATCCCTGCCAAGTCTCACCCAGCTTCAAAGTAGCTATTTGGATTCGGAAATAACTGAAACAGAGGTGAGAGAAGTTATTGGGCAACTTAAGCAAGGGAAGGCAGCTGGTACAGATGGCTTACCAGCAGAACTATATCGTGCCTTGTCCGAAGGTATAATTCCAACGTTGACGGTTCTGTTCAATAGTATTCTGTTAAAAGGGAACGACCCTCCCAAATCATGGAACAATGCCATCATAGTCCTGATACTTAAACCGGGGAAAGACCCGACTGAATGCGGATCATACCGCCCGATATCACTTCTCAACAACGACTATAAAATTTTTGCGGCCATTATGTCAGCCAGATTGGGGAAGGGCATAGCCTCAATAATTAATCAAGACCAAAAAGGGTTCATAAAGGGCCTCCAGTTGGTTGACCTTACGCATGATTTAGTCGGGGCAATTGATATTGCCTCTAGCCCCTCTCTGCCGTTAGCCACTTTCACGTTAGACGCAACAAAGGCCTTTGACAGGGTGAGTTGGCTTTATTTGACTGCGGTATTAAATAAATTCAATTTTGGTGAGAATTTCTGTCAAGTGATCTCTCTTTTGTACAAGGCTCCATCTGCTAGACTTTTGGTAAATAACACCCTGTCGGAACCTGTAAATATTACAAGGGGGACAAGACAGGGCTGCCCTCTTTCTCCCCTTCTTTTCAATTTCTATATTGAGCCCTTCGCTCAAGTTCTACGGGAGGAAGTTAATATCCCCTCTTTTAAATACGAGGGGTGGGAAAGGAGGGTAGCTCTTTACGCGGACAACATTCTCATTTTTACAGTAGACCCGGTCTTAGCTTTTCCAACAGTAATTAAGTGTGCAGAAGAATTCGGGCGGATCTCTGGATATGAGATTAACGCCAGCAAAACCGGAATTATGGTGTGGAATATAAACAATACATATCTTAATGTGACACCCTCAATGAGATATCTCGGTATCCACATCACTCAAGACGTGGGGAATATTGCACAGCTTAATTTGGATCGGGTCTTTAAAGATTGCCAAAAAAAATTAAAAGCGTGGTCCTATCTTCCACTTTCTATACTTGGTAGAACTAATTTAGTTAAAATGGCTATCCTCCCCAAGTTTATTTTTATGTAATACTATTCCCCTAGCTTTTGACCCTAAACAAATAGACAAATTCCAGCGGGAAATTACCTCCTTCATCTGGAAGTACAAAGCCACTAGATTGGCGTGGAAAAAATTACGAAGGAGGAGGGAAAAGGGTGGGTTGGCACTACCTGATTTACAGTACTATGCTTGGGCTTTCCAACTCTCTTATTCCCGAATGCTTCTGAAAGTGCCATCTAACTCCTCGACAGGTCTAATGTTTAAAGCCATGTTGGCTGGGGCAGATTTACCCTCTCAGGGATTTATGTTTAAATTTGGAGACCAAAAGTTTTTTAAGAAGGTTAAATTAAAGTCTCTTCAATCTATGGCCAGTATCTGGGCTCAGATTAAAAAGAAAATAGGGCTGTCTTACTTTTCAAACTATGCCCCGGTGTGGGACTCTCCGGGTTTACCAATGTGTTTGAGGGATGGGTTGGCGTCCCCCCTGAAACATGCCGGTATTGTAAGGTGGGGAGAGTTGTTGGTAAACGATGCACTGCTGACATGGGATGAACTAAGCGATAAGGTCGGCCCTGAGCTATCAAGATTTAAATATATGCAGCTTGAGAGTTGGGCTCGGGCTCTAGCTAGGAAAGCTGTCCCGCTGGGTAAATTTAGTAATTTGGAACAACAGCTTGTCGTTAGGCAGGCGGGCGGCAAAGAGGTGGCCTTTTGGTATTGGAGCATTTTGGAGGAGGTGGATGGGGATTTTAGCCTCCCTGACCAACTATGGGGAGAGGAGATGGGGCGACAGTGCGAGCAAATATGGCTTACTTCACTTACCATTCTACATAGATTAGTCAAACCTGCGTGGTTGAGGCGTAACCATCTATTCACCGTTCACCGTGCTTATCTCTCTCCTTTAAGACTATCAAAATTCCAGCCAGGAAAGAGATGTAACAAGTGTAACCTCTTGGATGCTTCAGATACACATATGTTTAAGGATTGCCCTTCTATCTGTACTTTCTGGGAGAAAATAAAGGACACACTGGACTCTATACTCAATTGCTCCGTGCGCATTACTCTGTCATTGGTTATCTTTGGCATAGATGAAAACATATTGGGTCAGGCAAGATCTTTCCTTCTTTATGCTATCCTCCTGGCAAGGCGCCAAATATGTAGGTTTTGGGTAGATGCCGTACTTCCATCACACGGCGATTGGCTTACATCCTTATACAATACATCTAAGCTGGACCTGGCTAGACGTGTCAACAAAAAAAATGTGGCCTTTTGGGACCTTCTGTTAAACTGGTCATAGGAACGCCGGGGTTTTTCCTTTCTTTTTTTTCTTCCCCGGGTCCTATGATTATGCCTTGGTTACTCTTTGGATCTTGCACGCCGGTCTCATTGTTCAACGATTCGCCCCACCAGGCTGAACAGATTCTTCGAGAGAGTAAGTAAGCTAACTAGCTTCCCTCACCATGGAGTTATCTTCTGCCATTTTGTGAATTGTGTCCTGGTATGCGAGTTAGCCCGAGAACCTGAGTTGTTCTCTCCGCTCGCGACACACTAGGTGGCTGGTGATTCGTATAAGAGGGTTAATGGCAAATGAGGACAAAAAAAAAATTTAAAAAAAAAAAGAACTTACGTTTAACCGAGACAAAATCCTGACTTTACTACTCCTAAATGCCCTTTGTGAATACGGAATGTCGTGAAGTTAGGATTTTGTCTCAGATTACTTTTGTGAATCGGGCCCAGTTTCTCAGTCAGATACTCACCCACCCACTAAGGGACCCACTCAGCCACTTACAGATCTACTGAGACACTCACACACCCATTCACAGACCCACTCAGACAGTCACACACCCATTCACAGACCAACTGGGACTCTGATGTGCCCACGCACAGACCCACTCAGACACTTACGCACCCAGTTAATGAGTTACTGAGACACTAACACACCCACTCACAGACCTACTCTGACAGTCACACACCAACTCACAGACCCACTGAACACTGATGCACCCACTCATAGACCCACTAAGATACTCATGCACTCATTCACAGACCTACTCACCACCCTACTCAGACACTCATGCACCTATTCCCAGACCTACTCAGAGAATTAAACTCTGCCTTAGAGACCCACTCAGACACTCATGCACTCATCCATAGACCTTTATGTACCCACTCAATAACCCAATTGGACACTCATGCATCCACTCACAGACCCAATCAGATACTTATGCACCCACTTAGAGACCTATTGAGACACTCATGCTCCCACTCACAGACCTACTAAGACAGTCCCACACCTACTCACAGAACAACTTGGCACTGATGTGCCCACTCATGGACCCACTCCCACACTTACACACCCACTTAGTGACCTACTGAGACACTCATGCACCCACTGACAGACCCATTGGTACACTGCGGCACCCACTCACAGACCCATTAAGACACTCAGGTGCCCATTGACAGACCCACATATAGACTCATGCACCCACTCAGAAATCCACTCAGACACAAATGCTCCCACTTACAGATTCAATCAGACACTCACATACCCACGCACATGCCCTTTGAGACACTGACACACTCACTCACATGTCCACAGAGACACTCATGCACTCACATGCATCACTCAGTGACTGATGCATCCACTCATAGATCCTCTCAGACACTCATGCACTTATTCACAGACCCACTCAGATACTTACAAAACCACTCACAGACCCACTGGGACACTGATGTGCCCACACACAGACCCACTGATACACCCATGCACCCACTCACAGACCCACTCAGATACTCATGCACTCATTCAGAGACCCAGTCAGTGATGTACCCACTCAGAGACCCAGTCATTCACTCATGCACCCGCTCACAGGCCCACTCAGACACTCATGTGCCCACTGACAGACCCATTGGTACACTGCAGCACCCACTCACAGACCCATTAAGACACTCAGGTGCCCATTGACAGACCCACATATAGACTCATGCACCCACTCAGAAATCTACTCAGAACCTCACACAATCACTCAGACACTCATGCACTCATTCACAGACCCACTCAGACATTCAAGTACCCACTCACAAACCCACTCAGACACAAATGCTCCCACTTACAGATTCAATCAGACACTCACATACCCACGCACATGCCCTTTGAGACACTGACACACTCACTCACATGTCCACAGAGACACTCATGCACTCACATGCATCACTCAGTGACTGATGCATCCACTCATAGATCCTCTTAGACACTCATGCACTTATTCACAGACCCACTCAGATACTTACAAAACCACTCACAGACCCACTGGGATACTGATGTGCCCACACACAGACCCACTGATTCACCCATGCACCCACTCACAGACCCACTCAGATACTCATGCACTCATTCAGAGACCCAGTCAGTGATGTACCCACTCAGAGACCCAGTCATTCACTCATGCACCCGCTCACAGGCCCACTCAGACACTCATGTGCCCACTCACAAACTCACTCAGACATTCACACACACTCATAGACCCAGTCAGAAACTCACACACCCACTGACAGACCCACTCAGAAATTCATGCAACCACTGACAGACCCATTGAAGAACCCTGCCACCCACTCACACACTCTAACACACACTCATAGACCTACTCAGACACTCATGCACCCACTCTGAAGTCATGTACCCAGTCACAGACCCACTCAGATACTTACATATCGTCTCACAAACTCACTCAGAGACTCACACACCCATTGACAGGCCCCCTCAGAAACTCTCACACCTAATTAGTGACCCAATCAAACAGTCTAACATACATTCCTAGAACCACTCAAACACTTGTACCCACTTCCACAGGCAGACACTCTCATACCTGCTCACAAACCCAATCAGGACTCATGCACCCAGTCACTGATCCACTCAGACACTCACCCCCACTAATAGACCCACTCAGACAGCTACATACCCTCTGACAGACCCAATCAGACACTTATGCACCCACTGACAAACTCACTCATATACCCTCTCACAGACAAACTCAGAGTCTCTTACATGCACATATAGAGTAATTTAGATAGTGATGTACCCACTGTTATACACAGAATCACTTATATAACTATGAATTTTAAATGTGTTGTGCCTATTGAATGTCTGCTTTTGTTTTGTAATATGCAAAGTATTTAAAAAATATATATTTTTAAAGAAAATGAATAACATTTTGGGAAATAGCGTGGCTCTGTCAAGAACCTCTATGTTGTTTGCGTGTATATGACAGCTACACACAAGACAGGCTGCAGAGTTTCAACTTGCTTAGAAACACTCTGATGCCTTCGTCTGTTAAGTGAACTCCATCACTTATATAGATTCCATGCATGTCCAAATGCAAGTTGTAGTTGTAGATTGAGCCCATGTTATTGTCTCTGGGGAATGCAGGAACAGTTTTATTAACATGTTTCCTGGCTTTGCCAATCTGTGGACAGATTTTATTTGACCACTTGCATTTCTGCCTTTGGCATGTGTTGGAGTTCATAAAACATTTTTTTTCCTTTTGGACTACACAGCTTCAAATCACTCCATTCAGTATCGATACTTTCACTCTCTATTATCTTTCATACTTGGAACACCTCCATAAGGAATACAGAGAAACAATAAATTAAGAAAATATACATTTAATACAAAATCAAGATAAAAAATCACAGTGTTAGCTCATTCAATTGAGTACATAAAAAACATGTCAGAGTCACAAAGTACCCTCTAGTCATACAACACAAAGTCTTCAATACCTAAATTCTACATAGAACAATACATAGTTACGGCGAGACTCAAACACTACATAGAAGAATCATAGATGAGGCAAATCTACTTTGCCTTTGCAAGGTTAATTCGAGAAAGTTGTAAACAAGGCAAGGGGCAATAGGATCTGGGAGGTGGTGCCTTTGGCTGGGGGTCTGACTGGCCCCCCATTTTAAAACAAATAAGCCCCGGGAGTTGGTGGTCCCTGGGGTATTAATAAGCCCCAGGAAATGGGCCCATGTGCCCCCTCCTTTCCTTTGAAATGCCCCTGGGACCTGGCCAATTACTAATGAAGCACAGGAGCCTGTGCTTTATTTTAAAAAATAACAATATTTCTCTCGGCCCCTGCTTAATGGATCCCACCGAAACTTTCAAGACAGCAACTGATGTGAGTGGCAAACTAGTTTTGTAAATGTCGTGAGGATTTATCAAACAGCGTCAAAGTTATTGGAAAATGAAAAAAATTCTTCCTATGGAAATGCATCCTAACTATAACTACCAACCAATGGCCACCAGTAGGTAATATATATGTATATATGTATATTACCTACTGGCATATACATGAATGAACTGTAGAAACTGCATCGCTCACTGAGTGATGCATCATCCTCAGTTTCCCAGGCATCTATGGCTTTTTGCGTCTCAGCGCTAACGCATAGCTTTCTGCTGCTGGCAACACCTACAGCCCAGAGGTTAAACAACAATGCATCACCCCCATGTTCATCGAATCTTGAGTCTTGATGCATCTTCAACTTTTGAACTTTGCCTTGTCTAGTGACTTAAGAGATATGAAATATTTCCCTGCAATCTCTGTACCTTTAAAATAAGGATTCTTATTTAAGTGTTTGATCAGTGGAACTTGTGGAATACTTACGTCATAATTCAAAAAATAATATTGAAAACTACCTTCTCCATAACATCTACTGAATAGAAGACTACAAGAAACACCATATGTCAGAGAGAGGTGATCGTAAGTAATTATTTCTGAAGCACAAGCAGGTAACTGAACACATATATAACAACTTCTAGCATTCATTGTGTCTATAAACTCTTAAAGCAATCTAAAATAAACATTTGAGGTATAATCCCCTCTTGAAACATCTGTGTGTAATTTCTTAACCCCCAACAACTGCATGTTACTATCAAAGAGTGTAGGGTAGCAGGGGCAACATTAGACATATAATACACTGAGCTAACTGTAGCTGAATATAACCCTAAAAGCACTATAACTACCTACAACTAAGCCATTAGTGTGCCTAATATGATGTATCTACACATACTAGTATCAAGATTGGCTTCCATGACTTTTTTGGAATCTAAAACTTGGTTGGAATGTAGCAGCTGCAGAGACATCTCTGTCACTTTCCATCTGTGCAAACAGCAAAACCAATGTTCAAATGATATGCAACCAAATATATACAAGCATCTCAGTGAGTCTTTCTTAGCCCTGCTCCATGTTCTTCAAAAATACAACCTTAGGCTCCTTTAGGTCCCTTGGGCCTCTGTACTCTTCTTTCTTCCCTACAAAGTATACAAAATGTCTTTAATAAACAATTCTACTTCATTCACTATCAGTCCCAATATGAAATGCTTTAGTTCATCAACTAGCACAGGTAACTCATTTGCATCCAAAAAGTGAAATGCAGCCCTGTCTAAGATAAGATGTCTCAAAGCACTCAGTCTTGTCAACATAGGAAGTTCAAAGGTAAGGTCAAGTTAGAGATCAAGTTGCTGAAGTTTCAACTGAACTTTCACAGTGATCCCAACATTCCCAGAACTCATTCTCC
Organism: Triturus cristatus; assembly: GCF_964204655.1. Classification (NCBI taxonomy): domain Eukaryota; kingdom Metazoa; phylum Chordata; class Amphibia; order Caudata; family Salamandridae; genus Triturus; species Triturus cristatus. The sequence continues at coordinate 1,175,730,817 of NC_140589.1, read as the reverse complement.
CTGTCATTTGCAAGAAAGTACATTGATAAAGGGGATGAGTATCACTGGCAGGGCATTCTTCCTCACTTCAACCTCCTGTTTGTTGTCTATTTTCCTCCTTCACTCAGGTCTGAGTCCTCTATATCCTCTGAGATAGCTGGGAGATCACTTTCTTCTTGTGAAACCAGTCTCCCTCTCTCTTGCCTTCTTGGCCAACATTCTTCTGCTGGCTCTAGCAGTTATTTAGCACTAGGCCCTTTATCAGGGTCTGAGTGTACCTCTGTTATGACCACTGGACTAGCCTCTCCTTCACCAGTTTTGTCATCGAATTCTCCAGAACCTCCCTCGGGCCGATTAAATGCTATTTCCATTTCTGACAGTTCCCCTACAGCTAGACTAACCTGCTCCCATGATCTGTTGACCACCACTGGCTTTTCTGGGAAAGATGCTTTTATTTCATCAAGGGTACATGGATCCCTGTGAGTATGGGCAACATTGATCCAATTGGGAAGACCTCCTCACTTCACAGCAGTTGCAGTTACGAGTATGACTTGGTATGGCCCTTGTCAACAAAGCTCCAAGCACAACTTCCAGACATGCTTCTTCACCACCACCCAGTGGCCAGGACTTAGGTCATGGCACTGCTCCTGGTGTGGTGGTGCTGTAGCAGCTTCCATGTAATGAGACACAGAATGTACCACATGAGCCAATCCTTTGCAGTAATCTAATATCACATCATCAGTAATGTTCACAAGCATATTTGCAGGTACAGCTGGTGATCTCATTGCCCTGCCCATAATAATTTAATGGGGAGACAGTCCTGTTCTATGTTCTATGATCAGGTGTGCTGCGCAGACTCATCAACACCAACAGTAAAGCATCCGAACATGTCAAAGATATAGAAGTACACACTTTGGCAAGTCTCGATTTCAGCTTCCCATTGAATTGCTCCACCAGACCTGAAGCCTCAGGTCAGTACCTACAATCCAGTCTATGTTCAACCTGCAAAGCAGTACACAGCATCCTCAGCATTTAGTTATTACAGTGCGTTCCTTGATCCAATTCCAAAGAATTCAGGAATTCAAACCTTGGTATCAACTCCCTCAACAACAACTTTACTACTGGGGGACTATGATTTCTTCTTGTGGGATATGCGTCAACCCATCGTGAAAAGATGCACACAACAAGCAACACATATCTCAACCCATTGCATGCAGGCATCTCAATATGGTCCATTTGCATCCTGTTAAAGGGACCTCCTGACATACCTATGTGGCTCATTGTCACTGAAGTTCTTTTCTCTACATTGTTTTGTTGCCACCATCAAACCATGTTTGGCTAAACAATCTGTCCATGGCATCCCTCCCTACATGAGTAGGACCATCGTTATGTCTAGCCATTGGCAACAAAAAAACTATTTGGCAACACAGGTCTGCCATCTCTTGAAACCCATATTTCATCCTCATCTCTTTTAACACAACCTACATTTACCTAACTCTGCTGTTTTGCTTCCAACACCTCTTCCTGTGATCTTTTAACATCCTCTCAATTATCAGGTGCTGTGAGCAAAAGGTTGCAATTCGTTTCATCTTTTTCTTTGTGTGCATGCTTGCCATTAAATGTACAAGCATTGTAACCTCTGTACTTTGTGGCTTTATCAGCATATCTGTTGCCAAACTGTCCCATTGTCATCTTCCTTGCAATGTGAGGAACATTTCACTACCAAAACTTGTGCAGGCAATTGCAAAGCCTCTAACAGTTTTTTCACCTGCTCACCATTACGGATAAGGGATCCTGATGACATCATAAATCCTCTCTGGGACCATAACTTTTCAAAGTCATGCCCCACACCAAAACCAAACTGACTGTCTGTGAATATAGTCACCTGTAATCAATCTAAAACGTAGCATGCTAGGGTAAGAGCAATCGGTTTAGCCACTTGCGCTGAGACTACTCCTTGAAGCCAGGAAGCATCCACTACCCCTGAAATGGTACAGACTGCATAATCAGCTGTCAAATTTTTTTTGTGGTCTTGTAGCCCACAAGCCATCCACAAACAATATGTAATCAGTTTTAGGTAGTGGTTCATCCTGTGTATCTGGTCTTGGCGCATAGTTTAGTGATATCAAGACAGTCATGCTCCACCTCGCCATCATCATTGTCATTCTTAGGAATAGGTAGCAAAGGGACAGGATTCAAAACAGAACACTTCTTTAGGGGCACATTCTCAGCCACCAGTATGATTTGCTCCTTACGGGTCAGGCGGCTGTTCGTAAGGTGCTGTGTCCTCGTTCTAGTTAATACAATTTCAACACAATGAGAAGCATATACAGTGAAATAATTCAGCCTGAGTGTGAAATTCCACGGAGGTTGCAGAGTTTTTCCCCACTCCATGCTCTAGGTGCCGTTTGCGCTGATTTTCCAGCACAGGACAAACACCTGGCACTAAAAATCAGCATGAATGGGGCAAACAATGCACTCTACCACTTGTGGAATTCTGTATAGTATGGTGGATTTTTTTGGTCACTTAATGGAGCTCCGCGTAGCGGATTTCCACAAACTCCACCCCGACCTATAAAGGATGACCGATTACTATACTTTCGAACCTTTCAATGCTGACATGTGTTGCCTCCACTGCTTTAAGACAGCCATCCAGCGCTACAGCTACTGGATCTAACATGGCTGAGAAATAGGCAACTGGTCTTCGGGTGCCTTCATGGGTCTATGTTAACCATTGAAGGAGTGCAGCCCTTTTTTTCACTGCAGAAAAGCAAAAACAAGTTGTTGTAATCAAGTATTTCTAGTGCAGGGGCACAGCAGAGAGTTTCTCTCAACTCTAAGAGGACAACCAAACAGTCACTGTCCCCAAGCACGGGATCTGACACATCCTTGTGTGCCAGCCTTCGTAAAGGTTTGTCTACTATGGAAAAGTTGGGTATCCACTGACAACATTAGCCCACCATTCCCAAAAGCATCCTGACTTGTTTCTGTGTTAATGGCGTGTTCATTTGCATTATTGCTGAAATTCTTTCTTGTGACACCCTTCTCACACCTTTCTCAATGTGATGCCCAGGATATAGGACTTCTCTCAAACTGTACGGCAACTTATTTGGCAACACCTTATGTACATTCCCAGCCAAGTGGTTTAGCAATGCAATACTGTCAGTTTTGAAAGCTTCGTGAGGATATGACGCAACCAGCAGGTTGTCAATATACCAGACCAGGATAGGGATACTGGTCATAACCAAAGTCTCCAAATTCTTCTTAAGGATCTGATTAAAAATAGAGGGACTCTCCCTATATCCTTGTGGCACTCGACACCTTGCTAAAACACAGTACAGAGCCTTAATGCAAAGAGGAACTGACTGTCCTCAAGCAAGGGTATGGATAAAAATGCCTGGCACAAATCAATAACAGTAAACCACTCAGCCTCATGAGGAATTTGAAACAATATTACAGCAGGATTTGGTACCATGGGACAACAGATAATCAAGATGTTATTGATCTTGCCAAGGTCCTGCACTGTGCAATACATACCTACCTCTAGGCTTCTGCAGGCCATTAGTGGGTGAATTACATGGACAAACCATTGATCTCGTTCGGTATACTTTGTTCAATCATTGTTTCTATCACTGGAGTTACTACAGCTATCGTTTTAGGGGTTAAATCATACTGCAGCATTATGGGATATTCCGCATTTGATTTTATCTGTATATGGACAGGCTCAACTCCTTTAATGAGTCCAATGTTCTTTTCTGAAAAATCCCAAACTTCTGATCTCACTGAATCTCTGGATACTAAAGGCAAGTTTTGTGTGGTCATCATTGTATACATTCCAATAATTAGATTTTGATTTGCCAACTTAAGTTCAATATCCTCATCATGAGTTTGCAGCTCTATTCCTTTTGTGGTATAGTATATGGTGCAGTTCAGTTCACACAACACATTGCATCTTAATAAACTCAAAGGACTCGAATCACAGACCACAAATTGATGATTATCCACAAAACTTCCTATCTTTACAAGAACATCATCAGTATTGAGGTTCTTCATTTGTTGATTAGGAACTCCAACATCTTGAATAGTTCTTTCCGGGAGGGGTTTGTTTGGAACCTCCACTGATCTCACAGTATAACAGGTAGCACCAGTATCAACAAAATCTTTTACATCCTAGCCATTTACCTCAGCATCTATAAATGGGCCACTCTTGTCTGCCTCCAAGACTGCGGCAAGCATGTAATCTTCCTCCCTCAGGAAGACTGATCAGTGCTGAAATTGTAACTTGACTCGAACATGAGAAAATGTTGGCAGGGATTACTATTCTGGAAAGCATTCTGATTCAAATTCTGGACCTGGTTTGAAGAATATCTGGGAACGTTAGCAGCTTGCTGTGGCATAGGAGGTTAGGGAACCAGCATCACTGGGGCTTGAGGCTCTGAGGTATGGGTCTGGGAACATTCTGTTGCTGTATGGAATTACATTTTGAGGTGATACACACTCTGGATTCTGACCATGATTTGAGGGATTAAGACAACATTCTCGCTTCCAATGCCCCAGCCTATTGCAGAAGTGGCGTGTATTAGACTTCTTCAATATAGCTGCACCAATTCTACTACTAGGATCAATAGGGACCTCTACCTTGTGACTAAAATCCATCACCACCCTGCATAGCCAGAGCTCCGTGTTGAAACACTTCCTGCATTTTATTTTAATTACATTTTTATTTATAAAACGTGTATATAGTGCGAACTTGATCCCGAAGGATATCAGAGCGCTTTACAATTGGAGGGAAGGAAAGGTGATAAATGCAGTACCGGCATCAAATAAGAATACCAAACAGAACAGTTTTAAAGGAGCATTCCTACAAGTGGTGGATTTTGATTTCCTCTCAGAGCAGCCTTCATTTCAATATCATCATTGGAATATTTAGCATATCCCAAAATCCATTCAACTGACTTATTCTGCCAACAAATGAAATGCTTGTTGAATCATCATACTAATCTCAGGCCTCAATCCTGTCACACACTTAGACACAAAGGGGCAGATTTACAATAACTAGCGCATCCCTGCATATCAGCAGGGATGCGCCAGTTATTGTGCGTCACAGCTCCGCCACCATGGATGCGCCACATTTACAATGTGGCGCACCATGGGGCAAAAATGGACAGATGCATGACGCATCTGCCGCCGTAAAGGCGGCGCATTGCTGGAGTTGCGTCGCAAGCGCGACGCAGCTCCAGCTTGGCTCTGGGGTGCCCTATCTTTAAAATGCTGCGTCAATCCTTACGCCTGCTTCAAGCAGGCGCAGGGTTTTGACGCAGCATGGCCTTAAAAGTGGCTGAGTGAAATCTCGTAGATTTCATTCAGCCACTTTTAGGAGGCGTTCCTGCGACAGAACGCCCCCCTGCGCCGGAACGCCTACATGTGGCGCAGGGCTTTATAATGTGACGCATCTCCCAGATGTGTCACGTTGTAAGTACCCCGCACCATGGCGCTGGCTTTGCGCCGCTCCTGCGTCACAAAAGTGACGCAAGGGTGGTGTAAAAGAGGCACAAGGGGCTTGTAAATCCGCCCCATAATGTCCCATATCTTTAGGCTCCAATGGTTCCATTCTCCTATACTGTTTGAAAGCCTATAACAATCTTTCATAGTACGCATGAATAGGCTCATTTGGTGCCTGGGTCATCTTAACCATCTTACACCTTTCAATATTTTCGGGTGGTACCTTAGAATTCAACCACATCATCAACTGACCATACTTCCTCATCACTATAGCAGAAGGACCATTTGTCACAGAATTTCTTGTCGGCTCTCTCTCGGTCCACTCTATGGCTATTTTGCGTGCCAACCACAAATCACTTGGGACAACCATATCAAACAGGTATTCAAATCAGTCCACAAAACTTAAAAATTTTTCACAAACCCCTCAACTTGTTTTTACCACTCCGGAGGCTTCTCTCTTAATTTGGGGAACTCTTTGAAAATTATGCAAGATCATGTCTACTCCAAGGTACATATATGTAAACTGCACTAAGTACCTCCCATAAAGGCAAGCTTGTAGCTCCCGTCTTCCCCCCTCGGGTAGGAGGCGGCTCTACCGTCATTCTCTTGGGAGTCATTCATTTTGACCATTTAACTTCCCCATTCTCTAATACACTCCAAATTCAGATGCCGTTGATTGATTCCCAAATTTCCATCTTCATCCCAGGTATTCTCATATGTTCTATGTTCTGAGCACTAAAAGTGAATAAGTGGCTATTCTGTAAAGCCTTTGTCTGCTCCAAATCTGCCTCATATTTCTGAGCTAATTGAGATAATTTGTCATGGGCTTGCCTTGCTCTCCTAGTGACATCCTTTCTCATGAACAAAATTTCCCTCCCCTGATATGTTTCTATCTCATCCAATGCAAGACAACTACTTATCATTTCATCCAATTCCAACTTCAATTTTCCCACATCCACCAAAGTTACTTTCAATGTGTACTGAACAGTTCCCTGACTCACTTATGTACTCCCACCTCTCATTCGATTTAGCATTAAGAACTTAAAAAACATAATCCAAATCCTAAACATTCTCACCAGGATGCAACTCAGGGGCTTTAGATACTCCCTTTACTTTAGGTGTGTTACTCTTCTTATTTAAAGGGGGTTCCCAAATATGTGAATACAGATCTGGTAAACCCAGGAAAGACCTTAAAGGTCCAAATCCAGTCTGATTCAGAGATGTGTCTGCACTTGCACCACAAGAAGAGTTCACATTATTCGAACTTAGAGTAACACATCCTCCCACCATCCAACTAGTGGGGATAATTTCTGATGCCTGTTGTTGAGCAGGAACAGCTGAGTTTTGAATCCTATTTCCCACAGAACCAGGTTTGTACATTGAAACCACAGGTCCAATAGGAGCAGGAACTGTAAGTGCATCTGGGACTGTACAGACAGTGGAGGCCCCAGGAACACAAGTCCCTGGAATTCCTCTATCATATTTGGAATCAGTGTAATAGTCCCTATCATGCTCTGGTCCTTCTGCACAGGAGGAATCCCTATCATACCAGGGCTCATACTTACTGGTGTAGTAGACAATCCTGCATTCCCACCTTTAGCCTCACTCCCACCTCCCTCCGTTCGAATCTCACTATACTGAAGTGGCCGCTCAGACTTTAATACATTTAAAAGACTATCACTGGTATCACTAACACATTTTCTTCCTTATTTACGCATTCTCTTTTTTATCCTTCTTTCTCTTCCCGGTCCCTCTTTCCCCTTCTTTGCTTTGCAATAATGGAAGACTTTTGCTTCTTCTATCATGTCAGTTCTTCACCTTTTCTTCTCTGCATCCCATCCTGCATCTGCATAAGTACGTACTGCCCTTTTCACTTGTCCCTGATATTTCTCTTTTCCTCTTGCATGTGCTGCATGCTCCCAATGTTTAAGCACTTCAAATTGTGTGTGTCCATGTTGTGGTTTCATCTCATATAAAATTCTCCTCAAATTTTCAAATATTCTCAGATCACATGTACCATAACATGGAAACGCCAGTGCACCTTCTTTCTTAGTGATCTTGTACCATTGTTCTAGCCAAATATACTTGTGTAACCGTACATTTATCACCAAATACTGACCTGCAGTTTCTTTGGGTGTGGATTCTTTCCCCCATAAGAGGCATCTGCACATTTCCTCTAAGAAAATCTAGTAAAACTTAAAAATATTTTATTTTCAATTAAATCTCATTTCAAAACAACCAATAGCAGCGTGGCACCTCGTGATGTGGGCAGCCAATAATAGCGCATCTTTACACCAACCGACCTATCACATTGTGCTATGCTGTGACGGCAATCTCTATCCTCTCAGCAGCTCACCCACCTTTACAATTTTCACACACTCACCCTTTTCAGCAACATGCTTCCATGTAAATACAATGCAATAGCAACAAATGACAATTGTCTGCTTTACTAAATGATTGACTGAAATCAATCATACAAAGTAACTCCAACACACATTGAAAGGAAACCTTGTCCTGTGGGGAATCACTCTGATCAGTGCAGCTCTCCTCTGCGCAAAAGGTCCACCACACTAATCATACCTCACTTTCACACAAATATAAACATGTGCTGGAAAGTGGATTATTAGTAGGGAAAAGTAGGGACTTACCACGAGTATTAAGGCCACAATCAAACCATAAGGTCCAGTCAAGGTCTCAATAAATTATTCCCTTAGTCAACCCTTGGTAGCTGGCAACAAGCAGGCAGGCTTAACTCAAGAGACAGGTGTGTTAAGCATTTAAAAACACCAATACATTAAATACATAAGACACTACACACACATAAAAATACAACACCAATTTATAAAATAAGATATATTTCCATCTTTAAAATGACACTAAAATGCCAAAAATCCAATGTAGGGAACCAGAGACATGAATTTTTAAAGAATAAACACTTTCTAGTGTTGAAAAATCAAAAGCACTTGGAGGTCTCGTCCCGATGGTGCCTCCTCGATGTATGGGATGCAACTGACCTCACGGCAAGAGATAGGACTTGGGTCTCCCTCGGATGTGTGGTTGCAAAGCGCAATATAGTAAGAACATGGAAGAGAGTCACTGGGCTTAAGTTTCGTGACTGGGAGACAGACAAGGATTGGTGCATGCAGGCGGAGAGGGTGAAATATGAAGGGAGAGGATGCCCACAAAAGTGGACCAAGATTTGGAGGGCATGGAACAAAAGTAGAGGAATGCTATGAATGCCGTTTAATGATTCTTTCCAGCAGGTCTGAGAATATGTTGGATATTGGCGTTCACAAAGCTGTGGCGACTGTAGGTATTGTTATGAGGGTGTTGGTCTATTGTAACAACATTTTCACAACTGTACAAATGTACTGTGCTAATTTGCCACCAAACGTCATTGTATTGTATTTATTATTCAATAAAAAGAATTTTAAAAAAATCAAAAGCACCAACTTAGGACATCTGCTTGCAATTGACTGGGTCAAAGTCAAAGTTTGAGGCCGAACATGATTGAGCGCTGATTGGATACACTCAGATGAGGCCTTCGTAAAAATGTTACCTATACGCATAGAAACTATTTCTTATTTTTTCTCTCGAGCGAGGCTCCTCATCAGGCTGGTTTGCAAGTCAATGACAGAGGCTTAGCTTAGTGCGAGGCCTTGGTGAAATCCTGGAAGTCTTGAGCTCTGGAGCTTTCAGTGGGTTGAACCTGAAATCAAGGCCAGTTCACGGTTAAACGAGGGCGGCTTGACTCTTATCGACGGGTATGTCACCTTATGGAACTTTTTGACAGAAATTCTCCAAACCCCTGGAACTTCTTCCTGAAGTTCATCTTGTGGGTTATAAGTGTTCAAAACACAAATCCATGGGTCTAGAAGCTCTGAGATGGATATTGGCATTTTTAGACTATGTTTCCCACAATACACCATGCCAAATCCTTAAAAGGCCATTAGACAGACTCCAGATGGGGCCTTCTTGATGAAAATGATGAACGTGGAGCGCTTTTAATCTGTTGCTTTCAGGGAGTCCACTTCTTCCATTTTTGAAGCAAAGGAAAGACCTTGGGCTGTATTTGCAAGTGTACAGCAAGTACAGTCACCCAGAATGCAATCTTATAAGTGCAGGCCAGGGATCCAGCAGGGCAGTCCTTCTTCTTCTTGGAGTTTCAGGCAGGGTCTCTTCTAGCTCTTTTGTACCTGGGAGTAATTTCCTTAATTCTTTTGAAGCCAGGCAAAATCCTCTTTGGAGCACCCCAAGATGTGCAGCAGTTATAGACCTAATGAGTGCACTCTTCTTGGGTGCAGACCAGGGGTTCAGCAGGGCAGTACTTCTCTTTTTACTTATTACAGACAGGGATCTAAGTTGCTATGCAGCTCCCCCACATTTATCCATTGTGTCTGGGCAACAAGCATGGGGACACCCCTAACCAATGGGTTATAGGTTGCCACCCAGACATGTGACAACATTTGGCATATTCTTGCCCAGAAAGCACTATTCTTCCAAAATCCAAAATGGAAAAACTTTCTCCTGTAGGTTAAGATCTGGGTAAGCCATCCCACTGGCATGGCTAAGTTTCCCTAACACTTCCCTTCCAGCCCCTTTGTTAATCAAATTACAGGGGCTCCTGTGTAGCTGGGGGGGGGGGGTACAGGATGTGGAGGTGAGCCTGTGCTGATATAAACTGTCATTCCCTCTTTGAAGACCAGTTTGGATACTCCCCCCTATCCTGCTTTTTGCTCTACAGTTGCAGATCTCCTCCCACAGGATGCTCTTTGTCTCTAGTCAGGCCACTTCACATCTCATTGGGACAGCTTGGCTCAGCCTGGCAGAGGCTGGCCAATCAGGAGAGGGCTGCTTGCAGGCTGGATTTTTGCTCATAGAATAGAAAGTTCTATAGCTTATTTTCTGTGATAGTTATAACAAATCTAACAGTGGCAAATTTGTTGGATTTATCATAACTATTCTTTTAAGTCCTTGAATTACAAGTTTAGCCCATTCCAATACAATAGTTATACTTTAATAAAGTGTTCCCATGTTTGCCTATGAAGCCACTGTGCTACAATGGGAAAAACATATGGTAGTTTTTCCCTCACCCGGTCATATAAAATATATTTTATAATGTCCCTGCTCATAGTTACAAAACACCCTTCCACTGGGGCATCTAGAGGAGACCTTAGGGATGGCTTATATGTAAAAATGAGGTAGTTTGAGACCTTGAAAGTACCTTTAATTCCAAAGTCGAAATTGCATATTTTTTAAGGTTGAAAGCAGGCTGCAAGGCAGGGCTGGGTTTTAAAATGACAACAGGCACCACAGTAGTGCACACTTAAGTGCAACATATCTACTGGGCCTCTAGACCTAAATGCCCTGTCATATATTAGGGACTCACAGGCAGGTTCTTAGTACCAACTGTATTTATACCTAATTACCATGTACTTTTATTCAGAGCACAGGCCCCAGGTCTGGATTGCAGAGCCCAGGCATAGTCCTGGTTTCTCACAATGTCCCTATCTTGATTGGTCTGCCGGCGACGTCTCAGGACAAACCCCATAAAACCTCAGCAGACAATTACAATACAGTGTCTTCCACACTTTTTAATATCATCCCAGGATCTTAGGTCACTTCAAACTAAGCCTGGGCAAAGCACTCCGCTGCGCTCGCGTAGTTTGCGAAGTTTGTGCTACTTCGCGAATTGCACGTAGCACAGTGCAAACACGTGTAGCGTAGTGCAGCGGTCATTTTTTGCTTGCTCGCGGTCCTCAACATCAAGTTGGTGACCGCGAGCAAGCAAAATGACATCCCAGCGAGACTTTTTCTTCGTTTGCGATCAGCAACATCAAGTTGCCGATCGAGAGCGTGGAAAATAAACCTCCCGGCGAGCTTCTCAGCGCGGGGAGGTCAGGTTTCTCATTGCGAGTGGTAGCATATGATCGCGACCGCTCGCGATGAGAAACTACCAGTCTGTGTTGAGAAAGCTGCCGCTCGAGTAGAAATCTACTCGAGCGGCAGAAAACGACCGCTTGCACTGTGCAAGATGCAGTTTGCACTGATTGCACAGTGTGGACAAGCATCCAGCACTGTGCAATCAGTGCGAACAGCATCTTGCACACTGCACTATGCAGTTTGCGAAGCTACGCGTAGCTCGTGTAGTGCGAAGTGCACTTCGCGTAGCTACGCATAGCGCTACTTCGCAAACTTCGCCCAGGGTTACTTCAAACCTAATAACTACTTCTCCACAATAAGCACTACTGTTAGAAATGGGATCTCTAGGTGGCAGTGGTTTGTACCCTGTCCAAGGAGGCACCCTCACTCTAGTCAGGGTAAGGGAGTCACTCAGTTAAAACAACCTCTGCTCAGCCCCTTGATAGCTTGGCACAAGCAGTCAGGCTTATCCCAGAGGCAATTTGTAAAGTGTTTGTGCACAAACATTATCACAGTAAAAACACTACAAAAGGAGCCCACACCAGTATAGAAAGATAGCCAATATTTTTCTGAATAAAACAACACCAAAATGACACAACATAAACAAGACAAAATATAACTTTTAAAAGGTTAAGTAAGTTTAGTCAATAGAAATCAATGGATGCATTTGTTTTAGCTCAAAGTATCTTAGATGCATCATAATCAAAGATGCTGCAAGGTGCAGGGGAGATGAGGCGCTGAAAAACCAAAGTGATGTGTTGGTTCCTTACTGGCAAGGGAGGTGTTGTGTCATTTCCTTACTGACAGGGGAAGTGATGCATTGGTTCCTTTCTGCTGGACAGAGGAGAAGATGTGTTGATTCCTTACTGGCAGGGGAGGTGATGTGTCTGGTTCTTACTGACAGGGGAGGTGATGTGTCAGTTCCCAGACACGGGGCCTCGGTTCCTTACTGCGGTGTGGTGTCAATGAAGAATCTGCACCCATGGACGATGAGTCAAAAATCCAGATGAGCTGCATCGATGCAACATCAGTGAAACAGGCGCTGCATTGATTGTTCAGCCGGAACGGGTGTCACAGGCGTCGATGAGATAGTGCTCAAAACTCATGCTCCAGCAATTTTTCTGATCTGCTGAGATGGCAAGCTGGGGCCTTTGGTGAAAGTTTTGGTTGAGGCGCTGATTGGGAACCACGCATCGTGGCAGACAGTGGCATTGCATTGATCTTGGTCAGCGATGCGATGCGATGCTCCAAGAAAACAGCACTGGGAGTCAATGCATGGATTTTCTCCTTAAGAGCACTAGATTTAACTTCCAAGGGCCCAGAAAGTGGATTTGGAACTATCTGGCAAGTCAGGACTCTCAGTAGATGAGATCAGGCACTGGAAGGTGAGTCATTGATGCTCCTGAGACTTTTTAACAGGAGGCAACTACACAAAAGCCCTTGGAGAACCTTGGAAGGAGGAAACAGAAAGCAAAGTCCAGTTCTTTTACTCCCAGGACAGAATCAGCAAACAGCAGGCCAGCACAACAAAGCAACAGGCAGAGGGCCTGTCCTTTCTACAGCACCCTGCTCGTCTTCCTGGCAGAATGCCCTTGGTCCAGAAGTGTTCTGATTTTGGGTTGTCAGAGGTCCAATACTTATACCACTTTCTGCCTTTGAAGTAGGCAAACTTCAAAGGAAAGTCTTTGTAGTGCACAAGACCTGCCTTCTCCTGACCTGACATAAAAGTTTGAATCAGTGACTTGAAGTTAAGAGGCTTTCTACAAACTCAAAGCCAGACTAATATAAATCAATCTCAAAAACATACTGTAAAAGTAGAAAGTTATTAAAGGAAGACCAAAGCGGAGTACAATATTGGTCCTCAATAGCAAAGAAAATATAAGAATTTCAGTGGCAGCAATACAAAAACGAAGGACATGGATTTGATGACTAGGCAAATGGTTTTAATCCTCCTCCCCACACATGGAAAAGATTTGCAGAATCTACTAAACCCTACATTATACTACAGATAGCTGAAACCCTATTAAATCAAAAAAAAGCAAGACAGGTTGTCAGCATCAGAACCTTTGTAGCAGTTCTATAAGTAAGAAGTCATGTAGAGCATAAAACCAAACAATTCGAGATGACGAGAGGTCTGTACATCTCCAAGTTTAGAGGGAATCGAACTAAACCTCAAGGTGGGTTCACTAATTAAAATTCACAAAGAACATTCGAGAAATATGACCTCATATGCATCATAGTACTTTTCCAGTTCCCAAGAAAGAACCTGGTGCCTTGAACACTACTCCCATATTGCAGGCTCTGCTTCCAATGTATCCTTGTATTCCTCCCTTTATCTGATAGTACCGACTGGTAACACTCCCTTTGTTCTTCATTAAAATCATTTGACCTTGATGTTCTTCCCTCCTCACTATCTCTGAAAAACAATGTGCCTTTCACTAGCTAATGAATGTCTTTAGTCTACACCTTACAATCTAAACCTATAGAAAATGAATCTCAACAATTCAGTACTTTTTGAAAAGAAAATTTGATTTGATTTGTAATTTGTAGAGCGCAACTATCACCCTTAGGCATCAAGGCGCTAGAGACCAGCCATCCAAAAAACAGGCTGAAAAGGGAGAAGAAAATCCAGATAGATGCTAGACCGAGAAAAGCCAGGTCTTAAGAGCCTTTCTGAAAGGGAACAGAAGAGGGATAGACCTGAGGCAAGGGGGAGGGAGTTCCAAAGCTTGCTCGCTGCCACTGAGAATGCTCTGTCCCCCCACTTTCTCTTTTTAGTTCTTGGTACGACCACTTGCATTTGGAGCGAAGAACGCAAGGGTCTGTTAGGGAAAAGGCAAATGAACATAGTCTTTAATCTTGATGGGTAGGGAGAATGTAGTGATTTGTGAACCATACAAAGTGCTTTGAAACAAATAAGTTTTTCATTCTGGAGCAAGTGCAGGGATTCTAGTCCCTTCCTGGTGGATTGTTTCCTGGGAATGTCCAGAACGAGTCTTGCCGGTGCATTCTGTAGCACTTGGAGTTATACTGCATACACTTATTGACAGCCAGGCATAATGCATTGCAGTTGTCGAGTCTGGACATTACCAAGGCCAGTGCTACCTGGATTCGAGCTGGTCGTGGGATCAGAGGAATTTCTTTTTTTAACATCCTTATGATCCAGGAGCATGTTGAGATGCTACGATTAATTTGGATAATAAAATTCAGTTCAATATCCATCGGATCTCCAAGGTTTTTAGACTTCTTGCTCGGGGCGGGACAGCAACCTAAGGATTTAGGCCAGCAGTTACTATTCACTTAGATGACTCTGATCCAAATATCATCACTTCAGTTTCCTCTCCATTGAGTTTCAAAAAGTTAGCAAACATCCATTCTGCCACTTTAGTCATGCAACCGAGAATACTTTCTGACGTTGAACAAGGGCCTTTGAGGAAAGTAACCATGATCTGTGCGTCATCTGCATATGACACCACCTCCAGTCCGAAGGAGTGGATCACAGTTGCTAGTGGTGCCACATACAGATTAAAAAGAGTAGGGCTCAGAGACGATCCCTGCGGAACTCCACAGGGTAGAACATAGGATTCTGAGTAGAAAGATTGTAGTTTCACCCTTTTGGATCTCCCTGTTAGGAATGAGGACAGGAGGGCTAGTGCTTGCTGCGAGATACCAAGACTCCGGAGTCTGCACTGCAGCAGAATAGGTGAAATGGTACCAAATGCTACTGACAGATCCAAGAGAATCATCACTACCCTCTGTCCTTTATTCACAGAACGCCTGATGTAATCAGTGGCCCATATTAGAGCCATTTCCGTTTCATGATGCTTCCTGAATCCAAACTGAGAATCATTAAAACGTTTCATATGCACACACACATATGTGTCAAATCACACAATAGATACACTTTTACACCTTTGGTGCACCACATCTCATTGGTATTATTGTATCACTCCAATACATAAGGCCAAATGTAAATACGTATGTGGGCTAGCGAAGCATAAAAGGATGGAGCCCAAATTATGCTACTCCTGCCTCAAGCAGATGAAGGTTTTTGGCCCATTTTGCTAGCTTGGCACGTTGCATAAGAACTATGAAAAAGACAACGGTTTTGCTGCAAAATTACACCATCTTTTCTAGTTCAAAGCAACACATTGAACAAGCAAAGCTATCCAGAGGTAAAATATAGCTTTGCATCTCCATACTTCTACGTTGTCATTGTTAACTTGTTAGCTGCAAACCTGAGACACACTCGTCTCTACTAGAATAATTCTTCAATAACTAATGGCAGATTTTGCGCTCTACAAATCCTAATTAGCAACAATATTCACAATAGTCTGCTACTCTATGGAGTTGCTAGGGTAGTTTGTTTCATTTGCAATGATTGTGGGGAAACATTTGGTTGCATAATGAATGCATATGAATAAACATGGAATTGCTTTTTAAAGCAGCACAAAGCAATCGGTGCACGTTTTCCTCATTACTAGTGGAGATACTGAATAGGACAATGCTGTGGTTCAGGCCCTGTGGTGCGGAGGGTGGTGAGGGCACACCTCATAACCTTGAGAGGAGGGGGGGGGGGTCTTGCAGCCTCGTCTTGAGTTTAATTTACTCTCCTACACTATCGTTTTAATAGTGCTTGAAGCTTGAAAAACAACAAAAACCAAGAAATGGCGTTTTTGAGAAAATGACAAAAAGGAACCTTCAATTAGTGACTTGGGGGCATATCAACAAGGGCTTTATCTCTGCTTTTTTGGCTTTAAAAGCCAAAAAGGAGAGATAAAACTAGCGCCCTATCAACAACAGGGTGCTAACATGCACATTTGCATGTTAGCACCCTTTTACTCTTCTCTTCCCCTTGCATCTCCAAGGGCGTTCCAGAGTAAAATAATAGGAGAAATGTCGCTAAGCGACATTTCTCCTAATATCAAGAATGTCGCTAACCCTGTTAGAGACAAAAAAAGCAGCGCTAACCGCGGTTAACGCTGCTTTTTTACATCTGGTATTTTTCTGACTTAGCCATGATATCCTATGGAAGGAGGATATCATGGCTAAGTTTGCCTGTCCCTATCAACAAGGTAACGTGAGATTATCGCTGGGTTTCCAGCGATAATCTCACGTTAGCCTGTTAGCGTGAGGATGTTTATCGCTATTGAGATAAGCGTTGCTAATAGCACGCTATCTCAGCGATAAAAATTCACGCTAGCCAGCGATAATTATCCTAGCGCTAAGTGCGCTTAGAGATAATTATCGCCGGTTGTTGTTGATCTGCTCCATATACTTGATGCCGACGAAAGGATCGATTTTTCCGAGGTGGCTAGCACATAGTATGACCTGATTTTTTTGTGTGCGGTTTTTTAAAACACTAACTCGACCCAAAGGTATTGGGTGCTTTAAATAAATTACAGTCACATTGCAAAGGGACACATTCGTTATTCCGGCATCTGGAATTCAAGTGATTGGCCAAGAGTCACAGGATGTTCAGGGTCATAACACAGGCCCTTGCAGTCCCTGCAGCGAGGGGGTTCTTCAGCCCTTCAGGGGCCCCCAAAGTCTTCAGAGGGGCCCCATTCCACCCCATCATTTTACGTTATGCCACAGGCTGTGCGATGTTTTTCCGTGTAGGACATCTTTATCAGAGCTCAGAGCAAAAGTACCTGGACTGAAACATTATCCAGAAGCGGTAGGTCACATTGACTGCAAAGCAAATTGGATCTGCGGTGACATATACTTCTAAGTACAAATTATTTCCAAGCTCGATAGCAATATAATAATTCAAAAATGTTACATTCCCCTCGCCTTTTCAGCAAAGCAAATAGAAAATGTACTTCAATTGTGTATCGATATTGATCTGGAAAAACATGGTTTTGTGTTTATATAACACTGTTTAAGTCGTTTGTCGTTTTTTGCCTCTAACAATCTATTTTTGCTCTGCTTCACTGAAGCCGCTCAAGGGGCTCATCTCCTCCTAGCTCAGGTGCTGGCAGCTAAAGAACATACTGACCCAGAGGATGCTGTTCAAACTGAGACTTCCAAGAAACACTCAGTGGGCTGCCAGAGAGAGGAATTCTTTTTCTGTACAGAAATTAACTTTTTTTCAAATGTTTGTTACAAAAACTACAAACCCAGTTTTTACAAATACAAAGCATATGGGAGTGAATGCTCTCCGGAAGTCATTATAATTTGAGATATTGGCTTTTTGTGTCATGGACACAGCTGGGAATTGGAAAGCATTAATAGGACTGTATTACACAAATAATAGGGAAGAACAGCCGATATATCATGTTTTTGAACAGCCACTGATTTTCAGTAGTATTCAGCTGAAGGGTATGCAAAATATCGTATTTTATTGTATAAATGCTGTGAAATGTATGAAAGTGCTCCTTTTTTACATAGTTGCCTTCCCTTTTTGCCTGCTATTTCGACTGAAATTGCACTGGGTTTCTGCCAATCAGATCCACAGTGCCAGAACTCTTTCTCAAAACTGTGCAATTGTTCCCCCAATTGGCAAAGCTTTATAGGACCCTCTGTGAGTTTGTAGTATAATGGTACCCTGTTACCTAGGGCCTGAGGTCCTAAAGAGGGTCCCTTAGGACTGCAGCATGAGGTGTGCCACCCAAAGTGACACCTCACCAAGCACATGCATGACTGCCATTGCAGGCTGCCTGCCTTGGAGCAGACAAGAGTGAAAAATCACCATGGAACACGTCCCTGTGTGCCATATCCCCTGCCACTGCATATGGTCCACCCTACAGCAGGCCTGATACCCCTAAGGCAGCGTGCCTAATATTATATTTAAGGGCATATCCGTATGAGCAGATATGCCACAGTGCTGGTCAGCCCTATTTCTGCCAGTGCAAGAACAAGAGAAGCCATCTTCAACCATATACTGGACACTGGTTAAATCAAGTTCCCCAGCTACACGATGGCTTCACTGACACTAGGTATGTTTGGTACCAAACATCTCATCTTGATAAACCCACACTGATGCCAGTGTGAGATGCATAAATACATGCACTCAGAGGGCACCTTGGAGGTGCCCCCTGAAAACATACTCGCCTCTGGTGTGTTTGCTGACTAGATTCTGCCAGCCTGCCACCGAAGACACAGCTCTGACCGCCTAAGGTGAGAGCCTCTTTTTTCAGAAGACCCAGAACGAAAGCCTCCCTAGAAGGAGGGTGTAACACCTCCTTTCACAGGATGACCTGCTGATTAGCCTCCTTGGGCTGGCGAGCTTCAAGGAAAGTTGCCGCATTTGGAATGCAAATCTGCCTCCCCTCAAGAGAAGAAGCCACCTCCCTGTCTAGAGCCCACTTGGCACCTGGACAGGCAAGAAAATTAGCTAGTCAGGTAGACATGCCACCCCCAGGATCGTCCACCCCATAGGTGGACCTGATTTCTCAGAGGTAGCCATCTTTGTGATGGCATAACTAGGAATTCTGGGACAGGGTTATGCCCATTTCCACAGGAAGTGGTCATTTAGGGCACGTAGTGTCCCCAGGGGTCAGTAGCCCATTGGCTACTACCCTATACTCCCGTAACAATCCTAATTTCAGTATTGAGGTGGGGGGCTTGCACCAGAGAAGATGACTTTTCTGCCTTTCTCTGTCTCATCTGCATCAAAGACATCTCGTCCTGCAGTTGATGTGCCTCCAAACCCTTGGGAGGATTGCCTGCCCTCAATAAAGACCAGGTCCTCCTAAGAACAGTGGACCTGTTTGTAGGAGAGTAGGATCTGCTTCTTATAGTTACCCCCACTTTTTGCTGATGTTTCACTGTTTTTCGACTCTAGTCTGGCTGGGGACCTGCTAACCAGGACCCTAGCCTAGCTGCTTCCTCTCTAAATTGATTACCAGTACTTTAGGTACACTCCAGATTGGATTCTGGGGTACCCTTATAAGTCCCTAGTATATGGTATACTATGTACCCAGGGCAATAGGTACCCCGGAGGCTTACCAGGGGCTGCAGCATGTATTATGCCACCCCTGGGAAACCTTCCAAAATGACACCACATGTCTGCTACTGCAGCCTGGGGAAGGCGGTGCAGGCACCCCTTACTGAGATATAGGTTCACTATATCCATCCATATCACTGCACATGTAAACCTATAAGTCACCCCTATGGCAGGCCTTAACAATCCTGGAGGCAGGGTGCTGGGTTTCATGTGAGAGGGTGCCCATGCATGAGCAGAGCCCCTCTGCAGCTTTCGGAACCTTTATTCCGGGGTTGTTTGCAATGCAGCCGGACCATATACTCTTAAGTGCATTATGACCAAACGGTAAATGCTAACTTTGGATTGGCTGCATGGAAACATGTTATGTTTGGTGTCAAACACCTTGGAATCATACCCCCACACCAGTAACTGGTGTGGGAGTATGATCCCACCCTTCTAGAGGGAGTGACATGACAGCACCGGTATACCCGGTACCAGCTAACAGAGCCCTGCCATCACAAAATCGATGCTGGCAGCCACAGACACAAGTCTGCCCTCCTGCTGCTGGACGAAACTCTGACAGGGGAGACCTGGACAATAGGTTTCCTGTCACAGGGAGGTGTCACCACCTCCCAGACAGGCGTTAGTGTATTGGGGCTGGGTGGGTGCACTTCAAGAGTGCTTTGAAGTCTGCACTGGGGGCACATTTGGTGTCCCTGTGCATAGTCAAGCTCAAACCGGTTGCGGGGGCTACCAGCCCCTGCTCTGGCGTGAAACTGGACAAAGGAAATGGGTGTAGCCACCCCTCTTTTCTGACCCTCCCATAGGTGGGTCCCTAGAGTTTGTCCCACCGCTTCCTTGGGTATAAGATAGAAACCCCTGGCTACAGGACTTTAGATTTACCTGGACGAAACTCTGATACATAATCCTGGAGCTTCGATGATCTACATTGAACTAGATGACTAGAGAATCTCCCTTGGAGTAAAGGAGTTACTCCCCTGCAAGGCAGGCACCAAAGACGCATCTGACCGGTTTGCATCTCCGAAGCTCCTGAGGACTCAGAAGAACTTTGCAACACAGGAGGTGGGTTTCCGTGGTCTTAGAGGTTGATCAGTGCCCACAGCAAGTCTGAGGCCCGTATCCCTCGTGGCGACCGTGCAACCTGAACCCCTGGACACCGCGTCACTTTGCAGAAGCATCAGCTTTCCAGCGACTCCAGCTGAGCTTTGGTTACTTGTAGCCCTGACCCAAGAAGCAATTACACTGAAGACTGCCCGCCTACGCTCCATGAATGTTCCGTGAGCTGGCCCTTTGTGTTTTCTCTTGAGGTCCCTTCGTGATCCCTGGTCCGTCGACTGGTGTGTCCCTGTGAAGGCAACTCTAACTTTATTTGGGCTTACCTGGTTGCCCCAGACATGTCCTGAATCTCCATTGCTTGGGGAGTCTCCAGGATCTTGCTGGTCTGCACCAAAGCATCTTTTCTCTTTCTGCATGGGTTTCTGTTGCCAAGGATTGTTCGGTTCAATCTGAACACTGACACCGCAGCACTCGACATCCTTCATGGGACAGCTCGAATCCAGCTCCTGGTTGTCGTCGACACCTCCTGGTCCTCGTGGCTGCAGGGTCAAGCTTCACCTCTTCGCACCTAAAACATCCGACATTGGTGGGCATTCGTTTATCATGCCCCTGGTCACTGTCAAGTGACCAGACTCTGTCCCGCTGCTTTCAGGTTCTTCTGATCTTCGATCCAGGCTTGGATCACACTGGAAACTTTTCTTCTTCCCGGCAGCAGCACTTTGCAGCAGATCACCATTGAAATCAATGACGATTCTCGACACAATTTGACACCTATGCACCTGGCTTCCCTGGGTGAGGTAACTTGAGTACTCCAGGGCTCCCATGGGTGCTGGTCCTAGAACCCCCTAAGTCTAAAGGGGTTTGCTCAAAGTCCTCTCCTAAGTGTCCTTAACTTCTAAAATTCCAACTGTGACTTTCCCATAGAATAGTACGGGGCTCGCGCCTGTATTCTCACACTGCACGCGTCCCCCGTGGGTCTCCTGTGTCACTACCTTGGGTGGTTCCTTGGGGTCCCAGCGATTCTACGTGCTCTAGGGACTGTGTCCAGTCAAGTCGTAGTTCTTATACCACTTTCTTTATATATGGTTTGGTCCGCCCCTAGGGCCCATTGTATATTGTGCTATTTACTGTTGTTTTAGAGCTGTATTATTGTGTATCTTGGACTATAATATCATAAAGAGATTAGTAGTGATTGTTTAGAAATAAGTACATATATTTTATATATACCTTGTGTGGTTCTCCTTTCATTTAGTGATTCAAGAAGTTATAATCTGGTAAACCAAGCTGCTTAACACTCCTTCAAGTCTTAGCCTGAAGGCTGCTCTCTATAGCTATCACTAGGATAGCTTTCAATAAAGGTTGTCTTTAAACCTATCATCAATAAAGGTTGTTTGGACTGTTGCAAGGTGCCCACAAGTGGACAGCATATACCAGGCCAACTTCTCACACTGTTCAAAAGCAATTCCAAAGATGAGACTCTGAGGATTCTGGAACCTCCAAAATCTGATACCTGAATCAACCACTGCACCATCACCTCTGGCCTGAGTTGAAGTGGGCTAACGGTGGTAACAAGGCACCCCAGCACTACAGTGCTTGAGTCCAATATGGTTTTACCCGTCCTGGACTCCCCAACATTGCCTCCAGCTTCTGCATGCCAACCCCTTTGACTGCTCCAGTAAGAAAACCTGATGCCTAAAGTCACTATGGTCACCCAGCGCCCCTAGGCCTTTGAGAAAAGGACCAAAGTTGTCCCCTCATGGAAAGGCCTGAGCCCACTTGGTGGTTCAGCCCAACTGGCTTCCTATCCAGAGCCTGCAGTCACTTTTCAGTGACAAATCTCAATTAAAAACTATTTGGTTCCCGACGCTGATTTGCACCCTGCACCCGGCTGCCCTCATGCCAATGGTGGTGTACTGCTGGCACTGCCTTGGGCCTTGCCCCCCAATCACCCTAACTCCTGGAGACTGGTCCTGTAAGTTGAAGTACTGTACCTGTTTTACATACTTGTTTTCCTACCATAGGTTAACATCGCAGACCTCTGAAATTTCACCATGTCCTCTTTTTCAACTGAAAAGAATTTCTATTTGAAAACGTATTTACCTGAACAATTTTTCTCTGATGCCTAACTTATATAAAGATACTTGCTATTTATATGAATTGGTGTGGATCTCCTTCTTGAGTAATGTTGTCATTTATTAATCGTGTGTATTGGCAAATGTCTTACACTCCTATGTGTTAAGCCTAAGGCTGATCAACCACACTACCTCCTAATGGAGCACTTTGGGATTGTATAGCTGGCCCTGTTCAATAGTAAGGGAACCTCTGGACTCTTTACATGGTATATCAGATTATTGATATATAACATATAGAGCCAGCTTCCTACATTGTTGGTGCAGCAGTGGGATAGAAGACTTGACATTTGCTATACCCCATGTTTGATCAGCAATTTCATGAAGGAATTCAAAAATCGTCTTTAGATAAAAACATCTTTTCAAATTTTCGATTTTCTAAATTGTTTTAAAATAACTGTTAGGGCCTTGGTAAAGTACCTTTGCAAAACTGTTTGGAATTTTAAAAGTATTTTTAGTAGGAGAGACCTTTAGATTGTACTGTAGTATTTGTGTCTCTTTTCTAAAAAGGTCCCAACTTGCTTAAAACCATGACTGATGCACTAACTATCTCCCAGGGACTTGAACTTGGGCTGTAGAAACACCTTAAGATGGAAAGGCTTAAGGCCCTATGCAAAGCTTGGAGCCTCCCCGTGGGATCTAGACCCACAAAAGCCCACCTGCAAAAGTCGCTTGCAGAAAATGCCTGTTGGACTTGGCCCTTTTTGCAGGGTCATCCCTAAACGTTTTGCCTTCCTCCTGCATTTTTTCTGACCTGTTGTTGGCTGTTTTATGACTCTGGGCACTTTACCACTGCCGAACAGTGCTAAAGTGCGTATGCTCTCCCCATTGTAAATTGATATGTTGGTTGGATTCCATGATTGGCTTATTTGGTTTACTGTCAGACCCCAGTAAAGTGCACCAGGAGTGCCAGGGCGTGTAAATGCAAATGCCGCTGGTGGGCTTGCAGCACTGGTTGCACCACCCACAGAAGCGGCCTGGTAAAATGTGTCTAGGTCTGCCATTGCAGAACCTGCGTGCAGTCTGGTACTGACATGCTGACTGGGCAAATGCACACACTTGCCAGTCCCTAAACCTTCCCTTAACTTCATGTTAGTCACCCCTATGGTAGGCCCAAGGGCAGGGTGCATTGTAAGCATAAGGTAGGACAAGCCCTTATGTGTGTGGCATGTCCTAATAGTGAATTACAGCCATTTTCGTTTTTCACTATTGTAAGTCTACCCTGTTCTCATAGGCCAGAATGGGCTGTTAAGATTGTTACATCCTATGATCCTAACATGCCCAGGGAACATGGTAGAAGATCAAGTTTAGTATGCCTGAACTCAGAATAATAAGGTACATCTTTTCGTAAGGTTTATATTAATATTCTGCGTTTGCAAATGCCACTTTTAGAAAGTTGGCCTTTGCTTGCCTAACCATTTCAGCCCGCCTCTGCGTGATGTGTATCTGCTGTCTGGCTTGTGTGAGTGACAGGGCTGGGGAAACCCAGATGGGCAGGCTAGGTACCCTGGTGGTGAATAGAAACATTGACAGGTAGATGGGTGGGAGGAATACACCTGGACTCTGAATAGGACTGTGCTCTGCCCCCACAATGCCGGCTCCACCCCCTGTGGAGCATCTGATGACTCTGCCCTGCACTCTGAAAGAAGAAGCATGCATCGCGTCAACAAAGGGCTCCACAACTGGACTGAACTAGGCAAGGGCCCCCCTGGCCTGGGAGAACAAAAGAAATGTAGTATAAATGTAGGAGCCCTGTTCCTAAGATCCGCTTTGAACCAAGAAGAATCTCTGCCTGAGGAGGAGGCGCCAGGAAAGCTGTAAGGAGGAAGACTGTCCCTATCCTGGGGGACTGTCCTGCAGTGGTGACCTTGCTGCCAAAGGAGAGAAGAAGAACCTTTTACTAAAGGCTTTGCTTCATTTTTATTTTCAAGAAAACTTGTGCTTTCAAAAACGATCTCCAAGGGCCTGGAAGCGAGCTTGCCCCCTGAACTGAGCCCCAGGACCATTGGGCTCATCCTGACCTTCACTCGCCTACTGCTGGACTGTGGTGTTCCTTCCCTCGCCGGAACCGTGACTCCCGTGCCCCTCAGCCCCTCCTTGAGCCGTGACCGGACAGCTTAGCCGCCCCTGCCTTGGGAAGAGCGTCGCTCGATCTGAGCCACTCTCCCTACGCCGTGCTGGGCTGCCCCCGTCACCTTGCTCGCCGGAGGCTGGCTGCGCACCTTCACCCCTCCCACCGGAATCGGCGCTGTGAGCATCTTCAAGCCTCGGACAGCCCGGACGTAGAAAGCGTGCCCGGCTGCCCCGCTTTGCTCACTTGCCAACCTGTAACACCCCGCTCTTGCTGTGAGCCTGAAGGACCAGACCCCCCTCGTGGAGCGTGGGAGCCCCGGACGCCGCCTCGCCCTTCTGAAAGAGCCACTGAGTGTCCCGCAACCGCCTTCACGAAAAGAAACAAAGGTACTGTACTTACGAACTCGACCGCGAGCTCGCATCGGATCCAGGGTCCGCAACATTTTGTTTTCCCTGCCGTCTGATGCGTGCCTCCCGGTTGCCGCCTCAGCGCGAGGTGCGCTAAGCCCCACAGTTCCCTTTGTTGCCCCGCCTAAGAAGACTTTCCGTATAAAAGAACTTTCCATATTCATACAGATCGTGGCCCCACCGTTTCATCGTTACTGGGTCTTGTACTAAGTCTGCTGAAAAAATATAAAAGCCTTATTTTTTGTAAACAACCTGCCTGGTGTCCGTTTGTGGTGCATGCAAGGAGTTTACTGTGTGTATAATTGCAAGTGCTTAACCGTGTACACCCTGAAGTTTAGCCTGGACTGCTCGTGCCACACACCTAGAGGGTGAGCAGGGGTTATCCTAAGGATCCATCCTTCGCCCTGAGTAGAAGTAAAGGGTCCCTGCTTGTCGCTGGTACTTGCGTGCGCCAACCAGAGTCCCCTCATTTCTAACATTGGAGGCAGCGGTGAGGATTTTCGGATTTGCATTTGTAGTTTGCATATAGTGGATCATTGATCACCACATAGTGAGAGCAGACCAGTAACGCAGCCACAATACTATTGATTTTTTTTGTTTTGCCAAGAATCTCCACTTTTTGAGAAACCATGCCTGGTTCACTCCCTGCAGGAAGGGCAGCCTCTATAGTCTCTGGAATGGATGATATGGAATGGGAAGAAGATAGATTAGAGAGCTACACCAAGGCCCAGCTGAAGGGCTTCTGCAGGAAATTCAAAGTCTCCACTGTTGGATGCAAGCTCAAAGTAGATCTTTGCAAGGCGCTGAGGGCCTGGATGGAGTCAAGAAAAGACTCTGATGAGGTGGAGGAAATTGAGCGGGCAGAGAGCATCGCTCACTTGGGCAGAGGCCTGTCGCCAGAGGAGTTGGCCGACAGGAAGGAAACCAGAGCTCATGAGATAGAGATGGCGAAACTAAATGGACAACTGGAGCTGGAAAGCAAAAAGCTGGCTCTGGAAGAAAAGAAAATGCAAATGGAGCATGACTTGATAATGAGAAAGTTTGATATGGAGCTCGAGGGGCTTGAGGCCATGAGTGTCTCAGCCCAGCAACAAGAATGGTGTGTAGCTCAGAGACTGAGCTTTGCTGAGTGGGAGGAGGAATGCAGCTCAGATGGTGGCAGCAATATTGAATGAATTTTGTAGTGCTGAGAGAGTAGTACACACACCCAGAGACTTGGCACCTGACCTGAAGGAGGGGGGTAACATACACCAGGAGGTTCAAGGACATGAGGTAGCTCCAGTAGTGCGCAGTGTCCCTGAGAGGAATAGGGTAACTGGTGCAGGGGTTCATGGTCCTAGTGGTGAGAGGGACACTCTACTGACTCTAGATGAGAGGTGCAGGGAGAGGAGTTCCCCCATAATTGAAGTCCTGGTATGTGAGTGTGAAGACCGCCCAGAAGAGTGTGGGTTGTGTGACAGAGACCGTCAGATACTGTCTTGCCAGTTTCAGGGGAGGGGTGTGGAGTACGTGTGTGAGGCACTGGATGGTGAGGTGAAGGATAGTTTGGTTAACCCTGCTAGGGGGCTGTGTGATCCAATTGTGGGAGAGCATATTGTAAGTCCCTGTTTTCCAGAGCTATGCCAACACCTGTGAGAGAGTGAGTTCTCTGACCGCAGAGAGCCCACATTGGAGACAGACCTTTTGGTGGAGTCCAGAGGGTCTGGAAAGGCATTGGGGAGTGATCTCAAGAGGAGTAGTTCAGGTTTCTTCACACCCAGTGTGGTGGAAGTGGCTCAGAGTAGCCCAACTAGGTCCTGTAGTAGTGAGAGGGGTGTAGGGCCTCACGTCCTGTGTTTAAGGGGAAGGAGTGAGAATGGGTTATGTCCCGGCAGTGCCCAATCTCAGTCTCAGAACTTGGATGGTTCTTTAAGGGAACACCAAGTGGGGAGCTTAGTCTGTTCTGAGGGGCTGCCCGTTGTGCGGGATCCCCTAGTGTCTGGTGAACGGGGAGTGACTGTAAGCAGGCCTCCCTCAGTTCTGGTGTCTGGCAGTACCTCTCCAGTTGGGAGGGTGCAGAAGTCCAGATTGAGGGGTGAGAGGGGGAAAGAGTCCCCAGTGGAAGAACCAGTGGGTCAGGGGCCAGCCAGAAGGGCTGCGTCACCACTGAATGACCATGGTGACACCACTTCTGTCCTGGGGGATCTTCGTGCACTGTCAGATGGACAGGGGTCGGGAGATCTGCGCCAGGCAGACTGTCACACGACACATGAGTTATGTGTCACCCTCAGGGGGGGCATGCGTGCTCCCCAGGAAGTCCTGGTGCGCCAGGCGAGGGTTCAACCGCATGGGTTGGTCCCAGGGTTGGGAAGCCAGGTTCAGGTGTTATCTGACCTGGAGGGTGGGACAACTGTAACCTGTGTCCTGACCCATGTTGCTTCTAGGGGTACCACTCCAGTTGGGAGGGTACAGCCATCTGGAAGGGGCTGCAGAGGGAGGGAGTTCTCACCTCTGAACCCGGCTCAACTGAAGGGTTTACACCCTAGGTTGGAAGGCCAGGTTCAGGGTGTCCCTCCTGACCTAGACGCCCAGTTGCAGGATAGAACCCCTGAACTGGTGGGCGAATTGCACCGGACACCTGCCACAGGTGCCCTGGCAATTCTGGAAAGGGGCACCAGTCCAAGTGGGAGGGTACAGAGCCCCAAGGAGGAGGACCGGGTGTGGGAGAGGCCACCCCAGTCTTTGGTCCAGCCACCGGGTACAGGCCTGGGGCTGGTGAGTCGGTGCCAGGATGTCATACCTGACCTGACAGGAGGGAGAATGGACAAAGGTTGCCAAGCACCTGGGGCTACTGCCCCGCTCCCTGGCGCCACAGAGGTTTGAGAGCCCTGAGAGGCATAAGGCCTGGGTCTCATCCCTGACAACTGTCAGTGACCACTGTGGCATTTTGCTGTCTGTTTGTTGGGACACACCTGTGAGCCAGTTAAGGTTAGGTGCTGCGCAGGTGGTGTCCACAGGTGAGGAGAAGGGTTCCCCATGGATTGGCTTGGTGGGCCCTGAGAGTATGGACAGAGGGAGTCCAATAGGTTCAGATTGGCGTAGAACTGGAGTCTGCCCCTGCAGTTGCGGGCCAGGTCCTTGTTCTATCGCTCCAAGCAGGGAAGATTGGTGATTGGTCTGCCCTGCGTTTTGGCTGGAAGGGGGTAGTGTTGGACTTGGCCCTTTTTGCAGGGTCATCCCTAAACTTTTTGCCTTCCTCCTGCATTTTTTCTGACCTGTTGTTGGCTGTTTTATGACTCTGGGCACTTTACCACTGCCAATCAGTGCTAAAGTGCGTATGCTCTCCCCATTGAAAATTGATATGTTGGTTGGATTCCATAAGTGGCTTATTTGGTTTACTGTCAGACTCCAGTAAAGTGCACCAGGAGTGCCAGGACGTGTAAATGCAAATGCCGCTGGTGGGCTTGCAGCACTGGTTGTGCCACCCACAGAAGCGGCCTGGTAAAATGTGTCTAGGTCTGCCATTGCAGAACGTGCGTGCAGTCTGGTACTGACATGCAGACTGGGCAAGTGCACACACTTGCCAGTCCCTAAACCTTCCCTTAACTTCATGTCAGTCACCCCTATGGTAGGCCCATGGGCAGGGTGCATTGTAAGCATAAGGTAGGACAAGCCCTGATGTGTGTGGCATGTCCTAATAGTGAATTACAGCCATTTTTGTGTTTCACTATTGTAAGGCTACCCTGTTCTCATAGGCCAGAATGGGCTGTTAAGATTGTTACATCCTATGATCCTAACATGCCCAGGGAACATGGTAGAAGATCGAGTTTAGTATGCCTGAACTCAGAATAATAAGGTACATCTTTTCGTAAGGTTTATTTTAATATTCTGCGTTTGCAAATGCCACTTTTAGAAAGTTGGCCTTTGCTTGCCTAACCATTTCAGCCCACCTCTGCGTGGTGTGTATCTACTGTCTGGCTTGTGTGAGTGACAGGGCTGGGGAAACCCAGATGGGCAGGGCTAGGTAGCCTGGTGGTGAATAGAAAAATTGACAGGTAGATGGGTGGGAGGAGTACACCTGGACTCTGAATAGGACAGTGCTCTGCCCCCACAATGCCGGCTCCGCCCCCTGTGGAGCCTCTGATGACTCTGCCCTGCACTCTGAAAGAATAAGCCTGCATCGCGTCAACAAAGTGCTCCAGAACTGGACTGAACTAGGCAAGGGCCCCCCTGGCCTGGGAGAACAAAAGAAATGTAGTATAAAAGTAGGACCCCTGTTCCTAAGAAATCAGATCCGCTTTGAACCAAGAAGAATCTCTGCCTGAGGAGGAGGCACCAGGAAAGCTGTAAGGAGGAAGACTGTCCCTATCCTGGGGGACTGGCCTGCAGTGGTGACCTTGCTGCCAAAGGAGAGAAGAGGAACCTTTTACTAAAGACTTTGCTTCATTTTTATTTTCAAGAAAACTTGTGCTTTCAAAAACGATCTCCAAGGGCCTGGAAGCGAGCTTGCCCCCTGAACTGAGCCCCAGGACCATTGGGCTCATCCTGACCTTCACTCGCCTACTGCTGGACTGTGGTGTTCTTTCCCTTGCCGGAGCCGTGACTCCCGTGCCCCTCAGCCCCTCCTTGAGCCGTGACCGGAGTGCTTAGCCGCCCCTGCCTTGGGAAGATCCTCGCTCGATCTGAGCCGCTCTCCCTACGCCATGCTGGGCTGCCCCCGTCACCTCGCTCGCCGGAGGCTCGCTGCGCACCTTCACCCCTCCTGCCGGAATCGACGCTGTGAACATCTTCAAGCCTCGGATGGCCCGGACGTAGAAAGCGTGCCCGGCTGCCCCGCTTTGCTCACTTGCCAACCTGTGACACCCCGCTCTTGCTGTGAGCCTGAAGGACCAGACCCCCCTCGTGAAGCGTGGGAGCCCAGGACGCCGCCTCGCCCTTCTGAAAGAGCCGCTGAGTGTCCCGCAACCGCCTTCACGAAAAGAAACAAAGGTACTGTACTTACGTACTCGACCGCGAGCTCGCATCGGATCCAGGGTCCGCAACGTTCTGTTTTCCCTGCCGTCTGACGCGTGCCTCCCAGTTGCTGCCTCAGCGCGAAGTGCGCTAAGCCCCACAGTTCCTTTTGTTGCCCCACCTAAGAAGACTTTCTGTATAAAAGAACTTTCCGTATTCATAGAGATCGTGGACTCACCGTTTCACCGTTAATGCATCTTGTACTAAGTCTGCTGAAAAAATATAAAAGCCTTATTTTTTTAATACAACCTGCCTGGTGTCCGTTTGTGGTGCATGCAAGGAGTTTACTGTGTGTATAATTGCAAGTGCTTAACCGTGTATGTCCTGAAGTTTAGCCTGGACTGCTCGCGCCACGCACCTAGATGGTGAGCAGGGGTTATCCTAAGGAGCCATCCTTCGCCCTGACTAGAAGTAAAGGGTCCCTGCTTGTCGCTGGTACTTGCCTGCGCCAACCAGAGTCCCCTCATTTCTAAGAATGCCAGAGCGATGGGAGAGGATAACACCCTCTGCAGATGAGGAGGCAGATGATGTGCAAGTAGTGGATGATGTTGACTCTGATGCCAACCCTGTCTCCTGAGACAGCAATGCCTTTAGAAGCACTCTAAGTAGTGTCTGAAAAGAAATTGATTCTGAAGATGTAGTTCTTCAGAGATTGGCCTAGAGGCTAGCATTAGAAGCTAAACTCCTGTCCCTATAAATAGGGAGGAAAGGTCGGACCCTAAAATCCCAAAAGGGATTGTCCCTAAATATAGAGAAGGAGATGACATCACAAAATGGTTCACAGCCTTTGAGAGCACCTGCAGAGCAAGGAAGTTCAGCCAGGGGTATTGGGGCTCTGCCTTTGGGAACTAATCTCTAGTAAATTCAGAAATAGACTCCTGACATTGAAT
Source organism: Triturus cristatus (assembly GCF_964204655.1). Classification (NCBI taxonomy): domain Eukaryota; kingdom Metazoa; phylum Chordata; class Amphibia; order Caudata; family Salamandridae; genus Triturus; species Triturus cristatus. The sequence goes on along the minus strand of NC_140589.1, from coordinate 1,175,699,915 downwards.
AAAGCATATACTGAGTCTGATGACTGCATGAAGCGACCCTGATGAAGGGCTCTGGATTCAACACTGAAGAGTATAGGATCAGTTTCAGGGAGTCAGTCCTGGGTAGATTTTACAGACTTTTCAGTAAAAAATAACACGTGACTGGTCAAAAGGTAACAATGTGCATTATTTGAGGAGCTTTACCATTTGTTGATAAAAGAACATCTGTTAAGTAATTGTGCTCAAGAGAAATTACATCAGTACCTGGTAGACTGAGGTCCAGTTTCTCCTCAAGAGTTGGGAAAGAAGGCAGACTACTAGTTCAAAACAAGGGTGACTAAAACTTCCACTGGTGAGGGGGACCAGATAAAAGAGGCCAAAAGGCCCACCCCCAGGGAATGAGGGGTATCAAGCAAATGATAAATACAGAGACTTCTCAAGACCCCTAAAAACCTGCTCAGGAGGGTGGCCCCGAAACATTACAGTTTAAGGGTGGGTACAAGGGTAATAAGTGGGAATCCCAAAAAGGTTTGCTGTAATGACTGTAAGGACCTTGGGCACCGAACTGGAGACCCTAGAGGTTAAAACAAAAAGAATGCCTCTAGTGCACCTGCAGTGGTAAGTCCTCGGAGAAGAGTACCAAATGGTTCCCCTCATACCAGAGCATTACAAGGACAGAGCCCACTTGGTTATTCTGTCCAACTGGCTTCTTAGCCAGAGGTTGCAGTCATTGTTTACAGTGACCAATCTCCATTACAACCTAGTGGGCTCCCAATGCTGATTTGCACCCTGCACCCGGCTGCACTTGTGCTGCTAGTGGTGTAGTGCTGGTGCTACCTTGGACCTTGCCCCCAACTCATCTCAACTCCTGGAGATTGGTCTTTTTAAGTTGAAGTACTGTACCTGTTTTCTGAACTTGTTTTTCTTCCATAGGTTAACATTGCAGAACTCTGAAATTGCAGTGCCCACTTTTAAAAGTGAAAAGAATTTCTATTTGCAAAAGTACTAACCTGAACGATTTTTCTCTGATACCTAAAGATATATACTTGCTATTTTTACAAATTGGTGGTGATTGTCATGATTTCCCTGCTACTCATTAAGTCGCAAAGTCATTGGTATATAAAAAGCCCTCCCCTATCCTGTACAACCAGCACAACCGTATGTATAAGTGATATTTGGTGTTTAACATTTTTGTGACTGTTTATACATGGTACGTCATGTTTTGTAAAGTCATGCCCTTTATATAGTATCAGCACAATAGGAGATTCCTCTGTTAATGGTACTTTTGTGGACTTTAGCTGTCGTTTGCAGATATCTACCAGGTAAATTGTGGAAGCAGAATACGAACATTTGAAATGGAGCGATGTGCGCGAGTTAAAAGAAAAGCTGTGTCTTGGACCGAATGCAGCTTTGCGTCCGCTCCACAGCTGATGCACCAAAAGAGGAAAGAACTGAGCAACGCCGCGTCACACAGATTGTGTGTCGGTGTAGCGCCCATCTTGGTTGTGGCACTAGTATTTAATGCAAGTTGGTTGTGGCCCAAGTACTCGCAACAGGCAAGGGCCCAAAACGTAGTGAGGCGACATCAAAATTTCCTATCTCAAAACCACATGGTTTTGCAAGGGGGGTCACTTGGGCCCTTGCCTGTCGCGGGTACTTGGGCCTCCCACACAAGTGAGGCACTATTGTTACCGGGAGACCGGGGGGAACGCTGGGTGGTGGGAAATTTGAGTGAGCCCAGTGATGCCATAACTTTCCCACACAAAAATGTGTGAAAAAAGTGATTTTTTCAGCTAAAATTGAGGTTTGCAGGGGATTCTGGGTAAGGAAACGTTGGGGGATCCACGCAAGCCATACCTCCCTGGAAGCCCCCGGGTGTCTAGTTTTCAGAAATGTATGGGTTTGGTAGGTTTCCCTAGATGGCCGCCGTGCACCGGGCCAAAAACCCAAGAGACCCCCCTTGCAAAACCAGGTGGTTTTGAGATAGGCAATGTTGATGTCGCATCACTACGTTTTGGGCCCTTGCCTGTCGCGGGTACTTGGGCCTCCCACACAAGTGAGGCACCATTTTTACCGGGAGACCCAGGGGAACGCTGGGAGGTGTGAAATTTGAGTGAGCCCGGTGATGCCACAACTTTCCCACACAAAAAAGTGTGAAAAAAGTGATTTTTTCAGCTAAAATTGAGGTTTGCAGGGGATTCTGGGTAAGGAAACGTTGGGGGATCCACGCAAGCCATACCGCCCTGGAAGCCCCCGGGTGTCTAGTTTTCAGAAATGAATGGGTTTGGTAGGCTTCCCTAGATGGCCGCCGTGCACCGGGCCAAAAACCCAAGAGACCCCCGTTGCAAAACCAGGTGGTTTTGAGATAGGCAATGTTGATGTCACATCACTACGTTTTGGGCCCTTGCCTGTCGCGGGTACTTGGGCCCCCCACACAAGTGAGGCACCATTTTTACCGGGAGACCCAGGGGAACGCTGGGAGGTTTGAAATTTGAGTGAGCCCGGTGATGCCACAACTTTCCCACACAAAAAAGTGTGAAAAAAGTGATTTTTTCAGCTAAAATTGAGGTTTGCAGGGGATTCTGGGTAAGGAAACGTTGGGGGATCCACGCAAGCCATACCTCCCTGGAGGCCCCCGGGTGTCTAGTTTTCAGAAATGTATGGGTTTGGTAGGCTTCCCTAGATGGCCTCCGTGCACCGGGCCAAAAACCCAAGAGACCCCCCTTGCAAAACCAGGTGGTTTTGAGATAGGCAATGTTGATGTCGCATCACTACGTTTTGGGCCCTTGCCTGTCGCGGGTACTTGGGCCTCCCACACAAGTGAGGCACCATTTTTACCGGGAGACCCAGGGGAACGCTGGGACGTTTGAAATTTGAGTGAGCCCGGTGATGCCACAACTTTCCCACACAAAAAAGTGTGAAAAAAGTGATTTTTTCAGCTAAAATTGAGGTTTGCAGGGGATTCTGGGTAAGGAAACATTGGGGGATCCATGCAAGCCATACCTCCCTGGAAGCCCCCGGGTGTCTAGTTTTCAGAAATGTATGGGTTTGGTAGGCTTCCCTAGATGGCCGCCGTGCACCGGGCCAAAAACCCAAGAGACCCCCCTTGCAAAACCAGGTGGTTTTGAGATAGGCAATGTTGATGTCGCATCACTACGTTTATGGGCCCTTGCCTGTCGCTGGTACTTGGGCCTCCCACACAAGTGAGGCACCATTTTTACCGGGAGACCCAGGGGAACGCTGGGAGGTGTGAAATTTGAGTGAGCCCGGTGATGCCACAACTTTCCCACACAAAAAAGAGTGAAAAACGTGATTTTTTTCAGCTAAAATTGAGGTTTGCAGGGGATTCTGGGTAAGGAAACGTTGGGGGATCCACGCAAGCCATACCTCCCTGGAAGCCCCCGGGTGTCTAGTATTCAGAAATGTATGGGTTTGGTAGGCTTCCCTAGATGGCCGCCGTGCACCGGGCCAAAAACCCAAGAGACCCCCCTTGCAAAACCAGGTGGTTTTGAGATAGGCAATGTTGATGTCGCATCACTACGTTTTGGGCCCTTGCCTGTCGCGGGTACTTGGGCCTCCCACACAAGTGAGGCACCATTTTTACCGGGAGACCCAGGGGAACGCTGGGAGGTGTGAAATTTGAGTGAGCCTGGTGATGCCACAACTTTCCCACACAAAAAAGTGTGAAAAAAGTGATTTTTTCAGCTAAAATTGAGGTTTGCAGGGGATTCTGGGTAAGGAAACGTTGGGGGATCCACGGAAGCCATACCTCCCTGGAAGCCCCCGGGTGTCTAGTTTTCAGAAATGTATGGGTTTGGTAGGTTTCCCTAGATGGCCGCCATGCACCGGGCCAAAAACCCAAGAGACCCCCCTTGCAAAACCAGGTGGTTTTGAGATAGGCAATGTTGATGTCGCATCACTACGTTTTGGGCCCTTGCCTGTCGCGGGTACTTGGGCCTCCCACACAAGTGAGGCATCATTTTTACCGGGAGACCCAGGGGAACGCTGGGAGGTGGGAAATTTGAGTGAGCCCGGTGAAGCCACAACTTTTCCACACAAAAAAGTGTGAAAAAAGTGATTTTTTCAGCTAAAATTGCGGTTTGCAGGGGATTCTGGGTAATGGAAACGTTGGGGGATCCACACAAGCCATACCTCCCTGGAAGCCCCCGCGTGTCTAGTTTTCAGAAATGTATGGGTTTGGTAGGTTTCCCTAGATGGCCGCCGTGCAGCGGGCCAAAACCCAAGAGACCCCCCTTTCAAAACCAGGTGGTTTTGAGATAGGCAATGTTGATGTCGCATCACTACGTTTTGGGCCCTTGCCTGTCGCGGGTACTTGGGCCTCCCACACAAGTGAGGCACCATTTTTACCGGGAGACCCAGGGGAACGCTGGGAGGTGTGAAATTTGAGTGAGCCCGGGGATGCCACAACTTTCCCACACAAAAAAGTGTGAAAAAAGTGATTTTTTAAGCTAAAATTGAGGTTTGCAGGGGATTCTGGGTAAGGAAACGTTGGGGGATCCACGCAAGCCATACCTCCCTGGAAGCCCCCGGGTGTCTAGTTTTCAGAAATGTATGGGTTTGGTAGGCTTCCTTAGATGGCCGCCGTGCACGGGGCCAAAAACCCAAGTGACCCCCCTTGCAAAATCAGGTGGTTTTGAGATAGGCAATTTTGATGTCACCTCACTATGTTTTGCGCCGTTTTCTGTTGCGGGCACTAGACCAACACACACAAGTAAGGTACTGTTTTTCTCGTAAGACTTTGGGGAACGCGGGGGGGGTGGAAATTTGTGGACCCACGCAGATTCGGGAACTTTCCACGACAGAAATGTGGGGAAAATGTGTTTTTTTTGACAATTTTTTAGGTTTGCAAGGGATTCTGGGTAACAGACCCTGGTGGGAGGCAGACAAGTCGCCCCATCCTGGATTCCCCTGGGTGTCTAGTTTTCAAAAATGTATAGGTTTGCTAGGTTTCCCACTGTGCCCACAGAGCTAGGGTTCAAAAACTACAGCTAGTCTTTTTGCCAAAAAAGGGTCATTTTTCACTGCGAAATTGAGGTGTGACCACGTTGCGTTTTGCGCAGTTTCCTGTCGCGGGCACTAGGCCGACCCACACAAGTGAGGTACCGTTTTTCTCGTAAGACTTTGGGGAACGCGGGGTGGGTGGAAATTTGTGGATCCACGCAGATTCAGGAACTTTCCACGACAGAAATGTGGGGAAAATGTGGTTTGTTTGACAATTTTTTAGGTTTGCAAGGGATTCTGGGTAACAGACCCTAGTGGGAGGCAGTCAAGTCACCCCATCCTGGATTCCCCTTGGTGTCTAGTTTTTAGAAATGTATAGGTTTGCTAGGTTTCCCAAGGTGCCCGCAGAGCTAGGGTTCAAAAACTACAGCTAGTAATTTTGCCGAAAAAGGGTCATTTTTCACTGCGAAATTGAGGTGTGACCAGGTTGCGTTTTGTGCCGTTTCCTGTCGCGGGCACTAGGCCGACCCACACAAGTGAGGTACCGTTTTTCTCGTAAGACTTTGGGGAACGCGGGGTGGGTGGAAATTTGTGGGCCTACGCAGATTCCGGAACTTTCCACGACAGAAATGTGGGGAAAATTGGTTTTTTTTGACAATTTTTTAGATTTGCAAGGGATTCTGGGTAACAGACCCTGGTGGGAGGCAGTCAAGTCACCCCATCCTGGATTCCCCTGGGTGTCTAGTTTTCAAAAATGTATAGGTTTGCTAGGTTTCCCAAGGTACCGGCAGAGCTAGGGTTCAAAAACTAAAGCTAGTCATTTTTCCAAAAAAGGGTCATTTTTCACTGCGAAATTGAGGTGTGACCAGGTTGCGTTTTGCGCCGTTTCCTGTCGCGGGCACTAGGACGACCCACACAAGTGAGGTCCAATTTTTCTTGTAAGACTTTGGGGAACGCGGGGTGGGTGGAAATTTGTGGACCCACGCAGATTCCGGAACTTTCCACAACAGAAATGTGGGGAAAATGTGTTTTTTTTGACAATTTTTTAGGTTTGCAAGGGATTCTGGGTAACAGACCCTGGTGGGAGGCAGTCAAGTCACCCCATCCTGGATTCCCCTGGGTGTCTAGTTTTCAAAAATGTATAGGTTTGCTAGGTTTCCCAAGGTGCCCGCAGAGCTAGGGTTCAAAAACTACAGCTAGTCATTTTTCCAAAAAAGGGTCATTTTTCACTGCGAAATTGAGGTGTGACCAGGTTGCGTTTTGCGCCGTTTCCTGTCGTGGGCACTAGGCCGACCCACACAAGTGAGGTACCGTTTTTCTCGTAAGACTTTGGGGAACGCAGGGTGGGTGGAAATTTGTGGATCCACGCAGATTCAGGAACTTTCCACGACAGAAATGTGGGGAAAATGTGGTTTTTTTTACAATATTTAGGTTTGCAAGGGATTCTGGGTAACAGACCCTGGTGGGAGGCAGTCAAGTCACCCCGTCCTGGATTCCCCTGGGTGTCTAGTTTTCAAAAATGTATAGGTTTGCTAGGTTTCCCAAGGTGCCCACAGAGCTAGGGTTCAAAAACTACAGCTAGTCATTTTTCCAAAAAAGGGTCATTTTTCACTGCGAAATTGAGGTGTGACCAGGTTGCGTTTTGCGCCGTTTCCTGTCGCGGGCACTAGGCCGACCCACACAAGTGAGGTACCGTTTTTCTCATAAGACTTTGGGGAACGCGGGGTGGGTGGAAATTTGTGGATCCAGGCAGATTCCGCAACTTTCCACGACAGAAATGTGGGGAAAATGTGTTTTTTTTTAACAATTTTTTAGGTTTGCAAGGGATTCTGGGTAACAGACCCTGGTGGGAGGCAGTCAAGTCACCCCATCCTGGATTCCCCTGGGTGTCTAGTTTTCACAAATGTATAGGTTTGCTAGGTTTCCCAAGGTGCCCGCAGAGCTAGGGTTCAAAAACTACAGCTAGTCATTTTTCCAAAAAAGGGTCATTTTTCACTGCGAAATTGAGGTGTGACCAGATTGCGTTTTGCGCCGTTTCCTGTTGCGGGCACTAGGCCGACCCACACAAGTGAGGTACTGTTTTTCTCGTAAGACTTTGCGGGACGCGGGGTGGGTGGAAATGTGTGGATCCACGCAGATTCCGGAACTTTCCACGACAGAAATGTGGGGAAAATGTGGTTTTTTTGACAATTTTTTAGGTTTGCAAGGGATTCTGGGTAACAGACCCTGGTGGGAGGCAGTCAAGTCACCCCATCCTGGATTCCCCTTGGTGTATAGTTTTCAAAAATATATATAGGTTTGCTAGGTTTCCCAAGGTGCCCGCAGAGCTAGGGTTCAAAAACTACAGCCAGTCATTTTTCCAAAAAAGGGTCATTTTTCACTGCGAAATTGAGGTGTGACCAGATTGCGTTTTGCGCCGTTTCCTGTCGCGGGCACTAGGCCGACCCACACAAGTGAGGTACTGTTTTTCTCGTAAGACTTTGCGGGACGCGGGGTGGGTGGAAATTTGTGGATCCACGCAGATTCCGGAACTTTCCACGACAGAAATGTGGGGAAAATTTGTTTTTTTTGACAATTTTTTAGGTTTGCAAGGGATTCTGGGTAACAGACCCTGGTGGGAGGCAGTCAAGTCACCCCATCCTGGATTCCCCTTGGTGTATAGTTTTCAAAAATATATAGGTTTGCTAGGTTTCCCAAGGTGCCCGCAGAGCTAGGGTTCAAAAACTACAGCTAGTCATTTTTCCAAAAAAGGGTCATTTTTCACTGCGAAATTGAGGTGTGACCAGGTTGCGTTTTGCGCCGTTTCCTGTGGCGGGCACTAGGCCGACCCACACAAGTGAGGTACTGTTTTTCTCGTAAGACTTTGGGAAACGCGGGGTGGGTGGAAATTTGTGGATCCATGCAGATTCCGGAACTTTCCACAACAGAAATGTGGGGAAAATGTGTTTTTTTTGACAATTTTTTAGGTTTGCAAGGGATTCTGGGTAACAGACCCTGGTGGGAGGCACTCAAGTCACCCCATCCTGGATTTTATCCTACATTTAACTGTTTGTTTCTATAAAAAACCTTGATGGATCTACACAAATGACCCCTTGCTGAATTCAGAATGTTATCTTCTTTTCGAAAATGTATAGCTTTCCAGGATCCATTATTGCTTTTGTACACATTTCTGCCATTAACTGGAAGGAGGTCAAAAGCACAAAAAATAGCAAAAATAGGCTATGTCCCAGAAAAATGCCAAAACTGTGTAAAAAATGTTGGGTTTCTGACAAAAGTCAGGTATCCCCGAAAAGCTGGGACAATGGTGATTTCAACCCCACAAACCCTTTTTTGATGACATTTGCAGGGAAAAACCCAGATGCTTTCATTTGCAGCCCGTTTTTCCAATTTTTTAAAAAAAAACAAAATTTTGCTGTATTTTGGCTCTTTTCTGTCACCCCTCCAGGGGAATCCACAAACCCTGAGTACCTTTAGAATCCCCATGATGTTGGAAGAAAAGGACGCAAATTTGCGTGGCTACCTAATGCGGTCAAAAAGTTACAGGGGCCTAAGCGCGCACTACCCCAAATAGCCAAAAAAAGGCCTGGCACAGGAGGGGGAAAAGGCCTGGCAGCGAAGGGGTAAATGGTTATGACCTAATGAGAAGGCAGTGTTGTTGTTCGCTGGAGAATATAGACATCTGTTACTGAGCTCCATGTGTGGCATGTTTATGTGCATGCTCTCAGCCTGAAAAGAACAAGACAACTGGCAATGAGTAAGGGATCCGTGCCCTGAAGAAACAAGACTGCTTTACCTCAGTGATTGCAACAATACAGCAAACTGATCGTAGCTTCCATACCACCCCAATCAATGCAAAGGTGCCTGCAATTGCCATATGCGGAGTCAAAACCCCGCTCCAGCCCATATATGGCCCTTGAATGAGTTGAAGGCCTCGGGGAAGATTACAGTTGAAGAACTCGACCAAAAACCTGCTGATAAGTCCCAAAGAAAAAATAGTGAGCTTCCCCATAGCATGGAGAAATAACTTGAACAAAACAAAAATAGAACTCCAAAGACAACTATGTGCAAGAAACAAAAAACGCACTCACTGTTAAAGATGAAGGGAGCACCACGAAATCTTTGAGGGGGCAGGATGACCCAAGCTGAAGCAAAAAGCCGGTGCTTACAGAAGGTGCAGAATCAGGTCAACAACAAAAGCTGTTGGAACAGCACTTTCTCTCGACAGTGGCAGAAATTAGCATGACATACATGGCAGCTCCGTTGCTGAAACCACCACCATTCGACACTGCCAAAAATCAGAATGTTGGTGCTTTTTTGGACTACATGGATCGAGACATTTGATTACTTCATACATGCCCTAGAAGAAGTAGATGTCAAGAAAATTATTATAAACTTAAAGAACCATGCTGGTGATGGAGTAAATGAAGTGATAAAGAAAATTTCACAGACTGATGCAATATCGTACAGTCAGATCAAAGAAGCTTTAAGGAGCCAAGTTCAATCTGATGCCCAATGTTGAATATGAAAGGTACCTTTTCAATCAAGTGAGACAGCAAGCTGGTGAGATGAAGGATGAGTTTGTTGAAAGACATGATGTGCTTAGCAAACACTGTAAGTTTAGTGTGTTTAATGATGGAGAAGCCATGCGCCTCAAATTCATCTATGTCTTTCGGACTAGTTCAGAAGGCGTTTGTTGAGAGAGATGCTCAGTTTAGAAAAAATACTAATGGATGCAAGAACTGATGAAAGAGAGAATCAACAAGCTACCAATATGAAAGCTAGAACAGCGAAGAGTGAATCAGTGTTGATCATGAAAAGCAAGTACAAAGTAGATGCATGTAAGTTGATGTCCTCAAGGAAAGAAAAAATGTGTTTCCAATGTGGGTTTAAATTTCTCCATGAAGGCAAATGTCCAGCCATGCAAAGGTTGTGAAAAAGTAAACCATTTCTTCACAGTTTGCAAGGAAAAACAGAAACCAATTGCATCACAGTGAAAGAAAAAATGGACGCCAGAAGATTCCAGAAGCATTCTCACCACACCCACAAGGCCAAAAAGCAACATCAGTTACGACAAGTAGAAATCAGACTAAGTCAGTTGTCATCAAGTTCCTCCTACAAAGGCTTTTTGACATCACTATCAAGCACCAATGAAGAAGATGGATGTGGAATGATAGTATTAACCAAAGAACGACATGCACATGTAGGTTTCGCTGCTTACAAAGAAGAACCAAAGACCAAGACAAACCAAAAAACAAAACAACAGAATTCATTTGGACATTGCCCCAACATTACAATAAAAGTTAACATTTGCTGGGTAACCTTTATCATAGACAGTGGTGCGTCCATAAATCATCATGCCAGTTGAAAAGAAAGTTTAACGGTCTGTCACCTGTTGCATGCCTCAACCAGTCAACCACAAAAGTATATACTTTGACTGCCTCTAAACCGTTGCAAAGTCAATGATCGTTCATAGCAACATGGCGACATAAAACAACTTCGGTGCAATCACCATTTCACGTTCCACAAGATCTTAATCAAGTGCTGCTGATATGGGATTCAACCCTCGCAATTACAACCTTCATACTCAATCTGAAATTGTGAGTCAGCTCCCATCGTTGTTTCATGGACTAGGGAGGATCAAGAAAATGAAAGTGCAACTTCATATTAACAAAGACATTCACCCTGATGCCCAGAGGCAATGCAGTATCACTATTCACTTGCAAGACGCCATTGAGAAAGAACTAGAAATTATGTCGAAGCATCACATCATTGAGCACTCCACCAGTCCTACACCATGGGTCTCAACCATAGTGGTGGTGCCAAAAAAAGTACAGTGGAGGTGCAGCGCACGTCTGAGCTGACATGCTCCAGGCCAACAAGGCAATTGAAAGAGAAAGATGTCCTGGCCCACGCATGATCATGCAGCTGAATGGAGCCAAGGTCTTTTTTCTGTCTTGACCTAAACAAGGGATGTCATCACAACGAGTTGGAAGAGAACTGTAGGTACATAACTACTTTTTCAACTCATGTTGGTTTGTTCAGATACAAAAGGATGAGCTTTGGAGTATTGTGAGCTACAGAAATATTTCAGGATGTTATACATAGAATAACTCAACCTGTTACACATGCTTTTAATTACAGTGATGACATATTGGTACGTGGGACAACACACAAGTAGTATGACAATGCTCTTACACAAGTTTGCTAGTTACTGGCGGATACAGGTCTCACTCTAAATGCCGCAAAGTGTGAGTTTCACAAGGCCAAACTTAAGTTTGAGAACACATTCTCTAATGGGGAATGACTCATGACCCAGACAAAGTGCAAGCGCTGTCAAATACTTACCCCCCAGAAGATGATACCATGCTGCAGTTCTTCTTGACATGGCCAGTTATTGCTCATGGTACATTTGTGATTTTGCTACTGTAAGTGCCCCTTTGAGAGACTTGACAAAACTAAATGTCCCTTTCCAGTGGTCGCCTCAATATGATCAAAGTTTGAAAAGGATAAAACATGCAATTGAAAACGCAACCAAGATGGCCTATTGTGGCCCCAAATTACAAACTGAAATCACAGTAAATGCGAGCCTGGTATGGCCAAGATCAATCCATGCTCAAAATAATGGTCATATAAATGCTCAGAGACACGTTGTGGCATATGACAGTCAAAGTCTATCTGACACAGAAATGGTGCTTATTCTCGGCCAGAGAAGGAGAGTGGGACTGTATGGTTTACCTGCAAGCATTTTCATGTGTTTCTATGCAGGCAACATTTCACTATCATTACCGACTACCAAGCGCTGCTCACTATTTTCAGAAACCGGAAAGCCAAGGCACCCCCTCACATTGAGAGGTGGGGGTTGCGACTGCAACAGTACGACTATAAAATTGGACACAAGCCAAGTAAAGACCAGAACCCTGCAGAATACTTTTCAGGAGTACTATTACATTGTCACAGTTTGACATCTAAAGCAGAGAAGAGTACATCAACTTTGTTGTGAGGTCCAGCATGCCAGCAGCTCTATCCATTGAAGAGATTATTACTGCTATTAATGCCGAGAAAACATGCTTGTCCTCAAAGACATAATCTCAATTCATTTGTGGAAGAGGAGTGTTCGACCTTTTGCTGACAATGTTGAATTTCAAATATTCTAAAATGTATAGAATTAACTAAGCTGTTGTATTGAGAGGCTCAAGAACTGACATACCTGAAAGCCTAAGACAGCAAGTCATTTAACTAGTGCATGAAGGACATCGTGGTATTGTTGCCACTAACAGAGCCCTAAAAGACTTAGGTGCCGATCACGATCCGGCAAAAAATTCCCCCGTGCGACTCGTATCGGGTCTTTTTACCGTACGAATCGTACAAGTGCCGTACGAACTGGCAATCACGATTCGCATGGTAAAAAGTCCATACGAACCGCACTGGGAATCATTCCCCACACGTCCTCGGGTCGGAAAATGTGTCCGACACGTCCTCGGACGATTTACCTTACAAACGTGAAAATCCAAGTCCGACCGAGGAATCACGATCCATCCCGTGCGTCCGAGCGTACAACCGTATGGAAAAAAACACCGTCCGCACCGAACACCTATAGCAACCATGGAGACATGTGCCCGCATACGCGCCCAACACTCCCCCCAGCCCCCGTACGTCCGACACGTACCCCCCGTATATGTATACCCCCACCCGTCTAGGTACACCCCAGTACGTTCCAGTCGTACCCCCACCCCAGTACGTGTCGTACCACCGTCAATGTACACCGCCCCACCCCTGTACGTGTCGTACCACCGTCTATGTACACCCCAGTACGTTCCAGTCGCACCCCCACCCCAGTACGTGTCGTACCCCCGTGTACCTACACCCCAGTACGTTCGAGCCCCACCCCCACCCCAGTACGTGTCATAGCCCCGTCTACCTACACCCCAGTACGTTCCAGTCGTACCCCCACCCCAGTACGTGTCGTACCCCCCGTGTACCTACACCCCAGTACGTTCGAGCCACACCCCCACCCCAGTACGTGTCATAGCCCCGTCTACCCACACCCCAGTACGTTCCAGTCGTACCCCCACCCCAGTACGTGTCATACCCCCCGTGTACCTACACCCCAGTACGTTCCAGTCGTACCCCCACCCCAGTACGTGTCATACCCCCGTGTACCTACACCCCAGTACGTTCCAGTCGTACCCCCACCCCAGTACGTGTCATACCCCCCGTGTACCTACACCCCAGTACGTTCCAGTCGTACCCCCACCCCAGTACGTGTCGTACCACCATCAATGTACGCCCCCCCACCCCTGTACGTGTCGTACCACCGTCAATGTACACCCCCCCCACCCCTGTACGTGTCGTACCACCGTCTATGTACACCCCAGTACGTTCCAGTCGTACCCCCACCCCAGTACGTGTCGTACCACCGTGAACCTACACCCCAGTACGTTCGAGCCCCACCCCCACCCCAGTACGTGTCATACCCCCCGTGTACCTACACCCCAGTACGTTCCAGTCGTACCCCCACCCCAGTACGTGTCGTACCACCGTCAATGTACACCCCCCCACCCCTGTACGTGTCGTACCACCGTCAATGTACACCCCCCCACCCCTGTACGTGTCGTACCACCGTCTATGTACACCCCAGTACGTTCCAGTCGTACCCCCACCCCAGTACGTGTCGTACCACCGTGAACCTACACCCCAGTACGTTCGAGCCCCACCCCCACCCCAGTACGTGTCATACCCCCCGTGTACCTACACCCCAGTACGTTCCAGTCGTACCCCCACCCCAGTACGTGTCGTACCACCGTCAATGTACACCCCCCCACCCCTGTACGTGTCGTACCACCGTCAATGTACACCCCCCCACCCCTGTACGTGTCGTACCACCGTCTATGTACACCCCAGTACGTTCCAGTCGTACCCCCACCCCAGTACGTGTCGTACCACCGTGAACCTACACCCCAGTACGTTCCAGTCATACCCCCACCCCAGTACGTGTCGTACCACCGTCAATGTACACCCCCCAACCCCTGTACGTGTCGTACCACCGTCTATGTACACCCCAGTACGTTCCAGTCGTACCCCCACCCCAGTACGTGTCGTACCACCGTGAACCTACACCCCAGTACGTTCGAGCCCCACCCCCACCCCAGTACGTGTCATACCCCCCGTGTACCTACACCCCAGTACGTTCCAGTCGTACCCCCACCCCAGTACGTGTCGTACCACCGTCAATGTACACCCCCCCACCCCTGTACGTGTCGTACCACCGTCAATGTACACCCCCCCACCCCTGTACGTGTCGTACCACCGTCTATGTACACCCCAGTACGTTCCAGTCGTACCCCCACCCCAGTACGTGTCGTACCACCGTGAACCTACACCCCAGTACGTTCGAGCCCCACCCCCACCCCAGTACGTGTCATACCCCCCGTGTACCTACACACCAGTACGTTCCAGTCGTACCCCCACCCCAGTACGTGTCGTACCAACGTCAATGTACACCCCCCCACCCCTGTACGTGTCGTACCACCGTCCATGCACACTCCAGTAGTTCCTGGCGCACCCCCAACACAACCTCCTAAGTACGGAGCGCACCCCATGCCCCAACATCACAACCGCATGTACGAGTCGTACAAAGCCACACACAAGGACATAATCGTACAACCAAATGGCCCATGTACACACCGTACACACGCTCAAAACGCACGTACACAACCAGGACAAAACAAAACAACACAAGAATACACCATTCGAAAGGCACAAAGCCACTAAACATGGCCAACAACCACTAAAATAACACAATCACTGACCTGCAACTGCCAAAAACAAACAGAGGCCCAATACACCACCACTCCTTATAACACACCCACCCAAAATTCAAACACTGCCACACCCACCCATGGACCAATAAAAAGGGCCCACACACACAAACCATGAGCCTTTGCAACAGACTCACTGCTGCCAGACACCACAGAACCAGACTACAAGCTACACGACACCTTACACTTGCACACCTTCACACGACCACCCTCACAAACACCCTCTCATCACATTCACACACACACACAACCATCCACACCCCCCCAACATCCACACACCCCCCACACCCACACCATCCCCACCCACACCCCTCACCATGCCCACTACCAAGAATCCAAAGTTCAGTCACCGAGAGTTGGAGGTCCTTGTTGATCAAATCCTCAGAGTCGAGCCACAGATCTTTGGAACATTGGTCAGAAGCACCAGCCAGGCAGCCAAAACAGCCATGTGGCAGACCATCGTCGATGCTGTGAATGCCGTTGCGGACACCAGGAGGACCAAGCAGGATTGCCAGAACAGGTGGTACGATCTGCGGAGGAGGGTCAGAGCCAAGAGGCAGGAGGAACACGACCAGGCCAACGCCACCGGAGGAGGGCCCTCCCGCAGAGCCGTACAGTACCATCCCTGGGAGGAGAGGGTGATGGCCATACTGCCGGTGGAGGCAGTTGAAGGAGTAGAAGGACTCCGAGACCCGGGTGAGTACACAAACAACGCACCTCACATGGGGGGAACTGCAACCACAACCAAAATTACTAACAGGCACGCAACCACCACAAGCCATCGCATGACTCAACCACACTCCATGAGCAGGCACATGCCACTGCTGCCACCATGCCCCATGCACCCAGCTGGACAATGTCAAGTCACAGGCCACAGAAGACAACAACACATGACACGGTAACCCGGATGGCGGGAGGCTGGGCACCAAAAATCACATAGTGCGACTCCAAAGCAGACAACAATGCCCTCTGCCCATATGGCCTAGGTCACAGCCAGACAAACAGTGTGTCCCAACACAGGAATGACTTGCCAGCAAATGGCGGACGCCTTGCATCAACACATGGGGGTGAAGGCACTGTTTTGCACATGACAGCAGATAATGAACAGCCAACATTGTGAAAGAGTGGCAGCACACACCACCACAGCAGCAGCGCACAGACACACAGCAGACAAAATGGGTGCCTGGAGATCAGAAACAAACTCACATCAACAGGCCAAGGGCCACTCAAAGATCTGCTAACAGTGTGTGCCCAGGAAGCTGGGCCAAGGTGACAGAGGGTGACACACGGAGGGAGGGAGAGGGGGACACAGAGGGAGGGAGAGGGGGACTGAGAGGGAGGGAGACGGACAGAGGGAGGAGGCTGACACACGGAGGGAGGGAGGAGGCTGACACACAGAGGGAGGGAGAGGGGGACAGAGAGGGAGGGAGAGGGGGACAGAGAGGGAGGGAGACACAGGAAGACGGACAGAGGGAGGAGGCTGACACACAGAGGGAGGGAGAGGGGGACAGAGAGGGAGGGAGAGGGGGACAGAGAGGGAGGGAGACACAGGAAGACGGACAGAGGGAGGAGGCTGACACACAGAGGGAGGGAGAGGGGGACAGAGAGGGAGGGAGAGGGGGACAGAGAGGGAGGGAGAGGGGGACAGAGAGGGAGGGAGAGGGGGACAGAGAGGGAGGAAGAGGGGGACAGAGAGGGAGGGAGAGGGGGACAGAGAAGGAGGGAGACACAGGGAGAGCAAATCAGTCCTTTGGTGTGTGGGAATGTCTGCTCGTCAGCAGGTGGACTGCGTGCATGTAGACAAGGGTGGCCAGTGCCAGAACCCCCCCTCTTCATCATGGCAAAACGCAGGGCCATGTCACAACCTGTACACGAGCACAAGGACAGCTACCTGCATCATATAAGTGTGTGGATCCACTCCATGTGCACATGTACAGTGCTACAAGGAAGGCGCAAATGCATGGCTCGCCACACCTGCACACTCCACTGCTGACTGCAGTCACACTTGACGCAGCAAGTAAGACTGTGCCACACATAGTTAAAGGGGCCAAATTGGTGCCCAAGGGACACACCCATGCACAAGTGCACTGTGAGTGGAATGCAAGACAGATCCTAATTCCAAGAGGAAATGTGCCAACTTTGAAACGGATGAAACATGGATGTTGCAAGGACCAAAATTAACATTTTCTCTCTCACACACAGGTCAACGTCGTGCTGCACCCCCCAACACTGGGGGGGAACACTCACAGGACCCGGATCTGCAGGAGACCGATCCCACCGGCAGCGACCACTCTCACCACTCTGCGGACGACCCCGACCGACCTGGCCCCTCTGGTGTCCAACCACCTGCAGCACCTGCGTCAGGTACAACCGTGCCAACCACCACCCCCACTCCTGCCACATCCCAGGAGACACCCAGGATCCCTGCCCCAACACCACAATGCAGCCAGGCTCGCCAGGAGGGACACGGTGTCCCGGGCACCCAGGAGGAGGCAGGCGACAACGCCAATGCCACCCCTCAGGGGTCCCGGAGACCCGATGTGCCCACAAGTGCAGGCCAGACGCAAGTGGGCAGGGGTGGTGGGAGTGGAGGACGGCGGAGGCGCGAGCCTGACCAGTTGGCTGGGGATCCGGTATTTTCCCATGTCCGTAACATCCTGGACTCATACCGGCAGGACACCACGGGCATGGCCCAGGTTGTGTCCGTCCTCGAGGGGATCAAGGTCCAGCAGGCCCAGCAACATGCGGAGCTAATAGCCTGTCTACTGGTACACCAACGGAGGATGGAGGACAGACAGGCTGAGCAAGTGACGGCGTTCCAGGGGATTCACGCTACACTCCGTCGGATGGCCGACACCATGGCCGACCCTCCCTGTGCCAGAAGGCGGAGAACATCACCACCCACAGGGAGGGATCAGGAGGAGGAGGAGGAAACATCCGACGGAGCATCCCAGACGTCGTCACGGCCTGCTGCTGAGGTTCCCCGCAGGAAGCCGGGTCGTCCACGGAAAGGACCGTGAGGGTGGCTGCTACATCACCATCTCCCAGGACACCTGGCCTGGCACCTGGCCCACTGGAGCAACAGCATCACAGCATCAAGAGACATTCTCTGCCACATGGCCCTGCTGGTCACTGGCTGACCAATGTTGACAAAGACTGTGGCATGGACTCTGAGGATTTCCAATGGCAAGGACACAAACTCCCCTACTGAACTTTGGATTCCCTAATCCCGGAAAGCCCCTCACTTTGTCCCCCCCCCCCCAATAATAAATCACACTATTAAGAGTAGATGCCTGCTGGTAGCATTATTACCTAACATGTGTCTTGTACAGTCTAAACATGCCTGAGTCATCTGTTCACTTCAACCATCCACACCCTGGGGCCTGAGTCTGGCACAGGACACATGGGTCACAGTTTATTAGGCAAGACAGACATGGAGCACCATACACACCCGTGATGGGCAGAACCAGCTGAGGGGGTGGCCGAACAACCGTGCTGACAGACACATTGAGTACAGAAACAGTCATGCGCAGAGGTCAGGGATCCTGGCCAGTGTCCTGGGGGGCACCCAGGTATGTGTAGACAGGTGGCAGAACCATGTCCTGCAAGCTTGAGTCCGGTGGATGCAGAGAATGGGGTCATGGACAACGTTGGATGCATGGGGATGGCACATGTCACAATACCCACACAGTCATGGACATCATGCCCAATACACAGTCTCAGCACACACACACAGCTTGCATCTTGCCACTCGACACATTGACACATAGCCACAATCAGGGAATACCATGCCAGACATGCAGGATGCACCGTG
This sequence comes from Triturus cristatus, assembly GCF_964204655.1. Lineage (NCBI taxonomy): Eukaryota > Metazoa > Chordata > Amphibia > Caudata > Salamandridae > Triturus > Triturus cristatus. The sequence goes on along the minus strand of NC_140589.1, from coordinate 1,175,681,342 downwards.
CCAACACACCAGCATTGACTGAGAAGAGGCACCTTGGAGGCATAGGGACACCTTTATTAGTCATGTTTTTGGGATTGCAGAGGCAACTTGAAGTGCACATGAACACATCATGTGGAGTAACATGTGGGTCCAACACTGGCACCCCCCTTCTGCAGCACAAATGCGTGATAGCCATGGAACTGGCACACAAGTGTCGGCTAACAGCTAAATACCCACAGCTGCACACGGAGATCCTGAGATACACCATAGATCCGCTGATGTGGAAGTCCCACGCCATGTCAAGACAATGTTAACCGTATGTGTCCGAGGGCAGTGTCACACACATTGATGCCATCATCACAATCCACTATCCCATCACTGATGACTGACAACCAGGCAGCCCATCTATTCAGGTGTACCCAGCTGCATGTCGTGTCCCATGGGGATGCCACATGTCTGCAGAGGAACCAAACCCCGACCGGGGCAGTGTGCACACATCGTGAACAACTGCCACACCCAATACACCCCAGATGCATCCCTTACCCCATGGAGACTTCCAAACGTGTCCGTGCCTGTAACGCTGAGTCAGCCCACGATGTCATGTCCATGAGGAATAGCAGTGCCACAACAATGCAACCAGCAAACGGCATGCGCAGGTACCTGGGGAAGAGAGACACACGAGAAGTCAGCCACAAAAAGCACAGCCACTTGCATGTGCATTTACTCGACACATGTATGGATGACAACATGCTAGGTCACAATTATGACTGGGGAAATACTACCATCACTGCCACCATCACTCCAGTGACACACCCACACACACCTCTGACCCACGTGCCATACATGCAGGTGGAGACACACATCACAACGCATGCCACACGGGGACCAATGCGTGCACACTCAGACACTGGTACTCACCACTAAGCAAAGAAGTCGCGTATGAGCCGAGTCCGGATGTCCTCTTGCGGCTCCACATCCTCCACATCACTAGCCCCATTGCCAAGCCCTTCGTCCTCCACGGGTGGATGGTCCTCGTCATGTTGATTCAGGATGAGTGGCACAGCTCTTTCAACTGCCATGTTGTGCAGCATGCAGCAGACCATGAAGATCTTGCAGACCTTCGCCGGGGCATAAGGGAGTGCACCGCCGGTCTTGTGGAGGCACCGGAATCGGCTCTTCAGCATGCCAAACGTCCTCTCTATCACTCGCCTTGTCCGGCCATGGGCGGTGTTATAGCGGAGCTGGGCCGGCGTGATGGGTTTGCGGAGAGGTGTCAGCAGCCAAGGCATGTTGGGATAGCCAGCGTCCCCTACATGGGAAGCACATGGACATCGTTAGAACTGGTGAAGCGGTCGTGCTGGTCGGCTATACAGAATACAGGACAGACAGACTGTACCCACCAACAACACATGCCCGTTCGTTGCGCAGCTGCATCATCATATCAGGCATCCCGCTACGCCTCATGATGTAGGCATCGTGTGCTGATCCTGGGAAACGAGCACAGACATGTGAAATCACCATATTGGACAGACACACCACAAGGGCATTGATGGAGTGGTAGTGCTTCCGATTGCGGTACGCCACCTCCCGTGCGTGTGGTGGTACCAAACCTACATGTGTCCCATCTATGGACCCAATGACATGGGGCATCCCTCCCAGGGCATAGAATCCACGCTTGACCTCAGTCATCTGTTCAGGGGTTGGGAACTTGATGAAGTCATCCAGGTGAATCAACATGGCCTCCAAGAAATCATGCAGCACACCGCTGAACATGCTCTGGGACATGCCACCAACATGAGCTATGGTATTTTGGAAGGTACCCGTGGCAAGAAAATGTAGGGCAGCCATTACCTTCAGCTGGGGTGTCAGTGCCGTAGGATACCTGTGCTGCGGTTGCAGGTGTGGTGCCAGTCTCGCCGTCAGCTCCAGAATCAACGGTTGGGTGAAGCGGTAGAGCCGGATCCTGTCATTCTCCTGCATGGTAGCCAAGTCTGGAATTCTTCGGGCAAGAGGCGGCGCTCTGCAGTAATTTGGAAGTGACAAGGAAGAGTGAGTGCACTACGAGAACAACTCATGTCTACTGAGCACATGTAAATCTGGCAATACACACATGCTACATAGGGAGTCAGGTATGTGCTACATGCCCAGGACACGTATGGATGCAAGGTGACACTCCTTCCAAGACCCAGCTACACACGGTGATTGAGAACCTCCCCATGCCACGCCATGGAAATAGCTGTGTCCCAGTGCAAGTGCACAGCCCGACGCAAGACAGGAGTGACATACACCCACACATCAGCAGAAGTGGGATGCCGATTGCAGAGACTGGTAGCGGAACACTGGAGCCACAGGTCACATGACATTACACTAGTCCAGCCCACACACCTTGCCATGAAGGTGCACATGTCATGACTCACCACACATTCCTTGTGAGGATGCTGACATGGCCTTGTCACGCTACTCCGTGTCCCATGCATACATGTGCACCTCACATCCGATAACACATGTGGCATGGTGTGCGGAACAGTGTGCAATGACAATCTACACACAGCCACATGTTGGTTGCTGCAACGGCTGCAGCTTTTGAGGGTGCTACAACATCAACCTGATGTAAATCCCGGACACATATATGACATAGTCACATTGTGCACTGTGGGTAGTGACAAGTCATGTGTCATGACCCCTGTACCGGGCATCATGGGACACTTCCGTGTGTTGGTGTCCGTGCCATGCCAGTGACGCTCACCCCAAGTGCGCAGTCCCACATGCACACATGTCAAAGGAGTCAAGGGCATGCCTGGCACACATTGCACCCTCACACAGTACACCTGTACACATCTCATCATACATCTGGTGCCTTCTCCACTCAGGAGGCATGTTCCACATCACAGCCTGTGACACCTGTGCCCCACACATGTAGTAATGCACAGACGATGCCTTGATGTCCATTCCTGGACAAGTATGTCCATCCATGGACAAGTATGTCCGCCCTATTCCTACCTGTGTGTCGCCTATCACCACAGTGATGTGTAAAAACCGCCGTACTGCTGCTGAGAGGGCCTGTGTATGTTCCCAAATCACTGTGGGAGTGCTGCCGTATGTGTACCCATCGTGATGGCGAGCGTACAGGCATTTGTACGGTCCGTAGCACTACGAGTACGCATACGCGTGCAGACCCATAGTGATAGGGCCGTACACACGCATGTACGCTCACCATCACTATGGGTCTGCACGCGTATGCGTACCCGTAGTGGTACGGACCGTACACTCGCATGTACGCTCACTATCACTACGAGTACGCATACGCGTGCAGACCCATAGTGATAGTGAGCGTAGATGCGTGTGTACGGTCCGTACCACTACGGGTACGCATACGCGTGCAGACCCATAGTGATGGTGAGCGTACATGCGTGTGTACGGCCCTATCACTATGGGTCTGCACGCGTATGCGTACCCGTAGTGGTACGGACCGTACACTCGCATGTACGCTCACTATCACTATGAGTACGCATACGCGTGCAGACCCATAGTGATAGTGAGCGTAGATGCGTGTGTACGGTCCGTACCACTACGAGTACGCATACGCGTGCAGACCCATAGTGATAGTGAGCGTAGATGCGTGAGTACGGTCCGTACCACTACGGGTACGCATACGCGTGCAGACCCATAGTGATAGTGAGCGTAGATGCGTGTGTACGGTCCGTACCACTACGGGTACGCATACGCGTGCAGACCCATAGTGATAGTGAGCGTAGATGCGTGTGTACGGTCCGTACCACTACGGGTACGCATACGCGTGCAGACCCATAGTGATGGTGAGCGTACATGCGTGTGTACGGCCCTATCACCATGGGTCTGCATGCGTATGCGTACCCGTAGTGGTACGGACCGTACACTCGCATGTACGGTCACTATCACTATGGGTCTGCACGCGTATGCGTACCCGTAGTGGTACGGACCGTACACACGCATCTACGCTCACTATCACTATGGGTCTGCACGCGTATGCGTACTCGTAGTGATAGTGAGCGTACATGCGAGTGTATGGCCCGTACCACTACGAGTACGCATACGCGTGCAGACCCATAGTGATAGTGAACGTAGGCATGCATGTACGGGCCGTTGCCATGCATTTGGGGTGCCCTAGGGCCCCGAAACGCACCGTACCTGTGTGTGATGCTCCAAATTACATAGGGGACAAGTATTAAGGCCTACATGCATGCTGGTTGTCATGGAGACCAAGTTCAAATTTCGAAATTGTTCTGGAAGGTGCACAGCAGAAGTCAGTTGGAATTCTTCTACTTTGTTGCAATGTGTTTGTGGGGCTGACATCATGCAGGAGAATGAAACCGATAGAGAACCCACAGACTGCTAGGTTTGAAGGGATTGGTGGAAACATAGGATGCAAATGTGAGTGACCAATCACTCTGTACTCCTGTGCATTAGACTGGGCAGAAGGGCACATATAAGGCAGCCAGGTCCCGTGAGGGAGCACTTGCCTGCACATCTTTGCATTCGTCGACCCAGCTGCTGCTACTGATTCCCTGGAACCATGTCAAGGGCTGTGGAGAGGACACAGCCATTCACCCTGGAGGAGAACATGGCTCTGCTGGATGTGATCCTCCCACAGTACTCCATGCTGTATGGGCGACCAGGGTATCAGGTGAGTGCATAGGCCACTGCCACAGACTGTCCCTATGTTGTGACTGTGACTTCTGCCATTGTGTCCAGGTGTAACACACAGGCCATGTACTGTCGGGGGGGTCCCAGGGGTGGGGTGCCTGATGTCTCCCAGCAGTGCCCTGAGACAGGAGGGGTGGGGGCCTATCACTCACAGCAGTGCCCTGAGCCAGGAGGGGTGTGTGCAGAGTCCTCCCAGCAGTGCCCTGAGACAGGAGGGGTGGGGGCCTATCACTCACAGCAGTGCCCTGAGACAGGAGGGGTGGGGGCCTATCACTCACAGCAGTGCCCTGAGCCAGGAGGGGTGTGTGCAGAGTCCTCCCAGCAGTGCCCTGAGACAGGAGGGGTGGGGGCCTATCACTCACAGCAGTGCCCTGAGACAGGAGGGGTGGGGGCCTATCACTCACAGCAGTGCCCTGAGACATGAGGGGTGGGGGCCTATCACTCACAGCAGTGCCCTGAGCCAGGAGGGGTGTGTGCAGAGTCCTCCCAGCAGTGCCCTGAGACAGGAGGGGTGGGGGCCTATCACTCACAGCAGTGCCCTGAGACAGGAGGGGTGGGGGCCTATCACTCACAGCAGTGCCCTGAGCCAGGAGGGGTGTGTGCAGAGTCCTCCCAGCAGTGCCCTGAGACAGGAGGGGTGGGGGCCTATCACTCACAGCAGTGCCCTGAGACAGGAGGGGTGGGGGCCTATCACTCACAGCAGTGCCCTGAGCCAGGAGGGGTGTGTGCAGAGTCCTCCCAGCAGTGCCCTGAGACAGGAGGGGTGGGGGCCTATCACTCACAGCAGTGCCCTGAGACAGGAGGGGTGGGGGCCTATCACTCACAGCAGTGCCCTGAGACAGGAGGGGTGGGGGCCTATCACTCACAGCAGTGCCCTGAGCCAGGAGGGGTGTGTGCAGAGTCCTCCCAGCAGTGCCCTGAGACAGGAGGGGTGGGGGCCTATCACTCACAGCAGTGCCCTGAGACAGGAGGGGTGGGGGCCTATCACTCACAGCAGTGCCCTGAGACAGGAGGGGTGTGTGCAGAGTCCTCCCAGCAGTGCCCTGAGACAGGAGAGGTGGGGGCCTATCACTCACAGCAGTGCCCTGAGACAGGAGGGGTGGGGGCCTATCACTCACAGCAGTGCCCTGAGACAGGAGGGGTGGGTGTGATGCACAGTGTGAGCCTTGATCATTGATTGTGACATTGCCATCATTCCACCTGTGTACCCACTGTGGCACGTACTGCTTTTTCCCTCACCAGGGGATGATGTCCCTATGACAAAGGTGCAATGCGTTGGCTGCATGACATGCCTTGTTGTAACCAGCTAATTTGTACCCATATGTCTCTCTGTGACATGTGGCTGGTGTATTGATGTGGTGTCACTTGTTCCTCCTCACAGGTAGGTGCCACTGCCAAGGAGCAGATCTGGCTGACCGCCGTCAGTGCCGTGAGGGGTGTGGATGGTCGGAGGCGGAGCCTGCCCCAGGTGAGGAAACGCTGGCAGGATATCCGGTGCTGGACGCGGAGGATTCCTCCTGCTGGGGGACTCACCTGAGAGCCACAAGAACCGCGGCCGCCGCCGTCTGAGCCACCTCCACAGGCGTGTGCTGCCGGTGGTCTTTCCAGACCTGGAGAGGCGCTTACAGGCGATGCAGCAGCCGGAAGGGGGTAGGTACATGTGTGTTTGTTGTGTGTCACCGGCATTTGTAAGGGCACAGTAGCATGAATTCACTGGCAGGGTTTAAAGGTGTTGTGCAGATCCTGTTTGCCCCAGTATAGCGCTGTGCCCCTGCCACCCTTCCCCTCTTTGCAATGTGTTCCCTGGTCTGTGTGTAGTCACTCCTTCACAAGGTAATGTAGGCTGGCGCTTTGTCCACGAGAACAATGACTGTAGCATCATGTGTGGGGGTGGTGTGTAACAGGTTGTGGGACCTTGCCTGTGCACTGTCAAGTTCACTGCATGTGGGTTCCATGTCAGTTGGCACTGATGCTGACTCCAGACATGGGAGTTGGTCTCTCATGTGTCATGCCTTACAGCGCGCATGTCCTATGTAGTGGCCTGTGACATGATGTGCATGAGTGTGCGATACACATAGTGCAGGGATGGTGACGTGTGTTGCAGTCATTACCATTCAGTAGCATGTAGTTGCGTGCCCACTACTGTCCCCTGGGGCACCTTTTCCTCAGTGGTGTATGTGTCATCATAAACGTGGCCAATCTCAGTGTCTACAGCGTAGGTTGTGCTCTGTGCCATTGTCCCCTGTCACCATGTATATAGACGTGCTATTTTGTACAGGTGTCCACTGTGCAGCCTGACCTGATTGTCCTTCTTCATATTCACAGTTGCCAGTGCCTGTGTGTCTTGTTATACTCATCTGAGGATGGGCACTGGTACCTCATTATTTGTACAGGCGCACCTTGGCTGTTTGGCGTCCAATCTTGCTTTTTGCCTGCCCCTGTGTGTATCACCCAGACTATGAGATGTTGGTGCCACCTGTGTCTCAACAATTTGCCTCGTGTAGGGTCTTGTTGGGGCGGGCAATGCCTATGTGTCAAATCCTGATTTCCACTTGCTGGGTCTGGGCAGTGTGTGATGTGTCTGGACACACACGCAATGTGCAGTGACCGAGTCATGTTGGGCATGTTTTCAGCATTACCTATGCAGCATGTGTCTCAAGTTCATGGATATGGTCCCTGGTCATCGGTATTTTCGCTAACGCTGTGTGGTGCAGATGCAGTGCTGGATTGTCCCCAGGGCCTGGGTGCTATGTCAGACTCCGTTTCCTGTGTTTAGCTATTGTCTCATGCTCTCCATGGTATTTCAGTGGCATGGTGGCTCAACCAACTGTGTGTTTCATGCCCTACATCGGTACCCTGTTCAGTAGATGTTAGGGATCTTCCTTTTCAGGCTATGCAATGTTACCTATGTAGATTGGACTCATGTGACAGATGTGTACAGGTGTCTGATTAATTTCTGTCTCTCCACCCTGCCCACAGCATCGTCGGGGGACACAGAGGGAGACATGGACACAGACCAGGCGGAGGGACCGAGCACCAGTGCCAGCCGTGACATCGGGTCTGGCACATCGAGTGGGACAGAGGCGGAGGAGAGTGTGGCCGAGGACCTGTCGACTGGCACATCAGACTACGAAGGTGACAGGTCCGAGGAGGATGTCTCCGAGTGGGCGGAGGCTGCACCAGCAGCTGACAGCGGAACAACACCTCGCACCGCCCCCTCAGTTTCCATCAGCCGCCTCCCACTTGCTCGTGTCCCTTCCCAGCGTGCCCGGTCACAGCATGTCTCCTTCCTGCCAGGCACCGCACCCCCTGCCCCTGTCTCCACTGCTGCCGCCAATGCAGAGTCTGTGGACATCCAGCGGCAACTGCAGGTTGGTCAGGCTGCGATCCTTAATGTCCTCCATGCCCACGGCAAAACCCTCACCAACATCGAGGCTTTCTTGGAGGGCATTCATTCATCGCAGGCTGACCAACGCAACTTGCTGAGGTCCATAGACTCCACACTGACTGCAGCAGTGGGTCTCCTGCAGCGCGACCTCCCCCCACCTACCCCTGCCCCATCCACACTTCCCACTCCCATGCCTGTCCCACGTACACCCAGACGTCGGCATGCACCCACATCAACGGACACGGGCACCACACCAGCAGGGAAGGTCCACCGCACTCCTCCTGACACGCACACACAGGGTGAGGTAGGCACACCCACTGGGTCGGGGGGCAAACGTGTGACACGCAGCCATAGTGGGAGTCCGCATTCCACCCAGTCCACTCCCTCCAAATCCCCTCCCCTCAGCTCTCCTGGCCACATCTCCCCCAAGGACTCCTTCATGGCCGCTCTGTCCCTGAGCCCCACAGTTACACCACCACGCAAGTGGTCAAGGAGGTCCCCGGTCAGGGTGGTTGAGTCTCCCCCCCTGTCTCCACCCTCCCCCGGTGGCGCTGCGACCCATCCCTCTGACCCCCCCCCTCCTTGGGGCCTGAGGTCCCTTCGGGTGCAGGGGACTCCCTGGAGGACCTTGCAAACGTGTGTAGTGCCATCCTGGCCTCCGCCTTTGGCACTGACCCACCCCCTGTGGTGGAGTCCTCCATCCCTGCACCCACAACGCCGCCCCTTTGCCCTGATGTCCCTGCGGTGCCTGTTGCTTCCCCCCCCCCGATGCCCTCACCAGTGTGGAAGACGATGCCATTTGACTGTGCAGGCAAGGTAGGGGACACGCATCCCACTGTGTCCCCCATCCAGCTGAGAATCATTGACTGCCCTATGGGCTTTGTGAAGATTGAACTGCCTGCGATCCACGGACATTGTGCTCATGCTGAATAAAGCTTAATTTTGTTTTCATTATCACACTACTGCTATGCTGGTATTGGTATTGGTGGGGCTGCTACATGGTTTTGGGTGGTGTGTAAGGGTTTGGGTGTGTGGGATATGTAGTAGTGTACTGCTCATTGGTGGGACCCTGGGATCTGTGTGCCATCACAAGGTGTTGGCTAACTTTCTTTGTTAATGTAAGCAGTTACTGCATGGTGCACTTGTCCCAGGGTGTATTCCTTCCTCTGTGTACCCAGCTTTCTTCCCTGCAGGGTGTTCCCAATGTTTAGCGCAGAGCTGTGTCTACAAGAGCTGTGTGTGTGACGGAGCCCTTCTACTTTGGCCATGCATGCAGGGCCATGTCTCCACCTGCAACAATCGTGGCATCCTTGGTGATCACTGTACTTGTGTGTGGAGTCTGTTGACATGAGTTCATGGGGACATGTTCCCTTGTAGCCAGTATGCATGTGGATAATTCTGGCCTCACACACATGTGTTACACCCCTCCTGTCTCAGGGCACTGCTGTTAGTGATAGGCACCCACCCCTCCTGTCTCTGGGCACTGCTGGGAGGACTCTGCACCCACCCCTCCTGTCTCAGGGCACTGCTGGGAGGACTCTGCACCCACCCCTCCTGTCTCAGGGCACTGCTGGGAGGACTCCACACCCACCCCTCCTGTCTCAGGGCACTGCTGGGAGGACTCTGCATACACCCCTCCTGTCTCAGGGCACTGCTGGGAGGACTCCACACCCACCCCTCCTGTCTCAGGGCACTGCTGGAGGACTCTGCACACACCCCTCCTGTCTCAGGGCACTGCTGGGAGTGATAGGCACCCACCCCTCCTGTCTCAGGGCACTGCTGGGAGGACTCCACACCCACCCCTCCTGTCTCAGGGCACTGCTGGGAGGACTCCACACCCACCCCTCCTGTCTCAGGGCACTGCTGGGAGGACTCCACACCCACCCCTCCTGTCTCAGGGCACTGCTGGGAGGACTCTGCACACACCCCTCCTGTCTCAGGGCACTGCTGGGAGTGATAGGCACCCACCCCTCCTGTCTCAGGGCACTGCTGGGAGGACTTTGCACACACCCCTCCTGTCTCAGGGCACTGCTGGGAGGACTCCACACCCACCCCTCCTGTCTCAGGGCACTGCTGGGAGGACTCCACACCCACCCCTCCTGTCTCAGGGCACTGCTGGGAGGACTCCACACCCACCCCTCCTGTCTCAGGGCACTGCTGGGAGGACTCTGCACACACCCCTCCTGTCTCAGGGCACTGCTGGGAGTGATAGGCACCCACCCCTCCTGTCTCAGGGCACTGCTGGGAGGACTCTGCACACACCCCTCCTGTCTCAGGGCACTGCTGGGAGTGATAGGCACCCACCCCTCCTGTCTCAGGGCACTGCTGGGTGGACTCTGCACACACACCTCCGATTTCAGGATATGTACGCTTGGAACATACACGGTGGGGGTACGCTCAATGCATTCGAGGTGAGGGTACGAGTCTACTTACACTGGTGTGGTGGGGGTACGCTCCATGCATACGCGGGTGAGGGTACGGGTCGAACTTACACTGTTGGGCCGGGGGGTACGCTCCTTGCATACGCGGGTGGGGGTACGGGTCGTACTTACACTGTTGGGGTGGGGGTACGCTCCGTACGTCCGCGGGTGGGGGTACGGGTCGTACTTACACTGTTGGGCTGGGGGGTACGCTCCTTGCATACGCGGGTGGGGGTACGGGTCGTACTTACACTGTTGGGGTGGGGGTACGGTCCGTGAGTCCGCGGGTGGGGGTAGGAGTCGTACTTACACTGGTGGGGGTACGCTCCGTACGTCCGCGGGTGGGGGTACGGGTCGTACTTACACTGTTGGGCTGGGGGGTACGCTCCATGCATACGCGGGTGGGGGTACGGGTCGTACTTACACTGTTGGCATGGGGGGTACGCTCCATGCATACGCGGGTGGGGGTACGGGTCGTACTTACACTGTTGGGCTGGGGGGTACGCTCCATGCATACGCGGGTGGGGGTACGGGTCGTACTTACACTGTTGGGCTGGGGGGTACGCTCCATGCATACGCGGGTGGGGGTACGGGTCGTACTTACACTGTTGGGCTGGGGGGTACGCTCCATGCATACGCGGGTGGGGGTACGGGTCGTACTTACACTGTTGGGCTGGGGGGTACGCTCCTTGCCTACGCGGGTGAGGGTTCGAGTCGTACTTACACTGTTGGCATGGGGGGTACGCTCCATGCATACGCGGGTGGGGGTGCGGGTCGTACTTACACTGTTGGGGTGGGGGGTACGCTCCATGCATACGCGGGTGGGGGTACGGGTCGTACTTACACTGTTGGGCTGGGGGGTACGCTCCATGCATACGCGGGTGGGGGTACGGGTCGTACTTTCACTGTTGGGGTGGGGGGTACGCTCCTTGCATACGGGGTGGGGGTAGGGTCCGTACATATCCGTCCCCACGCTATGTGATGTTTGTGCGGCCCGTACCCAGGCCTTTGCCACGTGGGTGCGATCCGTCCCGCCATTGTTGGGGTGACGTGTGTGGGCGTGGTCCGACTCGTACCCACGCTCTTCAGGCGTGGGTACGGGACGTACCTGTCTGGTTGTGTTGCCGGTTCGCGTGGTGACGGACTTCCGTTGTGGCGGTCGCTGGCTTATCAGGACACGCCCCCACCCCCTCGTGGTGACCAGGGCATGGGAGTCAGGTATGTCCAGGCCATGTGTGGTGTGTGACTTATGTGGTTGTTTTGTGGCCTGCCCTGGTCCTGCCACCCCCACCCCACCCCACTTTCCCCCCTCCCTTAGTTATTCTGACCTTCTGCGGCATCTGCGTCGTAACCTGTAGAGGAGGTGGACTGCTATGAGGGCAGGGATGACTCGTAGGTTCGGGTCCATGTCTGTCCGTCGCGTACTGGTACTCCTTGCTCGCGTCGTCCTGTCGCGTACGGGTCCTCCTTGATCGCGTCGTCCTGTCGCGTACGGATCCTCCTTGGTGGCGTCGTCCTGTGTGTCCGTCACGTACTGGTCCTCCTTGTTCGCGTCGTCGTCTGTCCGTCGCGTACTGGTGGTCCTTGTTCGCGTCGTCCTGATTTCCCGGCAGTTTTTGGCTGCCGCAAAATATTCACCGTGCGGGGTGACGTCGGTGCGAATCGTGATTCCTGGGTCGTGAATGGCTGGCTGCGAGCGTCCCGACGTCAGGTCGGCGCTTTCCCGGATCGCATTGGTAGGTGTTTTTTTGTTCGGTCGGGCTTTTTTACGATTCGTACGGTAATGGTGTACCCGTGCGAATCGTAATTCCTTGTTTGTAAAAATTGACGACCGGGTACGCGTCGGGCGGAGATTGTGCTCCGTCCGACGGTTCGTACCCGGTTTTTGCCGGATCGTGATCGGCACCAGAGTGTGGTTCCTCCGCAGAGATGAGCACGTTGAGAGGGAACTGAAAGATTGCCATCATTGCAACTGCCTTTCCCCTAAAGTAACGCAGCATCCATTAACCAGGTCTGACCTTCCTGTATGTGCATGGAGAGAATTGCAGCTGATTTCTTTGGGCCCTTATCAAACAGAAATCATCTCATGGTAGTCATTGATGAGTTTTCATGCTTTTCTTTAGTAGAGGAGTTGCCATCAACAAACCATGACAAGGTCATAGAGTAGTTAGATGGCATCTTTGTAGTGTGGGGTATCCCTGCTATTCTCAAATCTGACAATGGTCTGCCATTTAATAAAAAGTATTTAAAGAGTTTCTAATCTGACTCAATGTTAAGCATTAGAAAAGTACACCCCAGTGGCCTCAAGCCAATGGCATTGTGGAACAATTACTTGAAACCTTCAAAAGGGTGATTCAGCAAGCAACGATGGATGGGATTTAGTTAGACCAGGCCTTATCTCAAGCTCTTCATGCTTATTGTTCAACTCCTCACTCCAAAACTGGCAAGAGTACTGCCACTTTGCTATTTAGGAGAGCCATAAGAACCAAACTACCGCAGTGGGCAGCAGACCTACCTCGGAATAATGATGATGTTCGTGTCACGAAGGCTTGAAAGGACAAAATGAAGACTTATGCCGATAGGCGTTGACAAGCTCAGAAAACAATCTTCAATAAACGTGACAGACACAAAAGTGGAAAACATTCTCCATTTGCTGTAGATCCTCTGAGGGCTGAGAAGCACAAGGTGGCATAATACCAGCGCATCATACTGGAAAACCCATCACATGGGACTCGTCACACTTTAAACACCTACCTCGACGTGTGCCAGCTACTACAATCATAAATGTGATTACCCCGCCTGATAATCAAGATCCAGCATCAGAACCCATGTCATCGGTGCACAATCAGAGTGCATCTCAGCTGTCTCTTACCACTTGATCTGGTCAACTAGTGCGACCACCTCAATGACTGTTTGAAGAAATCTAATGCTACTGTTGTTTACACCTTATTATTCAACGAAGGGGGAGATGTAGTGCCTTGAGAGTATGTGCACTAGGACCTTCACAGTTCTAGGCAGACTCAACAGAGGAATGACGTAAGTGGCTGGGAGGTGATAAGATGTGGTTATTAACAATTATGAAATAATGAGAAGGCAGTGTGTGCACTGTACAGTGGAGAATAAAAACGTCTGTTACTGAGCTTCATGTGTGGCATGTTCATTTGCCTGCTCCCAGACTGCAGAGGTCTCAACAGGGGCCTGCAGATGCTTTTGTGACACTCATTTAGGTAGCACTATAAAACATGTCCCAGTCCTGCCCATAACTTTACTTTATTTGATCTAATTTAAAACATATATCATCAAAGTATACATTTTTTTAAAGTATTAGAACATTGGAATGTTGGGAGCTTCATTGAAAACAATGGAGTAGCTCCAGGCTTATAATGGCTGGCATAAGCCCGGAGCACCAACATTCCAATGTTTCTTTGTTCACAGCTGTGGCTGTGAACAATGGCTTTAGCGAGCCTGAGGATATTGCAATCTCCTTGCGCTTCCTGAAGCCTTTGTTTTATTTGAGAGAACATTCTGCCCCCTAGTGGCAGAATTTTCTAATAGCCTTACAGCCCTTCGTAGCTGGGCTATACCGGCTATTAGAACATTGGAATGTTGGGAGTTCCTTTGAAAACAATGGAGTAGCTCCTGGCTTATAATGGCTGGTATAAGCATGGAGCTCCAACATTCCAATGTTTCTTTGTTCACAGTTGTGGCTGTGAACAAAGGCTTCAGGGAGCCTGTGGGGAATTCAATCCCCTCGTGCTCCCTGAAGCCTTTCTTTTATTTGTTAGAACATTCTTCCCTCTATTGGCAGAATTTTCTAATAGCCTTACAGCCCTTCGTAGCTGGGCTATATCGGCTATTAAAGTCCTGCTCCCTTGTTAAAGGTTGGAACATGCCTTTAATAGCCGGTATAGCCCGCTACGGCGGGCTATAAGGCTATAATAAAAAAACAGTGACATTCTTTTCAGTGCAATACAAATTCAACCCCCAAAGCAGAAGAATATAAAAATGATCTGTGCAAGTTTTGCAATTCAATGACTGTTATTCATACAATAAATATAATAAAAAGACTATATGCTACACTGTACATTCCCAGTTACCCCTTGAGTAAATAATTAATATGACAGAGCCCATCATCCTATGTTCAAGGAAACAGATAAATTTAAGGCTAAGCATTAGGAAATGTCTTCAGTTCTAATAAATATCTCCTGCGCTTACAAGCCCATAGAAATGAACCAACACGGAAACATACGAAGGGGTCATGGAGCTTGAATGCAGTTTTTAACTGCCATGTCGACTTGGCATTTAAACCCCCTACTAAATCTTAAACTCCCCTTTTATTGCATATAAGTCACCCCTAAGGTAGGCTTTAGGTAGCCCACAAGGTAGGATGCTGTGTAATAAAAATGTTGGCCATGTAGTCCTAATTTGAACATGTTGTGGTAGTGAAGAATCCTAAATTTGATTTTCACTACTGTGAGGCCTACCCAGTCCATAGGATCACATTGGGGATTCCTTATTACATTTAATAAGCTGTAATTCCCAATTGGGAACTGGTGATTATGTCATGTTTAGGGTCTATGAAATTCTAATAATAAACACTCTTTAATGGTAAGGTTGGATTTTTTTTACAATTTGAAAATGCCACTTTTAGAAAGTTATAAAGGAACAGTGTTCTCTTTCAACACAGGTAAGTAGAACAAATCAACCACTGTTCCTTTATAAATACTCGTACCCTAGGTCCCCCCCAGATCCATTGGGTTCCCTTGTCTCTTGAAAATATACGTTTAGAAAGTTTCCCTTTTTCTGTCCTTAGTCCCTTTGTGACTGTAGCCTGTCAATTAATCTTTATTCGGGTATAAAAATATCCACAAAAGAACATGACATTTAACAAATTTCAACATTACATTAGCATCACATAGATAAAATGTTTAAAATATTTTATATCTTCAGGGTGTGACCAGAACAACAGCATTAGGACATGGAAATCAAAAGATGCCTTAATAGCAGAATACCTCTAAAATAGCAGCGAAGATAAGGTATTATAAAGTGCAGGGATTTAACCAATTTGGTACAGGGAGCACCAACGATATAAAGTTAAAAATGCGGGATTATAGCCGATTTAAGACAGGGGGTTAAAATGTGAACTATGTCTTTTAAAAACATCATAACACTTCCCAAATACAATATACCAGTCCTTTCATAATTTGGTAAATCCTTGGCTAAATCTACAGTAGGGCAAAAATAGGCATAAAAACTTCAAGAAAACAACTTTATTTATGATACCCGACCTTCCCTACCCTCTAAGACAAAGTTGTCTACACCTCGTATCTAGTCTTCCTTAGTTTTGCGGCTAATCTTAGAAATTTCACGGTACAGAACAACATAAAAGGATCGGAAGAAAGTTTCAGGTACAGGAGTGCCACCCTTACTTGGGTAAATTTATTCTTTCTTAAAATAGTTTTTAAAAATAGTACCCGTGGGTACTCGTAAAAGGGACATAGAAAAATACAAAATGTAGGGTATCCTGTGGAGATCCCAGATCGCAGCCGCAAGAACCCTTTGATGCAACATCTCTTGTGTACCCTGCGGGGACAGATAAAATATGATGTAAAAGATCCAATCTGAATCTAGTCATTAAAAATCTATCATTTTTGTTATAGATGTACGCCAGGTAAGGTTCTAAGCCTGATAAAGACTTCGTTAATATGTGGGCTCTCACTGAGACTTTCGATATTTCACTGTCTTCCCTTGCACAAACTAGGCGCCGGAGGTGTTCAGACTTTATGACAACTTTTACTTGAGGCGTCAGGGTCATAGGCTCATCAAAATATTTTGCAAATCCCAGCCACTTCAGGGTGTCCTTTACGTATTTAATCCAGGGTATCCGATAGCCTTTATCTCTGTTAATGCAGTCCTTAATTATTTGTCTACCTAGGCTAGCCTCAGGGTTGGTCCAAATTTTGATCCAACACATTATTGGTTTGATACTTAGCCTGTCACTAATATAAGGAAGCCCTAGCTCCTCATGGACAATGTGGGCAGCCGTACTTTGAGGTACTTGCAGAATCCTTCTGAGGAACCTATTTTCCTCCAACTGTATCATAGAGGTATTTCTGAAACCCCATACCTCACTCCCATACAGGGTTTTGGAACAACATATCGCATTATACAAATGCAGTATTTCGTTCGGTGACCAACGACCTAATCTCGTGGCTCGATTCATTATTGAACCCATCGTGCTCGTTTGTTGATTACATTTATCTGAGATAAGTGTTTTTAAATTGAGGTTTTAACCCCCTGTCTTAAATCGGCTATAATCCCGCATTTTTAACTTTATATCATTGGTGCTCCCTGTACCAAATTGGTTAAATCCCTGCACTTTATAATACCTTATCTTCGCTGCTATTTTAGAGGTATTCTGCTATTAAGGCATCTTTTGATTTCCATGTCCTAATGCTGTTGTTTTGGTCACACCCTGAAGATATAAAATATTTTAAACATTTTATCTATGTTATGCTAATGTAATGTTGAAATTTGTTAAATGTCATGTTCTTTTGTGGATATTTTTATACCCGAATAAAGATTAATTGACTTGACTTGACTGTAGCCTGTCTTGGTTCACATGACTGGGTTTAGTTGTGAATTCCTCCTAGACATTCACAGAATTGAGTGATTAGGTGTGCCTGAGTGGGCCATCTGCTGGCAGGATGGGGGCAGAGCTGAATATATTCCCACTTTTACCTGAATACCCTGAGCTCAACCTTCATTCAAAGAGCCGAACAACCCTGCATTGTCACTTCAGTCAGCTTAGAGCCAGGGCAAGGAATGCAGGAAATTCCATGCAGTTCAAAGTCGCTGTCTAGAAGCTTCTCCCACCTTCCAGAACCAGAGCACCAGGGTATAAAAGATGAACCTCCGCCACTAACTCTTCAGTACACTTTTGGACCTGTGGATATTCTGGCAGGAAGAAGAACTGCTGTACTGCTACATTGACTGCCACTCTGCTGGAATGCTTCTCTAAAGGAACTGCTGCCCTGCTGTGCTGAGCTATTGCTGGTCTCCCGCTTGTCTAGGGAAGAAGAACTGGACCTGCAACTTCATCTTGAACCCAGGATCCCAGAGTGACTCAAAAGCCTAGTCTGATGGCCTCCTGAACTGAGGCTCAGGGACAGAAAGGGATCCCCAACCAGCTCCTGGACCCAGTTTCAGTGAGTTCCTGACCCTCAAATGGTGCCTCTCTGGTCTAAGGCCCTTTGTGTGGCTCATGGGCTCTTTGAATCAGGCTTTTGGGCTTTTCGCAAACGTGAATGGTCCTTTTTGCACCGGAACCGCATTGCTTGCACAAAAATTAAGTGTGAGTGGCTGGCAGCCCGTCTCTTCATACAGCAAACATTGATCACCTAAGGACCAACAATGTGAAGTGCTAGCCCACATATCTGAGACTCCTCGTCTGGTGCTCATGTCATGCGAACAACTGTCCTCGACATTCCCCTTTCTCCCTACAACTAAGCCTGGGCGAAGCACTACGCTACGCTCGCGTAGTTTGCGAAGTTCACGCTACTTCGCACTACGCGAACTGCACGTAGCACAGTGCGAACACGCGTAGCGTAGTGTTGCGTAGTGCTGCGGTCATTTTTTGCTTGCTCGCGGTCCTCAACGTCAAGTTGGCGACCGCGAGCAAGCAAAATGACATCCCGGCGAGACTTTTTCCTTGTTCGCGATCAGCAACATCAAGTTGGCGATCGCGAGCATGGAAAATAAACCTCCCGGCGAGATTCCCAACGCGAGGAGGTCAGGTTTCTCATTGCGAGGGGTCGCGTATGCTCGCGACCGCTCGCGATGAGAAACTACCAGTTCGCGTTGAGAAAGCTGCCGCTCGAGTAAAAATCTACTCGAGCAGCAGAAAACTACAGCTCGCACTGTGCAAGATGCCATTTTCAATGATTGCACAGTGCCGGTTGCTTGTCCGCACTGTGCAATCATTGAAAACAACATCTTGCACAGTGCAAACATGTTACTACGCAGTTCGCGAAGTGCTACGCGTAGCTCGCGTAGTGGGAACTTCACTTTGCGTAGCTTCGCGAAGTGCTACTTCGCGAACTACGCCCACCCTTACCTACAACCCTTTCCAATGTGAATGGGACTCTAGGCACAAAACTTGAGAAGGTTAACCTTCAACTGGACTAATTTGGAACTGTATCCAACCCGTGATACATCATGGTTGGCTTGAACTTTTGACATTGCCCCAGTCCAGCATGACCAGATAGCTGCTCTTGGCACTCTATACTTTTAGGTGCTATTTTTCAGTTTATTCTTCAAAAATTCATAACTCTGGTTCTACTGAATGAATGTTTATCGTTTTGGTCTTGTTTTATTTCTTAAATAAAGCTCTGTTTTTCAAACCTGGTGTGGGGTCCTTTTTGTGTAGTGTTAGCACTGTTTTATTGTTTGAAGTGTTTCACACATATTTTACACATTTCCTCTTTGTTAAGCCTGACTGCTCTGTGCCAAGCTACCAGGGAGTTGAGCTCAGGTTAATTTGTTTGTGCCTTACCCTAAACTAGGATTGTGGTTGCTGCTTGACTAGAACTGAGAATTTCATCAGTGTAATAATTTTTTACAATTATATGACAGTACAATTCTCATTTGTTTGGATGCAGTTATTACAAAGCAATTCTGTTTAGAATATTGTTCTGCACATCCAAAAATTACCAGAGAACTTTTTGTAGTCCGATGCAGTAAACAGGAGCCATTTTCATACATTGATGGAAATAACCATGGGGTGGACAATGTCTTCAAAAGATTTGTGAAATTGATTGGTAATAAAAGAGGAACTGTTATGCACACTTCATTAAGCCTTTTCCAGTGGCTGTTTTTCTTAAGGGACCCCACAGAATTGTGTCTACATTTTTAGCCACACTCCTGAATACATTTCAATAATTTGATAAAGCAAACCTGCTGTGACCCCCAAACCTGAGTTTTTTGTTGGTTGCAAAATTTAAACCCAGTCAATAGAGATGGGGATTGCAGTAGCAGCAAACTATATTCAATTCAATGTGATTTAAATCATCTACAAAGTAAATCAAAAGAATTACCAAAGGAAAAAAACTTTATTACTAGGAACTATTTAAGATCAATAAAAAAATAAACTACAGCAACCAGCTTAACATAGGTCTCACAGTTTAATCGGAGTTGATGCTCAAATTGCAAAGAGAGCTATTTTGTACTTACTGTCAGGCCTCTAGTGCTATAGTAATTTATAGTTGCAAAAAGAACAATTGATGTACAGAGTGCTAAACAATGTCATACATTCACCCCAATACAGAGATCTGGGCCTAAATCCATCGTTTTTTTGCTCCCATACCAGTTTGAACTGAGCCATATACAAATCAGTCTTGACCCTGCTCCCTATGGGAACAGTCAAGCCCGAACTGCCATTCAAGGTCCTCTCTGGATTGGAAACATGTATCCTAGGACAGAATATGGGTTTTCACCCCTCAACAAAAAGGCTAGCTTGACTCCAGTGGCATGAAGTGCCTGTCCATCAACTGTGTTTCTTTTGTTGCATTCCGTCCATCAACTGTGTGTCTTTTTCTTTCTTGCCCTAAGTGCGCCGGGTATGTCCAGACGTGGGTCCTGGGCCCACTGTGACACTGGATTCAAGCTATCCTGGCTGATGAGGGGTGAAACCCCGAAACTGGTCCAAGGATGCTTGTTTCCCATCAAGGAAGGACCTGGATTAGCAGTTCAGGCTGGACTGTTCCCATGAGGCACAGGGTCAAGACTGATTTGCATATGGCAAGGTCTAAACTGGGATGGCATGGTGAGCAGAAGAATTATGGATTTAACCCAGATCTCTTGACTGGGGATGAATGTTTTGATTTGTTATGCATTCCGCATCAACTGTGTGTCTTTTGCTTTCTCCCCCATAGTAATTTATAGAGTATTATGCGGGAAAACGAGGCTCGAATTATGTCATCAGTGATTTCATCAATTGTATCATTAATGATGTAATTTGAAATGTCAGCAGTGATGTAATAAATTATGTCACAGAACATTTCATGAGTGATGTCATTTGTGAGGTCATAAGCAGTGCATGGCTGCTAACTGTAACTGGTGAATTTCTGTGTTTTGTCTAGTTCAAAATGATAATGTTGTCATTGACAAATTCACCTAACTAAACCATTGTTTTTCTGTGAATTTCTAGGTATTTTTTTAAAGTTAAGTAATACTTAATTACCATTCGCAAATGCAACCCCCTGCCATGCATGGGCCTGTACCCCACCCCCCTCCATACAGCTGACTTTAATCTCCATGGCCATATATAAAAATGAAGGGGTGGGGGGCGCCTTGGCTCTTATTGACCTTGGTTTGATCAGTTCCTGGAACCGGCATGAGTGGAACCGGCATTAGTCAAAGTCACACAAGTGGCAGTGTTAGTGTTTTTATCAGCACAAATGTGTTAACGTTGAGAAGTAGGATTTTTGTGAATTCTGAAAGTTACCTCACAGAAATGTAAGGGAAATGTGCTATTTCAGGCATAGTTTGAGATTTGCAGGGCATTGCAGATAAGAAAAACTCATGGGATCAATGCAAAGCACACCACCCTAGAATTTCCTAGTTGTCTAGTTTTCTAAATTGTCTTTAGTGCGTAGGTTTCCATGGGTGGCAGCCAAGCATGGCCACAAATCCCGCAGCTAACCCTATCGTTGATCTCTCCACCTAGCCTTTTTGGGCCTTTTTTGTCAAGTCCTCCCGGTTCACCAGTACAAGCGAGTTACCATTGATATTGGGCGACTTGGGGATATGCGGGTGGTAGGAAATCTGTAGCTACCCACAGATTCCACAAGTTTCCTTATAGACATGGAAGAAAGTGTTTATTTTTTCTCAAAGTTTGCGCTTTGCAAGGCATTGTGAGTAAGAAAATTCTGTTGGGCCCATGCAAAGCACACCACCCTAGATTTTCCCCTATGTGTCATTTTCAGAGGTCTCAAGGTCTGGTAGATTTTCCTAGGTGGTTGTATACCCAATCCCAACAAGTACAGCCATTCACCATGGCAAGTGGGACTGTATTGGGAGCTTGCCAGACACTCCAGGCCCATATGTAAAAACAGCACCCAAAGAAATAAAATGTTTTCTAATTTTCCTTTGAAATGGGATTCCTAAGTGCACAAGGGTTTAGGGCCGAGGGTGGTGCGGATGTTAGAATGAGCCAGAACCACCATAATATTTATGAAAAAATATATATTCTTGCCATACAGTGGTCTTTCTGACCCCCTGGGGCAAATTGTGGCAAACCTTCTGTTTGCCCTGGGGGGGTCAAAAAGACTGGCATGTTCCTTTTGTGGGGGTGTGGCCAATGCAAGAATGCAACACCCCAAAGGCAAACTCCCTCGGAATGGCCCCAATCTGCCTCCAAGGGGGTCAGAAACACAGTCTGTGCCCTTTAGGGTTAGGGGCATGGCCATGGTAGGAAGTCCCCACCCCTATAATTATTTTCCCTGGTGTGTAGAGACCTTCTGCCCCACCGGGAGGGCAGATAGGAGATAATTGGCCCATCTGCCCCTTTTGGGGGCAGAAAGACTGCTTGTTCTATTGTTGGGGTGAGGCCATGGCCATGTCCATAGTCGGCAGCACCACTCCTATTTTTAAAAAAGAAACACATTCCCTGATGTGTACTGGGCTTTATGCCCTCAGGAGGGTAAATATGGGGTAGATTGGGGCTAATTACTCACATCTGCCGTCTGGTTTCTGGTTGGCCTTTTGCCGTCCTGAAGGGCAGATCAGGGTAATTACCCCAGCCTCCCCTAGGGGCAGACTGTCTATCAACTTGTTTGGGGTGAGGACATGGCCATGTCAATGCTGGGCAGACCGTACTCCTATATATTCCCTGGTGTCTAGTGGGGGCAAATGTGGGGGCAATCACCCCATCTGATCTCTGGGGGGCAGAAAGTCTGTGGTCTTTTTTTATTAGGGTTGAGGCATGGCCATGTCCATAGTGGGCAGCCCCCATCCCCCCAAAAATTAATTGACTTGGTGTCTAGTGGGCTTTTTGCTCCCTGTGGGGGGAGATTGAGCGCAATGGCCCCCATCTGCATCCCAGGAAGGCAGAAAGACTGTTTGCTCTTTTGTTAGGAGTGGGGAAATGGCCATGCTAATGGTTGGTAGCCACCACCCCTAAATATGTTTTAAAAACAAATTTGCTGGTGTCTAGTGGGCTTTTTGATCCCCCCCCCCCCCTCCCAAGCAACAGATGGAGGGCAATCATCAATATATGCCCTCCAGGGGGGCAGAAAGACTATTAACCCATGTTTTTAGGGGTGAAGCATCACCATGCCCATAGTGGGAAGTCCCCACCCCTATATATTTCTTATTGACCATAGTGACTAGTGGACTTTCTGCTCCCAGCCACAGAAGGGCAGACCTGGGTAGATCAGGGGTAATTATCCCAACATCCCCCCAGGGAGCAGAAAGACTGTCTGTCATCTTGCCGGGCGTGGGGGCATGGCCATGCCCATGGTAGGCAGCCTCCACCCTTATATTTCTTTTAGAAAAATGACATTCCCTTGTGTCTGGTGGGCTTTCTACCCTGGGGGGAGGGGGCAGATAGGGGTCATCACTCCATCTGCCCTCCAGTGGGGTACAAAGACTGTCACCTTATTTTCTGGGGGGTGAGGGCATGGCCATGCCTATAGTGGGCAGCCCCCACCCCTATATTTATTTTCTTAATTGACTCTGGTGTCTAGTGAACATTGTGCCCTGGGGGGCATATTGGAGGTAACTACCCCCATTCACCACCCAGGGAAGGAAGAAAGACTGAATCTTTCAATGTTGGCTCGCAGTAGCACAAGCCCTTGCCTAAGGGCCACTCCTTCTATCCCTGGTGCCTAGTTGGTGGATCCCTGCTTTGGGATCACTCTCCAGTGGCAATCCCCAAGCAGGGTTTCACTGGGCATAGGTAATGATGCAAAGGGGAGATTGTCCCTAGACCAATAATACCACTGGAAAAGGTACCCTAGCTCCTTCAGAGCCTCTGAGGACTAGCGCGCTTTAACACTGTATTGAAGGTGGCTGCGCTTGTATTTTTTAATCGCCTGCTTTAGTATTTATGTTATTTGTTAGTTTATTATCCCTTGCTTTTAACATTGGGTTCTCTCCCTCTTACCTGCATTGTAAATTGGTGATTCACCGCTGCTTTAGCGGGTCCGGTTCCAGGGCTCCTGATAGGGTGGGAAATCGGCCGCCATCTTGGAGTGGTGGTGGTGGCATTTTCGGGCCGCCATTTTGAGCGGTCTAGTGGTGCTGGAGATGCGCAGTCATTCTATTTAAGGCGGTTCCTCAAGGGGGTCAGCCTGGAAAAGGTACCCTAGCTCCTTCAGAGCCTCTGAGGACTAGCGCGCTTTAACACTGTATTGAAGGTGCGCTGCGCTTGTATTTTTTAATTGCCTGCTTTAGTATTTATTTTATTTGTTAGTTTATTATCCCTTGCTTTTAACATTGGGTTCTCTCCCTCTTACCTGCATTGTAAATTGGGGATTCACCGCTGCTTTAGCGGGTCCGGTTCCGGGGCTCCTGATAGGGTGGGAAATCGGCCGCCATCTTGGAGTGGTGGTGGTGGCGTTTTCGGGCTGCCATTTTGAGCGGTCTAGTGGTGCTGGAGACGCGCGGTCATTCTATTTAAACCAGCCCTCAAGCGCGCAGCGGTAACGTGCTGCGGGCGCGCCGTGATCGCGCCTGAGTCGAGCCAGAGTCCTGCCCGTCTGCGCCTGTCAGCGCTAGGGAGGCGCGAGGTACGGGGTTATATTGCTTGAGGGAGTCATCTCCTTCACTCGTGATGTCTCCGGTACGTGGTTATTCCAGGGACGACCTGTTTGACATTGGACAGTTGATCCCATTTTGTGCATGTGAGCCTGTGAGCACTCTCCACGGCCAGTACAACTGTGCCTGTGGGAATTGGTTGCTTAATGCCCCCTCTACAATCTCGGCCCTGACGGAGTCTTTGCCGGTCAAGTCCTCCCGTAATAGACCTTCGGTCTCACGAAATATTTCCATTTGGAACCTTAACGTCAGGTCCCTTCTGAGACACCACTCTGAACTCTATGAGCTCCTAAGGGATGAGACACCGGACGTGTTCTTTATGACGGAAACCAGGAAGTGGACACAGCAGCCGTGAATCTTGCACTCCCTCCAGATTATTCAATTTTTACGCACAATCGGGCATCTAGGGGTGGTGGCATTGCGATGGTCATAAAGTCTTGCCATCCCTGTGAATGGAGGGTAGTCACTCTTGTAGGATGTGAAAGTGCGTTTTTTGGAATCACTATTAGCCATCAGTTTTCCTTGTTGGGCCTCTTAATTTACCGCCCTCCTGGGTGTGACACTGCGTTCAGAAAGGCTCTCCCGGATTGTGTCAGTTCTCTGGCATTGGGCTGTGCTAACTTTAGCATTCTTGGAGACCTTAATCTCCATTTTGATCGCTGCCATACCCCGGCCATTAGTAGCACACTGGCTGATCTGGAGGCCCTTCAGCTTAACCAGCTGGTGACTTCCCCCACTCATGTGGGGGGTCACATTCTTGATCCTTTATTTACTAATTTGATAGGGATCAAGGTGGCTATGCCTTGCCCAGTTGCCTGGTCCGACCACTTTTTAGTTAAAATTTCTTTCCTGACTAATGGACGCCCATTTAAGCCCCTGGATAGAGTGGTGTCCAAACGTCACTGGAAGAAACTTAAATTGGAGGACTTTCACCATTTGTTGGAGGTCAATCCTCTAGGCTCCTTTTCCAATATTGATGCTGGGTATGACCTTTTTTGTGACTGGGTCTCTCGGGCCTTGGATGTTTTGATCCCTGTGGTTTGGACGAAATGCCGTCCTAGATTACCTAGAGGTTCTTTGATGCTCCCACTAGGCAGCTGATCATACAGGCATCCATTCTATCTCGGCTTGATTACGCCAGTTCGCTCCTGTTGGGGGCCAACCAGGCTGAAATTGCCCGGATGCAACGTATTCAGAATGCCGCAGCTAGAGCCCTGGTAGGTTTACCGAGATTCTGTTCTGCGGATAGTACCATCCGTTCTTTGCACTGGCTGCCTATAGCACAGAGGATTTCTTTTAAGACCTTGTGTCTCTCTTTCAAGATCCTCAAGTGGGCTTCTCCCCAGATTCTTGCTAACCTTCTGGTGCCGTATGTTCCCTCACGCTCTCTGAGATCCTCAGGGCAAAACCTGGTGGTGGTCCCACGGTTTAGGCTTTGCAGGGCCAGAGGCCGGTCTTTTCGGGTCTTGGCTGCTAAATTATGGAACTCTCTCGCGCTCTACATTCGTGAAATGGATGAACTTTTGAAATTCAAAGAGGGCTATCAAAACGCATTTGTTTCCTCCCTCAGCCTAGTATTTGGATTTCGCGTTTCTGCCCTGATACAGTGTTGTGGTGTTGGGATCTTTTTTAAGCGCCGGGACGCCCCTTGGCTGGGGCATCTGTGCGCTATAGAAGTGATTGTAACATAACATAACATAACCCTCACGAGAATCAGTGCTTGGAGAAGGGGGGCTGAGATGTGCCCCCGGGCACTGATTCAGTTAAAGTAAAACAGTAAACCAAGCCCTTTGCTTTGTTTTATTTTCAATTTTACTGCAATGACGTCAGTGCCCCCTGTGCACCGATGATCATTTCAGTAAAATAAATCACCTCAGGCTACTCAGAAAGCTCTTCCTGAACAGCCAGAGCTAAAAAAATAAAATAAAGGCCCCTCTCTGATGCGGGACCTTTATATACCTCCCAGTGTTGGCAGGTACACTGGGAAGGCAGTGCAGTTGTTGACAATTGGGCAACACCTCCAGTCAAACAGTTAAATGACCCATGGCACATCCACCAGGGAAGGGATTTGATGTCACAAAATCTGTCAAGTTTGTGTGCTGCTATTTGAAACTGAGTTCTAGATTAAAGCTGTCTGCTACCTATTCTGGGTCTCGTTCACCTCATGTAAAACTGCAAAAATATAATCAATAAATTAATTAAGAAAATAAAATAAAAAAACTAATACAAGTCCCTTAATGTTCTTTTCTTGCAGATATGTGATTTTATTGTTTGGAGAGTAGTCACTTTCATGATACACAAAAATGAATCCAAATGCACCTTTAGATTGTACTGTAAAATGTCAAGATCTTCAAAATATAAAGCCATTTTGCACATTATTGACATGGTATCTGTTATATTTGGAGGAGGAAATCAATAATTCTCCTTCTTGTTCCATCACATTATGTTTAAGCATTAATGTTGCATACCGTCATGCTCTCCTCGGCTCTGCATTTTTCCAGCTGTTGTCAGCAAATCTAAAAGTCAAAAGAAAATTAAATTTAACACCACAGCTGACAGGTATTAATTAGCATGCAAATCCACATAGGGGCTCATTATGTGCAGTAGCATAGGACAAAAATGCAGCATTACATTTTTTTTAATTAATGATGTGTTTGGACACTGCTCTATCACAAATTCAGCCATTTCAGCTCTTGCGCCGAGTTGCATACCCTGAGTGCTGGAAAACATTGTAAGTCAGAACAGTCAGAACACTAATAAATGAATCATTGACAAAGCCAATAGTAATAATATATGCATTGGTATGCCCACATTCAGATCAGGGTGGTCACTACATGTCATCCCCCACCGTAATAAAGTCCTGGGGTTTCATTAGATCTAGTGCGTGCTGGGTTTATAGCAACTTGGCTATCTTCCATTTAATTTAGCGGATTAACACACCTGACAGAATAATTTGTAGGTTGAAAACCCAGGAAACCGTGTACACGAGGGCATGAAGTGAGGCAGTCTACCGAAGACGCCCAAGTAACAATTACACATTTTGATGTAGATGACACAAGTTTTAAATATGTAGACATAGCAACATACAGTTGCATCCGGCATGGCTCTCGGGTGAGAGGGCGGGGGTCATGTGGGGAGGAGGGGTTGCACTGGGAGTGGGGTTTTAATTTAATAATACATAATAAAACAAATGTACCTTTCCACCGGCCGGGTCCTGCTACTTCTCAGCTAGTGCTCTCCTACAAGCAGGCATCCTCCCTCCTCTCCCCATAACCAATAACAACACTGCAATGGCAGCGTTTTGATTGGTGGGGACGCCGCCCAGGCCGGGACTTACGGGGAGGTAATGTTCTCCATGCAGGCTGCATTGCAGCATGCATGGAGAAAGGGCAAAGTGCGCATGACTGGTTTTGGTGGTCCCAAAGGGCCAACCAAAAGTCATTGTGCCCTCAGGAGTGGGCACACCACTCCTGCCATGCTCGCAGAGTAGCCCGGGCCAGTCACCTGCTCGCAACTAAACATAAAATGATAATAACAGGAAGTTATTACCATTTTATGTTTCTGCTTCTCACACTGCAAGAAAGCAGTGGGGCGAAGCTCCACCGCCCTAGTCGAGGAGCTTCCCCTGTCAACATATCTATCCCTCAATGCACCCACAGATTAGCACATCTGCAGCCATCCATGCACACACACTGGCTGAAAAAGAGGCACCAATACACATACATCACATCACATGCAGTCACCCCACACAGACCTAGATACATACAATGTGTTATTTTTCGTAGATTTATCAGGCTTCTGAAAGACCATCTGAAAGTGACAAAGGTGGCAGGAGGGTGGAAAGGAGGGTGCAGGGGGGAGTGAGTAAATAGAAAGATCTTCCTTTAACTAGATCAGACGTTTTAGATGACCTTAGGCTTCTCTTTTGAGAAAGAAGAAGCAGGGAAGAAATTAGGCTGCTAAAGAGAGGAATGAGTGGGAGAAATACGAGGACAAGCATGCAGTTGAGTTATCAGTGTCTAATAGTGAGTTGGAAATGGTAGGCTATTAGAGAGGTACTACAGCAAACCAAAGACAACCAAGTACTCCTGTCCAAAAAAGAAAAATACACAGAAGCTGCCACAAACACACAACGATCATAAAGACATGCATACAGCCCCACACACTAAAGATGCAGGTAGGCAGCACAGATGTAGCCAAACACCAGCAGGCAAAGGGATGAGTTCCACAGACAGAGGGAAGTACAGATGTATGGCTCTAGGTTTCACTGGCAATAAATATTTAGACCATTTTCTGAC
Organism: Triturus cristatus; assembly: GCF_964204655.1. Classification (NCBI taxonomy): domain Eukaryota; kingdom Metazoa; phylum Chordata; class Amphibia; order Caudata; family Salamandridae; genus Triturus; species Triturus cristatus. The sequence goes on along the minus strand of NC_140589.1, from coordinate 1,175,652,756 downwards.
TAAACCAAGTTTGTTCTACTGGGTAATGGAGTACTTCATTATCATTCCCATGCAAATATTGCCCTCATTGGAATGCTCAGTATCAGAATGTCGGTGGCAATGCAGTGTTCTATTCCTACCCTTTCCAACTTTTGAGTTGAGAAGGATGTTCAAAGGTATCCTCAGATAATGGGGATAGTCAGTATGTTCAGTTGTCCTTAGTTAAATAGGAAACCCCTAACCCACTGGGCCAAAGTTAGCAAGTAGAGACAAGGACAGAGCTGAGTTGTTGTAAAACTATACTGTGAATTCCAATAAAACAGATTTGTGAGCTATTAAATATTAAGTATCTTTATTTTTTGGGTAGGTCCTTAATTCAATGGTATTCTTATTGTCAAAATTACAAGTTTTTTTAAAACAAACTGATTCACTTGGATTCTAACAGTCAGAATCACAAGCTCTGTGAAAACAGCCCTTTCCTTCTTTTTCTTGTTTGCTTAGATCATGGAAATGTATCACAGCTATTCAGTAGCTTTATTTCTTTAACTAAAAAATATGCTATAAGTTTACAAGACCACTCCAGCTACTCACATATTGTGCAGCCATCCGAAGGACTTTCCTTTAAAAATCATTGTTATTGAATGCAATGTTTAAATTTGGACTACACATTCCACAATGCACTGATTTGTTAAATTAAATCGCACGGCAAAATTCATGGTGCTAAACATATCTGGAGCATAACAGTTAAAATGCACTTATTGTTCTATTTTTGATTTCAAATTAAATGTGCCTTGGTATTTCACAAGATGGAAAAAGCAAGGGAATGCTTTATATTAATTTCAGTTCTTTTACTGTACTAAAATACATTTGATTTTTATGATATCTTAGATTCACTTTTCTCCTTTTTCACATAAAAAATATCTTGCATTTTACAATCCCACTTATTCCTTTTAAATATTTTACCATGACAAGCTATCTGCAGATGTTCATTTCAATTGATACATTCTGATGGCAAGAGTAAAAGCCTGAGTTGAAATGAAGGACATACTACGAACAGTCTCTAAGTTAATGACATAATGAATTAGCATCAATTAGATAAAAACTTGGACGATTACACCTGTATAGCTGTCTACATCTTAATCAAAGGAATTCCACAGACCAACCTCCCTTGTCCAAACTTGTATATTGCATGCAATAATTAGCCAGGAATGACGCAAATGCCATCAAGTCAAACAGGGAAATGGAACAAGAAGTACTTGAATGGATCAGGAGAAAGGAGGGATATTGCAGGAAAAGCTAGAAGAATACATCTTTGTTACAAAATGGGATCTACCCAGATTTTCTGCTTTTTTATCACTGGTTTTGGAAGTTTTACTATGGGTGAGTCTCAGCATATGTGTCTCAACCATGGTAATCACATGGTAAATTTACTGCATGTGTCTAACACCAGTGTCTGGCTTTAGAGATAAGGCTGCTGTGATGCAGCAAGGGTAAGGGGCACTTGTCTAGTTACACGTGAACATATGTGCACATACGTAAGGGCTAAACGTGTGAGACTACTGTTGTGCTGGAAGGCTGGTGCAGAGGGGGCTCTGCAGGGTTAGATATTAACATGGGGTAGGTCGAATAATGTTATTGGGCACTCATAGATAAAGTTATTACGGTTTACAGTTTTGTCCACATTGACACTTTATTATACAATTGCAGGAACTCTGCCTTAGAGTGCAGTTTTGCTTCTCTATGGCCTAAAAAGTCACGCAAAGTATTAAACTTTGGTGAAAAGTGTGCGTCAAGATTGACTATGCAAGTCCCAAGCAGATATGTGTACACCTTATAGGTTGGCCAGAATTTTCATATTTCTCAGGCTCAGCTTAGAACCAAGCCCAGGCCTTTTGTCACCCTACTCTGCCCAGTTAATCACGTGGTTCCCCAGCCTAGGGAAAATGGCCTCCCCAAACATAAGAAGTAACTAACTGTGCTTCTCTCAGCTCCTGAACAGGAAGGGGTGGGAAAGAATATCTGCATATGTTAATTAACTGTCACATAGAACAAAGGATATGAACATCTCAGCCCCATCCAGCAAAGGAGAGAGCCCAGACAACTGGAGCCAACACTGGAGGGGGCTCCTCTTTAAAATTTTGGTGGGAATGGTCCAGGCAGTGAAGTCAACTAGGGGCGTAAATAAGGCTCCCAATAGAGATTTGATCAGAGACTTCTGGACAGCACCATTTTTAACTGTTTCAGCATGCCGTACAGGAAGGTTTGGGCATGGGTCGAGAGTTGATGTGACACCTTAGGATTGGCCAGGGGTGCATTGCTTCTTGAACCCCCTTCTAATTTTAAAGACTGCCGCTCAAGGGAGAGAGAGTGCTTTTGTTGGAGTCCAAACACTAGGACTTCAATGACTGCAGCAGCCATGGACAACTGGAAGGACAAGCCCCTTGATGCCCTAATGGACTAAGGACACAGCCTACGATTAAACACAGAACCAGTGAGTGTCTTGAGGACCAGAAAATCTGGTTCCCTTACACCCCCAAAGGACTTGTTGGGAGAACATCTGGACTTCTGCACCCAAGCAAGAGAAGAGGAGCACCAGAGACCAAGGAATGGAGAAAATGCAGTGTAGGAAGCCAGTAAAACCAGCTCCCTGTAGAATGCGCCATCTGAGAGCTGAGGAGGTCTTCTAAAACTACTATTGCTTGCTAAAGATCTCCACCAGGAGACAAATGAGTCCAGGATTGCACAAATTGTCCCATCAGGCCTGACCACAATTACTCCTAGGGTGGGCCAGGGTACAGCAGTTGGCACAAGAGTAAATTATTGACCCCAACTCTGGGCCCCCATGAAGAAATGGAAACCAGGCAAGAGCTGTCATGCCCCTCAAGAAGATGGAAAGGGGAGGCGGAACCCCATTTCCAGGGCCCCGATTCGCAAGGAGGTCCCCAATTACGGTAGGCTCACCCAGCTTCCTGTGGTCATGTCTGGGGGGAGCAGGGAGGCCACCACAAGAAAACATCCTGAGTGCACGGAGTGGGCAGTGGAGAAGCACTCTGCTGGCTCCCATGCAGGTGGTACAGGATGCAGGCCAGGTGTGGAGCCAGCAGGGGCAGCTGGAGGTGGGCTCCCTGAGCTTCACCCAATTTTAGTCCAAGTCAGGATGCCCAGGCGGGACCTGACACCCCCAACAAAATTAATAAATAAAAAAATAAACAAAGACGAGTGGGCATGAAGCCCAACACACAAAAAAAAGCACAGCTGGAGAAACTAAGTGGTTTATTTATAGGACTTTGGCACAGGCAGCGCAGCAAGGCACCTTGCTCTGCTGTCCGCCTTTCCGCCTATACCACTTCTGCTGAAGACGATCAGGCGTGACCGGGCCCAAGTCATCTTGGTGGCTCCAGATTGGGCACAAAGGTACTGGTATCCCGAGCTACTCAGTCTGTCGATCGATCCCCCGATCCGTCTGCCTCTTCAGGAGGACCTTCTGTCGCAGCAGCAGGGGGCGGTCCTCCACCCGAACGTGTCCAGTCTCCACCTCCATGCGTGGAGATTGAGCGGCGGCAGTTGATGCCATTTGACTTGCCTCCTGAAGTCTGTGATGTTATTCTGGCAGCCAGGCGTCCCTCCACAAAATCGGTATACGCCTGCAGGTGGAACAAATTTGTGGCATGCTGCACAGCAAAGGCTGTGGATCCCATTTCCTCACCTCTTTCTGAGGTTCTCCTCTTTCTTCTTTCTTTGGCCCAGCAGGGCTCTGCTCTGGGCACCCTGAAAGGTTATCTTTCTGCTATCTCTGCTTTCTTACGGCTTCCTGATCAGCCTTCTCTTTTCAAATCCCCTGTTGTTTCTCGCTTTCTTAAGGGCATTACTCACATGTTTCCTTCTGTTCCTTTTGTAATGCTTCAGTGGGATTTGAATCTGGTCTTGACGTTTCTGATGTGTGCTCCCTTTGAGCCACTTCATAATTGTCCTCTTCGTCTTTTGACGCTCAAAACTGCTTTCCTGGTGGCCATCACCTCTGCTAGAAGGGTGAGTGAGCTCCAGGCTCTCTCTACTAAGCCTCCTTTCCTTTCTGTCCATCCGGACAAAGTTGTTCTCGGAACTCGTCCTTCTTTCCTTCCTAAGGTTGTGACTGCCTTTCACATTGGGCAGTCTGTCATGTTGCCCACCTTCTTTCCGCCTCCGCACCCCTCGAAAGAGGAAGAGCGGCTCCACCGTCTGGACCCAAAACGGGCGCTGTCCTTCTATTTGGATTGCACCAAGCAGTTCCGGGTTGACGACCAACTCTTTGTCAGTTACGTGGGCGCTAAGAAGGGACAAGCGGTGCACAAACGGACCATCTCTCGGTGGGTCGTTTTGTGTATCAAGGCATGTTACTCCTTAGCTAAAAAGGAACCTCCTGTAGGGCTGAGAGCCCATTCTACTCGGGCCACTGCGGCTTCCACTGCACTGGGACGGGGAGTCCCCTTGCAAGACATCTGTCAGGCGGCAGCATGGGCATCGCTGCACACATTTGCTAAGCATTATTGCCTGGACAGCCAAGTCCGGAGAGACGGCTTCTTTGGCCGTTCTGTTCTCCAGGACTTTCTGGTGTGATCTTGGTTCGCAGACCCACCACCGGGGTTGGTATTGCTGGGGTAACTATTCTAAGGTGAGGAATCTAACTAACGTGTTTCTTTCAGATGACAATGTATCTGTAAGAAACATTAGTTAGTTAGATTCCTCACCGACCCACCCATCCTCCCCTTTCTGCGAACCGATATCTAGGGTTGAGGTTATCCCTTTCAGGGCCCTAGAATTTTTTGGCATCAGTGTCGGTCTCTTGCATGGCTCTGCATTCCTGGACCGGAAAGCTATGTACAATAACTGACGTCAGCGCGCGAGGGCGGCGTCTAAGTACTCCAACGACGTCATCCCGGCACACGACACCGACGATGGACGCGGAGCCGTAGACGGCGCCTAGCAACGCGCAGGGGTATTGCTGGCGAAAAACTTTACGGATCCAGCCTGACGCCTGGGGATATTCTAAGGTGAGGAATCTAACTAACGTGTTTCTTTCAGATACAAGATCCTTCAAAGTCTTATACCTAGTTTTTTTAGGAAGTTTGGAAGTTTTTAAAAACACTCTGGTTGGTGAATCCGATTCTTGAATCATTCTATCTAAAAAGAAGCTATCTTTGGTACATTTAGATCTCATCAGTCCAGACACTAGGTCTATAAAAGCTGCCTCATAGTAAATTCTCAAATGAGGCAAAGCTAACCCCCCTTGTGCAATGGGTAATTGGACCACTGTCAACTTTACCCTTGGTACTTTCTTTCCCCAGACAAATTCTCTAAATAAAGTTTCTAATTCTCTAAAAAAAGACATATTTATTTTGATTGGGACATTAGAAAAGAGAAATTTTAGCAACGGAAGTATAGACATTTTAATTAAGGAAACTCTACCCACTATTGATAAGGGGAGTATCAACCATTGTTCCAAATGTTTCTTGATTTTCTTCCTCGTTCTTAAATAATTCAGTTTATATAGCTGTTGGTACTGGTTAGACACATATATCCCAAGATGTCTAATTGGATCAGGGTTAGTTGCTTGCATTCTCAAACAAGATGGATAAGAATTTACATTTGTATTAAGGGCAAGAACATCGGTTTTATTTGCATTTATGTTATAACCGCCGATTAACTTAAAGTTCTTAAATTCCCTTAAAACAATTTCATGGTTATCTTTGTCTGGAGACAAATATAAAATTATGTCATCTGCAAAAAGTTTCAACTTAGGCATGCCACAAATAGGTGTTTGAATAGCAGCATTATTTCGTATTTTAATTGCAAGAGGCTCTATAAAAAAAGTAAAAAGCAAGGGCGACAGCGGACAGCCCTGCCTGGACCCACGCTTTATTTTTATAGTCACTGCTTGTTTCGAGTTTATAACTACCTGGGCCATGGCCCCCTTATAGATATTGCGGAGCATATTAACGACCTGGGCTGGGAAGCCAAACAGCCCAAGGGCAAAAAACAGGGTACACCAATTCACTAAGTCGAAAGCCTTCTCGGCGTCGACCATAACAATACTTGCCGGGATGAAATTTGTATTAAAATAATCCAAGGCATGTAATAAAAACTGTGTGTTTGCCGTCATAGATCTACCCCCAATAAAACCAGTCTGATCACTATGAATTGTCTCTTGGGCAGCAAACAAAAAGCGCCCTGCCCACACTTTCATTAGAATCTTATAATCTGAATTCAGAAGACTGATGGGCCTGTATGAATTAACATCCGCCGGATTCTTATCTTTTTTAATAAAGGATACAATTATTAATTGGTTAAAACATGTTGGAACCAAGCCTTCCTCTTTTATATAATTAAATAATTTCTTCAGGGGAATAATCAATTCTCCTAAAAAAACTTTATAAAATTCAATAGGGAAGCCATCCTGTCCACATGCTTTCGCCCCAGCTGTTGCTCTAATGGCAGCCATGATCTCCGCTGATTCCACATCGGATCCCACTATACTGATCCGGTTATCTGAGAGTTTAGCAATGTTCATATTCATGAAGTATTCCTTGATCTGCTCTTCCTCCACAAGGTATTCAGTCGAATAAAGTTGGTGGAAATGTGCCAAGAAGACCTGAGGGATCTCGGCACTATTTGCTACAACTTGACCAGTATGAGGATCATGCACTTTCGATATTATGGCTGCTTCTTGTTTTTTTCTGGTTGAATTGGCCAGAAATTTACCGATTAGCTGGCTTTCCTCGTAAACTTTTTGTTGAAATATTTGTGAACTACAGATCTCCTCTAGAACAAAAAAATCCCTCAATGCCATTCTTGCCTGCTCAAGTTGATTAGGAAGCAACTGGAGTTGGAGAGCGTATTCTTTTTCAACTTCCGCTTGTAATTCGGCTATCTTAGACCTCCGGATGTTTGATTGGGCGGCAGTAAAGGCAATTATTTGACCACGGGCCGCCGCCTTAAACCCACCCCAAACTGAGAAGGGCTCTGCTGTATTCTCATTGATCTTAAAATATTCGGAGATCCATTCTGTAAAATCTTTCACCCAATCCTGATCCTGTAGAAGGAGCCGGTCAAGCTGCCACCTAGGCTGTTCCCTACTCCCTCCCCCAAGCATCATTTCTAATGCAATATAGCATGGTCCGAAAAAGGATTTCAGCCGATATCAGCCTTTAAGATCTAGAGGGATCTAGATGTAAGAAAGAAATCAATCCGTGACGCGGTCCGAAAGCGATATGAATGGCAAGTATAAAATTCTTTATCCAGATTAATTTCCCTCCATGGATCTATCAGTTGATATTCTTGTTTGATGGCCTCCACTAATTTTTGGGTATTTGGTTTCAATTGTTTTTTGTTTTTCTTAGAAGTATCTTTTCTTAGGTCCTGAATAAAATTGATGTCCCCTCCACAAATAATCTGGCTGGGGGCTCCTATCAAAAGCTCATTAATTTGAACCAGGGCTGAAATATCTTCCAACACAGGACCATAATAGTTTATAGAGTTCAAGATCTTCCCCAGTAGCTTAGTAACCACCCATATCCATCTCCCATGTACATCCCTATGTATTTGTGAAAATTCCCAAGGGAGTTTTCTCGAAAAATAAATAGCCACTCCTTTCATGGCTAGACCTGCCGATGCAAAATAGGCATTAGAGAAGAACCTAGGTATAAATAACTTAGGGGAATTACATTTTAAATGTGTCTCCTGTAGAAACAACACATGGGGATTAAATGATGTCAACCATCTAATAAGAGCACCATACTTCTTAGAATTTAAAATTCCATGTACATTAACTGATAGGATCTTACATTTACTGGTCTCTATTCTAAGATCTTTAAAGCTTTATGTTGTATGTTATCTGTACCTTTTGCTCTTGCTCTTTTTTTCTGCAATAGACCTTATCCCATCCCCACCCTTGAAAAAGAAACCCCACCCCCCGGAATGTGACAAAACCCCTACAAACCACGCTATCCACATTCCACCCCTTTCCTCTAACCTCATGGGTGTCATGAATTTACACCCTAAGTGACCCCACTGACCCCGGCACCCCCCCAGCAATGCCATACTTTGTCACTTTGTCACAGTCAAATAAATGACAAACTGGCAAGCACATCTTACAATTAAAGGCAAAAAGACCCCAATTGTTCCCACATATCAAATCAACATTTCGGCCATCCTTTTAAATACAAACTCCTGGCAAAAACTTCCCCCCTCCTCTTCCCCCCCCGCATCTAACTATTTCTTTAAGCCCGAGATCCTTGCGAGATCTCTTTTAATAGTGCCTGGGCTTCCAGATCAGAGAACATAAAAAATATCCCCTTGACTAAAACTTTCAACTTAGATTGCTGGGCGATTGATGCTTGAGCACCTTTAGCTTTAAACAAATGGAGGATCTTAACAAACTCTTTCCTTCTGCGCGCAGCAGCAGCAGTCATATAAAAAAAAACACAACATTTATTAGTTTCATTTACTGGAAACTGTCTCTGCTGAATAGCTTTTGTCAATATTCTTTCCTTCACTTGAAAATCTGCAAAATTTAGCAGTATTGTTTGCTGCATCGTAGAGTTGGGGAAAGGATGGGCTGGAACTCGATGAGCTCTGGTAATAGTAAGATCTCCTTCATACTCCGGGAGAACTTTCTGCTTGATAAAAGAGTTGACCCATTGCAGGGTTTGAGGGCCTTCAATACCTTCAGGAACCCCAACTATCCGGAGGTTGGATCTCCGACAATGATTTTCAAGATCCTCCAGTTTGTTTTCCAGATAGCTCTTATTTTTTACTGCCTGATTTACTTCACCAATTACCGTGGTCATCTGGTCTTCTAATACTGAGATTCTGGATTCCGCCTCCTGGAGTTTAATAGGAAAGCCTGACATTGCTTCTTCGATTTTCCCTAGCCGTTGGTGCAGAGAGGCAATTTCCGCTTTCTGCGTACTCTTTATCTCGCGAGCTTCATCCAATATTAAGTTCAGCATATTCTTAATGTCCAATTGATATTCACCAGCTGTCTCCGTTTTTAGGCTAGGATAATTTTGAGCTCTATCGGCACCAGGAGAGCTATTTCTGACCATAATATCCTCATAAGGCAGCTGGCTACCTGGCAGTGTCAAATCCTGTGATGACGAAAGGGGTTGTAACTTAGATTGAAGAATTGTCGTGTCTACAGGGATATTTATTGCGATCTCTCTACTTTTGTCTAGTGATTCCTGTAGTCGGGACTCGCTTGTGATGGGAACGATCGTTTCCATTGATACAATTAATGGAGCTGCCCCATCATGACTAGGATCTTGGCCCATACAAGCCTCCAAAACTGCCATATGATCCGGTTCCAGATTACATTGTGATTTCTCCTGATTGTTAGATGCCAAAACTAAAACTGATACTGGCAGTGCTGGTATTTCTGAAGAGTCTTTAGAAAGTTTCGGAGCTGGACCGGAGCTTGGGCTTAGGAAGGATGATGGTAGGGTAGCTTTCTTCAGGAATAGTGAAAATTGCTTTGCCTCTTTTTTTTCCCTAGGGACCTCTGCCAGCGAATTGTCTTGTTGGGGCTCGGTTAACATAACTGCGGTTTGTCTCATATTTGTTTTATTGATACATGATTCAGCCTGTTCCGGAGATGTAACTTGAAGCAGGTCTTCTTCCGAGCTCTCAAAGGAGCTGTCAAGACCACATGAGTTGATGTTATCTTCCTTACTAGCCAGCCGGGCCAACCAGGCTGCTTCTTTTGCTTGGGCTAGTCGTGTTTTGGCTTTAAGACGGACAGCGGAGTCGGTTTTGGCAGCAGCATTTAGATGTTTCAGAGGTTTACCCATTTCTCAGACTTTCCTGTTCTTAATTATCTCTGGCTGTAATGTGTCTCTCTTTTTCTTCTCTTTTTTTTTCCCTTAACCCCCCCCGTAGCCTTTAGCTGCCCTACCCTGCCTTTGTTTGCCTTAGTTTGCAGCTCCCAACGCTGTCACAAGAGGCCCCCTAACTCTAAATTGCCAATTAGATCTTTCGCTCCGTGAGATATGTCCATCTGCAAAAATCAAAAGACTCACCAAAGCGTTCTATTTGTCCCCCTAATATGTTCAAACAGCCTTACCTGCAATGCCTCTTTCAATCAATTGTTTCTTCCGTTTCTAGCAGGCAATTTAAAGGCATTACAGGCTGGAGGAGACCGGCAGTGACTTCATATCTTGAGGCGGAGAACAACAACCAGCAGCAACCAGCAACCAGCAATGTACAATCTTACTCGGTCCTTCACTGCAGCCAAGCAAAGTAGAGGGGCACAAGAGCCAGCACAGCAGAAGAGCGAGGCAAAGCAGCAGCAAGGCAACCACGGAGAGAAAAAAAAAAAAATTGGGAGAGCCAATGTCCGCCTCCACCTCACCTCCTTCGCAACGCCGCCAGAATGACAGAACGGCAGCTCACCGCTCCAGGGCTCTCCACAGACCACCCGTCTGGACACACACCGCTGTCCGTCCCCGAAATTGGCAAAATCGGCAAAATCAGCCACACCTCGACCACCTCAGAGGAAACGCGAAGAAGACATCCAAAACAGAAACGCCGGCCAGGCACGAACAGCCGTTGCCGGGGGTGGGGCCGCGGGTCACCTGTGGCTATCCGGAGGCGTGGTTCTCCGTAACCATTGGTCCAATGTCCGTTGAAATGCTTTCTTGACAATAATACATGGATTTACACACATTTATTATTACAAGTGAAATGATGACTTTCAACATATGGTTATTGGTTTATTTTATTGTGGTAAACGGCTGACAATGCAATATGCTTGCCAGTATATGTGATGTCATGACCCTTTTGCAATACCAATATGCCTGTTTTTTTTTTTTTTTTAAATTGAAACACCTGACACTGTGATGTACTTTCTGCTGTGAGGGGAGTACTGTGATTTGGGGGATCATGACCCTTTTGGGGTGAAATGTGACTTGAGAATGTCACCTTGGTATTTTTAGTCTACCTTATGTATATAGTTGCAATTTAATGCATAGTATTTAGTAGTGCGTGTTGTGTGTAATAAATATACTTTCACTTTTGAAAAAAGCACTGCTTGAACAATCATTTTTTGAGTGTTATTATTGCGTGCCAGAGAATGGTGATTACTAGCCCACATCACCTACTATGAGTAGACCATGGACTGATCTGCTTCACTACCCCGAGAGAGTAATGCATTGGAATGGGGTGATTTCTTTCCAGTAAAGGGAAATGGTGGGCCAATTAATTACACTGGCGTCACATCCTGCACAACCAATGACCTATTTTCCTAGAATCTTCAGTTTTTATGACATTACCAGCTTCAGGAAAGCCCGGTTGTGCTTAGAATAGTTGAGAAATTAAGTTTTTATCTGAACACTACTGCAACCTCTTTATGATTTTTCTCAAACAGATGCTGATTGTTGTGAATGTTTGACCATTGCTGCCTAATTACTGCCCACCAGCAAAGGCGCAATATTGCTCCAAACTAAAGAGACTTCCTTTTTCTCCATGGTGTAAAAGGACCCCTTGCTGTACACTGACCAACATAAGTTATAGCATAATAGTGACACTGGTGCTAGGCTGTCTAACCTTGTATCATAATGGCCAGCCTGTGCATATTGGGGCAAATACCCTTGATGTTACAGAAGTCAGCTCTGCCATGTGCTGGTAATACATGGTCAAATGCAGAATGTTGTAGTGTATGCCTTTAATGCAGTGTGTTATCTTTCAATGTATTATGTGTGGGGCGTGGCATAGAATCCCTGTTGGGTTCCAGACGGTTTCCAATCCAGAACATCAGATGCTGGCTGATGTCCTGGAGAGGAGACCGTGTAGCCTGGCGCTCGCCTGTTCTTCATTTGTAATAAATACTTCGAATCAATATCACTCGTTCACCTTCATTTCAATTGGCGATGAGATGGATTAACCCAAGAAGACCTTGCAATTTGTTCGTGAAAAAAAAAAGGGGGAAATAAATAAATAAACGAAGGGAAGAACTTCCGTCGAGGGACAGATCGTTAATTCAGGTTTTTATATCTCGACCTTGCCGCGATCGTGCCCAATGCTGGAACGAAGTGCTGACCAAGTAAAAGTAAGGAGAGTAACTTACTTAGTGAGTAAGTAGTTGTGGGCTATCGAGGGCATCTTTCGACCTGCACCGACGTTCTATTTCAGGGCGGACTCTGCTTGCTGCTCGCGCCGTCATTGTCGGACGAGTGCGGGCGGGGCATGCGCAGAAGGATCAACTCCACTAGCGCGTAGGGTCACGCAACGCGACCTCGCAAAACATGGGGCAGTCGCGAACGAGAGGAGGAAGAAGTTCTGACTTTTTACAGCATTTGGGGAGATATGCTTACATCGATTCAGAGCATAACGACAACGAGGTAACGAGTGAACAATTCATAGGCAGTAAACATATATAAATATAAAATTCAATACATGGAGGTTGTAAAGAGACAACAAAGGTAAAGAAAGAACAGGTGAGAGAGTCGGGGGAGTTATTTGGTTTAAAAAAAAAAAAAAGAAAAGAATGGAACTTAAGTAAACAGTAAGGGGAGCGACCTTTGGGGTTTGGCAAGTCAGTATTGTGGATAACAGAGTCAATCTCTACAAGTCTTACACTATTTGTATTGAGAAATATTGGTGTACTGCGTATGGATCAGGGAGACCAGGCATCCCAAACAGAAGTTCAGACTATGGCTCAACAAAATTTCACCATAAGCGCCCTACATGCATTTTGGGTAAGCGGACCACAACCCATCCTTAAGTGGATAGAATTGAAAGAGTACTTCGTGAACTATATTGAGGCCATTGATGAGGAGGGTAAGATGAAACCAGAGCAAAAAAAAAGACTACTACTTCACTCCTTAGGTCCTGTGGGTTTAAAAACATATTTGCGAATGCAAAAAACCGCTGTTAGCGATGGGAATGTGTTTGCAGCGGCGCTTAAAGACCTTGACAGATATTTTGCTCCAAAGGTGTGCATTGGTGTAGTAAGGCATAGATTCTTTCAAAGGAAGCAGAACAAAGAAGAACCCGTGGATGAATGGTTAGATGACCTAAAAAGACTAGCAATAGATTACAATTTTGGTTATTTGCATGACGACCTCATCAGGGACCAACTAGTCATGGATAACAATAATTCTTCATTACAAGACAGATTATGGGTCAATGGGGATGCACCTTTAGAAGATGTGTTGGCCATAGTAAGGAAATCTGAGATGTCAGGAAGATGTGCCAATGTAGTTAAAGAATCGGGAAAAGATCCGGGGGGTGTTTTTAAATTACAGAACACAAACAAAAATCCAGGAGTACGCTTGCCTATCCAGGTTCAAAAGTCTGCGCAGAAAGAATGGAGACAAGAAGAGAGGAGATGTTACCGCTGTGACAGCAAGGAACATTTAGCTTTCAGCAAATATTGCCCGCGTTAAAGAAGAAATGTGGTATTTGTGGGTTAATGGGTCATTTTAGCAAAATGTGCCGTAGAAGAGGGAATGTGAAATATGTGTGGGATGGTGATGAGGATGACGGAACAACAAGGGACACTGATGACAGTTGTGTCAAAAGCTTACAAGGGAACTATGTCATAAATGTATCGGACGAATCAGTCAAGGGAAAACCTATATGCGAAGTGTCCCTGAGGGGTAGCAAGATTAATGTATATGCGGATTCTGGTTCACCTTATACTATTGTAAGTCAGTCAATTTGGGAAGAAAAGTTCATAGACAAAATGGGGCAGGAATTATATCCTACTGATGTGAACCCAGTAAGTTTTACAGGGGAAAGAATTAACATGCTAGGGTTCAGATGGCTCACGTTCTGGTTCAAAGGAAGACCGGCAAGAGGCAAATTATATGTGGCAGAACATGGACCATCTGTTTTAGGTTGGTTCGATCAGAAAAACTTACACATCATTTTGGACCCCAATAGCGAAGAGAAGGTTTTGATTATGGATGAAACCTACAAAATGGGGGATTCATTGGCTAAAAAATGTCCAAGTGTTTTTGGAAAGAGATTAGGAGCTCTTAAAGGGTTTGAACATAAAATAGTGCTTAAAGAAGCAGCAGAACCCAGAGTTCATAAGGTGAGACCAGTCCATATTCTGATAAGGGATGAAGTAAATAAAGACCTACAAGAACTGTTAGCTAAAGATGTAATTGAGGAAGTAGAAAGCTCAGAATGGATTTCTCCGGTAGTCGTCGCAAGGAAAGGCAATGGAAAAATCTGTCTGTGCATTGACTTACGCCACTTAAATAACAACATCGTAATAGATACATTTCCACTGCCAAAAATAAATGAGATGATTTCCTCACTCAGAGGGGCTAGTTGGTTCTCAACTTTTGACCTATCGGCAGCCTACCATCAAGTTATATTAGCACCAGAATCTCGGAAGCTCACTGCCTTTATTACACCCTTCGGGTGTTATCAGTTTAAAAGAATGCCATTTGGACTCTCCTCAGCCACGGCGGTTTTCCAGCGACTGATGCACAAACTCTTGGGGGGAGAAAAAGGTGTGAGTTTTTTTCAAGATGACATTCTGATAGCTGCCACTAGTAAGGGAGAACATGATGGATTACTTAACAAGATTTTGGGGATTTTACAGAATGCCGGATTAAGTGTAGAGCTCAGCAAATGCAAATTTGGCGAGAGGGAAGTATCTTATTTAGGACACATTATTAGTGGCGAGGGTGTGAAACCAAAACCCTCACTCATTAATGCAATCATGAGATCGCCAGCTCCTTGCACCAAGGAGGAGGTTAGATCATTTTTGGGAATGAGTGAATATTGTTCAAAGTTCATACCTAATTTTGCTAGTGTGTTATACAACATACGTTCACTTTTAAAGAAAAATGTGAAGTTTGAATGGACAAAGGAATGTGAGAAAGAGTTCTCAACGATCAAGACATATTTGGATAACGTGAATGCCTTGAGTAGTTTCGATCCAAACCTAGAGTGTTTTTTAACCACGGATGCAAGCGACAAGGGACTGGGTGCAGTTTTGTCGCAGAAGGGTAATGATGTCCATGAAAGTATTATTTTATTTGCCTCAAGAGCTTTATCTCCTGCTGAAACCAGGTATCCTATTATCGAAAGGGAAGCATTAGCCTGTGCTTGGGCGTTAGAACATTTTAGAGCTTTCGTGTGGGGCAAACCAATTGCCATCCGCACTGGCCACCGACCTCTGGTTAAGATTTTGACTAGCGAGGGTAGTGTAGGAGCTTCTGCTAGGCTGGCAAGGATTTCCATGAGGATGAAAGAGTACATTTATAGAATCACTTATGTACCTGGGAAGGACAACGTAGTCGCAGATTGCCTTTCTAGATTGCCTGCACCTTTAGAGAAGTGTGAGGATGACCCGTGGGGCAATTTTAGTATTGCCCTTATTCAAGACTCAGGCACCCCAGTCATTACTAAAATGGAATGGGTAGAGGAACAATCCAAAGATGATGTTTTAGTAGCGGTCTCTAATTACATTTGCAAAGGGTGGCCAAAGAAACTAAATATTACTTCAGAGGAAAAAGCTTATTGGGATGTGAGAACAGAACTGTCCCTGGATAAAGATTTATTACTTAGAGGTGATAGAGATATTCCTCCTAGAAGTCTGCGGAAAAGAATTTTAGAGTTGTGTCATGAAGGACATTTTGGAGTAGTCAGGACCAAGATTGTTGTTAAAGGTGTATTCTGGTGGCCGGGAGTTGACATGGAAGTGGAGAAGTTTGTTAGAGTATGCCCAATCTGTTCCTCTGCAGATAAATCTTTAAAGACCTTGAGACCCCCTATGAGTGAAGGGTTGATTCCCAGCCTTCCTTGGGAAGTGATTGCAATTGATATTTTCGGACCAGTAGGTGAGTTGAGGGAGTATGGCATCGTGGTGGTTGATTTATTCACTAAATGGCTGATGGTCAGGATTTTAAACAAGGTAGACACACACACAGTTTTGGAATTTTTGGATAAAATATTTGTTTTGGAAGGTTTACCTGTGTGTGTTTTAAGTGACAATGGGCTACAATTTACTTCCAATACCGCGAAAGAATATTTCCAGAAATGTGGCATCCAACATAAAACAACTTCGCTTTATAATCCTAGTGGGAATGGTACAGTGGAACGATTTAATCGTGTTCTCAAAGGTGTAATCCAATTTGCAATGAGTAAACATTTGGACTGGAAGTTGGAATTACAAAAAGCGGTTTGGGCGTATAGGGTGACTAAACATCCAACAACAGGGTTATCACCTTTCATTATGATGAGAGGTAGAAGGCCTAGATCTAAGTTCTGTCCCAACTGGATAATGAAAGGTGGGATTGAACAAGGATCACCAGAAGAGGTAAGGAATAATCTAGAGCAAGGAGTACAATGACGTACAACATGGTTCAAAGGATGTAACAGTAAGGGTTGGTGACTGGGTAAAAATTAAAAGACCTGTTAAAGTTCCGAAAGGTGAGAGTAGGTTTGAAGCAGCACAGCAAGTGGTGGAGGTTCTCCGCACTGCTGTTAGACTTGAAGATGGAAGGGTGTGGAACATGAAAAATGTTGCATTGGATTTTGATCAGGTGCATTCTGAGGATACACCTAATTCTGAGCATACACCTGATTTTGAATGGGTGGAAGATTATTTTAATTGCAGCGAACTTCAAGCTGACTTGGGTGGTAAAGAGTGTAGTGATACAGGGGTGGCAAAACAAGATGGGACATCCATGGAGTCCCAGGTCAGCGCAGATTGTGGTGGAAAGAGTTCCATTCTTCCGGAATCTTTTCCCACTGTAAGGAAGGGGGAAGTGGGTCCTGGTAGTTCCAGTACGGAAGGTGTGATAGAAGGTGGGTACTCAGGTGGGGATAGCGGTAAAAGGAAAAGAGTTTTACCTGGATGGCTTAAGGAATATGTCAAGTAATGGGTTATGAAATATATATTCATATTGATGTTTGTATTGCTTACAGTGGTATTTTTCTGTTTCCTTTTGAAAATTCTTCCTTCCATGTTTAGTATTATTTTGTTTTCTAATTGTCATGTCGGTTCCTTATGGTGGTGTGATTTTACATTTTGTTTTGTTGTTTTCCAAGAGAGGGGGATGTGTAGTGTATGCCTTTAATGCAGTGTGTTATCTTTCAATGTATTATGTGTGGAGCGTGGCATAGAATCCCTGTTGGGTTCCAGACGGTTTCCAATCCAGAACATCAGATGCTGGCTGATGTCCTGGAGAGGAGATCGTGTAGCCTAGCGCTCGCCTGTTCTTCATTTGTAATAAATACTTGGAATCAATATCACTCGTTCACCTTCATTTCAATTGGCGACGAGATGGATTAACCCAAGAAGACCTTGCAATTTGTTCGTGAAAAAACAAAAAGGGGGGAAATAAATAAATAAACGAAGGGAAGAACTTCCGTCGAGGGACAGATCGTTAATTCAGGTTTTTATATCTCGACCTTGCCGCGATCGTGCCCAACGCTGGAACGAAGTGCTGACCAAGTAAAAGTAAGGAGAGTAACTTACTTAGTGAGTAAGCAGTTGTGGGCTATCGAGGGCATCTTTCGACCTGCACCGACGTTCTATTTCAGGGCGGACTCTGCTTGCTGCTCGCGCCGTCATTGTCGGATGAGTGCGGGCGGGGCATGCGCAGAAGGATCAACTCCACTAGCGCGTAGGGTCACGCAACGCGACCTCGCAAAACATAGCGGCCATTTTGGGACAGTCGCGAACGAGAGGAGGAAGAAGTTCTGACTTTTTACAGCGTTTGGGGAGATATGCTTACATCGATTCAGAGCATAACGACAACGAGGTAACGAGTGAACAATTCATAGGCAGTAAATATATATAAATTTAAAATTCAATACATGGAGGTTGTAAAGAGACAACAAAGGTAAAGAAAGAACAGGTGAGAGAGTCGGGGGAGTTATTTGGTTTTAAAAAAAAAAAAAAGAAAAGAATGGAACTTAAGTAAACAGTAAGGGGAGCGACCTTTGGGGTTTGGCAAGTCAGTATTGTGGATAACAGAGTCAATCTCTACAAGTCTTACACTATTTGTATTGAGAAATATTGGTGTACTGCATATGGATCAGGGAGACCAGGCATCCCAAACAGAAGTTCAGACTATGGCTCAACAAAATTTCACCATAAGCGCCCTACATGCATTTTGGGTAAGCGGACCACAACCCATCATTAAGTGGATAGAATTGAAAGAGTACTTCGTGAACTATATTGAGGCCATTGATGAGGAGGGTAAGATGAAACCAGAGCAAAAAAAAAGACTACTACTTCACTCCTTAGGTCCTGTGGGTTTAAAAACATATTTGCGAATGCAAAAAAACGCTGTTAGCGATGGGAATGTGTTTGCAGCGGCGCTTAAAGACCTTGACAGATATTTTGCTCCAAAGGTGTGCATTGGTGTAGTAAGGCATAGATTCTTTCAAAGGAAGCAGAACAAAGAAGAACCCGTGGATGAATGGTTAGATGACCTAAAAAGACTAGCAATAGATTGCAATTTTGGTTATTTGCATGACGACCTCATCAGGGACCAACTAGTCATGGATAACAATAATTCTTCATTACAAGACAGATTATGGGTCAATGGGGATGCACCTTTAGAAGATGTGTTGGCCATAGTAAGGAAATCTGAGATGTCAGGAAGATGTGCCAATGTAGTTAAAGAATCGGGAAAAGATCCGGGGGGTGTTTTTAAATTACAGAACACAAACAAAAATCCAGGAGTACGCTTGCCTATCCAGGTTCAAAAGTCTGCGCAGAAAGAATGGAGACAAGAAGAGAGGAGATGTTACCGCTGTGACAGCAAGGAACATTTAGCTTTCAGCAAATATTGCCCGCGTTAAAGAAGAAATGTGGTATTTGTGGGTTAATGGGTCATTTTAGCAAAATGTGCCGTAGAAGAGGGAATGTGAAATATGTGTGGGATGGTGATGAGGATGACGGAACAACAAGGGACACTGATGACAGTTGTGTCAAAAGCTTACAAGGGAACTATGTCATAAATGTATCGGACGAATCAGTCAAGGGAAAACCTATATGCGAAGTGTCCCTGAGGGGTAGCAAGATTAATGTATATGCGGATTCTGGTTCACCTTATACTATTGTAAGTCAGTCAATTTGGGAAGAAAAGTTCATAGACAAAATGGGGCAGGAATTATATCCTACTGATGTGAACCCAGTAAGTTTTACAGGGGAAAGAATTAACATGCTAGGGTTCAGATGGCTCACGTTCTGGTTCAAAGGAAGACCGGCAAGAGGCAAATTATATGTGGCAGAACATGGACCATCTGTTTTAGGTTGGTTCGATCAGAAAAACTTACACATCATTTTGGACCCCAATAGCGAAGAGAAGGTTTTGATTATGGATGAAACCTACAAAATGGGGGATTCAATGGCTAAAAAATGTCCAAGTGTTTTTGGAAAGAGATTAGGAGCTCTTAAAGGGTTTGAACATAAAATAGTGCTTAAAGAAGCAGCAGAACCCAGAGTTCATAAGGTGAGACCAGTCCATATTCTGATAAGGGATGAAGTAAATAAAGACCTACAAGAATTGTTAGCTAAAGATGTAATTGAGGAAGTAGAAAGCTCAGAATGGATTTCTCCGGTTGTCGTCGCAAGGAAAGGCAACGGAAAAATCTGTCTGTGCATTGACTTACGCCACTTAAATAACATCGTAATAGATACATTTCCACTGCCAAAAATAAATGAGATGATTTCCTCACTCAGAGGAGCTAGTTGGTTCTCAACTATTGACCTATCGGCAGCCTACCATCAAATTATATTAGCACCAGAATCTCGGAAGCTCACTGCCTTTATTACACCCTTCGGGTGTTATCAGTTTAAAAGAATGCCATTTGGACTCTCCGCAGCCACGGCGGTTTTCCAGCGACTGATGCACAAACTCTTGAGGGGAGAAAAAGGTGTGAGTTTTTTTCAAGATGACATTCTGATAGCTGCCACTAGTAAGGGAGAACATGATGGATTACTTAACAAGATTTTGGGGATTTTACAGAATGCCGGATTAAGTGTAGAGCTCAGCAAATGCAAATTTGGCGAGAGGGAAGTATCTTATTTAGGACACATTATTAGTGGCAAGGGTGTGAAACCAAAACCCTCACTCATTAATGCAATCATGAGATCGCCAGCTCCTTGCACCAAGGAGGAGGTTAGATCATTTTTGGGAATGAGTGAATATTGTTCAAAGTTCATACCTAATTTTGCTAGTGTGTTATACAACATACGTTCACTTTTAAAGAAAAATGTGAAGTTTGAATGGACAAAGGAATGTGAGAAAGAGTTCTCAACGATCAAGACATATTTGGATAACGTGAATGCCTTGAGTAGTTTCGATCCAAACCTAGAGTGTTTTTTAACCACGGATGCAAGCGACAAGGGACTGGGTGCAGTTTTGTCGCAGAAGGGTAATGATGTCCATGAAAGTATTATTTTATTTGCCTCAAGAGCTTTATCTCCTGCTGAAACCAGGTATCCTATTATCGAAAGGGAAGCATTAGCCTGTGCTTGGGCGTTAGAACATTTTAGAGCTTTCGTGTGGGGCAAACCAATTGCCATCCGCACTGGCCACCGACCTCTGGTTAAGATTTTGACTAGCGAGGGTAGTGTAGGAGCTTCTGCTAGGCTGGCAAGGATTTCCATGAGGATGAAAGAGTACATTTATAGAATCACTTATGTACCTGGGAAGGACAACGTAGTCGCAGATTGCCTTTCTAGATTGCCTGCACCTTTAGAGAAGTGTGAGGATGACCCGTGGGGCAATTTTAGTATTGCCCTTATTCAAGACTCAGGCACCCCAGTCATTACTAAAATGGAATGGGTAGAGGAACAATCTAAAGATGATGTTTTAGTAGCGGTCTCTAATTACATTTGCAAAGGGTGGCCAAAGAAACTAAATATTACTTCAGAGGAAAAAGCTTATTGGGATGTGAGAACAGAACTGTCCCTGGATAAAGATTTATTACTTAGAGGTGATAGAGATATTCCTCCTAGAAGTCTGCGGAAAAGAATTTTAGAGTTGTGTCATGAAGGACATTTTGGAGTAGTCAGGACCAAGATTGTTGTTAAAGGTGTATTCTGGTGGCCGGGAGTTGACATGGAAGTGGAGAAGTTTGTTAGAGTATGCCCAATCTGTTCCTCTGCAGATAAATCTTTAAAGACCTTGAGACCCCCTATGAGTGAAGGGTTGATTCCCAGCCTTCCTTGGGAAGTGATTGCAATTGATATTTTCGGACCAGTAGGTGAGTTGAGGGAGTATGGCATCGTGGTGGTTGATTTATTCACTAAATGGCTGATGGTCAGGATTTTAAACAAGGTAGACACACACACAGTTTTGGAATTTTTGGATAAAATATTTGTTTTGGAAGGTTTACCTGTGTGTGTTTTAAGTGACAATGGGGTACAATTTACTTCCAATACCGCGAAAGAATATTTCCAGAAATGTGGCATCCAACATAAAACAACTTCGCTTTATAATCCTAGTGGGAATGGTACAGTGGAACGATTTAATCGTGTTCTCAAAGGTGTAATCCAATTTGCAATGAGTAAACATTTGGACTGGAAGTTGGAATTACAAAAAGCGGTTTGGGCGTATAGGGTGACTAAACATCCAACAACAGGGTTATCACCTTTCATTATGATGAGAGGTAGAAGGCCTAGATCTAAGTTCTGTCCCAACTGGATAATGAAAGGTGGGATTGAACAAGGATCACCAGAAGAGGTAAAGAATAATCTAGAGCAAGGAGTACAATGACGTACAACATGGTTCAAAGGATGTAACAGTAAGGGTTGGTGACTGGGTAAAAATTAAAAGACCTGTTAAAGTTCCGAAAGGTGAGAGTAGGTTTGAAGCAGCACAGCAAGTGGTGGAGGTTCTCCGCACTGCTGTTAGACTTGAAGATGGAAGGGTGTGGAACATGAAAAATGTTGCATTGGATTTTGATCAGGTGCATTCTGAGGATACACCTAATTCTGAGCATACACCTGATTTTGAATGGGTGGAAGATTATTTTAATTGCAGCGAACTTCAAGCTGACTTGGGTGGTAAAGAGTGTAGTGATACAGGGGTGGCAAAACAAGATGGGACATCCATGGAGTCCCAGGTCAGCGCAGATTGTGGTGGAAAGAGTTCCATTCTTCCGGAATCTTTTCCCACTGTAAGGAAGGGGGAAGTGGGTCCTGGTAGTTCCAGTACGGAAGGTGTGATAGAAGGTGGGTACTCAGGTGGGGATAGCGGTAAAAGGAAAAGAGTTTTACCTGGATGGCTTAAGGAATATGTCAAGTAATGGGTTATGGAATATATATTCATATTGATGTTTGTATTGCTTACAGTGGTATTTTTCTGTTTCCTTTTGAAAATTCTTCCTTCCATGTTTAGTATTATTTTGTTTTCTAATTGTCATGTCGGTTCCTTATGGTGGTGTGATTTTACATTTTGTTTTGTTGTTTTCCAAGAGAGGGGGATGTGTAGTGTATGCCTTTAATGCAGTGTGTTATCTTTCAATGTATTATGTGTGGAGCGTGGCATAGAATCCCTGTTGGGTTCCAGACGGTTTCCAATCCAGAACATCAGATGCTGGCTGATGTCCTGGAGAGGAGATCGTGTAGCCTAGCGCTCGCCTGTTCTTCATTTGTAATAAATACTTGGAATCAATATCACTCGTTCACCTTCATTTCAATTGGCGACGAGATGGATTAACCCAAGAAGACCTTGCAATTTGTTCGTGAAAAAAAAAAAGGGGGGAAATAAATAAATAAACGAAGGGAAGAACTTCCGTCGAGGGACAGATCGTTAATTCAGGTTTTTATATCTCGACCTTGCCGCGATCGTGCCCAACGCTGGAACGAAGTGCTGACCAAGTAAAAGTAAGGAGAGTAACTTACTTAGTGAGTAAGCAGTTGTGGGCTATCGAGGGCATCTTTCGACCTGCACCGACGTTCTATTTCAGGGCGGACTCTGCTTGCTGCTCGCGCCGTCATTGTCGGATGAGTGCGGGCGGGGCATGCGCAGAAGGATCAACTCCACTAGCGCGTAGGGTCACGCAACGCGACCTCGCAAAACATAGCGGCCATTTTGGGGCAGTCGCGAACGAGAGGAGGAAGAAGTTCTGACTTTTTACAGCGTTTGGGGAGATATGCTTACATCGATTCAGAGCATAACGACAACGAGGTAACGAGTGAACAATTCATAGGCAGTAAATATATATAAATTTAAAATTCAATACATGGAGGTTGTAAAGAGACAACAAAGGTAAAGAAAGAACAGGTGAGAGAGTCGGGGGAGTTATTTGGTTTTAAAAAAAAAAAAAAGAAAAGAATGGAACTTAAGTAAACAGTAAGGGGAGCGACCTTTGGGGTTTGGCAAGTCAGTATTGTGGATAACAGAGTCAATCTCTACAAGTCTTACACTATTTGTATTGAGAAATATTGGTGTACTGCATATGGATCAGGGAGACCAGGCATCCCAAACAGAAGTTCAGACTATGGCTCAACAAAATTTCACCATAAGCGCCCTACATGCATTTTGGGTAAGCGGACCACAACCCATCATTAAGTGGATAGAATTGAAAGAGTACTTCGTGAACTATATTGAGGCCATTGATGAGGAGGGTAAGATGAAACCAGAGCAAAAAAAAAGACTACTACTTCACTCCTTAGGTCCTGTGGGTTTAAAAACATATTTGCGAATGCAAAAAAACGCTGTTAGCGATGGGAATGTGTTTGCAGCGGCGCTTAAAGACCTTGACAGATATTTTGCTCCAAAGGTGTGCATTGGTGTAGTAAGGCATAGATTCTTTCAAAGGAAGCAGAACAAAGAAGAACCCGTGGATGAATGGTTAGATGACCTAAAAAGACTAGCAATAGATTGCAATTTTGGTTATTTGCATGACGACCTCATCAGGGACCAACTAGTCATGGATAACAATAATTCTTCATTACAAGACAGATTATGGGTCAATGGGGATGCACCTTTAGAAGATGTGTTGGCCATAGTAAGGAAATCTGAGATGTCAGGAAGATGTGCCAATGTAGTTAAAGAATCGGGAAAAGATCCGGGGGGTGTTTTTAAATTACAGAACACAAACAAAAATCCAGGAGTACGCTTGCCTATCCAGGTTCAAAAGTCTGCGCAGAAAGAATGGAGACAAGAAGAGAGGAGATGTTACCGCTGTGACAGCAAGGAACATTTAGCTTTCAGCAAATATTGCCCGCGTTAAAGAAGAAATGTGGTATTTGTGGGTTAATGGGTCATTTTAGCAAAATGTGCCGTAGAAGAGGGAATGTGAAATATGTGTGGGATGGTGATGAGGATGACGGAACAACAAGGGACACTGATGACAGTTGTGTCAAAAGCTTACAAGGGAACTATGTCATAAATGTATCGGACGAATCAGTCAAGGGAAAACCTATATGCGAAGTGTCCCTGAGGGGTAGCAAGATTAATGTATATGCGGATTCTGGTTCACCTTATACTATTGTAAGTCAGTCAATTTGGGAAGAAAAGTTCATAGACAAAATGGGGCAGGAATTATATCCTACTGATGTGAACCCAGTAAGTTTTACAGGGGAAAGAATTAACATGCTAGGGTTCAGATGGCTCACGTTCTGGTTCAAAGGAAGACCGGCAAGAGGCAAATTATATGTGGCAGAACATGGACCATCTGTTTTAGGTTGGTTCGATCAGAAAAACTTACACATCATTTTGGACCCCAATAGCGAAGAGAAGGTTTTGATTATGGATGAAACCTACAAAATGGGGGATTCATTGGCTAAAAAATGTCCAAGTGTTTTTGGAAAGAGATTAGGAGCTCTTAAAGGGTTTGAACATAAAATAGTGCTTAAAGAAGCAGCAGAACCCAGAGTTCATAAGGTGAGACCAGTCCATATTCTGATAAGGGATGAAGTAAATAAAGACCTACAAGAATTGTTAGCTAAAGATGTAATTGAGGAAGTAGAAAGCTCAGAATGGATTTCTCCGGTTGTCGTCGCAAGGAAAGGCAACGGAAAAATCTGTCTGTGCATTGACTTACGCCACTTAAATAACAACATCGTAATAGATACATTTCCACTGCCAAAAATAAATGAGATGATTTCCTCACTCAGAGGGGCTAGTTGGTTCTCAACTATTGACCTATCGGCAGCCTACCATCAAATTATATTAGCACCAGAATCTCGGAAGCTCACTGCCTTTATTACACCCTTCGGGTGTTATCAGTTTAAAAGAATGCCATTTGGAATCTCCGCAGCCACGGCGGTTTTCCAGCGACTGATGCACAAACTCTTGGGGGGAGAAAAAGGTGTGAGTTTTTTTCAAGATGACATTCTGATAGCTGCCACTAGTAAGGGAGAACATGATGGATTACTTAACAAGATTTTGGGGATTTTACAGAATGCCGGATTAAGTGTAGAGCTCAGCAAATGCAAATTTGGCGAGAGGGAAGTATCTTATTTAGGACACATTATTAGTGGCAAGGGTGTGAAACCAAAACCCTCACTCATTAATGCAATCATGAGATCGCCAGCTCCTTGCACCAAGGAGGAGGTTAGATCATTTTTGGGAATGAGTGAATATTGTTCAAAGTTCATACCTAATTTTGCTAGTGTGTTATACAACATACGTTCACTTTTAAAGAAAAATGTGAAGTTTGAATGGACAAAGGAATGTGAGAAAGAGTTCTCAACGATCAAGACATATTTGGATAACGTGAATGCCTTGAGTAGTTTCGATCCAAACCTAGAGTGTTTTTTAACCACGGATGCAAGCGACAAGGGACTGGGTGCAGTTTTGTCGCAGAAGGGTAATGATGTCCATGAAAGTATTATTTTATTTGCCTCAAGAGCTTTATCTCCTGCTGAAACCAGGTATCCTATTATCGAAAGGGAAGCATTAGCCTGTGCTTGGGCGTTAGAACATTTTAGAGCTTTCGTGTGGGGCAAACCAATTGCCATCCGCACTGGCCACCGACCTCTGGTTAAGATTTTGACTAGCGAGGGTAGTGTAGGAGCTTCTGCTAGGCTGGCAAGGATTTCCATGAGGATGAAAGAGTACATTTATAGAATCACTTATGTACCTGGGAAGGACAACGTAGTCGCAGATTGCCTTTCTAGATTGCCTGCACCTTTAGAGAAGTGTGAGGATGACCCGTGGGGCAATTTTAGTATTGCCCTTATTCAAGACTCAGGCACCCCAGTCATTACTAAAATGGAATGGGTAGAGGAACAATCCAAAGATGATGTTTTAGTAGCGGTCTCTAATTACATTTGCAAAGGGTGGCCAAAGAAACTAAATATTACTTCAGAGGAAAAAGCTTATTGGGATGTGAGAACAGAACTGTCCCTGGATAAAGATTTATTACTTAGAGGTGATAGAGATATTCCTCCTAGAAGTCTGCGGAAAAGAATTTTAGAGTTGTGTCATGAAGGACATTTTGGAGTAGTCAGGACCAAGATTGTTGTTAAAGGTGTATTCTGGTGGCCGGGAGTTGACATGGAAGTGGAGAAGTTTGTTAGAGTATGCCCAATCTGTTCCTCTGCAGATAAATCTTTAAAGACCTTGAGACCCCCTATGAGTGAAGGGTTGATTCCCAGCCTTCCTTGGGAAGTGATTGCAATTTATATTTTCGGACCAGTAGGTGAGTTGAGGGAGTATGGCATCGTGGTGGTTGATTTATTCACTAAATGGCTGATGGTCAGGATTTTAAACAAGGTAGACACACACACAGTTTTGGAATTTTTGGATAAAATATTTGTTTTGGAAGGTTTACCTGTGTGTGTTTTAAGTGACAATGGGGTACAATTTACTTCCAATACCGCGAAAGAATATTTCCAGAAATGTGGCATCCAACATAAAACAACTTCGCTTTATAATCCTAGTGGGAATGGTACAGTGGAACGATTTAATCGTGTTCTCAAAGGTGTAATCCAATTTGCAATGAGTAAACATTTGGACTGGAAGTTGGAATTACAAAAAGCGGTTTGGGCGTATAGGGTGACTAAACATCCAACAACAGGGTTATCACCTTTCATTATGATGAGAGGTAGAAGGCCTAGATCTAAGTTCTGTCCCAACTGGATAATGAAAGGTGGGATTGAACAAGGATCACCAGAAGAGGTAAAGAATAATCTAGAGCAAGGAGTACAATGACGTACAACATGGTTCAAAGGATGTAACAGTAAGGGTTGGTGACTGGGTAAAAATTAAAAGACCTGTTAAAGTTCCGAAAGGTGAGAGTAGGTTTGAAGCAGCACAGCAAGTGGTGGAGGTTCTCCGCACTGCTGTTAGACTTGAAGATGGAAGGGTGTGGAACATGAAAAATGTTGCATTGGATTTTGATCAGGTGCATTCTGAGGATACACCTAATTCTGAGCATACACCTGATTTTGAATGGGTGGAAGATTATTTTAATTGCAGCGAACTTCAAGCTGACTTGGGTGGTAAAGAGTGTAGTGATACAGGGGTGGCAAAACAAGATGGGACATCCATGGAGTCCCAGGTCAGCGCAGATTGTGGTGGAAAGAGTTCCTTTCTTCCGGAATCTTTTCCCACTGTAAGGAAGGGGGAAGTGGGTCCTGGTAGTTCCAGTACGGAAGGTGTGATAGAAGGTGGGTACTCAGGTGGGGATAGCGGTAAAAGGAAAAGAGTTTTACCTGGATGGCTTAAGGAATATGTCAAGTAATGGGTTATGGAATATATATTCATATTGATGTTTGTATTGCTTACAGTGGTATTTTTCTGTTTCCTTTTGAAAATTCTTCCTTCCATGTTTAGTATTATTTAGTTTTCTAATTGTCATGTCGGTTCCTTATGGTGGTGTGATTTTACATTTTGTTTTGTTGTTTTCCAAGAGAGGGGGATGTGTAGTGTATGCCTTTAATGCAGTGTGTTATCTTTCAATGTATTATGTGTGGAGCGTGGCATAGAATCCCTGTTGGGTTCCAGACGGTTTCCAATCCAGAACATCAGATGCTGGCTGATGTCCTGGAGAGGAGATCGTGTAGCCTAGCGCTCGCCTGTTCTTCATTTGTAATAAATACTTGGAATCAATATCACTCGTTCACCTTCATTTCAATTGGCGACGAGATGGATTAACCCAAGAAGACCTTGCAATTTGTTCGTGAAAAAAAAAAAGGGGGGAAATAAATAAATAAACGAAGGGAAGAACTTCCGTCGAGGGACAGATCGTTAATTCAGGTTTTTATATCTCGACCTTGCCGCGATCGTGCCCAACGCTGGAACGAAGTGCTGACCAAGTAAAAGTAAGGAGAGTAACTTACTTAGTGAGTAAGCAGTTGTGGGCTATCGAGGGCATCTTTCGACCTGCACCGACGTTCTATTTCAGGGCGGACTCTGCTTGCTGCTCGCGCCGTCATTGTCGGATGAGTGCGGGCGGGGCATGCGCAGAAGGATCAACTCCACTAGCGCGTAGGGTCACGCAACGCGACCTCGCAAAACATAGCGGCCATTTTGGGGCAGTCGCGAACGAGAGGAGGAAGAAGTTCTGACTTTTTACAGCGTTTGGGGAGATATGCTTACATCGATTCAGAGCATAACGACAACGAGGTAACGAGTGAACAATTCATAGGCAGTAAATATATATAAATTTAAAATTCAATACATGGAGGTTGTAAAGAGACAACAAAGGTAAAGAAAGAACAGGTGAGAGAGTCGGGGGAGTTATTTGGTTTTAAAAAAAAAAAAAAAGAAAAGAATGGAACTTAAGTAAACAGTAAGGGGAGCGACCTTTGGGGTTTGGCAAGTCAGTATTGTGGATAACAGAGTCAATCTCTACAAGTCTTACACTATTTGTATTGAGAAATATTGGTGTACTGCGTATGGATCAGGGAGACCAGGCATCCCAAACAGAAGTTCAGACTATGGCTCAACAAAATTTCACCATAAGCGCCCTACATGCATTTTGGTTAAGCGGACCACAACCCATCATTAAGTGGATAGAATTGAAAGAGTACTTCGTGAACTATATTGAGGCCATTGATGAGGAGGGTAAGATGAAACCAGAGCAAAAAAAAAGACTACTACTTCACTCCTTAGGTCCTGTGGGTTTAAAAACATATTTGCGAATGCAAAAAAACGCTGTTAGCGATGGGAATGTGTTTGCAGCGGCGCTTAAAGACCTTGACAGATATTTCGCTCCAAAGGTGTGCATTGGTGTAGTAAGGCATTGATTCTTTCAAAGGAAGCAGAACAAAGAAGAACCTGTGGATGAATGGTTAGATGACCTAAAAAGACTAGCAATAGATTGCAATTTTGGTAATTTGCATGACGACCTCATCAGGGACCAACTAGTCATGCATAACAATAATTCTTCATTACAAGACAGATTATGGGTCAATGGGGATGCACCTTTAGAAGATGTGTTGGCCATAGTAAGGAAATATGAGATGTCAGGAAGATGTGCCAATGTAGTTAAAGAATCGGGAAAAGATCCGGGGGGTGTTTTTAAATTACAGAACACAAACAAGAATCCAGGAGTACGCTGGCCTATCCAGGTTCAAAAGTCTGCGCAGAAAGAATGGAGACAAGAAGAGAGGAGATGTTACCGCTGTGACAGCAAGGAACATTTAGCTTTCAGCAAATATTGCCCGCGTTAAAGAAGAAATGTGGTATTTGTGGGTTAATGGGTCATTTTAGCAAAATGTGCCGTAGAAGAGGGAATGTGAAATATGTGTGGGATGGTGATGAGGATGACGGAACAACAAGGGACACTGATGACAGTTGTGTCAAAAGCTTACAAGGGAACTATGTCATAAATGTATCGGACGAATCAGTCAAGGGAAAACCTATATGCGAAGTGTCCCTGGGGGGTAGCAAGATTAATGTATATGCGGATTCTGGTTCACCTTATACTATTGTCAGTCAGTCAATTTGGGAAGAAAAGTTCATAGACAAAATGGGGCAGGAATTATATCCTACTGATGTGAACCCAGTAAGTTTTACGGGGGAAAGAATTAACATGCTAGAGTTCAGATGGCTCACGTTCTGGTTCAAAGGAAGATCGGCAAGAGGCAAATTATATGTGGCAGAACATGGACCATCTGTTTTAGGTTGGTTCGATCAGAAAAACTTACACATCATTTTGGACCCCAATAGCGAAGAGAAGGTTTTGATTATGGATGAAACCTACAAAATGGGGGATTCATTGGCTAAAAAATTTCCAAGTGTTTTTGGAAAGAGATTAGGAGCTCTTAAAGGGTTTGAACATAAAATAGTGCTTAAAGAAGCAGCAGAACCCAGAGTTCATAAGGTGAGACCAGTCCCTATTCTGATAAGGGATGAAGTAAATAAAGACCTACAAGAATTGTTAGCTAAAGATGTAATTGAGGAAGTAGAAAGCTCAGAATGGATTTCTCCGGTTGTCGTCGCAAGGAAAGGCAACGGAAAAATCTGTCTGTGCATTGACTTACGCCACTTAAATAACAACATCGTAATAGATAAATTTCCACTGCCAAAAATAAATGAGATGATTTCCTCACTCAGAGGGGCTAGTTGGTTCTCAACTATTGACCTATCGGCAGCCTACCATCAAATTATATTAGCACCAGAATCTCGGAAGCTCACTGCCTTTATTACACCCTTCGGGTGTTATCAGTTTAAAAGAATGCCATTTGGACTCTCCTCAGCCGCGGCGGTTTTCCAGCGACTGATGCACAAACTCTTGGGGGGAGAAAAAGGTGTGAGTTTTTTTCAAGATGACATTCTGATAGCTGCCACTAGTAAGGGAGAACATGATGGATTACTTAACAAGATTTTGGGGATTTTACAGAATGCCGGATTAAGTGTAGAGCTCAGCAAATGCAAATTTGGCGAGAGGGAAGTATCTTATTTAGGACACATTATTAGTGGCGAGGGTGTGAAACCAAAACCCTCACTCATTAATGCAATCATGAGATCGCCAGCTCCTTGCACCAAGGAGGAGGTTAGATCATTTTTGGGAATGAGTGAATATTGTTTAAAGTTCATACCTAATTTTGCTAGTGTGTTATACAACATACGTTCACTTTTGCAGAAAAATGTGAAGTTTGAATGGACAAAGGAATGTGAGAAAGAGTTCTCAACGATCAAGACATATTTGGATAACGTGAATGCCTTGAGTAGTTTCGATCCAAACCTAGAGTGTTTTTTAACCACGGATGCAAGCGACAAGGGACTGGGTGCAGTTTTGTCGCAGAAGGGTAATGATGTCCATGAAAGTATTATTTTATTTGCCTCAAGAGCTTTATCTCCTGCTGAAACCAGGTATCCTATTATCGAAAGGGAAGCATTAGCCTGTGCTTGGGCGTTAGAACATTTTAGAGCTTTCGTGTGGGGCAAACCAATTGTCATCCGCACTGACCACCGACCTCTGGTTAAGATTTTGACTAGCGAGGGTTGTGTAGGAGCTTCTGCTAGGCTGGCAAGGATTTCCATGAGGATGAAAGAGTACATTTATAGAATCACTTATGTACCTGGGAAGGACAACGTAGTCGCAGATTGCCTTTCTAGATTGCCTGCACCTTTAGAGAAGTGTGAGGATGACCCGTGGGGCAATTTTAGTATTGCTCTTATTCAAGACTCAGCGGTACAAAAGGGGATGGTGATGGACGGGGCATCAGAACCAATCAAACACTCACACCCAGTCAACAGATCTGGGTTTAATCCATCACCGTTCTTTAGCCCACTCTGCCACCCCAGTTCAGACATGGCCATATGCAAATCAGTCTCACCCTGTGCCTCATGGGAACAGTCCAGCCCGAACTGCCAAGCCATGCCTTTCCTGGACCGGAAACAAGCTTCCTAGGACCGGTTTCTGGCATTTCAGCCGTCTTCAGCCAGGCTTGCTTGAATCCAGTGGCAAAGTGAGCAAGGGACTCACGTCTGAGCATACCCTGCCAACTTATGGTGAACAAAGCGGTACAAAAGGGGATGGTGATGGACGGAGCATCAGAACCAATCAAACACTCACACCCAGTCAACAGATCTGGGTTTAATCCATCACCGTTCTTTAGCCCACTCTGCCACCCCCTTTTGTACCGCTTATTCAAGACTCAGGCACCCCAGTCATTACTAAAATGGAATGGGTAGAGGAACAATCCAAAGATGATGTTTTATTAGCGGTCTCTAATTACATTTGCAAAGGGTGGCCAAAGAAACTAAATATTACTTCAGAGGAAAAAGCTTATTGGGATGTGAGAACAGAACTGTCCTTGGATAAAGATTTATTACTTAGAGGTGATAGAGATATTCCTCCTAGAAGTCTGCGGAAAATAATTTTAGAGTTGTGTCATGAAGGACATTTTGGAGTAGTCAGGACCAAGATTGTTGTTAAAGGTTTTATTCTGGTGGCCGGGAGTTGACATGGAAGTGGAGAAGTTTGTTAGAGTATGCCCAATCTGTTCACCTGCAGATAAATCTTTAAAGACCTTGAGACCCCCTATGAGTGAAGGGTTGATTCCCAGCCATCCTTGGGAAGTGATTGCAATTGATATTTTCGGACCAGTAGGTGAGTTGAGGGAGTATGGCATCGTGGTGGTTGATTTATTCACTAAATGGCTGATGGTCAGGATTTTAAACAAGGTAGACACACACACAGTTTTGGAATTTTTGGATAAAATATTTGTTTTGGAAGGTTTACCTGTGTGTGTTTTAAGTGACAATGGGGTACAATTTACTTCCAATACCGCGAAAGAATATTTCCAGAAATGTGGCATCCAACATAAAACAACTTCGCTTTATAATCCTAGTGGGAATGGTACAGTGGAACGATTTAATCGTGTTCTCAAAGGTGTAATCCAATTTGTAAACATTTGGACTGGAAGTTGGAATTACAAAAAGCGGTTTGGGCGTATAGGGTGACTAAACATCCAACAACAGGGTTATCACCTTTCATTATGATGAGAGGTAGAAGGCCTAGATCTAAGTTCTGTCCCAACTGGATAATGAAAGGTGGGATTGAACAAGGATCACCAGAAGAGGTAAAGAATAATCTAGAGCAAGGAGTACTATGACGTACAACATGGTTCAAAGGATGTAACAGTAAGGGTTGGTGACTGGGTAAAAATTAAAATACCTGTTAAAGTTCCGAAAGGTGAGAGTAGGTTTGAAGCAGCACAGCAAGTGGTGGAGGTTCTCCGCACTGCTGTTAGACTTGAAGATGGAAGGGTGTGGAACATGAAAAATGTTGCATTGGATTTTGATCAGGTGCATTCTGAGGATACACCTAATTTTGAGCATACACCTGATTTTGAATGGGTGGAATATTATTTTAATTGCAGCGAACTTCAAGCTGACTTGGGTGGTAAAGAGTGTAGTGATACAGGGGTGGCAAAACAAGATGGGACATCCATGGAGTCGCAGGTCAGCGCAGATTGTGGTGGAAAGAGTTCCATTCTTCCGGAATCTTTTCCCACTGTAAGGAAGGGGGAAGTGGGTCCTGGTAGTTCCAGTACGGAAGGTGTGATAGAAGGTGGGTACTCAGGTGGGGATAGCGGTAAAAGGAAAAGAGTTTTACCTGCATGGCTTAAGGAATATGTCAAGTAATGGGTTATGGAATATATTCATATTGATGTTTTTATTGCTTATAGTGGCATTTTTCTGTTTCCTTTTGAAAATTCTTCCTTCCATGTTTAGTATTATTTTGTTTTCTAATTGTCATGTCGGTTCCTTATGCTGGTGTGATTTTACATTTTGTTTTGTTGTTTTCCAAGAGAGGGGGATGTGTAGTGTATGCCTTTAATGCAGTGTGTTATCTTTCAATGTATTATGTGTGGAGCGTGGCATAGAATCCCTGTTGGGTTCCAGACGGTTTCCAATCCAGAACATCAGATGCTGGCTGATGTCCTGGAGAGGAGACCGTGTAGCCTAGCGCTCGCCTGTTCTTCATTTGTAATAAATACTTGGAATCAATATCACTCGTTCACCTTCATTTCAAATGTGTTCATGTATTGCAGTTGGCCCCTGTTTTTTCCGTAGACAGTAACTGCAAGTATGATTTAAATTAAATCCAAGCATTGCCAGTTTAAGCGATCCATTGAGGCTTTGAAGATTGCCGATCCTAATTTATATGATCACAAAAAAGGGAGTTTTATAAGTCAAACTGAGAGCTGATGTTAGCTGCCATTGTGGATAAGAACAGTATGAACTTCTAGGGGCTGGTGAACTCAGTAACCCTCACCTTCTCATCTTCATTTGGGGCACAGATAAGTGAGGAAGATTGGTATACTTTTATTTACTCACTCTATTGTGGGGGAAATCATGAGAATTTGCTTGTGACTCCAGCTAGCTCTCATGTTGATAGAGAGGCTATCACAAAGTCCCAGATGGCAGCAATACTGTCTAAAATAATCTTCTGTATGAAAGCATTTAGGACGGGTGGCTCTATTTGCCTTCCATCAATGACTATTAAGAAGGATCCTAGGAGTGGGGTAACATTTTATGTGGGTTTTCCAAATGAATAATATATTTAGACACCTTCCCATATTCCTGGATGGAAGGTGTAGTGGAGCCCATCCATAAAAAAGGCAAAACGGACTAGCCAGCTGACTATCGTCTTATCTCCTTGCTTGATATTTCTTTCAAACTCTTTGCTCAAATCCTACTAAAGCAACTAGCTGCCTAGGCCTTTGACACTGGACTGATGCAGGTGGAGCAAGCATGTTTCGGACCAAAGCATTCAATTATGGACCACTGTTTCTCACTGTGGGGAGACACAAGGAGGTCAATAGAGCTGGAAGGTGGCCTTTGTTGCTGCTTTGTTGACTTCAGAGTGGCATTCGACAGGGTGGACAGAGGCAAGCTACGACGAAAACTCAAACACTGGAATATATCTGAGTTCCTGTTAAATCTCCCGATGAAACTAAATAGCGATAATTAGGTACAGGTTTATTTGGATGGGTTAAGTAGCCTGTCAAGGAAAACCTAGTAGAGAATGGCTGGCGTCAGGGGGGTGTTTTAGCTCCCATGCAGTTTAGTCTGTTTATTATGGACCTCCCCAAGATGTTAAGTGCCACTCGTAGCTTTTCCTCAAAAATTGGGGGTAGGCATATTAGTTGCCTTACATACATGAACGATCTGGTGGTGATGGATCTTACTCCTATTAGGCTGCAACGAAAACTAATTATAGTTAACTGCTATTGCCTCAAAAATAAACTAACGATCAACATTGATAAGATAAAAACAGTTTTTTTGGAAGAAGGAAAAGAAGATTTACTTGGTTTCTGGGAAGCAAGTGGCTGGAGCAGGTCCAAGAGTACAAGTATTTGGATACGATTTTCTCAGATAATTTAGGTTGGGATACACACCTTGCTTCCATAAGGCCTGTACTGTCAACCTAAGTGAATGGCTTAAAAAGGTTTTACTGTAGATACAGCATCTATGCATTTGAACCATTAAGTAAAATCATACAGGTTAAACTAATCCACCAGGCCCTATCTGGAGCAGAGCTGCTGGCAATGTATAGACTGTTCTCATGGGAAGGCTTAGAAGGTAGCACATTGAAATTGCTCCTGGATCAACCCACAAATACAGTGGTCCAAGCTATAATGATGAACGTGAGAATTGTAGCCTGTGGTGCTCTGGCAAACGCAAGAGCCTTGCGCTTTTACTTTTTCTTACAAAAAACAGAGCACTTGTGGACACACTATCAGAGCTAATTCTACAGGAGGTAATGTCAGTCTTCCCAAGTAAGGGGAATTCTGTCGCAGTAATGCCCGTGATATGTGCCTTGAAGAAGGCAAATCAATACAAAATCAGTCAAATAAAGAAAACTCTCAGGCGATGTGCAGTGGAAGCAAGCTGGAGTGAAGACCTTCAGCATTTGCAGAACAAGAGCTCAGCTATTCCCTTCCTAATTTCTCAGGAGGGCATGGACCTTTTCCCGTATTATATACA
Source organism: Triturus cristatus (assembly GCF_964204655.1). Taxonomy (NCBI): domain Eukaryota; kingdom Metazoa; phylum Chordata; class Amphibia; order Caudata; family Salamandridae; genus Triturus; species Triturus cristatus. The sequence continues at coordinate 1,175,616,913 of NC_140589.1, read as the reverse complement.
ATCTCACATAGGTTTCTGCTAAATTAAATTCTGTGGCTGAGAGTTGGAATCGACCCTGGATGGGGGATGCCAGGCCTGAAAGAAAAAATAGCTGTGAGCTGTGGTCAGTGTCTGTGTAAGCGGGGAATAAAGTACTCAGTGAGCCACCTGTTGATGGATTGTGTATTTTTCCTTGAGGAAATGAAGATGATTCTCTGGCCTGTCTTAAAAAGGTATGGGATACAGTAGATGGAAATGGGCCTCAAGATGATATATGTCCTCAGATTTCAGGATGTAGCTTTGCCATTGGCCAATATCTGAGCAAAACTATAATGTCTTATGCTAGTCCTCTTCCTCTTAGTGTCTTAGACCTGCGTCAGTACCCCTTACAGATCGGCAGGGATGTTATGAAAATATTAGACTGTTGTAGGCTAAATTGGGAGGATGCCCTGATAATGGCATTGGTCTTGATATGGGGAAATTGATTTTGTTAGCAAGGTTAGGCTGAATGAGTTCCATGTAGATTGCTGTCATTTGGTTCTGCACAACGCACTTTAAAATGCTTTCTTGTTGACAAAATGAATTGTATGTTGCTGGTCAATCTGCACTTTCAAATATTTTATATTTTATGGGATAAAGGGCTGCTGACCACTTAATGAGCTTTAAGCAAAAAGATATTTTAATTTGTATACTGTTTGGTATTCATTTTAGGCTGGTGACACGTGTAGGTCGAATTAATTCAATTAAGTTCTATGTACCATTGATTTTATAATATGTGTAATTGTATATATGAATGAACTGGATAATGTGCAATCTGTAAGAATGTATTTCTTGGAAATAAAGATTTTAGACTTGACTTGACTATTACCCTGCTGAAAATATTAAGATGGGTATCTAGAATATGAATGTGACATAGTAGACCTTTAGAAACCAGTGAAAACAAATTCTACTCAGTTAAAACCAAGAAATATTAAAGGTGTGATTGCTGGTGATCTCCAAAGGCCAGGACACAGAATACTTTGCCTTCCATGCAGCAGCGGCGGGAACAGGTAGGCTCAGTGGGGCGGGGAAGGGGGGGGCAGGGGGAAGCAGACAGACAATGGAATAGGTGTTATTTATGTATTCAATTATACCTATTCCGTCGTCTGTCGACTTACCTCCAGCCCACCATGCCCCCACTCACCTCCACAGTTGCCTGTTCCGGCCGCAGCTGCTCGATGGAAAGGTGGCCTCCAAAGCCTCATTTACTCTCTGATCAGCTGTGGGGGCAAGCAGTTACGTTTTACTACAAAGGAAATGATGTAAACATTAATCAGGGTACATGGCAACATTATTACGAGCTGTAGTAAAGGTTTGAATGTCTAGCTAGGGATGTGTCTATAAATGGAGAAAACTTTAAAAATAACTCAAATATATAAAAATATGTACTATAAATACGAATGTCAAATAGTGAAAAGGACACACATCAAATTTACAATAAAAAGGCAACACATTGAAAATACCATGGTGAACCACACTACCTGGATTTGGACAGAGTATATACAGTTTGTGATCAAAGAATGATCGTGAACTCTTGAGAAACCTAGAAGATATAAAAATGTACCTTCAAGTGGTGGTATTTTCACAAAGAGCAGATTATTGAATATAAAAGATCTACCGTTTGAAACCACATAACCATTTTGATCATGAGCACTGTGCTGTAAAATAGAGCATTGGACTATTCCTGCTACTTATGGCTTCCTCTTCTGATTGTGCAAGGAGGCATCCTGGGACATCATGACGCCATTAAAGGCAAAATTGGATGAACAATCTTTAAAACTTGAAGGAACAAAGTTTCAGACAGGATATTTCGATAACCAAATAAAAAAAAATGAGGAACTGAAGGGTCGGATCAGGTGATCGTCGCCAATGGTAAACCTTAGGTTGTGAAACAATGTCGAAAGTGTTATAAGGGAAGAGCGAGAAATTAAATGGTACCAGAGAAGAAAAAAAAGAAAGTAACTGTAAGCATTTGTGGTACGCATAGTGGAAAGGATACATTCTGAAAAGATATCATGAATGTAGCAGTATTAAGATACAATAATAATATATCACCTGCTAGGATTAATCCAAAATCTGGACTACAGGGGACATGTCTTTACACCTCCTAGTGTAGAAAAAAACCTTTTTAGGTGTTCACTGATGCACCTGGTCCTTAAACCAACAAAGAAGAAATTGGCACGGAAGCTGGAATATCAAAATAACAAGTTTATTAACCTCACATGAGGGAAACTGCGTGAATACGGTACCCTCAGGCCACTGTATGAGACAGTCCAAGGAGTACAAAGATCATGGGTCCTTTATACTGTATTTACCGCTGAGCATGCAGGGAGACTCAAAAAGAGGCAGTACAAGTGTGCACATGAATAGCTATGTACATATAAGGATACATGAGAATTGCTTAGTCAAAAGAGTGGGAGGGGTTACAATATTGCTGACATCAGTTAAAATAGCCTGACAGTTCTCTGAGAGCAGGTGCATTCTGGCAGCTACAGGTCCTTCTGAGCATGTGCAAGGCTCTGGCTCAGTGCTGAAGGAGTTAACTGTAACGGATGACACAAGCAGAATACAAGGGCAGGCAATAGGGAAGAGGAAGAAAGCACATGGCTGCCAAAAACAAAATAGCTTCTGCTGGTGCTAACAGCCATTGCAGCTAGTTTCCACACTAGGAAAATCCAATTTTTACATCTAGGACACGAGCAGTATATAGTACCAGTGGTGCTGGAACAGTTTTCATAGTGGGGGTGCTGCTGCCATCATTGTTACATCATAGAAGTCATGGTGACTGTAAAAAAAACTCAAAACGTCACACTAAGCAAAGAACAAGTGTAGCAAATGCATCCCTCTCCACTCAGCATGAGAGTAGTAAGGGTGTACTATATAGTTCGTAGTACATTTTGGAGCATTGTGTTATAAATATATTTACTAAAGCATTGTGTGGAAGTGCACTGTCATTTACAGACAGCAAATTTTCTTTTGAATGGGACACTAAATTTGCAGATACATGGGGACTGATTATAATGGCGGGTGGACCGCCACAGACAGGCTGTCGGTCCAATCAATGACAGCCCCTCAGTCCAACCTCTGGATTACAATACCAGCGGTTGGACCCAAAGCGGTCAGGTTGAAGACCACCACCAGTAATGCCGATGAGGCCACCAGTAATGCCGATGAGGCTGCAGTCGGATTCATAGTGTCGAATGACGGCGATGCCGAGGCAGGCACCGCCGTATGGATTACGATATCCATCATCATAGTCTTTATTCGAAATTTAAAATTCATAAAAGACACAAACAAGGAAAAAAACACAAGATAAGACAACTATTAACCTCTTCTATGCCCATGACGAGATAGTCTCGTCATGGAGCACGGTTGCGCTGTGCCCATGACGAGACTATCTCGTCATGGACCCCGCCCGCTAATGAAAGGCCCGGCACAGGAGGGGGAAAGGGCGGGGCACTGAAGGGGTTAAAGCGCCCTAGAAAATACATAAATCCATTTCCGACAGCCTTTTCATGACAAGAAGACTGCCATGAAAAGGCTGTCGGAAATGGAATTTGGGGGCCCCAAACAGGGTCCTCTCTGTTGTTGGCCACTGTAAAGTATCTCTGGGGACACATGTAGCACCTCCCTTACACTTCCATGCACCCTGTACATGGTGCATGGCTCACAGTCCGGGGACGTGCAGAAAGTGCTCCTTTTCTCTGCAGCTTGTGCTGGCACAGGCACTTTGTATTGTGGCGGTTGGACCGCCACCTACTTGTCGGGCAGTCTCCTGACTGCCTCAATAGTGGGCAGCGCTACGACCGCCCGCTATCGTAATGAGGGCCATCGTTTTACTCATAAAACTAAAAAGGGCACATGCAATAGTATGTGGAAATAGGGTTTTAGCAAATATTTATCATTTGTGCATTACAAAGAAAACTATCCTTATTTGTTTTGATCTTATTAAAATCTTTTTTTCTATCACAATTCAGAATTACAAAAAAAGTCTTACATGTGTTTTTTTCTAATTGGTGATATATTTCGAAATATTTGTACAGTTAATTTACAGGTATTTAAATGTTATTGTGTGTTAGAATAAAATTGACATCCTACTGCCTTTTATTTCACACTTCATGTACTCCAGTATGACTGTCACATAGTTGATTTACAAAGTCCTCTCACTTTGGAGTCAGTGAAAGAAGAGTAAACACTTTCTGTTAAAGAATAAGCAACACTTAAAGACATTGCCTCACACTTGACCTTTGTCTTTGAGTGCACCACAGATATGACACAGTAAAATCAATACTTAAAGGACTCTTTATTGCTCATTCACCTTCTGAACTCCAGCCCTTATGGCTACAACAGAGTTTGAAGCATATCCAAATGGTTTGAAATAGAAAGTGCGCAAGTTGGAGGCTCTGGGTCAGATAGCAAACTCTATGATATTATCTAGACTGCAGCTGACAAAAGAGGTTAGTGAGGCTATGGGTCCACGAATAGAATGAACGCTGAAAGTGGAACTATTGATGCCTTTTTCGGAAACAGATCGGCAGCCTCATGTGGCTACACTGGGGGAGCTAACGACATGGTGGGGTTTCCTCAAAGAAGCAAATAAATATTTAGATGAAGAGATCCTAAGGCAACTATTAAGTCTTTAGTACTTCTTTAGACATGTACTGACACAGAGCTATGGGTGATTAGGGAAATAAGGGCAAAAAATGGAAGAGGAGTTTGTTTTGGTCCTTTCAGAGGTAAAGAAGAAACTACTTTGGGAGTGAAGAAGCGTTGGAGTCCAGATAAGGTCCTAGAATCTGATGCCTGTTTAATAGAGCACAAACAGAGGAGAAAGGGTAACTTGGACAAGAGTTATTTGAAAAGTCTGGGTTGGGAAGCCAGGCTGAAAGGCTCAGAAGAACTGAGAAAAATCCCACAGAAAGGAGTAGACGGGTGAGGTGTGTGAAAGGGGAATCCATCTCATAAATGCACATAGAAGAGTGGCTTGCCTAAGGGAAGCAAGCTGATAGGAGAGTGACCTTCAGAAACCACAGAGCAGAAGACATGCATGGTATAGGAAAGGCCCTTCACAAAATGGAGGTGAGAATGTTAACTAAGCCAAGTGACGAGGCATGAAGAGGATCCATGTTCTCATACATGCAACAATGAATACAGAAGAAGCAATTTGAATGGTAAACCATTTTTGGTTCCTAGTGTTCACAAGTCTTCTAGGATTCCTGCTGCATTATTCATGACACTAGCACGCTACCAGGGAAGAATGGTTGTTGATGACCAGAGAATGTGAGTTCTCCCTGAGTCCATTAAAACATCTGGGTAGGATGAAGGGAGTCAGCAAAGATCTGTGGCACACTCTAGGAGAGAACGTAACCAGGGATGGGAGGACTAGGACAGAATTACAAGGACCAGCCATGCATAGAAGTGTGGCAGTAGAGGAGAGCACAATCTAGGCAGAAAGGAGGAAAGGTGTAACCAGAATAGGATCCCTGTCTAGAAAAAAGGCATCCACTGATTAGCCATTAGGATCCGGGTGCCAGCTCACACATTTTTGATACAGCCTGTTGAAGGTGGAGAACTAATCTACTTTTAAAGGACCCCAAAGAGAAAAGATTCTTGAGAACACTTCTCGGTTCAGTACCATGTCACTGGAGATGTGAAGTTGGTACAAAAACCATTCGACTACAGAATTGGATTTGTACAGGAGCTACTCCACTTTATTTTAGAGATTTTTTCTTCAGCAGAAGTTGTAAAGGACCAGGTGATGGGAGGGAAGTCTTTTGGACCTGATCCCCCCAATTTGTTTACATAACCAACAGCTGAAATGCTCTCCATTCCAAGAAGTTGGATTTATGATGGAAAAAACAATTGATAGGTGGTGAAGGTGCCTGATGTGGAGGGAGGACTCCCTCTGCAAACAGGATCTGCTAGTAGAGAGGCCTTGGAGGTCGGCACCCCTGTCAAATTTCCTTGCATTGTTTTTGATAATGAGCTCTGGGTTTGGGATTGGACCAAAGCTGCCTTGCTATTCCAAGATGTCATGTCTGTTAGCCATAAAAGTAGCTCCATGCAACAGTCTTTGTCTAGGGAGATCTTGGTAAAGTAAGGTAGACATCTGTGATAGAAGAGAGCTTTCATCGCTCTTTGGCCCAGTAAAGGATGCGACCTGGAAATATTGTTCTAATAGTGATAAAGAGCAGGCCCTCTGGACTGGCCAGTTGTCTCAGGGATAATGAGAGGTGAGACAGAGTTTGGCAAACTTTCTTTTGAATATGGCAAAACGTGTTCCTCAGGAGTTTCAGAAGGCGTGATTGTGTGTCTGTTGTGAAACCCTGTCAAGTGGATAGGGGAATAGGCGAAATTCTAGCAGTTCAGGATTAATCCCAAGGAGCAAAAAAGATTTGTGGTGAGTGTGAGATGAAGAATGCAGTCTTCTGGGCATTGAACATCAGGAGGATGTGGTCTAAGTAAATTATTAAGCAGGCACTTCACCATCTCAGGAAGGTAGTAAGAGTCAGGAGAAGCTTGGTGAAACAAAAGGGCATATTAGTGGTGCAGCATTAAAGCTGATCATCCTTTGCATGACAAATAAGCTGGATATGACAACAAACATTTTATGAAACCACATGTGCATCTTGCACATGTTTTACATAAGGTCAGTAATCAAAAAAGAAAACATGAATTACAAGGATCGTAAAAGTGTGCTTTAAAGAAGATTTCTATGTGATCAATTAATACACTTTTGTGTTCAAAATAACATAACATAGTATAAGGAAAAAGTATGTTTATGCAATCATGCAAGACTAATATGAAAATCACATATATATTTGTGAGCTTCATTTTCCTGTGAAACAAATTGTCATAGTTTCCTATGTGCAAGCATTAGGTAAACTCTTTCAATTCCTTCTCATTATAATGCATCGTTGTAAATCAAAATGTTAGAGCAAATCTTTAATTTCTTGAGATAATGATGTGAAACTTTCCACACATGTTCTTTCTAAAATTAGTAACCTAAATTTAATGACACAACAACATATTTTGAATGTATACTTATAATTTTTACATATAGACTTTCATGTGGTATTATGCCTTATTGAATGAAGAATAGTAAAATGTCGTGATATTAAAAATTTTAAATGGATTAAATTATGCTTTAAATGATTTGACTTCTGTAAGGCTCTGCAAATGCATATATATCTTTGTATTTCTGGGTTATTCTGATTTAATGCATTCTAATACTTAATGACAAAGCTTATGCCTTTTTAGCCCCACTAGTTTGAAACAGCACCAATGTTACTTCTTTCTTGTAACTTTCTTCCATTCTGAAGAGACCTTTGTGCAATGATACTTTGTGAGCATCGAAAAGGATACATGTCTAAGACTGGAGTGTGTTCTTTGTTCCCATGGGAAACCATGATGAATGAATGGACAATGGAGAGATGACTTGTGTGCAATGGACCGACAACCTGTTCTCATATGTTCTTGGGACAACTATACATTTTGTGCCTACTGTTTCACCTTATTTGCAGATGACCACTATTGCAATGTCGCACCACAATTGGGTGATGGTTGATGTCACCTTTTCTACTATAATTCTGATGTTGCCTATGGAACTGGGAAGTTCAGTACTTGTTGCCTTGGGAGTCTGAGCTGTGGCTGAGGACTGTTTCTGATATCCTGCACCTGCTAAGAACTCTGACAACCTGCTTAGGGCTGAGATTGAACTCAAAGCCCACTTGCCTTTTCCCCTTTCCTTGCTGGAACTTTTTGAACTGTCCCTTACTGGATTAAAATACCTTCTCTTTCGCTTATGTTATGGACACATGCTGGTATGATTATTAGTAATTCAAACTGTCCTTTACTTGCCCTTGGAGAAGAGTTTGCTTGTCCAGGCTAGTGACAAGAATTGCTTGCCTAGCTATCTTTCGCTATGGAACTCTTTGCCTTCATTCTAAATGAACTGATGTCCTTTTGATGATTCGTTTTGAGATAATAAATGTTTGCTAACTTCATGTTTGCAATTACTTACGATGTGTATTTATGTGTAGTTTCATACTACAGCTGTATTGTGCTTGATGACTCAAAATAATTTACTAAATTCAACTGATTTAGTGGTGATTTGAATCTTAATAAAATGTAAACTTTGAAATCTTAACTAAGTCTTGATTTATCTAATGGTTTCTCCCTCAGAAACTGTGTGCACACTCATCCTATATGTACGCTGAGAACAGTCATAGGTTATTCTCAAATCAGCAAGTTATTTTACTCTTATTCTGCACTGAGGTGGCAGAATTGTTAGTTTATATAATCCTGAACAGATTGAATGTCTTCAAGAGGTTCGGTTTCTCGGCAGTCATCCTATATATCTGTACCATGGTTCTGAGGATCATATATTTGAATTTGATTTCCAATTTGTAGATAGGTTGCTGATTCCTGGCCCTCATTGGGAACCTATGGAGAACATCTAGAACTCCTCCCCTCAATGTCACTAGCAAGGTCCATCAGAGGACCAAGTTTGCTTGTGTGGTACTGAAAATTCTGGACCCGTGTTATAAACATCGTCGTATCATGACGATTTTGGTATCAGCAGACCGAGAATGATTAGAATACTATGTAGAAGTATTTTCGTCATATTCGGGTGACGAAATCCCCCTGAAATCAGAGTTTCCACCCTGAACCCTCTGTTTCCATTTGAACGGCAGCCATTTTATTATTGCCCTCACATAGACCGATGACTAAGGCCAAAAACGAGTCTGAAGGACACATGCACCTTTGCTGACTCCTCTGTGACCTGGGCAAGCTGACTCCACTGCCTGAAGCCAAACCTGTTCGGCCAGTTCCTTTCCCAGTGGCCGAATGAGATTAGTATCAAGGCACAACATATCATAAAACCTTTCATCACACACAAACCATGCCTAATCTTACACACACCTGTCCCTGTTTCTTTACGAGTGACTTGCTTTACGAGGAGGAGGTGCCCGTTTTTATTGGGGGTCCGTCGATATCTAATGAAAGTACTGAGCCTTGCCGGGTAATTGATTGAGGGCTGGACAAACTGAAATATGGGCTTGTCATCATGACTCTGCTTTTTCTTTGTAGTGAAAATATGTGAATGGTCAACTGTAAAATAAGGAATGTTTGCCTAAAGCACAATATTTTGTATAAAAGGAGAAGGCTGGCTTTGTAAGTTTGAGCAGTCTCCTGAGAATATAAACCATGTTGTACTTCTAGGATACCTGTTAATGGTTGCAGCCAATAAATACGATCTTTCACTTCACCAAGAAGACTCTGTGTTTCTGTAGTCTGAAACAGGAAGGACTCGAAGTCTTAGGGTGTGTACCCTGGCACCGCTGGGTTCTGAAAAACCCAGTACTTCACTTGTTGGATAAAATCAGAGAGAACTAGTGTGGAAAAGATGTAAAAGTTTGGGGTCCAGTGAGTGGTTAGAATGCCCAGAAAGCTTCCACTGCTGCAAAACATGCCCGCAGTAGAGAAAAGGAAAATCACTCAAATTGGCAGAAGTGATTCTGCCACTGGAGCTTCAGGTTTTGTTGATGATGAGGATGGATTGGGATGAACAATTAGGCAGAAGTTACCATTAGAAGAATGTCTGGAAGGGTATGAATGCTCTTCATCTTAAATTGGCAATAGATGAAGGATTTCAAAGGATCTTATGTTTATCACTGGTCTGAGACCCTTGCCCCTCTTCAGAACCAAAAACATTGAATTTACGAAGCCTCACTAATTGGGAAAAGGTGTGATGGCTCCTTTTCTTAGTATTTCCTGCACCTCTTGGTCTAATAGGGATGTTTCTTCTAGGGAGAAGAAACAGAATGGAGGGCAGCAGGGGTGGTTCAAGGAAGTTGATGCAGAAACTCTGAATGCTTTGAGGGACCCAGGGTTTTACTGTAAATTTTTCCAATTAGGGAGCAAAGAAGCAATGCGACCTTTTGAGGGGAATGGGGGAAGGGTGAGGATGGAATGAAGACTGTCTACCTGTGGTGTAGCTAGAGGGTGTTAGGGAAGGTTTCAAAGAGCCACTTCTGTGGCCTGTGCTTGGAAAACCTCTTTACATATGTGAGTCTACATCCAAAGAAGTTGGATCTTTGAATAGCATAGCTATAAGTGATGACATGGGAAGAATCATGGCCACAATGACCAGTGGATCACCCCCGTCTACACTGGCCATGTCACAAATATGTTTTGGGAGGAAAACCTTCTTGATATTAGTCTGGGTTCAATCCTAGCAGGAAAAGATATTGCAACATATACATATGCCCTCCAAGAAGAATTTACAGAAAAAGTCCCCCTGAGGCATGATAGTGCTGATTGGCACCTATGTTGCAATCTTCAGGAGAAGGCATGTGATGCTAGATTTCCTGCACTCAGCAGTAATAATTGTGATGGCATCAGCAAGGAGGCACACTGCCCTTTGTGCCCTACTTCAGAGAGAAGGTGATTGATCAAGTCAGGAGAAGAGACATAATGTTCTTGCATGTCAAGCAGTCTCATTAAGAGACTAGTAATATAAAGGATGTGATCCTGGCAGCATTTTAGGGAACTGTTAACGCCATTCCTAAGACCAGTTTTGGGATTTGGGTTGCTGAACAGCCCTGGGTCAAATAGAAGCTCACCATATAAATCTAGAAAGGGTGAATTCTTCAAAGCGAGGGAACTCTAATGGAAGTTAGCACATGACATGGAGGGTGGCAGGAGTAGAATACCAGCAAACTCATAATCAGAAGTAAGCCACTGTTGTATTTGCATTTGTAAGGCTTGTTTATTTATTCCAGGTTAAGAATGTGCACCAGAGTATGTTACAAATAACATTCTTGTTCCATGTGGAAAATTGAGGATGTGATCAAGGGTTGAAGGGCAGTTGCATCTGGCCAGCTGTACTGACCACTTGTATTACTGGTTGCTGTGCTGCTTATAATAAACTACATGAAAATCTACTGGAAGCTTGGAAGTATTTTTAACATTGGCGACGATCTGGATGGGATGGAGAACACCTTAGCAACTAATGACTCTGCAGCACAGGTGTTGTGTGTTCTACCAATTAAAAACTAAAACGGATTCATCTCTGGTGTTCCTGCAGTAATTTGCCTACAGACTCTTCATATTACGAGAAGCAAGAGTTCTTGTGAAGGACAGCATCATGAGTTTACGAATTAATATACAGTTTGGCTACTTTAAAAGTAAGGTTCAGCATTTTGTGAACGTCGTGTGACTGAATGCAAAACGGATGCAGCAGCATTATTTATTAAATTAGCGCCGTGGATGGACGTCATTATTGTGAAAGGCTGAAGTTTCTAGGACAGGCACAGCAAGAGAAACGGAATTTCATCTATTTTTAATAATTTTAAATACATTGACAGACCGAGTTTTGTTTCAAATTTGAATACCTGGATGACGTGTTGGTGTGTTCGCGCGTGTGGCCATTGTCATCACCAGAGGATTCATTCGTGTGGAAGATTCCTGCTGAATTCACGAGTAGAATCTTTGATGTCCATGTAGCCGTTCCGCTACGTAAGGCCGTAACGCGCTGCGCACGTAACGCTCAACAGTATTTCCTGGTTGTCAGTTTCCATAGCAACGATAGACGGAGACTCGTCGAAAACATGGGAAACGAGCTGGGGTTTCAGCGGAGCAGTTTCCTCATGAAAAGGAATATTTCTAATGGTAAAGTAAGATCGTTCTGGTCAAGTTGGGCTTTCAGCAAAGCAGATTCACCATGAAAAGGAAAAGTTAATTTTAAAAGTAAGAACTTTCTTGTCAACATTCAGTGATTAAACATACCAGATTAAGAAAAATACTACCAAGGCACATCACAAAAGGTTAAGCCTGTACCATTGGTATATATAGATATACATATATTTTGAAAGGTACATTATTGTTGTCTACATGAAGTATTGTTTCAGGATGTGCAAGTGTTGCTTGTCACTGTGAATTTCGTGCAAATGTTATACAGCTTTTCACAAAAATATAGATCAGCATACTGGATTATAGTATTAATATATATGTTAATAGAATAGAGATATATATATTAATTCTCAGAGTCACTTTTAATTCAGAATATTTGCGGTTTGTTACCTTTAAGCAATCTGTGTGCCTTGTTTATACAAAAAAAAAAGACAATGCAGTTTGATCCACCTAATAAATTTCTTCAAAACAAAGATGTGGGAAGGATGAGTGGAATGTATGTTTTGCCTCCCGCACCTTAAATGACACTGAACGCAAATGTGCGGTAATTGAGAAAGAATTGTTAGCGTGTGTGTGGGCTATTGAGCATTACCGGAATTACATTTGGGGAAGTAAATTTGTGTTAAGAACTGACCATAAGCCTTTAGTAAACATACTTTCACCTGGTGGTGGGTGGAATTCCACAGCTCGCATTGCTAGACTTACTTCAAGGTTGCAAGAATATTGTTTCAGTCCAGAATTTGTTCCTGGAAAGAAAAATGTTGTGGCAGATTTCATGTCCAGGCTGCCTTGTCAGGTTAAGGACAATAGTGAGGGTGATGATTCTGAGATCATCACAACAATTCAGGATGTTGTGGCAGGTTCTTTTGGAGACATTTCTGAAGAAGCTTGGGTGTTGTGTGAAAAGCAAGATCTCACGTGGCAGATGCTCAAAGGCTATATTTTGGAAGGATGTCCGGAAAAAAAAAATCTGCAAGAAGAATTCATTCCAATGTATAATGTATCTGATGTGTTAGAGCTAGAAGGTGATATCATGTTTAAAGATGGGAAGTGTGTGCCCCCGTTTGGTATGCAAAAAATTATCTTGGATTTGGCACACAAATCTCATCCCGGAATGTCAGCTATGAAGCGATTGATTAGGAATTATTTTTGGTGGCCTGGGATGGATACGGTCTCGGTATATGAACCACATGAGAATGGATTGGTGGAGCGTTTTAACAGAGTGTTAAAGGGATATGTTTCTGATGGGCTTAAGTCTGGTGGAAATTGGAGAAATTTTGTGAGAGAAAAGTTATGGTTATACCGTATTACGCCTCATAATACTACAGAAGTCAGTCCTTTCAGGCTTTTAAAAGGCAGAGATCCTGCTTCTAGGATTTGTCCATGGTGGTTTAAGGAGAAGTGTAATCATAAGTCATTTTCGGACCCAATGGTCATTGGTGTGAAAGAGAGGGTGTGTTTGAAACAAACAAAAACCAAAACTTGGTATGACAATAAGTGGAAAACTAAGTCTCATAATTTCAACAGAGGTGATTGGGTCAGAATAAAGAAACCTGGTCTCAACACGAAGTGTTCTGATAGTTTTGGTAAGCCCATGAAGTTGGTGAAAGTGTTTGACAACAGTGTATTGACCCAAGATGGTAGGTTTTGGAATGTTAAACGTGTTGCCAAAGGTTCCAACATGTCCCAACAGACTTTGGGTTCTCCCATTGTACATCCCAATGATACTGTGGCTTCAAGGGTAAAAAATTTGGTTTGTGATAGATATTCTCCAAAAAGATTTCATGATATGTAATGTGTGTAGATAATGTATGTTCACTATTTCTTTTGTTGTTCTTTTGAAAAAGGGAGATATGTTGTATTTGCATTTGTAAGGCTTGTTTATTTATTCCAGGTTAAGCATGTGCACCAGAGCATCTTACAAATAACATTCGTGTTCCATGTGGAACATTGAGGATGTGATCAAGGGTTGAAGGGCAGTTACATCTGGCCTGCTGTACTGACCACTTGTATTACTGGTTGCTGTGCTGCTTATAATAAACTACATGAAAATCTACTGGAAGCTTGGAAGTATTTTTAACAGCCACATATCCATATATGCCACTTTTGTGGTTACTGGGGAAGAGGAAATTAGGTCTTCACCATAACTTATATTCTCTTTAACCCAGCACTCAGGCCGGAGAGCTCAGGGTTCAGTGGGAGAATTGGGCACAAATCAGGATTAATAGGAAATGTGGCAACGTTTGTAGTGGGGGGAGGGCAGGGTGTGAATGTTTTCACTTTTTGTAGCTGTACTATATGCCCCACTAGTGCTACCATGTAGTTGAAGACCTGGCAAGTGTCTCATTTTTAACAACATTACTGGTTTTGACATACTGGTGGATGTTTCATCCCCAGTGTGAAATGGTGCACAAAGTTTAGCAGACTGAGAGGGTTTATTTAGGACAGGGACATCTTGAAGAGGGGCAGATAAATGGCACTCTAATGAAAATTCAGATGAAGCCTTCAGTCTCCTAAATGATTCAGTCAATAGCTCTTTAACTTGTCTTTTGGAAATGGAAGGTAGGAGGGACACTCACTGGCAATATTGTCAGAATTATAAATGCAGTAGAAGGGATTGGAGAGGATAGGTTTGGACCTCACAGGGGAAAACACTCTATAAATTATCTAAAGGGTAAATGGTGAGTTGGTTTAAAAATGTATACATGTCAGGGGAGTTTAAGTCTTACTGGCTAGGCTATTTAATATCTATTTTTCCTTTAAACTCATCATCCAGTTTTACTTTTGTCAAGCAGCTGACAGGTGAAGTCTAACCCACTCAGAACAGTTGATCAATCAGAGTTTTGGTTGGTATTTTGAGAAATGAAAGAGTCTAAAGCATGCAGTAGATGTGAGCTCAGATTAAAATGAAAGGAGAGAGAGAAAAAGGCTGTAAATGGGCAATTTTGTTCTCCTAAGATTGCTGTAGAGCCACGTAGTAAGTCATGCAGCATCCACACAGAACTTTGGGGCGAATGCTACTGAGTCAGACAAAGGAGCATGAGGGAGATAATGCAAAGTCCTTTTTTTAAAGAGGCAATAGTAAGAGCTAATAAAGCTCACTGTGAGAAAATGTTAAGCAAAGGGGAAATAAGCAAGGTAAAGAGAAAATGAAGAAGATCGATGAAGGAAGAATTGCTCTGTGGTCATGCTTGAGGAGGAGAGTCAATAATGAGAAAAATCCTGAAAGAATAACATTTGGAATTAACTAGAGTCCCTGGTCTCAAGAGTGATGGGCAAAAGAAAAGGGTGCAAAAGGCATCAGAAGGGTTGAAGCATTTCGACAAGGGGGCACGATAAGGAAGGAATGGAAAAAGTTAGATAATAGAAGGTGACAAGAGAGCAAATGGCAGAAGCCCACTTTTCTTGCAGGGAGCAGTAATCAAAAGTAAAAGATATCTCCATCATGATCTGCACCCCTGCTTATCTTGTGGACAAGTTCACCATCTCTGGTGGCTCTCAGCACACAGACAGCCGGGACACTATTAGACTGGAGACTGAGCAGTTTAGAAAAGGAAAAATAAGGTGCCAAGCCCTTTCTATCTGCTCCCAGAAATGGGCACAACATTCCTGCATCTATAACAATGGGCTGAAAGGTTCTCAAGACTCATCTCTTTAAAGAACACTATACCACATTGCAATAGCAATACAATACCAGATGTCTTTCCATCACTCGACTCGGCTCTGCTGCCTTTCTGGTTTGGTTCGCACAAAACCAATACTACATATATGCATACATACATACACACAGGAGGCTTTACTTACTTTACTTTGACATCATAATGTGCTCTGCTGATGTAGTATTGTTGCTGAGAGTAAAATCCGTTAAGGAGAGATACCATATATTAATGCCTCCTTGCACATGGCATAATATCATTTTTTTCTTACTGTTGCAGCACACACAAGGCTGACAGGTTAATCTTTCTTTTCACCATGCAAAACACTAAGGGGCTTATTTACAAGTCCCTTGCGCCGCCGGTGCGTCACTTTTTGTGATGCACCATCGACGCAACCGGCTGCCCCATATTTCCTAGGACATGTAAAGCCATCCAGTGTGGCTTTTGGTGTCCTTGTAAATATGGCCCCTTTACAAGCAACACTTCCCGTGAAAGCGGCATGACATGGGTGTTGCTGTGGGTGTTCCCATGCAACACCTATGGCTTCTGCCGCATTTCCAGATTTACGAGAAACCGTAAACCTGGAAATTCTCAAAATGCTACGCATCCCAGGGGAGGCATAGAGAGGTGCAACGACCTGAAATGTTATCATTTCTCCTCATTTTTTTTTTCTAGTGCTGCATTCTGCAGCACACATAGGAAGAGGAAATCACCTCTTGTGATTGTTTTTGTGCAGGAAGATGTCCCTTCCTGCACAAAAACAATAATCCCCTTGATGCAGGCACCCTTGCACCATGGTGCAAGGGTGCCTGCATCGGCGCATGGCAGCTAATTGTGCGCCAGCGCAGGGGAGAGCAAAGGGATCCGTCACATTGTTGTAAAAATGACACATCCCTTTGCTTTGGAATTAATGCAGTATGGCACAGCCAAATGGCATGAGGCACCATGCTGTATTAATTCCTTGTAAATAAGGCCCTAAGAGCCAGATGCATCAAGCATTTTTTCCTCGCAAACTGGCCGATTCACAGAATCGGCCAGTTTGCGATCGCAAAAAATGCGTTTGCGATGCATCAAACCCAATTTTGTGATTTGGTAACCTGTTACCAAATTGCAAAATGAGTTTGCGATGCGCTATTTGGAAAGAGCGTGTTTAGGGCGTCCCTTCCAAATAGCGAATCCTAACATTATGCACGAATGTTTTGTGCCCGTGAAAGCGGTTGCAAAACATTCGCATATTACCACCTACTTCAAGTAGGTGGAAAGACATTCGCAAATGGGAAGGGGTCCCCGAGGGACCCCTTCCCCTTTGTGAATGTTTGTAAAAGCATTTTTAGGAGCAGGCAGTGGTCCTTTTTCTTTTTGTATAGCATCTCGTTTTCCTTTAACGAAAATGGACTGCTTTACAAAAAAAAATCCCCGTGGCTCTTAAAAGATATTTCTGCGAGGCTCCCGTGACATTAGTTCCCTGTGAAAGATCGGCCATTACTGATTGCTGCAGACAGTGTGCTGCTCAAAGGGTGCCCGGTGCGTATACATGTACACCTCCTTCACTGAGATAAATGACACGCATGCCTGTGTAGGTTAACTTCATTTAAATCTCTCGAGCTGCGCTTGTTCTCTTGAGACACTGGCGAGTGAATGGACAGTTCGCGAACAGACACAAATGCAATTTTTTCAGATTTAAAAGAAGAAGAGATGTGCCTGTTGGTCGTTCCTTTCTTTGTCTCTTTAATTTAGCTGAGATCGAACCAGACACCAAACCGCCAAAGCGCCGCTGTTACGTCAGGCTGAATTACTTTGCTTAATGAACACGAGCGAAGCTGCTAAATTATGCAATTATAACTTGTGTGCTAGAAGTAGAATGAGATAATATGAGGCAGCATCAACAGCATTAGAGCATTGCTTTTATTTTCGCATTCTGTAGTTTGACATATATTGTACAACGGCAATAGACTCTCTTCCATAGGAATTGTTTTTGTAGTTCTAGTTTTGTTTTTGTTGTGTACAAGAACAGTTAATAACACGTTTTACCATTAGTCAATTTATTGGTACATCATTTATCAGCCTCGGAAGGGGAAAAGGCTGAGCTGATCGTTTGAAAACAAGCATTTGCAATGGAATCGGTCTCGCCTTTGGGACCTTATATTGTATTTAGCTATGCAGCACATTAGCCTGTGTGCTGAAACATCTGCTGTTCTTTAACATGGAGGAAAAGTGAGCACCAAACTGCTTGACACGCCAGGTATAGGAACACATGGAGAGGAATATTGCCTTTCAGCAGGAAATGGTATAGTCCAAAGCTTTGTTTTTAATATAAAAGGGCCTTCGGTGGTCATATCACTGAAAACACAAGATTTGAAAAAAATATTATTGTCTACGGGTCAAAGACAATTTCTATGGACTGGAATCTAGAGAATGCTAAAGTGATTCTGGTATTTTACTGACCTCTGCTGGTCGTTTTCTATCAAGAAAGCTAAATAGAGGCAGTTGCCAGAATTTTTTTTAAAAAGAAAGTCCCTCAGCAGAAAGCAATTCTGGTATTTTACTGACCTCTGCTGGTCGTTTTCTATCAACACACTTAAATACAGGCAGTTTAACAGAAGAAAAAAAGTCCCTAAGCGGAAGCAGACAAGTCCTAGGCCTGATCTCCAGAGCCCAAAAAGTACATACACATATAAGTATATACTAAAGTATATACAAGAGGTCTCGAATGCTCGACCTAAGGTCTCGAATGCTCGACCTAAGGTCTCGAATGCGCGACCTAAAAAAAACAGAGCTGAAAATTCACACAGGCAGTGCAGTGCTTCTGCTTGTCGCATGAAATAAGCATTGCACCCAGTGGCAAAGAGTGGACACTAGTTGAGGAGGAAGACAGTCCACAGTTTTTGGCCACTGCAATAAAACATTGCTGAGTACAAGACGCTGTTCTACAGAAGTACTTTTCAACCGTCTCTGTCATGCTTTAATCGGCCCAGAAACGTCCAATTCGACATTAGAAAACTGCAAGGAGACAAAGGACATTTCATTGTGTTCTAACTGTATATGACTATGCCATGAATTCCCATTTCATTACCATTTTAGATGTTTTGGGACCAATTCAAGGAGGCTTGTAAAAGTACATAAAGAGATCTGTACGAGTACTAAAATGCATACTCCAAAATACCGTTGTGAATAGGTCGCCGTATCTTTTAGGGTACTTTAGGGGCCTGTACTTTGACTTGACCCACTTCGTTCTTACTGGCTGTCCAGAATATGAAAGGCATACCTATATACCTTGGGGCTCATTTATGAGCCCCTGCGTCACGTTTGCGCCACCGGTGCGTCACTTTTTGTGAGGCACCAGTGGCGTAAAACATGCGCCATGATGCACCATATTTACAAAGTGACGCATCTACCTAGATGCGTCACTTTGTAAACCCCTGCGCTACATTATACCTGCGTCAGGTATAATGTATGCAGGGTGGGCGTTCCCACGTAAGTAAGCATCGTAGAAGTGACGCAGTGAAATCTATGAGATTTCACTGCGCCACTTCTAGGGTGCAAATGCGTCAATATCTTACGCCTGCCTCACAGCAGGCGTAAGACTGACGCAGACCCTTTCACATGGGGCTTGCCCCATGTGAAAGGGCACATTGCTGGAGTTGCGTCACTTTTGTGACACACTCCAGCAATGCGTCACTTTTGCGCCTACAGATACGTCAGAAATACTGACGTATCTGTGACTCCTTGCGACATGATGCGTCATACTGTAAATATGACGCATCATTGGAGTCGCAGGGAGGGCGCAGTGAAAAGTGACGCATCACTGTTTTCACGCAGTGATGCGTCACTTTTCATAAATGAGGCCCCTTGTTTATGTTGCATAGGAAAGGCAGGTGGCAATCATAGGCAGGCAATGAAGGCCGGTTGTTCCGGATATAACCTGGCTGGAAACGCGTACGTCAAAAGTCAAGGATAATATTTCTCTCTTTTTTAACTCATTTAGCAGTGCATCAGGGTGATTCATCAATAATGGACCCAGTCAAACTCATAGAATAAACATGTACGTGTTCTGTGTTTTTTGTATCTAACAGAAACAAAGTGAGGGTAGAATATCCACCCATGGGTTGCTGCAGTTTGCTTCTCGCATTTCACCAGCGTTAATCAGTTTTAATTATCTTTACTGCAATTTGTTTCTCACAGCTTACCAGTTTCGGTCAGTCTTAAAGTGACTAAGGGGCATATCAACAACAACCGGCGATAATTATCTCTAAGCGCACTTAGCGCTAGGATAATTATCGCCGGCTAGCGTGAATTTTTATCGCTGAGATAGCCTGCTATTAGCAACGCTTATCTCAATAGCGATAAAAATCCTCACGCTAACAGGCTAACGTGAGATGATCGCTGGAAACCCAGCGATAATTTCACGTTACCTTGTTGATAGGGACAGACAAACTTAGCCATGATATCCTCCTTCCATAGGATATCATGGCTAAGTCAGAAAAATACCAGACGTAAAAAACCAGCGTTAACCGCGGTTAGCGCTGCTTTTTTTGTCTCTAACAGGGTTAGCGACATTCTTGATAATAGGAGAAATGTCGCTTAGCGACATTTCTCCTATTATTTTACTCTGGAACGCCCCCTTTGCATCTCATTAGAGATGCAAGGGGAAGCGTAGAGTAAAAGGGTGCTATCATGCAAATTTGCATGTTAGCACCCTGTTGTTGATAAGGCGCTAGTTTTATCTCTCCTTTTTTGGCTTTTAAAGCCAAAAAAGCAGAGATAAAGCCCTTGTTGATATGCCCCTAATTTTTTTATGTTCTTCCAACTTGTACTCAACAGCAAAGAAGACCCTGCTTAAGATTTAAAGTGCTATTGAACCGGGGAAATGCATAGTGCTTCTAGTCATTGTATTTATTAGTTGGGCTTTTTTTCTTTCTCATTATTATCTCCCTGTTGTATTACTGTGGAGAAATAATGTTTCCAGGTGCAGTGTCAAAGGTTTAAGAATTAAAATATTTTTTGATTTCATTTCTGAACAGACAGTCAAACCTCTGGCTGATTTTGAGATACAGTGCAATTAATGTGTGATTTGACCCCGTTTATTAGAACATTTTAAATAAGCAGAATTTGCATTTGACCCAGCCATCCCATCTGACATGGAGTCACATTGTGGTCATGTTTTGCACGTCGGTCTGAGGGTTTCAACCAGTTACGTGAAGGATGCATAGACATGTTAGCAGTGACTGCTTAACTAACCTATTACTAGATGGTATTTTTAAAATCATAAACACTTTCTTGTACAAGCATAGATTTAGTGATATTTACAATGTATGCCAAAATGTATAATGTTGGTGAAGTTGTTGGGCACTCAATATCGAGAGGAAAACACTTAATTGATTCGTTTTGATTCATTTTTCAATTTCATTTTCCAATTTTTCAACAGAGAAAAGTACATTCATGGCCATCACTTATAGCTTTTGACACTGCCCTTCTTAACCATGTAAATGGCTTCGATGCTTTAGTGGGAATAGCATTAAAATGACCATTTTGGCATTTACAAACATACATTGACAACATACAAAATGTATTTTCCCATTTCATGATCAAGCAATCATAAATGAAAAGCAACTATATGTGACAATCATGTCAATATAATGCTCTTTCATAATAATTATGGTTACAGGACTCATTTGGAGTATGCAGAGCAGAGCCCTGCCATAAATTGGCAGGGCCCTTGTCCAGACTAATTCTCAGTCCCCCCACTTCGATTTGAGTTGGGGGTAAAGCTGGATTTTCCACAGTGAAGCCTCAGCTGGCTTTACCCTCAGAAACTATTGACCTAGCAACCCATCTGCCACAGGGCCAGGAGGTCACAGCGGCTGTTGCATCATCCTCTGTAAAGCGGCACTGTTGTCACTGATTCTCTCTGACCAATCCTGCCATGTGAGCAGTGGCGGTTGGCAGGGAACGGGGGAGGTGTGGCAGGGCTGGATGGTGTGAACAAAAAAGAAAAGAAAAACACTTACCTTTTCCCAGTCGCTGCCTCACCGTCGTTGCTTCTCTTCCTTGCAGTCTCGGAATCAGGAAGCATCCAGACTCCCCTAAGCCAATCACAACACTGCATTGCAGCATTGTGATTGGCCTGAGTGCCGTATTTCGGCACTCAGACGGAGAATGAGAGCCTGTGCACGTTCCTCACTAGACTGTGTAATACAGCCTGGTGAGGAACATGCAAAGTGAGCATGACTGTTAGGCCTGCCCAAAATTGCCGGCCACGCAGTCATACACACTAGAGTGCCGATTCCGATCCTGTAAAACCCGGGTACGAATGGTCGTACGGAGCGTATTCTCCGTCCGACTCGTACCCGGGAAAACCACCTTACAAACCCGCAAGTACGATTCTTACAGAAATGCTATTTCCGTACGAGTCGTACAAAACACCGACCGGCTAAAAAATACCCACAATTCCGATCGCGTACGTGACGTCCGGACGGAGTCAGGCAGCGTTTTACGAACCAGCAAGTACGATTCGTGCCTACGTCACTCCGCACGTAGCATTTTTTACGGGAGCCAAAAACTTCCGGGAAATTGAGGACTATGCGAAGAAGGAGCACCTGTATGCGACGGACAGCCATGGACCCCATCCTACGTGTCATCCCGGCCCTCATAGCCTACGACCTAGTGCACAGGAACCGACGCAGAAGGTCAGAACAACACCCAGGGGCAAAGGTGGGGGGCAGGGGCAGGAAACATAACCCCCACCCAAGTTAACAAGTAAACATGCCCTGTACATACATTACCTCCAGGTTCTGGTCACTTTGGGGGGTGGGGGCGTGTCCACCAAGGCCTGCGTCCCGCCGCAACGGACGTGGACGCGTCCCATCACCACGACAATTGTGGTACACACCGTACCCACGCCTTAAGAGCGGGTCATACCACGCCTACCCCTACGTCACCCCAACAATGGCGGTACGGCCCATACCCACGTTCTAAAGGCCTGGGTACAGGCCATACCACCATTCTTGAGGTGACGTAGGGGTACGCGTGGTGCGACCCGTACCCACGCTCTGAAGGCCTGGGTACGTACCCAGGCCTGTAGAACGTGGGTACGGGCCATACCACCATTCTTGGGGTGACGTAGGGGTACGTGTGGTGCGACCCGTACCCACACTCTGAAGGCCTGGGTACGGGCTGTAACCTTGTTGGGGTGACGTAGGGGTACGCGTGGTATGGCCCGTACCCATGTTCTACAGGCCTGGGTACGGGCCGTACCCCCAATGTTGGGGTGCCGCAGGGGTACGGCTCATACCCAGACCTTCAGAGCGTGGGTACGGGTCGCACCACGCGTACCCCTACGTCACCCCAAGAATGGTGGTACGGCCCGTACCCAGGCCTTTAGAACGTGGGTATGGGCCGTACCACCATTGTTGGGGTGACGTAGGGGTACGCGTGGTACGACCCGTACCCACATTCTCAGAGCATGGGTATGGAGCGAATCACGCGTACCCCTAGGGCACCAGCACATCATTGATACAAGGCGTACACATGCCATGAATGATGGGATAGGGCTTGGTGCAGCATCTGACCAGTATATTGGAGGGGTGTATGCCCAGGTGAGCAGTGAGCTGCACCAAGGGTGCAGGCGGGTGTGTGGGTGTCGTGCTACGATCAACATCAGTGGACAGAGACATAGGGGCGGGTGCCTATCACTCCCACCGTTGCCCAGACATATGAGGGGTGGGTGCCTATCACTCCCAGCAGTGCCCAGACATATGAGGGGTGGGTGCATATCACTCCCAGCAGTGCCCAGACATATGAGGGGTGGGTGCCTATCACTCCCTGCAGTGCCCAGACATATGAGGGGTGGGTGCCTATCACTCCCAGCACTGCCCAGACATATGAAGGGTGGCTGCCTATCACTTCCAGCAGTGCCCAGACATATGAGGGGTGGGTGCAGAGGACTCCCAGCAGTGCCCAGACATATGAGGGGTGGGTGCCTATCACTCCCAGCAGTGCCCAGACATATGAGGGGTGGTTGCCTATCACTCCCAGCAGTGCCCAGACATATGAGGGGTGGGTGCAGAGGATTCCAAGCAGTGCCCAGACATATGAGGGGTGGGTGCAGAGGACTCCCAGCAGTGGACAGAGACATGGGGGTGTGTACATCATCCTTCGATGACCAAAACTCCATGGGTGCATGAAGGCATCCACAATGTGCGACTATGTTGAGAGTGCCATGACAACACATCACTGACAGCAGTGTCCCACTCCCATGAGGATGGATGTCCTACCCCCACTGCATGACACACCACATGTGGGTGTGATGACAAATTACACATGCATACCCACCCCTGGGGGTGGCAGCACAATACACAAACTGAGATCATGCAACAAGACTGTATACTCATGTTAAACCCTACTAAACTAAGAGAGCCTAAGGGAACACACACTGTCACGCACATTCCAGGACTGATAGGAATGTACAGGTGCTGGGGCAGCCAACAAGTTGTTGCCTCCCATGGAAGGAAAAGGGTGGAGTACCCACAGATACAATGCCCACATTTGTCAGTCAGGTGCCCAAATACCCTGCAGAACAAGTAACACATGTGTGCTAGGCTGGGAGTACACACATGCATAGTGCGGAAAAGGGACCATGTCCACATGAAGCCATGGCAACATACTCCATTCACAAGTACAGTGACTACCAAGGATGGCCCAGACGATGCAGGCGGAGACATTGCTGAGCAGGCATGGCCAAAGTTGAAGGGATCCGTCACACACCAAGGAAATGTAGACACAGGTCAGCACAACAATTTGGAAACACCCTGCAGGGAAGATGTCAGGTGCCACAGAGGAAGGAACACTCCTTGGGACAATGTCACCATACAGAAAGAGCTTACATGACCAAAGATTATTTGCAGAGACCTTGTGATGGCACGCAGATACCAGGGTCCACCCCATGAGGAGCACACTACAACATTTCCCAGACACCTAACACATTATCACCACCCCAACTCATGGAGCAGCAGCACCAACAGCAATAACAGAAAAGCATTAGTGTGCAAATGAAAAACAAAATGCTTTATTCAGCATAAAAATAATATTTGAATTGAAATGTACACTATATACAAGGCCCAGAGGCCAGTCCATATGCGAACTCCTGGGGGGAGACACATTGGGACGCGTCTCCCCTAGCTTGCCTGCACAGTTCAGAGTTCCTTTTCATCCACGGGGGGTGCATCATGTGGGGGGGAAGGACCAGGCACCGCAGGAACAGGAGGGGCAAGGGTAGGTGTTGTGGGTGCAGGGACAGAGGAATCCACCACAGGGGGTGGGGCAGCGCCAAAGGTGGTGGTTAGGATGGCGCTGCACACGGTCGCAAGGTCTTCCAGCGTCTCCCCTGCACCCGAAGGAACCACAGGCCCCAAGGAGGGGGGGGGTCGGAGGGATGGGTTGCAGCGCTACTGGGGGAGGGTGTGGACAGGGGGGGGACTCAACTCCCCTGCCCGGGGACTTCCTCGACCGCTTGCAGGGTGGTGTCACACTGGGGCTGAGGGACAGACTGGCCATGAAGGACTCTTTGTCTGACTGTTGGGCAGGGGAGCTAAGTGGAGTGGTTTTGGAGGAAGTGGGTCGTGAGGACTGCAGACTCCCACTGTGGCTGCGTGTCTGCCGTTTCCCCCCGACCCAGTGGGTGTTCCTACTTCCCCCTGTGTGTGCGTGACAGGAGGTGTGCGCTTGGCCTTCCCTGTTGCTGTGCTGCCTGTGTCTGGTGGGGTGCGTGCATGGGGATGTCTGGGTGTGCTTGGGACAGGCATGGGAGTGGGAAGTGTGGATGGTGCAGGGGTAGGGGGGGACGGAGCGCTGCAGGAGACCCACTGATGCCGTCAGTGACGAGTCCATGGACCTCAGCAACATCCGTTGGTCAGACATCGCTGCTGACATGCCCTCCATGTACGACACCATCTGTGTCAGCAGTCTGGTGTGGCCATGGAGGACATTAAGCAGCGATGTCTGACCAACCTGCAACTGCCGCAGGATGTCCACAGACTCGGCATTGATGGCAGCAGGGGAGACAGGGGCCGGGGGTGCGGTGCCTGGCATGAAGGAGACATGTTGTCGCCTAGCACGGACAGAAGGGACCCGAGCAAGTGGGAGGGCGGTGATGGGAATGGAGGGGGCGGCGAGAGATGGAGTGCTGCTTTCAACTGTGGGAGCAGCCTCCGCCCCCTCTGGGAGCTCAGCCTCGGACCCGTCAGCGTCATAGTCGGTGTTGGGACTGGACAGGTCCTCCGCCTGACTCCCCTCGCCCTCCTTGCCACTTGCTGCGCCAGACTCCCCAGCACTGGTGGCACCGGTGCTGGATCCCTCCTCCACGTCCATGCCGGTGTCTCCCTCGGTGTCCCCCGACGATGCTGTGGGCAAGGTGAAGAGACAGGAAATAATCAGACACCTGTATACATATGACACATGAGTCCAAACTACATGGTTCACAGTGCATAGCATTAAAAGCATCATGAGTAACATCTACAATACTACGCACATATGTAGGCCCTGCACTACAAAGTTGGTTGACCCACCATGCCACTTGGAAACAATGGAGAGCATGACACAACAGCAAATAACTTGATATCGAATTATACAGAGAATCAAGTGTCTGTGGACAGTCGAGCACAGCATCTGGACCACACACCGTTGCCAAAAAAGGATGAGCATGAACCATGTCTTTAAACTTTAGACACATGCTGCAAAGCACAAACATTAAACCCTGCACAACATGACTGGGTCAATACTTGTTGAGTGTCTGTTCAGACTGTCATCACACACAGGCCAGACCTGGAAAGGAGACATAAGGTTTGGACATGTAGGCCTTGGCAGCACAAACCCCCCCTACCTGAGACTATGTGATTGAGACAGAGGAAGGACTTACACCTCTTCATCTGGGATCACAAAAATGGGCTTCATGAAATCCAAAGTGCACTCTAACTACCCCTCGTGGGGCTGACCACACATATTATTGACAAACAACCATCATCAGATAGTTGTACCGAGACACACAGGCACTGGCCACAGTGAGTATGCACAAGCCACATTGGGTCACCCTGTACAGTGGACACATGTAGCACACTTTACGTAAATACAAATGAGGCCAGGGTAAAATGCCACAGAGCCCAACCTATGCTGAAGACACAGAGAATGTCCACAGTGTTGGATGACACACACCTTATTCCTAGGAAAAGGTGTCTCAGGGGACTGTAGTGGCCACACTGCTCCATGGTCCTGGATAGATCTGACTGCAACAGGTGCAACCGTCCCCGCACTATGCATATCTCCCCCTCATGCACATCATGTCTGAGGCCACAACATCGGTCATGCATGCTGCAAGTCTGTTCATTTCAAGCCTCACACTCCTATGTTGAGACTCAGCATCAGTGCCAACAATCATGGACCCCAAAATGACTGAACTGGACAGGGCAGAGGCAAGGTCCCAACACATGTCACAGACCACCCCCACACATGATGCTGCAAGCTTTGGGCACTTGGATTAACTGGCAGCCTAGATTACCTTGTGCAAGAGTGACTACACACAGACCAGGGAACACATGTCAAGGAGGGGAAGGGAGGAAGAACAGCACCGGGTGACTTGGGGGAACAGGATATGCACCGCACATATAAACCCTGGCAGTGTATCCAGGCGACTGAGCACTTTCAAAAGCTGGTGACACACAACAAACACACATGTACCTACCTCCGTGCTGCTGCTGCTTCTCCTGTAGACGCCTATCCATGTCAGGGAAGACCACTGCCAGGACACGCTTCATTTGGTGGGTCAGGCGCCGGCACCCGCCGTGTTTGCATGGAGGTGAGTCCCCCAGCAGGACCCGGGCGATCCTCCTGGTCCAGCACCGGATGTCCTGCCAGCGTTTCCTCACCTGGGCCAGGCGCCAACTGCGACCCTCCACCGACCTCATGGCCCTGACGGCCCGCTTCCATATCTCCCCCTTGGCGTAGGCGGCTACCTGTGAGGATGACAAAGTGAGACAACATCAATACACCTGCTCCATGTCACAGAGACACACATTAGAACAATTTGGCTTGTTTGAACCGGGCATAGTATGCAGCCAACTCATTGCACCTTTGTCATAGGGACATTATCCTCTGGGGAAGGCCAAAAGCACTACGTGGCATTGAAAGTACACAGGTAGCATGAGGGGTGCGACACAATCACTGATCATGGCTCACACTGTGCATCACAAGCAACACCAGGATTATGGACAGCACCTCAAAGCAGTCACATGCCCCAGGCCACTCACGCAACCTCAGCGGAGTACAAAGACACACACAGGCACAGGCCAATCATCTGCCATTGGCAACTGCGGGTAAAAACCTCACTCTGCACATGTGCCACTTGACTGGGGGGTGTCACAGGTGTGGGGCTAGCTCGCACGTCAGACACACAGCACAGCTCCCTGCTCACATCAGATGGGTAGGGCATATGCTTCCTCCATGCAGCTGGTGTGCAACACTCCACATAGACACTCACCCACATGACAGGGGACTTACACACACACCAATGTCCAGGGCCCGTACACATCATTTGGACACTCTCACCACAGGTACACTCAACTCACACACATCTGTGGGTACAGTCACCTGTCACACTGGGGGGACCACAGAATCATCACATCAGGACTATAGAAACAACATTCCCAAGAGGATTAGCCAGGCTGAATGTGGCATGCACCATGCAGTGATAGTCACAGTAAGCACAATGCAAGTGAGGAGTGCAGATATGAACCACATCATGCTCTGCATGGGAGATATAAGGCATTCCCCCCCCTGGGACCCACCATGAACAACATTGCATGTCTGTCACAGCTGAACACAATGCCAAAAGTGACAGACACAAAAAAGGGGCACAGTCAAAGCTAGTGGAGTCAGCACTCACCTGCTCCCCTGGTCTCCCATACAGGCAGGGGTACTGTGGGAGGATGACGTCCAGCAACGCCTCATTCTCCTCTTGGGTGAAAGGCTGGGCCCTCTCCACAGACCAGGACATGGTGCCAGAGGAATCACAAGCAGCAGCAGTGGTATGGAATGAAAGGTTGTGCAGGCAAGTGCTCTCTCATGGGTCCTGGCTGCCTTATATCTGCCTTGCTGGGCTGTTTCATTTACAGGAGTACAGAGTGATTGGTCAATCTCATTTGCATCCTACGTTTCCTCCAATCCCTTTAAACCTACCCCAGTGAGGGCCTTTGCATGGTTCAAAATTTGAGCATGATGTCAAGTCAACAACCACTTTGCAACATAGTATATTGTCTCCAACCGACTTTTGCTGGCAACCTGATGAAAAATTTTGAACTGGAAACTCGGTCTCCATGACAACCAGCATGCATTTAGGTCCTTATACTTGTCCCTCATGTGTCCCCTATGTAATTTCACTATCCACACACAGGTACGGTGTGTTCCACACGCACCCCTAGGGCACCACTACTCCAGTGATACGGTCCGTACACGCGTGTGTAGGGTCCGTATCACTATGGTAGTGTTGCCGTAGGCATACGCCATAGTGATACCGTCCATACACGCGTGTGTAGGGTCCGTATCACTATGGTAGTGTTGCCGTAGGTGTACGCCATAGTGATACGGTCCGTACACGCGTGTGTAGGGTCCGTATCACTATGGTAGTGTTGCCGTAGGCGTACGCCATAGTGATATGGTCCGAACCCACGTGTGTAGGGCCCGTAGCACTATGGCAGTGTTGCCGTAGGCATACGCCATCGTGCTAGGGGCCGTACACACGCATGTACGGCCCGTAGCACTATATATATATATACTATATATATATAGTGATACGCCCTCAGAGCGTGTGTACGGTGCATTTCACAGCTCACACTGGTGATAGGAGGCGCACAGGAAAGGAATGGAGGTGTCAGACTCGCACAAGGATGGACATCAAGTCATTGTCAGTGCAGTGCTTCATGTGTAGGACCTAGGTGTGTCAGGCAGTAAGCTGGCACATATCTCCTCATGTTTTAACCCAATAGTTGTGTGATGACCTGTGTACACATGTCATGTTTGATGGGGCACTATGTGGCGCACTTCCCCTTCACACCTTTTACATGTGTGCATGTAGTTCAAACTTGTCAAGCACTGCATCACTGGCATGGCACAGTCACCAACACCCGCAACTGTCCCCTGATGCCAGGTACACGGATGATGACACCTGACATCTCACTACCAGCGTGCCCCAATGTGACTATGTAATGTGTGTGTCGTGTGTTTCCATGATCTTGCTGTTGGTGTTCCGTCAACAGCATCTGCTGTAGCTGCATCCAACATGTGTGTAGATGCCCATGTCACACTATTACGCACACCAGGACACATGTGGAATAAAATGTAACGTGTGTCTGTATGCATCGAACAGGGACTTGCGAGCTTAGGACATATCAGTGTAGTCTCAATGTCTGTGTGATCATTTTTGACATGTACCCCTTCATGGCAAGGTGTGTGGTCTGTCCTTTTTCCATGACATGTGACCTGTGCATCTAGCTTGCCGGCAGCTGTCTGTATGAGATAACACCCTTCAAATGCACATATGTGGATGTATGTCACTCCTGTAATGTCTCTGGCTGTTCACTCACACTGGCCCACAGCTACTTTCATGGCATGTCATGTAGACCTTGACAGTCCACATTTGTAGCTGGCTCTTGGTAGGAGTATCACCTGGCTGGCATACGTGTGCAGGATGTATTGCACAGACCAGACTCTGTATGTAGCATTTGTGTATTAGCTGTAGAACATGTGCTCAGTTCTTTGACATTGGTGTAGTAATGTACTCAATCATCGTTATTCCTTCCAAATTTCTGCAGGGCACCGCCTCTCCCCCGACCAATGCCAGACTTGGCTGCCATGAGGGAACACGACTGCATACGCCGCTACAGATTCCCCCAACAGTTAATTGTGGACCTGACAAACAGGATGGCCCCACACCTCCAACGGCGACACAGTTATCCGACTGCGCTGACCCCCAAGATGAAGGTGATGTCAGCCCTACATTTCTTTGCCACCGGTACGTTTCAATTGACCATAGCTGATGTGGGTGGCATGTCCCAGACCATGTTCAGCCGTGTCCTGCATGATGTTTTAGAAGCCATGTTGGAGCACTTGGATGAATTCATCCATTTTCCAACTCCTGAGCAGTTGACAGGTATCAAGGGTGAGTTCTATGCCCTGGGAGGGATGCCCCATGTAATTGGGTCCATTGATGGGACACATGTGGCTTTGGTACCACCACAGGCACAGGAGGTAGCCTTTCGTAACCGTAAACATTACCACTCCATTAATGCCCTTGTGGTGTGTCTTGCTAACATGGTGATTTCCCATGTCTGTGCACGTTTTCCAGGGTCAGCACACGATGCCTACATCATGAGGCGTAGCAGGGTGCCAGAAATGATGCTGCAGCTGCACAACGAACGAGCATGTCTTGTTGATGGGTAGACTCTGTTTGTCCAGTATTCAGCGTTATCTTAGTATGTGTTGGCATCTCCTGACCCACTTCTTTACATGATGTTTCCATGTAGGGGACTCTGGCTATCCCAACATGCCATGGCTGGTGACGCCTCTCTGCAACCCGAGAACAGCTGCAGATCACCGTTACAACAACGCCCATGGGCAGACCAGGCGAGTGATTGAGAGGACGTTTGGCCTCCTGAAGAGCCGATTCCGTTGCCTCCACAAGACCGGCGGGTCCCTCCCATATGCACCAGTGAAGGTCTGCAAAATCTTCCTCGTGTGCTGCATGCTGCACAATATGGCAGTGGAGAAAGCTGTGCCACTCATCCTGGATCCCGATGAGCAGGAACATCCACCCGTGGAGGATGACGTCCTTGGTCACGAGGCAAGTGAGGAGGAGGAGGAGGAGGACATCCGGAGTCAGCTCATACGCAACTTCTTCTCCTAATGGTGAGTCCCTGGATCCGAGTGTGCACGCTTGGAGCCTTGGGTGGCATGTGTTGCAATGTGTGTCCAGCTGACTGTATGCAAAGTGACTTTGACGTGTGTGCTGATGTGTCACTCGAGTGCTGATGTCATTCCACACATTTTAGCTGACACACTCAATTGACAACTAGCATGGTGTCAACCTTATTCATGTAGAGTACATGACCATGCATGCGGATGACTATGTGTTTCCTGACTTCTTGTATGTCTCTCATCCCCAGGTATTTGCGCATGCTGTCTGCTCGTGGCATCGTTGTGCTCCTGCTATTCCTCATGAGTAATGCAACGTGTGCTGAATCAGCGTTACATGCACGGACATGGTGAGAAGTCTCCTTTGGGTAAGGATTGCAGCAAGGCTTTCTGGGTGTGGTAGTTGTTTGTAATGTGTGGGCACTGCTCCTGTGCAGGTATTGTTACTATGCATACATGTCGACTCACCATGGGGCACATAACATGTAGAATGACTCACATGAATTGATAGTCACACTTCGTGACAGTCATCTGTTATGGGATTGTGGGTTTTGATGAAGGCATCTATGTGTGTACAACTTCCCACGGAAACATACAGGAGGCTACGGGTGGACATATTGCGGGACATCCCCATGAGAGGCTCAATGGGGAATTGCAGCCTCTCCGTGTGCAGCAGGTGATGTTTGGCTCACCCCCTTCACTTGTGTGCCACTCCCATGGATTGACAGCATCTGTGGTGCGAAGGGGGTGTCCAGTGTAGGTCCCACATGTTAATCCAAAAGACCATGGAAGTCTGTTCATATTGATGCATTTCCATAGGTGTGAGCCTGAGTAATAAAGGTGTTCCTCAGCCTCCAAGGTGCCTCATCTCTGTCAATGCAGGTCTCTTGCCACTGTGCATGCGCCATCTCTGGCATGGTTGTCAAGGATTGTGCATATGAGTCTATGTGTAGATTAGCAACCTGCATGCTGTTCTACATGTATTTGAATCTCTATTGGGCATGACGTCCATGGCTGTGTATGTGTTTTGGTATGTTGGTCCCCACAACGGGCCGTCAACACCTTCTGGGGTGTGTTTCCTGTGAGCAGCTTGGCCTTCAGTTTCATGATCCGGTGTCAGTCATCTTTGGTGATTGTGCATCCTTTGTCTATGGGTGTGCCATTGAAAACCGGTCACTCCTTCCTTGACATACACCTGTTGCAGTAGTCCTTTCTGACATCCTAGTCTTTGTGTGGAAATTGGGGCATAGTTCCCAGGACATGCCGCCTGCTGTTGCAGCCACTGCAGCAAGGGCACACGAAGTTTCCTGATTTGGCAACACACACATATCAAAGATGCTCCTCCCTTCCTCCATCAACCCATTAATTTGGCTGTCATCAGCTTGTCTGTGCCACAGTTGCGGCCACGCCGTCCCACAGGCTGGACCGTCTGCACATGCAACGTGCACATTGCACGAGCCTCATGTCCTTGCATGACCCACATCACACTACAGTCTGATGTTGCAGCCACCCTCCAAGCAATGTCCATCCACACATCTGCCGCCAGCTCTAAGGCATACACTAAGCGCACACACAACATCTTTGCATGATGAGTGTGCAACTCCGACTTCCTACACAGTGCTGCCACGCCCTCCAGGCCCTGTCACACCCACCAGGTCATGTCCCTCCTACTCCCCACCGGCTCTGTACCCGGCAAGGACATGGGAGTGGGACTCAAGGCTTCTGCATGTAGTATGCTGTCGTTGTGAGGCACATGGCACAGGTATCATCTGTCAGCGTGTCAAACTACAATGTGTCCAGGACCCCCCTCTCCACCATCACATGCGCACACAACCTCATCAACTCATATGCCATTGACAGCCAGGTGCTCCTCACCCTCACCAAGGGCGCAGACATTGCCAGTTCCAATATTCTAGATTGCATGAGATCCATTGAAGAATGGCAGAACAGCAGCCACCTGAGGCTGGACTTGTACAGGACTGAGGTCAACATCTGAGGATTGTCCCCTTACAGCTGGGTCAACTGCTTGTATCCCACCCGCAGAAGCCCTGCACAAGCACCCAGTGTCCATGCACACAAGACGGTGTGCATCATGGATTGCTTGCTCACATTTGCCATGGTAATCACCAGCATCTGTGCCTCAGACTGCAACACCCTCTGCATTATGCATATGATCTCCAGATAGATCCACTCCAAGGAAAGACGGACCATCTCCCAGGTCCACGACAACATCCATGTCAAATACTGCCCTGCCCTCTACGGGGCAGCCACATCCAAACTCCCAGGACACTTGTCCACATCCAGGCTGCATCTGCACACCTCAGCTGCAATATCCCGTGCCCCAGCCACATCACCGTCCAGCAGAGATATCTGCAATGGATCACTGTGTGCTGCAGGATGACCTTCAGACTCCCCACCCACACTCAGGAGCCAGGCCACAACCCCGACCCAACACCAATCTTGTACCACTGTCATCCAAGACCCCATAGTGCCATCTCCGTGCATCCAACCTTGACCTGGCCACCATTCTTCAGATCCATCGTACTCCAGCATGCAGGACATAGTTCTCCCACCTGGGAACACATACCTGGGACTCCCTCCCCGGGAACCTCCGAATGAGGCATGACCTCTACGCATTGATGGTACTCTTCCAAATATGTCTGTCGGCACAGTATTGCATGCACCCCCTCTGCAGCTTGAGGCCATCACAGGTGAGTATTGTGCTCCATGTCTGCATTGAATGATACATTGTGACCCATGTGTGTCCTGTACCAGACTCCTATCCCAGGGTATGGATGTGTGGAGTTAGTTCAACACTCAGGCATAGTTTGACATTTACACACACATATGTTGGGGAATAATGCCAAATGACAGCAACATCTCATGACAAAATAAAGTATTTATTTTTGGTGGGGTAAGTCATTTGGGGGATGAAGTAAGGTGCTCTACCGGGTGCATAGAATCCAAAGTTCACAGGGGGAAATGGCATCCTTGTCAGTTGGAGTCATCAGAGTCCAGACCACAGTGTTGGTCATCATTGGTCAGACTGTGACCACCAAGTCCATGTGGCAGAGAATGTCATTGGGTGAGGTGGTGCTGTTGCGCCAGAGGGCCAGGTGCCAGGGCAGGTGACCTGGGAGATGTGGATGGTCCGCTGACTCTCAAGGTCTTTTCCTTGGACGACCCACCTTCCTCCGGGGACCCTCAGATGCAGGCCTTGACGATGTCTGTGATGCTCCGTCGGACAAATCCTCCTCCTCCTCCTCCCTCCCTGTGGCTTGTGCTGGTCTTCGCCTGGTGTCACAGGGAGGGTTGCCCATGTTGTCGGCAATCCGACGGAGTGAACGGCTCATGTCCGTTTGCACCGCCAGGAGCTCAGCCAGTCTTGCCTCCATCCGTCCTTGGAGTTGTTGTTGACCGGCATGTTGCTCGGCCTGCAGGTTCTTCATCTCGTCGAGGGTGCCCTTCATCTCTGTGAGGCTCGACACTACCTGGCTGATGCCCCTGGTGTCACGCCGGTATGTGTCCAGGATGTGGCGTATGTGTGACATACCGGTTCCCTCAGCTGGCTGGTCAGGTTCGCGCCTCCGCCTGCCTCCACTCCAACCACCCCTGCCCACACGAGCCTGGCCTGCCGTTGTGGGCACATCGGGTCTACGGGACCCCTGAGGGATGGCATTATCGGGGTTGTCTGCCTCCTCCTGGGTGCCCGGAGAACCTTGTCGCTCCTGGTCAGACTGGCTGTGTTGTTCAGTGCGAGCAGGGCTCCTGGGTGTCTCCTGGGATGTGGCAGGAATGGGGGTGGTGGTTGGCACAGATGTACCTGACGCAAGTGCTGCAGGGGCTTGGGCACCAGAGGGGCCAGGTTGGTCGGGATCATCCACGGAGAGGTGAGAGTCGTCGCTGCCGGTGGGATCATCTTCACGCTGAGCCTGGGACTGTGATTGTTCCGCCCCCAATTGTTGGGGGGAGGTCGATGACGTTGCCCTGTGTGTGAGAGAGAGACAATGTTAATGCTGTTTCATGCCACATCCATGTTTCATACATATTCAAGTTGTCACAGATCCTCAAGGTAGTTGGATGTGCCTAGCATTCCTCTCAATGTCCACTTGGGGATGGGTATGTTGCGGGGGACAGTTTGGTATGTTCTCCTGAGTGTTTGACCAGTAGAATTTTGGCTCGGATGCTTATTTGGTGATGGATTGGTCTTGTTGTGTCACATGTCCATTGTGAGAGTGGATAAATCCGTTGCCTGCCCCGGGGGTGTGTGCTTGCGTGAGGGGGGGTGTGTGACCGGGCCTGCTGTTGGGTGTAGTGTGATTTGTCATTGGGTCTCCCAGGTGATGTGTCTGTCCCCTCATGGTGCATGCTGGCATGACAGTGAGTTTGAGTGCCTGTGCTAGATATCTGAGCTTGTGTAGTTGGGGTTTGAGTGTACAGTGGTCACAGAAGGGCCTTGTGCTGCATACAGCAGGGCGAAGTGTCAGCTACCTTTTCAGTACTTTGCCAGTCCCTGTGCATTGGGCATGGTGCATGGGTATGTACCTAGGCCATATGGGCTGAGGGCATTGGTGTCTGCTTCGGAGTTGCACAATGTGTTGTGTGAGCCCCACCCTCCCAGCATCTCGGACATCCAGTCTTGGGTTTGTGGTTGGTGTGGCCTGGGACATGGCATTGCCTTTATTTGTGAATGGGGCATGGAGACGTTAGTGACATGAGCGTGGTTTTGGAGTGTGGTTGTGTGCGGTGAGGGCTTGGGGGAAGTTGCGTGCATTTGGTGTATTTGTGGTGTGGATGGCATTCCCCCCATGTTACGTGAGTTGTTTGTGTACTCACCAGTCTCTGCGACTCCTTCGACTCCGTGTACTCCCACCGGCGGAAGCATGGCCATCACCTTCTCCTCCCAGGGATGGTAATGTACGGGTCTGCGGGGCAGCCCGCCTCCAGTGATATTACTCTGGGCATATTCCTCGTTCATCTTCCTCTTGACTGCCCTGCGCAGATCGTACCACCTGGCTTGGCATTCATGCCTGGTCCTTCGGATGGGCGCAACAGCATTCACCTTATCGACGATCCTCTGCCACAGGCTTGTTTATTGGGCTATGCTGGTCTGCCTGACCAATGTTCCAAACAGCTGTGGCTCGACTCTGATGACTTCGTTGACGAGGAGGTCCAGCTCCGCCCTTGTGAACTTTGGATTCTTGTCTGTGGGCATGGTGTGGGGTGTGGGTGTGGATGGTTGTGGGTGTGTGGGTGTGAAGGTGTAGGTGTGTGTGTGAATGTGAAGAGGGGGTGTTTGTGAATGAGGTTGTGTGAAGGTGTGTAAGTGAAGGTGTAGTTAAGGTGTAAGTAAGGTGCAGTTTGTCTGTGGGGTCTGGCAGCAGTGAGTCTGTTGCAAAGGCTCATGGGTTGTGTGTGTGGGCCCTTTGTATTGGTCCATTTGTGGGTGCGGCTGGGTTTGAATTTGTGGTGGGTGTGTTATAAGAGTCGGTTGTGATTTAGGGCCTCTGTTTGCCTGTTTGGATGTGGCAGGTCAGTCATAGAGATGTATTTTGTCATGTTGACGTGTTTTGTAGTGTTGTGCGAGTCGAATTGACCCTCCTTGTGCTGTTTTACAGTGTCCTGGTTCTGTACGAGTCTTTTTCGCATAGGCAAGGTCCGTACATATGCGATGCTGGGTGAGGGTGCTGGGGTACGTTGTTGGGGTATGGTGCGTACAGGTACGGGGCTGGGGTACGAGCCAGTTGGGGGGCTGTGCTAAGGTGTTGGGGTACGGTGCGTACAGGTACGGGGCTGGGCTATGGTGTTGGGGTAAGGTGCGTACCGGTACGGGGCTGGGCTACGGTGTTGGGGTACGGTGCGTACAGGTGCAGGGCTGTGCTACGGTGTTGGGGTATGGTGCGTACAGGTGCAGGGATGTGCTAGGGTGTTGGGGTACGGTGCGTACTGGTGCGGGGCTGTGCTACGGTGTTGGGGTACGGTGCGTACAGGTGCGGGGATGTGCTATGGTGTTGGGGTATGGTGCATATAGGTACGGGGCTGGGTTAAGTTGTTGGGGTACGTTACGTACAGGTATGGGGCTGGGAGACGGGCCTGGGGTGCAGCGCGTACAGGTGGGGGGCTGGGGTACGGTCCTGGGGTACAGGGCGTACAGGTGCGGGGCTGGGAGACGGGCCTGGGGTGCGGCACGTACAGGTGCGGTGCTGTGCTACCGTGTTGGGGTACGGTGCGGAGGGGGGTACGGTGCTGACATACGGGGGTACGGTGCTGACATGTGTGGGGTGATGGGGGCTGTACGACTCATATCCGTGCACAAGTTTACCCATGTACATGTAAGCTACAGCGTTCGCTCCGTACGGGGCATTTTACATGCGGTTGTGTGTTCGGAAGGGCGGTACGGATCGTACTTGCGCGCTCGGACTTCTGTTTTACGATTTGCACGTAAAAATGTCCGGCTCCCTGTCGGACACTTTTCCCGACGCTATTCGGACGTAAAAATTTACGGCTCCCTCGGACCATTTTCCCGACGCAATTCGTATGTATTTTTCACGTACGAATCGTACTTCACAGTTTGTACGGTACTTGTACGATTCGTACGTAAAAAAATACGGATACGAGTCGGATGGTAAATTTTTTTAACGGATCGGAATCGGCACCCAAGTGTGTGCACACTACTCCTACCCTATGCCTCCAGCCCCACACACCCTAACCGAGCCCCATTTCAAAGAAATAAAAAGCTAATAACAAGTTTATTATTATTTTATTTAAAAAAAATTCTGCTCTGAGATCAGTGGGGCAACACTCCTCCACCTTAGTGGAGGAGCCTGCCCTGCATGTGAGGCATGCTGTAATTTGCTAGGGGAAAAGAGGCCAGGCTCCCACTAACCCGTTGCTAGCAGTCCTTTGGTTCATAGTTAAATTGGATATTGGTTGATTTGGACACTGTCCAATTGCATAAATAATGGTTGTATAATTGGAGATACCTTAAAATTGTGAAAATGGCTAAAACCTGGCTGAGTACTTTAATGTAGGTTTTGTTCATTGAACAATTATAACTTCTTGACGTGTTTCAACTATTCTCATTCTTTAAGTGGGTCATCACTTGTCAGCATCGCCACTTTTGGCACATATACTGCGGGAGCCCAAGGACTGACCAAGATGGCTTAATCTTAATATACACCCAATTACAAATTTCATCGTAAAGAATCCTTACATCTCCCGAAAGGTTGACGGACCTTTTCCACCATGTGCAAATAAGAGCTACTTCAAATTAATGAAAACATTAATGACAATTAGAATTGGTAATCAGTTAATAATTTTCTAAAATGTATAGCTTTCCAGGATCCATTATTTCCTTCATACCCATTTCTACCATTAACTGGAAGAAGGTTGAAAGCACAAAAAATAGCAAAAATAGGCTGTGTCCCAGTAAAATGCCAGAACTGGGTAAAAACAGGTTTTCTGGCAAAAGTCTGTCAGTCTCTGAAAGCTGGGAAAATGATGATTTCAGCCCCATAAACCCTTTGTTGATACCATTTGAAGGGGAAAAAAACAGATACTTTCATTTGTAGCACTTTTTCCCATTTCTCCTAATAAAAACAGCATTTAAGCTGTATTTTGGCTAATTTCTGGGTCCCCTCCAGGGCAATCCACAAACCCTGGGTCCCTTTAGAATCCCCATGATGTTGGAAGAAAAGGACGCAAATTTGGCATGGATACCTTATGTGGTCAAAAAGTTACAGGGGCCTAAGCGCGAACAACCCCAAATAGCAAAAAAAAAGGCTTAGTGGGGGGGGGGAGAGGCCTAGCAGTGAAGGGGCTAAGAAGAGCTACAGCAAAAACTCATCAACAGGTTTACACCGAATTTGGCAGTAAGCAAGATCGTGGCCTAGAGATTCTGCTTTATGTGATTTGGTTTAAATCTGTTCAGTTGTTTTTAAGAAATGAAGTGTACAAAATTATAGATATCTGGGCGAGACCCTCTGCGGATTGCCAATTTAAAAATAGAGCTATCTGATTAGCCCAGGAGCCGTTATTTCCCTTTGGCCATCTTCCTGTCCATGAAAGTCAGACTCCAGTGCAAGCAAGCACTCTGAATGGCTGCCAGCAGCATGATTTTTTTTTTCTGGTAGCCATTACAGGACTCAGAGCCTTAGACTTAGTCCCCTGTCTTGAGCAAGTAAAATAAATAGATATAATGGGGCTGGGTATGGATACCCTGCCCCACCCCCCAAGTCCCCATGGGGGTGACCCAAAGGAACTCCCCCTCCTTCAAAGCCCCCCCCCCGAAAAAACTCATCAGTGGTTGATGTGATCCTGTTGGACTACCATAGGATGGAAAATGAAAACGCAAAAAAAAATTGCAGCCGGGATACTTGCTTTTATTAATTGGAAGTGGGTGTGAGGCCCTCGTCACCAAGCCAATATAGGCCCCAGGTAGCCGACCTCCCAGGCCAAAATCGTTCAATAATGGGATGGGGGTTTCTCAGCCTCCTTTCCAAGACATCACAGGCCCTGGGATGTCCTCCCCCAGGCTGAATTTATTCAATATGGGGACAGGATGCACGGCCCACCTCCCTGAGCAATCACAGACGCCGGTGAGCCTACCCAAGGCCAACATTTCTTAAAGAAGTGAGGGGAATTCTTATATTCTATATAGGTACCTTAAATAGGCACAGGTAAACATCACAAGCTTTCACCTATATTCCTCCCTATATTACATATATAATGGTTCTTAGGCATTGACCTTTTACCTAGATACTGCATTCAGAACGCTGGTTTTTCCCTGGTTTTATACTCCTACATTATGCATGAGGCTTCTTGGAAGTACAGCAGGACTCACAGCAAGACGGACATCTCCTGCATAATATCTATGTTAAAGTTCAGGTCCGACGTCATCCTCTAGGCCGACACAGTAACACAGCAAGGTAGGACCCCTGGGGTGACCTGAGGGTATATATACATCATGTCTTGCTTCAGAGAGAGGAGACTGTGACTTTTCGGCTGACACACTGACCACAAACGCTGAAGTTCCTGCATGCGGACGCTCCTGCTAGCAGTGGTCTAACATCCTTCGTGGGGTGTCCAACTCGAGACAGGGACAGGGTCCCACATTCTCTAATTCTCAGGTAATGGGGTGGACTAGATCCTAGAGGGATTCTTGGCATTACACCTACACAGATGCTAGGTACATTTAGGTACATCCAGTTAGGGAGACATCGTAGGAGTATGCACTTATTATCATGTGTTTTATGTACTTGTATATATTCATGATTACTGCAAAATGGTAGAACTGTACCATCCTTTTACTTTCGTAGTATTGCTAACTATATATCTCTGCTACTGTCTAATGGTTGTTACAGCTCATATAATTTACACAAGAATAACGACTGTTCAATAAATACTTATTGAAACGCCCAGACTGTTTATTCTGTGTACCTCTGAGACAAACTAAGTGAGCACGAGTGACTGAGCAAAAAGTTGTATATTGTTTCCACGATCCTGAGAGATCAGGGTTGTCATGTTCTAAGGTTGCCAGAAACTATTCTCTCCCCGACAAGAGGGGATTCTAGTGGCACAGTGAGCTAGCTAATGCAAACAGGCTAACGTATCCGGTGGGTGTCATCGAACCAGTCTGCCACCAAACCCACAGTTTATGTTATCTGCAACGCGGAGATCCTGTATAGGTAATATAGGAACTACACGACATGGAGCCGCCAATATTGGTTGAGTACTTATTTAACGATAGAATCTAAGTAGTTCAGTTGTGCTATTCTCAGAGACCCCTACTCACAAAACACCAGAGACTTCTGGAGTGGGTAGGCACAAAACTCTGTCATAGCTGAGTAGGCGAAAAATACTATTTTATTAGCTGTTGGTTAATCAAGCTTGAAGGACACAGTGTTCCTAATATTGTGCATAAAACCTTATTTTAGTTCCCTTGAACAAACTTCTTCTTTACAAAATGACTGAGGACAGAGATAACCCAGTAGTGGATCTGCACATCTCAGCAGGAGAAGAAGATGGAGACGCAATTCCGATTGCAGAAAAAATCAGAAATACAATCACCCTGAAACTGTTAGAAAATGGTTTATTGTCTAGGGGTGGTTTAGTAGCTTTCGTGATTGAGGCACACGAATCAAACAAAACAGAGGTATTTTATTCATGGGTTACATTCCCAGCAGCAAATGCAGGA
Organism: Triturus cristatus; assembly: GCF_964204655.1. Classification (NCBI taxonomy): domain Eukaryota; kingdom Metazoa; phylum Chordata; class Amphibia; order Caudata; family Salamandridae; genus Triturus; species Triturus cristatus. Next base: position 1,175,575,393 of record NC_140589.1, on the reverse strand, counting down.
ACAAAGAAATGTCACTCTTACACAGAAGGAGATGCACCAGTGGTGTATGGTCCGTTCGAGGACATTGAGGTTCTCCTCACATACCAGGAACAGTTATACTGGTTTAAAGGTGTCCTACCCCAATAAAAGAAAGAGTAAGATTAGTCCCGCTTGAAGGAGAAGGGGCAACATGGACGATATTAGCGGCCTACACACCACATCCTGACATTGAAACAATGCCACAAGGAGACTTACTCAGACAACATAAAGATTTAATTAAAATCTATAGAAACTTGACACAATTCGTCATGAGGACTTTTACAGTCCAGCCAACAATAGTTGCGATAAATGGAACTCAATCTCAGGGTACAGCAACTAAAATCTCACCACAAACATTAAACACGGTAATGGGCAAAATGTCCATAAAACGTAAACAAATGCCATTCTCGGTAGCTCAGAAAATAACACTTCTAGAGGCAGTAATCCCGAATACTAATCCGTATGAAAAACACAGAATGCTAACAATCTGCTTGCCCATAGGGATAACACCACAAGTAGAAGATTGTACCACTTGGGGTACAGTCTTTGCTGCAATTTATACCAGAACTCATGGTATTTCTTCGGTAGCGGTGGTACCAGACGTATTAAGGCAAATATGGGGCAGAACCTGCTCTGAACTTAGGGATGAAGTTACTAGGTAACTATGACCAGGTATCAGCCATAATACTAGCTAATATTAAAGGGGAAGCAGCTTCAGTGGCAATCCACCAGCGCCTAAGGGAGTTCAGTCCTATAGATCAACAACACAAACTATCCAAAATAATTGAAACTCCATATGCAGAATAAGGCAGAGACAGTTTGGGTGGAAAAAGCTTTAAAACCACAACTGATGGGCAGTCCTGAAAAGGACACTTCCAAGCAGACACCAACTTCTTCTACAAAGAAGCGGGATAATAAAAACAACAACAATTTTAAGGAAACAGATCTCAATCCGAGGGAAGGATGGTCAGAAAGACAAGAAGAGCATACAAAGTCCAGAGACAAGCAGCACGCTCAAGATTATTCTTCCAAAAAAGAAGAAAAACCGATGCAAAAACCACATTTCAAAAAGAAGAAGGTCGCTGGTCTAAAGATCAGACAAGCCCAGAATTCTGAGGACTCGACTACTGAACGGGGAATGGGCTCTGACGATGCTAGACAGTGCGGCAGAAGTAATAACAGCTTGCCAGAACCTGATGGAGTTTCTGGTGACAGCGGACTTGAATGATATTATCATGGTGGAACACCTGATACTAGAGTAAGAGTCCCACTTAAATTGTAAGAAATAACACTCCAAATGGAGGGGGACAAAAGTAGGAAAGTGAGATGTCTCTTTTAGGAGAACCTTACGCTTGGCTATGACATTTTGTTAGCTGAACAAGATTGGCCGCCAACATTCATCATGGCTTGCCGTAAAGGGAAAACGGTAATTCTACCAGCTTTCTCAGATCATATTCCCAGGCACTTGCAACATACATATGCGCAGGAGTGGGAGGTAGCCCAAACTCCGGCATTATACAAAAACCCATGTTGGATGGATTGAGGATTCAACCCACCACATAATTCCTTTAAAAACACTCCGACTGCGCAGAGGCAGTATCCAATAAAGCAAGAAGCTAAAAAGCAGGTTAGGGAGATCTTAGATCAACTTGAGTACCAAGGGATGATTGAAACTTGCACCTCTCAAATGAACAATTCTTTGTTTCCCATCATGAAACCTGACAATACATATGGTCTGTTTATAGATCACACAAATTTAAACACTTGCACTAAGACATTTGCAGTTCAAAATGCACTCAGTGCTGCATTAATGAAAAACATTGTGCGGAAAAAATGTTAGACAACACTTGATATCTCAAATGGATTTTTTTGCCAAAATATAGCGCCTGAAAGCAGGTATTTGACAGCATTCTCAGGCCTAGGGTCTCAACGGCAATTTCGGAGACTACCCCTAGGGTATAAGAACAGCCCAGGGTTGTTTTTTGCCAGAGTAACAGAATTACTTCAAAAATTAGATGAAGAGGCATTGTCTTATGTGGATGATATTTATCTGATGGACGATGACCTAGAGGAACACTTATACAGAGTGACTACCATCATTTTGGGATTTGCATCTGAGGGCCACAAATTTTACTTAAAAAAATCTAAAATCGCCCACCTCAGTGTCCTGTTTTTAGGATATGAGGTTTCAAGTAAAGGAAAAAGCCTGGCAGACAATTTCTTAGAAAATTTCTTAGAAAATTGCACGCTGCTCCAACCTCCAAAATCATAAAAAAAGTACAATCAATACTGGGATTCCTAAATTATGGTAGAACATACATTTTGCATTATGCAGAAAGAGTAAAACCTTTCTACGGCTTAATAAAACCTGATTTCTCAGCGAGAAATTGGACTCAGGAACACACAGATCCACTTCGTTCGGTAAACAGACACAATATCGAATTCAAAATATCGACAGGACAGAATATCGAGTTTTTAATATAGAATGGACAGAATATCGAATTGCAAAAATATAGTGGTGAAGAATATCGAAAATCAGGTAAGAAATAAAATATTGATTTAATTAATATAGAAGTAAGTAATATCGACAGTCATAATATAGTAGTTAAAAATATCGAATTTTTGTTATAGTGTTTTAAGTGTTAATATATGTGTTAAAAGTATGTATACATTTTGGAATGTATGTTTGAATATTTTTAAAGTAATGAATTTTTTGTTATTCAATTTTTGTGTAATTTAATTCCGTAGCGGGTTGTGGGTTTATAGGGGATTAGGGTGGGAAGTAATTTAATTATAGTACATTAAATAATAATTTTTAGGAATTATTAATTATTTTTAATTTAATTTAGCATTTTACTTCTGTAGCGGGTTGTGGGTTTATAGGGGAATAGGGTGGGAAGTAATTTAATTGTTATTAGGTAATTATTATTTGGTATTGAAAATTAATTGGTTGTTGATTAATTATTAATTGGTAAATAATTTGTATTAATTGGTAATTAATTAGTATTAATTGTTTAATTAAAACTTATGTTAATTGTATTAATTTATTATTTGTAGCGGGTTGTGGGTTTATAGGGGAATATGGTGGGAATTAATTTAATTGTAAATAATTAATTATTGAAATAATTTTTGTATATTGCTAATTAATTTATTCTTAATTAATTATTAATTGGTCTTAAATTTTATTTATACATTTTTGGTATTGAAAATTAATTGGTTGTCAATTAATTATTATTAGGTTAATAATAAAAAAACATTGGTATTTATAATAAAGTAATTACTAAATATTGTTTGATTGGTAATTAATTGTAATATTTTTATTTGGTATTAATAATGTATTTACTTTTAATAAAATATTACATTATTATTTTCCCTACTATTGCACTCATTGGAGTGGGAATAGTAAATTTTACCCTCCCGCTATCCAACGCTTTCCCTACTGTTGCACTCTCTGGAGTGGGAATAGTAATTTTTACCCCTACGCTATCCAACGCTTTCCCTACTGTTGCACTCTTTGGAGTGTGAATATTAATTTTTACCCCTACGCTATCCAACGCTTTCCCTACTGTTGCACTCTTTGGAGTGGGAATAGTAATTTTTACCCTCCCGCTATCCAACGCTTTCCCTACTGTTGCACTCTCTGGAGTGGGAATAGTAATTTTTACCCCTACGCTATCCAACGCTTACCCTACAGTTGCACTCACTGGAGTGGGAATAGTAATTTTACCCCTACGCTATCCAACGCTTTCCCTACTGTTGCACTCTTTGGAGTGGGAATAGTAATTTTTACCCCTACGCTATTCAACGCTTTCCCTACTGTTGCACTCTCTGGAGTGGGAATAGTAATTTTTACCCCTACGCTATCCAACGCTTTCCCTACTGTTGCACTCTTTGGAGTGGGAATAGTAATTTTTACCCTTACGCCATCTGACGTTTTCCCTACTGTTGCACTCACTGGAGTGGGAATAGTAAATTTTGCCCTCCCGCTATCCAACGCTTTCCCTACTGTTGCACTCTCTGAAGTGGGAAAAGTAATTTTTACCCCTACGCTATCCAACGCTTTCCCTACTGTTGCACTCTCTGGAGTGGGAATAGTAATTTTTAGCCCTACTCTATCCAACACTTTCCTTACTGTTTCACTCTTTGGAGTGGGAATAGTAATTTTTACCCCTACGCTATCCAATGCTTTCCCTACTGTTAAACTCACTGGCGTGGGAATAGTAAATGTTACCCTCCCGCTATCCAACGCTTTCCCTACTGTTGCACTCTCTGGAGTGTGAATTTTAATTTTTACCCCTACGCTATCCAATGCTTTCCCTATTATTGCACTGTCTGGAGTGGGAATACTAACTTTTACCCTCCCGCTATCCAACGCTTTCCCTACTGTTGCACTCTCTGGAGTGGGAATAGTAATTTTTACCCTCCCGCTATCCAACGCTTTCCCTACTGTTGCACTCTCTGGAGTGGGAATAATAATTTTTACCCCTACGCTATCCAACGCTTTCCCTACTGTTGCACTCTTTGGAGTGGGAATAGTAATTTTTACCCTTACGCCATCTGACGTTTTCCCTACTGTTGCACTCACTGGAGTGGGAATAGTAAATTTTGCCCTCCCGCTATCCAACGCTTTCCCTACTGTTGCACTCTCTGAAGTGGGAAAAGTACTTTTTACCCCTACGCTATCCACTGCTTTCCCTACTGTTGCACTCTCTGGAGTGGGAATAGTAATTTTTAGCCCTACTCTATCCAACACTTTCCTTACTGTTGCACTCTTCGGAGTGGGAATAGTAATTTTTACCCCTACGCTATCCAATGCTTTTCCTACTGTTAAACTCACTGGCGTGGGAATAGTAAATGTTACCCTCCCGCTATCCAACGATTTCCCTACTGTTGCACTCTCTGGAGTGTGAATATTAATTTTTACCCCTACGCTATCCAATGCTTTCCCTATTATTGCACTGTCTGGAGTGGGAATACTAACTTTTACCCTCCCGCTATCCAACGCTTTCCCTACTGTTGCACTCTCTGGAATGGGAATAGTAATTTTTACCCCTACGCTATCCAACCCTTTCACTACTGTTGCACTCTCTGGAGTGGGAATAGTAATTTTTACCCCTACGCTATCCAACGATTTCCCTACTGTTGCACTCTTTGGAGTGGGAATAGTAATTTTTACCCTTACGCCATCTGACGTTTTCCCTACTGTTGCACTCACTGGAGTGGGAATAGTAAATTTTGCCCTCCCGCTATCCAACGCTTTCCCTACTGTTGCACTCTCTGAAGTGGGAAAAGTAATTTTTACCCCTACGCTATCCAACGCTTTCCCTACTGTTGCACTCTCTGGAGTGGGAATAGTAATTTTTAGCCCTACTCTATCCAACACTTTCCTTACTGTTGCACTCTTTGGAGTGGGAATAGTAATTTTTACCCCTACGCTATTCAACGCTTTCCCTACTGTTGCACTCTCTGGAGTGGGAATAATAAATGTTACCCTCCCGCTATCCAACGATTTCCCTACTGTTGCACTCTCTGGAGTGTGAATATTAATTTTTACCCCTACGCTATCCAATGCTTTCCCTATTATTGCACTGTCTGGAGTGGGAATACTAACTTTTACCCTCCCGCTATCCAACGCTTTCCCTACTGTTGCACTCTCTGGAGTGGGAATAGTAATTTTTACCCCTACGCTATCCAACGCTTTCCCTACTGTTGCACTCTCTGGAGTGGGAATAGTAATTTTTACCCCTACGCTATCCAACGCTTTCCCTACTGTTGCACTCTTTGGAGTGGGAATAGTAATTTTTACCCTTACGCCATCTGACGTTTTCCCTACTGTTGCACTCACTGGATTGGGAATAGTAAAATTTGCCCTCCCGCTATCCAACGCTTTCCCTACTGTTGCACTCTCTGAAGTGGGAAAAGTAATTTTTACCCCTACGCTATCCAACGCTTTCCCTACTGTTGCACTCTCTGGAGTGGGAATAGTAATTTTTAGCCCTACTCTATCCAACACTTTTCTTACTGTTGCACTCTTTGGAGTGGGAATAGTAATTTTTACCCCTACGCTATCCAATGCTTTCCCTACTGTTAAACTCACTGGCGTGGGAATAGTAAATGTTACCCTCCTGCTATCCAACACTTTCCCTACTGTTGCACTCTCTGGAGTGTGAATTTTAATTTTTACCCCTACGCTATCCAATGCTTTCCCTATTATTGCACTGTCTGGAGTGGGAATACTAACTTTTACCCTCCCGCTATCCAACGCTTTCCCTACTGTTGCACTCTCTGGAGTGGGAATAGTAATTTTTACCCTCCCGCTATCCAACGCTTTCCCTACTGTTGCACTCACTGGAGTGGGAATAGTAATTTTTACCCCTACGCTATCCAACGCTTTCCCTACTGTGGAACTCTTTGAAGTGGGAATAGTAATTTTTACCCTTACGCCATCTGACGTTTTCCCTACTGTTGCACTCACTGGAGTGGGAATAGTAAATTTTGCCCTCCCGCTATCCAACGCTTTCCCTACTGTTGCACTCTCTGAAGTGGGAAAAGTACTTTTTACCCCTACGCTATCCAACGCTTTCCCTACTGTTGCACTCTCTGGAGTGGGAATAGTAATTTTTAGCCCTACTCTATCCAACACTTTCCTTACTGTTGCACTCTTCGGAGTGGGAATAGTAATTTTTACCCCTACGCTATCCAATGCTTTCCCTACTGTTAAACTCACTGGCGTGGGAATAGTAAATGTTACCCTCCCGCTATCCAACGCTTTCCCTACTGTTGCACTCTCTGGAGTGTGAATATTAATTTTTACCCCTACGCTATCCAATGCTTTCCCTATTATTGCACTGTCTGGAGTGGGAATACTAACTTTTACCCTCCCGCTATCCAACGCTTTCCCTACTGTTGCACTCTCTGGAGTGGGAATAGTAATTTTTACCCTCCCGCTATCCAACGTTTCCCTACTGTTGCACTCTCTGGAGTGGGAATAGTAATTTTTACCCCTACGCTATCCAACGCTTTCCCTACTGTTGCACTCTTTGGAGTGGGAATAGTAATTTTTACCCTTACGCCATCTGACGTTTTCCCTACTGTTGCACTCACTGGAGTGGGAATAGTAAATTTTGCCCTCCCGCTATCCAACGCTTTCCCTACTGTTGCACTCTCTGAAGTGGGAAAAGTAATTTTTACCCCTACGCTATCCAAGGCTTTCCCTACTGTTGCACTCTCTGGAGTGGGAATAGTAATTTTTAGCCCTACTCTATCCAACACTTTCCTTACTGTTGCACTCTTTGGAGTGGGAATAGTAATTTTTACCCCTACGCTATCCAATGCTTTCCCTACTGTTAAACTCACTGGCGTGGGAATAGTAAATGTTACCCTCCCGCTATCCAACGATTTCCCTACTGTTGCACTCTCTGGAGTGTGAATATTAATTTTTATCCCTACGCTATCCAATGCTTTCCCTATTATTGCACTGTCTGGAGTGGGAATACTAACTTTTACCCTCCCGCTATCCAACGCTTTCCCTACTGTTGCACTCTCTGGAGTTGGAATAGTAATTTTTACCCCTACGCTATCCAACGCTTTCCCTACTGTTGCACTCTCTGGAGTGGGAATAGTAATTTTTACCCCTACGCTATCCAACGCTTTCCCTACTGTTGCACTCTTTGGAGTGGGAATAGTAATTTTTACCCTTACGCCATCTGACGTTTTCCCTACTGTTGCACTCACTGGAGTGGGAATAGTAAATTTTGCCCTCCCGCTATCCAACGCTTTCCCTACTGTTGCACTCTCTGAAGTGGGAAAAGTAATTTTTACCCCTACGCTATCCAACGCTTTCCCTACTGCTGCACTCTCTGGAGTGGGAATAGTAATTTTTAGCCCTACTCTATCCAACACTTTCCTTACTGTTGCACTCTTTGGAGTGGGAATAGTAATTTTCACCCCTACGCTATTCAACGCTTTCCCTACTGTTGCACTCTCTGGAGTGGGAATAGTAAATGTTACCCTCCCGCTATCCAACGCTTTCCCTACTGTTGCACTCTCTGGAGTGGGAATAGTAATTTTTACCCCTACGCTATCCAACGCTTTCCCTACTGTTGCACTCTTTGGAGTGGGAATAGTAATTTTTACCCTTACGCCATCTGACGTTTTCCCTACTGTTGCACTCACTGGAGTGGGAATAGTAAATTTTGCCCTCCCGCTATCCAACGCTTTCCCTACTGTTGCACTCTCTGAAGTGGGAAAAGTACTTTTTACCCCTACGCTATCCACTGCTTTCCCTACTGTTGCACTCTCTGGAGTGGGAATAGTAATTTTTAGCCCTACTCTATCCAACACTTTCCTTACTGTTGCACTCTTCGGAGTGGGAATAGTAATTTTTACCCCTACGCTATCCAATGCTTTTCCTACTGTTAAACTCACTGGCGTGGGAATAGTAAATGTTACCCTCCCGCTATCCAACGATTTCCCTACTGTTGCACTCTCTGGAGTGTGAATATTAATTTTTACCCCTACGCTATCCAATGCTTTCCCTATTATTGCACTGTCTGGAGTGGGAATACTAACTTTTACCCTCCCGCTATCCAACGCTTTCCCTACTGTTGCACTCTCTGGAATGGGAATAGTAATTTTTACCCCTACGCTATCCAACGCTTTCACTACTGTTGCACTCTCTGGAGTGGGAATAGTAATTTTTACCCCTACGCTATCCAACGATTTCCCTACTGTTGCACTCTTTGGAGTGGGAATAGTAATTTTTACCCTTACGCCATCTGACGTTTTCCCTACTGTTGCACTCACTGGAGTGGGAATAGTAAATTTTGCCCTCCCGCTATCCAACGCTTTCCCTACTGTTGCACTCTCTGAAGTGGGAAAAGTAATTTTTACCCCTACGCTATCCAACGCTTTCCCTACTGTTGCACTCTCTGGAGTGGGAATAGTAATTTTTAGCCCTACTCTATCCAACACTTTCCTTACTGTTGCACTCTTTGGAGTGGGAATAGTAATTTTTACCCCTACGCTATTCAACGCTTTCCCTACTGTTGCACTCTCTGGAGTGGGAATAATAAATGTTACCCTCCCGCTATCCAACGATTTCCCTACTGTTGCACTCTCTGGAGTGTGAATATTAATTTTTACCCCTACGCTATCCAATGCTTTCCCTATTATTGCACTGTCTGGAGTGGGAATACTAACTTTTACCCTCCCGCTATCCAACGCTTTCCCTACTGTTGCACTCTCTGGAGTGGGAATAGTAATTTTTACCCCTACGCTATCCAACGCTTTCCCTACTGTTGCACTCTCTGGAGTGGGAATAGTAATTTTTACCCCTACGCTATCCAACGCTTTCCCTACTGTTGCACTCTTTGGAGTGGGAATAGTAATTTTTACCCTTACGCCATCTGACGTTTTCCCTACTGTTGCACTCACTGGAGTGGGAATAGTAAAATTTGCCCTCCCGCTATCCAACGCTTTCCCTACTGTTGCACTCTCTGAAGTGGGAAAAGTAATTTTTACCCCTACGCTATCCAACGCTTTCCCTACTGTTGCACTCTCTGGAGTGGGAATAGTAATTTTTAGCCCTACTCTATCCAACACTTTTCTTACTGTTGCACTCTTTGGAGTGGGAATAGTAATTTTTACCCCTACGCTATCCAATGCTTTCCCTACTGTTAAACTCACTGGCGTGGGAATAGTAAATGTTACCCTCCCGCTATCCAACACTTTCCCTACTGTTGCACTCTCTGGAGTGTGAATTTTAATTTTTACCCCTACGCTATCCAATGCTTTCCCTATTATTGCACTGTCTGGAGTGGGAATACTAACTTTTACCCTCCCGCTATCCAACGCTTTCCCTACTGTTGCACTCTCTGGAGTGGGAATAGTAATTTTTACCCCTACGCTATCCAATGCTTTCCCTATTATTGCACTGTCTGGAGTGGGAATACTAACTTTTACCCTCCCGCTATCCAACGCTTTCCCTACTGTTGCACTCTCTGGAGTGGGAATAGTAATTTTTACCCTCCCGCTATCCAACGCTTTCCCTACTGTTGCACTCTCTGAAGTGGGAAAAGTACTTTTTACCCCTACGCTATCCAACGCTTTCCCTACTGTTGCACTCTCTGGAGTGGGAATAGTAATTTTTAGCCCTACTCTATCCAACACTTTCCTTACTGTTGCACTCTTCAGAGTGGGAATAGTAATTTTTACCCCTACGCTATCCAATGCTTTCCCTACTGTTTAACTCACTGGCGTGGGAATAGTAAATGTTACCCTCCCGCTATCCAACGCTTTCCCTACTGTTGCACTCTCTGGAGTGTGAATATTAATTTTTACCCCTACGCTATCCAATGCTTTCCCTATTATTGCACTGTCTGGAGTGGGAATACTAACTTTTACCCTCCCGCTATCCAACGCTTTCCCTACTGTTGCACTCTCTGGAGTGGGAATAGTAATATTTACCCTCCCGCTATCCAACGTTTCCCTACTGTTGCACTCTCTGGAGTGGGAATAGTAATTTTTACCCCTACGCTATCCAACGCTTTCCCTACTGTTGCACTCTTTGGAGTGGGAATAGTAATTTTTACCCTTACGCCATCTGACGTTTTCCCTACTGTTGCACTCACTGGAGTGGGAATAGTAAATTTTGCCCTCCCGCTATCCAACGCTTTCCCTACTGTTGCACTCTCTGAAGTGGGAAAAGTAATTTTTACCCCTACGCTATCCAACGCTTTCCCTACTGTTGCACTCTCTGGAGTGGGAATAGTAATTTTTAGCCCTACTCTATCCAACACTTTCCTTACTGTTGCACTCTTTGGAGTGGGAATAGTAATTTTTACCCCTACGCTATCCAATGCTTTCCCTACTGTTAAACTCACTGGCGTGGGAATAGTAAATGTTACCCTCCCGCTATCCAACGATTTCCCTACTGTTGCACTCTCTGGAGTGTGAATATTAATTTTTACCCCTACGCTATCCAATGCTTTCCCTATTATTGCACTGTCTGGAGTGGGAATACTAACTTTTACCCTCCCGCTATCCAACGCTTTCCCTACTGTTGCACTCTCTGGAGTGGGAAAAGTAATTTTTACCCCTACGCTATCCAACGCTTTCCCTACTGTTGCACTCTCTGGAGTGGGAATAGTAATTTTTACCCCTACGCTATCCAACGCTTTCCCTACTGTTGCACTCTTTGGAGTGGGAATAGTAATTTTTACCCTTACGCCATCTGACGTTTTCCCTACTGTTGCACTCACTGGAGTGGGAATAGTAAATTTTGCCCTCCCGCTATCCAACGCTTTCCCTACTGTTGCACTCTCTGAAGTGGGAAAAGTAATTTTTACCCCTACGCTATCCAACGCTTTCCCTACTGCTGCACTCTCTGGAGTGGGAATAGTAATTTTTAGCCCTACTCTATCCAACACTTTCCTTACTGTTGCACTCTTTGGAGTGGGAATAGTAATTTTTACCCCTACGCTATTCAACGCTTTCCCTACTGTTGCACTCTCTGGAGTGGGAATAGTAAATGTTACCCTCCCGCTATCCAACGATTTCCCTACTGTTGCACTCTCTGGAGTGTGAATATTAATTTTTACCCCTACGCTATCCAATGCTTTCCCTATTATTGCACTGTCTGGAGTGGGAATACTAACTTTTACCCTCCCGCTATCCAACGCTTTCCCTACTGTTGCACTCTCTGGAGTGGGAATAGTAATTTTTACCCCTACGCTATCCAACGCTTTCCCTACTGTTGCACTCTCTGGAGTGGGAATAGTAATTTTTACCCCTACGCTATCCAACACTTTCCCTACTGTTGCACTCTTTGGAGTGGGAATAGTAATTTTTACCCTTACGCCATCTGACGTTTTCCCTACTGTTGCACTCACTGGAGTGGGAATAGTAAATTTTGCCCTCCCGCTATCCAACGCTTTCCCTACTGTTGCACTCTCTGAAGTGGGAAAAGTAATTTTTACCCCTACGCTATCCAACGCTTTCCCTACTGTTGCACTCTCTGGAGTGGGAATAGTAATTTTTAGCCCTACTCTATCCAACACTTTCCTTACTGTTGCACTCTTTGGAGTGGGAATAGTAATTTTTACCCCTACGCTATTCAACGCTTTCCCTACTGTTGCACTCTCTGGAGTGGGAATAGTAATTTTTACCCCTACGCTATCCAACGCTTTCCCTACTGTTGCACTCTTTGGAGTTGGAATAGTAATTTTTACCCTTACGCCATCTGATGTTTTCCCTACTGTTGCACTCACTGGAGTGGGAATAGTAAATTTTGCCCTCCCGCTATCCAACGCTTTCCCTACTGTTGCACTCTCTGAAGTGGGAAAAGTAATTTTTACCCCTACGCTATCCAACGCTTTCCCTACTGTTGCACTCTCTGGAGTGGGAATAGTAATTTTTAGCCCTACTCTATCCAACACTTTCCTTACTGTTGCATTTTTTGGAGTGGGAATAGTAATTTTTACCCCTACGCTATCCAATGCTTTCCCTACTGTTAAACTCACTGGCGTGGGAATAGTAAATGTTACCCTCCCGCTATCCAACGCTTTCCCTACTGTTGCACTCTCTGGAGTGTGAATATTAATTTTTACCCCTACGCTATCCAATGCTTTCCCTATTATTGCACTGTCTGGAGTGGGCATACTAATTTTTACCCTCCCTCTATCCAACGCTTTCCCTACTGTTGCACTCTCTGGAGTGGGAATAGTAATTTTTACCCTCCCGCTATCCAACGTGTTCCCTACTATTGCACTTACTGGAGTGGTAATAGTAAATTTTACCCGCCCGCTATCCTACGCAAAAAATATTGCATTTTTTAAATTAATATTACGTTAATATATATGTATTTTTTTTTTTTTACTTACATTAATTATTTATTAATTTTAAAGTAATTTAAGTATTTTTAAGTATGTTTCAGTTAATTACATGTTTTATTTCATAAATTTTACATTAATTTTTAGACATTTACAATAATTCGATATTGTGACTAACTATATTTTTACAACGATATTTTGGATTCTATATTTTTGTACTTACCTGTTTGGAGATAGGGCTTCGATATTTTGGCATTCTATATTTTTCCTTCGATATTTTGCCAATTCGATATTCTTCTTCTCGATATTTCGTCAGTGATCCACTTCGTTCCTTACAAGCTGACATGATAGCTTCCAAACACTTAAAGATACGCGTAAACATACGCAACCTGGACATCCATATAATTGCGGGTCAATCAGGGTACATCTATCTAACATATAATGAAGGTGAAACAGTACTAATTGCATACCAAGCACATTGGTACACCAACACTGAGATGCGCTTCGGATCCACAGAAAAAATTCTGACAGCGGTATAGACTGCTTTAGTAAGAGAAAGAGCATTGGATCAGAGGAAACCAATAATAGTCGTGACTCCAGACCCAGCCTTAGAGGCCACGACAATGGCAAGCATCCCTAACGCTAAAGCCTTACATTCGAGATGGATACAATGGGCTAATTCTCTCACTGCAACATATGTAGAATACAGGTACAACCCAATTTTAAAGACCCAAGCATTCCTGCAATACGAACAAGAATATCCTCTACCTAATGAAATAATGCCTCTAGATTAGTATGAATATATCATTTACACTGACGGATCTGCTGAACCGGCCACAGGGAGTAAGCAACAATACAGCGCAGCGGGTGCTATCGTTAAAGGTCGCATGCGGGATAGAAAGTTCCATCCAAGTTGCACTAAAACGCAATCTCTAGGAGACTGCACAGCTCAGTTGGCAGATCTAAAAGCCCTGATACTGGCACTTGTAAACACGGATCGAGTATTCCCCACACTGATTGTGGGCGATTTGTTTTTACTGTGTACAGTCTTACAATGAATACTTGCAATAATGGGTTCAAAATGGGTTCAAAGACACAAAAGGTGGGACAATTAACCATAAAATGCTATGGGAACAGGTAGTGAAGTTTAAATCGGAACTACCAAGGACTCACGTGATTCATACATTGATTCATCAACGTGATGGCGTTCAAGTTGAAGGGAATTCATAGGCTGATGAAGCCACAAAATTGGCTGTACGCACGGCTTCCGTAGCTGCAATCATTCATTCTAAAATGAGAATAGACGGTGAGATTATGGTAGCTGTTATTGCTTTACGCAAAAACAACGGTGCAGTACCAAAAGGATTTCCACTCAAGTACTCGCAGTGGATTCCTGCTCAAGGTTCCTATGGGTGTGGCCGCAGCGCTTGGCTGAGGCTCGAACTGTCATCAGAGATTTGCGAGTCTTTATAGGCACATACGCAATTGGCACATTACATTCTGACCAGGGCCCTGTGTTTAGCTCTGGGGCTTACAAGGAAGCCATGGGAAGTTTGGGTGTAGCAATGCGGTACTCATCTCTGTACCATCCCAAGGGAAATTAGGTTGTGGAGAGGAAAAACCGAGACTTAAAGCAGTCTTTAACAGCTAGAGTATTAGGCACAGGTGAGAGCTGGGTAAAACATCTTTATGGAGTACCGCAGGCTCTTAACAATATGCCAAGAAGTACTCTAGGGGTGGTCACTCCATATGAGGTCCTATTTTGGACAAGAATGTGGGTACCTGATCTTGATTGTGAATGCGCAGTGGCCGATGAAAAGCCTTTTTACATCCATGATCGTTTGGCTGTTTTACAGGATGAATCCAGGACAAAACAAAGTAACGTCCACCTGAAACAAACCGCTACTGAAGGAGTCGAATCAGTCACGGCAAGACCGGTCTGGGTCCCAAAAGGCAGGGATCTGGTCAGAGAGAAAATAGTGGACAAGAAAGAATTTGGGCTATCCTACAGAAAACCTGCACCTGTTCTAGCAATTGGAGGAACAAGAACTTTACTTCTACTGCCTCTTGCCATAAAAAAGGAGAAATGATTTGTCTCAACTGACCTAATCAAACCACACTATGTGGCAGATACTAAGCAGTATGCCACTTGGACTCTAATGTAGCAGACGCCCTCCTCTCGCTACAATCCAAGAAGTTCAAACTGAAAGACTCATCACTTTTGAATAGCCTTCTGTACAGAATGATGGGATATGCAACAATGCCATGGAACTCATTCCTCTTGAACCTGGAGTTCAACTTCAAAATCAAACGCAAAATAACACACAAGTTGCAATAAGACCATATACTGATGTTTATGTCAACATGCCTTGACAAGAGCAAACTACGATTTCGACAAATCCCGATGCAATTCCAACGTTTGATCAAACTGCTTCTGGCTACTTCATAAACTTTGATACATTTTCTTTGGATCCAAGCAAACCAGAAACGACTAAAGCACAAAAATTACTCAAGCAGAAAGTTAAAGACTTTTTGAACTTTCTCAAAAGAACTTACCTGGTATCACCGTGGGTAGAACTATGGTTAATTACTGGGGTGCTTTTCGTTCTTTTATGGTTAGGCTCAGTGATAGTTTTTAACATGTTTATTAATGGACAATACATTAGGCAAAGCTCTATAGCCTTGTCATCAGTGAACATTACAGCAATTCCTGTACCGCATGGTATAGTTTGGGACAAGGTTGATTCCGATATATTTGGGCGGACAGAAATTTCAAAAATTCCACATTTGTTCAAAATATCGTTAAGTGATATCATTACCTCAAGTACATTTTCTGATGATTGGGACTTTTATACTGTTAACAACATTTTTTTCTGATTTAA
This sequence comes from Triturus cristatus, assembly GCF_964204655.1. Lineage (NCBI taxonomy): Eukaryota > Metazoa > Chordata > Amphibia > Caudata > Salamandridae > Triturus > Triturus cristatus. The sequence goes on along the minus strand of NC_140589.1, from coordinate 1,175,559,663 downwards.
AAAAATCTGCTGCATTTTCTAATATAGAAACATTGGAGAGCTCAGCAGATTAGGAATCTATGTACTGTAATCAACATTATGGTCATCGTTTTTTGCATGAATCTGCTAATCCTAGAAATGTGTTCACGTACCACCAGTGGGAACATTTTCCAACACCTCCAATAGGCAATTCAAAAACATTTGCACAAACGTTTCCATATTTTTCAGGGTTTAATATGTCAGACCCAGCCTTATATTAATATAGGGTTGCACCAACATCAGCACAGAAAAATATGTTAACAAACACCAAACAGATTTACTCTGCATCCTTTATTGCCCAGTTGTCAGAACATGGTTAAGACTTATGGAAGTACACCATAGGCTTGAAATCGGTCTGGGGTACTAGAGAATGGCAAGTTCAGGGAACAGAAGCTTTACTTAGAGCATGTCTTATCCCTCAACAAATCATGTTTTTGAACAAGACAGGGCAACAGACGTCTTGTCTTGGAATAGCCAAGAATAAAGACTTGAACACACCTCGGCTGCCGACACCATCTCACACCAAGGGTAACGAAACATCACAAACAGGGATTACATTAGATGACATCATACAATACAACAGATCAGATCCTGATTGGATGAAATGGTTGATTTGACCATAGACACAAATGGTTGTCAGGAAAGATTCATGGGTAAGACCGAAGGGTTTATTATCAATCGGCCAGATCCACGTTATGTACAGAGACAACATCCAGGGGTAGTGACATCCTACAGTGTTGGGAAGTTGTGCCTTAATTGGCTAGAAACCTCAGCACTCATAGAGGTGAAACAACACTTATCCTTACTCACGACGTGGATCTTAGTGATTTTTTGCTAGGTCCCAGGAAACCACGCCAGAAACGTTTCCTATATGCTGGCATTTATGCTGCCTAAAATGAAATTTGGAAAATCTCACAACAAGAGGCCGCAGAAAGAATACGTGAAATAGACCGTATTAATTTAGAGAAATATCTATCAGGGGTAGACTATGGGTTAACAAAATTGACCTCCAGGATATATTCCTTAGGCAACATTGTATCTTCCGCAACAGACATACTGGAACAAGATTTGGCCACATTACAACACAGGCAATCTCAATTACGTTCTATTATGCTGTTAAGATGGACACTACAATCTTTGCGTGCAGGCTATGTGCCTTGGTGTTTCATAAACAGTACGTCTCTGTTTTCTGAATACAATCTAACAGAAAAACAGATAGAAATGGCACAAAGGGGAGCTAAATATACAATGCTGCATATTGAAAAAATGGATAGGGTACCATTCACAGTGGTAGAATCAATGCACACAGAATGGCTAATCCATGGCCACATAAATCTACTGGTCACTACTTTTCAGTTTCAACATTGCCTCGAACAGAAACAGGCAGGCAAATATGAACACATGGTGTTGCAGGGATTCTACACATATACAGAACTATGCGCAGGAAACCAGGACCTCGGTGTATAGTGGTGTACCAACTATCCACCTTAGTGCCCAAAATCCCTATCTGACTAGCTATAGTGTCTCATTCATTCTCCGTACTACAGTGAAGCTACCAAAGATTAGACAACACAGATCATGTCACTCCAACTCTCTCAGGAATCGCGGTACCAAGAACACTCTTTCACTCACGCACTCATACTTGTCCACAACATGAGGAATCAGAGACATGGTATAGTTTAAAATGTTTATTTTAACTAACGTGCTCTAAAATGCAGTACACGTGCTATTACTAACAGCAGAATGCATAAACACAATATAGTGATCATTGTTACAATTCCATAGAATATGAACGGGATATCATTTTATAAAGCTGGTGGAAAAAAGCCTACTGTGCCTTGCCACCCTACCCGTGCTAGGAACTAGTTTATTATAAATATGGAAGACCCCTGGGCTTTGTCAGGGGAACCCCATACCTCCAAGTCTAGATGCAAAGGTTTACATCTCCGGAGAAGCAAAGCTGTTCTCTCTGGAAAGGTTTTTCTCCAAGTGTCTCTAATATGCATGCATGCAATACTAAAAGTACTCGATTTTCAGCAGTGCAGCTGTGCTTCGTGTTATGTCTAGGTGCGGGGGACTGACCAGAGCAGAATAACAAGGGACATTGCTTTTTGACCTTGCACATCATGTACAGATCAAAACCACAGAGAACAGCAAGGAACGCGAAAGGCAGTTTGTTCTCATGTGAACAAGCACAAGCAGAGTCTTAGTGAAAACAAAGTTGTGTAGTAACGAGCGCAAAAGCAGCAGCACAGCAGCCAAGCTTGTGCTAACTTAGCAATGTCTGCAATCAATCCACCAACCTCACTATAATGGGTAAGGAATACATTAAGGAATCTTGGGAATTACCATACAGATTTCGATGCTGCAGTGGGGATCGAGAAGTGTTTCTCAGTGGTACGAACTGTGAGAGTGCTTTAAGTGGATCGCTCATATGCAAGGACATTCTACTGCATAGGGCTTGTAATGGTTCTGTAGCAAACCTGCCATGTCAGCTGAGGGGTGCCCCAGCTGCAGTGATTACTCCAGCATTTGTGATACTTTTGAATGGGAGTTACTTGATGCTGACCGATCAAGGCTGCTGTGGAATGCTCCCGGGCATTGCATATCTGGTAGCCGTGAGCTCCAGGGTTACTTGTTGTATGCAAGTATTGTTTCCACCGACATACACAGTCAGGGAGGCCCCGTTATTACCTTCACTGAATGTTTCTTTAATACGGGTTGATACTCTAAGTAGAATGATAGCCAAGCTTTTACAGAAGTCTGTGCCCTTAACGTCCGCTCGGGAGACTTTTGAACTCGAGATCGCAAAGTCTTCTGCTGAGATCCAGACGCTTATTAATACAAACTGCCTTTTCCATTTCTTAGAAATGGTGAATAGTATCTTTAACATGTCTGATACGACTGGCATTGTCTACCTATTTAAGACCATAGTTTCTCGACTTCTAAGCACCTTTCAGACGGTACTTGGAGTTTTACCTAACTTCTTACACTCCGTATTCGGAAGCATCTTTGGCGGTGTACCGCTGATCGTGTTTCTAATAGCAGGTACCCTGATTGCCTTTTATCTGCTACGCAATGGACATCCCAGTTACCAAAGAGATGGAAAGAGCATGCCAGGAATGGAAATACAGTGACTGAAATGTACAATACCTAGGTATGCCTCTCCTGAGAGAACTAAGAGCATCTTGGTTCCTGTCATTTCAATCAGTCTGGATGAACTGCATTTTACCTGTCCTCCGATGCGTGTTTTTCAGAGAAGAACGCATTTTAGACCTTTGTTCGACACTTCCATCAAGTGCGCAAACGGATGTGGATCCACTACTGGACCCAATGACGGCCCATGTTCTGCAGTGTCATCAGCGCATTCCATTGTTGTTGGCGGCATTCCTGGAGCCACCACAGGTTGTAACTGCACCTGTTGGTATGAACATCGGCTGCTTCACTGACACGCAGGCTTTGGACGGCGCACAGGCTGACCCAGCACCAGCTGAGGACAACATGGAACATCATCTGTGCTCAATTGACGTGCTTTGCGAGGTACTACAGGGGCCGTCTATTGCAGAAGCAAGCAACAAAAATGTTGCGTCTACCAGCCAGGACACATAAATATTTGACTCATTTTGGCTCATTGTGTGCTGGGGAAAAATTCACCCTTTCTAAACAAGCTCCATTTGGAACTCAGAAGCAAAATTGACATTCCTTTCATTTATTGGGCATGAATGGCTTTCTAATGCATATAGTAGTTCGGACTATAACTATGGACAGTTTTTAGAGCAATAGTCTGCAAACATTTTTCTTTTAACATTTTTTAAGCTTTTTAGAAGTTTTTAGAAGTTTTAAACATTTTTAAGAAAAAGAATGTTTGATGAACATTGAGCATACCTATTATCTAACTAGGCTAGTAGTACGCTATAGGTTACATTTGTCGTCCAGTTGGAAGAGGAGTGTGTGTTATATTCCATATAGGTACCTTAAATAGGCGCAGGTAAAAATTTCAACCTTTCACCTATATTCCTCCCTACATTACATACTTAACGGGTTCTTAGGCACAGACTTTTTACCTAGATACAACACTGCATTCAGAACGCGGGCTTTTTCCTTTTTCAAAACTCATACATTATGCATGAGGCTTCTTGGAAGCACAGCAGGATGGACATCTCCTGCATAATATTGATGTTGAAGTTCAGATCCGACATCTTCCTCTAGGCCGACACAGTAACACAGCAAGGTAGGACCCCTGGGTAGACCTGTGGGCAGAGTTCCCTGGTGGTTGCGCGCCTGTGTGCGTGCACACCAGTGCTACCACAAGCGCTCAGTGTCTCCTGTGAAGCACACACACTTCACTGTACAACCCATTGCACGGAGACCGTTTTGCGCTGCAGCTTAAAAAACGCGAGCAGCGTGAGAAAAACGGTTGTTTCCTTTTTGTAGGATATGAAAATGTAGTATGGAAGTGATCCCGGGCGGATGGTCACAACAAGTTCAGCAGCAAGTGGCTCTGGCATGGCATTTGATGCATTTTATTTAGTAATTGAAGCGTGACTGCGGGCTTGTGAAACAAATTATTGCATGGCCTTGTAACTATCTTAGTGATCATGAAAGTGCGCGTCATGCTTTGAGACAGCGCTGCAGTCTCACTTTCATGAACACACTGATATATTTAAAAAGTCACCTAATAGGAGCACTGTCTCAAACCATGACATGCTTTCACAATCCCTGAATATATTTAAAAGGCCACACAATCTACATTGCTCCGCGTTTGACTTGCGGAGCATGTCTGTTTTTTTGTTTTTTGTTAAAAAGCTTTCTACTTGTGGCGTGATTTACAAGTGGGCTTCTGTTCCACTCACTGCTCCTGGCAAGATAAAGATCACTCTGCAAATGTTCATGAAGAGGTTATCGTGTGATGTAAGGTGTTCTGATACCCTGCATTGGGATGAGTAGTGGCACTTTCCATCCCAATGCAGGATGTCAGAGCACTTTACATCACACGTACCCAAATATTTTAAATACCACTATTTTGCTTTTTCTTTTATAGCACTTTACCACTACTGTAGTGCTAAAGTGCTATAACAGAAATAAAACAAAATAGTGGTATTTAAATTGTAATTTGTGTAAATACTAGGGAGACCAAAACATCTGTTATTCTTGCATTCTCTGGAAATGGAAGACGGAATAAACAAAGAAAATGCCATCTCGGAGGCCTCTTGAAAATACTGGGTTGCACTTAGTCCATCACCGGGAGTTATCTTTACTTCATCAAAGCTTTAAACAGTGAATTACGGAGTACTATTTTTGTTAATGTCAAGGTCAACATTTGACCAAAATTTGGTTGTTAAATATTTCTTTTTGCCAATTATCAATATTTATCATAATATTTATTCAGTATTTTAGTGTCTACAATTGCTATTCGTGGAATTTGTTGCTAACATCATAGCACATGTTTGATTCATTAATAGGTTTGATGTGCAGGGCATGTCTGAATGCTTCTTTCCTTTTTTTGTGATTTGGATTGGCCTTTTTTTAATGTTTTGTATAGCCTTTAGAGTCATGTGTTTACTTTAAACCGCATGGTTTTAATGAACTAGCATCACTGGCGGTGTTTACAATTGGTAATCAATGACCAGTTTATTTTGTGCACAATTGAGTTGGTTCAACGGTTGTCAAATTAAGCTGTCAAAATTGGTTTATGCACATGGATCGGTTTAACATGGGGTACATTTTATTCTGTTCACAGCGTAAAAGTACGTAAATTCCAGTGTTGAATTTCTTCCGTTGAGTTTATTTTTAAAACAATTTATGGGTTTTAGGACGGGCAAAGACTTTGAAAAGCGTAACTAGTTGCAGTATGTTTTGGTGTTGTGTTCAATATATTTGCTTTAAGGAAACCTTATGTTACTTCTATAATCTCCCAAACAACTCTTTCTGAATCCATCCCTCATGTATCCCAAACCACATTTTACTACTGTGATTTCCCTAATCCCTTTCTAGAGACTCGTCCCATCTCCATCTTTTCCTTTTACACCTCACAATCCTCATCTTACTGCTATGATCTCCTAAATAACACTTTCTAGACTCTTCCCTCTTCCATCCCTCCATTATCCTATTCAATTCAACTAACAGACTCACATGTCCACCATTCAAATAAAAATATATATTTTCCAATTTTCTTATACTAACCCACCACTAATCCTTTTTGGGCTCAGGAGTAGCGCACTATTTGCCGAAAAGTGCTTTGGGGTAGTGAGCAATATATATATATATATATATATCTATATATATATTCACCGAAAAAACCATAGGTTTCAGGGACGTTATAGGTAGAAATTAGCATTTAAAAAACCTTAGAAATTCACTGAAAAAAACATAGGTTTCAGAGACGTTAAAGTTAGTTGGACATTTGACTCATATAAAACCAGAGAATTCGCCTGTTAGAGTTAGTTGAGCTAACTATAACTCGCGCGCTCGCAATGCACTGCTGATGACGTCACATATTACATCACTCATGACATGGTCAGTGACATCACTCATGACATCACTGATGACATCTCAAATGACATCACTGATGACATCATCCAGTGAATGTGTTTTTCTGTAAACTGTAAATATTTTTCTTATATATCTATGCCAAGGTCTATTGAAGAATGAGTCGATGTATAAGTGCCTGAATGGATTATTTAGTAGATACATGACTGACTCTATAAGTCACTAATTGAACGTATGTTACTGAATGCATGGATTAGTGACTAAACTGTGTGAATTTCTCTATTAGTCTCTCAGTTGGTGTGTAAGCAGGTGCATGGGTTGGTGAGTAGCTACATCAGTGTCTATATCGGTTATTGATTGTTTGTATGAGTGTCTGAGTGTCTATCTGGCTGGGTAGGGGGTGTCTGACTCGGTGCATACATGTCTAAATAGCTGTTTCACTGGTTCTATACATTCAAAACTGCATCTCAGGAGGGCTGTATGGGTAGCTAACTGTGTGTACAGGTATGCTGATTAGTGAATTGATGTCTCAGTTGTATATATGTGAGTAACTATATATATTTTTAGACAGTATATGTGAGTATTGGGGTGTATAATTGACTATATGTGAGAGAGAGTGATTGCAAGAGTGTCTACATACACGAATGTGTACTTATATTAGTGACTGTATATGAGAGTCAGTATGTGATAGTATCTATATAAATAAGGCAAGTGGTGTGTGTATAAATAAGTCAGGTGGTGTGTATATATCTGCATAGGTGAGTACATGGGTGTGTCATTGATTTTTGGCATGACTGAGTAGATGTGTGAGTAACTCTATGGATCAGTAGCACTGTGCGAATGTATGTATAGATGTATGAGTGGACATTATACTGATGTAATGATGAGTGACAGCATGTATGAGTGACTGTATGTCTGGCTCACAATATATAGATAGGAATCAGTGGATGGGTATCTAGTATCTGGTATTGGTGTATCTATGGTTTCGAAAATGGTAGTCTGTATTTTACAGAGGGTGTATTAAAGATTATATTAGAGTGTGAAGAGGTGTGTCAGACTATCATGTGGAAGAAGTCATGAGTGATTTCATCGGTGATGTCATTTGAGATGTCATCAGTGATGTCATGAGTGGTGTCACTGACCATGTAATGAGTGATGTAATATGTGACGTCATCAGCAGTGCATTGCGAGAGCGCAAGTTATAGTTAGCTCAACTAACTATAACGTCTCTGAAACCTATGGTTTTTTCAGTGAATTTCTAAGGTTTTTTAAATGCTAATTTCTAACTATAATGTCCCTGAAACCTATGGTTTTTTCAGTGAATTTCTAAGGTATTTTAAATACTAATTTCTAACTCTAACATGCCTGAAACCTATGGTTTTTTCAGTGAATTTCTAAGGTTTTTTAAATGCTAATTTATAACTATAACGTCCCTGAAACCTATGTCTTTTACAGTGAATTTCTAAGTTTTTTTAATGCAAATTTCTAACTACAACGTCTGTAAAACCTATGGTTTTTTCAGTGAATTTCAAAGTTTTTTTAAATATCAAACTACTATTGTGCTATTTGTCATCACTACTGTTTTTCTAACTTTTCAACTACATAAAATAAACTGCAAACCTACTATGTAATGTAATATATTTCACAAATTACAGTGAGTTTTTAAATAATACAAAATAATTTAACATTCAGAAAACAATTTTTCTCCCTTTTTTGCTGTCATCAGCTACTACTTAACTTCACTATTTACAGTGATGTCAGAGTAGTTTCATCATAAACAGCAGGGAAAAAAAAACAATCAACTAGATTGTTAAAAAAAAAAAAATCCCTAATTCTCACAAATATGATACAAAATCAACCGAAATAACACATCCAATACTTTTTCCAATCTTCAAATCTTACCTTTACTTTGTAGTTTCTGTGAACTTTTTCCCAATACACCAAATAATGTATCAAAAATTTCGCTTTGAAAGCATCCAGTATGAATTCCTTAAAGAATCTTTACACCTTCCTACAAAGCCGAAAGATGTATCTAAAATCTTTGTTTCAGAAATATCAAGTATGAGTTGGGTAATTCATAAGGCAATCTTGGTTTCATTTCCAAGTGCGTATCGTTGCAGTGACTCCAACCATTATTACACTTTAAATAAACTGTATAATGTCCACTTTTGGTAGTACTTCCAGCATGGAAAACAATAGCAACTGTTGCAACAGTTCTTTTTAATTTTGGTTTCCACTTTGCTTCCATTTGGTCTACAGCTTTGTAGCATTATAATCAAATATTTTCCATATCTTTGTAGGCATAATGTAGATAGCATTGTTGATTTACAACGAGAACAGATCATCCCGTGATCTGCTTCTTTTAGTAATTTGGAAAATGGTACAGATTTGCAGTCAGGTATTGTCAAATATAGAAATCGTTCTCTGTCAACTATAGTGCTTGAAGTTAAACAAACAGTATTCACATTTATGTTCCCATTTGTAACTGAATCCAAATAAACTCTCAATCTGAATTCCTTCATTATCTAGTACTCCAAGCCTAACCATCAGATATTCTGGTGCGTCTTGTTGTATATTAGCACTGAACGTTAAAGATCCAGTACATGTATCCAACAGTTGGCGAATACCAGAAGCAGAATGGATCTTACTTCTATCAGTTCTCAATTCTTGAAATAAAGCATAAAGTGCCAAACATAATCTTTTTTCCTGACTTTCCATAATTTCACCATAAACATCTTCAAGATTAAATATAACGTTTAGAATAACATTACCTTAGCAGTTGACACTAGAAGCATTTTCTAATTGGAATCCTACAACATCATCACTTGTTTGTATTTTCTGCTTCTTTACATCTTTTCTTTTCTCTTGATTTTGTTTCTGCTTTGCGTTTTGAACACACAACACATTTCTCATAAATAGGATATTCACCTAAACTTGGAGCATAAAGCCTTCTCAAACGCTTATATTCTCTTACACAATTAACATCAGCACTAACCTTGTTCTCATCAAAATCAATTAAATACAAACCAGACAATGTTCTAACTCGAGATAATGCAAAATACACCATTCCCTCTTTAAACACAGTTCTTCCTACATTTATCAAAGCATTATCTACACTTAAACCTTGAGATTTATGAATAGTTATTGCATATATTAAACAGAAGGGAAACTGTTTGCTACGAACATACAAGTCTTTTACAAGCAAAAAACATACAGCACAATGCGCAATCTGTCTTACCTCTGTAATCTGATCAAATTTAACTTTCAAGAATTCAATTCCATTTCTATTTTGATATTTCACAAAATCAACAACTTTCCCCATTGCTCCATTCACTAAACCTTCTTCTACATTCAGATTATGCCACAAAATTACCTGACAGTTTAAACATACATCTAAAAAAATTCTAAGCCAGCAGTTTTTGATACAGACTTTTCCAAAGAATCTAGTTTAGTCTGTAGTTTTTCTGAAAGAAAAATTGTTATTCTGTGATGCTTGATTTTATCAATAGATTCAATGTAAACTATTTCTTCATTTTCCAATTTCATAAGCTCTCTGTTAAATGTATAACACGCTTCCACTGTAGGCATTAAGCAAACTATAGGCTTTGTTTCTTTCATTTTCTTGTACATTACTTCTGCTGGTGTGTTTTCATTTGTAAACAAGTTCTTTAGTAGACGACTTTGAAAAGCTTCTTTACCATGTTTGCTTAGAATACCAATTCTTACATCTTTTAGAATATTTCCATAATCTTCATCTCTTTCTTGTCGCATATTCTGAGTGAGTTCTTTATATTCAAAATTTGACCACAGATTCACATTTCCAATACTTCCCAGAGATTTCTTTGTGTCTTCATGTAGAAGAGTTTTAAACACTGGTTCTCCTTTTACAGGTGTTAGTTGTAGCAGATCTCCAAATACAATTAAATGTTTTCCTCCAAAGAGAACGTCATAATCTGTTTTTAATATCTGCTGCAATCTTAAGTGTACAAAAGCAAGCATTCAGTTCGAGACCATGCTCACCTCATCAATAATTAATAGTTTCATTTTCTTCAGCACTCTTGACACTTCATGAGAAGCTTCTCCAGACAACTTCTGATATTGTAATTTACTATCATGCTCAACTGGTAACATCAGTAATCTATGCAAAATAACTTCTTTAACATTGTGTGCAGCTAATCCAGTTGGAGCTGTTACCACAGAACATAAATGTGAACCAGTAGTTTTTTTAAGATAACTGGTCAAAACTTGAATTAAAAATCATTTACCTGTCCCAGCTTGACCACTGATGTACATCAGAAGAGGTTTAAAAGATGAACACACCCATTCTTTTTTTCCTGCAACAAACCATGCTTTAGCTGTTCTCTTACTTGTACATATATTTCTTTCTGTTCAACATTTAGTTGTTCTTCTAACTTTTCCTATGTAATATTCTCCTTGTGTGCTTGTCGCATTGCAATTTCGACTTCATGCATAGCAATCGCTGCTTTGTTTTCCAGTATTGGTTGTCCAAGAGGATCTTGACTACATTGACCACTACTTTGACTATCTGGAGAACGTTCATTAGCTATTTCAACTGTAATAGTCTTTTCCTGTTCAACTTCATCATTAAACATTTTTAAATATGTAGGGAAAATTGTACATGCAATGCTATCTTTACATGCATTAAAAGAATCTTTGTAGCAGTCAAAGTCTTCAAGTAATTCGCTTTCCCTACGCAGTGGTTTAAAGAGTTGGAGAAGTGCTAAATAGTAAAATTCTCGCATATCTGGAGTTTCACAACTGGGTTTCTTGTGGTTTATAAGATTACCCTTTGCATGTTTTACTAAACAACCATGACATCCAACTACTGCATAGTTTCCTTCTTTTAAATTCTGTTTAACATTTCTATTGAAGCTGTAATGTTGAAGTACTTCATACAGACATAGCTGTTCCAGATGTCGACTCCTTTTCGGATATTATGTGTCCAACAGATTAGTTTTAAGAATGTCTGTACTGTCTGGTTCATTTGCTGCTAAGTATTCAATTCCTTCTAATGATTTCAACACTCTATTCCATGAGTAGGCAAGACCTAAACTTACCCAAATGATTCCTCGAGACTTTGAATATAAACTTGAAGAGCACAAGTGGTCTGAACATTCATAGGATCCAATTTCTCGGTGGGAAAGCATGTTCAAAGTAAAGCTGTATAATTTTTTGCTGACGCTTTTCTCTTGGGCAATTTCTTCACACATTTATTTCATCTCAGTTTTTTCTGATTTTGTTATGTACGATGTAACATAACGGGCAACAGAAATTGAGTTATCTGCAACATACTAGATGTCCATGTTCGCATTCCACATTTTTAAAATGACTGGATTGTAGTCATTGATATACTTTGACACTTCTGTTCTTTTTAAGTTGTAGGTATTCTTTGGAGATTTCTGAGTTATTATGTGCCTTACAAAAGAAAAAAAAGAATTTACTCTTCCTTTACAAATGACTGGACGTGGAAAACCAAACCGACATTTGGTGTAAAATTTTCCTTTAGACTTGTATTTTCTTCTGCAATACTTTCCACAACGGTGACTTTGGAAACGTAAAACTTGCTGTCTCAAGCTTCTATCTCCTTCTTCTGTCGGAATTTCACATGTCACATACTGTTCGATGAAAGACAATACTGTTTCATCAGAATCAGTTCCAAATGTAGGTGCATCCTTGACCCATAGTAGCATATGTATATGAGGTGCACCTCTTGCTTGGCACTCCTTTCTCCAAAAGAAATCAGTCACTTCTCCAAGAGGTTGATTCTTTTTATTGCAGATAAAGGACATCATAGCTAGAAACCTATGATTAAAATATCTGCACACATTTACAGGATCCAATGAACACAGTTCACCAGGAGTCTTTATTTCAACATTTTTAATATTGGAATTCACTTCTCTTAGAAACTCAAGCAAATCTTCCCATGCATACACTGCACAGCTAAGGGTGACAAACCATGTTGGTGTACCTAAGTTCCATAACATACACTTGAGTTCTCCATGACGACGATACCAATACTCAATAGTTCCACGTTGACATGCCATCAAATTGATTAACTGTGCTTCTAAATTTTCATCTGTTTTTTTCAACTTTCTCCACAAATTCTTTCACAGAAAGAAGTGATTGATGAACTCCAGTTTTAAGTATGTGGTTCACTGCATACGACAGCGAAGATAAATCACTTTCAAACAAAAGTTGAAATATGTATGGAATGCACTGTCGAAATCTGGAATCTTCAGAATATAATCTTGTTGACCGATATTCTGAAGCTGGAATACCTACAGGTCGGTCATCATATCGTCCACCTTCTCCAGTAGGAAACAGCTGTGGAAAACAACGAGCTTCCAAGCTCTTCTCCCATACACTCATTGGAGTTCCCGGGGCTTTTTTCATTTGAAATAACTCAATGCTGCTTTCTATTATTTCTTTTGGATGCAAAGGACATATTGTGTAATGTTCATAAATCTCTTCAGTCCTTGACTTGTCCACTTTCTCTATTTGACCACGTGAAATTTCACATTCATCTTCTAAACTTGTTACCTGTTCATCCAGATTTACAGTTTTGTAATAAATATTGTTCTCTATAAGAAATAAGGTAGCCTTTTCAACTTTATTAACATCCACAAATTCTTGGCATACACCATTTACTAGAATGACTACTGCCTCATTTTCCTCTTTCTCTCCAGCAATAGTTTCGATATTTTTCTAAAAATCCAAAGGTAAGTACACCACTCTTCCTTTCAGCCCTCTTTGCAAGTCTGTTGGTGGCAGTTTACCTGTTTTAGGTTCCATCCGAATTATAGTTCGAAAAGGATGAACAGATTGAATTAGAACCGACTCATATGTATTCAATTCTGCCAGTACCTCTGGAATAGCTACTAATTCTAAATTATTATGTACTGCTCTAGCAGGCATTTTCTTCTCTTCTAATTTGTTGTAACAATATTTACATATACGTTGATCACTACCTAACTCAAATCAACCTTCCACCAACAAGTAAGTTGCAAATTCTTCCCACTTACTATTGTTCTCCTTTTCACTTTTCAAATACAAATCAACATTCCTAGTTTGACTTTTATAATGAGTACGTCGACAACAAACACAAACATAGTTTGGTATTTCAGAGCACACTACATTAAACCTTCCAATTTTTACTTTAAACTGATCAGTGCTAATCACTTTCCCATCTCCTTCAACATCTGTAATTGTCAAACTTTCACTTTATATTGACTGCTCTTCTGAACCAAAATATCGCATTTCAATATCATCACACTTTTTTTGAACATCTGATAAAGAACCATATAAAAGAGCTGTATTCAGTTCACTTAAACATAATGCAGGACTTTTTACATAGTACAGTTTCCTTACAAACTTCCGCATTTCTGAATGGTGTACTGCTAACATCCTCAAGCATTGAAAAACACTTTTACACACTTTTCTTGAAAGACAAGCCAGAGAATGCCCATGTTTCTCAGTATATTTTCTTACATTACATGGATCTAGTCCTTGCAACAACTTAATCTTCTGTTTAATACTTTTCTGCGTATATTCTTGTAGCAAATTTCACATTATATCAATAGATTCCTGTTGAATACTACAAATACTGCTACAACCCCACTTATACACAGGAGCTTGTGTACATTTCCCTTGCACTTCTTCAACTATTAACTCTTCTGTACTTTTACCAACCAATTCCTCTTTTGGAAGGGGACAACCATCCTGAACTTCGTAGCAACAACCTCCAGTATCAACAGCAAATGGTAAACTATTTTGTGGAAGTAACTTTCCTCATTAAAAAAAGGCTCACTACTAGAAGTATGTTTCCAATGTCCACTAAATATTTTGCAACAGTTGGTTCTTTTCACAAGTCTTTTTCTTCTACCTTTCTCTTTCAACACTTTGATTACTTTATCTAATACTTTGATCCTCTTCAAAACCACAATGAATAACTTCTGTTTTAAAGTAAAAGCAGTATCCACTATACTTTCAATACGCTGCTTCTGTTTGAATTGCAGCACTTTCTTTTTATATTTGCAGCATGTTCTCATTAAATTCTGAATCACTCTAGTTCAAAAAAGTCTCTGACGAATTTGTTGAAATTGTATTTGTCACCGGGTAACAGATACTGTTTCTTTATCATGTTTTCTTTTCCTTGTATTTGAAATTTGAAGTCTCCTTCCCCTTACTTGAAAAATTCTTCTTTTTCCTTTGTGTGATGTTATTTTCATTAAATGTTCGTAATATTTTTTTCTGAAATTGTCTAGTGTTTTTACTAGAAGAAACTGTTTGTGTAGTGCTCTCTTTTTTTGTAATTCAAAATCTTTTCTTTTCTGCAAATATAAATGCTTCTTTTCTTTCAAATTTTTACCCGACAAAATAATTTTCTAAAAAAAAAAATACATTCAATTATTTTTTACATCAGTTCAATATATTACAATAATAACATACAATTACGTAAATTCTATTGACGGCTTCCAGAGGCAGTGCTGCAACGTGATGGAGCACGGTAGGGGAGCAGTAGGATGGCAGTAGTGCCATAGAACATACAGCAAGTATTTATTTAATTATTTACATACACCTTTACAATTTACATGTAACTGCACTACCTCATACTTTTCACCTCTCCACCGCACCCCAGCACCCCACACATTCCTCTGCAACCCACCGCAGACAACTTTATGGATAATATTTTTTTAAATTGTGATCTATATACTTAGAATGATATTATCAACCAAACGGCACACAGAAAAATTACTATTATTAATCTAACAATTTTATCTACAAATTCGCAAACATAACACTGCACCCAAAGCTTTAATTGGAGGGGAGGGAGTCTAAGCACCAGCAGTTTATTTTTGGGGGCCTCAAAACTAATCTCTATGGGGCTCTATTTTCCTATTTACCTCGCAAAGGTAGTCCATTGTTTTTTTTTTATTGGACTGTAGTGAGACAGTGAGACCATGCACATTGCTCTCTACTAAAAAGTGGAGACATCATGCCAGGTGAGTCGCGTTGTAGGAGAAAAGAAATCCTTTAAAGAGAGCCATTTTCTCTCACAATTTCCCTTCTCTTTTTGCAGCGCAGGAGCAACATCATCGTGGCTTGATTATCAGAGAGACCACCAGGCGCACAACGCCCATTGCCTCGGACTCCCTGAGACAGCTTCCCAATAACACACACAGAGCCGCACCCGAGCACATCACAGGTCTTCAAAAGACCATTTGCTTGTAAATGATGCTCTGTTTTTTTCCACCCCTTTTTAGAGCCCCTTCATACCCACTCTGCCTATTGCTGAAAGAACTAGCCTCCCCCGAAACTACGCTCTGGTGCGCCTTTGGAAACGACCACACGCAGCCAACTCCAACACAACCCTGCTCTCACCTTTCACAGGGTGTTGCTGTAGAGCTACAAAAACAAACGCTTTGGCTGGCTCACTTAGGGGCATATTAACAAGAACAGCATTAAAATTATTGCCGCTTTAGCGGCAGTGAAACTGCCGCTAAAGCGGTGATAATGAGCTTGATAATATGCCCTTCTGAATTTCCATAGAAGCCCAGCTTCACACCACAACCTGGCCGGCTATGGGAATTGACAAGGGCATATTATCAAGCCCATTATTGCCCCTTTAGCGGCAGTTTCCTGCCGCTAAAGAGGTAATCATTTTAAAGCCGTTCTTCATAATATGCCTCGTTATCTTTCTAAATTAACGTCTTACACTGAAAAGCTGCTTTACATTTTTTTCCCTACATCAACCTTTGTTTAAAACACCACCAGAGAAGGGTGGTGAACTCTGGTCCACAAAGAGCAACTCAAAGCTTTCTTGTTCTTTATCAGAAACTTCATATTGCCTCTCAATGATTATCGCCAGCCTTTTCGGCCCCTTAAGAGGCTGGGTGGATGAGTATAATACGCAGTATTTAGGATCGGCGGCGGAGAGTGCATGAAAATAAGGATGGATAGTTGAATAAAGGACGACTAGATGGATGGCCAGATGGATGAATGGATAGCTAGATGGATGGATGGATATATGGATGAATCGAAGGATAAATGGATGCATGGACCAGTACTTGGGATACACGTGTGGGCTGATAGACGCGTAGGATTGGTTCTGGGACAGATGTATGTATGAATATATGGGCGTATAACTGGATGGATGGCACAGTGCTTACCATAGGCGAGTGGGCTCATAGATACTTAGAATAACTACAGGGACAGATGTATGTATGTATGTAGGTAGGAATGTCTGAATGAATTGAAAGATGCTTGGATGGTGCAGTGCTTAGGATGAATGGATGCAGGGCTTTAAGTGGGCCGGCTCTGAGCACCGGCAGTTATTTTCAGAAAAACTCAAAACGGGTATCTATCGGGCTCTATTTTCGGCCATCGCAAAGGTAGTCAAGTTTTCTTTTTTTTATTGCACTGCAATCAGAGCATGCACGTCGATGTGCGCATGCTCATTTTGCTCACTGCTGAGAAGTGGAGACATCATGCTCCGGAGCCACATTGTAGGAGGAAGGGTAATCCGTTAAAGAGCGTGTTTTCTGAACGTAGGATAATTCAAGGTGATTTTCTTAAGCACACAATCATAGTTATCTTTATGTAGACCACACCCCTACTTGCATAGCCCACACCCCTTTAACAGGTTTGCCCCACCCCTTTTAGAGCACCCCCAGTTTTTTCCCCACTTAAAGCCCTCTCTGCACCATAGTAACAAAGAAATGATCCAAGCTTCCATTTAAATGTACAATGGCATCAAGTTTCATAATTTGCCATCAACGCTGGCAGCCTTCTACCACAGTGCAAGAGTGTCTATCAGCATGAAGATTTGTTATCCACAGAAATGTAGTGTGATTTGCGTAGCTGTTTGCTGGAACACTCATCACCAAAAGGTAATAAAACATGCAAATTTGCGAGAAAAACGTATACCATACCATAAACTGCTTCATAAATGGGCCCAGTGCCACTATACCACCCTCATCCCCATTCCTGCTTAACCTTACGAAATCAAAGAAAGACCCCAGCAAACCTGGTAGACCCACTATAGCAATACAGGGACTTAATTTGAACAAGTCTCTGCGGGACGACTAGCAACAAAAGGTATTAAAACATGTAAATTTCCAGATAAAACATATACCATACCATAGAGCGCTTTATAAATGGACTCAGTGTCACTACATCACCTTTACCAGCTACACATATGCACGTTACAAATGTCTGTGTTATAATCAGCAACATACCCACCTCTCCCACCCCCACCCCCTCCCCTTCCCTTGCTTAACCTTACCAAATCAAAACAACAAGCCCCAGCACTCCCGTTACCGCCACTACATAGCCTTAATTTCAACAGGTGTCTGCCGGAATGCTCATCAGCAAAAGGTATTGAAACCTGCAATTTTCCAAGTAAAACATACACCATAACATTATGCGGTTTATAAATAATCCCAGTACCACTACACCACCTCCACATCCGCCCTTGTCTAACTTTACGCAATAAAACAAAGAGCCCCTGCAAACCTGGCAGCGCCACTATAGCCATACAGAGGCTTATTTTCAACAGATATCTCCTGAAACACTGATCAGCAAAACGTATTAAAACATGCAAATTTGCGGGTAAACATATACAATGCCATAGGGCGCTTTATAAATGGTTCCAGTGGTACTACATCACCTTTAGTAGCTACACATCTGCACGTTACTAAAGTCTGATTTTTAATCACCAACATACCCACCTCCCCCACCCCACCCCCGCCATTGCTTAACCGTACGAAATCAAAGAGAAACCGCCACCTTTCCTAGTAGCGGCACTATACCTATACTCTGGCTTAATTTTTAAAGGTGTCTTCCGTAACGCTTATCATCCAAAAGTATTCAAACATGCAAATTGGCAGGTAAAACATAAACCATTCCATAGCATGGTTTATAAATGGGCCCAGTGGCACTACACCACCTTTACTAGCTATACATCTGTATGTTAATAAAGTCGTTTAAATACTCTGTACAGTGTGTAGCAGAGGATGGGGCGAGTAAACAAAGTTGTAATTCCCAAACTTTTGATATACCGTCCCTTTACTGTATGTATATTAAGGACATTAAATTGAATGAAAAAATTGACGAGGGTCTCAAAAGAGATAGTGAAACTGGGCACCGGTAAAACCCGGACCACTTAAACACCTACGTATATTCAGCACAGGAACACAGCCTGACAATTACTATCACTTGTAATGACATGTACTTAACTAATGTCAAGAAAGTCATACAGAAAATATACCGAACATTTTCATTTCTTTTTTATCTCTCACACATTTGTAAAACATCTCTTCTACAGAAACACTACCCAACCACTTCTATTTCACAAGAACAGACAATAATTAATACGTTTACTACCATATATTTTAGTATATCTACCTTTTTATTATGCACTAGTCACAAGCTACTAAAACTATTAACTAAACCCAAATGCAAACCAGAAACCCTGTTCATATTATATCTCAACCTATATTCAAATGATTCAAACTATGCGTACATATAAAAGGAACGTATCACTTTTACTATCTCCATCTCCTCTCCATGTAGTCTCCAAACACTGTAGACGGACTCACAGTACAATACCTACCTAGACTTATATTCAAATCTACCCACTGTCAAAAATGAGACAACAACCTATCCACATAACATTTCTGTCTTTGGTTTTATCGCTTTTAACTTAATAACACATACATCTCCTACCCCCCCTCTTCCCCACTACTTCCACAAAAAGTATAATTTGCAAACACTGGACATTTTGTTTATCTCGCTGAATACATTAACAAACTCAAATTAATGCTGTACCTCATTTTCAAAACCATACAGTCCGTTAAAGATGACAAACAACATTTCTTCTTTGTGAAAATTTCCTAAACATATATCAAGTACTTATATAACAACAGGTCAAACTTTATGCATATTTTATAACCAATATGAAACATCACACTTTACTAACAGGATATTATTTTGAAATAAAAAATACTTTCAAACTTAAAAATATCACCTCAAATACTTAATCACTACTACAGAACACATAACAAGCCTTGTTCATTTCTACCTCACCTTTGTATTTGGTATGCAGATTTCAAATGTCACACACACATGCAATTCTTTCTTTGTCACACAATACATGTAATGCATCGCTTTCATCAAGAATGGAACCAGTAATGGCACAATTTCTCTGTCACTCCACATATAAAAACATGTAAAGAACAAATCAGAATACTTCACTCGTTCATCGACATCTGAAAATCTACTTAATATTCCGCTCCACATACATTCAGAAGTTCAACCTATTTTATCACCACACTTTCTGGAACATTCTACGACACCTGCAGGTTAAAAGTTCATGATTTTTTTAAACGTAACTCTTTTTTTCAGCATATTCTCGAACATTTAACAGCACCTGCGGGTTAAAAGTTCACCATTGTTCTAAGTTCCAAATGCACCTTCCAAATGCAAGTAGCACGTCCGGTTGATCTTTGCACATTTCATCCTATCAAATGTACTCCACGTTTAGACTGCTCTTTATTAACCAATGACAAACATGATTTTTCACGCAACTAATATGCACCCTAGTTTTTAGTACCCAGTGCTTCTTATCTTCCAATCAATTATCGTTTTCTGTGTAGTTTGCACTTTACAAATACTGTATTGATTTACCTTCATACTCCCTGTATAACACCACCTAAGCACCATATACAAATTACCGTTTTCCAAACAAAACCTACTCCTACTACATATAAAATATTACTGACACTACTTAGACAGGTGTGGCACAGCGACCAGGGCACATGGCTTCACACCATAAATCCCTGACTCCCGCACCAGCTCACCTTAGCAGCATCAGACTCTACGCAATACCTCACTTAATTTCCGTACCCAGCACTTTCAGACCAATAGCTATGAGTAGTTTGCTTCGCACCCCCTCTACAGCACACCCTAAACACCCCCACAAAGGTTACCGTGCTCCTACCGTCCTCTTTCCTACTTTTTTTGGCTTTTTTTCCCCTTACTCGCTTCAACGGAATCACAAAATGGCGGCCAACACTTCCTAGTTGCAACCGCTCGCAGCGCTCCCAACCAATAAGCAGCAAGCTCGTGCTCATAACGCCTCAGCCAATAAGATGGCAGCATTCCCAAATATCGATATCTGTAAATTTCGATATTTCTCAAAAACTACTGAATGGATTTACACCAAAACACAGACAAAGGCCACCAAGAGTCATGGAAATACCTACATCCACATTGTTGGCAACATAATCCAATACCTTCTTAACATTACTCAATTTGAATTCAGAGGAAGGGGAAGAAATATCCCTAGAAACAGCGTGCCCACAATTAGGGGCAGGTCTGAGCAAAAAATGACTGAAATCGAAGTTCTACCCACAATTGCCCCCGGGAAATAAAGTAGATGTCTTTCAAGAGGCGGTTATCCATGATCTCTATAAAATAAAACAATTTCAATATAGAGACAACCTAACGAAGATGGAAAGGGAAGCTCTGGAAAAATTGGCCAATGACAAAGAAATAGAGATCAAAATGGCGGATAAGGGGGGAATGTGGTGGTATGGGATCAAACAATATACATTACGGAGGCATTCCGGCAATTACAGGATGATACATACTATGAGAAATTGCAAACAAATCCCAACTTATCATTTAAAACTGAAATTGACAAAAAACTTAGAACATGGGTATCAAAAAATTTGATAGATGAAGAGGAGAGTAAATATCTATCTGTGAATTTCCCAAAACTAGCAACCATGTATTTTCTCCTGAAATACATAAAAATCAAAAGGAACCACCAGGGAGGCCGATTCTGTCAGCAAAAGGCTCCCTTTTAGAACCTATGGCAAAATACATTGACTACTTCCTTATCCCCTATGTGGCGGACCTGCTCTCATACATCAAGGATACAACGGATTTACTGAGGATCCTACAGAATGTGACCTGACACAGCACATACTATTTAATAACGATGAATGTTATCGCCTTATACACAAATATTGACAACACTCTTGGTTTGAAAGCTGTCAACCACTTTTCACAGGAAAGGAACATTCATTACATAGAACAGAATGAAATGTTAACAGATATGATTGCACTTTGCCTCACATGCAATATCTTCTTATTTGGCGATGATAAATTTCGCCAGAAAAACGGAGCAGCTATGGGCTTTTCCTTCAGCCCTAGTTACGCCTGTTTGGTAATGGGCTGGTGGGTGAAGGAGGCGGCATGGAACATCCAACATGAGATATACACCAAAAAGATAGTCAGCTGGACGCGTTTCATAGATGATCCTCTAATCATCTGGAACGGTAATGTGGATGATTTCCAGGACTATTTTGAAATTATGAACAACAGCACACCAAATTTGAAATTCACATATGAGGTCAACAAGTAAAGAGTAACCTTCCTGGATGTTGAAATTTATGTGAAAAACACCCACCTGGAAACCACCCTTTATCGCAAGAGCACGGCAATGAACGCCACTTTGTAAGCGACAAGCTTCCATCAACCTTCGCTAATATCCAGCATACTGTATGGAGAATTTATCCGATTACGAAGATTATGTAGTGAGGAGATGGATTGGAAGAAACATAGTGCTGGGACTATAAAAAGATTTAAAGACGGAAATTACAGCAAAAGCATCGTAAACAGATGTTGGAAAAGAGCAAATGAAAGATCCAGAGGCGAGTGCCTTGCACAAAAGAAAGAGGAGAAACAATCAGATGTGGAACCCATAAGACTAATACTGGACTTCTCCCAGGAATCTAAGGAAATTACTGGTATAATAAAAAGAAACTGGAAAATCCTGCAGTTGGATGGTACAATAGGCGAAAGAATGGGATCACACCCAATGATAACGTATCGCAGAGCTAAAAATCTAAAAGATCGGTTGGTACACAGCCACTTCAAAACAAAACACCATAAGGATACATGGCTCAAAACTAAAGGTTTTATTAAATGCCACAACTGTAAAGTGTGTGAGATCGCAAAACCATTAACAGAAACAATAATGGCAAATAACAAAGTCTGGCAAATAAGAAATCTGATAACCTGCAAGAGTCAATATACAATTAATGTGATTGAGTGCCCGTGCAAGTTAAAATATGTGGAAAGCACCATATGTGGTTTAAAGAAAAGAATATTGGAACACGTACGCGCCACTAAAAACAAAGACAAGAATAACGCGGTGGCAAAACAAATGGAGCTATACCACAACAGCAATTGGAAAACTTTGAACTTTTATGGGATAGAGACCATACCAGTAAATGCACGGGGCGGTAACAGGGAGAAAATGCTACGACAAAGGGAATTGTGACATATCCTAAATTTCAGAAGCATGACACCATATGGCTTAAATCAGTCGGAAGAATTGTATATACACATCTAATCAACATTTCAGCAATTCAATATACATGACATTTGGTAGATAATACACAATCTGTGCTGGTAACTAGACACTTACAGGGACAGAATTAACCCACTGGTGGGTAGAAATATACCAGTATAAATCAATATTCGGATCAACTACGGTATTTATGAGGAGATACTGCACCCCCATTGGAGGGATTAACATTCACACTGGAGTGATAAACATACACAACAGATGGTACTTTATGCGCATGGAAATGATAAAATATCCTCTTTGAAGGATATAAGAACTTAATCGTAACTCGCTGTAAAACTGAAAGCCAATGAGGCATGACAATGGATACAAAGAGTTGTGTCAATTGTCATTGGTGCTTTTAATGGTGAATATTTACCTGAAAATGGTTCTTTATGAATTAATTTGTATTATGCAAGAACACACTACATTTGTGTCATGTTACGGTTTCTGATACCAAAATCATCAATTGTGTCAAGATGTAATTGAATTTGAATGATATTTACCACTGTCTTTTTTGGCATATATTTATAAATATTATCACTGAAAACTCAGGGGACTACATCTCCCAGAAGTCTGGGGAATACACCCTGTCACAAACAGGAAATTAGGTTATGGCGTTTCCTGGTAAGGAATATTCAAAAGTAAGACAGATCGTGCTAAAAAAACAGCCGTGAGCAATGTATTTTGTAATACTGAAACGCGTTGGTTGGGTCTGTGTTATTGCCTACTAGAAATGATTCAAAAATAAATTAATCACTGGATTACACGAGCTACAGTGCGACCCTGTTTTCTTCTTCGTGAAGGGATTGTGGTATGGTTTGCGGTTTGGTTCAACCGCGAGGATGACGCACCTTTGATGAGTGCCAGGCAAACCGGAAAAGTGAACCACTTCAGAAGGCATATATATATATATATATATTACCTACTGATGGTCACCAGTAGGTAGTTATAGTTAGGACCTATTTTCTATAGGAAATTCCCAACATTCTATTCCCAATAACTTTGGCGCCGATTGAAGAATCTTAGTGAAATTTTCAAAACTCGTGGGGTGCTCCGGTCCACTCCTGTCTTGAAAGTTTGGGGGTGATTCGTCAAGTGGGGGCCGAGAAAAAGGGGGTCCCAAAATGTGTTTTCCACGTGCAATTTTCCATAGAAAAGTAAAAACACATATATATGTATGGCTGGGCAGGTTCCGCGCACCCTCCCGATCACGAGCTTTATGCTAATCGGTTGTCAACACTCCAAACCAGGAAGTATTGGCAGCCATCTTGTGCCTCGGTAGAACCGAGGCACAAGAAAACAGAAAAAGTAATGCACAAAACGCAAAAAGGGGGCAGGGTAGAAACACCCTGACCCCCTAGGCCTGATCAGGGGGTCCTACAAGGACCCCCAAGGCCCAAAAAAGCATTTTTTTTTAAATGTTGAGATTCGCACACCCAGCGTTAATTTTGGCAAACATTTTTTCGAAAACGAAGCGCGTGCCACCGTGCTTCATTAATATTTAGCCCCCGTGTGGGCCAAATCCTGGGGGCAATATTTGTAATGGGATGGGGGGCCCAAAGGGCCCCCCAGCCCGGTGGACTGCCACCCCCGGGGCTTTTCAAACATAATTGCGGGGTGGCTCACTGCCCCCCCTGCAGACCCAGTGACCGCCACCCCCGGGGCGTCTTAATTTAATGGTGGGGGGAGCCACAGGGACTGCCAGCCCCCGGGGCTCTACTTAATTGTTATTTTCGGGGGGGCACATTGCCCCCCACTGCCCCAGGGACCGCCACCCCCGGGGCTTTTTAAAAACAAAAAAACCTGTGTTGGGGGCACAAGCCCCCCCATATCCCCGGGGACTGCCACCTCCTCGGGGCTCTAAATATTAAAATTGAGGGGTCCATAATGGACCCCCCAGCCCCAGCCCCAGGACCACCACCTGGTGCCTTGTCATGGTCCTGGGGACCGCCACCCTCCAGGGCCGGCTCCTGCAGTGTCCTGGGGTGCCCACCCCCGGGAGACTGTAGTTTGCTCCCGCCCTTCCATAGAAAACTTGGTTTGGATTTTGAAAGAGCTCTCTCTTTCATAATGCAAACCAAATTGCTTTTCCACATAGGGAGCTGCATCTTAGCAGCTCCCCATGTGGAAAAGCAATGCCAGCTCCTGAGGGACGTGGGGAGCTGGCGGAACTGTGGGGGGATTGGGGACCCCCCCACGGTCCCCAACGGAGAGAGCCAACCACGGGGGATGGAGTCCCCGGGGCTACAAGTGGCCTGAGGAGGGGGGCAATGCCGCCCCCTCCTAAAGAATTTTAAAAAATAAAAATAAAATGCCATGCCCTGGGGGGATGGGGTCCCCGGGGCCGATTAAGGCCTCGGGAGGGGGGCCACGCGGGCCCCTTCCAAATTGATAAAAAAAATAAAAATTAGGGGGCAGGCCCTGGGGATGGGGTTCCCAGGGCCAATAAATTAGAAACAGAAGGGGGGCCACACAGCCTCCCTTCTTAAAAACATAAAATAAATAAAAGACCGGCATCAAGCCGAAGGCCACGCCCCCTCCTTGCAGCACTCTGCAAACGCACCCTCTGGCGCGTTTGCAGATGGGGATCGAATTGCCCTTGAATACTGGGGGTCCCTGGGTGCCAACTAGCCCACCAGGAACCTCCAGTATGCACCAGGGGGCTGCGTTGCAGAGAGGTGTTCTGAGGCCACGCCCCTTTTTACACCTCTCTGCAACGCAGCTCTGTGGCACTTAATGGAGGTAGCTGGTGGGCTAGTTGACCCCCAGGGACCCTCAGGATTTAAGGGGAGTTAATCCCCCCAACATTAAATGTGCCACGGGGCACGTTTGCACAGTGGTGAAGGGAGGGGTCGGGGCCTGAGGTGACATATGTGCAAACACGCCTTGTGGCACATTTTAAGTTGAGGAATTAACTCCTCTTCAATCTTGAGGGTCCCTGGGGGTCAACTAGCCCACCAGGTACATCCAGTAAGCACCATGGAGCTGCGTTGCAGAGTGTTGTAAAAAGGGGCGTGGCCTCTGAACACCTCTCTGCAACGCAGCTCTCTGGCACATACTGGAGGTACCTGGTGGGCTAGTTGGCCCCCAGGGACCTTTAGGATTGAGGAGGAATTAATTCTCCAACTTAAAACGCGCCACAGGCCCTGTTTGTAGACATGTCACCTCAGGCCACGCCCCCTTCCTTTACCATTGTGCAAACGCACCCCCTGGCGAGTTGTAATTTGGGGAATCAATTTCCTTTCAATACTGAGGGTCCCTGAGGGCCAACTAGCCCAACAGGTATCTCCAGTATGCGCCATGGAGCTACGTTGCAGACAGGTGTTCTGAGGCCAAGCCCCTTTTTACACGTCTCTGCAACGCAGCTCTGTGGCACTTACTGGAGGTACCTAGTGGGCTAGTTGGACCCTAGGGACCCTTAGGATTCAAGGGGACTTAATCTCTCAACTTAGAATGGCCACAGGGTGCGTTTACACAGTAGTGAAGGGAGGATACGGGGCCTGAGGTGACGTGTGCAAACATGCCCTATGGCGCGTTTTAAGTTGGGTAAATAATTCCCCTTCAATCCTGAGGGCCCCTGGGGGCTAACTAGCCTGCCAGGTGCTTCCAGTAAGTGCCACTGCGCTGCGTTGCAGAGAGGTGGTGCAGGTCGTGCCCCTTTTTACACCTCTCTGCAATGGCGCTTACTGGACGTACCTAGAGGGCTAATTTGCCCCTAGGAACCCTCAGGATTCAAGGGGACTTAATCTCCCAACTTAAAACAGCCACAGGGCGTGTTTACACAGTGGGGAAGGGAGGGGATGGGGCCTGAGGTGACATGTGCAAACACGCCCTATGGCGTGTTTTAAGTTGGGGAAATAATTCACCTTCAATCCTGAGTGACCCTGGGGGCTAACTAGCCTGCCAGGTGCTTCCAGTAAGTGCCACTGCGCTGCGTTGCAGAGAGGTGGTGCAGGTCGTGCCCCTTTTTACATCTCTCTGCAACGCAGCTCTGTGACGCTTACTGGAGGTACCTTGTGGGCTAGTTGGACCCTAGGGACCTCAGGATTCAAGGGGACTTAATCTCCCAACTTAAAACGGCCAAAGGGCGTGTTTGCACAGTGGGGAAGGGAGGGGACGGGGCCTGAGTTGACATGTCCAAACACTCCCTGTGGCGCGTTTTAAGTTGGGGCAATAATTCACCTCAATCCTGAGTGACCCTGGATGCCATCTAGCCCACCAGGTGCTTCCAGTAAGCGCTACTGCACTGCGTTGCAGAGAGGTGGCCCGGGCCGTGCCCCTTTTTACATCTCTCTGCAACGCAGCTCTGTGGCGCTTACTGGAGGTACCTTGTGGGCTAGTTGGACCCTAGGGACCTCAGGATTCAAGGGGACTTAAACTCCCAACTTAAAACGGCCAAAGGGCGTGTTTGCACAGTGGGGAAGGGAGGGGACGGGGCCTGAGGTGACATGTGCGAACACGCCCTGTGGCGCGTTTTAAGTTGGGGAAATAATTCCCCTTCAATCTTGAGGGTCCCTGGGGGCCTACTTGCCCACCAGGTGCTTCCAGTAAGCGCCACTGCGCTGCGTTACAGAGAGGTGGACTAGGCCGTGTACCTTTTTACACCTCTCTGCAACACAACTCTGTGGCGCTTACTGGGGGTACCTAGTGGGCTAGTTGGACCCTACGGACCCTCAGGATTCAAGGGGACTTGATCTCCCAATTTAAAATGGCCACAGGGCGTGTTTGCACAGTGGTGATAGGAGGGGGACGTGGCCTGAGGTGACGTGTGCAAACGCCCTGTGGCGCATTTTAAGAGGTAGTTTTAATCCCCCTGCCCTATTATATACTAGGGGCTTATAGAGGAGGTCATGCTAATCACAGGGGGTCCCCAACGCATAGTGTTCCCTAGTGTATGTAGGTGTTTTCACTGTATTCTAAGTGTCTTTTAACATAGCACTGGCTCTAGGACTGGTTTGTCAGACTCAGTTACCAACAATATCCGTCTGAAAAAGTTGAGGGTACAGGATGATTTTGCAACAAGGCTACTTTCTGCTTTTCTGTTTGCTCTTTCTGCATGTTTTCCTTCTTCCCACACTTTTCTTCATCTTTGAGGACTTCTATTGCTTCTTTCTGCATTTCTTTTTTTCTTTCAGTGCTTTTTCTCTTCTTTCTTCACATGTCCTATCTCTGTAGGCATAGTTAGAAAGTAGCATTTGAAAAACCTTTGAAATTCACTGAAAAAAACATAGGTTTCAGGCACGTTATAGTTAGGAATTAGCATTTAAAACACCTCAGAAGTTCACTGAAAAAACCATAGGTTTCAGGGGCGTTATAGTTAGCTGGACATTTCACTTGTACAAAACCATTGAAATTTCCCCCGTTATAGTTAGTGCAGCTAACTATAACTCGCGCGCCTGTAATGCACTGCTGATGACGTCACATATTGCATCACTCATGGCATGGTCAGTGACATCACTGACGACACCATCCAGTGAATGTGTGTTTTTCTGAAAATTAAATATGAAGGTATATGGGTGCTTCACATTGTATTTCATCATGAGTTTCCTAAGAGGATTTGCTTTTCCAGGTGATGTGAATAGGTATTTTTTTTATGCAGCATATTATTTCTACAGTGTATACTGTGATCTGAGTTGCATTCAGGTGTCTTGAAAAGAAGTTGTGGGTGCATTTTAATGGCGGGACTTGATTGAGAGCTCTGGAGTTGAGGCAGAATGCAGTGCTAGTTTTGCACACTGCCTGTCAATGGGTCCTAGAGGTGTCAAGACTACATGCACCTCCAAACTTTGACCTCTCCACATACAACAAAGAGTGATGGTGTGAGGCCAAAAACATGAGCTCTATCCAGGTGAATAAGCACTATTAGGCAGTTTCTGTGATTTGCCAGAATTAATACAGAGAGAGGGCTTTTCGTCGGCTCACTTCAACCATTGCTTTTTATGGGGCGTTAATGGCTTGCCATGTCTTGGATTGACCGTCCATCAGGACCATGGCATGCATATCTAAATTGCAAATCTGTCGTAAGACCCCTCACATGGTGCCGTATGTGTGGAAATGCACCTTCTTTTCACATTCAGTAAACGTTTGGAGTCGTATTTGCACTGATATTTCTCACTGCACTCGCATGCATGGTCAGATATCTGTGAAGCCCCCCTCCCCAAGCCTCTAAAGGCCATTTGGACCCTATCATTACGGCAAGCTCACTAGCTATGTCCCTTAAACCCATCCTCAGGAAATAGCAGCATCCCTGCCTGCACCGGCACATAAGGACTGCCCCACCCGCTTTCACTTCAGAAATAATTGGAGACTCTCTTATTCAATGAGTCTGTCATCTCAATTCCACTGAGAGCAAACCCCCCAAAAAAGAATTAAACATCCCCCTATGCTCTCTTGGTGGAAACGCAGACCCATTTTTTTTCTTTTGCTTCTCACCCTGCACAGTGCTCGGTAGCATTAGGTTCAAAAACAACAATTGATGGACAGAATGCAGAACAATGTCATACATTCACCCCAGTACAGAGATCTGGGCCTAAATCCATCGTTTTTTTGCTCACCATGCCATTCCAGTTTGAACCCAGCCATATGCAAATCAGTCTTGACCCTGTGCCTCATGGGAACAGTCCAGCCCGAACTGCCAAGCCAGGTCCTCCCTGGATTGGAACAAGCATCCTAGGACCGGTTTCGGGGTTTCACCCCTCTTCAGCCAGGATAGCTTGATTCCAGTGGCATGGAGAGCACGGGACTCACGTCTGAGCATACCCGTCCCACTCGGGGTGACAAATGCAAAAACAACAATTGATGGACAGAATGCAGAACAATGTCATACATTCACCCCAGTACAGAGATCTGGGCCTAAATCCATCGTTTTTTTGCTCACCATGCCATTCCAGTTTGAACCCAGCCATATGCAAATCAGTCTTGACCCTGTGCCTCATGGGAACAGTCCAGCCCGAACTGCCAAGCCAGGTCCTCCCTGGATTGGAACAAGCATCCTAGGACCGGTTTCGGGGTTTCACCCCTCTTCAGCCAGGATAGCTTGATTCCAGTGGCATGGAGAGCACGGGACTCACGTCTGAGCATACCCGTCCCACTCGGGGTGACAAATGCAAAAACAACAATTGATGGACAGAATGCAGAACAATGTCATACATTCACCCCAGTACAGAGATCTGGGCCTAAATCCATCGTTTTTTTGCTCACCATGCCATTCCAGTTTGAACCCAGCCATATGCAAATCAGTCTTGACCCTGTGCCTCATGGGAACAGTCCAGCCCGAACTGCCAAGCCAGGTCCTCCCTGGATTGGAACAAGCATCCTAGGACCGGTTTCGGGGTTTCACCCCTCTTCAGCCAGGATAGCTTGATTCCAGTGGCATGGAGAGCACGGGACTCACGTCTGAGCATACCCGTCCCACTCGGGGTGACAAATGCAAAAAAAACAATTGATGGACAGAATGCAGAACAATGTCATACATTCACCCCAGTACAGAGATCTGGGCCTAAATCCATCGTTTTTTTGCTCACCATGCCATTCCAGTTTGAACCCAGCCATATGCAAATCAGTCTTGACCCTGTGCCTCATGGGAACAGTCCAGCCCGAACTGCCAAGCCAGGTCCTCCCTGGATTGGAACAAGCATCCTAGGACCGGTTTCGGGGTTTCACCCCTCTTCAGCCAGGATAGCTTGATTCCAGTGGCATGGAGAGCACGGGACTCACGTCTGAGCATACCCGTCCCACTCGGGGTGACAAATGCAAAAACAACAATTGATGGACAGAATGCAGAACAATGTCATACATTCACCCCAGTACAGTGATCTGGGCCTAAATCCATCGTTTTTTTGCTCACCATGCCATTCCAGTTTGAACCCAGCCATATGCAAATCAGTCTTGACCCTGTGCCTCATGGGAACAGTCCAGCCCGAACTGCCAAGCCAGGTCCTCCCTGGATTGGAACAAGCATCCTAGGACCGGTTTCGGGGTTTCACCCCTCTTCAGCCAGGATAGCTTGATTCCAGTGGCATGGAGAGCACGGGACTCACGTCTGAGCATACCCGTCCCACTCGGGGTGACAAATGCAAAAACAACAATTGATGGACAGAATGCAGAACAATGTCATACATTCACCCCAGTACAGAGATCTGGGCCTAAATCCATCGTTTTTTTGCTCACCATGCCATTCCAGTTTGAACCCAGCCATATGCAAATCAGTCTTGACCCTGTGCCTCATGGGAACAGTCCAGCCCGAACTGCCAAGCCAGGTCCTCCCTGGATTGGAACAAGCATCCTAGGACCGGTTTCGGGGTTTCACCCCTCTTCAGCCAGGATAGCTTGATTCCAGTGGCATGGAGAGCACGGGACTCACGTCTGAGCATACCCGTCCCACTCGGGGTGACAAATGCAAAAACAACAATTGATGGACAGAATGCAGAACAATGTCATACATTCACCCCAGTACAGAGATCTGGGCCTAAATCCATCGTTTTTTTGCTCACCATGCCATTCCAGTTTGAACCCAGCCATATGCAAATCAGTCTTGACCCTGTGCCTCATGGGAACAGTCCAGCCCGAACTGCCAAGCCAGGTCCTCCCTGGATTGGAACAAGCATCCTAGGACCGGTTTCGGGGTTTCACCCCTCTTCAGCCAGGATAGCTTGATTCCAGTGGCATGGAGAGCACGGGACTCACGTCTGAGCATACCCGTCCCACTCGGGGTGACAAATGCAAAAACAACAATTGATGGACAGAATGCAGAACAATGTCATACATTCACCCCAGTACAGAGATCTGGGCCTAAATCCATCGTTTTTTTGCTCACCATGCCATTCCAGGAAGGCATGGCTTGGCAGTTCGGGCTGGACTGTTCCCATGAGGCACAGGGTCAGACTGATTTGCATATGGCCATGTCTGAACTGGGGTGGCAGAGTGGGCTAAAGAACGGTGATGGATCAAACCCAGATCTGTTGACTGGGTGTGAGTGTTTGATTGGTTCTGATGCTCCGTCCATCACCACCCCCTTTTGTACCGCTTTGTTCGCCATAAGTTGGCAGGGTATGCTCAGACGTGAGTCCCTTGCTCACTTTGCCACTGGATTCAAGCAAGCCTGGCTGAAGACGGCTGAAATGCCAGAAACCGGTCCTAGGAAGCTTGTTTCCGGTCCAGGGAAGGCATGGCTTGGCAGTTCGGGCTGGACTGTTCCCATGAGGCACAGGGTCAGACTGATTTGCATATGGCCATGTCTGAACTGGGGTGGCAGAGTGGGCTAAAGAACGGTGATGGATCAAACCCAGATCTGTTGACTGGGTGTGAGTGTTTGATTGGTTCTGATGCTCCGTCCATCACCACCCCCTTTTGTACCGCTTTGTTCGCCATAAGTTGGCAGGGTATGCTCAGACGTGAGTCCCTTGCTCACTTTGCCACTGGATTCAAGCAAGCCTGGCTGAAGACGGCTGAAATGCCAGAAACCGGTCCTAGGAAGCTTGTTTCCGGTCCAGGGAAGGCATGGCTTGGCAGTTCGGGCTGGACTGTTCCCATGAGGCACAGGGTCAGACTGATTTGCATATGGCCATGTCTGAACTGGGGTGGCAGAGTGGGCTAAAGAACGGTGATGGATCAAACCCAGATCTGTTGACTGGGTGTGAGTGTTTGATTGGTTCTGATGCTCCGTCCATCACCACCCCCTTTTGTACCGCTTTGTTCGCCATAAGTTGGCAGGGTATGCTCAGACGTGAGTCCCTTGCTCACTTTGCCACTGGATTCAAGCAAGCCTGGCTGAAGACGGCTGAAATGCCAGAAACCGGTCCTAGGAAGCTTGTTTCCGGTCCAGGGAAGGCATGGCTTGGCAGTTCGGGCTGGACTGTTCCCATGAGGCACAGGGTCAGACTGATTTGCATATGGCCATGTCTGAACTGGGGTGGCAGAGTGGGCTAAAGAACGGTGATGGATCAAACCCAGATCTGTTGACTGGGTGTGAGTGTTTGATTGGTTCTGATGCTCCGTCCATCACCACCCCCTTTTGTACCGCTTTGTTCGCCATAAGTTGGCAGGGTATGCTCAGACGTGAGTCCCTTGCTCACTTTGCCACTGGATTCAAGCAAGCCTGGCTGAAGACGGCTGAAATGCCAGAAACCGGTCCTAGGAAGCTTGTTTCCGGTCCAGGGAAGGCATGGCTTGGCAGTTCGGGCTGGACTGTTCCCATGAGGCACAGGGTCAGACTGATTTGCATATGGCCATGTCTGAACTGGGGTGGCAGAGTGGGCTAAAGAACGGTGATGGATCAAACCCAGATCTGTTGACTGGGTGTGAGTGTTTGATTGGTTCTGATGCTCCGTCCATCACCACCCCCTTTTGTACCGCTTTGTTCGCCATAAGTTGGCAGGGTATGCTCAGACGTGAGTCCCTTGCTCACTTTGCCACTGGATTCAAGCAAGCCTGGCTGAAGACGGCTGAAATGCCAGAAACCGGTCCTAGGAAGCTTGTTTCCGGTCCAGGGAAGGCATGGCTTGGCAGTTCGGGCTGGACTGTTCCCATGAGGCACAGGGTCAGACTGATTTGCATATGGCCATGTCTGAACTGGGGTGGCAGAGTGGGCTAAAGAACGGTGATGGATCAAACCCAGATCTGTTGACTGGGTGTGAGTGTTTGATTGGTTCTGATGCTCCGTCCATCACCACCCCCTTTTGTACCGCTTTGTTCGCCATAAGTTGGCAGGGTATGCTCAGACGTGAGTCCCTTGCTCACTTTGCCACTGGATTCAAGCAAGCCTGGCTGAAGACGGCTGAAATGCCAGAAACCGGTCCTAGGAAGCTTGTTTCCGGTCCAGGGAAGGCATGGCTTGGCAGTTCGGGCTGGACTGTTCCCATGAGGCACAGGCTCAGACTGATTTGCATATGGCCATGTCTGAACTGGGGTGGCAGAGTGGGCTAAAGAACGGTGATGGATCAAACCCAGATCTGTTGACTGGGTGTGAGTGTTTGATTGGTTCTGATGCTCCGTCCATCACCACCCCCTTTTGTACCGCTTTGTTCGCCATAAGTTGGCAGGGTATGCTCAGACGTGAGTCCCTTGCTCACTTTGCCACTGGATTCAAGCAAGCCTGGCTGAAGACGGCTGAAATGCCAGAAACCGGTCCTAGGAAGCTTGTTTCCGGTCCAGGGAAGGCATGGCTTGGCAGTTCGGGCTGGACTGTTCCCATGAGGCACAGGGTCAGACTGATTTGCATATGGCCATGTCTGAACTGGGGTGGCAGAGTGGGCTAAAGAACGGTGATGGATCAAACCCAGATCTGTTGACTGGGTGTGAGTGTTTGATTGGTTCTGATGCTCCGTCCATCACCACCCCCTTTTGTACCGCTTTGTTCGCCATAAGTTGGCAGGGTATGCTCAGACGTGAGTCCCTTGCTCACTTTGCCACTGGATTCAAGCAAGCCTGGCTGAAGACGGCTGAAATGCCAGAAACCGGTCCTAGGAAGCTTGTTTCCGGTCCAGGGAAGGCATGGCTTGGCAGTTCGGGCTGGACTGTTCCCATGAGGCACAGGGTCAGACTGATTTGCATATGGCCATGTCTGAACTGGGGTGGCAGAGTGGGCTAAAGAACGGTGATGGATCAAACCCAGATCTGTTGACTGGGTGTGAGTGTTTGATTGGTTCTGATGCTCCGTCCATCACCACCCCCTTTTGTACCGCTTTGTTCGCCATAAGTTGGCAGGGTATGCTCAGACGTGAGTCCCTTGCTCACTTTGCCACTGGATTCAAGCAAGCCTGGCTGAAGACGGCTGAAATGCCAGAAACCGGTCCTAGGAAGCTTGTTTCCGGTCCAGGGAAGGCATGGCTTGGCAGTTCGGGCTGGACTGTTCCCATGAGGCACAGGGTCAGACTGATTTGCATATGGCCATGTCTGAACTGGGGTGGCAGAGTGGGCTAAAGAACGGTGATGGATCAAACCCAGATCTGTTGACTGGGTGTGAGTGTTTGATTGGTTCTGATGCTCCGTCCATCACCACCCCCTTTTGTACCGCTTTGTTCGCCATAAGTTGGCAGGGTATGCTCAGACGTGAGTCCCTTGCTCACTTTGCCACTGGATTCAAGCAAGCCTGGCTGAAGACGGCTGAAATGCCAGAAACCGGTCCTAGGAAGCTTGTTTCCGGTCCAGGGAAGGCATGGCTTGGCAGTTCGGGCTGGACTGTTCCCATGAGGCACAGGGTCAGACTGATTTGCATATGGCCATGTCTGAACTGGGGTGGCAGAGTGGGCTAAAGAACGGTGATGGATCAAACCCAGATCTGTTGACTGGGTGTGAGTGTTTGATTGGTTCTGATGCTCCGTCCATCACCACCCCCTTTTGTACCGGTAGCATTAGGTTGGCGCGATATTAGGGCCTATATCCATGGAAGAGGTAACACCTGCACACTGAGGTGCCTTTAACCGACTAAAGACATGTTGTGCAAAAACGAACTACCGAATACAACCCTTTTTAGGTCTCGCCTGAGCCAGCGCATGCGCTGCTCTGGCGAGACTTTTAGTAAGTGGGCCCATGAAAATGCTACCATGGCCGGCCTAGAGCTTGCGGTTACGTGCGTGGGTGCACGCTTACGAGCAGAGGCGCCATCTGGCTTTCCTCGTCATGATCATTAAGCGCAGCGCTCGCAGCGCTCGCAGCGCTCGCAGCGCTCGCAGCGCGCGATCACTTTCACGGCTGCGCGGCCAATGCTTGTTTATCCTGAAACCCTGCTAATGCCTGGCTCCTGTTGCCACACAGGGGCTACAGCTACCCTTCCTCCTTCTGTGCCGGGGATCTGCAGCCTCCGGCCGCATGGCTGCAAATGTTTTTTTATCCTGTATCCCCGCTAATGCCTGGCTCCTGTTGCCACACAGGGGCTGCATCTACCCTTCCTCCTTCTGTGCCGGTGACCTGCAGCCTCCAGCTCCCCCCTCTGAGCATCAAGCGCCGTTTTTATTACCAAATCACATGCTCATGCTGCTGCCTGGTTCGTCTACATGTGCACTAATGCACACAGGCAGGCTCACTCTGACACCTGTTCACTCGCCAGTACGGTCTCGCGCCACCCCACCTTCCCCCTGCCAAATACATTAATTCTAAATTCTGCTTATTTTCATATCAAACTGACTTCTCACATCTGGGATAGCAGGGGCACCTTCCACAGTGACTAGTGCTTCACAAAAAAGAATGCTCGGCTAGCGCTCAGAAGCATTGAAGCTTTGATTGAATGAAACCGCACTTTGATACCCCGCTCGTCTTTGATGCTATGCGGTCCAGACACTGATTTTATAAGACTCACTTGGAGCTCTAAAGTGTGACTTGATCTTTATTTTGGTCATTTCGTCAGCCTGGAAGGACTAACATATCTGTGAACCTCTCTTCTTTTACAGTTTGGGCATCGTCTGTCAGTTTAGCAGGATAATACCATATATTTGGTCACATTAGTGTCAAAATACAAATATCTGGGAGGAGCAGAGAGCAAATCTCCGCGATGTTGGGCATTCTCCTATCATAAAGGAAGCGTGTTGGTGGGGCCTGTGGCATCTAACGCATCATTTAACACTATATCTGTGGGCACCTATTACAATAATGTATGGGATGAGTTTGTTCCGTTCCCGTAATTTAATTTGATATAAAACTCGACTCACTGCTATTAGCCTGTGTGCACGCACTCCCTTGCTTTGTTGGTGTTAAAGGATACGAGTTTATAGGAGGATAAAAGAATTTGCCCAAGGTCACACAATTTGCTCAAAGAATGATGCTGAGATTGGATTTTAGGTCAGTTGTCACAAATTAGGAACGCGTCTATACCTTCTATGTGTTCATGTTTGCAAGCTTCCCAGCAGTGACATACAGTTGGAGTGCCAAGGGTCAGGCACATCTGTCTGCCATTAGTGGCATATGGTATATGTGTGCCCTTGGAACACATATACCATTGCTAGGGTTTTTGTAGCATGCCCATTCTAAACTTGGCCCCATGCCTTCTCGTGAACAACAACCCTTGCTAGGATTGTGTTCAGCGGGGAAATGTCTGTCTGTGCCTCTCGGACACCTAACAAAAGAGTTCCCGTGGTCAGCCAGCATCGGTCCATGCCCGGGCATGTCAGGGGACCGGGGTCCTTGCACTCGTTTGGTTTTGGCAGCCTGAATTAGCCTGAGAACCTTCATCTACTTTGCTATTTAACCACCATTTGAGCATCTTTGCCTCTCACTGCACCACACTAGCACCAACAAGGCAATTATCGTCTGTGGTTGTTGACAGTTTTTTTCTTTCTGAAGACTGCTTAGATTTTAAGTTGACCCATGTCTGATGATGCACTTCTGCCACTTCTGGTATTTATAACCAAACTCGTCTGTTGACTTTTCTTCTTATAAGATTGGCCCTTCTGGTCCCACCATGCTATGTGTTGTTGGGGTGTGTAGGCATGTGAGTGGGGATAATGTGCTGCATGGCTAAACACTTATAAGGTCCCAAAGGCAACTCCTATTGGCTATGCCAATGGTTGTTTATTTTCCCAGCAATGTTATCTGCGCTAAAACTTTTCGTGTCTGTTATAAAAAATCATCTTTTCTATCAGTGATCACTTTAGTGTCCTCATTATGAACCCGCTTAGATACAGTTTTCATTCATCGAGCAATATTGCTTTGCCTTTTTTTTTTTAATGTTTCTATTAAGGTAGGTTTTTGTCACAGCACAAGATGTTTTTCATGAAGAGCTGACCATGACTCAGTCACATGTGTATATGTATTTTAAGCTTTTGATGACGCGTTACAGGTTTCTGTTTAACATTCCCGAGTGACGATATTCATGCAAGACCTTTGCAATTCATGTCATCTGTCAATTCATGCCCTTTGACATTGATCGCAAATTAGTCTTGAGCCCCTTAAACGAACAGCACCGTTAATCAAGGTAATCATCGCGTGGAAGCTAAATATTGCTTTAGATGAATGTAATGAGGCTTTGTGTGTTCTGATTTGTTGCCTTATGTTAATCGTTAACAACAGGTTTCATGCGTAATTCTGTGAACGTGAACTTTAAAAATCATTGGGGCATATCAACAAGGGCTTTATCTCTGCTTTTTTGGCTTTAAAAGCCAAAAAAGGAGAGATAAAACTAGCACCCTATCAACAACAGGGTGCTAACATGCAAATTTGCATGTTAGCACCCTTTTACTCTACGCTTCCCCTTGCATCTCTAATGAGATGCAAAGGGGGCGTTCCAGAGTAAAATAATAGGAGAAATGTCGCTAAGCGACATTTCTCCTATTATCAAGAATGTCGCTAACCCTGTTAGAGACAAAAAAAGCAGCGCTAACCGCGGTTAACGCTGCTTTTTTACGTCTGGTATTTTTCAGACTTAGCCATGATATCCAATGGAAGGAGGATATCATGGCTAAGTTTGCCTGTCCCTATCAACAAGGTAACGTGAGATTATCGCTGGGTTTCCAGCGATAATCTCACGTTAGCCGGTTAGCCTGAGGATTTTTATCGCTATTGAGATAAGCGTTGCTAATAGCACGCTATCTCAGCGATAAAAATTCACGCTTGCCGGCGATAATTATCCTAGCGCTAAGTGCGCTTAGAGATAATTATCACCGGTTGTTGTTGATATGCCCCATAACTCTCCATTTTTTTTCCCAACAAGTACTATTAACGACGGGTTACAAAGCTCTTCATACTGTGCTTCTGCCGTTTCTAAGCGCTTTATTAAGAAGTGCTACTATTTGCCGTTTTAATATTATCGACCTTTGAAGACCTGAATGATAATTCCGGGATTCCAGCTCTTGACTCGTAGCTACCCGTAAATTTCAGTTGCGACCGTTGAAATCAATCAGCCATCTTGAAGACGGTGACAAATTGAGAAAGCTCCTGACACATTGCCAATTTGCGATGAGAATGCTTTATTTATTACACTTTCGCAACCACATTTTTCTTTTTTTTCTATTTTGTTCAACGGAGAAATTTTATTTAAAGAATGTAGCTAGGTATATATAGACATCAAAGATTGCAATGAACGTATTGACAATATATTAACCATTGATAATAAAGTCAAAAAACCTCAATTAGCTGCATATATGAAAAAGGTTATAACATCTAAAATGCAAAAGGGGGCTGCAATGTAATAACAGTATATCTATACATGGTAAGAGCAAAATAGGAGAGCTTAATACATTTGTAGTGAAGAAAAAAGAATCAACATGTTAAAAAGTGATGGCTCTGAGGTAAACTTTAGAAAAGACAAATAGAAATATTGGGGGCATATTAACAAGCCAGGCGATAAAATTATCGCCGCTTTAGCAGCAGAAAACTGCCGCTAAAACGGCGATAATGGGCTTGATAATATGCTCTAAGGAATTCCAATTGAAGCCCATGTTAGATGTCCTTCACATCTAACATGGGTTTCAATTGGAATTCCATAGAGCATTTTATCAAGCCCATTATCGCCGTTTTAGCGGCAGTTTTCTGCCGCTAAAGCGGCGATAATTGTATCGACTGGCTTGTTAATATGCCCCTAAGTTATGAAAAAACAACAGTTCACAGGGGTTTGGGAACTTCTCCCAAGAACGGACAGCGAGGGGTGGGCTTTCTAGCAGAAGCATCTAGAAAAATGCTTATAGGGGACCATATATGTTCTCTTTTAATGACTAATGATAAAGAGGCGACATATGCACAATCAAGTCGATGGTCAGCCACATTTTTCTAATCCAAGACTAAGGTATTGCCTAAGGTAAGCAGCTGTTAACGCGTAGAACCAATGTCGTACTTGTATTGTTTAATGTCACGTGCACCGCAGTGTAAAATGCTACCATTCAAAAAATACCAGTTCATTTTTTGCCTACAACCGCTGTCGCTTTTTTCTGTGAATACATTAGCGAGAAGCAAACAAGTAATTTCTACTGTGGCTATGCTTTGTAACGTAATTATGAATCCATGTTAATTTAGTTTGATTTTCCCAAAGAAATGGATCTTATACCCTTTAGCAGTTTTTAGACGACTAGTTGTAAACGGGGGAATTGGCTTAAAACGCAGCCATGGATTATAATGAAAGTTATAAAAATGCAAACTGAGCTTGATGCAGTAAATTAGGCCATGGGCATGGCAAAATGCCCGGCTTGTAAAAGCGTTCTTGGCACTTCATTTGGAATGAAGAAATGTTAAACTGCCCTACATTGTAGTTCCCTTATCATAACACCGCACTACTGCGCATAGTACTGAATTCTAATTACCGTACTATGGGTATAAATGAAACTGCAGAATGGCTACTAATCATGAGTGGTTTTATGATCCCTGTCACCCAAAGACAGCAGTTCATTATCTATTCTATAGCTCTGGCCTTTCAAGTTGTCCAGAAATATACCATTAAGGGGCATATCAACAACAACTGGCCATAATTATCTCTAAGCGCACTTAGCGTGAATTTTTATCGCTGAGATAGCGTGCTATTAGCAACGCTTATCTCAATAGCGATAAAAATTCTCACGCTAACAGGCTAACGTGAGATTATCGCTGGAAACCCAGCGATAATCTCACGTTACCTTGTTGATAGGGACAGGCAAACTTAGCCATGATATCCTCCTTCCATAGGATATCATGGCTAAATCAGAAAAATACCAGACGTAAAAAAGCAGCGTTAACCGAGGTTAGCGCTGCTTTTTTTGTCTCTAACAGGGTTAGCGACATTCTTGATAATAGGAGAAATGTCGCTTAGCGACATTTCTCCTATTATTTTACTCTGGAACGCCCCCTGTGCATCTCATTAGAGATGCAAGGGAAAGCGTAGGGTGCAAATTTGCATGTTAGCACCCTGTTGTTGATAGGGCACTAGTTTTATCTCTCCTTTTTTGGCTTTTAAAGCCAAAAAAGCAGAGATAAAGCCCTTGTTGATATGCCCCTATATCCGCAGGGTACTTGTCCAATAGAAGTAATCGATGACCATATTCACTGGGGACCAGGAGCTACTGATGCAATGAGTAACCGGACACACTGGGATTTACATGTGTTTTAAGAATACTGTGGCTGCTATGTTTTTTCACCCTAACGTTCAACCTACTCAACGCCAGTGAAATGTCTGGGTATAAAAAGACACGCAAAAGAACAATACAATGCAGGAATCTGTGCAGGAGATTCTAGCATGTTTACGCTCTTTCTCGATGGCAAACTTCTAGACCTTCTAACTCACATGGGGGTATATTATCAAGACAGGCGATAAAATTATCGCCGCTTTAGAGGCAGAAAACTGCCGCTAAAACGGCGATAATGGGCTTGATAATATGCTCTATGGAATTCCAATTGAAGCCCATGTTAGATGTGAAGGACATCTAACATGGGCTTCAATTGGAATTCTGTAGAGCATATTCTCAAGCCCATGATCGTCGTTTTAGCGACAGTTTTCTGCCGCTAAAGCGGCGATAATTTTATCGCCTGTCTTGATAATATGCCCCATGGTGCCGCTGTGTTTCGCACAATATCGTCTCCGTTCCTAATGACAATCAGTGGAAAGTCGATATCACAGGTGGAAGAGCAGGCAAGCTGAAAATTGCTGCAATAAGTGGGTTTCCCGACACTGCTTCATTTGCAAAAAATTAAGTGCCAGGGCACCTCTCGGAAGGCCACTGCAGCCTGCTCCACACATTGCCTCTGTTAGC
Source organism: Triturus cristatus (assembly GCF_964204655.1). Taxonomy (NCBI): domain Eukaryota; kingdom Metazoa; phylum Chordata; class Amphibia; order Caudata; family Salamandridae; genus Triturus; species Triturus cristatus. The sequence goes on along the minus strand of NC_140589.1, from coordinate 1,175,518,074 downwards.
GCTGCCAATGGCAGTACCAACATAACACCTAACCATATCACTCCTATAAGTGTGACAATTCAGTGTATTAAAGGTCACACAAGCAATAATAAATGCATAAGAGACTGTTAATATTTATTTCCAATGCAGACATAGTAAACACATGTTGTCCTCATCTTAAAATTTAAGAGACAGCCATCGGGGCTGTCACTAGAGTCGGTGATGACAATCAAGTGCTAGTGCCAAGCACCGGAAACCACTGGCTCAAATTAAGCGCTGGGTTTCCAACTGGTCTGTGGAGGCTTTCAACAGCTAACATCCATTACGGGGAGGGGGGAGAACACTTTGCAGCAGTTTAAACAAGCTTTTTTGTGGGGGGGGGAGAATTTGCTGGGGAAATAAGACAGAAGTGCCTCTAATGCAGTTTTGGCACAAAGCCCCACCCTCTCCAAGGCACTGTCTCTTCACTCCCTCCTCACACAGTGAAAATACTTTTGAACTTAGCAGGCCTGAACTTGCAACAGGCTGGCATTCCCACAAGCCAGAAGTACCAATATCAAGAATACCAATACCTGACTGTAAGATTTTGGGTTATTAGTCGCAAAGGATATGAGTCCTTTACAAGTAATAAATCTGCAATTGCCTTATCAATGAGAGCCAAATACTCCAGTGTAGGACTTGACTCTCTCAAAGTAACAAAGCAGAGTAGTCCAAGCCCTTCTCAGGGGAGGTGGTGCAGGCTAATAAAACCCAACTCGCTACTACGCAACGAGAACACTCAATAAATCATTGTTCAGTCAGTGCTTTTTGTTATAAAGAGGAAAAGTATTTTTATTAGACACACTACTAAATACTATGCATTAAATTACAAATATGTGTTATCAGTTGAAGGGAAATAGCTTTGGTGACAACACATATCTTGGTACACCCCTAGTGTGTCTTAAATCCCATAGCCACAATACATCCACCTATTCTAGATGCCACATCAAAATATAAGGGGATGTCCTTTTCAATAAGGTAGGCCTACTGGCGTTGTCAGGGAGTCATTGCAAAGAGTCTGCAGCACACCCTATGTTTTCTCCTTAATGTTAACCTCATAATTTTACTCAATTTCGGTGTTCCTTTAGGTGCACGATTCTGACAATTTCATTCGCGAAGTTGTGACACATGACTTACGTGTCACAAAGGAGTTGCAGAGCCCCATGCACATTTGTGTCAAATTTAAAAACGTACTCAATAGTAAACTCTGGTTCATCCAATTTGTATTCAATGTTCTATTCATGTTAGTCCTTCACTTCACAGAAAATAAGTTTCCAAATTTTCTCGCATATTAATTGCTCTCGAATTGCCCATCCGGGCCTATCCTCGGGCACGTGTAGAAACTTCGTTAATCCATTATTTTACTTCACCCAATGCATGCCTCAAAACAGAGCCCGATAGAGACCCGTTTCGAGGCCCCCTTAAAAAAACTGCCGGTGCTCAGACCCGGGGAGACCCGGCCCACTTAAAGCCCTAACCACACCCGTCTTTATCACGAATCGTTTACTGCATGCATGTCAGCACTGGGGCAGGGTAGGGGTTGCACCCTATTGCCAGATTTAGGATTGAGGGCTCGGGCGGTTTTAGAGCTAAGAATGTGGAGGGGTTGGTGCAAGACACCAATGTCTCCGACCACTCTGAGGAGTACAGACGGAGAACGGGTGAACTGCATAATCCACATATAGTGGGAAGGGGAAGCGTTACGGGGACACTTACCTGTTATGAAGTCCGGAGCTGTCCTGGAAGTAAACCGCTAGTGTCTAGAGAAGTACGTCAAGCTGCGACCCATGAACTTTAGAACATTAACAGAAAGGAAGGACTATATGTCGGTTAACGTACTGCAAAAGCAAGTTGGGCAGAAAACACTAATCAAATATATTGCAGCAAAGCTGCAACAATCATTGGTCCATTTCACCACTTCCCCAAAATGAAAAAGTAAGTGAAAATGATTACTTGCATACACTTTCATTTTTAACAATTACTGGCATATAAAACAACTTGACGTTAAAAAAGGTCATAAAAATGAACACATTAACATTGGGAGAGGAAATGGCCTAACGGCTAGTGTGCTTGACCTGGGGAACTGGGTTCGAGTCTCGGTTATGACGCTGAACATTCTGTGATTCTGGGCAAATCACTTAATCTCCCCGTGCCTAACAAAAAATGAATGTCCTCATGTAATGTAACTGGTGCTATGTAAAGCGCTCTGATACCTGATTGGATTCGGGTCAAGTTCGCGCTATATATAACTCTGCAAAAAAAAAATATATAATAACATGGCATTGGCAGCACCAGATTTGTATGGTACTGGATGTGACTGCGTGTTTTTTTTTCTTTGATGTAGAAACGGGCGTGAAAATGCCAGTTTCATTGTAATGGCTTCGTTCTAAAAGGTATCGGGAATCCGCCTTTCGTTGAAATGTCAAACATTCCTGGGCTGTCCCAGCCCAAGTGCATTGTGACAAGTTAATACATGTAGATGTCCTCCCTACTACCCCTTCATTTCTCAGGTAGTGGTTCAATCACTGGTAATGGCTCTATGATGTGGGGAGGACTTTATTAATCTTGATGGGAAGCAGAGTAATTAACTTTTCCCAGTAGGGGGGACAACGTTCTGGAATCTGATTATGAGCTGAGACAGCTAAATATGAAATTTCTTATAGTGCTATAAGGTGTGCATGTGTGATGCTAGGGACTCTGAATATATACTCAGGGTGCATTTTTACCCTAAGGTTGATACCTCCCTAGACGCTATAGGCCAACATAGGGTGCAATTGTATTTTAGCACAGATTTCACCTATAATGTGTAAAATATTGTACACTACAGTCTTTCAGTAAGCACCAGAGACCTATCAATTGGATGCCTACTCAAATTATAATGTCTAGCCCTGGACGATATGAATCCTTGAAGAGTCCCTTCTGCAACAGGCTACCTGTGTGTAGATACAAAGCTCTGCAAAACGATAGTCCCAAATGCGAAGCCCACACATGAGTGGGCTCACATATAAGCAGCCCAGAGCCGCTTATGCTAGCTGCACAACATTGACCTTTTCTTAAAACACGAGTACTGGCAGTTAGCACTCTCAGTCCAATTCTCATGAATTTAGCATGTGTGAGACTCAGGTGGTGAGGCTCATTAATGAATTAGCAAACAAAGAGCAAACGACAGACCAAGGTCCAGCTCGACCAATGTACAGTCAATTGAGGGCTGGTGCAAAGACACTTCCTGCACCCGTCGTCCAAAGGTGCAAATCACAGTCAAAGTTTTTTAAGAGAAAGCGGAAGGTGCACTCGTAGCGAAGTCAGACACCTAAGCAGTATTTCCCAAAAAATGTCCTTTATTCGATCAGTCTTTAAAACTGCCACACAGCCAACGCGTTTCATTCCCAATACTGGAATCAAAAACGGCACGTATATTAATATGGTTAAAAGATTATCACTAAATCTCACCTCTTGGATATCCAACTATTCCGTGGCGAATGACAAATTTATTTGAAAAAATAACAGCTCAAGGGCACAATCCGCCCGGGGCAAGGTATGTGAAGTAACGGTCTAAAAGAAGGGAAAAGCTATAGTTAGAGTGGCAAAGACAGAAAGTGCACTCAGAACGTCTCCTATATTTAGTGATCAGTGTGAACGTTTAAAAGAAGAGTCAAACCCCTAACATTAGAGTGACATTAGAAGACACTCGTATGATAACCCATAAGGTTACTAAGAGATAAGAACAGGAAAATAATAATATCCCTAACGTAGGGTATCACCATTAAGCTATTGTGGAAGGGGGACAAAACATATTCTAAATAGCACCCAAAAACCGCATCGCTTGTAGAGTATGACGTGGGAGTCAATACTGATGATAAAGGGGAGTAACTCCAAAAATAGACTCGCGAAAAATTCATATATTGTGGTCCCGGTGTCTCAAGGAGTCCTTAATATTAATGAACATAGACCAAAACGCCACTTAATTGCCAAATGATCTTGGCATGTGTTCTGTGAAAAGGAAAAAAAGTAATTGTTACGAACAACATGACAAGTGCCAAATATAGCATAGGTTACTAAGGTAAATGTTATGTTTTGTCTATGATTGTTACAGCCCTGATGAAGTTCCCTTTTTGACACTATTGGGAACGAAACGCGTTGGCTGTGTGCCAGTTTTAAAGACTGATCAAATAAAGGAAATATTTTCGGAAATACTGCTTACGTATCTGACTTCGCTAAGAGTGCACCTTCCGCTTTCTCTTGAAAAACATGAGGCTCATTAATGGTAAAAGTCCAAAAGACTGGGTAGTCGAATGTAAAACGCCAAGAGGAGTAGTTGGGCAGAATCCATTTGCTACACTGTGGTAGCAAAATACTGATGTGGTATTCCTTTCACCTTGTAATTGGAGTTGTTTGCTGTTCAATGTGGTGGAACTGCAGAGTGAAACATCTGAAATTTACATAACAGTGAATGATTAACGGATTACCCTTCCATGAGTAGAATGGAAATGCTTATTTTTGTTATGAGATTACAAGACTTCCGCTTTGTGCAAGAAGCATGCAATAAGAATGTACCTGTTTTAACATTATAGGTGCCTATGTGTGGATTGTTATTAAGAAGTACATAGTTCTGAGGAATGAACCAGAAGAAAAGGTTCCAAATAATCTACAACTTCTAAGGGCACGGCTTGAAACATTGCCTGTTATCCTTGAAGGAAGCCCCTACAATGTTGATATTTTTAGCAATGCTATGAACTAGCCACTTAATGGGTGGTGGCCAGCCTGTCACCTTCATGAAATGCTATGCCACAACAACATGCAACACAACAATCTGACTGTTGCACTGAGACCCTGCACTGAGGGCAACACATGAGCCCTCTACAATCAAACCACCTTAATTTGAGGATTACTGTGCCTCCTCCAGCTGCATCATTAGCCTTTGTACCCGTCCTTAGCAACTCCTCCTACATGTATCTAATGTTATACTTGGTTCAATACTTGTGATGGTACCCAACCTAGAAATGTACTCATTTTTAATGGGTCTCAGGATTCCCCCACAATGTCAACATTCTAAAATGTCTTTGCCCAAAATAAAAAGCTGGTCTGCCAAGCCAAGCGCTTGAGCAATGGAGTCTGTCAGGGCCCCCTCCCGCATGACAGTCTTTAACCCCTTCAGCCAGTTCGTGCAAACATGTCACTATTTTGGTCTTGCAAAGAACGTGATGAACAGTGTGACCCTCTGTCAGTGCAGTCTCTTGATTCAGATGCGCGATGTCCCGCCGCTCTGCCAGTCTCTAAGCCCTCTCCAGTACTCAAACAACAAGGCGCGATACTCGATACAAATACCAAATATTCCTTCTGCTGTTGTCAGGGCACACTCAAGTCCACCATCCCGGTGCTCTTTCTAAATGTACTGTTCTCTGGACCCTCTCATCTTATGTAATGGAGTCTGCCTTTCCTCTTCTTGCCCCAGACAACTTATTATACCACGGCAGTTGTGGGTTCTTCTGGCTGTTCACTCTCACAATCATATCTGTCACTTCTCTTTTATTTCTGTAACCCTCTTTGATAGCCACCATGCACTCAGTGAACCTTGTCCCCAGTTGCTGGTGCCTAATCTCACTCCAAGTGCCCAATGCTCTTGTTACTATCGCTAACCAACCAATTGTGACCAACTAACACTGTGCCATCTTTCAGTGCTCACTTCTGCTTTCTGCCATTGTCACCTTATCACTCCAGCTGGTCTACATATGAATTTATCACATAAGATATGCTCTCAAAAACTAATATAACACTGATAATTTGGAAGAAGCTTTTATCATACAGTTCTCAAGTTTTGATTTTTGTCATCCAAAAACTACATACAAAATTTAAAAAACTCGAAATATGTTGTTAATTCCTAATCTTTATTTTTTCGATGTTGCCATCCAACATAGCTTGTTTCACTTAGAAACGTCTTGAGGGCGCCTCACTTATGTGATGCAACTCTTCAATCCTTAAGTTATCAAGTTTTTGTCATAGGAGCATTTTATCAATGTTAGTTTACAAAACTTTCATTTTGGTGGTCAAATGAAGAAGGCACAAAGATTGATATTTTAGCTCAGGTCAAATATAATCTATTCAAGATAGCTATTGAAACTGTTCTGTGGAATCCAGGACTACTTTCCACATGTGGAGAAGGAGAGCGTTGCAGCTTATCCTTGAAAGTGATAATGTTATTTTACCTTATAACATTTATTAAGTGATAATGTTGTGTTTGATGTCTGAGGAATTGAAATTTATAACCCTCAGTAATGGTAAGTTGGATTTTAAGACACAATTATGAAAATGCTACTTTTAGAAATTGAGCATTTTCTTGTTGTAATCATTTGGTGCCTGCAGCCTGTATCCTAGGTTACATGACTAGGTGTATTTGGCCTTTGTATATTCCTCCAAGACAGTAGCACAGTATGGGGGTTGGGTGTTCGCAGTTTAGGCCATCCTGACTAGGTGAGGGGGACAAGCTGTCACCTGTCACACTTGCATTTCAAAGACACTCCTCAGCTCGCACACAAATATTAGGCTTATTGTGACTGCAGACAGACTGGGACCAGGTCAGGGCAGAAGCAAATTCCAAACACTTCTGGGGGGGCAAGCTCCTAAGTTTTGTCCACCTCAAAGCGGGCACCAGGTATAAAGCTAGGACTCTGATATCTACTCTTCAATACACTCCTGGACCTGTGTACAATACGGAAGAAGGATTGCCCTGCTGCCAGAGGACTGAGCTTCTGCCTGAGGCCTGCCTTGCTGTCTGAGAAGAAGAAAATGGAGCTGGTCCTTTTATTCCAAGCTACTTGAGTGACTCCAAGGGCTAGTTGGCGGGCCTCCTGTTCTGAGCTATAGGGAGACAACAAGTTCCAGAGGCCTCCGTGCAACTGCCCAGCTGACCTGATGCACTGGACAAGCCTGGACCTGAGGCCTTTGCTTGATCCTCAAGAGGAGCCTCTCAGGTCCTTAACCCTTGATGTGGCATCAGTTGAGCTCCTCCTGGAAGGAAAGGAGGAATCCTAATGTTTTGGGCTCTTTGCAACTGTGAACAGACGCGTTCGAGCCAGGACCTTGCTCCAACATTGACTGCCAATTCAAAGCTATGGTCAACCAAAATCTTCGCTCTACAAGGACAGCAAGTGACAACTGGCAATGTGAGATTTGCACTTTACCCTACAGTATTGACAGCCCATGATGACCACCAAAGTGAAGCTCCAACATCGACCGCCCAGGCTAGGTCACTCGATAGGATCTTCACACTACAGTGATGACCTTCCACAATGCCCGGCCTGATCTTCAAGTTACAGTTACGATCATCTGTGACACTCTCACTGCTCTTCACAAGCTCCTCCAATGCGTACTGGACTTTTCTAGCTGGACTTTGAGATGCAATCATTTTCAGCTGGGCTAACCCGGTCCCTGTATCCGGCCCACGCTCCATCGCAGTTGGCCTGAACTTGTGACTTTCACCCAGTTTTGGACAACCAGATTACCGCAAGTGAAGCTTTGTGCTTTTAGGCGCTATACTTACCATAAATCTTTGAAATTGCATATCTCTGGTTCTACCGACTGGAATGTTGTCCTTCTGGTGTCAAATAATGTACTAGATGTTACTTTTTTTCTAAATTGGTGTGGGATTTGTCCTTGTGTTGTATTTTCACTTTATCACTGTTTGAGTTCTCTATAAATACTTTGCACATTGCCTCTAATGCATAATTTAAGCCTGACTGCTTTTGTTCCAAGCTATCAGAGGTTAAGTACAAGTTGATTTAATGACTTTGTGTGGTGCACCCTGACAAGGATAGTGGCAGTTGTTTAGGAAGTGCTCTCACCCCCTCAAGCAACAACACAATTTCTCACATTTGCCTTTTGTACTCACACCCACTCTGACCATCCTGCAAGGAGGAGGTCATGACTCTTCTCAGGGCAGGTCCTTTGTTGCTCTTCCTGAGTGTCATTCTCACCTTTCCCTGGGAGGTGTCAAGGACAGCAGCTGTTTTCACTTATAAATAGCTACTGGAAAACCTTGGGCAAAAAAATTACAACTAACTAAAGTTGTCATTTGTGAAATAGCTACATTACGTTCAACTTGAGCAACAAGTCAGATTTAATGCAGTGATTCATTTGATACATTGAAGTACCAGATTTTGTTGTCCCAATTGGAAATTAGCTAAGGGTGGGCGACAATTTCTGTTCCGCCAGACATGTCGAAACTTCCGCGATCCGCGAGGGAACGGAAATTGTCGCCTAAGCAGGTGTGCTGCTGTCTCCTCATATCTACCGTCAACAATATGCTATCATCCTTGATGGAGCTCTGTGCATCCAGGAGTTTCTCGAGTGCAATCCCCGTGTAGTTCCTGACACCAGGAGGTTCTGTCTCCTCATCTGCTGCTCTGATCCGTCTCTGGCCCTTTATAAACAAGAGGCATGTGAACTGCATGGAAGCCCTGCCCGTTTGGCCCCGCCCCACACAACAGTGGTGTGTAACGTCTTCCCGCCCTTTTCCCCACTATGATGGACAGCTCACTCGAGGGACCCCGGCGCCCGTTGACGCGGTGGCAACGTTACAGACACACATGGTCGCTGTAGACAACTCTTCTGGCCCTTTATGCAGCTGTAGTGTAGGAAAAGCACATACATTTACCCAACGAGGTAGCACTTACTGATTAGCCAGTAGAAAGTACTCCAGTTGAGTAGAGGTATTGCACAAAACGGTGGCATCTTCTTGGGTAAATATGCAGGGCAGGATTCATTCTGGCATGATGCTCCTGTCACAAAAATTAAATCCCAACAGGAAGCACTTTTATTTGACCTTCAACTCAGGCACCTGCTTTATTTATATCTGTAAGTCTTACAGATATAATTATAAATAAAGCAGGTGCCGGAGTTGAAGGTCAAATTCAGTAACGCATTAATCTGCACACCAAAATCTCCGCGATCATGCAAAACTTCGCGTGATCGTGGAGATTTTTGCTGTTTCGCGATATTTTGCGAAAGGCACTTTCGCTAATTCCGCCCACCCTTAAAATTAGCCTGCTGAGATGTCAGTGTGTAATTGCACTCTCACCAATGAGGCTGCTGGCCTTACCACAGTACAATTGACAATGCAGGTTTTTTTTTACTGTCAGGTCATGTAAAATTATTAAAACACATGTCCTTCTTTTTCATAAATTGCACCCTGCTTTTAGCCCTTCTTAGGCCTGCCTGAGGGCTGACCTGTGAACATTAAAAAGGAAGGTTCGGACTTTTCCTTTGTTTAAATGGCAAAGTTGAAGTAGCAGTTTAAAAATGCTCTACCTGTTTGCAATGACAACGTGGGTGTCATGTTTTGCTTTGTCACATTTGTGGTGGCACTATAAGTGCTGCAGTCCAGGAGGAACACTTAATGTACAGGCCCTAGCTTCCCTGGTACCATATACTAGGGAGTTATAAGTAAGTTAGCTTATGCCAATCTTGGATAAACCCATAAGATGTAGAAGGGCTAGAGTACTGGCACGTAGGCCTGGTTGGCAGGTCTCAGTGCACTTTCATAGTTGAAAAACCAGCAGCATCAGTCCAAAAATTTGAAATTTATCATGAAAAAGGAGCCATTTCCTTGCAGTCCTGTATAATGCGAAATTGCTACACATGGCCTATAAGTCTAATGGAGAGAAACACAGCTTGCTAGTTTGTCAGACATGGAACATAGGAGGGCTTAATAGCCCCCCAAAAATAAGACATGTCCTTGCATATCTAGATCGGCACTATAAGGCACCCCTGCAGGGGGGCCATCTCACATTCCGTACTGACTATAAATTTCTCAAGAGATGGGTCCCCTACTGCATCAAATGTCTATGCTATCCTAATTGAAAAGGGCAAACAATTTCAGACAGGTTCACTTTGTGACACTCTTGGACAATATGTCATCTTATGGGATAGAATTCGTCAAACTAGGCTGACTATAGTCAACTGCTTTGTCCCAAATGTGAACAACCCTGAGTGTTATGTTTTGCCAAGGGTGCAGGGTACACTTGATCAAACCACAATCCTTAATATGGGTAGGAGATATTAACTTTAAACTGCAAGATCAATTAGATACATCTCATTTAGCATTCAATGGAAGGATGGTGGCAGTAAACCAGTTGATCATGACCTGATAGATGCTTGAAAAGAAACATTTTTGCATGCCAAAGAAGGCACCTATTACTCTAATGTACATGGTGTATGGTCATGGGTGAACTATTGACTGGTGCCTAAAGATAGCCCCATGGGTATGTGAAGTCAAACACCTGGTGTGTACTCTCTTGGATCATGCCCCTGTACTCCTCTCTAGGGTGATGTCTGGAGCATCATCAACAGGATATAATTGGTGATTTAAACCTGTGGTAACTATGTGCCGGGTGTTTGTGGACTAACTCAACACCGAGATGCCAGGATTCCTTGAGATCATTATGGGCACACTAGACTCTAAGAGCACAGTCTGAGAGGCATTCAACGTTATTATTAGGGGTAAATGTTTAGAGAAGCAAAGCAGAGTTCTTAAGAACCTCCCGACCCATCTGGCATGCTTGGAGAGATGACACATCTACATTAATACATATTCATGCTACACTTAATGATTTCAATGATGTTGCAGCTAAAGAATGTAAGCACCGAGACAGACATGATAGAGCCAGGGGATATGGGGAGGGTGAGAGACCTGGCACATCCTTAACCAGCATTATCAAGTGCCCATGGGCAGCTACTAACATTATAGAAGTTGAGGGTGACCAGGGTACCCTGCAGCACAACATTGTGCATATTTTCTCTGTATGCTTTCCATACTTTAAGAAAGTATGCATTACCACTGCATACGCCCCCATTCCACATTGTAGACTATCTAAAGGGTGAGGTTTTGGGCTGAATGACCCCCATTGCATCTTCCTAGAAAAACCCTTTACCCGAGATAAAATCTTCGTTGTGATTAGCGAACTCCCCATTGGTAAAGCACCGTGTTCAGATGGACTGCCAGCCTAATTCTATCAATGCTATGCCCCCAAATGCTTGATGTTTTTAACAAGGTGCAGAAGCACTAGGCCCTCCCTCATTCATGTGAGAAGTGGTAGTTATTGGCCCCTTGATAACAGACAAATTCGTACACAAATGTGATTCATATTGTCCTTTATCACTACTGAAATATGATGCTTAAATGTATGTTTAACATATAGCCAACCCATTGATGCTCCTTTCACTCAGCCTTGGTCAGTCAGATCAATCAGGTTTGTCCCTGATCATTTGATGTTTCATAGTCTATGTTGTCATGTCCTTTAGGCTAGTCCTGTCATGTATGCCCCTTTTTAACATACATTGTCCCATCCACAAGACAATAACGGGACTGAACAAGTGACCTATCACCTAGTAGCTTGCTCCTGTCTCTTCAACTTCAGGCTATTAGTATTCTATCATAGTCCTGCACCTGAGGTACATAAACATGTACTCAATCACTGCATAATTATTCTCTAGAAGGGTCGCCACTTTTTCATCCGTGGCCAACAGCCCGCTGTGCATGATCGCATTGTTTTAGAAAACATTTAGGATTGTTTCCAAAACATTTATGATTGTTTTCAAAACATATCGATTCTAGAAAGAAACCTGGAGTGACCACTCCAGTATATAAGACCCTTATCTCCTCCTGCAAATCAGAGGAGAATTCCTTCCACGCTGACACAGGGTCCTGCATACTGAATCTTCGACACGCAGCAGTCTGACATCCCTTGCAGGGTGTCATCCTCAAAGCGGAGATGGGGTCCTTCATTCTCTACCACCAGGTGAGGGGGATGGTTCTTTCGTAGGGCATTCTTGGCTACATATATTCATATACATATCTATACGCAAATACATGCTACACATACAGATCTAGTCTAGGTACATTTAGGCAAATTACTTAGGACACTCATTTTAGGACTATGCAAGTACTACTGTTATATCTGAACTGTATATGTTCATCTTCCTACCATTATGGTAGAAATATATCTACTGTTTACTATATTGGTACTTGCGATTTCATTTGTATGCTTTTGTTTCAATGTGCAGCGGACGCACGCAGTTGTGATTTTCTGCAGAACCTCCTTTAAGGTGTTTGCTTGTTTTTAAATTGTTTTTAACTATTTTGCCTGATCTTTGCACATTGTTCTACTGCTTTGCACTTGGCAACTCGCCCATGCACCCTTGCATTTTATGTGCCTCAGGCCCTACCCCGGTCCACCACAGGCGTGCCCAATGGACGTGGAGGGTAGAGTAGGCTGCCGGACTCTCACTTCCAGTTCTGCCGAGGGGAGGAGTCACGGGTTAGCATTCTAGCACTAACAGCCCAGCTGCTATTAAATGGCTATGTCAGTCTCAACGTGCAGCGGACGCACGCAGTTGTGATTTTCTCGTGCTAGCTGCAGAAACTCCTTTAAGGTCTTTGCTTGTTTTTAAATTGTTTTTAACTATTATACCTGATCTTTGCACATTGTTCTACTGCTTGCACTTGGCAACTCACCATCGCACCCTTTCATTTTCTGTGCCTCAGCCCCTACCCCGGTCCGCCACTGGCGTGCCCGATTGATGCGGAGGGTAGAGTAGGCTGCCAGACTCTCACTTCCGATTCTGCAAAGGGGAGGAGTCACAGGTTAGCGTTCTAGCATTAACAGCCCAGCTGCTATTTAATGGCCATGTCAGTCTCAACGCGCAGCGGACGCACGCAGTTGTGATGTTCTCGCGCTAGCTGCTGAACCTGCTTCAAGGTCTTTGCTTGTTTTTAAATTGTTTTTAACTGTTTTACCTGATCTTTGCACATTATTTTACTGCTTTGCACTTGGCAACTCGCCCATGCACCCTTGCATGTTCTGTGCCTCAGCCCCTACCCCGGTCCACCACGGGCGTGCCCGATTGATGTGGAGGGTAGAGTAGGCTGCCCGACTCTCACTTCCAGTTCTGCTGAGGGGAGGAGTCATGGGTTAGTGTTCTAGCACTAACAGCCCATCTGCTATTTAATGGTCATGTCAGTTTCAACGTGCAGTGGACATGCGCAGCGGGCATGCCGCTGGCGTGCCGATGGCATGCTGCTGGCAAGCCGGTCTGTGCCCGTCCACGCCCTGTTCCACGGCCAGCACCAGCCATGCTGCTGGTTGCCACCCGGAGCACGAATATATTGGTCCAGGTCCCAATTATTGGAAGCTAGAAATAAAGGGTGCAACGCCCTGTCGCTATGTAAATTTTCAGGGTCTTTCAACACCCATTTTAACTGTGACACTTGTCCATTCTCTTTTAAGCCAGGTCTTAATGTGCCATCCAGATTATTTCCCTCCCCTACCGGACCTCGGGCCCCTCTTCCAGCACCAAGGCATGCCTGCTCAACTGTGTAGATCGCTACCCTGTCATTCGGGAGATATCTGGCTATCCCTCACAACTCATTGTTGGGACTTAATGTTTCTAACGGAGACTTGGGTAAAAGACTCCTCTAACTTGACCTTAATCTTGCCATTCCCCCTGACTATCGTTTTGTGTGGATTAATCATACTAGCACTAAGGCAGGTGGGGGGATTGCTGTGATCTTACGCTCAGGCCAGAAGATCTTCTCTAGGAAACTCTCTAACATTGGAACTTTCGAAGCCATGTATTTTAGCATTTCGGAAGCCGCAAATTCTATGTTGGCAGGTATTCTTTTATTCAGACCTCCTGGTTCTTCCCCCCAATCTCTCACTGATTTATATACCATGGCTTCTGACCTATCGCTTAAGCACTCCCACTTCACTATATTATGGGATTTTAACTTGCATGTGGATGATACCTCGTGCACCAAAGCGGGGCTGCTCCTGGACACCATGGAGGGCCTCAATCTTTCCCAGCGGGTTAGTGGCCCCACACATCTGGCCAGTCATACGCTGTACCTATTGTTCACCAATCATCCAAATCTGACCACAACATCTCCCTTCCTCTCTCCTGGTTAGACCATTTTCTAATCCCTTTTAGTCTAGCTACTATCCCTTGCTCTGACATTCCAGTTAAGACCAGGGACTATGGTTGGAAATGGTTCAAAATCACTTGCTCATCGCTAGCCCCTGCACTTTCTAATTCCTCTTGTCAGTCAGTAGGGGATATAGACACTGATGTCTCAAAGTTTAATGGCCGGCTATCCTCAGCCATTGACGCTATTGCCCCTATGGGACCGATAGTTTCCTCTAGGTTTAAACCTTCAGCACCTTAGTTCTCCCCCGCCTTGCGTGCTGAGAAGAGCCATTGTAAAAAGCTGGAGCGGAGCTGGAGACAATCCTATGATTCAGAGACTAAAGCTACATATAGAGCTGCCATTAAGAAATTCCACAAATTGAAACATACCGTAATGAGAGAGTACTTTATCAAGAAAATCAGCTCTGCTGATAACTCCTACAAAACTCTGTTCAAAATAGTGAAAGAGTTTTCCAAACCAACTGCATTAGCTAGCTCGACCTGCCCTAGCCAAAGTCTCTGTGATGGTTTATCTAAATTTTCATGAAAAAATTATAGATATTACCGCCCGAGCCTACTGTTTTTTAATGTCTATCTATCGCCGCTGGCCAGGGTGGTTGAATCCTCTGGGGTCAGAGTGATCTCATATGCTGATGACAAACAACTTGTGTTTTCATTTAGAGATCACTCTGACGCTAGTTTTTCCAACTTCAGACGCTGCCTGAGCAACATCTCCTCCTGGATGTCACTTAACACTCTCAGGCTCAACTCGGACAAAACCGAGGTGTTGTTATTTAATAAAAAAAATCCCCCTCTACCCTTACTTTGGTGGCCACCTGAGTTGAACCCTCCCCCTATACTGGTGAATTCTGCTAGGAATCCTGGTTTCCAATTTGACAACGAATTGTCTTGAAAGGCTAAAAAAATAGGGTCACCTCTGCGTGCTTTGGTAAGCTTCAAATGATCCATAAAGTTCTCCCTTTTCAGGCCAGGCCGTGGACGCACGTAGGACCATTATCCGCGAACAGCCTGTATGTTGGAGCACCAGTCTATTTGGTTAGCTGCATACAGTTCAAATCCCTGGTCCTGGCATTTAGAGCAATGAAGGGTCAAGGGCCTGTTTATCTCAGAGCTAGACTTAAGCATGCCCAGCCCAATCTATCACTTAGATCGAATCATCTGCACCTCTCACGTACTCCCCGATTTCATCACTCCAGAATGGGGGGCAGAGCCTTCCAAGTTATCACTGCTCAATCATGGAACAGCCTGCCATTGTCGCTTTGTATGACCGAATCTGAATGCCTGTTTCCACGCAATTTAAAATCCTGGCTGTTTTCCAACCCTTACCTGCTCAGAGACACTTACAATCGCCTACCGTCCGTAGCGCCACGACACCCCCTGCGGGTAGCTGCGCGCTTTCTAAGCTTCTAAATAAATAATTGTCGCAGCAAATATGTTTTACACAAGACTTACGCTGGACCAATAAAAAGTTATTGAAATGTCCTAATTGCCATCCTGTGTATTTTCTGAGAATAAGCAAGCACAAGTAACTGAGCGAAAAGTACTGTACTGTTTTCCATGATCCCTGAAGAATCAGGGTTGTCATGTACAGAGGTTGCCAGAAAGTTAGAAACTACCTACATCACTGTAAGATACAGGGGGGTGGTAGTGGCACTGTAGAGCTTGCTGGTCTAACAGCTGTCATTTCCTGTGGGGGTGTCCTGAAGCAATTTGGACACTAAGCCCTCAGTTTAGGTCATCCAAAACGCGCATGTCCTAGGAACTACATGACATGGCACCGCCAACGTTGGTTTGGTTCTTATATTCACAGTTAAAATCTGGGTAGCCCAACCAGTTCATCATATGAACATTGACATTCCAACCTGTGAGAAATACTTCAGTTGGTCCAAATCAGACTACACCTACAATTAACCCACAGACACTTCTAAAATCAGTGATGGGGACAATTCCATCCAAACGTGAGAAAATTCCGTACTGGATAGCAGAAAAAATTGCACAGCTAGAAGCAGTGTTTCCTCATATGGGTCTGCAGGAAAAAACATACAATGCTAACCATTTGCTTGCCAATGGGGATGGTTCCCTCGATTGAAGATTGTACCTTAGCTGCCATTTACATCAGAATACATGGTATCCCTTCCATAGCAGATGTTCCAGAGGTATTGAAACAGATACTGTATGAGTACGGGGCAGAACATGCCCTGGACTTGGAAATGAAACTGATTGGTAACTTTGCCCAATTCTCTGCAACCATGCTGAGCAACATAAAAGGGGAGACAGCAGCAGTGGCCATACACCACCGCCTAAGGGAAATAGCTCATATAAATAAGGAGCTAGAGTTAACAAAAATAATCAAAGAAGCTTATGCCGCATTAGGTAGAGCTAGTTTGGCAGCCAAACCAGGGAAGCCACAAATGGGGGGTAGTCCCGATAAGGACAACTCGAAGCAAGGACCCTCTTTATTTTTAAAAGACATGGGATAACAAACAAACCTAAAATAACAATTTAGAAAATTCACAATCAAGGGATGGGTCTCCCCAATGGGAGTCCCCTGAAAAAAGGCATAACCTTAGGAATCGTGTTAACATTAGGAAACCTGACAGGTATCAGGACACTGATACACATTCCTTTCATTCCTTCCAGGGTTCATCAAAAAACTGGGAGAGGGACGGGCGATCAGAACAAAAGACTGAAGATCGACCAAAGACAAAAAGGGAAACACATCGAAATTCAGAATAAGCAAGCACGAGTAACTGAGTGCAAAAAGTAGTGTACTGTTTTCCACTATCCCTGAGGAATCAGGGTTGTCATATTCAGTGGTTGCCAGAAACTACCTGCACCACTGTAAGATACAGGGGGTTGGTAGTGGCGCTGTAGAGCTAGCTGGTCTAATGCTTGATATATCCTGTTGGGGTGTCTGGAAGCAGTTTGGACACCAAGCCCTCAGTTTAGGCCATCAAAAACGTGCACGTCCTGGGGATTCCTAGGAACTACACGACAATGTACCCTATTTGCCCTTCAGCAAGATTTAAATCCAGACCTCAGTGCTGTGCCTGTTTTTTAGTACCCTCTAAGAAACACATATCTTTCTAGAGTAGGACCATCTTTCTATACTACTGAGCCGGATGGGCCTACCACATACCTTTTTATATGGAGCATGATTGCTTTATACACTGGCTTTAGCTAAAGTGTTCATCAATAATATTGATTCTGATATATTTGAGATAGCCCATAGAATGAGACAGAGATGCACCATGTTGCCTATCCTCTTTGTGCTAGCTATGGAGCAACTAGCTGCCAAGCTCTGACAGCATCATGGCAAATAGACATTTAGCTATACAAGCCAACCAATCCTGATATCCCTGTATGCAGACAATATTACCTTCTGTGTACGAGAGCCTCAAATATGTCTTAAAGACATTATGAGAGAATACATTCAATTTGATGTCTTTCTAGTGTCCACATAAACTGGAGTAAATCCTAGATATTCTCTCTAATGGATAACAAACCACATTTTCCCCCAGATTCCCACTGACTGCATTAGACACATGCTCCCTAAAATTGCTGAACATTTTGGTGCATAGGGACAAGGATGTGGTTATACATAAAAACAATTGAACTGCTATCATCAAAATCACTGAGAAGATAACACCTTGGATTCCCTTGCCTCTTTTACTTGATGGCCGTGTAGGCCTTATGAAAATGGTAATGCATAATAAAATTGATGGTAATACTTTCAAAGTTGCTATGTTTGTTCCTTGTTCCTAAATATACCTCTCCCACTTAACAGCTTGTTCTTCAGCACATTAAGGACCCACATTATTAGACTGGTATAGGCTGGTAGGCAGCCCAGACTCAAATCGCAGAACCTTATACTCCCATTTCATCCAGGAGTGTTTGATGTCCAAGACTCAGAGTTATACTTTCTGTGGTCCACGCGTTTGTGTGGCACTTTCTCTGTTCCCCCATCCACAGCAGCATGTTTGTTGCTGTTTGAATGGAGGGAGTATAGAGTTTCCATTTCCTGCTCACGGCAGCCATTTTGATGGGTAAAGGTCTAGTTGCTTCCCTCCCATGTACTTACTTAAGCATATAATGGCACCGACGTGCACCAGATAGACAGTCACTGACAACATCGCATACATATTTTTTACTTTTGTGTTTTTTCCATGATTTAACATACATCATTTTCATAATTTTGGTGTACTATTCTCTAGGGGCGTAAATTTGGGGCACTTATTTGACTCTGGCTACTTTCTGCGGTTCATGCATTTGAGTGGAACTTCCTTGACTCCCCGGTCTGCCACAGCATGTTTGTTGCTGTTTGAGCAGAGGGAGTATAGAGTTTCCACTTCCTGCTCCTGGCAGCCATTTTGATGGATAGCCGTCTAGTTACTTACCTCCCATCTACTTGCTTAAACAGACCATGGAGTCGACGCGCAGAGGACCCACCACTGGCTCACCAAAGGCACGCCCATCTGCCCCCGTTCACACCTGAATGTCCCCAGGAGCCAGAACCCCTACATCTTTTGAGCCAGAATCCACCAGTCCTCGTTGGATATGCTACACAGGCAATGAGCAAAAACACCTTAGACTCTCAGGCCAGGCTTTCCTTCCCCTAATTCCCAATCACTTAGAGGGCGCTTTTTTCTGCATAAACTGAAAATATGTAGGCACCCCTAATTTAATTTATGCTGAAAAAGTAGAACTGCACCTCCTCCAGGACACAGTCTATGCGGTTAAATAACTCATCCACAGATAGTGGTCATACTTCTAAGACACCACCTATAATTTCCCCTAGGTTAAACTGTCTTTATCTAAATGCCAGGTCCATTCCAAAACAATCTATATGAATATGGGACATATTCAGTCACTTGCTCCCAGGCATTAGTTTAGTTATAAAAATCTGGCTTCACACGTCGGCCCTCCCTTGTGTTCCTATTTCACTTTCTGACAACTACAAACTGGTCAGACTAGACAGAGTAGTTAGGCCGGGGGACAGGGGGGAGTAGCAATTCATTTCCAAGATATTCTTAAATTACAGCTAATTGACACAGTACTCTCAAAGTTGACAGAAATAGCTATATTTAAAGTGGATCTACCCCATGAGAAGAAGTGGAAAGGAGCTTTAATATACCGTCCCTGGGTCCCAAGAAAGACTTCAGTCTTAAACTGATGAAATATATAGCTGCCTTTGTGCTATCGACGCCCAATTTCCTCCTAATCTGAGATTTTAATGATCTTGCTGAACTAGCATCTGACGCCGACGTCACTAACCTGCTTTCAACCTTAAAATGCTCGACCTCCATTTGATTAAACGGTCCCCACACACATTGCTGGCCATTACCTTGGACCTTTTATTTTCCAATTCCCAGTGTATATATACTGACAAACCTGAACCTGTGACTTGGAGAGATCACTATTTAATTAAATGTAATATTGTTGTTGAACATTCCCCTCCAATATCTGGAATAGGAAAACAGGTTAAAACTAGACACTGGAAGAAGCTATCTATAGCCAGCTTTCAAGCGGTGTTAAAAACCCCAGACATGGATAATACACCAAACATTAATGCTGCTTGGGATAAGTTATCAGGGTCCTTTTCCGAGGCTCTTGATACAGGGGAAGCATAGTTTACAACACAAGTATTACAAAGCTTGTCATTACAACTGTTTTTTTACAACGCAAAATCTATTACAACTCATGTCATTACATCGCATAATCCATTACAACGTGTTCCCCAAAGTAACGCCCCATCGGAATTAGAATAGTAATTGCGTAGTAATGGATTACGCGTTGTAATCACAAGCATTGTAACAACATGCGTTGTAATGGATTTCACGTTGTAAAATATTTGTTGTGATGACACGCGTTGTAACGCGTGCATTGTAACGTTTCCTATTCTTGATACAGTCATTCCATATAAAACCTATACATCCAAATCATCCAGATCCAACTCCCCTTGCTACACAGCACAACCAAAAATTGTCAAATCAAACTGTAAGAAACTATAATGTATATGGAGGTCTTCGAAAGATAACCTCCACAGGCACCAATACAAAAAAGTATTGGGGGCTTACCACGCAAAAATCAAAGCAGCCAGAAGACTCCATACTGTTGGCAGAATTGAACTGGCTGGAAACTTGGCAAAAAAGCTGTTTAAAGTCGTAAAGGAGCACTCTAACCCCTGTGCCTGCAGTTCAGTTAATATAGCCTCTCAAACACTCTTGATTCCTTGGCTTCACACTTTGAAAAAAAATAGACTATATCTACCGTAAGATTTTACAATGACTCGTTGGTGCCAACATATGTAGAATTTGATAATTCTTCAGGAATCAACTCCCAAGCTACATTAGGAAGATTTGGATCGATCACACACTCAAGTATTGATCTTTAAACTAAAACAAAATCTGGTTCTCCAGCAGTACACTGCCCCCTCATATCACAGCCTTGCTATCCAATTCTCTTGCACTAGTGGTTACTTTTTTAGGCAACCTATCTTCGTACTCAGCAACACTGCTTTAGGATTGGAAAACTGCTTTTGTCACACCTATTATTAAAAATACATCAGCCAAGCCCATGAACGTGTCAAGCTACCGTTCTATTTCCCTGTTGCCCTTGATTAGACAGCTGTAAGAATCTCATGTCAACAGACAACTTTCCTCATACTTAGTACAACACCATTTGCTCAATTCCTCTTAATTGGGTTTTTGCCCTGCTCATAGTACAGAAACCACTCTTGTAGCGGTAGTTGATTGGCTTATCATTTCCTTGGATGCAGGCACACCTGTGATGGTGGTCCTGCTGGATCTGTTGGCAGCATTTGATATTGTGTCTCCTCCCATCCCGATCCATAGTTTTTTTGAGACAGGAATACACAGTACTGCATTGAATTGGCTAATAGAGTTTCTCAAGGTCAGGACTAAAATAATTACGCTTGGTCCTTTTCAGTCCAAGTCTTTGGCCCTAGGAAGGGGTGTGCCTCAAGGCTCTGCCCTGAGCCCTACACTCTTTAATATCTATGTCTCCCCTTTGGCTCAGTCGGTCAAGCCCTTCGTCTTTGAAATACTCCCATATGCTGATGGCTCACAACTGATCATTGCCATTGGACCATAGATAGTGAATGTCAAAACCTGTTTCAGTACATGTATGAGAAACATTGCCACGTGGATGTCCCTAAACTGCCTTCAGTTGAACAGGGAGCAGACTGAGATTGTACTGTTTGGAAAGGCACAGTCCCTCTGGACACAAACTTTTCTTTGGATATAAAGGCAGGCGTGCTGCCAGGCAAGGAGTGTGGTAATGGAAATGAGGAAATAGCAGAAGCACAGATGAAGGGTCAACGCTGGGAGCAGACGGTCCCTTGGAGGAGACTGGACTTCTTTCACAATTGGCTTTACCTCATCCTAGGAATACCACATTTGTCCTGGAGCTGGGCACTGCAAATGATATTGGCCGAGTGGTGGTGTCATAGGATTGCAATACTGAGTGTCGGATTGTGACACACAGGACTTACAGTACATATAATTTTGTCTGCTGCCTTTGTGAGTAAAAAATATAAACTTTAAAAGCAGAACTTTCATTCACATTATGAGGTTGTCTCCCGGTTACATTTTTTATTTAAATGCTTGGAGTTCCTAAGTGAACCGAAAAGGCAGTAATACTGTGAACAACATTGTTTTAAAAGTTGATTTTAGTGCCTGTTGTTTGGACTTTTAAAGAGACACCTAAATGCCGGTTTTGCAGCTGAAGGACTAGAATTACATTCCAGCCTCATTTTTTGACATGAGCTTAAAGGTGATTGATGGGACTTTGAGGCATCAAGAGAAAACTGTTTAACCATGGTGAGCAGAATTTATATAATAACTTAACCCCTTCGCTGCTAGGCCTTTTCCCCTCCTGTGCTAAGCCTTTTTTGGGCTATTTGGGGTAGTGGCGCTTAGGCCCCTGTAACGTTTTGACCACATTAGGTATCCACGCCAAATTTGCGTCCTTTTCTTCCAACATCATGCGGATTCTAAAGGTACCCAGGGTTTGTGGATTCTCCAAGAGGGTTCCCAGAAATTAGTCAAAATACAGCAAAATGTTGTTTTTTTGTGAAAAATGGGGAAAAGTGGCTGCAAATGAAAGCGTCTGGGTTTTTCTCTGCAAATGATATCAAAAAAGGGTTTGTGGGGCTGAAATCACCATTTCTCCAGCTTTTATGGAATGACAGATATTTGTCAGAAATCCAACATTTTTTAGACAGCTTTGAAATTTATCTGGGACATACCCTATTTTTGCAATTTTTTGTGCTTTCAACCTCCTTCCAGATAATGGTAGAAATGGGTAGAAAAGCTATAATGGATCCTGGACAGCTATACATTTTTGAAAAGTAGACAAAATTCTGAATTCAGCAAGGGGTCATTTGTGCAGATCCATCAAGGTTTCTTTATAGAAACTAACAGTTAAATATAGGAAAAATTAAAAATTTGTTGAAAAAAGCAGCCTTTTGTGTCAACGTTTTCACCTGTAACTTCTTTTAATTATGACATCTCTTTAAAAGCAATGTACAGTTACATCCGCTGGACCTTCCTGGTTGTGGGGATATATAGGACTTGTAGTTTCACCAAGAGCCCAACGAACCCAGAGTAAAAAACTGAGCAGCATTTTGTAATGGTTTTTTTTTTTTGTTCTCGGTATATAGCAATTATTGTGTGAAAATGTATACATGGAAAAATTGGTATGAAAGACACCTATGTATTTCTGAAATGGGAACAAATTACAGAGTTTAGAAACAGTGCATATTTGCACATTTTCGAAAATGGGAATACTCATACTTGCATTACAATTATTGGTCATTTTTCAAAATGACTTTTTTTTTACACAATGTCTTTCATTTGGAAGGGAGAAATGCATCAAAAATCAATAGGTAATAACAGTTGCTTTACAAATCTGAACTACCCTAAGTCTCCCGATAAAAATGGTACCTCACTTGTGTGGGTAGGCATAGTGCCCACGACTAGAAGTGGCTCAAAACCTAAGGTGAACACACCACATTTTCACACTGAAAACGTACACATTTTTTGCGAAGAGTCTAGCTGTAGTTTTTGAACCCTAGCTCTGCCGGCACCTAGGGAAACCTAGCAAACCTATACATTTTTGAAAACTAGACACCCAGGGGAATCCAGGATGGGGTGACTTGACTGCCTCCCACCATGATCTGTTACCCAGAATCCCTTGCAAACCTAAAAATTGACAAAAAAAACATTGGCTACACCACCTTTTGCATACCAGCCACTCCCTCCCGGTCGGGAAGAGGACGCCCCTTGGGCGGCCTGCTGATCTGGGTTAGTACTTCACTTGGGTGCACCATTAGGCAGGCCCATATTGCTTCCCCAGATTTATTACGTCTAACCCTCAAGGGAGCCCAGGGGAATAAGTCTCTTGATATATTTAATATTTACGCAAGAGGCCTTAGTGGAGGAGCTTTATCACCCACACTTGTACTCCTAGAGGACGAACTGCGAAAGTGTCATCACGCATCTTACGTCCTGGTAGCAGGAGATCTTAATTGCTCCTTCGAGCCCCTGGCCTCAGTAGATCTTCCTGATCTACTAGAAGATGACGCTAAACGTGGCATTCCGTCATTAACATTGCCTCCTATCAAGAGATGGACTAAGTCTGTTGTATTTTTGAATACCATGTCCTTGGAATTCGGCCTAAGGGCGGCCAATGGGAGAACACCCTCTGACCCTCAGGGTGCGCACACCTACAACAGGCCTAATCATAGTTCAAGGATCGATTATATATTTCTCGACCTTAAACTTTGGGCATTCATGGAGGACATGGAAATAATCCCTTCTCACGATAGCGACCATAATCAGCTATCTCTTTGTATTAAATCACTATGGGTAGATCAACAAGGGCCTTCGATCCTTCGAGCAGCCAGCTCTCTGCAAACCTCTGAGGTTTTCCCTGCCAACTGTGAGCGGCGCCTCAAATGGCACAAAGTCATGTTGAATGATGACAAGGTTGAATTAATAAAGTCAATTTTATATGCCTCACAGGTCGAGTTGGCCCAATCAAATACCCATCAGGTTGCACTCGATAGGGCCCCCTCTGTTTTTCATGATACTATTTCCAAACTGGGAAATATATTCCGAATACATAATAAGGGTGGCCCATCGAAGGGAGGGCCTAAACCTATCCTAAAGAATGGCTGGTATACGCAAAGCTGCAGAATTATGAAATCTGCCTTAATAGTGGCCCTAAAAAGTGGGATTGCATCTGCGATCCAAAAAGCTAGGAAAGACTATAAGACTTCCGTCTCTAATGCCAAAAAGTCCTGGGAGGAGCAGTACTGGCAGACCCTAAGAGAGGCCTCCTCCAACCGTAATCCCGGTGTCTTCTGGGACGCTATTAGAACAAAGAACAGACCAGCCCACGATCTCCTGACATATAATATTACTGGTATAGCATGGTACGAGCATTTTCATAAACTATACTCTACTGGTTCTGAGAATGTGGCAAAGTTTCCGCCCGAGGACTCACCCCCCCTCATGGATGCCTCGAATGCTGACCCCTTCACGGAAGGAGAGGTACATAGTGCTATCAAGTCCATCATCTCGCAGAAAGCAGCTGGCCCGGACGGCATTCCTGGAGATGTCCTCAAGCTTGATCCATTGAACTGGGGGAAGCTACTTTCTACCCTTATCAATGCCATCCTAAATGGCGCCCCGGTCCCCGAATCGTGGAAGGGGGCCGAGGTTGTTCCCATTTTCAAAAAGGGTGCCCGTGACGATCCTGCTAATTATCGGCCGATTAGCCTGATCGACTCCTCCCAGAAGGTCATCGGGAAAGTGATACTGGAGAGGATATTAGCTTGGGTGGATGATAATGGCATCCTCTCTGATTATCAAGCAGGTTTTAGGGCCAGAACAGGCACTATAGAACAGGTCTTTAGGCTGTTTCTTATCTACTGGAAGGTTGTCCTTCTTGGAAAGGGCTCTCTCTATCTAGCCTTCATAGATTTAAAAACAGCATTTGACCTTGTTCCCCGAGATAACCTCTGGCGTGTCCTGGCCTCGATGAACATCCCCTCTTATCTATTGGCCCTGCTAATAAAACTCCATGATGGTAATTATGCCCAAGTACGCTGGGGTCCCCAGGGCCAGAAAACTGAGAGAATCCCAGTAAACAGGGGCGTCCGCCAGGGATGCGTTCTCGCTCCCACCCTCTTCTCACTTTATGTGAACGGGGTGGTAGACCATCTGCGGGAAGTTCCGGCAGATGCACCTTCCCTGGCGGGCGAACGTGTTCCAACTCTCCTGTTTGCTGACGATACCCTCCTTCTGTCTAAGACACCTATGGGCTTGCAAACTCTCTTGGACAATTTTCAATCTTTCTGCAATGACAGAGGCCTTATTATTAATACCACCAAAACAAAATACCTAATTTTGAATCCTCCGAAGAAATTAGGTCGGCCTCCAGTCTTAAATGCAGTTCCTCTTGAAAGGGTCAAAGAGTTCGACTATTTGGGCATCCGCATAACAGACACCATGCGCTGGGTATCCCATGTACAGAAGATGCTCTTAACTCACAAAAGGGTCACTGGTGCCCTTCTTAGAGAGCACCGTTCATCCTCAACTAGGCCAATAGCCCCAGCACTAGATATTTACAAGGCAAAGGGCGTGAGCTCAGCGCTCTACGGTGCTGAACTATGGGGCTCAAATAATATCGAGGCACTGGCTAGATCCGACTCCAATTTCTACAAGGAACTGATGGCACTCCCACAGAGTACACCTATAGTGCCTCTATTGTCGGACTTAGGGTGCCATCCACTGTCAGACCTGGCAAAAGTACGCCCCCTACTTCTTTGGGCACGGCTTTGGCGGACTCCGGAGCTAACCAAGTATGCGGAGGGTCTGACTGAAATACTTTCTATGCCTTCCTGGAATAAAATCAAGTGGCTGAAAGATGTCAAGACCCTCCTCTACGATCTTGGTCTTAAAGATGCTTGGACAAACAGAACCTCGCCCCCGAAACCTGTACTAAAGAAAATCTACTGGAGTTGGGTTATAGGTAAAAGGAACTCTAGCTCCCAACTAGGTAGATGCACCACTGAGTTCCTTCTTCTCAAAGATGTAGTTTGCTTTGAGCCTTACCTTGATATTATTCAGAAGCCATATGACCGTGCTCTCTACTTCAAATTTAGGGTTGGTACCCTCCCGGTGCGTGAGCTCACCGGCCGCTGGAAATTTCCCTCCCAAACTTCTCCTTTCTGTCCTTTCTGTGAAACCAAAATTGAATCTATTGCACACGTGCTTTTCGCATGCCCAGAATATAAATTCCCCAGATCATATTGGCTCAAACCTCTATGTAGAATCTTGGGCACACGTGACCACCTTACAGCGCTGCGCATCCTTAAATCAGACACGAGACCTTTGTACGCTTGCGCACTATCAAAATTCCTAAGGTGGGCCTGGCTCCTAAGATCGAAAGCTCTGGCAGTTCTAGGCTAAAATAGCCTGGCTGTTTCTTTTACTTGTTTGCGCATGTTTTTATATTGTCCTATTTATAATGTTTGCATGTTTTTTTAGAAAATCTTGTAAGATCTTGGGAACATCAAATATGATATGAAGAGTTTATATGTATATGGTTCTTATAATGGTTTCACATGTCTGTATATTTTTATATTTGTATGTGCTTTTTAAGATATCTTTTATCGAAATAAAGCTTATTTCAAGACAAAAAAAACACTTTTCCCCCACATTTCTGTGGTGGAAAGTTCTGGAATCTGTGTGGATCCATAAATTTCCACCCACCCCGCGTTCCCCAAAGTCCTACGAGAAAAATGGTACCTCAGTTGTGGGGGTCGGCATAGTGCCCACGACAGGAAACGGCGCAAAATGCAACGTGGTCACACCTCAATTTTGCAGTGAAAAATGACCCTTTTTTGGCAAAGTTCCTAGCTGTAGTTTTTAAAACCTATCCCTGCCGGCACCCAGGGAAAACTAGCAAACCTATATATTTTGGAAAGCTAGACAACCAGGGAAATCCAGGATGGGGTGACTTGAGTGCCTCCCACCATGGTCTGTTACCAAGAATCCCTTGCAAACATAAAAAATTGACAAAAAAAATACATTTTCCCCACATTTCTGTGATGGAAAGTTCTGGAATCTGCGTGGATCCGCAAATTTCCACCCACCCGCGTTCCCCAAAGTCCTACAAGAAAAATTTTACCTCACTTGTGCGGGTCGCCTTGTGCCCGCGACAGGAAACGGCGCAAAACGCAACGTGGTCACACCTCAATTTTGCAGTGAAAAATTACCCTTTTTTAGCAAAGTGCCTAGCTGTAGTTTTTGAACCCTAGCCCTGTCGGCACCTAGGGAAACCTAGCAAACCTATATACTTTTGAAAACTAGACACCCAGGGGAATCCAGGATGGGGTGACTTGAGTGCCTCCCACCATGGTCTGTTACCCAGAATCCCTTTCAAACGTAAAAAATTGACAAAAAAAACACATTTTCCCCACATTTCTGTGATGGAAAGTTCTGGAATCTGCGTGGATCCACAAATTTCCACCCACCCCGCGTTCCCCAACGTCCTATGAGAAAAATGGTACCTCACTTGTGCAGGTCGGCCTAGTGCCCGCGACAGGAAATGGCGCAAAATGCAACATGGTCACACCTCAATTTTGCAGTGAAAAATGACCCTTTTTTGGCAAAGTGCCTAGCTGTAGTTTTTGAACCCTAGCTCTGTTGGCACCTAGGGAAACCTAGCAAACCTATATATTTTTGAAAACTAGACACCCAGGGGAATCCAGGATGGGGTGACTTGAGTGCCTCCCACCATGGTCTGTTACCCAGAATCCCTTGCAAACATAAAATATTGACAAAAAAAAAGTTTTTCCCCACATTTCTGTGATGGAAAGTTCTGGAATCTGCGTGGATCCACAAATTTCCACCCACCCTGCGTTCCCCAAAGTCCTACGAGAAAAATGGTACCTCACTTGTGCGGGTCCGCCTAGTGCCCGCGACAGGAAACTGCGCAAAACGCAACGTGGTCACACCTCAATTTTGCAGTGAAAAATGACCCTTTTTTGGCAAAGTGACTAGCTGTAGTTTTTTAACCCTAGCCCTGCCGGCACCTATGGAAACCTAGCAAACCTATATATGTTTGAAAACTAGACACCCAGGGGAATCTAGGATGGGGTGACTTGAGTGCCTCCCACCATGGTCTGTTACCCAGAATCGCTTGCAAACGTAAAAAATTGACAAAAATAACACATTTTCCCCACATTTCTGTGATGGAAAGTTCTGGAATCTGCGTGGATCCACAAATTTCCACCCACCCCGCGTTCCCCAAAGTCCTATGAGAAAAATGGTACCTCACTTGCGCGGGTTGGCCTAGTGCCCGCGACAGGAAACGGCGCAAAACGCAACGTGGTCACACCTCAATTTTGCAGTGACAAAGGACCCTTTTTTGGCAAACTGACTAGCTGTAGTTTTTTAACCCTAGTTCTGCCGGCACATAGGGAAACCTACCAAACCCACACATTTCTGAAAACTAGACACCCGGCGGATTCCAGGGAGGTATGGCTTTCGTGGATCCCCCAAAGTTTCCTTACCCAGAATCCCCTGCAAACCTCAATTTTAGCTGAAAAAATCACTTTTTCACACATTTTGGTGTGGGAAAGTTGTGGCATCACCGGGCTCACACAAATTTACCACCACCCAGCATTCCCCCAGGTCTCCCGGTAAAAATGGTGCCTCACTTGTGTGGGAGGCCCAAGTACCCGCGGCAGGCAAGGGCCCAAAACGTAGTGAGGCGACATCAAAATGGCCTATCGCAAAACCACCTGGTTTTGCAAGGGGGGTCACTTGGGTTTTTGGCCCGGTGCTCGGCGGCCATCTAGGGAAACCTACCAAACCCATGCATTTCTGAAAACTAGACACCCAGCGGCTTCCAGGGAGGTATGGCTTGCGTGGATCCCCCAAAGTTTCCTTACCCAGAATCCCCTGCAAACCTCAATTTTAGCTGAAAAAATCACTTTTTTCACACATTTTGGTGTGGGAAAGTTGTGGCATCACTTGGCTCACACAAATTTACCACCACCCAGCGTTCCCACAGGTCTCCCGGTAAAAATGGTGCCTCACTTGTGTGGGAGGCCCAAGTACCCGCGGCAGGCAAGGGCTCAAAACGTTGTGAGGCAAAATCAACATTGCCTAGCAAAAAAATGTTTGGTCCCTAGCCTTCCGCGGGTACTTGGGCCTCCCACACAAGTGAGGCACCATTTTTACCGGGAGACCTGGGGGAATGCTGGGTGGTGGTAAATTTGTGTGAGCCCGGTGATGCCACAACTTTCCCACACCAAAGTGTGTGAAAAACAAGACACAAGTGAGGCTTCCTCGAAGGAGAGCATGCTGTCCCTATGAGCTCCTTTCAAGCATGTATGGGGCAGATCTCAGACTGGCTGAAGGCCAACTCCCTACAGCTGAACGCTGGGAAAACAGAGCTATTGCACTGCCACGCTGCTAGAATGTCTAATCTTCTCCTGGGCAAGTTTAGGCTCAGACCAGAGGATGCCCCTATAGAAGCCGCTAAAACAGTCCGCAACCTGGGGGTCATGGTGGACGAAAACCTCCAGATGCAAACCCAGGCCTACAAAACAATCAGCACCTGACTTTCCTTGCTGAGAGCTCTTCGCCAAATTCTTCCACTTCTACCAAGCGAGGCTAGGCCCTTAGTAGTCCAGAGTGTAATTCTGAGTAGACTGGACTACTGTAACTCCTTGTATTTGGGTGCTCCCCAATACATTGTGCAGGGGTTACAACGAATCCAGTCCATGGCAGCTAAAATGGCACTGAAGCGACAACGTGGCTCCTCTGTGATGCAGGCATTGAAGGATCTACATTGGTTGCCTGTGAAAGACAGAGTTAGCTTCAAGTCCCTGGTCATGGTCTACAAAGCCTTACACAACACAGGCCCACTACGAAAAAGACTCCTCCGCTCCTCCAGTCAAGGCCTAGTATCCCTCGCTAGAATTAAACTAGCAAGGATGGGAGGAGGGCTTTGGCACGGCAGCCGCATGCCTCTGGAACAAGATCCCCCAAGAACTGAGACGGGCCGAATCCTAGCTGGGCTTCAGGAGAGGCCTTAAGACTTGGCTATTTGCCAAGAACAGGTAGCAACTTCCCTAACTAGCTGACTGATCGTCCTACATGCTCTATATCATCCTTGTCTCTAAGCGCCAGGATACCCGTTGGGTGACAGTTGCGCTATATAAAAGAGTTATACAATACAAACAATACAATGAAGCAAATCAGGATTGATTTTGAGCAAGGGGAGCTGTATATTAGCAGCTCCCCTTGCCCAAAAGCAATGCGGGTTCCCGCAGGAGGCGGGTAGCCGGCGGAAGCATGGGGTCATTGGGGCTCCCCCCACGTTCCCCACGAAGAGGCCAGGCCCCGGGGAATGGGGTCCCCGTGGCCAGAAGTGGACAAGGGAAGGAGGACCATGCGGCCCCCCTTCCTAATGATTAATAAAAACATTCAAGAATTGTGCATGCCCCGGGGGATGGGGTCCTTGAAGCGAATATAAATTAATGGGAGTGGACCGTTTTGTTTTATGAAAGTTTGGAGTGGCGATCCTAATGCGGCGCTCAGCATGGCCCCTAGTGCGAACGCGCTGGGTGCGCGGCACTCAGCGCGACCCCCTAGTGTGAACGCGCTGGGTGCATGGCTCTCAGCGCGGCCTCCTAGTGTGAACGCGCTGGGTGCGCGGCTCTCAGCACGGCACCTGACTAATTCACAGATCTTTAAAAGACCATTTACCTGTAAATGAGGCTTTGTTGTGTTTTCACCTCTTCTTAGAGCCCCTGTATCTCCATTCTGCCTATGACTGGAAGAATTAGCACCCCCCATTAATTTTTATCAGACTCCCCCGAAATTTGACTCTAGTTGCACCCCTGACTGGCGTATGCCGGCTCTGCCCACTCCGCTTCCGCTTACAGAATTCCTTAGATTCTATCTGCCGTATGTCAATGATCCAGCTGTGGGGCTGGGAATATCTTGCAGACAGGATTCTGGGCCTTTTATTACCGGTGCTCCACGAACTCAGCAGCTCTCTTTAGGGGATCTAGTGGAAGGGACAGTCAGAATTCCTTGATCTAGAGATTAACGACCTGGGAGGGTATCCACTGAATGAGAATGCAGTATACCAAAATGAGAATACCAAGCTCCTGGACTCGGTTTTCCAGGCATCCGTGCAGTATTTCCACTAGCCAGTGGCCCAGATTTTAGTGGGCGGGAACCCAGAGTGCTAGAGCAAAGGCTGTGGGGTTCCTGTTGTAATGAAGGCGGGTGCCTCAGGAACCGGCGCAGTGCCTGCTCACGCTCCGTGCGTAGCGTCGGCTCCCCTGAGGCTTGGTTTGCAATCCTGATGCTCCGCCAAGGTTGCCACTGGTTGGCAGCCAATTAGAGCCAAGCTCGTGCTCAGGGGTTAGGCTCTGCCAACATATGTACTTATCCAATCACTCCGCCAATCCCCAAGCACTTATAAATTCACTATACACTCTCCTTGCAGTACTCTAATCATCCACTCTCTACCCATGTACTCATAGAATGACCTAGACAAAGCTACGTTACCGAGGTCTTCCCCACTGCCAGAGGTAACATGGTTGTGTGCGCAGTCAACAGCACATTGTAATGTGGTAGGGACCAGGGCCATCATGCATACATAATGAACACACGGACACAGTTAGATAGATAGATAGTGGAACTGGCTAGAGGCACATGTGCTCGGCCCTTTTAATTACCAGGGTCACATGTCCAGTGACGTCAGTGCTGGATGCGTGTGGGGTGAGTGTAAGCCAGCCCTCAGGGAATAGTTGGTGCTGGCAACAACTACAACAGTGATCATCGGATCACACACAGAGATTCAATCATAAAGGGTCAATAACTTGTGGTGCACTAAGGTAGGGGCACCAGATCTTAAATCACACACAAAAGATTGTATCGTAAAGGGTCCATGACTGGTGGTGCACTCAGGTAGGGGCACCAGAGATGAGTGAGCAGATGTGAAGAAATTGGTAATGTCTCTTCGGGATATTCCTGCTGCCTGAGGTGACATTGTTGCGTCCGGTGTCTACAGCACGAAAGTCAATCATAAAGGGTCCATTAGTTGTGATGCACACAGTTAGTGGCACCTGAAGAGATCAGCGTGTGTGCAGCCAGCGATGATGGCGTGTCCTTGCAGGATAGGATTGGAATGGATATGGGTGAAACCTGCTGACTGTAGTGTAGGCCGGAGGCAGCGGTCAGCAAGGGCCTACAACCATGTGGTGTTGACTTGTGGTGCACTAAGTTAGTGGCAATGGTGGGGCTCAGCGTGTGCGCAGCCATCGATGATATGTGGTTCAGGCAGGCCGCACTGGGAGCAATGTCTTTTGCCTAATTAATTCTGCGTCAATAAGGCCACGTGGCGGTGACTTATGGTGCATTGAGTTAGTGGCATCAGAAGCATTCAGCGTGTGCGCAGCCAGCGATGATGCATGGTGTGGGTGGGCCGCACTGGGAGCAATAACCACTAAGTACGAGTGGGCACTGGGAGCAATGTCTGTTGCCTACTGGACTCTGCAATGAATGAATCAAGACTCAATTTTATTTTTGAGCCCTGCTGACCGCAGTGTAGGCCAGAGGCAGCAGTCAGCAAGGGCCCACAGCCACGTGACGTTGACCGTATCTGAAGCACTCAGCGTGTGCGGAGCCACTGATGATGCATGGCCCGGGCGGGCCGCACTGGTAGCAATGTCTGTTGCCTACTGGACTGCGTCATCTGCAATCGCGACAATATCTGAATTGTCAGCCCTGCTAACTGCAGTGTAGGCCTGAGGCAGCGGTCAGCAATGGCCAACAGCCACGTAGCAATCACTTGAGCTGCACAGAGTTAGTGGCACCTGAAGCACTCAGCGTGAGCGCAGCCAGCGATGATGCATGGTCCGGTAGGGCCGCACTGGGAGCAATGTCTTTTGCCTAATGAATTCTGCATCAATAAGGCCACGTGGTGGTGACTTGTGGTGCACTGAGTTAGTGGCACCTGAAGCACTCAGCCTGTACACAGCCAGCGATGATGCGTGGTCTGGGAGGGCCGCACTGGGAGCAATGTCTGTTGTCTACTACACTGCGTCATCTGCAATCGCGACTTGACCTGAATTGTGAGCCCTGCTGTCCGCAGTGTAGATGGAAGGCAGTAGTCAGCACACACATCGAGGAATGCTTTTTGTCACTTCCTCTTGACAAAATCCAAGGACATGGAGTACAATTCTCTCTGCAATTAATAAATCAAGACTCAATTCAAATTTTGAGCACTGCTGACCGCAGTGTAGGCGTATGGAACAAAAGATGAAATATGTATGGAATACATTGTCGAAATGTGTAGGTTTCAGGGACGTTATAGTTAGTTGCCTACTGGACTCTGAAATTAATGAATCAAGACTGAATTTGAATTGTGAGCCCTGCTGAATGCATTTTAGGCTTGAGGCAGCAGTCAGCAAGGGCCCAAAGGCACGTGGCATTGAGTTGAGCTGCACAGTTAGTGGCACCTGAAGCACTCAGCGTGTGCACAGCCAGCGATGATGCGTCATCCGGCCGGGCCGCACTGGTAGCAATGTCTGTTGCCTACTGGACTCTGCATTTAATGAATCAAGACTCAATTTTAATTGTGAGCCCTGCTGACCGCAGTGTAGGTGTGAGGCAGTGGTCAGCAAGGGCCCACAGCCATGTGACATTGACTTGAGCACCACAGAGTTAGTGGCACCTGAAGCAGTCAGCGTTTGCGCAGCGGGCGGACCGCACTGGTAGCATTGTCTGTTGCCTACTGGACTGCGTCATCTGCAATTGCGACTCTATCTGAATTGTCAGCCCTGATGACCACAGTGTAGGCCGGAGGCAGCGGTCAGCAAGGGCCCACAGGCACGTGGCATTGAGTTGAGCTGCACAGTTAGTGGCACCTGAAGCACTCAGCATGTGCACAACTAGCGATGATGCGTGGTCCAGCTGGGCCGCACTGGGAGTAAATTCTGTTGCCTACTGGACTCTGCAAATAATGAATCAAGACTCAGTTTTAATTGTGAGCCCTGAGGACCGCATTGGAGGCTAAAGGAAGGTGTCAGCAAGGGCTCACAGGCACGTGGCATTGAGTTGAGCTGCACAGTTAGTGGCACATGAAGCACTCAGCATGTGCACAGCTAGCGATGATGCGTGGTCCAGCCGGGCCGCACTGGGAGTTATGTCTGTTGCCTACTGGACTCTGCAATTAATGAATCAAGACTCCGTTTTAATTGTCAGCCCTGATGACTGCAGTGTAGGCCGGAGGCCGCGGTCAGCAAAGGCGCACAGGCATGTGACATTGACTTGAGCTGCACAGAGTTAGTGGCACCTGAAGCACTCAGCGTGTGCGCAGCCAGCGATGATGCGTGGTTCGGGCGGGACGCACTGGATGCAATGTCTGTTGATTACTGGACTGTGCAATTAATGAATTAAGACTGAATTTGAATTGTGAGCCCGGCTGACTGCAGTTTAGGCTGGAGGGAGCAGTCAGCAAGGACCCACAGCCACGTGGTGTTGACTGGAGCTGCACAGACTGGGAGCATTTGGTCTTCTTGACCGATTATACTCTCTTAATCAATTTGCATCGGCACTAATCTTGAATTGTGAGCCCTGCTGACCACAGTGTAGGCTAGAGGCAGCGACAGCAAGGGCCCACAGTCACGTGGCATTGACTTGAGCTACACAGAGTTAGTGGTACCTGAACCACTCAGCGTGTGCACAGCCAGCGATGATGAGTGGTCCGGAAGGGTCGCACTGGGAGCAATGTCTGTTGTCTACTGGACTGCGTCATCTGTATTCGCAACTCAATGTGAATTATGAGCCCTGCTATCTGCAGTGTACATCGAAGGCAGTAGTCTGTACAGACATAACTCTGCGGTGCTGTGCCACTGGGTTCGCAGGGGGCCTGTGTCGAGGAGGCCGGCGGTCACGGCGGCGGCCTTGTGGCAGGGTGAGGGTCGCCGCTCTGGCAGACGCATTGGCCTTCCCAGAAGTGAACCATGCCCAGAGCCCTGGCCTATTTATTCACCCACCTATGCTGGAGTGGCGTACGTTGGTCCAGCACACTCTTCTTCCGATTACTGGAGGGGACGACACAACTACATGACCGATCTTCCCCACTGCCTGAGGTAACATGGTTGCGTCCACTGTCCACAATAGTACAAGCACCACCAGTATATGTACACATGGAGAGGCCTGTGCTCTGCATAGTGAGGTCTGTCCAGCAGATCACTGCTACACTTGGCATTGTGTGCATTGTTACTGATGGATGACTTGCCTCCTTCGCACATACTTGGTTCCCATGTCTCCCAACATTCAGCTATTGTGTCTGTAAGGAGCCATGCCATTTTGGGAAGGTCTGCTGTTCTGTTCTGCACTGCCTCGGTGGTAGTGGGGGGGTGATCCGGGTGGGAGGTCCTGGGGGTGGTGGCGGTGGGTGTTGTGGCCTTCTTGGGTGTCGGAGCTGCTTGATTAGCAGCTCTATGACATGTGTTGGTCTTCAGATGTGGCTCTGGGCTGGGCTGCTTTTCATACTGTAGGTAGTCGTCCTGCTTTACACCAGCAAAAGGCAGATGTTAAATTCTTACTGCTAGTGCAGATTATCGCCTGTTTTTGGATCGCATCGCAGATTTGGCTGGTCGTTGAAAATATTGGGAAGTGGTGTTTTCATGTTTTTTTTGCATGGGAACGTCTATTCTGCATATCATTAGTGCCCAACAAGCAATCTTGGTTCACAGGTGAATGCAGGAAATTAAAAACTGAGCTGATTGTGGCAATAAAAGCAAAGGATAAACTTAGAACTAAATCACTCCGTGCCCTTTATAAACAACAGACCAACAGGGCAAGGAAGTCTTGGGAAGACGATATGTGGGAGGAGTTAAGAGTATCTTTACAGAATAAGGACTTTAAGACCTTCTGGGCCATTGTTAGCAATGGTAAGAAAGACTCTGACCCCATTACTGGTTCTAATATTGCCCCTGCACTGTGGGAAGGGCATTTCGGTGGCCTATACTCAATAGCGGATTCTAATTCACTTCCCCCAGTTGATTCTCCCTCTATTACAGCTTGTTGTGCTGCAGCTATCCCACGAATCGAAATTAAGGAGGTTGAAAATGCCATCTCTATGCTCATACCTAACAAAGCGCCGGGCCTGGACAAAATCCCTGGCGATCTTTTTAGGTCTGAACCTACGGTGTGGGCTCCCTACTTATGTGTCCTTTTCAACTCCATTTTGTATGGTGCAGAGCCACCAGTAACCTGGCGTGGCGCGGAGATAGTGCCTATTCACAAAAAAGGCTGCCCTTTACAGCCCTCAAATTATCGCCCGATAAGCCTAATTGATACGACCCAAAAACTATTCGGGCGCATAATTTTGAATAGATTACAGGCCTGGGAAGAAGAAAATAACGTTTTAAGCACTTTGCAGGCCGGCTTCAGGAAGGGTACTTCAACCCTTGACCAGATATTTCGTCTTCAGGTTATATTCTGGAAGACTGTGAGAGTAGAGGGTGGCAGCCTCTACCTCATTTTTGTTGATCTAAGGTCAGCTTTTGATCTGGTCCCGAAAGAAAAGCTCTGGGCCGTTCTGCAAAGGCTCAACATTCCCCCCTATCTCTTGGATGTTTTGAAGAACTTACACAAGGCCAATTTCGCCCAGGTTAGATGTGGGAAGTATGGCGAACTCTCTGACCGCTTTCCTGTTAGTCGAGGAGTTCGACAAGGATGTGTGCTAGCTCCCACGTTGTTTTGCCTATACATTAATGGACTCATAAAACACCTTCTAGCCCTCAAAGACATTGACGTCCCTAGGCTTGTATCGGGCAAGGTTCCTGCTCTAATGTTTGCTGACGACACCCTGTTGTTGTCACGCACTCCCATGGGAATTCAGCGAGTTTTAGATGGCTTCGTTGACTTCTGTGGTGACAGGGGCCTTGAGATCAACCTAGCCAAAACGAAATTTATGATTCTCAACCCTCCTAAAAGTACCCGCCCGAGCCCAGTATTGAATGGTATCCCCCTTGAAAGGGTGAAAACGTTCACTTACTTGGGGATTACACTCCAGGAAGATCTTGGCTGGGGAGGCCAGGTGGTCAATTCTACACTTAAGTTTTTTAATTCAGCGGCCCCAGTGGTAGAAATTTTTAAAACTCAAGCCCGATCTGCCGCTACCTATGGAGCAGAACTATGGGGCCACTCCCAATAGATAGTCTAATGAGGGTCGAAAACTCCTTTATCAGGAAACTATTAAGTTTACCCCCTAGTACTCCGCTGGTCCCAATTAGATTAGATCTGGGACTGCTTCCCATTGAAGAAGTGGTGGTGGCCCGGCCTGTCCAATATTGGAAGAGATTATGGTCCAATCCAGACCTCGAAATTTTCAGAGATGAATTTCTGGATCTCTGGCCTACACTCAAACACATGAAGATCCCTTGGTTAACTCACGTTAGGGAAACTTGCTTCAGGATTGGTCGCAGGGAACTCTGGGATACCCCAGAAGCTTCCTGCCTATCTGTTTCTAAAACCAATCTTGCTGAAGAACTAAGATACTTTCATCTAACACGCCTGCACATGGATCCTAACATAGGCAGGCTGACCGAACAGTTTCTCCAGATTAAACCGAACTATGGGAGGGAGTTATTCCTGGATCTGATTTTCCCTCCTCTAGCCAGGAAATTATATGTTCAATTTAGAATGGGTACCTTACCACTCAGGTCTTTCACTTCTAGATGGGACATTAAGAATAGTATTTCATGCCCTGCATGTGGCTACAAACTGGAGGATGAAATTCATGTGTTCTTTGTTTGTCCTGCGTACCTTACCCATAGGAAACGTTGGGTAAAATCGATTTGTAGGAACCTTGGTTTTAGAGATTGTGTTAATGCCCTGCGAGTTTTAAAATACGACACCCATCCCCCAATTGTGTTCGCAGTTTCACGCTTTCTTAATGCTGTATGGTTTCAGCGTAGGAAACTTTCCACCAATTTTTAATAACGTGAAAATTTTAATTTGATTATTTTATTCTGTTTTGGTGGTTAAAATGTGATCTGCTCTTGCTTTCGACATATAAATTGTTGTATTGTATTCTGCTTTTATGGCCCTTGTGGCCGAAATAAAGTTTTTTGACTGACTGGCATATCATTAGAGTTAGTTGTCGCTCTCATTGGTGGCGATGTTTTTTGCGGAAGTTATCTCACCAGGTGGAAATGGGATGATAATTCTTTTGTTGCGCTAAGGTGTCGATAACTCAGCGATAAGCCCTTGAGAATACGCCACATCTTTTTTTTTTTGGCCGGATTCGTGCACCCAGCCGCTTTTTAAAAAAAAATAGTAATAATTTTTGGGCCCTGGGGCTTTTTGTGTGATCCCCCGAGCAAGCCTAGGGGGTCATGGTGTTTGTACTCTGCCCACCTTTACTTGTTTTACATCTTTTTTCTTGTGATTCGCATGTAGCTACAGTTGGACCTATAGCCGAGTTATCAGCACTTTAGCGCAGCAAGAGTGCTGAAAGAATTATCGCCCCATTCTCAAGTTGGTGCACACTGACACATTGCCCACAGGCTGACAGTACCAACACAGCAGACAATCAACATCCTTACGCAGACAAAGCTGCTGGCTGTGCTGCACTTGCTGGCCTCTGGTACCTTCCAACTAACAACTGCGAGAGTCGGAGGAGTCTCACAGCCAGCCCTATTAAACTTCCTCACACCTCTAGGATGCATGTCTACAAAAGCAACGTAGGGCCCCTGAATCTGCACCACCCGCTCATCCCAATTCGTAGTATTCCTGCACAACCAACCCCAACCCCAGCCGTTTCTTGATGCCTCTGTGCTCCAGATCCAAGATTGTAGTCACTGAAATGGAGGTGCGCCAGATCATGAAGTCTAGTAGTCAACAGTAGTGGAATAACAGTACTTTATTAGAAAAACATAAATTAACAAAACAAAACATCAAACAACGAGTGACTTTGCCAACAGGGAACATCAACTTGTGGACCGACATAACTGTAGATCGTCCTGGAAATCCCAAAACTCCGTATTCAGAAAACCTGTTGGATAAATTAAGACAATGGTCAAGCGTTAGTATGGTCACAAACGTAATATGGTACAATGTATTGCACTTGGACAAATCGGAATGTTTACAGGTATGATCAATCCTGCACAAAATGACCGTAACAGATGTTTGTGTGGTCGTAACCTTCATAGGAAAGAAAAGGAATGTTACAACCACACGTTACAATCACACAAACTTCTGTTATGGTCTCATTATGCAGGATTTATCACACCTGTAAGCATCACGGTTCATTTCAGCTTGATACACCTGCATGTTCACTTCACCCACACTGCGCAGGAACAGCTGGAGACCAAGCAAGGGAACCACACCATGGCAGGCTTCCTGCACATGTTGGGGGCAACTGACTGCATACATGTACTACTTGTGCCCCCTGCTGACACTGCACACGGTCACCGCAACAGAAACCAACAATGTGAAGGCAAAACTGGCCCACCGGGGCCTGTATACTAATGTCGTCACAAACTTCTCAGGCAGTGTGCATGATTCCTACATCTTTCGCAAGCATCCTAGCCCTGGTCCCCAGACCAGTCCACTGCCCAGCGATGACTGCCCAGTCCTCAATGCTCACCAATACTTACCTCAAAACACCTGTAAATACTGTGGCTGCTTTCCAACCCACTACAAAACGCCAAGCCATGAATAAGGAAA
Source organism: Triturus cristatus (assembly GCF_964204655.1). NCBI lineage: Eukaryota > Metazoa > Chordata > Amphibia > Caudata > Salamandridae > Triturus > Triturus cristatus. Next base: position 1,175,478,271 of record NC_140589.1, on the reverse strand, counting down.
ACTCTTTCTGTAATGTGTAGGCAATTGGTGTACACTGATTGAAGGATATTCCATGTCCGTTGCTGCTGCCCTGCAATAAAAGGAGAAAACTACCGCTGCGTGGGTATCTTCATTTGCGGAGCGAAATCGATTGGAGTATTATGTGGCCGGCCGGGTCACGAAGATTACCCCACCGCTGTGAGGCGGGTCCGTGTGTTTCAAGAGAAACACGTCCAACGGAGCAGCGTGCCTTGCGGGATCAGCAGAAGAAAAGCAGCAGGTCTGGGCTCACCAGGAAAGCGACCCGATGGGAAATATGATATGAGGGGATTTGAAAGAGGCACCCACTATCGATTTGACACTGTCTGGATCTACATCAACCAGAAAGTTTTGCAGATGACACGCCCAGTGAGGCGGAACCAATACTTACCTCAAAACACCTGTAAATACTGTGACTGCTTTCCAACCCACTACAGAATGCCAAGCCATAAATAAGGAAACATCTTTCTGAAACACGTAGGCAATTGGTGTACACTGCTTGAAGGAGATTCCATGTCCGCTGCTGCTGCTCTGCAATAAAGGGAGAAAACTACCGCTGCGTGGGTATCTTCATTTGCGGAGCGAAATCGATTGGAATATATATATATATATATATATTACCTACTGGCGGTCGCCAGTAGGTAGTTATAGTTAGGACCCCTTTTCCATAGGAAATCCGCAACATTCTATTTTGAATAACTTTGGCGCCGGTCGATGAATCCTCGCGAATTTCTCAAAATAGGTGGGGCGCTACGCTCCGCTCCTACCCTGAAAGTCTCGGGGGGATTCGTCAAGCGGGGGCTGAGATAAAAGGGGGGTCCCAAAACGCGTTTTTCCCATGCATTTTTCCATAGGACCTTTAGAACGAGCTACAGCCCGAACGGCTGAACAGAATTACTAGAAATTTGGCAGAGAGGTAGCCATAAGGTCAAGGAAGTGCCTTTTGCAGGTCTGGTGTAAATCTGTTCAGTATTTCCTGAGTAAATAGCATTTAAAAGCATATATATATGTGGGCGGAGCCTAACCACACATCTCATCCTGAGATCTGATTGGCTGTCAGCACTTCATCCAAGAAGTGTTGGCAGCCATCTTGGGACAAATATACATGATAGCACCTCATTAAAAAGCATTGCAGTTAATAGAAGGTTTTAAGACTTTAGTTACATTATAAATCATTTGTTGATGGTACCATACTCATTTTAGGAATTGTGGTATGTTCTAAGGTGATTTCACCATGTGAAAAAGCCTTCTTCTGGGATATCATGATTGAGAGAAAAATATTTTCTCATGCTTTTACCACAGAGGTTTGGAAGGTGATCTATAGGCTAAACTGAGAGCTTATTTTCTGTAAATTCACATTATCTTTCTCAGTCATGTGAGAATGAAGTCTGATATTCTCAGTAAAACATGTACATCCAACAAGGGCAGAGACTGTCAGTTGATTCCTTTGTGTTCTACTGCAGCTTCCCAGAGTGTTCCAAAGAACTACTAGAGCGCTAACAGTCCTACTTATGATAAACGTATGGCACACCTGAAGCCATCTTGCTTGGATTAAAGTGGTAACTCTTAAAACATTTAATTTAAAAAGGAACAAAATGAGGGGGTTCATTTTTCCATAAAAAGTATGATTAGTGCTGCAGAAAGAAAAATTAGGGCACATTTTGAGTGACTTCTCAAATCCTCTTCTATTTCATTAAAAAATTCTGACATGCAGACTGAAACATGCACTTTCAATACCAGCAGCAGTTTTCCCTGGTGAGCAGTAGCTTTACTACAGTGATCTAATGAGCAAAAAGAGTGCTAACATTCTGAATTTATGGCAAATGTGTGACACATCTGAATGCCTTCTTGATGGAATCAAAGTAAAAAACTGAAAGTATTTCCTACTGAGGAGACTGCAGTAAATGAGGAAATTAGGAAACTTCATAACAAATAAGTCTCCCAAGATGGCCACCAGAGACAAAAGAGCCCAAATGTAGCCCAAATATCACCCAGATGTAGCCCAAGTATAGCCCAATGACAGAATGTCCCAGAATGTTCTTAAAAACAACTAGAGCGCTTACTGTCTTCATTATGACAAAAGTATGGCACACCTGAAGCCATCTTGATTGGAATAAACTGGTAACACTTAAAACATTTAATTTAAAAAGGAACACAATGAGGAGGTTCATTTTGCCATAGAAATTATGATTAATACTGAAGAAAGAAAATGAGGGCACATTTTGAGTGACTTCTCAAATCCTCTTCTATTTCATTAAAAAATTCTGACATGCAGACTGAAACATGCACTTTTAATACCAGGAGCAGACTTCCATGGTGGAGTAGTTTTACTACAGTGATCTAATGAGCAACTAGAGTGCTAACATTCAGAATTTATGGCAAATGTGTGACATATCTGAATACCTTCATGATGGAATCAAAGTAAAAAACTGAAAGCATTTCCTACTGAGGAGACTGCAGTACATGAGGAAATTAGGAAACTTCATAACAAATAAATCTCCCAAGATGGCCACCGGAGACAAAAGAGCCCAAATGTAGCCCAAAATCAACCAGATGTAGCCCAAATATAGCCCAATGACAGAAGTGTGCAAAACACTTATTATTTTGTGTTTTTGCAGTGTTATATAGTGCAGACTTGTCAGGTATTGGAGTGCTTTACATGAGCATTGGTTACATCACACAAGAACAAATTCATTTTGGTTGTAGACATGGGGAGACTAAGTGATTTGACCAGAATCACAGAATGTCGAGCTGAAGCAGAAACTTCAACCTGGTTCCCCAGTTGCAAAGTCTGCAGTTCTGGAAGTAACACCACATCCTCTCCCCTAAGTGCAACATTTAATCAAGTGGTCAACTGGATAAAAAAACATAAAGATAACAAATAATTTAAAAGTGCTTTGTCGCTATTTGAAAACTCAGAAAATATGTCCTTATTTTAGTCTTTTAGAGCACTAACCATAATTTTGATGCCAATAAGACCCTCTCATATATGTAATTTCTAAAGGAAATGCTCTAGGTATTACAGTTTTGATTACATCAAGATGATGTCAGGCGTTCCACACTTTTGTAATAAATATAGAATGTTAGCAATCTAGTTGTTCATTAGGATACTGTTGAGAGGCAGAGGCCAGGGGCACGGACTCTGAAAATTGAAGGCAGGTAGGAGGGTGCAAAGGCAACAATTTAACCACACTGAGCAGGCAGGAAGGGCCGTGGAAGCACAACAGACTATGGAGGGCAGTGGAAAGGGGGGCAGGGGCAACAAACCAACAATACAGGACTTGCAAGAGAGGCTGTTGGAGGGAAGATCTATTACGGGTCAAGGAAGCTAGGGGCGGTCCCCAGATCCCCGGGAGCCACCACAGAACTGAGCAGGAGAGTGAGTCAGGGACAAAAGGGGCACCTTAATTTGAGCCGGGGTGCCTAGGAACGCTTGCTCCAAAAATGAAGAAAACAGACATATGAGACATGGAATTGGAGGCAGAATACAATGGCAGTTTAATGAGAAGATGCAACTTCAAAGAAACCGCAGAATAGAGACATAAAGTACAAAAAACAGAATCCAGATAATCATACAGCTGTCATAATATTCTCTGTATCTCAATTAATGTACTGACAGAGAGAGAGAGAAAACACATCTATAAATGCATCATGAGAAACAAGTTACACCAAGGAAAATGTTACCTAGGAACACTCACGTTTACTCTTAGAGCAAGCATTCCTGCAATTACAATACAAAATCTTTTAAATGCAAAAGTAAAGAGAACAATGGTTAAACATAACATGACATTTCATATAGGTAAAATAGAATAAGATACTTCAAGCAAAGCAGAGCAAGACATTTTAAGCAAAGGAAGACAAGAGCTCCCAGCTCTTGGGGAAAACCTGCACTGCCTGTTAACCTACATACAGACGGCGAGGTAGTCCGTCGATATCTGTGGGTGCTCCCTTTTTATATCATTTTGTGGGCTCCTTTGCACGCTACATCTACCTACGTATGCTACCCAAAAGCTTCGACTGCAGATTTTACCAGACATTTCGTCATTTACCCACTTAATGCTGACAATGGACTGGGTGAAAAGGTCAGTCTCTCAGGCCAATCGCTTATCGTAAGTTCCATAGAGCAAGCAGAAAATAATGGGTATTGTACGGGAATTCAATATATTCATGTATAAAATCTCCTCAGTTCTCCTAACTTGACGCTCTGCGGTTGCCACTTCCTTAAAAGCGTGAAACCTGCCCAGGACGCAAGTACCAGTCCAGGATGCAGCCTACTGTATGTCGACAGCTTCAGGGGGATGTTGAACTTTGATACCGAGCACGGAGCACTCGGGTAGGGTGGGGGCTACTAGTTTGGATCAGAAGGCCTCGCAGACCTGCCTTCAGACTGCTATACACTAAAATTGCAGAGCTATGGTCAATTTAACAAAGAGGCCTACATATTGAACAGAAGGGCCTACACAGGGGTTTTATGCTGGCTGAGTGGTAAGGATGTCTCAGGATAATTATATAGCAATACAGGACCCGCTGGTCAATTTAATACGGCCTACAAATGCAGCTGGCAGGGCAAGGACAAGGGTCTCATACTTCAGGTGTGGACAGAACGGGCCAGGGGCCCCCTGTGATACAAAATCTACCCTCCTTCAAGGCTGTGGCAATGTAATAGACCATTGTGGGCAGAAGGAAGAGGCAATGGTAGTACAACCATACATGCCAACAGACCCGATTCAGCCAGGAAACGTCCAATGTTTTTAAGCTCAAATGGGCTTTATTTGATCTGTCTCCTGTCTACAATATCCTCTTTTTCAATGTAACTCAAAGGGGAAAATCAATACCCCAGTTTTTTTTCAAAATCTCCCTCTTACCAAGTTCAAAATGTTCGCAAGTATGGTACATTGGATCATGGAAGGAAATGGGATAGGGACATGGACTTGGATAACAGAGGACAGGAGGGACATGGAGAGGTGCACCAAACTGACCCTGCAGGGCAGGCATCAGGGTTTGCAGCAGCACAATACACCACACAGGGCATGCAGGACGGGAGTGCAGCACAACAATCCATAGAAAGCAAGAGGGAGGGGACAGGACCATGCACATGGACAACAGAGAACAGAGGGGCAAGAGGCAATGGTAGCTAGCTGACCATAATGGACAGACAGGAGAGAAAGCTGCAGCATAACAGACCATAAAGGGCAGGAGGGACGGATCAGGGGCATTACAATGGAACAGACAAGCCAGGAGGGAGGGAGTAGGGCTGGGGGCAAGGGGGCAGGGCAGGAGCAGCAAGATAGCCATGGAGGTCAGGCAGTGGGCACTAGAAGCAAGACACACCATGTAGAGCAACAGTGAGACTGTGATGGCATACACACAGACCATGGAGGGAAGGTGGGAGGGGGTCAGGGGCAGCTAACTGACCACACAGGGAAGGTGGGAGGGGCCATGGCAGCACAGAAGACCATGCATGGCAAGTGGGAGGGTTAGTGGCAGCACAATGGCTATGATGGGCAAGAAGGAGGGTGGAGGGGCATGCACAAAGGACAATGGAGGATAGAAGGGAGGGTCAGGACCTGTGCACAGACAAGAAAGTTCAGGGGAAGGGACCTCACAACAGACCACACGGGGCAGGCAGGAGGAGCAGTTGCAGCACAACAGACCAGGGAGGGCAGAAGGGTGTGGCAGTACAATGGACCATGTAGGACAGGAGGAAGAGGATAGGGGCATGGCATGTGGACAGGCAGGGTGGAGGTGGCAGGGACAGGTTACAGTCATCTGACAATTCTAGGCAGGTGGGAGGGGAGTGGCAGCTCAACAGAACACTCAGAGTAGATAGGAGTGGCAGGTCCATGGGACATGGTGGGCAAAAAGGATGGAGCAGGGGCATGCACAAAGACATCGGAGGGCAGGGGGAAGGAGAATAGGGGCAGCAAGCTAAGCACAGAGTTTAAGCAGGAGGTCAATGATGGGGCATAGAATTGGGCAATGGAGGGCAGGAGGACTGGACTGGTACATCATACTAAATTGAGGGCAGTGGCAGCACATCAGACCATGCATGGCAGGAGGGAGGAGGCTAGTCCATGGATTCACACAACAGAGGATAGGGAGGAAGGGGATGGGGCAGCAAGCTAACTGTTCAGAGAAGGCGGGTATTAGGAACTTTATTGTTTTTAAAACATTGTGTCTGTGCGAACTACTTAAAATATGAACAAGTATGCAGCATAATCTCACTTTTATTCAGGAAGAAGAGGACGTTTGTGACTGTGACTCCGGGCTCACTTGGCAGAAACACCCCCTGACCCTCCACCCCCTATCGCAAAATGTAATGCCCGTGAAAAGGGTAGGTGAACACAGTGTTATATAGAACATAGTCCTGAGAGCATGATTGAAAATGAAAACTAGATATAGTGTATGGTATAAACTATGCACCAAAAAGTGTGATATAAGATGAACCGGGCGTGAAATATAATTTGCAATACATTGTGCGCAATGACAGATTCATTGGAGAACGCGAGATAGCACAGGCACTAGCGCGTGCTATGCGATATGCGCCTTGGAGTGTAATATGCACAGGGCAGTGTTGTGTAACCTAACTAGTCTCTAAAGTTGTAATATAAAATATGTGCTGGGGAGTGTAACGTTGCATATGCACTGTGACAAATATATGGATCCCAGATTGTAATATGTATGGCATAGCACTGTGCGTTATAACATAGGCATCGAGAAAGGCACGTTAGATGGGGCAATATAACCCGTGCGAAGACAAGTGTGGCATGACATATTCACGGGGTGGTGTTACAGTGCACATGGGCTAGAGAGTGTCATAGCATATGCACTAGCTAGTGGAATACAACACAGAGGTGTGTGGCACTCGGCAGGCAATGGTGGGTGTAACACAGCATTGGGCTCTGTCAGGAGCACGCTGTGACTCTCAAGTGATGTTCGTCCCCTTTCCAGAGAGTAAAATAAAAAGTATTACACATCCGGCAGTGGATGTGTGTTTTATTAACCGTGAGGGGGGTTTCTTGCATAGTTTTGGTCGAATTTTTGTCGAATCCCCTTTGAATGGCTTGGTGTGCATGTGTATTAAATGTGCCCGTCAATAGCTACCCATGTTTGTATAAATAAACGACAAGGGTGTCTACCAGGATTAGGCACGGTAGGGCATCAGACATGTCAGAGCTTCACTAGTGGTGTAAATACATTCCACGTGGATTCATTGCATGCATAGTCGCCTTTTAATGAATATCACGCAAATCGTCATGGTGATAGGTACGTACGGTTTGTCCAGCATGTCCTAGGTGTGTCTATAAATATATATTTTTTAAAAATAATAAAAAACAGTGGCCGGCCCTGGGGATTGGGGTCAAAAAAATATAATTAGGAGACTGGCCCTGGGGGATGGGGTCATCAGGGCCAATAAATTAGAATAAGAAGGGGAACCAAACAGCCCCCCTTCTTAAAAAACTAAAATAAATAAAAGACTGGCATCGTGCCGGAGGCCATGCCTCCTCCGTGCAGCACTCTGCAAACGCGCCCCCAACAGGCATCTCCAGTATGCGCCAGGGAGCTGCGCTGCAGCCAGGTGTTCTGAGGCCAAGCCCCTTTTTACACCTCTCTGCAACGCAGCTCTGTGGCGCTTACTGGAGGTACCTAGTGGTCTAGTTTGACCCTAGGGACCCTTAGGATTCAGGGGGACTCTCAACTTAGAACAGCCACAGGGCGCGTTTACACAGTGGTGAAGGAAGGGGACGGGGCCTGAGGTGACGTGTGCAAACACGCACTATGGCATGTTTTAAATTGGGGATATAATTTCCCTTCAATACTGAGGGCCCCTGGGGGCTAACTAGCCCACCAAGTGCTTCCAGTAAGCGCCACTGAGCTGCATTGCAGAGAGGTGGTCCAGGCCGTGCCACTTTTTACACCTCTCTGCAACGCAGCTCTGTGGCACTTACTGGAGGTACCTAGTGGGCTAGTTGGACCCTAGGGACCCTCAGGATTCAAATGAACTTAATCTCCCAACTAAAAATGGACACAGGGCGTGTTTACACAGTGGTGAAGGGAGGGGACGGGGCCTGAGTTAATGTGTGCAAAAACGCCCTGTGGCCTGTTTTAAGAGGTAGTTTTAATCCCCATGCCCTATTATACACTAGGGGCTTACAGAGGAGGTCATGCTAATCACAGGGGGACCCCAACGCATAATGTTCCCTAGTGTATGTAGGTGTTTTCACTGTATTCTAAGTGTCTTTTAACATAGCACTGGCTCTAGGACTGGTTAGTCAGACTCAGTTACCACCAGTATCCGTCTGAAAAAGTTGAGGGTACAGGATGATTTTGCAACAAGGCTTCTTTCTGCTCTTCTTTTTGTTCTTTCTGCACGTTATCCTTCTTCCTGCACTTATCTTCGTATTTGAGGACTTCTGTTGCTTCTTTCTGCACTTCTTTTGTTTCTTTCTGTGCATTTTTTCTTCTTTCTTCACATGTCCTATCTCTGTAGGCATAGTTAGAAATTAGCATTTAAAAAACCTTTGAAATTCACTGAAAAAACCATGGGTTTCACACACGTTATAGTTAGGAATTAGCATTTAAAAAACCTTAGAAATTCAATGAAAAAACCAAAGGTTTCACACATGTTATAGTTAGCTGGACATTTCACTCGTAAAAAACCATTGAAATTCCCCCGTTATAGTTAGTTCAGCTAACTATAACTCGCGCGCCCGCAATGCACTACTGATGACGTCACATATTACATCACTCATGACATGGTCACTGACATCACTCATGACATCACTGATGACATCTCAAATGACATCACTGATGACATCACTGATGACATCATCCAGTGATTGTGTGTTTTTATGAAAATTATATATTTTTTATATTTATGTATATCTCAAGGTCAAAGGAAGAATAAATGGGTATATAAGTGTCTAAATGGATACTTTTTTTTGGAATTTTTTTTGTGTAACTGACTGTTTAAGTGTATCATAGTGAATACATGGCTTACTGAGTAATCTTTAAATATTTAAATATCTGTATCAGTTTCTTACTTTGTGTATAAGTGGCTGCATGGGTTGGTGAGTAGCTACATGAGTGTCTATATAGGTTATTAGTTGGTTTTTTATCACTATGAGTGTCTGAGTTTCTGTATGGTTCGGTGGGGGGTATTACTTAGTGCATAGGTGCATGAATGAGTGACTCACTGTTTGTATGTGTTGAATACAGCATGTGTGCAGGACTGTATGGGTGGATGAGTGTGTGCATGGGTGTGTTAGTGAGTGAATGACTGTCTCAATAGTGTCTTTATGAGTAACTACATATGTTTTAAACTAGTATATGTGACTATTGGTGTATATAAGTGAGTATATGTGAGAGTGAGAGATTGGAAGAGTTCCTGTATGAATAAGTATGTGTTTCTATAAGTGATTGTTTAAAAGAGTAAGTATATGTAAGTTTCTGTAGAAGTAAGTGTGGTGGTGTGTGTATAACTGTATATGCAAGTAAATGGATGATTGATTCTTTATTAGCATGAGTGACTATGTGTGTGAGTTACTCTATGGATGAGTGGCATTGTGTAACGGGATGTACAGGTGTATGAGTACATATGATGAGTGAGTACATGTATGAGTGACTGTAGAGGACTGTTGGTGAATTACTGTATGTGTATGTGGTTCTTAGAATTACTGAATAGGTTGTTGTAACTGATATTGATATGTTCATTATTTTGAACATTTTAGTTTCTATTTTTGAATGTGTGTTTCAATGGTTATATTAGGGGGAGAGGAGGTCTGCCACTCTATCACAAGGATGATGTCATCAGTGATGTCATCAGTGATGTCATTTGAGATGTCATCAGTGATGTCATGAGTGATGTCAGTGACCATGTCATGAGTGATGTAATATGTGACGTCATCAGTAGTGCATTGCGGGCGCGCGAGTTATAGTTAGCTGAACTAACTATAACGGGGGAATTTCAATGGTTTTTTACGAGTGAAATGTCCAGCTAACTATAACATGTGTGAAACCTTTGGTTTTTTCATTGAATATATATATATATATATATATTTTCAGCACACGTCCTCCTAGTGATGGGAGCCACCTTCCCTGCAGGGCGTCTTTGGAACAGGCTAGGAGCAGCCCGTAATTAAACACGGCACAAAAAACATAATGAAGCCAAACTCAATGACATTCTGCCATTTTATTCTCAAATGAGGCTGGCAGCATATTCATTTCCTGATGCATTTCGGCCTCTGACTTGGCCTTGATCACAGGTGAGCAAATTCAGAGTGCTTAAATAATGGTGAACACGTGACCCCATGTTCAATTCTGCAATTACCACAGTGCATCAAAAATATGCCAATGATGTCTTTGAAGACTCGTGACTTCAAGGAATTTTACTGAATAGTATTTGCCCGACAAAGTCTCTATATAGTATTCCATCAAGATGCAAGTGTTTAAAAGTGACAGTCACAGATATTTATACAAATATATTAGAAGCCTTGCTCATTTCCTGCTGCCATAAAACAAAACCCATGTTACTTTAAAATGCACTGTTCTGTCATTGAAAACATTTCTCCTACACTCCCTTTCTCACCTGGTGCGTAAATGCCTTGGAAATCCATATCGTTGCACAAGCAGGTAGGTGGTACGTGCAGGATTGAACCTGAGGTCACTTGTTCAACATTATTTAAGCACTATGGGGCAGATTTATGGGCCCCTTGCGCCACTTTTGCGTCACTTTTAACATGGGAAAAGTGACGCAAAAGTGGCGCAAGGGGCTCATAAATCTGCCCCTATGTTTTTCATAGTAGTAAATGTAAAAATATAACCAAAAACATTTGGGGCCTGATTTCGATGTCTGGCGTATTCATTCCGCCAGACACCGACTAGGTCTGGGAACCCGACCGCCTCATTCGTATATTTCAGTATGGGAGCATGCATTATGGCCATAAACCAGCCGTCATGCATGCTCCCATAGGGAAATGGGAGGTGTGGTTCATCCCTTCATCCCATGGCAGGCACCTCATAGTGCCTGCCACAAGGGATCGGCAGGGGAGCACAATAGGTGCCCTCTTGGTCTCCAACCAGAGGCTGTGCACCAAAGGGGGCCCTGTTTGTGGGCTCCCAAACATGCCTTCCGACATGGGGGCCGATTAGGATGTGGCCAGTAAATGCTCCTCCCTGCTGTTGGAACCTTTAGGAACGCATCGTAATGGGCAGCTCGGTTTCCTTTCCGACCACCTCATTGTGATGGAGGCAGACAAAAACTAAACCGCCCATTAATTCCGGCTGGTTTCTGATGGCCTTGTAGAGCCTGTTCACCAGTTGGAAGCCAGCTAGTGCCTCAAGGGCGGGCCTTTCCACCCTTAAGATTACAATGCAGGGTTTCCAACATGGTTTCCATGCTGGTCTTGTGAAGAGACGAAACGCGTTGGCTATTTGAAAATCTGTTTTTATGAAGATTTGAATAAAGAAGTTTTTAAAATCCAAAGGATTGGTTGATGATTTTTGTGCATACCATGTCTTAAAAAGATGTATACTATATATATATAAGAACGTAAAACAGTGTGTGCTTGTCACTCTTGTGTAACAAGTATAAAAATGGCTGTCTTTCACACTGTAATGAGCCCAGAACTTACTATGCTTTAAAAGATTCGTATAATGGCCTGATCAGTGGGAGAAGCAGCTGTTCAATTTTAGAAATTAATGTCAACGTTTCTATCCCTATGGCAAACTAGGCCTAGGTCACCATCGGTTTAGTGCCAGGGAAAGTTATATAGTTGCAAAGTAGTGAAGAATGGCCAAAAGACTCAAACAAGGCCACAACCATATGTGGTTTCCAACACTCCAGAAAATCAGCCCAACCAGAGTCAAGTGGAGCAGAATTCCTCTCTGACACGTAATTGAGGCCTGCTTGTGCTATGAGTGTAGGAGGCCCACCCAGGAGCGGTGGAGGTGCAATCCACCTGGACGTGCAGCTTCACAAATAAAACACAAAAGAGAAGAGTCTATAGGGTCCACCATGAAGTGGTGGAGGTAGAACCTCGGGAAACACAGTTTCCAAATTCAAGAAGTGAGATAAGATTCTAGTATGTTGCTAGTACTTTAAAACTCAGGGGAAAACTTATGAAAGAGTTGTGTTACCCCTGCGCCACACAACAGGGCGCAAGTGCGATGCAACTCGTAAGTTTGATTTATCAAGCCATGCAAGGCCACCTTGCATGGCTCTACGTGGCTTAATAAATCCAAAGTAATACAACGCAGCACAAATCATTGAGTTGCATTACTCTGTCCTAGGAAGGTGATCGATGGGTGAGCTTGGGTGTTCCTATGCATTCACCCATGGATTTAGGTGCATTTCCAGATTTACCATTACCGGTAGACCTGGGAGTGCTTCATACTGCTACACCTCACTAAGTGAGGCATAACGAGGAGAAATACCTTTAGTTCTCCTCGTTACTTCCTTTTTCTATGTGTCCTGCCTAGAAAGAGGAAAATGCCTTGGGGATTATGTTTGTACAAGAAGGAGTTCCTTTGTTATATTCCATATAGGTACCCTATATAGGGCAGGTAACATTGCAACCTTTTACCTATATTCTCCCCCAGATTACATACATAACAGTTCTTAGGGACTGACCTTTTACCTAGATACGACACCGCAATCAGAACGCAGGATTTTCCATAGTTCAAATCTCATACATTATGCATGAGGTTTCTTGGAAGCACAGCAGGACTACCATCTCCTGTATAATATCTCTGTATAAAGTTAAGGCCCAATGTCATCCTTTAGGCCGACACAGTAACCCAGCAAGTTAGGACCCCTGGGGAGACCTATGGGTATATATACATCATGTCTTGCTTAGAAAGACAGAGGCGAGCGAGACTCCCCGGCTGACACACTGACCAGAAATGCTGAGATTCCTGCATGCAGACACTCCAGCTCGCAGTGGTCGAACATCCCTCATGGGGTGTCCAACTCGAGACAAGGGTGGGTTCCCATATTCTCTCGTTGTCAGGTAATGGGGTTGACTAGATCCTAGAGGGATTCTTGGCATAACACCTACACAGATGCTAGTTACATTTAGGTACAACTAGTTAAGGAGGCATTGTAGGAGTACGCACTTTTCATCATGTATTTTATGTCCTTCAATATAGTAATTGTTCGACTCAGGATCCCTGGTTGGCTGAGGTAGGTACCTTAGGCCAAATAGTGATCCGCGTTTCCATGTCAGGGAAAGGAAGGTCACCTTCTGAGATAGCCCCCACTCACCCTCTTGGTAGCTTGGCACGAGCAGCCAGGCTTATCTTCAAGGCAAATGTGTAAAGTATTTACAACCACGCTCAGAGCAACCCAATGATGACACCACAAATAGACTCCACACAAGTTTTATAAAAACGAGGATGCATTTTATATAAAAACATATACAATAAGACCACATGATATGAATCCAACATATGAGTATGTGTACTATTTCTCCTGGCCGCTTGTTAAGCCAGCCAGCCCTTGTAATTTCTGGCGATATTAATGAGCACATCTAAACATTCCACTGTAATCCTAATACCATGTTATGCAGTTCGTAAGGCTAGAATGAGGCACTTTTGCAATGTAAAAATAATGCAATGCGTAACACAACAACCAGGCACTTTGCAATGTAAGAATAATACAATGCGTAATACAAACACCAGGTACGTTGTTATGCAGAAATAAGACAATGCGTAATACACTAATCAGGTAGTTGGTAATGCAGAAACAATGCAATGCGTCATACAACAATCAGGCACTCCGTATGCAGAAATGATACAATGTGTAATATGACAATCAGGTTCTCCGTTATGCAGAAATAAGATAATGCGTAATACACTCCGGCACCGATTACGGTGCATTAGGCGGTCTCTTCGCCACTCCTTCTGACTCGTAGTTAGCCTCTGTCAACAGGTGCCCCAACACGGATATGGTGTAACAAAAAGTGCAGCTCTGCACTCCGGCCCCGGTACTGCCACTCCCTTGGCAATACGGGCCGCGATACGAGCTGAATCAGAGGCTCACCCCAGGAGTCGTCACACGTTACCTGGGGGCGCAAACTTACCCTCCTCTCCTCGTCCAGCGGCTTGGGCCTCCGATGAAATCTTTGTGAATTGGCAACGGCCGGCTCGGGTCGGTAGCTCAGTTCCTCCGGGGCTGCCGGTCTGGGCCACTACTGCTACAAAGATCTCAGGCTGCCACAGGGCACATGCACACAGCGTTGCTGAGACTCCCTTGAGCTTCGGGTGCACGATCACAGGGCACTCCACACAAAGGTCTCAGGCTGCAAAAAGCACACGTACACAGAGTCGCTGATCCTTGCTTGGACAAAGGGATATGTAGGGGGCACCAAAGGGGTCCACAGGGTACATGTCCCTGCAATTAAGATTGAGGGGTCCCACTACGGGCCCCTAAATCTGTTCTCGCCATTCGTCTTGCTGCGGGTTGTCAGCCACAAAACTAACTGACGAAAGGGATATCATAATCCCTACAGTGTTGCCTGCAAGGCACCACCTCAATGTTAGCCAATGTTTTTTTTCGACAGGTGGTATGAAAAGAACCGCCTGTCGGAACCTTGCTGGCTGGTCTTTACGACCACCATGCTTAACCAGCGATTCCCCCGCCATCATAATATGGCAGGCAAAAACAGCAGTACGATGGTGGAGGGCCTGCCACCGACGAGCTGGTGGTGGCAGGCACTCCGACATCATAATGAGCCCATGAATCTTTTTTTTTCAAAATGTTCTATTGAAGAAACCCCATTCACCATTCCCTGCGGAGGACAGCCTTGCTCGATCTGCTCTGTGACAGCTTTGAGTGGTTTTAGTGCTGGTGGAAGTGGGTGACAGCAGGTTTGGAAGTGAGCAGCACCAGTAGTTCAGCTCATTTCATGTGTACTGTATTTTGCAGCACACATGGATGGGGCAATTCCTCTTTCTAGATTATTTTTTGTGCTGGAAGTTGTACCTTCATATACAGAAAATATAGGCCATGCAGCGCAGTCACCTTTGCTACGCAGTGTGCCTGCACTGGCACTGTCTAGAATTGCTGGCACCAGCGCAAGTGCACGCCCAGGGATGCGCCATAAATATGGTACAAATGCCTCATCTCTGAGTGTTAATACAAGACTAAGCACTGTGCTACCAGTTTTTGCACAACACCAGTCTCAGACCATTCGTCATAGATTACCCCTAACAATTCTGATTGGGAATTTGCTGTTCCAATGTGTGCAGCAGCATGCATCACAGATTTGACGAGCAAACAAAAGGCCCGATTCAGATGCGGTTAAGAAGGCCTCCTACCGGCATTTGCTCCATCCGAATTGGATCGAGAATGTGCCTTTTTGACCAAATCAGAAAGGATTCCGACCGACCGAGTACGATGCGAGTTAGGCATTAGGAATATCCCAATCCAAACCCAATGGCATTCGGAATGACAGAGCTGTATGGAGCAGAATCATACATCTTTACGGGCTGCATTTCCGAATGACCGATTACGATGCTGGATTCAGACAGCCTTACCGAATCGTGCCGTCTGACTCAAATCAGCAGTCGGAATCAGACTTTGGGTGCCCGTAGCAGTCCCTCCTGCTCCCGGAGCATTCCTAATTGGGGCAGTGGTGATACCTATGGGTCGCCCCTTACCAGCCATGCACAGTGTGGGAGGCACCAGGGGATGCCCGCCACAGGGTGCCCAATTTTCCCCAACCACCCCTTTCTTCAATGGTAGACTATGCATTTGGTCGGACCATAGGCTCCCATTGAAGTCAATGGGAGTCCAACCAAATCATATCTGGAAGCATCCAGATGCATCGTACTCGGTCGTTCGGACTCTCCCAATCGGAGTCGGTCATAAACCCTTCCCAAACTGATTTGGTCGGAATGATTTCCAAACCGCATCAGAATCAGGCCCAAAGAGGGAAATGCAATGATTTATACTTGCATCACCCTTTTTAAGCCTCTTTTTCAGGGCCTTTACATATTTTAGCACAGACTCAGATTACTAAATCTGGGGCCACATCATGAGGCTAATTATGTTGTAGCCGGTGACCCACTGAAACACCCTTTGCACCCCTCTTTCACACTAAGTGGAGCATGTACATATGGCCCAATTGCAATGCAGCATTCAGTCATGTTATGTGGCTTGACCCCACTTTGTAAATCAGGAGAAGGGGTGTTTGAAAGCCGTCGCCGAGTGGATGAAGAACAGCTGTCTGAAGCTGAACTCGGACAAAACGGAGGTCCTCATCCTCGGCCCCACCCCTTCAGCCTGGGACATCTCCTGGTGGCCGACCGCACTGGGAGCAGCACCAACACCCACCAACCACGCACGCAACCTGGGGTTTATCCTCGACTCAACACTCTCCATGACCAAGCAAGTCAACGCCGTCTCATCCTCCCGCTTCAACACCCTCCGCTTTCTCCTCAAGATCTACAGGTGGATCTCCACCGAAACAAGAAGAACGGTCACCCAGGCCCTCGTCAGCAATAGGCTGGGCTACGGAAACACCCTCTACGCAGGAACCTCGGCCAAACTCCTTAAACATCTACAACGCATACAGAACTACTCGGCATGACTGATCCTCGACATCCCCCACCACAGCCACATCACACCCCACCTGAGAGACTTGCACTGGCTTCCCGTCAACAAGAGGATCACCTTCAAGCTCCTCAACCACGCACACAAGGCACTTCACAACACCGGACCAGCATACCTCAACAGACAACTCACCTTCTACACCCCGAACCACCAGCTCCGCACCGCCGACCTCACCCTCGCCACCGTCCCCTGCATCTGAAGAGCGACCACCAGCAGCAGATCGTTCTCCCACCTCGCTGCCACAACCTGGAACACCCTCCCCATCCTCCTACGGCAGACCCAGGACCTACTAACCTTCAGGAGGCTACTCAAGACCTGGCTTTTCGAGCAGTAGCAGCACCCCTCCCCCCAGTGCCTTGAGACCCTCACGGGTGAGTAGTGCACTTTACAAATTTCTTGTTTGATTGATTGATTTGCCATCAGAACATCACTAAAAAAGATGCTCAGTTGGCGGTGTCCCATGGTAAATGTGGCCCTAAGTAGTTTAGACACATTAGAAAAGTCCTTTTACATACTGAAATATGCAGATTTGTGTCCTGCATGCTGTAGCAAAAGTTATTTAAGTCCCGCTATGCTTTTGGGTCCATATGTACATGAATGTATGAGGAGATGATACCATAAAATGATGTGAATGATATTTGTGTGTGTTCATCAGTGTTGTGCAGATTCCTGCTGACAGACGACATTATGTGGCATGGCCTTTTCCTAGGAGTGTGTGCTCCTACTTGTGTTCTACTATGCTTGCAAATATATAGATATGTTGACAGGTGTATTGCTAACAAATACCTAGATTATATCCATTGACCTATCAATGTTTCAATTGGTTGTGTAGCATTTTCCAGCTAGGTGATGCCTCTTCATTGTGGTGCCATTAGCTTTTTGAAATTTCTGAGCACATTGTATTTGGCTTTGAGGGTGCAAATAGTTGTATGTTACCTTTTATGTAGTGTATGAAATGCTTGGTTGTTTTTTCCACATAAGTTGATTACTTAATGTTTATTAAATTCTATGAGATACCCCCTGATGAACGGCAAGTCCTGAAATGCATTGGAATATTTATGCATTGAACATAACAAATCTTTTAGGGTGATGGATTAACACTATAAATTCGCTGAACTTATATTAATAAATGAAAATTAGAATTGATAAAATTGACAATATTTACTTATTACTACAAAGATTATTCATTTGAAAAACAAATTCACAAGGCTCAAAATAAATTCCTGTTGTGATGTGCATAGTGGGAACAGTACTCCCTTGTTGGGTAACGCATCAGTGAACATTTCAAATTTTGCTTTGGATCAGTAGGGGATACCCACATGCACCCAACATCCTATAAGAAGTGAATACCCATTTTTTACCTTTCAATATCCACAGGAGTGCGACAGTCTTTTCAATCAGTATACCTTGCATATATTGGCCATGCTTGTTGGGATCCCTGACACACTCTACTCATAAGACTTGAATCAGTTGTTTTGTGGATTGAGACACACAGGAAGGTTGATGTGATGAGGACAACACCTGTTATCAAATATGAGTGCCAAGGCACTTTCATGGTGGTGGGTTTTGACATCCACACATTGTCAATATTGCATTGTTATCCTATTTGGCCCATGTGCACATTAGTGAAAGCTTTTGCTTTCTCAGTTATCACATGGCTTACCTATGGTTCAGTGTATGTGATATATGTTGTAGGGCAATTTGAGGTTAGGACAGTGTGGTAAGATGAGTCATACACAGTGTTTGCATTTCAATACATTTACCAACCTATAGTTACAGTGACACATGTGTGAGGTATAGGGGAAGTATCATCTGCTATACCAGACATTATGTGTATGATTGGTGAATGCTGTTGTCCCTCCACTGTATTGCTGCATTAGTTGGTCTTGCTACCTTATCCTTTTCTTCTTCAGCCTCCCCACCTTCCAGGTCATTCTGCTCATCATTGTCATGTAGCTATGGGACTTTTGTCTGCACACATATTATATGTGAGATGCAGCACACCAAGAAGATTTCACACACTATTGGCAGTGAGAAGAGCAGTCTGCCCCCAGTTAAATCTATGCACAGGAAGTAGGATATCTTGACTCAAATAAAGGAAGGACCTGCTGCTGCTCAGTGCACACCACACCAAGCACATAGTATTTCCCAATAGTGCCCCATCTGCATTTTTAGTTGACATGCACTACAAGTTTAATGGTAGCAGATTATGTCATAGGTAGTGTCATATGCTCAGCTGATTGGTCTGTGTGACAGACTTAAGTGGATCAACTACGGGATGACAGAAGTGTAATGTTCAAATATGATAAAAAAAGATTACAACATGTTAATTAAGTGACTGATTATTTATATACTTAATCATAAATTTAATTAGACCATATTTAAAAGTGAATATTAACTTAATGTGTCATTCTGTAAAGAAATTATTGATGAGTCCATCCCTCCTCTAGTTGCAGCTGCTGTACGGGCAGGTTGCCTCTGGTTCCCTTCTTCTTCCCCTCCATCCTCAGGATCGTCATGATCCACATTGTTGTTGGGCAAAGGTGCATTAGTCCGGACACATATGTGTTGTACTATACAACAGACAAGAATGATTTTACGTAGCAGGGGTATTGAGTGTACCAGTCTACTGACAGATATGTCCAGGCACCTAAAATGGAATTTGAAGACACCAAACATGATTTTCATAATGGACCTGGTGTGGCCAAGTACAATATTGTCGGTCATCTGTGCCTGGGTTTGAGGATTTCTTAGCAGTGTTATCAGCGATGGCATGAGTGCATGGCCTTGGTCAGCTGAAAAAAAGGAAAAAAGAGTTACATTAGCTTACAATCATGACGTGGGTGGGAAGTACATTAGTCAACATTGTGTCCAGCTTTCTACATTATCCTTGCACACAGTCTTGTACATGCCATTAAACAGTATGCAAGACATACAAGTATCAATTGGTAATAGCTTACATATTACTACACAGCCATTTGAATTGTCCCTTATGATTCCTTCAATTTTAGAGATTCAGAAAAGTGCCAATGCTTTGTAGGATGTAATTAGTTACCAATGCCACATGTACTTAAAGATTTATGAGGCACTTGTCTAACGTGCTTTAAATGTGTGGATGTATGGGTACCATTCAAAATAGTGAATCCTCATCCTTAAAATTACATGACACATGACAGTACCTGTAGGAGTTTCTTCCTTTTGGCACGAAATTTGCAAGCATCTACATGTTTCAATGTCTCAGGCATGGACATGAAAGCGGATGTATGTGACCCTGTAAGATGTTTTTCGACACAAGGTGGTGCACAGTGTCCACTGTAGGCACACTAAACATAAGTTACTAGATGTGTTGTGAGGTTGCACAGAACCATTGAACAAGTCAACTGTGTACACTGCAATGCAAGACACCTTGGGGCCAGGGTAGGCCATAGCTTTGACTATATTTGTCATCCATTTATTGTGTGTCTGCCCTGGCAATAGCAGTGCAGATTTCCTCTATGACACTCACAATATGCCCTTGGAGATGTTGTTAGCTGCAATAGGGGATATGTTGTGTATATGAGGGAGTACCTTGCTGCACAGTATGGGGCCCTTGGATGAGAGATGGTGTAACTCAGTCACCATAATTTGTTACATGTTGTGCACATTGGATAAGATATGCATGTTTGATGTGTGATGTAATGCAGCATTGCTGTTAGTAACTATTGCAGTACTACTGTATGTAATTGTTTTGCACTCACAGAAATGTATAATGTCATCTCTCCTCTTGTCTATGGTAATAACTTGTGGGACACAGAGTTCACACGGGGGATGCTTTGCTTTCTCAATGCCTGGCTGTCCCTAATCATTATGATGTGTTGTTACATGAATGTCTTAGACACTATTTTGACATGCACATGGTACTTCATGTTATTTTTCTGTCACTGTACATCGCTTATTGTGTAAAAGACTGATATAATCTGAATGCAAAGCGAAGTGATGGTATGTGCTTTACTTTGACGTACACAACAATCATGCTGTTCTATGTTCAATTAATGACGAAATGCTGTTTTGGGCTAACTGAGCAGCCACCATTGTCCCATTGTGCCTGGTCATCTTGTTGCCTGGAGATGACGTTAGGTAATGTAGTACAGATTTCAAAACCATTGACATGAAATCTGTTGTTCTCCCTCTTACAATGCGTGATACATAATACTTCTACTAATCATAGTGTAGATGATAATGAGCCCTATACTTTTGTATCCACAGTTGTGATTCCGTAGGGTGGCACACCACTTGCACACTGTCACATGGTCCCTCTACATTGGATGCGTATAATCAGGTTGTGGTCTAAATTGTTCCTGACTGGGAGGGGGTAGTAAATTGTCCATGGTATACAATATTGTCATTTGAAAACTGTGTGATGTCCTTTTTAGTGGCTTGCCTTACTTCAAATCTATTAGTCATTGCAATGTTCTGCAGAATTTTTTCGCATTACCAGGTATTAACAAAATGTCCATTTGCTCCACCGTAGCATCATGATAGATGACAGTCCCTCATTCCATTTGACTGATTTATGTGGGTCACGGTAGCTTAGTGAGTGCCAACATGTGCACCTCATCGCATAGGGAAGCACCTGTTATACCTGCTTAAGCGGGGAGCTTGTGACAGATTTGTTTTACAGCCCTTCTTAACTGTCATCTTTGGCTAAAATGTCATTGGAAGTCAGAAAGAAAAACTTACCAACAGTGCAAGCATTAAATACAGGCTATACATTTCCATAAAAGGGGCTTAAAACCATGACAAAAGGATGAGACTGTATTTAAATCGAAATGAAAAACAAAACTAGATGCAAAGGCAATACAACATCAGGACGGAGGTAATGCAGAACACAAATGGGTAAAGAATGAAAGGTAAAATGAAGCAGGATGGAGCATAAGTACACAAAAAACATAGAAAGTAGAATACAAAAGGGAGGGAGAAGGAAGAAAAAAGTTAAGCTTGGAAAGAAAGTTAGGAAAAAGTATTGAGAATGGAAAAAATTAAATGTGAATACATTTGGAAGTAGACAAATGAATAAAGAAAGCAGACAAATAAATGATAAAATAAAACTGAGTGATAGATGGAAGGGTAAAAGAAAGAAAGTTTTAACAAATGGAAAATATTCAAAAGATAAGGAAAGAATGAAAGAAGGAGCGATGGAACGACTGGAGGGTAATTAAAAGAAAGGATGAAACAAGAAGAGAAGAATGGGAAGATGGAAAGCAGCAAAGAAAATTGCACAGGAATATGAGAAGGGAGGAAAGCTAAAAAGGTGTCCACATGAAATGAAAAAAGAAGGGACAGAAGTAAAGGCAGATGAAAGAATTTAATGATGAGAATAGAAATGTAAGATATAAGTATTAGGTAGGAGAGACAGATAGAGATAAAAAGTTAAGAATGAAAGTAAGAAGTTAATGCTGGTAAATGTGCAGTTTTGCCAAATTCTTATGATAAAATGCTGCAATATGCATCAATTGAAAGCATTATACGAAGAGGAGCAAAGACCGCTGGCCCTTTAATTGTAAGTGTTGTGATCAAGGACTTTGGAAGGATATTTGTTTACTTGAGGCTCAAAGTAGGTAGTAATTTCATTTCTTGGCTACTCCCTTGGTGCGACTTATTGACTATATGTTGCACTTTTTTATTATAGGATTGGAGATAGAAGTTGCTACAGCAACAAAGTATGCACAGTTTAACCCCTTCAGTGCCCATGACGAGATGGTCTCGTCATGGGCCGCGGTTGCGCTGTGCCCATGACGAGACCATCTCGTCATGAACTCCGCCCGCTAATAGAAAGCCCGGCACAGGGCGGGGAAAGGGCGGGGCACAGAAGGGGTTAAGTAAAAACATGACCAATATAATTTGACATTGTTTACCTACATGATTGAATGCCTTGTGGTGAGTTGTGTGTTAAAGTCATACTTACCAACAAGGAGTCCTTTCCCATAGGTACAATTCTGGAAACACTGATTGATGGTAGATTGGCTGAAGATGTAGGAGTTGTTCACACTGCCAGGGTACTTTGCAAGTACTTTGATAAAAACACCAAGATGATCCACAATAGCCTGCACATTCACGGATTAGGTGTGCTTCCTGTTTCTGTAAATGTGTGCAGTTTCTGCAGGAGGCACAAGTTGCACATGGGTGCATTCCATTGCCTCTTAAAAAAGAGAGGGATCCTTTGGAACCCAAATGACGAGGATTCATGCAGAAACTCTAAAGTGAATGTCCTCTGGGAGTAATTAAGTCCTAACTTAACAATATTCCACCACAAACAATGTCCTCATTCAACCAACAAGCATTAGACATTCAACCAAAAGGATCACTGTTAACACCAACAGTCCATGTATTGGCACAGAAACCTACAACTTATACATTGATGTGCTGACTTTATAAGAAATATATAATACAACATTTAAAAACATGTCATACAAGGAGAAAGGTAAAGAGTTCCTTTACCCTCAAAAAACAAAAACAATATGATTGACAATATCACAAAGAAAATTCTTTAAAAATACAACACAAGAGTTAATAAAGACATTAAATGTTGTCATTGAGTGCCATAACCAATACCAAAGGCTATACAAAATCACCCTAATGTGTCATAAATCATCAGCATTTAGGGTAAATTAAGAGCGGTGAGTTTATGGTGAACAGGCGTCGATGCATTTCAAAGGTATAGTATAGTTGAACCTTCTTTTTCAAGACTACAGAGAACTGTACTCTCGGTGATTAAAACATCTATGATACATTGTTCTTTGAAATCAGAACACTATTTGGCCACTGGTGCGTAGGTCCAAATTTCTCTGTGAGCGAGTCAAAACTGGTTTCACCTGTTGCTTATATGTGCTTTTGTTAGGTGGAAGCTCTGCTATACATTTGGCTATATTGATTCCTGGACCAGTTGCAAATTACGCTGAACATGTCACCACCTACGGTCAACTGATTAAGTTTGCCTTATTGCTGATTAACCTTCGTGCACGGGGGTGGTAAATCCATAATTCAGATTTCAATATTTGTCCGTCTTTCGTATGGGTCCTTTTTCTCCTATGGCCCTTTTCTTAACTCCGACAGGCTGCTGTCCTCCCCACGCTGCTGGACCTTCCTGCACGTCTGTCAGCTGGGCTTCCTCTTCAGGTAGAGCTGCGCTGCGTGGGGCGGGGCAGATGGTGCGGTGCTCTCTAGGTCTCTGCGGGTTCCTGCCTTTGGTATTGGTTATGGTACTCAATGACAAAATGCAATGTCTTTATTAACTCTCGTGTTGTGTTTTTAAAGAATTTCCTTTGTGTTATTGTC
This sequence comes from Triturus cristatus, assembly GCF_964204655.1. Lineage (NCBI taxonomy): Eukaryota > Metazoa > Chordata > Amphibia > Caudata > Salamandridae > Triturus > Triturus cristatus. The sequence continues at coordinate 1,175,454,324 of NC_140589.1, read as the reverse complement.
AATCAAATTGTTTTTGTTTTTTGAGGGAAAAGGAACTCTTTATCTTTCTCCTTGTATGACGTGTTTAAATTTTGTATTATATATTTTTAATAAAGTCAGCACATCAATGTATAAGTTGTAGGTTTCTGTGCCAATACATGGACTGTTGGTGTTAACAGTGATCCTTTTGGTTGAATGTCTAATGCTTGTTGGTTGAATAAGGATGTTGTTTGTGGTGGAATATTGTCAAGTTACGTTATGTTATGTTAAAAATATTTATAGAACGCTCTAACACCAGACGGTTTCATGGCGCTAGTTGGGGAGATACAGCAGAAGTATGATAGTCAGGGCTTACTCATATGCCTGTGAGAATAGGAGGGTTTTAAGAAGAGTTCTAAATCGGGAATTTGAGGTTACTAGCCTGAGCTCAGTAGGAAGGGCGTTCCAGAGTTGGGGGGCCAGGAGAGAAAATCTAAGGCCGCCGTGTGTTTTCCGCTTGAAGGGAGGGACAACGAGCAAATTTGAGTGAGAGGAGCGAAGAGCTCGTGAAGGAGTGTAACAAAGTATCAGGGATGAGATAAAGGCTGGGCCTTGACCGGCCAGGGCTTTAAAAATAGTGCAGCCCAATTTAAATGCGCAGCGATTTGCAACCGGAAGCCAATGGAGGCTCTTCATCAAGGGGCGTACATGTTGATGTCTTGGTTGGTGGAAAATGAGCCTGGCTGCTTGGTTCTGGACCAGTTGTAGACGGTGAAGCTGGTAAGCCGGGATGCCAACATAGAGTGAATTGGCATAGTCAATACGGGAGATGACTAGGGCCAGAAGAACCAAGGTAAGGGCCTTGGTGGTCAGAAATCTAGAGATCTTTCGGATTCTACGAAGATGAAAAAAACACGATGATACAACTGCGCCAATTTGGGCTTTCATAGACAGATCTTTATTTATGATGACCCCAAGGCTTTCACGGAGTCAGCAGGTTGAGGAGGGTTACCTAAGAGAGGGGGCCAAAAATTGGCGTTCCAAGGGTTGGAGGTACCGCCAGTCAGGACAAGCTCAGTTTTGTCAGGATTGAGTTTCAATTGACTGGCGTTCATCAAGTTACTGATGAGGTACAAGGTGGACTGAAGATAGGACTTAATTACTCCCAGAGGACGTTCACTTTAGAGTTTTTGCATTCCATTTCCCCCAACACATGTGGGAAGCCAGCAGTGGCATACAATCCTTGCTTGCTGTCGAGTAGTTCCTCCACAGCATTGGGGAAGTAGAGGTACTGTGGTGTGAGGCTTATAATGACATCCAAGAGAGTGGGAAGAACCTGGAAAAGGATGCCTGTGATACTCCTGCCACTCTGGCGGTGGTGGGTTGAAAAGTTCCTGATACCAGCATGTGGAGGACAGCGAGTAGCTTGTTCTGTGGAGAGATGTAGGCGCAGCACTGGGATGTGGGCTGCAGCCTTTGTGCTATCTGGTTCAGAAGGCGAACAATGGACTCCCCTCTTTATCCGGCAATGGGCTATGACCTCCTCTTAGTGAATGATGGTGATTCTCAGGCAGTAAATCTGCTCCCTTCTCTGATGTTGCCTCTGTGGTGGTGGTCTCCTTGCTACTCCTACCTGCAATAGCAGAAGATCCATGGCATAGTTGAGCTTGAAAAGGAAGAATTGGGGGAGTTCTACTTTTATGCAAGCGTGTTAGCATCCTTTTTAGGACCAGGTAATTCCTAGCTGGAAGAAACTGCAGCTAGTGGGACTTGGCGGCAGGTTTTTGCGACATACAAGGAAATCCTTGTAAATATCACACTGTGTGTTTTGTGGGACTTTTACCGCTGGAACGACTACCTTGTATCTCATTTTTGGTAAGTCATGCAAACCGAAGTGGCGCGGTGAAAAATTGTTGCTAACTGGGTGAAAATGTCACTAAAGGGGCTTTGCAACAATTTTTAAATATGGAGATAAAAAAGGCCGCTTTAGCATTAAAAAAATGACACTATGGAGGCGTTAAATATGCCCCTTGGTGTCACGTGTTTGCAGCAAAGATAGAGTTAGCATCGTACAGTTTGGCGACAGTCATTGAAGAAACTTAACAGCTTTGACATTAAATTTGGTATTGGCAGGGTTCAAACTAGCTATGACTGTCTGCCGGCAGGTGCAAGCTCCTAAGCGGATAAAGTCAGTGCGGAGAAGAATCTTTCTTTGCTGCAACAAAGAAGGACAGATTCATAAAATGTGAGTTAGGGTTTCCTATTCCTGGCAGCAGCGATGACACCTTGTATCATGGGGTTCTAAGGATCACCATGCCGGGAGGTGGACTCGCAGGTTCCACTCACCCAGTCTTAGTGCCACTAGTTGAGCCTTAATCCACAGAGTGTACGTACAAGTAATGTAGTTCTGCAGTTTGGTGGAGGTATAGGAGTTGATTACTGACCATGCAGGAGAGCACTTGCTTAATGTTGCTATATCCTCTAGCTTCGACAGTTTTTTTGCTGTGAGTTTTTTGAAGACCCGATAAGAAAGATGCTTACCCCAGGCATCGAGTTAAAATTCAATTCTAGGGGTTGTCTGTAATGCCAGGTTGAGCTTGCATCCTCTAATTCAGGCCATATTAGGCTGTGCATAAAATCATGCGGTAGAGAAAGTCAGGGCATAGATATTAGTGATTGTGCCGAGTGTCAAGGATATCCAGACATAATACAATAAGTCTGTCAATGTCATGTGGAAATATCAGATCAATGGAATGTTTGCCCCAATCGTCAGAGCCTTTCCAGTGTTCAACTCTTTCCAGGAGATGAGAGGCAGAATCAATAAAACTTGACCAGTTCAGAAACGGCAACCATTAGGCTCACTCTATGGGGTTATTCACATCTCATATGGTGCTGTGGTCCTTACTGTATTCAATTTAATAAAGGATCGGAACACTGTGCGGCCCGACAAACCTCTGCCTCAGGCTTGACCATAGTGTGCTGCAAGCGGGCCCACATGGCGCTATTAAAAATCCAGGAGAGCACCTCCATGGGCTTTAGGACTGTACACCACCATTCAGGGTCCCAATGAGGCAAATACACAGGTGCACAGGGGTCAGTGAAAGGGTTTGGAAGTCTCAGATGTCAGCTTTTGTTCCACACAAAGGCAGGTTACAGCAGCCCAAACATGCCAACTTGACCAATTTTGAGGGCTCGGTCATCCAACGTTTCAGGAGTGCAAGGCCCGGCTCACCGACTCAATTGGGGCTGAGACAGAGTCCTTATGCAGGCCACTGGGAGGCACTCAGCAGCCCCCAATATGCCAGTTCGCAGTACCAGGGAGGCGAGGCAGCAGGCCACAACGGTCTAGGAGGCCCAGTGCCAGAGCAGCAAACTCCCAGGCAGGCACGGCGATGTCGCAAAGCCAAAAGCTCCCATTAGCTCTCCAGGAGCAGGAGTGCAGTCGCTGTCTAATCACTCGGAGAGAGAAAGGCAACCAGCTGCTCAAATGACCAGTAGACTCTCTCTACCTTCTTCCATGGCATCATAGGCCCTACTGCCACCGAGTAACCATCAGGGCACGTTTCTCAGTGTCAGCAGAAAATTCAGGGACTCTGGGTCCTCGTCAGCAGGTAAGGTCCGTCTGGCATTTAGGGGGAGTCAGTGAAGCCACTTGTAAGCACAAGTCAGTGAGTATGGCTAAGGATATTTAGACATCAAACAGAGCTCCCTTTAGTTGCAACCACCAACTTGCATGCTCAGCCACACCCCCATACTGTCATATTTAATGTACACTTGAATGACAGGGTGAGTGAATAAACTGAGTTTTAACAAACCAATGGATCATTGTTCAGTAAGAAATCTCAGAAGAAAGTATGTCTTCAACAATGGGGCATCCTTAAACAATTTTCTGCTTTGACATTCACGGATTCTTCTACCACTCGCCACTATTTTTTGTATTAGTGGTCATGAAGAAGGTGGTCCTACAGGAATATTAACCACCAAAACGTGCGTTGACCTGGATGCTTGATACTCAACCGACAACACTGTCATGGAGACTGTTGTGTATTTGTCTTCATTGTGACCTTTGCAGTGTATGTTAACTTGGAAGGGTATGGTATGGTTTGATGAAAGAACTGGTATGAATGTTGGCGTGATTGGCTAGTATGAAAGTGTGGTTAATCATTAGGGACTGTAAAATTGCACTGACATGATTCAGATATCATTGTCCATGAAACAGGATAATATATAAGTGTGATCTTTTATAATAGATGAAATTGTTGGATATATATATTTATAAAAGAAATGTGGATACAAAAATGTGTTGTTTACTTTTCTTCATGTTGATATAAATGATGAAAAAAATTATTTTGAAATACTAAACTACTTAAAGAAAATAAAAATATAAAGAAAACAAAAGATGTAGAAATTGTGAGTTTGTTAAGTTGTCATTGAGGATAGCCCTGAAGAGCTGTAATCAACCTATATAAAAGGAATATAGGTCTAGTGGGAATTCTTTGTATTTAATTTCTTTTTTCTGCCTCCCACTTTCTCCCAGACCTGAAATTAATTTATAGGGGGTAACCCCAGATCGATATTAAGGATATTTTGAGATCAAACAGAGATCCCTTTAGTTGCACCCACCATCGTGCATGCTCAGCCACACCCCCATACTGTGTCAAATGTAATGTACGCTTGAGTCACAATCAATTAGTCAAAGTGTGTATGTTTTCTGGGATGCCTCATAAGTTCAATTTATGAAATGAGAATCATAATTAAGAAATATTTTTGCATTAATTATTGAATGCTAAAATGTATGTTTGCCTTCTTTGTTATGTTAATTGTTAATATTGAAATTATTCTTTTAAAACACCTTCATGCATGTGAAACATCACAATACAGTTCAATAAATAGGTCGCTGCACTTGCCTGACAGAATTTGCAATATTTTGATGTTTGGCAACACTTGTCATGGGGGACTTTTGCCCATTAAAGTTGCGCCATTTCAAAATACTATAAAATATTTAAAAGTGTAGAAAAAAGTACAATTAAAAAAAATGAATCCATGTTTCCCCTGTCTCCCCTGTGTACCAGTTTGCTTTTCTAGGGGCACAAGTACTTTTATTCATGATGTATACATATTTGACACACATTTTTTAACCAAAACATATAAGTAATATGGTTGCAGTGCAAAATAATACCCCTAAATTCTATCCTCCGCTTTACTCACAGAAGCAAAGAGCTGATGCTAAGCATTAAAGATGTGTAGGGCAAAAACACATAATATTTCTTACCACAAGCATAGTATATAAACAGTGGAAAAACACACCCCACAGAAAATAATGTACGACTTAACCGCAGAAGCCCACATCAATTATCCCACAAGAAATATCACTGTACACTGAAGAGAAAAACCACATAGGTGTCCCGAAGCGAAGACGTGTGGGCGTAACACAATAATTAACGCAAGATAATTACCTCTTGCAAGTTTATGGATCTTATTAGAACATGCCCACGGGCAGCAGCAAAGCATTAAGGAACTCCTTTGAGGATCCAGTAAAAAAAAATTGATGTAAATTGTTTGCTGATTAATGTTTTGTCAAAGCGACAATGATTGACAGTAACTGTGGTCTGTCATAATGAGTAAAGAGAGATGAGCTAAGTAGCATCAGAAGATATGATACCAAGGGGCTTATTTACGAGCCCTTGCGCCGTCGGTTATTTCTGACATTTCGTGTTGCCTTTTTCCTGCGAGATTCGTTGAAATGATTCTAGTCTGTCACTTCAGACTCAATTTCGAGTTGATTTTTTTCAGGTAAATCGAACTATGGGGCATATTAACAAGGGCCGGCGATAAATATCGCAAAGCGCGCTTAGCGCTTGCATATTTATCGCCGTCTATCTCTGGAATTTATCGCCCGGTTTGCGCGTTATTAACAACGCGCATCGCCGAGGCGATAACAATTCCAGAGATAGTTGGGATATCGCCGTTTTCCATGGTGGAAAACGGCGATATCCTAGATGATAGGGCCTGTGGTCTTAGCCACAAAATCCACCCCCCATGTTAAGTATGCCTTAGTCAGGAATTTAACAGACGTTAAATTCCTGCGTTAAGGCATACTTAACGCGATTTTAAAAAATCGCTACCCTCCCTTGTTAATATTGCGAAGCTGCCTTCGCGATATTTTCCCAAGGGAGTCTTGTCAGGCACGCCTCCTTTGCATCTCATTAGAGATGCGATCGGAGGCGTGCTGCAAACGGGCGCTAAGTCAGCAAGACACGCGATAGCGTGTCTTTGCTGATAAGGCGATGAAAACGAAAACGGACGCAAAAGCGGCGTTAATTTCATATCGCCGCCTTGTTAATATGCCCCCAAATACCATGCACTCAAATCCTCTGGAATGGAAAAGTACCACGAGCTGTTGATTTAAGCTGTAAAAACATACAGAATTAGTCACTGCATTGTGTTTTTCAACATTCGTTTACCACCTGCTCTGAGCAGATGGTACATTATGTGGAAGCCACGACCTCGGGTGGGGGATGAGGGACAGGTTGGGGAGTAGGAGAATAAAGGGGCATTTGTTTCCTAGAAGGGGATAGCATTCCATAATTCCCTTGTTAGAAAAAACAGAAATGGGACGGTTTTCCTGCCAGCCCAAAATATTGCAAGGGGCATATTATCAAGCACGTTATCGCAACTTTAGCGCACCTTTCCGGCGCTAAAGCGACACATTTTGTAACGGACTATCAACAAGGCCAGGCTAACATGCATTACCGCATGTTAACTTGCGATAGAAGCCTATCTTTGAACGTAGAGATAAATATCGCTAATTATATGCATAGTAGGCGTTCCCTACATGAACTGCATTCAGAAAGTCGCTATCACAACTTCGCTGTATTAGCAACACGGCCCCGGACCCACGAAGCGATAAAAAATGCCATGCTAGGCGTGGTTATCGCTGGAATCTAACACTTTTTTGAAACCTGACTTACCCATCCTGTGAATGGGAGGTGGATTGGATGGTTAAGTCCACACATGACTATCATCAAGCTGTTCACTATCGCCGCATGATTATCGCTGGAATTCCAACGTTAATGCAGCTTATCGCCGTCTATCGCTGGTTTTGGCATCACGTGTCAGCAAAGTGTTGCTAATACGCCGCTAACACGGCGATGTAAACCAGCGATAGACTGCGATAAGAGAAAACTCGCTAAACGCGCATTGCGATAATTATCGCAATCTGTTGTTAATATGCCCCCAAGTTTCTTAAACAGAAAAAAACGGGTGTGGAAAAACCTACCAACTACTAACCAGGCAGAACTAAATTAATGCATGAAAGCGGAAATACAATTATTGTGTCAGAGCACAGAAACAAGCCAATCAGAGATAACACGTGCATATCTTGTTTGGCGCATCCATGTGTTTTTTTTTGTTTGTTTGTTTTCAAGCAAAGTGCATTCCTTGCGTCCAAAATTGACATGAGGATGTATATAACACTAAAATACAGCACAAACGCTAGATTTGCGTTTTCAGAAATCTGACCTAATTTTCAGATTTTTTTTGCGTGATTACTCAAAAGGAAATTATGCAAATTTCACACATCGCTATATTTGGTGCTCTACTCTTTTAGGGATACCTGGTAAAAACCATGGGGCAGATTTATGAGCCCCTTGGGACACTTTTGCGTCACTTTTCCCATGTTAAAAGTGACGCAAAAGTGGCGCAAGGGGCTCATAAATCTGCCCCCATATATTTCTGTGGCTGCTTTAGACGTGCATGCATTACCTGGTGTCCCTTAACTCAGAAATATGAAAGAAAACCGTACGTCGAAAAGAGATAAAACAGATGCTTTGCAGACTGCACAGGAAGATACATTTGTTTAGAGCACTAAATGCAATTAGTCATTTCATGAGCTACAAAACAATTCTTTGAAGATACAATAATTACACCAAATCATTGTAAATTAATCTCTTCATTTGAATAGAGGCGATGCCAGCACATATGTCTGCACGAGCTGTTCATGATTATGACAATCAAAAGAAAATCTGCGACGACAAATTGCACAGGATTAGCAATGCAAATGCGAAACCTGTCCAGGCGTGAATGTGCAAAAGAATATTTTTCCCAAAATATACAGATGACAAATCATTAAAATGTATTGAATGTTTATCTCCTTAATACAATGCTTGTAGGAATTGAACAGTTTTATAAAGAACACATTAAAACAATTGGGGGCATATTAACAAACCAGGCGATAAAATTATCGCCGCTTTAGCGGCAGAAAACTGCCGCTAAAACGGCGATAATGGGCTTGATAATATGCTCTATAGAATTCCAATTGAAGCCCATGTTAAATGTGAAGGACGTCTAACATGGGTTCAATTGGAATTCCATAGAGCATATTATCAAGCCCATTATCGCCGTTTTAGCGGCAGTTTTCTGCCGCTAAAGCGGCGATAATTTTATCGCCTGGCTTGATAACATGCCCCTTGTTTCGTAGGAAGGGGAGCTAAATCTAGCCTGGAGAAATCACTTCAGAGAAAAAAAGTAAATAATTCATTGTATTTAAAGTGTCTTTGTTGAGACATCTGCCTGCATCTAGAACCAGAAAGGGTGAATATGCATTAATGGCCAGTTACTGTTACAATTTCACCCAATGCGCAGGTACTTCGAGTTGATCTGGAACCGTGTGGGAATGGGCAATTCTTTTTTTTTCTCCTCAAAGTGCTAAATCCAAAGGAAAAGACAATCCACGAGTGCATTTAACCTATAGAAGTCAGATGATTTTCCAATTAGTACTGAGTGGCATCTGCCTCAGCACATACCCACATCTTCTAGGGGCATCCATGTGTTGGACCCTTGCTAGTAAGCGCTCTGTGAAGAAATCAGTCCTTAGTGGTACTGAATTTAGCAGCCTCAGAAGGATGGAAGGCCATGATGGCCTTGCTAAAATCTGAAATCACAATCTGCATATAACACCCGATGTCAGTAATGAGCATTTTTCACACTGAACAATTTTGTCCGTGTACAAATGAGTGTTAAGTCCTCATAACACTCACCATGGTAGGTAATTATTCACATTTGTAGCATGTCTGGATGTTAAAGAAACAATTGATGGGCGGCATGCTGGACAATGCAAACATTCATGCCCAGTCACAAGGATCCGGGTTTAATCCATCATTCTTTTCCTCACCACACCACCCCAGTTTGGACCCAGCCACATGCAAATCAGTCTTGACCCTGTTCCTTGTAGGAACAGTCCAGCCCAAACTGCCAAGCCAGGTCCTCCCCAGACTGGAAACTAGCATCCTGGGACCGGTTTCAGGGCATCACCCCTCATCAGCCAGGCCAGCTTGAATCCAGTGGCGTAGCGAGCACGGGACCCACGTCTGGGCACGCCCCCACCCAGGGCGACACATGCAAAAGAAACAATTGATGGACGGAATGCTGGACAATACAAACATTCACCCCCATTAACAAGGATCCGGGTTAAATCCATCATTCTTTTGCTCACCACACCACCCCAGTTTGGACCCAGCCACATGCAAATCATTCTTGACCCTGTTCCTTGTGGGAACAGTCCAGCCCGAACTGCCAAGCCAGGTCCTCCCCGGACCGGAAACAAGCATCATGGGACCGGTTTCAGGGCGTCACCACTCAACAGCCAGGTCTGCTTGAATCCAGTGGGGTAGCAAGCACAGGACCTACGTCTGGGCATGCCCCCCAACCCAGGGCGACACATGCAAAAGAAAAAATTGATAGACAGAATGCTGGACAATGCAAACATTCAGCCCCAGTCACAAGGACCCGGGTTTAATCCATCATTCTTTTGCTCACCACACCACCCCAGTTCGGACCCAGCCACATGAAAATCAGCCTTGACCCTGTTCCTTGTGGGAACAGTCCAGCCCGAACTGTGAAGCCAGGTCCTCCCCAGACCAGAAACAAGCATCCTGGGACCAGTTTCAGGACAGCATCTCTCATCAGCCAGGCAAGCTCGAATCCAGTGGCATAGCGAGCACGGGACCCACGTCTGGGCACACCCCCCCCTCACCCAGGGCAACACATGCAAAAGAATCAATTGATGGATGGAATGCTGGACAATACAAACGTTCACCCCCAGTCACAAGGTTCCGGGTTTAATCCATCATTCTTTTGCTCACCACACCACCCTAGTTTGGACCCAGCTACATGCAAATCAGTCTTGACCCTGTTCCTTGTGGGAACAGTCCAGCCGGAACTGCCAAGCCAGGTCCTCCCCGGACCGGGATCCCCGAAACCGGTCCTAGGATGCTTGTTTCCAGTCCAGCGAGGTCCTGGCCTGGCAGTTCGGGCTGGACTGTTCCCATTGGGTGCAGCTACAAAACTGATTTGCATATGGCTGGGTCCAAACAGGAATGGCATGGTGAGCAAAAAAACGAAGGATTCAGACCCAGATCTCTGTACTGGGGTGAATGTATGACATTGTTCTGCATTCTGTCCATCAATTGTTCTTTTTACATTTGTCACCCCAAGTGGGAAGGGTACCCCCACATGTGGGTATCGTTCTCTCCATGCCACTGGAGTCAAGCTATCCTGGCTGATGAGGGGTGAAACCCTGAAACAGGTCCTAGGATGCTTGTTTCCAGTCCAGCGAGGAACTGGCCTGGCAGTTCAGGCTGGACTGTTCCCATTGGGTGCAGGGTCAAAACTGATTTGCATACGGCAGTGTCCAAACAGGAATGCTATGGTTAGCAAAAAAACGATGGATTTAGGCCTAGATCTCTGTACTGGGGAGAATGTATGACATCGTTCTGTATTCTGTCCATCAATTGTTCTTTTTGCATGTCTGGATGTTTACAGCACTCCTGTACACACTAATGGAAGAGCACGGTTTGTGAGATGAATCGGCTTGGCAATGCATAGTGCTTTCCTTTTGAGATGCCTTTAATGAAATATAGCAAACTTTGTTTGATGCTTGATTTCTAAATATACAGGATGGGACACTAGTAGGTTATAGGCCGCCTGTTTGGACCCCCCCACCATTGTGCGCATGTTCCTGTTTTTCAAGGCATATTCAGAAGCCGGGATAAGGATGTAGAGTACTCTTACTGTGAAATACCATTGAACCTCTTGGTTTAATTAGGATTTACTTAGTTTTATCTGACACAATGCAAAGCATGCGTCTGTTACCAACTGAGATGTTTGTAAGAATAGTTTGGTACATTTTGGGATTCATGAAAAGGTATTTCAAATGTGGAATTAGTCCCCAAGAGCACAATCCTTTGTTTTGCTGAATTCTAGCCTAAATTGTTCTTATGTACACAGTAAATTAATTTGCTTTATCAAATTCCTTTATTCATTTATTAATTCCTAGTTCCTCTTACTTATTTCAACCCTTGGAAATATGGTGCTCTTTTTTCCAGTACATACAAATGTAATACTTTCAAATAAGCACTTGAAACTGCATTTGTTTCCTGAATGCATTATAGTTAATTATTCTATTTTGTGGTATATCGATTATCACCGCTAGAATTTGTTGCCCCTGTTCATTTTAGACCTCAGTGGGGAATATTCACCAAAAAGTTCATTTACAATGAAAAGTTAGTTCAAATATGTGAAATATGACTGTAACAGAAGTTCAATTCACGAGCTTATTGGTTTTTTTTACAGTAGCAGATTGTAAAATTTGGAAATAATTTAGTAAGGCTTTGACCACAATGTATAATGCTTTAATTAGAAGACATAATGGTTCTTATTTTAAGCAACGATACAAACTTCCTGGATGACAGTTATATACCAACTTTTAGAAATATTTTCGGTGAGCTCAATGTGTGCAAAAACATCAAAAACTTTATTAAAAAACCCAGAAAAAAATGATAAAACACAAGAGAAATCAAAGCTGAACACTGTACTGAAGGTTGAGTGGTATCTTATTAGTATGTGGCTGACAACCATGATGACAACAAATGTCCAATAAACAGTTCACAAACGTTTTCACCCCTTCGCTGCTGCGGACATTCCGCTGCAGCGCTGGGGGGGGCAGGGGGGCAGCGCGGTGGGCCTGTGCTCATGACGGAGCCGCTCCGTCATGAGCCACAGTTGAGCTGTGCTCATGACGGAACGGTTCCGTCATGACTCCGCCCATTTGCGTTGTCGCCCCGCACAGGCGGGGAAACAGCGCCGCGCAGGCGGAGCGGCCGCCAACAGGATTGTCATGACGGAACCGTTCCGTCATGAGCACACGGCAACCGTGGCTCATGATGGAACGGTTCCGTCATGAGCGGGGAAGGGGTTAAACACGCTCATAGACTACACAACACAAAAGGAGTCTGTGTGAAACTGATATAGCTGACTGCGTGTCTGGAGCATGTATAAGCAAACTTCATAGACTGTATACTATGCCATGGTAACATAGGTGCTGATTACAATGGCAGGCAGACTTCAGTCTATCCGCCATCGTATCGGAGATTGGGACCACCCGCCGAAAAGGCAGGGTGCCGGGATATGTAGGGAGGTACCATAAGGTGCCCCCCAGGGTCCCATGTCTGTCGGCCAGGGGGGAAGTGCACCGACCCCTACAGGCCCCCATTGTCCCTTTCTGAAAGTGTTTCCATGGGGGTTACCTACTATGGAACAGCTGGTGGGTGAGGGACATCGTAATCCCTACGGCGGTGCCTGGTAGGCACCGTCAGCATTTTAGGGACTACAAGCCCCTCCAATGGATGGATCCATGGCAGTTGGTCTTTCCAACCACCACACAGCCACCCGCCATCAAAATGTTATGGTCTACAAAAGGAAACATAAGTTGACACCAGTTAGCACAGTGCAGAGTGACAATTGAAGTTTCTACGCAAGTAATTGCAATGTTGTTTTATCTATTGATGAAGGAATAAAGGCTAAGATGGCTGGGTGTAAAGGAGAGCCTGTTTGTGAAATTTATGTGGGCCTGTGCAATTAAGAGTTACTGTTGTCTCAGGTACACCTATTACCATAATTGAGGAAAAGCTATTCTTTGGTGAGTGGGGAAAGATGTCTCTAACTCCCACGCATGAGAATACTGTAGATTTTGGTGGAATGAAAATTGATATGCTCAGCTATTTTTGGAGAGAGTTAAATAGACTGGGAAATTCACATTAAGGTGTATGTAGCAAAAAAAGATACAATGTATTTGGTTGCAGAGACCAGAGCAACTTTGGAATGGTTTTATGTCCAGGTACAAGTTTCCTAATTTCCATGGTGAGTTTGGACATAGAGGACCTTAAACAATTCATTAACAAACGTATCTGAAGAAAAACTAGGATGTGTGAAGGGTTTCAAACCTAAAATCATATTAGAACAAAATGCCATGCCTGCATGCCAGAAGATGTAAAATATTTCACTCAGCATGAGTCTGCAAATTGAGTCGATTGAGTGGCTCCTGCGGTTGTTGAAAAAACAAATGAAAAACACATTTGTGTGCTGACCTCAAGTCAATAAAAAAGTTATTTTAATCAAGTGTTACATTCTTCCTAAAATTTTAGAAATCTTTGCGCATTTAGCTGAAGCTAAATATTTTACAACTATTGATCTGAGGTCTGTACATCACCAAATTCTACTGTCTTATGATTTTAAATCATGTACCACTTTCATCACTCCTTTATGGGCTAATCATTTTCTGTGTTTTGTCTTGCTTTAGTGGCATCAGTGTTCCAGAAACTAATGTGTAACTTGTTTGGAAATATTTACAGTGTTTACACTTTCCAGGATGACATTGTAATTCATGCTGAAACAGTGAAGCAACACAACACATTTTTAGACAAGGCACTGGATACATTGAAGGAGCATGAGACTGATATAAGGAATGACAAATATAAGTTTCTCACTGATAGTGTTATGCACTTAGAACATTTGTTAATTGCAAATGGGATTACACCCATAGCAGAACATGCCAAAGCAAACATTGAATTGCTGGGGCTGTTCGATGGTGGCCAGCTTAGAACATTTCTTGGTATGTGTGAATCTTGTACGCAATTTGTAAAGGGATTTGCTTTAATCATGGAGCCAGTCAATAATTAACTCTGGAAGCGTATCAAATCTGAATGGGGTGTAGAAGAACAGAAAGCTTTTGACACCCAAATCAAATGATAATTCAAGAATCAGCGTTGGCATCATACGTTGAAGGGGATGTCTGGGCTATCATAGCTGATGCAAGTTCGCTTGGAAGCATGGATCACAGTATGGATCACAAAGCATTGGTGTTTATAATGGGTGAGACTTGTATGGATAACGCTCCACCATCAGGTTGTTTTAAAGAGTCTATCAGTTTAATTTCAAGGTGCAGAATGTTGCTGGTAATGAAAATGTGCAGGATGATTTCCTGTCTAGCTTTCCTATTGGTGAAAATAATTGGCGGAATGCTGAATATAACTGGAATGCGTTGTTGGTGTGCGTAATCTAATCGATAACCATGGTTGTGCTATAAGTCAAAATGAGTGGTTGAAAGAGTATAACAATTACAATGTATTGCAAAATGGAAAGACATGTTTTGAGCAAGATTGGCTCAAGGAAAAATGCCTTAGTGGGGAATTATAAGCATCTGCAAAGTTCAGGACATGTTGAGTATCGAGAAGGATTATAATACAAAAAGGGGGCAGATAGTTGTACCCACCAACTGCATGTTAAATTATGTAGATTGCCTCTTTAGGATGCCAGGGTACAAATGCAACAAATAAAAGATGAAAGCTGCATTACTGATGGCCTGGGCTATAAAAGGCTGTTGAGTTGCACATAGGTTCTTGGCTGCATTCAGATAAAGCCCTATGTAAATGTGCTACACCCTTAATTTCTTTGGATTTCCCAGATAAGGCATGGCAAAAAGTGATCATACTGTCTTGGACCTGTGAATTGTTTGGGAAGTGGAAGTAATACCATGGTGTCAGTTGATTACAATTCAACGTGGGTTCATTATGAACTCATTCATGAGCCAAACATTAAAAGAATTATTACAATTTCAGACTTTGGGCCTCATTACGAAATCGGTCGGAGTAGCCTCCGACCAACACAGCCTCGGTCTCAGGAAAGACCGACCTCCAGGTCGCGGTTCTGACTGCCTGATTACAATGCATCCAAACACTGTACGGTCAGATACTCACTTTCTCTCTGGGAGCTTGTGTTGCAGCAGTAATACAGGCTCCTATAGAGAAATGGGTGTGTGTGTAAAACCCTGCACCCTGCGGCAGGCAACTCATGGTGCCTGCCACACTGTGCAGTGTTTTACAGTGGGTTGCCCTAGGTACCCCCTCGGCCACCAACCATATGCTGCAGATGCAAGAGGGTCCTGCTGGGGGCCCTCAAAGTTGCTTTCCAACAGCCTTTCCAGATCTGAGAGGCTGGCAAGGAAAGGCTCTGGGAAACCAACATCATAATCCCTATGGCAAAAACACCGTCCATAAGGGATTATGGTATGGTTCCGACTGACCGGAAGACTCAGAGAGCCCATTGGAACGGCATCAGAATGAATGGCCGGTTTAAGTTCAGACCGCCGATATCATAATCGGACGGTCGGATTGCAAATCGTCTGTGCCAGTTGGAAAGTCCCCAACTGCGGGCGGAAGCCTTCCGACTAGCAGTCGGAGGGTTTCCGACCAACATTTTAATTGGCCCCTTTGTGTGTTATATTGCAGGATATCCTAATTTTATTGTCTTGGGCGATAGTGTTTAATTTATACATGAAATGAAGTAATATTTGAGTAGAATTGGGGTTTGGCTCATTAGGGTGGCTCTCCATTCTCCTCTAAGTAATGAATTGGTGGAGTGAGTGAATAGAGTATTCAATAGTACTGTTCAACTTGCCAATGCTTCTGGTTTGGATGTTGAAAACATTTTAAAGGAAAGAACCTGGAGTAATTGTACCACTCCTCTCTTGCCTACAGGTATCAGTTCTTTCAAGCTTTTAAGATTAAAGGATCCAGTGTCTAACCTTGTTTCTGGGTACATAGGGACATCTTCTTCATAATCTGTTGTTGACTTGACAAAGTTAAAAAGAGTGTGGGGAAATCACAAAGAGAGAGCAGTGAGACATGCAATTTAGGGTACCACACTAAAAAAATTAAGTGGATGAGTTGGTTTGCATTCATAAACCCAATTAAATACCAAACAACAGTACAAGTTCTGACCACCTATACTAATAACACAATTTACCGAAGAGTCAGTTAGGATCGATGATGGCAGGTGGTGGAGTAAGAACCAGATTGCCTAAATCAAAAATGAAAGATTAGAGTGCTGGATATGAAGGACATAAAAGTAGTTTGTTTTTTTAGGCACCTCATACACAAGAAAGCATGGTCTGTATTCAACCTACTACTGCTGAAAATGAAATCAACTAAATTACTATCAACATGCAATTCAGTGTTTGTTCTGATTCTGAAACATGTTGTGAGCAAGGTAACATCCAGGGTTGTGAACAAATAACCAGCCTGATCAATGGTAACCACGGACACCAGGATTTAAGAAGGTACAGATCCCAGAAACTCCTCTTTGTTTTAAAGATTTTCTTTTCTTTTAACTATTCACATTGTGTAAGATGTTCTGCTCTCAATTATTCTGTAAATTTCATATTAAGTTTTACTATTGTCAAATTTTGAATATTAACTCTATATTGTTTGTTTGAAGAGGAAGATGCTGTGTAGGGTTAGTAGTTGCATCTAATTGTTCTTGTGTTCTGAGAGTTGGAGCTCAGAGCCTGGATTAGTTGGCCTTATTATGCTGGAGTTCAAATCTACTTCTTAATAATTACTTATTACATGCGTTGCCTCCTTAAACTTAACAGGCAGCCATTACAGGACTCATGGACATGGTCCCCATTGAAAAGCATGTAGTAAAAGCTTATTGTTGAGGGCCACAAAAAGAAGCACACATAAAGGGATCTGATAACAGATTTTAGTCACAATATAATTCAATTGTTGCCGAAACATACTAATTTTAGGAATTGTGGCGTGTCCTAGGTTGATTTTATCCTTCAGAAAATTATGATACTGTCCTAGGATTTGTTGAACCATGTTTGCGAGAAAGCAGTTTTCTCTTCTGATTTTCTCACATTGGTTATGGAATGTGACCCAGAAGCCATTTTTTATACGTTTGCATTATCTTCCTCAGCTATGTGAGAATACATTTAATGATGTGAGAATAAAGTCTGGTGACAAACTGTTGCACACCTGAAGCAATCTTGATGGAGTGTAAAGCTAAAAGCTTTTCTTTTAGAAATGAATGAAATGAGGAGGTCATTATGTTACAAAAACTATGGCTAATGGTCTAGAGAGCTAAAATGAGGCCGCATTTTCTATCAGTTTTCATATACCTTTCTCATCCATTTCAGTAAAAATGTTGACATGCTTAGAGAAACATGTACTTTGAACACGAAGAGCAGCCTGTCATTTAAATCGCCAGTGCTCTCCTACAGATTACCTCAGTGTTCTAATGAACAACTAGAAGACCCACATTCATAATTTATGACAACAGTGTGGCACACCTGAAGCAATCCTGATGAAATCAAAGCTTTAAAGTGGAAAGCATTTCCTTTAGGGATGAATAAAATGGGTGGGGTATGTTTGTTATGGAAATTATGGGTAGAGCTCTTGAATGATAAATAAAGACACATTTTCTATGGGTTCTCAGACGTCTTCCTCATACATTTCAGTTTAACATTCTGACATGCTTACTAAAGCGTGGACTTACAACATCTACAGCAGCCTGTCGGTTAATTCTCTAGTGATCAAAAGCAGCTTTATCACAAAGTTCTAATGAGCAATTGGAGTGCTAACCATGTGAATTTAAGTCAAAAGTTATACATTTAAATGTAAAGCATTTTCTACAGCGGGTTCTGCAGAGAATGGAGGAATGAAGGATGTCTGTTTTGCCATAGACAATATGGTTAGTGCTCTAGAAGGCTAAAATGAGACCAAATTTTCTATGAGTTCCTCATCCATTTCAGTAAAACATTCTGACACGCAGAGTTAAACATAAACTTCCATCACCAGCAGCAGTCCTTCAGTTACCTGAAGCAAAACCACAGAGTTCTTGACTAGAGCACTCAAATTTTGTATTCAACACAAAAGTGAGGCACTCCTCGATGCCATTTTGTAGGAAAAGGAACAGCTGAATACAAAATCTTTCCTGAAAGATGGTTGGAGTAAATGAGCATTGAGATGTAAATGAAGGCATAAAAACAGAGGGTTAAAATGTGAGGGGAAATGTGGGTTTTTAGTATTTTGAAGCATAATGTAAGTTAACATTTTAAATGGGGTACAACTTGTTAAAGAGATAGACATCTGCATGAATACAAATGAAACTGCTTGATAGATGGTTCTATAGGGTATTGGCACTCCGGGGCAATACGCGGGTAAGTATATTTTAGTACTGAGTAAGGATTGCAGTGCATACGGGTAGGGAGAACCATCCTCCTCCCCAACGTGTGGATATCTACTGGTAAAACAGAATAACAGTCCCCTGCACACACTAACAGTATAATAATTATATCAATAACAGTGTGACAAAAGCTTGAGTCTTTGATGGAATATTCGTTTCAGTTTATTCACAACAGCCTTAGCCAACACGTGTTTTGTCGCGCTTGCGGTTGTGCGCAGCAACTTCTTCAGGACCAAGAAACAAACAATAGTACAGAATTGGGAATGAAAGGTATTGAACAATAGCATTCAATGTCAGTTTCCCATTGTGACAGACTAACTTTGAAGGATCGGTTCATGTTGTCTACTCGAGCCTGTGGAAACCCATGCTGTCTTAAATGTGTCACCTTGGTTGTTTAATGACAAACTAATGTACTTAAAGAAAAAATATAATAACACTCTTAGATAAAATACATTGATCTGGAGTTAAGGCATGCTTGTTCCTTGTGAGTCCAATTGTGACATATGAAACTAAGCAGTCAACTGTGACTTTGCTAAAGTGAATTTAACATAACAACACCCCCATAATGTTGCCTGGTACCCGAAGGTATGCAATAAAAAACACAATACCATACTCAATGCGTGAAGATCCTAAGGGAAAAGAGACAGGTAAAAAAAGAAAAGAAAAATAATGCTAAATATAAAATCCCTGTAAGAGCAAGTTTATTGGGCTAAGGTGACCACATCTGACCATGAAACTAACTTTAAATCCGGTTGTATTTCTGTCCCAAATGGAATTCAATAGAGTCCAGTGTTAGGCACACGGTTAAGACTGCACATATATTGTGTGCAGAAATAATCCCTCCTATTCACAGTATATGTATCCTGGATGTGTATCCCAATGAGGAGTCCCTGAGGATGTGTAAATAAAGGAAAACAGCCTAATTACATATAGGAATACACCCAAAGGAAAAATGACTGGGGAATTTTCTATATACTTTGATAATATGGTAATGTGTGCCCACGTACCTTAAACGAGGATTTAGTAGTTGTGCAAGTTTATTTAGGCATGAATAAATAAAATCAGTGGTGCCTTGCACCTACTCGATACAGGATGTGTTAAAGAAAATAACCAGCAGCCATATCCTTACTGGTATTAATACGAGGCCGTTGCCTACTAAAAAGGATCAAAGGAAAGTGTGTCAGAACAAGCGAGTAGAAAGACCCTGCAGTGAGTATTTAAAAGATGCACCCAAACGTAGATGCTTGTGTCTAGCGTATTTGACACTGTACCGCTAATTGCAGGAGAACATTAAGTTAGTTATGGGCACTTACCTCTCTGATGCACAGAGCTCCTTCCGGCGTGTACGCTGGAGATCTAATGGCCCGCCAGAGAACACACGTTTATATATGCCTGGGAGCGGAAACAGTTGTAGGACTGCACCGCCCCAAGAAATCGGCCATCTTGGAACTGAAAAATTCAGTGCCCCACTGATCAATAGAGGTTTAAAGTGGGCAATTTATCAGCCCCCCAAGAGTGTTGATGTAAAGCTCAAGAGTCATGAGGTATTGATCAGCATTATGATCGACGGTCTAATGCATAGTAGTAAAAAAAATACCGTCGGCCATCTTGGAGTGTCTAATCTCTGCCTCCGGCTTAGTAACAGAGATAGTGATGGGCAAATAATGGCCCAGAGAAGGAGTAAAGAACATATCAAATTAAAGCAATTGTAGTTGTGTGCATCCAATAAGGATCTGATAATATAATTCCGATTATCGCTGTGTGCATGCAGAAAAAAGTTTTGTAAAAGGAAAACAATGCTGATGCCTCCATGTAATGGTGTGTCAACAGCAAGTTTAGGAATGTAAAGGAGAAAAATGTTATAAACAGAACGTGGGTGAACAAATCCATCTGGATATAAATTACCTGAAACAATAAGTTTTTTATTATTTGAATCCAAAAAAAGGGAGGGTCTCTAGTAGCAGAGTTCTAAGGCAACATTAAAAAAGAGTCAAGGGAAAGGGACTCCCGAGTTCAGTGTGTGCTGCAACTGTCTAAGTAGAATGGTACAGAATAATAGTTTTCATAAATCTAAATAACATATATGATATGCCCACAGGATCTACAAACACAATCCTGTGGGTTACCTTAAAATAGTTAAACATACACAGTAAGTACATTGGTGCCAGAGTAGGCGGAGTAGGCATATCGGTTCCAGAACAAAGAAGAGAGGTTGTGACAGTAGAATCCTAAATCCGAGAGGGTAGGAGACCAGGTATAAGGAGCATGATAGAAGGTTGGTGAACAAATGAGCTCCCCAAGTGACAGCGTATAGTGTTGAAGAAATCAAAATCATGTTAGAACCTGTAGTCCTAGGTAAGCTTGCATGTAAGCATATGGAAGAAGACTTCAAAACTTCAGTTCAAACTCATCAGTAGTAGTAAGAGATCACATCATAAACAAGTCAGAAGGCTGCATGGAGATTGTGGTACTGAGTAAATAGATACTGTTTCAACTTGGTAACATTACGTCTCATGTGGGAACCGTGAACGCTAGTCCACAAAAAAGTAATGTAATTCTTGGTCTGTGTGTTGACCCATTTCCACACTTCATAATCACATGATCCAAGTCGCCTCCCTTCTCCTCAATGTTAGTACCCTATTGCTACCCCTCACATCTCTGGCCATGGCATCAAAGCCATAAAAGGAGAAGGTTTTGTGGCTACCCTGAGCAGGACATTCCAATATGTGCATGGCTAGGGGTTACCTTGTTCAGCCTGTTTAACCGCCCTGATGTGTTCTAAGATGCAGTCTTTCAGAGATCTGATTGTGCTGCCAATGTAGCTAAGCTGGCATTTGCATGCCACTGTGTAGACCACATAGTTGCTCTGACAGTTGTTGTTAGTAGTTATCTTGAAAGACCGGCCATTCGGGCCAGAAAATTCTTTCTTTTTGTCAGTAGCCCACTGCACGCAGTGCACCGTCCACATTTGAAAAAATCAAGTCCGTGGGTCAAGAGCCAATGAACCTGATTGCCCATCCTAGGACAACTAGGGCTAAGTAACTTTCCAAGGCTTTTCCCCCTGCAGAAAGTCATTTCTGGTCTGGAAGAAATTAAAGGTTCCAACGTCTTATCAGCATGTATAAGTGCCAATGTTTCCTCATGCTTTTTGTGAGTGTCATGAAAGCACATTGTAGTCCATGACAAACCGAGTTGTGTTGGGGTCCTCTTGCTTGCTTTTATCCTGAAGTGTCTGTTGTCTCCCTACTTTTTAGATCCTGCTCAATGCATTGTTTACTGTCCACTGACTGTAACCCCTGCGCATTCCCTTTCTACATCTGTTTACTCAGCCCTCAGCCTACCTATCTTCGTAGTTGCTTAACAGTTCCATAGGTTTAAAATAATAAAATGTTTATGTATATATATCTTTTTTTTTTTTTGTTTCTTTTCTCCTCCACGCTCGAGTAACAGCCGACGCTGCTCCAAATCAGAGGGTGCGTCGTCGAACGTGGACTACCCTAGCAAAGTCCGCATAACATTACAAATGCCTTGATAGAACCCCAAGGATGACGACGCCGTGTACTGGCTCAGTTTCTTTTAATGTTAGTCAGCCGGTTGAATGCGTTTCGCCTGACCTGCATATATATTTTCCTCTGCTTGTTAAATATACCCACTGGGGTTTTATAGCACATCTTTTCGATAGTAGCTGGCTTAGCGTTAAAACGATTGCACGTTCAAGCTTGCTCAACCTAATGTGATTCTCGATTTATAGGACTGATAGGCGCGATAATTCAGATGCCCGTTCCTAGATTGCATATCAATGAGATTGGGGCTACATTGTTTAGCGCGAAATTCTATGTCATTATGGGACAGTATTTTCTAATCCTGTATTTTTTCATTGAATTGTTCAGAGTGCAGCTGCAATGTATTTATAGAAACTACAAGTCTTTCTTCCAACATACTGAGTTTGTAGTCACATCACGTGACACGTCACGAGCACAAACATCTAAAATGGTTGGTTCGAGCTTGTAATGATTGTTGGTGATCAAGCCTGCAGGTCAGGCGAAACGCGTTCAACCGGCTGACTAACATTAAAAGAAACTGAGCCAGTACACGGTGTCGTCATCCTTGGGGTTCTTTCAAGGCATTTGTAACTCCGTCTTTTTCTCTTCACTCTCGATCGGGTGCTCTCATAGCGGTGACGGACACCGCGTGTGTGATCAGGCTCGTGGTACTCCAAATAAAATACCAGCACTCACGGGAACAGTGTCTTTAGTTTATTGAAAGACAAGCCTTACGACAAAACGCGTTTCGGCTGCCGCCTTCGTCAATTGTGATCGGCGCGCGCGTTCGGTAAACAGAAATACATTTCATGTATCATTGCAATGAACATAGGACTTACGTCAGTCCCAGAGTGGCAGCCATTATTAAACGTGCAAAATCTGCCATAAACTTGACGTTTCATATTGTTTACAAATTACAAATTACAGCCCTGAATGGGCTTTCTTAAACAATAAGGACAAAATAATACATGTAAAACAATTAAACCCTGGATGGGTGATATTGCTGCCCAAAAACTTCAATGCTGCATCCTAAATTTCAAACAGATTCTTACTGTTACAGGTGAACGGACATTTCTTCTCCACTATTTAAACCAAAAGGCATCCTGGTCTGATTGTCTATTATGTGTCTTGATTCTAATCTTCTCAATTGAAGTTGTCTATCACCCCCTCTAACACTAGGTGGTACATGATCTATGCAAAAGAAACTAAGCAAGTCCCTATTACTTTGGTGAAATTTTTCAAAGTGTCTTGCCACCGGGTAATTTACATCCTTGTTATTTATGGCCCTCAAGTGTTCAAGAATACGGATCTTAGTGGGGTGTATGGTGCTGCCTATGTAGCGCAAGCCACACGGGCACACCAAACAATACACCGTGAAGCAGGTATTGCAATTCAACAATTTGTTGATCTTTCTGGGGTGATCAAGACCAGGTATGCTGTAATTAATGACCTTCCGACTGTTTTTACATGCTCTGCATTTAGTACATGGAAAAAAGCCTGTAATCTTCCCAAAGGGTGGTGTAGTGCTCATTTTGTTACAATGACTCTGGACTAGATCGTCCCGTAGAGTCCTCGCTCTTCTGAATGTAATGAGTGGAGCTTTAGGTATCTCCCTACCAATGATGGGATCTGCTTTCAAAATGTGCCAGTTCTTTCTAAAAATTTCCCTAATAGTTTGGGCATCCTCTGAGAAATTAGTGATCATTCTAAAGTTGTTGTTCTTACTTCTCTTACTACTTTTTTCCCTGTTTGTACTTCCTTCCCCGATGATCAGATCAGTTCTGGATTTTACTTCAGCCTTTCTCTTGGCCACTTCTAGAATATCCTGATGGTACCCTCTGAGCCTGAATCTATTCATGCTCTCTTGTGCTGCGGAGACATAATCGCAGATGCATGTGCAGTTTCTCTTAATCCGAAGAAGTTCGCCATATGGAATGCTAGTTTTAGTTATCTCCGAATGGCAACTTCGAGCATGCAACACGGAGTTTCCCGCGGTGGGTTTCCTGTGCAAGCGAGTGCACAGTCTGCCCTCCGCGGCAAACACCGTGAGGTCCAGGTAGTTCACGGAAACCTTGCTTATCTCCCCCGTGAACTTGAGGTTAAGGTCATTATTATTCAGTACTTTCACATATTCCAGTGCCTGTGTTTCTGTTCCTTTGAATACAATGAATAAATCGTCAATGTATCTGGTCCAACTTACGACCCTATGGGTCCAGTTACAATTGGACTCCGCCCAGGCGACCTGCTCCTCCCACCAGCCCACGAAGAGATTCGCGTAGCTGGGGGCGAAGCAGGTCCCCATCGCGGTACCTCGTACCTGTCTAAATAGGAAATCCTGGAACAGAAAAATATTGTTGCTCAGGCAAAATGTTATGAACTCTATTAGCATGTTGTTATGTTCTACCAGATTAATAGAGCGATTACTCAGAAAGTACTTGATTGCCTCCAGTCCTTGCATGTGGTCAATACTGGTATATAGACTAGAAATGTCAAGAGTCATCATTACATAATCGTTATCCCAAGGCATGCTTTCTACTTTGATCAAGAAGTCCTTAGTATCCTTGATGTAGGAGGTGAGGTTCGTCACGAATTCAGACAGGAAGAAATCTACAAAAGTTGACATATGTTCAGTCAAACTGCCCAAGGAGGAAACTATGGGACGGCCGGGTGGGTTAATGGCGTCCTTATGCAGTTTCGGAAGGTGGTAAAAGGTTGGTACTTTAGGATGTTTACATTCCAGGAAGCCATATTCTTCTTTTGACAGCATGCTTAGCGTTAAAACGATTGCACGTTCAAGCTTGCTCAACCTAATGTGATTCTCGATTTATAGGACTGATAGGCGCGATAATTCAGATGCCCGTTCCTAGATTGCATATCAATGAGATTGGGGCTACATTGTTTAGCGCGAAATTCTATGTCATTATGGGACAGTATTTTCTAATCCTGTATTTTTTCATTGAATTGTTCAGAGTGCAGCTGCAATGTATTTATAGAAACTACAAGTCTTTCTTCCAACATACTGAGTTTGTAGTCACGAGCACAAACATCTAAAATGGTTGGTTCGAGCTTGTAATGATTGTTGGTGATCAAGCCTGCAGGTCAGGCGAAACGCGTTCAACCGGCTGACTAACATTAAAAGAAACTGAGCCAGTACACGGTGTCGTCATCCTTGGGGTTCTTTCAAGGCATTTGTAACATATATATATATATATATATATATATATATATATATATATATATATATATATATATCTATATATATATATAGAGAGAGAGAGAGATAAATATATATCAAAGCACAACCTCGGAGCAGGGAGCCCCTGACCCTTCAGGGCGGCCTCTTAGACGGGCACGGAGAAGCCCGTTATTTCAGTCCATGAAAGAAAACAACAGAGGCCAGCTGCCAGAGAAAAACGCCTTTTATTCCAAGTGGCGCTGCACATTTGCTCCCTTCAGTCCAACATATTTCGACATTGCGGCCTTGATCACGGACAGGAAGCAGTTACTAAGTGCATCCGTGCATGCGTTAATTAAATACCTTGAATCACTTGACTGATTAAACTGCATCTCCCATAGTGCATCAGGGTGCACAGGCAAGTATTGATATTCGCAGAAAAATTCTCAAAATGCTAGAAAAGTTATATATTACCTACTGGCGGTCGCCAGTAGGTAGTTATAGTTAGGACCACGTTTCCATAGGAAATCCGCAACATTCTATTTTGAATAACTTTGGCGCCGGTCGACGAATCCTCGCGAATTTTTCAAAATAGGTGGGGCGCTACGCTACGCTCCTACCCTGAAAGTCTCAGGGGGATTCGTCAAGCGGGGGCTGAGATAAAAGGGGGGTCCCAAAACGCGTTTTTCCCATGCATTTTTCCATAGGACCTTTAGACACAGCTACAGCCCGAACGGCTGAACAGAATTACTTGAAATTTGGCAGAGAGGTAGTCCTCAGGTCAAGGAAGTGCCTTTTGTAGGTTTGGTGTAAATCTGTTCAGTAGATTCTGAGAAAATAGCCTTTAAATCAATATATATATCTGTGGCAGCTTACGGTGCGCTTACGGTGCGCTTACCGTAAGCTTACCGTACGCGTACGGTGGCGTGAGAGAGCGCGATTTTGATTGGCTCTTAGATCTTAGTAAACATTCGAATCGGTCGAAACCAGGAAGCGGCGGCCGCCATTTTCTCTCTCGCTCTCTGGGTTGGGCAGCAAAAACGAAGCAAAAAAATGTCTAAAGACGAAGTTTCTTGAGATCCTAACCACCCAGCATTGATATAGGGGTCCCCAAACAACCCCCAAGCACAATTTTTTTTTTTTTTTTTTTTCGAAAAATCGCCGATTACGCTTACCGTACGCTTACGGTAAAAATTTTTAAAAAAAAAAAATTATCCACATTCTCCCCACCCCGTGTGCAAATGGTGCCCGAAGAGCACCATTTGTGCATGGCATATAAAAGCTATGAAATTAACAAAGAATACATTTCACAAAGATGCGCATAATATGTCCCCCATGTGCGCACGGTGCGCGAAGCGCATCGTGCGTACATGGCCCATCCCGCATAACGTGGGCACGCGGTGCGCGCAGCGCACCGCGTGACCACCGTGCGTGCACGGCACTAACTGCGTAAAGTGGGCGCGCGGTGCGCGAAGCGCACCGTGCGCGCACGGAACGAACTGCGTTAACTGGGCGCGCACGCCACGAATGGCGTAAAGTAACTTAGCATTTAAATAACCGTACAAATTCACTGAAAAAACCATAGGTTTCACACACGTTATAGTTAGGAATTAGCATTTAAAAAACCTTGCAAATTCACTGAAAAAACCATAGGTTTCACACATGTTATAGTTAGCTGTACATTTCACTCGTAAAAAACCAATGAAATTCCCCCGTTATAGTTAGTGCAGGCAACTATAACTCACGCGACCGCAATCTTCTGCTGATGACATATGTGTCTTTATGAAAAAAAAATATTTGTAATATATGTATAGCTAAAATTTAATGGAAGAAGACATGGGCAAATAAGTGTCTAAATACAGTATTAGCATCAGCAGAGGATTGCGGTCGCGTGAGTTATAGTTGCCTGCACTAACTATAACGGGGGAATTTCATTGGTTTTTTACGAGTGAAATGTACAGCTAACTATAACATGTGTGAAACCTATGGTTTTTTCAGTGAATATATATATATATAACACCACCAGCGCAGCAGCGCAAGTAAAGTCTGCACTCCGGACAGTTTTTCCAAGATGATATTCATTCCGCTAACGCAATTCAACCTACTTGGTCTTCCTCGAAGCCATAGCTATCACTGTGTGCCCAAACCACTTTAAACACCTGTCAAAACGCAACAATGAACCCAATAGAAAGAGCTGCGGGAATTTTCAAAGGCATTAAGATGAAAGAAAGACCAGTGTCATCAGTAAAAAAGGTCCTTGAAATAACAGTGAAACAACTTTTAATGCTCATCTGTACATCAATGGAGTGCTTTGATACAATGCATGTATGTGAATAAGTAAAATATGCATAATAACTGATTAGAGGTTTACCAAATGTCAGCCCACAAGTTTGTTCCACACAGCCACATGAATAAAGATATATACTGATAAATACACTTGAAAGACAATATAAAGCCCAGACCAGTGTCTGTTCACACGATCAAGTATACACCAGTTCTACCCTATACATGGCTACAGGCTATTATAGTCGCAAAGGTTCAATGACATGTGTCCCTGATACCTGAATAAGCAACTGGAAATAATCCACAATTTTAGATATATGACAAAAGAAATCTGAAAATGAAACAAGAACATGCTTTGTATCCACAAGCAATATCTACTGATAATTCACAAAGCAGTGCCAACACACACCTCATACAAAATAAATACATACATCAGTTTGTGATTGGGATATAAACTTCAAAAAAACAAAAAAGGAAAAGACCACAATCATATATATGTACAGTTGGACCAAATACAGTATCAAGAAAGATCATAATGCATGGTAATGCATAAAAATCATATCACAATTCACACCTAAAAGTGCAGATCAAACAATGTCATCTTCAAAAACGCTTCATCCTACATATGAGTGTAATCCCTCATCCTGATTGAGGCCATTAGAGTGTTTGGTTTTCAGGCAGATTATATACTCTGTTTCCAGTTTCCTTAATGCTCGTTCACACTCACCTCTCCATGGATTAACCGAAACCCTGTCAACACCAAAAAATGAGATCTGATCACAACTGGTTCCATGCATTTAATTACAGTGCCTGGCCACTGGGTAGCTGCTATCACAATGTTCGATGGAGCGCTAATGCTCCAATACTCTTTACTTAACTGGGAAAATAGTGCTTCCTAATAGTGCAGACCACACACACAGACCAACATGTACACCACGAAATCACTGTTGAAATTATTAAAACTTCTGATCTTAAGTTCTCTACCCGTGGCCAGACTGTATGTTTTAATGTTGGTACTATGGGTGCACAGCTTACATTTGCCACATGTGTAAAAATCTGGTATCTCTCTCAAGCAAGTGCCCTCTGCAATTTGTCGCTGCTTGGGATAACTATGTACCAGCAGGTCATTGAGGGAGCCACTCTTATGGCATGTTGTTAGCAGATTTTGATTAATCCATTTACCAAATACAACATTAGATTTTATGAGATACCAATGTTTCATCAAAATTTTACTCACTGCGTGGGATTCAGAAATGTAGGTGCTGATAAATCTTACTTCACTCTTGCCCTCCTCCCTTTTCTTCTTAGGTCTGAGTAGACTATCCCTATTGGTCCCAGTTGCTTTCTCTCTAGCAGTCCTAATGACCTTACCTGGGTAACCTCTCGATTTAAACCGGGTCTCCAGGGTGAGATTATTATCTGATATCCTGTTCATAAAGGTATTCAGTGTATCACGTGGTCCATACCAGATAACAAAAATGTAATCTATATAACAGGTCCACAATATCAAACACTTTGCCCACTCAGACAAGGAACTCTGGTCAAATACTATTGGAGGATGAGGGCAGCAGAAGACAACTCCTTAGCCCATCATTGCAGGCAGGAGATAAAAAAACAATCCAGGCTAAGCAAATCTGTTTTACTAGTCCTAAAAAAACGCTTTTTGCACTAGAGTTAGACACGGCTTGGCTCACAATATCAACCTACTCTGGGTTTAAACACGCAGTAAACACAGCCACCAAGCAATAATAGCTGCTAATAGACAAAGCCACCCTGGCCCACAAAAATCATGCTTGAGCTATGATGTTTTCTTACAAAAAGCTGAAACCTCAACCATACTTGTCAGAACATTTCTCATACCAAAAGAAGCAGAATTTGACCCTACTGAGGCTGGGATCATTCCCCTTGAAAGACCTCACTCCAAAATGGAAACAGACCTGGACGACGAACATGGAGATGAGTGGCTACTACATTTTCTATGCATTTGTCCTGTCCTACTAGACACTAGGAAAACCCTAATGAGGGAACCAATGAGGAGAGAAGAATTATGGACCTGCAGAGCGGCTGTTGTAAAGTGCCTCGGAGGCTTGTCAGTCCAACAGTCCTGCAAGGCAATAAAACATTGGAATATAGCGGCAAAAGAATTTGACAAGAATGAGTGCTGAAGCAAACTTTAGAACACAGAATTGCTTTGTTTATCCATTCAAGTTCAAGCTGCTCATTTCTTCTCAGCACTTACACTGGAGTTTTAATTAATTTCCCCAGAAGTTTGTTTTATTTTACACAAATGCATCTTCATGTGCTTCTTATTGTAATTTTAACTTGATTGATTGTTTTGACGTTTTATGTACCCTGGTGGTTCGCTCCTCCCTTTTGTGATTTTAAAGAAGTCAGATAAAAGTACTTTTGACTCACTAACTTCGTCCACTTCTTCATTAGACTGACACCAAACAAATTCGGACTCCCACCACCCCATGAACATACAGGCATAGCTTGGAGCAAAACAAATCCCCATTTTAGTCCCAATAGTCTGCCTGAACCATTGTTCTTTTCATAGGAAGATGTTGTGCTCCTAGCAAAAATGTAGCATCTGCAGTAAGAGTGATGTGGGGTTGTACATAGTTAAGAATTTGTCCATAAAAAAAAAATTGCACACATTCAGACCCAGCTCATGGTCTATGCATGTGCACAATGAGACTATGTGAATGGTCGCTAGTAAATAACCTGGTTTCCACGGAATGTTTTGTATCTTGGAAATGAAATCCATACTGTCCCTACAGTAAGATGGTAGATTTCCCACACCCAATATTTGTTCCCAATATTTGTTTCTGTTTTTTGGGGAATTTATGCTCCAATCACAAACTAACACATGTATGAATTTTTGTATGAGGTGTGTGTTGGCACTGTTTTGTAAATTATCAGTAGATATTGTTTGTGGGTAGGTAGCATGTCCTTGTTTCATTGGCAGACTTCTTTTGTCATATATCTAAAATTGTGTATTATTTCCAGTTGCTCATTCAG
Organism: Triturus cristatus; assembly: GCF_964204655.1. Taxonomy (NCBI): domain Eukaryota; kingdom Metazoa; phylum Chordata; class Amphibia; order Caudata; family Salamandridae; genus Triturus; species Triturus cristatus. The sequence continues at coordinate 1,175,423,982 of NC_140589.1, read as the reverse complement.
GTATCAGAGACAAATGTCAGTGAACCTTTGCTACTATAATAGTGAGTAGCCATGCACAGGATAGAGTTGATGTATACTTGATCGTGTGAACAGACACTGGTCTGGGCTTTATATTGTCTTTCATGAATATTTATCAGTATATATATCTTTATTCATGTGGCTGTGTGGAACGCAATTGTGTACTGACATTAGTTATTATGCATATTTTGACTTAGTTGCATACATGCATTGTGTCAATAGCACACCTTTTATATACAGATGAGCATTAACTGTTGTTTCACCGTTTTCTTAAGGACTTATTTTATTGATGACACTGGTCTTTCTTTCATCTTTATACCTTTGAAAGTTCCCGCAAGTCTTTTCATTAGTGTTTATTGTTGTGTTTTGACACATGTGCTTAAATGGGTTTCGGCAAACTGTATTGCCTATGGCTTTGAGGAAGACCGACTAGGTTGAAACACTTTAGCTGAATAAATTTCATCTTGGAAAAACTGTCCGGAGTGCGGGCTTTACTTGCGCTGCTGCACGGGTGCTGTTTATTGTGTACAGGAACTCTGCACCCCATTGCCCAGCACCGGTGTCCCTTGGTGGACGCGTCCGGGTGGTCTGCAGAGAATGAGAAATGCTGAATAAAATAATTTTTATATATATATGTATACACACACATACACATATACATGTAAATACATATATATATATATGTATATTCAATGAAAAAACCATAGGTTTCACACACGTTATAGTTAGGAATTAGCATTTAAAAAACCTTAGAAATTCAATGAAAAAACCAAAGGTTTCACACACGTTATAGTTAGCTGGACATTTTACTCGTAAAAAAACATTGAAATTCCCCCGTTATAGTTAGTTAAGCTAACTATAACTCACGCGCCCGCAATGCACTGCTGATGACGTCACATATTACATCACTCATGACATGGTCAGTGACATCACTCATGACATCACTGATGACATCTCAAATGACATCACTCATGACATCACTAATGACATCATCCCGTGAATGTGTGTTTTTCTGAAAATTAAATATGTTTTATATATGTATATCTCAAGGTCGATGGATGAATAAATGGGTATATAAGTGTCTAAATGGATGATTTGTTTTTGAAAAATTGATTGTGTAACTGACTGATTAGGTGTATCATAGTGAATACATGGCTTAGTGAGTAATGTTTAAATATGTATATATCTGTATCAGTCTTTCACTTTGTGTATAAGTGGCTGCATGGGTTGTGAGCAGCTACATGAGTGTTTATATAGGTTATTAGTTGGTTTTTTGGGTATCAGTATAAGTGTCTGATGTCTGTATGGTTCGATGGGGGGTATTACGTAGTGCATAGGTGCATGAATGAGTGACTCACTGTTTGTATGTGTTGAAGATAGTATGTGTGCAGGACTGCATGGGTGGATGAGTGTGTGTATGGGTGTGTTAGTGAGTGAATGACTGTCTCTAAAGTGTTTTTATGAGTAACTACATATGTTTTAAACTAGTATATGTGACTATTGGTGTATATAAGTGAGTATATGTGAGAGTGAGAGATTGAAAGAGTTCCTGTATGAATAAGTATGTGTTTCTATAAGTGATTGTTTAAAAGACTAAGTATGTGTAAGTTTCCGTAGAAGTAAGTGTGGTGGTGTGTGTATAACTGTATATGCAAGTAAATGTATGTTTGATTCTTTATTAGTATGAGTGACTATGTGTGTGAGTAACTCTACGGATGAGTGGCATTGTGTAACAGGATGTATAGGTGTATGAGTACATATGATGAGTGAGTACATGTTTGAGTGACTGTATAGGACTGTTGGTGAATGAGTGGATGTGTATGTGGATCTTAGAATTACTGAAGAGGTTGTTGTAACTGGTATTGGTATGTCCATTGTTTTGAAAAGTTTAGTCTCTATTTATGAATGTGTGTATCAAAGGTTATATTAGGGTGAGAGGAGGTCTGCCACTCTATCACAAGGATGATGTCATTAGTGATGTCATCAGTGATGTCATTTGAGATGTCATCAGTGATGTCATGAGTGATGTCACTGACCATGTCATGAGTGATGTAATATGTGACGTCATCAGCAGTGCATTGCGGGCGCGCGAGTTATAGTTAGCTTAACTAACTATAACGGGGGAATTTCAATGGTTTTTTACGAGTAAAATGTCCAGCTAACTATAACGTGTGTGAAACCTTTGGTTTTTTCATTGAATTTCTAAGGTTTTTTAAATGCTAATTCCTAACTATAACGTGTGTGAAACCTATGTTTTTTTCATTGAATTAGCAAGGTTTTTTAAATGCAAATTCCTAACTATAACGTGTGTGAAACCCATGGTTTTTTCAGTGAATTTGCAAGGTTTTTTAAATGCTAATTTTTTTTTTTTCTTCTATTTTTTTAAACATATTTTTAATTTAATGTTCTAACCTTTTATAAAGACTATGATTACATTTTTAAAATTCTTTAATATGTTTTTTTAAATATATTTCATAAAATAAACATGTTATAATTTTTTCCAGTACATTTTTTCCTTTTTTTTTAGTACGTGTACCGTAAGCTTACGGTAAGCGTACGGTTTACGCAACGCCCGTAATTTATCTACGCTGTTTGCGTATAGTTACGCAATTTGCGTAGCCGCGCGTACTCCGCGTGGGACGCGTACGCGTGTACGCTACACGCGCACGTTACGCGGAAGTGTCGGGTAGTGACTGTTATGCGCATGCGCGCAAGCGCGTGTCTTTTTTACGCGCATGCGCACTTTTGCCGTAAGCATACCGTAAGCGTACCGTAAGCGTACGGTAGGTCATGTGATCATGAAACACAACTTTTGATAGGTTGAAACTACTTTCAGTTCTAGAACTCTCCTACACCACACCCATTCCCCTCATTTCTGCTTGTGATCCCTTAGGAGAAGGAGCTGGGTTGTCTTTGTGATACGAGGGCAGACCAGCAGAGCTCTTCTGAGATTGAGGCTAGCACTAGCAGCACTACCTTGAGGCAGAGAGCGAGGAAACAAAAGACTTCTTATGTATGGGATTATTTTACTTTTCCTGAAGGCCAGCAAAAGGTAAATGCACCCTTAGTAACTTGTAAGCTGTGTAAGCGTGTACTTTCAAGAGGTAATCCTGACAGGAAGTATTCCTTTGGGAATCATACCATGATGAGGCACCTCAGGGATGTACACAGAAGGACACATGCTCGACTTTTTGGAGGTAACCCTTCAGAAAGTCAACCAAGCACATCCACAGCAGCTCAGCCTGGACCATCATCTGCAGGGCTGACTCCTTCTTCTGCAGGTCAGGTGAGCCCTTCATATGTGGGGGGAGCATCTCCTTTTGCTGGCCCTCTGGAAATTAACCCTCGATTTCTGAGGGTTGATATTCGATGTGCCTCTTGTCATGATCTAATTTGTCATAGGGAGACCAGTGTTTCCCTAGTGGACCTCAAAATAGATCAGCACACTTGTCACAGAGACTAATTTTCCCATTCTTTCTTTCCTCTCTCCCTGCATGAACACAATGGCTCTTTTAAGAGCCAACCTTATCTTTCATCTTTTTTTTATAGATGTTTTTAAAAACTTTGTTTTTTTTTTTTTACCGTACGCGTACGGTGCGCGTAATTTTTTTTTTTTTTTTTAAAAAAACACTAAAAATAAATAATCACATTACAAGGACTTTGAAACACTACAATTATTATTATTGACTTACCATACCCACTGAAAAAAATATTTATTCATTTGTTTTTTTTTTTTTAAATTGCTTTAAAAATGGTTCGTTTTCGAAAATTTTCTATATCAATCTGAAAAAAAAGAAAAAAGTATTAATATTTTTTAAACATTTTAAAATACAGTACTCATATTTACATATTTACAAAAAAATATTTTTGCCTTATTTTTGCTGTTTTCAGAATATATTGCATTTCACTTTAAATTGTGAAAGCAATTGCATTCATCATTTAACAGCGGGCAAAAAAAAAATAACAATCTCAAAGATTGTATTAAAAAAGCCCAGAATCTCTTCTCACTTAAACTTAACATTACAGAAATGCATAATATTCTAAAAAAATATCATCAAAAAACAATACTTATTTCTTTAAAATACCGTCTGATATTTTTGTTTCAGAAGTATAATCACAGTATTATATCTCAAATTAATCCACAATACATCTGATTCCATTTCCTTTAGGCCAAATAGTAATTTTAAAAAATTTTTTGGATTAAATTTCCAACGGTAATCCAATAAAATTCTAAAGTTTAATTTGTCCAGATCTCACCGATTCTCTGTAACATTTTGGTTCAAGAATTTTTTTTTAATAATTTAATAAGTCCACAATAGAATTGGTTACTTTTCCGCATGGCCAAATAGTAATTTTTAAAATCATTTTTGAAAAAATTTCCAATGGCACTCCAATAACATTCCTAAATTTAAATTGTGCAGATGTTACCGATTATCTCTAAATTATTGGTTTTTGAAAGTTTCATTAAAAATTAAAAAAGTCCACATTACAATTGGTTATCTTTCCATTAGGCCAAATGATAATTTAAAAAATATTTTTTTTAGAAATTTCCAATGGTAATCCAGTAAAATGGTAAAATTATTTTGTCCAGATCTTGCCAAGTTTCTCTAAAATTTAGGTTTCAGGAAGATTAGATAGGAATTTGCTAAATCAAAAGGCAAACGTTGTTTGAAAATCAATTGGGAATCATTACACAGTGTCCAGCCTTTTTCACATTTAAGATAAACTGTGTAATGTCCAGAAGTAACAGTAGGTCCATCATGGAAAATTATTGCAACAGTTACAAAAGTTTTTCCTGAAATTGATAATTGCTGTCCTGTAAACTTCTTTATTAAAGTATCCAATTTTGAACCATCAGCTCTACATCGTTGCATCATTAAAATTACATACTGTCCGTATTCCTTTAAAATTAATGTTGAAAACATGTCAGATTTACACTCACCTCATTTCATGCTATGATTAGCATCTTTAACTAATTTTGCAAAAGTGACTGTTTTACTCTCTGGCAATGTCAAATAAATAAACCTTTCATTATCAACATTAGAGCCACATATATTATAACAGTTTTCACAACTATGTTCCCATTTATAAGAGAGACCAAATACATTTTCAATGGGAACCCCTTCTTCTTCCAGTACCTGAAGAAAATACATCAAGAATTCCTGTGCATCTTGCTGTACATTTTGAGAAAACTGTGTTCGTCCTGAACATATATCTAAAAGTTTTCTAATTTCAGTAGCACTTTCTATTTGAGTTTTATCTTTACTCAGCTTTTGAAAAAGGAGACTCAGCTCAGAACAGAATCTTTTTCCCTGATTTACTATTATCTGCTCTTGCAAACTTTCCAGAGAAAATGCAACATTCAGCACTACATTTGCGTAGCAGTTGACACCAGAGCTATTTTCAAAATGACATCCTACAACCTGTTCTTCATTTTCCTTTTTCTTTTTGCTTGCAATTACATCACTCCTCTTTTTTTTCCTCTTCTCTACATCTTCATTACAGATATTCTCATTTTTTCTTTTACGAGAAACTACACGTTTCTCCAACACAGGATACTGACCTAAATGAGGAGCATAGCTTCTTCTTAATCTATTATACTCCTTTACACAGTTTGTATCAGCACTAACTTTTGAATTATCAAAGTCTATCATGAATAAACCTGATAATGTTTTCACTCGTGACAAAGCAACATATGCCATACCTTCTTTGAACACAGTTGAACCAATGTTCACAAATGCACAATCTACAGTCAATCCTTGAGACTTGTGAATAGTTACAGCATATGCTAGAGAAAACGGAAACTGCTTCCTACGTACATATAAGTCTTTCACAAGCATGAAACGAACTGTACAACGACAAATATCTTTAACTTCTTCTATCTGATCAAATTTTATTTTTAAACATTCAATTCCATCTTTTTTCTGATAATTAATAAAACCCACAACTCTTCCCATAGCTCCATTAACTAAACCTTTTTCAACATCCAAATTTCTTCTTAAAAATACTCTACAGTTCATGCAAACATATAGATTTTTTTCTAATCCAGCTGTTTTGGAGATGTTCTTCTCTAGTGAGTCCAATTTATTTTTCAGTTTGCCTGTTACTGTGACAGTAATTCTTCCATCCTCAATTTTGTCCACTGCTTCCAATTTCCTGATCTCTTCCTTTTCCAATTTCAAAAGCTCCTCATTAAATATTGAGCATTCACGTAGAGTTGGCATTAAGCAGATGACACTTTTGTTTTCTGCAATGTTCTTGTATATTTTCTCTGCAACTATTTCTTCCTTTGGAAATAAATTATGTAACAGCCGACTCTGTAATGCTTTTTTGCCAACTTCTGTGAGTAGTCCAATTCTGATATCTTTCAGAATACTTCCATATTCTTCATCGCTTGCTTGCCTCATATTAGTAGTAAGTTCCTTGTACTCAAAGAAGGACCAAATATTTGTATTTCCGATGCTTCCCAATGACTTCTTCGTGTCTTCATGTGTGACAGTACTAAACACTGGTTGTCCTTTAACTGGAGTAAGTTGCAAAAGATCTCCAAAAACTATGACGTGTTTTCCACCAAATAACATGTCATAGTCTGTCTTCGAAATTTGCTGCATTCTTAAATGCACAAAGGCAAGCATTAAGTTTGATACCATGCTCACCTCATCAATAATGAGAACTTGCATCTTCTTCAATACTCTTGAAACTTCCAAGGATGCTTCTCCAGTTAGCTTGTTGTATTGTATTTTGTTCTCATGCTCCACTGGTAACATTAGCAAACGATGTAAAGTGATTCCTTTTATGTTATATGCTGCTAACCCAGTTGGAGCAGTAACCACACAAGACAAAGTAGAATCTGTTTTTTGCTGTAGGTAGCTTCTGATGACTTTTATAAGGAAACTTTTTCCAGTTCCAGCTTGTCCGCTTACATACATCCTGATTGGATGAAATGATGTGCATGAGCACTCTTTTTTTTCATGTAGAAATCCGTGTTCAATTTTGTTTCTGATCTCTTCATAAATTTGTTGCTGCTCTTGATTCAGTTGTCTTTCCAAATTTTCTAAGTCTATAAATTCCTCTTGAACTTGATTCATAGCCGTTTCCACTTCATTCATGGCTATTGATGCTTCATTTTCAACGATTGGTTGTCCTAGGGGATCTTGACTGAGTGTTCCTGAACTTTGGCTGTCCTGAGAACTGTCTCTAGCTATTTCTGCTGCAATTGTAGTTTCCTGTTCAATTTCTTCATTTAACATTTGCAGATAACTTGAGAATGTACTGCATTGTATGCTGTCTTTGCAAGCATTAAATGAATCTTCATAGCTTTGAAATTCTCCCAGTAGTTCATCCTCTGTACGCCATGGTTTAAACAACTGTAAAAGAGCCAAGTAGTAAAATTCCTTCTTGTCAGTAGTGTCGCAACTCAGCTTCCTGTGATTTATCAAACTTCCTTTTGTTTGCTTCACCAAACATCCTTCCTTACCAACGACTTTATATTTTCCATTGTTGATGTCTTCTGCGGCTTTCCGTGAATAAATGTAGTTCTGCAGCACTTCATAGAGACACATGTTCTCCAGATGTTGACTTCTCTTGGGATAATATGTGTCCAACATGTTTGATTTCAAAATATCTGTACTTTCTGGGTCATTCTCGGCCAAATATTCAATTTCTCCAACAGATTTCAGTACCCGATTTCTCATTGCTGCAAGGCCTAAACTTGCCCAAATTATTCTTCTTGACTTCGAGTAGAGACTTGCAGAAGATAACCTATCTGAACATTCGTAGGATCCAATTTCTCGATGCGATAACATCTTCAAACTGAAACTGTACAGCTTCTTACTGACAGTCTTCTCGTGAGAAATCTCTTCCCACATTTCCTTCAATTCTGTTTTTTCTGATTTCGTAATGTAAGACGTTACATATCGAGCAACAGCAATGGAATTGTCAGCTACATACTGTATATCCATGTTAGCGTTCCACATGGATAAAATGACTGGGTTGTAGTCATTTATATTTTTGGATTCTTCTTTTCTTTTTAGGTTGTAGGTATTCTTAGGTGATTTCCTTGTGATAGTATGTCTCACAGCTGACATAAAACTGTTGACTCTTCCATTTGAAAGAACAGGTCTAGGAAATCCAAATCGACATTTAGTGTAGTATTTATCTTTGCTCTTGTATTTCCGTCGACAGTATTTTCCACACCGAGGACTTTGGAAACGTAAAACTTGCTCCTTTAACTTTTTCTCTTCTGTGCTTTTTGGTATAGCACATGTTGCATATTCTTCAATGAAAGATAACACTGCTTCATCAGTATCTGTTCCAAACTTTGGGGCATCCTTGATCCACAACAGCATATGAATATGAGGAGCACCTCTTGCCTGGTACTCTTTTCTCCAAAAGAAATCTACTACTTCTCCAAGAGGTGGATTTTTTTTATTGCAGATGAAGGACATCATAGCCTCAAATCTATGATTGAAATATCTGCAAACATTAACCGGATCCAATGAGCACAGTTCTCCTGCTGTCTTGTATTCAATGTTTTTAATGTTTGAATTTGCCTCTCGTAGAAAATCCAGTAAATCATCCCAAGCGTACTCCGCACAGCTTAGGGTAACGAACCATGTTGGTGTTCCTAAATTCCGTAACATGCATTTTAGTTCACCATGGCGTCGGTACCAATATTCATTTGTCCCACGCTGACAAGCCATCAGATTGATCAGTTGTGTTTCCAAATGATCATCTCGGTGCTGCACTTTCTCCATAAAATCCTTAGCAGACACATTTTGTAAATGTACTCCACTTTTTAAAATGTGATTTACTGCATAAGACAGTGCAGACAAGTCGCTTTCAAATAAAAGATGGAACAAATAAGGAATACTTTGTCGAAATCTGGGATCTTCAGCATATAGTCTTGTAGTCCGATACTCAGAAGCTGGAATCTGTTCTGGACGTTCATCGTATCGTCCTCCTTTTCCTTTAGGAAACAGCTGGGGAAAACATCGAGCTTCCAAGCTCTCCTCCCATACACTCACGGGAGTTCCTTTTGCTTTCTTCATCTGAAAGAGATCAATATTATCTCCCATAACTTCTTTTGAATGAAGAGGATGTATGCTAAAATGTTCATAAATTTCTTCTTCCTTTGACTTGTCCACTTTTTCAATTTGTCCAGTTGGTGTTTCTGTGTCTTCTTGTAAATCTTCTTCTTCTTCTTCTTCTATATAAATTGATTCATACCATTTGTTATTCCTTTTCAAATACAAATTTGCTCTTTGTACTTTCCGCACATCTACCAGCTCCTGCCAAATCTTCTTATTCTTTGTAGGTACACCATTAACCAGAATAATTAATGGTTCAGTTTCCAAAGTATCCGCATCAATAGTTTCCATATTTTTTTTCAAATCCAAGGGCAAATACACCACTCTTCCTTTTAAACCTCTCAGTAAATCAGAAGGAGGTAATTTACCAGTTTTTGGCTCCATACGTACTATGGTCTGGAACGGATGAACACATTGAATGAGTATAGACTCATATGTATTTAATTCAGAAAGTTCAGCAGGAATAGCATCCAATTCTAAATTATAATGTACAGCTCTGGTCGGCATTCTATTTTCCTCTAACTTGTTGTAACAGTATTTACAAATACGCTGATCTTCACCCAAATCAAAACAATTTTCTAGAAATATATATGTGGCAAAATCCTTCCACTTATAATTATCTTCATTTTCACTCTTTCTGTAGAGATCAACATTCCTAGTTTGTTTTCTATAATGAGTTCTGCGGCAACAAATACAAGTAAAATTTGGTCTTTCATTAGAGACTTTTGCAAATGTTGTTATATGATCATTAAATGTGTTACTTACAGAGGGTTCTACATTCTCTTCCACTTCTTCCTCATTTACTGTGTCCTTCTCTGCACTGTTTTGTTCAGGACCAAAGTAACAAAACTGAATTTCATCAACAACCTTCTCTACATCTGATACCGTTCCTCGGAACAGAGCCCTATTCAATTCATTTAACTTTATTGCTGGACTTTTGGCAAAATACAACCGTCTCACAAACTTTCTCATTTCAGTATGATGAACAGCCAGCATCCTAAAATGATGGAAAACACTATTGCACACTTTTCTAGATAGACAAGCCAGAGAATGACCCTGCAAACCAGTATTCTCTCTCACTCTGCATGGATCCAGACTTTGAAGCACCTTAATCTTCTGTTTTATACTTTTTTTACTATATTCTCTTAGAAACTCTCGAAATTTGTCAATAGATTCCTGACGCACAGTGCAAATACTACTACAATTCCAAGTGTACACTGGGGCTTTAGGACGTCTCCCCATAGCCTCATCTGCCATCACTTGTACCTCATCTCTTGGAACCATTATCTCCTTCTCCATTATGCAACCATTTTTTACTTCGTAAGAACGACCTCTGGTGTCAACTGCATGCAGCAAACTATTACTTTGAAAATAGCTCTCTTCATTAAAAAAAGGTTCACTACTTGAACTATGCATCCACTTTCCTAAAAACACTTTACAAAAGTTTGTTCTGTTCACTACTCTTTTCCTTTTGCTATGTGATTTCAGTACATTAACCATTTTGTCTAATGTACGCATCCTATTCAAAATTAAAATGAATAGTTTCCTTTTTAATTCTAATGCCTTTGCTGCAATGGCTTCTATTTCTTTTTTTCTTTTATAAAACTTTGTCTTTTTCTTATATTTCTTCACATCCTTCATCAAATTGGACATAACTCTTCTCTGAAACATTTTTCTACGTATCTCTTTAAACGCTGTTTTTCTATTTATATAAATCTTTTCAGTTGCTGAAGGTATATTTGCATTAACTAAATTGTCAATTTTTTCCTCTTCTTTTTTGTTCAAAACATCCTTTCGAGTACAGACATTTTGTACATTTTTCATTCTTTTGAATATATTTTTTAGAAATTGTTTTTTCTGCTTACCAGAAGATTTTTTCTTTTTCCCAACATGAGCATCTTCTACTAACTTTGGTCCTCTAGTTGTCTTCAAATATAGGTTTTTTTTGTGCGTTTTTTGAACTCTGGATTTTGTAGGCATCTTAAATATTGTCCACTGCTCTTCAGCAATACCTGAAAAAAACTAAAAAAAAAATCCTTTATTTTATTTAAATATATTACTACATTTCTTTTCACAATAGTCACAAAACGTAATTTCTTTGCCAATTTGAATGCACACTTACTGCTCTTTTTTTTTGGCAAGTTAAAATCACTTTTACAGACTGACACATTATGAAACCACTTTTCAGTTTTTTAAAAAAGCCCATGTCCAGACTGCTTTTTCAGACCACCACCATGTGTATCCTCGGTGACTACCTACACTCCAGCAAGGGCAACCAGCCTTAGTGATGCTGAATGTATTTGCATTACAGACTGAAACCTGAAAACCCCACTCGCTTCTAAATACTGTGCATGATTATACATGGAAAGGAGCTGGGTGTGTGCTAAGAGTCTGCTTCTTCCCCCAAAAAATCGCTCCCCCTTTTTCCTACTAATGCAACTGTGAAATCACCAGAGCAAAACGCAATAAATCTCTGCCTGTAATTCCTATTTCCACACAGAGTCATGTTTTCACATTAGTCCCAAAACGAAATTTCTTTGCCAATTTGAAAGCACACTTACTGCTCATTTTTTTTGGCAAGTGAAAATCACTTTTACAGACTGACACATTATGAAACCACTTTTCAGATTTTTTTAAAAAAGCCCATGTCCAGACTGCTTTTTCAGACCACCATCATGTGTATCCTCGGTGACTGCCTACACTCCAGCAAGGGCAACCAGCCTTAGTGATGCTGAATGTATTTGCATTACAGACCGAAACCTGAAAACCCCACTCGCTTCTAAATACTGTGCATGATTATACATGGAAAGGAGCTGGGTGTGTGCTAAGAGTCTGCTTCTTCCCCCAAAAAATCGCTCCCCCTTTTTCCTACTAATGCAACTGTGAAATCACCAGAGCAAAACGCAATAAATCTCTGCCTGTAATTCCTATTTCCACACAGAGTCATGTTTTCACATTAGTCCCAAAACGAAATTTCTTTGCCAATTTGAATGCACACTTACTGCTCTTTTTTTTTGGCAAGTGAAAATCACTTTTACAGACTGACACATTATGAAACCACTTTTCAGATTTTTTTAAAAAAGCCCATGTCCAGACTGCTTTTTCAGACCACCACCATGTGTATCCTCGGTGACTGCCTACACTCCAGCAAGGGCAACCAGCCTTAGTGATGCTGAATGTATTTGCATTACAGACTGAAACCTGAAAACCCCACTCGCTTGTAAATACTGTGCATGATTATACATGGAAAGGAGCTGGGTGTCTGCTAAGAGTCTGCTTCTTCCCCCAAAAAATCGCTCCCCCTTTTTCCTACTAATGCAACTGTGAAATCACCAGAGCAAAACGCAATAAATCTCTGCCTGTAATTCCTATTTCCACACAGAGTCATGTTTTCACATTAGTCCCAAAACGAAATTTCTTTGCCAATTTGAATGCACACTTACTGCTCTTTTTTTTTGGCAAGTGAAAATCACTTTTACAGACTGACACATTATGAATCCACTTTTTAGATTTTTTTTAAAAAGCCCATGTCCAGACTGCTTTTTCAGACCACCACCATGTGTATCCTCGGTGACTGCCTACACTCCAGCAAGGGCAACCAGCCTTAGTGATGCTGAATGTATTTGCATTACAGACTGAAACCTGAAAACCCCACTCGCTTCTAAATACTGTGCATGATTATACATGGAAAGGAGCTGGGTGTGTGCTAAGAGTCTGCTTCTTCCCCCAAAAAATCGCTCCCCCTTTTTCCTACTAATGCAACTGTGAAATCACCAGAGCAAAACGCAATAAATCTCTGCCTGTAATTCCTATTTGCACACAGAGTCATGTTTTCACATTAGTCACAAAACGAAATTTCTTTGCCAATTTAAATGCACACTTACTGATCTTTTTTTTTGGCAAGTGAAAATCACTTTTACAGACTGACACATTATGAAACCACTTTTCAGATTTTTTAAAAAAAGCCCATGTCCAGACTGCTTTTTCAGACCACCACCATGTGTATCCTCGGTGACTGCCTACACTCCAGCAAGTGCAACCAGCCTTAGTGATGCTGAATGTTTTTGCATTACAGACTGAAACCTGAAAACCCCACTCGCTTGTAAATACTGTGCATGATTATACATGGAAAGGAGCTGGGTGTGTGCTAAGAGTCTGCTTCTTCCCCCCAAAAATCGCTCCCCCTTTTTCCTACTAATGCAACTGTGAAATCACCAGAACAAAACGCAATAAATCTCTGCCTGTAAATCCTATTTGCACACAGAGTCATGTTTTCACATTAGTCCCAAAACGAAATTTCTTTGCCAATTTGAATGCACACTTACTGCTCTTTTTTTTTGGCAAGTGAAAATCACTTTTACAGACTGACACATTATGAAACCACTTTTCAGATTTTTTTAAAAAAGCCCATGTCCAGACTGCTTTTTCAGACCACCACCATGAGTATCCTCGGTGACTGCCTACACTCCAGCAAGGGCAACCAGCCTTAGTGATGCTGAATGTATTTGCATTACAGACTGAAACCTCAAAACCCCACTCGCTTCTAAATACTGTGCATGATTCCACATGGTAAGCAGCTGGGTGTGTGATAAGAGTCTGCTTCTTCCCCCAAAAAATCGCTCCCCCTTTTTCCTACTAATGCAACTGTGAAATCACCAGAGCAAAACGCAATAAATCTCTGCCTGTAATTCCTATTTGCACACAGAGTCATGTTTTCACATTAGTCCCAAAACGAAATTTCTTTGCCAATTTGAATGCACACTTACTGCTCTTTTTTTTTGGCAAGTGAAAATCACTTTTACAGACTGACACATTATGAAACCACTTTTCAGATTTTTTTAAAAGGCCATGTCCAGACTGCTTTTTCAGACCACCACCATGTGTATCCTCGGTGACTGCCTACACTCCAGCAAGGGCAACCAGCCTTAGTGATGCTGAATGTATTTGCATTACAGACTGAAACCTCAAAACCCCACTCGCTTGTAAATACTGTGCATGATTATACATGGAAAGGAGCTGGGTGTGTGCTAAGAGTCTGCTTCTGCACCAAAAAAATCGCTCCCCCTTTTTCCTACTAATGCAACTGTGAAATCACCAGAGCAAAACGCAATAAATCTCTGCCTGTAATTCCTATTTGCACACAGAGTCATGTTTTCACATTAGTCCCAAAACGAAATTTCTTTGCCAATTTGAATGCACACTTACTGCTCTTTTTTTTTGGCAAGTGAAAATCACTTTTACAGACTGACACATTATGAAACCACTTTTCAGATTTTTTTAAAAGCCCATGTCCAAACTGCTTTTTCAGACCACCACCATGTGTATCCTCGGTGACTGCCTACACTCCAGCAAGGGCAACCAGCCTTAGTGATGCTGAATGTATTTGCATTACAGACTGAAACCTCAAAACCCCACTCGCTTCTAAATACTGTGCATGATTATACATGGAAAGGAGCTGGGTGTGTGCTAAGAGTCTGCTTCTTCCCCCAAAAAATCGCTCCCCCTTTTTCCTACTAATGCAACTGTGAAATCACCAGAGCAAAACGCAATAAATCTCTGCCTGTAATTCCTATTTGCACACAGAGTCATGTTTTCACATTAGTCCCAAAACGAAATTTCTTTGCCAATTTAAATGCACACTTACTGCTCTTTTTTTTTGGCAAGTGAAAATCACTTTTACAGACTGACACATTATGAATCCACTTTTTAGATTTTTTAAATTGCACATGTCCAGACTGCTTTTTCAGACCACCACCATGTGTATCCTCGGTGACTGCCTACACTCCAGCAAGGGCAACCAGCCTTAGTGATGCTGAATGTATTTGCATTACAGACTGAAACCTGAAAACCCCACTCGCTTCTAAATACTGTGCATGCTTATACATGGAAAGGAGCTGGGTGTGTGCTAAGAGTCTGCTTCTTCCCCCAAAAAATCGCTCCCCCTTTTTCCTACTAATGCAACTGTGAAATCACCAGAGCAAAACGCAATAAATCTCTGCCTGTAATTCCTATTTGCACACAGAGTCATGTTTTCACATTAGTCACAAAACAAAATTTCTTTGCCAATTTAAATGCACACTTACTGCTCTTTTTTTTTGGCAAGTGAAAATCACTTTTACAGACTGACACATTATGAATCCACTTTTTAGATTTTTTTAAAAAGCCCATGTCCAAACTGCTTTTTCAGACCACCACCATGTGTATCCTCGGTGACTGCCTACACTCCAGCAAGGGCAACCAGCCTTAGTGATGCTGAATGTATTTGCATTACTGACTGCAACCTCAAACCCTTAAAGTATTCCTTATTTTTACCAGTACACCTTAATTTATCATGAAAAAATTGTCCATATTATTTTACATGTTCCTCACATTTAAATTTCTCCCAAAACAGAAAATAATAAACACAACTTCTACAAAAGGAATTCCAATTCTATTATTCATTTCTTAATTTACCATATACATCCCCTCTCAAACTCTAAACTCACCTTTAAAATTAGTTAGTTGTGAAAGAAATGTGGCACTCAAACAGCAGATTATCAGAGCCAGGATCTCTGTTCTCTACACCTCTCTCCTCTCAGCAGAACCAGATAATGGCAAACTTTCCCTCTATTGTTCCACACATATACATGTAAGTTTCAAATCTCAGTGCTTCCCCCTTTTTTTCAAATGTAATCACACATTTCTATTGGTTGAAAACCAACCCTTTTCCAAAAGTACCCTGCCCCCAACTTGACTTCTGCCTAGTACCCTTCCCCAAACTTGACTTCTGCCTGCTACCATAGCAACAGCTCATGGAACACTGCTGTGTGGAGTTAGGTCAGAAGTTCGCCACACAATGTTTCAATTCCACAGAGCAAGAGTGCTTGACTTTTCAAACCTAACAGCAAATCCATAGTACTGTTCTTTGGTAACACATTTTTTTGTACCAATACAAAACATGCTTCTATTAATTTACACATACAGCCTAGTTTTTATTCTAGAATGGTATGAAACAGCCAATCAGTTCTTTTTGTTTTGAAAAAAATATGTATGCCTCCATTTCCAAACTGTCTTTCTTTTCATATTGCCATTCTACTGAAAGACACCTCCTGAGTGCATCCAGTTCTCCTTTGAAGATGTTCACAGTGTGGATTGTAGGGCACAGCTATGTCTTCTGGAGTGAAAAGTTTGCAGAGAAAACAGGTATGGTGAGAGACCTTGATTTGCCAAATGTAGACATTAAATGGATTGGTCAGAGAGGGTTAAAGTGGCACCAATTGATGCCATTGGTGAAATCCTTCATGCAAATCCAACACCCTGACCTCATAATAGTGCACTGTGGTGGCAATGACCTAGGCACTTTGACTGGGGTAGGTCTGGAAATGCTTATGAAGGACACCTTTGCACAACTGTTTTCACTTTTCCCTAAAACTGCCTTTGTGTTTTCCAACATATGCCAAAGGCAAAAATGGAACTGGTCCAATCATTTCTGTCCGCAAATTGACAAAGCAAGAAAGCACGTCAACAAATCTGTTTCTGCTTTCCTCCGTGACTATGGTATGGGTGCCATTTACCACAACAACTTGCGTTATGACATGCAAGACATTTATAGAGGAGATGGTGTGCACTTCAATGATGAAGGGAACAGAGTCTTCCTCTTGAACCTTAGACTCTGCATCGGTACTTACTTGTAGGTACCACTTAAAAAATCACTTCATAAACACAACGGCTCTTTTTAGAGCCCCCTAATATCTAAACTCTTAAATCTGCATTTCATTTCTTTTTTAATTTTTTTTTTCTTCCGTACGCTTACCGTAAGCTTAACGTACGCGTACCCCGTGATTTTTTTTAAAATCAATAAATGTTTTCTTTGTACTTTTCTGTCCTTCTTTGACCCCCTCACAAATGTAAGGGGGTCTGTAACTCTCCTCCTTGCCCCCTTTTCTTGTTTTCACTCTTTTTTTTCTGAGTGAAACACACAAAATGGCGGCCGCCGCTTCCTGGTTTCGGCCGATTCGAATGTTTACTAAGATCTAACAGCCAATCAGAATCGCGCTCTCGCACGCCACCGTACGCGTACGGTAAGCTTACGGTAAGCGTACCGTAAGCTGGCTCAGATATATATATTGATTTAAATGCTATTTTCTCAGGACCTACTGAACAGATTTACACCAAACCTACAAAAGGCACTTCCTTGACCTAGGGACTACCTCTCTGCCAAATTTCTAGTAATTCTGTTCAGCCGTTCGGGCTGTAGCCCTGTCTAAAGGTCCTATGGAAAAATGCATGGGAAAAATGCGTTTTGGGACCCCCCTTTTATCTCAGCCCCCGCTTGACGAATCCCCCGAGACTTTCAGGGTAGGAGCGGAGCGTAGCGCCCCACCTATTTTGAGAAATTCACGAGGATTCGTCGACCGGCGCCAAAGTTATTCAAAATAGAATGTTGCGGATTTCCTATGGAAAAGGGGTCCTAACTATAACTACCTACTGGCGACCGCCAGTAGGTAATAAATATATTTGTATGTGTATAAACACACGCACACATATATGTCACATGTTAAAGAGCTGTTATATATAGATGTTGAAATATGGAAAAAAGTAACATTTAAAAACTAAAAACCTCTGAAGTTTCTCAGTTATACCTGAGTGAGCTAATTATAACTTGCACACCCACAAAATTATGTCATCGATGTTGTCATTTACAATGCTGTGAGTGATGTGATAGGTGCGATCATGAGCATTACATGCGGAGGGTTAAAGTTTTAATTAGCTCAGTGAATTATAAGTGGTCAATTTCTTTGGTTTTTAAAAGTTTGTTTTATACCTTATTTCAATACCTAACTATAAAGTCACTTTAAACTGTAGTATTTTTAGTGAATTACAATGTATAAAAAGTCACAAGCTGTGCACATCTGAAGGCTGGCAATATTGTCTTAAATATATATTTTCTACGTTTGTTAGGGTACACCAGTTCTCCTGTGGTACCTGCCACTCAAGTTCAGCCCTCATGATTACTGCAGTAGCATGCAATAATCTCCTATTGAAGCCTGAATTGTTCAGCAGCACCACAAGAGTGAAGATTGTACAGAAACTTCCACAAGATTTCACTATTATAAAATGAGGCACATCAAAAGACTTCTCAGAATAAGGCATAGGGTTTTATTTGTGCAACACTCTCTAACAAAAAGACTTTCCCAGATGTCAAATGAACAGCATTCAAATGTATATAGATATATATGTATATATGTACAAGCAATAATATCACACTTATAAGTAGGCAAATGCAACTGTTAAATGCATGAAATAAAATACATGAAACAAAATACAAGCAAATAATAATAAGGATGTACACTGCAAGAAATCAGAAATATATATGTACTAAATACATCAGATGAATATAATCCCTGAAGTCTTGAATGTGCACACAGACACACTCACACGTCACAATGAAAACACCTCAGATGATTATAACCACTTGAGACTTAAATGTGCATACAGACACACTCACACATCACAAAGTCAATAAACAAAAATAAAACACTTCACAGGATGCAAACACTGCATCTTAGCCCTCTCCAGACTGAGGGATCCACAGCCGGGGTTAAGAGACTCAGCTAGCCAGGTTCTGCTACACTGAAGTAAACACGTCTATCTCCATTCAGATTCCAAAACCCAGTTTCCAAGTAAACAACCCCCGGTTTTAAAATCTCAAAGCACTAGAAGATTCCGAGAGGCCCTCCTCTACACCAAGGAAACTTACTGGAGTTGGCCACTCTCTATGCAAGCATTCGAAAGGCAAAAGAGTTCTCACGTATCCTTTTGTGCTCTTAAATGTTCCAGCCCCTTATCTTAACGAAGCTTGAAAACAATCTCCAAAAATACAGAAAATAACCTTGAATGTGAATAGTCTAAACAACTTGAGTAATCTGGTGGGCCTGCTTGTGTTCGAAAAAGCTCACCTAGACATAGTCAGAATTCAAGATGGCATGAGGGCATGTCAAAGCCAATAGTAAGAACTTCATAATACTTCCCAATGTACAACACAATGCACATTTGTGCACCACCGTCTATAGCATCACTCACTTTATCTCCCAATCTACAACATAATGCACATTTGAGCGCCACTGCTTATAACACTGCACTCCGAGACTAAAAAGTACATTCCACACCTCTCTGTCTCTCATGCTTTCAAATGCACATCCCACAAGTTCTGTTCCTGGCAAGGCTGTTCTACTCTGGGAAAGCACTCCCACTCTAAAACTATAAGGAGACACAAAAGAAATCTTCAAGGAAAAGTGCACCTGCGGGAAAAATAATGTTGTGCATTCAAGAAAACAACTAAAGTCAATCAAAATAATGGTAGTCAAAGGTCATCACATGGTCCCATTATATGGGAGAGCCTCTGGCACTACACCTGAACATCAGATTCATTGGACCAAAGAATACTAGGAAAAGTAGACTCGCTGCATGAGAACTGAAGCCCTGCTGCAGAAGAAAAATGTGCCAAACCCTGACAGCTGTTCCAAGGGCTCTATGATTGCTGCCTGCTGTGTCGTCCTGCACCTGAAAGGACTCCAAGAACACCAGACCAACTATAACATCCAAGAAATTGCAGAGAAGCTCCCTTTGAGTGAAGGTATCACTACCCTGCATGCCACAGACACTGGTCCTGTGAATTCCTGTTTCTTGACTTGCTGCTCCTTGACGAACTCTAAGCAGCACCAAAGCAAGAAGTACAACAGCTCCGGAGGGTCAGATCTACCTCTCCACCAAGTTTAGAGGACCTACCGGAGTCGCAGTGTACCAATACCTGGGGTACCAGACCTCAAATGGCAAAACAAATAAAAAGAGTCAACTCCGGACTCCCAGAGCAAGCATCCATCATGGGACAACAAGACACCCGAGACCCACTTCCTCAGTAGCTCAGGTGTCCCGAGATCACCTCTCCAAGTTGCCTGCTCCTGACCTCGAGGACCTTAAAGATGCATGACATCCGGCTGCCCTGTTCGCTCTGCACCCAGCCCCAGCACCGACTAACCAGCCCTGCTTCTGTGGTCCCTGGCCCCCGTGTGACCTCTTACCTCTAGGGAGATCCATTGGACTTACCTGTAAGTCCACCTATTCAGTGCATTTTCAAGTGCCCCCCTTCGTCTTTGCACAACAGTTTCCAAGATCCTCTGCACTCTGCTCCCGCCTGATCCCGGATGCTCTCAAACTACTCCCGCTGAAACCTATGACCAGGTCCCGAAATTAACCTAAAACGAGAACGTGAAATGTGTAAAAGCATTGCCTGATTATTTGCGCATTTTTCCTCTTTTTCCATATTGTTTCTGACAGTGTGTGATTGCGCACAAAAGTGCTACATAATTTTCGAACTTTGAAACATCAAAATTCCAAATGTAGTTACCTTAGAGCTGTGTTCTTGGTCTTAACAAACAAATACACAAACAGTGACTTTACTTTTACAAATTGGTATCAGATATGTTCTTGAGTGTACTTCTCATTTATTGCGTCTGTGAGTACAACAAATGCTTAGCACTACCCTCTGATAAGCCTAACTGCTCGCTCACACTACCACAAAAAGAGCATTAGAATGATCTACTTTTACCTCTGAGTACCATTTGGGGATATTTTTAAATCTCTGCATAGTGTACTTCTTTTTAGTACACTGTATAGCGTGCAAGCTTCCTACACTTCCTCTGATCCTTTTTCCATATAAAATTAGATTTACCTCATATTCTGGGTCTCCATCAACCTCCACTGGTGGAAGGGTTTGTTTTAAACACATTTCTAGATGACAGATTTTCTATAAAAACATGAAACACTGGGATTATTTGAAGTGTTAGGGATAACTTCAGTTTCATTGTCATTTGAAGAATTAAGTATTATTTTAGGCTTTAATTTACAATTTCCTTTTAATGCTAGATGTCTGGTTGACAACAAAACCTGATCTCCTTCCTGATAGAGAGAATCTTTGGACCTCTTTTTTTGCATATTTCTTACTTTTCTGTTGTGCCTCTTCTAAATTCTGACTGACTCATTTTATTTTATTTTTTGAATATTCAGGGTGCTCATGTATAATCAGATTCTTGATTACTGCTGGCCAACCAATGGAAAGGATATTAGGATGAAACCCATTGGAACAATGGAATGGTGAATCCAGCAGAGTAGCATTTTTCAAATTATTGTAGACAAATTTTGACATCCACAAATGTGAACATGAGTCGTCAGCCTGTTGCATTGTCAAAACTTGCAAGTATTGTTATAATGTTTGCTTTCGGTGTTCTGTTTTTTCACCTGTTTCTGGATGATAACTTTTTGACATTATAATATCTCTTTTCAAGGTTTTACATATGTCCTGCTGAAAATGTGAGGGGAACTGCATTCCCCAAGTTGCAATCAGCACAGTTTCCATAGAATTTGACTATGTGATGCCAAAAGATATGTGCTAACTCAGGAGCTGTGGGTAATTTCGGTAAGGCCACAAAGTGACCCATCTTGGTTAAATGACCTACCACTTCCAAAATGTTGGTGTTTCCTTGACTACTAGGCATTTCTATGATAAAGTCCATTGAGATAGTCCTCCATGGTGTTGATGGTCTTGGAATTGAGCGTAGTATTCCAGCAGGCTTTTTATGGTCAACCTTTGCTTGAATGCAAAAATGAGTATGTGGTTACATATCTCTTGACATCTTGATGTAAGGTTGGCCACCACACTTACCGCTGGATACTATCTTGTGCCTTCTGAATTCCACCATGACCCCCTAATCTGAGTTGCACAAGTCAGTTCAACACTCTTTCCTGTAACTTCATTTTCCAGCCTGTTTAGTTCCGCTTTCAACCAGGACTCTTTCTCTACAGAAAGTATTTGTTTCCTTAAGGCTGACAACATTTCTTCTTGTTTATTTATTATCAATTAGCCATCTGTCTTTGTGTAAAATTCAGGAGAATTAATGGTGATTCACTAACTGGTTCTTTCTTCTCGTTCTATAGAGCTCTCAAAGATATGGTAAATTCAGCTGCCTTAACCCCTTCGCTGCGGCGGGAATTCCGCCGCAGCGCTGGGGGGTGCGGGGGGGCAGCGCGGTGGCGCTGTGCTCATGACGGAGCCACTCCGTCATGAGCCACGGTTGAGCTGTGCTCATGACGGAGTGGTTCCGTCATGACTCCGCCCAGTTGCATTGTCCCCCCGCACAGGCGGGGAAACAGCGCCGTGTGGGCGGAGCGGCCGCCAACGGTCGCGGCATGACGGAACCGCTCCGTCATGAGCACAGCTCAACCGTGGCTCATGACGGAGTGGTTCCGTCATGAGCGGGGAAGGGGTTAATATTCTGGGGACTTGTGCAGTACTTGATTACAAAATCATAATCTGAGAAAAACAACAACCAACAGAGTTCCCTGACTGATTAAAAAATTGCAAGTTACAATTGTTACTGAATATTGTGTGTCTTGTGCCAATTAATGAATGGTGCTATTTCTCTAATGCTCTTTTAATAAAAAAATAACTATTTGTCTGTTATACTGTAATTCAACTCAGGGGGTGTGATATTGTTTGAGTGAAAGGCAACAGGGTGCATCTGTCCTGTAACTGGATGTCTCTGGGAGAGAATACATCCCATAGTATAGTAGTAGGCACCCACTTACAGTTGAAATGGCTGGTTAACACCAGGATATCGCAATACAGTGTCTTGAGTGAATGGCTTTTTTAAAGCTTGGAAATCTGATATTGTTTCTTCATTCCATTCAAATGGAGTCCCTTTCCTAATTAGTATTAGTACTATTACTGAAAAAAACTTTTGTGAACTGCCGATAAAAAATGGCTTCATCCCCCAAAAATATGGAGGGATTTTCAAGTGGACCGAGACCTCCATTTAGTGATTGTCGTGACATTACCATCATGAAATAAAATTCCCGTGGGATTGAACATATATCCCAAAAATTCTATTTCAGTGACATGAAATTTGCATTTTTCTACCTAAGCAAATAAATGATGACTTCGGAAGCACTCCAGGACAGCCTTAACATGTTCAGTGTGTTTCTCCACACTTTAAGTAAATTAATAATTTGTCTATGTAGACGATGCAAAACGCATCTAGATATCCTCGCAGGACATCACACATGAAATACTGGAATGCTGTTGGGGCAAGCATAGGCTGAAGGGGATGACTTGGTACTCAAATAGACCATATTTGGTCCTAAACCTAGTTTTCCATTTGTCACCCATTTCGACCATTATAACATGATATGCTCCCCAGAGGTCTAATTTCTTAAACATCTAGACTCCCTTCAGATGGTCTAGTAACCCTGCTAATAATGGCGGTGGGTTCATGTTCTTGACGGTGACCCTGTTAATTGCCCTATAGTATATGCACATGTACAACTCTCCCCTTCCTTTTGCATGAAAAAGAGAGGAGAGGTTGCCAATGAATGTGAAAGCCTTAGAAAACCCAAAGCTAAATTCTTATCCAAATATCTGTTAGGTGTTGGATTTCAGGCTCAGTTAGTGTATGTATCTTACTACATGGTATAGCCGTGCTGGGAATTAAATCTATGCAACACTCTTAATCCCTATGATAGGGTAACTGACTAGCCTTTTTTAACGAAACACTTCCCTGTAACTCACATATCAGTTTAGTAAGGTTGTTTTAGAGCAAACCTGTGTAAAAACATGAGCATAATATAGACAGTTTGCTGGGCAATCCTTAGTAGAGACCAAGTGTACTGACTCCTTCCCACAATGTGTTGGGCAATATTTTGAATCTGGCACCACAGTTCTCACAGACCAGTGAGCAGTTGGGCCATGCAGCGTCAACCAGGGCATAACCAGGATGGGTCTAAATTGTGGCCCATCTATTAGAACTAGTTGCATATTCTGAAAATGCATACCACCAATTTGTATTTTCATGGGACAAGTTTGAAAGCGAACTAGACCCAAAGTCAAAGAGGTAGTGTCAACCGCTTTCACAGGTTCTGGGTTATCCTTCTTAACAAATGGAACCTGTAAGCCCCAGGCAAATTCTAGATCTATGAAGTTGCCCATTGCTCCTGAGTCTAACAGAGCTGTCACTTTAATCTTTTCTCTGTTAAGTAACTGGATTTTCACAGTTAAAGTTAAATTAGTCAATGCTTCTTTCATAGAGGTAGCTAATACTTGTGTGGTCTTACTTTTATCGGTTGACTTTCCACCCAAGAAAATTAGTTTCTTTGACTTCTCTTGGTCCTCAAGACCAGCCATAATCACAGCTTGTCCCTTGTTTACAACTTTACTTTTGTCTTATTAGTGATGTTTCGAGATCTACAGTCCTTAATAAAATGTCCTGGTTTAGCACAGTACATACATCGTGTTTGTTCATGTCTATTTTCGTGCTCTTCAGGGGTTAAAGGCCCTCTTACACCATTTGTTTGTGTTGGTTGAACTCCATTAATATTTGATTTTACTGGTTCTGACTTCTGTGAGCTTAAAGTCAGTCCGAGACTTGGCACCTTTCCTTTCCTGTAGTCTGTGATCTAGTTGCACTGCTAGCTCGATTAAGTCTTCACAATTATCTGGTTACTTTACTACTTATAGTAATACATCATTTAATTTACATTGTAGACCTAAAGAAAACATGTAAGCTTGTTTTGCCACTTGCCACTCTGTTTCTACCACTATCCGGTTGAATATGGTAAT
This sequence comes from Triturus cristatus, assembly GCF_964204655.1. NCBI lineage: Eukaryota > Metazoa > Chordata > Amphibia > Caudata > Salamandridae > Triturus > Triturus cristatus. The sequence goes on along the minus strand of NC_140589.1, from coordinate 1,175,399,226 downwards.
ATATGACAGTAGTCTTGTGATCCTTGCTTAAGCATGACCAGCTCTCTGCCTAATGACAAAGAATTAGTCCTTCTGTCAAACAATTTCCCCAGCTCAGCCAAAATGCACTAAAATTATACACAATTGGGTCATTTTGTTCACTAAGTGATATTGACCAATTGGCTGCATGGCAACCTAGGTACGATAGTACAAAGCTTGCCTTAGTTTGTACATCTGGAAAGGTTGTAGGTTTACAGACAAAATGCAACTTTCATTGATTTAAAAATCCTTCTCGGGGAATCAATGGTATTTGGGGTGTCTGAACCACTTCAATGGGGTTTAATGTGGCTGACACTGTGGTGAAGGCACGTGTTGTGAAAATATTATGAGTACCTGCCCCCTCCCACCTTATCTCGGTGGTGAAGAAGCATAGTGTGGCTAGATGCTGACCCTGACCTTCTTCGAGGTGGAGGAAGAGTCCAAGGCATGAGAATGAAACTAATTTTTTCTGGTCCTACATGTGTTTTGCCCTTTCATAACAACCATAAAACCTCCCTTTATACTGATCCCAACTCCATTCCAGATCCTGACTTTCTGCCCTAGAAGCCTGCATTTCCCCCTGCAAACTGGTTATTGTTTCTAAGATGTGGTGAGTACTCTACTGACTCAGACCAGGAAGTTTAATGTGGGCTAGGAAATCTATCAGAACAAGAACACAAGAAAAATGTACTAGACAATTTTTGGCACTAACCTGAGAGAACCGGCCTGGCAGGAGCAATGCTGAAGATAGACCTACCGCACTTTTTGACGTTCCACTTAGAGAATGAACAAAGATCAACCACTCAGGCTGAACACTAGGGGGATGGGGGTTAGGGATGGGAAAAATAATAATGACTTGTATGACACCTTGTGATTTTTTAAGTGGCTCTGAGCCTCTCCTCAAAACTATTCTGTCTGAATTGTGCCCTCTGGATTGTGCCCAGTGAAATAGCTGGTGTCTGTGAGAAATAAACACAATAGCATAAATATAAAGAAAGCATAGATTCCTTCTTCACAAAATAATTCAGGATACAATTGATGTTCTTCTTTTTTACAAGAAGGCTAATACCTATGAAGTATTATCTTGTCATTAGTTAGTCATCACTGCTTTCAAAAACCTTACAGTAATTATATCTTTAGAATAATTTCACAGAAAACCTTTTGGTTCATTTTGCATAGCTGTGCAGTCACTATAACTAGATTCAATCTCCCAGTTTGTCTAAATACCAATGTCAGCTTGTTATCCAAGTATTTTATCTTGCTTGACTGGTTGCATTTAAAATCTTTTACAGCTGCTTTAAAATCTTACTTTTATGCACCAGTTTCTTACTGCTTACTTTGTTAATGCTCTAGCATTTTCCCAAAAATTATTTGTGCTTATCTTTCTCCTTTGGTTTGTGAAGATTCCTTTGTGTGCCTGGAACATGCTTGTGAGGCCAAGGAGTATTGTGATGAAGCAACCAGACTTCCAGATCAATATGAGAAGACAGGTGAGTGAAATACCTTGATTTCAGGTAAGCGCAAGTTGTTTGGTGTTTCCTTTATGTGTATGACTGGTTTTGTATGATAGAATGCTTGTCTGAGGTCACATGGATTCTGGTTTGTTAAATGTGAGGTTCCGAGGAAGCGGCTTAGCTGATGATGCAAGGATGCTGGATCTCTTCTGACTACTTGCTTGACTAGCTGGGTGTGGTTGAGTGAGGCTGGCTTTTATAGATTTGAGCTCTTGGAGAGTTCTGCATTGGTTTCTGTGGCTCCATGCTAGTCTATGGAAAAATGATTCTGGATTGTTCCTCATTAGTTTCTTTGGGCCCATGTTTTTTTTATGGAGAAGGAATTCATGAATGTTCCTCATAATAGTCTATGAGCTCCAAGTTATCCAATACAGTTCCAGAAGTTTCCACATTATAGTTTATGACACTTGTTTCAAGTAATCACTAATTTCACATTACAACACAATTATAACAAATACCAGTCCCCTGAGAAGTCATGCTCCAGTCATTTCCGTACTAAGGGAATCCAAATGAACTGATATACTGTCTTCTTGTGAGTGACCGTAACAGTAAATCCATTAAAATTGGACTTGCTGGGATGATGCTATTGACCTCCTCTGAAGTGAGTCCTTGCCCAAAGTGCAGTTCCCAAGGTCCTGAAGCCCTTGGCAGTGTCTTGCTGGACTTGTCCTACCACCTTTGAAAACCTGGAACTTAGAAATGTTTTCAACTTCAAGAAATTCAATGGACCTGACAAACCTGAAAAGGAGATCTACCCAAGGTGCATTGAAGTTGGGCAGGAGATTGAGGTTACTCCTGCTTGGAACTTCTTTGCAGGGGCAAATCCAGTACAGCAGGACCTTGCAGAGAAGGTATTTGACCTTGTGATGCCCTCTTCAGCTACAGCAAGCAACTTTGCCTCCCTGAAGTATTCCGAGCTCTAAAATTGTGAGTTAATGTCAACACAGGAAGCTTGACCAGGTATAGGCGCCAAACGTATCCAGCAGGTGACTTTACTGGAGTCAAAATTGTAATTTTCCTATTCAGAGCTTTTCCTGCCTAAACCAATGGCTTCACTAGGACCTTGTTTATTGGCTATCTGACTTCATGGAACCCTCTTTGGCTACAGCCTGCTGCCTTGCCCTCTGAAGATTTTTTCTATAATTTTTGAGACATAGTCCTAAGGTAAAACCTTCAACTCGGTCAAATGTGGTTTTTGTATACGACCCACATTTATCGAGCTGTCTCAAATCACATCTAGGTCCTGGTGTGGAGTGTAATGCTTTTTGACCTATTTTTTGGCACATATTGCTCTTTGACAAATTTTTGTTTTAAACTTTAACCCCTTCCATGCTGCGCAAATTCCGCCGCTGTGCTGACGGTTTCTTGCGCGGGCGTGGTCATGACGGAACGGTTCCGTCATGAGCACAGCTCAACCGTGGCTCATGACGGAACCGTTCCGTCATGAGCACCGAAGGGGTTAAGAATTTATATTGATTCCCCTGATTTTTTTTATTTTTGTGCCATTTTATTTGTTAAAATTTACTTTGTTTTTATAATCCGGTTTGGCATTTTTATTGTGCTGAGTTTTGACTTTTTTGACTGCTTTTGTACTCCATAAATAGTTCAAATATTTACCTAGTTTAAGCCTGTCTGCTCTGTACCAAACTGTAAGGGGGTTGAACTTTGGCTAATTTAGTAACTCTGATGGTTCTCCTTGACAAGTGTTGTGATTTTTCCGTGCGATAGGTAGTCACCCACTCCAAATAATAATCAATTTCTTACAGTACAAATTCAGAAAATGCTACATTTTTTTGTATCTTATATCAAATAGGTGTTTCACAGTAAACCATTATTGGTAACTCATTAGGACATCTCATTGGGTTTGTAGGCCTGAAGTTGATATCTTTGTGTAACTGGCAGCCCACATTCTTGAATCCCTTAATGGTTGCCTCATATATTTAGACGTCTGAAGCTATTAACAAGAGTACCGTTAAGTCAGCTGACAGTAATGTGTAGTTCTACAGGGCCATGAAGAAGGTAAAGGAAATTATGACTGACCAACTTGTAAAATGCAAGTTATGTAATTTGCAAGAATTTGACAAATACAAATGAGGATCATGGGCACGTATGAAGATGTGTATATGAATGAGACAAATTAAGATGTGTGGAAATGTTGTACTTATATTTAATATAAGAGAACCAAGGGTTAATCCTTTGTTATAGTTAGGAAAATGGTATTTACTCTTTCTATACAAAACAAACTTAAATTACACAAAAGTTAAAATTTCTAAATACATAATTAATGCGAAACCTTCAAATTACCAAGTTGAATACACTATGTATGGAGGTGTGCTAGTTACAATAATTTGAAAATGTTGCGTAAATTATAAATTTAAAGTATAACTATTGCTTGAGAATTTGTAATGTTTGTGTATTTCAAGTATGGTTTGTATAGAAAGAATAATTAAAGTTTTCCCAACTATAACAAAGGATTGACATTTGGTTTTTTTCATTCAATTTCCATGGTTTTTAGGCTTAATCAAGAAAATTGAATTTGTAGAGTTTACTATTGTCAAGTGGAGTGTTATTAAGTGGAGTGCGGTACACTACAGAGGAGGAGAGCATCGTAAAAAGTACTGTTGAGTATAGTGTGGCAGAGTGGAGTGGAATAGAGTGAAATGTGGGGCAGTGCAGTGACGTACAATGTAACAGCATACAGTGAAGTGGTGTAGAGTGGTATGGCATGGAGTGGAGTGTTGTATTGTACAGTGAAGTGTGGTGCAGTTGAGTGGTGTACAGTAGAATAGCATACAGTGGATTGGCGTAGAATGGAGTGGCCTACAGTGTATTGTGGTAGAGTGAAATAGCATACAGTGAGTGCACTTGTGTAGAGTTGAATAGCACGTAGTAGAGTGTCATACTGTGATGTGTTGTAGAGTGTAGTGGCATAAAGTTGAATAGTATACAGTGGAGTGATGTACAGTGGAGTGGCATTGAGTGGAGTGGGGTAGAGTGGAATCGCATGTAGTGGAGTGACAGACAGTGGCATGACATAGAGCAGAGTGGCATAGAGTGGACTAGTGTAGAGTGTGTAGTGGTGAGAGTGGATTTACTTCCAGTGGAATAGCAAAGAGAATAGTCACATAGAGGGGACTAGCATAGAGCACAGTGGCACAGAATGGAGCGGCATAGAGTGAAGTGGATTTGAGTGTTTCAGGGATTCTGTGGAGTCACAGAACTATGCTTGGAATCATTGAACCTTAATAGGCAGGGACTGAGTCATCCTACCACCTGAGTACCCATGAGAATGGGACGGGCTAGCTATAGTGTCTCACTTGCTCTTCTACTCACTCACAGAGGCACAGGAGATTAGACACCCCAGAGCACAACACTCCTGACTCTCTGAGGAATCGCAGTTGCAGGACACACCCTTTTGTCTCATACTCGTCCTACTCCACAATAAGTTCTGACAGTAAAATGTTTATTTTAACTATTGTGCTCTAGTATGCAGTATACGTGCCACAATAAGTAAGGAAATGCCGAACAAAAATACTGTCAGCATAATAAATAGTCCATAAATCATGAAAGGAGCTGTCATTGTATAAGACTTAATAACCTAACCTCCATCGACTTCTACAGAAGAAATAATTATTATATATCAGAAGATCTCTTGGTTTTGACAGCAGATCCATACCTTAGTATGCACAGATGAAAGTTCTACATCTCAGGTGCTTTCACAATCTCATGCCTGGAAAGGGATCCCTCTCCAAGTGTGTTGTTACCTATCCGTGCATACCTAGATTACAAAAGTAGGTGTTCCAAAACAACAGCTGTATTTGTGTGTTTTATCTACGTGCTAGGGTCTGACCAGAACAAAATAACAAGGTACATTGTTGTTCAGACTAAATCCCAGGAAAGTACAGAACGCGAAAACAACAGCAGATTATGTGTGAAAGTTCAGTATGGCACAAAGGAAAATAACGTTTGTATAGTAAAGTGCGCAAAGCAGCGGACAGTCTGCAATGTACTCATGTGAACAAAGGAAAAACGACAATAGGCACGCATGGGACATATGACAAGAGGAAAGTGGCATAGAGTGCAGTGGCATACACTGGAGTGGTAGACAGAGGTATACCGTATATCGCAGTGATGCACAGTGGATTGGTGTACAGTACAGTGGCATAGAGTGGAATAGCATGATATGGAGTGCCGTACATTGGAGTTGTGTACAGTCATATAGTGTTATAGAGTGGAGTACAGTTGAATGTGGCACAGTGGAGTGGCGATAATCGAATAGCATTCAATGAAGTCATGTGGATTGGTGTGGCATAGAGTGTAGTGCAGTGAGGTGCAGTTGAGTGGCGTATATTGGAATGGCATACAGTAGAATAGCATACAGTGGAGTGGGGAAGAGTGAAGTGGCCTAGAGTGTAGTGTGGTAAAGTGTAATAGCGTTCAGTGAAGTACCAGAGAGTGCAGTGTGTAGAGATGAGCGGTGTACAGTGGAGTGAGGTACAGTGTAGTGGCACACAGTAGAATAGCATAGAGTGGAGTGGCATAAAGTGGAATAGCGTATAGTGGAGTGTCATACAGTGGAGTGTCGTAGAGTGTAGTTGCGTAGAGTGGAATAGCATATAGTGGAGTGACGTACAGTGCAGTGACATAGAGTGTAATAGCCTGTAGTGGAGAGAGTGGATTTACATACAGTGAAACAGCGAAGAGAGTTGTGCGGAGGGGACTATCATGGAGTGCAGCGGTATATAATGGAGTGGCATAGAGTGGAATACCGTACATCACAGTAGTGTACATTGGAGCTGCGTACAGTAGAGTAGCATAAAGTGGAAAAGCATAATGTGGAGTGCCGTACAGTGGAGTTGTATATAGTGAAATAGTGTAGAATGAATTGGTGTACAGAGAAGTGGCATAGAGCGGAGTGGCATACAGTGAAGTATTCTAGAGTTGAATTGAGAGGGGCACAGTGTAGTGCATACAGTGGAATAGCGTAGAGTGGAGTGGTATACACTGGTTTGGCATACACTGGAATAGTGTACACTAGAGTGGGGTAGAGAGGAGTGGCATAGAGTGAAGTGGTGTAGAGTGGCAAAGCGTAGAGTGGGGTGGCATACATTGGAGTATAATAGAGTGGTATATAATGGAATAAGGTACAGTGTATTGGGGTACAGTGGAATAGCGTAAACTAGAGTGGTGTAGAGTGGAGTGTGGTACAGTGCAGTGGCCTTAAGTGGAGTGATGTAGACTGAAATACCGTAGAGTGGAGTGTTGTAAACTCGAGCGGGGTACACTGTAGTGGCATAACAGTGAGTAAGGTATAGTGGGGGGTATAGAGTGGAATAACATTGACTGTTACTAGTGTACAGTGTAGTGACATAAAGTGAAGTGGCATATAGTGGAATAAGGTACAGTAGAGTGGCATAGAATGGAGTGTAGTACAGAGAATAGTGTAGTGTGTAGTAGGGTAGAGTGGCTTGGAATAAAGTAGAGTGACATAGAGTGGAGTGGCATGGAATGGAGTGGCATGGAATGGAGTGGGGTAGATCAGAGTGGTGTAGAGTGGAATGCTACACAGTGAAGTGGTGTACAGTGGAATAGTGTATGTTAGAGTGGCATAGAGTGGAGTGGCATAGAGTGGAACAGCATAGAGTAGAATAGCATAGAGTAGAGTTGCCCATGGTGCAATAGTATAGAGTGTATTGGCGTACAGCGTAGTAGTGTACAGTGGAGTGGCGTAGACTGGAGTGTCATAGAGTTGAGCAGCATACAGTGAAAATGCTTACAGTGGAGTGGTGTACAGTGCAGTGGCATACACTGGAGAGTGTGATAGAGGAGTGGCATACATTGGAAGAGTGTAGAGTAGAGTGGTGTATTGTGGAGTGGCATAGAGTGGAGATGCTTACAGTGGAGTGTTGTAGAGTGAAATGGCGTAGAGTAGAGTGAGTTACATTGTTGTGGCATACATTGGAAAAGCATACAGTGGAAAGCCGTATACTGCAGTGGGATAGAGGGGAGTGGCACAGAGTGGAGAGGCATAGAGTATAATAACATAGAGTGGAGTGGCGTACAGTGGAGTAGCATAAAGCAGAGTGGCATACAGTGGAGTGAGGTACAGTGTAGTGATGTAGAGTGGAATAGCATAGGCTGGAGCAGCATGGAATCGTGTGTCATAAAGTAGAGTCCCATACAGTGCATGCCACTCCACTCCACAACATTCCACTCTATGTCACTCCACAATATGCTATTACACTGTACACCACTCCACTCTACCCCACTACACTGTACCTCATTCTATTTCAAATAAGTAGTGTACAGTGGAGTGGTATAGACTGGAATAACATTGAGTGTCACTGGCGCACAGTGCAGTGACGTAGAGTGGAGTGGCATATAGAGAAATAGTTTAGACTGGAGTGTTGACCAGTGGAACAGCATATAATGTGGTAACGTAGAGTGGATTGGCATAGATTACAGTGGTGTAGAGCCATTGAATTGAGTGATGTGTAGTGTAATAACATTTAGTGGATTGTCATAGAGTGAAGTGGCATATAGTGGAGTGGCATACAGATGAATAGAGTACAGTGCAGTGGTATACACTAAGGTGGCACATAGTGGAGTGACATAGAGTGGAATAGTGTAGAGTGTGGTGTCGTAGAGTTGAGTGGAGCTGTTTAAAGTGGAATAGTATACAATGGAGAAGTGTAGAGTGGAAGGGCATAGAATATTGGCGTACACTGGAGTGTCATAAAAATGTAGTACTGTAAAGTGTAATAGCATACAGTGTAGTGGTGTAAAGTGAAGTGTCATAGAGCAGAGTAGGGTAGAGTGGAGTAGGGCACAGTGAAGTGGTTTATAGTGGAGTGACAGAGAGTGTAGTTGTGTAGAGTGTAATAGTAGAAAGTGGAGTGGTGTGGAGTGGAGTGGTATAGAGTGGAGTGGTGTATAGAGGAGTGCGGTAATTGAATCAGATGTAGCATGAATGTGTATTTTCAAGCATAGAGGTGCATGCAAAAGAAATTCAGTCCAAAGAGAATAGTTCAAAAAGTTCTTACATCTTCTTTATTTTTCCTTCAAAGTCTTTAACTTCTCATAAATTAGAACAATGACACCCTCAGCCAAAGCCTTTCATTCAAATATCGAACTTCATCAGGGCGTATTCAGACAATATATTCTTGTCAACCATTCAGTACAACGATTAATGTGAAAATCCAATACGGTCATAGTCTATAGCCACATTTCATTCAGTTTCGTCTCCTCATATCCCAGTGTCATATTTCAGAAATCCTATTCATATGTCTTAGATTGGCTTAATCATATAGTGAAACCCAAATTAGTGTCAAACAGATTGACTGGCACTTCACATATTAGCTAACCAAATGAGTAATTGTGTGTTACATGATGTAGGTGTAATGTGTTAGGAAAATATATTATATTGTGTAAATGGTAATTTTTGGTAGAATGTGTGAATAGTATATGAAGTTTTAAAGTTATCATTTTTTCTAAATTTTATTTTTCCTTTTTCATAATGACAATAGACAAAGTACATCCATAAAACAAACAGACATGTGGGCAAGAAAGATGACATATCACTAGTCAAGCATAATGTTGTGTAGTTCTTAGGAATCTCCAGGACCTGCACGTTTTAGATTACCTAAACTGAGGGCTTGGTGTCCCAACCGCTTCCGGACACCCCCACAGGATATTTCAGTCATTAAACCAGCTAGCTCTACAGTACCACTACCACGCCCTGTATCTTCCAGTGGTGTAGGTAGTTTCTGGCAACCACTGAACATGACAACCCTGATTCCTCAGGGATCGTGTAAAACAGTACAGTTTGTTTCGCTCAGACACTCGTGCTTGCTTATTCTCAGAAAATACACAGGATGGCTATTAGGACGTTTCAATAAGTATTTATTGGTCCAGCGACAGCCTTGTGTAAAACATATGTGCAGTGTCAATCAGGAGACCGAAGCATATGAAAGAGATTGCAAGTACCAAAATAGTAAACAGTAGATACATTTCTACCATAGTGCTAATAAGATGAACATAAGCTATTCAGATAAAAACAGTAGCACTTGCATATTCCTAAAATGCGTGCCCTAAGTAATTTGCCTAGATGTACCCAGCCTAGATATGTATGTGTAGCATGTATATGCATATATATATAAAGGTAGCCAAGAAACAAGGAAGAACAATCCCCCTAACCTGATGGTTGAGAATGAAGGACTCCATCTTTGCTTCGAAGATGACAGCCTGCAAGGGATGTCAGACTGCTGCGTGCTGAAGATTTAGCATGCAGGACCCTGTGTCATCTTGGAAGGAATTCTCCTCTGATTTGTAGGGGGGAATAAGGGTCTTATATACTAGAGTGGCCACTGCAGGGTTTCTTCTAGAATCGAAATGTTTTGAAAACAATCATTAAAGTTTTTACAAACAATCGCGATCATGCACAGCTGGCTGTTGGCCAAGGACGAAAAAAGTGGTGACCCTTATACAGAATAATTATACCGGGCCTGAGGAGATGTTTATGTACGTCAGCTACAGGGATTCTAATAGAGTACTGAGAGCCTGGTGTCGAAGAGACAGGAGCAAGCTACTGGGTAAAAGGTCACCTGTGTTGAATCGTTATTGTCATGTGGATGGGACAGATGTATGTAAAAACGGGTATACATGACAGGACTAGCCTAAAGGACATGACAATACATGGAGAGCAGATTCAGTAATAAAAACACAGACATAGTTAGTTAGTCTCAAAATTACTAAGGGGCAGAGGAACCAGACAGCTGTTGTGCGGGCTGGTACATTATCATTCACAGCGTATGGGCCAGGAATGTAAAGCCTGCTAGACCATAAGGTATAAACCGATTCGGAGGAAGACTTTTCATCTTCTCTATCATAGGCAGCAGAGTCTAATGTAAGCAGATAATCATGCTGGGGCTTCCAGATATCATTGGACCTTGATGTGAGGGGCTGTAGTGCAGCATATACTTCGCTAGTTGTGTCACGATAGGACATGCACTTTAGCTAGTCAGCATAGGCAGAACATTGCCTGCTACCCCAGTGCAGCACCAGTCTGTTCTTCAGCAGCAGTAGCACAATGGCAGTAACTCTATGCGTACATGGGGGAGGGCCTTGATGTACCCCAAGAGGGCTAGTAATGGGTCAGGCATGTGGATGATACCTATTATGGTGGATATCATGGTGAGGATTTACATCCAGTATTCCTGTGTATGAGATCATGCCCAGGCCAGATGTATGAAATTGGCATTATCAGTGCTACACTTTGGGCAGTAGTGTGATCGTGTAGGGTAAATTTTAGCCAGGCCAAGTTGCATATTGTATGCATGGTAGAGGAAATTAATGCAGAAGTTTGTGTCTATGGTTAGGGGAGATGAGCTTTGTTGGGGTACAACAATAGCATCAAGTCTTGTTGGATAGTGGATGTCCCAGATTATGTTGCTATGCCAACCTGGCTCCTGTATCGCTTTCTGGCTTCAAGGCAGCAGATGCCTGGTACAACTGAGAGATCAGGTGGGTTCCCTCTGAAGGGGTGATCACTAAGGTCAGTGGTAGGAAGTCCTTTTTCTCCAGAGGTTGTGAGGGTGGCCTAGCACGCAAAGTGTTGTGGAGGCGCTGTAGTATAAAATGGTCCATACGTCTGGCATTCCCGAAATGGACAGTGAGTGTGTTATAACATGACCATCTGAAAAGAGCTCCCCAACTGCTTGTAAGCTGTAAGATCATAGTGTACACAGTACTAGTTTATCCTGTGTGAGGGGTAGCCAAGGGTTATTTGAAGGTCTTTAAAGTTATCATTTTATTCTTAGTTATATATTGAGCAATGGTATACCACTGTAATTTTGCGATATACTGCGGTGCATGTGTGCTAGGTAAAATGCATAGATATCTTGAGATGCGGCAGTACAGGGGGACTTACAGACAAGAGTTAAGACCTGACTGGTCAACTCACATCAACACAGATGTTTCGGAGCCATTTTAGGACTCGGGAACTTAGTCCTCAAGTCCTGACATATGGGGCAGGGTATGGATACCCAATCCTCCTAGGGACTCAAAGGGTCAAATGGATGTTTTTTAAACAAGCATTCCTCGAAACAGTCTTAGAGGACTCCAGGACTCTAAACCACTCAGTATCGTGAAGAAGTCTTGTTAAGTCCTCCTCCCCAGAGGGGTCAAAGGTGAACCACAGGGATGCCTTTGTGTTCCCTAATAGCTTTGTATATCCATGTGATAAGGTAGCGACCTCCCCTCATGAGGTATAGAGTATGTACCACCACATAAGTAGCCAGTTCTTCGTCCAGTCCCTCCCATAGTGATCAGAGTGTCACAAGCAATTGCTCATATTTTGGTAAACTGTCCAGGGGTATATTATAGTCCTGACAAATTTGCCCAAATGTAATGATCTGGGCATCTTGGAGGAGGTCTCTCACCATATCTAAGGAGTGTTCATGCCAATCTGACAGCTGGTAAGCCATATGCAGGCCTAAGTGTCCCAGTATGCCCTGGAGGGGAATTTTGGGAGAGTATGGAGTGATTTTGCTTGTGAGCTGGAAAACCCTAGTTAGACATTTTCAGACAATCCACCTGTGTAGGGACAAGGAGCGATGCATCTTGATAGTAGGGTGAATGTGCTGATGTATTATATAGGAGGGTAGAGAAACATATTCTGTGCTTGTCTATTAGAGGTATGTTCCTGCCAACCATCGGGATACCCACTGGAGCTGTGCAGCTAGGTAGTACTTTCAGAAGAATGGTGCCCCAAGTCCTCCTTGACTCATCGGCAGTTGCAGTTTTTGAAGAGCCACACGTCGCCTCCCACAACAGGTCCACCAACAGAAGGGCACAAGATTTCCCCAAGTTCACTTGGAGGCAAGCTGCTTCTTCAAAGTCTTGCAAAGTAGTCAATACTAAAGACATGTCTGCTGAAGCATCTTGGATATATAATAACAAGTCATTTACATAGAGCAACACAGCATGTGTCATTCCGTCTAGGGGGATTCCCCACTACTGGTCCTCCAAGTAAAGGCGATGAGCCAGCGGCTCCATGGCGATAAGAAATAGGATAGGGGAGAGATGGCAGCCCTCATGTGTACCATGGCCTATTGGAAAGGGAGATAAAATCAAGCGGCCAATGCACACTCTAAATGATGGGTTTGTGTATAACAGCCTCATATAGGTCAGCAGACATTGGCCCAGGTCTGCTCTGCTGCCTGTAGAACCTTGAAGAAGAACTCCCAAGATAAAGAACAAAAGGCCTAATATAGGCATACTACCTGCAGGTTTTGCAGCGAAGCTTGATCCATCACATGGAAAAGTCGTCTAATTTTATTAGACATGCTGCTTCCTGATACTAAACCATTTTGATTGGGGTGGATGAGGACAGTAAGTACTCTCAAGTACTGACCAGCTAGGACTTTGCCAAGTATTTTATAATTGCTGCCCAATATGGCCAACGGGCGATGGGAAAGGTGAATGGAGTATATATCAGGCTTCAGCAGGGATACTAGAAGAGACTCCTGAAGGGAAGGTGAGAGCATGGCGGCAGTAAGGACTTCATTGTACACTTTGAATAAACGTGGGGCCAGGCTGACTGAGAACTGATCATAATATTCAGTTGGAAGCCCACCTAATCCTGGGGTCTTATTGTGAGCTAGTTCATGTATTGCTTTCTTTAACTCAGCCCCAGTGATGATTTAATCTAGCTCCTCTCGCAGCAAACCGTTGACGGAAGGCAGGGTGAGGGGTGTTAGAAAAAGTCAAATTGTGCCAGGGGGTAAGGCACGAGGTGCCCTGTATAGCTTGGCATAGTGTGAGATAAATGCTTGCAATATAGCTGATTGGGATTTCAAAATTAGGTCCATGGCAAGAGCGATTTCCATGATTGAAGAAGTGTGTGCTTCCTGTTGGGCCAGCCATGCCAGTAGGTGACCGGGTTTGTCCCCCACAGCTTGTAAGCGAGTGGGTATTCTGTGAAAATATAACAGCAGAGGCATTCTACTAAGGCAGCTTGTTGTTTCTTGGCATCTATCAGGGCTTGGTGCATCACGGCATCAAAGAGAGGGTGGTTATCCTATGCATTTACTGGCTTATCCGTGTCTTGGAGGGCCCTGGTCAATTGCAAATCCCAGCTATGTTTTAAATGTCGAAGCCCCTAGTGATCACTTTAAAGGAATTCCATTCAACAGCATGGTTGGTGGTTGTGCCATGATTTTCCCCAAAGTACTGGGTATTGTGGGTTAAATGGATATCACAAAACACGGGGTCATCTAGTGTATCTTTGGATAACCTCCAGGTAAGAACTTGTGAGTGAGGAGTACCCCGCTCGACGTCTACTATATGTGCGACATGATCTGATATCCCATGACCCAGGTAGTCTCAGTGGAGAAGTCATGGAAATAAGTCCTGGGAACACATAAAACGGTCTGAACAAACATAAAGATTGTGTGGGACTGAGTAGTTAGAGTAAAGGTATAGGAGTGGGTTATGGGCTCTCCACGTATCAAGAAGGGACCACTGTTGAGCTTATCCAGAAAACTTCTTGGAATGTTGGTGAGCTGGGGCATGAAGCAGTGGGGGATGGGAATGGTCAAGAGAGACATCAAGTACATTGTTATAATCGTCACCTAGTATCCATAGGATACCGACCCATTTGGCTAGGACTCTTGATAGAGTCATCCAGAATGTCATTGCTCTGAGTTTGGTGCAGAAATACAACCTAGAAGGACGGGCTCACCGTCTATCCCGACCTCAACGAACATGTATCTGCCCTCCTTATCAATGACTATGTTTTAGGAATGAAAGGGAGACCCTGCAGTATCCAGAGCAGTGCACCCCGGGCATATGCTGAATATTTTGTTCAGTGGACTTTACTTCTCCATCGCCTGCTAAGGCATTGGAGTTCATTGCTAGTAAGATATGTTTCCTGTAGGAAACTATTGTGTACTTGCTGTCTTTTGATGTAAGCATATACTGAATAACTGCAGTGTGCTGAATGTATCCCCCATGCATTTAGTGTTAGAAATCATATGGTGCGTTTAGTGGCCATAGCGAAAAACAAAATATGTGTGGGAAGGGAAGGGGGAGTTGTAGTTGGGCACCCTCACCATTTATCCATTCCGGCCCGCAAGATGGGGGATCATGTGCCGCATATGAAATGGGAATAAAAACTGCAGGTAGCAAAAACAAATCCATAACCAAAATCAAAGCCTGCAGCCAAGGGCTGAACGCCCAAACCATTGCTCTATGAGCCAGTACATGAAACAGGGGAGATGGTGGAGTACCACTAAAGATGGAGCAGTAGCAGGAAAGGAGGCTTCAGCTATGAAATCCAAGTCAGGGTGTAGGTGGGACAAATGGGGTCCGAGGGTGACTATGGGCTGTGTTCAATAACCACGAGGATGAAGGGAGGGGGGCCTTTAGAGTAAATTGTCAGCTAATCATGGAATTATTACTGGGCCTGACAGGAGCTTCTCATGCCAGAACAAGTCATCCTTGCTTGTGGTATCACTGGAGTAAGTATGCTGGGTCCACACGGAGTTTAGGATATATATACATATATATATATATATATATATATATATATATATATATATATATATATATATATATATATATATATATATATATATATATATATATATATATATATAACTCGACGCTGTAATTCCTTTGTGCTCGAAACACACAGCAGCCACGGACAACTCTTGAGCTTCAAAACAGTCCTTTATTGGAGCATCAGACAGGCGACCAACTCTACGCGTTTCGGGATAGCAATCCCTTGCTCACGAGTAAAGCGTGCAATAACCAGGAAGTGTTTTATAAATTAATCACGTGGTATCAGATTAGTAAACAGTGAAAACATACTTTGCGGTATTTCATTGTGCACTACATCGCTCTGTTCTTTCAATATAACTTTATACAAGTATTTTGTTGAATTCTACTGAGTAAGAATTGTAATTACAAATACACCTTATAATATTGTGCCTTGATATTGCCATGCTCTAAATACAAGATCGCCAATTCTGAGTGACAAATACTGTGGCAATCCTATAAAAGATGTCAAAAATCTTTAAATATTCCATAACGCCCCAGTGGGCGAAATAAAATTTGAAAGTCCGATTACAGCCACATAATTACTAGAACACTCAACAATTTTGCCCATGTGGGCCAAACGAGATACTTTAGTTCTCTTGCGTTTCCTCATGGTTGACCACAATTCCTTGCATCTGAAATTGAAAGAAAAAAACAGATAAATCAATGAACATCGACTCAACTAAACCACTTAATTCAGAAATCCTGATTTTGTACACTCAAAAAATAATCATTAAAAACTTTTTTGCTTAAGAGTCTAAAAATAGAAACTGCTGGTTCTCAATCCAACATCATGAATTCCCTGAAACATTTGTTGAACACTTTAACTGTGTACATTTCAATTTCACCCTAAGTGTACAGCCAATTCTTCATCACAGTTGTGGCCAGTAGGTGCCAGAGTTCTATACTGAATGATACGTTTAGACACAAGGCGTCTAAAATCTTGAACTCTATTGCCTCCTCTCTCATTTACCTTTACTGAATCAAGAACACAAAAACTCAGTAAATCACTGTTCTGATTGTGGTGGCTTGCAAAATGGCGTGCTATAGGGTACTGTTTATCGCCATGCTTGATGGCGCGCAGATGTTCTAAAATTCTGATCTTAGCTTTATGAATCGTACTCCCTATATACACCTTTTTGCACGGACAGAATAAAGCATAGACTACAAAATCAGTGTTGCATGTGGTATGTTTAAGAATCTTATAGGGTTTGTCAAACGGAGAAAGCATACATTCTTTGTAATTTTTGCTGTGTTTACATGCTTTGCACTTTCTGCATGTATAGAAGCCTTGCACTCCTAAAGTGTTAACACGTGTGGGTTCAATTGCTCTACATAGTGTATCTTTTAATGATGTTGCTTTCCTATATGTAATCTGTGGAAAAGTTTCAACACTACCTGATAGATCTTTATCAGTGTGTAACACTGGCCAAAATTTGTTGAGGCTTTTGCGTATATCATAGGCTTGATTGTTGAAGGTGGTAATGAACCTGATTTTGTCCAATTCATCATTGTCACTCACTTTATCCAACAATAATGATTCTCTAGATCTTTTGGCCACTTCTTCTTGAGCTTTCTTTATCACAGATTCAGAATACCCTCTTTCTAGAAATCTTTCAGTCATCACCATTTCTTCTTTCTTGAAGCTTTCCAATGAGCTACAATTCCGTTTTGCTCTTAATAGTTCTCCCAAAGGGATGCTATCTAGCAAAGATTTTGGGTGACAGCTACGGGCATGGAGAAGGCTGTTACCTGGGGGATTTTTCCTGTAAAGACTACTTTTTAGACCATCATTCTCGATGGTAAGGAACAGGTCTAGAAACTCAATATTTGTTCTTGACCACTGACTTGTAAAGTGGAGATTGAAATTTTTGTCATTAAGACCTTCAACAAACGCCTTAGCCTCAGTCTCATTGCCATTCCATATGCAAAAAATGTCATCTATGTATCTTATCCATTTTACAACTTTGTCTTTGAATGCCACATGTTCCCTGACCACTTTCTCCTCCCAGTACCCCAAATAGAGACCCGCAAAGCAAGGAGCAAAGCAAGTCCCCATTGAAGTACCGAGGGATTGTTTAAAAATTTTACCGTCAAAGATGAAAAAATTCTGTTTAAGACAGGATGTCATCATTTCGACCAACATTTCTGTATGGTAGAAATATGAGATAGACCTTTTGTTGAGATAATGTTTACATGCTGCAAGTCCTAAATCGTGCGGTATAAAAATGGATTTGGGTTTGAAAGGATTTTTAATATTCAAATTAAGGGTGACATTCCCATTCATCATATCGGAAAATGGATTGTCATCATCTGTTACCACACCTGCCAACACATTGGCAGTGTGGAGTAGTTCAACATCATTGATACTTACAGTGCTTAGGCATCTCTCTATTGATTTCCACTCCTGATCCCACCTTGGTCGGATACCATTTTTTTATACGCAATTTTCTTGTGAAATAAAAAAGGTCACTACGACTCTGTGTATAAATAAAGTTGTTTGATAGGCAAAAAGTAAGTCCAAGGGAAAGTAGTTCTAACTCAAAGTCACTTAGTACACAATCTGATAAATTGATGACAGTTTTTTTATCCATTATTTCATTTTGCTTTGGCCCCTTGTACGACTTCCCTCTGGGCTCACAGATTCTCTTTGTCTTGATTTGTTTCCTCCTCTTGCGCCTTTGTTTCCTATTCCACGACCTCGTGTGTTTCCCTGTTTGTTGTTGGTTTGTCTCCCTTTGGCCATGAGACTGAACTCTGTTAAAATACTGGTTTTTACACCATTGAATTCAGAAATATTCGAGATTTCACTGCTATTTGTGACACTTTCATCAGTATTGGTTTCAGTATCAGCTTGCTCATCTTGATGATTACTCATCGCTTTCTTGGTGTTTTCAGTCAAAGCAACCAGGGTTGGGGAATTCTTTCGAAGTTGATTGTACTTTTTAGCAAAGGTCAGGATTTGTCCCTTTTGGTAATCGACAAGGTCCCTTTGAAATTTTCTTTGTTTTTTCAGTTTAATGTCATCCTCAATTTTTTCCAAACTTCTTTCCATCTTATCCATCTCTTTTTTTAATTCTTCCTGTCCACACAGGGCTTTAATTTGCTCCGTCAACTTGTCGATGGTGTCACCCAATCTTATGCAATCCTTTCTGGAATGCTTAACCAACAACACCAACATGTTGGTTGAACAATTGTGGTTGTTACTAGCCCAATCAGTGACTAGTTCGGGATCAGGGTCGTTAAACGTAGGCGTGATGAAAATACGTAGACCTCTAGGTATTCTCCCTACATCGATGTATTTTTGTAAGGTAGTGGCTTCCCACCATTTATTTTGTTCGGTCTTAAGTGCTTTCCATAATTGATCCCATAGTTGTCGTTTGCCAGATATTTGTGCACCATTGCTCGTTGAGGGCACATTTTCAACTGTTTCAATGCTATCCACATTGTCGAACATTTTACCAGCTGCCTCAGTGTGTTTAACATTTCTGGTCATAGCCATGTTCTGCTCCTCTGTTGTTAATTTACGCTATTAAGCGTGACTGTAAATCGCTCCAAAGTTCACATGGGTTTTTACCCCGAACTTATCATCCATCAGCGCAATAATGCAAACACTAATCCGGTTTCATGAGGACTACTGAAACAAACTGAATAAGCGTTTCAGATAGAATTTCTTATTCGTCTTCTCAAGCAGAACCTTAGTGATAACAGCAATGCGCGGGTGAGGGGATTAATAATTATCCATCTGCAATCACAGCGTAAACGCTGTTTTCAGCCTCCCCCCTCACTCACTTATGATGGCGGTCCGCAGCGAGGTGGCAATCCTCATTATCTAAACTCGACGCTGTAATTCCTTTGTGCTCGAAACACACAGCAGCCACGGACAACTCTTGAGCTTCAAAACAGTCCTTTATTGGAGCATCAGACAGGCGACCAACTCTACGCGTTTCGGGATAGCAATCCCTTGCTCACGAGTAAAGCGTGCAATAACCAGGAAGTGTTTTTTAAATTAATCACGTGGTATCAGATTAGTAAACAGTGAAAACATACTTTGCGGTATTTCATTGTGCACTACATCGCTCTGTTCTTTCAATATAACTTTATACAAGTATTTTGTTGAATTCTACTGAGTAAGAATTGTAATTACAAATACACCTTATAATATTGTGCCTTGATATTGCCATGCTCTAAATACAAGATCGCCAATTCTGAGTGACAAATACTGTGGCAATCTAATAAAAGTTGTCAAAAATCTTTAAATATTCCATAACGCACTTAAGACCAAACAAAATAAATGGTGGGAAGCCACTACCCTACAAAAATACATTGATGTAGGGAGAATACCTAGAGGTCTACGTATTTTCATCATGCCTACGTTTAACGACCCTGATCCCGAACTAGTCACTGATTGGGCTAGTAACAACCACAATTGTTCAACCAACATGTTGGTGTTGTTGGTTAAGCATGCCAGAAAGGATTGCGAAAGATTAGGTGACACCATCGACAAGTTGACGGAGCAAATTAAAGCCCTGTGTGGACAGGAAGAATTCAAAAAAGAGATGGATAAGATGGAAAGAAGTTTGGAAAAAATTGAGAATGACATTAAATTGAAAAAACAAAGAAAATTTCAAAGGGACCTTGTCGATTACCAAAAGGGACAAATCCTGACCTTTGCTAAAAAGTACGATCAACTTCGAAAAAATTCCCCAACCCTGGTTGCTTTGACTGAAAACACCAAGAAAGTGATGAGTAATCATCAAGATGAGCAAGCTGATACTGAAACCAATACTGATGAAAGTGTCACAAATAGCAGTGAAATCTCGAATATTTCTGAATTCAATGGTGTAAAAACCAGTATTTAACAGAGTTCAGTCTCATTGCCAAAGGGAGACAAACCAACAACAAACAGGGAAACACACGAGGTCGTGGAAGAGGAAACAAAGGCGCAAGAGGAGGAAACAAATCAAGACAAAGAGAATCTGTGAGCCCAGTGGGAAGTCGTACAAGGGGCCAAAGCAAAACGAAATAATGGATAAAAAAACTGTCATCAATTTATCAGATCGTGTACTAAGTGACTTTGAGTTAGAACTACTTTCCCTTGGACTTACTTTTTGCCCATCAAACAACTTTAATTATACACAGAGTCATATTGACCTTTTTTATTTCACAAGAAAATTGCGTATAAAAAAATGGTATGCGACCAAGGTGGGATCAGGAGTGGAAATCAATAGAGAGATGCCAAGCACTGTAAGTATCAATGATGTTGAACTACTCCACACTGCCAATGTGTTGGCAGGTGTGGTAACAGATGATTACAATCCATTTTCCGATATGATGAATGAGAATGTCACCCTTAATTTGAATGTTAGAAATCCTTTCAAACCCAAATCCATTTTTATACCACAGATAATCAAGCTCTCAAAGAAAAAATGGTATGGGTGGAATAATGTCACAATGACACAGAGAGAAGCACTAAACAGTTTGAAAAATGATAACACCATTGTAATTAAAAAATCGGATAAGGGAGGCAATGTTGTTGTTCAATCGAGGCAGAAATATATCAATGAAGGGATGCAACAACTTTCTGATACCGATAAATATCAACGAAGTAATAGGATGGAATACGAACATGCAATAAGGATGTTCCAGAAAAGCCTATTTAAATGGAAAACAGAGGGCTTGCTGGAACAAAATGAATATGAGTTTTTATTGTGTAAACATCCTAGATTACCAGCTCTATAGTTGCTCCCAAAAATCCACAAAAATCCAGCAGTTCCCCCAGGAAGACCTATCGTATCTTCAAGAGGGAGCTGCATGGAAAATACTTCAAAATACGTAGATTACTTTCTGACTAAACTTCCGTCTTATATCAAGGACACAGGTCACTTTTTGAGAGAACTTGAAAATTTAGAATGGAAAAATGGATTTTCCCTTCTTTCATTAGATGTGACAAGTCTCTATACGTGCATACCGCACGATTTAGGACTTGCAGCATGTAAACATTATCTCAACGAAAGGTCTATATCATATTTCTACCATACAGAAATGTTGGTCGAAATGATGACATCCTGTCTTAAACAGAATATTTTCATCTTTGATGGTAAAATTTTCAAACAATCCCTCGGTACTTCAATGGGGACTTGCTTTCCGGGTTTCTATTTGGGGTACTGGGAGGAGAAAGTGGTCAGGGAACATGTGGCATTCAAAGACAAAGTTGTAAAATGGATAAGATACATAGATGACATTTTTTGCATATGGAATGGCAATGAGACTGAGGCTAAGGCGTTTGTTGAAGGTCTTAATGACAACAATTTCAATCTCCACTTCACAAGTCAGTGGTCAAAAACAAATATTGAGTTTCTAGACCTGTCCCTTACCATCGAGAATGATGGTCTAAAAAGTAGTCTTTACAGGAAAAAAACCGCAGGTAACAGCCTTCTCCATGCCCGTAGCTGTCACCCAAAATCTTTGCTAGATAGCATCCCTTTGGGAGAACTATTAAGAGCAAAACGGAATTGTAGCTCATTGGAAAGCTTCAAGAAAGAAGAAATGGTGATGACTGAAAGATTTCTAGAAAGAGGGTATTCTGAATCTGTGATAAAGAAAGCTCAAGAAGAAGTGGCCAAAAGATCTATAGAATAATTATTGTTGGATAAAGTGAGTGACAATGATGAATTAGACAAAATCAGGTTCATTACCACCTTCAACAATCAAGCCTATGATATACGCAAAAGCCTCAACAAATTTTGGCCAGTGTTACACACTGATAAAGATCTATCAGGTAGTGTTGAAACTTTTCCACAGATTACATATAGGAAAGCAACATCATTAAAACATACACTATGTAGAGCAATTGAACCCACACGTGATAACACTTTAGGAGTGCAAGGCTTCTATACATGCAGAAAGTGCAAGGCATGTAAACACAGCAAAAATTGCAAAGAATGTATGCTTTCTCCGTTTGACAAACCCTATAAGATTCTTAAACATACCACATGCAACACTGATTTTGTAGTCTATGCTTTATTCTGTCCGTGCAAAAAGGTGTATATAGGGAGTACAATTCATAAAGCTAAGATCGGAATTTTAGAACATCTGCGCGCCATCAAGCATGGCGATAAACAGTACCCTATAGCACGCCATTTTGCAAGGCACCACAATCAGAACAGTGAATCACTGAGTTTTTGTGATCTTGATTCAGTAAAGGTAAATGAGAGAGGAGGCAATAGAGTTCAAGATCTTAGACACCTTGAGTCTAAACTTATCATTCAGTATAGAACTCTGGCACCTACTGGCCACAACTGTGATGAAGAATTGGCTGTACACTTAGGGTGAAATTGAAATGTACAGAGTTAAAGTGTTCAACAAATGTTTCAGGGAATTCATGATGTTGGATTGAGAACCAGCAGTTTCTATTTTTAGAATCTTAAGCAAAAAAAGTTTTTAATGATTATTTTTTGAGTGTACAAAATCAGGATTTCTTAATTAAGTGGTTTAGTTGAGTCGATGTTCATTGATTTATCTGTTTTTTTCTTTCAATTTCAGATGCAAGGAATTGTGGTCAACCATGAGGAAATGCAAGAGAACTAAAGTATCTCGTCTGGCCCACATGGGCAAAATTGTTGAGTGTTCTAGTAATTATGTGGCTGTAATCGGACATTCACATTTTATTTCGCCCACTGGGGCGTTATGGAATATTTAAAGATTTTTGACATTTTTTATTAGATTGCCACAGTATTTGTCACTCAGAATTGGCGATCTTGTATTTAGAGCATGGCAATATCAAGGCACAATATTATAAGGTGTATTTGTAATTACAATTCTTACTCAGTAGAATTCAACAAAATACTTGTATAAAGTTATATTGAAAGAACAGAGCGATGTAGTGCACAATGAAATACCGCAAAGTATGTTTTCACTGTTTACTAATCTGATACCACGTGATTAATTTAAAAAACACTTCCTGGTTATTGCACGCTTTACTCGTGAGCAAGGGATTGCTATCCCACAACGCGTAGAGTTGGTCGCCTGTCTGATGCTCCAATAAAGGACTGTTTTGAAGCTCAAGAGTTGTCCGTGGCTGCTGTGTGTTTCGAGCACAAAGGAATTACAGCGTTGAGTTTAGATATTGAGGATTGCCACCTCGTTGCGGACCGCCATCATAAGTGAGTGAGGGGGGAGGCTGATAACAGCGTTTACGCTGTGATTGCGGATGGATATATATATATATATATATATATATATATATATATATATATATATATATATGTATTACCTACTGGCGGTCGCCAGTAGGTAGTTATAGTTAGGACCCCTTTTCCATAGGAAATCCGCAACATTCTATTTTGAATAACTTTGGCGCCGGTCGATGAATCCTCGCGAATTTCTCAAAATAGGTGGGGCGCTACGCTCCGCTCCTACCCTGAAAGTCTCGGGGGGATCCGTCAAGCGGGGGCTGAGATAAAAGGGGGGTCCCAAAACGCGTTTTTCCCATGCATTTTTCCATAGGACCTTTAGAACGAGCTACAGCCCGAACGGCTGAACAGAATTACTCGAAATTTGGCAGAGAGGTAGTCCCTAGGTCAAGGAAGTGCCTTTTGTAGGTTTGGTGTAAATCTGTTCAGTAGATTCTGAGAAAATAGCCTTTAAATCAATATATATTTCTGAGCCCGCTTACGGTACGCTTACCGTACGCTTACCGTAAGCGTACGGTGGCGTGCGCGAGCGCGATTCTGATTGGCTCTTAGATCTTAGTAAACATTCGAATCGGCCGAAACCAGGAAGCGGCGGCCGCCATTTTGTGTATTTCACTCTGAAAAAAAAGAGTGAAAACAAGAAAAGGGGGCAATGAGGAGAGTTACAGACCCCCTAACATTTGTAAGGGGGTCAAAGAAGGACAGAAAAGTACAAAAAAACATTTATTGATTTTTAAAAAAATCACGGGGTACGCGTACGGTAAGCTTACGGTAAGCGTACGGTAAAAAAAATAAAAAAAAATAAATGAAAAGCAGATTTAAGAGTTTAGATATTAGGGAGCTCTAAAAAGAGCTGTTGTGTTTATGAAGTCATTTTTTTAGTGGTACCTACAAGTAAGTACCGATGCAGAGTCTAAGGTTCAAAAGGAAGACTCTGTTCCCTTCATCATTGAAGTGCACACCATCTCCTCTATAAATGTCTTGCATGTCATAACGCAAGTTGTTGTGGTAAATGGCACCCATACCATAGTCACGGAGGAAAGCAGAAACAGATTTGTTGACGTGCTTTCTTGCTTTGTCAATCTGTGGACAGAAATGATTGGACCAGTTCCATTTTTGCCTTTGGCATATGTTGGAAAACACAAAGGCAGTTTTAGGGAAAAGTGAAAACAGTTGTGCAAAGGTGTCCTTCATAAGCATTTCCAGACCTACCCCAGTCAAAGTGCCTAGGTCATTGCCACCACAGTGCACTATTATGAGGTCAGGGTGTTGGATTTGCATGAAGGATTTCACCAATGGCATCAATTGGTGCCACTTTAACCCTCTCTGACCAATCCATTTAATGTCTACATTTGGCAAAGCAAGGTCTCTCACCATATCTGTTTTCTCTGCAAACTTTTCACTCCAGAAGACATAGCTGTGCCCTACAATCCACACTGTGAACATCTTCAAAGGAGATCTGGATGCACTCAGGAGGTGTCTTTCAGTAGAATGGCAATATGAAAAGAAAGACAGTTTGGAAATGGAGGCATACATATTTTTTTCAAAACAAAAAGAACTGATTGGCTGTTTCATACCATTCTAGAATAAAAACTAGGCTGTATGTGTAAATTAATAGAAGCATGTTTTGTATTGGTACAAAAAAATGTGTAACCAAAGAACAGTACTATGGATTTGCTGTTAGGTTTGAAAAGTCAAGCACTCTTGCTCTGTGGAATTGAAACATTGTTTGGCGAACTTCTGACCTAACTCAACACAGCAGTGTTCCATGAGCTGTTGCTATGGTAGCAGGCAGAAGTCAAGTTGGGGGAAGGGTACTAGGCAGAAGTCAAGTTGGGGGAAGGGTACTTTTGGAAAAGGGTTGGTTTTCAACCAATAGAAATGTGTGATTACATTTGAAAAAAAGGGGGAAGCACTGAGATTTGAAACTTACATGTATATGTGTGGAAAAATAGAGGGAAAGTTTGCCATTATCTGGTTCTGCTGAGAGGAGAGAGGTGAACACAACAGAGATCCTGGCTCTGATAATCTGCTGTTTGAGTGTCACATTTCTTTCACAACTAACTAATTTTAAAGGTGAGTTTACAGTTTGAGAGGGGATGTATGTGGTAACTTAAGAAATGAATAATAGAAATGGAAATTGTTTTTGTTGTAGTCGCGTTTATCATTTTCTGTTTTGGGAGAAATTTAAATGTGAGGAACATGTAAAATAATATGGAGTATGTTTTCACAATAAATTAAGGTGTACTGGAAAAAAAAAGAATAGTTTAAGGGTTTGAGGTTGGACTCAGTAATGCAAATACATTCAGCATCACTAAGGCTGGTTGCCCTTGCTGGAGTGTAGGCAGTCACCGAGAATACACATGGTGGTGGTCTGAAAAAACAGTTTGGACATGTGCATTTAAAAAAATCAAAAAAAGTGGTTTCATAATGTGTCAGTCTGTAAAAGTGATTTTCACTTGCCCCGAAAAAAAAAGAGCAGTAAGTGTGCTTTCAAATTGGCAAAGAAATTTCGTTTTGGGACTAATGTGAAAACATGACTCTGTGTGCAGAGAGGAATTATAGGCAGAGATTTATTGCGTATTGCTCTGGTGATTTCACAGTTGCATTAGATGGAAAGGGGGAGCGAATTTTTGGGGGAAGAAGCAGACTCTTAGCACACACCCATGTGCTTGCCATGTATAATCATGCACAGTATTTACAAGCGAGTGGGGTTTTCAGGTTTCAGTCTGTAATGCAAATACATTCAGCATCACTAAGGCTGGTTGCCCTTGCTGGAGTGTAGGCAGTCACCGAGAATACACATGGTGGTGGTCTGAAAAAACAGTTTGGACATGTGCATTTAAATAAATCAAAAAAAGTGGTTTCATAATGTGTCAGTCTGTAAAAGTGATTTTCACTTGCCCCGAAAAAAAAAGAGCAGTAAGTGTGCTTTCAAATTGGCAAAGAAATTTCGTTTTGGGACTAATGTGAAAACATGACTCTGTGTGCAGAGAGGATTTATAGGCAGAGATTTATTGCGTATTGCTCTGGTGATTTCACAGTTGCATTAGATGGAAAGGGGGAGCCATTTTTTGGTGCAGAAGCAGACTCTTAGCACACACCCATGTGCTTGCCATGTATAATCATGCACAGTATTTACAAGCGAGTCTGTAATGCAAATACATTCAGCATCACTAAGGCTGGTTGCCCTTGCTGGAGTGTAGGCAGTCACCGAGAATACACATGGTGGTGGTCTGAAAAAACAGTTTGGACATGTGCATTTAAATAAATCAAAAAAAGTGGTTTCATAATGTGTCAGTCTGTAAAAGTGATTTTCACTTGCCCCGAAAAAAAAAAGAGCAGTAAGTGTGCTTTCAAATTGGCAAAGAAATTTCGTTTTGGGACTAATGTGAAAACATGACTCTGTGTGCAGAGAGGAATTATAGGCAGAGATTTATTGCGTATTGCTCTGGTGATTTCACAGTTGCATTAGATGGAAAGGGGGAGCGAATTTTTTGGGGAAGAAGCAGACTCTTAGCACACACCCATGTGCTTGCCATGTATAATCATGCACAGTATTTACAAGCGAGTGGGGTTTTCAGGTTACAGTCTGTAATGCAAATACATTCAGCATCACTAAGGCTGGTTGCCCTTGCTGGAGTGTAGGCAGTCACCGAGAATACACATGGTGGTGGTCTGAAAAAACAGTTTGGACATGTGCATTTAAATAAATCAAAAAAAGTGGTTTCATAATGTGTCAGTCTGTAAAAGTGATTTTCACTTGCCCCGAAAAAAAAAAGAGCAGTAAGTGTGCTTTCAAATTGGCAAAGAAATTTCGTTTTGGGACTAATGTGAAAACATGACTCTGTGTGCAGAGTGGAATTATAGGCAGAGATTTATTGCGTATTGCTCTGGTGATTTCACAGTTGCATTAGATGGAAAGGGGGAGCGAATTTTTGGGGGAAGAAGCAGACTCTTAGCACACACCCATGTGCTTGCCATGTATAATCATGCACAGTATTTACAAGCGAGTGGGGTTTTCAGGTTTCAGTCTGTAATGCAAATACATTCAGCATCACTAAGGCTGGTTGCCCTTGCTGGAGTGTAGGCAGTCACCGAGAATACACATGGTGGTGGACTGAAAAAACTGAGATTTATTGCGTATTGCTCTGGTGATTTCACAGTTGCATTAGATGGAAAGGGGGAGCGAATTTTTGGGGGAAGAAGCAGACTCTTAGCACACACCCATGTGCGCAGAGATTTATTGCGTATTGCTCTGGTGATTTCACAGTTGCATTAGATGGAAAGGGGGAGCGAATTTTTGGGGGAAGAGGCAGACTGTTAGCACACACCCATGTGCTTGCCATGTATAATCATGCACAGTATTTACAAGCGAGTGGGGTTTTCAGGTTTCAGTCTGTAATGCAAATACATTCAGCATCACTAAGGCTGGTTGCCCTTGCTGGAGTGTAGGCAGTCACCGAGAATGCACATGGTGGTGGTCTGAAAACACAGTTTGGACATGTGCATTTAAATAAATCAAAAAAAGTGGTTTCATAATGTGTCAGTCTGTAAAAGTGATTTTCACTTGCCCCGAAAAAAAAAAGAGCAGTAAGTGTGCTTTCAAATTGGAAAAGAAATTTCGTTTTGGGACTAATGTGAAAACATGACTCTGTGTGCAGAGAGGAATTATAGGCAGAGATTTATTGCGTATTGCTCTGGTGATTTTACAGTTGCATTAGATGGAAAGGGGGAGCGAATTTTTGGGGGAAGAAGCAGACTCTTAGCACACACCCATGTGCTTGCCATGTATAATCATGCACAGTATTTACAAGCGAGTGGGGTTTTCAGGTTACAGTCTGTAATGCAAATACATTCAGCATCACTAAGGCTGGTTGCCCTTGCTGGAGTGTAGGCAGTCACCGAGAATACACATGGTGGTGGTCTGAAAAAACAGTTTGGACATGTGCATTTAAATAAATCAAAAAAAGTGGTTTCATAATGTGTCAGTCTGTAAAAGTGATTTTCACTTGCCCCGAAAAAAAAAAGAGCAGTAAGTGTGCTTTCAAATTGGCAAAGAAATTTCGTTTTGGGACTAATGTGAAAACATGACTCTGTGTGCAGAGAGGAATTATAGGCACAGATTTATTGCGTATTTCTCTGGTGATTTCACAGTTGCATTAGATGGAAAGGGGGAGCGAATTTTTGGGGGAAGAAGCAGACTCTTAGCACACACCCATGTGCTTGCCATGTATAATCATGCACAGTATTTACAAGCGAGTGGGGTTTTCAGGTTTCAGTCTGTAATGCAAATACATTCAGCATCACTAAGGCTGGTTGCCCTTGCTGTAGTGTAGCAGTCTGGACATGGGCTTTTTAAAAAATCTGAAAAGTGGTTTCATAATGTGACAGTTTGTAAAAGTGATTTTCACTTGCCCAAAAAAAAGAGCAGTTAGTGTGCATTCAAATTGGCATAGAAATTTTGTTTTGTGACTATTGTGAAAAGAAATGTAGTAATATATTTAAATACAATAAAGGAATTTTTTTTTAGTTTTTTTCAGGTATTGCTGAAGAGCAGTGAACAAAATTTAAGATGCCTACAAAATCCAGAGTTCAAAAAACGCTAAAAAAAAAACTATATTTGAAGACAACTGGAGGACCAAAGTTAGTAGAAGATGCTCATGTTGGGAAAAAGAAAAAATCTTCTGGTAAGCAGAAAAAACAATTTCTTAAAAATATATTCAAAACAAGGAAAAATGTACAAAATGTCTGTACTGGAAAGAATGTTACGAAACGAACAGAACAGGAAAAAATTGAGAATTTAGTTAATGCAAATATACCTTCTGCAACTGAAAAGATTTACATAAACAGAAAAACAGCGTTTAAAGAGATACGTAGAAAATGTTTCAGAGAAGAGTTATGTCCAATTTGATAAAGGATGTGAAGAAATATAAGCAAAAGGCAAAATATTACAAGAGAAAAAAAGAAATTGAAGCCATTGCAGCAAAGGCATTAGAATTAAAAAGGAAACTATTCATATTAATTTTGAATAGGATGCGTACATTAGACAAAATGGTTAATGTACTGAAATCACATAGCAAAAGGAAAAGAGTAGTGAACAGAACAAACTTTTGTAAAGTGTTTTTAGGAAA
Organism: Triturus cristatus; assembly: GCF_964204655.1. Classification (NCBI taxonomy): domain Eukaryota; kingdom Metazoa; phylum Chordata; class Amphibia; order Caudata; family Salamandridae; genus Triturus; species Triturus cristatus. The sequence goes on along the minus strand of NC_140589.1, from coordinate 1,175,369,766 downwards.
GTGGATGCATAGTTCAAGTAGTGAACCTTTTTTTAATGAAGAGAGCTATTTTCAAAGTAATAGTTTGCTGCATGCAGTTGACACCAGAGGTCGTTCATACGAAGTAACAAATGGTTGCATAATGGAGAAGGAGATAATGGTTCCAAGAGATGAGGTACAAGTGATGGCAGATGAGGCAATGGGGAGACGTCCTAAAGCCCCAGTGTACACTTGGAATTGTAGTAGTATTTGCACTGTGCGTCAGGAATCTATTGACAAATTTCGAGAGTTTCTAAGAGAATATAGTAAAAAAAGTGTAAAACAGAAGATTAAGGTGCTTCAAAGTCTGGATCCATGCAGAGTGAGAGAGAATACTGGTTTGCAGGGTCATTCTCTGGCTTGTCTATCTAGAAAAGTGTGCAATAGTGTTTTCCATCATTTTAGGATGCTGGCTGTTCATCATACTGAAATGAGAAAGTTTGTGAGACGGTTGTATTTTGCCAAAAGTCCAGCAATAAAGTTAAATGAATTGAATAGGGCTCTGTTCCGAGGAACAGTATCAGATGTAGAGAAGGTTGTTGATGAAATTCAGTTTTGTTACTTTGGTCCTGAACAAAACAGTGCAGAGAAGGACACAGTAAATGAGGAAGAAGTGGAAGAGAATGTAGAACCCTCTGTAAGTAACACATTTAATGATCACATAACAAAATTTGCAATAGTCTCTAATGAAAGACCAAATTTTACTTGTATTTGTTGCCGCAGAACTCATTATAGAAAACAAACTAGGAATGTTGATCTCTACAGAAAGAGTGAAAATGAAGATAATTATAAGTGGAAGGATTTTGCCACATATATATTTCTAGAAAATTGTTTTGAATTGGGTGAAGATCAGCGTATTTGTAAATACTGTTACAACAAGTTAGAGGAAAATAGAATGCCGACCAGAGCTGTACATAATAATTTAGAATTGGATGCTATTCCTGCTGAACTTTCCGAATTAAATACATATGAGTCTATACTCATTCAATGTGTTCATCCGTTCCAGACCATAGTACGTATGGAGCCCAAAACTGGTAAATTACCTCCTTCAGATTTACTGAGAGGTTTAAAAGGTAGAGTGGTGTATTTGCCCTTGGATTTGAAAAAAAATATGGAAACTATTGATGCGGATACTTTGGAAACTGAACCATTAATTATTCTGGTTAATGGTGTACCTACAAAGAATAAGAAGATTTGGCAGGAGCTGGTAGATGTGCGGAAAGTACAAAGAGCAAATTTGTATTTGAAAAAAAATAACAAATGGTATGAATCAATTTATATAGAAGAAGAAGAAGAAGAAGAAGATTTACAAGAAGACAGAGAAATACCAACTGGACAAATTGAAAAAGTGGACAAGTCAAAGGAAGAAGAAATTTATGAACATTTTAGCATACATCCTCTTCATTCGAAAGAAGTTATGGGAGACAATATTGATCTCTTTCAGATGAAGAAAGCAAAAGGAACTCCCGTGAGTGTATGGGAGGAGAGCTTGGAAGCTCGATGTTTTCCCCAGCTGTTTCCTAAAGGAAAAGGAGGACGATACGATGAACGTCCAGAACAGATTCCAGCTTCTGAGTATCGGACTACAAGACTATATGCTGAAGATCCCAGATTTCGACAAAGTATTCCTTATTTGTTCCATCTTTTATTTGAAAGCGACTTGTCTGCACTGTCTTATGCAGTAAATCACATTTTAAAAAGTGGAGTACATTTACAAAATGTGTCTGCTAAGGATTTTATGGAGAAAGTGCAGCACCGAGATGATCATTTGGAAACACAACTGATCAATCTGATGGCTTGTCAGCGTGGGACAAATGAATATTGGTACCGACGCCATGGTGAACTAAAATGCATGTTACGGAATTTAGGAACACCAACATGGTTCCTTACCCTAAGCTGTGCCGAGTACGCTTGGGATGATTTACTGGATTTTCTACGAGAGGCCAATTCAAACATTAAAAACATCGAAAACAAGACAGCAGGAGAACTGTGCTCATTGGATCCGGTTAATGTTTGCAGATATTTCAATCATAGATTTGAGGCTATGATGTCCTTCATCTGCAATAAAAAAAATCCACCCCTTGGAGAAGTAGTGGATTTCTTTTGGAGAAAAGAGTACCAGGCAAGAGGTGCTCCTCATATTCATATGCTGTTGTGGATCAAGGATGCCCCAAAGTTTGGAACAGATGCTGATGAAGCAGTGTTATCTTACATTGAAGAATATGCAACATGTGCTATACCAAAAAGCACAGAAGAGAACAAGTTAAAGGAGCAAGTTTTACGTTTCCAAAGTCATCGGTGTGGAAAATACTGTCGACGGAAATACAAGAGCAAAGAAAAATACTACACTAAATGTCGATTTGGATTTCCTAGACCTGTTCTTTCAAATGGAAGAGTCAACAGTTTTATGTCAGCTGTGAGACATACTATCACAAGAAAATCACCTAAGAATACCTACAACCTAAAAAGAAAAGAAGAATCAAAAAATATAAATGACTACAACCCAGTCATTTTATCCATGTGGAACGCTAACATGGATATACATATGTAGCTGACAATTCCATTGCTGTTGCTCGATATGTAACGTCTTACATTACGAAATCAGAAAAAACAGAATTGAAGGAAATGTGGGAAGAGATTTCTCACGAGAAGACTGTCAGTAAGAAGCTGTACAGTTTCAGTTTGAAGATGTTATCGCATCGAGAAATTGAATCCTACGAATGTTCAGATAGGTTATCTTCTGCAAGTCTCTACTCGAAGTCAAGAAGAATAATTTGGGCAAGTTTAGGCCTTGCAGCAATGAGAAATCGGGTACTGAAATCTGTAGGAGAAATTGAATATTTGGCCGAGAATGACCCAGAAAGTACAGATATTTTGAAAACAAACATGTTGGACACATATTATCCCAAGAGAAGTCAACATCTGGAGAACATGTGTCTCTATGAAGTGCTGCAGAACTACATTTATTCACGGAAAGCCACAGAAGACATCAATAATGGAAAATATAAAGTTGTTGGTGAAGAAGGATGTTTGGTGAAGCAAACAAAAGGAAGTTTGATAAATCACCGGAAGCTGAGTTGCGACACTACTGACAAGAAGGAATTTTACTACTTGGCTCTTTTACAGTTGTTTAAACCATGGCGTACAGAGGATGAACTACTGGGAGAATTCCAGAGCTATGAAGATTCTTTTAATGCTTGCAAAGACAGCATACAATGCAGTACATTCTCAACTTATCTGCAAATGTTAAATGAAGAAATTGATCAGGAAACTACAATTGCAGCAGAAATCGCTAGAGATAGTTCTCAGGACAGCCAAAGTTCAGGAACACTCAGTCAAGATCCCCTAGGACAACCAATCATTGAAAATGAAGCATCAATAGCCATGAATGAAGTGGAAACGGCTATGAATCAAGCTCAAGAAGAATTTATAGACTTAGAAAATTTGGAAAGACAACTGAATCAAGAGCAGCAACAAATTTATGAAGAGATCAAAAACAAAATTGATCACGGATTTCTACATGAAAAAAAAGAGTGCTCATGCACATCATTTCATCCAATCAGGATGTATGTAAGCGGACAAGCTGGAACTGGAAAAAGTTTCCTAATAAAAGTCATCAGAAGCTACCTAAAGCAAAAAACGGATTCTACTTTGTCTTGTGTGGTTACTGCTCCAACTGGGTTAGCAGCATATAACATAAAAGGAATCACTTTACATCGTTTGCTAATGTTACCAGTGGAGCATGAGAACAAAATACAATTCAACAAGCTAACTGGAGAAGCATCCTTGGAAGTTTCAAGAGTATTGAAGAAGATGCAAGTTCTCATTATTGATGAGGTGAGCATGGTATCAAACTTAATGCTTGCCTTTGTGCATTTAAGAATGCAGCAAATTTTGAAGACAGACTATGACATGTTATTTGGTGGAAAACACGTCATAGTTTTTGGAGATCTTTTGCAACTTACTCCAGTTAAAGGACAACCAGTGTTTAATACTGTCACACATGAAGACACGAAGAAGTCATTGGGAAGCATCGGAAATACAAATATTTGGTCCTTCTTTGAGTACAAGGAACTTACTACTAATATGAGGCAAGCAAACGATGAAGAATATGGAAGTATTCTGAAAGATATCAGGATTGGACTACTCACAGAAGTTGGCAAAAAAACATTACAGAGTCGGCTGCTACATAATTTATTTCCAAAGGAAGAAATAGTTGCAGAGAAGATATACAAGAACATTGCAGAAAACAAAAGTGTCATCTGCTTAATGCCAACTCTACGTGAATGCTCAATATTCAATGAGGAGCTTTTGAAATTGGAAAAGGAAGAGATCAGGAAATTGGAAGCAGTGGACAAAATTGAGGATGGAAGAATTAGTGTCATAGTAACAGGCAAACTGAAAAATAAATTGGACTCACTAGAGAAGAACATCTCCAAAACAGCTGGATTAGAAAAAAATCTATATGTTTGCATGAACTGTAGAGTATTTTTAAGGAGAAATTTGGATGTTGAAAAAGGTTTAGTTAATGGAGCGATGGGAAGAGTTGTGGGTTTTATTAATTACCAGAAAAAAGAAGGAGTTGAATGTTTAAAAATAAAATTTGATCAGATAGAAGAAGTTAAAGATATTTGTCGTTGTACAGTACGTTTTATGCTTGTGAAAGACTTATATGTACGTAGGAAGCAGTTTCCGTTTTCTCTAGCATATGCTGTAACTATTCACAAGTCTCAAGGATTGACTGTAGATTGTGCATTTGTGAACATTGGTTCAACTGTGTTCAAAGAAGGTATGGCATATGTAGCTTTGTCACGAGTGAAAACATTATCAGGTTTATTCATGATAGACTTTGATGACTCAAAAGTTAGTGCTGATACAAACTGTGTAAAGGAGTATAATAGATTAAGAAGAAGCTATGCTCCTCATTTAGGTCAGTATCCTGTGTTGGAGAAACGTGTAGTTTCTCGTAAAAGAAAAAATGAGAATATCTGTAATGAAGATGTAGAGAAGAGGAAAAAAAAGAGGAGTGATGTAATTGCAAGCAAAAAGAAAAAGGAAAATGAAGAACAGGTTGTAGGATGTCATTTTGAAAATAGCTCTGGTGTCAACTGCTACGCAAATGTAGTGCTGAATGTTGCATTTTATCTGAAAAGTTTGCAAGAGCAGATAATAGTAAATCAGGGAAAAAGATTCTGTTCAGAGCTGAGTCTCCTTTTTCAAAAGCTGAGTAAAGATAAAACTCAAATAGAAAGTGCTACTGAAATTAGAAAACTTTTAGATGTATGTTCAGGACGAACACAGTTTTCTCAAAATGAACAGCAAGATGCACATGAATTTTTGATGTATTTTCTTCAGGTAGTGGAAGAAGAAGGAGTTCCCATTGACATTTTTTTTGGTCTCTCTTATAAATGGGAACATAGTTGTGATAATTGTTATAATATATGTGGCTCTATTGTTGATAATGAAAGTTTTATTTATTTGACATTGCCAGAGAGTAAAACAGTCACTTTTGCAAAATTAGTTAAAGATGCTAATCATAGCATGAAATGTAGTGAGTGTAATTCTGACATGTTTTCAACATTAATTTTAAAGGAATACGGACAGTATGTAATTTTAATGATGCAACGATGTAGAGCTGATGGTTCAAAATTGGATACTTTAATAAAGAAGTTTACAGGACAGCAATTATCAATTTCAGGAAAAACTTTTGTAACTGTTGCAATAATTTTCCATGATGGACCTACTGTTACTTCTGGACATTACACAGTTTATCTTAAATGTGAAAAAGGCTGGACACTGTGTAATGATTCCCAATTGATTTTCAAACAACGTTTGCCTTTTGATTTAGCAAATTCCTATCTAATCTTCCTGAAACCTAAATTTTAGACAGATTTGGCAAGATCTCGACAAAATAATTTTACCATTTTACTGGATTACCATTGCAATTTTGTAGAAAAAAGATTTTTTAAATTATCATTTGGCCTAATGGAAAGATAACCAATTGTAATGTGGACTTTTTAAATTTTTAATGAAACTTTGAAAAACCAATAATTTAGAGATTATCGGTAACTTCTGCACATTTTAAATTTTGGAATGTTATTGGACTGCCATTGGAAATTTTTTCAAAAATGATTTAAAAAATTACTATTTGGCCATGCGGAAAAGTAACCAATTCTATTGTGGACTTAATAAATTATTCAAAAAATTTTCGTGAACCAAAATGTTACAGAGAATCGGTGAGATCTGGACAAATTAAACTTTAGAATTTTATTGGATTACCGTTGGAAATTTATTCCCAAAAAAAATTTAAAATTACTATTTGGTCTAAAGGAAATGAAATCAGATGTATTTTGGAGTTATTTGAGATATAATATTGTGATTATACTTCTGAAACAAACATATCAGACGGTATTTTAAAGAAATAAGTATTGGTATTAGATGATATTTTTTTAGAATATTATGCATTTCTAGAATGTTAAGTTTAAGTAAAAAAAGAATCAGGGCTTTTTTAATACAATCTTTGTGATTGTTATTTTTTTTTGCCCGTTGTAAAATGATGAATGCAATTGCTTTCACAATTTATAGTGAAATGCAATATATTCTGAAAACAGCAAAAATAAGGCAAAAATATTTTTGGGAAAAAAATGTAAATATGTGTACTGTATTATAAAATGTTTTAAAAATATTAATACTTTTTTCTTTTTTTCCAGATAGATATAGAAAAATTTCGAAAACTAGAACCATTTTTAAAACTATTTTTTTTAAAAACAAATGAATAAATATTTTTTTGAGTGAGTATGGTAAGTCAATAATAATAATTGTAGTCTCTCAAGGACCTTGTAATGTGATAATTGATTTTTAGTGTTTTTTTTAAAAAATAAAAAAAAAGTACGGCTGAACAGAATTACTCAAAATTTGGCAGAGAGGTAGTCCCTAGGTCAAGGAAGTGCCTTTTGTAGGTTTGGTGTAAATCTGTTCAGTAGATTCTGAGAAAATAGCCTTTAAATCAATATATATATCTGAGCCCGCTTACGGTACGCTTACCGTACGCTTACGGTAAGCGTACGGTGGCGTGCGCGAGCGCGATTCTGATTGGCTCTTAGATCTTAGTAAACATTCGAATCGGCCGAAACCAGGAAGCGGCAGCCGCCATTTTCTGTGTTTCACTCTGAAAAAAAAAGAGTGAAAACAAGAAAAGGGGGCAATGAGGAGAGTTACAGACCCCCTTACATTTGTGAGGGGGTCAAAGAAGGACTGTAAAGTACAAAACAAACATTTATTGATTTTTAAAAAAAATCACGGGGTACGCGTACGGTAAGCTTACGGTAAGCGTACGGAAGAAACATGGCGTGCGCGAAGGAGATTCTGATTGGCCCATAGATCTTAGTAAACATTCGAATCGGCCGAAACCAGGAAGCGGCGGCCGCCATTTTGTGTGTTTCACTCAGAAAAAAAACAGAGAAAACAAGGAAAGGGGGTAATGAGGAGAGTTACAGACCCCCTAACATTTGTAAGGGGGTCAAAGAAGGACAGAAAAGTACAAAAAAAACATTTATTGATTTTAAAAAAAATCACGGGGTACGCGTACCGTAAGCTTACGGTAAGCGTACGGTAAAAAAAATAAAAAAAAATAAATGAAAAGCAGATTTAAGAGTTTAGAAATTAGGGAGCTCTAAAAAGAGCTGTTGTGTTTATGAAGTCATTTTTTTAGTGGTACCTACAAGTAAGTACCGATGCAGAGTCTAAGGTTCAAGAGGAAGACTCTGTTCCCTTCATCATTGAAGTGTACACCATCTCCTCTATAAATGTCTTGCATGTCATAACGCAAGTTGTTGTGGTAAATGGCACCCATACCATAGTCACGGAGGAAAGCAGATACAGATTTGTTGACGTGCTTTCTTGCTTTGTCAATCTGCGGACAGAAAAGATTGGACCAGTTCCATTTTTGCCTTTGGCATATGTTGGAAAACACAAAGGCAGTTTTAGGGAAAAGTGTAAACAGTTGTGCAAAGGTGTCCTTCATAAGCATTTCCAGACCTACCCCAGTCAAAGTGCCTAGGTCATTGCCACCACAGTGCACTATTATGAGGTCAGGGTGTTGGATTTGAATGAAGGATTTCACCAATGGCATCAATTGGTGCCACTTTAACCCTCTCTGACCAATCCATTTAATGTCTACATTTGGCAAAGCAAGGTCTCTCACCATACCTGTTTTCTCTGCAAACTTTTCACTCCAGAAGACATAGCTGTGCCCTACAATCCACACTGTGAACATCTTCAAAGGAGAACTGGATGCACTCAGGAGGTGTCTTTCAGTAGAATGGCAATATGAAAAGAAAGACAGTTTGGAAATGGAGGCATACATATTTTTTTCAAAACAAAAAGAACTGATTGGCTGTTTCATACCATTCTAGAATAAAAACTAGGCTGTATGTGTAAATTAATAGAAGCATGTTTTGTATTGGTAAAAAAAAATGTGTAACCAAAGAACAGTACTATGGATTTGCTGTTAGGTTTGAAAAGTCAAGCACTCTTGCTCTGTGGAATTGAAACATTGTTTGGCGAACTTCTGACCTAACTCAACACAGCAGTGTTCCATGAGCTGTTGCTATGGTAGCAGGCAGAAGTCAAGTTGGGGGAAGGGTACTAGGCAGAAGTCAAGTTGGGGGAAGGGTACTTTTGGAAAAGGGTTGGTTTTCAACCAATAGAAATGTGTGATTACATTTGAAAAAAAGGGGGAAGCACTGAGATTTGAAACTTACATGTATATGTGTGGAAAAATAGAGGGAAAGTTTGCCATTATCTGGTTCTGCTGAGAGGAGAGAGGTGAACACAACAGAGATCCTGGCTCTGATAATCTGCTGTTTGAGTGTCACATTTCTTTCACAACTAACTAATTTTAAAGGTGAGTTTAGAGTTTGAGAGGGGATGTATGTGGTAACTTAAGAAATGAATAATAGAAATGGAAATTCTTTTTGTTGTAGTTGCGTTTATCATTTTCTGTTTTGGGAGAAATTTAAATGTGAGGAACATGTAAAATAATATGGAGTATGTTTTCACAATAAATTAAGGTGTACTGGAAAAAAAAAGAATAGTTTAAGGGTTTGAGGTTGGACTCAGTAATGCAAATACATTCAGCATCACTAAGGCTGGTTGCCCTTGCTGGAGTGTAGGCAGCCACCCAGGTTACACATGGAGGTGGTCTGAAAAAGAAGTTTGGACATGTGCATTTAAGAAAATCGAAAAAAGTGGTTTCATAATGTGTCAGTCTGTAAAAGTGATTTTCACTTGCCCAAAAAAAAAAGAGCAGTAAGTGTGCTTTCAAATTGGCAAAGAAATTTCGTTTTGGGACTAATGTGAAAACATGACTCTGTGTGCAGAGAGGAATTATAGGCAGAGATTTATTGCGTATTGCTCTGGTGATTTCACAGTTGCATTAGATGGAAAGGGGGAGCGATTTTTTGGGGGAAGAAGCAGACTCTTAGCACACACCCATGTGCTTGCCATGTATAATCATGCACAGTATTTACAAGCGAGTGGGGTTTTCAGGTTTCAGTCTGTAATGCAAATACATTCAGCATCACTAAGGCTGGTTGCCTTTGCTGGAGTGTAGGCAGCCACCCAGGTTAAAATGTAAATATGTGTACTGTATTATAAATTGTTTTAAAAATATTAATACTTTTTTCTTTTTTTTCAGATTGATATAGAAAATTTTCGAAAACTAGAACCATTTTTAAAACTATTTTTTAAAAAAACAAATGAATAAATATTTTTTTGAGTGAGTATGGTAAGTCAATAATAATAATTGTAGTCTCTCAAGGACCTTGTAATGTGATAATTGATTTTTAGTGTTTTTTTAAAAAAATAAAAAAAAGGTACGCGCACCATACGCGTACGGTAAAAAAAAAAAAAAAGTTGAAAGATAAGGTTGGCTCTTAAAAGAACCGTTGTGTTCATGCAGGGACAGAGGAAAGGAAGCATGGGAAAATTATTCAAAGCGACAAATGTGCTGATCTATTTTGTTGTTCACTAGGGAAACACTGGTCTCCCTATAGCAAATTAGATCTTGACAAAATGTGCTTCGAATATCAACCTTCCGAAATCGAGGGTTGATTTCCAGAGGGCCAGCAAAAGGAGATTCTCCCCCCACAGATGAAGGGCTCACCTGACCTGCAGAAGAAGGAGTCAGCCCTGCAGATGATGGTCCAGGCTGAGCTGCTGTGGATGTACTGGCTTGTCTTTCTGAAGAGTTACCTCCAAAAAGATGACCATGTGTCCTTCTGTGTACATCCTGGAGGTGTCTCTTCATGGTGTGATTCCCAAAGGAATACTTCCTGTTAGGATTACCTCTAGAAAGTACACGCTTACACAGCTTACAAGTCACTAAGGGTGCATTTACCTTTTGCTGGCCTTCAGGAAAAGTAAAATAATCCCATACATAAGAGGGCTTTTGTTTCCTCGATCTCTGCCTCAAGACAGTGCTGCTAGTGCTAGCCTCACTCTCAGAAGAGCTCTGCTGTTCTGCCATCGTATCCCAAAGACAAACCAGCTCCTTCTCCCAAGGGATCACAAGCAGAAATGAGGGGAATGGGTGTGGTGTAGGAGAGTTCTAGAACTGAAAGTAGTTTCAACCAATCAAAAGTTGTGTTTCATGATCACATGACCTACCGTACGCTTACGGTACGCTTACGGTACGCTTATGGCAAAAGTGCGCATGCGCGTAAAAAAGACACGCGCTTGCGCGCATGCGCATAACAGTCACTACCCGACACTTCCGCGTAACGTGCGCGTGTAGCGTACACACGTATGCGTCCCAGTCGGAGTACGCGCGGCTACGCAAATTGCGTAACTATACGCAAGCAGCGTAGGAAAATTACGGACGTTGCGTAAACCGTACGCTTACCGTGAGCTTACGGTACGCGTATTAAAAAAATAAAAAAAAAAATAGAAAAAAAGTACAGCAAATAAATTTTACATGTTTATTTTAAAAAATATATTAAAAAAAACATATTAAAGAATTTTAAAAATTTAATCATAGTCTTTATAAAAGGTAAGAAAATTAAAATAAAAATATGTTAGAAAAAATAGAAGAAAAAAAAAATTAGCATTTAAAAAACCTTGCAAATTCACTGAAAAAACCATGGGTTTCACACATGTCATAGTTAGGAATTAGCATTTAAAAAACCTTAGAAATTCAGTGAAAAAACCATAGGTTTCACACATGTTATAGTTAGGAATTAGCATTTAAAAAACCTTAGAAATTCAGTGAAAAAACCATAGGTTTCACACATGTTATAGTTAGCTGGACATTTTACTCGTAAAAAACCAATGAAATTCCCCCATTATAGTTAGTTCAGCTAACTATAACTCGCGCGCCCGCAATGCACTGCTGATGACGTCACATATTACATCACTCATGACATGGTCAGTGACATCACTCATGACATCACTGATGACATCTCAAATGACATCACTGATGACATCACTGATGACATCATCCTTGTGATAGAGTGGCAGACCTCCTCTTCCCCTAATATAACCTTTGACACACACATTCAAAAATAGAGACTAAAATTTACAAAACAATGGACATACCAATAACAGTTACAACAACCTCTTCAGTGATTCTAAGATCCACATACACATCCACTCATTCACCAACAGTCCAATACAGTCACTCATACATGTACTCACTTATCATATGTACTCATACACCTATACATCCTGTTACACAATGCCACTCATCCATAGAGCAACTCACACACATAGTCACTCATGCTAATAAAGAATCAAACATACATTTACTTGCATATACAGTTATACACACACCACCACACTTACTTCTACGGAAACTTACACATACTTAGTCTTTTAAACAATCACTTATAGAAACACATACTTATTCATACAGGAACTCTTTCAATCTCTCACTCTCACATATACTCACATATATACACCAATAGTCACATATACTAGTTTTAAACATATGTAGTTACTCATAAAGACACTATTGAGACAGTCATTCACTCACTAACACACCCATACACACACTCATCCACCCATGCAGTCCTGCACACATGCTCTGTTCAACACATACAAACAGTGAGTCACTCATTCATGCACCTATGCACTACGTAATACCCCCCACCGAACCATGCAGACACTCAGACTGATACTCAAAAAACCAACTAATAACCTATATAGACACTCATGTAGCTACTCACCAACCCATGCAGCCACTTATACACAAAGTGAGAGACTGATACAGATATTTACATATTTAAACATTACTCACTAAGCCATGTATTCACTATGATACACTTAATCAGTCAGTTACACAATCAATTTTACAAAAAAAAATCATCCATTTAGACACTTATATACCCATTTATTCTTCCATCGACCTTGAGATATACATATATAAAACATATTTAATTTTCAGAAAAACCCACATTCACTGGATGATGTCATCAGTGATGTCATTTGAGATGTCATCAGTGATGTCATGAGTGATGTCACTGACCATGTCATGAGTGATGTAATATGTGACGTCATCAGCAGTGCATTGCGGGCGCGCGAGTTATAGTTAGCTGAACTAACTATAATGGGGGAATTTCATTGGTTTTTTACGAGTAAAATGTCCAGCTAACTATAACATGTGTGAAACCTATGGTTTTTTCACTAAATTTCTAAGGTTTTTTAAATGCTAATTCCTAACTATAACGTGTGTGAAACCTATGGTTTTTTCACTGAATTTCTAAGGTTTTTTAAATGCTAATTCCTAACTATAACGTGTGTGAAACCCATGGTTTTTTCAGTGAATATATATATATATATATATTATCTGCTGGCGGTCGCCAGTAGATTGTTATAGTTAGGACTGAGTTTCCATAGGAAATCTGAAAATTCTATTTTGAATAACTTTGGCGCCGGTTGACGAATCCTCGCGAAATTTTCAAAACTAATGGGGCGCTCCGCTCAGCTCCTACCCTGAAAGTCTCGGGGTGATTCGTCAAGCGGGGGCTGAGAAAAAAGGGGGGTCCCAAAATGCATTTTCCCTATGCATTTTCCCATAAGACCTTTAGTCGAAGGTACAGCCCGAACGGCTGAACAGAATTACTTGAAATTTGGCAAAGAGGTAGTCCTCAGGTCAGGGATGTGCCTTTTGCATATATGGAGTCAATCTGTTCAGTAGTTCCTGAGAAAATTGCTGTTAAAAGTACATAAATATCTATAGGCGCGCACCGTGCGCGCACCATGTGCGCACCTTAACGTGCGCAAGCGTAATTCTGATTGGTGGTTACATGTCAGTCAACGTTCGAATCGGTCAAAATCAGGAAGTGTTGGCCGCCATTTTGTTTGTTTTGTGTGTGACAGTGAAAAACGAAAGGTGGAGAGCGTGAAAAGGGGGCAGGGTAGAGAGTTCCTGACCCCTTAGTCTTTGTCAGGGGGTCCCTGAAGGACTCCGAAGGGTGAAAAAAACATTTTATTTTTTTTTCAAAAAATCGCGGGGTGCGCACGGTGAAAAGCCTTAAAAAAAAAGAAAATATATAAACAATATAATAAAACATACATAACTTAGCATTTAAAAAACCTTACAAATTCACTCAAAAAACCATAGGTTTCACACACGTTATAGTTAGGAATTAGCATTTAGAAAACGTTGCAAATTCACTTAAAAAACCATAGGTTTCACACATGTTATAGTTAGCTGGACATTTCACTCGTAAAAAACCATTGAAATTCCCCCATTATAGTTAGTTCAGATAACTATAACTCGCGAGACCGCCACTCTATCACAAGGATGATGTCATGAGTGATGTCATGAGTGATGCCACTGACCATGTCATGAGTGATGTAATATGTGACGTCATGAGCAGTGGACAGTGGATTGCGGGCGCGCGAGTTATAGTTATCTGAACTAACTATAACAGGGGAATTTCAATGGTTTTTTATGAGTGAAATGTCTAGCTAACTTAACTATAACATGTGTGAAACCTATGGTTTTTTAAGTGAATATGTATATATATATATATATATATATATATATATATATATATATATATATTCACTGAAAAAACCATAGGGTTCACACATGTTATAGTTAGGAATTAGCATTTAAAAAACCTTGCAAATTCAGTGAAAAAACCATAGGTTTCACACACGTTATAGTTAGCTGGACATTTCACTCGTAAAAAAACAATGAAATTTCCCCGTTATAGTTAGTTAAGCTAACTATAACTCGCACGCCCGCAATGCACTGCTGATGACGTCACATATTACATCACTCATGACATGGTCAGTGACATCACTGATGACATCACTGATGACATCTCAAATGACATCACTCATGACATCACTCATGACATCATCCAGTGAATGTGTGTTTTTCTGAAAATTAAATATGTTTTATATATGTATATCTCAAGGTCGATGGAAGAATAAATGGGTATATAAGTGTCTAAATGGATGATTTGTTTTTGAAAAATTGATTGTGTAACTGACTGATTAAGTGTATCATAGTGAATACATGGCTTAGTGAGTAATGTTTAAATATGTTAATATCTGTATCAGTCTCTCACTTTGTGTATAAGTGGCTGCATGGGTTGGTGAGTAGCTACATGAGTGTCTATATAGGTTATTAGTTGTTTTTTTGAGTATCAGTGTCTATATGGTTCGGTGGGGGGTATTACGTAGTGCATAGGTGCATGAATGAGTGACTCACTGTTTGTATGTGTTGAAGACAGCATATGTGCAGGACTGTATGGGTGGAAGAGTGTGTGTATGGGTGTGTTAGTGAGTGAATGGCTGTCTCAATAGTGTCTTTATGAGTAACTACATATGTTTTAAACTAGTATATGTGACTATTGGTGTATATAAGTGAGTATCTGTGAGAGTGAGAGATTGAAAGAGTTCCTGTATGAATAAGTATGTGTTTCTATAAGTGATTGTTTAAAAGACTAAGTATGTGTAAGTTTCTGTAGAAGTAAGTGTGGTGGTGTGTGTATAACTGTATATGCAAGTAAATGTATGTTTCTTTCTTTTTTTCATGAGTGACTATATGTGTCAGTAACTCTGTGGATGAGTGGCATTGTGTAACAGGATGTATTGGTGTATGAGTACATATGATGTGTGAGTACACGAATGAGTGACTGTACAGTACTGTTGGTGAATGAGTGGATGTTTATGTGGTTCTTAGAATTATTGAAGAAGTTGTTATAATTAGTATTGGTATGTCCATTTTTTTGAAAATTTCAGTCTCTATTTTTGAATGTGTGTATCAAAGGTTATATTAGGGTGAGAGGAGATCTGCCACTCCATCACATGGATGAAGTCATTAGTGATGTCATCAGTGATGTCATTTGAGATGTCATCAGTGATGTCATCAGTGATGTCACTGACCATGTCATGAGTGATGTAATATGTGACGTCATCAGCAGTGCATTGCGGGCGCGCGAGTTATAGTTAGCTTAACTAACTATAACGGGGAAATTTCATTGGTTTTTTACGAGTGAAATGTCCAGCAAACTAAACGTGTGTGAAACCTATGGTTTTTTCACTGAATTTGCAAGGTTTTTTAAATGCTAATTCCTAACTATAACATGTGTGAAACCTATGGTTTTTTCAGTGAATTTGCAAGGTTTTTTAAATCCTAATCCCTAACTATAACATGTGTGAAACCTATGGTTTTTTCAGTGAATTTGCAAGGTTTTTTAAATGCTAATTTCTAACTATAACGTGTGTGAAACCCATGGTTTTTTCAGTGAAATGCTAATTCTTACCTATAACATATGTGATTCCCATATTTTTTTTTATTCATTTTGTATGATTTTTTTATTATAAATTCTTATCTTAAATGTGTTTTTTTTTAAAAATAACAAGTTTTTTTTAACTTTTTATTCTCTTAAAACACTATGTTTTTTTAAAAAAAAATATGCAATATATCAAGTTTTCTCTTTTTTTTTTACCAAACAGGTAAGATATATTAGTATAATAGAAAATATTTTTTTTTTTTTTTTTTTTTTAGTGCGCGTACGGTAAGCATACGGTAAGCGTACGGTTTACGCAATGTCCGTAATTTTTCTACTCCGTTTGCGTATAGTTACGCAATTTGCGTAGCCGCGCGTACTGTGCGTGGGGCGCGTAGGCGTGTACGCTACACGCGCACGTTACGCGGAAGTGTTGTAGAGTGACTGTTTTGCGCATGCGTGCGAGCGCGTGTCTTTTTTATGCGCATGCGCACTTTTACCGTAAGCGCACCGTAAGCGCACCGTAAGCGTAACGTAAGCGTAACGTACGCGCACGGTGGGTCATGTGATCATGAAACACAACTTTTGATTGGTTGAAACTACTTTCAGTTCTAGAACTCTCCTACACCACACCCATTCCCCTCATTTCTGCTTGTGATCCCTTAGGAGAAGGAGCTGACTTGTCTTTGTGAAACGATGGCAGAACAGCACTCTTCTGCTGAGAGTGAGGCTAGCAGCACCACCATCAGGCAGAGAAAGAGGAAACAGAAGAGCTCTTTCATATGGGAGTATTTCAGTTTTCCAGAGGGTGAGAAAAAAGTCAATGCTGCCTTGGTGACTTGCAAGCTGTGCCAGCGTGTACTTTCGCGAGGTAATCCCAACAAGAAGTATTCCTTTGGGAATCACACTATGTTAAGACACCTTGAGGATGTGCATCCTAGGACACATGCACGACATACTAGGGGCAACCCTTCAGTAAGTCGAGCAAGCACATCCACAGCAGCTCAGCCGAGTCCTTCTTCGGAAGCTCAGCAGAGCCCTTCATCTGTGGGGGCACATTCACCTTTTTCTGAACCTCTGGAAATGAACCCTCGGTTTGGTAGGGTTACTATGCGGTGTTCATTTTGCCATGATCTAATTGTTCATAGGGAGACCAGTGTTTCCCTCATTAACAACAAAATAGATCAGCACAAATGTCCAACCAGCTAATGTTCCCATACTTCCTTTCCTCTGTCCCTGCATGAACACAACGGCTCTTTTAAGAGCCAACCTTACCTCTCAACTTTTTTTTATTTTTTCTTTAAAACATTTTTTTTTATTTTTTTTTTTACCGTACGGTAAGCGTTTTTTTTTTTTTTTTTTTTTTTTAAAAACACTAAAAATCAATTACCACATCTCAAGATCCTTGAGGAATTAATAACTAAATACTAAAAATCTTTTTGAGATAAAGTGGAAGAAAGAGACCTTCTAATTTCTCAGTTACCTGTCCCACCCAACAATTTAATTTTTAATTAAAATGTAATTGAAATTACTTGAAAAAATGGTTGGTTTTTTTTTGAAAATTTTCTTTCACATTCTGAAATAAAAGAAAAAAGTATTAATATTTAATAAATCAATATATTACACAGTACACGTATTTACATGTTTTTCCCAAAAAATGTTTTGCCTTTTTTTTGCTGTTTTCAGAATATATTGCATTTCACTATAAATTGTGAAAGCAATTGCATTCATCATTTAACAGCGGGCAAAAAAAAAATAACAATCTCAAAGATTGTATAAAAAAAGCCCAGAATCTCTTTTAAGTTAAACATAACATTATAGAAATGCATAATATTCTAAAAAAATATCAACTAATATCAATACTTATTTCTTTAAAATACCGTCTGACATTTTTGTTTCAGAAGTATAATCACAAAAATATATCTCAAATAACTCCACAATACATCTGGTTCCATTTCCTTTAGGCCAAATAGTAATTTTAAAATTCTTTTTTGATTAAATTTCCAATGGTAATCCAATATAATTCTAAAGTTTAAATTGTACAGATCTCACCGATTCTCTGTAACATTTTGGTTTCCGAAAGATTAATTAATAATTAAATAAGTCCACAATACAATTGTTTACCTTTCCTCATGGCCAAATAGTAATTTTAAAAATCTTTTTTGAATAAATTTCCAATGGCAATCCAATAACATTCCAAAATTTAAATTGTGCAGATGTTACCGATTTTGTCTAAATTTTTGGTTTTCCAAAGTTTCATTAAAAATTTAAAAAGTCCACATTACAATTGGTTACCTTTCCATTAGGCCAAATGATAATTTGAAAAATCATTTTTTTTGAAAATTCCAATGGTAATCCAATAAAATGGTAAAATTGTTTTGTACACATCTTGCCAAGTCTCTCTAAAATTTAGGTTTCAGGAAGATTAGATAGGAATTTGCTAAATCAAAAGGCAAACGTTGCTTGAAAATCAATTGGGAATCATTACACAGTGTCCAGCCTTTTTCACATTTAAGATAAACTGTGTAATGTCCAGAAGTAACAGTAGGTCCTTCATGGAAAATTATTGCAACTGTTACAAAAGTTTTTCCTGAAATTGATAATTGCTGTCCTGTAAACTTCTTTATTAAAGTATCCAATTTTGAACCATCAGCTTTACATCGTTGCATCATTAAAATTACATATTGTCCGTATTCCTTTAAAAGTAACATTGAAAACATTTCAGATTGACACTCACTGCATTCCATGTTATGATTAGCATCTTTAACTAATTTAGCAAAAGTGACTGTTTTACTTTCTGGCAATGTTAAATAAATAAACCTTTCAGAATCAACATTAGAGCCACATGTATTGTAACAGTTTTCACAACTATGTTCCCATTTATAAGAGAGACCAAACAAATTTTCAATAGGAACGCCTTCTTCTTCCAGTACCTGAAGAAAAAACATCAAGAATTCCTGTGCGTCTTGCTGTACATTTTGAGAAAACTGTGTTCGTCCTTAACATACATCTAAAAGTTTTCTAATTTCAGTAGCACTTTCTATTTGAGTTTTATCATTACTCAGCTTTTGAAAAAGGAGACTCAACTCAGAACAGAATCTTTTTCTCTGATTTACTATTATCTGCTCTTGCACACTTTCCAGATAAAATGCAACATTCAGCACTACATTAGCGTAGCGGTTGACACCAGAGCTATTTTCAAAATGACATCCTACAACCTCTTCTTCATTTTCCTTTTTCTTTTTGCTTGCAATTACATCACTCCTCTTTTTTTTCCTCCTCTCTACATCTTCATTACAGATATTCTCATTTCTCCTTTTACGAGAAACTACACGTTTCTCCAACACAGGATAGTGACCTAAATGAGGAGCATAGGTTCTTCTTAATCTCTTATACTCCTTTACACAATTTGTATCAGCACTAACTTTTGAGTCATCAAAGTCTATCATGAATAAACCAGATAATGTTTTCACTCGTGACAAAGCTACATAAGCCATACCTTCTTTGAACACAGTTGAACCAATGTTCACAAAAGCACAATCTACAGTCAATCCTTGAGACTTGTGAATAGTTACAGCATATGCTAGCGAAAACGGAAACTGCTTCCTAC
The DNA here is from genome assembly GCF_964204655.1 of Triturus cristatus. Taxonomy (NCBI): domain Eukaryota; kingdom Metazoa; phylum Chordata; class Amphibia; order Caudata; family Salamandridae; genus Triturus; species Triturus cristatus. The sequence continues at coordinate 1,175,350,389 of NC_140589.1, read as the reverse complement.
GTACATATAAGTCTTTCACAAGCATGAAACGAACTGAACAACGACAAATGTCTTTAACTTCTTCTATCTGATCAAATTATATTTTTAAACATTCAATTCCATCCTTTTTCTGATAATTAATAAAACCCACAACTCTTCCCATAGCTCCATTAACTAAACCTTTTTCAACATCCAAATTTCTCCTTAAAAATACTCTACAGTTCATGCAAACATATAGATTTTTTTCTAATCCAGCTGTTTTGGAAATGTTCTTCTCTAGTGAATTCAATTTATTTTTCAGTGTGCCTGTTAATGTGATAGTAATTCTTCCATCCTCAATTTTGTCCACTGCTTCCAATTTCCTGATATCTTCCTTTTCCAATTTTAAAAGCTCCTCATTGAATATTGAGCATTCACGTAGAGTTGGCATTAAGCAGATGACACTTTTCTTTTCTGCAATGTTCTTGTATATCTTCTCTGCAACTATTTCTTCCTTTGGAAATACATTATGTAGCAGCCGACTATGTAATGCTTTTTTGCCAACTTCTGTGAGTAGTCCAATTCTGATATCTTTCAGAATACTTCCATATTCTTCATCGTTTGCTTGCCTCATATTAGTAGTAAGTTCCTTGTACTCAAAGAAGGACCAAATATTTGCATTACCGATGCTTCCCAATGACTTCTTTGTGTCTTCATGTGTCACAGTATTAAACACTGGTTGTCCTTTAACTGGAGTAAGTTGTAGAAGATCCCCAAAAACTATGACATGTTTTCCACCAAATAACACGTCATAGTCTGTCCTTAGAATTTGCTGCATTCTTAAATGCACAAAGGCAAGCATTAAGTTTGATACCATGCTCACCTCATCAATTATAAGAACTTGCATCTTCTTCAATACTCTTGAAACTTCCAAGCATGCTTCTCCAGTTAGCTTGTTGTATTGTATTTTGTTCTCATGCTCCACTGGTAACATTAGCAAACGATGTAAGGTGATTCCTTTTATGTTATATGCTGTTAACCCAGTTGGAGCAGTAACCACACAAGACAAAGTAGAATCCGTTTTTTGCTGTAGGTAGCTTCTGATGACTTTTATTAGGAAACTTTTTCCAGTTCCAGCTTGTCCGCTTACATACATCCAGATTGGATGAAATGATGTGCCTGAGCACTCTTTTTTTTCATGTAGAAATCCGTGATCAATTTTGTTTCTGATCTCTTCATAAATTTGTTGCTGCTCTTCATTCAGTTGTCTTTCCAAATTTTGTAAGTCTATAAATTCTTCTTGAGCTTGATTCATAGCCGTTTCCACTTCATTCATGGCTATTGATGCTTCATTTTCAACGATTGGTTGTCCTAGGGGATCTTGACTGAGTGTTCCTGAACTTTGGCTGTCTTGAGAACTGTCTCTAGCTACTTCTGCTGCAATTGTAGTTTCCTGTTCAATTTCTTCATTTAACATTTGCAGATAAGTTGTGAATGTACTGCATTGTATGCTGTCTTTGCAAGCATTAAATGAATCTTCATAGCTTTGAAATTCTCCCAGTAGTTCATCCTCTGTACGCCATGGTTTAAACAGCTGTAAAAGAGCCAAGTAGTAAAATTCCTTTTTGTCAGTAGTGTCGCAACTCAGCTTCCTGTGATTTATCAAACTTCCTTTTGTTTGCTTCACCAAACATCCTTCCTCACCAATGACTTTATATTTTCCATTGTTGATGTCTTCTGCGGCTTTCCGTGAATAAATGTAGTTCTGCAGCACTTCATAGAGACACATGTTCTCCAAATGATGACTTCTTTTTGGATAATATGTGTCCAACATGTTTGATTTCAAAATATCTGTACTTTCTGGGTCATTCTCGGCCAAATATTCAATTTCTCCAACAGATTTCAGTACCCGACTTCTCATTGCTGCAAGGCCTAAACTTGCCCAAATTATTCTTCTTGATTTCGAGTAGAGACTTGCAGAAGATAACCTATCTGAACATTCGTAGGATCCAATTTCTCGATGCGATAACATCTTTAAACTGAAACTGTACAGCTTCTTACTGACAGTCTTCTCGTGAGAAATCTCTTCCCACATTTCTTTCAATTCAGTTTTTTCAGATTTAGTAATGTAAGACGTTACATATCGAGCAACAGCAATGGAATTGTCAGCTACATACTGTATATCCATGTTAGCATTTCACATGGATAAAATGGGTTGTAGTCATTTATATTTTTTGATTCTTCTTTTCTTTTTAGGTTGTAGGTATTCTTAGGTGATTTTCTTGTGATAGTATGTCTCACAGATGACATAAAATTGTTTACTCTTCCATTTGAAAGAGCAGGTCTAGGAAATCCAAATCGACATTTAGTGTAGTATTTTTCTTTGCTCTTGTATTTCCGTCGACAGTATTTTCCACACCGATGACTTTGGAAAACGTAAAACTTGCTCCTTTAACTTTTTCTCTTCTGTGCTTTTTGGTATAGCACATGTTGCAGATTCTTCAATGTAAGATAACACTGCTTCATCAGCATCTGTTCCAAACTTTGGGGCATCCTTGATCCACAACAGCATATGAATATGAGGAGCACCTCTTGCCTGGTACTCTTTTCTCCAAAAGAAATCCACTACTTCTCCAAGGGGTGGATTTTTTTTATTGCAGATGAAGGACATCATAGCCTCAAATCTATGATTGAAATATCTGCAAACATTAACCGGATCCAATGAGCACAGTTCTCCTGCTGTCTTGTATTCGATGTTTTTAATGTTTGAATTGGCCTCTCGTAGAAAATCCAGTAAATCATCCCAAGCGTACTCGGCACAGCTTAGGGTAAGGAACCATGTTGGTGTTCCTAAATTGCGTAACATGCATTTTAGTTCACCATGGCGTCGGTACCAATATTCATTTGTCCCACGCTGACAAGCCATCAGATTGATCAGTTGTGTTTCCAAATGATCATCTCGGTGCTGCGCTTTCTCCATAAAATCCTTAGCAGACACATTTTGTAAATGTACTCCACTTTTTAAAATGTGATTTACTGCATAAGACAGTGCAGACAAGTCACTTTCAAATAAAAGATGGAACAAATAAGGAATACTTTGTCGAAATCTGGGATCTTCAGCATATAGTCTTGTAGTCCGATACTCTGAAGCTGGAATCTGTTCTGGACGTTCATCGTATCGTCCTCCTTTTCCCGTAGGAAACAGCTGGGTAAAACATCGAGCTTCCAAGCTCTCCTCCCATACACTCACGGGAGTTCCTTTTGCTTTCTTCATCTGAAAGAGATCAATATTGTCTCCCATAACTTCTTTCGAATGAAGAGGATGTATGCTAAAATGTTCATAAATTTCTTCTTCCTTTGTCTTGTCCACTTTTTCAATTTGTCCAGTTGGTGTTTCTGTGTCTTCTTGAAAATCTTCGTCTTCTTCTTCTTCTTCTATATAAATTGATTCATACCATTTGTTATTTTTTTTCAAATACAAATTTGCTCTTTGTACTTTCCGCACATCTACCAGCTCCTGCCAAATCTTCTTATTCTTTGTAGGTACACCATTAACCAGAATAATTAATGGTTCAGTTTCCAAAGTATCCGCATCAATAGTTTCCATATTTTTTTTCAAATCCAAGGGCAAATACACCACTCTACCTTTTAAACCTCTCAGTAAATCTGAAGGAGGTAATTTACCAGTTTTGGGCTCCATACGTACTATGGTCTGGAACGGATGAACACATTGAATGAGTATAGACTCATATGTATTTAATTCAGAAAGTTCAGCAGGAATAGCATCCAATTCTAAATTATTATGTACAGCTCTGGTCGGCATTCTATTTTCCTCTAACTTGTTGTAACAGTATTTACAAATACGCTGATCTTCACCCAATTCAAAACAATTTTCAAGAAATATATATGTGGCAAAATCCATCCACTTATAATTATCTTCATTTTCACTCTTTCTGTAGAGATCAACATTCCTAGTTTGTTTTCTATAATGAGTTCTGCGGCAACAAATACAAGTAACATTTGGTCTTTCATTAGAGACTATTGCAAATTTTGTTATGTGATCATTAAATGTCTTACTTACAGAAGGTTCTACATTCTCTTCCACTTCTTCCTCATTTACTGTGTCCTTCTCTGCACTGTTTTGTTCAGGACCAAAGTAACAAAACTGAATTTCATCAACAACCTTCTCTACATCTGATACCGTTCCTCGGAACAGAGCCCTATTCAATTCATTTAACTTTATTGCTGGACTTTTGGCAAAATACAACCGTCTCACAAACTTTCTCATTTCAGTATGATGAACAGCCAGCATCCTAAAATGATGGAAAACACTATTGCACACTTTTCTAGATAGACAAGCCAGAGAATGACCCTGCAAACCAGTATTCTCTCTCACTCTGCATGGATCCAGACTTTGAAGCACCTTAATCTTCTGTTTTACACTTTTTTTACTATATTCTCTTAGAAACTCTCGAAATCTGTCAATAGATTCCTGACGCACAGTGCAAATACTACTACAATTCCAAGTGTACACTGGGGCTTTAGGACGTCTCCCCATTGCCTCATCTGCCATCACTTGTACCTCATCTCTTGGAACCATTATCTCCTTCTCCATTATGCAACCATTTTTTACTTCGTATGAACGACCTCTGGTGTCAACTGCATGCAGCAAACTATTACTTTGAAAATAGCTCTCTTCATTAAAAAAAGGTTCACTACTTGAACTATGCATCCACTTTCCTAAAAACACTTTACAAAAGTTTGTTCTGTTCACTACTCTTTTGCTTTTGCTTTGTGATTTCAGTACATTAACCATTTTATCTAATGTACGCATCCTATTCAAAATTAATATGAATAGTTTCCTTTTTAATTCTAATGCTTTTGCTGCAATGGCTTCAATTTCTTTTTTTCTCTTGTAATATTTTGCCTTTTGCTTATATTTCTTCACATCCTTTATCAAATTGGACATAACTCTTCTCTGAAACATTTTTCTACGTATCTCTTTAAACGCTGTTTTTCTGTTTATGTAAAACTTTTCAGTTGCAGAAGGTATATTTGCATTAACTAAATTCTCAATTTTTTGCTGTTCTCTTCGTTTTGTTACATTCTTCCCAGGACAGACATTTTGTACATTTTTCTTTGTTTTGAATATTGTTTTAAGAAATTGTTTTTTCTGCTTACCAGAAGATTTTTTCTTTTTCCCAACATGAGCATCTTCTACTAACTTTGGTCCTCCAGTTGTCTTCAAATATAGTTTTTTTTTTAGCGTTTTTTGAACTCGAGATTTTGTAGGCATCTTAAATTTTGTTCACTGTTCTTCAGCAATACCTGAAAAAAACTAAAAAAAAATCCTTTATTGTATTTAAATATATTACTACATTTCTTTTCACAATAGTCACAAAACAAAATTTCTTTGCCAATTTGAATGCACACAAACTGCTCTTTTTTTTGGGCAAGTGAAAATCTCTTTTACAAACTGTCACATTATGAAACCACTTTTCAGATTTTTTAAAAAGCCCATGTCCAGAGTGCTACACTCCAGCAAGGGCAACCAGCCTTAGTGAAGCTCAATGTATTTGCATTACAGACTGAAACCTGAAAACCCCACTCGCTTCTAAATACTGTGCATGACTATACACGGCAAGCACATGGGTATGTGCTAAGACTCTGCTTCTTCCCCCAAAAATTCACTCCCCCTTTCCATCTAATGCAACTGTGAAATCACCAGAGCAAGACGCAATAAATCTCTGCCTATAATTCCTCTATGCACACAGAGTCATGTTTTCACATTAGTCTCAAAACGAAATTTCTTTGCCATTTTTAAAGCACACTTACTGCTCTTTTTTTTTTCGGGGCAAGTGAAAATCACTTTTACAGACTGACACATTATGAAACCTTTTTTTTTAATTTATTTAATTGCACTTGTCCAAGCTGTTTTTTTCAGACCACCACCATGTGTATTAGCGGTGACTGCCTACACTCCAGCAAGGGCAACCAGCCTTAGTGATGCTGAATGTATTTGCATTACAGACTTAAACCTGAAAACCCCACTCGCTTGTAAATACTGTGCATGACTATACATGGCAAGCACATGGGTGTGTGCTAAGACTCTGCTTCTTCCCCCAAAAATTCGCTCCCCCTTTCCATCTAATGCAACTGTGAAATCACCAGAGCAAGACGCAATAAATCTCTGCCTATAATTCCTCTATGCACACAGAGTCATTTTTTCACATTAGTCCCAAAACGAAATTTCTTTGCCATTTTTAAAGCACACTTGCTGCTCTTTTTTTTTCGGGCCAAGTGAAAATCACTTTTTACAATTGGAAATCACTTTTACAGACTGACACATTATGAAACCACTTTTTTTGATTTATTTAAATGCACATGTCCAAGCTGTTTTTTCAGACCACCACCATGTGTATTCTCTGTGACTGCCTACACTCCAGCAAGGGCAACCAGCCTTAGTGATGCTGAATGTATTTGCATTACAGACTTAAACCTGAAAACCCCACTCGCTTCTAAATACTGTGCATGACTATACATGGCAAGCACATGGGTGTGTGCTAAGACTCTGCTTCTTCCCCCAAAAATTCGCTCCCCCTTTCCATCTAATGCAACTGTGAAATCACCAGAGCAAGACGCAATAAATCTCTGCCTATAATTCCTCTATGCACACAGAGTCATGTTTTCACATTAGTCCCAAAACGAAATTTCTTTGCCATTTTTAAAGCACACTTACTGCTCTTTTTTTTTTCGGGGCAAGTGAAAATCACTTTTACAGACTGACACATTATGAAACCTTTTTTTTTAATTTATTTAATTGCACATGTCCAAGCTGTTTTTTCAGACCACCACCATGTGTATTCTCTGTGACTGCCTACACTCCAGCAAGGGCAACCAGCCTTAGTGATGCTGAATGTATTTGCATTACAGACTTAAACCTGAAAACCCCACTCGCTTCTAAATACTGTGCATGACTATACATGGCAAGCACATGGGTGTGTGCTAAGACTCTGCTTCTTCCCCCAAAAATTCGCCCCCCTTTCCATCTAATGCAACTGTGAAATCACCAGAGCAAGACGCAATAAATCTCTGCCTATAATTCCTCTATGCACACAGAGTAATTTTTTCACATTAGTCCCAAAACGAAATTTCTTTGCCATTTTGAAAGCACACTTACTGCTCTTTTTTTTTCGGGCCAAGTGAAAATCACTTTTTACAATTGGAAATCACTTTTACAGACTGACACATTATAAAACCACTTTTTTTGATTTATTTAAATGCACATGTCCAAGCTGTTTTTTCAGACCACCACCATGTGTATTCTCTGTGACTGCCTACACTCCAGCAAGGGCAACCAGCCTTAGTGATGCTGAATGTATTTGCATTACAGACTTAAACCTGAAAACCCCACTCGCTTCTAAATACTGTGCATGACTATACATGGCAAGCACATAGGTGTGTGCTAAGACTCTGCTTCTTCCCCCAAAAATTCGCTCCCCCTTTCCATCTAATGCAACTGTGAAATCACCAGAGCAAGACGCAATAAATCTCTGCCTATAATTCCTCTATGCACACAGAGTCATTTTTTCACATTAGTCCCAAAACGAAATTTCTTTGCCATTTTTAAAGCACACTTACTGCTCTTTTTTTTTCGGGCCAAGTGAAAATCACTTTTTACAATTGGAAATCACTTTTACAGACTGACACATTATGAAACCACTTTTTTTGATTTATTTAAATGCACATGTCCAAGCTGTTTTTTCAGACCACCACCATGTGTATTCTCTGTGACTGCCTACACTCCAGCAAGGGCAACCAGCCTTAGTGATGCTGAATGTATTTGCATTACAGACTTAAACCTGAAAACCCCACTCGCTTCTAAATACTGTGCATGACTATACATGGCAAGCACATGGGTGTGTGCTAAGACTCTGCTTCTTCCCCCAAAAATTCGCTCCCCCTTTCCATCTAATGCAACTGTGAAATCACCAGAGCAAGACGCAATAAATCTCTGCCTATAATTCCTCTATGCACACAGAGTCATGTTTTCACATTAGTCCCAAAACGAAATTTCTTTGCCATTTTTAAAGCACACTTACTGCTCTTTTTTTTTTCGGGGCAAGTGAAAATCACTTTTACAGACTGACACATTATGAAACCTTTTTTTTTAATTTATTTAATTGCACATGTCCAAGCTGTTTTTTCAGACCACCACCATGTGTATTCTCTGTGACTGCCTACACTCCAGCAAGGGCAACCAGCCTTAGTGATGCTGAATGTATTTGCATTACAGACTTAAACCTGAAAACCCCACTCGCTTCTAAATACTGTGCATGACTATACATGGCAAGCACATGGGTGTGTGCTAAGACTCTGCTTCTTCCCCCAAAAATTCGCCCCCCTTTCCATCTAATGCAACTGTGAAATCACCAGAGCAAGACGCAATAAATCTCTGCCTATAATTCCTCTATGCACACAGAGTCATGTTTTCACATTAGTCCCAAAACGAAATTTCTTTGCCATTTTGAAAGCACACTTACTGCTCTTTTTTTTTCGGGCCAAGTGAAAATCACTTTTTACAATTGGAAATCACTTTTACAGACTGACACATTATGAAACCACTTTTTTTGATTTATTTAAATGCACATGTCCAAGCTGTTTTTTCAGACCACCACCATGTGTATTCTCTGTGACTGCCTACACTCCAGCAAGGGCAACCAGCCTTAGTGATGCTGAATGTATTTGCATTACAGACTTAAACCTGAAAACCCCACTCGCTTCTAAATACTGTGCATGACTATACATGGCAAGCACATGAGTGTGTGCTAAGACTCTGCTTCTTCCACCAAAAATTCGCTCCCCCTTTCCATCTAATGCAACTGTGAAATCACCAGAGCAAGACGCAATAAATCTCTGCCTATAATTCCTCTATGCACACAGAGTCATGTTTTCACATTAGTCCCAAAACGAAATTTCTTTGCCATTTTTAAAGCACACTTACTGCTCTTTTTTTTTTCGGGGCAAGTGAAAATCACTTTTACAGACTGACACATTATGAAACCTTTTTTTTTAATTTATTTAATTGCACTTGTCCAAGCTGTTTTTTTCAGACCACCACCATGTGTATTCGCGGTGACTGCCTACACTCCAGCAAGGGCAACCAGCCTTAGTGATGCTGAATGTATTTGCATTACAGACTTAAACCTGAAAACCCCATTCTAAATACTGTGCATGACTATACATGGCAAGCACATGGGTGTGTGCTAAGACTCTGCTTCTTCCCCCAAAAATTCGCTCCCCCTTTCCATCTAATGCAACTGTGAAATCACCAGAGCAAGACGCAATAAATCTCTGCCTATAATTCCTCTATGCACACAGAGTCATTTTTTCACATTAGTCCCAAAACGAAATTTCTTTGCCATTTTGAAAGCACACTTACTGCTCTTTTTTTTTCGGGCCAAGTGAAAATCACTTTTTACAATTGGAAATCACTTTTACAGACTGACACATTATAAAACCACTTTTTTTGATTTATTTAAATGCACATGTCCAAGCTGTTTTTTCAGACCACCACCATGTGTATTCTCTGTGACTGCCTACACTCCAGCAAGGGCAACCAGCCTTAGTGATGCTGAATGTATTTGCATTACAGACTTAAACCTGAAAACCCCACTCGCTTCTAAATACTGTGCATGACTATACATGGCAAGCACATGGGTGTGTGCTAAGACTCTGCTTCTTCCCCCAAAAATTCGCTCCCCCTTTCCATCTAATGCAACTGTGAAATCACCAGAGCAAGACGCAATAAATCTCTGCCTATAATTCTTCTATGCACACAGAGTCATGTTTTCACATTAGTCCCAAAACGAAATTTCTTTGCCAATTTGAAAGCACACTTACTGCTCTTTTTTTTTTCGGGGCAAGTGTAAATCACTTTTACAGACTGACACATTATGAAACCACCATGTGTAACTACAACAAAAACAATTCCCATTTCTATTATTCATTTCTTAAGTTACCACATACATCCCCTCTCAAACTGTAAACTCACCTTTAAAATTAGTTAGTTGTGAAAGAAATGTGACACTCAAACAGCAGATTATCAGAGCCAGGATCTCTGTTGTGTTCACCTCTCTCCTCTCAGCAGAACCAGATAATGGCAAACTTTCCCTCTATTTTTCCACACATATACATGTAAGTTTCAAATCTCAGTGCTTCCCCCTTTTTTTCAAATGTAATCACACATTTCTATTGGTTGAAAACCAACCCTTTTCCAAAAGTACCCTTCCCCCAACTTGACTTCTGCCTAGTACCCTTCCCCCAACTTGACTTCTGCCTGCTACCATAGCAACAGCTCATGGAACACTGCTGTGTAGAGTTAGGTCAGAAGTTCGACACACAATGTTTCAATTCCACAGAGCAAGAGTGCTTGACTTTTCAAACCTTACAGCAAATCCATAGTACTGTTCTTTGGTTACACATTTTTTTGTACCAATACAAAACATGCTTCTATTAATTTACACATACAGCCTAGTTTTTATTCTAGAATGGTATGAAACAGCCAATCAGTTCTTTTTGTTTTGAAAAAAATATGTATGCCTCCATTTCCAAACTGTCTTTCTTTTCATATTGCCATTCTACTGAAAGACACCTCCTGAGTGCATCCAGTTCTCCTTTGAAGATGTTCACAGTGTGGATTGTAGGGCACAGCTATGTTTTCTGGAGTGAAAAGTTTGCAGAGAAAACAGGTATGGTGAGAGACCTTGCTTTGCCAAATGTAGACATTAAATGGATTGGTCAGAGAGGGTTAAAGTGGCACCAATTGATGCCATTGGTGAAATCCTTCATTCAAATCCAACACCCTGACCTCATAATAGTGCACTGTGGTGGCAATGACCTAGGCACTTTGACTGGGGTAGGTCTGGAAATGCTTATGAAGGACACCTTTGCACAACTGTTTACACTTTTCCCTAAAACTGCCTTTGTGTTTTCCAACATATGCCAAAGGCAAAAATGGAACTGGTCCAATCTTTTCTGTCCGCAGATTGACAAAGCAAGAAAGCACGTCAACAAATCTGTATCTGCTTTCCTCCGTGACTATGGTATGGGTGCCATTTACCACAACAACTTGCGTTATGACATGCAAGACATTTATAGAGGAGATGGTGTGCACTTCAATGATGAAGGGAACAGAGTCTTCCTCTTGAACCTTAGACTCTGCATCGGTACTTACTTGTAGGTACCACTAAAAAAATGACTTCATAAACACAACAGCTCTTTTTAGAGCTCCCTAATTTCTAAACTCTTAAATCTGCTTTTCATTTATTTATTTTTATTTTTTTTACCGTACGCTTACCGTAAGCTTACGGTACGCGTACCCCGTGATTTTTTTTAAAATCAATAAATGTTTTTTTTGTACTTTTCTGTCCTTCTTTGACCCCCTTACAAATGTTAGGGGGTCTGTAACTCTCCTCATTGCCCCCTTTCCTTGTTTTCTCTGTTTTTTTTCTGAGTGAAACACACAAAATGGCGGCCGCCGCTTCCTGGTTTCGGCCGATTCGAATGTTTACTAAGATCTATGGGCCAATCAGAATCTCCTTCACGCACGTCATGTTTCTTCCGTACGCTTACCGTAAGCTTACCGTACGCGTACCCCGTGATTTTTTTTAAAAATCAATAAATGTTTGTTTTGTACTTTACAGTCCTTCTTTGACCCCCTCACAAATGTAAGGGGGTCTGTAACTCTCCTCATTGCCCCCTTTTCTTGTTTTCACTCTTTTTTTTTCAGAGTGAAACACAGAAAATGGCGGCTGCCGCTTCCTGGTTTCGGCCGATTCGAATGTTTACTAAGATCTAAGAGCCAATCAGAATCGCGCTCGCGCACGCCACCGTACGCTTACCGTAAGCGTACGGTAAGCGTACCGTAAGCGGGCTCAGATATATATATTGATTTAAAGGCTATTTTCTCAGAATCTACTGAACAGATTTACACCAAACCTACAAAAGGCACTTCCTTGACCTAGGGACTACCTCTCTGCCAAATTTTGAGTAATTCTGTTCAGCCGTTCGGGCTGTAGCTCGTTCTAAAGGTCCTATGGAAAAATGCATGGGAAAAACGCGTTTTGGGACCCCCCTTTTATCTCAGCCCCCGCTTGACGGATCCCCCCGAGACTTTCAGGGTAGGAGCGGAGCGTAGCGCCCCACCTATTTTGAGAAATTCGCGAGGATTCGTCGACCGGCGCCAAAGTTATTCAAAATAGAATGTTGAGGTTTTCCTATGGAAACGTGGTCCTAACTTTAACTACCTACTGGCGACCGCCAGTAGGTAATATATATATATATATATATATATATATATACATATATATATATATTCAGTGAAAAAACCATAGGTTTCACACACGTTATAGTTAGGAATTAGCATTTAAAAAACCTTAGAAATTCAGTGAAAAAACCATAGGTTTCACACATGTTATAGTTAGCTGGACATTTTACTCGTAAAAAACATATGAAATTCCCCCGTTATAGTTAGTTCAGCTAACTATAACTCGCGCGCCCGCAATGCACAGCTGATGACGTCACATATTACATCACTCATGACATGGTCAGTGACATCACTCATGACATCACTGATGACATCTCAAATGACATCACTGATGACATCACTGATGACATCATCCAGTGAATGTGTGTTTTTCTGAAAATTAAATATGTTTTATATATGTATATCTCAAGGTTGATGGAAGAATAAATGGGTATATTACTGTCTAAATGGATGATTTCTTTTTGAAAAATTGATTGTGTAACTGACTGATTAAGTGTATCATAGTGAATACATGGCTTAGTGAGTAATTTTTAAATATGTAAATATCTGTATCATTTTTTCACTTTGTGTATAAGTGGCTGCATGGGTTGGTGAGTTGCTACATGGGTGTCTATATAGGTTATTAGTTGGTTTTTTGAGTATTAGTCTGAGTGTCTGCATGGTTCGGTGGGGGGTATGACGTAGTGCATAGGTGCATGAATGAGTGACTCACTGTTTGTATGTGTTGAACAGAGCATGTGTGCAGGACTGCATGGGTGGATGAGTGTGTGTATGGGTGTGTTAGTGAGTGAATGACTGTCTCAATAGTGTCTTTATGAGTAACTACATATGTTTAAAACTAGTATATGTGACTATTGGTTTATATATGTGAGTATATGTGAGAGTGAGAGATTGAAAGAGTTCCTGTATGAATAAGTATGTATTTCTATAAGTGATTGTTTAAAAGACTAAGTATGTGTAAGTTTCCGTAGAAGTAAGTGTGGTGGTGTGTGTATAATTGTATATGCAAGTAAATGTATGTTTGATTCTTTATTAGCATGAGTGACTATGTGTGTGAGTAGCTCTATGGATGAGTGGCATTGTGTAACAGGATGTATAGGTGTATGAGTACATATGATAAGTGAGTACATGTATGAGTGACTGTATAGGACTGTTGGTGAATGAGTGGATGTGTATGTGGATCTTAGAATTACTGAAGAGGTTGTTGTAACTGTTATTGGTATGTCCATTGTTTTGAAAATTTTAGTCTCTATTTTTGAATGTGTGTATCAAAGGTTATATTAGGGGAAGAGGAGGTCTGCCACTCTATCACAAGGATGATGTCATCAGTGATGTCATCAGTGATGTCATTTGAGATGTCATCAGTGATGTCATGAGTGATGTCACTGACCATGTCATGAGTGATGTAATATGTGACGTCATCAGCAGTGCATTGCGGGCGCGCGAGTTATAGTTAGCTGAACTAACTATAACGGGGGAATTTCATTGGTTTTTTACGAGTAAAATGTCCAGCTAACTATAACATGTGTGAAACCTATGGTTTTTTCACTGAATTTCTAAGGTTTTTTAAATGCTAATTCCTAACTATAACGTGTGTGAAACCCATGGTTTTTTCAGTGAATTTGCAAGGTTTTTTAAATGCTAATTTTTTTTTTTCTTATATTTTTTTTAAACATATATTTTTTTTAATTTTCTTACCTTTTATAAAGAGTATGGTTAAATTTTTCAAATTCTTTAATATGTTTTTTTTAATATATTTTTTAAAATAAACATGTAAAATTTGTTTGCAGTACATTTTTTCTATTTTTTTTATTATTTTTTTTAGTACGCGTACCGTAAGCTTACGGTAAGCGTACGGTTTACGCAATGTCCGTAATTTATCTACGCTGTTTGCGTATAGTTACGCAATTTGCGTAGCCGCGCGTACTCCGCGTGGGACGCGTGCGCGCGTACGCTACACGCGCACGTTACGCGGAAGTGTCGGGTAGTGACTGTTATGCGCATGCGCGCAAGCGCGTGTCTTTTTTACGCGCATGCGCACTTTTGCCGTAAGCGCACCGTAAGCGTACCGTAAGCGTACGGTAGGTCATGTGATCATGAAACACAACTTTTGATTGGTTGAAACTACTTTCAGTTCTAGAACTCTCCTACACCACACCCATTCCTCTCATTTCTGCTTGTGATCCCTTAGGAGAAGGAGCTGGGTTGTCTTTGTGATACGATGGCAGAACAGCAGAGCTCTTCTGAGAGTGAGGCTAGCACTAGCAGCACTACCTTGAGGCAGAGAGCGAGGAAACAAAAGCCCTCTTATGTATGGAATTATTTTACTTTTCCTGAAGGCCAGCAAAAGGTAAATGCACCTTTAGTAACTTGTAAGCTGTGTAAGCGTGTACTTTCAAGAGGTAATCCTGACAAGAAGTATTCCTTTGGGAATCATACCATGAAGAGACACCTCAAGGATGTACACAGAAGGACACATGCTCGACTTTTTGGAGGTAACTCTTCAGAAAGTCAACCAAGCACATCCACAGCAGCTCAGCCTGGACCATCATCTGCAGGGCTGACTCCTTCTTCTGCAGGTCAGGTGAGCCCTTCATCTGTGGGGGGAGCATCTCCTTTTGCTGGCCCTCTGGAAATTAACCCTCGATTTCTGAGGGTTGATATTCGATGCGCCTCTTGTCATGATCTAATTTGTCATAGGGAGACCAGTGTTTCCCTAGTGAACAACAAAATAGATCAGCACACTTGTCGCTTTGACTAATTTTCCCAGTCTTTCTTTCCTCTGTCCCTGCATGAACACAACGGCTCTTTTAAGAGCCAACCTTATCTTTCATCTTCTTTTTACATATGTTTTTTAAAAACTTTTTTTTTTTTTTTTTACCGTACGCGTAATTTTTTTTTTTTTTTTTTTTAAAAACACTAAAAATCAATTATCACATTACAAGGTCCTTGAGAGACTACAATTATTATTATTGACTTACCATACCCACTCAAAAAAATATTTATTCATTTGTTTTAAAAAAAAATAGCTTTAAAAATGGTTCTAGTTTTCGAAATTTTTCTATATCAATCTGAAAAAAAAGAAAAAAGTATTAATATTTTTAAAACATTTTATAATACAGTACACATATTTATATATTTTTCAAAAAATATTTTTGCCTTATTTTTGCTGTTTTCAGAATATATTGCATTTCACTATAAATTGTGAAAGCAATTGCATTCATCATTTTACAGCGGGCAAAAAAAAATAACAATCTCAAAGATTGTATTAAAAAAGCCCAGAATCTCTTTTTACTTAAACTTAACATTATAGAAATGCATAATATTCTAAAAAAATATCATCTAATACCAATACTTATTTCTTTAAAATACCGTCTGTTTGTTTCAGAAGTATAATCACAATATTATATCTCAAATAACTCCACAATACATCTGATTCCATTTCCTTTAGGCCAAATAGTAATTTGAAAAATTTTTTTGGAATACATTTCCAACGGTAATCCAATAAAATTCTAAAGTTTAATTTGTCCAGATCTCACCGATTCTCTGTAACATTTTGGTTCACGAAAATTTTTTGAATAATTTATTAAGTCCACAATAGAATTGTTTACTTTTCCGCATGGCCAAATAGTAATTTTTAAAATCATTTTTGAAAAAATTTCCAATGGCACTCCAATAACATTCCAAAATTTAAATTGTACAGATGTTACCGATTATCTCTAAATTATTGGTTTTTGAAAGTTTCATTAAAAATTAAAAAAGTCCACATTACAATTGGTTATCTTTCCATTAGGCCAAATGATAATTTAAAAAATCTTTTTTTTACAAAATTCCAATGGTAATCCAGTAAAATGGTAAAATTATTAGGCCTGGGCGAAGCACTACGCTACGCTCGCGTAGTTTGCGAAGTTCGCGCTACTTCGCACTACGCGAACTGCACGTAGCACAGTGCGAACACGCGTAGCGTAGTGTTGCGTAGTGCTGCGGTCATTTTTTGCTTGCTCGCGGTCCTCAACGTCAAGTTGGCGACCGCGAGCAAGCAAAATGACATCCCGGCGAGACTTTTTCCTTGTTCGCGATCAGCAACTTCAAGTTGGCGATCGCGAGCATGGAAAATAAACCTCCCGGCGAGATTCCCAACGCGAGAAGGTCAGGTTTCTCATTGCGAGGGGTCGCGTATGCTCGCGACCGCTCGCGATGAGAAACTACCAGTTCGCGTTGAGAAAGCTGCAGCTCGAGTAAAAATCTACTCGAGCAGCAGAAAACTACAGCTCGCACTGTGCAAGATGCCATTTTCAATGATTGCACAGTGCCGGTTGCTTGTCCGCACTGTGCAATCATTGAAAACAACATCTTGCACAGTGCGAACATGTTACTTCGCAGTTCGCGAAGTGCTACGCGTAGCTCGCGTAGTGCGAACTTCACTTTGCGTAGCTTCGCGAAGTGCTACTTCGCGAATTACGCCCACCCTTAAAAATTATTTTGTCCAGATCTTGCCAAATCTCTCTAAAATTTAGGTTTCAGGAAGATTAGATAGGAATTTGCTAAATCAAAAGGCAAACGTTGTTTGAAAATCAATTGGGAATCATTACACAGTGTCCAGCCTTTTTCACATTTAAGATAAACTGTGTAATGTCCAGAAGTAACAGTAGGTCCATCATGGAAAATTATTGCAAAAGTTACAAAAGTTTTTCCTGAAATTGATAATTGCTGTCCTGTAAACTTCTTTATTAAAGTATCCAATTTTGAACCATCAGCTCTACATCGTTGCATCATTAAAATTACATACTGTCCGTATTCCATTAAAATTAATGTTGAAAACATGTCAGATTTACACTCACCGCATTTCATGCTATGATTAGCATCTTTAACTAATTTTGCAAAAGTGACTGTTTTACTGTCTGGCAATGTCAAATAAATAAACCTTTCATTATCAACATTAGAGCCACATATATTATAACAGTTTTCACAACTATGTTCCCATTTATAAGAGAGACCAAAAAAATTTTCAATGGAAACCCCTTCTTCTTCCAGTACCTGAAGAAAATACATCAAGAATTCCTGTGCATCTTGCTGTACATTTTGAGAAAACTGTTTTCGTCCTGAACATATATCTAAAAGTTTTCTAATTTCAGTAGCACTTTCTATTTGAGTTTTATCTTTACTCAGCTTTTGAAAAAGGAGACTCAGCTCAGAACAGAATCTTTTTCCCTGATTTACTATTATCTGCTCTTGCAAACTTTCCAGATAAAATGCAACATTCAGCACTACATTTGCGTAGCAGTTGACACCAGAGCTATTTTCAAAATGACATCCTACAACCTGTTCTTCATTTTCCTTTTTCTTTTTGCTTGCAATTACATCACTCCTCTTTTTTTTCCTCTTCTCTACATCTTCATTACAGATATTCTCATTTTTTCTTTTACGAGAAACTACACGTTTCTCCAACACAGGATACTGACCTAAATGAGGAGCATAGCTTCTTCTTAATCTATTATACTCCTTTACACAGTTTGTATCAGCACTAACTTTTGAATCATCAAAGTCTATCATGAATAAACCTGATAATGTTTTCACTCGTGACAAAGCAACATATGCCATACCTTCTTTGAACACAGTTGAACCAATGTTCACAAATGCACAATCTACAGTCAATCCTTGAGACTTGTGAATAGTTACAGCATATGCTAGAGAAAACGGAAACTGCTTCCTACGTACATATAAGTCTTTCACAAGCATGAAACGAACTGTACAACGACAAATATCTTTAACTTCTTCTATCTGATCAAATTTTATTTTTAAACATTCAATTCCATCTTTTTTCTGATAATTAATAAAACCCACAACTCTTCCCATAGCTCCATTAACTAAACCTTTTTCAACATCCAAATTTCTTCTTAAAAATACTCTACAGTTCATGCAAACATATAGATTTTTTTCTAATCCAGCTGTTTTGGAGATGTTCTTCTCTAGTGAGTCCAATTTATTTTTCAGTTTGCCTGTTACTGTGACAGTAATTCTTCCATCCTCAATTTTGTCCACTGCTTCCAATTTCCTGATCTCTTCCTTTTCCAATTTCAAAAGCTCCTCATTAAATATTGAGCATTCACGTAGAGTTGGCATTAAGCAGATGACACTTTTGTTTTCTGCAATATTCTTGTATATTTTCTCTGCAACTATTTCTTCCTTTGGAAATAAATTATGTAGCAGCCGACTCTGTAATGCTTTTTTGCCAACTTCTGTGAGTAGTCCAATTCTGATATCTTTCAGAATACTTCCATATTCTTCATCGCTTGCTTGCCTCATATTAGTAGTAAGTTCCTTGTACTCAAAGAAGGACCAAATATTTGTATTTCCGATGCTTCCTAATGACTTCTTCGTGTCTTCATGTGTGACAGTATTAAACACTGGTTGTCCTTTAACTGGAGTAAGTTGCAAAAGATCTCCAAAAACTATGACGTGTTTTCCACCAAATAACATGTCATAGTCTGTCTTCAAAATTTGCTGCATTCTTAAATGCACAAAGGCAAGCATTAAGTTTGATACCATGCTCACCTCATCAATAATGAGAACTTGCATCTTCTTCAATATTCTTGAAACTTCCAAGGATGCTTCTCCAGTTAGCTTGTTGTATTGTATTTTGTTCTCATGCTCCACTGGTAACATTAGCAAACGATGTAAAGTGATTCCTTTTATGTTATATGCTGCTAACCCAGTTGGAGCAGTAACCACACAAGACAAAGTAGAATCTGTTTTTTGCTGTAGGTAGCTTCTGATGACTTTTATAAGGAAACTTTTTCCAGTTCCAGCTTGTCCGCTTACATACATCCTGATTGGATGAAATGATGTGCATGAGCACTCTTTTTTTTCATGTAGAAATCTGTGATCAATTTTGTTTTTGATCTCTTCATAAATTTGTTGCTGCTCTTGATTCAGTTGTCTTTCCAAATTTTCTAAGTCTATAAATTCTTCTTGAGCTTGATTCATAGCCGTTTCCACTTCATTCATGGCTATTGATGCTTCATTTTCAACGATTGGTTGTCCTAGGGGATCTTGACTGAGTGTTCCTGAACTTTGGCTGTCCTGAGAACTGTCTCTAGCTATTTCTGCTGCAATTGTAGTTTCCTGTTCAATTTCTTCATTTAACATTTGCAGATAAGTTGAGAATGTACTGCATTGTATGCTGTCTTTGCAAGCATTAAAATAATCTTCATAGCTTTGAAATTCTCCCAGTAGTTCATCCTCTGTACGCCATGGTTTAAACAACTGTAAAAGAGCCAAGTAGTAAAATTCCTTCTTGTCAGTAGTGTCGCAACTCAGCTTCCTGTGATTTATCAAACTTCCTTTTGTTTGCTTCACCAAACATCCTTCTTCACCAACGACTTTATATTTTCCATTGTTGATGTCTTCTGCGGCTTTCCGTGAATAAATGTAGTTCTGCAGCACTTCATAGAGACACATGTTCTCCAGATGTTGACTTCTCTTGGGATAATAAGTGTCCAACATGTTTGATTTCAAAATATCTGTACTTTCTGGGTCATTCTCGGCCAAATATTCAATTTCTCCTACAGATTTCAGTACCTGATTTCTCATTGCTGCAAGGCCTAAACTTGCCCAAATTATTCTTCTTGACTTCGAGTAGAGACTTGCAGAAGATAACCTATCTGAACATTCGTAGGATCCAATTTCTCGATGCGATAACATCTTCAAACTGAAACTGTACAGCTTCTTACTGACAGTCTTCTCGTGAGAAATCTCTTCCCACATTTCCTTCAATTCTGTTTTTTCTGATTTCGTAATGTAAGACGTTACATATCGAGCAACAGCAATGGAATTGTCAGCTACATACTGTATATCCATGTTAGCGTTCCACATGGATAAAATGACTGGGTTGTAGTCATTTATATTTTTTGATTCTTCTTTTCTTTTAAGGTTGTAGGTATTCTTAGGTGATTTTCTTGTGATAGTATGTCTCACAGCTGACATAAAACTGTTAACTCTTCCATTTGAAAGAACAGGTCTAGGAAATCCAAATCGACATTTAGTGTAGTATTTTTCTTTGCTCTTGTATTTCCGTCGACAGTATTTTCCACACCGATGACTTTGGAAACGTAAAACTTGCTCCTTTAACTTTTTCTCTTCTGTGCTTTTTGGTATAGCACATGTTGCATATTCTTCAATGTAAGATAACACTGCTTCATCAGTATCTGTTCCAAACTTTGGGGCATCCTTGATCCACATCAGCATATGAATATGAGGAGCACCTCTTGCCTGGTACTCTTTTCTCCAAAAGAAATCCACTACTTCTCCAAGAGGTGGATTTTTTTTATTGCAGATGAAGGACATCATAGCCTCAAATCTATGATTGAAATATCTGCAAACATTAACCGGATCCAATGAGCACAGTTCTCCTGCTGTCTTGTATTCGATGTTTTTAATGTTTGAATTTGCCTCTCGTAGAAAATCCAGTAAATCATCCCAAGCGTACTCGGCACAGCTTAGGGTAAGGAACCATGTTGGAGTTCCTAAATTCCGTAACATGCATTTTAATTCACCATGGCGTCGGTACCAATATTCATTTGTCCCACGCTGACAAGCCATCAGATTGATCAGTTGTGTTTCCAAATGATCATCTCGGTGCTGCACTTTCTCCATAAAATCCTTAGCAGACACATTTTGTAAATGTACTCCACTTTTTAAAATGTGATTTACTGCATAAGACAGTGCAGACAAGTCGCTTTCAAATAAAAGATGGAACAAATAAGGAATACTTTGTCGAAATCTGGGATCTTCAGCATATAGTCTTGTAGTCCGATACTCAGAAGCTGGAATCTGTTCTGGACGTTCATCGTATCGTCCTCCTTTTCCTTTAGGAAACAGCTGGGGAAAACATCGAGCTTCCAAGCTCTCCTCCCATACACTCACGGGAGTCCCTTTTGCTTTCTTCATCTGAAAGAGATCAATATTGTCTCCCATAACTTCTTTTGAATGAAGAGGATGTATGCTAAAATGTTCATAAATTTCTTCTTCCTTTGACTTGTCCACTTTTTCAATTTGTCCAGTTGGTGTTTCTGTGTCTTCTTGTCAATCTTCTTCTTCTTCTTCTTCTATATAAATTGATTCATACCATTTGTTATTCCTTTTCAAATACAAATTTGCTCTTTGTACTTTCCGTACATCTACCAGCTCCTGCCAAATCTTCTTATTCTTTGTAGGTACACCATTAACCAGAATAACTAATGGTTCAGTTTCCAAAGTATCCGCATCAATAGTTTCCATATTTTTTTTCAAATCCAAGGGCAAATACACCACTCTACCTTTTAAACCTCTCAGTAAATCAGAAGGAGGTAATTTACCAGTTTTGGGCTCCATACGTACTATGGTCTGGAACGGATGAACACATTGAATAAGTATAGACTCATAAGTATTTAATTCAGAAAGTTCAGCAGGAATAGCATCCAATTCTAAATTATTATGTACAGCTCTGGTCGGCATTCTATTTTCTTCTAACTTGTTGTAACAGTATTTACAAATACGCTGAACTTCACCCAATTCAAAACAATTTTCAAGAAATATATATGTGGCAAAATCCGTCCACTTATAATTATCTTCATTTTCACTCTTTCTGTACAGATCAACATACCTGGTTTGTTTTCTATAATGAGTTCTGCGGCAACAAATACAAGTAATATTTGGTCTTTCATTAGAGATTTTTTCAAATTTTGTTATGTCATCATTAAATGTCTTACTTACAAATGGTTGTACATTCTCTTCCACTTCTTCCTCATTTAGTGTGTCCTTCTCTGCACTGTTTTGTTCAGGACCAAAGTAACAAAACTGAATTTCATCAACAACCTTCTCTACATCTGATACCGTTCCTCGGAACAGAGCCCTATTCAATTCATTTAACTTTATTGCTGGACTTTTGGCAAAATACAACCGTCTCACAAACTTTCTCATTTCAGTATGATGAACAGCCAGCATCCTAAAATGATGGAAAACACTATTGCACACTTTTCTAGATAGACAAGCCAGAGAATGACCCTGCAAACCAGTATTCTCTCTCACTCTGCATGGATCCAGACTTTGAAGCACCTTAATCTTCTGTTTTATACTTTTTTTACTATATTCTCTTAGAAACTCTCGAAATTTGTCAATAGATTCCTGACGCACAGTGCAAATACTACTACAATTCCAAGTGTACACTGGGGCTTTAGGACGTCTCCCCATTGCCTCATCTGCCATCACTTGTACCTCATCTCTTGGAACCATTATCTCCTTCTCCATTATGCAACCATTTTTTACTTCGTATGAACGACCTCTGGTGTCAACTGCATGCAGCAAACTATTACATTGAAAATAGCTTTCTTCATTAAAAAAAGGTTCACTACTTGAACTATGCATCCACTTGCCTAAAAACACTTTACAAAAGTTTGTTCTGTTCACTACTCTTTTCCTTTTGCTATGTGATTTCAGTACATTAACCATTTTGTCTAATGTACGCATCCTATTCAAAATTAATATGAATAGTTTCCTTTTTAATTCTAATGCCTTTGCTGCAATGGCTTCTATTTCTTTTTTTCTTTTATAAAACTTTGTCTTTTTCTTATATTTCTTCACATCCTTCATCAAATTAGACATTTAAATTAGACAGATTTTTCTACGTATCTCTTTAAACGCTGTTTTTCTATTTATATAAATCTTTTCAGTTGCTGAAGGTATATTTGCATTAACTAAATTGTCAATTTTTTCCTCTCCTTTTTTTTTAAAAACATCCTTTCGAGTACAGACATTTTGTACATTTTTCATTCTTTTGAATATATTTTTAAGAAATTGTTTTTTGTGCTTACCAGAAGATTTTTTCTTTTTCCCAACATCAGCATCTTCTACTAACTTTGGTCCTCTAGTTGTCTTCAAATATAGGTTTTTTTTTAGCGTTTTTTGAACTCTGGATTTTGTAGGCATCTTAAATTTTGTTCACTGCTCTTCAGCAATACCTGAAAAAAACTAAAAAAAAATCCTTTATTTTATTTAAATATATTACTACATTTCTTTTCACAATAGTCACAAAACGAAATTTCTTTGCCAATTTGAATGCACACTTACTGCTCTTTTTTTTGGCAAGTGAAAATCACTTTTACAGACTGACACATTATGAAACCACTTTTCAGATTTTTTAAAAAGCCCATGTCCAGACTGCTACACTCCAGCAAGGGCAACCAGCCTTAGTGATGCTGAATGTATTTGCATTACAGACTTAAACCTGAAAACCCCACTCGCTTCTAAATACTGTGCATGATTATACATGGAAAGGAGCTGGGTGTGTGCTAAGAGTCTGCTTCTGCACCAAAAAAATCGCTCCCCCTTTTTCCTACTAATGCAACTGTGAAATCACCAGAGCAAAACGCAATAAATCTCTGCCTGTAATTCCTATTTGCACACAGAGTCATGTTTTCACATTAGTCCCAAAACGAAATTTCTTTGCCAATTTGAATGCACACTTACTACTCTTTTTTTTTGGCAAGTGAAAATCACTTTTACAGACTGACACATTATGAAACCACTTTTCAGTTTTTTTAAAAAGCCCATGTCCAGACTGCTTTTTCAGACCACCACCATGTGTATCCTCGTTGACTACCTACACTCCAGCAAGGGCAACCAGCCTTAGTGATGCTGAATGTATTTGCATTACAGACTGAAACCTGAAAACCCCACTCGCTTCTAAATACTGTGCATGATTATACATGGAAAGGAGCTGGGTGTGTGCTAAGAGTCTGCTTCTTCCCCCAAAAAATCGCTCCCCCTTTTTCCTACTAATGCAACTGTGAAATCACCAGAGCAAAACGCAATAAATCTCTGCCTGTAATTCCTATTTCCACACAGAGTCATGTTTTCACATTAGTCCCAAAACGAAATTTCTTTGCCAATTTGAATAAACACTTACTGCTCTTTTTTTTCCGCAAGTTAAAATCACTTTTACAGACTAACACATTATGAAACCACTTTTCAGTTTTTTTAAAAAGCCCATGACCAGACTGCTTTTTCAGACCACCACCATGTGTATCCTCAGTGACTGCCTACACTCCTTCAAGGGCAACCAGCCTTAGTGATGCTGAATGTATTTGCATTACAGACTGAAACCTGAAAACCCCACTCGCTTGTAAATACTGTGCATGATTATACATGGCAAGCAGCTGGGTGTGTGCTAAGAGTCTGCTTCTGCACCAAAAAATCGCTCCCCCTTTTTCCTACTAATGCAACTGTGAAATCACCAGAGCAAAACGCAATAAATCTCTGCCTGTAATTCCTATTTGCACACAGAGTCATGTTTTCACATTAGTCCCAAAACGAAATTTCTTTGCCAATTTGAATGCACACTTACTACTCTTTTTTTTTGGCAAGTGAAAATCACTTTTACAGACTGACACATTATGAAACCACTTTTCAGTTTTTTTAAAAAGCCCATGTCCAGACTGCTTTTTCAGACCACCACCATGTGTAACCTGGGTGGCTGCCTACATTCCAGCAAGGGCAACCAGCCTTAGTGATGCTGAATGTATTTGCATTACAGACTGAAACCTGAAAACCCCACTCGCTTGTAAATACTGGGCATGATTATACATGGCAAGCAGCTGGGTGTGTGCTAAGAGTCTGCTTCTGCACCAAAAAATCGCTCCCCCTTTTTCCTACTAATGCAACTGTGAAATCACCAGAGCAATACGCAATAAATCTCTGCCTGTAATTCCTATTTCCACACAGAGTCATGTTTTCACATTAGTCCCAAAACGAAATTTCTTTGCCAATTTGAAAGCACACTTACTGCTCTTTTTTTTTGGCAAGTGAAAATCACTTTTACAGACTGACACATTATGAATCCACTTTTCAGATTTTTTTAAATGCACATGTCCAAACTGCTTTTTCAGACCACCACCATGTGTAACCTGGGTGGCTGCCTACATTCCAGCAAGGGCAACCAGCCTTAGTGATGCTGAATGTATTTGCATTACAGACTGAAACCTGAAAACCCCACTCGCTTGTAAATACTGTGCATGATTATACATGGCAAGCAGCTGGGTGTGTGCTAAGAGTCTGCTTCTTCCCCCAAAAAATCGCTCCCCCTTTTTCCTACTAATGCAACTGTGAAATCACCAGAGCAAAACGCATTAAATCTCTGCCTGTAATTCCTATTTCCACACAGAGTCATGTTTTCACATTAGTCCCAAAACGAAATTTCTTTGCCAATTTGAATGCACACTTACTGCTCTTTTTTTTTGGCAAGTTAAAATCACTTTTACAGACTGACACATTATGAAACCACTTTTCAGTTTTTTTAAAAAGCCCATGTCCAAACTGCTTTTTCAGACCACCACCATGTGTAACCTGGGTGGCTGCCTACATTCCAGCAAGGGCAACCAGCCTTAGTGATGCTGAATGTATTTGCATTACAGACTGAAACCTGAAAACCCCACTCGCTTGTAAATACTGTGCATGATTATACATGGCAAGCAGCTGGGTGTGTGCTAAGAGTCTGCTTCTTCCCCCAAAAAATCGCTCCCCCTTTTTCCTACTAATGCAACTGTGAAATCACCAGAGAAAAACGCAATAAATCTCTGCCTGTAATTCCTATTTCCACACAGAGTCATGTTTTCACATTAGTCCCAAAACGAAATTTCTTTGCCAATTTGAAAGCACACTTACTGCTCTTTTTTTTTGGCAAGTGAAAATCACTTTTACAGACTGACACATTATGAATCCACTTTTTTGATTTTTTTAAATGCACATGTCCAAACTGCTTTTTCAGACCACCACCATGTGTAACCTGGGTGGCTGCCTACATTCCAGCAAGGGCAACCAGCCTTAGTGATGCTGAATGTATTTGCATTACAGACTGAAACCTGAAAACCCCACTCGCTTGTAAATACTGTGCATGATTATACATGGCAAGCAGCTGGGTGTGTGCTAAGAGTCTGCTTCTGCACCAAAAAATCGCTCCCCCTTTTTCCTACTAATGCAACTGTGAAATCACCAGAGCAAAACGCAATAAATCTCTGCCTGTAATTCCTATTTCCACACAGAGTCATGTTTTCACATTAGTCCCAAAACGAAATTTCTTTGCCAATTTGAATGCACACTTACTGCTCTTTTTTTTTGGCAAGTTAAAATCACTTTTACAGACTGACACATTATGAAACCACTTTTCAGTTTTTTTAAAAAGCCCATGTCCAAACTGCTTTTTCAGACCACCACCATGTGTAACCTGGGTGGCTGCCTACATTCCAGCAAGGGCAACCAGCCTTAGTGATGCTGAATGTATTTGCATTACAGACTGAAACCTGAAAACCCCACTCGCTTGTAAATACTGTGCATGATTATACATGGCAAGCAGCTGGGTGTGTGCTAAGAGTCTGCTTCTTCCCCCAAAAAATCGCTCCCCCTTTTTCCTACTAATGCAACTGTGAAATTACCATAGAAAAACGCAATAAATCTCTGCCTGTAATTCCTATTTCCACACAGAGTCATGTTTTCACATTAGTCCCAAAACGAAATTTCTTTGCCAATTTGAAAGCACACTTACTGCTCTTTTTTTTTGGCAAGTGAAAATCACTTTTACAGACTGACACATTATGAATCCACTTTTTTGATTTTTTTAAATGCACATGTCCAAACTGCTTTTTCAGACCACCACCATGTGTGACCTGGGTGGCTGCCTACATTCCAGCAAGGGCAACCAGCCTTAGTGATGCTGAATGTATTTGCATTACAGACTGAAACCTGAAAACCCCACTCGCTTGTAAATACTGTGCATGATTATACATGGCAAGCAGCTGGGTGTGTGCTAAGAGTCTGCTTCTGCACCAAAAAATCGCTCCCCCTTTTTCCTACTAATGCAACTGTGAATTCACCAGAGCAAAACGCAATAAATCTTTGCCTGTAATTCCTATTTCCACACAGAGTCATGTTTTCACATTAGTCCCAAAACGAAATTTCTTTGCCAATTTGAATGCACACTTACTGCTCTTTTTTTTGGCAAGTTAAAATCACTTTTACAGACTGACACATTATGAAACCACTTTTCAGTTTTTTTAAAAAGCCCATGTCCAAACTGCTTTTTCAAACCACCACCATGTGTAACCTGGGTGGCTGCCTACATTCCAGCAAGGGCAACCAGCCTTAGTGATGCTGAATGTATTTGCATTACAGACTGAAACCTGAAAACCCCACTCGCTTGTAAATACTGTGCATGATTATACATGGCAAGCAGCTGGGTGTGTGCTAAGAGTCTGCTTCTTCCCCCAAAAAATCGCTCCCCCTTTTTCCTACTAATGCAACTGTGAAATCACCAGAGAAAAACGCAATAAATCTCTGCCTGTAATTCCTATTTCCACACAGAGTCATGTTTTCACATTAGTCCCAAAACGAAATTTCTTTGCCAATTTGAAAGCACACTTACTGCTCTTTTTTTTTGGCAAGTGAAAATCACTTTTACAGACTGACACATTATGAATCCACTTTTTTGATTTTTTTAAATGCACATGTCCAAACTGCTTTTTCAGAACACCACCATGTGTAACCTGGGTGGCTGCCTACATTCCAGCAAGGGCAACCAGCCTTAGTGATGCTGAATGTATTTGCATTACTGAGTCCAACCTCAAACCCTTAAACTATTCTTTTTTTTTCCAGTACACCTTAATTTATCGTGAAAACATAGTCCATATTATTTTACATGTTCCTCACATTTAAATTTCTCCCAAAACAGAAAATGATAAACGCAACTTCAACAAAAGGATTTCCATTTCTATTATTCATTTCTTAATTTACCATATACATCTCCTCTCAAACTCTAACCTCACCTTTAAAATTAGTTAGTTGTGAAAGAAATGTGGCACTCAAACAGCAGATTAGCAGAGCCAGGATCTCAGAGCTGTACACCTCTCTCCTCTCAGCAGAACCAGATAATGGCAAACTTTCCCTCTATTTTTCCACACATACACATGTAAGTTTCAAATCTCAGTGCTTCCCCCTTTTTTTCAAAGGTAATCACACATTTCTATCGGTTGAAAACCAACCCTTTTCCAAAAGTACCCTGTCCCCAACTTGACTTCTGCCTAGTACCCTTCCCCCAACTTGACTTCTGCCTGCTACCATAGCAACAGCTCATGGAACACTGCTGTGTGGAGTTAGGTCAGAAGTTCGCCACACAATGTTTCAATTCCACAGAGCAAGAGTGCTTGACTTTTCAAACCTAACAGCAAATCCATAGTACTGTTCTTTGGTAACACATTTTTTTGTACCAATACAAAACATGCTTCTATTAATTTACACATACAGCCTAGTTTTTATTCTAGAATGGTATGAAACAGCCAATCAGTTCTTTTTGTTTTGAAAAAAATATGTATGCCTCCATTTCCAAACTGTCTTTCTTTTCATATTGCCATTCTACTGAAAGACACCTCCTGAGTGCATCCAGTTCTCCTTTGAAGATGTTCACAGTGTGGATTGTAGGGCACAGCTATGTCTTCTGGAGTGAAAAGTTTGCAGAGAAAACAGGTATGGTGAGAGACCTTGCTTTGCCAAATGTAGACATTAAATGGATTGGTCAGAGAGGGTTAAAGTGGCACCAATTGATGCCATTGGTGAAATCCTTCATGCAAATCCAACACCCTGACCTCATAATAGTGCACTGTGGTGGCAATGACCTAGGCACTTTGACTGGGGTAGGTCTGGAAATGCTTATGAAGGACACCTTTGCACAACTGTTTTCACTTTTCCCTAAAACTGCCTTTGTGTTTTCCAACATATGCCAAAGGCAAAAATGGAACTGGTCCAATCATTTCTGTCCGCAGATTGACAAAGCAAGAAAGCACGTCAACAAATCTGTTTCTGCTTTCCTCCGTGACTATGGTATGGGTGCCATTTACCACAACAACTTGCGTTATGACATGCAAGACATTTATAGAGGAGATGGTGTGCACTTCAATGATGAAGGGAACAGTGTCTTCCTCTTGAACCTTAGACTCTGCATCGGTACTTACTTGTAGGTACCACTAAAAAAATGACTTCATAAACACAACAGCTCTTTTTAGAGCCCCCTAATATCTAAACTCTTAAATCTGCATTTCATTTCTTTTTTAATTTATTTTTTCTTCCGTACGCTTACCGTAAGCTTACCGTACGCGTACCCCGTGATTTTTTTAAAAATCAATAAATGTTTTCTTTGAACTTTACAGTCCTTCTTTGACCCCCTCACAAATGTAAGGGGGTCTGTAACTCTCCTCCTTGCCCCCTTTTCTTGTTTTCACTCTTTTTTTTTCTGAGTGAAACACACAAAATGGCGGCCGCCGCTTCCTGGTTTCGGCCGATTCGAATGTTTACTAAGATCTAACAGCCAATCAGAATCGCGCTCGCGCACGCCACCGTACGCGTACGGTAAGCTTATGGTACGCGTACCGTAAGCTGGCTCAGATATATATATTGATTTAAAGGCTATTTTCTCAGAATCTACTGAACAGATTTACACCAAACCTACAAAAGGCACTTCCTTGACCTAGGGACTACCTCTCTACCAAATTTCTAGTAATTCTGTTCAGCCGTTCGGGCTGTAGCCCTGTCTAAAGGTCCTATGGAAAAATGCATGGGAAAAACGTGTTTTGGGACCCCCTTTTATCTCAGCCCCCGCTTGACGAATCCCCTCGAGACTTTCAGGGTAGGAGCGGAGCGTAGCGCCCCACCTATTTTGAGAAATTCGCGAGGATTCATCGACCGGCGCCAAAGGTATTCAAAATAGAATGTTGCGGATTTCCTATGGAAAAGGGGTCCTAACTATAACTACCTACTGGCGACCGCCAGTAGGTAATATATATATATATGTATAGTCATTTTAGGATCCCCAGGGATAGGAACTTCTCAGACTTTTCACCATTAAATAACTTTGTGTCCATTCACTGCATCTCCTTGAAACTTTGCAGATCTTATATATCTATATATATTTATTTATATTTACTATAAAAAACAAAGGTTGCAGGGAGGTTATAGTTAGGCTGACATTTCACTGATTCAAAACCAGAGGAATTCAGCAGGTATAGTTAGCTGACCTTACTATAACTCGTGCCCCGCAATGCTCTGCTTATGACCTCACATATTACATCACTCATGACATGGTCAGTGATATCACTGATGACATCTCAAATGATATCACTGATGACATCACTGCTGACATCATCCAGTGACTGTGAGTGTTTAAAAAAAGTTTATTAGTGTTAAATATATATACCAAGGTGTGCAGGTAAATCTCTCTGTACCTCTTGTAAATCCTAAGCAGCGGAATTCCTAAGCGCTGATCGGAGGCCCAGCACCTTCTCTCCACCACTCTGCAAACGCGACTACTAGTTAAAGAAGTGTTTACAATGTAATAGGTTTCGCAGTTGTGAGAGTTAGAGCTATTGGCACTGTAAATGTAAAAGTTTTTTACTAATGTTTTTTGGAGTGGAGTGGATGCACATTGTGTGTAGTGGAATTATGTGGTATGTTGTGCAGTGAAATTATGTGGATAGAAAGTATGTTATTTAGTGTATAGGAATTATGTAGAGTAGGATTATTTGTTATGGAGATTAATTATGTGGTATGGTAGTTTGTGTTGTGGAGTGGTAACCTCAGATTTAGTCTTCTTCATTTCCATAGAAGCTTAACTATGAACTTAGTGAGACAAAAAAAGAAGGAATCACTGAGGAGCAATTGTGAACCCAGTCAGAGGTATGAGCAGGGCCTCTGGAATTATGTGACTGTTTGGCTGTACCGACTTTCTCACAAATATACATTTTCCGCATTAGCCACATAATTCATCATCTGCTCCCTAATCTGCAGATTTGAACCAAAAAAAACCTTGTTTCTAGCTCAAACAGCTCAAACGTTACAAAAAATGCAGCAACAAGTGTTACAGTGTGGTGAAAGGCCCTTTTGCAAACCTAGAATGGTCACCTGTTACTTACTGCTAACTGTGGGTGTTAAATTCGTATTAATGGTGTGTAAGCCACTCTTACTTCCTTCTGTGCCTCTCTTGCCTTTTTCTGCATTTCTGTACATTTCTTTTTCTGCACTTCTCTTGCCTCTTTCTGCTAATCTCTTCGACTTTCTGCACCCTTCTTCCCTCTTTCTGCACCCCTCTTGCCTTTTTCTGTACACTTTTTACATCTTTCTGCACCCTTTTGCCTCTTTCTGCACCTCTGTTACTACTTTCTGCACTTCTGTTCCTTCTTTCTGCACCTCACTTGCCTCTTTCAGCACCTCTCTTGGTTCTTTCTGCACTGCTCTCGCATCTTTCTGCACCTCACTTCCCTCTTTCTGCACATCTCTTGCTTCTATTTCACCTCTATTGCTTCTTCCAGCAATTCTCTTACCTCTTTCTGCACTTTTCTTCCATCTTTCTTTACCCCTTCTGCCTATTTCTGTACCTCTCTTGCTTCCTTGTGCTCCCCTCCTGCCTTTTTCTGCACCCCTCTTGCCTCTTTTTGTACCTCTGTTGGTTCTTTATGCACTTCTCTTGCTTCTTTCTGTACCTCACTTGCCTCTTCCTGCACTTCTCTTGCTTCTTTCTGTAGGAGAGTAGGATCTGCTTCACATGGGTACCCCCACTTTTTGCTGGTGTTTCACTGTTTTTCGACCTTAGTCTGGCTGTGGCCCTGATAATTAGGACCCCAGCCTAACTGCTTCCTCTCTAAAATGGTTTCCATATACATTAGGTACATTTCTAATTGGATTCTGGAGTGCCTTATAAGCCCCTAGTATATGGTATACTATGTACCTAGGGCATAGGTACCTCAGAGGCCTACCAGGGGCTGAAGCATGTATTATGCCACCCCTGGGAGCACTCCAATATGACACTACAGGTCTGCTACTGCAGCCTGGGTAAGGTGGTGCTTGCACCCCTTACAGTGGAATAGGCTACCTATATCCACCTATATATACAGACACATAGAAACCTATAAGTCACTCCTATGGCAGGCCTTGACAATCCTGAAGGAAGAATGCTTGGTTTTGTGTGAGAGGGTGCCCAAGCATGAGATGAGCCCCTCTGCAGCTTTCGGAAACACTTCCATATGGCTGTTCTGTGATACAGCCATACCATATACTCTTAAGTGCATTATAACCTCACGGTAAATGCTTACTTTGGAATGACTGCATCAAAACATGTTGTGTTTGGTGTCAAACGCTTTGGAATACTACCCCTCCACCAGTCCTGGCGGCGGGGGTAGCATTCCACCCTTCTAGAGGGAGAGACATGTTCACACTGATCTACCCGGTTAAAACTTTCTAAAGCCCTGGCATCACAAAATGGATGCCACTGCCACAGACACGGGTCTGGCCTCCTGCTGCTGACCGAAAATCTGGCAGGGGAGGCCTGGACAATAGGTTTCCTGTCCCAGGCAGGTGTAACCACCTCCCCAGACAGGAAGATGTGTATTGGGACTGGACGGGAGCACTCTCTGGTACTTTGAAGTCCTGCACTGGGGGCACACTTGGTGTCCCTGTGCATAGTCCAGTTCAAACCGGTTGCAGGGGCTACCTGCCCCTGCTCTGGTGCGAAACTGGACAAAGGAAATGGGTGTAACCAACCCTCTTTCCAAACCCTCCCATAGGTGGGTCCCTAGAGTATGTCCAACCCCCAAAGTATAGTATAAGTATGGGAACCCAGTCCTCGAGACTTTAGATTATCCTGGACGAAACTCTTCAACATATATCCTGGACCTTCGACGTTTTATTTCGACTAGAAGACTGAAGAAATCTCCCTTGGGGTCAAGGAGTGACTCCCCTGCTTGGCAGGCACCAAAGAAGCAACTGTCCGGTCTGCAATTCTGAAGCACCCACCAGACGCCGAAGTCTCTGCATCCCCAGAGGTGGATTACCAGACCTCCCCACAGCTACCCTGAGTCCACAGCAAAGCTGAGGCCCGTGGCTATCGTGGGTGACATGGAACCGTGACCCCTGGACACCGTGAACTTTTGCAG
This sequence comes from Triturus cristatus, assembly GCF_964204655.1. Classification (NCBI taxonomy): domain Eukaryota; kingdom Metazoa; phylum Chordata; class Amphibia; order Caudata; family Salamandridae; genus Triturus; species Triturus cristatus. The sequence goes on along the minus strand of NC_140589.1, from coordinate 1,175,317,101 downwards.
CTCCATCATCTTCCTGGTCTTCCTCAAAGTTTTGATTTGGGCTCTGAGTAGCCCCAGCCCTGGGCACCTCCTGCACCGAAGATTGCTGGCCTCCACTCCACAAGTAACCCGTGGGTCAGTTTCAAGTGTGACTGCTTGTGGCTCCTTCGTGATCGCTAGCCCATTGGCTAGTGGGTCCCCACGAAGGTGACTCCTCTTCTGATTGGGCTTCCCTGGTTGATCCACACTTGTTAGGTGAGTCCCCCAGATCTTGCTGGTCTGAACCGATGTCCTTTCTCTGTTTCCAAGTGACTTGCCGCTGCCAAGGCTTGTTGGGTCCAATCTGGTCGCCGACACCGCAGCACTTGACAGACTTTGTGGGACAGCTGGAATCGAGCTCATGGTTGTCATCGGTGCCTCCTGGACCTTATGGCTGAAGAGTCAAGACACCCGTCAACTCACCTGAAGCACCTGACATCTGTGGGCATTGGTCCATCGTGCCCCTGGTCACTGGCAAGTGACCCAGACTCTGTCCCCTCTGCTTTCAGGTTCCTTCCATCCTCGATCCTGGCTTGGATCGCTTCGGACACTTCTCCTCTTCACGGCAGCAGAGCTTCCTGAGCAGCTTCCATTGAAATCGACTACACGACCTGACACCAAAAGACACCTATGCACCCTGCTTCCCTGGGTGAGGTAACACGAGTACTCCGGTGCTCCTGTGGGTGCTAGCCCTAGAACTTCCTAAGTCCAAAAGGGTTTGGTCCTGACTCATTTCCTAGTGACCCTAATCTTTAAATTTCCAACTGCGACATTGCCAATAGAAGTTAACGGGAACCCGCGGCTGTGTTCTCGCACTGCACACGGCCCCCGTGGGTCCCCTGTGTCACTACCGTGGGTGGTTCCTTGGGGTCCAGCGATTCTACAGGCTCTAGGCCTTGTGTCTAGTTCAGTCATGGTTCTTAAACCACTTTTTTGGTATATGGTTTGGTACGCCCCTAGGGCCCAAACGTGTATTTGTGCTTTTACTGTTGAATACTGACTTGTAACTTAAGTACTTCGAACTCTAGCCTCATAAAGCAACTAGAAGGGTGTGTTTTATCCTAACTACATATATTTTGAATATATACCTGGTGTGGTTGTCTTTTCATTTGATCATTCAAGAGATTATAGACTGGTAAAACAAGCTGCTTTACATTCCTTCAAGACTTAGCCTGAAGGCTGCTCTCCATAGCTACCACTAGGGTAGCTTTCAATAAAGTTTGTCTTTAACCTATACCAATAAGGGTTTGTTTGGACTGATACAAGGTGCCCACTAGAACTAGTGGACAGCATATATCAGGCCAACTTCTCACACTTCCTACACCACTGTTGCTTCTTTCTGCAATTCTTTTGCTTCTCTCTGCACTTCTCTTCCTTCTTTTGCAACCCTCCTGCTTCTTTCTGTACCCCTTTTGCCTCTTTGTGCACCTCTTCTACCTCTTTCTGCACTTCTCTTGCCTCTTTTTGCATCTCTGTTGGTTCTTTCTGCACCTCACTTGCCTCTTTCTGCACTTCTCTTGCTTCTTTCTATACCTCTGTTGCTTCTATCAGAATTATCTTACCTCTTTCTGCACCTATCTTGCCTCCTTCAGTGCCTCTGTTGCTTCTTTCTGCACTCCTCCTGCCTCTTTCTGCACCCCTCTTCCCTCTTTCTGCACTACTCTTGCCTCTTTCTGTCTCTCTGTTGCTTCTTCCTGCACTTCTCTTGCCACTTTCTGCACCCTTCGTCCCTCTTTCAGCATCTCTGTTGCCTCTTTCTGCACTTCTCTTGGTTCTTTCTGCACTGCTGTTGCCTCTTTTGGTATCCTCTTGCCTCTTTGAGCACCTCTTTTGCATCTTTCTGCACTGCTCTCTCCTCTTTTTGCACCCCTCTTGCCTCTTTATGCACCTCTGATGCTTCTTTCTGCACTTTTATTGCCTCTTTCAGCGCCTGCCTTGCTTCTTTCTGCAGCTGACTCACCTCTTTCAGCACCTCTGTTGCTTTTTTCTGCAGATTTCCTGCCTCTTTCTGCACCCCTTTTTTCTCTTTCTGCACCTCTCTTTCCTCTTTCTGCACCGCTGTTCCCTCTTTGTGCACCTCTCTTGCCTCTTTCTGTACCTCTGGTGCCTCTTTCTGTAATTTTCTTGCCTCTTTCTGTATCCTTCGTCCCTCTTTCAGCACCCCTGTTGCTTCTTTCTGCATGCCGCTTGGTTCTTTCTGCACTGCTGTTGCCTCTTTCGGTATCCTGCTTGCTGCTTTGAGCACCTCTTTTGCTTGTTTCTGCACTGCTCTCTCCTCTTTCTGCACCCATCTTGCATCTTTTTGCACCTCTGATGCTTCTTTCTGCACTTCTATTGCCTCTTTCTGAACCTGCCTTGCTTCTTTCTGTAGCTGACTTGTCTCTTTCAGCACCTCTGTTGCTTTTTTCTGCAGATCTCTTGCGTCTTTCTGCACCTCACTTGCGTGTTTCAACATCGCTGTTGCTTTTTTCTGCAGATCTCTTGCCTTTTTCTGCACCCCTCTTTTCTCTTTCTGCACCTATCTTGCCTCTTTCTGCACCCGTATTCCCTCTTTCTGCACCTTTCCTGCCTGTTTCTACATCTCTTGTGACTCTTTCTGTACCTCTGTTGCCTGAATCTGCACATTTCTTGCCTTTTCTGCACCCCTTTTGCCTCTTTCTGCACCCCTGTTGCTCCTTTCTGCACTTCAATTGCCTCTTTCTGCACCTCTCTAGCCCCTTTCTGCACTTCACTTGCCTCTTTCAGCACCTCTGTTGCTTTTTTCTGCAGATCTCTTGCCTATTTCTGCATGCCTGTTACCTATTTCTGCACCTCTCTTGCCTCTATATGCACCCCTGTTCCCTCTTTCTGCACCTTTCCTGCCTTTTTCTGTACCTCTCTTGCCTCTTTCTGTACCTCTCTTGCCTCTTTGTACAACCCGCCTACCTTTTTCTGCAACCCTCTTGCCTCTTTTTGCACCTCGTTGGTTCTGCACTGTTCTTGCTTCTTTCTGTACCTTACTTTCCTCTTTCTGTACTTCTCTTGCTTCTTTCTACACCTCTGTTGCTTCTTTCAGCAATTTTCCTACCTCTTTCTGCACTTCTCTTGCTTCTTTATGCTCTTCTCTTGTGTCTTTCAGCACCTCTGTTGCCTCTTTCTGCACTTCACTTGCTTCTTTCTGCACTGCTGTTGCCTCTTTTGGTATCCCTCTTGCCTCTTTGAGCACCTCTTTTGCATCTTTCTGCACTGCTCTCTCCTCTTTCTGCAGCCCTCTTGCCTCTTTATGCACCTCTGATGCTTCTTTCTGCACTTCTATTGCCTCTTTCAGCGCCTGCCTTGCTTCTTTCTACAGCTGACTCACCTCTTTCAGCACCTCTGTTGCTTTTTTCTGCAGATTTCTTGCCTCTTTCTGCACCCCTCTTTTCTCTTTCTGCACCTCTATTGCCTCTTTCTGCACCCCTGTTCCCTCTTTGTGCACCTCTCTTGCCTCTTTCTGTACCTCTGTTGCCTCTTTCTGTAAATTTCTTGCTATTTCTGCACCCTTTGCACTTCTTACAGCACATCTGTTACTTCTTTCTGCTCTTCTCTTCCTTCTTTCTGTACCTCTCTTGCTTCTTTGAGCACCCCACTTGCCTCTTTCAGCACATCTGTTGCTTTTTTGCGGATCTCTTGACTCTTTCTGCACCCTTCTTTTCTCTTTCTGCACCTTTCTTGCCTCTTTCTGCACACCTGTTACCTCTTTCTGCACCTTTCCTGTCTGTTTCTGCATCTCTCTTGCCTCTTTCTGTATCTCTGTTGCCTCTTTCTGCACTTCTAATGCCTCTTTCTGCACCTCTATTGCTTCTTTCTACACCTCACTTGCCTCTTTCAGCCCCTCTGTTGCTTTTTTCTGCAGATCTCTTGCCTCTTTCTGCATGACTGTTACCTCTTTATGCACCTTTCCTGCCCATTTCTGCACCGCTATTGCCTCTTTCTGTACCTATGTTGCCTCTTTCTGCACTGCTCTTGCTCTTTCTGCACCCTTTGCATCTCTTTCAGCACCTCTGTTACTTCTTTCTGCACTTCTCTTCCATTTTTCTACACCCCTCCTGCCTCTTTTTTGCATCTCTGTTGGTTCTTTCTGCACTGCTTTTGCTTCTTTCTGCACCTTACTTGCCTCTTTCTGCACTTCTCTTTCTTCTTTCTTTACCTCTGTTGCTTCTTTCAGCAATTCTCTTGCCTCTTTCTGCACTTCTCTTTTTTCTTTCTGCACCCCTCCTGCCTGTTTCTGTACCTCTCTTGCCTCTTGTGCCTCTCCCCTACCTCTTTCTGCACCCCTCTTGCCTGTTTTTGTACCTCTGTTGGTTCTTTCTGCATTGCTCTTGCTTCTCTCTGTACCTCACTTGCTTCTTTTTGTAAATCTCATGGTTCTTTATAAACCTCTGTTGCTTCTTTGAGCAATTCTCTTGCCTCTTTCGGTACTTCTCTTGCTAGTTTCTGCACCCCTCCTGCCTCTTTCTGCACCCCCTCCTTCTTTTTGCAACTCTCTTGCCTCTTTCTACACCTCTCCTACCTCTTTCTGCACCCTCTTGCCTCTTTTTGCACTTCTGTGGGTTCTTTCTGCACTGCTCCTGCTTCTTTCTGCACCTCACTTGTCTCTTTTTGCACTTCTAAACCTCTGTTGCTTCTTTGAGCAATTCTCTTGCCTCTTTCTGCTTTTCTCTTGCTTGTTTCTGCACCTCTCTTGCATCTTTCTGCACCTCTGTTGCCTGTTTCTGCACTTCACTTGCTTCTTTCTGCACCCTTCCTGCCTCTTTCTGCACCCCCTCCCTCTTTGTGCAACTCTCTTGCCTCTTTCTACACGTCTCTTCCCTGTTTCTGTACAACTCTTGCCTCTTCTGTACCTATGTTGCTTCTTTCTGTAGTTTTCTTGCCTCTTTATGCACTCCTCGTGCCTCCTTCTGCACCTCTGTTGCTTCTTTCTATACCTCTGTTGCTTCTTTTAGCAATTTTCTTGCTTCTTTCTGCACTTCTGTTGTCTGTTTCTGCACCCCTCTTGCTTCTTTCTGCACCCATCTTCCCACTGTGTGCAACTCTCTAGCCTCTTTCTACAGCTCTATTCCCTCTTTCTGCACCACTCTTGCCTCTTTTTGTACCTCTGTTGCTTCTTTCTGCACTTCTCTTGCCTTTTTCTGCACCCTTCGTGCCTTTTTCAGCACCTCTGTTGGTCCTTTCTGCACTGCTCTTGCTTCTTTCTACACCTCTGTTGCTTCTTTTAATAATTCTCTTGCCTCTTTTCGAACTCCTGCCTCTTTCTATACCTCTCTTGCCTCTTTGTGCACCTCTCCTACCTCTTTCTGTACCCCTCTTGCCTCTTGCACCTCTGTTGGTTCTTTCTGCACTGCTCTTGCCTCTTTTGAACACCTTACTTTCCTCTTTCTGCACTTCTCTTGCTTCTTTCTACACCTCTGTTGCTTCTTTTAGCAATTCTCTTGCCTCTTTCTGCATTTCTCTTCCTTCTTTCTGTACCCCTCCTGCCTCTTTCTGTACCTTTCTTTCCTCTTTCTGTACCTCTCTTGCCTCTTTCTGCACTTTACTTGCTTCTTTCGGCACCTCTGTTGCTTCTTCCTGCACTTCTCTTGCCTCTTTCTGCACCTCTGAGTTAGAGGTAGTTTTAATCCCCCTGCCCTATTATGTACTAGGGCCTTTCCGGGGAGGCCAAGCCAATCACAGGGGTACCCCAACCCATAGTGGGCCCTAGTGTATGTAGGTGTTTTCACTGTATTCTAAGTGTCTTTAATTATAGCACTGGCTCTGGGCCTGGTTAGTCAGAGTCAGTTACCACCAGTACTAGTCAGCAAAAAGTTGGACGCTCAGGATAATTTTGCAACAAGGCCTCTTTCTGCACCTCTGTTGGTTCTTTCTGCATATCTCTTGCTTCTTTCTGCACTTTTCTTTGTCTTTCTGGACTTCTGTTGCCTCAGTGTGCATTTCTCTTGCTACTTTCTGCGCCTTTCTTCCTCTTTCTGCACATGTCCTACCTCTGTAGGCATACTTAGAAATTAGCATTTAAAAAAACCTTTGATATTCACTGAAAAAACAAAAAGGTTTCAGGGACATTATAGGTAGAAATTAGCATTTAAAAAACCTTAGAAATTCACTGAAAAAAACACAGGTTTCAGGAACGTTATAGTTAGTTGGACATTTCACTCTTGCAAAACAAGAGAAATTCAGCCGTTATAGTTAGTTGAGATAACCATAACTCGCGCCCCCGCAATGCACTACTGATGATGGCACATATTACATCATTCATGACATGGTCAGTGACATCACTGATGACATCTCAAATCGCATCACTGATGACATCATCCACGTGATAATCTCATGCACGTCCTCACACCCTAATATAACCTTTCATACGCACACTCTAAAATACAGACTACCATTTTCTAAACCATAGGCACACCAGTCAGTTACTAGATACCCACTAACTGATTCCTAGGACTACACACACATCCACTCATTCATCCATCGTAAAGTGCTGGTAGTTGATAGCAAGGTGAGTTTATAAGTGCTTGTGTTTCGGCACACAGATTAAATAAGGACAGGGTTCTGTCAGGATAATTGCAAGAGTGGACAAAGAGTGACAGTGTGATTGGGGCACTGCATGAGTACTATGTGGATTATTGTAACCCTGGGCGTAGTTCGCAAAGTAGCGCTACGCATAGCTACGCAAAGTGCACTTCGCACTATGCGAACTATGCGTAGCACTTCGCGAACTGCGTAGTGCCCGGTTCACACTGTGCAAGATGCCGTTTTCAATCATTGCACAGTGCGGACAAGCATCCGGCACTGTGCAATCATTGAAAACGGCATCTTGCACAGTGCGAGCTGTAGTTTTCTGCCGCTCGAGTAGATTTTTACTCTAGCGGCAGCTTTCTCAATGCGGACTGGTAGTTTCTCATCGCGAGCGGTCACGAGCATACACGACCACTCACAATGAGAAACCTGACCTCCCCGCATTGAGAATCTCACCGGGAGGTTTATTTTCCACGCTCGCAATCGGCAACTTGATGTTGCTGATCGCGAACGAGGAAAAAGTCTCGCCGGGATGTCATTTTGCTTGCTCGCGGTCGCCAACTTGACGTTGAGGACCGCGAGCAAGCAAAAAATTACCGCTGCACTGCGCTACGCATGTTTGCACTGTGCTACGTGCAATTTGCATAGTGCGAAGTATAGCAAACTTCGCAAACTACGCGAGCGTAGTGTAGTGCTTTGCTCAGGGTTAGATTATTGCAGGAGTGAATCAGTAGTCTGCAGGGGGTTAGGGGCCTGCATAGATTGTACACATTGTACTGTAGCACTGCATGTGTTAATGCCTGAGTCATTGTACAAGTGCATGGACAATGACTGGGTAGGTAGAGTTCTGGTAGTTCACAGCAGGGTGAGTTTATAAGTGCTTGTGTTTCGGCACAGAGATTAGATAAGGACATGGTTCTGTCAGGATAATTGCAAGAGTGGACAGAGAGTGACAGTGTGATTGGGGCACTGCATGAGTACTATCTGGATTATTGCAGGAGTGAATCAGTAGTCTGCAGGGGGTTAGGGGCCTGCATACATTGTGCACATTTGACTGTAGCACGGTGTCTCTTCATGCCTGAGTCATTGTACAAGTGCATGGACAGTGACTGGGTAGGTAGAGTGCTGGTAGTTGACAGCAGGGTGAGTTTATAAGTGCTTGTGTTTTGGCACAGAGATTAGATAAGGACATGGTTCTGTCAGGATGATTGCAAGAGTGGACAGAGAGTGACAGTGTAATTGGGGCACTGCATGAGTACTATCTGGATTATTGCAGGAGTGAATCAGTAGTCTGCAGGGGGTTAGCAGCCTGCATAGATTGTGCACATTTGACTGTAGCACAGTGTCTCTTCATGCCTGAATCATTGTACAAGTGCATAGACAGTGACTGGGTAGGTAGAGTGCTGGTAGTTGACAGCAGGGTGAGTTTATAAGTGTTTGTGTTTCGGCACAGAGATTAGATAAGGACATGGTTCTGTCAGCATGATTGCAAGAGTGGACAGAGACTGATAGTGTGATAGGGGCACTACATGAGTACTACCTAGATTATTACAGGAGTGAATAAGTAGTCTACAGGGGGTTAGGGGTCTGCATAGATTGTGCACATTTGACTGTAGCACAGTGTCTCGTCATGCCTGAGTCATTCTACAAGTGCATAGACAGTGACTGGGTAGATAGAGTACTGGTAGTTAACAGCAGGGTGAGTTTATAAGTGCTTGTGTTTTGGCACAGAGATTAGATAAGGACATGGTTCTGTCAGGATGATTGCAAGAGTGGACAGAGAGTGACAGTGTAATTGGGGCACTGCATGAGTACTATCTGGATTATTGCAGGAGTGAATCAGTAGTCTGCAGGGGGTTAGCAGCCTGCATAGATTGTGCACATTTGACTGTAGCACAGTGTCTCTTCATGCCTGAATCATTGTACAAGTGCATAGACAGTGACTGGGTAGGTAGAGTGCTGGTAGTTGACAGCAGGGTGAGTTTATAAGTGCTTGTGTGTCGACACAGAGATTAGATGAGGACATGGTTCAGTCAGCATGATTGCAAGAGTGTACAGAGATTGACAGTGTGATTGGAGCACTGCATTGGTACTATCTGGATTATTGCAAGAGTGAATCAGTAGTCTACAGGGGGTTAGGGGCCTGCATAGATTGTGCACATTTGATTGTAGCACAGTGTCTCTTCATGCCTGAATCATTGTACAAGTGCATAGACAGTGACTGGGTAGGTAGAGTGCTGGTAGTTGACAGCAGGGTGAGTTTATAAGTGCTTGTGTTTTGGCATAGAGATTAGATAAGGATATGTGTCTGTCAGGATGATAGCAGGAGTGGACAGAGACTGACACTGTGATTACTGAACTGCTTGTCTACTATTCGGATTTTTGTAGGAGTGAATCAGTAGGCTGCAGGGGGTTATGGAACCGTATAGATTGTGCACATTTACCTACATACTAACTACACAATTGGACATTATAGAACCACAAAAACACTTCTCATGCACTTATAAAATCACATATTTACTACCTTTGCATTCCTGAAATCTATCTGCTACCTCTCATTAATTCAGTAAATATAGATACAACTATATAAATGCAATCTAAACAAATACATGACTCATGACACACTATCTACTTTAAGAGACAACTACTACATACCACAAAGAGTAAAATGTAGTAGTTTTCTTTTGAACTACATATTGCCAGTTAAATCTAGAAATATGCAACATCATCAAACTGAACCTCTCAACAGACGTAATTTAAAAGAGTAATCAACAACATCTATTTTTTATGAGGATTTCTAAAACCACACAAACTGTACAAACTAATAACAGAATTGTAATCATTAACACCTTATATGATCATCTTGCAAACAACACTGTTGTACCTCATTTTACCAAACTACATATAATAATGCCATTTTATTAAACTATACCTTTTTAATGAGAAGAAATATGCATGCCTAATAAACTGCACCTTATATGAAAATTTTTGAAAATACACATTCTTCGTGCATATTTAACCAATTAATAATAAATAAGAAGCATCATTCAACTATACCTTTCAAGACACTTAATAATATATATATTAGTGCACATATTGGGCCATATGTAGGTAAATTACATTTACCGATTCTTAAATACCGAATTTTACCGATTCGGTATTTATGAATCAGTAAATGTAATGTAGGTAAAAAAATACCAATTCGGTAAGTGTCGGTATTTTAGAATCGGTATTTACCGATTCGGTAATGGTAAACTGTTTCTCATTGATTCCTATGGGCCAGGAGGCCCATAGGAATCAATGGGAGGCCAGTTACCATTACCGAATCGGTAAATACCGAATCGGTAATGGGGGGAGCTCAATCAAGGGTGGCAGGGTGTCACATTGACACCCAGTTGCACCCCTGATTCCTGCATGTGTGCACATGTGGCACACATACATACCCTGAGGGCATGTGTGTCTGCCACATTGCACACATCTAAGGGCCAAATAATGCCTTAACTGAGACATTCGTCATTTACCACCAACTTTCAGTTGGTGGTAAATAACGAATCCCCACACCCACCACACACTCCCCCTACATCTCATTTCTGTATTCGGTATTTACCGAATCGGTAAAATTACCGATTCGGTAATTTTACCGATTCGGTAAATTACCGAATGCAGAAATGATCCCCCTACATATCAAAAGCCTAAATACCGGTCGGTAACGGTATATTTACCAAAAATCGGCTGTTACCGACCGGTATTGGGCTACCTACATGAGGCCCATTATGTTTTAAACAAAGTTCAAATTCAATAGAAATTGTCCCAATATATATCTGTATATTTAATAAATTAATTTAACCAGCAGAGTTTCATAAAAATGTCAAATCTATATTACATAAATCTCTTAAAAATATAACTCACCTTTTAAATAAATCTGTTGAGTGAAAAGTCTCACACACTCAGTCGGGATTTTCTTTTACTTACAGAGAATGTAGATGAGCACACTCTCCAATGTAAAACCAGTAATGGCAAACTTACCCTCTAAGTTTCCATACATATATACATAACCCACAAATGACATTGGTTCCCAGTGTTTTTCAAATTGAAAAACGATTTTCCATTTGTCATAGAGAATAATACTTTTCAACTGACATCTTCACCCCTTGTCCTTTATGTCAGTTTCCATAGCAACAGGTCATGCAACATTCAAATTAGCTGCCAGGTCAGAAGTTCACCACATAATATTGCAAATGACAAGAGCAGGGGTGGTTGACTTTGCAAAGCATGCTCTTATCCTTTCCGCTGTACCTTTCAAATATTTCTTAATAACCAATAACAAACATGCTTTCTAAACAAAGTAAGATGCACCCTATATTTGAATGTAGAGTGTTCTTAAACAGCCAATCAAATCTCCACTTTCTTAAAAACAGCATATTGTCCACCATTTTAGATAGATTTCATTCTATCACCTGCCTACATCACATAAAGGCATCTTTTGATAACCTTCAGATGTCCCTTCAAGATGCTTTCAGTGTGGATTGTTGAACACAGCTATGTTTTCTGGTGCAAAAGGTATGCTGAAAGCAGAGGTATTGACAAAGACCTAGCTTTGCAAAATGTAGATATTAAATGGATTGGACAGAGAGGATTAAAGTGGCACCAATTGATGCCATTGGTTTAAACCTTTATGCACCTCCAACCCCCTGACCTCATGATTGTGCACTGTGGCGGCAATGACCTAGGCACATTGACTGGGGTAGGTCTGGAAATGCTAATGAAGGACACCTTTGCAGAATTTATGTTGCTTTTCCCCCAAACTGCCTTTGTCTACTCTAACATATGCCAAAGACAAAAATGGAAGTGATCCAATCAATTCTGTCCACAGATTGAAAAAGCTAGAAAAAATGTCAATAAAGCTGTTTCTGCTTATCTCAGAGACCATGGTATGGGGTCCATTTACAACAAAAATCTGTGTTTAGATATGGATGGTATCTATAGGAGTGATGGTGTACACTTCATAGATAAGGGAAACAGAGTCCTTCTCAACAACTTAAGACTCTGCATCGGCACTTACATGTAGCTACAAAAATCTCCCAATAAACACAAGGGCTCTTTTTAGAGCCACCCAAGATGCTAACATATAATATATGCTTTTAATGAAGAAATCTTAAATTTTTGTGTTAGGAGTCGCGCACCCAGCACGATTAGTAGTCGCGCACCCCTTGTGTGCACACCAGGGGGCTGCGCTGGGAGTTGCGTACCCCTCGCGTGCACACCAGGGGGCCGCACTGAGCACACGCTAGGGTCACAACTCCAAATCTTTCGATAAAAAAACTGCTCCTACCAGTAATTTATATTTGCGCCGGGGTCCCCATCCCCCAGGGCCTACTCACTTCATTGGGGACCGTGGGTAGCCCCAATGCCCCCACAGTCCCCCACGGTCCCGCCGGCTCCCTGCGTCCTGCGAGAGCCGGCATTGCTTTTCCACATGGGGAGCTGCTGACATGCAGCTCCCCGTGTGGAAAAAGCAATTCTGCTTTGGATTTTGGAAGAGAGAACAGGTTTTCCTGCTCTTCCTTCCAAAATCCAAACCAGAGTTTGCTACGGTAGGGCAGGAGACGTGCTCCCGCCCTACCATAGCAAACAGCAGTGTCCTGGGGTGGGCACCCCGGGACACTGCAGGAGCTGGCCCTGAGGGGTGGTGGTCCCCAGGGCCATCGAAGGCTCCAGGAGGATGACCCCATGGCCCCCTCACATCTTTTGCAAAGCCCTGGGGAGGTGGTGGTCCCTGGGGCTCAGGGGTCCAAAATGGACCCCCACATTTTAACAGTTAGTGCCCCAGGGAGGTGGTGGTCCCAGGGGCATGTGGGGGGGGGCTGGAGCCCCCTCACACATTTAAAAAAAAAATTTATTTAAAAAAATAGAGCCCCGGGGAGGTGGCGGTCCCTGGGGCTGCGGGGACCTCCATTGGCCCCTGCTTTACACTATACAAATCCCCCCGGGACCTGGCCCCCCCGGGGGGTTAAAAATAACAAAGCTAGAAAACCAGCGCTTCGTTTTTTAAAAACTTTTCACCCGGATCCATGCACCCAGTGTGCATTCCGCTGGTTTTTAAAAAAAAAAAGCTTTTTTTTGCCCTGGAGGTCCTTGTGGGACCCCCTGAGCAGGCCTAGGGGGTCAGGGTGTTTCTACCCTGCCCCCTTTTCTTCTTTGTCACCTTTGTTTCCCTGTTTACTTCTGACTCATTTCTCCTGAGTCACAAAATGCCTGCCAACACTTCCTGGTTTGGAGTGTTGACAGCCAATTAGAATAAAGCTTGGTCGGGAGGGTGCGTGGATCCACCGCGCCTCTATATATTGAAAGTTTTATTTTTTGATTTTCTCAGCAACTACTGAACGGATTTTCACAATTTTAAAAAAAAGGCGCTTTCTGAACCAAGCACTACCTTTTGGCCAAATTTGGTGTAATTCCGTTCAGGAGTTTTGGCTGTAACCATGTCTAAAGTTTCCTATGGGAAATTAATTTTATTACCTCTATTTTTTTATTTTCTCTGCAGCTACTAAACGGATTTACACCATTTAAAAAAAAGGGCACTTTCTGAACCAAGCACTACCTTTTTGCCAAATTTGGTGTAATTCCAGTCAGCAGTTCGGGCTGTAGCAGTGTCTAAAGTTTCCTATGGGAATTACCATGGAGAAAACACGTTTTGGGACCCCCCTTTTTCTCGGTCCCCGCTTGCTGAATCACCCCGAAACTTTCAAGACAGGAGCTGACCGGAGCGGACCACTAGTTTTGAAAATTTCGTGATGATTCGTCATCCGGCGCCAAAGTTATTGGGAAAACAAAAAACGCTTTTCCAATGGAAACTAGGTCCTAGCTATAGCTACCTACTGGCGACCGCCAGTAGGTAATATATGTATATATTACCTACTGGCAGTCGCCAGTAGGTAGTTATAGTTAGGACCTATTTTCCATAGGAAATCCGCAACATTCTATTTTGAATAACGTTGGCGCCGATTGACGAATCTTCCCGAAATTTTCTAAGCTTTTGGCCAGCTCGGGTCCGCTCCTATCTTAAATCATGGTGATTCGTCAAGCGGGGGCCGAGAAAAAAGGGGGGTCCCAAAACACATTTTCCCCATGTATTTTCCCATAGGACCTGTTGACGCAGCTACAGCCCAAACTGCTGAACGGAATTACACCAAATTTGGCAAAGAGGTAGTCCTCAGTTCAGACTCGTGCCTTTTGCTTAAATGGTGTAAATCCGTTCAGTAGTTCCTGAGAAAATTAGAGTTAAAAAGATAGATATATCTGGGCGGAGCCTAACCACACATCGCATCGTGCGATCTGATTGGCTGTCAGTACTTCATGCAAGAAGTATTGGCAGCCATCTTGGGACCAATATACATGATAGAACCTCATTAAAAAGCATTGCAGTTAATAGAAGGTTTTAAGACTTTATGTACATTATAAATCATTTGTTGATGGTACCATACTCATTTTAGGAATTGTGGTGTGTTCTAAGGTGATTTTACCATGTGAAAAAGCCTTCTGCTGTGATATCATGAATCATGTTTGAGAGAAAACTATTTTCTCATGCTTTTCCCACAGAGGTTTGGAAGGTGATCTATAAGCTAAACTGAGAGCATATTTTCTGTAAATTCACATTATCTTTCTCAGTCAAGTGAGAATGAAGTCTGACATTCTCAGTAAAACATGTACATCCAACAAGGGCAGAGACTGTCAGTTGATTCCTTTGTGTTCTACTGCAGCTTCCCAGAGTGTTCTAAAGAACAACTAGAGCGCTAATAGTATTACTTATGACAAACGTATTGCACACCTGAAGCCATCTTGATTGGAATAAAGTGGTGACTCTTACAACATTTAATTTAAAAAGGAACAAAATGAGGGGGTTCATTTTGCCATAGAAAGTATGATTAGTGCTGCAGAAAGAAAAATTAGGGCACATTTTGAGTGACTTCTCAAATCCTCTTCTATTTCATTAAAAAATTCTGACATGCAGACTGAAACGTGCACTTTCAATACCAGCAGCATACTTCCCTGGTGAGCAGTAGCTTTACTACAGTGATCTAATAAGCAACTTGAGTGCTAACATTCTGAATTTATAGCGAATGTGTGACATATCTGAATACCTTCTTGATGGAATCAAAGTAAAAAACTGAAAGCATTTCCTACTGAGGAGACTGCAATAAATGAGGAAATTAGGAAACTTCATAACAAATAAATCTCCCAAGATGGCCACCAGAGACAAAAGAGCCCAAATTCAGCACAGTTATCACCCAGATGTAGCCCACATGTAGCCCAATGACAGAAGTGTGCAAAACACTTATTTTTTGTGTATTTGCAGTTTTATATAGTGCAGACTTGTCAGGTATTGGAGTGCTTTACATGAGCATTGGTTACAACACACAAGATCAAATTCATGTTGGTTGTAGACATGGGGAGATTAAGTGATTTGACCAGAATCACAGAATGTTGAGCTGAAGCAGAAACTCCAACCTGGTTCCCCAGTTGCAAAGTCTGCAGGACAGGAAGTAACACCACATCCTCTCCCCTAAGTGCAACATTTAATCAAGTGGTCAACTGGATAAAAAAGATAAAGATTACAAATAATTTAAAAGTTCTTTGTCGCTATTCGAAAACTCAGAAAATATTTCCTCATTTTAGTTTGTTAGAGCATTAACCATAATTATGATGCAAATAAGACCCTCTCATATATGTAATTTCTAAAGGAAATGCTCTAGGTATTACAGTTTTGATTACATCAAGATGACATCAGGCGTTCCACACTATTGTAATCAATATAGAATGTTAGCAATCTAGTTGTTCATTGGGATACTGTTGTGAGGCAGAGGCCACGGGCACGGACTCTAAAAATTGAAGACAGGTAGGAGAGTGCAGAGGCAACAATTTGACCACACTGGGAAGGCAGGAAGGGCAGTGGCAACGCAACAGAATATGGAGGGCAGTGGAAAGGGGGGCAGGGGCAACAAACCAACAATACAGGACTGGCAAGAGAGGCAGTGGCAATATAATAGACCATTGCGGGCAGAAGGAAGAGGCAGTGTTAGTACAACCATAGATGCCAACAGACCCGTTTCAGCCAGGAAACGTCCAATATTTTTAAGCACAAATGGGCTTTATTTGATCTGTCTCCTGTCTACAATCTCCTCTTTTTCAATGTAACTCATAGGGGAAAATCAATACCCCAGTTTTCTTTCAAAATCTCCCTCTTACCAAGTTCAAAATGTTTGCAAGTAAGGTACATTGGATCATGGTAGGCAGGAGGAATAGGGGTAGGGACATGGACTCGGATAACAGAGGACAGGAGGGACATGGAGAGGTGCACCAAACTGACCCTATAGGGCAGGCATCAGGGTTTGCAGCAGCACAATACACCACACAGGGCATGCGGGACGGGAGTGCAGCACAACAATCCATAGAAAGCAATAGGGAGGGGACAGGACGATGCACATGGACAACAGAGAACAGAGGGGAAAGAGGCAATGGTAGCTAGCTGACCATAATGGACAGACAGGAGAGAAAGCTGCAGCATAACAGACCATAAAGGGCATGAGGGACGGATCAGGGGCATTACAATGGAACAGACAAGCCAGGAGGGAGGGAATAGGGGTCTGCACATGGAAACAGAAGGCTGAGGGCAAGGGGGCAGGGCAGGAGCAGCAAGATGACCATGGAGGTCAGGCAGGATGGGCACTAGAAACAAGACACACCATGGAGAGCAACAGTGAGACTATGATGACATACACACAGACCATGGAGAGAAGGTGGGAGGGGGTCTGGGGCATCTAGCTGACAACACAGGGAAGGTGGGAGGGGCCATGGCAGCACAGAAGACCATGCATGGCAAGCGGGAGGGTTAGTGGCAGCACAATGGCTAGGATGGGCAAGAAGGAGGGTGCAGGGGCATGCACAAAGGACCATGGAAGATAGAAGGGAGGGTCAGAACCTGGGCACAGACAAGAGAGTTCAGGGGAAGGGGCCTCACAACAGACCGCGTGGGGCAGGCAGGAGGAGAAGTTGCAGCACAACAGACCAGGGAGGGCAGAAGGCTGTGGCAGTAAAATGGACCATGGAGGACAGGAGGAAGGGGATAGGGGCATGGCATGGGGACAGGCAGGGTGGAGGTGGCAGGGACAGGTTACAGTCATCTGACAATGCTAGGCTGGTGGGAGGGGAGTGGCAGCTCAACAGAAAACTCAGAGTAGATAGGAGTGGCAGGTCCATGGAACATGGTGGGCAAAAAGGATGGAGCAGGGGCATGCACAAAGACATCGGAGGGCAGGGGGAAGGAGAATAGGGGCAGCAAGCTAAGCACAGAGGCTAAGCAGGAGGTCAATGATGGGCCATAGAATTGGGCAATGAAGGGCAGGAGGAGTGGACTGGTACATCATGCTAAATGGAGGGCAGTGGCAGCACATCAGACCAAGCATGGCAGGAGGGAGGAGGCTAGTCCATGGATTCAGACAACAGAGGATAGGGAGGAGGTGGATGGGGCAGCAAGCTAACTGTTCAGAGAAGGTGGGTATTAGGAACTTTATTGTTTTTAAAATGTGTGTCTTTGTGAACCACTTAAAATATGATCAAGCATGCAGCATAATCTCACTTTTATTCAGGAAGAAGAGGACGTTTGTGACTGTGACTCCGGGCTCACTTGGCAGGAACACCCCCTGACCCTCCACCCCCATCGCAAAATGTAATGCCCGTGAAAAGGGTGGGTGGACGCAGTGTTATATAGAACATAGTCCTGAGAGCACGATTGAAAATGAAAACTAGATATAGTATATGGTATAAACTATGCACCAGAAAGTGTGATATAACATGAACCGGTTATTATATGAATACAATGGTTCTGTCGGGGAAGTTTCAATTGCTTTAGGGTGTTCACAGTATAAATACATTACATGTAACACATATCCATAAGTAAATATAACAAAACACACCCAAGCTGAATTTTTCAATCGGTATTATTTTTAGAAAAAAGGAAATGACAAATAAACAAGGCTACAGTTATACAATTGACAAATTTGTGTAGAAAGAGTGACATGTAGTGGTAAGTACAGACAATACACTGTAGTATGACAGATAGAGAAATCACAAAAAGGTAAGTTTAGGGGGGATACAAAAAAAAAAAAAAAATAACATGAACCGGGGCGTGAAATATAATATGCAATACATTGTGCGTAATGACAGATTCATTGGCGAACGCGAGATGGCACAGGCACTAGCGCGTGCTATGCGATATGTGCCTTGGAGTGTAATATTCACAGGGCAGTGTTCTGTAACCTAACTAGTCTCTAAAGTTGTAATATAAAATATGTGCTGGGGAGTGTAACGTTGCATATGCACTGTGACAAAGATATGGATCCCAGATTGTAATATGTATGGCATAGCGCTGTACGTTATAACATAGGCATCGAGGAAGGCACGTTAGATGGGGCAATATAACCCGTGCGAAGGCAAGTGTGGCATGACATATTCACAAGGGTGGTGTTACAGTGCATATGGGCTAGAGAGTGTCATAGCATACGCACTAGCTGGTGGAATACAACACAGAGGTGTGTGGCACTCGGCGGGCACTGGTGGGTATAACACAGCATTGGGCTCAGCCAGGAGCACGCTGTGACTCTCAAGTGAGGTTCGTCTCCTTTCCAGAGAGTAAAATAAAAAGTATTACACATCCGGCGGTGGATGTGTGTTTTATTAACCGTGAGGGGGGTTTCTTGCATAGTTTGGTCGAATTTTTGTCAAATCCCCTTTGAATGGCTTGGTGTGTGTGTGTATTAAATGTGCCCGTCAATAGCTACCCATGTTTGTATAAATAAACGACAAAGGTGTCTACTTGGAGAGTACCCACCGGCGGGGGCGCCTGGATTAGGCACGGTAGGGCGTCAGACACGTCAGAGCTTCACTAGCGGTGTAAATACATTCCACGTGGATTCATTGTATGCATAGTCGCCTTTTAATGAATATCACGCAAATCGTCATGGTGATAGGTACATACGGTTTGTCCAGCATGTCCTAGGTGTTTCTATAAATATATATTTTTTTAAATAATAATAAACAAAGGCGGTCCCTGGGGGATGGGGTCCCCGGGGCCATAAGTGGCCTGAGGAGGGGGGCCACGTGGCCCCCTTCCAAATTAATTTTTTTCAACAAAAAAAATTAGGGTGCAGGCCCTGGGGGATGGGGTGCCCAGGGCCAATAAATTAGAAAAAGAAGGGGGGCCACACAGCCCTCCTTCTTAAAAAAATAAAATAAATAAACGACCGGCATCGCGCCGGAGGCCACGCCCCCTCCCTGCAGCACTTTGCAAACACGCCCCCTGGCCAGTTGTAAGTTGGGGAATTAATTCCCCTTCAATACTGAGGGTCCCTGAGGGCCAACTAGCCCAACAGGTATCTCTAGTATGCGCCAGGGAGCTGCGTTGCAGACAGGTGTTCTGAGGCCACGCCCCTTTTTACACCTCTATGCAACGCAGCTCTGTGGCGCTTACTGCAGGTACCTAGTGGGCTAGATTGACCCTAGGGAGCCTTAGGATTCAAGGGGACTTAATCTCTCAACTTAGAACGGCCACAGGGTGCATTTACACAGTGGTGAAGGGAGGGGACGGGGCCTGAGGTGACGTGTGCAAACACGCCCTGTGGTGCATTTTAAGTTCGGGAAATAATTCCCTTTCAATCCTGAGGGACCCTGGGGGCCAACTAGCCCACCAGGTGCTTCCAGTAAGTGCCACTGCTCTGCGTTGCAGAGAGGTGGTGCAGGCCGTGCCCCTTTTTACACCTCTCTGCAATGGTGCTCACTGGACGTACCTAGTGGGCTATTTTGCCCCTAGGGACCCTCAGGATTCAAGGGGACTTAATCTCCCAACTTAAAACAGCCACAGGGCGTGTTTACACAGTGGGGAAGTGAGGGGACGGGGCCTGAGGTGACGTGTGCAAACACACCCAATGGCGCGTTTTAAGTTGGGGAAATAATTCCCCTTCAATCCTGAGGGCCCCTGGGGGCTAACTAGCCGACCAGGTGCTTCCAGTAAGCGCCACTGAGCTGCGTTGCAGAGAGGTGGTCCAGGCCGTGCCACTTTTTACACCTCTCTGCAACGCAGCTCTGTGGTGTTTACTGGAGGTACCTAGTGGGCTAGTTGGACCCTAGGGACCCTCAGGATTCAAATGAACTTAATCTCCCAACTAAAAACGGCCACAGGGCGTGTTTACACAGTGGTGAAGGGAGAGGACGGGGCCTGAGTTAACATGTGCAAACACGCCCTGTGGCGCGTTTTAAGTTGGGGAAATAATTCCCCTTCAATCCTGAGGAACCCTGGGGGCCAACTAGCCGACCAGGTGCTTCCAGTAAGCGCCACTGAGCTGCGTTGCAGAGAGGTGGTCTAGGCCGTGTCCCTTTTTACATCTCTCTGCAACGCAGCTCTGTGGCGCTTACTGGAGGTACCTAGTGGTCTAGTTGGACCCTAGGGAACCTCAGGATTCAAGGGGACTTAATCTCCCAACTTAAAACGGCCACAGGGCGTGTTTACACAGTGGGGAAGGGAGGGGACAGGGCCTGAGGTGACCTGTGGCGCGTTTTAAGAGGTAGTTTTAATCCCCTGCCCTATTATATACTAGAGGCTTACAGAGAAGGTCATGCTAATCACAGGGGACCCCAACACATAGTGTTCCCTAGTGTATGTAGGTGTTTTCACTGTATTCTGAGTATCTTTTAACATAGCACTGGCTCTAGGACTGGTTAGTCAGACTCAGTTACTACCAGTATCCGTCTGAAAAAGTTGAGGGTACAAGATGATTTTGCAACAAGGCTTCTTTCTGCTCTTCCGTTTGTTCTTTCTGCACATTATCCTTCTTCCTGCACTTTTCTTCATCTTTGAGGACTTCTGTTGCTTCTTTCTGCCTTTCTTTTTTTTCTTTATGTGCGTTTTTTCTTCTTCTTCTTTCTTCACATGTACTATCTCTGTAGGCATAGTTAGAAATTAGCATTTAAAAAACCTTTGAAATTCACTGAAAAAACCACAGGTTTCAGGCATGTTATAGTTAGGAATTAGCATTTAAAAAACCTTAGAAATTCACTGAAAAAACCATAGGTTTCCGGGGCGTTATAGTTAGCTGGACTTTTCACTCGTACAAAACCATTTAAATTCCCCCGTTATAGTTAGTTCAGCTAACTATAACTTGCGCGCCCGCAATGCACTGCTGATGACATCATATATTACATCACTCATGACATGGTCAGTGACATCACTCATGACATCACTGATGACATCTCAAATGACTTCACTGATGACATCACTGATGACATCATCCTTGTGATAGAGTGGCAGACCACCTCTCCCCCTAATATAACCTTTGATACACACATTCAAAAATAGAAACTACAATTTTCAAAACAATGGACATACCAATACCAGTTTCAACAACCTATTCAGTAATTCTAAGATCCACATACACATCCACTCATTCACCAACAGTCCTATACAGTCACGCATACATGTACTCACTCATCATATGCACCTATACATCTTGTTGCACAACGCCACTCATCCACAGAGTTACTCACACACATAGTCACTCATGCTAATAAAGAATCAAACATCCATTTACTTGCATATACAGTTATACACACACCACCACTCTTACTTCTACAGAAACTTACACACACTTAGTCTTTTAAACAATCACTTATAGAAACACATACTTATTCATACAGGAACTCTTTCAATCTCTCACTCTCACATATACTCACTTATATACACCAATAGTCACATATACTAGTTTAAAACATATGTAGTTACACATTCACTCACTAACACACCCATGCACACACTCCTCCACCCATACAGTCCTGCACACATGCTGTCTTCAACACATACAAACAGTGAGTCACACATTCATGCACCTATGCACTACGTAATACCCCCCACCGAACCATACAGACACTCAGACACTCATACCGATACTCAAAAAACCAACTAATAACCTATATAGACACTAATGTAGCTACTCACCAACCCATGCAGCAACTTATACACAAAGTGAGAGATTGATACAGATATTTACATATTTAAACATTACTCACTAAGCCATGTATTCACTAAGATACACTTAATCAGTCAGTTATTCAATCAATTTTTCAAAAACAAATCATCCATTTAGACACTTATATACCCATTTATTCTTCCATCAACCTTGAGATATACATATATAAAACATATGTAATTTTCAGAAAAACACACATTCACTGGATGATGTCATGAGTGATGTCATGAGTGATGTCATTTGAGATGTCATGAGTGATGTCACTGACCATGTCATGAGTGATGTAACATGTGACGTCATCAGCAGTGCATTGCGGGCGCGTGAGTTATAGTTAGCTGAACTAACTATAACGGGGGAATTTCAATGGTTTTGTACGAGTGAAAAGTCCAGCTAACTATAACACCCCTGAAACCTATGGTTTTTTTCAGTGAATTTCTAAGGTTTTTAAAATGCTAATTCCTAACTATAACGTGCCTGAAACCTATGGTTTTTTCAGTGAATATATATATGAATAATACCCAATTGGGTATAGGTAAAGTGCCCCGCACTCATAACTCCCTTTTCACTGGTACCCCACCTTCATTGGTAAATATAATACAGTGAAAAAGATAACTGAGAATTGATAATAATGTCCCACAGTTCTTACTTGTCTGTCACGACTTCTTTTATTCTCACATGCAATATTTTCAAAACAGCCAATATGTTTCACGCACACTGCACTTCTTTAGGGCTTGTCTCTGTTCCTTCTGTCATGTATACTTTCCCTCGAAATATAGGTTAGTCGTCAGTGATCTGAATATTTTTTTCTGCCTTCATACGTAGGTGCTCTGTGATCAGATGTGCTAGCATTAGGGCTGGAATTTGTGTTCCTGTAGTTGATCTTATTCCACTTAATCTTTGTCTTCACCCTCTTATTTATATTGTAACATTCTTCTCTCTGCTCTATTATTTAATATCGGTAATAATTTTTCTCCTAAATTGCATCTTCATTACTGGCTCCAATGTCGCCCCGTGATACAGGACTCTTCTGTTTGTAAAGCGTCTCCAACCCTTCTCGTAGAAAAAATTAAATGTTAAAATTACGTTATTTTTAGGTGTGATTAAAAGATCTGTTTATTGTAAAAGACAAAAAGCTTTTAAATTCACTGCAAAAACGAAAGAGTAAAGTGTCGTTATAGTTAGATGAATATGTCAGTCACAGCATTAATGTTTTGAACTCAAAAATCACCTATATGCATACTTTCCTGAACAAAAGCAATCCGTACAGGCATATCCCACTTTGTATGTTTGCTGCAGAATGCAACATGTTTGGGACAATCAGCTCCAAGCTCAGTTATCGAAGCTAGCTTTTTCGATCTAATGGACACTGGGTAAAAATACCTGAATCCACCTTAAAAAGATATTGGGCACTAGCTCGCTTTTTAAGAAAAATAATATTCATAGGCACCTTAAATTCAATATTCTGCAAAACTGTGCTTCAGTGTAAAGTCTGAATGATTGGGGAACTATAATCTTGATGCATAGTCACATTAGAAGACACATAGCAGGATTCTGCACATTCTGTAGGAGTCCAAGGCAAGTTCTGCTTGCATACATTAGTTGTGATACAATCAAAACTACCACACATTTTAGGTGGTTGTATAAGTCAAGCACAAATCCTTCTAAGGAGTCAAAGAAAAAGGAGAACTGCTTTAGATGTAGCAGATGCCTGCACCTCTGAGGAAAGATCTTTATCAACCAAAATAAGATTTAATGCAATCAAGTAAGGAATAAAGTGGGTACAAAGCCTGTGGGTTAAAGTATAGGGTGCCAAAGAGCAGGATAGCCCTAATGGCGCAACACATTTTAAAACAGGGTTGTTCTTAGTTTGTTGGCCTCTTCCAATGGGGAAGAGCTTGCATTATCAGCGTGGTTATGTGGCCTCACAATAATTGGCGATCACCTGTTTTTTTTGCATGTGAGTTGTCTAAAGCTCGAACATAGAAGTCTGTATTTCCCCGAATCGAATGTAAAAATTTTAGATAGACAAATCCTTAAACAAAGAGAGGCAGTCCCTGCTCACTTTTTCAACATGTTGTATTTAAGGTCAATGCATTAACTCGGATAAATTCCAAGCAAAAAAAAAATTGTCGCCCATTATAAAAGACCAATGAAGATTTAGCCTAAAAGACTTCAAGTAATTCTGCGTCCATAGATAAGCTTTGAAAATCAAAACTCGATGAGCTGAGAAGTGTGGAATATTAAATGGTGGGAGCAATAGACGATCTGTACAGTGGCACAGATACCGAAGACTGTCAACTGAGAGGGATGGATCGGCCATATCAAATGCTACCAACAGGTCCTACAAAATCAAAACAGAAGTCTTGCCAACTAGCATTCTTTTCTGTAGATTATAAGGTGAAAAAAATGTAGACATAATGAATCTAGATCTTGAAATGCAGTCTTAGATTCGGTTATAACATTCTCTAGTTTAGTACCTGATGGGTCCTATTCAAACTGGGGTGAAAACTGGCAGTAGTGAGGGATGTAGACCTGACATTTCAGTTTCAAGAGTATTATGACACATTTCAATTCAACCACAACAAAACTATGGGGCATTTTTACAAGCCCCTATCGTCACCACAACGTCACTTTTCACGACATTGTAATGGCGATATGGGCTTCGCCCCATTTATAAGGCAGTGTTGAGCCACATAACGTGGCTTAACCCTGGCTTGTAAAGAAAGCCCCCTTTTATGCTATACTTAGCATGAAAGGGGTGTGCAATGGGTGTTATGATGGGCATTCCACCCCAACATCAATTGATTTTGGGGCTGCCCCATTATTTACAAGGGCAGCGTAAATATGGGGCAGCTCCAAAATTAAGACCAGGGAAAACCTTGTGCTAAGCAGGCGCAACGAGGAGAAATTTATAATTTCTCCTCGTTTTTGCAGTTTCTATGTGTGCTGCGTTGTGCAGCACACATAGAAAAAGCAAAACGCATTGATTGTTTATGTGCAGGAAGTGACCCTTCCTGCACATAAACAATCAATAAAAAATGATGTTCTGCAAATTCTCTGTGTGCTGCATTAAGCAGCGCAGATAGAAGTTTCAAAATGCCATTCAAAATTGTTTATGTGCAGGAAGGGAAACCTTCCTGCACATAAATAATCTTCCCCTACAATGCAGGAACTCTTGCACTATGGTGCAAGGGTTTCTACGTTGGTGCTAGGCAGCTAAAATTAGTGCCAGAGCAGGGGGAAACGCAGGGCTGCCCGTATCCTTTTAAATACGGTGAAGCCATGCTTTTTGGAAGTAGCGGAGCACGGCATTAAAAGTCAAGGTGGTTAATGCAGTGCTACGCCACTTCCTAGTAAATATGCCCCTAGAAATGAAATATGTGGTAATGACCTCTGAAAATGAGTGACCACCATTAGATCACACACAAGAGCTAGACATAAAGTAGGTGGACACATACATCTATTGTAGACTATGTCAATTTTCTACTGGTAGTCATCTGTGGTGAAGTGTTTGATGAAATAGAAGTAAAGGAGTCAAATTTTGCTATAGGGTATTCACATGCGGAGTGACAACCTGATACCTCACATGGTGATTTGAAGCGCTGTCTGAGCTCTACTACGGCTGGAGCTTTTGTGACAACTTCACCTTAAATTAACTAGAACATTTTACAGTTGGGAATTTGTCATGGGGAGCACAGCTTTGGATCAGTAATTCCACGAGGAGGTGTTCCACACAGGAGCTAAGCTACTGATGAACTATTGTCCTTGGTTCATATTATTGTGGATTGTGCAATACAGTGTATAACACTATGAGACCTTCAAGGCTGTTAATGAGGATTGCCAAAATGCAATTGTACGCTGTTCTTTCTTAATGGAAGGGCACTTATTTTAATATATAAAATCAGTAGCAGTATCTTAAACTCCAAGAGGAAAGGGTCTTCCGAATAGACCCAGCAATCCACTGTATATGAAGTGTTTTCAGAATGTGCAGATTTTTATTGTCTGGTTAATGGGTGTCTGCTGCTGACTGTAACCAAAGAGTATCTCAACTGGTGTGATTCAAGTAAGACAGTTTAGACAGGCATGTAAAATACATTGCAGTGAGGTAAAAGAGAGACTCTTGGAGACAAAATTTAGATTAGAAGGTGCACTAGGCATCATATATTTAAAGTAAAGTAGGGTACAGTTGTATCAGCACTGTAAGCATGGACTTGCAAATAGACAACCCGAAGTTGACCTTGGTGCTAATTGTGTAAGCGATGTGAACAAGTGTCGACGCAAGTGACAAAGTGCATTCAGCGGAAGAGGCGCAAGGTCAGATTGGTGACTCGATATATACAGTGAATCTTGGTGGTTCCGATAGTACTTAGATACATTTAGAATTCAAGATAATCATTAGAGGGAACCACAGCGGATAATGCGCTATTGTTTGCGCTGAGTGGTCCACGACGTTTCGATCCTCTAACTCAAGATCAACTTCAGGACCGGGTTGATAGTTTGGGCAGTGCTGATGGAACGCGCAGGGGCGCGTATTGTGGAGGGAACAATTTAAGAAGTCGGGGCATCGATCAATGTGGACCATGGTTGGTGTCAAGCGAGGCTGCGGTTGCACGCCCGAAGTGCGTGAAAGGGAGCCGGAAGCAAGCCGGCGGTTCAGCCAGTAACTATGGCAGTGAACGAGAGGCTGAGTCAACGACGGTGTAACCATAACTGGACAGCAAGTGCACCCATAGCATTGTCTGACAGCCAGTGATCCAATACATAGCTTCCTCTGACAGCCAGTGAGCCCATACAGCATCGTCTGACAGCCAGTGCTCCTATACATGGCATCATTTGACTGCTAGTGGTGTCATTGCATATTCTTACAGACAGTGCTCTCATAAACAGCATTGGCTCACAGCCAGTGTTCCCATACAAAGCATGGTCTCACAGCCCGTGCTCCTATACATGGCATTGTCTGACAGCCAGTGATCCCAGAGTACCGTCTGGCAGCCAGTGCTCCCATAGAATCATCTGACAGCCAGTGCTGCCATGGCATTGTCTGACAGGTAGTGTTGTCATACAAAGCACTGTCTCACAGCCAGTGATTCCATACATAGAATCGCCTCACAGACAGTGTTACTACACATGGTGCTGTCTCACAGCCAGTGCTGCCATAGCCCCATCTGACAGTCAGAGCTGCCATACATAGCATTGTCTTACATCCAGGGCTGCCACAGCATCATCTGACAGCCAGTGCTGCCATAGCGTTGCCTGACAGCCAGTGCTGCCATAGCATTGCCTGACAGCCAGTGCTGCCGCACATAGCATTGTTTGACAGTCAGTGCTGCCATACATAGCATCATCTGACAGACAGTGCTGCCATAGGATCGCCTAACAGCCAGTACTCCCATAGCATCCCCTGACAACCAGTGCTGCCATACATAGCATTGTCTGACATCCAGGGCTGCCATAGCATCATCTGACAGCCAGTGCTGCCATAGCATTGCCTGACAGTCAGTGCTGCCATAGCATTGCCTGACAGCCAGTGCTGCCACACATAGCATTGTTTGACAGCCAGTGTTGCCATACATAGCATCATTTGACAGCCAGTGCTGCCATAGCATTGCCTTACAGCCAGTGCTGCCACACATAGCATTGTTTGACAGCCAGTGCTGCCATACATAGCTTCATCTGACAGACAGTGCTGCCATAACATCGTCTGACAGCCAGTGCATCCATAGCATCGTCTGACAGCCAGTGCTGCCATACATAGCAGCATCTAACAGCCAGTGCTACTACTGCACCGTCTGACAGCCAGTGCTGCCATAACTGGGCAGCAAATGCAGTCATAGCAATGTCTGACAGCCAGTGCTCAACTGACAGCTAGTGCTAGCGCTGCATTGAATTTTCTCACAGTCTGAGCTCCATAGCATCACCTGACAGCTGGTGCTCCTGTAGCATCATCTGTCAGCCAGTGCTCTCTTTGCATCGTTCTGTCAGCCAGTGCTCCCATCGCATCGTCTGGCAGCCACTGCTCCCATTGCATCGTTCTGTCAGCCAGTGCTCCCATAGCATCGTCTGTCAGCCAGTGCTCCCATAGCATCGTCTGTCAGCCAGTGCTCCCATAGCATCATCTGTCAGCCAGGGCTCCCATAGCATCTTCTTTCAGCCGGTGCTTCCATAACATCGTCTGTCAGCCTGTGGTCCCATAGCATCTCGTCTGACAGTCAGTGCTCCCATTGCATCATCTGTCATTCAGTGCTCCCACAGCATCATCTGGCAGCCAGTGCTCCCACAGCATCGTCTGTCAGCCAGTGCTCCCAAAGTATTGTGTGACAGCCAGTGCGCTGTGACACCTTAACTGTTGTTCTATCATTCTCTTAATTCATTGAATACTATATTAGGAATGTCTAAAAAGGTTTTGAACAGTGCATTTAGTGGCTAGCCCTTCAGCCGGGGAACCAAAAGCCTGCATGTTATTGCTTTCCATCCTTATCCAATGCAGAGACTTCAGACTAAGGGCCACATAGATAAGCATTTTTGCATTCACAAAAGCACAAATTCTCAGACTTGACCCATTTGTGAACGCAAAAAATGCTTTTCACATGTATCAAACGCTATTTTGCAATACAGTAACCTGTTACCAAATCGCAAAATGGGTATGCGATTTGGTATTTGGAAGGGGCATGTTTAGGGCATCCCTTTCAAATACCGAATCACTGCGGTATGTTTGAATGTTTTTTGACCGTGAATGCGATCGCAAAACATTTTCATTTACCACCAATTTCAAGTTGGTGGTAACTCAATAGCAACCGGGAATGGGTCCCCAAGGGACCTGTTCCCCTTTGTGAATGTATGCAAAATAAAATTTAAGAGCAGGCAGTTGGCCTACAGACCACTGCCTGCTCTTAAAAAATGAAATGTGAACTATTTTTTTTTCTGAACCCAGACCATTTTCCTTCATTTAAAAGCAATCATGGACATGGTGGCCTGTATTAATATTAATAAGGTAGGTCGATTTGCAACCCCCTGCAAATCGCTATATGAAACTCTTGGAGTTTCATACATTTGTAATGGCGATTACCTAATTGCGATTCACTGAAAACCGCAATTAGGTAATCGCTATTACAATTGTTGATACATGTGGCCCTTAGGCCCCAGATGTGTGACCATTTCATTTTGCGAGTCTCTAGTTGTGATTTTTAGTGAGTTGCAATTAGAGACTCACAAAATGAAATGTAGTAATGTGTCTTGGACACATAAGGGATTTCGAATGGGGTCGCAATTTACCTGCCTGAGCAATATTCACGAGGCAGGTCGCAATTTGCAGCCCAATGGTAAAGGGCAAAATCACAGGGATGGTGGCCTGCTGGAGACAGCAAACCACCATGTCTGTGTTTGCTTTTAAATACAGCTACTTATTTTAAAAAAATGCAGCCATTTTCCTTAAAGGAAAATGTGATTTGTTTAAAAAAGAAATTGTAATTTTTTAAGGGTAGGCAGTGGTCCACAGAACCACTGCCTGCTCTTAAGGTTTTGTCTACCATTCACAAAGGGGAAGGGGTCCCCTGGGGACCTCTTCCAGTGTGCGACTGGCTTACCACCTACGTGAAGTAGGTGGCAAACTGCAATTGTTTTACAACCGCATTCAGGTTGCAAAATAATCATACATCATGCGGTCGCAAAACAATTTGCTTTGTTTGCCCTAAGTTGGCAGGTTATGCTCAGACGTGGGTCCCTTGCTCACTTTGTCACTGGATTCAAGCTAGCCTGGATGATGAAGGGTTTTACCCAGAAACCAGTCCCAGGATGCTTGTTTCTGGTTCAGGGAAGACCTGGCTTGGCAGTTCGGGCTGGACTGTTCCCATGAAGCACAGGGTCACGACTGATTTGCATATAGCTGGGGCTGAACTGAGGTGGCGAAGTGAGCTAAAGAATGATGATGGATTCAACCCAGATCTGTGACTGGGGGTGAGTGTCTGAAAAGTTTCAGCGCTCCGTCCATCATCTCCTTGTGTTTGCTTTGTTCGCCCATCATCTGCTTGTGTTCGCTTTGTTCGCCCTAAGTTGACAGGGTATGCTCAGACGTGGTTCCCTTGCTCACTTTGTCACTGCACTTTGTCACTGGATTCAAGCTAGCCTGGCTGATGAAGGGTGTAACCCGAAGCCAGTCCCAGTATGCTTGTTTCTGGGTCAGGGAAGACCTGGCTTGGCAGTTTGGGCTGGACTGTTCCCATGATGCACAGGGTCAAGACTAATTTGGATATAGCTGGGTCTGAACTGAGGTGGCGAAGTGAGCTAAAGAATGATGATGGATTCAACCCAGATCTGTGACTGGGGGTGAGTATCTGAAAAGTTCAATGCTCCCTCCATCATCTCCTTGTGTTTGCTTTGATGTAGATGAGTGGCACTGGGATAATGAAAGTGGAGATACATGTAGATAGTAACATAAAAGAGGTAGGTATCGGGGACAGACCAGTTTAATTTTTTGGCACAATACGAAGGAACACATTTAATTCCCGTTATTTTAAAACTAATTGCAATAGAAACAAAATTAATCAATTCAAACCAATAGACACGTCATTTTTTTTCAAGCGCAGCTGTTGCTTTCTTGACCAAATAGGCAATTAAATCGAAACGTGATGAGATAACAAGCAAGTCAAGTAAGATCACCCAATGCGAAGTTAAATTATTTTGAAGGAAGTGAAAATTTGACAACTGAAAATGCTGATACAAAGCGGAACTGTCATCTTCAGAGCGCTTTCAGGAAAATAGCAAGGATAAATAACAGGCCTCTTCAATTGACACTGATTTTGAGTGCGATTGACTTTTTTGCCACTCATGAAGGCTTATTGTAAATTCTCACATGCCCTCTAATGAAAGTTTAATTCCAATTATTGTGAAAAGAAAATGGATAAATTAATGAAACGTGTCTCTCGCTTTGAGGTGATTTATATTATGCGAATCGCAATTTATTAAAAATGGAATACTACAATTTAATTTTAATATTACTCAGGCGGCAAAGGAGGCTTGTGTTTCGCAGCTACAGTTTCCACCAGCAATCCCTTCCACTTGCATTCTTGGCTCTGTTTTCAAAGGTGCATGATTGTTTTACAAGAAACTGAAAACTTGGATTTTCACTCCCTAACAACTGATGTTGGAGATCCAACCGGCCGCAGAGGCGTAATGCAAGCAGTGCAGGGGGCTCCAAACTCTCCGGGGGGCCCCTAAACCTTTCAGAGGGACCCCGTTCCGCCCAAGGCCCATGATTATTAAGGGTGGGTGGAATTTGCAAAATTGACTTTCGCAAATTATCACGAAATTGCACAAAATCTCTGCGAGCATGCGAAACTTTCGCGAAGATGCAGAGATTGCTTTTCCCGCCCGTTCGCGATGTGTTTTTGCGTGCTCGCGGGGAAATATATCTCCAACTTGCCCATGCGGTTGCTAATGGGCGCGGCCATCTTGCTCGCGATGCTTATTTCCTGTTCACGATCGCAATGATGTGTTTGCGATCGCAAACACTCGCGGGTTAGCGCGACCGGCTACCAACAATCCAACATCTTGTGGCGCTCGCGAACAAATAGGAAAACTCGTCGGCAAACGCAGGAACCCAGTAAGTCGCGACAGCGCACGCGAGAATGCATTTTTAAAGCGCGAACAAGAAAAATACTTCCGTTTCGCGCCAGGTTGCGAAAGTTTTGACATTTTTGCGCTCTCCGCGGAACGTGAAAATTTCAAAATATCGCAAATTCCGCAAACGGAACGAAATTTACCGCCCAGGCCTAATGATTATCCTTGTGATGAGTGGCGGCTCCTCCGATAAGGCAGAGAAGTGTTGCCCCACTGTGCAAAAAGGGAAAATAAAATGGAGACTCAGGGGCCAGTCTTCACTTTCCGCAGGGGTCCCCATCGTTTTACGTTACACCACCGTCCGGGAGCAGACTGATTTGAGTAGGGGCAGTTGAGGTGTGTCTAAAGACAGATATTGACACCTTGATTAGCAGGACCCATCAGCTGAGAACTAAAGATTTTCTAATAATATCATATTCTCGCCCTTACGTAGAGAATGACAAACTTGAAGGCTTAAATCGTTATTCAACATTTGGCAGCAGCACGCTTCATCACAAATTAACACGAGTCCTGCTTTGCCACTTGTGCTGTGCCTTGGTCTATTTTAGGGAGATTGCTTCCCTCCAGGTCATTATAGACACTGTCTCCTGTCCAGAACATTTCACCTTCAAATCATTAATTTAACATATATTATTATAATTAGTTCATTGGGGGAAAAACAAGGCAACAGCACCCTGAATGCATTGGACTATCACACAAAAGACCAGGACTGGCTGGAAACTATGCTTGTAATGATCTGGAGGGAAGTCGTCACCCTACCCCATTTAAAGTGTGGGGCAATGTGCTGTTTTCAATAGGGGCCACTAGGCAGTAATTTTACTGGCACGGACAAACAGACTAGGTACTGGTTTGTCGCTTTAATCAGTCTCTACCTCTGTGGTAGACCACCATTTAGCCTATGATAGTCTTCGACAGAAAGTTCTTGAAATGTTCCTGGGGTTCTGGAAAAAATCTCAGCATGCCTGCGGCATTTGCAGAGTGCGTGAAGATAATGTACCCCTACTTTGAGTGGACATTTCCAAAACCCACATTTTTAAAATAAAAATGTCACTGTGCCAGCCATGCACAGTGATGTCTCCGTGAGGGACAATTTTCCTCTAGAGGAAGCTGACACCAAGCCGGAAGAAACTGACCTGGGTTAAAAGCCACGCCTTCGACTTGGGGAATTGTAAACCAGGTGAGTCTTCCCCCAGCAGTGATACCATGATGCCTCCTCTATCCCATCGGCGAATTTAGTGTCCGACCACCAACACCTTAATTAACACCTCCCTCTCGTGAAGTGTTTGGAAATTGTAGGAATGCCAAACACAAACAATTAATACAGAAAATAAAGCCCAAATCGGGTTTTATTGAAAGTAAATACATTTGTTTTAAAACAAGCTGCGATTAATTGAAGAAATGCACTGAAGGTAAAAGGGGAGTTATGAGTTTAACCATTTCCGGTAAACATCTACAGGGGCAATAGATTTTTGGGTCCCATGACAACCAACACAAACCCTGCTAAAAGTTGAATCATTTAAAAAACAAGACATTTCTTAGCAGGGAGGCGCATGATATTTGGTTTATATAATCATACTTGCTCTGCTGCTTACCTCTGTCAGTTCTTTAGTAGGGATCTTTAAGAACCTTTTCTTTCTACAGTGAGTTTAACCCATCAGGCTCAGGCCCAAAAAAGTTCCACTGGTTAGTGGTGTAAAAGCAGACTTTATTTGTATGGATGCAGGCCATTTGCCATGGTTTTCTGCTAGAAGTCATAATCTTTCTAAGCGCGTATGAGTTAAAGTTTTATAGCCCATCTCTACCAAACGCTGCTCAGGAGAATTTGCACATGCGTATTTGTATACTTTACGTCCCCCAGCAGAAAACACTAGGGGCTGTTTTTAACATCACTAATAGAGATTTGCTTGGATTTCAAAGCTACCTGGCCGTGCCAACGGAGACGCACAGTTTAGGCTCCACCCCTATACGTCACCAAAGAGCAATACTTATGTGGATTAGCACAATATATTTAATGTGTGTCTTAACCATATTATTGTACAGTGAAGCACCAAACATACTACTGGAGTGTATTGACTGTAGAAAGTAGTCATTCAAAGAAGTGCGTGCTCTATTGTCTTTATAATAAAGTTACAAATTGTAGTTCTCATTCACATTTATACTTGTGTACTTTGAGTTGTATTTCTTTTCCTGAAATTGCATTTCTTATGTACTCATTAATTCATCTATTAATGTTTGCATTTATTCTACAATCATAGGTGAATATATAATCATGTATTCAAAGAATACAATCACTTAGTTAGGCTAATCAAAGACCTTAAGCATTTGGGCCCTAATGTTTAACCTACAATGTGAAACATTTGCTTGTGCTGCAAAGAACTGTCTTTTGCAGGTGCTTTCACATGATTTCATAGTTAGTGACAGGCATATTGTGTATTAGAGATAGTGAGGTCCAGGAAGAGAACTTTTGGTAAGCATGAGAAGCACTAGCAGACTAAGAGAAAACTCTTATTCATGTTGTATCAGAAGCAGGGAGACATTCAAGGTCGTCCTGATGTTCAAACCATAGGATGGGAAAATCAAGTGAAGTAGCCAATTTCTACTGTGAGAAGGTGGACAACTAATGGAGTTGATGATGTGAAATTCTCCAATGTTGTGTGTGTTTACTTGGTGTTCACACTTTAATTTTTAGACCAGGTACCATTTGGACTCTGAGAGGTACAGACCTATCTGCTCAAATTCCCATTCTGTAGCTTTATGCTTTGAACTGGCTAGATTTGGAGAAGTTCTACTATAATCTCAACCTTCCTGCTTTCTCTGATTTAATTAGGTTTCCCTAGTTTTTCAAACTTTAGTTTAGGAATCATTTAGGCAACTTTACATTTATTCATATATAGATGGGAGGATCAGAACCTGTACACTAATTATCAAGTCCTATTTCTTATCTTTTGTTCTGCTGCAGCTGAATTTCTTGTATGTCTAAGACTTAATTTCATTCAATGTTTCAGTTTTCCTTTGGTGATACTGTATCTTTACAATATGTTTCTGGGAATTATTTATATCAGTTTGGCTCTTGATTTTGAATAAACCCATTTAACTTTGTTGATTGATTACTGGTCCTTAATGTGTTGTCAAATGGGCTACACTGTAAAGTGAATCATTTGATTGATGTTAACTCTCCTTTACCTCTCAAGCAACTAACCAAGATTATTCACAGGATAAATGGTAAGACCTGCCCAGTGCACAATCAGATGGTAGCAGAATACAGATGATTAGTTACTGAAGTACGGGGGGTTGGAATATCCCATTATAAATTAGTTTAGACCCAGCCCCAGTCCTTAGAGCCCATTGTTCGGTTTGGAGGATTGGCAGACTTACAGCTATAGAGGAAAGAGTTGGAACAGTGGAGGAGTGAGTATTATTGGGATTGCCTGTTGCAGTGGCTTATACTTAGCTTGCAATGCTGTTGTAGAAATTGTGTGTTGTCTTGCAGAGATGCCTTGAATGTTTTGTGAGTGTGGCGCTTAAGGCAGAGACGTTGAAGTTATTAAGATCCCAGGATGGTATTAAAAAATGGAGACGACACAAACATGTAATTGTCTCCTAAGTTTTGTGGTGCTTGTCATGAGACGTTGTCAATGGCAAAAATTGAGATAGGTTCATTTATCTTTGTGTGAGAGTAAGGTGTGATTGGTATAGTGGATTCTTTGCACAGGGGGAAGCTGCACTTATTTGGGTGATTCCCCTCTGGTCGAGATTTCACTCAAGTGTGTCTGAAGGGGTGAAAAAGTGTTGCTTAGAGCCATTCCTTGTGTGATTGAATACTATTGATTCTTTAGTGGAGCAGACAAGTTTGTTTTGCATACTTAGCGTTGAGAAGAAAGAGCTCGTGAAACTGTAAAAGAGGGTGAACTGCTGTGAGGAGTGAGATTGAGGTCGCAATCTGCCACGCTGAGATTGGTTGCTTGGTATAGAGCTGCGCTGTTATTGGTTGACTATGTCATAGTGTGCAGGACTGATATTGGTTGTAAACGACAAACAGGAATTGTGGGTAGACTGTTATTTCCTGGTCCGTAACGAAATTTTATATAGGATTATAGACATTTTTGATGAGAAATGAAATGTTTTGAGGTTGTATGAGATCTTAGCAAAGGAAGTATTGACAATACCTGTTAGAGAGGGAGAAGAGGCACCACCCGAAGATACCCCAGGTCATTACTTGACCTATCTGCAGCGTTCAACATGGTCAGTCATGACCTCCTGATTGACCGGATGGAAAACTTAGGGATCGAGGTGTCACACTCTCACCATTGCACTCATTGTTCACTGGCCATGTTCAATCTGTTTCCCTAAATGATTTTACATCTGAACCCTTTTCCTTACCCTTCAGGATTTCACAAGGCTTGTCTTTAAGCTCAACTCTTTTCAACCTGTATGTTACATCCCTGGCATCCCTAGTAAAATATTTTGGGTTGTCATTAGTGTCATACACTGATGACATCCAGATCGTGGTTTCTCTTTCTAGTAAAGGCTCTGATATGAGCAACATTTTTCATAATTGTATGAGTGCTATGAGCCAATAGATGAACAATAACTGCCTTAAATAAAATCATCAAAAACTGAAGACATCATATTTGGCAACAACACCACTTTCTGGTCCTCTTCTTGGTGGCCAAATGAAAAAGGCTTTCTTTTGATCCCAGTCAAAAAAGTGAAAAAATCTTGGTGTCTTAATTGACGTTATGCGTACCTACAAGGAACAAGTCAATAATGTGATTTCTACTTCTATTTACACCGTGTGTATCGTGAGGAAAATCCCCAGAAAGCAGTCATTATAACCCTTGTGCTATCTAGAGTGGATTCGTTTAATGTACTATATCAAAATCTTCCTAAAAGCTTGTTGCATAAATTACAGATCCTTCAAAACGTGGCTGCTCGGATGTTGTTGAAGGTCTGCAGATTTCACTCTCCCTCACAGACTATCAACAGTCTACATTGGTTGCCTGAAAGGAAGCATATCATCTTCAAGGCCCTGTACATTGCATACAAGGCCCTTCATGGCTCAGGACCAGCCTACCTGAGGGAAAACTTCAGATAGTATGTACCAAACAGGACTCTTTGTACAATCTCTGCCAATAATGTGGTTGTTCCCTCCTACAAGCTTCCCTCTAGGTAGGCAGGAGTTTTGTTATCTGCACTGCACAGAACTGGGACTTGCTCCCTTTACAAATGAAAACAGCCCCATCTCTGTTCTTGTTCTGGAAGACTTTAAAGAACCTGGTTGTTTAGCCAAAATTATTTTAGCTAGTTCCAAAAAGCTTAAATACCTACATTTTCAACCTATTGAATTAGCCGCTTGTCACTATTTCTGTCATTTAGCGCCACAACCCCTCCAGGCAATTTGTTTGCGGTGTACAAAAATATAAATCAAATCAAATATTAAATCAAAATTATATGCCGATAAATATAGGGCTTCAGTCATGCATTTGGCTCAACCAATGGCACAAAATGACAGAGAAAGAAGGTGAACTGGCGTTTTCACGCTCTGTTACATCAAATGTGAGAATCTTTTGAAATTTGAGAAGGATACTATATGAGATTAAACCGCTTCCTAGACCCGCATAGTTTGAAGTGCTCTATGCTTGGGAGCATGCTGCTCATGCCAGGGGATAAAATATCAAGGAAGAGACCGAAAGGCAGTGTGTGCTTAAGCTGATGCTAGGTGGGATGCAGAACAGAAGAAATGGAGAACTGATATGATAGAGGGAGTCAAGCTGTACCCTGCATTAACAAGTGAAGAATCTGAGAAAGGGAAGGAGAAGAGAAGGAAAGGAAAGGAAAGGAAATGAGGGAAAGCCAAAGGAGCCAGACAATAGGAATGAGGTCAGTGATAGTGATCCTTGTGATAGTCGCTTGTATGCATTGCTGTCAGCAAGCCCACCTCTGCATGATGAGACTCAAGTGGAGGGAGGATGTGGTGCTGATGTTAGTGGTATCTTTGAAGCGGCCACTGCACCAGTAAACATAAATTCTAAATTGATGGGTTCACCTCAGTGAGCGTGAACTACAACATGGTGGGAGAGAGTTCAGGGATTTTTACTCCTGTGAAATCCACAGAACTTAAGGCCTCAGATGCTCTTACTACTCCAGGTACCATTAATCCTGTGGTCCCTATATATATATGTTCGACAGGGAACACAACACAGAATTTGACTGTTCCTACTGGAGTAAGTGCCCCAGGTAATGCTCTTACAAGTCTGAATATGGGAGTATTTGTTTTCATTGATCCTCACAAACATGAGCTCTTCTCATAACATGAGTGCCGATTTGACTATGAATCACACAGTGTTTGGCCCCATTGGGTCATTCCAGAGACTGCCAAATCTTGATACGCCCATTTGGGAACCACCTCTAAATGCTACCCGTAGCACCCTTAAAGAAGGGAAAGTATCTAATGCCCCTATAGTGCAACAAAGTTTTAGCCCTCAGGAATTAGATGAATGGATAAAGAGTCACAGTGCCCCCCTCGAGCAAAAGTGAAAGCTCAGAATTGAGTCAAGGAATGATTCAATCACCAGAGATAGTAAAGTTGGTGGATGCCGCTAAATTATAGTAAACATTGGATGAAATGATTAGTAGAAATCTTGAATTGGCTCGATTAGATTCATAGCAAGAAAATTAACCTGTATTATTGTGTAAGGATGCTACCAAACGTGCTGGAAAAGTTTCTGACAGACTATCTGAGTTATCCCAGAAATATGAAGTAGATTTGAATAGGACCAAAGCCTTACAGAAGAGCTACGGCATATGTTTTAATGAGGAGGACATAACTGGCTTGAGAACATAGGAATGAAAGTACAGATTAGATAGCTGATTCAACACATTTGAAAATGGAGGGAGCTAGATAAGTGGAAAGGTAGATGGTCAAAAAGAAAGACCCAAAGAGACCTATGGGAGAACCGCCTCCTTTTATAAAAGAGGGAGCAAGTGCCACAAATTTCCCAGTGAGGGAAGTGCTCAGTGGAGGTTACGTCCATGTGCCTTGGAGTAGTAGTGACCTTGCATCATTTACTAATGATTTTCCAAAAGTAAGAGAGAAGCCAGTGGAGTGGTACAAGCAGGGTGAGTGGTTTGTGAAAATTTCAAAGATCTTTTGGTTTGATTTGAATACCTTGTTCGATATTGTGAAAATCCGATGACTAGAGGTCCGTTGCCCATGGTAATGAAAAAGTATCAGCGAGTGATGACATTTCTGAAATCAAAGGTGTTTCCCAAAGACATTGCTAGGTTTCAAGACTGACAGGAACCCAGAGTTGATTCATGCTTATTATGAGAGATTGTTGCAGGTGTTTAAGCAGTACAGTGGAATGGAGTTGCTTGAATCCATAGATATGGGACATTATTTTTCAAGCTTTGTGACGCGATTGAGACCTGAAATTAGGATGATGAATCAGCAGCATTTGATTTGTTGGGAGAATAAGTCAGTTGATGAGACCTTGACGTATACAAATTATTTTAATGATAAAATAGAAATGAAGCAAAAGCAATTGAAAAAGAAATTGATAGTTGCACAAATGAAAGCTGCTCAGAGAGGCAGTCAGAATTAGTCTTTTGTGGGGATTGTTGTTTCTATGCAAACAGAGCATCAGCATGGGGTTCCTGTGATACAAGATGGAAGTGGATTCCAACCACTTTGAAGAAAACCAACCCTTGTCACTATTGCAATAAATTGGGGCATTAGAAGTGGGATGTTGTCCTAATTCTGCTAATCAGATATAAAATTCAGAATTTGCACAGCCCCAGAATAATAATGCTGTGCAGACGCAGAATGTGCAGAGACCGAGAGTGCACAGTTTCAATGTGCCTCAAGCTCTACTGATGCAAGATCCACAACCGCTTATGCCACAGCAAAATGCAAATGACCCCAGATTTCAATTCTAACCAAGTTCCAAATAAAAATCAGACTGCCTTTCAGAACAACAACCTGTTCCAACAGTATCTCCTGTTTGATACATTCGAGAACAATGACTCTGATTAGACCACCTGACACTGCTTGAGGGGGACAAAGATTACCTGCTTGGCGCTGTCTTGGAGGTAGACCAGAGTGGTCCATTCGTAGATGATGAGGTAAATGGCAACCTGTGTCATTTTTGATTGACACTAGTGCTACCCACTCTACTGTTAGAACAGTGGAAGTTCCAAACCTACCCCTTTTGGGAAAAGAATCCAAAATGTAGGAGCCACAAACAAACAAATGATGGGTCCCACAATGGACCTGTGGAGGAATCACCTATAAAAATAGTTGTTGTTGTTGTAATAACTTTATTTCGGTCAACAGACCATGAATATGAAAATAGTGTCATTTGAGGAGAATCACCAATTTGTGGTATGTGATTCGAGTCCTGTGATCTGTTGGGGCATGATTTGTTGTGCAGGTTTTATCGCACCATTTACTGAACACCAAAGGGTGTGGAGTGCCAGGCTCATGATGAGGATTTTGCCTTTAAATTGGTCGATCAATATTCAACAATTGAACTGTTCCCTATGATGACAAGTAAATGGCTGCTCCCAGATCTCAAAGACACTGGGAAGCTGGAAGTTTGAGATTTTATAGGAAAGGGTATAGGACTCATTAAAGGAGTTGAGTGTGTCAGTTT
The DNA here is from genome assembly GCF_964204655.1 of Triturus cristatus. Classification (NCBI taxonomy): domain Eukaryota; kingdom Metazoa; phylum Chordata; class Amphibia; order Caudata; family Salamandridae; genus Triturus; species Triturus cristatus. The sequence continues at coordinate 1,175,277,203 of NC_140589.1, read as the reverse complement.
ACAATTAAAGCCCAATGCTGAGTACCCAATAACCCCACAATATAATCCTGAAACTATTGCTGGGATTGCTCCAAGGCATTTTAAAGGAGATTATGGGGAGTCCATGTAACGAACCCATCATGAGCTTAGAGAAGCCTAGCAGTAGTACTGCATTGCTCAAGATTTAAGAAACATTTACACAATTGTAGGGCCTCATTTACAAGCCCATTGTGCTGCCAGTGCGTCAATGGGCTTCCCCATATTTACAAGGCCACGCAAAGTCATCCTGCATGACTTTTCATGCCCTTGTAAATATGGGCCCCTTTCACATATTACTCTGCATGAAAGGGGCGTTCCACGGGTGTTGCTGTGGGTGTTCACATGTAGCATCCACGGATCATGTCCAATTCCCTGATTTACAATATTTTGTCAAACTGGGATCTGTGTCAGAATGAGGTGAGGTGTAGGAGAGGTGCAAGGAAGAGAAATACTTTTATTTTTCTTGTTTATTGCTCTTCTATACGTGCTGCATTCTGCAGAATGCATAGAAAGAGGAAAATGACATAAATGATTGTTTTTGTGCAGAAAGGTGTCTCTTCCTGCCAAAAACAGTCATCCCCACAACATAGGCCTTCTCAGGGGAGGTGTAGGAGTGGTGCAAAAAGGACAAATACTTTTATTTCTCTTGTGTATTCCTCGTTCTATGTGTGCTGCATTCTGCAGAATGCATAGAACGTGAAAATTGCCATCAATTATCGTTTTTGTGCAGGATGGTGTCCCTTCCTACACAAATACAGTAATCCCCGCAATGCAGGCTCCCTTGCAACATGAATCAAGGAAGCCTGCTCTGGAGCATGACAGCAAGTTGTGCGCCAGTGCACGGGAAGGCACACGGATGTTTATGTTTATGTTTTGTAACGCACATGGCTACCCGACGGCTTCCCCAAGCTGGTGAGTACTGTGCTGAGAATTAGGCCTATGTTGCATTAACGGGAAAATAAGCAAGTTTTGATTTTCTTCCTAAAGGAGAGTTCATTTTGCAGTGCTCTGCGACTGGGTGGAAGATCGTTCAACAACTTCGGTACTAAGTGTGCAAACGATCGTCCTCCCCATCTCACCCTATTTATCCTGGTTGTATTGAGGAGATGGTGATTGGTGGATCTCAGATGTCTAGTTGGAGCATAAATGGTAACCAACTCTCTGAGCTTTATTGGACCCTTGTTATTTATGGCCCTATGCATAATACAGAGGGATTTAAACTTTATCCATGGCTCAATTGGAAGCCAATTCAGCTGTTTGATGGATTCTTTAGCGGATACATAACTAGGAACCTTTAAGAGAAGCCTTGCTGCCACATTTTGTACGGTCTGTAGTCTCTTTATTACATATTTGGGAGCACCAAAATAAAGAGAGTTGCCGTAGTCCAGATGGGAAACTATGAGGGATTGAATGATCATTTTCCTTAGATGCCCTGGGATCAATACAAGTATCTTCCTGAGCATCCGGAGTAGCGAGAAGCAAATGTCATACAATTTACTTGCTTGCTGGTCCATTGTTAGTGAACTATCCAACCAGATTCCTAAGTATTTTATCACCGGTTTGAGGTCCGGTGGGGGGCCAATGTCATCCGGCCAGCTACTCAGGTGTCTATGTATGGCTTAATTTCCTGATATCATTAATTCGGTCTTATCCCCATTGAGCTTTAGGCGGCAATTCGACATCCAGTGGCGCAATTTAGCCAAACAGGGTGCCAATTGTTTAGTTCCTAGATTAGGACCTTCTGTTAGTGAAACAACTAGCTGGGTGTCATCCGCATAGGAGACCACCGACAAGTTAAAATCCTGCACTAAAGTGGCAAGCTGGTGCACATATATATTGAACAGGGTAGGGCAGAGTGATGATCCCTGAGGGACACCACACATATTTGGCAAGTTATCTGAGAGGCAGTCTTTGTCCATGACTTGGTAGGATCTGTTTTCCAAATACGAAGTGAGCCAGTCTAATAGTTTGTCCTCAATTCCCACTTCCCGAAGTCTGTCTCTTAGGATAGTGGATCCACTGTGTAGAATTCTGCGCTTAAATCCAATTGTGAGATAGAGCCTGAGTCTCCATTATCTAATATGGCTTTGAGCTCCTCTGTGACCACCAGAAGTGCGGATTCTGTGCTATGGTGGGCACTGAAGCCCATCTGGGTGGGATGAAGTATGTTATTATTTTCCTGAAAGTTTACTAATGTTCGGTTGACAAGTTTCCCTAGAAATTTTCCTAAAAACGGAAGTAATGAGATGGGTCACAGGTTAGCTTAGATTTCTGGATCTAGCAGAGGATTTTTCAATAGGGGTCTAATTACTGCACGCTTCCATTGCTTAGGAACCAGGCCCGCATCTAGTGAGTGATTAAGAAGTTCCATACTTGAGGGTAGTATAAACTCTGCCACTTTGGATAAGATATATTGGGGTGCAGGGTCTAATGGAGATCCAGACTTGGTTGTCTTCATTAGATTAAGAATTGTCTTTTCGTCAAGTTTAGGAAATTGTGTTAAAGTTGGAGGCGATGGCAGATCCCTGCTCTTGCTTTCCTTCATTCATGTCGATTCAGGATCGATCTGGAATTGAACGTAAATATCAGTAATTCTTTTGTGAAAGAAGGGAGCTATTTTGTTGCATCTTTTTTTTGTGGGTTGTGGAAGGATGTTACTATCATTTGGAGTGCCAGGGTTTTGACCACTCTAAATCGTTCCTTTGGGGAGTTCAAAGCCTGAGTAATTTTTTCCTCATAGAAATTGGCCTGTGCTTTCTTTATTTTGTTATGATATGGTCAAAATCCTTTCTCCAGTTCCTTTCTAGCTTCTTGCAAAGTTTTTTTTGTACAAAGAGTTGGCCATTGTACATGGGTCTTGTTTTGTATGTGTTTTAGCACTGGAGGTAATTTTGGGAATGCATCTAGTGACTGGACAATCCAATTTTCCCATTTCTGGTAATCCTCTTCTAGATAACCTATGACATTTGGAACTGTATCCTTCAAGGCAGCTTCCCAAATCCTAGAATCCAGCTTTGACCATCTTCTTGTAGCCGTTGTCTGGGTTCTTCCCTTGAACTGTTGGATACATTTGGGTGATTTAAAAAGAATAAGACAGTGATCAGACCAAGGGACAGGGATAACTCTGGAGAGTGGGACCAGTGGATCATTGAAAAAAGAGGTCCAGGGTGTCATGTATTTCAAAGTGCAGATTAAAGTCGCCCAAAATCGTCATGTGGGTTTTCTCTAGCGCTAGGCTGGCTAATATATCTGGGATTACCTTAAAAAATTTGGAACTAGTACCCGGTGGTCTGTAAATAAGGATACCTGAGAACGTACGGGTAGGAAATAGCGTGATCTGGAACTGAAGACTTTCCCACTCTGGGAGAGAGAGGTGGGAGGTAATACATCTGAAATATTTTTTTTTATAATTCAATTCCACCCCCGTTTTGGATCTAGTCTCTGAATCTGGTAGTCCACCGGGGGGTTGAGGTGGATATTCGGAGCTTAACTGTCAATAAAACGTCCAACAGATCATCTTCCAGCAGGGTTTTAATGTCAGTGGCATGCCTGGATAGTGAGCGTGCATTGATAATCCCCAGATTCCATGGCGCCTATTGCGATGGTGGGCAGACTTTAGTCCGCCCACCATCGTAGTGGGGATTGGGACCGCCCGCCAGTCTTGCGGCGGTTCTGCACTCCAAGTCATGATGCGACCACCACCACGGAGGTCACATCTTGTCTGCAGCACCCGCCACAATGTCAAAGGTGCATGCAGTGCGTTTCCTTGCACTACGTGGCAGACACCACACAATGCCTGCCACTTAGTGCAGGAAAATACAGGGGGTACCATGGGTACCCCCCCAGTGCACAACCACCATCCACAACCCAAGGGGGGCCCGCAACGGGCCCCCAAAACCAATCTCCTCCAGCCTTGCCATGACGGTTTTGCCACCATGGAAAGGCTGCCAACAGCCTGCATTGAAATTTGGCAGACAGTGCCTGCTAGGCACGCCACCATTTTAGGCGATGTGCGCTCGCCACGGTCGTGGTCAAATTCCCCCGCCATCCTAATTTGGCGGGGGGAAATGCGTTTTCTGATGGGGGAGGGCCCGCCACCGCACGGCTGGCAGTGGCGGCCCTTCCTCCATCGTAATCGGCCCCCATGTATCTACCTGTAGCTCCTGAATAGCAGGATGAAAGTCCTCATTCTCATACCACTTAAAGCTGTATTGCAGACAATCTTGTCTATTATTAGGCAAAAGTTCATTGTTTGCTCCCAGCAATGACGGACATGAAGGAAATTGTTGTATCCAAAATTCTATCTCAGGGGCCACACTTACCGGTGGCCCGCAATGTAGTCAAATAATGAGCAGTTGGCAACGTAGAAGGTTCAAGCGTTTATTGGCCAAACAGAAAACTCTACATAGAGGAGCCTCATCGATCCTCACCCAGGAGGTGCGCCGAGGAAGACTGCTGGCTCCTTGACAAACTCACACTTTTATACATTACGGCGCAACAAACAAAGCCTTACAAGTGGAAAAGTACCAGCCCGTCCAGGCGCTCCTAATGAGCTCATCCTATATCTAGTTTCAGTGATACAAAAAAGGGCTACTATCTTTAAGAATAGAAGGTCGGCCGGGTGACTCCCTTCTCGTCCCAGGTTCAGAAGGAATTTTGCTTGGTACTCCCTTTTAGCAGATGTGACCTTGCTTCTTGGTCGTAAATACAATTCAGCCTGTCTTCTAAACTGGTGCATGTTAAATAAGGAAAATATGGGCTCAGGGAACCACGTGATCGTAGTTCCTACACGACAAGAGAGTCAAGGGCCAAGATGGCCACGGTCCTGCTTTCGGCCCACTTCGTCGTACTAACTTATAATGACGAAAGGGGGCCTTATTACGGGACTGAATCAAATAGGCTAATTTTAGTTACGCTATGCTAATCATATATTTTAATTTGGATCCTACAGAACGGCCCTTTTAGCATAGTGTAGCTAAAATAATAGAAAATATGACTACTCCTCAAAAATGCCCTCATCTATTTGCATAATGCCATGAATTTCCTTCTGGATCATCTGGGCAGGAGCTTGGGTAGGTGGGGACTTAGGTATTGCAGAGCGAAATTGGGTGGCACAATAAGAACAACAAACAGGGCCGCACTGGATACAGATACAGCAGGTAAAAAGGAAACCCACTATACCCAACAGGACCATAAATAGTTTCCACCCCGAAGTGGTCAGAAGGTCCCAGAACCAGGTTGACAGGGACCAGGTACCGGTCTCCGTATGGATTTCTGATGCCAGTCGGTGGAGTTTCTGAATGGCTAAATGAACCGAAGGGGCGGAGTCAGGTATATATACACAACAGGAGCTCCCGATCACCCGGCATGCTCCTCCGCGATCGGCCAATATGACATCTAAAACAAGACGATTTTGAAGGGTCACAAGCCGGGTCGCCTGAAGCTCCACAGTGATATTGGTCAATATCCCGGCGGTGGTATTGACCACTCCTTCCACCACCCTGGACAGCCTCCTAATTTCCTTACTAGTTAAGATAGGGCCCCATATAGGTAGGACCCCTTTCATAATATCTACGAAGTGTTGGGCTGGGGTATCTGTTTGATCAGTGGCATCATTATCAGTGGATGTAGATAACAGACTTCTTTTGTTCAGTGAATGGGACTTGTGATAATCTGATGGGGCAATATAAACAGGAGGATAGAGGAAGGACAGATAACACCTGCCCGACCATCCCCTGGGAAGCCAGGTGTAAGCATTTTCTCCACATACGAAATATATGTTCGGGGGAGTCAATATTGGCGGACTACTAAAAGTCTGTAATCGGTAAGTGTAATTGCATCTGCTAAATCCCACGAACAAATGGCCGGCACCCTGGATACAAAAGGAGGATGACGTATTTAATACAGGGACTGGTATAATCTTGTCTTCTGAGACATTGCCCATGGTCCATGTACACATTCATGCAGGCTGTTGGATCTAAAGTGCCGTCAGTACCTTCTGCATTTGGAGTGAATCCCTGATGCCTCTCTATGTAGGCTAAGATTAAGTCGTAATCTTTCTCCGAGAACCTGGGTGCATCTACAGTATAATGCTCGTATATCATAGACAACAATATTAACCAAGCTTCACAGCTCCCTAAATGTGACAACGGCATTGAAATGAACAGATCATGTTTATGCATTACTGAAGGGAGGAGGCCACATACCCAGCAATCGGTAACATTCGTGGAACTGTGGGTTTGATGCAACATTTCTACATTTCTATGAAGGCATTATGTACATAAGTCTGGCGATGCCTCTCTTTGTGAGGGGCCAAAGTCTGAAAATGGTGTTCCTGAGGAGTGGGGGTAGCTACCACCAGGGTATGGACTGGGTGGCGGAATTCTAGATAATTGAACAATCCTAAACATAGTATAAATGACACAGCTATTATAGAAATAAACACAATTTTAGCACGCAAACTCCATGTTGAGAACATTGGTAAATATAGGTATCTAGGGCGAGGGATTATGGGACGTTCTTCGTCAAGGGCAAAACGAGCAATGGGATACATTCTCACTAAAAGTCCAGTACTAAGCTCGGGAAACAAAAAGAGTTTACACGCAGTCCACTCTGCCGGAGGGTGCTTCTTTCCTGTGTCCGTGTTAGAGCCTCACAGGCAGACTCTTAGCATTCCAAACAGTAAAAACATTAAAAAAAGCAAAAATCAAGGGTGCAAAAACTTCTCGCGTGGGAGCTGCACTTGACGCAACTCTGGTTGAAGAGGAAGGTCACCTGGGCCCCTTTTACTATCAGTGTCTCTACCTTCTTTCTGAACAGGGCTATCACTCAAAGTTCCACGCCCTCCACGAGTTCAGTCCAGTGTTTATATGATCCCCAGGTCCCTTAGCTTAGACTTCACCCTTTATTGTAGGCCGGACCGAGGGATCTCATTACGTTTGCGCGGCCGCAGGTGGTATCGAGTGTGATCAGGATTAATGAACAACACGGGCACAGTGGGATCAGATAAAGAACGAGGTGTGTGGCCCTCCTGGTCACGCGTTTTGTCCCCAGGCAGGGCCTTATCTGCCACAGCTGACCCCAAACTTATGGCTCTCTCTCCCTGCCCTTCCGTTCCTCCGTGGGCTTCGGGGGAGGGTGACTCTTCGGTGTCGTGCTCACCTCTGTGCTGTTCGTTCTCCTCCTGGTCCTGGCAATCCTCGGGCAAGGGAAGCGGGACACGCTTCAGATGGGAAACATGAATCCAATGCTGTCTCCCTTCGACCTTTACCGCCGTCCTTGTGGCCAGAAGCACTTGATGGGGCCGGGTCCAGCGGGGCTCCAAGCTCGACTTCCGCTGATAGTTCCGAATTAGGACCCACTGACCTGGTTCGATGCTGTGTCCGGGGCCCTCCGGCAGAGGCTGCAGTACTGCTGAAATCTGTTGGTGGATAGAACGGAGATCTTTAGTTAACGCATAGAGATAGTCAGCTAACATAGGATACTCAATAACCCTGAATGACTTGGGCCGGGGCACCCCCCATACATTGGCAGGTCTACCAAAAACCACCTCGTAAGGGGAAATCCCACTCCGAGAATGAGGGGTCGTTCTTACAGACAACAGGGCCAATGGTAGACGATCAGGCCATTTCAAGCCGGTCGTGTCCTGTAGTTTGGCTAATTTTAACTTCAGGATCCCATTATATTTTTCAACTAGGCCTGCCGATTGAGGGTGCCTCGCGGCGTGGAACTTCTGCCGTATTGACAAACCCTTACATACATGTTGAACTAAATTGGCATTAAAGTGTGTCCCGTTATCACTCCAGATTACTCGTGGTAACCCATATCGGGGAAAGAACTCCTTTATTAAGGCTCTCGCAGTTGCTATAGCCGTGTTTTCTCTAGTGGGGTATGCTTCTACCCATTTACTGAAGGTACAGACTACCACCAGAACGTATTTGAGGTTGTTAACCCGTTCCAGCTGTATATAGTCCATTTGGAGTACCTCGAAAGGCAAGGTGGGTGGGGCAAAACTACCCGACAGAACAGGAGTACCACCCCCCGGGTTATGCTGAAGGCAGACCATACAATGCTCAACCAAATTCCTGGCTGTTTTTTGGATATTGGTATTGTACCATACAGGGTCCAACATTGCACACATGCCTCGAACCCCGACGTGGGCGGGACCATGTGCCATGGCCACCACCGCATTCACAAATGCATTCGGTAGTAGCCATCTGCATTTTTCTGACAGGTCCGTCCAACACCCATTCTCGTCTAACCGCCCCACCTGCTCCTGCCAATACTGCAGTTCCTCTGGGGTGACCTCCTGTTGCAATTCTTTCACACTATCTACAGTGTTCCGAAAAATGTCTGCTTCTACCATCTTTCTGCACTGACTAACCACAAACATGGAGGGGGTATCGGACTGGGCAGTTTCTTTAGCAATCTTATCTGCAAAAGCATTTCCCCTCCCAACATCATCAGTTATAGCCTTATGGGCACTATATTTTACAATAGCAAGGGCTTCTGGCAAAGGTAATGCAGCCAGCAGTCACTCGACCAACTGTCCATTCTTTATCTTTTCACCATGGGATGTAAGAAACCCTCGTTCTGCCCACAACCTCCCAAAACTATGGGCTACACCGAAAGCGTATTGGCTATCGGTGTAGACATTCAGCCTCAGTCCCTTACCCAATTCACACGCTCTTAGTAGTGCAATTAATTCAGCCGCTTGGGCCGAATGATATGGTTCTTTGGCCGTCTCGACCACGGTCTGCAAGGTGGTAATTGCATAAGCCGCAGCCGTAGTTCCGTTGGGCAATCTAAAACATGAGCCGTCAACATACAATTCCCCTTGGGGTTCTGATAAAGGGGTGTCTGTTAGATCTATCCGGCCCTTTGTTTCTTCTTCAGTTCGAAATATGCAATCATGTACATCCTGGCCACTTTCTCCTGAGGGGAGGGGTAGCAACGTGGCAGGATTCAGAGTGACACATCTCTTGATCGTTATGTGAGGTGCAAACAGGGTCAATTCGTACCCCGTAAGACGCGCACTGGTTAAGTGCTGCGTCTGTGTCCTGTTTAACAATACGTCCACAGCGTGTGGTACCATCACTGTGAGTTACCTATTTAGGACTAGCCCTTCCGATTGCCTGATCGCCACCGCTACAGCGGCCGTGGCTCTTAGGCAGCTGGGAAGTGCTCTGGCGACATTGTCCAAAACCGCCGAAAAATATGCACAGGGTCTTTGCTTACCTCCAAAGTCCTGTGTTAACACTGAAAGCGAACAACCGTCCACCTCATGCACGTAGAGCACAAAAGGCTTCCGGTAGTCTGGGGTGCCAAGCACAGGAGCAGAACATAAAGCAGCCTTTAGAGAAATAAAAGCCATTTGACACTCATCAGTCCAGGGTAGGGGTTCATGCACATCTTTGGTGATTAAATACAAGAAAGGTTTAGTGATAAGGGAGTAGTTAGGGATCCATTGGCGACAGTAAGAGGTTATACCAAGCAAAGCACGGACATCACGTTGCGTGCGAGGAACAGACATGTTAGTAATGGATGCAATATGCTCCGAGGTCAATCGCCTTCCCTCCTTCGACAGGAGATGACCGAGATAGGTCACCTCCGGTCGACAATATTGGAACTTTGACAGTGACACCTTGTTACCATGTCTTGCCAGATGCTGTAGTAAATCCACTGTTGCCGTCCGGCAGCCCTCCTCAGTATCAGAGGCCACCAGGAGATCATCAACATACTGGAGTAATACATTACCTGGCGGCAAGCTCAAGGTGTCTAGTATCTTTTTCAGTGCCTGACTATAAATACTGGGGCTTTCTGTAAACCCCTGGGGGGCGCGACAGAATCTGAAGCTACAGCCCCCCAATGAGAAGCCGAAAAGATAGCGGCTATCTGGATGTATGGGGATACTAAAGAAGGCGTTCTTTAAATCTATGACTGAGAAAAATTGTGCAGTTGGAGGAATCATCGTCAAGATGGAATTAATATCAGGTACCACAGGGTACTGGGGTACCACGATCTTATTGATCTCTCGTAGGTCAATCACAAATCGATAGGTATCAGCATAATCAGGAGTCTGTTGTACCGGGGCTCGTTTAAGAATCGGAAGAATAGGGCTATTACACGTGTTAGAGGCCATTTCTTCCACTACTCCGGTTTTAATCAAATCATGAATGACAGCCATTAGAGCTCGTTCCCCAGCAGGGGCAATTTTATATTGGGGAATTTTCGGCAACTGGGCGTTCTGTTTTAAGGTAATCGATACTGGGGGAATTTGCAAATGGCCCACATCGGTGTCTCCAGTCGCCCAGAGGGTTTTCGGGATGCACACCAGTTCTGGTGGTAGAGATTCTGTTTTAGATAAGCATTGCGCGGAGAGGGGAGAAGGGTCTTTTATGGTCAGGTAAACCCCCTCCGGGGAACAATAGATGCGAGCATGCAATCTTTTCAATATGTCCATGCCTAAAAGGTTCTCTCCACACTGGGAGGTCAAAAGAAAAGGTGAGTCTATTGATACCGACCCCAGGGTAAGGGGAAGCGGTTGTGAGATGGGGCTTACCACCGGAGTTCCAGAAAACCGCACAGACACATTATTCTGGCCAGACAGAGCAGCCCCCGGGACTAGGGCACGTGAAACAGAAATGTTCATGGCCCCTGTGTCAACTAGGAACTTACCTGATGCGTTCAGTAATCGTGCATGGACCTAAGGTCCAGCTTGATCAATTGGAATCGACACATGCCCCTGACTCTGTCTTTGGCTGTTGTCGTACTTTAATATTCGGGACCGCGTAGGGGACAGGGCCCTACCCCTGTCTATCTTGGTATTAGCGAACCGCAAATGGTAAATGCGGCATGTACGAGTGCTTTATATATCGTTCTAGCTATGAATGCACTGTGCACACGTTATTCTGCTTCACTACGCGGGTTCCATTTTGGAAGCAGTGGCCATCTTGTCATTGCCCTCACATAGGCTATAATGGAGTGAATACGGGCCTCACAGTACATGGGCTTTCCCTCTGACTTCTCTGTGACCTGGGCAGCTGGCTCTGCTGCCCCAGGTCAAACCGGTCTCACGAGCTCCCCTTCCTCCGTCCACCTGTGATTAGCATCAGGGCTTGACCCGTCATAAAACCCTTTCATTCTATACAATCCCCCGGCTAATCTCTTCCACACCTGCTTGTTCCTGCTTTATGACTTGTTTCCCAAAACAGGAGATGCTCATGTTTATTGGGGGGTCTATTGACATACGATGTGGGATCTGAACCTTACTGTGTAAATCATTGTGGGCTGGCCGAACTGGAATGTGGGATGGTCATCATGACTCTGCTTTTTCGTTTGTAATGTATACTTATAATGGCCATATCGTAAACCAAGGAATGTGTGCCTGGAGCATGATATTTTGTACTTAAGGAGAAGCCCATTCCTATGATTTTCAGCAGTCTCCTGAGAACATACACGCTGTTGTACTTCTAGGATACCTGTAATTGGTCTGCAGCCAATAAACGAATCTTTGACTTCACCCAGAAGACTCTGTGTTTCTGTAGGTCCGGAACAGGGTGAACCCAGAAGTCATAGGGTGTGTGCCCCTGCACCGCTGGGTCTAAAATACCCAGTACTTCAGTTTGGCGCCTAACTCGGGACGATTTCAGCGGTACCAGTCCAAGCCAGAGGTTCGTGAGGAGCTTCGTGTGGAAATTCCGGAGGAAGGCCGCCACTTCATCGACCCCTGCATGTCGACGTGGTCCGAAAGTCTTTTCTGCGAGGTTCTCCGCGTCCCGACGGCTACGAAGGACTGCTGCCCTGATTAATCGACCTGTTTTGGACCCTTGACGAGTTTTGAGAGAGCGAAACAATCGAGAGAGTCTTCTGGTGACGCCATCGATCAACAATATTCAGTTACGTATAAGTGGAGCGTCTCCTATTTGTTTTTGGTATCCTTCGGGATCGTTTGATTTGGTAATTTGGTACTTTGGAGTTTGCAAACGCCAAAACCAGAGGACTCGTGTATTCACGAGAATATCGTAATCGATAATCCTTTGACGTTTGGATCTAGACTAGTGAGCAAAGATGCCTGGTTCTGGACTATTTGGTAGATTATTCTGTTTGGGTTGTGGAAAAGATTTCCAGCTAGAGGAATCATGTCCGGTTCCTCCGGTTGGAACTCCAACTTACGAGCTCTATGTAAAACATGGCGTAGGCCCCATTGCATATAACGAAGTGTGGATCCACTACACTAGGAAAGATGGTGTTTTAAAATGGCCCCAAAATGGTAGTTTTGATACCGATATTTTAGATAATTTAGAAATTAAATTGTTTAAGAAGAAAGCCCGGCCGGCGATGTTTGACTCTTTCCGCTTATGGCGAAAGGAAGCCAAACAAAAGGAAATTAAGTTAGCGAAAAAGAATAAGAGGGAGAAACGTATGACAGTAATGCAAGCAGCTGTACGATTCAAGGACAATGAGGAGGAGCAAATGAATGAGCAATTGCACAGGCAGCATAAGTTAGGGATTGACAAATGTTACCCAGCCTTGCCACATTCTAAGCAGAATGAGTCCGAAGAAAAGGAGAAAGATCCCCTGATGTCACATTTGTTGAGTTCGCCACCCCCGTATGCTCAAACTGCCACGGCGCCTCCCCAGCTTGTAAATATGCCGCCTCCAGTGCATATACTGCAAGCCTTGCCGCAACCGCCAGTTGCTTTGCAGCCGGTTCCCATCCCTGTAGCGCAGCCCTCTCAAGCGCCGCCAGTTGTGCTTCCAACTGCCCCCGCACTTCCTGCGACTTTGCCTAATACAGCAACTGCCTCCCCTGACACTCTTCCTTCCACCACTCCAGTACCTGTCTCTACATCCTCTTTTCTTCCCTCTGTTTTTCCCCCTGTTCTCGCCTCAGCTTCTCCTTCGGCGCGACAGCGCTTAGCTAATGTGGTTACTACATTAATGTCTCCTCTCTTTGAGTCATCTGGTGCGACTCCTGGTTTACAGCGTAAGCAGTTGCGCAGCCAATTGCCTAACCCCGATGAGAAAAAGGTAATAGATAACATGGCGCGTAGATGGATCGTTTTTCCTTCACTGTATAATGTGGAATCAGTTGTTAACGTTTTCCATCAATGGGATGCCCCAAAACAGAGATATGTGTTTGAGAAAATGTGCGAAATTCTCTGTGAAGAATTGGAGGATAGTGGTAAAAATCCGAACCCGCAGGAATTGTGTAGAGTGAGGTTCGATTTTGGAACTGGTATATTTGTGGACCGCGAAGTAGATAAAGCAGTTGCGGTTGTATTGTCCTTTAGGAATGATGATTGCCAACAATCGTTGTTTGAACAAGATGTCCTTGTGGGGAAAAAGGCAAAAGCGCGACAATACCCTATGAGAGAAGTTCCCCCGGTATGGAAGGAAGCGGTTGCAGCTGCCGGTGGTAACCCCGCTGTGGCAGCGCATTTCCAGCGTGTTTGGGTGCATGTTCCATGGAAGCGCTCTGAGGTGTTAGCGCTTAAGCAGTCCTTGCCTGATCCCCGTAAAAACCCAGCAGGTTATTATAAAGAGTTGTCACAGACGGCAGGGTCATGCATTATGAATCTGGCCGACATAGACATGTTGTTTGGTAATGTTGTTCCACAGCCTCTATGGGGATCAATTCGTAATGTAGATCACAATGCAGAACTAGGGGATACATGGGCTAACATTGTTGCTGCTGATGCTAGACAAACTGGTGGTGCGAAACCAGAACCTTTAGTAGCTGAATTGCCTGGTAGAATCATCACGTATATGAAGACAATAATGCCTGCGATGCGCGTAAATTGGGACAAGTTATCTGCATGCAAGCAGAAGAAAGATGAGACAGTGTCAGACTTCTTTACTAGGTTTGAAGAAACGTTTATTGATCACAGTGGGCAGGATATGAGTACTGAGGGTGGCCAACGGCTGTTTGTGGATAAGTTTGTGCAGAATTTACTTCCTGACCTATGTAAAAAGTTAAAAGATTCAGAAAGTTCTTGGGCTGTTTCTTCTTCAGCGCAAATACTGGCTACTGCACAGTATTATGAGAATAGAGATAAGGACGAGAAAGATAGAACAGAAAAGAAAACGAAGGAACTGAAGACAAAGGTCCTTTTACAGCAGGCCTATCCGCCACGTGGAGGTCAGAATAATTATAGGCAACCCCAAGGTGTCTATCACCAACCCCAACAGTTTCAGAACAATCAGCAAATGAACGGGTATTACCAACCACGTGTCCCTGTAGGTCCCAACCAATGTTCATACTGTAAAGAGGAAGGTCATTTTAAATACAGTTGCCCTAAATTAATGCAGCGTAACGGCAATATGTATGGTGCCAGAGGAAGGGGTGGTCAGCAAGCTCCTAGAGGCAGAGGGCGTGGAAGTGTTTCCCAGAACGCGCGTCCTCTGCCGCCTCAAAATACCATCAATAGCTTTGATCAGCAACCTAACGCGATTAGTAATACGGCCCAGTATTATAATAATGATTATTATGCAGAGGACGGTGATGCAGAGAATAATGATTACTAGGACAGCCGTAGACAGAGAGAGGGAGTTGTTTCAGTGCCAGTGGATCAGAGCGGACCGTATGTTGAGGTGACTACAGCAAATGTAACGGAACCTTTTCTGCTAGACACTGGTGCTGCAAAGAGTTCAATCATGCATTCAAAACTCCCTGGCGCACCTTTGTCTGGCGATATAAATGTTTCAGTAGGTTTTTCTGGCGCCCCGGTTAGGAACCCGATTTCTAGTCCCATGTCACTTTCTGTTGGACCTTGTGAGCTGAAAGCACCCCTGATTCTGACAACAGGTTGTGGTGAGAATTTGCTGGGATTAGATTTGTTGAAAAGATTGCACGCTACACTGTATTGTTCTCCTTCAGGAGTACAACTTACATTAGGCAAGAAAGTGATTTCCCCAATGTATTTGTCTAAAAATACAGTGCCACCTGAATTGTCATCCCTTCCGGATGCCCTTTGGGCTACTGGTCCCAATGATGTGGGCCTCTTGGAGATACCGCCATATGTGGTGACTTTAAAGGCTAATGTCAGACTGCCACGTATTCCCCAGTACAAGATCTCTAATGAAGGGCAGAAAGCATTGTTAGACATTGTCAGTGACTTGATTAATAAGGGTGTGATTGAAGAGACAAGAGGCAACGTTTGCAATAGTCCGATTTTACCTGTCTTAAAACGAACGGACCCTTCACAGCCACCTGTTTACAGATTTGTGATCGATCTCAGAGAGGTTAATAAGATTGTTGTGCCACAGTTTCCGGTTGTCCCCGATATAACTGCCTTGTTAACAATGATTCCAGCCTCTGCTGCATGGTTTTCAGTGATCGATTTAAAGAATGCTTTCTTTAGTATCCCAATTGCAGAAGAGAGCAGAGATATTTTTGGTTTTAGTCTGGGAGGCCGAAGCTTCCGCTTCAAACGCGCTCCCCAGGGCTACTGTGAGAGTCCATCCATATACAGTCAGGCTTTGAAAGCGCAGCTTGATGCACTTGTTTTACCTAGTGGCGCTATCCTGATTCAGTACGTGGACGATTTACTGATCGCTGCGGATACTGAAAAGATCTGTAAAGAAGCCACATTGTCACTGTTGCGCCATTTATCCGCTTTCCATCACAAAGTGTCTCTCTCTAAGCTGCAATATTGTCGACAAGAAGTGACCTACTTAGGTCATCTCTTATCGAAGTAGGGAAGGAAACTGACCCCAGAAAGAATTCAAGCTATTGCACAGTTGAGTGTGCCAAAAACACAGAGAGAAGTGCGTGCTTTCCTGGGCATCACTTCATACTGTAGGCATTGGATCCCTAGTTTTTCTTTATTGGCAAAACCTTTGTTAGCCTTAACATGCAAAGACACACCGAATCCTATCCCATGGTCTGAAGAGTGCCAGAAAAGTTTTGTGGAATTGCGTAATGCATTGTGTTCAGCACCTGTGTTGGGTACCCCCGACTACAGTAAGCCTTTTACATTGTATGTTCACGAGAAAGATGGTTGTGCATTATCAGTGTTAACACAGCCTTTTGGCGACAGACCGCGCCCATGCGCATATTTTTCATCAACCTTGGACCCTGTAGCGAGGGCATTGCCAAGCTGTCTGAGAGCGACAGCTGCTGCAGCGATGTCTATCCGACAATCTGCTGGTTTGGTAATGGACAACACATTGATTGTTATGGTTCCACACGCTGTAGACACATTATTAAATAGGACCAAGACACAACACTTGACTAGTGCGCGGTTATCAGGTTATGAACTTACACTGTTAGCTAATCACATACACATAAAGAGATGCAATACGCTGAATCCAGCCACATTGTTGCCAATTCCAGCAGACTCAGATGAGATTGAGCAACATGACTGTCTGTTCAGAACAGAAGAAGAGACGAAAGGGAGAGTAGATCTAAAAGATACTCCCCTGACTGAGTGTGATGGCACTTTATGGGTAGATGGGTCATGTTTTAAGCTCCCTAATGGTGACACGACTGCTGCATATGCTATCACGACTTTGCACACGGTCGTGGAAACTGCACGAGTGCCACATAATTCGGCCCAAGCAGCAGAATTAATCGCCCTCACGAGAGCATGTGTGTTGTCTGAAGGAATGAGAGTGAATATATACACAGATAGCCAGTACGCCTTTGGCGTGGCTCATAATTTTGGGCGACTGTGGAAGGAGCGTGGGTTCCTGACGTCGCATGGAGCTAAAATTCAGAATGGCAAGTTGGTGAATGATCTCCTTGAGTCACTGACCCTACCGTTGCAAGTTGCGATCATGAAATGCAGTGCGCACAGGAAAGTCACAGATGATGTTGGACGTCGGAATGCGTTTGCTGATGAGACCGCGAAAGAAACAGCACAGAATGTGAAGACTAGAATGTATGTTGCAGGTCCCGCAAGATGGGTTAATGATGTGGGAATGTGTGAGAACACAATAGAGAGTGTGAAGTCGCTTCAAGCTGAAGCCACAGAGGAAGAGTTAAGCAAGTGGAGAGAAAGTATGGGTAAGTTGGATGAGAATGGTTGTTGGATTGATCTGACAGAACATAGGCGATGGTTGTTGCCTGATGCATATGTGCTTCCAGTGGTTACTATGGCACATGGAATGGCACATATCAGTACGAAAGGTATATGCAAGTTGTTGGCTCCAGTATGGCAGAATGCTGGGATTCCCAAGTGTGCAGAGAACGTGGTCAAGAATTGCATAGTATGCTTGAAGTACAACCCTGGTAGGGGAACCCCAACTCCAGCTGGCCACTTTGCACCCCCATCATGTCCATTTGAAGTTTTGCAGCTGGACTTTATTCACATGGAAAGATGCAACAACCTGAAATATGTACTGGTGGTTGTTTGTGCTTTCTCAAAATGGATAGAGGCTTATCCTCTGAAAGATAACACTGCCCTATCCACAGCCAAAGCCCTTGTGAAAGAGTTTTTCCCTAGGTTTGGGATGCCAAGAATGGTGTGGTGTGATAACGGAAGTGAGTTTGTGGGTAAAGTGATGAAGAATGTATGTGAAGGGCTAGGGATAAAGCAGAAGTTCCACGCTGCAAATCACCCCCAATCAGCTGGATTAGTAGAACACTACAACGGAGCCTTAAAGCTCAAGCTGGCCAAAATCCAGGCGAGCAACGGTCTTAAATGGCCTGACGCTCTGCCTCTAGCACTCCTGTCCACCAGAATGACCATACACTCACGAGTGGGACTTAGTCCCTATGAGGTCGTCTTTGGCCGTCCGGCTAATGTATGGGGCGTGCCAAGACCGGCGAAATTTAGTGAGGTAGAACATCCAGTACTGCTTGATTACCTGTATGATTTGACTGTTAAACTGCGTGTTTTGCACCAACAGGTACATGATACTCTTCCCCAAGCCTCTGAACCTCCTGGACACCCTATCAACCCTGGTACGTGGGTGCTAGTCCGAAATTTCCAGCGCAAGAGCAACGACGAGCCTCGCTGGATCGGCCCTCATCTTGTTCTCCTTTCGACAAGATCAGCAGTGCGAGTGAAAGGGAAGAAACACTGGATTCATGGTACCCACTGTAAAGTAGTCCCCTTGCCTCTGCCATATGACCAGTGGGTCAAGGAGGGTATCGCCGACTCAGAGACAGACATTGTACCTCGTTTTGTACCATTCAGCGACGCACGCATAAAAGGCACAGTTTCAGACCAAGAGAGTGACAATATTCTGCAGGAAGCTGTGCCACCATCAAATCGACTGGACACCACTGAGCCTGAACTTTTGTTTCAAGACCAAACAGCACCTGGCCGTCTCCGCTATAATTTGAGACCTAGGCCCATAGACAAATAAAGATTTCCTCACTATTTCCCTTTTGACATTTTTGCTCTCCCATCTGAAGGACTTTCTTGATTTTTGTTTTTCGAACCACCATCCGGGTTCTGCCGCAGGGTCGCGGTGCCAAGACTTTGGGGTACAGGCCGAAGACGCTAGGTCAACGGTTCTGGTTGGTCTAGGGCGTTTCCCTGAACTGACAGGCGTGCCCCTCAGCAGAAGAAACTCATCCGCCGCGAGCGGCCCGAGTAGAGGATGGAGTTTTTTAAGATGGAGAGACCAATTGAGGAAATGAACTCTAACGCAAGGATGTGTAAAATTATGAAAAGTAAATGTTTTGTCTTTTTGTGCCTTTTTACACTGTGTAGCATAACAATGTTTATTGTAGGATTTGTGTTCTTCTCCGCTCCAAAGCCCATTGCACCCACTGAACAGCCTATATCTCCTTCTACTGCCTCCTCTCACTCTTTTCACCCTTTGCCTGAGCACGAACAGACCAGACGATCAGAGTTTGTAAATAACTCGTTTATCCAGCTCTTGCACCAGCACCAACTGGTAATGAATACGACCAATTGCTGGGTGTGTGGGCTAATGCCCCATACCATTAACAAAGGTATTCCCTACCTGGTGCTGCCGTATAGTTACAATGGATCGTCATGGGCATTCCAAACCATGTTTCTCTATGCTCTAGATACATACTCCCCTCGCCAACTGCGTTCTATCAGACCTATCACCAATAACAAGGCTTTGATGAAAGGAGTTGCCGATATGAGTAGGGATATCGATGCATACTCATCCATTCCCAAAGAAGAGTTGAGACCTTATGTAGGATGGAACGCGACGGGGTATAGTATTAGTTTGGGTGAAAGACAGCGAAAAATCTCTTCTCCAATCTGGGTCGTACCCCACATGGGTCGGTTCTGCTTACAGGGTAATGGTCAGAATCCTAGAGCTCAACTGGGAAGAAGTGACTGTACTGAAACGTACACCTTCCCATCACAGTTTTCCCCTGCGTTTTTGGCTGCCAAGGGCACATATTTCATCTGTCATGACCGAGCATATACATGGCTGCCCCCTGATTTCTCGGGCACATGTTATATTGCGAACTTGCTACCGCCGACATTTACTGCCGCCTCTGACTATCACAAGACCAGAGTTGTGAGAGGTGTGATTAGTAAGGAGGATACTGCCGGTCAGGAAGCGGGAGACTTCTTCTTGGGTTTCCTGCCGTTTTGGGGACCTATGGTCAATAGTCGGAACCTGAGACAACTGACTTGTGTGGTTGAATCCACTGTCAATGTAACGGCTGGTGCCCTTAGTAATCTGACAGCTGAGCTCCAAGCGGATCGCCTTATGACTCTGCAGAACCGCATGGTTCTAGACGTTATTCTTGCAGACCGCGGTGGGGTATGCAAGGTCATCCAATCCAGTTGCTGCATTTTCATACCAGATAATGCTCCAACAGTGTATCAAGCCATCTCCAAACTCCATAAAATATCTGAATCCATACACGTGGATAAGGGAGATTGGTCACTGGTGGGGTGGTTCTGGGAATTGATATCTGCCTGGGGTTGGAAAGTTCTGATGGTCATAGGAATGATCTTAGCCATTCTTTTCCTGTTCTGTCTGTGCATACAGTGTGCTCCTGCGATATGTGGTCTCTGTACTACCTTATGTGTAAGGAAACCTGTATCGAGGGACGAACTAAGTAATAGGATGATGCTACAGCAACATCTCCATGACTTTGCGGACATTGACCTAGACTCGGATTAAGATGAGTATAGTGATTGCCTATGTAAGGGCAAAAGGAGGGTCTGTCGTACTTTAATATTCGGGACCGCGTAGGGGACAGGGCCCTACCCCTGTCTATCTTGGTATTAGCGAACCGCAAATGGTAAATGCGGCATGTACGAGTGCTTTATATATCGTTCTAGCTATGAATGCACTGTGCACACGTTATTCTGCTTCACTACGCGGGTTCCATTTTGGAAGCAGTGGCCATCTTGTCATTGCCCTCACATAGGCTATAATGGAGTGAATACGGGCCTCACAGTACATGGGCTTTCCCTCTGACTTCTCTGTGACCTGGGCAGCTGGCTCTGCTGCCCCAGGTCAAACCGGTCTCACGAGCTCCCCTTCCTCCGTCCACCTGTGATTAGCATCAGGGCTTGACCCGTCATAAAACCCTTTCATTCTATACAATCCCCCGGCTAATCTCTTCCACACCTGCTTGTTCCTGCTTTATGACTTGTTTCCCAAAACAGGAGATGCTCATGTTTATTGGGGGGTCTATTGACATACGATGTGGGATCTGAACCTTACTGTGTAAATCATTGTGGGCTGGCCGAACTGGAATGTGGGATGGTCATCATGACTCTGCTTTTTCGTTTGTAATGTATACTTATAATGGCCATATCGTAAACCAAGGAATGTGTGCCTGGAGCATGATATTTTGTACTTAAGGAGAAGCCCGTTCCTATGATTTTCAGCAGTCTCCTGAGAACATACACGCTGTTGTACTTCTAGGATACCTGTAATTGGTCTGCAGCCAATAAACAAATCTTTGACTTCACCCAGAAGACTCTGTGTTTCTGTAGGTCCGGAACAGGGTGAACCCAGAAGTCATAGGGTGTGTGCCCCTGCACCGCTGGGTCTAAAATACCCAGTACTTCACTGTCCTATGCTTGAGAATAACCTGATGCCTCGCCTGTCATATAATCATCATTGTAATACTGCTTCCCCTGACCGTGATCAAAACAGTTCTGACCCATCTCACCTGTCGTCGAATGCTCTGGTCTCGTAGATCCCCCTCGCTGTCCACCAAAACGTCCCCTTCCCCGACCTCTCGGAACACTGTTCTGTTCATATAATAACGGACACTGGGCTCGCCAATGCCCCTCCTGCTTACAGAAGGCACATTGATTTATGCCCAAATCTGTCCGTCCTGTCGTCTGCGCCGGACCCGCCCCTCTCGGAGCAAAATTCTGTGACCCTCTCCCTCTTCCCCGTCCTCTCTCTACTTGCTGTAACAATACTCGAGTCTTCAAGTCCTTCGACTTCTTTTCTGTCCTGTCCTTGCTTTCATTCTCACGATGTTCATAATATTGAGCCATACTCAATATTGTCGAAGGGGTAGTAGTTGTCCAGGTGCTTTCAGCAGCCTGTAATCGAGCCGATACCTCCGGCAGCAGATTGGTCACGAATCGATTCACTA
The DNA here is from genome assembly GCF_964204655.1 of Triturus cristatus. Lineage (NCBI taxonomy): Eukaryota > Metazoa > Chordata > Amphibia > Caudata > Salamandridae > Triturus > Triturus cristatus. The sequence continues at coordinate 1,175,255,671 of NC_140589.1, read as the reverse complement.
ACAAACGTACCCCTCCTTCAGTGGCTAGGTCCTGTCCACTGAAGTCAATGAAAACTCCCTCAAATCTCGTAAAGAAATCTGATACACTCTCATCCTTCTTCTGCTTGCAGGCCGTCAGCTTATCCCAATCCACTTTCCGGGGAGGGATCAGCGAATGCATATAATTTATTATCCTATCAGGAAGGGCCAATATTTCTGCCCGGGGCTTATTCCCTGGTTTACGATCTCTATCCCATCCCCGTAGCTGTTCCCAAGTTCCCCCCAAATTCGGTTGCATGGTCTTGATCGTGCACCTGGCGCCAAATATCCACCGGTACTAGTAAAGCGAAGAATAGTTCAATGTCTGCCAACGTCATTACTGCGGAGGAAGCCGCTTCAGTAAGCTCTTTGTAATACGCGGTAGGATTCTTCCTGGGATCTGATAACTGACTTTTTAGTGACAACACCTCACTTCGTTTCCAGGGAGTATACACCCATTGTTCCTGGAAACGCGCCTCCACTCTGGGACGAGTAACTACCCCGAGGTTGTCTACCACTTCCGTAACTTCCGGATGGTAGATGGGGTGTACTTCCCGCATAGGGTACTGGGATAGCCCCGTAGGATTAGTTGACTGCAGACGGGTTCTATACGCCACCAGGGTCTGCACATTCCCATACACTTCTTCTGGGGTAAGGCGGGATTTATGGGCTTGCGTGACGATATCGTATAATATGGCAGGGGCCCTTCCCTCCATGTGTGCCTGCTCCCATAATGATATAAGGCGGTTCGCCATATGTTCTAATGCATGCTGCTGCATTACCGGCTCGTAATCTCTCATGGTGCTCCAGATATCTGATAGTAAATAAATGGGTTGCCGCATCCATTGGGATGCCTGTACAGCAATAGTGTCTTTTTCTTCGGTTCCCAAATCCGAACGAGTAAACAACCTTTTACCCTCAGCTAAGGGAACCGGACGTGTCGGAGTGGTGGCAGCTGCTACTGGCGTAGTACTCGCGGAGGAGGAGGGCAGGACAGAAGGGGAAGTCATTGACCCGGATGGCAGCTGTGTTGTCCCAGCTGCTGCAGCAGTTAACAGTGCTGGTAACATAGTAATCACCTCCGACACGGATGTGGACAGTCGGGAGAGTTCTGTCAAAGGAGGGGAACTGGGGGGAGCCGGAGGGGCTGAGGCCCCCGAGGTTGCAGCCGTGGCAGGGGCCGAGACTCCGGCCACCTCCGGACTCCGTTGAGGCACATAAGGAGGCGGTGGCCGTGTATCTAGTAAGTCTTCTATCTCATCTTCAGCATTGGGTCGAGTCACATAGCTCTTATCTACCTTCAATCGGAATTCACGGTTCATACAGTCTATTCCCTTTTCTGCTCGAGACCTATCATAAGCTATGGCCTTCTGAGTGACATTCTGTCCTGCCTTAGCCCTGGATTGCTTCTCCTCCCTTATCCGTCGCTGCTTGGATTCTTTCAGCCACGAACCCAGGGCATCAAACATAGCCTGGCGGCTACGCCTGGAGAACAGTTGTTCCTGTAAGAAAGCAATCTTTTTCTCATCAAACGAGCCAGTCTTTGGCCATTGCAATTCTTTGTTACTTTTAGTATATTTATGCCACAGAGTACAAAACAATAAAGGGGTAATTCCATGCTTCACATACATATAGTGGCTAGGACTGCCTTCCGGCGGGGCAGGCTGACTCTCAGCCAGCCGAGAGTCACCTGTTCGACAGCAACAGCTGAAACAATTCAACTTACTAAGACAAGGCATGGTGATTGGTTCAATACAGACACAAATGACATAAACCACAACCAAAAAGCTACAACCTTTTCCACCCACACTAATCCGTAATATTTCCAACAATAGACATCCCTGACTACACCATGGATCCTCTCACTGCCTTCCTGGCTCACCACTGAGGCCTGTCCCGGGGAGGTCTGTGCCTCACCGAGGATATGTCTCGCGGCTACCCAGCTCGGGTCGTGAGTCTCCCAGGTGCAACCGGGCTATATTCCGTGCGCGGTTTATCAAATCAGAAAAAAGGGCCCATCAAATCGTACCAACTGTACATGTACTTTCAAATCAATGCCCAGCCATACCATTCGGGCTTCAAACAAACAGTGGCACCGCTCTCCAGCGCCTGCCTAAAAATCAATGCACCGCCCTAGAGCCTGTGCTTCAAATGTAACTACACGCTCCACCTCGTGTGCTTCAAAATCAAACGGGCACTGCTTATAGTCAGTGCTTCAAATCAAAATTCTACTCACCGGGTGCACCCTGGTACGAATGTCCGTTCTTCGCTGCCCACTCCTCTCGACCAACACGGTCCGTTTCATGGGTTGAGCCCGTAGGACCCCGGTGAAGGGTGACTAGCAGCAGAGGGCATCCCATTCGAGCGCGCGGAGCGAACCCCACGAGCTCGTTCTCCGCCCACCCGGTCAAGACGCCCTCGAACCTACCACCCGATTACGGGGGAGGTCAGGCCCTATCACGGGGTCCCTTCGTGGTTGCCAACTGTTGTATCCAAAATTCTATCTCAGGGGCCACACTTACCGGTGGCCCGTAATGTAGTCAAATAATGAGCAGTTGGCCAACATAGAAGGTTCAAGCGTTTATTGGCCAAACAGAAAACTCTACATAGAGGAGCCTCATCGATCCTCACCCAGGAGGTGCGCCGAGGAAGACTGCTGGCTCCTTGACAAACTCACACTTTTATACATTACGGCGCAACATACAAAGCCTTACAAGTGGAAAAGTACCAGCCCGTCCAGGCGTTCCTAATGAGCTCATCCTATATCTAGTTTCAGTGATACAAAAAAGGGCTACTATCTTTAAGAATAGAAGGTCGGCCGGGTGACTCCCTTCTCGTCCCAGGTTTAGAAGGAATTTTGCTTGGTACTCCCTTTTAGCAGATGTGACCTTGCTTCTTGGTCATAAATACAATTCAGCCTGTCTTCTAAACTGGTGCATGTTAAATAAGGAAAATATGGGCTCAGGGAACCACGTGATCGTAGTTCCTACACGACAAGAGAGTCAAGGGCCAAGATGGCAGCGGTCCTGCTTTCGGCCCACTTCGTCGTACTAACTTATAATGAAGAAAGGGGGCCTTATTACGGGACTGAATCAAATAGGCTAATTTTAGTTACGCTATGCTAATCATATATTTTAATTTGGATCCTACAAAATGGTGGGGTTCTCCATGCTAGTAGCTGGTTTGTAGTGTACCTGACCTGGCCTGTGCTGGAAGGAGCAGGGGTTCCGGATGCATCGTATCGTTCATACAACGCTTCCCTTTACTTTTAAAATGGCACAGTGTAGTGCAGCAAAATGGCTTGCGGCACTGCGCTGCGTTATTTTGTGGTAAATGAGGCCCATAGATTGCTATATCCTTGCAGTGAAAGGATATAATCACTTGTTTTTACTGCATAGACTGTGTGTTATTTGTTTGGTGTTGCAAAACCCACTTTCGTTTTCAAGTCATATTTTCCATAAGTTACAGTAGATAATAGCTACAAAGATTTTCCATGCACCAGTGTAATTTTTAGGAAAAATCTAATTCATTGCTGACCATAGAATGTTGCTAAATATACTGCAATGATAATAAGTAAACCTTGTCGTCATTAACTGAAAGCCTGAGGATCAATTAATTCACCAATAATTTCAGTCCTGACTGGGCTCTCAATTCTTCACTGGCAGGGATTAGATCATTAGTGAGATACTTACAGTGGGGGAGAACAACACCTTGGCTTTCGGCCAGGAAGGTAGAGCCAAATTAAGTACAGGCCACCCACTGGTAATTATAATGGAAAGTGGGAAAGAAGGGTGGATAGGATCTAAGAGATGGATCTGACAAACATTCCAGAGTAGCATGTATAGTGTAAACATTGCTATAATGTTAGGGGTGCATTTGAAACTGTTTCACTCCTAGACATGATGCAGCTCAAAACCAGAGATGGTTGGTTTCATACAGTAGTTTTCAGCTCTACATAAAGCAGACTCTTGTCAGGGATTCAGAGCTCTACACACCAAGACAGGGATTTTACAGTCTTCAAAGACAGATAGAGCAGGGTTTGAGTGATTTTATTTGCTGTGTAGCAGAAAGCTATTATTTCAAAAAAAGACTGGTGGATAGTGTGCAATATGTGGGCTCATCATATATCTTCAGCTAATGACCACAATACGAAAGACTTCTTATCATCATACCAGCAGACCACAATTGAACAGAAGAAAAGATGAGCAATAACGTGCTGATGTATCTGCAAAGAGCAAATCTGAGGCCTGCACTTCTAACCCTTGACCTCAATTATTGGAAGGGATTGTCAAGGGCCAGACCAGCATGTATCCTGTTGTTATGATGCTAAGCAATTTTGGCCCCTAAGCACTACTTCTATGGCAACCCATATTATAGAGTAAAGGAATGAGATAGGTGTCATATGATCCCTTCCTCATAATTAACCTGAAAATGATTCATATTCAAACAATTTAGCTATAGACAGACAGGTTAGCGATGAGGTCCTCTTATTCTTTTTCCTGAATCAGCAGATATAGAAGATATCTCAACTAGTGTTATATGAGGCTTTAATTAGAAGACAAACTAGTACAGAATATATTCAGAAGAATGACGGCAATCATCACATTTATGGTAGCAAGATAAAAAATAAAGAATGCCAACATCATGAAAAAAGCTAACATAATTTTATTTGGTATTGATTTTACTAATCATTATCAGTCAAACAGTATGCCATTGTGAATAGTGGCAAAAAAATAATGGTATACCTAATGCCAAGGGCGAGTCATCTTGATGCCAAGGGCAAGCCTGTGATTAAGGTTGGTTGAAGCGACAGCCCGAAGCCACCCCCAAAAGACACGACTATCCCTCGTGATTAAGGTTGGTTAAAGCCCACACTTTAACTTTCCTTGTATGCATTAGGGTGCTTTTTATGAGGTGCCTTGCTCCTTTCATATGGCTGCCATATTGCTCAGGGCTCAGAAACTGTTTTTAATAACTTTATGATTTCCTTTTAACCCGATTAATCTCTGTTTCCATTTGCTTTACCAGTATTCTCCAAAATGCAGGAGCGCCTGTAGTTGGAGGGCGGGGTTGCTGGACTCCAGTTAGGCTCCTATTTTACCAACCTGTATTTGCTTCTATTGCGCTAAAAAGTGACGGACCAAAGCCACGCCCACAAGTCACGATCATCCCTCATGACTGACTATTTAAGCACTTGCACAGCACGTCCGTGCGCAGCGGGTGCGCCAAAGGCAAGCCGTCTGCGCACGTCTGTGCCCCGACAGTGCCCAGGTCCCGTCTCCCTGGCCTTTTAACATCACAGCCAGGGCAACAGCAGGTCTACGCACGGAGAGAACTGTTTGCTCTAGATTCGGGTGAGCATGATAAATGCACCCCTTTAATCTTGCTGAAACTAGATATATTTGGTTTAGCTGTCAGGAATGTGAGCTTAAATGCCTAAATCATGTGATAGGCTTTTATGAACAGCATCTATTGACTGATGGAAGGAGGTCAACCTCAAGTAGTAATTTAAACTTTTTTAAATGCGCACTGATCAATGCTGGATCGCTTGTAAAACATGCTTTTGAGATCTCGGAGTTTATTGACAGCCTTTAGTCCGGATAAGGTAACAGCTTCTCCAAAGGAATACGCCATTTTTAGACTAGATAGGCAGTTAAACAAGCATTGGCAATGCCAATCGGTCTCGCCATTAGGATATTATATGTATTTAGCTATGCAGCACATTAGCATGGGTGCTGTATCACTTTCGCACTAGAAGTCAGGGTAACTGCGTATGAATAAGGAAGGCGCTTTTTGAGGCAGCAGAAGCCCTCTGCAGACATCAGCTAAAATGCTGAGTGTCTAGCTCCCCCTCTGCTTATTTGCTGCGCAGTTAAATACATGTAAGATCCCAATGGCGAGACCGATTGGCATTGCTGTGGAGTGCATGCACTGTATTTCAAAATACCTTCACTGCCGACTCCACTTGCGATGGGCCTGGGGCGCACTTGCAGCGCTGCTGTTGTAAATTGAAGGGTTAGATTCTGTCACGGCCTCCAGATCTATGTGAGCATAGACTGGGCCCACAGCAGAGGCTAATGTCTATAAAGGAAAATAAGGCAAGTGCGTGCTGGGCCAAGCCCCCAAGGACTGATGTACACTGGGGCAGGACAGGCGTCTCTTTGAAGGGCTGCAGTACTGAAGCACTGCGTGGTCTTCTGTTAGTCTCAGACCCCTCTGTACTTTTAATTGGATAGTAAACATAATTATCAGCAGGGCTGTAATGTGTTCAGTGGGCCAGAACCAACATTCCCCAGGATACCAGTACCTTTAATGCAGGTGTACTGTTACTCCCTATCCGGACCATTCCAAGAGTGTATTCCTTTAACATGGCTGCCAAGGTTTCAGATTGATATGTGTGACATTTGCAAAATTTCAATGTAATTATGAGTGACATTTCAAGGACTATGAGTGACACTTTCTTGTGAGCAAAATCAGCCTTTCTCTACCCAGTACACTAAAACCTCATTCCCAATATAAACAAACCTAACCCATCCAGTGCTCTCAAACACCACCTAGCCTTAGAACTAAATCCATTCATATCCAACAGAACCAACCTGCCCCTTCCCAGTCCATCTTGACCCCACTCACATCCTAAGTGTTCAGCTCACCTGGGCCAGGTTGAGATGGGACCAGGGGCCACCGGTGTTGCTTTGATGATTGAGGGAGAGAGGCCGGGCATGCTGGCTTTTCAGGACTGGCCTCTGATTGCTCCGATATGGCTATTGATTGCAGCCTTTGGACTGTCAGCAGAAAGGGGCTACTGCCTGTGTGTTCTAGGAGCTGCACTGCTGAGTCCTTAGGTAAGCTGCACTGGCTAGCTCTTTGACTATCAGCTCGCTGTCACTCTGGCCATCATGATGATACTGGTGCCAGTGTAGTGTAACTGTGTCACGTAATTGAACAAAGGCATGTGGTGAACGGTTGTTCAGTCAACAATTGAACGACATTCGGCTAAATTAACCTGTTTGGGAGGCTGCAGGGGCCTGGGAAAACGAGCAGGTCAGATTTTATTTAAATTATTTCATACCACTAGTGAAGGAACAATAATATGGGCTTGTTTTTACTTATTGACCTGGAGAAAATTAAAGGCCATGCTGTCTTCATCGGTATTCAATCATGTGATGCGCAGGTGCACTAGGATTCCAGCAGCAGGTGCATTAACCCCAAAGTATATCAGCATAAAAGGCCTGACTGGATGGACTACTCGCCCCTGACATATCTGCAGACATCTGCAGCAATGGCTATTGTATGGAGAAAGAGGGTCATTTTACAGCATATGCTAATGAATATTTGCACAATAGAAACAAAAATTAAATAAAAATGTTCTAACCCAAAATAATAGAAACAATAAAAATGTGTGCATTTAAAGGGCCCAGGAGGGAGTGGCAGTGCAAACCTTCACGCCGCTACCAGAAAAGATGGGGAAGTGTTTAATCGGGCTCTGCATGTTTTGGGATGCTTAAGTACAGCCGAGCTGGGCCCATTCCTGGGCAGCACAGAGTTGTTTACAAACACGTTATGCAGCAGACTCCGCACAACCTGGCTCTAAAGCAAAGGGTATTTATTCACTGTTTCAGCCGGCTTGTGGCACCCATATTCATACTGTCTGCACATCTCACAATTCCCTTTTCTGGTTCCCCTGCCTCATCACGTTTTTCAATTTTTCAACAATGCACACCCTTGTATCCTAAGACAACTGAAAGTTAGGCGAGTGGGAAAGAAGGGCAGAGTTTGAACTGATTACATGCAGCTCCAGTACTTGCCTCCCCCCAACCAGGGCCCGTGGTTGGCACCTTTCCAGGTCAGTTGTGTCATCGGTTTATGATCTAAGAAATGCATGTGGGTGTACCTTGAACTCTGTGACCTACAGCACCCTTTCACTATATGTGCAGTCTATGTGTGTGCAGCAGAGAAGTGTCACACCGAGTAAAGCGCTCGGTGCTTCGTTTCACTCAAGGCTTGTGTGCACTCTCAGATTAACATCTGGACATGATCAAATGCATTACGTTGCTTTGTGCCTGATATTGAAAGGTTATTGCAGTGTATGCTGTGTCTGCCCGTCATATTGGGGACGTGTTTCCCAAGCGAGTAATGCTGACTGCGTGGTATTCGAGAGGAGGCAGCTAGGGCAGGGTCACCCAATGAGTGAATGAAGGACCCTTTATAGCTCTAGGGTTGGAAGAAGGGGGGCTCATTTGGCCGCGCTGTTAATATTGCTGCAGCCCGTTTACATTTTCATTCAAGTCTATTAGATTTATGTGACATATCTTACCGCATGTGATGTCCCTTATCCACTTATCCCAATACCGCCTGAGCGTTTATTAATATAGCTCACAGCAAGGGCACATGACTGACATCCGTCTGGGGCTCCCTAAATCAGAAGTCCGGCACGGTTCTACATGGAGGGGCAGTGAAATCGGGCTTTAAATGTGTTTTAGGAGGACTGCATTACTTTGAACCGGGTGGTGCGCACACGTCCAAACAGGACTACACCCTTGATTTGGACAGGAGTACACCTCAGAAGGCGGCACTAGAGCACTTTAAACAGGGCCACGGAACACCTCTGGCTGGACTGCAACTGTATCGTATTGCAGTATTTGTACAGTCTTACTGTCTCTATGGGGGTGTTGGAATGCTATGCGTGTGCTAGGACACCACACATTCCATTTTAGAAACTGCAGCACTTTAAATAGAAGTGCAACCACACCTCTGAGCAAGACTGTGCACTTGGGGCAGTAAAGACCTCTCTGGGCATGACAGCAGTACTTTGAACAGGATAGTACATACATTTCAAAGCACGATTGTAGTGCTTCGAAACGCACATTACACACATTTATGAGCAGGACTGCAGCACGTTAGAGAGGACCATGGACCATGGACACACCGCTCTCAACAGGACTGCTTTGGCATTACTAGGAGAGCAGATATCCCTCTGGGGAACAGCAGCACTTCAAGCAGAACAGCGCGGCTTCTCTGGGAAGGACTGTTCGCTTAGAATAGGACAGAGCAAACACTTCTGGGCACAACGGAAGCCCCGACTGAAGCTCTTTAACTCGTATGCGTGCGATGTAAGGCATTGCGCGCATACCTGTACTGGCTAGCTGAGAGTGCTGCAGTCTATTGCCTCCAAGTCGACAAATGCAGAGAATTGCAATACCCTCTTTGTAACTGGTTCTATTGTACAGCGCTCTGACACCTTTAGGTAAAGTCCGCGCTATATAAAACTCCATTAAATAAATAAATAAACCCGGGGACGCTCCTCAACTGTGGGCTGTCTTCCAGCGTTTCTTCGATGGGCAGCTTATCTACTCCGGGCATGGATGCGCTTTTTTAAAATACAGCCTCGAGAACGTAAACCTCAGACTCACACTATACACTCAACCCAGATTCAGCCACAACACCCAGCCTTGGAATTCTCTGCCCCGGAAGTCCCTCCCCTTTTGGTTTTCGTTGGCTAGTCAGAAGCACAGAGCCTTTCCTTTAGCTGAATATCCTGCCTGTCTGTGCAGGTAAACACATAACTTCTGTGACCCTGTTACTGTAAGTGGGAAGCCCTATCCTAAGCAATGGTCAGGCACAAACGTCTCCGCTGCTCATGTCTCCGCTTCTTTGCAACACTGACATTGCAGTGAAGGCTGGCCTGATCCAAACATGGCTGACATGGAGGAGAAAGCTGGCATGCGCAGTATAGTGTCTAAAACGTTCATGTCAGCTTAGTTGTAAAGGGCGAGAGAATAAGGGGACTTGTCCTCGAGTCGCTTTATTAACGTATTGTAGGAAAGAAAAATACAAGTGTTGAAAAAAAGACAGCGTTTCTTAGGCGCTGGTGGGACGAGCTTCTATTCCTGAAAGCTTTTCTGCCCAGTTACTTCCGAGCCGAAAAACGGCACAAAAGCATACATGCCAACATTCCCGATTGTAAACCAGGAAGAGAGCACGTCATTGCGTGCGAGCCGTTGCAGCTGCTGCAGGTGCTGGTGAACGCGGATCACGTGATGATGCCTTCGGTAAAGCCGGCCAGGAAGAGACCACGTCATAGGGCCGTTTCAGCTGCTGCGGGTGCTGGTGAACGCGGATCAAGTGATGCTGCCTTCGGTAAAGCCGGCCAGGAAGAGACCACGTCATCGCGTGCGCGTGGTTGTGGTTAGGCCCTGCGCCAGACGAAAGTGCGGTGAGTAAAGGGGCCAGTAGCCTTGGAAGGATACAAATGACGAAATAATCGTCATGAGGAGGGACTAACAAGTCTTACACCAATTGGAAGGCAGCATAGAGAGTGGGCGGAGCTTCCACAAAGCTTCCACACTAAAGTGTATACTGCATGCCTCGGAGAGACAGCGCAAGCGCTGTCTAGGCGAGACCTAAAAAAGGAGGGGGGTGGTTAGAGATTATCTACTGCGACTCATTTACAGCTTCTTTTGCTCCCCTCTCGAGTAATTCCTAAGAAAGCCCGTGCTGTGGTGGAAATCACCAATACTAGGTCCTTTAACAGACTTTTGTTAAATCACCCTCCGGGTCCCCGATAAAAATTTAGTAATGAAATCAGTGCAATTTTAGAGTCATTTTCTCTGAAAACTGACTTTACAGTACCAAGGGATTTTAATTATCACCTTGAGAATAAATTAGATAGGGACACATAAGCCCTCCTGGACTATATGGCCAGCTTTGGCTATTCCCAGAAAATAACAGGGCCTAGTCACGATGAGGGGCACAGTTTGGACGACATTCTTATGAATAATGTTAATTTGGACAATATTGATACTTTAGCTCTGACATGGATGGATCGAGCCATGAGCTTCAAACTAGGAATGGCGGAACATATTTCTTCCAAAAACTTTGATGGAAAGTCACAGAGGACTCATTCCTGACATGAAATGAGTGCTTTAGCTTTGAATGACATTTTAGTTGGAACAGAACCGGGAAACTTAAATGACCTAGAAATATTATCGGCTGCATATGAAACCAGGATGCAGTCAGCTAAGGATAATTTAGCACCTATTGCAAATAAACGTCAAACAAAAAAGGATAAACTTTCTGCTCCTTGGTTTAATGACACCCGGAGAGCTTTTAATCAAAAATGCCGTAGACAAAAACGGGGTTGGAGGAAGGACTATAATGAAGGGGAAAAAAATCAAATATGGGAAGTGCATAGTAGACAATAAAAAGCTGATAGAGAAAGAAAAAGACTCTTTTTTCACTAAGCAAATTGAGTCCTCAGAAAACTCTAATAAGGAACTCTTCCGGACTGTTACTAAACATACCACCACGCCAGATGTAGATACAGTGGTAAGAAGTCAAGAACTTTGCGAGTCCCAGCTCCCTTTTTTCAGAATAAATTCAGGGAAATCTTTGATAAATTTGACACTAGTGATCAGACATTAAAGTTGCCACTGGAAGGCGGACAGTCCTCTTTCAACAACTTCACACATTTGTCAACTGGCCAGTTTGGTCAGATGATTGCAACTATAAAATCTGAGCCTCCATCAGATCCCTGTCCACCTCATATAATTCACCTTGTGCCCAACAACATTGCAATATTCTTGAGAAATATTATTAATTCCATGTTTAGTACAGGTTTGTTTCCAATGCCGTGGAAAAGGGCTGCGGTACTTCCTTTATTAAAAATAGTCAACTTGGATCTAAAGGACTCCTCAAACTATAGGCCTATATATAGACTCCCTTTTCTGGCCAAACTGGCTGAGCATCGAGACCAATCATCATCTTGACGAAACTCAGTTCGGATTTAGGAGTGGATATAGTACTGAAACTGCGCTCATTGTGTCTACAGATGAGATTAGATTCTTTTGGGACTCAGGGGGAAGGGCAGCCCTGATTTTACTTGTCCTGTCTTTGACATGGACAAGCATAGATGTCTGATTGATCGTTTGCGGTCTATTGGGTCAAAGACATGGCTCTTGTCCTTCTCCATTCATTTCTTAGTGATAGATCGAGGTCCCTCAGGGTTCATCTCTGAGCCCAAACTTGTTTAACCTTTATGTCTCCCCCCTGGCCAATCTTATAAAGTCATTTGGGTTTTCACTGGTAACCTATGCAGATGACACTCAGAATATTGTGTCAGTTACCAATGATATCAAAAATACAGCTGAGAAATTCTGCAACTGTATGAGGGAAGTTAGCGACTGGATGAGCAAGAATTGTTTACAACCGAACTCAACTAATACTGTGGTCATGCAATTTGGGAATGATGTCTCTTTTTAGTCCACCATCTGGTGGCTCCAAGAGCTGGGGAATCTACCTATACAAAAAAAGAAAGTAAAAAATCTTGGTGTGACTGTAGGCGATAAATTTACTTTTAAAGGGCAAGGTAATACAGTGGTATCAACCTCTTTTTATATTCTAAAAACAAAAAAGAAGATTTCCCATCTGCTCACCATCGATCTGTTAAAGACCGTGGTTACTGCGCTAGCCTTATCACAACTAGGCTATTGTAATGGTGTCCTTCAAGGGCTTCAAAAATGATCACTGAAGAAATTTCAGATACTGCAAAACGCAGCAGCAAGAATGCTTTTTGATATCCGTAGGTCAGAATCTGCTTCTTAACCCTGAAACAACTATACTGGCTTCTCATTGAGAAACGTATCAACTTTAAGGCGCTATGTCTTGCATATAAATCCTTGCAACCTTGACCTGTTCTCAGGCCAGGTCCGCTCCCCCACCGCGCCAGCGTTCCCTGCTGGTGCTCTGCCTGCTGCCCTCGCCGCTGCTGCTGTTGGAAGTTCAAGGCCTTCCTCCACCCGCAGGCTCCCGCCTGCGCCTCATCCCTGGTGGCCCAGTGGTGGGCGGTAAGTATCAAGTCTGACCTCTTCCTCTGTCCGTCTTTCTCTCTCCCGATTTCCCTCCTCCTGCTTGTCTGCTGCCCTTAATTGTAATCTGCCTTTGCCTTTGCTCGTTTCATTTTTCGTAAGCTTTTCTGCCTTTAGCCTGCCTGTCTGTTTCCTCCCAATTGTATTCTGCCGTTGCCTCTGCTCGTTTCATTTTTCATAAGCTTTTCTGCCTGTAGCCTGCCTGTCTGTTTCCTCCTAATTGTATTTTGCCTTTGCCTCTGCTCGTTTAATTTTTCGTAAGTTTTTCTGCCTTTAGCCTGCCTGATTTTTCTCTCACTCTCTGTGCTTCAGTGCTGTTGGTCTTTTTTCAGCGCCCTTCTCCCCCCGCCCGCCCCCCGCTCTCCTTTCCCACCGCTGCCTACCCTGCGGCCCCGCCCCCATCCTCTCCCATTCGCCACCCTCCTCCCAGCTGCTGCTCCTCCCTCCCTCCACCCTTCTTAATGCAGGCCGCTGCGCCAGAGGCAAGCCCGTCTGCGCCCGTCCGCGCCTGGACCGCGCCCAGCGCCAGGACCCCTGGCCCCCAACGATGCCAGCCCACACGACGGACTTACGACGCCGACACCCTCAACGCACTCAAACCCGGCCGTAACCCCGCCTGCTACCGAGCCACCCCGAAACGCACCCACGGACCCTTCACCTGCCAAGCCTGCAATTTCACCTGCCTCCGGACCTGCACCGCACCTGAAAGGCCAGGCACCAGCAACAACTACCTCAAGTGCATCCTGCTCAACACCTGCTCCGTCCACAGACACGCCGTCGAACTCTGGAACCTGCTCGACACAACTTCACCAGACGTCGCCTTCCTCACGGAAACCTGGATGAACGCCTCCTCAGCCCCCGACATCGCCATAGCCATCCCGGATGGATACAAGATCACCCGGAGGGATCGCGCCAACCAGACCGGAGGAGGCATTGCCATCATCCACAGGAACACCATCCGCATCACGACCAACTCCGACTACACCCTCACCGCCGCCGAGCACCTTCACTTCCAGATACACACCGACCCCAAGACCACCCTCAGAGGCACTCTCATCTACAGACCCCCGGGACCACGCACACAATTCAGCGAAGCCATCGCAGACTTCATCAGCCCGCACGCCCTCACCTCCTCTGACTACATCCTCCTAGGGGACCTCAACTTCCACTTGGAGAACAACAATGACAGCAACACCACCACCCTGCTGGACAACCTCGCCAACCTCAGACTCAAGCAACTGGTGAACACCCCCACCCACTACACCGGCCACATGCTTGACCCCGTCTTCTCCTCCAGCAAGCACATCTCCTTCAGCCACTCCACCGAACTTCATTGGACTGATCACAGATGCGTCCACTTTAACTTCAGGAGAACCACGATCCACCACCACCTGCAACAGGCTCCCCGCAGGAGCTGGAACAAGATCACTGCCGACCAACTCACCCCCTCCCTCAGCCAGAACCCTCCCGCTAGCGCAATGGACCCCAACGAAGCAGCCCGCAACTTCACACAGTGGCTCACCAACTGCGCCGACGACCTCGCACCTCTGAAGAACCCACCCAGCAGACCCGGCAGCAAGAAAGCCTTGTGGTTCACCAACAAACTCAAAACATCCAAGGACAACTGCCGCACCCTCGAAAAAGCCTGGCGCCACGACCAGACTACAGAAAACATGACAGCCCTCAAGAACGCCACCCGCATACACCACCAGCTGATCCGCACCACCAAAAGAACAACATTCAAAGAACGACTGGACAACAACACCCACAACAGCAAGGAACTCTTCAGCATCGTCAAAGAGCTCTCCAACCCCAGCGCCGGAAACAACGACATCACACCCTCTCAAGACCTCTGCGACTCACTCGCCTCATTCTTCCACCGCAAGATCGCTGACATACACAACAGCTTCGGCGCACAGAACACGCACCCAACCACCGAACCAACGCCCCCCACCACCACCCTCTGCAACTGGACCCCGGTCAGCACCGAAGACACCACCCGCACGATGAACACCATCCACTCCGGATCCCCTGCCGACCCCTGCCCCCACCACGTCTTCAACAAGGCCGACTCCATCATCGCACCCCAACTCCGGGACATCATCAACATCTCCTTCACCACCGCCAACTTCCCGGAGAGCTGTAAGCATGCCGAGCTCAGCGCCCTTCTGAAGAAACTGACAGCGGACCCCACCGACCTAAAGAACTTCCGCCCCATCTCGCTCCTCCCTTTTCCTGCCAAAGTCATCGAGAAGACGGTCAATAAACAGCTCGCTGCCTTCCTTGAGACAAACGGATCCCTCGACCCCTCACAGTCTGGTTTCCGAGCCAATGACAGCACCGAGACCGCCCTCATCGCAGCCACCGACGACATCAGATCCCTGCTCGACAACGGGGAAACAGCTGCCCTCATCCTCCTGGACCTCTCTGCAGCGTTCGACACAGTTTGCCACCGCACACTAATAAAGCGCCTCAGCAACACCGGAATCCAAGAGAAGGCACTGGAGTGGATCATCTCGTTCCTCGCCAGAAGAACCCAGAGAGTCCGCCTCCCCCCATTCCGTTCCGCAGCCACCAAAGTCATCTGTGGCGTACCTCAAGGATCCTCGCTCAGCCCCACCCTCTTCAACGTCTACATGAGCCCCCTCGCGGCCATCGCACGCCAACACAACCTTTTCATCATTTCCTACGCCGATGACACCCAGCTGATCCTCTCCCTCATCAACGACCCCGCCACCACCAGAGCCAGCCTACACGAAGGAATGAAAGACGTCGCCGAGTGGATGGAGAACAGCCGCCTGAAATTGAACTCAGACAAGACGGAAGTCCTCATCCTGGGATCATCCCCCTCCACCTGGGATGACTCCAGATGGCCCCCTGCCCTGGGCACCACCCCCAAGCCAACAGACCACGCACGAAACCTGGGCTTCATCCTGGACTCCTCCCTCTCGATGACCAAACAAGTCAACGCCGTCTCATCATCCTGTTTCAACACCCTGCGCATGCTCCAAAAGATCTTTCGATGGATCCCCACCGAAACCAGGAAGACGGTCATCCAGGCACTCGTCACCAGCTGACTGGACTACGGGAACACCCTCTACGCGGGATCCACAGCCAAACTACAGAAAAGACTCCAGCGCATACAGAACGCCGCCGCACGACTTGTCCTGGACATCCCCCGCCACAACCACATCTCCGCCCACCTGAGAGACCTGCACTGGCTCCCCGTCAGCAAGAGGATCACGTTCAGACTCCTCACCCACGCACACAAGGCTCTCCATGACCTGGGCCCCAAGTACCTCAACAACCGCCTCACTTTCTACACGCCCACCCTCCAGCTGCGATCGGCCAGCCTCGCCCTCGCCACTGTTCCACGCATTCGCAGAGCCACCGCCGGAGGAAGATCCTTCTCCTACCTGGCAGCCAGGACATGGAACTCCCTCCCCATCCACCTACGGCTGACCCAGGACCTTCTCTCCTTCAGGAAGCAACTCAAGACCTGGCTTTTTGAGCAGTAACGGACCCCTCCCCCCCAGCGCCTTGAGACCCTAGCGGGTGAGTAGCGCACTTTATAAATTGTTTGATTGATTGATTGATTGATTGATTGATTGATTGCACGGAACTGGCCCAGACTACTTAAAAAAGAAGTTAAAATGGTATGTTCCAGTTAGGTCTCTATGCTCTAGTCTTCTGAAGAATCTGTTAGTTCCATCCTACATTCGGATGTCTTGGGGTGGTGTTGGACTTGGCCCTTCTGGCAGTTTCACCCCTGAACTTTTAGCTTTTATTGGTGACCTGGTGGTAGTGATTTTTGGTTTCTGCGCACTTTCCCTGTGTCCCAGAGTAAAGTGCGTGCGCACTCTGAGTGCATGTGGTGAGATAGGCCTGCCCTCCCATAGGAATGCATGGGGAATGTATGTGTCCCAGGTAGTTCCTGATGCGTGGGGTGTGCAGGCTCGAGTTTGGTATGTGCGGACTCGTGTGATCGAATGCTTTGCAATGATGTATAATGAGTGATTATGTCATGTGTGGAAGTGCCACTTCTAGGAGTTGGCATATTAGTGTAAAAGGTGTCTGGCGTGTGATTGGCTGGAGCTGGCTGGTGAGCCTGGCTCCAGGAGTCTGGGTGGGTCTGCCCCAGTGGTGAGTGTGAGATTAGCATGCGGATGGCTGGGGAGGAGTGCACCTTGGACCTGAATAGGGCAGGGCTTTCCCCACACAATGCTGCCTCCGCCCCCTGTGGTGCGACTGATCACCCTAGCCCTGCCAGTAAATAGAGTGAGGGGCTGAGCACATCAAGGGTGCTCTCCAACCAGCTGCGACTGGTTTTCCCCCCTCACCCTGAACCAAGAACAAAGGGTTTTACAGTATAAGAAGGGGCTGTGTCCCCTTACATGTTGTTCTCTTCCAGGATCCTGCCTGAGGGGGCTGCTGCTGTTGCTGGGCCAGAGGACCGCCACTTGGACTACCTCCCTGCCTGGAGGCCCAGTGAGCTGGCTCTGGGCCCAGCCTTGCCCCCTGCCTACCTTCCTGAACTTTGCAGGACTTTCCTTCTCCCCAAAGCGCCTGGGAGCGCTTTTATTTGATTTATAGTGCTAGGAGCGCTTTAATTGGGACCCCAGCATTGCGAAGCGCTTTCCCTGAAGAGCGCCTTCATTGTAGCGCGGCGCTACGATAAGTGAGGGAACCCCGACGTAGGGATTCCCCCGCTTTTGCCGGATTTGAAGCGGGTGCCCACCCCGCATTGCCGTGGTCGTTGGCGGGTGCCCACCCCGCTTATTGGTTTTATCTCCCGGCGGGTGCCCACCCCGCCGTATAGTCCTTATCCCGAGGGAGCCTACCCCTCTTACTGCCGTGGAATCACCGCCGCGGCCGGGCTCCCAGGAAGTCAGGCAGCGCTGACTGGGACGTGGGCGGGGCCTCAACACGGAAGCAGACGGGAGCCTACCCCGCGCTCCGGTACACGAAGCAGGAAGCGGACCTGAGCCTAGAAGTCCGCGAGGAACGAGCCCCGCAGACCGAGTGCTGCCTTCGCCACCTCTCCCCCCAGCCGGTGAGTGAAAAAGGGAGTCCGGGTGGGGAGAGGCGGAAGCAGAGCAGCCCCGCTTCACAGAGGCCGTTCCAACGGGACCGCAGTGTGGTCTCCGAGCACGAGTGGCGCTCCGAGGGGGACAGAGGTTGCTAAGGGTGCGAGTGCGTTCCAACGGTTGGGGCCATTGTTGTTTCAGAGTCCCCCGAGTGGGACTCCAACGTTACGGGGCCCAGTTGGTTCGGAGCGCGAGTGCGCTCTCACGCTTCTAAGGGGCACATTGTGTGAGAGCCTGCGAGGCTCGCGAGTCCCTGAGAGGGACTCCAACGACGGGGGCCAGTAGTATTTGTTTCAGAGCCCACGAGGCTCCAACGTTATTTGGGGGCATTGTTTCACGAGCCCCTGAGGCTCCAAAAAGGCACAGTGTTCTAGAGCCTCAAAGGCTCCAACGTTGGGGGCAACATTGTTCAGAGTCCAGAGGGACTCCAACGACGCCGCAATATTTTTCAGAGCCACGGAGGCTCTAGGGGGCATTTCTTGTTGTTTACAGCCCAGAGGGGCTCAGGGGACAGTCAGTTGGACAGAGCCTGCAAGGCTCCAGCGTTGGCCCCATCATTGTCCTACAGCTGCCCAGCACTTCGTGGGCAGCTGCTCCATGTAGGCCCCTAACTCTGCTGGACACAGGGCGTCCTAGCCCCGACAAGGCCAGTTGGCCTAGGGACTGCCACAAGTGGTGGCTAATGTGAGTTTTGCGCTATTGTTCCTAACCTGCACCTCTGAATGTGTTTTTATGCATCATGTGCCTTGTGTTTACACCTCTGAATGTGATGCATCATGTGTAGTGTGCGTTTACCCCTACAGGTATTGTGATACTTAGGTGGTTGTTTTCTCCTAGTACAGGTGGTGCTAGTGAGGTCCTGGTTCCCTGCGCGATATTTTCCTAAGGTGGTTAGGGTTGCGTAGGTGGTACTTACCTGTTACCAGTAGTTACTGGTCGTGTGCTACATATGTTATTTAGTGCTACAGTGATTGTATGTGCTATGTTCTAAAGCATTATTCCTATGTTCTAAGTGCTAATTTCTACAAAGTGCTAATTCCTGACAGTGGTCCATGTGGCCCTGTCCCCTGTACATATAATCCCTTGTAAACTCTGCCCGTGCCTGTTGGCACATTGTAAAGTGTGTGTTTTTATCTAATGGGTTTTGGTAATACAAAGGCTATTTTTATATAATACCTTGTGTGGAGTTTCTTTTGTGGTGGGCCTTGGGTGTTGTTGCTGGGTGCGCGCGCAAACGCTTTACACATCGCCTCCGGGATAAGCCTGACTGCTCGTGCCAAGCTACCAAGGGGGTGAGCAGGGGTTATCTTTGGCGTGTAACTCCCCAACCCTGACTAGAGTGGTGGTTTCTGCCTGGCTTTGGCGCAAGCCCTAGCCAACCAGAAATCCCATTTCTAACAGGTGGCAATATCAATACCAATATCTTCTGGTAGCACAGTCACTGCCTGTGGCATGCAGTACCTACTATTGTGCATGCAGGGGACAATGTAGTCCCAGGAACAAATAGGAGACATCATGGGCTCCTCTGTGGAAGGGCAACCTGACCAGTCTGGAGTGAACTTCACTTGGCAGGAGCCTTTGGTAGAGTGGGTGGTTGATCCTATCTCCCACTAGCAAGTGTAACTTAATATTTTTGGAGCCTTAGGAGCGGTTAGGAGCTTTAGAAGGTACTACGTGATAAAGTGCATTGTAAGTGGGAGGGGATGTGAGTCCTCACCAAGTAGGAATGGTACAATTCTGTACTATGTCCAGGTATGTCTCAATAATTTAAACCTGAGCTCACCCCTTGGTAGCTGTAGCACAGAGTAGACAGTCTTAATTTAGGAGAAATGTATAAAGCAGGTATCATTACCAAAACAGTTAAAAAGTAGAAAACACAACTCAATGAAAATTCTCCTCCAATTTATAAAAATAGAGAACGTTTTAAAGAACAAATAGTCACCACAATGATAAAAATTCAACAAGAGGGAATGCAGACAGAAATGTTAAAAGTTTAATATAAGGTTTAACACAAGAAAGCATAAAGTTCCAATCATGGGCAACTGGGCATGTTAGATCAGGTCATTGTCAAAAGTTAAGGCCAACGGAGATGAAGGTGTGGTTGGATATAGAGACCAGGTTCAAATCTGTCATATGTTTTACCTTCTGACTTAGATTCTGAAATGGAAGTCACTAGTCCTCAGCAGGGCAAGGCAACAGCCTGTGGCTGAGATGAGTCTAACAAGGCTGGATAGTCATTGGACGAAGTCCCAGTAAAGCCACTGATGTTTGGCGGGAATGCTCAGAGCATGAGAAATTCAAAACACTTGACGCTTGGCCAAAGAAGGTCCTTCTCCAGCCTCATACTTTAGTGTCTTCTTTGGATGAAGATTTCAACTTTCATCACTTTTTAGCTCTTATTGCTCATGCGGGAAAAGGCTACAAACCGTAGCACAACCGGACATGGCGAGGCCGGATATCATCTCCACAAAGTCTGCTGAAACAGATTTATTGCTACTGAAAAGCCCTGAGCAGGAGCAACTTGAATGTTTGGCCCAGCAGCAAAGCACTTTCATTGGATTAACTTGGCAGGTTGGTCCCAGTCTTCTGTTGGTTCTCCAAGCAAAAATCCTTGAAAAAGTTTTAAAGTCCCAGCTTTTAGGTTTAGACAGGATGCGTGCAACTTTGACACTTATCCAAGGCTCGAGACCTTAAGAAAACCACCTCGGGGTCAGCCCTCACTCCAGGAGAAGCCAACTGCTGGGTCCATGGCAGGTCCAGTTGGAACTGGTCAGCGGGGCTCCTCAGGGATGTGCTCTTCTTGCAGCTTTTGATCTCTTGTAGCTTACAGGAGGCCAGTCAACTGACCCTTTGAGTCCACTTCTGATTCCTGGGTACAATTGTTCTGAAGGGGGGAACTGAGTATGCCACTGTTGGGCTCAGTGCCAGCCTGTGAGTGGGTGGTAGTCCTGGCCACTTCCTAACCAATGGGATAAAAGTTCCCAGGGATGCCCCCACCCCCTTTTGTTGAACTTCCTGTGTGTTTTACTATAAACTATTTCATAGTGCCACTCTTTGAATAAAACAACATGGCAGAACCTTTCTTTCCTTCTGTAGAGCTCTGTGTGTTCACCTCAATGTGTGACTAAGATAATGGGCATTCAAAATCAGTTCTGGGGGCACCCTCTTCCACTGGAATTTGTTCCTGGCTGACCAGCACGACAAATAACCTGTCAAGCCTAGGTGTCAGCTACATCTGCTTATGACAGGTTATGCACCTTTTGAAGTGCAAATACTTTTGAAGGCACAGCCCAGATGGCTATTGTGCCAGCGGAAAAAGTATCCCCCCACACCCAAGCCCTTTGTACACTGTCTTGGGAACAATACAAATCTCACCATGGGAGAGCCATTAACAGTCAGCTGGCACTAAACACCTGCAGAAAGGCACATTTTTATTAGGCAAGAAAATGCCAACTTTCTAAAAGTTACATTTTCAAAATAATAATCAAAAATCCTACTTGGTCATTAGGTTAGATTTTAAATTACCATTAGATTGAGTCCTTGGATTGTTTTTATACCTATTCCCATATTAAAATGATGCAACATAAGGTGTTATTTAGTAACTCAGTTCTTCCCAACCGTACCAAATTGCAAAACTGCTTTGGAGATTTTTCACTGCTAGGGCATGTAAAACGTAAGAATACATGCCCTACTTCATAATTACAGGCATGTAGGACCTGCTTTAGGGGTAAATTACAAGTATTTAAATCAGAAGGCTTAGGCCTAGCAAAATGTTTTTTTTGTCAGGTTGAATTTACAGTTTTAAAGCTG
The DNA here is from genome assembly GCF_964204655.1 of Triturus cristatus. Taxonomy (NCBI): domain Eukaryota; kingdom Metazoa; phylum Chordata; class Amphibia; order Caudata; family Salamandridae; genus Triturus; species Triturus cristatus. Next base: position 1,175,233,893 of record NC_140589.1, on the reverse strand, counting down.
CACACACATGCTCTAGGGACAAGCCTGAAGGCAAACTTTGCATTGGCACTGTAAGGGTGACACAGTATGTGCTGCAGTGACATTTCACTTACAGATCCTGGGTAGACGTGGTGCCATATACTAGAGACTTAGAGATAAGGAAAATGTACCAATCTGACAACTTTTTAAGGGTCAGAGCACATCCAGTGGGGTCTGCTTAACAGCGTCTTAGTGTATAGACTCCAGAAACCAGCAGCATTAGTTAAAAAAGCGAATGGGGTTGATCATGCAAAAAGAGGCATTTAGTTACAGACTAGATGCAAGAACTCTAACACTTAGAAAATTAGCTTTTTTGTCCATTTCTCAATTTCTGGATGACTGGGATAAGGTGCTATGATTCCTGGAAAAGATGCAACGTTGTTGACAAATATGTGCCAGTTTTTCAGACTCAGAGCTTTTTGGCAGGACGTTCAAGGCTACCAAAAGATTGCAAAAATCATGTATCCAACTTTGTTAAAAACTTGCCAGCAACACCCTCCAGCCTCACCCCTTGTGAAAATTTGCTCTCATATAAAAAAGACTAAAGGCTCATAATAGACTTTAGTGCTTTTAAACCAGACAATATATTTTTCAAGGTAAATGGATTTTCCATCTCCTGGTTGACAAGCTACCGTGCCCGATTTGAGGGCTCACTAATCCATGAAGGCTAATAGTACATGCTAATTCTTCTTACAACTTTATGATAGCTCCTCATTTATCTTCTACAGCAGATCAGGTATCCATCTGTCACTGAGTTGCAGAGCAATGAAGACACAGGCAGCTCTATTCTGGTAGAGACACGGCCCTATTTTGGGATTTTTATGCCTGTTTTAATTTTGTATTACTGAGCAAGACAAATCTTTCAAAGGTGTTACATATATTGTGATAGGAAGAAAACAAGTCCTTAGGGGTAAATACATCAGTAGAGTTTATAGTGATTATGCTTTAGGTTGATTCAAACTCTTGTAAGACAGAACCGTGTGACCAGTAATCTTTTGTGATGCTTCAAATATTTTGCATGAATGATGTGTATCAGCTTCACTTTCCCAAACTCTACTTACATGCAAAATGCTATGCACAGAGAATGAAGAGGTCAAGTTGGCAGAAAAGGTGGGCTGGAAAAAATAGCATTATCACTGTATTGTCTTAACAACTTGAATACCTTAACAAGACAAGATACTATGACAACTCTTAACCCCTTCGATGCTAGGCCGTCCCCCCCCCCAGTGCTAAGCCTTATTTTGGCTATTTGGGGTAGTTTTCACTTAGGACGCTGTAACTTTTTGACCACATAAGGCATCCACGCCAAATTTGCGTCCTTTTCTTCCAACATCATAGGGATTCTAACGGTACCCAGGGTTTGTGGATTTCCCTGAAGGGGACCCAAAAATTAGCCAAACTACAGCTAAATGTTTTTTTGTGGAAAAATGGAAAATAAGTGCTGCAAATGAAAGCGTCTGTTTTTATCCCTGCAAATGGTATCAACAAAGGGTTTGAGGGGCTGAAATCACAATTTTTCCAGCTTTTAGGGACAAGCAGACCAACATTTTTTACACAGTTTTGGCATTTTACTGGGACAGAGCCTATTTTTGCAATTTTTTGTGCTTTCAACCTTCTTACAGTTAATGGTAGAAAAGGGTATGAAAGCCATAATGGATCCTGGGAAGCTGAACATTTTAGAAAAGAAGACACAATTCTGAATTTAGCAAGGGGTCATTTGTTTAGATCCTTTAAGGTTTCTTTATAGAAACTAACAGTTGAATATAGGAAAAATTGAAAATTAGTTTAAAAAAACAGCCATTTGTGCCAACGTTTTCGCCTGTAACTTCTTCTAATTATAACAGCTGTTTGAAAGCAATATACCGTTACATCTGCTGGACATTTCTGGTTGTTGGGATATATAGGACTTGTGGGTTCACCAAGAACTCGAGGAACCCAGAGCAAATAACTGAACAGCGTCTTGCAATGTTTTTTTATTATGTACGGGTATATAGCAATTAATTTGAGAAAATATATACATGGAAAAATCGGTACGAAAGACACCTACGTATTTCTGAAATTGGAACAAAATATAGAGTTTAGAAACAGTAGATATTTGCACATTTCAGAAATTGTGACTACCCATACTAGCATGAGAATTTTAGGTCCTTTTTCAAAATGACTTCTTTTTTACACATTGTCTGTCATTTGGAAGGCAGAAATGCATCAATAGTCTATAGGTAATAACAGTTGCTCTACCATTCTTTGTTACCATAAGTCTCCCGATAAAAGTGGCACCTCACTTTTGTGGGTAGGCCTAGTGTCCGCAACAGGAAACGGCTCAAAACACAACGTGGACACACTTTATTGTTACAGTGAAAAGTGACCGTTTTTTTGCAAAGTGCCTAGCTGTAGATTTTGAACCCTAGCGCTGCTGGCACCTAGGGAAACCTAGCAAACCTATACATTTTTTAAAACTAGACACACAGGGGAATCCAGGATGGGGTGACTTGACGGGCTCTCACCAGGTTCTATTGGCCAAAATACCTTGCAAACCTAAAAATGTGTCCAAAAAACAAATTTTCCCCACATTTCTGTGGTGGAAAGTTCTGGAATCTGCGTGGATCCACAAAATTTCACCCACCCCTCATTTCCCAAAGTCTTTCAAGAAAAATGGTACATCACTTGTGCGGGTAGGCCTAGTGCCCATGACAAAAAATGGCCAAAAACGCACAGTGAAAACTTACCCTTTTCTTGCAAAGTGCCTAGCTGTAGATTTTGAACCCTAGCTCTGCCGGAACCTAGGGAAACCTAGCAAACCTATACAATTTTTAAAACTAGACACCTAGGGGAATCTAGGATGGGGTGACTTGACTGCTCTCGCTAGGTTCTGCTACCCAAAATGCCTTGCCAACCTCAAAATGTATTTTAAAAAACCCACATTTTCCTCATATTTCTGTGGTGGAAAGTTCTAGAATCTGCATGGATCCACAAAATTCCACCCGCCCCGTGTCCCCCAAAGTCTTCTGAGAAAAATTGTGCCTCACTTGTGTGGGTTGACCTAGTGCCCGCGACAGGAAATGGCCCAAAATGCAATGTGGACACACCATATTTTCAAATTGAAAACTGACCCTTTTTTTGCAAAGCGCCTAGCTGTAGATTTTGAACCCTAGCTCCGACGGCTCCTAGGGAAACCTAGCAAACCTATACATTTTTAAAAACTAGACACCCAGGGAAATACAGGAGGGGGTGACTTGACTGGCTCTCACCAGGTTTTGTTACACAGAATCCCTTTCAAACCTCAAAACGTGTCAAAAATCCACATTTTCCTCACATTTCTGTGGTGGAAAGTTCTGGAATCTGCGTGGATCCACAAATTCCACCCACCCAGCATTTCCTAAAGTCTTCCGAGAAAAATGGTACCTGACTTGTGGGGGTGGGCCTAGAGCCCGCAACAGGAAACAGCCCAAAACGCAATCTGGACGCACCACATTTTCACAGTGAAAACAGACCCTTTGTTTGCAAAGTGCCCAGCTGTGGATTTTGAACCCTAGCTCTGCCGGCACCTATGAAACCCTAGCAAAGCTATACATTTTTGAAAACTAGACACTTGGGGGAGTCCAGAGAGGTATAGCTTGTGTTGGCCCCCCAACGTTTTCCTACCCAGAATCCCCTGCAAACTTCAAATTTAGCTGAAAAAATAACTTTTTTCTCAATTTTTTGTGTGGGAAAGTTCCGGAATCTGCGTGGATCCACAAATTTCCTACCACCCAGCAATCCCCCTGGTCTCCTGATTAAAATGGTACCTCACTCGTGTGGGTGGGTCAAGTACCCGCGACAGGCAAGGGCCCAAAACCTATTGAAGTGACATCAAAATTACCTATCTCAAAAACAACCTGGCTTTGCACGGGGGTCCCCTGGGTTTTAGGCCCCGGACTCGGCGGCCATCTAGGGAAACCTACCAAACCAACAGATTTATGAAAACTAGACACCCGGGGGAGTCCATTAAGGTATGGCTTGCGTGCATCACCCAACGTTTCCCTACCCAGAATCCGCTGCAACCTCAAATTTTGCTGAGAAAATCACATTTTTTATTCATTTCTGTGTAGGAAAGTTCTGAAATCTGAGTGTATCCACAAATTTCCTACCTCCCAGCATTCCCCCAGGTCTCCTGGTAAAAATGGTACTTCACTCGCATGGGTGGGTCAAGTACCCGCAACAGGCAAGGGCCCAAAACATATTTCAAAACAACCTGGATTGGCAAGGGGGTTCCCCTGGATTTTTGGCCCTGGCTCAGCGGCCATCTAGGGAATCCTTCCAAACCCACACATTTCTGAAAACTAGACACCCTGGGGAGTCCAGCAAGGCATGGCTTGCATGGATCCCCCAACGTTTCCCTACCCAGAATCCCCTGCAAACCTCAAATTTTGCTGAAAAAAAATCATATTATTCACACATTTCTGTGTGGGAAAGTTCTGCAATCTTCATGTATCCACAAATTCCCCACCACCCAGCGTTCCCGCAGGTCTCCTGATAAAAATTATACCTCACTTGTGTGGGTAGGCATAGTGGCTGCAACAGGAAATGGCCCAAATTGTATTGTTGAGACTTCAAAATTACCTATAACAAAACTGCCTGGATTGGGGGGCACCTGGTCTTTTGGCCCCGGGCTCACCGCCATCTAAGGAAACCTACCAAACCCACACATTTCTGAAAACTAGACACCCTGGGGAGTATAATGAGGTATGGCTTGCGTGGATACCCCAATGTTTCCTTACTCCAAATCCCCTGCAAGCCACAAATTTAAATGAAAACAATCATTTTTATCATACATTTCTGTGAGGGATCACCATGCTGGCATAAATGTCCTACCACCGAGCGTTCCCCTTGTTCTTCTGCATAAAATACCTCACCTGTGTGGGTGGGCCAAAGACCTGTGACTGGGAAGAGCCCAAAACATAGGAATTAAGGGTATAGCACCGAGAATTCTAAGCGCTATATTTTTAGAAAAATTCTATTTTAGCCAATTCTGCTTTGGACAACCACACAAATGCCATCCTAAGCACACCGCCAACCAAGCACAATCCCATCCACACTGTCATCCAAGCACCAGCCCAGGCACACGGCCAGCCAAGCGCCATCCCACGCACACCGTCAGCCAAGCACCAGTCCACGCACACTACCAGCCAAGCGCCTGTCCACGCACACCGCCAGCCAAGCACCAGTCTACGCACACCTCCAGCCAAGCACCAGTCCGCGCACACCGCCAGCCAAGCGCCAGTCCACACACACATCATAAATAGTTTTTTAACAAGAAAGCAAACACAAACCATTTGCAACTAGATACAAAACTATGATAAGCAAGAATGTCCTTGTGGGGGGAACAACTTGTTTCTGGTACCGGCGGCGAGGAAAGGACTTGTCCCCACAAAGTATTTCAAAGCAAAATCGAAACAAACGCCACACTCGCTCTGGAATAGTCAATTATGTTTATTGACTTACATTTCTCTCCACCTACGCGTTTCGAGCTGAACGCAGCTCTTGATCACGGTAGTTTTACAAGTCCGTTTTTTGTTTCATCTTTTTTATACCATATAGCCACATGCGCCGATAATGAGCCATTGTGGACTAGGTAGTTTTAAATACTTGATTACAAATTATTTGTCTGTCAAACGGGTTTGACCCTGTGGGTGATTATAATTCTACATTGCGAGTGTAAGTTTACAAGATACAAAACTATATCTACAAAAACAACAGCAGTAACTAAAGACATCATTCTATTGCCAAACATAAAACTTAACAACTATATAAAACCATACAGACCATCCAGCAGACTATTAGACTCATGGTTGCTCCCAAAAACTCTTTTCAGTTTTATACAATCTGAAACATGTGGGCACACACAGCCCAGGATTAGAAGGTCAATCGGCACAGTGTATACGACTCTCCTTCCACATACCTCTTCGCAAGCAGACTCCACATCTCTTACAGGGATTGTTTTTTTTGGGTGTGGTAGGAATTGAATCAGGAAAGTGGCGATCTTTCAATCTAGTCACATCCTCCACCACTCCAACTCTAGGATCACTTGCAACAAGGCTGCCTATCACAGACTCCTGAAACAAAAATCATCTTTGACGCAAGAGAACAGTCCTTGAACACATCAAAAGCATTAAAAGTTGCTAAATTGAAGAGATGGCTAACCATCTTCTTATACCAAATGTAAGACTTACGAACAGCAGTGTAAGGTTCCAACCTCTGATCTACTCTACCGACACCACACATGTGCTTATTGTAGTCTACAATGCACACAGGTTTGCGCACTTCAGCAACTTGACCCCAAACAGTCACAGGTAAAGTACTCTCTTTATGGATGGTAGTCAGCATGTACACACCCCTCCTGTCCACAAATTCCACAGCTAGCAGTTCCTGACTACGCAAGGCACTACACTGTCCCCTCTGAAGCTTTTTGCAAACAAGCTCTTTTTGGTAACCTTTACGGTTAGAGCGGATTGGGCCACAAGCAAAAGTGTCCACTTTGAACAATTCCTTAAACAATTGCTCAGCAAAGGTACAAATGGTGACCTCTGTTAAACAGTCCTCTAGCAAGATCCCACACAATTTTCTCAAAAACTCCAAAAGTGGACGGACAGCCAGGGGTGTCAATAGTGGAATCGCTACCAGTGTACACCCGGAAATTATAGACATATCTTGTCCTAATCTCAGACAACGTATATATCTTAATTCCATAATGTGCCCTCTTGCCAGGAATGTACTGCCTAAAAACCAAACGGCCCTTGAACAGGACCAAAAACTCATCAACAGCTATTTCTTTCCCTGGAGTATCGATCTCTGAAAATCGATCTACAAAGTGATCAAGAACAGGCCGAATCTTAAAAAGATGGTCACAGTCAGGGTGATCTCATGGCAATGCCAAAGCATTATCAACAAAATGCAGCATCTGAAGCGAAAGTAAATACCAATCTCGACTCATAATTGCAGGAAATATGGCCGTTGCCATCAAGGGACTGGTAGACCAATATGAAGCCATGGACGGATTCCTTATCTAACCCATCAAAAAAGTCAGACCCAAAAACTTTTTCATCTCATCCAGATTTGTGGCAGTCTAGCGGGTAGCTCTAGAGTGGGGCCTAAGTCTGGCACTGTTGTCCCTCAAAAACTATTCAGCATACAAATTAGTCTGCTCAACAATCTCAGCCAAAAATACATCATCCATGAACAACTAAAAAACTGTATAGGTAAAAAAAAATCACAATCCACTCTACACCCCGCATCACCGCAAAAGGGAGGCAACACCGGCTGCACCATGTTTGGATCAACTCAAAGTCCAGCACTTCCAGTATGTAGTCTTGCAGCCTCAGGCTACAATCCCGATGTCTCTTTTTGCACCATGGACACATCTGTGTCCTCCTATAAAACAGGCGCTTCATCTGCACTGAGAGTAGCTTTATCTGCACTGAGAGTAGCTTCATCATCAGATGATTCCTCGTGGACAGAAAACTCACTGCCAGAATCTTGAACTTCCTCCTCTCCCTCAGACGCACTGTTAGTCTCATAATCCTGCTCAGAGGAAGATTCAAAAAGCATACCAACCGCTTGCTGAGCAGTAATTCTAGGGCTAGCCATAATCCTTACAAATAAAGGTAACTTGTCAAACCAGTCAACAACAAACACTTTGTAAAATAAGCAATAAACACATTGTGTCTTTATCACAAAGACCTATATACTCCAAAACTATACCACTCACTTGCCAGAAGCAGCTAGACTCACCACCACCAACTCTGCACAGACACAGTAAGGATCAACAATATCCCACTAAAAAAGAAAAAAAGAAAATTACACATAAGACAATGCAAAACACATCGCATAGAATTTCATGCTCAAAACACTAACTAAATATGCTGCCATTATGACATCACTTACAAAAAAATTCATTCATGCATGACAATAATACTCATTTGGAGTAAACACAAAAAAAATCTTTTTCTTACCAAATAAATGCACCTACGCAAAACTGCAGAACAACCACTGCCAAAACCACAAACAAGAATCAAAATCTTTACACTTGAATAAAAAGGAGAAAAAAACATTACAATCACATATGCAAATAATGCACCAGTCCACACATTTCACCAGCCACGCTAAGGGCTAGGTGGGCCTAAGAGTATAAATAAAATATTCACCCCCATAAAAGGAGAGCAATCCTTGCCCAAGAGGCCACTCCACCACACCAACATTTAAAAAACCCTGGTGTCTAGTGGTTTCGCAGCCAAAAAACATACTGCTGTTCTGCCACCCAAAGAGGGCAGAAATGGCCACAATCATCCTCCCATAAAAGGGAGCGACCCTTGTCCAAGGGGCCGCTCCCCAACATACAAAAAAATCCCTGGTGTCCTAGTGGCCATGTTAAAAAAAAATCAGCCGATCAGGAGGGCAGAATTTCCCAAATTAATGCTCCCCAAAGGAGAGTGACCCTTGGCTAAGGGGCCACTCCCCACAAATAAATCCATGGTGGTCTAGTGGGCCCAAATTTTTTTAAATGGCGAGATCTGCCTCACTGGGGGGCATACACAGCCGAACACATTGCCCCGAAAGGGGAGCAACACTTACCCAAGGGGCCACTCCCCACAAATGAATTCCTGGTGATCTAGTGGGCCACTTACAAAAAAATTGTGAGATCTGCCCCACCCCAGGTGGGCAGACAGCAAAAAACATTGCCCCCAAAGGGGATCGACCCTTGTCCAAGGGGCCACTCCTCACAAATGAATCCCTGGTGGTCTAGAGGGCCACTTACAATAAAAAATTGTGAGATCTGCCCCCCCAGGGGGGCAGACAGTCAAAAACATTGCCCCCAAAGGGGAGCGACCTTTGCCCAAGGGGCCGCTCCCCACAAATCAATCCCTGGCGGTCTAGTGGGCCACTAAAAGAAATGGCGAGTTCTGCCCTCCAATGGGGAAGACAGCCAAAAACATTGCCCCCAAAGGGGAGTGACCCTTGCCTAAGGGGCCGCTCCCCACAAACAGTTAAGCACATTTTTTTATTTAAAAAAATCCCTGGTGTCTAGTGGGCATTCCTGCTGCACGATTGTGCAGAAGGAATGCTCAAAACCCTTTCCTTCCCCCTGAAGCCTCTTTTGTTTAAATACCACCCTCCCCCAAGGAGAAACTTACCTCCTCTCTTCCCGACGCGCTAGAAGCAAATGGCTTCCAGTGCGTTGGGAATCCTTTATTGACATGGGGGTGGGGGAGGCAGGGGAAGGGCATCCCCTGCCATCCCCGTTGGGGGCACCTTAAAGGGGCGGCCCACGGGGAGCACAACCGGGAGCCGTCCAACGCACACACCAACCGAACAGAATGGGTTAAAAGGAGGCCTATGTAAGAATTTAAGCAAGATTGTTTTTTTAAGATTTTCATCTCATACTATCCCTCACCTTGGGTTGACTTGGTACCCTCTTCCAAAGTGATCTAATGCTTTAGTATATTTTTTGTTGCTTTCTCATGCATTATTTGTCAGAAATTGAGTTGTTAGTAAAACCAGTTCAAGTAACAGCTGCAAACCCTGGCAGAGGTGAACCACAAAAGTGAACTAAATTAACCTGTGATTAACCCTGACTGGCGTGGCACAAAAAAGCAGTCAGGCTTAACTTAGAGGCAATGTGTAAAGTATTTATACAGCACACAAACAGTAATAAAGTGGGAAAACAACACAAGCAAATTTGACACCAAAATGGCAAAAATCCAATCAGTAGAACAGGAGTTATGAATTTTGAAAGTTTAAGTGAAAATCTGACACAAAAAGATTAAAGCACTAACCACAGACGTCTTGCCATGCAAGACAGGGCCAAAGGTGAAAACTATGCCTGACCACGATGGAGAGCGGGTAGGGTTCAAGAAGTGGATTGGGACCGACAGTGTTACCTTTGAACTAAGAAGAAATTTTAAAGAAAAATTTCCTAAAAGGGTAAGTTCACTGGGGCACGGCTGCAGTTGGTGTCCGAAGATGGAGTGTCGTCGTCAGAGAGCTCATGGACAAAAGTGGCGGTGATGATTTGTATGTTCTGACAAAGGGGCATATTATCAAGACAGGCGATAAAATTATCGCCGCTTTAGCGGCAGAAAACTGCCGCTAAAACTGCGATAATGGGCTTGATAATATGCTCTATGGAATTCCAATTGAAGTCCATGTTAGAAGTGAAGGACATCTAGCCTGAGTTTCAATTGGAATTCCATAGAGCATATTATCAAGCCCATTATCGCCGTTTTAGCTGCAGTTTTCTACCGCTAAAGAGGCGATAATTGTATCGCCTGTCTTGATAATATGCCCCTTAGTTACTCTTTTGGAAGTCGAAAAATGCAGCAAGAGCTGCTGTGAAGTCAGGTAGACCGGCGATACCCCTTGTGCATATTAGTGAGCAGGTTGGTCCTGGTCTCTCATCAGTTCTCGGAGGAGGTTTTAGCAAAAGAAATTGCAGTCGAACATTTTTGATTTTTGCTGTCTAGGCACCTTCAGCTCCATCGTCAAGGATCCAGGATTAGAGGGGAACCACTTGGAGGTTGAGACTCACTTAGGATGGGTCCAGGTGTGGGTTTGAGATGATGGGAGCATGTTATGTCCCTGTGGCCCTGAACAGAAGGCCTGCAAACTAGCTAACTTAGGATCATTCTGGTAGCCCTGGGTTTAGTTGAAGAAGCAGGGCTCAAGCAACAGGGCTGGCCTCTGAGGTTTCAAGGCAGGCTCCATGTGGCAAATCAGTCCTTTCAGTTGTAGCAAAGCAGTCTTGTGGAGTACACAGCAGGCCACACCAGCAGGCAGTCCTCGGAGACTCCTTCCACAGGTCCACAACATGAACTGTAGTAGGTCTGGGGGGTTCTATTTTTATACTTGTTTCCTTCTTTGAAGTAGGAGAAGTGTTTCTAGAAGTTTTTTTATTGAAGTGTTTGGCATTTCCTGACTCCCCTGCCCAGACTCCAAGCTGGTTGGAGGAACCATTCAGTAGTGCAAAGCCCTTTGAGTGAAGGCAGAGCACATCCAATTCAGTTGAAAATTGGGCCCTGCCCAGCTCGCCCCCCCCCCCCCATCCTACCAGCAGATGGCCCATTCAGGCACATTTAATTCTTTGTGACTGTCTCCAAGGAATTCACAAAATCTAAATGCAACTTGCACACAGTCAAATGATCACGGGACAGACTGCAGGCATCAAATGGCAAAGGACAGGAAAAAGCCCACTTTCCAAAAGTGGCATTTTCAAAATTGCAATTTAAAATCCGACTTTATCTTTGAAGAGGATTTTTAATTACAATTTCATAGATACCAAACCAGAATGCTTATCTGTCCCCAATCAAAAGTTAGCACTTATTAAATGTGATATTGCAACCCAATGTTATCCTGAGGGACAGGTAGACCTCACAGTAGTGGAAAAGGAATTCTGCATTTTTCAGTACCAAGAAATGCAAAGCTTAAAAGTACATGTTCTTCCCTTTTAATTACAATGGGCTCTTCCCCATGGCCTACCTTAGGGGTTAGATTACTACAATAAAAGGGGAGTGTAAGGCTTGTCAATGGGGTTATATATTGCCAAGTCAATGCTGCAATGGCAGGTCAGGGATATGTTTTAAGAGGCTACTTAATTGGGTAGCACACTCATTGCTGCAGGCTCATTATTAACATTTTATTACAGACCCTAGGTATATAGCATACCACTTTACTAGGGACTTATACATAAATTAAGTATGCCTATAAGGTGTGAGAAAGTTTTACCATGTGTAGGGGAGAGAGCACGAGCACTCTAACACTGGTTGGCATTGGCTTGATCAGGGTAATGTAAGATCTGTGCAGTGGTAAATTTGTGTGTCAGTTTGGTAAAAGCTGAGATTGTATCTCAATTGAACTTACACCTTTGTGTAAGAGCCAGGTTACTAGGGTTACTAGCTAGCTCTGAAACACCATGATAGAAACAGCGGTCATAATTATAAACAAAAAATACCAGAAAAGTGTGGGCTTACTAGTGGGTGAAGACAAAAATAGTATTGCTTCCACTGTTCTAATATTCATGCATACAGTGAAAGAGAGAGAAAATTACCCAGAAACTCTATTAGAAAAGTGTTCTTTCCTATTTTTGCCTAGGGTGTGTGGAACTGCAGTTTGTAGGAAGGTGGAATATTATTTGGTGAGGCTGTTTAGGCTTCACCATGCAAGACTCTCACAATACCCCAAAGATAGTCCTTGGATTCACAAAATTAAATACTTAGCTCCGTCCTAATAGAATAGCAAAGAATAGCCAGGCTTTACTAGAGCAAAGTGTTAAGCATTACAGAGTAACAACATAGGCGATAAGTAATTGATATAGCTTCGAGAGAGATCAGACACCAATTTATAAACATAAAGCAGATTTTTATGTAAATATAGACACTATAAAAAAAAATCAGATAAGTATAACTGGAGATATGGATTTTAGAAGCAATACTAAATCGGTGCAAAACAGTACTGCAAAGCGTTATCATTGCGGTCAATGGTAAAACAAGGCTAGTGTTAATCAGTCACTTGCAGATCGAGTTGCATCGGACCCAAGAAGGGTTAAGGTGGCGCGGGTCCCAGGACCAAGCCACAACAGTCAGTTTGATTTTACCTGGCTCACGAAGCCCAGGTGCAGAGTTGTCCTGGGTGCTGAAGCAGGAGCCACAGTGAAGCTGGTTTTTAGGCCTACACAGTGCTGGTGGATTACCGGGTGTATAAAGATGACGACTTAGCTGTACAGTCCATGTATACCACCCTAGAGGTGCTGCTAACCTTCTGGGGGAGTACACCTCCTGAATACGTAATTTTCCGACCTCTCTGGGTGTAAATGTGTGAGGGGACAGGGGAAGGCTCTTTCCTCCTTTGGGAGGCAGCCTGGTTGCATATCACAGGTGGTAAAGGCATTTAAGCTCACTGCCTTGATTTGACACTTCACTAGCCATCCTCTGTGGGAGAGAGGTGAGACCTCCTTCTCATCCAGGCCATTGTGTCTGACTCCTGGGAGAGTTCACACCTCTGGGATGGGGGTCAGATTACTGTCTTGGTGGTAGAAGATGTGGACTGGCAGCCAGAACACAGAAAAGGCTGTGTCAACCAGGTGGGCAACCATTAAGATAGCCCCTCAGGTGCATGCCACATTGTCCAGGACATGAGATTCATGTTAGAGGTGATGAGGCACGTTGTTTGAAACCAAATATGACATATTTCAGCTGTACCTTAATGGAGCAGTCAACTTCCTGTTTGCCTGATTGCCAGCCTATGTAATCCTATGGATGGCATATCAGTTATAGCAGCCTTGAAAGGTAAATGCCACTATAGGGACATATATGCTCCCACTAACATGTCCACATCGTTAACATAAGACACCCTGTCTCCTGGGCTCAGGAGTCCTTTCTTAGGGGTGACTGGTATATATTAAAAATAAAGGATTGACTTTGCCCCACATGGTGAGGGAAAAGTTGAGCTCAAACAGTTTGCACTGCTCCTGCAGTCTGCAATGGCAGGCTTGGCTCATTCAGGATGGCACAAACATTGCTTCACGCCCTGGTGACCTCTTTATCACCCATGCCCTGGGTAGCACTGGTACAATATACTAGGAACTAATAAGGGGGTTAAAGTCCTTGCCAATTTTGGGGTACCAATTCACACATATCAGTTTTAGGGAGAGAGTACTGGCACTGTGGCCTGGTTAGCAGGCTTCAGTACACTGTCAGGGTTCACTGATAGAATATTGATGACAAAAATATCAGTGCTAAAAATATTGAATACAAAAATATCGACTTCCATACCTACACAGGTAAGTACAAAAATATTGAATCAAAAATATCCATGTAAAAAATATAGATGTAAAAAATTGCGATTTAAATGTATATCAAATACAATAATATATATATATATTATATATGTATATATATTACATTTTAATATACATTTTAACAAATTAAATTAAATGTAATATACATTTTAACAAAATATAAAAATAAACAATAAAAAAACTCACACAACATACTTTATATATATATATATGTATATATACATATTTACTTTAAAATAATGAAAAAACTATTATTTTTACATTATTTTAAAAGTTTAAAATTATATACAAATAAAAAATGTATATATCAATAATTTAAAATATAAAAAAATTCTATAATAATTTTAAACATTAAACTATTACAAGATATTTAAACTTACATTTTCCAATACAATCAGTGCAACAGTAGGGAAAATGTTGGATAGCAAAATAATAAAATGCACTATTCCAACTCCAGTGAGTGCAACAGTAAGGAAAGTGTTGGATAGCGGAGGGGTAAAAAGTACTATTCCCACTCCAGTGAGAGGAACAGTAGGGAAAATGTTGGATAGCGGAGGGGAAAATATACTACTCCCACTTCAAACAGTGCAACAGTAGGGAAAGTGTTGGATAGCGGAAGGGAAAATATACTACTCCCACTTCAAACAGTGCAACATTAGGGAAAGTGTTGGATAGCAGAAAATATCTAAGCACAATTAAGAGGGCTTAGTCCAGAATATTTATATCTTCACTCTGACCTCATTTAGGACCCCACATTAGTGCAAGATCGAGGACAAAAAGTAGAAAGGTCCCGACTTTGAAATACATTAGGCACATATTCACCCTTTTGAATACTACTGTGAATGACCTTTCCCACCCAATCTCTGCATAGTTTATCAGATTCTAGTGTGTCTAAGTGAGTTTTTTGTAGCAAGGCCACGTGAACATGTTTGGACTGGAGATAAGAAAGCACTTCTTCTGTTTAATGTAATGAGTGAGACCATATGCGTCACTTTGCAGCCAAAAGCAACACAGGAGTCCAATAGGGCGTATCCACTGTATAGGATGTATTTTTGTCATAATTTGTGTGTTGTTTAGTAAGTCCACTGTCCACTGTGTAGAATGCATCAACAATTTATTTTTTGTGAGATGCTCATTTGTGTTTTGTCTCAACTAATTTATTGATTTGGTCCAAAACGTAGTTATGTATGTTATTTTTTTATTTAAATGTTTCATTCAAAAATAAATGTTTGACACAGTCAACTTACCTGCTTTACGAGTAATGATTATGTTCTAAACACATGAGTTGCATATATCAATGAAAGATAGGGAAAACACTAGCAATTTGTTTCATCAAGATTTTATACGTAATACAAGTAAATTAACTGTAAATAAGTGGAGATAACTTTTGGAGCTCTTCACTGATAAAATAATCATTGATCCATGGTCTGAGAGGCACTCTGTTGTGTTGGATAGCGTAATGGTAAAAATTACTATTCCCACTCCAAACAGTGCAAAAGTAGGGAAAGTGTTGGATAGTGGAGGGATAAAAATTACTATTCCCACTCCAGTGAGAGCAACAGTAGGGAAAGTATTGGATAGCGGAGGGGAAACAATTACTATTCCCACTCCAGTGAATACAACAGTAGGGAAAGTGTTGGATAGCGAAGAGGTAAAAATTATTATTCCCACTCCAGTGAGTGCAACAGTAGAGAAAAAAATAATAATTCAAATTCAAAAAAGCTAAAACAAAAACTTAAAATCATTAAAAAAATAAACACAATTTAAAAATGAAGAAATAAATATATTAAGTATATAAAAATTGAAAATATTATAATAATAATTACAAATAAAATATAATATAAAATATTAAATACATTTACAAAATAGAATTCTTTTAAACTAGAAAATATTTACAAAGAAAAAATTAATTAATACATACATGTATTTATTGTATTTGCTACCCTATAACACCATACCAATAACAAAACACTTCACATTTCCAAAACAGATTTTTTTACAAAATTAACATAATTAATAATTAATTTAAAGAATAATATTAATAAAACAAATTATTAAACATTAGTTTACTACACACACGTTAACACTATGATATCCACAACACACACCTAAATTAAACTCAAAATAATAAAACACAATTAAAACTTATTTTATTGCAGATCTCCCGAGGCTTCGCCGGGAGCAACGGTGTTTCTTTTACTTCCCTGACGTCTTGTTTTAATTGACTTGTGCCTACCTGCGCATTTCGCTCAGCGCTCAGGAACCAGCGCCAGCAACTTCCTGGCTGCCCCTTCGCCTGCCTTCACGACCCAGACAGCCAGACTGCCTCCGCTGATCGCCCCCTCCTTGCCTCGCGTGGGGAGTGGGACGGGCGGCCAGTACACCTTGGGCGGGTCTGGGCTGGGCGTGCACTACTCTGGCTCCTCCCCCCCTGGCTAACGGCTCAAAAGGCTGACAGTGGGCTACCTGCAGTGATTGCAGATCTCCCGAGGCTTCGCCGGGAGCAATGGTGTTTCTTTTACTTCCCTGACGTCTTGTTTTAATTGACTTGTGCCTACCTGCGCATTTCGCTCAGCGCTCAGGAACCAGCGCCAGCAACTTCCTGGCTGCCCCTTCGCCTGCCTTCACGACCCAGACAGCCAGACCGCCTCCGCTGATCGCCCCCTCCTTGCCTCGCGTGGGGAGTGGGACGGGCGGCCAGTACACCTTGGGCGGGTCTGGGCTGGGCGTGCACTACTCTGGCTCCTCCCCCCCTGGCTAACGGCTCAAAAGGCTGACAGTGGGCTACCTGCAGTGATTGCAGATCTCCCGAGGCTTCGCCGGGAGCAACGGTGTTTCTTTTACTTCCCTGACGTCTTGTTTTAATTGACTTGTGCCTACCTGCGCATTTCGCTCAGCGCTCAGGAACCAGCGCCAGCAACTTCCTGGCTGCCCCTTCGCCTGCCTTCACGACCCAGACAGCCAGACCGCCTCCGCTGATCGCCCCCTCCTTGCCTCGCGTGGGGAGTGGGACGGGCGGCCAGTACACCTTGGGCGGGTCTGGGCTGGGCGTGCACTACTCTGGCTCCTCCACCCCCTGCCACGCCCCACTCAAAACTCCCCCCACATGTGTCCCTATATAATCACTTCCCCTCATCGACGGCGCAGCGGGCGGGCACAGCGGGCGCGACGAAGGCGCGCCGAAGTTGCGCCTAAGTTAAGCCCGTCTGCGCCCGTCCGCGGCCGACCGGGGCCAGGGGCACAATACCCTGCCCAAATCATTTCTTACACTCCTTCCCAGCTTCACAGGCTACAGGGTCCGTGGGTTCTATCTGCCTCCACACACTCACGGATATCCCAGCTAGATTTATCCCCTCCTTCTCACTGTTCCTGTTCATTCACTTCTCCTATCCCGGTCCCCCCTTCCACAGAAGCCGTCAATACTGCCCCAGTTAAGACCCTTAAGGCGTATTATCTGAATACCAGATCGGCGGTGGCTCATTCACATGAACTATCAGTGTTGTTAGATCATCATGCACCAGATCTTCTCCTTCTAACCGAGACATGGTTCTGTGATGACTCCCTACCCACCTTGCTAGCTACATTGCCCGCCCCCTACTATGCACTTCGGGCCGATCGTTCATCCGGCAGAACGGGGGGTGGCGTCGCGGTCATTGCCCGTTCTGATCTTCCATTTCAACTGCTCTCTCTCCCCGATATTGCCACCACAGAGTATCTTGCTATTTGAACCACGTCCACATCCCCCCCTCTCACCTGTCTTCTCATTTATCGACCTCCCCAGTCGCCTCTACGATTTCTCCCTGATTTCCAGGAGGTGTTAGCCACCCTCTCTGTCAATAACTCTTCAGTGTTATTACTGGGTGATTTTAATTTCTGGCCCTCCGACCCAGCAGAGTGTTCATCTTCTAGAGAGTTTTCAGACACACTTTTATCTCTTAATTTTGTTTCTCACGTATCTTCCCCAACTCACGTCAAGGGGCATATCTTGGACCAGATTTGGTCCTTGAACTGCCCTGTCGACTCCCTTCTTATCTCTCCTTGCACTTGGTCTGATCATCACCTGATTTCTTTTGTTCTTCCTATCAGTTCTCCAGTTAGGGCCCCCCTTCCTAATAATGTCTGGGTCCGCTCGTGGAGTAGAGTTGACCCGGCGAACTTATCAGCTCTTTTAAGTGCTTCCTATCCCGTCTTACACGGGCTTTCCACCTCGGCTCAGGTTAATAGCATTGAACAATGGCTCTCCTCAGCCAGTGAGTCCATTGCCCCCTTGAAACGTCTGACTTCCAAGCGAGAGAAAGATGCCAACCTGTGGTTTACCGATGACTTGAAAACCATCAAATTATCGGTACGCCGTGCTGAGAGGGCCTGGAGGAGAAACTATTGTCCCATCTTAAGAGCTGATTTTACCACCCTTTTAGCTCAATATAAGAATGCCATCTTGGCCGCTAAAACGGCCTATTTCTCCTCCAAGATCCTCACAGCCGAGAACCAATCTAGGGAAATTTTCTCGATTGTTCAGAACCTAGCCTTTTCAGATCGTACCTCTCTTAAGCCCTCTCCTTCCCTTGCCCTTTGTCACTCTCTGAACAGCTTTTTCATTGATAAAATTGCGGCCATTAAAGCTAATATCCCTGCACCTTCCCCGTCTTTTGTTGATCCTCAGTGCCCTCCTTCCCAAGGACAATTAAACTCTCTCCCTCTTCTGACCAAGGAATCCTTCACATCCTTAATCCCCCTTGTAAAATCTGGCTCTCCCCTTGACACCTGTCCCGCTCAAATACTTCGTCACATTTACATTTCTTGCCCTGATCCTCCCCTTCACTTACTAAACAGTTCACTCTCTCAGGGGGTTGTTCCCAACCCCTTGAAATCAGCTATCATTTTACCCATTTTAAAAAAACCTGGCGCAGACCCCTCGATCCCAGCCAACTTTCGCCCCATTTCTCTCCTACCATTTTTGGCTAAGGTGCTCGAGCGCCATGTCACCAGGTCTCTGAGCACCTTTGTGGAAGAAAATGGGGTATTGGCTGCCCGCCAGGCTGGTTTTCGCCCCGCACACTCTACGGAGTCCGTAGTTCTTTCGGTCCTTGACAACCTCAGGGAGGGGAGGGACACCAATCAATTCCAGGCACTGGTCCTCCTCGATCTCTCTGCCGCCTTCGGCACGGTGGATCATACCATCTTACTTTCCCGTGTCGCGGCGGCGGGGATCGGGGGTACGGCCCTGGTTTGGTTGTCCTCCTTCCTGAGGGACCGCACCCAGGCAGTTCGCCTGGGTTACTTCACTGCGGACTTTCGGAAAGTTCTGGGCGGGGTCCCCCAAGGCTCCTCCCTTTCACCTCTTCTGTTTAATCTTTACATTTCTCCCCTCATTTTTTCTTTACAACAAATGGAGGTCTCCGTATACAACTATGCGGATGACCTCCAACTTGTCTTTAATCTGTCCTCTTCTTCTGCCTCTATCTCTAATTTCCAGTCTACTATGATTTTCATCAGGGACTGGATGGATTTCAACCACCTGAAACTCAACCCTGATAAGACCGAGTTGGTGTTGACGGGTGGTTGTTCCAGTCCCTGGTCTTCACTCTTTTGGCCCCCTTCCCTTGGTCCCTCTCCGGCCCCCTCTACTTCGGTCAAAACCCTTGGTATTAAACTCAACTCTCACCTTACCCTTCACTCCCAGGTTAGTTTTGTGGTTTCTTCCTCTTTTCTGTCTCTTCGCACCATCCGCAGGGTCTCTTGATTTTTCACCTTTGAGGCCTTGAAGTTGATCGTCCTTGCGATGGTCATCTCCCGCCTGGATTATGGCAACGCCCTATATGCAGGTATACCTGCATATAGTCTCAGGCGGTTGCAGATGATCCAAAACCAGGCGGCTCGGCTGGTCTTTAACCTTCCTAAACCCTCACATGTCACCCCCCTTCTGAAACTTTTACATTGGCTTCCGGTTCGGGAACGTATCCAATTCAAGCTTGCATCTATCACTTACCAGGCTCGATTGGGTACGGCCCCTGCATTCATTTCTTCGGAGATTATCCCCTACTTGCCAACTAGGGAGCTCCGATCTTCTTCCCAATCCCTCCTGATAGTTCCCCGGTTTCGCCGGAAAAAGTGGGGGGGCTCAAAATTTGCGACCCTTGCCCCAACCCTTTGGAACTCATTACCCCTTGATCTCAGATCCCTAACCCCATATTCCCAGTTTCGAAAGAATCTTAAAGCCTACTTCTTCAGCAAAATTTTCATTTAATCCTCTGTTACCCGACCTCCCTTCCTTGCCTATTGAGGAGATCTGCCAGTTACAGCGCCATGAAACCGCTGGTGTAAGAGCGCTATATAAGAATTTTTAAACTCAAACTCAAACTCAAACTTATAAATTTAAAACTATTATTATTAACAACTAATGATAAATGTATTTAATACCCACCCTTTCCCCCTTTAAAAGTAAAAACAACAGCCTAAAAATTAAACAATTAACCAAAGTACATAGAAAATAATTAACATTAATCAACAACTATATATTAATTAGTCTAATAAAAATTACTTCCCACCCTTTACTCCTATAAACACCAAAACAACACCTAAAATTAATTATACAATTTCCATACTTAATTACCAATTAATTAATTAAAATTAACATCCAATTATTAATTCATCAATTAAAAATAAAATAATTCCAACCCTTAACCCCCATAAACATCACAAAACACACCTGAAATGTATTACACAATTGCCATAATCAATTACAAATTAATTATTTAAAATTAATTAAAACCAAATATTAATTAATCAA
Source organism: Triturus cristatus (assembly GCF_964204655.1). NCBI lineage: Eukaryota > Metazoa > Chordata > Amphibia > Caudata > Salamandridae > Triturus > Triturus cristatus. Next base: position 1,175,213,260 of record NC_140589.1, on the reverse strand, counting down.
TTGAAAAAAATTACTTCCCATCATTAACACCTATAAACACCACAACACACACCTAAAATTAATTACACCATTACCATCTCAATTCAACAAATATTACTAAATAAAAAATAATCAATGCATGTAATATAATTAAATTACTTCCCACCCTATTCACCTATAAACCAACAACCTGACACGGAACTAAAAATACAAAATTGAAACAAAAAAAAATGTATAACTACAAAAAATGTAACACGTATATTAAAAATACAAACTATTCTTATACAAAAAACATACAATACATACGTATAAAATAAATACTAAAATACATAACATTAATAAACAAACAATATTTTGAACAACTATGGGGCCGATTCTGATCCGGGTCGGAAAGCACTCTGACTGAGTCGGATCCGGAGTGTTTTCCGACCGAGTCGGACCCCCTACAGTCCGACCGAGCGAGTACGATGCGCACGTATGCTGTCGGACTCAGTTCGGTCGGACTCATGTAGAAGTCAATGGGAGCCAGTTGTACGACGCATACATGTGCTCCCTTTGACTGAATGGGTACGTCTCGAACAAGTGCACCCCCTACAGTGGGTACGCGTCGGTGCCATCCGCACCGTACATGCCTGTGTTGGGGAGACCCATAGGTCTCCCCCTTTGTCTGAGTCATAGGGCTGCGGGTGTCAGGGGGTCCGACGCGGACCCCCGAAGTCCGACTCCGGGAGCTTTTGCGAGCCGGACACGCCGGCTCACACAGGCTGTCCGACGCGTGCATCATACTGGCTCAGTTGAAAATCGCATCCATTGCACGCCACGGTTAGCTTCCGACCGAGACGTACGGAGCGGTTCGGACCCGGAAACAACTAGGTCGGTGAATCTCACGTAGCTCGCATCGTACTTGCTCGCTCATACAGCTGTACGAGTCGGCCGGAAAACACGCGTACTGCTCGTAGTTTTTCCGGTCGGATTGCGTTCGGTGCCCTTCCGACCCGGATCGGTATCGGCTCCTATATTTTTGCAAAAGATATTAAAGACTTCACTATTTTTAACATCAATATTACTTCCCTAAAATTGATATTTTTGACCACGAGAATCTGTATGTTGAAATTTCTGACCCATGATGTTTGCAACTCAATATTTGTGCAAGTCGATATTTTTGAATTGATATTCTGTCTCTACACCCAAGGTCAGGGTCAAAAATCAACATCTAGTAGTCCAAATGGGGGCAAAAAGTGGGGAGACATCTGCCAAAGAGGCTAGTTTTCTTAAAAAGGGGCCAATTCCGATTCCGGATGCAAAACGAACCGACCGACACGGACCCGGACCGAATACCGACCGACACGGACCAGCACCATACGACCCGTGCAGTACTATGCAACGCGAGTGAATTACAACCGTCACATACGGAATACAAGGCGTACGACCGAGCCGGAGGGAAAATTGTGATCCGGCCGGAAAACCGACGCGATTTTCACTGACCGACACGAACCCGGAATCAACCCGACCGACCAATACCCGTGATGTACGATTAGCGCAGTACGATGCAATGCGTGTAAAACCAGACCGACTCGCACGGAGACCAAGCCGCATGACCGACACGCACAGACAACCCGGCACACAAGCAATAGAGACCGCCGCAAATGACATCTACCAAACACAGAAGACAGGCAGCGTGAACGAGGCGGAGAAGTCCACACGAGACAACAACAGCGTCCGTTTCCGTCACATGAACGTCTCCTACATGCCTACAAAACACAAAGGACAAAACACAAAAAAAGGACCAAACAAGCAATGACTAAGCCAATAAATACCCAACACAAATTAATTAGACAAAGACACACCCAGAACTACAACTATATAAAGGACTACAATCACTACCATCATCCTTTGCAAACAGGAGACACAGCCAGCAGCAAACACCAGTACACAGCAACCACAGACACACTCACAACTCACACATCACACAACTCACACACCATCAGCACCTCATACAAAAGCACACACACAGACACACAGCAAAACCAACACCAACCCACCATCACTTGCACCCTCACACCCACATCCCTCACCACCACCACCCATCACCATGCCTCCAAAGAATAATCCAAAGTTCACAGATAGTGAGTTAGAAGTGCTGGTAGACGAGATCATCAGAGTAGAGCCACATTTGTTTGGTACATTGGTTCAAAGGACCCCCATCTCACAGAAAACCAAGATGTGGGCGAGGATTGTGGACAAGATGAACGCAGAAGCACCAACCTTGTGCACAAAGGAGATATCCAGAACAGGTGGAATGACGTGTGCAGGAGGGTCAAGAAACTCATCGAGAAAGATCACGCCTTGAGTCAGCGCACCGGCGGTGGCCCTCCTGCCAAACCAGTCTACTTCAGGACCTGGGAGGAGAAGGTGCGGGACATCCTACCACCAGAGAGCATCCATGGCCTAACAGACATCCCAGAGACTGGTGAGTACACAAACAACAAACCCAAGATTGTGTGGCAAGGGGACAGTGAAACCATGCACCCCAAGCAAACCTACACTAACCAATAGATAATCAACCCAAGATGTGTATGCCAGTCACACAAACACAATACCTGCCATCTCATAGTGACTGGAAACTGTGTCATGACATGAACCAAACTACAAACAAATAGAGCAAGCCACTGGCACTAAGCCAAATACACCCAGCAAGACAGTTTGCCACCACAAACACACCACCTCACAGTGCAGCTGACTGTCAGGAAGGAATAGTGGGGATGCAGGTGAAGTGAGTGTAGACAAAAGCATGATGGGGCCTGTAGTCACGGAAATGCTCCCCCTCCTGATTGGCCCATCAAGACCTCTCTGAAACATGCCCACATCACAGGGAGTGGAAAATGACTGACAAGATAGCTGACACTGGGTCCTGCTGTGGGGAGCACAAGGCCTTGCTAGGGCATGTGTGCAAATCAGAAGCAGGACACCACTGACTGACATCCTGAAAGACAACTTGCACGCCCTACAATGGAAGCATGTGTCATTATGGGAAGGAGGACTGACAGCCCTGACCATACTAATCAGCATGGGGAGACCCCCAACACAAACTCCACACAACTCACCGGGTACAATGCATTGACACATACCTCATTGAAATATCAGCAAAAGATCCCCCGTACTGGGTGCTGCTGTGTGAAGCACAGGGGCTCACTTGGGACTTGTAGCCAAACAAACACCAGGATTTCACAGTCAGCCATCTTGCCATTGCTGTCACACCCCCTCACAGGGAAGCAGAGTCAAGAGGGAGGAAGCATGGGCATGCTGGGAAGGGAGGTGTAGCCAAGAGTATGATGGGAGTCACAGTCACAGACAACCTACACCCACCCACATGGCCCAGCAAGATCAAACTGAACCATACTCGCCTCACAGGGAGTGGGAAGGGACCGACAAGATGTCTGACACTGGGCTCTGCTGTGGGGAGCACAAAGCCATGCTGGGACTGCTAGCCAAACAAACACCAGGATTTCACAATCAGCCATCTTGCCATTGCTGTCACACCCCCTCACAGGGAAGCAGAGTCAAGAGGGAGGAAGCATGGGCATGCTGGGAAGGGGGGTGTAGCCAAGAGTATGATGGGACTTGCAGTCACAGACAGCCTACACCCACCCACATGGCCCAGCAAGATCAACCTGAACCATACTCGCCTCACAGGGAGTGGGAAGGGACCGACAAGATGTCTGACACTGGGCTCTGTTGTGGGGAGCACAAGGCCATGCTGGGACTGCTAGCCAAACAAACACCAGGATTTCACAGTCAGCCATATTGCCATTGCTGTCACACACCCTCACAGGGAAGCAGAGTCAAGGGGGAGGAAGCATGGGCATGCTGGGAAGGGGGTGTAGCCAAGAGTATGATGGGACTTGCAGTCACAGACAGCCTACACCCACCCATATGGCCCAGCAAGATCAACCTGAACCATACTCGCCTCACAGGGAGTGGGAAGGGACCGACAAGATGTCTGACACTGGGCTCTGTTGTGGGGAACACAAGGCCATGCTGGGACTGCTAGCCAAACAAACACCAGGATTTCACAGTCAGCCATCTTGCCATTGCTGTCACACCCCCTCACAGGGAAGCAGAGTCAAGAGGGAGGAAGCATGGGCATGCCGGGAAGGGGGGTGTAGCCAAGAGTATGATGGGACTCACAGTCACAGACAGCCTACACCCACCCACATGGCCCAGCAAGATCAACCTGAACCTTACTCGCCTCACAGGGAGTGGGAAGGGACCGACAAGATGTCTGACACTGGGCTCTGTTGAGGGGAGCACAAGGCCATGCTGGCAAATGGCCAACAACAAGATCAAACTCTGTCTGTGACAAGCTGGGAAAAAGCAGTGTACAGGCAGGCATCTGTTAGAAAAGTAGAAAATGTCATGTTTGTGAACCAACGATGCATGTAGAAACATAAATCACATTGTGTGTCTCTTCCAAACACAGGTCTTGCTGGGCACCCACTGACAAGTGACGAGGATACCCAGTCCTAGACTATGTTGGACACTGAGCTCTCTGTTCTGACTTTCTCACTGTCTTCTTCGGATGACGACGACCAACCTGGATCCTCCGGTGTGAGCCATCATGCAGCACCAGCAGCAGCAACATCTGCCCCCCTGTACCCACGCCTCCACCATCTGGACACTGACAGGACACCCCCGCCAACACGGATAGACCAAGGACAATCAACACCCACAGCACAGGGTCACAGGACTCCCCAGAAGCTACAGCCAACACCACCAGCAACACCACCCAAGGGGTCCCAGGGTCACCTGTGCGTACCGCAGCTGGTCCTGCCCGTGTGGAGAGGGGTGCTGGGAGGGGTGGGAGGCACAGGGCATGCCTTGCAGAGGGGTCTGGACTGCATGATGACCCCCAACTGGCACGCATCATTGATGCGTACCAGGATAGCACTGGAGGATTTGGCCAGGTAGTGGGGATCCTCAAGGACATAAAACAGGAGCAGGTCACCCACCATGCCCGCATGGAGGCAAAGTGGGATGGCCTTACTGCGGTGCATCGGGACATACTACAATGCCTCCGCCAGATCAATATAACCTGTCCCCACCCTCTTGTGTGCCCACAACATCTGTCGCAACACCATCTGCCAGCACCACAGGGAGGGAGGAGGTCTCTGGCGGAGAGTCCGCTGCACCGCAGAGGCCTCCACATGAGGATCCCTCCCCCGGAAGAAGAGGGGTCGTCCGAAGAACGACATGTGAGAGGCAGATGTCCCAGCTCATCCCCCAGGGCCTCTAAACCTGTTCTGGACAATGTTCTTTGTGTGCAACCCGTTCACCTTGCCCAATCGCACACAACTCGCCCACATGACATGGAGGGTTCATGTTAGGCCAATGCATCAGATGACTGTTGACTTTACTCTGGACGTTTCATTTACCAGCACTTCCAACTCAAATGTGAACTTTGGATTCCCAAACCACGGTACAGCACCCACCATCCTGTACACCTCACTCACACATGTTTGTAAATAAACTCACCAGTACACCATACTTGCTTCTGTTGTGATTCAAACTTGTCATGTTCAGGGCGAAGTCGATATGCTACACAACACAGTGCATGCCAAATACTGCAACAATGTGACCAACGTAAGGTCAGTCATGGGGACGTGACACATGTGAGGGAGACACACCACTATGGCAACACAAAACATACTCACCATGGCCATGAGACTCATCACACACAATGATGTTGACCTGAAACACATTGGCATGCACAGACACAACACCAAGCACAGTCAGTGGTAACAAGTCCGCAGGTGAGGTAAGCAGATATCACTCAGATGTGGGAAGACAGACAGCACACATAACAAAGCGTAGCACAGGTTCATTACACATCAGCAACATGTTTATTCCACAATAGTTGCACTTCTACATAACAGTGGACACACGCTCACAATGTTTTGGAGAATGTGTGGTACATCAGTTGATGGGAATTGTCAACTTACACACTGGTGTTGGCTTCTGGGTGCTGGGGGTCAGTGTTGACCACACAACAGGCAAAGGACCCTGGGAAGGACAGACAAGATACAGTCAAAAGCACAGACGAACAGGAGAGAAATGCAATACACATGCACAAAACATGTTGCAAAACACCTACACAAACACTAGTTAGCAGTACTACCCTATTGTGGAGTACACACCACCTGAATGGACACATCACAGTACGCATCCAGTCAAGTGGCACACAGACACACTCAGACAGCAACAGAGCTGGCTCAACACATTCCTGGCTACCTCCATACATTGACATAACAACCCTGGAAACTCACTTTCAGGTGAAGAAGTTGTTGATGAGCTGGGAGCGGACGTCACCATCATCTTCATCATCACTGGCATCTTGGCCCAGGCCGGGATCCTCCACAGGTGCCGGACGTTGATTGTCGTCATCCTCATCCAGGATGAGAGGCACCTCCTTCCGCACCTCCATGTTGTGTAGCATGCAGCAGACCAGTATTATTTTGCACACCTTTGCAGGCTCATATAGGAGGCCCCTCCGGTCTTGTCCAGGCAGCGAAAGCGGCTTTTCAGGAGGCCGAATGTCCGCTCAATCACCCTCCTGCTCCGACCATGTGCCTCATTGTAGCGCAGCTCGGCTGGTGTCACAGGGTTTCTGAGGGGTGTCAGCAACCACGGCATGTTGGGGTATCCGGAGTCACCTACACACACAAAAATGAACAAGTAGATGAGTTTGGTAGGAGTGCGGAATACAACACTGACAAACACACACAATGAGAAACAGTCAGTACACACCGACAAGCCAGGCATGCTGAGCTGGTATCTGTGACATCAGCGTTGCAATGTGACTACTCCTCATTATGTAGGCATTGTGCGCTGAACCAGGGAACCGTGCACACACATGTGTGATCAACATGTCCACAAGACAGACCACCAGAGCATTGATGGAATGGTAGTGCTTCCTGTTGCGGTATGCCTGCTCATGTGCCTGTGGTGGTATCAGGGCAACATGTGTCCCATCAATGGATCCAATGATGTTTGGCATCCTCCCCAGTGTATAAAAGGCATCCTTAATTTCAGGTAGTTCATCTTGGATCGGGAACTTGATATACAGGTCGAGGAATTGCAACATCCCCTCCAAGACATCACGTAGCACCCGACTAAACATCGTTTGCGACATACCACCAGCAGTAGCCACAGTGTACTGGAAGGTACCAGTAGCAAAGAAGTGCAGGGCTGCCATCACCTTCACCTCTGGGGTCAGTGCTGTAGGATATGTCCGGCCAGGTAGCAGATGTGGCGCCATCTGCTCCGCCAACTCCTCAATCAGTGGCCTGGTGACGCGGTACCGTCTGATGCTGTGGTGTTCCTGCATGGTTGCAAGGTCTGTGAACGGACAATGCACAGCTGGTGCCCTGCAGTACAGAGATGCACAAAGGAAGATTGTCAGTACATCCCCCCATGTGGCCATGACCACGATCACTCTCACATGCTAGTTCGTGACATTACAAAATGTACTGAGGTGTGTGCTGTTGGTCATGTACACATATGCCACCTACAAGACCACCACCTCACATCTCAATTTCACATGTCCACATGAGTCCCATGTAGTGCAATGGGCTAATCATCTGGCTGTGTCACCCAACCTATGGGCTGCTGCAACGTTCAAAAAACCCACCCCAGTGACTAATGAGGACTCATGTCTCCCAGGCATCACAGATCTTTGCCATGCAGAAACCCAGGCTCTCTGTATTGCCACATCAACACAGCAATGGACATGGCATAGCACGTACACACCACAAGGCAAGCATAAGTCCCACAGGTAGTGGCCACTGTTGTTGATGACAGCCCTACATGTACGTCTCTTAGACATACACCCCATCAAGGTTGATGCATATACCACATGGAAGTGGAGACTGTCACCCATTGGTAACATGTGATCAGACACATCTGAGACACAACATGCACACAGACTGTGGGTGCACATCAGTATTGGGGCTACAGGTCTCACTGTGACGTACATGCCATCACCCCCAGGACTCAGGGTGTATGTAACATGCCCCAAACATATCCAACCTGACACGGTGGCCTTCACTCATGCCCATTACTGTCCAATTGCACATCACAGTGCTAATGTGCACAACACACAAAGGACTTTGCCCCCATGTACAAGATAACAGCCTGGGAGTGGCTGCACAAAGTGCCAGACAAAAAAACTGCTGTGGCACCCACAAACACCCAGGGAATGCAGCCTCACATGCCATGGGACACTGTGTGGCCAATGCTATAGTGTGGTAGGTGTGTGCAGGTGTCCATGGCGAGAATATGTGTGTTGCATCCGTCTCATAGTCACACTAATGCGGTCCGACGTGGTTGACAATGCGTACGCATTGCACGGGTCATGTCTGAGCCGTGCGTACGCCTTGTCATTGAATGCAATGAGGTCCGATGCGGGTGACAATGCATATGCATTGCACGGGTCATGTCCGAGCTGTGCGTACGCCTTGTCATTGAATGCAATGTGGTCCGACGTGGGTGACAATGCGTATGCATTGCACGGGTCATGTCCGAGCCACGCGTACGCCTTGTCATTGAATGCAATGAGGTCTGACGCGGGTGACAATGCGTACGCATTGCACGGGTCATGTCCGAGCCGTGCGTACGCCTTGTTATTGATTGCAATGAGGTCCGACGCGGGTGACATTGCGTACGCATTGCACGGGTCATGTCCGAGCCATGCGTACGCCATGTCATTGAATGCAATGAGGTCCGACGCGGGTGACAATGCGTACGCATTGCACGGGTCATGTCCGAGCCGTGCGTATGCCTTGTCATTGAATGCAATGAGGTCCGACGCGGGTGACAATGCGTACGCATTGCATGGGTCATGTCCGAGCCGTGCGTACGCCTTGGCCATTGAATCGTATGGAGACGGGTGCATGTGTACATTCAAAATACGCGTTGTACAGTCAGTTGAACGAACCGGGCGCACCCATTGGCTCAGGACTGTAATGGAGACGGATGCGGATTCAAAACTTGAACGAGTTGTGCACTGGAAATTCAGTTGGATGCCTACAACAATGTTGCAATTTCAAGTGTTCCATGAAGGTGAAGATTTGAACAATGCGGAAGGCATGTACGAGTCGTACTTTTAAATGGATTGGCCAGATTCATAGAATGCAACCGTGTTGGACCTATCACTTTGGACACATGGCACAGAGTCTGCCTCTGTAGCACAGATATAAGGCTGGCTAGACCCCAGGGAGCTCACTTGCCTGCACTAAATGCTACTGGACCACATTCCTGCTACCACTGCTGCTGTCTATGCTTCCTCTGGTTCCTGCTATGGCAGGTACACTGGAGAGGGCCCCAGCCTTCACTGAGGAGGAGAACCAGGCCCTGCTGGACGGGCTCCTTCCAGAGTACATAAAGCTCTATGGGACACCAGGCGAGCAGGTGAGTGTGCTATCCACTGCCTTCCTAATTAAGCATGTTGTCTGACTAGCAGTACTAGCAGTGTGTACAGCAGTCGCAAGCATTATCACTGACTATTTCATCCCCCAAAGTGTGTAGGGACATGTACTGAATATTTTTCCTGCTGCTAAAGTGCATTTTTGCCAGCTTAAACTATCCATGCATTGTTAACATGTCAGACATGCATGTGAGTTTTCATTCCCCAGGGTTGCACTACCTGTGTAATTATTTTCCCTTTGTGATGATGACATGTATATCTAATTGTGTGCTGCACAAATCTGGGGCATATGTGTTGATGTACTTTTCACTTTGTCCTCCTCACAGGTTGATGCCCACCAGAAGCAGGAGATCTGGCTGAACATCGCCCGGGCTGTTCCTTCTGTGAGGTTCTACAAGCGCCGCATCTGCAACTGCCAGAAGAGGTGGCAGGACCTTCGGGGCTGGACCCGGAGGATAGCTAGAGTCCAGCTGAAGCTGTCACCTCAACGCAGGAGGGGCGGACACCGGACCCTGACTCCCCACATGCTCCGGATACTGGCGGTGGTCTTCCCGGACCTGGCTAGGCAGCTGAAGGCCAGACAGCAGCAGGAAGGGGGTAAGTCCATGCCTGATCTGTGTACTATGTCTGACATGCAAATAGCAGTCTTTTGTCCGGGTCACACTTCCACATTACGTAGGTCTTGTAGTCCCAAAATCAGGCCCCTCATCTGTGTGATGCACCCTCCTCATCTGTTCCACAGGTGTGGCCCCTACAGTCATTTGATTGTGTCACTAGGGAACTGTGTCCCTGCCGTCAGCTATGTATCAGGTACCAGTCAGCATCAGTTCCCGTGACTCTGTTGAGTGTGTCATGGGTGGGTCAATTGTTTACACAATGCCTGAGATCTGACATGTGAACTGTGTGTGCCCTTGAGATGTGTACCAATTGCTGGTCTGACTCGCAACATGTTTCTGGTGTATTCAATTCAAAACCATGCAGCAGGGTACTCCAATTTTTGGGCATCAGGAGAAGGTATCGCAAGTCCGGGGCAAAACACTGTTTCAATTAGTCCTGCCCAGTCCTGCCCCCTCAAGGGCATTCAGAAACACTCTGTAATCCCACTCTGTGGTAATTCACTCAGGAGCAGGTTGAAATAAAGTGAATTTATTGAGATTGAAGACTACACAGCTCTTGAACTGCCAACCATCTTCACCATCAGTCAGTATGCTGCAGTTGAAATATAACATTCTAACAATGACATCATGAGCTGACATCACACACACACTCAACTAGGAGCAGGTGAATGACCCAGGCTTACTTAACATTGACTACAGCATATAACATACCTCCTTTCCTCCTGACCAACTAAAACTAAAACACTTAACATATTATACAATGAATAAAACTTACAATAATTTTAATCACGAAACCTATGAGGAATAACACGAATTCTTGAACTCTTTCTACGTTGTCCAGTAAGAAGCTTGGAAGTGGTGTGTGCTTTGCTTGACACACTTGAATCTTTAGAAGTAGAGCAAGATCTTGTTTTAATTAGTCTAGACAAATTCCACCAACAACCACCTTCAACCTGGGCAGCATTGTTGTAAATACGAATAACCTTGACTGGATCACCAAACTTTGAATACCCCTTCTTGGTGTGTACCGGACTCTTAATACGTACAAAATCACCCACAGAAAGAGCAACACATTTTACACTTTTCTTGTTGTCAAACCATGTTTTCTCTTTCTCTTGTGCAATGTCAGAATTGATTTTTACCTTTTCCATAAGTACATCAACATCACACAACGATTCCACCCATTTACCCATCCAACCTGGACGTAAACTTGTATTGGCTTTTCTACCCCTTAATAACTCAAAAGGAGAAACCTTTGTACACGAATGAGGTGTAGTTCTATAGAACCACAACATGCTCTCAAGAGCTTTGTACACATCATGTCTCCCATTAACTGCCCACTTGACACACTCACCTACAACCCTATTCATTCTCTCGACGAGGCCATTGGTTTGTGGATGATAAAGTGAGCTTTTGAGATGTTTAATGCAGCTAAGCATTAAAAAAGATTCAAATTCTTCACTCAGAAATTGAGTCCCATTGTCAGAAACCAGGAATTGTGGGAACCCTTCCCTCAAAAATATGTCCTTGAGAAACTTGACAAGAGATGAAGAATTAGCCTCCCTGACAACCTTGATCTCAGGCCACTTAGACGCATAGTCCATTACCACTAAAATGTATTTCATCCCCAGAGGAAGAATCTCAGAAGGCCCCATGATATCGATACCCACTTTAACCCATGGCCCCGAAGGACATTCAATAGGGTGTAACGGTGGTGTGGTGACTTTCAAGCTTTTCTCTGATCTCTGACACACCGGGCAGTTTTCAACCATAGTAGAAATCTCACCATCCATTCTGGGCCACCAAAAGTCTTGACGGACTCGTCGTTTAGTAAGAGTGATTCCCAGGTGTCCCTCATGAGCCTCTTTAATAATGTTGACCCTCAAAGAATGTGGTGGAATGAGCTTGTCACATCTCATCAATAAACCGTCTTCCACTGAAATCTCTGACTCAACCTTCCAATACGGCTGTAATGATGCAGACAAAGATTTCTCACTTGGCCACCCATCCCTGACCAGCTGGCACACTTCCTGAAGAAGACAATCACCCAACAATGCTGCCCTCCAATCAGATTCAGAACCAACCGCAAGAACCGGAATATCTATTGAAGCCACCAAGCAATCTTCATTATCCTCATCATTTAGATCTTGAAAACTGGTCCCTTCACAATATCCACTGCTCAGAGGAAAGCGAGATAAAAAATCTGCTCTGATATTCTTACCCCCAGAAATGTGATGGACCTCAAATTGATATTGAAGGAGTTTGCTAACCATCCTCGTGATTCTTGGAGTGCAACACTTACTGGGCCCAGCAGACAGTATGGCAACCAAAGGTTTGTGATCCGTTAACAAATTAAAACGTCTTCCCCATATATAAGGTCGATATTTGTCTATAGCCCATAAGCAAGCAAGAAGTTCCCTCTCAATCACAGAATACTGTGTTTCTGCACTCCTGAGCACCCTTGAAGCAAACGCCACCGTATTCTCAACATTCCCATTCTGTTGTGTAAGCATGGCACCCAAACCTCTCTGACTGGCATCAACGGTTATACAACATGGTAGATCCGGATCAAATGGGGTGAGAGCATCACTTTTTTTTAAAACCTCTTTAACTTTGCTAAAAGCTTGATCACACTCCACACACCACATAAACTTCCTCGAAAACTTTAGCAACTCACTAATGGGCCTGACTATTGATGCGTAATTTGGAATAAACTTGGAATAGTATTCTAGGAGACCTAAAAGAGACTTTACCCCTTTCTTATCTTCCGGTACCGGGGCCTCCAAGATTGCATCAATCAGTCCCTGCCTAGGCTTGATACCCTCGTTAGTCAACAAATGTCCAAGATATTCAACTTCGCTACAGGAAAATTTACATTTTTCAGTTTTGAGCACAACCCCACTCTTCTTGAAAATTTCAAGAACCTGTCTGATGATAGCATCATGTGAGTCATTATCCTTGGCGTAAATAAGGACATCATCTTGAAAGACAATGACACCTTCCACACCTTTTAACATGTTTTGCATGACCCTCTGAAAAACTGATGCCGCGGAGGCTAATCCAAACGGCATTCTCCGGTACCGAAACGTACCAATAGGAGACACAAAAGCAGTTAAAGCACAAGAATCCGGATGCAACTCTATTTGATGATAGGCACTAGCCAGGTCTAACTTTGAAAACACACAAGCACCTTTGATACACGTAAATAGGTCGGATATTCTTGGCAACGGATGGGAATCAACCCAAATCTCTTTGTTGAGCGACCTAAGATCCACACACACACGCAGTTGCCCATCCCTTTTCCGAGCAACCACCAAAGGAGACAACCAAAGAGAGGACTCTGTGGGTTCGATAATACCCTTATCACAAAGTGCATGAAGTTCTTTGTTAAGGTCCTCTCGAACACTGAAAGGAACCCCTCTAAGCTTGTGCTTGACCGGGATAGCCCCATCTTTGACAATGATTTTATGTTTGAATCCTGAAATTTTACCCAGTTTGTTGCTAAAGACAGAAGGAAATTCATTTTTCCACTTGGTACACACTCCATCAGAGGTGACCAGCATCACTTGCTCTTTAGTTCCTGGTCTTAAAATCATGCCAAAAAGGCCTTGGTGAAACCACCCTAAAATGTTCAAGCCCTTAACTGCCACATAAATTTTCCCCCTTATTTTTCTTCCCTCAAAACTTAAAAAATCTTCAATGAAGCCTAAGAGATCAATTTTACGTCCTTCATACGAAACCGGTGATATATCAGGAGGAAACAAATCTCTATTTCCCCAGGTTTCATGAAATAGCTTCTGGGTTATCATTGTGATTCTGGCACCAGAATCTACAAGAAGATTGAGTTTCTTATCCCCCACCACTATTTCAACCACCGGATCAACACAGCATGAAGGGTCACCATTTAGAGGTATACGTGTTTCATTGACAGAGCATTCATCATGAACAACAGAAACAATTTCCTCATCTGACTCATCGGCAGATTCCACAACACAAGCTATCGACTTTTTTTGAAATTTCTTCTTAAGACATACAGTTGCGAAATGTCCCATTTTTTTACAGTAATTACAAATTGAATTCAAAGCAGGACATTTCCCTCCCTTGACATGTGATGTATTACCACATCGCAGACATACATTGTTAGGTATAGCAGGATCTGATTTATTATTTGAGAAACTCTTAGTGGCGTTTTTACCTGCTTTGCCCTTATCCTTCTTTGTACCCCCAACAAAACTGACTTTTTCAACTGGTTTGTCATCAAGTTCTTTCAGTGAAACTTGGGAAGTCTCGATACTTTTAGCAACTTTAATAGTTTCATCAAGTGTGGGATTATCCATGGAAAGCAGTTTCTGTCTAATGTGTTTATCTTTCCCATGGCATACAAATTGATCACGAATGAGTTGTTCAGAAAATTTTTCAAACACACACACTGAAGCCAATTTCCTAAGAATGGAAATATACCCATCGACATCCTCATTTTCAGATTGCTTTCTCTTGAAAAATGTATGCCTTAACACAATCAAACTGGGTTGTTTGTCAAAACGAATCTTGAGTTTTGATATCGTTACTTGATAGTCATCTAACTCCTCACCATTGCCTGCTAACTCCGGTAAGTGCTTAAATATTGATCTACCCTCGAACCCTAGAGAATGTAACAGTAGATACTTTTTCCTTTCAGGACGGTATCTTAGTGCACCTATTGCTCCCAAGTAAGTCTCAAAAGCATCGAACCAAACATCCCACTTGACAGGAGGTTCGCCTGGAGTTTCTAAAAACGCGGGAGGTGCATTGATTGATTGCATGCTTGACATGTATAAAAGTTGATAAAGATAAAATGGAAACCCAAACTGCTCACGTACAATGTAAAATTAGCGTTAAACTGAAAATCTCTAGTATCTTTTGATATTTGTTAAATACTACTAGACATAAACTAGTGAAACTAAAACACTAAAATATATACATGAAAGCACTTTTTGATTGAGTACCTATACCAGTTACCCGTATACTGCAGACAAACTGTATATATATATATATATATATATATAAATAAAAAATCCTATATATATATATATATATGCACTTTTAAAAACAAACTTTTTTTTTTTTAAACAAAAAAATAAATAAATAAATAACAAATAATCACTGTTTCAACAGTAATTACTGTCAATTGAGAAAAGAAATCTCTAAAACACGTTAGAAATGTCCTTTACATGCATAAGATTGATTAAAACGAGACAGTTGTCAAATGGTTGGCAAAATACACTCGTGGTTGGCAAAAGGTCTCACTCGTGGTTGGCAAAACAAGCGTGATTGGCAACCGATGCGCAGTGACAAACGTTGTCAAGGAAACCACAAA
This sequence comes from Triturus cristatus, assembly GCF_964204655.1. NCBI lineage: Eukaryota > Metazoa > Chordata > Amphibia > Caudata > Salamandridae > Triturus > Triturus cristatus. The sequence continues at coordinate 1,175,197,827 of NC_140589.1, read as the reverse complement.
GCCTCGAAGATTTCAGGATTGAATGAGCACCATTGTACTTGTGACGTGCTCTATGACGCTCGCTAGATCTTTGCGCACATGCTCCAGTCTGAGCCGCTTCGTCGTGCACATGCGCGTGAGTTAAGGCGTTGTCCCAAAGCTCCAATTACAGCGAGTTCCTCGCGCACATGCGCGAGTAATCACCCGTGCCGTGTTGAGAAGAATGGAAGACACGTGGAAGACCCGCTGCCAAGGATTTTTGAATGAACACAACTTGCTCCGACTGAGCGCGGACAGTGAATTCCCACAGAGAAATCGCCAGAGTATCCAACTAGTTTCCCAAAGGGGCTCAGCAAACGAGAAAGTCAAAATTAACCTCCAGACACGACAAAATGAGGCTGCGAGAGAAACGAAAAGAACACTCCTTCTCTCTCCCCAATTCAGTCGACCAGTTGTGAGAAACGAAAACGCCACGCACACTTTTCCCTTATGGACTTCAGTCGATACTCACAGGTCCTTTGCCAGGGGATGTGTTGAAAAGCAGAGCACAGCAGTGCATCGCCAAGTGAAGCCAGGGAAGGAAAATCCAAAACGTGGAACGGTGGACATCACAGGGTAGTAGAAAGTACAGGACAGCGAGAATATTACAGCAGAACCAAAACAGCCATGACCGATGCGTAGATAAACGCCGTACAGGTAATGCTGATTTTTCTTTGATGAGTAGAAAGATAGTAGATCTTGATGGTTGAAAATATTTTCGATAAATTTTAGATTTGATAGTAGATTCCCGTGGGTTCTGCTGTGTAGTCAACTCGTCACCAAATTTATGTGGTAATTAACTCAGGAGCAGGTTGAAATAAAGTGAATTTATTGAGATTGAAGACTACACAGCTCTTGAACTGCCAACCATCTTCACCATCAGTCAGAATGCTGCAGTTGAAATATAACATTCTAACAATGACATCATGAGCTGACATCACACACACACTCAACTAGGAGCAGGTGAATGATCCAGGCTTACTTAACATTGACTACAGGTATCGCAAGTCCGGGGCAAAACACTGTTTCAATTAGTTCTGCCAAGTCCGGGGCAAAAAACTGTTTCAATTAGTCCTGCCCAGTCCTGCCCCCTCAAGGGCATTCAGAAACACTCTGTAATCCCACTCCTGTGTGTGATATTGCAGGTTGTGCTTCGTGACATGTGCCCTCAGGTGTGTGCCTCTGTGTCATTAGGGTGTGGCTTGTTGCTACGTACAACTGGGGTGTCCATGATTCCGAGGGTCAGTATGACATCTGCAATGTGACTGTGGGAGACAAGACCTGTGTGACACATAGGTGTGTGAGCATCTGACAGCGCACAATGGTGTATGTAACTGTGTCCCTTATGCAGCTGGGTTATGCATGGCAGACTGTGATGTGTTAATGTACATGGATTTGTGTTTGCTGAAACTCATATGTCTGATTTTTATGATGTGGGGTCTTCTGGGTCCTGGATATGTTGTTTGCAAGGGATGGGTAAGTGCGCCGGTCATCTGCAGAGTCATATTTGCCCCTGAGCTAGGATTGTGAGTCAGTGCATATTGTTGTTCTCTGGATGCATTGCCCTTGTGACAGGAGACAGTGTTGACTGACTTACAAGGCATCCCTGTGCCATGGCATTGAACTTGCTATGAGTGAGCCTGTGTTGTGTTCAAGTGTGCTCCATGCACCCCATTGTGGCCTTGCCCATTAGGACATGAGTACCTCATAGTGTGTGTTGCTGGCATGCATCCCAAGCATGTGAAATGAGTCTCTGCCCATCCATTCATCCGGACACCTGTGCTGAGTCAGTCGCAAGAGATGTGCTGTGGGTCTAGTGACATACTCCTACATGTTCACTTGCATGTACAACTAATGTGTGGGTAGTGCATGTTGGCACATTGGGGTATTAGCATCCAACATGCAACAGACATATGTGTGCAAGTCAAGGAGGGATATGTGTGCCATGGTTGATGTTGGAAATGACAATTGTCTTATTCTAAACAGTGTTGGCACTTTGAGCTGCGTCCAGCTGATGATGCCAGGGCTTGCCCTGTGATGTGAAGTACTCACTGTGGTGTGTGCAGTTGGTGCAGGTGACTGATGTTGTTCTCTTACTTCCTATTCCTATCTAGATACATCCACTTGGCAATTTGACATGGACTGGCCATTGGACTTTTGTTTGCACAGACGTTTCGAATTTCATATACGGCATTTGTGACTCTAGTTCACTCCTTGGCAATTTGACATGGACTGGCCATTGGCCTTTTGTTTGCACAGATGTTTCAAATTTCATATACTGCATTTGTGACTTTAGTTCACTCTTTGCCCTTTGGACATGTAATGGCCATTGGCCTTTTGTTGGAACAGACGTTTCATTTTCATATGCTGAATAAAGCTTTTTACTTTGTCCCTGTGAACTTCATTTAGCTGTTCATCATGTTGAGGTTGTTTTAGATGCCCTTGCACCTGTAATGCTTGGTTTACAATGTTGCATACTGATGTGTTGATGTGAAGTACTCCCTGTGGTCCATGAGATATGTATCCTATTCTGGTGGGTATCCATGCCATCCTTTGCAGCTACCTGGGTGTGTCTGGATCAACTATTTGTGTACATCTCTCTGTGAGCATTTCATTGGTATGGTCACATCTGTGGCTTGCACCTCTGCACATATGATGTGCTTCCCATTGTCCAAATTGTCACTTCCACAAACTTCGTGCTCATCACTACTGGCCCTACAGGTGTGGGCATCATGGTAATAGGAGAAACTGGGTCCTCTGTGCAACTTGCTAGACAAATGTTTGGGGTATGTGCAGCTGACTTAGGGGTGATTCCCGTACCCAGGCTGTTGTGACCAGAGCCTTCAGTGTGCAGTAACTGATGGCTGACTGACCACGTGTTCTGCAGACATGAGTGGGACTTGCGGTGAATATGTGTGGCACAGCTGGGCTCCCACAGGAGTTGTGTCCCCTCAAGTTAGTGTGTTGTCCAGTGACATGGCCTGGGCCCATGGTGTGTGTTGTATGTGCATGTGTGTGTGTCCACATCCCTGTTCATACACAGACAGTGTTCCCTTGATATGTTCCTGTTGTCGATGCTTGCTGAGTGGTACTGGGTTCATCCCACTACTTTTCCAATGGGCTACCAGATGTGTGGGTGCATGACTCGCTACTGTTAATTGGTGTATCATCATTGTGATTTGTCAGTTCTGAGTGTTGATGATGTTATCAGACACAGATGGGACACAGTGAGGGTTCCTCATGGCACTTGTTTGTTCGCAATATCATGTAGTTGTCCCTAGGTGGTAGTTTTCAGTGATTGCGACATTTGTATGTGTGTGTGACTGCTGCCACTTGTCGGGTTCACGGCAGCGATGCTGGCAGGTGTCAGCATGGGTGCCTTGTGTTCCTCCTTGGCATCTGCATAGTCCTGGGTCTGTGGCAGTGATTGTGAAGGTCACATGAGCTTTGAGGTCATGGCCATGTACCGCATACTGTGCAGTGTGTCTGTCATTCCCCAGGGTTGTAAACAGTCCTTGTGTGATGTGTGTGTGCACCTTAGTTCCTGCAAACATTCCTGTGTTTGTCATGTGGGCATGTGCAATGTCATCTGTCCATGTGGGCTTCACAGATACACATTGTTGCAGTTCAGGTGTGTGCTGTTGAGGGTGGACTGATGTGAATGTTTGCATGGATGGTCCCCTAGCTCCTGTTTGTCCATGGATGAGTGCCCATGTCGAGTGATTTGTGTTTGTGTATGTGTGATGTACGTTTGTGGCACAGGACACATGTCTGGGTTTCCCAGTTTGTACGACATCTGCCTTTGTCATCACAGTGGAGGTGTCATGCATGCTTGTGTCACACCAATGTCTTGTTCCTGGGGATTGTGCTGTTGTGTGTCAGACTCTTGCTGTGTTAGTTGGTGTTCATTCCAGCTAGTGTCACATGTGTCTGTTGTGCTTCCTCTCATCTCCCAACGCCTGATTGCACACTGAGAGTGTCCCAATGATGGTTTACTTTTGTATGGCACTGTGTCCACATCTGTGTCACTGTGGTTCAGCCCCCCTCATATGTTTTGTAGTTGCCTGGGGACACTGAGACACACACACACACGTACACACATGTTGTGTCCGATGTGCAGTGTGAGTTTGCCTGTTTGTGTTTGTGCATCTGCACCAGTGCATTGCTATTGCTGTTGTGGGCCTTTGTCTGGATGCTGTTTCTGTGACTTTGCATGCTGTCCCTGTGAGTCATTTCACATCATTGTGCACATTCATCCTGGTTGTTGGGTGTCATTGCTGGCATGGAATGTGAGTCGGTGAGCTGACACCTACAGTCTACACATGTTGTTTTGGTTGGTGTGTCTATTTTCGAGATGTGTGCATGCTTAGTGATGGTCACTTCTGCTGTTGTATCATTGTACGCTGTGTGCATTGTCAGCCCCCATGTGTTGTGCTTGTCTGCACATGGCCGAGAGTGTTATGTTTTCACAGCACTGTTTGCCTCAACACATCTCTGTGTGTATGGGACACAACCAGTATTTTGCACCAGAGGTGTTTGATGTGTTGGAAGCAGGGATCATACATGCTGTTTGTTATTTGCAGCTTTGACCATGATGACACTTACCTTTTGGTCACTGTGTTGAGGGGGGATTGGTCCCCATCACCACAATGCTCCACATCTGCTGCATTTTGTGAGCCCCACTTGACTTCTGTTCTACACAGTAAGGGGGTGTTCTTTTTACATTGCCACAGCGCTATGGTGATGCTTGCCTTGTGTATGTCACACTCATGTGTTGGTCACACAGGTGCTGTTACTTACATTGTATGCTCGTAGCCATATTCACTGTTGTGGGCATTTGTCACAGACTACACACTGTTGTCATGATGTTGTGGGGGATGTATTTTGTGGACATACCTGATGTTTGCGTATGCTGGATATGTTGTGCATCACCCATCCTATGGCTGGGAGTGGCAGGGGTAATGGCCAACAGGTCCCCTGTGAGTGGGGGTGGCAGGGGTGATGGGAAACATAAACCCTGTGAGTGGGGGTGGCAGGGGTGATGGGAAACATAAGCCTTATGAGTGGGGGTGGCAGGGGTGATGGGCAACAGGTCCCCTATGGGTGTGGGTTGCAGTGGTGATGGGCAACATAAGCCCTGTGAGTGGGGGTGTCAGGGGTGATGGGAAACATAAGCCCTATGAGTGGGGGTGGCAGGGGTGATGGGCAACAGGTCCCCTATGGGTGGGGGTGGCAGGGGTGATGGGCAACATAAGCCCTGTGAGTGGGGATGGTAGGGGTGATAGGCAACAGGCCCCCAATGGGTGTGGGTGGCAGGGGTGATGGGCAACATAAGCCCTGTGATTGGGGGTGGCAGGGGTTATGGGCAACATAAGCCCTGTGAGTGGGGGTGGCAGGGGTGATGGGAAACATAAGCCCTATGAGTGGGGGTGGCAGGGGTGATGGGCAACAGGTCCCCTATGGGTATGGGTGGCAGGGCCGATGGGCAACATAAGCCCTGTGAGTGGGGGTGGCAGGGGTGATGGGAAACATAAGCCCTATAAGTGGGGGTGGCAGGGGTGATGGGCAACAGGTCCCCTATGGATGGAGGTGGCAGGGGTGATTGGCAACATAAGCCCTGTGAGTGGGGGTGGCAGGGGTGAAAGGCAACAGGCCCCCTATGGGTGTGGGTGGCAGGGGTGATGGGCAACATAAACCCTGTGAGTGGGGGTGGCAGGGGTGATGGGCAACATAAGCCCTGTGAGTGGGGGTGGCAGGAGTGATGGGAAACATAAGCCCTGTGAGTGGGGGTGGCAGGGGTGATGGGCAACATAAGCCCTGTGAGTGGGGGTGGTAGGGGTGATGGGAAACATAAGCCCTTTGAGTAGGGGTGGCAGGGGTGATGGGCAACAGGTCCCCTATGGGTGTGGGTGGCAGGGGTGATGGGCAACATAAGCCCTGTGAGTGGGGGTGGCAGGGGTGATGGGAAACATAAGCCCTATGAGTGCGGGTGGCAGGGGTGATGGGCAACAGGTCCCCTATGGGTGTGGGTGGCAGGGGTGATAGGCAACAGGCCCCCTATGTGTGTGGGTGGCAGGGGTGATGGGCAACATAAGCCCTATGAGTGGGGATGGCAGGGGTGATGGGCAACATAAGCCCTGTGAGTGGGGGTGGCAGGGGTGATGGGAAACATAAGCCCTATGAGTGGGGGTGGCAGAGGTGATGGGCAACAGGTCCCCTATGGGTGTGGGTGGCAGGGGTGATGGGCAACATAAGCCCTTTGAGTAGGGGTGGCAGGGGTGATGGGCAACAGGTCCCCTATGGGTGTGGGTGGCAGGGGTGATGGGCAACAGGTCCCCTATGGGTGTGGGTGGCAGGGCTGATGGGCAACATAAGCCCTGTGAGTGGGGGTGGCAGGGGTGATGGAAAACATAATCCCTATGAGTGCGGGTGGCAGGGGTGATGGGCAACAGGTCCCCTATGGGTGGGGGTGGCAGGGGTGATAGGCAACATAAGCCTGGTGAGTGGGGGTGGCAGGGGTGATAGGCAACAGGCCCCCTATGTGTGTGGGTGGCAGGGCTGATGGGCAACATAAGCCCTATGAGTGGGGGTGGCAGGGGTGATGGGCAACATAAGCCCTGTGAGTGGGGGTGGCAGGGGTGATGGGAAACATAAGCCCTATGAGTGGGGGTGGCAGAGGTGATGGGCAACAGGTCCCCTATGGGTGTGGGTGGCAGGGGTGATGGGCAACATAAGCCCTGTGAGTGGGGGTGGCAGGGGGGATGGGAAACATAAGCCCTATGAGTTGGGGTGGCAGGGGTGATGGGCAACAGGTCCCCTATGGGTGGGGGTGGCAGGGGTGATGGGCAACATAAGCCCAGTGAGTGGGGGTGGCAGGGGTGATAGGCAACAGGCCCCCTATGGGTGTGGGTGGCAGGGGTGATGGGAAACATAAGCCCTGTGAATGGGGGTGGCAGGGGTGATGGGCAACATAAGCCCTATGAGTGGGGGTGGCAGGGGTGATGGGCAACAGGTCCCCTATGGGTGTGGGTGGCAGGGCTGATGGGCAACATAAGCCCTGTGAGTGGGGGTGGCAGGGGTGATGGGCAACATAAGCCCTGTGAATGGGGGTGGCAGGGGTGATGGGCAACATAAGCCCTATGAGTGGGGGTGGCAGGGGTGATGGGCAACAGGTCCCCTAAGGGTGTGGGTGGCAGGGGTGATGGGAAACATAAGCCCTGTGAATGGGGGTGGCAGGGGTGATGGGCAACATAAGCCCTATGAGTGGGGGTGGCAGGGATGATGGGCAACAGGTCCCCTATGGGTGTGGGTGGCAGGGCTGATGGGCAACATAAGCCCTGTTAATGGGGGTGGCAGGGGTGATGGGCAACATAAGCCCTGTGAATGGGGGTGGCAGGGGTGATGGGCAACATAAGCCCTATGAGTGGGGGTGGCAGGGGTGATGGGCAACAGGCCCCCTATGGGTGGTGGTGTTAGTGGTGCTGGCCAGGCAACCCCTATGGTGGGCTGTTGTTTGTGGCCAGGATATGTATCCCCTGTGTGTGTGTGCCATTTTGCGGGTATGTGTCGTTTGTTTATGTGGTAGGTGTCTGACTTACCGTCTGCGCCGTCGGCGTCGGTCCCTGATCCGGTCATAGATGTAAAGTACTGGTATGACCTGCGCGATGGGATTCATTATGTGTTCGTGTCGTACACGCTGCTTGTTGCTCCGTCTCGTACCCGCTGCAAGCTGGTCCGTCTCGTAGCCGTGTATTGATTTGTGACACGAATCATAGCTGATATGCTTGTTTTCCGGATGCTGTGACGTGCCGTACGTGATGACCCGTCCGGCGCGTAGGAAGTACGCATCGTACTTGTCATGCCGAAAACTGCTATGGATACTGCTTCCGGGCGACACGGTTCCTCTTTGGGAGTTACGGCTCGGACAAAGAATGGGTCTTGATTCACAGCCTACTTGTCGGTCGTGTTTTTGGCAGTTATGCGCATCGTACTTCCTATACAGGACGGACCGGCTCGGGGTACGTGTCGGTCGCAGGGTAAGGCTACGGACAGCTGTCCGACCGGCCATCGGAATCTGCCCCTCAGTGGTTGAAGGATAAGTCTTACCTTACATGTACTTGTTGTGACTAAAAGTATTAGCTGGTCATCTATGTATGTACTGCACTGCATACATCAATAAATAATTTCAATACTTCATTCATAAATAATTGGAATGCTGCAGGGTCATTGCAGAGTCCAACAAGTAGGACATTGTACCTTTACAGGGTGAATTTAATATGGAGTGCATTTTACCATTCATCACCCTCTCAGACTCTGACCAGATTGTGTGCATCCGGAATATTTTTTATTTTATTATAAAACTATTGTGCCATGCGGTTTGTCCATTTCTCTGTAGGAGTAAAAGGAGGCTTAATTACTTTCGGAGAGGAGAAGGCCTTGACAATTTTGAACAGTTCCAGGCTTCTGTTCCCAGCTTGTTCTATTTTTGAGGTCAGAAACCTTTTTTCCCCTCTCGTACTTTGGCGTAATGGATCTTCAAGGCCAGCTTGTAAGTAGTTTTCTTTATGGGGTCAAAATTCTTTCTCCATAATCTTTCTAAGCATTTACATGCACTCTTGATTTTCCTTAGCTCTTCCATGAACCAAGGGGCAGAGGCACAACCTTTTTTGGCTACCAAAATTCTCTGTGGTGCTCTCCTTTAAATCGTGTGTAGTTGTGCAATTTTAGCTTATCTCTTTGGAGGAGTGGAATAAACTATGAAGGCAATTCCCAACCTAGATAAGAAAGTACAAAAATGGTCTATGATGCCTCATCTGGGAATACTGTGGGGTGAAACCTAAAATGCAGTTGGTATTCATTCAGAAAATGCCAAATATCAAGCTGTTCCCATGCAAATGCTCTAGTGGTGCTAAAGGATCAGGAATAGGTGCTGTAACTTGAATTTTGAGTAGGTCAGATGCCAGATTATCTTGTACTTACCATGGATTAGTGATTGGGATCTGAAAGAATGCCAGTCTCAATACTTGATTAGGTCCAGGATCCATGGGTTTTGGCAAAGACCATTGGTCTACCTCAATCCCCGTGAATGGGCTAGAATAGCTATTATATCTTGTAACAGAGCTTGATTCCCTATCTATAAGGCAGAAAACATTTTGCTAAATCCTGGAGAGGCCAGTCCTGTGGGTTCTGGGGAACCATGTCCCTCAGGCAAAAGAATATCCGTTGGCTTTGTCTTCTATCATATATTATACAAAATGGCATAAGCAGCAACCTTTTGTGATACATTGAATATCTTACATAATTGATGTGGATCCAAGCTCCCCCTTCCTTGAAAGATGTTCATCCAGATAATGGAGAAGTCAGGAAGGGGGAAGGGAGGGAGAAAAAGAGGAGCTAGGAATTACATGGCATTTCATGGATTGTGTTGTTGTGGTATAGTCCTAAAAACTTGAATCTCTTACCAAGACACAAAATACAATAAAAGTTATTTGAACAAGTTGTGCTTGGGGCTTTAAACAAGTATTTATTTTCTAAAAGACTTTAGACTTGTCTGTCAAAATCCCTTCCCACAAAACCCCACCGCTCTCACCTGCATGAGCCGCGGCTGCTACACTGTGCTATGTGACTGAAGAGACGGTCACAAGGGCTTACTCATTACGTCTTTAATAGGGTTAACTATATCTACACGAGCAAACAGATACAAAAATAGACCAATTTGCCAATTAACATCTACTCTGTATTTTAAGTAACATACACGTGTTCACATAAATGGTTACCTTACCGCTAGATCCAATAACTCAAAAAAGTTAAAAAGTGAAATGAGCAATACCAGGACAATGCTAACATACATAGCACAGTACAAGGGAGGACATGCACTTACTAAAATATCATATGGTGCTAAAGTAAATCCAGGGCTAAAAAACAGAGCAGTCATCTGCAGGCACCAGCAGTGAAACCAAATATGATGCACTCTAAAGGGCCCAAAAAAGGAATGCGTTGTAGGTTACAGGATCATGGAGAAAGGTCCCAGATTTTCAAATGAATATCTCAAAGGCATAAACTGATGGGATAGTTGCACAATGTAAAAACACGTCATCCTCCCTGTCTTCTATAGTGTGCAGCATGCTGCAGACAGTGACTATAAAGAGGAGGCATCCAAGATGGTGGTGTTGAGCTTCATGGACCAATAATAGGTGAAGTGTTTTCACTCAGGTTTTGAAAGACCAGAACAACTCACACAGAAAATTGATTAAGAGAGTTATGGAGAATAAAGCAAGAGTGTCATAAAAAAATGCGCAAAACTAAAATAGAAAATCAGAGTTTTTTTTCGGAGGATCCCAATCATGGAGAAAGAAAAAAGTCTAAGAGATGCAAATGGTCACACAAGAGTTGAAGAATCAGATTTGTATTATGTGAAATAAGCAAACACAAGAGGCAACATAAGACTAAATATCAAATAATGTTTTAACAAACAATTTGTGTAAAAGTTCTTAATGACAAGAAGTATTTTAGAGGATTATATTACTTTCATTAGAGGGTATATTATTTCATATCGACTATGTCCCAGGAATTATCATTAATTTACAATCTATCTGGCAGTGTTCTTATATCTGTGAATCTCTTTTCAGTTTGAAGTGTTTGATTACTGATATAAAAATGCATATTTTGTTATGAAAACAAAACAGGGTGTAAATGAAATTCCTAAGTTATGAAATGATCCTTCATAGATGCAGTTATTTGAACAAGTTGTGCTTGGGGCTTTAAACAAGTATTTATTTTCTAAAAGACTTTAGACTTGGGTTTCAACTAATCCCCACCAAGGGGTGTATTTTCACTCTCTTTCAATGATGAGCTTATTGTTTAATACAGTACTTTTTGCTTTCTAATACACCATGAAATACTTCTCTGTGCTCTGCTCACAACAAATCACAATTGAATTTGATTACATTTTCGACAGAGGTCCATAAGTGACGTCTATTGATATACTGTGCCATGAACAGTTAAACTCTGTTAATACCTGATTCACTCGTAGTTTTACATTTGCAGAGGCTGACATTTAAAATATCTTACTAACAGTGATATAAATGCATCCTCAAGTATCAAATCAATTCTTGAGACTCTCTTAGAAGAGTTTGCTGTCTCCTCATACTATATGCCCCTTCATTACTCACTTTGGTCCGCAACAGTATCTTGTTGTCTTGCTTCATCCTCGGGAATTCCACTCCCACACGATGGCCCAAACATGACGAAGCAGGAGACATATAACACAACAATACCTAAAAAGGGGTTTCACTTTACAAAATGAAACACATCAAAGAATCTCTTTTTAGAATAAGGCCTCGGGATTTATTAATGCAATGCTCTCTTCCCAGATTCAAATGAATAGCATTCAAATGTATATAGAGATATATAGTTATAAGCAAGCAATAATAACACACTTGGCAAATGTGACTGTTGAATGCATGAATAATAATAATGAATAAACAAGCAGCAAATAGTACTGGACATCCTGCAAGAAATCAGAAAGATATATACACCAAGTACATCAAATGATTACTTTTGATGTGCACACTGACTCACACATCACAAAGAAAACACCTCAAATGACCACAGCCACGTGAAACTGAATATGCACACACAAACAGCCACACCTCATAATGGCACTAGCCAGAAACAAATCACCTCATCAGTCGTTCACTCAACATGCTTGCCAACTCAAGCTGGAGGAGCCCGTTGCCAGCTAAACATGGACTCGTGTCCGGGACTCAAGTTCCGTTCTTTTGTGATGACACGTCTGCCCCAAAAATTAGCTCCAATCCACCTGTCAACATTCTCCAGCTTCAATACCTTTTACTCAACGTGAGGAGAAGGTTCTCGAAACCTTGCCCCCTTTCTTCTGTTACAAAAAACCGAGCTGGCCATACTGGTCTGTGTCAAGGTCAAGACAGAAGCTGGCCAGGCTCCTGTATTTTGACTCCGAGACAGAGCTGTACATTCCACACATTCCCTAAAAGGTAAAAAGCACGCATCCCACACAACATGTTCCAGTTCACTCTGATCGGTGAGGAGCGAAAACAAGTGAAGAGCCAAAACATCCCCTCCCCACTTTGCAGCTAAGTTTGTGCACAGAAAATGGAGTCTTACATAAGATGGAGTCAGCACAGAAAATGGAGGCAATGGTCAATAGATCATTCTTAATAGCACTACACTTGTTCACTATAATCCTTGTATTATGCAACAAAAAAGTATTTTGTGGTAATGCTCAAATATTTCTCACACCCATGCCTTTCGTGTATTAAAGTATACTTTCAACAATTTTCGAAAATTGTTAAAGTTTGTCTAAATTGGTAAATATTTACTGTTAAGCTTTAGAAGGATGCCATTGATTATTGCCCTCCCTATCACTAATGTTGCTAACCTGATTTTTTCTTCTTCATACTTGAAGGAGCAGCATCCCAACAGAAGAGCTGATCAACGTTGTAATGTTCGACAAGACACCAAGATCCAATAATCCATGATCAACAGGAGAGTTCTGGTAAGTATAACTCTAGAAGATCTTCAAAGCAAAGCATGCCTCTTTGGCTGAAAGCTGTTCATATCGAGAACCATTCCTAAGATGGCCGCAAAGACTTGGGAAATTCTCCTGAGATCGCAGCAGCAGTGAGATCCAAAGGAGAATAACATGCTCATTCCTGATTTCTATGTGCAAGAAACCCAGGGATACCTCATAAATTGTGGAATTCTTAGAGAATGTTTAGCAAGGCAAGAAGGCATCATTGGCAAGGGAGGATGATTTTCAAGGTTTTTGACAACTCCGAATGTATGGTTTCAAAATGCTTGATTCAGATGGGTTGCCTCTACAAGTGATGTGGCACTATAGTGGGCCTGAAAAGCAGAGGTACATTTGCGATTGGTTTAACCATCATTCCAGGTAAATTATTATATTGCAGAATTCTATATTATGAGTGAGTACTATGCCATGTGTGTGCCCAGCTCTGCGTATATACTGGGCCACATACAATCTAATTGAATTCCAATCCCAGTACATTTTCAAGTAAGTGCATTGCTTGTTCTGTCAAGACTGTTCACCACCTAAAGTATGGCTGCATTTTTTAGATGAAGAGTCATTTCGACAAACTCACCAGAGAAGAAAGCTCTGTAGCTCAGCCGGTAACAGATCACTGATGCAACAAATTAACTTTTGATGGTTGGTTCTGCAGAGTGAGACTATCCATTCAAAAGATGGAAAACAAATGGAAAACTGAGCAATACAGAATAATACAGCAGTATGAAGCAGAGCTTCACAGATACTTCTGTTAGCCTGGCGAGGACAAAGAATCCCAAATCCGAAGTCTGTCTAGGATTACTTCAGTTTAGCAGCGACCTGGCTAGCAGTTGGGCTGCACTACTCTGTATGGAGCAGGGCCAAGGCTGATTTTCTGTTTGAAGTGCCATATTGAGTGAAAATGATCAGCAGGAATTAAGTGTGAGTAATTAGTAGTGACTTGAAATTAATTCAGGCATTCCATCCATACTTCCTTTGTTTTCTTATTTGTGAAATTAGCACACAACCTCGTGTAAGGATGTAATGAAGGTGCGTTGGGATTAAGAAAAACAAACCTAGATTGAGTTAATCATCAACTTAATGCTTCTTAGCCTTGGCAAGGACTATTAGATTAGCATTTGATGTGAAGTGGAGTGCAAACTCCAAATCATTCAATTTTTGATCACTATTAGAATAAGATTTGTAAGAGAATGACCCCATAATACTTGTGGAAGCAGCAGCCCCAAAACTAAATCTGACAGAACTCATATGATCTTCATTAAATTATATTTACGAGGAATGCAAAGTTGACTTCAAATATGCTATCAATAGGTAATTTGCTTCTGCCAATTGAATGTCTCCTGTCTTAAAGGGTTGTATGACATAATTTCGAAAGACAAAAATTCGACCTACAAAAATATTGCAACAAAAATATCGTGGTCAAGAATATCGACATCCTATCTACAACATGGTAAGTACAAAAATATCGATAATTTAATATCGATGTCAAAAATATCGTAATTCAAAAATATCGTTTTTTTTTTACTTAAAAAATATATGTAAAATAAACCAAATAATACTTATAAATCAAAGAAACATAATTAAATATATTTTATAATATGTAAAATTTATAATAAATATATATAATTAAATAAAACTTTAATTAAACATATATATATAATATATAATATATACACTTACTTAATAATTTCTTTTAATAATAATTTCTGTAACATATAAATTATTAAATATTAATTTAAATTACCAATACATCTATACACATAAAACAATAACATTAATAAATATTAAATAATTACATATAGCAAATATTAATCAATATTTTTAATTTGAATAATTTTTATTATTAATTATATATTACAATAGCTAAAATATTACAAAACATATTAAATATCAGACACAATAAAACTACTAGTCCAACTTCAACAAAAACAACAGTAAGGAAAATGTTGGATAGCGTAGGGGTAAAAATAACTATTCCAACTCCCGAAAGTGCAACAGTAGGGAAAACATTGGATAGCGTAGGGGTAAAAATTACTATTCCAACTCCAAAGAGTGCAACAGTAGGGAAAGCGTTGGATAGCGTAGGGGTAAAAATTACTATTCCAACTCCAGAGAGTGCAATAGTAGGGAAAGTGTTGGATAGCGTAATGGTAAAAATTACTATTCCCACTCCAGAGAGTGCAATAGTAGGGAAAGTGTTGGATAGCGTAAGGGTAAAAATTACTATTCCCACTCCAGACAGTGCAACAGTAGGGAAAATGTTGGATAGCGTAGGGGTACAAATAACTATTCCAACTCCAAAGAGTGCAACAGTAGGGAAAACGTTGGATAGCGTAGGGGTAAAAATTACTATTCCAACTCCAGAGAGTGCAATAGTAGGGAAAGTGTTGGATAGCGTAAGGGTAAAATTTACTATTCCCACTCCAGAGAGTGCAATAGTAGGGAAAGTGTTGGATAGCGTTAGGGTAAAAATTACTATTCCCACTCCAGACAGTGCAACAGTAGGGAAAACGTTGGATAGCGTAGGGATAAAAATTACTATTCCAACTCCAGAGAGTGCAATAGTAGGGAAAGTGTTGGATAGCGTAAGGGTAAAATTTACTATTCCCACTCCAGAGAATGCAATAGTAGGGAAAGTGTTGGATAGCGTAAGGGTAAAAATTACTCTTCCCACTCCAGACAGTGCAACAGTAGAGAAAAGGTTGGATAGCGTAGGGGTAAAAATTACTATTCCAACTCCAAAGAGTGCAACAGTAGGGAAAGCGCTGGATAGCGTAGGGGTAAAAATTACTATTCCCACTCCAGATAGTAAATCAGTTGGGAAAGCACTAGATAGCATAGTGATACTATGAACATTATAACCAATTCAATAATTTCTTATAAAAAAATTGCATGTTAACAATGTTTTTAAAAAAAAATTATTATTAAA
Source organism: Triturus cristatus (assembly GCF_964204655.1). Lineage (NCBI taxonomy): Eukaryota > Metazoa > Chordata > Amphibia > Caudata > Salamandridae > Triturus > Triturus cristatus. The sequence goes on along the minus strand of NC_140589.1, from coordinate 1,175,182,315 downwards.
TACCAATTATGTAAAATAAATATTTAAATAAATACATTTAAATTACATCCCACACTATTCCCCCTTTAACACACAACACACTACACATACAAAATACACAATAGATTTAAATATCATTTATCTCTTATTTACAATTAATAATACATTCTTTATAATTAATATAGTTATTAATTGACTAATTAATACATATTAACTACGAAATTACAAATATTCACCTATTAATTATTAATTAACAATACATTAATTAGCAATAACAACAAATAAAATACAATAATACATTATTTATATTTACTATATTTAACTAACTAATAACAATTAATTAATAATAATTACAAATAAATAAAAAATATCATTATTTTTTTTTTTAAATTACATTCCACCCTATTCCCCTATAAACCCACAACCCATTACACATAAAAATTCACATAATTAATTTAACTATCAATTAATCACTTAATAAAATTAAATCACCAATTAATTACCAATTAACAATTAATTAACTATAACAATAAATAAATATTATCAATAAACTAATTAAAATGTATATAATTAACCAAATAATAAAATGATTTTACAATTAATAATTAATTAACAATTAATAATCTATTAATACAATGAATTACCAATTATTAATTAATTACCAATTAATTAATCATAAATACCAATTAAACAATACAAAATAATTCATTAATTATAATTAAATTACTTCCCACCCTATTCCCCTATAAACCCACAACCCACTACACATAAAAATTCACATAATCAATTTAATTATCAATTAATCACTTAATAAAATTAAATCACCAATTAATTACTAATTAACAATTAATTAATTAACAATAACAATTAATAAATAGTAATAATAAACTAATTATAATGTATTTAATTAACCAATTAATAAAATAATTTTACAATTAATAATTAATTAACAATTAATTACCAATTATCAATTAATTACCAATTAATTAATCATAAATACCAATTAAACAATACATATTAATTCATTAATTATAATTAAATTACTTCCCACCCTATTCCCCTATAAACCCACAACCCGCTCTGATACTAAAACGCTAAATTAAATTTACAATAATTATTAATCTCTAAACATTTATTTTTAAATGTATTAAAATACATTACAATAATCTTTAACATACAAATAAAATACATATTAAATTACATTACACTAAATAAATATCGATATTATTGACATCGAAATTTTTGCTTACGATATTACTTACATCCAAATTAATTACTTTGATATTTTTAACTTCGATATTACTTACCTTGGGATCGATATTCTGTCCGTCGATATTCTTGACTTCGATATTCTGGACCTACGATATTAAAAACACGATATTATTGTAGGTCGAAATTTAAAACTCGATATTTTGGCTAAACACCGTCTTAAAGGCCTGGTGAAAAGCACATTGGAAAATATTGACAACTTTTAACATTTTCCTTCTCATATACCTAAGAAGAGAATATCTAAGTAACTTTAAGTCAATAAAGTATTTAACAGGCTCAAAAATTGTGCAATAATGAACATTTAAGTTCCACATACCTTTACAACAAAAAGACCACATTTGTGAACACAAATATTATTCTGTGAATGACCACTAGACTGTGATGAATGGAGACAAATGTATCTATTTACAGGCAAGAGGCTAAATACAAATCTCGAAAGGTGCTACATCTGTAAAGTGAGATGAGGGTGCAGTGCTCATAGGCAGAAAATGTTCTAATAAAGAACAGACACATTTTAGTTGTGAAGATTGAAAGACAGAACCCACATTGTAGTCAAATTACATATTTCTTTTTCTACGAGTTGATTAAAAAAACACAGTCAAAACCTAAAAGCAGGTAAAGCTGAGATCATTTACTGGGATACAATTCAATTAAATTTATTGGAAGAAACCGATAACAAGTAAGAAAGACTGTGCTATACAAAATGCAGTGCTATACAAGTGCTGTGCACTACACTGCAGCCGCTGCCCGTGCAGGTAAGAGCAGTGGGGTGGTGGGGGCATTCAACAGACTACCACGAGTGAAAATTAAATAAATAAATAATTTTCCCTTGTCCTTGTCTGTCAAAATCCCTTCCCACAAAACCCCACCGCTCTCACCTGCATGAGCCACGGCTGCTACACTGTGCTATGTGACTGAAAAGACGGTCACAAGGGCTTACTCATTACATCTTGAATAGGGTTAACTATATCTACACGAGCAAACAGATACAAAAATAGACCAATTTGCCAATTAACATCTACTCTGTATTTTAAGTAACATACAAGTGTTCACATAAATGGTTACCTTACCTCTAGATCCAATAACTCAAAAAAGTTAAAAAGTGAAATGAGCAATACCAGGGCAATGCTAACATACATAGCACAGTACAAGGGAGGACATTCACTTACTAAAATACCATATGGTGCTAAAGTAAATCCCGGGCTAAAAAACAGAGCAGTCATCTGCAGGCACCAGCAGTGAAACCAAATATGATGCACTCTAAAGGGCCCAAACAAGGAATGCGTTGTAGCTTACAGGATCATGGAGAAAGGTCCCAGATTTTCAAATGAATATCTCAAAGGCATAAACTGATGGGATAGTTGCACAATGTAAAAACACGTCATCCTCCCTGTCTTCTATAGTGTGCAGCATGCTGCAGACAGTGACTATAAAGAGGAGGCATCCAAGATGGTGGTGTTGAGCTTCATGGACCAATAATAGGTGAAGTGTTTTCACTCAGGTTTTGAAAGACCAGAACAACTCACACAGAAAATTGATTAAGAGAGTTATGGAGAATAAAGCAAGAGTGTCATAAAAAAAAACCGCGCAAAACTAAAATAGAAAATCAGAGTCTTTTTTCGGAGGATCCCAGTCATGAAGAAAGAAAAAAGTCTAAGAGATGCAAATGGTCACACAAGAGTTGAAGAATCAGATTTGTATTATGTTAAATAAGCAAACACAAGAGGCAACATAAGACTAAGGTGCCGATTACGATCCGGTAAAAAAATTCCCCGTACGACTCGTATCCGGTCTTTTTACCGTACAAATCGTACAAGTGCCGTACAAACAGCCAATTACGATTCGCATGGGAAAAAGTCCATACGAATCGCATTGGGAATTATTCCCCACACGTCCTCGGTCGGAAAATGTGTCCGACACGTCCTCGGACGATTTACCGTACAAGTGTGAAAAGTGAAGTCCGACCGCGGAATTACGATCCATCCCGTGCGTCCGATGTTACAACCGTATGGAAAAAACACCGTCCGCACCAAACTCCCATAGCAACCATGGAGACATGTGCCCGCATACGCGCCCAACACTCCCCCCAGCCCTCCTATGTACGAGTCGAATCCCCCCTCCCGGCCCCCAAATGTTCGAGTCGACCCCCCCAGCCCCCGTACGTTCGAGTCGACCCCCCCAGCCCCCGTACGTTCGAGTCGACCCCCCCCAGCCCCCGTACGTTCGAGTCGACCCCCCCAGCCCCCGTACGTTCGAGTCGTACCCCCCGTGTATGTACACCCGTGTACGTGTCGAACCCCCCCGTGTTTATACACCCGTGTACGTTCGAGTCGTACCCCCCGTGTATGTACACCCGTGTACGTGTCGAACCCCCCCGTGTATGTACACCCATGTACGTGTCGAACCCCCTGTGTATGTACACCGGTGTACGTTCGAGTCGTACCCCCACCCATGTATGCACACCCGTATACGTGTCGAACCCCCCGTGTATGTACACCTGTGTACGTTCGAGTCGTACCCCCCGTGTATGTACACCCGTGTACGTGTCGTACCCCCCGTGTATGTACACCCGTGTACGTGTTGAACCCCCCCGTGTATGTACACCCGTGTACGTTCGAGTCGTACCCCCACCCGTGTATGTACGGTGCGTACCCCCCGCGCTGGGGGTACGGGGGGACGACTCGAACGTACGGGGGCTGGGGGGGTCGACTCAAACGTACGGGGGCTGGGGGGGGGGTACGGCGTATACCGGGCCACCTACTCTGGTCGTTTCGCGCCATACTTCGCTTTTCCGGCACTTTTTGGGTGCCCTGAAAATATTGCCGTCCGGACTGCTGTCGGTTCGAATCGTACTTCCTGGGTCATGAAACGCTGCCTGACAGCGTCCCGACGTCACGTCGCAGCATTCCCGGATCACATTCGTATGTATATTTCCGTCGGTCGGTGTTTTTTACGATTCGTACGGAAATGGTGTTTCCGTGCGAATCGTAATTCCATGTTTGTAAAGTTTTACTACCGGATACGAGTCGGACGGAGAAAACGCTCCGACCGACGGTTCGTACCCGGTTTTTACCGGATCGTAATCGGCACCAAAATATCAAATAATGTTTTAACAAACAATTTGTGTAAAAGGTCTTAATGACAAGAAGTATTTTAGAGAATTATATTACTTTCATTAGAGGGTATATTATTTCGTATTGACTATGTCCCAGGAATTATCATTAATTTAAAATCTATCTGGCAGTGTTCTTATATCTGTGAATCTCTTTTCAGTTTGAAGTGTTTGATTACTGATATAAAAATGCATATTTTGTTATGAAAACAAAACAGGGTGTAAATGAAATTCCTAAGTTATGAAATGATCCTTCATAGATGCAGATTTCCCACTGGTTTACGGAAAATCACAAAAAATAGGAAGCAGGGAAATGTAGGCATCTATTTCAAGTGGCCCTCCGTTTTGGGGACATAATTCTACACCTGGCAATGCTAATTCCAGGGGGATTGGTAATATTGGTTCCCAGTGTTACCAGAGAATCAAAGATTTCTCCCTTTTGTGCCCTACTTAGGGTATAACATGAAGGAATTGGTGTTTCTTCATTCAAAATTTTTAACTCTTAATTCCAGGCATTTAACTGAATACAAAGGTGCCGATCACGATCCGTTAAAAACCGGGTACGAACCGTCGGACGGAGCATATTCTCCGTCCGACGCGTACCCGGTCGTCAAAATCTACCAACATGGAATTACGATTCGCACGGAAACACCATTTCCGTACGAATCGTACAAAACCCCGACCGACGAAAATAAACATACAAATGCGATCCGGGAAAGCGCCGACCTGACGTCGGGATGCACGCAGCCTGCCATTCACGAACCAGGAATTACAATTCGCACCGACGTCATCCCGCACGGTGAATATTTTCCGGCAGCCAAAAACTGCCAGGAAATCAGGACGACGCGAACAAGGAGTACCAGTACGCGACGGACAGACAGGACGACGCGAACAAGGAGTACCCGTACGCGACGGACAGACATGGACCCGAACCTACGTGTCATCCCGGCCCTCATAGCAGTCGACCTCCTCTACAGACGCCGCAGAAGGTCAGAACAACTAAGGGAGGGGGGAAAGGGGGGGGGTGGCAGGACCAGGGCAGGCACAAAACCCCCACCAAAGTCACACAGCACACATGCCCTGAACATACCTGACTCCCAGGCCCTGGTCACTACGAGGGGGTGGGGGCGTGTCCAGCTAAGCCAGCGACCGCCACAACGGAAGTTCTTGACGCGAACCGGCAACACAACCAGACAGGTACGTCCCGTACCCACGCCTTAAGAGCGTGGGTACGAGTCGTACCACGCCCACACCTACGTCACCCCAACAATGGCGGGACGGCTCGTACCCACGTGGCAAAGGACTGGGTACAGCCCGCACAAGCATCACATAGCGTGGGGACAGATATGTACGGACCATACCCCCACCCCGTATGCATGGAGCGTACCCCCAACCCCAACAGTGTAAGTATGACACGTACCCCCACCCGCGTATGCAAGGAGCGTACCCCCAACCCCAACAGTGTAAGTACGACCCGTACCCTCACCTCAATTGCATGGAGCGTACCCCCCATGCCAACAGTGTAAGTACGACCCGTACCCTCACCCGCGGACGTATGGAGCGTACCCCCACCCCAACAGTGTAAGTACGACCCGTACCCTCACCTCGAATGCATGGAGCGTACCCCCCATGCCAACAGTGTAAGTACGACCCGTACCCCCACCCGCGTATGCATGGAGCGTACCCCCCATGCCAACAGTGTAAGTACGACCCGTACCCTCACCCGCGGACGTATGGAGCGTACCCCCACCCCAACAGTGTAAGTACGACACGTACCCCCAACTCGATTGCATGGAGCGTACCCACATCCGTGTATGTCATGAGCGTACATATTGTGAAATAGGAGAGGTGGGTGCAGAGTCCTCCCAGCAGTGCCCTGAGACAGGAGGGGTGGGTGCCTAACACGCCCAGCAGTGCCCTGAGACAGGAGGGGTGGGTGCCTATCACTCCCAGCAGTGCCCTGAGACAGGAGGGATGGGTGCCTATCACTCCCAGCAGTGCCCTGAGACAGGAGGGGTGGGTGCAGAGTCGTCCCAGCAGTGCCCAGACACAGGAGGGGTGTGTGCAGAGTCCTCCCAGCAGTGCACAGACACAGGAGGGGTGGGTGCAGAGTCCTCCCAGCAGTGCCCAGACATGAGAGGGGTGGGTGCAGAGTCCTCCCAGCAGTGCCCAGACATGAGAGGGGTGGGTGCAGAGTCCTCCCAGCAGTGCCCTGAGACAGGAGGGGTGGGTGCCTATCACTCCCAGCAGTGCCCTGAGACAGGAGGGGTGGGTGCCTATCACTCCCAGCAGTGCCCTGAGACAGGAGGGGTGGGTGCAGAGTCCTCCCAGCAGTGCCCAGACACAGGAGGGGTGTGTGCAGAGTCCTCCCAGCAGTGCCCTGAGACAGGAGGGGTGGGTGCCTATCACTCCCAGCAGTGCCCTGAGACAGGAGGGGTGGGTGCCTATCACTCCCAGCAGTGCCCTGAGACAGGAGGGGTGGGTGCAGAGTCCTCCCAGCAGTGCCCAGACACAGGAGGGGTGTGTGCAGAGTCCTCCCAGCAGTGCACAGACACAGGAGGGGTGGGTGCAGAGTCCTCCCAGCAGTGCCCAGACACAGGAGGGGTGTGTGCAGAGTCCTCCCAGCAGTGCACAGACACAGGAGGGGTGGGTGCAGAGTCCTCCCAGCAGTGCCCAGACATGAGAGGGGTGGGTGCAGAGTCCTCCCAGCAGTGCCCAGACATGAGAGGGGTGGGTGCAGAGTCCTCCCAGCAGTGCCCAGACATGAGAGGGGCGGGTGCAGAGTCCTCCCAGCAGTGCCCTGAGACAGGAGGGGTGGGTGCCTATCACTCCCAGCAGTGCCCTGAGACAGGAGGGGTGGGTGCAGAGTCCTCCCAGCAGTGCCCAGACACAGGAGGGGTGTGTGCAGAGTCCTCCCAGCAGTGCACAGACACAGGAGGGGTGGGTGCAGAGTCCTCCCAGCAGTGCCCAGACATGAGAGGAGTGGGTGTCGAGTCCTCCCAGCAGTGCCCAGAGACAGGAGGGGTGGGTGCAGAGTCCTCCCAGCAGTGCCCTGAGACAGGAGGGGTGGGTGCAGAGTCCTCCCAGCAGTGCCCTGAGACAGGAGGGGTGGGTGCCTAACACTCCCAGCAGTGCCCATGGAACGCAAAGGGTGGAGTAGCCACAGATACCATGCCCACAAATGTCAGTCTGGTGCACAAAGTGCCTGCAGTACATGTACCACATGTGTGCAAGGCTGGGAGTATACGCATGCATAAGGCCAAAAAGAAAACATGTACACATGAAGTCATGTCAATAGTCCACATACACAAGTACAATGACTACCAAGGATGCCACGAATGATGCAGGTGGAGAATGGCTCAGCATGCATGTGCAAAGTTGAAGGAGTCCGTCACACACCCAGCTAATGTACACACAGCTCGGCGCTAAATATTGGGAACACCCTGCAGGGAAGAAGTCAGGGTACACAGAGGAAGGAAAACACCTTGGGACAATTGCAACATGCAGCAACTGCTTACATGAATTGAGAAAGCTAGCTAACACCGTGTGATGGCACACAGATCCCATGGTCCCCCCTATGAGCTGCACACTACTACATTTCCCACACACCCAACACATGAACACCACCCACAACCATGTAGCAGCCCCACCGACAGCAATGCCAGCAAAGCAGGAGTGTTCCAAGGGCAAAAAATAAATAGCTTTATTCAGCATGATCCAAAAACTGGTATGTAGTAAGTTCAATATTTACAAAGCCCATAGGGCAGTCCAGGAGTCACAGCTGGATGGGGGACACAGTGGGATGCGTGTCCCCTAGCTTGCCTGCACAGTTACAAGCCATTGTCTTCCACAGGGGTGAGGGCATCAAGTGGGGGGGAAGGAACAGGCACCGCAGGGACAGGAGGGCGAAGGGTAGGCGACGTGGGTGCAGGGATGGAGGACTCCACCACAGGGGGTGGGGCAGGGCCAAAGGTGGATTCTAGGAGTGCGCTGCACACCTCGGCAAGGTCCTCCAGGGACTCCCCTGCACCCGAAGGAACCACAGGCCCCAAGGAGGGGGGGGGGGGTCAGAGGGATGGGTCGCAGCGCCACTGGGGGAGGGTGTGGACAGGGGGGGGACTCAACCACCCTGACTGGGGACTTCCTTGACCGCTTGCGGGGTGGTGTCACTGTGGGGCTCAGGGACAGAGCGGCCATGAAGGAGTCTTTGGGGGAGATGTGGCCAGGAGAGCTGAGGGGAGGGGATTTGGAGGGAGTGGATTGGGTGGAATGCGGACTCCCACTCTGGCTGCGTGTCACACGTTTGCCCCCCGACCCAGTGAGTGTGCCTACTTCACCCTGTGTGTGCATGTCAGGAGGTGTGCGGCGGACCTTCCCTGCTGGTGTGGTGCCTGTGTCTGTTGTGGTGGGTGCATGCTTACGTCTGTGTGTATGTGGGACAGGCATGGGAGTGGGAAGTGTGGAAGGAGCAGGGGTAGGGGGTGGGACGTAGCGCTGCAGGAGACCCACTGCTGCAGTCAGTGTGGAGTCTATGGACCTCAGCAAGTTGCGTTGGTCAGCCTGCGATGAATGAATGCCCTCCAAGTATGCCTCCATGTTGTTGAGGACCTGGCTGTGGCCATGGAGGACATTAAGGATCGCAGTCTGACCAATCTGCAACTGCCGCTGGATGTCCACAGACTCAGCATTGGCGGCAGCAGTGGAGACAGGGGCAGGGGGTGCGGTGCCTGGCAGGAAGGAGACATGTGGTGATCGGGCACGTTGGGAAGGGACACGAGCAAGTGGGAGGCGGCTGATGCCAATGGAGGGGGCGGTGCGAGATGTAGGGCTGCTGTCAGATGGTGGTGCAGCCACCGCCCACTCGGAGAGATCATCCTCGGACCCGTCAGCTTCATACTCTGTTGTGCCAGTCGACAGGTCCCCGGGTTCACTCTCCTCCGCCTCAGTCCCACTCGAAGGGCCAGGCACGATGTCACCTCTGGCACTAGTGCTCGGTCCCTCCGCGCCGTCTGTGTCCATGTCTCCCTCCGTGTCCCCCAACGATGCTGTGGGCAGGGTGAAGAGACAGAAATTAATCATACACCTGTATACATATGTCACATGAGTCAAATCTACTTAGGTCACAGTGCATAGCCTGAAACAAAGGAAGAGTTACAACTACAAAACAAGGTACATATGTAGGCCCTGCAAGACACAGTTGTGTGACCCACCATGCCATGGAAAAACTATGGAGAGCATGACACAATAGCAAATGAGATGACATGGAATTTTGACTGAGGAGCAAGGCCCTGGGGACAATCCAGCACTGCATCTTCACCACACAGCGTGGCAGGCAATAGGGATGAGCAGGGACCACATCCAGGAACTAGAGGCACATGCAGCATAGGTGATACTGATAACATGCCCACCCTGACTGGCACAATGCACCTTGAGTGTATGTCCAGACAAACATCACACACCGGCCAGTCCTAGCAAGGAGATGACAGGTCTTGACATGTAGGCCATGCCCGCACCACCCACCCCCTACATGAGACAAATCTGTGGAGACACAGGAAGCACTTACATCTCTTAGTCAGGGTGAAATACACATGGGATGCAAAACATCAATATTGCACACAAACTACCCAAGGTGCGCCTGTCCAAATAATCATGTACAAATGGGCATCATCAGATGATTGCAACCAGACACAAAGGCAATGGCCACCGTGAGTATGTGATTGGAAAATCAGCTCAGGCTGGACAGTGGACACTTGTAATACATCTCACGTCAATATACATGGTGCCAGGGGACAATGGCACAGAGCACAACCTATGCTGTAGACACAGAGAATGTCGACATTCTCGGATTACACACATGATACCTAGGAAAAGATGCCCCTGGGGACAGTAGTGGCCACACAACTCCATGCTCCTGAATGGGAATGACTGCAACACACGCTAACATCCCTGCACTATGCGTAACGCACAATCATGCACATCATGTCACAGGCCACCACATGGGACATGCCTGCTGGAAGGCCTCGAGAGATTAACTCCCATGTCTGGAATCAGCATTAGTGCCAACTGACATGGAACCCACAAGTCCAGAACTGGACAGGGCACAGGCAAGGTCACTAAACCTGTTACACACCACCCCCACACATGATGCTGCAGGCATTGTACACTTGGAGAAGGTGTCAGGCTACATAACCTTGTGATGGAGTGACTACACACAGACCAGGGAACACATTGCAAGGAGGGGAAGGGAGGCAGGAGAGCCCTGCAACACTGTGGGTAACAGGATCTGCACAGCACCATAAACCCAGGAAGTGTATCCATGGAACAGTGCACTTACAAATGCTGGTGAAACACAACAAACACACACATGTACCTACCTCCTTCCGGCTGCTGCATCTCCTGTAGGCGCCTGTCCAAGTCAGGAAAGACCACCGCCAGCACACGTTTCTGGATGTGGGAGAGACGGCGGCGCCCGCGGTTCTTATGGCTCTCAGGTGAGTCCCCCAGCAGGACCCGTGCGATCCTCCGCGTCCAGCACCAGATATCCTGCCAGCGTTTCCTCACCTGGGGCAGGCGCCGCTTCCGACCATCCGCACTCCTCACGGCGCTGACGGCGTCCAGCCATATCTTCTCCTTGGCAGAGGCGTCTACCTGTGAGGATGGACAAGTGACACTATATCAATACACCTGGCACATGTCACAGGGACACAGATTAGAACACATTTGCTGTTTACAACAAGGCATAGTATGCATCCAACGCATTGCACCTTTGTCATAGGGACATGATCCTCTGGGGGAAGGCCAAAAGCCGTACGTGCCATTGAAAGGACACAGGTGGAATGAGGGCAACTACACAATCAATGATCCAGGCTCACACTGTGCATCACACCCACCCCTCCTGTCTCAGGGCACTGCTGGGAGTGTTAGGCACCCACCCCTCCTGTCTCAGGGCACTGCTGGGAGGACTCTGCACCCACCCCTCCTGTCTCAGGGCACTGCTGGGAGGACTCTGCACCCACCCCTCCTGTCTCAGGGCACTGCTGGGAGGACTCTGCACCCACCCCTCCTGTCTCTGGGCACTGCTGGGAGTGATAGGCACCCACCCCTCCTGTGACTGGGCACTGCTGGGAGGACTCTGCACACACCCCTCTCATGTCTGGGCACTGCTGGGAGGACTCTGCACCCACCCCTCCTGTGACTGGGCACTGCTGGGAGGACTCTGCACACACCACTCCTGTCTCAGGGGACTGCTGGGAGGACTCTGCACCCACCCCTCCTGTCTCAGGGCACTGCTGGGAGGACTCTGCACACACCCCTCCTGTCTCAGGGCACTGCTGGGAGGACTCTGCACCCACCCCTCCTGTCTCAGGGCACTGCTGGGAGGACTCTGCACCCACCCCTCCTGTCTCAGGGCACTGCTGGGAGGACTCTGCCCCACCCCTCCTGTCTCAGGGCACTGCTGGGAGGACTCTGCACCCACCCCTCCTGTCTCAGGGCACTGCTGGGAGTGATAGGCACCCACCCCTCCTGTCTCAGGGCACTGCTGGGAGACATCAGGCATTCCCCCCCCTGGGACCCCACCTACAGTACATAGCATGTGTGTCACACCTGGACACAATGGCAGAAGTCACAGTCACAAAAAAGGGACACAGTCTGTGCCAGTGGACACTGCACTCACCTGATAACCTGGTCACCCATACAGCATGGGGTACCGTGGGAGGATCACATCCACCAAAGCCATGTTCTCCTCCAGGGTGAATGGCTGTGACCTCTCCACAGCCCTTGACATGGTTCCAGGGAATCAGTAGCAGCAGCTGGGTCGTGGAATACAGAGATGTGCAGGCAAGTGCTCCCTCATGGGACCTGGCTGCCTTATATCTGCCTTGCTGGCCCATCTCATGCACAGGAGTACAGAGTGATTGGTCACTCACATTTGCATCCTATGTTTCCTCCAATCCCTTCAAACCTAGCAGTCTGTGGCTTCTCAATCTGTTTTTTTCTCCTGCATGATGTCAGCCCCACAAATACATTGCAACAAAGTAGATTCATTCCAACTGACTTCTGCCGTGCAGCTTCCTGAACAAATTCAAAATTTGAACTTGGTCTCCATGACAACCAGCATGCATGTAGGCCTTAATACTTGTCCCTCATGTGTCCCCTATGGAATTTGGAGCTTCACACACAGGTACGGTGCGTTCCGGGGCCCTAGGGCACCCCAAATGCATAGCAACGGCCCGTACACGCGTGCCTACGTTCACTATCACTATGGGTGTCCTCGCGTATGCGTACTCGTAGTGGTACGGGCCGTACACGAGCCTGTACGCTCCCTATCACTACGTGTACGCATACGCGAGAACACCCATAGTGATATGGAGCGTACAGGCGTGTGTACGGTCCGTACCACTACGAGTACGCATACGCAAGAACACCCATAGTGGTAGGGCCGTACACGCGCCTGTACGCTCCCTATCAGTATGGGTGTCCTCGCGTATGCGTACTCGTAGTGGTACGGGCCGTACACGCGCCTGTACGCTCCCTATCATTACGTGTACGCATACGCGAGGACACCCAGAGTGATAGGGAGCGTACAGGCGCGTGTACGGCCCGTACCACTAGGAGTACGCATACGCGAGGACACCCATACTGATAGGGAGCATACAGGCGCGTGTACGGCCCGTACCACTACGAGTACGCATACGCGAGGACACCCATACTGATAGGGAGCGTACAGGCGCGTGTACGGCCCTACCACTATGGGTGTTTTTGCGTATGCGTACTCGTAGTGGTACGGACCGTAAACATGCCTGTACGCTCACCATCACGATGGGTACACATACGGCAGCACTCCCATAGTGATATTGGAACGTACACAGGCCCTCTTAGCAGCAGTACGGCGGTTTTCACACATCACAGTGGTGACAGGCAGCACACAGGAAGGAATAGGGCGGACATACTTGTCCATGGATGGACATCAAGGCATTGTCTGTGCATTACTACATGTGTGGGGCACAGGTGTGACAGGCTGTGATGTGGAACATTACTCCTGAGTCGAGAAGGCACCAGATGTATGATGAGATGTGTACAGATGTAATGTGTGACGGTGCAATGTGTGCTAGGCATGCCCTTGACTCCTTTGACATGTGTGCATGTCGTACTGCACACTTGGGATGAGCGTCACTGGCATGGCACGGACACCAACACACGGAAGTGTCCCCTGATGCCCGGTACAGGGGTTACCACACCTGACTTGTCACTACCCACGGTGCACGATGTGACTATGTCATGTATGTGTGGGGGCTTCCCATTAGGTTGATGTTGGAGCACCCTCAAAAGCTGCAGCTGTTGCAGCAACCAACATGTGTATGTGTGTAGATTGACATTGGACACTGTTCCGCACACCATGCCACATGTGGTATCGGATGTGAGGTGCGTATGTATGCATGGGACACGGAGTAGCATCACAAGGACATGTCTGCATCCTCTCAATGAATGTGTGGTGAGTCATGACATGTGCACCTTCATGGCAAGGTGTGTGGGCTGTCCTAGTGTAATGTCATGTGACCTGTGGCTCTAGTGTTCCGCTACCAGTCTCTGCAATCGGCATCCTACTTCTGCTGATGTGTGGGTGTATGTCTCTCCTGTGTTGCGTCTGGCTGTTCACTTGCACTGGGACACAGCTAATCCCATGGCATGGCATGTGGAGGTTCTCAATCTCCGTGTGTAGCTGGGTCTTGGTTGGAGTGTCAGCTGCCAGCCATACGTGTCCAGGGCATGTGGCACATACCTGACTCCGTATGTAGCATATGTGTATAGACAGATTAACATGTGCTCAGTACAAATTATTTGTTGTTGTGGGGCACTCACTCTTCCTTGTCACTTCCAAATTACTGCAGAGCGCCGCCTCTTCCCCGACCAATTTCGGACTTGGCTGCCATGCGGGAGAATGATCGTATCCGGTGCTACCGCTTCCCCCAACGTTTGATTCTGGAGTTGACGGCGAGACTGGCACCACACCTGCAACCGCTGCACAGGTATCCTACGGCACTGACACCCAAGCTGAAGGTAATGGCAGCCCTACATTTTCTAGCCACGGGTACCTTTCAAAATACCATAGCTCATGTTGGTGGCATGTCCCAGAGCATGTTCTGCCGTGTGCTGCATGATTTCTTAGAGGCCATGTTGATTCACCTGGATGACTTCATCAAGTTCCCAACCCCTGAACAGTTGACTGGGGTCAAGCGTGGATTCTATGCCCTGGGAGGGATGCCCCATGTCATTGGGTCCATAGATGGGACACATGTTGCTTTGGTACCACCACACGCACAGGAGGTAGCGTACCGCAATCGGAAGCACTACCACTCCATCAATGCCCTTGTGGTGTGTCTGTCCAACATGGTGATTTCACATGTCTGTGCTCGTTTTCCAGGATCAGCACATGATGCCTACATCATGAGGCGTAGCAGGGTGCCTGAAATGATGATGCAGCTGCGCAACGAACGAGCATGTGTTGTTGGTGGGTACAGTCTGTCTGTCCTGTATTTTGCATAGCCTACCAGCATGACCGCTTCACCAGTTCTAACGATGTCCATGTGCTTCCCATGTAGGGGACGCTGGCTATCCCAACATGCCATGGCTGCTCACACCTCTCCGCAACCCCATCACGCCGGCCCAGCTCCGCTACAACACCGCCCATGGCCGGACAAGGCGAGTGATAGAGAGGACGTTTGGCCTCCTGAAGAGCCGATTCAGGTGCCTCCACAAGACCGGCGGCGCGCTCCCATATGCCCCTGCGAAGGTCTGCAAAATCTTCATGGTCTGCTGCATGCTGCACAACATGGCAGTTGAGAAAGCTGTGCCACTCATCCTGGATCAAGATGACGAGGACCATCCACCCGTGGAGGACAAAGGGCTTGGCAATGGGGCTAGTGATGTGGAGGATGTGGAGCCGCAAGAGGACATCCGGACTCGGCTCATACGCGACTTCTTTGCTTAGTGGTGAGTACCAGTGTCTGAGTGTGCACACATTGCTCCACGTGTGGCATGTGTTGTGATGTGTGTCTCCACCTGCATGTATGGCACGTGAGTCAGAGGTGTGTGTGGGTGTGTCACTGGAGTGATGGTGGCAGTGATGGTTGTATTTCCCCAGTCATAATTGTGAACTAGCATGTTGTCATCCATACATGTGTCGAGTACATGCACATGCAAGTGGCTGTGCTTTTTGTGGCTGACTTATTTTGTGTCTCTCATCCCCAGGTACTTGCGCATGCCGTCTGCTGGTTGCATTGTTGTGGCACTGCTATTCCTCATGGACACGTCATCGTGTGCTGACTCAGCGTAACACGCACGGACAAGTTTGGAAGTCTCCTTAGGGTCAGGGATGCATCAGGGGTGTATTGGGTGTGGCAGTTGTTCACGATGTGTGCACACTGCCCCTGTCGATGTTTGGTTCCTCTGCAGCCATGTAGCATCACCATGGGACACAACATGCAGCTGTGTACACCTGAATAGATGGTCTGACTGGTTGACAGTCATCAGTGATGGGATAGTGGATTGTGATGATGGCATCAATGTGTGTAACACTGCCCTCGGACACATACGGTTTGCATTGGCTTGACATGGTGTGGGACTTCTACATAAGCAGATCAATGGTGTATGGCAGTCTCTCCGTGAGCAGCAGGGGGTGTTTAGCTGTTGGCCGACAATTGTGTGCCAGTTCCATGGCTATCACGCATTTGTGCTGCAGAAGGGGGGTGCCAGTGTTGGACCCACATGTTACTCCACATGAAGTGTTCATGTGTACTTCAAGTTGCCTCTGCAATCCCGAAAACATGACTAATAAAGGTGTCCCTATGCCTCCAAGGTGCCTCTTCTCAGTCAATGCTGGTGTGTTGCCACGGTGCATCGTGCATGTCTGGCATGGTTTTCCCTGATAGTGGCTATGTGTCTATGTGTCGAGTAGCAAGTTGCAAGCTGTGTGTGTGGGCTGAGACTGTGTATTGTGCATCATGTCCATGACTGTGTGGGTATTGTGACATGTGCCATCCCCATGCATCCAACGTTGGCCAGGCCCCCATTCTCTGCATCCACCGGACTCAAGCTTGCAGGACATGGTTCTGCCACCTGTCGACACATACCTGGGTGCCCCCCAGGACACTGGACTGGATCCCTGACCTCTGCGCATGACTGTTGCTGTACTCAATGTGTCTGTCAGCACGGTTGTGCGGCCACCCCCTCAGCTGGTTGGGCCCATCACGAGTGTGTATGGTGCTCCATGTCTGTCTTGCCTAATACACTGTGACCCGTGTGTCCTGTGCCAGACTCAGGCCCCAGGGTGTGGATGGTTGAAGTCAAAAGAGAAGTCAGGCATGTTTAGACTTTACAAGACACATGTAAGGTAATAATGCAACCAGCAGGCATCTTCTCTTCATGGTGTGAATTTTTATTTTTGTGGGGGGGTGGGGGGGGGTATGACGTGAGGGGCTTTCCGGGAGTTTGGAATCCAAAGTTCAGTAGGGGAGTTGGTGTCCTTGCCATTGGAAATCCTCAGAGTCCATGCCACAGTCTTTGTCAACATTGGTCAGACAGTGACCAGCAAGGCCATGTGGCAGAGAATGTCTCTTGATGCTGTGATGCTGTTGCTCCAGTGGGCCAGGTGCCAGGCCAGGTGTCCTGGGAGATGGTGATGTAGCGCCGACCCTCATGGTCCTTTCCGTGGACGATCCGGCCTCCTGCGGGGACCCTCAGAAGCAGGCCGTGACGATGTTTGGGATGCTCCATCAGATGTTTCCTCCTCCTCCTGATCCCTCCCTGTGGGTGGTGATGTTCTACGCCTTCTGGCACAGGGAGGGTTGCCCATGTTGTCGGCCATCCGACGGAGTGTATTGTGAATCCCCTGGAACACCGTCACGAGCTCAGCCTGTCTGTCCTCCATCCTCCGTTGGTGTTGCAGTTGACAGGCATGTTGCTGGGCCTGCTGGGTCTTTATCTCATCGAGGGTCCCCTTGATCTCATTGAGGGTGGACACAACCTGGGCCATGCCCGTGGTGTCCTGCCGGTATGTGTCCAGGATGTTACGGACATGGGAATATACCGGTTCCCCAGCCAACTGGTCAGGCTGGCACCTCCGCCGTCCTCCACTCCCACCACCCCTGCCCACTTGCACCTGGCCTGCCCTTGTGGGCACATCGGGTCTCCGGGACCACTGAGGGGTGGCATTGGCGTTGTCGCCTGCCTCCTCCTGGGTGCCCGGGACACCGTGTCCCTCCTGGCCAGCCTGGCTGCTTTGTGGTGGTGGGGCAGGGATCCTGGGTGTCTCCTGGGATGTGGCAGGAGTGGGGGTGGTGGTTGGCCCCGTTGTACCTGACGCAGGTGCTGCAGGTGGTTGGACACCAGAGGGGCCAGGTTGGTCGGGGTCGTCCACAGAGTGGTGAGAGTCGTCGCTGCCGGTGGGATCGGCCTCCCGCAGATCCGGGTCCTGTGAGTCTTCCCCCCCAGTGTTGGGGGGTGAACCACGAGGTTGACCTGTGTGTGAGAGAGACAATGTTAATTTTGGTCCATGCAACATCCATGTTTCATCAGTTTCAAAGTTGGCACATTTCCTCCTGGAATTAGGATCTGTCTTGCATTCCACTCACAGTGCACTTGTGCATGGGTGTGTCCCTTGGGCACCACTTTGGCCCCTTTAACTATGTGTGGCACAGTCTTACTTGCTGCATCAAGTGTGACTGCAGTCAGCAGTGGAGTGGGCAGGTGTGGGGAGCCATGCATTGGCGCCTTCCGTGTAGCACTGTACATGTGCACATGGAGTGGATCCACACACTTATATAATGCAGGTAGCTGTCGTTGTGCTCGTGAACAGGTTGTGACATGGCCCTGTGTTTTGCCATGGAGAAGAGGGGGGGTTCTGGCACTGGCCACCCTTGGCTACATGCACGCAGTCTACCTGCTGACGAGCAGACATTCCCACACACCACACGGCTGATTTGCTCTCCCTGTGTCTCCCTCCCTCTCTGTCCCCCTCTCCCTCCGTGTGTCAGCCTCCTCCCTCTGTCCGTGTCCCCGTGTCTCCCTCCCTCTCTGTCCCCCTCTCCCTCCCTCCCTCCGTGTGTCAGCCTCCTCCCTCTGTCCGTGTCCCTGTGTCTCCCTCCCTCTCTGTCCCCCTCTCCCTCCCTCCGTGTGTCAGCCTCCTCCCTCTGTCCGTGTCCCTGTGTCTCCCTCCCTCTCTGTCCCCCTCTCCCTCCCTCCGTGTGTCAACCTCCTCCCTCTGTCTGTGTCCCTGTGTCTCCCTCCCTCTCTGTCCCCCTCTCCCTCCCTCCGTGTGTCAGCCTCCTCCCTCTGTCCGTGTCCCTGTGTCTCCCTCCCTCTCTGTCCCCCTCTCCCTCCTTCCGTGTGTCAGCCTCCTCCCTCTGTCCGTGTCCCTGTGTCTCCCTCCCTCTCTGTCCCCCTCTCCCTCCCTCCGTGTGTCAGCCTCCTCCCTCTGTCCGTGTCCCTGTGTCTCCCTCCCTCTCTGTCCCCCTCTCCCTCCCTCCGTGTGTCAGCCTCCTCCCTCTGTCCGTGTCCCTGTGTCTCCCTCCCTCTCTGTCCCCCTCTCCCTCCCTCCGTGTGTCAGCCACCACACTCTGTCCGTGTCCCTGTGTCTTCCTCCCTCTCTGTCCCCCTCTCCCTCCCTCTGTGTGTCACCCTCTGTCACCTCAGCCCAGCTTCCTGGGCACACACTGTTAGCAGATCTTTGAATGGCCCTTGGCTTTTTGATGTGAGTTTGTTTCTGATCTCCAGGCACCCATTGGGTGTAGTGTCTGTGTCTGCGCTGCTGCTGTGGTGGTGTGTGCTGCCACTCTTTCACAGTGTTGGCTGTTCATTAGCTGCTGTCATGTGCAAAAACGTGCCTTCACCCCCATGTGTTAATGCAAGGCGTCCGCCATTTGCTGGCGAGTCTTTCCTGTGTGGGGACACAGTGTTAGTCTGGCTGTGACCTAGGCCATATGGGCAGAGGGCATTGTTGTCTGCTTCTGAGTTGCACTATGTGATTTTTGGGGCCCACCCTCCCGCCATCCGGCTTATCGTGTCATGTGTTGGTGTCTTCTGTGGCCTGTGACTTGACATTGTCCAGCTGGGTGCATGGGGCATGGTGGCGCCAGTGGCATGTGCGTGTTCATGGAGTGTGGTTGAGTCATGCGATAGCTTGGGGTGGTTGCGTGCCTGTTTGTGGGTTTGGTTGTGGATGACCTTCCCCCCATGTGAGGTGCGTTGTTTGTGTACTCACCCGGGTCTGGGAGTCCTCCTAATCCCACCACTGTCTCCACCGGCAGTATGGCCATCACCCTCTCCTCCCAGGGATGGTAGTGTACGGGTCTGCGGGACAGCCCTCCTCCAGTGACGTTGGCCTGGTTGTGTTCGTCCGTCCTCTTGGCTCGGACCCTCCTCCGCAGATCGTACCACCTGGCTTGGCATTCCTGCTTGTTCCTTCTGGTGTCCGCAACAGCATTCACAGCATCGACGATGGTCTGCCACATGGCTGTTTTTGCTGCCATGCTGGTCTGTCTGACCAATGTTCCAAAGAGCTGTGGCTCGACTCTGAGGATTTCATCGACACGGACCTCCAACTCTCGGTTACTGAACTTTGGATTCTTGTTAGTGGGCATGGTGAGGGGTGTGGGTGTGGATGGTGGGGGGTGTGTGTGGATGGTTGTGGGTGTGTGGGTGTGGTTGTGCAGGTGTGTGTATGTGTGAATGTGATGAGGGGGTGTTTGTGAAGGTGGTTGTGTGAAGGTGTGCAAGTGTAAGGTGTGGTGAAGCTTGTAGTATGGTGCTGTAGGTTGTCTGTGGTGTCTGGCAGCAGTGAGTCTGTTGCAAAGGCTCATGGTTTGTGTGTGTGGGCCCTTTTTATTGGTCCATTGGTGGGTGTGGCTGTGTTTGAAGTTTGGGTGGGTGTGTTATAAGGAGTGGTGGTGTTTTGGGCCTCTGTTTGTTTTTGGCAGTTGCAGGTCAGTGAATGTGTTTTTTTGGTGGTTGTTGGACATGTTTTGTGGCTTTGTGCCATTCGAATGGTGTATTCTTGTGTTGTTTTGGTTTGTCCTGGTTGTTTACGTGCATTTTTAGCGTGTGTACGGTGTGTACATGGGCCATTTGGTTGTACAGTGCTGTCCTTGTGTGTGGCTTGGTACGACTCGTACATGCGGTTGTGATGTTGGGGCCTGGGGTGCGCTCCGTACTTAGGAGGTTGTGGTGGGGGTGCGACTCTGACGTACACGGGTGTACATACAGGGGGGTAGGACACGTACACGGGTGGGGGTAGGACTCGAACGTACAGGGGTGTACATACACGGTGGTACGACACGTACACGGGTGGGGGTACGACTCGAACGTACAGGGGTGTACATACACGGTGGTACGACACGTACAGGGGTGGGGGTACGACTCGAACGTACAGGGGTGTACATACACGGGGGTAGGACACGTACAGGGCTGTACATACACGGGGGTAGGACACGTACAGGGGTGGGGGTAGGACTCGAACGTACAGGGGTGTACATACACGGTGGTACGACACGTACACGGGTGGGGGTACGACTCGAACGTAGAGGGGTGTACATACACTGTGGTACGACACATACACGGGTGGGGGTACGACTCGAACGTACAGGGGTGTACATACACGTTGGTACGACACGTACAAGGGTGGGGGTACGACTCGAACGTACAGGGGTGTACATACAGGGGGGTAGGACACGTACAGGGGTGTACATACACGGGGGTAGGACACGTACAGGGGTGGGGGTAGGACTCGAACGTACAGGGGTGTACATACACGGTGGTACGACACGTACACGGGTGGGGGTACGACTCGAACGTACAGGGGTGTACATACACGGTGGTACGACACGTACACGGGTGGGGGTACGACTCGAACGTACAGGGGTGTACATACACGGTGGTACGACACGTACAGGGGTGGGGGTACGACTCAAACGTACAGGGGTGTACATACACGGGGGTAGGACACGTACACGGGTGGGGGTACGACTCGAACGTACAGGGGTGTACATACACGGGGGTACGACACGTACAGGGGTGTACATACACGGGGGTAGGACACGTACAGGGGTGGGGGTAGGACTCGAACGTACAGGGGTGTACATACACGGTGGTACGACACGTACACGGGTGGGGGTAGGACTCGAACGTACAGGGGTGTACATACACGGTGGTACGACATGTACAGGGGTGGGGGTACGACTCGAACGTACAGGGGTGTACATACACGGGGGTAGGACACGTACACGGGTGGGGGTACGACTCGAACGTACAGGGGTGTACATACACGGGGGTAGGACACGTACACGGGTGGGGGTACGACTCGAACGTACAGGGGTGTACATACACGGTGGTACGACACGTACACGGGTAGGGGTACGACTCGAATGTACAGGGGTGTACATACACGGGTGGGGGTGTACATACATGGGGGGGTAGGACTCGAACGTACAGGGGTGTACATACACGGTGGTACGACACGTACACGGGTAGGGGTACAACTCGAACGTACAGGGGTGTACATACACGGGTGGGGGTGTACATACACGGGGGGGTACGACTCGACCGTACGGGGGCTGGGGGGAGTGTTGGGCGTGTATGTGGGCACATGTCTCCATGGTTGCTATGGGAGTTCGGTGCGGACGGTGTTTTTTCCATACGGTTGTAACATCGGACGCACGGGATGGATCGTGATTCCGCGGTCGGACTTCACTTTTCACATTTGTACGGTAAATCGTCCGAGGACGTGTCGGACACATTTTCTGACCCGAGGACGTGTGGGGAAAAATTCCCAATGCGATTCGTATGGGCTTTTTCCCATGCGAATCGTAATTGGCAGTTTGTACGGCACTTGTACGATTCGTATGGTAAAAAGACCGGATACGAGTCGTACGGGCTATTTTTTTTACCGGATCGTGATCGGCACCAAAGTCTCCTTTAGAAGACCTTGAAGATGTGACCCTGGGAAAGCATGTGGTATTACTGCAATCTGGAGTATTTAGTGGCTGAAAACCTGTTGCAGACCACTTCATAACAATGGAATGAAATTCCTTTTAAGCCGAGTATGGGGCCTTGTGTAGAGAAGTATAGAAAGGGTTATAAATCCCCTTCTTTTAGGATTCTTCTCCTGGTTGGTCCTTGAGAACTTATTCCAGTGTTGGGATGCCTTAAGATTTAGGCCCCTTACAAATGTTTTAACTTGACTTGACTTTGACATGCGATTTGAGATGTGCAAGAACTCCAGTTTCTGGAACCATCATCAATACAGGGCTACTGACAATGAGGTCCATTGTGCGTGAGACGAGAACATTGTGTGGTACCACTTAAATAAATTGAGTTCAATCACCAGTCTTAATCCTTGGACAGTACTTTCGATGAAGAGCAAGAGTTGATTTATTAAATGATACAGTCCATGTGGAATATCCTGTCTGACACTGCAAAGAGCAATTTCCAAAAAGATCTATAGTAACATCCTCCCTCTTACCCACTGGCAAATAGCATTTATTGTCAGCATTTTCACAGACATGTTGCTCTTATGGGCAGCAAACAGTGACTTACCTCCAGCTCACAAATCTTAAGGAAATATATAAATATCTATCAATCTATTGTAATTTTAAAAATAAAGGTAACAGCTGAAACATGTTGAGAAGCTGACATGAACCATGAGTAACTAGTAAATAGACTTAGGAGAGCATGTAATTAAGGAGTTCAAGGGTGAAATACCCTGCAGACCAAAATACCATGTAGAAAGTAAGACAGACATGCATCTATCCAGGCATAGCTCAGCAGAACAAAGCACACCTTTCTGATTATCTGTCTTCCTATCTATACCGTGTGTCTACCTTCCACTTTCTATTCCAGGAAACCTCAGACAAAGAGCCCCAAGGAATGGGAACATGGCAGAGGGAGCCTTATGGAAAAAGAACTTCAGAGGTGACTCTGGTGGGATGGGAAAAAATGGAGACATGAGCAGTGGACCCTGGGACAGAGGGAGCCTTGTAAATGAGAAACACTGGGTGAAACCTCAGACACAACAACCCAGGGATGGTATAATGAAGCAGAACATAAACAATGCAAGATATGGGAAGACCTGTTCCAGCGTGAGGAGAATTGGAAACTAGGACCTAGACAAGTGTTTCCATTAAAACCTTTCTTAGAAACATACACCCCAGAGGAGAAACAAAAGATCCTCAAATAGAATAGTTCTGAAAATATATTTGGAAAGGTACACAATCCACTGCCCCTTTACAACAATACTACCATAGGTGGCATAGGGTAAGTGGGTGAGCAGCCAAAATATTGAAACTAAAATATCTACCTACACTAATATCGAGTTTTAAATATCGAAGGGACAGAATATCGATGTCAATAATATCTATGGACAGAATATCGATCCTAAGGTAAGTATTTTAATATTGATGTTAGTAATATCGAAGTTAGTAATATCAACATCAAATATATCGATTTTACTAATATTGATGTTACTAATATCGATATTTATATTATTGTTATGTATTTTATTATGTATTTAATATGTATGTGTTATATGTTTTTAGTTAAGTGTTCTACTGGTTTTAACATATATGTATACAATTTTTATATGTTAACAATGGTTTTTTAAGTCAATTTTGTGTTTTAGTACCGTAGCGGGTTGTGGGTTTATAGGGGAATAGGGTGGGAAGTAATTTAATTATATGGAATTAATTATACATATTTAGGAATTATAAATTAATTTTAATTAATGTTTGCGTTTAAGTTCTGTAGCGGGTTGTGGGTTTATAGGGGAATAGGGTGGGAAGTAATTTAATTATATGGAATTAATTATACATTTTTAGGAATTATAAATTAATTTTAATCAATTTTTGCGTTTAAGTTCTGTAGCGGGTTGTGGGTTTATAGGGGAATAGGGTGGGAAGTAATTTAATTGTAATTAATTAATAATTTATTTTCATTTATTGGTATTGATAATTATATTATTGTTAATTAAGTATTAATTGGTAATTAATTTTTATTAATTGGCAATTAGTTTTAATTAGTTGATTAATTGATAATTATGTTAAGTGTATTATTTTATTAGTGGAGTGTGTTGTGCGTTTATAGGGGAATAGTGTTGGAAGTAATTGAAATCTAATTAAGTAATTATTAAATTAGTTGTTGGGTATTGATAATTAATTAATTGGACAATAAATATTAATTGGTAAATATTTTAAATTATAATATTTTGGTTATGAAAAATAATTAATTGTTGATTAATCATTAATTGTGAATTAAATATAAATAAATATTATGCATTGATATTTCTAATTAATATATTAATAAGTAATTATTAATTGGTAATTATTGTGTAATATTTATTATTTTGGCGTATGAAAAATATTTAATAGTTCAATATTTTTTAATTGGTAATTAATGTTTCATAATTATTATTTTGCGGTATATATTTTTTTAAATTGTTAAATATATTTTAATTGGTATTTACTTTTTAATAATTCATATGTTTTTGGTTATGAAAAATATTTTATCGTTTAATATTTATTATTGGTAATTAATATTTATTAATTATTATTTATTGGTATTTATTATTAATGTATTGTTAATTAATTATTCTTTAGTAGTTATGTTTGCAATAATTATTTATTGGTATTTGTAAATAATTTTGAGTTATTTCATAATTAAATCACTAATTATTTTAAATAATTATTTTATTTATTACTATGTTATTTTTAACTTCTACGCTATCCAACACTTTCCCTACTGTTGCACCCTCTGGAGTTGGAATAGTAAATTTTATCCCTACGCTATCCAACACTTTCCCTTCTGTTGCATTCTCTGGAGTTGGAATAGTAATTTTTACCCCTAAGCTATCCAACACTTTTCCTACTGTTGCACTCTCTGGAGTGGGAATAGTAATTTTTACCCCTACGCTATCCAACACTTTCCCTTCTGTTGCACTCTTTGGAGTTGGAATAGTAATTTTTACCCCTTCGCTATCCAACACTTTCCCTACTGTTGCACTCTGTGCAGTTGGAATAGTAATTGTTACCCCTACACTATCCAACACTTTCCCTACTGTTGCACTCTCTGGAGTGGGAATAGTAATTTTTACCCCTACGCTATCCAACACTTTCCCTACTGTTTCACTCTCTGGAGTTGGAATAGTAATTTTTACCCCTTCGCTATCCAACACTTTCCCTACTGTTGCACTCTCTGGAGTTGGAAGAGTAATTTTTACCCCTACGCTATCCAACACTTTCCCTACTGTTGCACTCTCTGGAGTTGGAATAGTAATTTTTACCCTTACGCTATCCAACACTTTCCCTACTGTTGCACTCTCTGGAGTTGGAATAGTAATTTGTACCCCTACGCTATCCAACACTTTCCCTACTGTTGCACTCTCTGGAGTGGGAATAGTAATTTTTTCCCCTTCGCTATCCGACATTTTCCCTACTGTTGCACTCTCTGGAGTTGGAATAGTAATTTTTACCCCTACACTATCCAACACTTTCCCTACTGTTGCACTCTCTGGAGTGGGAATAGTAATTTTTACCCCTACGCTATCCAACACTTTCCCTACTGTTGCACCCTGTGGAGTTGGAATAGTAATTTTTACCCCTACGCTATCCAACACTTTCCCTACTGTTGCACTCTCTGGAGTGGGAATAGTAATTTTTACCCCTATGCTATCCAACACTTTCCCTACTGTTGCACTCTCTGGAGTGGGAATAGTAATTTTTACCCCTACGCTATCCAACACTTTCTCTACTGTTTGCACTCTTTGGAGTTGGAATAGTCATTTTTACCCCTACGCTATCCAACACTTTCCTTACTATTGCACTCCCTGCAGTGGGTATAGTAATTTATACCTGTACGTTATCCAACACTTTCCCTATTGTTACACTCCCTGGAGTGGAAATAGACATTTTTAGCTCTACGCTATCCTACATTTTCTTTACTGGGTTTTTTTGGAGCTGGAGTAGTAGTTTTATTGTCGGTGCTATTTAATATTTTTTGTAATATTTTAGCTAATGTAATATATCATTCATTTTAACAATATTCAAATTAAATGTAATTTTTTAAATGTGTTATATGTAAATATTTAATTTTTATTCATGTTATTGTTTTATGTGTATGATGTATTTGTAATTTATAATAATTTTTAACAAGTTATAAGTTATTAAAACAATTATTAAAATGTATTATTAAGTAAGTATATATATTATATGTATATGTTTAATTAATGTTTTATTACATTATATATATTAATTATTAATTTTAAACATTATAAAATATATTTAATTATGTTTATTTTTATTCATAAGTTTTTATTGGTTTATTTTACATATATTTTTTTAACTAAAAAATACTTTATATTTTTAATAACGATATTTTTGACATTCTATATTTTATTTTCGATATTTTTGTACTTACCATGTTGTAGGTAGGATCTCGATATTCTTGTCATCGATATTTTTGTGTCGATATTTTTGTAGGTCGATTTTCTGTCCGTCGATATTCTGTCAGACATTCGGGTAAGTGAGAGGTCTCAATGCCTAAACCCCGCTGAGCAGGGACAGTTCACTTCTCACTCAACATTCAGTGAGAAGTTTGGTCACAAGTTTTCCGGACCAACTCACATTAACACCAGTGTAATTTGAGAAGGAGAACCCCAAGTGAACAATCTCTGCCAGATGCATCACAACCACATGCTGATTTCTACATGGAAACGGATGAATACTATACAGTACAAATACTCAGTAACACAATGCATCTAGAAGTCAGTTCTGTCATCTGCAACAAGCTGATTATACTCACAAGAGTTGAGGGTCCGCAGTTGACTGATGTCACTAAGCCACATTGGTAGGAGTGAATGCATAGGCATGAATAAAAGCTGCACTCTTTTCTCACAGGTGCAGAGTAAATAATAGGCCTGGGCGAAAATTTTGTTCCGTTCGCGGAAATTGCGATAATTTGACATTTTCGCGTTCCGCGGAGAGCGCGAAAATGTCAACATTTCCGCATTCCGCAGCTTGGCGATAATTTGTTTCTTGCTCGTGCTGTAAAATAATACATTCTCGCGCGCGATCGCCTTACCTGAATCCCTGCGTTCGCCGACAAGTGTTCTTGATCCGGTCGCGTTCTCCATGAGATGTTGTATTGTTTTTAGCCATTTGCGCTGTCTCGCGACAGTTCGCGCCCGCAGTGATGTCATGCATCGCGCGATCACGTCTTTCTTCTCGCGATCATGCACCGCGAGACAACTGAAAACAAGATGGCCGCGCCCGCGAGCAACCACATGGGTAAGTTGGCGAGCCGCAACCATGCAGAAAATCTCGCGAACATGCGGGAAAAAAACTTCTGCATCTTCGCGATATTTCCGCGTGTTTGCGATAATTTTTAACCTTTTCACGATAATTTGCGAAAGTGGATTTCGCAAATTCCGCCCACCCCTAGTAAATAACTTGCATCACTGTGTTTGCCAGCCAGCTAACCATGCTTTCACAGTACAGTGCCCATGCCCCATTTGTAAACATGGGACCAGGTGGCAAATCTATCTGCAGGAATTATGTGGCTCTGATTTTCCACCATGATTTTAGAAATTATGTGCATGCAATTAAGGATTAAGGACTTCTCTAATGACAAAAAAGGGAAACAGTGTTTACATTGCATGCATTACAATGCATGCGATTACAACATGGTTGGTACAACGACCGCGCTGTCACAAAGCAAGCCATTACATCGCAAGTCATTGCTACGACTTGCTGTAGGGGGCGCGCAAAACTAAGTAATAGTATGATTTACTATTCCAACACCTTCCCCACTGTTGCACTTGCTGGAGTTGGAATAGTAAATGATAGTATACCTAAGTCTAGCGCGCCCCCTACAGCAAGTCGTAGAAACGACTTGCGATATAATGCCTTGCATTGTAACGATGCGGTTGTTCTAACGACCATGTTGTAATCACATGCCTTGTAACATCGCATATTCGAAAAAACCTTTCACTTTCTCTTGATACACTTGTGTTGTACAAAACAAACAAAAACAGCTGTCTTATCTATGTGTACAGTGCCTTGAGACCCTCACGGGTGAGTAGTGCACTTTACAAACCCCCTGATTGATTGATTGATTGATTATCTTGATTTAGAATCAAACTCCACAAACCAAAGATGATCTTGGTCAAAGCTCTAAGTCAGGGGTCTCCAAACGTTTCTGTAATAAGAGCTACTTATGTTCAGTGGCTATCATCCCATTACTGTTGTAGTAGTGAGCATAAAACCCTCCAATTTATTAAAACTCTTAGAATTGGTATGAAACTAAATAATGGTGAATTCACATTGGTCTAAGGAAGCTGTTTCAGTAGGAAAGTGCTCGATTGTGAAAAAGGGGAAGACAGGGCTAATTAATTACTCTGATTATCCTTTTTGCATACTTTAAAGCTTTCGCCCAACTAACCTGAACATCTAGGGATGGTGTTACTGCATCGAAAGATAGTTGTATGATGCCACTTGAGATTCAGATTTTAACCTGAAAGAATTTCCAAAGAATGTACTTGCTTTCCTGCTATAAATAATCCCAAAGAAGCTTTGCAAACTCGTTTAAAAACAAACTGTCTTTAGAAGCTCACATTTTAATTCATATTTTTCACACCATAATAAGAAAATGTGCTCTGGTGTTAGTGAAACTGTATCCAATCTGGCCCCTGTTCGTTTAGTACGAATGATAATAAGGGGAACAGCGGTTGCTTCCTTCTTGATAACGTTAGTCAACTACTCTTGAGAAGGGAGGTAACCCCTCAGAGACTGAGCATTGGTGAAAGCACATTTGCTCTGTTTTGAAAACTCATTAAAAGGGTTGCAGCTCATTGCTTTTTGATGAATAAGTTATTCCACAGCTCTAACGGAATGAAAAGGCAATTGAACATGTTTCATTACCATACAGGAACAAGGAAACATCTGTTTTCACTCAAAACAAAAATACTTGCATCTGGATAACGGAAGGTCTGCTGCACTACAATTGTTTTGTTGAAACTGTTCTGCTCTTTATGAACTGTCCAACTGTACTTTTAGACAGGGGTGCGTAATATGAAGTTATTTCATATTACAACAGACTTTTTGATGACTTTTGCATGTCTTCGGTATTTCTGAATATCAAAGAGCATTCCCAAGGCATAAAAACCCTCATGACGTCATGTTTCTAAAAGAAGCCGGAATCTCCTGGGGAATTGCGGGGGAGAACACAGGATTATTGCATCTTGCTAGGATCACTCATAGAAAGCCCATGTTGGATTTTCATTGGCATGACATAGTCTGTTTTTTGCTTCTATCGGCCCATATTCATGCACACATTGCTATTTATTCAACAACTAAATATTAATAACACTCTCCATTTAGTACTTCATTTTTATAAAACTACATCCGTATCCCTCCTATTTAAAGGAGAAGATGAGAGGGCGGGCTGAGAAAAGTGGTAAAGGAACTTAAAAAAAGTGAAGCAAAAGACCACCACAATTGTTGAGTCAGCTGTAGGAAATCCACACTTTCTGCATGAACACCTCAGACCTTTCGCATTTTTCTTGACCATATTTTAACTAAACTTAGAACAATGTGCACTTTACACTTGCTTAACTGGAGCAAAGTGCCTGTGTTCCCCCTTTAAACGTGTTGAAATTGACTTAAACTTGATTGGCACAATTAATTTCCTATAAAGTTCTAGCACATGGTGCAGAAATGCACCCCTGACATGGAGAGCTGAGAGCCACCTGTGAACTACAGCACCTATTGTTCCATTCAATACAGTGGCAAGGAAAACATGGCTTCAGGCCTACCTTTTAAAGAATAACACCGGCTTCTTGAAATCTGCTGCACAGATCTGTCAAAATCACCAGTTTGGCATGTAGGAAAACTCGATTTTAAGTATTAAATCTCTCCTCTGCATACCTTGGTCCCAGTAAGGTAGGATGCATAATATGTAATTGTGGAAGGTTCACTGACAAAATATTTCCTCCTAAAGTATCGTACTACAAAAATATTGGAATATAAATATTGAAGTCAAAAATATTGTCATCCTATACTTATAATGGTAAGAACAAAAATGTCAAAAAAATATTGTTGTCACAAATATCGATGTATAAAATATTATTTTAAAATATATATAAATTTAAATTGTAAATATTAAGGTGCCGATTCCGATCCGGTAAAAAAAAATTCCGTACGACTCGTATCCATATATTTTTACGTATGAAAAGTCCTGTCCCACCGGTAAAGCACGATTCGTAAGTGAAAAATACATCCGAATCGCTTCGAGAAAAGGTCTACGAGACGTACCCGGACAGTTTTACGTACAAATCGTAAAACTGAAGTCCGAGCGCACAAGTACGATCTGTACCGCCCTTCCGAATACACAAGCGTATGTAAAACGTCCCGTACGGAGCGAACTCTGTACCACTCATATCCCGGGTAAACTTGTGCCCGGTATACGAGTCATACAGCCCCCACCTCCCCCGCGTATGTCCGCACGTCCCCCCGTATGTCAATAAAGTACCCCCCGTATATCAGCACCATACTCCCCCATGTCCACACCCTACCCCAGCCCCGTACTTGTACGCACTGTACCCCAGCACCGTACCCCAGCCCCGTACTTGGACGCACCGTACCCCAGCACCGTACCCCAGCCCCGTACTTGGACGCACCGTACCCCAGCCCCGTACTTTTACGCACCATACCCAAGCACCGTACCCCAGCCCTGTACTTGTACGTACCGTACCCCAGCACCGTACCCCAGCCCCGTACTTGGACGCACGTTACGCCAGTACTGTACCCCAGCCCTGTACTAGGACGCACCGTACCCCAGCACCATACCCCAGCCCTGTACTTGGACACACTGTACCCCAGCACTGTACCCCAGCCCCGTACTTGGACGCTCCGTACCCCAGCACCGTACCCCATCCCCGTACTTGGACGCACCGTACCCCAGCACCGTCCCCCAGCATCGCGTATCTACAGACCTTACAACAACATTGCGTATGCAAGCACGGTACAACAACATCGCGTATGGACGCACCTTACATACGCGAAAACGACTCGTACTGAACCAGGACACTGTAAAACAGTACAAGGAGGGTCAATTTGACTCGCACAATACCACAAAACACGTCTACAGTAGAAAAAACCTCAAAATGACGGACCTGGCACATCCAAACAGGTAAACAGAGGCCCAAACTCACAACCACCTCTTATAACACACCCACCAAAATGTCAAACTCAGGCACACCCACAAATGGACCAATAAAAAGGGCCCACACACACAAACCATGAGCCTTTGCAACATACTCACAGCAGCTACAGAGCACACCCCAACAACTGCACCCATAAACCTTAACATATACACCTTCACACACACTCCTTCACACATACCCTCTCTTCACATTCCCACACACACCTTCACATTCACACACCCACAACCATCCACACCCTCACCCCACACCATGCCCACAGACAAGAATCCAAAGTTCACAAGGGAGGAGCTTGACATCCTTGTCAACGAAGTCATCAGAGTCCAGCCACAGCTCTTTGGAACATTGGTCAGACAGACCAGCATAGCCGAAAAATCACGCCTGTGGCAGAGGATCGTTGATAGGGTGAATGCCAGGAATGAATGCCAAGCCAGGTGGTACGATCTGCGGAGGGCAGTCAAGTGGAAAATGAACGAGGACTACACCCAGAGCAACATCACTGGAGGTGGGCTGCCCCGCCGACCGGTACATTACCATCCCTGGGAGGAGAAGGTGATGGCCTTGCTTCCGCCATGGGAGTACACGGAGTCGAAGGAGTTGTAGAGCCTGGTGAGTACACAAACAACTTACGTAACCTGG
Source organism: Triturus cristatus (assembly GCF_964204655.1). Classification (NCBI taxonomy): domain Eukaryota; kingdom Metazoa; phylum Chordata; class Amphibia; order Caudata; family Salamandridae; genus Triturus; species Triturus cristatus. Next base: position 1,175,150,057 of record NC_140589.1, on the reverse strand, counting down.
GGTTAATGGCATCCACACCCCAACTACACCAAATGCACACAACTACCCCCAAGCCCTCACCGGACACAACCACACTCAAAAACAACGCTCATGCCACTAACATGTATATGCCCCATCCACAAGGCAAGGCCATGCCATGTCCCAGGCTACACCAAGCACAAACCCAAGACTGGATGTCCGGGATGCTGGGAGGGTGGGGCTCATAAAACACATTGTTCAACTCAGAATTAGACACCATTGCCCTCAGCCCATATGGCCCAGGTACATACCCATGCACCATGCTCAATGCACAGGGACTGGCAAAGTACTGACAAGGTAGCTGACACTTGGCCCTGCTGTAGGCAGCACAAGGCCCTCCTGTGACCACTGTAAACTCAAACACCAACACCATAAGCTCAGATATCTAGGACAGGAACTCACACTCACTGTCATGGCAGCATGCACCATGAGGGGACAGATACATCACCTGGGAGACCCACTGCCAAATCACACTACACCCACCAGCAGGCCCTGTCACACACACCCCTTATACAAGCACACTCCCCCGGGGCAGGCAATGGATTTACCCACTCTCACAATGGACATGTGACACAACAAGATCAATCCATAGCCAAAGTAGCATCCAAGCCAAAAATCTACATGTCAAACACTCAGGAGAACATATCAATCTATCCCCCGCAACATACCCATCCACAAGTGAACATTGAGGGGAATGCTAGGCTACTTGGAGGAACTGTGCCAACTTGAATATGGATGAAACATGGATGTCGCATGAAACAGCATTAACATTGTCTCTCTCTCACACACAGGGCAACGTCATGGATCTCCCCCCAACAATGGGGGGGAATAATCAAAGTCCCAGGCTCGGGAGGAACCTGATCCCACCGGCAGCGACGCCTCTCAACACTCTGCGGATGACCCCAACCCACCTGGACCCTCTGGTGTCCAAGCCCCTGCAGTACCTGCTTCAGGTACATCTGTGCCAACCACCACCCCCATTCCTGCCACATCCCAGGAGACACCCAGGAGCCCTGCCTGCACTGAACAACTGAGCCAGTCTGACCTGGAGGGACAAGGTTCGCCAGGCACCCAGGAGGAGGCAGACAACCCCGCAACTGCCCATCCCTCAGGGGTCCCGTAGACCTGATGTGCCCACAACGGCAGGACAGGCTCATGTGGGTAGGGGTGGTGGGAGTGGAGGCAGGCGGAGGCGAGAACCTGACCAGCCAGCTGAAGGGACCGGTATGTCACACATACACAACATCATGGACACATACCGGCGTGACACCAGGGTCATCAGCCAGGTAGTGGAGACCCTCACAGAGATTAAGAACCAGCAGGCCGAGCAACACGCCAGTCAACAACAACACCAAGGACGGATGGAGGCAAGACTGTCTGAGCTCCTGGTGGTGCAAACGGACATAAGCCATTCACTCCATTGGATCGCCACAACCCTCCTTGTGCCACCAGGCAAAGACCACCACCAGCCACAGGGAGGGAGGAGGAGGAGGATTCGTCCGATGGAGCGTCCCAAACATCATCAAGGCCTGCATCTGAGGGTCCCGCGAGGAAGGTGGGTCGTCCACAGAAAAGACCGTGAGAGGCAGCGGACCATCCACATCTCCCAGGTCACCTGGCCTGGCACCTGTTCTTCATGCGCAACAGCATCACCTCACTCACTGACATTCTCTGCCACATGGACTTGCTGGTTACAGTCTGACCAATGATGACAAACACTGTGGTCTGGACTCTGTTGACTTCAAATGCCAAGGATCCCATCTCCCCCTGTGAACTTTGGATTCTAGGCACACTGTATAGCACCTATGTTTTTCCCACAAAACACGCCCCCCACCGAGAATAAAACTAAATTTCTTTAATTAGATGTTGCAGTCATTTTGCATGAGTCCACAACATACGTGTGGGGAAATGTCAAACTATGCCTGAGTGTTGAACTAACTCCAGCCATCCATACCCTGGGATCTGAGTTCGGTACAGGACACACATGGGTAACAATGTATCATCCAATACAGACATGGAGCACAATACTCACCCGTGATGGCCTCAAGCTGCTGAGGGGGGGGCTTGCAATACTGTGCGGACAGACCAATATGGAAGAGTATCATTAAGGCGTAGAGGTCATGGCTCATGTGGAGGTTCCTGGGGAGGGAGTCCCAGGTATGTTTGGCCAGGTGGGAGAACTATGTCCTGCATGCTGGAGTTCGGTGGATGTGAAGAATGTTGGCCAGGGCAAGGTTGGATGCACGGAGCTGGCCCAACGGGGTCTTGGATGACAGACGTCCAACGTTGGTTTGGGGTCTGGGGTTGTGGACTGCCTCCTGAGTGTGGGTGAGGAGTCTGATGGTCATCCTGCAGCAGACAGTGATCCATTGCAGCTATCTCAGCTGGACGGTGATGTGGCTGGGGCGCGGGATGTTGAAGCTGAGGTGTGCAGATGCACCCTGGATGTGGACAAGTTTTCCGGGAGTTTGGCTGTACTTTCTACATAGAGGGCGGGGATGTAGTTGACACGGCATGTGTCGTGGACCTGGGGGACGGTCTGTCTTGCCTTGGAGTGGATATATCTGTGGATCATGTTCATCATGCGGAGGGTGTTGCAGCATGAGGTACAGATGCAGGTGAGTTGCATGGCAATTGTGAGCGACGAGTCCATGATGCACACCATCTTGTGTGCGTGGCCACTGGGTGCTGGTGCAGTGCCCTGGCGGGTGGGACACAAGGAGTTGACCCAGCTGTAAGGGGACAATCCTCAGATGATTACCTCAGTCCTGTACAAGTCCAGCCACAGGTGGCTGATGTTCAGCCATTCATCAATGGACCTCATGCCTTCTTGAAGGTTGGAACTGGCAATGGCTGTGTCTTTGGTGAGGGTGAGGAGCAGCTGGCTGTCAATGGCATACGAAATGATGATGAGATTGTGTGCGCATGTGGAGAGGGGGGTCAGGGACACATTGAAGATTGACACGCTGAGAGATGAGCACTGGGCCATGTGCTAGATGACGCCACTGTACTACATGCTGAAGGCTTGAGTCCCACTCCCATGGCCTTGCTGGTGAGCTACTTGGTGATTTCATCCTGGTCCATCCCCTGGATACCAGTGTTGGAGATCTGTGAGCTGACAATGTGTGAGCACATCATGCATAATGCTGTGGAGAGGTCAAGGGGGTTGGCCTCACCATTGTTGAGCAGGGCAAAGTTGCCGGTGTTGGTGGCAATGATGACGGTTGCAGTGGGGTGATTACTGTGGAAGACGGTCTTGTGCAGGTTGCCTGGAGCTCTTTGCATGGAGGAAGTTTGTCAGTTGCTCGCTGACTGTCTTCCTGATGACATTTGCTGGCTAGGGAAGCACGTTGAGGTTCCTTGAGAGCCAGCTTTCCTGCCGTCCATTGTCTAAGAAGGGCCTGGGTCACTGCATGCCTCTATCTACCATGGAATGTGGCTAACTCCAATGATACATACATGACGTGCTGGACGGGGGCTACAAGGATGGGGAATGATGTGGTTGAGATGTTGTGTGGGAAGGGTCCTGATGGAGATCCCCAGGGGATGTTGCACATGAGCCGGGTGTTTTATCTGCTGATGATGGAAGTCCAAAACCTGAGGGTGGTTGGTCCCGCGTATAATAGTGTGTTCTGCCTCTGAGTGCCAAGGCTTGCGTGTATGTCCATGAGCTTGCAGTGGTAGAAAGTTGCAAAGGATTGGCTCAGCCTTGCAAGGGGGGGGTGTCTCTTGGATGGAGAGCTGATGTCAGTGCACTCATAATGCTGATGAGCTCCTTGATGTTGTGCGTTTTTTTTGGCCTCGGCCCCATCTGAAGGATCTCCAATTGTCCTTGCTGATGATATGGTGATGGCTGTGTGTGCCGTTACCCAGGGTTGTAAGGCCACTGATGGTTATTTGTGTTGCAAGCTGTGCACAAGAGTCCTGCTAGACATGTATGAGTCCAGTAGGTCTGCCTTGTCAGAGGTGGCTTAATTGTTGATGTGCGTCACAGGAAAGTCCGTCAACGTGGCTAGATTGTTGGATCAGTTGCTGATCCAGTGTGTGAGGTTGCAGGGTGTGGTGGTGGTGTTGGTTCCAGTGTCACACACAGCATGTCTGTGTTGACTTACATCAAGCATCTTTGGGGGATTGGTAGCGGGTGTGTGGCAGTGTGTTGCCCGTCGGAGACGTGGATGCTAATGTGGATGGACCAATAATGGATGCTGGCATGGTTCTCATCCAGCCAGAAGTTCCTGGCCCACAGCCACATGTATCCTGTGGATGTGAGAGCGTGCGTGACGATGGACGTGTTGATGGCTTTGCAGAATTATGGATGTAGGACTGGAGATCTGTAGATGAGTGTTACTCTGAGGGTTTGCAGGGGGTTTGTGCCAAACCGGATTTGTGACCCTGAGTGCGTACTTGGGAATAGATATCAATTCATCCTCCGGGATTGTTAGTGCCGTCCCTGCGGGTGCTCTTGTATCCGTCTGAGATGGCAATGAAGAAGTTGTGTGCTGAGGATGCTTTCATCCAGGTCACTGTCATGAAGGTGATGTGTGGGCCTGTTGTGTTGAGGAGGTAACAGAGTCCAATGGCGTGTGGAGTAGGAGGGACATGACCTGGTTGGTGTGACAGGGCCTGGAAGGCAGGGGAGCACTGTGTAGGCAGTTGGAGTTGCACACTCAGCATGCGAAGGTGTCCTTTGTGCGCTTAGGGTATGCCTGAGAGCAGGCGGTTGATTTTTGGTTGGACATTGCTTGGAGGGTGGCTGCAACATGAGACTGTTGTGTGATGTGGGTCATGCAAGGACATGAGGGTCGTGCAATGTGCACGTTGCATGCGCTGGCGGTCCTGCCTTGGGCACCGCGTGGCCGCAACAGTGGCACAAACAAGCTGATGACAGCCTAATGAATGGGTGGATGGAGGAAGGGAGGAGCATCTTGGAGGTGTGTGGGTTGCAGAATCGGGGAACTTGGTGGGCCCTTGCCGCAGGGGCCACAGCAGCAGGCGGCATGTACTGGAAACTAGGCCAAAAGTAGCACACAAAGACATGGATGTCAGAAAGGACAACTGCAACATGCGTATGTAAAGGAAGGAGTGTCAGGTTACTCATGGCTCACCCAGACAAAATGGATGAACAATCACCAAAGATGACTGACACAAGATCAGGAAACAGAAGGCCGAGCTGCGCACAGGAGACACACCCTCAGCAGGCGTTGACGGCCCGTTGGGGGGAGCAACCTGCCCAAATACATACGCAACCATGGACTTCACGCACAATAGAGATTATTAGCCATGTAGAACTGCATGCATGTTGCCGAACTACATATACACTCATATGCACAATCTTTGACAACTATGCCAGAGATGACACATGCAAAGTGGCAAGAGACCTGCATTGACAGAGATGAGGCACTTTGGAGGGTGAGGAACACCTTTATTACTCAAGCTCACACTAAGGGAAATGCATCAATATGAACAGACTCGCAGGTCATTTGGCTGAACATGTGCGACCTACGCTGGACACCCCTTGACAACACGGATGTTGTAAATCCAAATGAACTGGCACACAAGTTAAGGGGATGAGCCAAACACCTCCTGCTGCACACGGAGAGGCTGCAATTCCCCATTGAGCCTGTCATGGGGATGTCCCACACTATGTCCACCCGTAGCATCCTGTATGTTTCAGAGGGAAGTTTTACACACATTGATGCCTTCATCAGAATCCAAAAACCATTACAGATGACTGTCACGAAGGGTGACTATCAATTCACGGGAGTCATGCTACATGTTATGTGCCCCATGGTGAGTCGACATGTATGCATGGTAACACAACATGCACATAAGCAGTCCCCACACATTCCAAACATGTACCACCCCCAAAATGCCTTGCTGCAATCCTTACCCAAAATGACATTTCCCCATGTCCGTGCATGGAACGCTGATTCAGCACACGTTGCAATACTCATGAGGAATAGCAGGAGGACAACGATGACACGAGCAGACAACATGCGCAAGAACCTGGGAATGACAGACACACAAGAAGTCAGCTAAAATATTTTTCTCTGCATACATGGTCATTTACTAAACAGGAACAATGTTGTCCCCATGCTACTTTAAAAGAAAGTGTCTCAGCTAAAATGTGTGGAATGAAATCATCACTCGAGTGACACATCAGAACACACATCTAAGTCACTTAGCATACAGTCAGCTGGACACACACATTGCAACACATGCCACCCAAGGCTACAAGCGAGCACACTCAGACCCAGTGACTCACCATTATGAGAAGAAGTTGCGTATGAGCTGACTCCGGATATCCTCCTCCTCCTCACTTGCCTCGTGACCAAGCCCTTCATCCTCCACGGGTGGATGTTCCTGCTCATCCTGCTCCAGGATGAGTGGCACTGCCTTCTTCACTGCCATGTTGTGCAGCATGCAGCACACGAGGAAGATTTTGCAGACCTTCGCCGGTGCATATGGGAGGGACCCGCCTGTCTTGTGAAGGCACCGGAATCGGCTCTTCAGGAGGCCAAACGTCCTCTCAATCACTCGCCTGGTCTGCCCGTGTGCATTGTTGTATCGGTGATCTGCAGCTGATCTTGGGTTGCAGAGAGGCGTCATCAGCCATGGCATGTTGGGATAGCCAGAGTCCCCTACATGGAAACATCATGTAAATAAGTGGGTCAGGAGATGCCGTAAGAGCCAAAGATACCGCAACACACAGGACAAATAGAGTATACCCACCAACAAGACATGCTCGTTCGTTGTGCAGCCGCTGCATCATTTGTGGCACCCTGCTACGCCTCATGATGAAGGCATTGTGTGCTGATCCTGGAAAACGTGCACAGACATGGGAAATCAGCATGTTAGCAAGACACACCACAAGGGCATTTATAGAGTGATAATGTTTACGGTTGCGATAGGCTCCCTCCTGTGCCTGTGGTGGTACCAAAGCCACATGTGTTCCATCAATGGACCCAATGACATGGGGCATCCCTCCCAGGGCATAGAAATCACCCTTGACACCTGTCAACTCCTCAGGAGTTGGAAAATGGATGAATTCATCAAGGTGCTCCAACATGGCTGCCAAAACATCACGCAGGACACGGCTGAACATTGTCTGTGACATGCCACCAACATCAGCTATGGTGAATTGAAACGTACCTGTGGCAAAAAAATGTAGGGCTGCCATCACCTTCATCTTGGGGGTCAGCGCAGTAGGATACCTGTGTCGCGGTTGGAGGTGTGGTGCCACCTTGGCGGTCAAGTCCTCAATCAACTGTTGAGTAAATCTGTAACGTCGGATGCAGGCACGTTCCCTCATGGCACCCAAGTCTGGCATTGGTCGGGGGACAAGCGGTGCCCTGCAGAAAATTGTAATGAATGACGAAGATTGAGAGCATAACAACATCAATGTCAATGAACAGAGCACATGCTCAACTGCTACTACACATCTGCTAAATACAGAGTCTGGTGTGTGCAATACATCCAGGACACGTATGCTAGCTTGGTGATACTCCTACGAAAAGCCAGATACACCCGTTGATTGGCAAGTCTACATGCCCTGAAATGAGCTGGGGGCCAGTCTGAGTGAACAGCCAGAGACATCACAGGAGTGACATACATCCACATAGCTGCATTTAAAGGATGTCATCTCATACAGACAGCTGACGGCAAGCTAGACGCACAGGTCACATGGAATGTTAAATGTACCGATCAAACACATTGCGATGAAGGGGTACACGTGAAAACAGAAAACACAGACATTGTGATGACGCAGATATGTCCTCATGTGAAAATATCATGTCCGATGAATACAGACCCTGCTTACGTGGGAATCCACATGTGGCATGGTCTGCGTAGATGTGTGCCATGCCCATCTCCACATAGACACATGTTGGATGCAGCAACAGCAGATGTAGTTGACAGAACACTAACAGCAAGCTCATGGGAACACATGACACATGCATGACATAGTCACATCGGGGCACGCTGATCGTGAAATGTCAGTTGTTAGTGTCCCTGTCCCTGGCATCAGGGGACAGTTGCGGGTGGTGGTGTCTGTGCCATACCAGTGATGCTGTGCTTGACACGTTTGTACTACAGGCACACATGTGCAAAGTGTGAAGGGGAAGTGTGCCACATAGTGCCCCATCACACATGACATGTGTACACTACATGAGGAGACATGTGCAATATCACTGCCTGAAACACCTAGGCCCTGCACATGAAAGTCTGCAATGACAATGACTTGATGTACAGCCTTGTGCGAGTCGGAGACCTTCATTCCTTTCGTGTGCGCCTCCTATCACCAGTGTAAACGTGTGAAACGCACTGTACACATGCGTGTGTACAGTCTGTATCACTATAGTAGTGGTGCCATAGGAGTACGCGTGGTACGGACCGTACACACGTCGTGTGTACGGTCCGTATCACTATAGTAGTGGTGCAGTAGGAGTACGCATGGTACAGGCCGTACACACACTCTGAGAGTGTGTGTATGGTCCGTATCACTATTGTAGTGGTGCCGTAGGAGTACGCGTGTTACGGACTGTACACACAGCGTGTGTACGGTCCGTATCACTATAGTAGTGGTGCCGTAGGAGTACGCGTGGTACGGGCCGTACACACGCTCTGAGAGCATGTGTACGGTCCGTATCACTATTGTAGTGGTGCCGTAGGAGTACGCGTGTTACGGACCGTATACACGTCGTGTGTACGGTCCGTATCACTGTAGTAGTGGTGCCGTAGGAGTACACGTGGTACGGACTGTACACACACGCTTACTCCTACGGCACCACTACTATAGTGATACGGACCGTACACACGCTCTCAGAGCGTGTGTACGGTCCGTATCACTATTGTAGTGGTGCCATAGGAGTACGCGTGTTACGGACCGTACACACACACGTACTCCTACGGCACCACTACTATAGTGATACGGACCGTACACATGCTCTCAGAGCATGTGTACGGTCCGTATCACTATTGTAGTGGTGCCGTATGTGTATGGGTACGTGTGAAATGCACCGTACATGTTTTTTGGAATCAAAAATTACATAGGGGACAAGTAATAGGCCCAAAATGCATGCTGGTTGTCATGGATACAGAGATTTCAGTTGCAATGTGGCCATCATGTGGGCTTGAAAAGTCAGTTGGGCCAAAAATTACAATGTTGCAAAGTGGTGTTTGCCTTGCTATGATGCCCAAAATTTGAACCATGCAAATTCGTGTCATTGTTGTATGTTTAAAGGGATTGGAGGAAACGTAGGATGCAAATGAGTCTGACCAATCACTCTGTACTCCTGTTAATGAAAGCCCCCAGCACGACAAATATAAGTCAGCCAGAACTCATTAGAGGGCACTTGCCTGCACAACTTTCCTGTCGACCACACTGCTGCTGTCTGTGCTTCCTCTGGCACCATGTCGCGGACTGTGGAGAGGGCCCAGCCATTCACACTTGAGGAGAATGAGGCATTGCTGAATGTCCCCCTCCCACAGTACCCCCGCCTGTATGGGAGACCAGGAGAGCAGGTGAGTGCTGACTCCACTACCTTTGACTGTGCACCTTTTTCGTGACTGTCACTTCTGGCACTGTGTCCAGGTGTGACAGACATGCAATGTGGTTTAGAGTGGGTCCCAGGGGGGGAAAGTCTTATGTCTGTCATGCAGAGCATGATGTAGTTCCTGTGTGCACTCCTCACTTGCATTGTGCTTACTGTGACATTCACTGCATAGTGCATGACACATTCAGCCTGGCAAATCCTTGATGGCATTTTTGGGCTATTGTCCTGAGGTGATTCAGTGGTCCCCCCGGTGTGACAGGTGACTGTACCCACAGATGTGTATGAGTTGAGTGGAGCTGTGGTGAGAGTGTCCAAGTGATGTGTACGCCCTCCTGGACATTGATGTGTGTGAAGGTTCCTTGTCATGTGGGTGAGTGTCTATGTGAAGTGTTTCACCACAGCTGCATGGAGGAGGCAACAGCTCTACCCATCTGATGTGAGAAGTAAGCCGTGCTGTGTGTCTGACTTGCTGAGCTAGCCCAACACCTGTGACACCCGACAGGCAAGTGGCACATGTGCAGAGTGAGGTATGTGTTCGCTGTTGCCAATGGCAGGTGATTGATCTGTGCCTGTGTGTGTCTGTGTACTCTGTTGCGCCAGTGGCCTGGGGCATGTAACTGCTTTGAGGTGCTGTCCATCAGCCTGGTGTTGCATGTGATGCACAGTGTGTTCCATGATCAGGGAGTGTGTCGCACCCCTCCTGCCACCTGTGTAGTTTCAATGCCATGTAGTGCATTGGGGCTTCCACAGAGGCCAATGTCTATATGAGTAAGATGCTATTCCTTGGCAGCATCCTATGCCCTGTTTAACATATCATCGATGTTCAAATGTGTGTCTCTGTGACATGGAGCAGGTGTAGTGATGTTGTCTCACTTTGTCATCCTCACAGGTAACTGCCTACGAGAAGGGGGGGATCTGGAAGGAGATCGTCAGGGCCGTGAGAGTGGCTGGAGGTCGCAGTCGGCGCCTAGCCCAAGTCAGATAACGATGGCAGGACATCCGGTGCTGGACCCGGCGGATCGTCTGGGTCCAGCTGGGGCTCTCACCTCCACTCCCCCATGGCAGGCGCCAACGCCTGACCACCCCCATGATGCGTGTCCTGGCGGTGGTGTTCCCTGACCTGGATAGGCAGTTACAGGAGGGACAGCAGCAAGGAGGGGGTAGGTACCTGTCAGTTTGCTGTGTTGTGTGTCCCCAGCTTTTGGAAGTGCTCTGTAGCCTGGATACACTCCCAGGGTTTATATGTGCAGTGCATATTCTGTTCCCCAAAGTCAACCGGTGCTCTTATTCGTCCCTTCCCCTGCTTGCATGTTTCCCCTGGTCTGTGTGTAATCACAATTGCACATGGTCATCTAGCCTGCCATTTGATTCAAGTGCACATTGCTTTCTGCATCATGTGAGAGGGTGGTCTGTGACATGTGTTGGTACCTTGCCTGTGCCCTGCCCTGTTTACTCTGTTTGTGGGCCATATTTGTTGGCACTGATGATGAGTCTCAACATGGGAGTGTGAGGTTTCAAATGAACACACTTGCAGCATGCATTACCAATGTTGTGGCCTCAGACATGATGTGCATGAGTGGGAGATATGCATAGTGCCAGGACGGTTGCTCATGTTACAGTCAGATCATTCCAGGAACAAGGAGCAATGTGCCCACTACAGTCCCCTGAGACACCCTTGCCTCGTAGTCATGTGTGTCATCCAACACTGTGTCCATTCTCAGTGTGTTCAGCATATGTTTGCCTCTGTGGCATTGTTCCCTGGCCTCATTTGTATTTATCCAAAGTGTGCTACATGTGTCGACTGGACAGGGAGACCCCATTTGGCTTGTGCATACTCACACTGGGCAGTGCCTGTGTGTCTATTCACAACTATCTGTCGATGGTTGTTTGTCACAAATATGTGTTGGCAGCCTCACGAGGTGATGTGGAGTACATTTGGGAATTCTTGCTGCACATTTTTGTAAACCCTGATTAAGAGGTGTCACTTCTTGATCTGTCTCAATCACATTGTCTCAGGTATGGGGGATTTGTGCGGGCGAGGCCTACATGGCCAGACCTTATGTCTCCTTGCCAGGTCTGACCTGTGTGTGATAATTGGCTGGACAGAGACTCAACGTGCAGTGACCCAGTGATGTTGTGCAGGGTTTAATGTTTGTGCTTTGCAGCATGTGTCAATTGTTTAAATACATGATTCCTGCTCATACATTTTTTGCACCAGTGTGTGGTCAAGATGCTACATAGTTTGGTCTTTGTGTGCTGACATCTGTATCTGTGTGGACATTCTGGCTTGCCATGGGGGTGTCTCCTCAGTGCAGGTATGCCTTTTTACAACACAAATTGCAGGCCCATTAGCTCATGCATTGTCCTGGGTTTGGACATGTGTGCCACTCCACATGGCAGACAGTGGGTCAGATGTGTTGGCAACTGTGTCATCAGGTAACGGATGGCCATGTGACAACTGACATAATTCAAGTTTTTAGTCACAAGGTATTGTACCTTGGCACTCACAACACTTGTCAACAGGTCTTCATGTTTTCTATGCTTTAGTTTGATGTTTTGTTGTTAAGAACAATAATGTGCCTGCATGCTAGATGTCTCCCAAGGAAGTGCACAACAAACCACCTTTACACTTTTCAGAGAACACGCTGGCACAATTTAAATGAAGGCACTGTTCTAATGAGACTGTTTTTCAGATTATACAGATACATGTTCCCCCAGTGTTGTGGAAATTGGGTAAGTCCTTGGTTGTTGGTGATACCAACTTATGAGTGTCAAGTCATCAAGCCCTCGTGGGCCCATGTATATGTACTTTCTGCAACACCATTTCTTTCTAACAGTGGCTTCTTTAAAGAAGGCTGCCAGCTTCTTCAATGACTGGGTAAATGTAGTTTTGTGTGCACCTCCTTGGGAGCCATCTGTTATGAAGGCACATGTGTGTTCTGTTCACAAAATGGCACATTCCCACATTCTGACCATGTCGATTGTGTAAAGTATTGTAATTCCCAAGGGACCAACATTTTTTCGTTTTGTGTTCCAAAGTACTTACAGGTCTCTGAGTGTGGGGACACCTTTGGTATTGAGGTGTGTTACTTTGCCTTGGGTGCACCACTACTGTTTCTTTCAGGGTAAACAAGAGGTGGCATGACTTCATTATATTGCTGTGCTCACCTGTTGCCAGACACTAGCTCCTCAGCGTATTTCTCATTCAAGTTTTGGGCTGGTGTATTTTTCCTTGTGTCCAAAAGGCATGGTGGGTCTACCAACTGGTGAGTACAGGGCTTACATATGTGCGGAGTAATCTAGTTGTTACTCATGATGCATTGCCTGATATGCACTGTGACCTATTGTTTTTGTACTCATGTGTCAGATGTATACAGGTGACTGATGTTTTTCTGTATCTCCACCTTGCCCACAGCATCATCATTGGAAACCGAGGGAGACACCTGCACGGATCTGGATGAGGAACCCAGCACCAGTGCCACCAGTGCTGGCGAGTCTGCGGGAGCCAGTGGCACGGAGGGCGAGGGGAGTCAGTCAGAGGACATGTCTGGTGGCGATTCCAACTAAGACGCAGACGTGTCCAAGGCTGACCTCATCGAGGGGGCGGAGGCTGCTACAACACCTGGCAGCAGCCCAACATCTGTCCCTGCGTCCTCCATTCCCATCACTGCCCTCCCAGTTGCTTTGGTCCCTTCTGTCCGTGCAGGGCACCACCATGTCTCCTTCGGGACAGGCACCGCACCCCCTGCCCCTGTCACACCTGCTGCCCTCAGTGCAGAGTCTGTGGACATACTGCGGCAGTTGCAGGTTGGGCAGGCATCGGTGCTGACTGTCCTCTATGGCCACACCACACTGGTGACACAGATGGTGTCGTTCATGGAGGGCATGTCAGCATCGATGTCTGAACAACGCAGGTTTCTGCGGTCATGGACTCTTCCCTGACGGCAGCAGTGAGTCTCCTGCAGCGCTTTGTCCCCCCCTACCCCAGCCCCATCCACACTTCCCTCTCCCATACCTGTCCCATGCACACCCAGACATTCCCAAGCACGCACCCCACAAGACACAGGCAGAACACCACCAACTAAGGGCAAGCGCACACCTCCTGTCACGCACACTCAGGGGGATGTAGGCACACCCACTGGGTCTGGAGCAAAAAGACATACACACAGCCACAGTCTGAGTCCACAGGCCTCACAACCCAGTCCCTCCAAAAGCACCCCCCTTGGCTCCCCTGCCAAACTGACACCCAAAGAGGTCGACATGGGTGAGCTGCCCATCACCACCACTGTGACACCACCCCGCAAGTGGGTGAGGTAGTCCCCGGGCAGGGTAGTTGAGTCCCACCCCCTGTTGACCCCCTCCCCCAAGAGCGCTGCAACCCATCCCTCGGCCACCCCCCTCCATTGGCCCTGGGGTTTCTTCCGGTGCAGGGCTTACCCTGGACGCCCCAGCAGCAGTGTGCAGGGACGTGCTCACATCCACCTTTGCCGCTGCCCCACCCCCTGTGGTGGAGATGTCCACCCCTGCACCCACCACACCTGCCCTTCCCCCTCCTGTCCCTGCGGTGCCTGGTCCTTCCCCTCATGATGCCCCCCCCGGTCGACCAACCTGAGGGTTCCACTGTGCAGGCAAGCTAGGGGAGACGCGTGCCCATGTGTCCCCCCAAGGACTTCTATTATGGACTGGCCATTGGCCTTTGTATATAGTGTCATTTCATTATTTGTTTTTTATGCTGAATAAAGCATTTTATTTTTACTTTGCACACTATTGCATTTCAGGTATTGATATTGGTGCTGAGGCTCCTGGAGTTGGTGTTGTGGTAATGTGTTATGGTTCAGAGAAATGTTCTAGTCTGATGGTCATGAGGTGGACCATAGGTATCTGCGTGCCATCACAAGGTCTCTGCAAAGACTCATTGGTAGTGTGTGTTATTTAGGTTTTGAGACATTGTCCCAAGGAGTGTTCCTTCCTCTGTGGCACCTGACATCTTCCCTGCAAAGAGTTGCTCAATTGTTGTGCTGACCTGTGTCTACATTTTCTTTGTTGGTGACGGATCCCTTCAACTATGGCCATGCCTGCTCAGCAATGTCTCCGGCTGCATCGTCAGTGCAATTCTTGCTAGTCACTGTACTTGTGTATTGAGTATTTCGAAATGCCTTCATGGAGACATTCCCCCTTTTCAGCACTATGCATGTGTGTACTCCCGGCCTAGCACACATATGGTACTTGTTCTGCAGGATATTTGGGCACCTGACTCACAATTGTGGGCATTGTATCTGTGGGAACTCCACCCTAGTCCTTCCATGAGAGACAACATCTTGGTGGCTGGCCCAGCACCTGAACATTCCTATCAGTCCTGGGATGTGCGTGACAGTGTGTGTTCCCTTTGGCTCTCTTAGTTTAGTAGGCAGTGACATGACTATACAGTCTTGTGGCATGATCTCAGTGTGTTTATTGTGCTGCATCCGCCAGGGGTGGGTATGTGCTCCAGCTCTGAATACCACAAATCCCCTCACTACAGACCGGAGCACATTTCATTCACTCATTCACTGGTGGGGCCCATAACACCAATCATTCATCAATAGTCCTCGAGAGAGGGGAGTCTTTTCTTTATTCCATGCGCTGGAAATGGGAGGAAGATTGCACCAATCACCTGATGAGTATCGACAAGTTTACCTATACCTCCCTACCTCACCAGGATCTCAATACATGATAACCTAGCAGTTCCTCCCATACAATTGGCCATGGATCAGCCAGTTGCTGGGAATAGCAATCCCTAATTCTTCTAAACAATATACATTCAAATACTTCAAATAATAACCCGACACAGTTCTTTAAATGCAAACAATATGTTTATCTAATTTTAAGCATAAGGAAATCATATAGCATTCAATATTTTGATTCGCATATTTACCTAATCTGGCTAAATGTCGTCCTCTATGTCAATTTCAGATCTTTCGTCTCTATGCCCATAAATCAGGGAAACAGTTCGTAAATTAATTGGGCTTCTGATCAGTCCATCAGAGTCTCTGGCAGCAGCTGTCCAGCAGTGTCACCGTCCTCTCTGTCAGCATAACGTCAGGCTATCTGGTAAAGTGATGGGGTGCGAAGAAGTAAGCGTTCTCTAGAGTCGGCTAAAAAACCTACCCTCTCTAGTCTACTTTTATAATAAATTTTTATCGCCAAATGTTTCAATACATGTTACAAAACAATTTTAATTGGTTAACCATGACCATTCTTCCTGCTTCTCATACATCAAATGTTGCATTAGATGCAGCTTCTCAATTTTGAATACATTTTGTCACAGTTTCTAGTCCATTCAGGGCATGTTTTATTCCCATGCAGGGTCGTGTCCTTTCTGTCATCAAGTACAATAGTTCATAGTTTAAGTAAATCCTTTGTTTGGTGCTTGGTGCTCCTCCCAGGATGACCTTCACAGATACAGTCTGCCTGGGGTCAGGACGAGGTTATTGTTGCTCATCTTTTAGCGCAGGCGCACTTCACTCAGTGACTTCTCTGTCTTGTCGGAGCGTCAGAATAGGGATGGGAGCCATATTGTGGCCACTCCAGAAAGGTCAACTTAAGCAAAGAAACATAAAACGTAATTAATACATGGAAATGACTATCAAAATGTTATTCCCTCACTAAACCCACTATGTGTGTGTATTTATCTAGCAAAAGCAACACGCATTGCAATTTGTACTCACAATTTAAAGCACGATTCACAAATCACATCACAAAGGCAACATTAAACATGCAAATTCTAAATATCTGATATTAGTATGCATACGAAATTAGTTTACGTATCAATCAAGCCATGCAAATGCGATTCCCACGTATATTTTCTAATTAGTAATGTTGATTATTCACCCACTGCAAACAATTAATACTATTAATGTTAATCAGTTATTCATGTTAATTCAAAATGATGAAATGGAGGAGGTATACATTTCTTAAGGAAAACCTCACTCCAGCAATCCCCCCTTTGGTGATTTTATCACCACAAAACACCCAAATTTAGTACCCTTTTACAAAGATTTGAAATTACTTCTTACTCATAGCTCAAAATTCAGTTTCTTCATATTCATCTCTTTTCAACTTCTTATACATTTTATCTTTCCACTCATCTAAGGCTATCTCTTCAAAATCTTTTTCTGGATCCTTTCCTTTTCTCTTAAGTTTATTTTTTTAAATTTAATTATTTGTTTTCTTTTTCCTGCAACACACACCCTAATCTTATTACTAATACTGCGACTATCACACATGTTAATGGAAACAGAATCTTACCTATAACAGTACTACCTATTCTAGCTAAGAAATTTTTAACAGCAGCTATTTTCTTTCCCATTCTTGTCCATACATCTTCAACCTCCAGTGGTACAAGTTCATCGTGCAATTCAGTAATATTTTTAATGTAAACTTTTAGATCTTTACTTTCATCTGGAATGTAAGTGCAACAATATTGAACTTTCAGCATTCCACAGACTCCACCCTCTTTTGCCAAAAGAATGTCAAGGGCAAGTCGATTTTGCATCACCATAGCACGCATGGCAACCATTTCAGTATTAACCAATAAGAATCCATGAGCAGTGCTTGTTGACAAGCGATCCACTACGGTAGATAATCTTCTAATTTTGTTTGCATTCAGAGTTATTCCCACTGCCGGTATCAATGCACAAAAGATGTCACCCACAATTTCTGCCCAAGATTCTCTCTTTCTCCGCGCTAAATGACTATTTAAACTATTTACACCTTCTTCTCTGTCCATGTGAAAGATTTTTGGAAATACCAGGCCTACATAACATGTGCCATACCAATGGTCTGGCAAACGATAATATGCCCTGTTCCCACAGATAAAATATATTCCAGGAAATACTGGATCTCTTCCACCTTTGAATCCCCATCCACCCATGATTCGGTATATATATCGCACTCACTGTTACCTACAAACAAGTTATCATATGCAGTTTGATTCCTTCTTATACAAAGTTTTCCTTTCTGAGGCCTGTCTAAAGCTATCGTTGGTGTTGACTCTCCTTTTGTCAGGTGTTTCTCCATTTCTATGTCCCAAGCTGTTTTCTCAACCTTTCCTTCTGTTGCCTTTTTGTGCATCTTATGCATTCTTTCCCCAACCATATTCAAAAATGTCTTTTCTTCTTTCTGCAAACTGCATGTCAAATTATATTTAAACACAGCTTCTAATGTTAGTTCACTAGTCTCTAGGAAAAATTCACCTAAAACCTTTGCAGGTCTTACCTTATTCAACTTATTATTAGCAGGCACTAATGCAAAAATGTTATCTACATCTAAAAAATAATACACTAATTTCCCAATCTCATAAAACAAACTAGCTATTACACTACATGTTATTCCATAAGTAGCTGGAAGGTGATGATAAGTCACTCCCTCTGCCACAGAAGCAGGTAACTGCATGCAGCCGTAGCAGTCCCTTACATCCATAGTCTTTACATATTCATACAATAATTTTGAAAATACATTATTAGAGAAATCATTAATAGACCTATCTTTATGCAAATGAATGTTTTTTTTGGTTTTTTTTCCTCATTTACTGCCATGGTTCCAGACTACTGAAAGCCGCTGCTTGGATAACAGGAGCTACGGGCGCACCGTTGTGCTGGCGCAGCAATTGCTGGGAGGGCAAACGGAGGGAGATCAAATATAGAAGCCCTACAGCCACCACGGCCGCCCTAACAGCTCAACCCTTGCTAGCCAGCTGACAGAAGTTAACCATCTTTGTGGTTATTCATGCTGGAAAGGATATGTGCGCCTGGGCAAGAGAGAGAGGGAGACCATCAATAAGACAGCAAGGTGGCACTATGGCAGAATAATCATCGGAGCTGGGAGAAAAAAAAAAAAAAAAAAACCCAGCAAGTTCAAGCAGTCCCATCCAGCATCCTCCAGTATTTTCTCCTGTCACGATTACCGGCCCTAGCTATATCTAGTTTAGAGAGCTGAAGCAAAGAACTACGCCACTCAAAAAGAGATGGTGGCGTAGGTTCTTTCCAACGTTTACAAATTTCTCTTCGAGCCGCTAACATTGCGTAAAATAGTAGGTTACCAGCCATAGATCGTAAATTGTCTGCTATTCCAAAAATTACAAGTTTCAGATCTATTAATATTGGGCGACCCAGGCTGGCCGAGAGTTTGATACTAATTGCATCCCAAAAAGGAGTTAAATGGGAACACTCAAAGAACATATGTGTATCAGCCGCCTCCATAAGTCCACATCTCGGGCAAGCCACCGGGCCTCCGGCAGAAAATTTCGAAAGTCTTTGTGGAGAATAATAAGCTCTATGTAAAGTGAACAGGTGATTCCTGCGAAGCCAAGCTGGTTTGACTAATTCCCACAACAATTTACAGGACCTCAACCAGAGGTCTACAACATTGGAGGCTGGCAGTGAAGAGCTCCAGAGCTGTTTTGGGAGATCAAATTCGCCGTCCATTTCATCCAATATTAAAGAATACCATAGTGAAACCTCTTTTTTTGCAGGAGTCTGATCAACCAAAAGAGTTTCCAAGTAGTTTCCTCCCCCTAGAACAAACTTATCAAGCCGTGTAGATCGTGATGTTACTGCTTGGGACCAACTTACTATTTGTAAATACTTAAATCTTGAGAGATTGGGCCCAACTTTACGAACTAAATCCTCCCAGGGGATCAAGATCCCTTCCACAAAAAGATCTCCCCAAACAGCTATCCCTGATTCCCTGAGTGGTACTGCAAGTGCATCACTTAGCCAGTTTGGGGACTCTGGAAGGTCCCAGAGGGGAGCTCTGCTGGAATAATACCCTAGTTTAGTAGAAAATTTAATTTTTGCCCAAGTTCTTGCCAGGCCCTGTAAAATCTTTAACTTCACCTTTTTGAAAAATTTAGGGTCTCCAAACTTAAACAAAAAACCTGACTGCCCAGCTCCTTCGCTCTTCAACAAAGTAGAAAACAGGTTGCCAATCCCATCACCTGCAGGAGTTTTTAAGAGCATACGTGAATGGGAAAGCTGAAAAGCCCAGGCATAAATTTGTAGATCGGGCCCTGCCAAGCCCCCCTTCTCCCTTCGACGCCTTATCTTTTTCCAAGCTATCCTTGGATTTTTATTGCACCAGATGAAAGAACTGATCTCACCCTGAAGTTTAGACAACAAAGCAGGTTCAAAATAAAGAGGGATTGTGTTAAACAAAAAAGAGATTTTGGGAAGGATAGACATTTTGACTAAGTTAACTCTGCCAATTAGAGTAAGAGGAAGATGCACCCAAGCTCTCATCAGTTTCCGACATTCCTTTGCGATCCTGGCAAAATTATTGGACGCGATCAAAGTAATATCTTTAATAATATTTAACCCCAAATATGGAAGGCATTTATTCGAACCGTTACTAAAACTGCTCCCGACATCATTCCATACCAACGTTTCAGTTTTGGCAGCATTTACCTCGTAACCGGAAACATTTCCAAATTCGGCTGCCAAACTGATAACTGCCGGGAAAGCAGTATCGATGTCTGCTGTCATAACCATGAGGTCATCCGCGTACAACGCGACTTTCTTCTCCCATTCCCTATATCTAAAAGGTTTGATACGGGGTTCCTCACGAATTTTTTGAGCCAAAGGTTCGATATAGAGGTCAAATAAAAGAGGGGAAAGAGGACAGCCCTGGCGGGTCCCTCTAGAGATGGAAAATGATTCAGAGAGACCTCCATTAACAAGTACCCGAGCTGTTGGACAATTATATAACAACCGTACAGCCCTTTGAAAGTTTCCCCCCACGCCAAACTTATCCAAGACCCCCGACAGGTACAACCAATTAACCCTATCGAAGGCCTTGGTGGCGTCGAGCGTGAGAATGGCCAACGGGGATGCGTTCAAGGTGGCCATATCTATGGCCCCAATTAGATCGTATGTTAACTCGAAGAGCTGGCGGCCTCTAATAAATCCCTTTTGGTTAGGATGAACTAACGCGGGTATGACTTGACCCAGTCTACTAGCCAATAAGGAGGCAAAGATTTTGTAGTCTGCATTTAAAATGGATATGGGGCGATAAGAACCACAGTCATCGGGAGGCTTACCGGGTTTTAATATAAGAGTAATAGAAGCTTCATTCCAAGTTGCTGGTGGTATGGCCCCTCCTACTATGATATGGTTAAATAATATTGTAAGAAAGGGAGAAATTTCTTCTACCAGGATCTTAAATAGTTCTGCTGGTAGGCCATCCGGACCAGCAGCTTTCCCCCTCTTACTAGCACAAATTGCTGCTTCTACCTCTTCCTTGGTTACCTCCTTTTCCAACATATCGCGTTGCAGATCCGAGAGTCTTGGGAGAGAGATACCCCTTAGCCAACTCTCTATATCTGCTAAGTCAATATTCTTGTCCTCCAAATAGATGTTCTGAAAAATTTTTTTAAAGGCGGTTCTAATCTCTATGTCAGAGGAAGCAGTCCCCTGGGTGGTTGATACCTCGCTAATAATGTTACGCGCTCTGTCGGACTTTGCCTTCCAGGCCAACAGTTTACCAGCCCCCTCTCCATATTCAAAATGCGACAGCTTACTCGCTTCCCGCTTTATTTTTGCAAGATACGTGTATTTAATATGTCGGATAAACCCGCTTTAAGGGAAGCCAACTTCTCTTGGAGGGGAGAATAAATATCTGTAAGATCTTTGTTCGTAACATTAATTTCTGCTTGCACTTCCAGAAGCGCTGCTTCAATAGATGTTACCTCCTGGACATAGAGCCTCCTACGATGTACAGCCTTATTTTTAATCACTCCACGAAGACTACACTTAAATGCATCCCAAACGACACGAGGGTCTGAAGATCCAATATTTATACGCATGAATTCAATGGTTTCTGATCTAATAGACAATACGTCTTGGGAACAGGAAAGTAAAGATCTGTCAAATGACCAAGAGTAGGTGAGAGGTTTAGTTACACCGACCAGTTCCAAAAGAACAGCAGAGTGATCAGAGAGATGCGAAGGAAGGTAAGAGATGTCTTTAACTGAATCAACCAAGATATGGCTTATCAGAAAATAGTCAATTCTAGAACGATGGTGATACTTGTGATTGTAAAAAGAAAAACCTGGTTTCGTACCAGCTCTTGCCCGCCAGATGTCCACGTACCCGTATTGTTTCATAGAACTCTGCAGAAGAGCTCTGGCTTTAGATGGAGCTAACTGCCTACTACGAGGGATCTTATCTAAAGATGGATCGAGTACAATATTAAAGTCTCCTGAAAGGATTATGGGATCCGGAAAATGTAGCAAACTTGAGAAAAGAGACTCTAGAGGAGCAGGATCATCCTGGTTGGGACCATAAAAACCTGCAAGTGTTATGTTTACCCCTCCAATAACCACCTGAGTAATTGCCCATCTGCCTCCCGGATCAACCTTAGAGGTTATGATCCTAGTATTAACTGATTTTTTAAAGAGAACTGTAACACCCCTCGTATTCGAAGTCTGGGAGGTGGATACCGATATGTCAATCCACCTGTTCCTTTTCACTAAATCCAACATCTCCTCTTCAATTAGATGTGTCTCCTGGAGTATAATGATCTGCGCATCAACATCACGAAGGTACTGAAGAATTCTGTTTGCCCTTGATTTGGTACGCAGACCATTAACATTCCAGGAGAGAATCCTGAGATCACTCATAGCTCAAGTTCCACCCTTTAAATGAATTAAAATGTAAGATATGTAAGAATTCATACCAGGAAAAAACAAAGGAAAGTATAAATCTACAAAACTGAATCTGGGACCAGACTGAAAACGAGGAAATTTTTCTGTTAATGCTAACCCACACCCCTAACCTTACCCCTACAACCCAGTGACCTACACGCACCCCCCCTACCCCCTGGGGAACCCTTGCCAAGTCCAACCGGAACCCGGTATGTGATGCCCCTAGCCCAACCCCACCCCCCGGAGTGTATGTACAATTGATATAGTTCCACTGTATGTGAGTGTTTATATAGGTTTTTTTTTTTTATATTTTTTTTTTTTTTTTTTTTGCTTTCTTGCTCCCACTTATAATTTACAAGATGCTTCAGATTTCCCACCTTACTTGCAATTCCATGAATGTACGTAAGAATAATCTATGGATGTATAGAGAAGTGGGAGAATATGAAATTTCCTAAGAGTACACCTGAGTTAAAGAACAATCGCTGTGAAAAGGGTTGAAATAGGTTACTCAAGGTTACTCAAGGAGGCACCCCGGCTGCGCCCTTATCGCTTTGAAGGGTAGCTAACAAGTCATCAGCCACCTGGACTGATCGAATATTGTACATTTTGTTACAAAACATAACCTTCAAAATTGCAGGAAAACTTAACTGGACCGTGGCACCAATCTTCCGAAAAGCATCCATCCTTTTACCGAGTTCCCATTGCTTCTCAAGGGTCACTCTAGACAAATCAGAACGTACTTGAAATGAAAAACCTTTATAGTCGAGGGACTTTAACATTAGAGCTGCGTTAAAAATCTGCTCCTTTATAGTGTAAGTATGAAAATTCACAAGGATCCTCCTCGGTTTTGATCTTTGAGGGTTCCGCCTAAAGGGTTCTCTGTGTACCCGTTGAATATCCCGAACTATATCTTCTTCAGATAACGCCAGCTTTAAAGATTGAACTAGCAAAGGAACAATGAAACCTTTAAGATCAGAGCCCTCAACTCCCTCGGGTACATTCAAAACTCAGATGTTGTTTCGCCTTGCGTGATTTTCCAAAGTCTCCATCCTCTCAGAAATAGAAATATCTTCGTTCTTAAGTTTCAATATCTCGTCCCTCGCTTCATCTATATGCACGGATAATCCACCAACCGCCTCCTCTAACGCATTAGTCCTTGCAGTGAGCCCATCAACTTTAGTACCCAACGCCTCACAAAAGCTTTTGATCTCTCTTTGAATCACTGCTGATTCTTCAAAACCTCGCTTAATGTCGGCTGAGAGAGATCGAAACATTTGCTCTAGAGAGGGAACTGGTGGGAGAGACAAAAGAGGGGTTGCTATATCAACTGGGGTCGGTTGATGCAGTCCTACCCTCAATGTCTGTGAATCATGCTCAAAGTTGCTGCTCAATGTCACATCCTGCACTCCTTGAAGCGAGCATTGCTCCTGTACCAATGAAACTATTGCACCCTGGTCCGAGTGATGATCATCATCCCCTGCCCCCTGTGGTGCCTGAACCGTAGTATCTAATACTCCCAGCTCTGGCTTTGTAACGTGAACGGGGCCAAGGACAGGAACGATGATACCTGGCACGTTGGCCGGCAGTGGTGGAGACTCTCCCAAAACACCTGGCTCAATAAACGGGGTTGCCACCACCAGGGCAGGGGGAGGAGTACTCATACGCTCCGGGGTAGACTCGGTAGTGGGATGCGAGGGCTCAGAGGAGGAAATGTGACGAGAGACCTCCATTACAGCCAGAGGTGAGGCAGATTGCCGTAAGTTTATGGAGACGTTTGGCAGAGAGGTTATCTGATTATTGTTGGACGGCAGACTGAACTCGGGGAATGAAACAGAGGCGGAGACAGAAACAGGCGCTGACAAAGAATAGTCTAGCTTACGCCCGTGAGCGGTCTCAACACTGGGCAGAGGTGGACTGCCAAGATATGCTGGGGGGCTTTTGTGAATATTGAGGAGTTGGGGGACCACCTTAAAATAAGAACGTAAAGAAGGTGTAATCTTAGAGTGGGAGTCTAGAACAAACTTAGCAGATTTTACCACTTTATTTGCCTTAGGAACTCGTTTAGCCTTCACCTCATTAGCTAAAAAGGATGAGGATTTTTTTGCAGGTTGTGTCTCTTGTGGGGGAGCCGCTGCGGGCTGATGTATTTTCTGCAACTTTTGTGTCCTTGCCCCCCTAATAAACGCCTTATTATCGTGGGAGGAGTGATTTTTTAGAGCCTTAATACCTTTTTTTCCCTCCCTCCCTGCCTCGTGCGCTTTAGAGACACAGTCCCCGGCTCCAACACTGTCAGTAACCCCCAAGGGCCCAGACTGACTCTCCCGCTCTGCACCTGACTCGTCTCCCCAGGAGGAGTCTTTCAAACGCCCCCGCAACCCTTTCCCTTTCCCTTTCACCTCAGGTCTCTGCTTCCCCGAGGCTGCTGTCGACCTCGTAGTAACTCGCTCTTGTTGCTCCGCGTTGGTCTCACCGGCAGCCGCCACCACTGTTGCTGCTTGAGTCTCTGCTGGAGTCCCTATGCGAGCCGCCACCTCAACGTTAAAGCAGATCGACCCGGTGAAGGGAGCAGCGGAAAGAGCAGCTGTGATCCAGTAGCTTCGTCTGCTCCGCCACAGATCAACCGCTGCAATGCTCCAGCGCAACACACCTGGTGAGAGGCTCTGACTCAGCTGACTCGAGGGCGCCGACCCCGGTTCCCTCACACGTTCAATCCAAACGCACATGAAGGAGAAAGGGCATCCGGACGATAACGAGAAGAAGACGCGTAATAATGTAAGTAATCTGAGTTTTTCCTAGAAGCTCACGGAGTTTAACAGAGTAGCCCCCTGAGATATCAGAAGTGAAAGCGCTACTGCCGCATTCCCACTCCGGAGGTCAGGGGCGGAGCACCGCGACAGCTAACCAACTGCCGCCATGTTCCCCCTCATGCAAATGAATGTTTGTTGCTACAGTCGATACAACCTTTGAAATTTTACCTATGTTAGTTTTGTTTTGACCATTTCCTTCTATTGTATCTATTGTGACTTTAAATGATATTACAAGAGCTAGGATGCTCCATAAAAGCATTAATAATCCTGTACAACAGCAACATGTTTTACACCATCTTTTCATGAATGTACATCTACTTTTACTACCATCTGTGTTAGCCATTTTCTAAAATAGACCGTGTCTTTTGACTTAGCCTCTTCTACTCTGTGACCAGTTTCTACCCCAAAGCTTCTAAGCTTCTACTTGGTTTTATTAGTTTCTACTTTTTCTTTTATTATCGTTCTCCACACCAACAGCTTCTTTGATTAATCAGTTTGGCATCTCATCGTCCTTTGCCTCTTTCACCCAATCAGGATACAGAATTTCCTGAATCTCCGCTTCTTCTTCTCCAATGTCGGACAAGAGAACTCTCAGGATTTCTGATTCTTCTTCTTCTTTAACCACTTTCAGTAAAGCCTCCTCTGGATTTCCTTGACTATCTGCCTCTTGGGATTTTTCAGGCAGGGCCACATACGTCCATTCCGGTGACTTATACTTCTGGTTAGGTTTTCTTGTTCTTCCAGATTCTTTTGTTACAACTGTTTCTTTTTCCTTTGATTTTTCCTGACTTGTGACTTCATTCACCTGTTCAGCTCTGGGTGATTTCACTCGAGACAGTCGATATCTTAGTCTTTTTATTTTGTTCGGCCAAACTTCTGGTTTTACAATTTTTCTCACTTTACTTTCTTTGACATTCTTTTCATTCTTTTCTTTTCTCCAAGCTCTCTTTCTCAGAACTCGACCTTCAGGTATTTCGTTCCCACTCTCTTCTGATTCTGTCCCAACTTGCTTTTCCTTTTCACCAGTTTCTTTATCCACCACTTGTTCTGGTTTTTCCTACTTCTTTCCCTCCTCGAATCTCCGGCACGCAATTTTCCTGCTGACTACTTGTCTCTTCACCTAGCTGGATGTTGCAGTTCCCTACACCTCCTTGGGGGTCTTCCGCAATCTGTCCCTCTCTCTCTGTAACTGTCCCTTCTTCATTCAAATCTATTAGTTCAGGTGGAATTTCTCTTGAATTTTCATCTGGGATGTGCTCCTTTTGACTTTCTTTTACTGCTTTCTCTTTGTCTTTTCCTTCTTTCTTTTTAGGTTCTTTTCTGAGACCTTTCTTTCTCTGCTTGTCTTCAGAATCTGAGCTTTCAGAAATCTGCAATATTCTTCTCAGAGAGACACTTCTGGGGACCAGAATCTGCTTTGGCTCATTTTCCCCCCTTTCAGGATCTTCACGTGTCTTTGGTTCTTCGTGATCTGATTCAGTACTTGACTCTGGTTCGTCATAGTACGCTTTCTCCTTGCAATCCACCGGATTTGGTATTCTCAAGGTATGGCTTGCATGGATCCAGTTTTTCAGTCCAGCACACTTCACAGCTGTCGTCGTGGTCAGAATGACATGTCTTGGTTTTCCCCATCTGGAAACCAAACAGTTTCTTCTTCTGTGTACCTTTATCCTCACCCAATCTCCTGTGCTTAAATCATGGGCTTGCTTCTTTTCAAGGGAGGTGGCATCCACTCCAACCTGATGAAACACAGAATGAACTGCGTCAGCCAGGCCTTTACAGTACTCCAACACCATGTCATCAGAAATTGTCATCAGCTTGTTGACTGGTATGTATGCATGCCTCATCGCACGTCCCATGATTATTTCATGAGGACTTAGCCCTGTAGTTCTATCTGGTGTTGCACGTATGATCATCAAAACTAGAGACAAGACATCAGGCCATTTCATTCCTGTAGCCAAACACATTTTCCCAATTCTGTTCTTGATTGTACCATTCATTTGCTCAACCAAACCAGAAGCCTCTGGTCGGTAGGCACAGTGCAGTTTCTGTTGTACATTTAATGCTTCACTGACCAATTTTACAATCTCATTATAGAAATGCCCTCCTCTGTCTGATTCAAGAGTCACTGGGAACCCGAACCTGGGGATGAATTCCCTCAAAAGCAGCTTTGCTACTGTCAATCCATCATTTCTCCTTGTCGGGTATGCTTCTACCCACCTGGAGAATAGGCAGACTATGACCAGAACGTACCTCAATCTGTTACATGTTGACATCTCAATTAAATCTATTTGCATTCTGGTAAAAGGCCCTCCTTCTCGACCTATAGTTCCCAGACTCACCACTGTCTTTCTCCCAGGATTGTACTGCTGACAAATTAAGCACCTCTGACATTGACTTTCTGATATGACTCTGAAGTTTGGGTTGTACCAGGTCTGCTTAAATGACCTGATCATAGCATCTCTCCCTATGTGTCCCTGGCCATGATACATCCGTGCCATGGTAGACAACATGCTATCAGGCATGACTGGTCTTCCATCTCGATAGACCCACACATGATCCTTTTCCCTTGGTGCACATCCTGTTTTACCCACTGCCTTGTTTCCTCATCTCCTGCTTCCTCCTGCCATTGTCTCACTTCTTCCCATGTCCCTACAACGTTAGTAAACATTAAGGAATAAGAAGTCATGTCTTTCTCCTTTGCCCGATTGACCGAATAATGATTTCTAGCACAATACTGTGCCATGCCATTGGCATAACGATTGCCGACAGTAACATAATCCTCCCCTTAGTTATGGGCAGCACATTTCACCACAGCCAATTGTTTAGGCAGCTGTATCGCCTCAATCAATTTCCCAACCACTTCAGCATTCTTTATAGGAGTTCCACTTGAGGTCAGGAAACCTCTTTGCAGCCACAATTGGCCAAAATCATGGACAACTCCGAAGCCATACTGGCTTTCAGTTATCACAGTCACTCTCACACCTTTTCCAATTTTGCATGCTCGAGTCAGAGCCACTAACTCTGCTACTTGGGCAGATTTTACTCCTTTCAGATAGGATGCTTCCATTACTGTGGAAACCGTACACACTGCATATGCTGCACTCAACACTCCTTCTTCTGTTCTCAAACATGACCCATCAACAAACATTACATACTCATTTTCTGCCAAAGGTACATCTTTTATGTCTGGTCGTGGTTTTGTACAATACTCAAGCACATCCAAACAATCATGATCTGCTTCATCTTTCACTTCCACATTCTCACCATCAGGTAGCAATGTTGCTGGATTCACATTCACACATCTTGCAAGGCTCACATTCGTTGCACCTAATATGGCTTTCTCATACTTAGTCCGCCGACTATGTGTCATATACTGCATACGACTCCTTGTTAAAAGAATCGCCACATCATGAGGTACAAACACTTTCAAAGGATATCCCATCACGATTCCTTCACTCTGCTCCAAACTTCGACATGTTGCAGCCACTGCTTTCAGACATCCAGGTAAGCCTACAGCTACTGGGTCAAGCATCGATGAGTAATATGCAATCGGTCTCCTCAACCTTCCATGCTTCTGCATTAACACAGAAAGTGCACATCCATTTCATTCACTGCAATATAATTCAAATTCTTTTTCATAATCAGGCATACCCAATGCTGGGGCTTCACACAATCCATCTTTCAATCGTTTGAATGCTGCCAATTCTTCCTTGTTTAATTCAAGGGGATCTTTTACATCACTCCTTGTTAGCCGTACCAGAGGTTTTGCAATCAGCGAAAAGTTGCTGATCCACTGGAGGCAGTACCCTACCATTCCCAGAAACATTCTCACTTCTCTTTGAGCCATGGGGGCTCTCATTCCTTTTATGATTCTGATTCTATCTATTGTTAATTTCCTCAGTCCTTTTTCAATATTATGTCCCAAATACTGTACTTCCTTCTTACAATACTGCAGTTTGGCTGGGGACACTTTTAATCCTCCATTTGCCAGGTGATTTAGTAAGGCTATAGTGTCTACCTCACAAGCTTCACGAGTTTTTGACGCCACAAGGAGGTCGTCGATATACTGCACTAGTACTGAACTCTCAGGCATTTGCAGACTTTCTAATGACTTTATCAACAATTGATTAAATATTGAGGGGCTTTCTGTATAATCCTGTGGGATTCGGCACCATGCCAAAATACGGTCTCCAAACCGAAATGCAAACATTTGCTGACAGTGTCGTGATGCAATGGAATGGAAAAGAACGCATGGCACAAATCAATTACTGTATACCATTCTGCATCATGGGGAATCTGATACAAAATCACTGATGGATTTGGCACAATGGGACAGCATGGTACAACAATGTTGTTTACCTTTCTCAGGTCTTGCACTATTCTGAATTTCCCATTTGGCTTTTTCAGGCCCATTATGGGTGAATTACATGGACTACTCAATATTTCTCTCAGAATTCCTTGCTTGATCATTTTCTCAATTATTGGAGTTACTCCTTCAATTATTTCAGGTGTCAATCTGTACTGAGGAATGTTTGGATAACTATCTCCATCTTTGACAGTAATTTTTACTGGGTCTACATTTCTCATTAGCCCGACATCTTCTCCAGTAAAATCCCAAACCTCTGCTTTTACAGACAGTTTCAATTCTCTGGGCAATTCATCTGGATTAAATACTGCATATGTTCCAATAGTTTCACATTCTCTGTTACCTATGGTCATTTTGTACAATACATCCTCATCTGGTGTTTCAAAAGCTATTCCATCGGGAGTACAAAATATAGTGCAGTTCATTTTGAACAATAGGTCCCTACCTAGCAAGTTCACAGGACTGGTGTCATACACCACAAATCGGTGCATGTCAGAAAATTTCCCTATACTAGCCTTTACAGGTTACATGTGTTTTTAACTGTTGGTTGGATACACCAACTACTTGGATTGTTTCATCCGAAAGAGGAAGGTTCTTAACATCTGTTGATCTAACAGTAGATCGAGTAGCGCCAGTATCCACTAGGAAAATAATGTTATCATCATTATTCTTCCCATCTACAAATGGTCCTGTCTGGTCTACTTCTAGAGTTGCGCCAAGTACGCACTCTTCTTCTTCCCTTTGGCACCGTCAATAATCCATTTCCGAATCACTCTCATCATGTTGCAGCCAATACTGCGAAACAGTGCGAGCACGTAATGGTTTATTTACTTGTTCTTCATTGTAGAATCCCGATTATTTACTATACTTCTGTGAGTTTCTGTTCTGTGGTAAAGGTGGTTTTGGCACATGGTTCTGGGAAGTAACCACCTGCTGCAGTTGCTGCAGTTGACCACCCACCTCTTTCCGCACCTGTGGATTCAACGATCGAATTTCAATATTAGTATTTGGAGGGTTCTTACACTCGGATTTCCAATGCCCTAACTCACCGCAATTGTGACATGGGAATTCCTTTTTGGCTTCCTCTATATTACCTTTCCCTTTCCCTGTACCAAATCGGGGTCTCACTCCTGGATTGTTTGCTTGTTCTACCAATTGAGCTTCCTGTCATTCGGCTACCTTTACCTGTGCCCACATCGCCTTTTCTTTCAGCTTTCGTTGTTTTGCCTCAATCTCATCACTGAAATATTTTGCATGTCTCAAAACTTCATCTATTTTCTTATTTTGCCAATCAACTGTATGCTGCTTTATCATATCACCAATTTCTGGGTGTAAACCATATACAAACCTGTATACAAAATGGCTCAAGTCTTTATCACTCATGTTCTCGTCTCCACTGAACTTTTTAAAAGCCTGAATTAGTCACTCATAATATGCATGTACTGACTCCTTGCTTTCCTGTTGGGTCCTGTCAATTTTTACCCAATCAGTTTCTTTAGAGGGTACCTTATTTTTCAGGAATGCCATAACTTGCTCATATTTCTTCACTACCTCTGGATCTGGAGCTCCTGTCTTAGGGTCCCTAGGATACTCTTGAGTGGGCCAATTTATCATTAGCTTGCACTCTGTCCACAAATCTGCTGGTACTATTATATCAAATAGACTATTCAAATATATCCATAATACCTTTGCCAATTTTACAAATCTCTCTACCTGCCGGTACCACTCGACGGGCTTTTCACATAGTCGAGGGAAGTCATTTGTGAAAGACAAAATGTCCTGTCTTGTCCATGGAACATGAACATACCCTCCCCCTGGAATCTCTCTCATGGGGTATTCTGTCGTCACCTTTTCTTTCTCTCTAACAGGAAATGCTGGAAATGTCTTTTCTGTGATATTATCACGTCTTTTACACCACTTGCTTCTCCATCTATCAACATCTCCCCATTTTCTCAACAAACCAATTATGTCCTTAATTTGACCTATCCTACCTGCGGTATTCAGGTTCTCTATATCCTTCTCAGTGAAATCAACTCAATAGGATTTTTGCAGTGCTTTTACTCTGTCAAAATCTAGTTCCATTTCATTTGCAATTTCCTCTAATCTTTCATGCAGGTTTTTCGCTCTCCAGGTTGCACTCTTGCAAAGGAACAACAATTCCTCATCCTGGTAATTTTTCAATTTTTTAGTAGGGATGGTTCCTACTATTAATTCTTCCAATACTATTCGTAAATTTGCCTCATCTATTGACTGGGATTCTTGATCCTTCTTCTGTAACTCTCTGATCCATTCATTTAACTCATCTACGGAAGGTCCTACTGAATTATTTACATTATTTTGTTCTGGGGCCTTTTGTGGTTCTAATAATGTTTCCATTGTCATTCTGCTCTTTTCAGCGTAAATCTGATTTACAAATGGATTAGTTGAAACATTCGGTTCAAACATATTCATTGTCAGTCCCCACGGATTGTCAATTTGACTCCGTTCAGTATTCTCAATTGTATTTTGGCCTCTGTATGGCACTGTCAAACAATGTTCAGTATCTTTTTGTTTCTCAAATATGGGCATTACCGGACCTATCGTTACTGGAACTGTCACAGCTTCTAGATTCTTGGTCAATTCTCTTATTATCTCAGTTAATTCTAGGGTAGTTTTGGCCAGTTCCACTGAATTCTCATCATTTACCCTACTTCCTGTCTGTTTCTCTGTCTCTCTTGCAGAGTTACTTTTCCCTAGTTCTGGTGACATGGTCTCTGTTTTAATTATTCGTAATGTTTCTCTCATTGGGGCACTTGGTGTCAATGCCTCTGGTTCTGGTCGATACGGTGGTGGGGTTTTGTAAAACACTTCATCAAGAACATCATCTTCTGATTCATTCACTTCATACCCACTCGAATCCGTATTTCGCCTTTTCTCAGTACATTTTCTCCCTTCATTCTCTCTTATCATTCTCACGGGATACATACCATCAGTCATACTTGCATTCCACCACCTTTTCATCCTATCGTCATGTGTCTCATGTCCATATGATCTACCGAACATATATCTGTAACCCCTACCACTTCTCTGTTTCTCTCGTTCATGCATCTCGTCTTCCCATTCCGTCAATGCCTCAAACTGCGTCAGTCTAGGTCTCGGTTCTGAATTCATCATCTTACCTCGGAGGTTTCTCAAAACAGCTAAATTAAAGGAACCATGTTCTGGAAACGCCAGGACTCCATCGTCCTTGGTGTATTTTACCCAGTTGTCTAACCAAATACAAGTATGGTACCCATATTTCGCAATCATTGCAGATGCGGGGGTTTTCGGTGGAGGAAGTAACTGTCCTTTCCTAGTCTCAACTACTTTATCTTTCTTGAACCATCTTTTAATTTTCCCAAACCACGATTTCTTCTTTTCTGGTGGTTGGTCAAACATTTTCCCATTTTCCGTATACCGTTTAGTCCTCTTACAATGGCACCGCTATTCTGTCCACTCACAGCACGACTCTTACTAACGCACCAATCAGGAGTGTCTACGTCACTGGCACAATCCTCCAGTCTCAGCGCGACTCACACTAACGCACCAATCAGGGAGCGTTACGTCACTCTGTATTCTTCCACTCCTAGCGCGGCTTTACACTAACGCCCCAATCTGGAGCGTTTTACGCCTCTAACCTACTGTCCAATCCCAGCGCGGTCGTTCTGACGTCAGCAGCCGCTGCGGCAACTCGCTTTGCTCTGCTCTCGTCTACCCCTCCTTTACAAGACCGCTCCGCGAACTCTTACTGTAACTTTTTATGATTCGATTAGTAACAACACAAAAACATCTCCATTGTCTGCTTCGCTAACCAAAGAACAGTGGAAAGACCTTTCTCACAGAATTCCGTCTGTCCGAGAGCAGCGCTTACCTCTGCCCTACTACGGAATCGTTACTTCCGTTGATAAAGTAGCACATCCCTCTACTTCACCCTTCTAGCAAGCATTAGCTAATTGTTTCTCTGGTATTTTAGAAATAACCTAGAGTTTCGCAATCAACCCAAATGCCTTTTCATTCACACTTATTCGATCAAGAAAATGTAGTACATACACACAGAATCCTGTCTTTCCTGAGAACAGCGAACAGTCTGTCCTACTACAGAATTATGACACTCGTTAACAAAGCAGCGCTTCCCTCTACTTTGTCCTTCTAACAAGCTCAGAGAACACCTGCTACCTTTTCAGTGATAAGCGTTATCGGTATGCCAATTGGTTTCCTGGTACTTAAAGACCAAAATTTCACAGGTAACCTTCGCTATCATACACACTTCTCTCATACAGGAAATGTCTCTATTGGCAACACATGACGATGTCACTGAATCGAACCCAGACAATGCGCCATGCAACTTCACTTGTCACACGTTTCACCTGTGTGCCTACAGAGCTATAACAATCCCGTCTTTCCTGAGAGCAGCATCTGCCTCTGCTCTACTACGGAACCGTTAAACTTCCGACTTTCTACATCCCAGAAACCGTGCAAACAACATATAACTCGACGCGACTCAACATAGAGTATTAGTACATAAATCAATACCAATCAATAATCAATAAGCTATTTACAAGCAATCGTCGCTAAACCCAAAACAATAGCTAACCATCATTCTGCTACCAAGAAAACTGCTCCAGCGCTGAATACCACAAATCCCCTCGCTACAGACCGGACCACATTTCATTCACTCATTCACTGGTGGGGCCCATAACACCAATCATTCATCAATGGTCCTCGAGAGAGGGGAGTCTTTTCTTTATTCCGTGCGCTGGAAAGGGGAGGAAGATTGCACCAATCACCTGATGAGTATCGACAAGTTTACCTATACCTCCCTACCTCACCAGGATCTCAATACATGATAAGCTAGCAGTTCCTCCCATACTATTGGCCATGGATCAGCCAGTTGCTGGGAATAGCAACCCTTAATTCTTCTAAACTATATAGATTGAAATACTTCAAATAATAACCCGACACAGTTCTTTAAATGCAAACAATGGGGCAGATTTATGAGCCCCTTGCGCCACTTTTGCGTCACTTTTAACATGGGAAAAGTGACGCAAAAGTGGCGCAAGGGGCTCATAAATCTGCCCCAATACGTTTATCTAATTTAAGCATAAGGAAATCATATAGCATTCAATATTTTGATTCGCATATTTACCTAATCTGGCTAAATGTCGTCCTCTATGTCAATTTCAGATCTTTCGTCTCTATGCCCATAAATCAGGGAAACAGTTCGTAAATGAATTGGGCTTCTGATCAGTCCATCAGAGTCTCTGGCAGCAGCTGTCCAGCAGTGTCACCGTCTTCTCCGTCAGCATAACGTCAGGCTATCTGGTAAAGTGATGGAGTGCGAAGAAGTAAGCGTTCTCTAGAGTCGACTAAAAAATCTACCCTCTCTAGTCTACTTTTATAATACATTTTTATCGGCAAATGTTTCAATACATGTTACAAAACAATTTTAATTAGTTAACCAGGACCATTCTTCCTGCTTCTCACACATCAAATATTGCATTAGATGCAGCTTCTCAATTTTGAATACATTTTGTAACAGTTTCTAGTCCATTCAGGGCATGTTTTATTCCCATGCAGGGCGTGCCCTTTGTGTCATCAACTATAATAGTTCATAGTTTAAGTAAATCCTTTGTTTGGTGCTTGGCGCTCCTCCCAGGATGACCTTCACGGATACAGTCTGCCTGGGGTCAGGACGAGGTTATTGTTGCTCATCTTTTAGCGCAGGCACACTTCACTCAGTGACTTCTCTGTCTTGTCGGGGCGTCAGAATAGGGATGGCAGCCATTTTGTGGCCCCTCTAGAAAGGTCAACTTAAGCAAAGAAACATAAAACGTAATTAATACATGGAAATGACTATCAAAATGTTATTCCCTCACTAAACCCACTGTGTGTGTATTTATCTAGCAACAGCAACACGCATTGCAATTTATACTCACAATTTAAAGCACGATTCACAAATCACATCACAAAGGCAACATTAAACATGCAAATTCTAAATATCTGATATTAGTATGCGTACGAAATTAGTTTACGTATCAATCAAGCCATGCAAATGCGATTCCCACGTATATTTTCTAATTAGTAATGTTGATTATTCACCCACTGCAAACAATTAATACTATTAATGTTAATCAGTTATTCATGTTAATTCAAAATGATGAAATGGAGGAGGTATACGTTTCTTAAGGAAAACATCGCTCCAGCATATGCTTGAGTTATTTGTCCTCACACCCACATGTGGTGTGTCATGCAGTGGGGAAAGACATCCATCCTCCTGGGAGTGGGACACTGCTGTCAGTGATGTGTTGTTATGGCACTATCATCATTGTCCAAAGTTAGGGATGCGTACATACACCCATGGAGTTGTGGTCATCTGATAATGATGTACACCCCCCATGTCTCCGTCCACTGCTGGGAGTCCTCTGCCCCCACCCATATATGCCTGTCCACTGCTGGGAGTCCTCTGCACCCACCCCTCACATGTCTGTCCACTGCTGGGAGTTCTCTGCACCTACCCCCATGTCTCTGTCCACTGCTGGGAGTCCTCTGCACCCACCCATATATGTCTGTCCACTGCTGGGAGTCCTCTGTACCCACCCCTCACATGTCTGTCCACGGCTGGGAGTGATATGCACCCACCCCCATGTCTCTGTCCACTGCTGGGAGTCCTCTGCACCCACCCCCATGTCTCTGTCCACTGATGGGAGTCCTCTGCACCCACCCCTCACATGTCTGTCCACTGCTGGGAGTGATATGCACCCACCCCCATGTCTCTGTCCACTGCTGGGAGTGATATGCACCCACCCCCATGTCTCTGTCCACTGCTGGGAGTCCTCTGCACCCACCCCCATGTCTCTGTCCACTGCTGGGAGTCCTCTGCACCCACCCATATATGTCTGTCCACTGCTGGGAGTCCTCTGCACCCACCCCTCACATGTCTGTCCACTGCTGGGAGTCGTCTGCACCCACCCCATGTCTCTGTCCACTGCTGGGAGTCCTCTGCATCCACCCATATATGTCTGTCCACTGCTGGGAGTCCTCTGCACCCACCCCTCACATGTCTGTCCACTACTGGGAGTGATATGCGCCCATCCCCATGTCTCTGTCCACTGCTGGGAGTCCTCTGCACCCACCCCCATGTCTCTGTCCACTGCTGGGAGTCCTCTGCACCCACCCCTCACATGTCTGTCCACTGCTGGGAGTGATAGGCACCCACCCCCATGTCTCTGTCCACTGCTGGGAGTCCTCTGCACCCACCCCCATGTATCTGTCCACTGCTGGGAGTCCTCTGCACCCACCCCATGTCTCTGTCCACTGCTGGGAGTCCTCTGCACCCATCCCTCACATGTCTGTCCACTGCTGGGAGTGATATGCACCCACCCCCATGTCTCTGTCCACTGCTGGGAGTCCTCTGCACCCATCCCCATGTCTCTGTCCACAGCTGGGAGTCCTCTGCACCCACTCCTCACATGTCTGTCCACTGTTGGGAGTGATATGCACCCACCTCCGTGTCTCTGTCAACTGCTGGGAGTCCTCTGCACCCACCCCCATGTCTCTGTCCACTGCTGGGAGTCCTCTGCACCCACACCCACGTCTCTGTCCACTGCTGGGAGTCCTCTGCACCCACCCCCATGTCTCTGTCCACTGCTGGGAGTCCTCTGCACCCACCCATATATGTGTGTCCACTGCTGGGAGTCCTCTGCACCCACCCCTCACATGTCTGTCCACTGCTGGGAATCCTATGCAGCCACCCACCCACCCACCCACCCCCTTGGTGCAGTACACTGCTGTCCTTGGACTACACACACACAAATATAAAGGTAATATGCTATAACAGGCCGTAGGCCTACATTCGTGGCGTGTGTATGCCTTGTATCCCAAATGTACTGGTGCCGTAGGGGTACGTGTGATACGGACCGTACCCCCGCATTCATGGGGTGTGTACGGTCTGTACCACGCGTACCCCTACGGACCAAATACAATGGTGATACGGCCCGTACCCACACTATGTATGTGTGGGTGCGGTCCATATCACTATAGCAGTGGTGCCGTAGGTGTATGCGTGGTACGGCCCGTACACACGCTCTGAGAGCGTGTGTACGGTCCGTTCCACACGTACCCCTACAGCACCACTACAATGGTGTTACGGACCGTACACATGCTCTGAGGGCGTGTGTATGGTCCGTACCACGCATACCCCTATGGCACCACTACAATGGTGTTACGGACCATACACACGCTCTGAGGGCGTGTGTACGGTCTGTAACACGCGTACCCCTACGGCACAGCTGCAATGGTGATACGGACCGTACACACGCTCTGAGGGCGTGTGTACGGTCCGTACCACGTGTACCCCTACAGCACCACTACAATGGTGTTACGGACCGTACACACGCTCTGAGGGCGTGTGTACGGTCCGTACCATCCGTACCCCTACGGCACCACTACAATGGTGATACGGACCGTACACATGCTCTGAGGGTATGTGTACGGTCCGTACCATGCATACCCCCACGGCACCACTAATATAGTGCTACGGACCGTACCCACGCTATGGATGTGTGAGTACGGTGCGTATCACTATTGTAGTGTTGCCGTAGGGGTACGCGTACACGTCCACTTCCGTTGTTGCGTGACGCAGGGATTGGTGGACACGCCGCCCGGAGTGACCAGACCCTTGAGGTAATGTATGTCCTCAATATTTTAGGTTTTAATTTGGGTAGGGGTACGTTTCCTGGCCCTCACCCCCCCTTGGCCCCTGGGTGTGTGTCGGGTTCGGTGCACCAGGTCGTAGGCTAAGAGGGCCGGGATGACACGTACCGGGGCTCCGTTTTCACGTCGGACTCAGTTTTCTGGCTTTTTTTGGCTGCCGTAAAAAGATAGCTGTGCGGAATGACGTAGGGACGAATCGTACTTGCTGGTCCATAAAACGCTGCCTGACTCCGTACGGACGTCACGTACGCGCTGTCCCGGATCAGACTCATAGGTATTTTTTAGCCGTACGGTGTTTTGTACGAATCGTACGGAAATGGTATTTCTGTACGAATCGTTCTTGCTGGATTGTACAGTGGATTTCCCGGGTACGAGTCGTATGGATAATACGCTCTGTACGACGAATCGTACCCAGGTTTTACAGGATTGGAATCGGCACCTAAATGTATTAAATATTAACATTAATAAAATAAAAATATATTTAATGTTTATTTAAACAAATCTAACAATCATTTACAAAATTTTAAACACACATATATATTTCTATATATATTTAC
The DNA here is from genome assembly GCF_964204655.1 of Triturus cristatus. Taxonomy (NCBI): domain Eukaryota; kingdom Metazoa; phylum Chordata; class Amphibia; order Caudata; family Salamandridae; genus Triturus; species Triturus cristatus. The sequence continues at coordinate 1,175,111,343 of NC_140589.1, read as the reverse complement.
ATATATTCCAAATCTGCATTGCATTACTCCAATGCAAAAGAAACAACGCTTCACGGCACCAAATGCTTTTAAGGCAGAGTTTTCAATTTGGCAACAACAACTCTACGCGTTTCGGGAAACTGGTTCCCTTGTTCACGAGTGTTAAGGCATAGTGAAACAGACAGATAAGTAACACCAGTCATGTGACCTGTGACTTCCAAGTAAAGAAAAGTGAAAAACGAAAACAGCTTTTTACCTCCTCCCAAAACTACATAAAGATGAGTTTAACCCCCCAGGAAGACCACTTGTGTCCTCCAGGGGAAGTTGCCTGGAGAACACATCGCAGTATGTAGATTTTTATCTACAGCCCCTAGTCCAAAAACTTCCATCTCTTATTAAGGACTCAAGTGATTTCTTGAGATTGATTGAGCAGATTGTATGGGAAGACAGTTTTCTACTACTAACCCTTGACGTAACAAGTCTATATACGTGCATTCCCCACGAGGCAGGTATTGAGGCTTGCCGTCACTTTTTAAAGCAAAGATCAATTTCTCATCTCTTTCACACAGAAATGATCATTGATATGATCTTCAAGTGTCTCACGCAAAACGTTTTCATTTTTGATAAAATCATTTATCGTCAGATACTTGGGACTGGGATGGGGACCTGCTTCGCTCCCAGCTTTGCAGGATTGTACCTCGGCTGGTGGGAGGAGCAGGTCGCCATCGCATTACCACTGTACAAAGAATGTGTTGTTGTATGGGCAAGATATATAGACGATATCTTCGTGGTGTGGAAGGGGAGCATAGAGCAGGCAAACCAGTTTGTTGACACCATTAATGAAAATTATTTTAATCTTCAGTTCAGTAGAAGAATTGAGAAAGAAACTATCGAATTTCTAAATCTTAAAATATCAGTCTCAGGACAGCGACTAGAAAGTCAACTGTTTCGGAAAGAAACGGCTGGCAACAGCTTATTACATGCAGAGAGTTGCCACCCTAACAATCTTATATGGAGCATTCCGCTAGGAGAATTACTGCGAGCCAAAAGAAATTGCAGTAATGAAGCAGGTTTTGCAATTGAAAAGGAGATCATGACTAAACGCTTCCTTGAAAGGGGCTACAATTTGAAAAGACATCCTTAAAGCCTGCAAGGAAGTGAGCAATAGAACAAGAAATATACTTCTCCAAAATAGATCGGCCGAACCTGAGACTGATAATTTAGAGAATAAAATCAGATTCATCACTACATATTCCAATCAGGCACGTGAGGTCAAAGAATGTCTCTTTAAGTTTTGGGATGTTCTCAAAACTGACAAAGACATAGAACCAATAATTGAACATTATCCACAGGTGACATACCGTAAGGCCAGATCCCTGAAAGATACACTGTGTCAAAGTGTGGTAAGGCCGCTAAAAAATAATAATCCCATCCAGGGGTTTTATACTTGCCAGAAATGCAAAGCATGCAAGTACAGTAAAAACTGTAAGGCGGTGACTCTATCCAGGAATACTAAACCATTCCTGATAACTAAGCATGTTTCCTGCAATACTGTCCATGCGGTCTATGCACTGAAAATGCCCCTCCAACAAATATTATATTGGCAGTACAATCCACCCTGCCAAAAAGAGAATCCTCGAACACCTAAGGGCCATAACTAAGAACGATAGACAGTATCCAATAGCCAGACATTTTAAAGCCGAACATCATCAAAACACAAGTCTGCTCTCTTTCTGTGTCCTAGATACAGTCCCTCTGAGAGAAAGGGGTGGGAACAGAGTCCTGGAATTGAGACGACTGGAGTCGAGGATGATAATTCAATATCAGACAGTGAAACCACTGGGCCATAATATTGACGAAGAACTTGCTGTCCATCTTGGTTAAGATTAATTACATTTAGAGTTTCTGGATTCCCCTCCGCTTCCTCTTCTTCTCTTTCTTCTTTTGTATTAGATGTCATGTATGCCTCATCTGTTATGTTTGTATGATTTTAATCAAAAATATTTAACAAGAGCTGTGACACTGTTTTTTATTATGTGTATTTTTGCAGATTGCCACCATCTTGTGAAACAAAGATTAGTTGTCTAGATGAACATAAGAAGAATAAGGATAAACGTTGATGTTCATCTGCACGATGAATAATATGAAGATCATGATCTGAGTACACAATTATGAGGCTAATGAGACCTCCTAAGATATTTTGCCCACATGGGCTAGAACTTTTGTGGACATTAATTTTCCAGGTTATTAGAATGTCAGGGAGATTTGCGCACTGGTGCAGTAAGTGTTAAAACAATCTCGACAATGTAAAAGGAATCGGCACAAGATATATAGCACGATAAACAAAGGAGTTGAAATGAGAACACATTGGGTAGCCCCCGTATGCCTGTAGCTTATTGTGTTAAGCGTGGTTAGTTGATAAAGTTTTTTTCAATGCAAAAAGTAAAACCGAGAAATCGTACCCGTTTTAACTAAGAGTTAAGATGACCTGAGGGTGCATTATTTTGAAAAACGTATTTTGTTTATTAAACATAAATTACGGGAGAGGGCAGGCAATGTGTTGTGACAAGAATGATTTTTTTCGAACTCGTTATTATGTGGCAAAGTCTGTTTTCACTTTTCTTTACTTGGAAGTCACAGGTCACATGACTGGTGTTACTTATCTGTCTGTTTCACTACACCTTAACACTCGAGAACAAGGGAACAAGTTTCCCGAAACGCGTAGAGTTGTTGTTGCCAAATTAAAAACTCTGCCTTAAAAGCATTTGGTGCCGTGAAGCGTTGTTTCTTTTGGATTGGAGTAATGCAATGCAGATTTGGAATATTAGGGTCTCGCTAACCCGTCACGGCCTGCCATCGTCAAGTGGCTTGAGTTGAAGCGATCTGTTTCGTTGGATATTTACATATATCTAGCTTAAAAGGCATTATTAAACTAATCATTTAAATTTTTGAATTTATATTATAATGTAACAATTTGTAAAATAATTTGATATATATATACACACAATAGCATAACAAATGTAAAAAGCAATCCATTTGAATTACAAACAAAAAAGTACGTAACATAAAAAATGACAATTTACTTAAAATATTAGTTTGCAGTCAAAACGCGTTACTGAATAATAAATTGAAGCACTGCTCTGTATATTTTCCTGAGAGTGCGCTTTATTTGAAATTGTAATTTTGTGTAGAGTGATCTACCGAAACGCGTCATGGCGGCTGGTGGGGTGTTAAAATAAATACAATTGTACCAAACCTGGTATACGTTCGTTTTTCCTCTGAAGAAGATATCCATGGCGAGGTTTGTGGCATATATATTTATATATATATAAACTTGCCATTAAAATGTATTTGAAGGGGCCCGTGAGTGCAGCATGTTTCTATGAAACAGGAGAGTTTATATATAAATATATATTCACACAAAAAACCTTAGGTTTCAGGGACGTTATAGTTAGTTGGACATTTGACTCATATAAAACCTTAGAAATTCCCTGGTTACAGTTAGGTGAGCTAACTATAACTCGCGCACCCAAAATGCAATGCTGATGACGTCACATATTACATCACTCATGACATGGTCAGTGACATCACTAATGACATCATCCAGTGAATGTGTGTTTCTGTAAAGTTTAAATATTTTTCATATATATCTATGCCAAGGTGTATTGAAGAATGAGTGGATTTACAAGTGCCTGAAGGCATTATTTAGTAGGTGCGTGACTGACTGTAGAAGTGAGTGATTTTACTGAATGCATGGGTTAGTGACTAAACTGTGTGAAAGTCTGTATTAGTCTCGCAGTTGGTGTGTAAGCAACTGCATGGGTTGGTGAGTAGCTACATGAGTGTCTATATGGGTTATTGATTTGTTGTCTGAGTATCTGTATGGGTGCCTGAGTGTCCATGTGGGTGGTTGGGGGGGTGGGTGACTCTGTGCATAGATGTATGAGTGGGTGATTCACTGGTTGTATGGATTCAAAAGTGCATCTGGGAAGGGCTGTATGGGTGAGTTAGTATGTGTATGGGTGTGTTGGTGAGTGAATAAATGTCTCAGTGGTATATGTGTGTCTAACTACATATGTTTTAAGTCAGTATATGTGATTGTTAGCGTATATATAAATGAGTATACGTGAGAGTAAGTTATTTGAAGAGTGGATGTATAGATGAGTGTCTGCTTGTATTAGTGATTGATTGCATGAGACAGTAAGTATGTGTTAGTATCTGCATAAATAAGTGATGTGGTGTGTGTATAAATAACGGAGTTGGTGTGTATAACTGTATACATGAGTAAATGGGTATGTGATTGATTCTTTGCATGACTGAATAGGTATGTGAGTAACTCTATGGATGACTGGCGGAGTGTGACTGTATGTATAGGTGTATGCGTGCATATATTAGTACTGTATTGATGAGTAACTGCATGTATAAGTGACTGGATGTGTGTGTAGACCTAGGAAATAGTAGGTGGTATGTAGTATCTGGCATTGTTGTGTGTATGGTTTCAAAAATAGTAGTCTGTATTTTAGAGTGGGTGTTATCAAAGTTTATATTAGGGCATCAGTATGTGCATCAGATTATGGATGATGTCATCAGTGATGTCATTTGAGATGTCATCAGTGATGTCATCAGTGATGTCACTGACCATGTCATGAGTGATGTAATATGTGACGTCTTCAGTAGTGCATTGCGGACGCGCGAGTTATAGTTAGCTCAACTAACTATAACAGGGGAATTTCTATGGTTTTATATGAGTGAAATGTCCAACTAACTATAATGTCCCTGAAACCTATGTTTTTTTTTTGTGAATTTCAAAGGTTTTTTAAATGCTAATTCCTAACTATAACGACTGTAAAACCTATGGTTTTTTTCAGTGAATTTCAAATGTATTTTAAATGTTAATTTCATATTTTAATATTTATAAAACCTATATTTTTTCTATTTTTTTGTAATATTTTGGAACTCTATTATCCTTTTTATTAAACTTTAAATATTATGTAATGTTTTATATCTTCAAAAAAAATATGTATATCCTTTTATTTTTGTTGAGAAAACTGGAGTCCCGTACCGGTAGTGTACCAATCTCCATCAGCATGCGAATCCTATCCGGCATATTGCTAAACTCGTAAATGATGAGCATTTCGTATCCGACGAGTTTGTGGCACCGCATCCCGCGTAACATCATATACGTATGAGGTCGCGCCAGCTGCTACTTTAGTATGCGACGGGTATGCAGTACCAAGCCGTGTGTTACATCATGTACGTATGGGGTCGCGCCCGCAGCGTGTTGCGTATGCAGCGAGTGCACGCTGCCAGGCGCTGTGTTACGTCATAGATGTATGGTGTTGCGCCGGGTACGCCATTCCATAATTTTGTTTTTATGTCTCAATACTATATCTAAATAAGTTTAAAGGGTACATGAGAGCAAGTGATAATCTAAAATATTTTAAACATTTATATATTTCTAACTGTAATAAACCTATATTATGGTAATTATATTTTCTCAAAATCGTGTCGGGTGCAGCCTCCTTGTGCGCTCAGTGCGCGATTGCCATGTGACCTTAAAAAAAGTATTTGATAGGTTCATAACATTTCCCATTGTAACAGTTGGAGGGCCCCACCCATTTTAGTCATTCTCTCTACAGCGTTTGGTGAGAGACACCTCTTCTGCTTAGAGAGCTTTTTGGAAAAGTTTTTTGCTGTGTTCACATATCATATACTACACAAAACATGCATCGATCATCTTGATCAATATTCATGGTCTGTACAGTAGCCTTCCACGTGTGATGGCCATGCATCTGAAACGTTACATCAAAAACCAAATGTGTGTTACACGATGCCCCTGGTGTGTGTGTGTGCGCATTATTGTGCTGCCTTTCGGCCAGGGTATTGCTGGCTCGAAGGGGTATCATCAGCCACGGGCAGAGTGCACATCCTAGATCACATGTAACAAACAGTAAAGAGTAATGTGTATATTTGTGTTGCAGTATGCTCTGTTGTCAGGCTTTACCAGTATAGTAGTGTGTCATATGTGAGACTTTCAGATTCACGTTTGACATGCATTGCTTGACTGTAATGAGCGTTATCACTGTGTGTGGCGTAGCCTCAATGCTTATCCTCCCTCCATCCGAGCACATTCACATGTGTGCACTTCGCAATAGCAACACTTAATGCCGCACACCATTGACATGCGTGTCTGAGCATATCCACAAGCTTGACAACATGTGATGTTGACCATTCAATGTTTTCGGACAGCATCTCATTACCGATAGTTGCCGCCTTCCTGGTACATGCTACATTTATGTAAATTGCGGATTGTGTGATGTCAAAACTGTAACAGGGACACACACATAAGTACCCTTCCTGGCCAGGCAAGAACTGAATAACGCACAGGTCCCCGGAATAATTATTCAAACCCCTACACTGGTCTGACGTACGCAAGCCCAGCCCACTTTGCATACGTATAAATAGGATAATGACGACGCCACATGTCCCAGTTCTTCCACACTGCCTCAGATGATATGGCCGCATCCACCTCGCATATCACATTGCGCAATAAAAAAAGGGACCCATGAGGAGTACATCCTCCTCATAATGAAAACTCAATTTGAATTGTAAAGCCTGCTGGCTGTCGTGTTTGGACACACAACAATGACAGCAGGTGAGCAGTGGGGCCTGGGTGCACAGGGGCTGCAATTAAGCATAGTGCTGTGGGAGGGGTGGGGTGCATCAGCCTGGGTGTGCAGGTGCGAGCAAGCGATGTTGCCGTGCATAATGATGTGATCTCTGACCTCATTCAGTCACATCTCTGTCTCATTTTAAGGACCTGCTGGACCGTACTGTAGGCCTGAGCCAGCGGACATGTGACATTGGTTTTTGGGGCACTGTAGTGACCTGATTACTAAGTGAACATGCACACAGGCTTGCGCCACTCCCTTACAAGCACACATTATGCTTCTAGCATGCGCTCTGTTCCTTTGTATGTGAACGTTGGCATAACATATTATTATTTAACTTTGTGTATTCTCGTACACTCCAACTCCTCTTTGAACCACGATTACCACTAAAAGTTAGCAGATCGTATTTCAAGAAGGAAGGATGCACTCAACTGCTGTTCTCTATTAAGCTTGAAATAAACCTTCATTTACCTCAAGACGTCTCCAGCATTATATTATTCATCCCTTTTCAGACACTGAGTTAGTTGCACCAAAATGCGCGCAGCAGGTGCTCAGCCCTTGATGATGCCCTGGGCATTCTGACGCCTTCCGTTGTGGTATTAAGACACCGTCCCAGACCGGAGACCTGCTGTGCCGCCCTGATAGAGGCACTCCAGAGTCGGAGCTCGCACCAGCACTTCGCTGGACACACCGGTGGTGGCAGGTGAGCAGTGATGCCTCGGTGCGCAGGAGCTGCAGTTAAATACAGTGTGGGGGAAGGGGCTGGGGTGCAGCAGCCTGGGTGCACAGGTGCAGGCAGGCGATGTTGCCGTAGATAATAATGTAATCTCTGGCCTCATTCATATCTCTGTTTCATTTTAAGGACTTGCTGGACCGCACTCTTTCTCACGGACCCTAGCGTCCCAGACACACAGGTGACAGGAAGTGAACAGTGAGGGCTGGGTGTAGGAGGCCGACGCTCTGTCTCCTCTTCCCTCTGTTCTTTTGACTCTCCCTCCCCTTTTCCCTTCCACCCACTCGCTCTCTGTCCCATTCTCACTTTCTTCCTTTCATTCTGACTACCTTTCTTTTTCTCTTGGACATGGCACACATAGTTATGTTTCTTTTTTGTCTTGCAGGTTTTGTACGCTGGTTCCGGAGGAGTCCCATTAACTTATTTCATGTTATACTGTTGTTTCTTCGAATAGGTTGTGTTTCCATTTATTTGTGTTGTTTTGATAAAGGTTATCTTTTTTTGCCAATAAATAAGTGAGTATATGGGTCTTCTTTTTCTGACAACACTTGTCTGTAGTTTATTGTGAAAATCGGTGGTTGATAGGAGGTTATGAGGGAAAGCATTTGTAATTTTGAGGTGCACCTACCAAATATAAACCAACAGACTATTACATAAATGAAGCCTGGGTAATTCTACAACTGTAAGGGTGCTATGAGTGTATCACTTTATAACACCATGAGTACTGCCCGTGTGATGACAGAACCAATTAGGCACTGCCTAGGGGCACCGAGGCTTCAGGGACTGGCGAGACCCACCCTGCACATTTCAGTAAAGCCCCGGAGGTTGCCGATCCCCGGACTTGAGTTGGCCTCGAAGCCCCCCGAACAATTAGTAAACAATACCCCGGGAGGTGGCGATCCCCTAGGCTGCAAAACGTCTCTGTGCCCTCCGGTGCCTAATTTACATGTGAGATTAAGGTCCCCAGTGCTGCAGAGACCCCGCAATATAATAATAGGATTGGCCCTGGAATATAACCCACCAGGGGGCTCATTTAAATGAACGGGTGAGACCCCGTTTAATTTTTTTTCTCCATTTTTACCATCCAGATCCGCTTTATTGAAGCGATACGAGGTTTTCCTCCTCTCGCTTCAACGATGCAAACAAGGATTTGCTATCACAGGGTGGAAGCCATGCTCCCGCCCTGTAATAGCAAACATAAATGTCCCACGGATGCACACCCCGGGACATTGTATGAGCTGTGCCTGGGAGGTGGCGCTCCATAGGGCCATGATGCATTGGTTATTGCATAACTACAGAATTAGTATAAATGCATACTAACACTACTTGCACACATGTAGTACAGTGACCAGAGTGTAGTGAAGAGGCAGAGGAAGCGCAAAATCAAAAAATATAAATCCCACTAGAGGTCGGATCACATAGTTCGATGAGCTGACGACCCTGGGATGAGTAGAAATAGCTTCACGAAGAAAACAGGTCTTCAGCAGAACGCAAGGAAGCTCGAAATATTGGCGAGTGCTGCCTTCTTTTTACCTTCTCCTGCTCCTCGCCAAATTTATGTAGTGAAGCGGCAGACAGCAGTGGATCCGATAAGTAGATTTATTACAGGAAAAGAAGACAGCTTAAATAGCCACCAACAGGAGCAGACAGCAAGGCAACCGTCTTCTCCAGCACCGTGTACAAACGCCCCAAGATTCCCCTCATGACAGCCCTACATTCTAACATTACATACTTACATTCTAGTAGCATTACATACTAACATTCTACTATGACTTACATTGGAATACTACCAGAGCACATGACTTTACAGCAATGAGCTCATGGTTTCATCCACGAGTCTTGAGACCGGTAGGGGTGAGTAGTTCGCTTCCCACTCCCTGTATTGTATAAACGCAAACTAACACTACTTCCACAGGTATGCTACAGCGCCCAGAGCACATCACTTTACAGCAATGAGCTCACGGTTTAGGCTCACGGTTTAATCCACAAGTCTTCAGACCAGTAGAGGTGAGTAGTTTGCTTCCCACTCCCTGTATAGTATAAACACGTACTAACACTACTTACACAGTTATACTACAGCGGCCAGTATGCTACAGCGCCCAGAGCACATCACTTTACAGGAATCAGCTCGGTTTGATCCCCGAGTCTTCACACCGGTAGGTGTGAATACTTCGCTTCCCACTTCCGGTATAGTATAAACGCACGGTAGGGGTCAGTAGTTCGCTTCCCACTCCCTGTATGTTATAAACGCCTACTAACACTACTTCCACAGGTATGCAACAAAGATCAGAGCACATCACTTTACTGCAATGACCTCACGGTTTAGGCTCTCGGTTTCATACCCGAGTGTAGCAGCATCTCATCTCAGCACCATGTCATTCTGAGCAACACTGTACTTTCAGACCGGTAGGAGTGAGTACTTCGCTTTGCACTCCCCCACAGAGGTTACAGTGCTCCTATCCTCCTGTTCCTGCTCTTTTTGCCCTTTTTTCCACGTACTCGTTTCAACTGAATCATAAAATGGCTGCCAACACTACCTAGTTGCAACAGCTTGCAGGCACTAAGCAGCAAGCTCGTGCTCGTAACGCCTCAGCCAATCAGATGGCAGAATTCCCAAATATCGATATCTGTAAATTTTGATATGTCTCCCAAACTACTCAACAGATTTACCCCAAATAAATAAAAGCGTGCTTTCTAGATCAAGACCCTTCACCCTGCCAAATTTGGGGTAATTCCGTTCATCCGTTCAACCTGTAGCCTTGTCTAAAGTTTCCTATTGAAATTGCATGGAGAAAACACGTTTTGGGACCCCCTTTTTTCTCAGCCCCCCTTGACGAATCACCCCCAAACTTTCAACATAAAAGCTGATGTGAACAAAGAATTAGGTTGGAAAATGTCCATGAAGATTCATCAAACGACGCCAAAGTTATAAGCAAAACAAAAAATGCTCTTCCTATGCAAACTTGGTTCTAACTATAACTACCTACTGGCAACTGCCAGTAGGTAATATATATATATATATACATTCATATATATATATATATATATCATATCACACCGTCAATCCGCAGCTTCACGCCATAGACGGAGACGGACCACAAATACGTGCCAAAGTGTATAATTTATTAGCCTGTTCGGTCCTGACGCGTTTCGGTTCGAAAAGAACCTTGATCACATGACAGGGGTACAAAGCGTCATTAGGTTTTTAAAGTGACAATGCAATGAAGGTATGTATAAACATAGTAAAAAGACTGTACAAAGACTGCGGCAGTTTACAGCATTTCTAATTAAAAGACAATTCAAATCACTGGTCATACAAATGTGTCAACATATTGCGGAATGTTTATGGATAAATGCCAATACATTAATGAACTCAATATTGTAAATAATGAAATTTACATCAACACAATTTGTTATGTGACGCTGCCTGCTGTGTCATAAATATTCAACTTCTCATGTTGTTTTACTCCTTCAATGTCGTGAAATCTATATATAAGATAAGAGAAATTGCAATAGCGAATAAAGTGCAAGTGCTGTATAGTGCATAGTCAGATACATTCTTGTTTGATTTCCTAAGATTCACCTCAAGATACATCAATTTGTTGAGTCTTAGTCTGAGTGTTGGGGTTTTAGTACCATTCTTTTGTATTTGTATAAATACATTACCAAGTGCTGTAAACGTGCGGTGTATAGAGTCACAGTGTTATTGTATTAGAGAAGTCACAGTGTTATTGTATTAGAGAAGTACATAATATTGTTCTTCAATATTAGTATTAAATAACATGGTATAATAGATAACAAATTAATATCTAAAAAATTAATTCCATTAAATATCCTAAAATTCCAATGTTATAAAATGTAATACCATAAAAAAGTTCTAATAAATATCATTGTAAATAATGTACGCAATGCTGTACTTCTCATATCAACTATTGATCAAAATAGAGATACTGTTGCTGACTTGCACACTTCGATATATGTATACAACTCTATAGTGACCGCATCTAATGGAAAATATATATTTTATCATTATATTATGTAAGAACTAGCTGAAAATGGCCCCTAGATTAACAGTACCTTCATAATTGTTACATACTATATCTTTGGGTTGTTACATAGATTGGATTTTTAAAGGCAAGTGTACAGGTCCTCCGTAATATTCATACCATTAGGTTGTTTGGTATCAAGTTCGAGAATATATTGCGTTTCCAATTGTCTCAGGGCACTTTCTCTATTGCCGCCTCGTCTACTTGGTGATATAGCATCGATAACAAAGTATTTAAGTTCTTTGTTATTGGATGAGTGATGATCTTTAAAGTGGCGTGCAACTGTATAAGTATTATCTTGGTTGTTGATTGCCCTGAGATGTTGCAAAATGCGCTTGTGGGCTGGAAGTTTGGTACTACCCACATATGACAGATTGCATGGGCATGTAAGTACATAAATTGCATGATCAGTTTTACAAGTAAGCAATTTGTGTATGATGCATTTTTTATCGCTAAATGGTGTTTTATATTCTGTCATATTAATTCCGTGTTGGCATGCCTTGCAAGTTTTGCAACGAAAGAATCCTTTATGTTTAGAGAGCCAACTAGAAGATTCGATTGTTTCTGGATTTGTTGTAACTAATTGGTCTCTCATGGACGGACCTCTGCTGTATGTTACCAACACCCTGGGCGGTAGTTCAGGTCCATTGACTGGATCATTTACTACCAATGGCCAATTCTTCTGTAGAATTGATTTGGTTGTGTTGATTACTATACTGTAGAACAACCCTCAATGTATTTTGTTTTGTTGTTGTATTCTCAGTGTCTAATATAGTGTGATTCTCCAGTATGTTTCTTTTCTTTTCTTTTAGTAATTCAGCTCTCGGTTGAAGCATGGATTTGTTAATTGCAGCTTCAATGATTTTATGGGGATAGCCTCTCGCCAAAAACCTTAATCTACATTCTTCCTGGGCTAGTCTCAAATCAGTATCATTACTGTGGAGTCTTCTCATCCACAGCATCTCACCATATGGAATACTGTTGATGAGGTGCTGCGGATGTGCGCTCCCTGCATGGAGAGTTTAATTTCCTGAAGTGAGTTTCCTAAAAAGTTTTGTCTCTATTTTTTCCTTGTTAATGTATATCTGAGTGTCAAGGAAAGTTACAGACTTCTCGCTAATAGTGGCGGTGAAGTGTAGATTAAGGTCGTTATTATTGATGTCTGTTACAAATTGTAAAGACGACTCTTTTGTCCCTTTCCATATGACAAACAGATCATCAATATATCGTAGCCACGATATCACCCCATTGTTGTTTTGCAGTAGCTTATTGAGGACCAGCTCCTCCCACTTGCCCATATGGAGGCATGCGTAGCTTGGAGAGAAGCTGGCCCCCATAGCCACTCCTCTGATTTGGTGGTAAAGAACATTATTAAACATAAATATGTTATTGTTAAGACAAAAAAGTATCATATCAAGTAGCATTTTTTGATGTTTCTCACAATGATCCTGCTCTTTGTTCAGGTAATGTTCAATCGCTGTAATGCCATCATCATGTCTTATACTGGTGTATAGTGAAGACACGTCCAAAGCCATCATAACATAGGTCTGTTCCCATTCAATATCTTGTAGTTTGTTGAGGAAGTCGTTAGTATCACGTATATATGATGGTAGTGATTTTACATGAGGCTGGAGAAAATGATCAACATATTGTGATGTATGTTCAAGAAGACTATTGCGTGCCGATATGATAGGTCGCCCAGGGGGCTTTAAAGGGTCCATATGTGTCTTGGGAATAAAGTAAATCGATGGTATTACGGGATGTTCATTTTTTAGAAATTTGTATTCCTGAGACGTTATTAGGTCCTGTTTTAGCCATATATGTAGCATCTGTTGATATTGCGCATATATTGTTTTTAAGTTGGTACTGCTAATTCTTGTATAGCACTCCCTATCATTTAATTGTACATAAGCCTCTTTGTTGTATTCGAATTTACTCCAAATCACCATGTTACCTCCTTTGTCTGAGTTTCGTATGACTATGGCTTTGTGTTCTTTCAGTTTGACAATGAGCTCATTGTATCTTTGGTCTTGCCATCGGTATTTGTTTTTTTGTCCTTGAATTTTATAATTCAATTTTTTGATTTGATCAATTACCAGTTCGTGGAAAACGTCGATGGAGTCTCTTAATGTGATGGGATTGAAGGTAGATTTAGGTTTGAAATTCGTTCTATGTTTTTCAATTTTATTGAGGGGAGTGATAGTCTTATTGATCCCTATAGGCTCTTGTGTTTCCTTTGCTTTTGATACATTCTGAGGTTGGATCCAGAGTTCTTCCAAGATTTCCACAAGTGAACTGTCACTTTGTGTTAAATTCTTCATTGTATCTCCATTGGATGGTTCTTTGGCTTTGATGGCTGTTTTGTGAAATTTCCTTAATAGGAGCTTTCGCACCGTTTTATAGATGTCTGTGCGAGTTTTTACATAGTTGAAATTGTTTTTGGGGCAGAAAGATAAACCTAAACCCAATATGCTTTTTTCTTCATCATTGAGTTTGACATTAGACAGATTTATTATGGTCTTGTCTGCATTGTCTATGCTGTTATCTACCAGCGTCTCCCTCTTTGTTGTCTGGTTCTTGGTCCTTTTCCTATTCGCTTGTCTTCTTTGTCGCCTCCTGTAGATTTTGTTTCTTCTTCGTTGTTCCTTGGTTTCCTGGGGCGTAAAGTCTGTCTTCGATCGTGGTATAAGAAAGATAGCTCTTGTACCAAGGTATTGGGTTTGGCTTGATTTCTTCCAATGTTTTCTTGAGTTTCATTATCAGAGCTACTTTCAACTGGGGAACTGAGGTCAGAGAATGTTGAATTAGAACCAGTAGTGCCGCCTGAAGTTGTTCCTATTTTTGGTGGTATCACTGTTTTGTCTTTTAATGAGCGCATTGCTTCATATTTTTTGGCAAAAGTGAAAATTTGACCGCGTTCGTAATCATTTTTGTCACGATTAAATTTATATTTCTTACATTCCTTTATCAAATCTTCCTCTGTAGTCAATCTTGTTATCATTTCTTTACGTAGTTTGGTTCGTTCTTCCATTGTGCCCATTTCCTCTATTTCCTCATTCAATTTATTGATTTCCTCCAAAAGAGTAGCTCTGTCGATGTCTGCATATTTTATTAAAATCAAAATTAAACGTTTGGAAGAATCTAGGTTACATTCTGCCCATTCGCGCATCATTTCTATATTCGGATTTTCATAGCTCGGTGCAAGGAATATTCTTAAGCCTCGAGGAACTCTCCCTACGTCTATGTATCGTTGAAGTGACCGGGATTCCCACCATTTGCTTTGTTCAGCCTTGCTCTTTTTTTCTAAGATTTAGAATTTATCTTTCAAGGTGCTCGAAGGATTTATCTTTGATCTGACAGTGATTTTCTGACTGTCGGCGGCGGGTGTGGATTCGCTAAAAACTATTTCCGCTGCTTCTCTGCTTCGTACCGTGTCATCCGTCATGGCTATTAGTTGATTTGTAATTATGTAGAGGGGAAGACTTGACTGCATTTTATAAGTCTTCGTTTGTCGAAATTAACTTGATGTTACCCCTCTAATGGCACACCTCTCTACCCCAATATTGCCACAATCTATCCTACTTGGTGAACTGCTCAGCACCGCGGGTCCTCGGACTCGTGGTGTTTCGTAGATTTCTCAGGCTTTACGGAGATAGTTTGGCTGCGGGGGGTCAGACGCTCAATTCCTTCCCAGGAAGTACCGCTGATTCTGGTTCCGGGTGGCCTCGTAGCCAGTCTCCTTGCATGCATCGACCAAATCCAGAGAGGGGGTCTGTCGTATATATATATATATATATATATATATATATATATATATATATATATATATATATATATTTTTTTTTTTTTTTTGACAGGTTCAGCTCCTCCTGGGATATCCGGCCATTGTCTGGTGGTGCGCGGGGGCCGGTAGAGCCACAGCCGGCGTAATTTCGATTCCAGTTTCCAAAAGTAAAGCGCGCTCCCAGTTTAGGGTGTATCAACAGCGATCTTTATTCCGACGTTACGCGTTTCGAGAGTAAACTCCCTTGATCACACGTCGAGCGCTTGTGTGCGAGTAGCCGCCATATTGGAACATGTCATATTCACTCCATATAACTGTTCAAAGCCTTCAATACCGACAGAATTCTGTGATAAAGTTTACGAGCAAATAGTGCATACAAGTAAAATGTATCTCTGTGCCGAGTGGCAAAACGGATCTGTTAATTAGGTACCTATTCACATTAAAATGTAACATATTGCAGACAAGTGTCTCAGGTACATATAATTGTACTCAGTTATACCTATGCGTAATAGCAGCAAATGGTGTGCAGACCTCATACATTGTAGACCGCTGTCTCCTTCCGCGCCCCGTAACTGAATTTATCAACTTGTGATAAGTGCCTTCTTTTACGTGCTGCAATGCAGACAAAAGTCACTAGTACTATTCTGTCAGTACCAAGTGGCGTGCAGACCTGATAGGTGTGTGCAGTTACCCGCTTAGGCGCGCACTGTAAGCATCTGTCGGTAAAGTCAAGGATCTCGTTGGAAGAATACATTGCTTCTAGCGCACTAGTGGCTTAA
Source organism: Triturus cristatus (assembly GCF_964204655.1). Classification (NCBI taxonomy): domain Eukaryota; kingdom Metazoa; phylum Chordata; class Amphibia; order Caudata; family Salamandridae; genus Triturus; species Triturus cristatus. The sequence continues at coordinate 1,175,095,351 of NC_140589.1, read as the reverse complement.
TAATCAACGAGGCATGATACTAATACGTGAGTAACCGTCGAGCTATGACAGTGAAAACTATGGTGACAATAAGATATGTGAAAAGTTCTTATCTAGTTTCTTCATCGGTGCTCTTCTTGAGGTATTGAAGAAAAGGGTAGGTGGCCCGTGAATGTGCTTATGTTGCTGTGATGGGCCCCTTCCTTTCTTCCTGCATAAAAGAAGAGAATACAATTAAAATTAGAATTAGTTAGAGCACACAGTGTTCTAAATTCATAAAATCACAACGTTACTAGTATACTAATAGGTACAGTAAAATAAGCATCATGAGTTTAGCACACGCATTCAAGACATCATTGTAATCCCACAGATTTACAATTACTCTTCAATCAGGTGAGTTGCCATCTCCTCATCCTGATTGTGTCCCTTAGGCTGCTTAGTTTCGAGGTCTAGGATCCATTTTGATTCTTTCCTTCTAAGGGCCAATTTCCTGTTCCCCCCTCTGGGTTTTGCTGGTATCTGTTCTATAACAAAATACCTCAGCAAACTGCTGTTGGATAGATGAAATTCCGCAAAGTGGCGTGCCACCGGGTATTGGGGATCTTTGTTAGTAATGGCTCTGAGGTGCTCAAGGACCCTCTTTTTCGCTGTCAGCGTGGTACTCCCCACATATCTTTTGTTACAAGGACACTCAAGTATGTAAATAGCATATGATGTGGTACATGTAAGAAACTGCATTATTATCGTCATTCTCAGGGCAATCTGTATTCATTGCTAAATCCTGCATGATTTAGCAATGAATACAGATTGCCCTGAGAATGACGATACCTCTGAAACTTCTGAATCTATTTTTTACCCCTTGCTACCACATGACAATCTGGACACCTTCCAGGACGTGGTGACTAATTCTCTCATCAAACACAAACACCAGCAGGCCAAAAGTAGATTCAAAGGATCGAACTTAACTGTGAGACAGAAAAACATAATCACATCCCTTGCAGATGATACAAATATCATAATTCGCCCAGCAGACAAAGGGGGGAACGTTGTGTTACAGGATAAGGATCTTTACATTAAAGGCACTAAGACAGCTCAACAACGAAGCTTTTTATTGCAAAAGCAACACCAAGACATATAATGAAAGTATAACGACAACCTGGAGTTGGCTGTCAGAATGGCAAGAACAAGGGCTAATATCCTGGCATGAATATCTCTTTTTAAAAAAAGACTATCCTAGGCTTCCTATAATATATTTCCTGCCCAAGGTACATAAAAAACCCCTGGCCCCTCCAGGTAGACCTATTGTCTCATCTATTGGAAGTGTATTTGAAAATATGTCTAGATATGTGGACTTTTTTCTGCAGGAATACGTGTCAGAACTCCCATCCCATGTACGTGATACCAAAGACTTCCTATGTAAGATTGACAACTTGAATTGGGAGGAGGGTTACCAATTTCTCACTATGGATGTTTGCTCATTGTACACTATCATAGAACATAAACACGGGTTGAGAGCCTGTAAGCACTATCTCAAGAGAAGAGATATCAGGTATTTGGAACATACTAAAATGCTGATAGAAATGATGAATATATGTCTCCAAAATAACATATTTATGTTCAATGGAGACCTGTACAAGCAAATAACAGGTACTTCTATGGGTACGAGCTTCGCGCCGAGTTTCGCAAATCTCTTCCTGGGGCTCTGGGAGGAGGAAATACACAATGATGTCCTGTACGACGCCCCTTATAAGAAGGTCATCACATGGCTAAGGTACATTGATGACCTCTTTGTAATATGGCAGGGTACCGAACAAGAGGCAGAAGACTTTGTGAATCTACTTAACCAAAACACTTACAACATCATGTTAACCCACAAAATAAGTAGAGATGAGATAGAATTTCTCGATATGAAAGTTAAGGCCAATGCCAACACCTTGCAGACTAATCTCTTTAGAAAAGAGACTGCAGGCAACAGTCTCCTTCATGCTCTCAGTAGCCACCCTGACACCCTTAAATGGAGTATTCCATATGGGGAGCTGCTGAGAGCAAGAAGGAACTGTAGTGACACTATGGGTAACAAGGAGGAAGAAAGACACATGATACAAAGATTCAGGGAAAGGGGTTACCCAGAGTGGGTCTTGAATAGAGCAGTGAAAACAATGGGAAATATAACAAGAGAAAGAACTATGGAAGTAAAACTGAGGGAGAATCAGGATGAAGACTCAGAAAGCAGAGTAATCCTTACGTACAACAAAGACTCCCAGAAAGTCCACAAGATCCTCAAGGAGAACTGGAATATCTTACAGAGTGACCCCGTCATAGGTCACCAGATTCGTGACCGACCAAGAATCACGTACCGTAAGAGTAGAAGTCTCAGAGATATACTCATGAAGGGCGATATAACAGAACAGACCAGCAGTAGCCAACATAATCTTAAGGGGCTCTATCCGTGCGGCCATTGCAAAGCATGTAGGAACAGCAGCATGATGCAGGAATTTAGTATACCACACAAGAATACTAAATTTAAAATAATGCAGTTTCTTACATGTACCACATCATATGCTATTTACATACTTGAGTGTCCTTGTAACAAAAGATATGTGGGGAGTACCACGCTGACGGCGAAAAAGAGGGTCCTTGAGCACCTCAGAGCCATTACTAACAAAGATCCCCAATACCCGGTGGCACGCCACTTTGCGGAATTTCATCTATCCAACAGCAGTTTGCTGAGGTATTTTATTATAGAACAGATACCAGCAAAACCCAGAGGGGGGAACAGGAAATTGGCCCTTAGAAGGAAAGAATCAAAATGGATCCTAGACCTCGAAACTAAGCAGCCTAAGGGACACAATCAGGATGAGGAGATGGCAACTCACCTGATTGAAGAGTAATTGTAAATCTGTGGGAATACAATGATGTCTTGAATGCGTGTGCTAAACTCATGATGCTTATTTTACTGTACCTATTAGTATACTAGTAACGTTGTGATTTTATGAATTTAGAACACTGTGTGCTCTAACTAATTCTAATTTTAATTGTATTCTCTTCTTTTATGCAGGAAGAAAGGAAGGGGCCCATCACAGCAACACGAGCACATTCACGGGCCACCTACCCTTTTCTTCAATACCTCAAGAAGAGCACCGATGAAGAAACTAGATAAGAACTTTTCACATATGTTATTGTCACCATAGTTTTCACTGTCATAGCTCGACGGTTACTCACGTATTAGTATTATGCCTCGTTGATTATTAAGCCACTAGTGCGCTAGAAGCAATGTATTCTTCCAACGAGATCCTTGACTTTACCGACAGATGCTTACAGTGCGCGCCTAAGCGGGTAACTGCACACACCTATCAGGTCTGCACGCCACTTGGTACTGACAGAATGGTACTAGTGACTTTTGTCTGCATTGCAGCACGTAAAAGAAGGCACATATCACAAATTGATAAATTCAGTTACGGGGCGCGGAAGGAGACAGCGGTCTACAATGTATGAGGTCTGCACACCATTTGCTGCTATTACGCATATGTATAACTGAGTACAATTATATGTACCTGAGACACTTGTCTGCAATATGTTACATTTTAATGTGAATAGGTACCTAATTAACAGATCCGTTTTGCCACTCGGCACAGAGATACATTTTACTTGTATGCACTATTTGCTCGTAAACTTTATCACAGAATTCTGTCGGTATTGAAGGCTTTGAACAGTTATATGGAGTGAATATGACATGTTCCGATATGGCGGCTACTCGCACACAGAGGTAGTATCTCATTGTGAGTCCTTGGTTTATGTCGATGTTATGATTTGTATGTAATGCACTGGGTCACAAGCGCTCGACGTGTGATCAAGGGAGTTTACTCTCGAAACGCGTAACGTCGGAATAAAGATCGCTGTTGATACACCCTAAACTGAGAGCGTGCTTTACTTTTGGAAACTGGAATATATATATATATATATATGATAAGAAGTTCTCCTCACTTCTCCTCCAAATATAGAAGGTGCGTCGCAGGTAAGAATCAGAGCACCACAAAGTTCAATCCGTTAGTATTTATTCGTCAATGGAACAGGGCATACGCAAAAGACGGTCTACGCGTTTCGGCACTCGGCCTTCGACTGGACCATATATATATATATATATTCATGCTCAGGCTTGCACCCTCCTCATAGGAAGCACTCGAACACCATCACGAACTTCCAAGCCAAAAGTTCTTTATTAGGAACGGAAGCTTTATCTCATCGATCTCTTTCACAGCCGTGTACCAGTGTTGCCTGACGCGTTTCGAATTTCTTCTTTTTCAAAGGCTGCTGGTTAGACGAAGCACAGTCCGGCACTACCCTTTATATGCACGTCATTGCGCGCCCTGGATGGGCTGCTCCTAATTAGACTGCGCAGTGTGTCCTGGGTATTGTAGTGCCAGGGAAAATGCGTTTCCCCAAAGTGCAAGATTAGTTCTGCTGACATGTTCAGAGCCCGCAAATGGGCCTCGATGAGTGAAAGCTTCCTCAATCCTGTGAAAGTGCCCCACAGTGGGAGGCCGGTAAATATCAACCCCCGTGGCCCCCTGTAGATCTGGGGTGGTGCGTTCCTGGCGGCTGGGCCACCGCCTTTAAATTCATGCTCAGGCTTGCACCCTCCTCATAGGAAGCACTCGAACACCATCACGAACTTCCAAGCCAAAAGTTCTTTATTAGGTACGGAAGCTTTATCTCATCGATCTCTTTCACAGCCGTGTACCAGTGTTGCCTGACGCGTTTCGAATTTCTTCTTTCTCAAAAGCTGCTGGTTAGACGAAGCACAGTCCGGCACTACCCTTTATATGCACGTCATTGCGCGCCCTGGATGGGCTGCTCCTAATTAGACTGCACAGTGTGTCCTGGGTATTGTAGTGCCAGGGAAAATGCGTTTCCCCAAAGTGCAAGATTAGTTCTGCTGACATGTTCAGAGCCCGCAAATGGGCCTCGATGAGTGAAAGCTTCCTCAATCCTGTGAAAGTGCCCCACAGTGGGAGGCCGGTAAATATCAACCCCAGTGGCCCCCTGTAGATCTGGGGTGGTGCGTTCCTGGCGGCTGGGCCACCGCCTTTAAATTCATGCTCAGGCTTGCACCCTCCTCATAGGAAGCACTCAAACACCATCACGAACTTCCAAGCCAAAAGTTCTTTATTAGGTACGGAAGCTTTATCTCATCGATCTCTTTCACAGCCGTGTACCAGTGTTGCCTGACGCGTTTCGAATTTCTTCTTTTTCAAAGGCTGCTGGTTAGACGAAGCACAGTCCGGCACTACCCTTTATATGCACGTCATTGCGGGCCCTGGATGGGCTGCTCCTAATTAGACTGCGCAGTGTGTCCTGGGTATTGTAGTGCCAGGGAAAATGCGTTTCCCCAAAGTGCAAGATTAGTTCTGCTGACATGTTCAGAGCCCGCAAATGGGCCTCGATGAGTGAAAGCTTCCTCAATCCTGTGAAAGTGCCCCAAAGTGGGAGGCCGGTAAATATCAACCCCAGTGGCCCCCTGTAGATCTGGGGTGGTGCGTTCCTGGCGGCTGGGCCACCGCCTTTAAATTCATGCTCAGGCTTGCACCCTCCTCATAGGAAGCACTCGAACACCATCACGAACTTCCAAGCCAAAAGTTCTTTATTAGGTACGGAAGCTTTATCTCATCGATCTCTTTCACAGCCGTGTACCAGTGTTGCCTGACGCGTTTCGAATTTCTTCTTTTTCAAAGGCTGCTGGTTAGACGAAGCACAGTCCGGCACTACCCTTTATATGCACGTCATTGCGCGCCCTGGATGGGCTGCTCCTAATTAGACTGCGCAGTGTGTCCTGGGTATTGTAGTGCCAGGGAAAATGCGTTTCCCCAAAGTGCAAGATTAGTTCTGCTGACATGTTCAGAGCCCGCAAATGGGCCTCGATGAGTGAAAGCTTCCTCAATCCTGTGAAAGTGCCCCACAGTGGGAGGCCGGTAAATATCAACCCCCGTGGCCCCCTGTAGATCTGGGGTGGTGCGTTCCTGGCGGCTGGGCCACCGCCTTTAAATTCATGCTCAGGCTTGCACCCTCCTCATAGGAAGCACTCGAACACCATCACGAACTTCCAAGCCAAAAGTTCTTTATTAGGTACGGAAGCTTTATCTCATCGATCTCTTTCACAGCCGTGTACCAGTGTTGCCTGACGCGTTTCGAATTTCTTCTTTCTCAAAAGCTGCTGGTTAGACGAAGCACAGTCCGGCACTACCCTTTATATGCACGTCATTGCGCGCCCTGGATGGGCTGCTCCTAATTAGACTGCACAGTGTGTCCTGGGTATTGTAGTGCCAGGGAAAATGCGTTTCCCCAAAGTGCAAGATTAGTTCTGCTGACATGTTCAGAGCCCGCAAATGGGCCTCGATGAGTGAAAGCTTCCTCAATCCTGTGAAAGTGCCCCACAGTGGGAGGCCGGTAAATATCAACCCCCGTGGCCCCCTGTAGATCTGGGGTGGTGCGTTCCTGGTGGCTGGGCCACCGCCTTTAAATTCATGCTCAGGCTTGCACCCTCCTCATAGGAAGCACTCGAACACCATCACGAACTTCCAAGCAAAAAGTTCTTTATTAGGTACGGAAGCTTTATCTCATCGATCTCTTTCACAGCCGTCTACCAGTGTTGCCTGACGCGTTTCGAATTTCTTCTTTTTCAAAGGCTGCTGGTTAGACGAAGCACAGTCCGGCACTACCCTTTATATGCACGTCATTGTGCGCCCTGGATGGGCTGCTCCTAATTAGACTGCGCAGTGTGTCCTGGGTATTGTAGTGCCAGGGAAAATGCGTTTCCCCAAAGTGCAAGATTAGTTCTGCTGACATGTTCAGAGCCCGCAAATGGACCTCGATGAGTGAAAGCTTCCTCAATCCTGTGAAAGTGCCCCACAGTGGGAGGCCGGTAAATATCAACCCCCGTGGCCCCCTGTAGATCTGGTGTGGTGCGTTCCTGACGGCTGGGCCACCGCCTTTAAATTCATGCTCAGGCTTGCACCCTCCTCATAGGAAGCACTCGAACACCATCACGAACTTCCAAGCCAAAAGTTCTTTATTAGGTACGGAAGCTTTATCTCATCGATCTCTTTCACAGCCGTGTACCAGTGTTGCCTGACGCGCTTCGAATTTCTTCTTTTTCAAAGGCTGCTGGTTAGACGAAGCACAGTCCGGCACTACCCTTTATATGCACGTCATTGCGCGCCCTGGATGGGCTGCTCCTAATTAGACTGCGCAGTGTGTCCTGGGTATTGTAGTGCCAGGGAAAATGCGTTTCCCCAAAGTGCAAGATTAGTTCTGCTGACATGTTCAGAGCCCGCAAATGGGCCTCGATGAGTGAAAGCTTCCTCAATCCTGTGAAAGTGCCCCACAGTGGGAGGCCGGTAAATATCAACCCCCGTGGCCCCCTGTAGATCTGGGGTGGTGCGTTCCTGGCGGCTGGGCCACCGCCTTTAAATTCATGCTCAGGCTATGAGGAGGGTGCAAGCCTGAGCATGAATATATATATATATATATATATATATATATATATATATATATATATATATATATATATATATGAGCTACTGGCGGTCGCCAGTAGATAGTTATAGTTAGGACCGTGTTTCCATAGGAAATCCGCAACATTCTATTTGGAATAACTTTGGCGCCGGTTGTCGAATCCTCGCGAAATTTTCAAAATAGGTGGGGCGCTCCGCTCCGCTCCTACCCTGAAAGTCTCGTGGGGATTCGTCAAGCGGGGGATGAGAAAAAAGGGGGGTCCCAAAACGCATTTTCCCCATGCAATTTTCCATAGGGACCTTTAGTCCAAGGTACAGCCCGAACGGCTGAACAGAATTACTTGAAATTTGGCAAAGAGTTAGTCCTCAGGTCAGGCATGTGCCTTTTGCATATATGGTGTCAATCTGTTCAGTAGTTCCTGAGAAAATCAAAAGTAAAATCATATACATATCTGGGTGGAGCATAACCACACATCTCATCGTGAGATCTGATTGGCTGTCAGCACTTCATCCAAGAAGTGTTGGCAGCCATCTTGGGACCAATATACATGATAGCACCTCATTAAAAAGCATTGCAGTTAATAGAAGGTTTTAAGACTTTAGTTACATTATAAATCATTTGTTGATGGTACCATACTCATTTTAGGAACTGTGGTGTGTTCTAAGGTGATTTTACCATGTGAAAAAGCCTTCTGCTGTGATATCACGAACCATGTTTGAGAGAAACAGGGGTGGGGGAATCATATCGCCCGACGCCTGAATCATGTTGTTTATATTGACGGGCTAGAAGATTTATTGTCTATTTATGTCCGACGGACATGTAGACATTAATCACGTTTTAATCATGTTAAAACAACAGGCTGTGGGCACTCTGGGGCTCACAGCCAATCCGAAGCTTGCAGAGAGCCTTTGGCGGCATCTGATTGGCTAGCAACCCATGGCTGGGCTCTAGCCAGTGATTGGCTGGGGGAGTGAAACGTCACTCAGCCTCTGCAAGCAGTAGTCCGTGGCCGCCACAAGGCTTGCAATAAGCATTCAGGTAAAATAAGCAGTTTTGCCCGCTTGAATTGTGTGATATTGTGACGGAGTTGCTGCGATTTTCTTTTATTTATATTTTTAGCAACAGTGCGTGGGTAGATTAATTAGTACAAAAGCCTAGGCCTGGCCCGCCTCGGCGCCTCAGATGAGGACGTCAAAAAAGCGTATCGCAAGCAGGCGTGCTGCGCTACCACCGCTTCATGGGGGAAACACCCATTACAACGAATTCAGATTCATGCGCTGCCATCGCAACGCATGTTTAACATCGCGGGTCCGGAGCCTTCCTACCGCAGATGGAAACAGATCTGCAGATTAATGCTTTCAAAAGAAACATCCGTTGGTGACTTGCAATTTATAACATAAAGTCCAAATATAGAATAGTGAACTATTAACTTTCAGCCCAGAACTGCATAAACACACCGACAAATATACATTACAAAATTGATTAATGTTGCAAAGAGGGTACATTTGGCGAAAAAACAATTCTTATTATTAAAGGAAGCTCCCAACTTTGCTGTTTCTTTTTCGACTCTGCGTTTGTGCTTCTCCACACCAAGCACTCTTAAACTACTGCCTACCAGTATGGGTGACATGTGACTCCTACACTTTCCCTCCTTTGGCTTATGGGCAAAAAAACATTGTCGCACACGGCGCAGCCAGCACTAAAAGCTTTCGAAGCACCTGCTGCAGCGTTTCTTTCTGCCGGCAATTACCAGGCCTCACAGAAATGTGTAGGAAACTTGTGTGATGAATTACCATCCTGGAAAGAGATCCGTGTTTTGTATAGTTGAGGTTGTGACCTCGGTGAAGTTAGTGTAGAGGGTTAATATGCCTGCTGCAAAGAACATGTACGAAGTCGATTACAGAGTGCATAGGATGGAAACAGATCTGCAGATTAATGCTTTCAAAAGAGACATCCGTTGGTGACTTGCAATTTATAACTTAAAGTCCTAATATAGAATAGTGAACTATTAACTTTCAGCCCAGAACTGCATAAACACACCGACAAATATACATTACAAAATTGATTAATGTTGCAAAGAGGGTACATTTGGCGAAAAGATCCGTGTTTTGTATAGTTGAGGTTGTGACCTCGGTGAAGTTAGTGCAGAGGGTTAATATGCCTGCTGCAAAGAACATGTACGAAGTCGATTACAGAGTGCATAGGATGGGAACAGATCTGCAGATTAATGCTTTCAAAAGAGACATCCGTTGGTGACTTGCAATTTATAACTTAAAGTCCTAATATAGAATAGTGAGCTATTAACTTTCAGCCCATAACTCCGTAAACACACCGACAAATATACATTACACAATTGATTAATGTTGCAAAAAGGGTACATTTGGCGAAAAAACAATTCTTCTTATTAAAGGAAGCTCCCAACTTTGCTGTTTCTTTTTCGATACAACTTACCGATTCGCAAGGAACGTAGGGCTCACGTCTGGCCAGCTGCAAAAGTGAGGGGGAAATGGCAGGAGGCACGCTGGCTGACACCTTTTATATCCCACCCATACGTTTTTACAAGGGTGACGGTAAATTAGTACATTACGTATGGTTTGAAATGTACGTATTTTGTGGGAATAAATACACAGCCAAGGGTGATGGTAAATTAGTACATTACGTATGGTTTGAAATGTACGTATTTTGTGGGAATAAATACACAGCCAAAAAAATGGAAAAAAAGGGGAAAAGAAATAAAAGAATTGCCATCAGGGTTAAGGGGAGGGGGTGCAGGGGGGCAGGGACGCGATAATATCGCTTGACAAGTTTTCCTTTAGCATTATTATTGCACAACATTCAATGGTTTACTGATTTTAATAAAGCAAAAATATATTGTTTCTCTGTCAGCCGGAGCCCTTAGGTTTGATGTGGAACGGGGGTAGGTGGGACAAGTGGATTTTACAGGACATGTAGATCTCAGTGGCATTTTGTCCCTTGGACAACTAGATTATTTGGAAAATTCCACAGCCCTGAAATAAAAGACCGGCATCGCGCCGGAGGCCACGCCCCCTCCTTGCAGCACTCTGCAAACGCGCCCCCTGGCCAGTTGTAAGTTGAGGAATTAATTCCCCTTCAATACTGAGGGTCCCTGAGGGCCAACTAGCCCAACAGGTATCTCCAGTATGCGCCAGGGAGCTGCGTTGCAGACAGGTGTTATGAGGCCACGCCCCCTTTTACACCTCCATGCAACGCAGCTCTGTGGCGCTTACTGGAGGTACCTAGTGGGCTAGTTTGACCCTAGGGACCCTTAGGATTCAAGGAGACTTAATCTCTCAACTCAGAACGCCCACAGGCCCTGTGGCGCGTTTTTAAGTTGGGGAAATAATTCCGTTTCAATCCTGAGGGACCTTGGGGTCCAACTAGCCCACCAGGTGCTTCCAGTAAGCACCACTGCTCTGCGTTGCAGAGAGGTGGTGCAGGCCGTGCCACTTTTTACACCTCTCTGCAACGCAGCTCTGTGGCGCTTACTGGAGGTACCTAGTGGTCTAGTTGGACCCTAGGGACCCTCAGGATTCAAGGGGACTTAATCTCCCAACTTAAAACGGCTACAGGGCGTGTTTACACAGTGGGGAAGGGAGGAGACGGGGCATGAGGTGACGTGTTCAATCACGCCCTGTGGTGTGTTTTAAGAGGTTGTTTTAATCCCCTGTCCTATTATTTACTAGGGGCTTACAGAGGAGGTCATGCTAATCACAGGGGGACCCCGACACATAGTGTGCCCTAGTGTATGTAGGTGTTTTCACTGTATTCTGAGTGTCTTTTAACATAGCACTGGCTCTAGGACTGGTTAGTCAGACTCAGTTACCACCAGTATCCATCTGAAAAAGTTGAGGGTACAGGATGATTTTGCAACAAGGCTTGTTTCTGCTCTTCTGTTTGTTCTTTCTGCACGTTATACTTCTTCCTGCACTTTTCTTCGTCTTTGAGGACTTCTGTTGCTTCTTTCTGCATTTCTTTTTTTTCTTTCTGTGCGTTTTTCCTTATTTCTTCACATGTCCTATCTCTGTAGGCATAGCTAGAAATTAGCATTTAAAAAACCTTTGAAATTCACTGAAAAAAACATAGGTTTCAGGCATGTTATAGCTAGGAATTAGCATTTAAAAAACCTTAGAAATTCACTGAAAAAACCATAGGTTTCAGGGGCGTTATAGTTAGCTGGACTTTTCACTCGTACAAAACCATAGAAATTCCCCCGTTATAGTTAGTTCAGCTAACTATAACTCGCGCGCCCGCAATGCACTGCTGATGACGTCACATATTACATCACTCATGACATGGTCAGTGACATCACTCATGACACCACTGATGACATCACTGATGACATCATCCTTGTGATAGAGTGGCAGACCTCCTCTCCCCCTAAGATAACCTTTGATACACACATTCAAAAATAGAAATTAAAATTTTCAAAACAATGGACATACCAATACCAGTTACAACAACCTATTCAGTAATTGTAAGATCCACATCCACATCCACTCATTCACCAACAGTCCTATACAGTCACTCATACATGTACTCACTCATCATATGTACTCATACACCTATACATCCTGTTACGCAATGCCACTCATCCATAAAGTTACTCACACACATAGTCACTCATGCTAATAAAGAATCAAACATCCGTTTACCTACATATACAGTTATATACACACCACCACACTTACTTCTACAGAAACTTACACATACTTAGTCTTTTTAACAACCACTTATAGAAACAAATACTTATTCATACAGGAACTCTTTCAATCTTTCATTCTCACATATACTCACTTATATACACCAATAGTCACATATGTTAGTTTAAAACATATGTAGTTACTCATAGAGGCACTATTGAGACAGTCATTCACTCACTAACACACCCATGCACACACTCATCCACCCATACAGTCCTGCACACATGCTGTCTTCAACACATACAAACAGTGAGTCACTCATTCATGCACCTATGCACTACGTAATACCCCCCACCGAACCATACAGACATCAGACACTTATACTGATACTCAAAAAACCAACTAATAACCTATATAGACACTCATGTAGCTACTCACCAACCCATGCAGCCACTTATACACAAAGTGAGAGACTGATACAGATATTTACATATTTAAACATTACTCACTAAGCCATGTATTCACTAAGATACACTTAATCATTCAGTTATACAATCAATTTTTCAAAAACAAATCATCCATTTAGACACTTATATACCCATTTATTCTTCCATCGACCTTGAGATATACATATATAAAACATATGTAATTTTCAGAAAAACACACATTCACTGGATGATGTCATCAGTGATGTCATTTGAGATGTCATCAGTGATGTCATGAGTGATGTCACTGACCATGTCATGAGTGATGTAATATGTGACGTCATCAGCAGTGCATTGCGGGCGCGCGAGTTATAGTTAGCTGAACTAACTATAACGGGGGAATTTCTATGGTTTTGTACGAGTGAAAAGTCCAGCTAACTATAACGCCCCTGAAACCTATGGTTTTTTCAGTGAATATATATATATATATATTCACTGAAAAAACCATAGGTTTCACACATGTTATAGTTAGCGGAAATTTTACTGATAAAAAACCAATGAAATTCCCCCGTTATAGTTAGTGCAGGCAACTATAACTCACGCGACTGCAATCTTCTGCTGATGACATATGTGTCTTTATGAAAAAAAAATATTTGTAATATATGTATAGCTAAAAATGTATGGAAGAAGACATGGGCAAATAAGTGTCTAAATACAGTATTAGCATCAGCAGAGGATTGCGCAGTCGCGTGAGTTATAGTTGCCTGCACTAACTATAACGGGGGAATTTCATTGGTTTTTTATCAGTAAAATTTCCGCTAACTATAACATGTGTGAAACCTATGGTTTTTTCAGTGAATTTGCAAGGTTTTTTAAATGCTAATTCCTAACTATAACGTGTGTGAAACCTATGGTTTTTTCAGTGAATATATATATATATATATATATTGCCATATAGATATATATATATATATATTCACTGAAAAAACCATAGGTTTCACACACGTTATAGTTAGGAATTAGCATTTAAAAAACCTTAGAAATTCAGTGAAAAAACCATAGGTTTCACACATGTTATAGTTAGCTGGACATTTTACTCGTAAAAAACCAATGAAATTGCCCCGTTATAGTTAGTTCAGCTAACTATAACTCGCGCGCCCGCAATGCACTGCTGATGACGTCACATATTACATCACTCATGACATGGTCAGTGACATCACTCATGACATCACTGATGACATCTCAAATGACATCACTGATGACATCATCCTTGTGATAGAGTGGCAGACCTCCTCTCACCTTAATATAAGCTTTGATACACACATTCAAAAATAGAGACTAAAATTTTCAAAACAATGGACATACCAATACCAGTTACAACAACCTCTTCAGTAATTCTAAGATCCACATACACATCCACTCATTCACCAACAGTCCTATACAGTCACTCATACATGTACTCACTCATCATATGTACTCATACACCTATACATCCTGTTACATAATGCCACTCATCCATAGAGTTACTCACACACATAGTCACTCATGCTAATAAAGAATCAAACATACATTCACCTGCATATACAGTTATACACACACCACCACACTTACTTCTACGGAAACTTACACATACTTAGTCTTTTAAACAATCACTTATAGAAACACATACTTATTCATACAGGAACTCTTTCAATCTCTCCCTCTCACATATACTCACATATATACACCAATAGTCACATATACTAGTTTAAAACATATGTAGTTACTCCTGAAGACACTATTGAGACAGTCATTCACTCACTAACACACCCATACACACACTCATCCACCCATACAGTCCTGCACACATGCTGTCTTCAACACATACAAACAGTGAGTCACTCATTCATGCACCTATGCACTACGTAATACCCCCCACCGAACCATACAGACACTCAGACTGATACTCAAAAAAACAACTAATAACCTATATAGACACCCATGTAGCTACTCACCAACCCATGCAGCCACTTATACACAAAGTGAGAGATACACTTAATCAGTCAGTTACACAATCAATTTTTCAAAAACAAATCATCCATTTAGACACTTATATACCCATTTATTCTTCCTTCGACCTTGAGATATACATATATAAAACATATTTAATTTTCAGAAAAACACACATTCACTGGATGATGTCATCAGTGAGGTCATCAGTGATGTCATTTGAGATGTCATCAGTGATGTCATGAGTGATGTCACTGACCATGTCATGAGTGATGTAATATGTGACGTCATCAGCAGTGCATTGCGGGCGCGCGAGTTATAGTTAGCTGAACTAACTATAACGGGGCAATTTCATTGGTTTTTTACGAGTAAAATGTCCAGCTAACTATAACATGTGTGAAACCTATGGTTTTTTCACTGAATTTCTAAGGTTTTTTAAATGCTAATTCCTAACTATAACGTGTGTGAAACCTATGGTTTTTTCAGTGAATTTCTAAGGTTTTTTAAATGCTAATTCCTAACTATAACGTGTGTGAAACCCATGGTTTTTTCAGTGAATTTCAAAGGTTTTTTAAATGCTAATTCCTAACTATAACGTGTGTGAAACCCATGGTTTTTTCAGTGAATTTGCAAGGTTTTTTAAATGCTATTTTTTTTTTTTATTCTTCATTTTTTTCAAACATATTTTAGATTTAATTTTCTTTCCTTTTATAAAGACTATGCTTAAATTTTTAAAATCCTTAAATATTTTTTTTAATATATTTTTTTAAATAAACGTAAAATTTATTTCCAGATTTTTTTTTTTTTTTTTTTTTTTTTTTATAGTACGCGTACCGTAAGCTCACGGTAAGCGTACGGTTTACGCAACGTCCGTAATCTATCTACGCTGCTTGCGTATAGTTACGTACTTTGCGTAGCCGCGCGTACTGCGCGTGGGACGCGTGCGCGCTTACGCCACACGCGCACGTTACGCGGAAGTGCCGGGGAGTGACTGTTATGCGCATGCGCGCAAGCGCGTGTCTTTTTTACGCGCACGCGTACTTTTTGCCGTAAGCGTACCGTAAGCGTACCGTAAGCGTACGGTAGGTCATGTGATCTTGAAACACAACTTTTGATTGGTTGAAACTACTTTCAGTTCTAGAACTCTCCTACACCACACCCATTCCCCTCATTTCTGCTTGTGATCCCTTGGGAGAAGGAGCTGGTTTGTCTTTGGGATACGATGGCAGAACAGCAGAGCTCTTCTGAGAGTGAGGCTAGCACCAGCAGCACTGTCTTGAGGCAGAGATCGAGGAAACAAAAGCCTTCTTATGTTTGGGATTATTTTACTTTTCCAGAAGGCCAGCAAAAGGTGAATGCACCCTTAGTTACTTGCTGTCTGTGTAAGCGTGTACTTTCTAGAGGTAATCCTGACAGGAAGTATTCCTTTGGGAATCACACCATGAAGAGGCACCTCCAGGATGTACACGGAAGGACACATGGTCATCTTTTTGGAGGTAACTCTTCAGAAAGACGAGCCAGTACATCCACAGCAGCTCAGCCTGGACCATCATCTGCAGGGCTGACTCCTTCCTCTGCAGGTCAGGTGAGCCCTTCATCTGTGGGGGGAGCATCTCCTTCTGCTGGCCCTCTGGAAATTAACCCTCGATTTCTGAGGGTTGATATTCGATGTGCCTCTTGTCATGATCTAATTTGTCATAGGGAGACCAGTGTTTCCCTAGTGAACCTCAAAATAGATCAGCACACTTGTCACAGAGACTAATTTTCCCATGCTTCCTTTCCTCTGTCCCTGCATGAACACAACGGTTCTTTTAAGAGCCAACCTTATCTTTCATCTTTTTTTTACATATGTTTTTAAAAACCTTTTTTTTTTTTTTTTTTACCGTACGCGTACGGTGCGCGTACCTTTTTTTTATTTTTAAAAAAAAACACTAAAAATCAATTATCACATTACAAGGTCCTTGAGAGACTACAATTATTATTATTGACTTACCATACTCACTCAAAAAAATATTTATTCATTTGTTTTTTTAAAAAATAGTTTTAAAAATGGTTGTAGTTTTCGAAAATTTTCTATATCGATCTGAAAAAAAAGAAAAAAGTATTAATATTTTTTTAACAATTTATAATACAGTATACATATTTACATTTTTTTCCCAAAAATATTTTTGCCTTATTTTTGCTGTTTTCAGAATATATTGCATTTCACTATAAATTGTGAAAGCAATTGCATTCATCATTTTACAGCGGGCAAAAAAAAATAACAATCTCAAAGATTGTATTAAAAAAGCCCAGAATCTCTTCTCACTTAAACTTATCATTACAGAAATGCATATTATTCTTAAAAAATATCATCTAAAAACAATACTTATTTCTTTAAAATACCGTCTGATATGTTTGTTTCAGAAGTATAATCACAATATTATATCTCAAATAACTCCAAAATACATCTGATTTCATTTCCTTTAGGCCAAATAGTATTTTTTTTTTTTTTTTGGAATAAATTTCCAAGGGAAATCCATTAAAATTCTAAAGTTTAATCTGTCTAGATCTCACCGATTCTCTGTAACATTTTGGTTCACGAAAATTTTTTGAATAATTTATTTAGTCCACAATAGAATTGCTTACTTTTCCACATGGCCAAATAGTAATTTTTTAAATCATTTTTGAAAAAATTTCCAATGGCAGTCCAATAGCATTCCAAAATTTAAAATGTGCAGAAGTTACTGATTATCTCTAAATTATTGGTTTTTCAAAATTGCATTAAAAATTAAAAAAGTCCACATTACAATTGGTTATCTTTCCTTTAGGTCAAATGATAATTTTAAAAATATTTTTTCTACAAAATTGCAATGGTAATCCAGTAAAATGGTAAAATTATTTTGTCCAGATCTTGCCAAGTCTCTCTAAAATTTAGGTTTCAGGAAGATTAGATAGGAATTTGCTAAATCAAAAGGCAAACGTTGTTTGAAAATCAATTGGGAATCATTACACAGTGTCCAGCCTTTTTCACATTTTAGATAAACTGTGTAATGTCCAGAAGTAACAGTAGGTCCTTCATGGAAAATTATTGCAACAGTTACAAAAGTTTTTCCTGAAATTGATAATTGCTGTCCTGTAAACTTCTTTATTAAAGTATCCATTTTTGAACCATCAGCTCTACATCGTTGCATCATTAAAATTACATACTGTCCGTATTCCCTTAAAATTAATGTTGAAAACATGTCAGAATTACACTCACCACATTTCATGCTATGATTAGCATCTTTAACTAATTTTGCAAAAGTGACTGTTTTACTCTCTGGCAATGTCAAATAAATAAACCTTTCATTATCAACAATAGAGCCACATATATTATAACAATTATCACAACTATGTTCCCATTTATAAGAGAGACCAAAAAAAATGTCAATGGGAACTCCTTCTTCTTCCACTACCTGAAGAAAATACATCAAAAATTCGTGTGCATCTTGCTGTTCATTTTGAGAAAACTGTGTTCGTCCTGAACATACATCTAAAAGTTTTCTAATATCAGTAGCACTTTCTATTTGAGTTTTATCTTTACTCAGCTTTTGAAAAAGGAGACTCAGCTCTGAACAGAATCTTTTTCCCTGATTTACTATTATCTGCTCTTGCAAACTTTCCAGATAAAATGCAACATTCAGCACTACATTAGCGTAGCAGTTGACACCAGAGCTATTTTCAAAATGACATCCTACAACCTGTTCTTCATTGTCCTTTTTCTTTTTGCTTGCAATTACATCACTCCTCTTTTTTTTCCTCTTCTCTATATCTTCATTACAGATATTCTCATTTCTCCTTTTACGAGAAACTACACGTTTCTCCAACACAGGATACTGACCTAAATGAGGAGCATAGCTTCTTCTTAATCTATTATACTCCTTTACACAGTTTGTATCAGCACTAACTTTTGAGTCATCAAAGTCTATCATGAATAAACCTGATAATGTTTTGACTCGTGACAAAGCTACATATGCCATACCTTCTTTGAACACAGTTGAACCAATGTTCACAAATGCACAATCTACAGTCAATTCTTGAGACTTGTGGATAGTTACAGCATATGCTAGAGAAAACGGAAACTGCTTCCTACGTACATATAAGTCTTTCACAAGCATAAAACGAACTGTACAACGACAAATATCTTTAACTTCATCTATCTGATCAAATTTTATCTGTAAACATTCAATTCCTTCTTTTTTCTGATAATTAATAAAACCCACAACTCTTCCCATCGCTCCATTCACTAAGCCTTTCTCAACATCCAAATTTCTCCTTAAAAATACTCTACAGTTCATGCAAACATATAGATTTTTTTCTAATCCTGCTGTTTTGGAGATGTTCTTCTCTAGTGAGTCCAATTTATTTTTCAGTTTGCCTGTTACTGTGACAGTAATTCTTCCATCCTCAATTTTGTCCACTGCTTCCAATTTCCTGATCTCTTCCTTTTCCAATTTCAAAAGCTCCTCATTAAATATTGAGCATTCACGTAGAGTTGGCATTAAGCAGATGACACTTTTGTTTTCTGCAATATTCTTGTATATTTTCTCTGCAACTATTTCTTCCTTTGGAAATAAATTATGTAGCAGCCGACTCTGTAATGCTTTTTTCCCAACTTCTGTGAGTAGTCCAATTCTGATATCTTTCAGAATACTTCCATATTCTTCATCGTTTGCTTGCCTCATATTAGTTGTAAGTTCCTTGTACTCAAAGAAGGACAAAATATTTGTATTTCCAATGCTTCCCAATGACTTCTTCGTGTCTTCATGTGTCACAGTATTAAACACTGGTTGTCCTTTAACTGGAGTAAGTTGCAAAAGATCCCCAAAAACTATGACGTGTTTTCCACCAAATAACACGTCATAGTCTGTCTTCAAAATTTGCTGCATTCTTAAATGCACAAAGGCAAGCATTAAGTTTGATACCATGCTCACCTCATCAATAATGAGAACTTGCATCTTCTTCAATACTCTTGAAACTTCCAAGGATGCTTCTCCAGTTAGCTTGTTGAATTGTATTTTGTTCTCATGCTCCACGGGTAACATTAGCAAACGATGTAAGGTGATTCCTTTTATGTTATATGCTGCTAACCCAGTTGGAGCAGTAACCACACAAGACAAAGTAGAATCCGTTTTTTGCTTTAGGTAGCTTCTGATGACTTTAATTAGGAAACTTTTTTCCAGTGCCAGCTTGTCCGCTTACATCCATCCTGCTTGGATGAAATGATGTGCATGAGCACTCTTTTTTTATATGTAGAAATCCGTGATCAATTTTGTTTTTGATCTCTTCATAAATGTGTTGCTGCTCTTGATTCAGTTGTCTTTCCAAATTTTGTAAGTCTATAAATTCTTCTTGAGCTTGATTCATAGCCGTTTCCACTTCATTCATGGCTATTGATGCTTCATTTTCAACGATTGGTTGTCCTAGGGGATCTTGACTGTATGTTCCTGAACTTTGGCTGTCCTGAGAACTGTCTCTAGCTATTTCTGCTGCAATTGTAGTTTCCTGTTCAATTTCTTCATTTAACATTTGCAGATAAGTTGAGAATGTACTGCATTGTATGCTGTCTTTGCAAGCATTAAAAGAATCTTCATAGCTCTGGAATTCTCCCAGTAGTTCATCCTCTGTACGCCATGGTTTAAACAACTGTAAAAGTAGTCAAATTCTTTCTTGTCGGTAGTGTCGCAACTCAGCTTCCGGTGATTTATCAAACTTCCTTTGGTTTGCTTCACCAAACATCCTTCTTCACCAACAACTTTATATTTTCCACTGTTGATGTCTTCTGCAGCTTTCCGTGAATAAATGTAGTTCTGCAACACTTCATAGAGACACATGTTCTCCAGATGATGACTTCTCTTGGGATAATATGTGTCCAACATGTTTGTTTTCAATATATCTGTACTTTCTGGGTCATTCTCAGCCAAATATTCAATTTCTCCAACAGATTTCAGTACCCGATTTCTCATTGCTGCAAGGCCTAAACTTGCCCAAATTATTCTTCTTGACTTCGAGTAGAGACTTGCAGAAGATAACCTATCTGAACATTCGTAGGATCCAATTTCTCGATGCGATAACATCTTCAAACTGAAACTGTACAGCTTCTTACTGACAGTCTTCTCGTGAGAAATCTCTTCCCACATTTCCTTCAATTCTGTTTTTTCTGATTTCGTAATGTAAGACGTTACATATCGTGCAACAGCAATGGAATTGTCAGCTACATACTGTATATCCATGTTAGCGTTCCACATGGATAAAATGACTGGGTTGTAGTCATTTATATTTTTTGATTCTTCTTTTCTTTTAAGGTTGTAGGTATTCTTAGGTGATTTTCTTGTGATAGTATGTCTCACAGCTGACATAAAACTGTTGACTCTTCCATTTGAAAGAACAGGTCTAGGAAATCCAAATCGACATTTAGTGTAGTATTTTTCTTTGCTCTTGTATTTCCGTCGACAGTATTTTCCACACCGATGACTTTGGAAACGTAGAACTTGCTCCTTTAACTTGTTCTCTTCTGTGCTTTTTGGTATACCACATGTTGCATATTCTTCAATGTAAGATAACACTGCTTCATCAGTATCTGTTCCAAACTTTGGGGCATCCTTGATCCACAACAGCATATGAATATGAGGAGCACCTCTTGCCTGGTACTCTTTTCTCCAAAAGAAATCCACTACTTCTCCAAGGGGTGGATTTTTTTTATTGCAGATGAAGGACATCATAGCCTCAAATCTATGATTGAAATATCTGCAAACATTAACCGGATCCAATGAGCACAGTTCTCCTGCTGTCTTGTATTCGATGTTTTTAATGTTTGAATTGGCCTCTCGTAGAAAATCCAGTAAATCATCCCAAGCGTACTCGGCACAGCTTAGGGTAAGGAACCATGTTGGTGTTACTAAATTGCGTAACATGCATTTTAGTTCACCATGGCGTCGGTACCAATATTCATTTGTCCCACGCTGACAAGCCATCAGATTGATCAGTTGTGTTTCCATCTCATCTCGGTGCTGCACTTTCTCCATAAAATCCTTAGCAGACACATTTTGTAAATGTACTCCACTTTTTAAAATGTGATTTACTGCATAAGACAGTGCAGACAAGTCGCTTTCAAATAAAAGATGGAACAAATAAGGAATACTTTGTCGAAATCTGGGATCTTCAGCATATAGTCTTGTAGTCCGATACTCAGAAGCTGGAATCTGTTTTGGACGTTCATCGTATCGTCCTCCTTTTCCTTTAGGAAACAGCTGGGGAAAACATCGAGCTTCCAAGCTCTCCTCCCATACACTCACGGGATTTCCTTTTGCTTTCTTCATCTGAAAGAGATCAATATTGTCTCCCATAACTTCTTTCGAATGGAGAGGATGTATGCTAAAATGTTCATAAATTTCTTCTTCCTTTGACTTGTCCACTTTTTCAATTTGTCCAGTTGGTGTTTCTGTGTGTTCTTGAAAATCTTCTTCTTCTTCTTCTTCTTCTTCTTCTATATAAATTGATTCATACCATTTGTTATTTTTTTTCAAATACAAATTTGCTCTTTGTACTTTCCGCACATCTACCAGCTCCTGCCAAATCTTCTTATTCTTTGTAGGTACACCATTAACCAGAATAATTAATGGTTCAGTTTCCAAAGTATCCGCATCAATAGTTTCCATATTTTTTTTCAAATCCAAGGGCAAATACACCACTCTACCTTTTAAACCTCTCGGTAAATCTGAAGGAGGTAATTTACCAGTTTTGGGCTCCATACGTACTATGGTCTGGAACGGATGAACACATTGAATGAGTATAGACTCATATGTATTTAATTCAGAAAGTTCAGCAGGAATAGCATCCAATTCTAAATTATTATGTACAGCTCTGGTCGGCATTCTATTTTCCTCTAACTTGTTGTAACAGTATTTACAAATACGCTGATCTTCACCCAATTCAAAACAATTTTCAAGAAATATATATGTGGCAAAATCCATCCACTTATAATTATCTTCATTTTCACTCTTTCTGTAGAGATCAACATTCCTAGTTTGTTTTCTATAATGAGTTCTGCGGCAACAAATACAAGTAACATTTGGTCTTTCATTAGAGACTATTGCAAATTTTGTTATGTGATCATTAAATGTGTTACTTACAGAGGGTTCTACATTCTCTTCCACTTCTGCCTCATTTACTGTGTCCTTCTCTGCACTGTTTTGTTCAGGACCAAAGTAACAAAACTGAATTTCATCAACAACCTTCTCTACATCTGATACCGTTCCTCGGAACAGAGCCCTATTCAATTCATTTAACTTTATTGCTGGACTTTTGGCAAAATACAACCGTCTCACAAACTTTCTCATTTCAGTATGATGAACAGCCAGCATCCTAAAATGATGGAAAACACTATTGCACACTTTTCTAGATAGACAAGCAAGAGAATGACCCTGCAAACCAGTATTCTCTCTCACTCTGCATGGATCCAGACTTTGAAGCACCTTAATCTTTTGTTTTACACTTTTTTTACTATATTCTCTTAGAAACTCTCGAAATCTGTCAATAGATTCCTGACGCACAGTGCAAATACTACTACAATTCCAAGTGTACACTGGGGCTTTAGGACGTCTCCCCATTGCCTCATCTGCCATCACTTGTACCTCATCTCTTGGAACCATTATCTCCTTCTCCATTATGCAACCATTTTTTACTTCGTATGAACGACCTCTGGTGTCAACTGCATGCAGCAAACTATTACTTTGAAAATAGCTCTCTTCATTAAAAAAAGGTTCACTACTTGAACTATGCATCCACTTTCCTAAAAACACTTTACAAAAGTTTGTTCTGTTCACTACTCTTTTGCTTTTGCTTTGTGATTTCAGTACATTAACCATTTTATCTAATGTACGCATCCTATTCAAAATTAATATGAATAGTTTCCTTTTTAATTCTAATGCTTTTGCTGCAATGGCTTCAATTTCTTTTTTTCTCTTGTAATATTTTGCCTTTTGCTTATATTTCTTTACATCCTTTATCAAATTGGACATAACTCTTCTCTGAAACATTTTTCTACGTATCTCTTTAAACGCTGTTTTTCTGTTTATGTTAAACTTTTCAATTGCAGAAGGTATATTTGCATTAACTAAATTCTCAATTTTTTGCTGTTCTCTATGTTTTGTTACATTTCTCCGAGGACAGACATTTTGTACATTTTTCTTTGTTTTGAATATTTTGTTAAGAAATTGTTTTTTCTGCTTACCAGAAGATTTTTTCTTTTTCCCAACATGAGCATCTTCTAGTAACTTTGGTCCTCCAGTTGTCTTCAAATATAGTTTTTTTTTTAGCGTTTTTTGAACTCGAGATTTTGTAGGCATCTTAAATTTTGTTCACTGTTCTTCAGCAATACCTGAAAAAAACTAAAAAAAAAATCCTTTATTGTATTTAAATATATTACTACATTTGTTTTCACAATAGTCACAAAACAAAATTTCTTTGCCAATTTGAATGCACACAAACTGCTCTTTTTTTTGGGCAAGTGAAAATCTCTTTTACAAACTGTCACATTATGAAACCACTTTTCAGATTTTTTAAAAAGCCCATGTCCACAGTGCTACACTCCAGCAAGGGCAACCAGCCTTAGTGAAGCTCAATGTATTTGCATTACAGACTGAAACCTGAAAACCCCACTCGCTTGTAAATACTTTGCATGACTATACACGGCAAGCACATGGGTGTGTGCTAAGACTCTGCTTCTTCCCCCAAAAATTCGCTCCCCCTTTCCATCTAATGCAACTGTGAAATCACCAGAGCAAGACGCAATAAATCTCTGCCTATAATTCCTCTATGCACACAGAGTCATGTTTTCACATTAGTCCCAAAACGAAATTTCTTTGCCATTTTGAAAGCACACTTACTGCTCTTTTTTTTTCGGGCCGAGTGAAAATCACTTTTACAGACTGACACATTATGAAACCTTTTTTAAAAATTTATTTAATTGCACATGTCCAAGCTGTTTTTTTTTCAGACCACCACCATGTGTATTCTCTGTGTCTGCCTACACTCCAGCAAGGGCAACCAGCCTTAGTGATGCTGAATGTATTTGCATTACAGACTTAAACCTGAAAACCTCACTGGCTTCTAAATACTGTGCATGACTATACATGGCAAGCACATGGGTGTGTGCTAAGCCTCTGCTTCTTCCCCAAAAAATTCGCTCCCCCTTTCCATCTAATGCAACTGTGAAATCACCAGAGCAAGACGCAATAAATCTCTGCCTATAATTCCTCTATGCACACAGAGTCATGTTTTCACATTAGTCCCAAAACGAAATTTCTTTGCCATTTTGAAAGCACACTTACTACTCTTTTTTTTTCGGGCCGAGTGAAAATCACTTTTACAGACTGACACATTATGAAACCTTTTTTAAAAATTTATTTAATTGCACATGTCCAAGCTGTTTTTTTTTCAGACCACCACCATGTGTATTCTCTGTGTCTGCCTACACTCCAGCAAGGGCAACCAGCCTTAGTGATGCTGAATGTATTTGCATTACAGACTTAAACCTGAAAACCCCACTGGCTTCTAAATACTGTGCATGAATATACACGGCAAGCACATGGGTGTGTGGTAAGCCTCTGCTTCTTCCCCCAAAAATTCGCTCCCCCTTTCCATCTAATGCAACTGTGAAATCACCAGAGCAAGACGCAATAAATCTCTGCCTATAATTCCTCTATGCACACAGAGTCATGTTTTCACATTAGTCCCAAAACGAAATTTCTTTGCCAATTTGAAAGCACACTTACTGCTCTTTTTTTTTCGGGCCAAGTGAAAATCTCTTTTTACAATTTGAAATCACTTTTACAGACTGACACATTATGAAACCACTTTTTTTTCTTTTATTTAAATGCACATGTCCAAGCTGTTTTTTCAGACCACCACCATGTGCATTCTCTGTGACTGCCTACACTCCACCAAGGGCAACAGAGCCTTAGTGATGCTGAATGTATTTGCATTACAGACTTAAACCTGAAAACCCCACTGGCTTCTAAATACTGTGCATGACTATACATGGCAAGCACATGGGTGTGTGCTAAGCCTCTGCTTCTTCCCCCAAAAATTCGCTCCCCCTTTCCATCTAATGCAACTGTGAAATCACCAGAGCAAGACGCAATAAATCTCTGCCTATAATTCCTCTATGCACACAGAGTCATGTTTTCACATTAGTCCTAAAACGAAATTTCTTTGCCAATTTGAAAGCACACTTACTGCTCTTTTTTTTTCGGGCCAAGTGAAAATCTCTTTTTACAATTTGAAATCACTTTTACAGACTGACACATTATGAAACCACTTTTTTTGATTTATTTAATTGCACATGTACAAACTGTTTTTTTTTCAGACCACCACCATGTGCATTCTCTGTGACTGCCTACACTCCACCAAGGGCAACCAGCCTTAGTGATGCTGAATGTATTTGCATTACAGACTTAAACCTGAAAACCCCACTGGCTTCTAAATACTGTGCATGACTATACATGGCAAGCACATGGGTGTGTGCTAAGCCTCTGCTTCTTCCCCCAAAAATTCGCTTCCCCTTTCCATCTAATGCAACTGTGAAATCACCAGAGCAAGACGCAATAAATCTCTGCCTATAATTCCTCTATGCACACAGAGTCATGTTTTCACATTAGTCCTAAAACGAAATTTCTTTGCCAATTTGAAAGCACACTTACTGCTCTTTTTTTTTCGGGCCAAGTGAAAATCTCTTTTTACAATTTGAAATCACTTTTACAGACTGACACATTATGAAACCACTATTTTTGATTTATTTAGTTGCACGTGTCCAAGCTGTTTTTTTTTCAGACCACCACCATGTGCATTCTCTGTGACTGCCTACACTCCACCAAGGGCAACCAGCCTTAGTGATGCTGAATGTATTTGCATTACAGACTTAAACCTGAAAACCCCACTGGCTTCTAAATACTGTGCATGACTATACATGGCAAGCACATGGGTGTGTGCTAAGCCTCTGCTTCTTCCCCCAAAAATTCGCTCCCCCTTTCCATCTAATGCAACTGTGAAATCACCAGAGCAAGACGCAATAAATCTCTGCCTATATGCACACAGAGTCATGTTTTCACATTAGTCCCAAAACGAAATTTCTTTGCCAATTTGAAAGCACACTTACTGCTCTTTTTTTTTCGGGCCAAGTGAAAATCTCTTTTTACAATTTGAAATCACTTTTACAGACTGACACATTATGAAACCACTATTTTTGATTTATTTAATTGCACGTGTCCAAGCTGTTTTTTTTTCAGACCAACACCATGTGTATTCTCTGTGTCTGCCTACACTCCAGCAAGGGCAACCAGCCTTAGTGATGCTGAATGTATTTGCATTACAGACTTAAACCTGAAAACCCCACTGGCTTCTAAATACTGTGCATGACTATACACGGCAAGCACATGGGTGTGTGCTAAGCCTCTGCTTCTTCCCCAAAAAATTCGCTCCCCCTTTCCATCTAATGCAACTGTGAAATCACCAGAGCAAGACGCAATAAATCTCTGCCTATAATTCTTCTATGCACACAGAGTCATGTTATCACATTAGTCCCAAAACGAAATTTCTTTGCCAATTTGAAAGCCAAGTGTAAATCACTTTTACACACTGACACATTATGAAACCACCATGTGTAACTACAACAAAAACAATTCCCATTTCTATTATTCATTTCTTAAGTTACCACATACATACCCTCTCAAACTGTAAACTCACCTTTAAAATTAGTTAGTTGTGAAAGAAATGTGACACTCAAACAGCAGATTATCAGAGCCAGGATCTCTGTTGTGTTCACCTCTCTCCTCTCAGCAGAACCAGATAATGGCAAACTTTCCCTCTATTTTTCCACACATATACATGTAAGTTTCAAATCTCAGTGCTTCCCCCTTTTTTTCACATGTAATCACACATTTCTATTGGTTGAAAACGAACCCTTTTCCAAAAGTACCCTTCCCCCAACTTGACTTCTGCCTAGTACCCTTCCCCCAACTTGACTTCTGCCTGCTACCATAGCAACAGCTCATGGAACACTGCTGTGTGCAGTTAGGTCAGAAGTTCGACACACAATGTTTCAATTCCACAGAGCAAGAGTGCTTGACTTTTCAAACCTAACAGCAAATCCATAGTACTGTTCTTTGGTTACACATTTTTTTGTACCAATACAAAACATGCTTCTATTAATTTTCACATACAACCTAGTTTTTATTCTAGAATGGTATGAAACAGCCAATCAGTTCTTTTTGTTTAAAAAAAATATGTATGCCTCCATTTCCAAACTGTCTTTCTTTTCATATTGCCATTCTACTGAAAGACACCTCCTGAGTGCATCCAGTTCTCCTTTGAAGATGTTCACAGTGTGGATTGTAGGGCACAGCTATGTCTTCTGGAGTGAAAAGTTTGCAGAGAAAACAGATATGGTGAGAGACCTTGCTTTGCCAAATGTAGACATTAAATGGATTGGTCAGAGAGGGTTAAAGTGGCACCAATTGATGCCATTGGAGAAATCCTTCATTCAAATCCAACACCCTGACCTCATAATAGTGCACTGTGGTGGCAATGACCTAGGCACTTTGACTGGGGTAGGTCTGGAAATGCTTATGAAGGACACCTTTGCACAACTGTTTACACTTTTCCCTAAAACTGCCTTTGTGTTTTCCAACATATGCCAAAGGCAAAAATGGAACTGGTCCAATCATTTCTGTCCACAGATTGACAAAGCAAGAAAGCACGTCAACAAATCTGTTTCTGCTTTCCTCCGTGACTATGGTATGGGTGCCATTTACCACAACAACTTGCGTTATGACATGCAAGACATTTATAGAGGAGATGGTGTGCACTTCAATGATGAAGGGAACAGAGTCTTCCTCTTGAACCTTAGACTCTGCATCGGTACTTACTTGTAGGTACCACTAAAAAAATGACTTCATAAACACAACAGCTCTTTTTAGAGCTCCCTAATTTCTAAACTCTTAAATCTGCTTTTCATTTATCTATTTTTATTTTTTTACCGTACGCTTACCGTAAGCTTACCGTACGCGTACCCCGTGATTTTTTTTAAAATCAATAAATGTTTTTTTTGTACTTTTCTGTCCTTCTTTGACCCCCTTACAAATGTTAGGGGGTCTGTAACTCTCCACATTGCCCCCTTTCCTTGTTTTCACTCTTTTTTTTCAGAGTGAAATACACAAAATGGCGGCCGCCGCTTCCTGGTTTCGGCCGATTCGAATGTTTACTAAGATCTAACAGCCAATCAGAATCGCGCTCGCGCACGCCGCCGTACGCTTACCGTAAGCGTACGGTAAGCGTACCGTAAGCGGGCTCAGATATATATATTGATTTAAAGGCTATTTTCTCAGAATCTACTGAACAGATTTACACCAAACCTACAAAAGGCACTTCCTTGACCTAGGGACTACCTCTCTGCCAAATTTTGAGTAATTCTGTTCAGCCGTTCGGGCTGTAGCTCGTTCTAAAGGTCCTATGGAAAAATGCATGGGAAAAACGCGTTTTGGGACCCCCCTTTTATCTCAGCCCCCGCTTGACGGATCCCCCCGATTTCAGGGTAGGAGCGGAGCGTAGCGCTCCACCTATTTTGAAAAATTCGCGAGGATTCGTCGACCGGCGCCAAAGTTATTCAAAATAGAATGTTGAGGTTTTCCTATGGAAACGTGGTCCTAACTATAACTACCTACTGGCGACCGCCAGTAGGTAATATATATATATATATATATATATATATATATATATATATATATATATATATATGTGCCAACAATTTTTCTCCCAGTTTGAAAGAAAAAGCAGGGTCGCACTCCAGCGAATTTTGTAGTTCTTGATATTTTATTCAAAGTTCATCCACAGGTTTCGAGATGCAGAAAAAAAAAACCAACCCGTTTCGTCAGCGTCCGCTGACTTGTTCACGGTAACTATCTAAATCAAACCAGGTGTTTTTAACAAAATCAAGACAGGAAGTTGTCATACCTTCCTTTCCTGTCAATCACGGGGTGGTTAAAAAACCCGGATTTCTGGGAAATGTAGTCCCGTTAATTAACCATAAATTAACGGGACTACATTTCCCAGAAATCCGGGTTTTTTAACCACCCCGTGATTGACAGGAAAGGAAGGTATGACAACTTCCTGTCTTGATTTTGTTAAAAACACCTGAATTGATTTAGATATTTACAGTGAACAAGTCAGCGGACGCTGACGAAACGCGTTGTTTTTTTTTTCTGCATCTCGAAACCTGTGGATGAACTTTGAATAAAATATCAAGAACTACAAAATTCGCTGGAGTGTGACCCTGCTTTTTCTTTCAAACTGGGAGAAAAATTGTTGGCATATTAGCGGTGGTCCAAGCCGCAAGGGTACCGCACCTTCTAATTGAGCGCCCTCAGTCCGGAACCGTTGGACCCCTTTGGATAATATATATATATATATATTCACTGAAAAAACCATAGGTTTCACACATGTTATAGTTAGCTGGACATTTTACTGATAAAAAACCAATGAAATTCCCCCGTTATAGTTACTGTAGGCAACTATAACTCACGCGACCGTAATCCTCTGCTGATGCTAATACTGTATTTAGACACTTATTTGCCCATGTCTTCTTCCATTAAATTTTAGCTATACATATATTAAAAATATTTTTTTTTCATAAAGACACATATGTCATCAGCAGAGGATTACGGTCGCATGAGTTATAGTTGCCTACAGTAACTATAACGGGGGAATTTCATTGGTTTTTTATCAGTAAAATGTCCAGCTAACTATAACATGTGTGAAACCTATGGTTTTTTCAGTGAATTTGCAAGGTTTTTTAAATGCTAATTCCTAACTATAACGTGTTAGCTGGACATTTCACTCTTGAAAAACCATTGAAATTCCCCTGTTATAGTTAGTGCAGGCAACTATAACTCACGCGACTGCAATCCTCTGCTGATGACGTCAGACATTACATCACTGATGACATATGTGTCTTTCTGAAAAAAAAATATTTGTAATATATGTATAGCTAAAAATTAATGGAAGAAGACATGGGTAAATAAGTGTCTAAATACAGTGATGTAATATCTGACGTCATCAGCAGAGGATTGCGGTCGCGTGAGTTATAGTTGCCTGCACTAACTATAACGGGGGAATTTCAATGGTTTTTCACGAGTGAAATGTCCAGCTAACTATAACATGTGTGAAACCTATGGTTTTTTAAGTGAATTTGCAAGGTTTTTTAAATGCTAATTCCTAACTATAACGTGTGTGAAACCTATGGTTTTTTCAGTGAATATATATATATATATATATATATATATATATATATATATATTGCTCCCAAGTTTACACCAAACTGGCCATTGGGGACGGATTCTATCACTTCGTCTAAATCTGATAGAGTAAAATCCTGTGTAAGGTAATGTCAAAGACACTAAAGACTTCATCATACAGATGAATGACATCAAATGGGAATCAAAATATTTACTAATTGCCTTAGAAATTACTAGTCTATATACATGTATTGATCACAATCAAGGCATAGAGGCAATGAGATATTTCCTAAACAAAAGACCCCTGAAATTTATGGAACATAACAATATGCTGATTGAATTTATCCAATTCTGTTTATCGAATAACATCTTTTTGTTCCAGGGCCAACTATACAGACAGCTCTCAGGGACTGCTATGGGGACCTGCTTCGCCCCCAGCGATGCGAATCTATTCGTTGGCTGGTGGGAGGAGCAGGTGGCCCTTAGCAATGAGAAGAAAAAATGGGCCGAATTTGTAGTTGTATGGCATAGGTACATCGACGACCTTCTCCTAGTTTGGAGAGGGTCGGTAGAACAGGCGAAGGATTTCATACGTGATCTGAATAATAACGATCTTAACCTTAAGTTCACGTATGAAATCAGTCCAACAGCAGTGAGCTATCTAGACCTCAATGTATACGTGAGAGATGGAGTTCTCGAGACAGAACTGTACAGAAAACCCACTGCCGGCAATTCTATCTTGCATGCCGGCAGTAACCATCCTCCCAAACTTATCAACAGTATACCGTATGGTGAGTTCCTTCGTCTTAAACGCAACTGTTCAAGAGAGGCCGACTTTGAGACAGCAGCTGCCCACTGTCTGATAAGATTTCAGGCCAGGGGTTACAATCATGAGGTCTTGACATCGACTCTTAATAAAGTCAGAAGAATTCCTAGGAAAGAACTTCTAATTCAGAAAGATGTAAACTTAGTAGGTAGAAGGAAAGATAATGAGGATGGCAAATTCCGCATGATCACAACTTTTTCGGATGATGCCAATACCCTAAGGAAAATGCTACAAAGAAGCTGGCATATTCTCCAGACGGATTCAGTGATAGGCAAAGATATTCCATCAGTACCATTAATTACATTTCGGAAATCACGTTCACTAAAAGATAAAATTGTTCACAGTAATTTATCACCAATTGCGCAGACAAGAGGCACACTGAAAGAAATGCAAGGTTTCTTTCCCTGCGGGAAATGCAGGGCCTGTAGCAACAGCAAAAAGACCTTGAAATACAACATTCAAGGAGTAAAAAGACCTAGAGTTATAGATAAATTCATCACATGTTCCACCACACATGTTGTCTATTGTCTGACATGCCCCTGTGGGCTGAGATATATAGGCAGTACAATCCATAACGTTAAAATGCGCATACTTGAACATCAGCGCGCTATAATGAACAAAGATGTCAACTATCCAGTAGCCAGACACTTCGCCCTTAAACATCAGAGCAACAGGGAGCTGTTGCAATATTTTGGTCTGGATCATGTGCCCATGAATCCTAGGGGTGGGGATAGAGTACAAAGACTGCGGCGACTGGAATACCGCTATATAATTGATTTACACACTAAGGTCCCTCATGGTCTGAATAGCAGAGAAGAATTAGTTGTACACCTGGGAAGATTACTCTGATTTTGAATACTAAAATTTTGTACTTTGATAATATGTTTCCTGATATTGTACCATCTGACATGTACAATATTGCCATACTTTAAGCCTTGTTGAGGCCTAGTTTGTGTTGTGTTTCCTCCCCTTTTTCCTCTTTCTTCTCTCGTCTTTCCCCCCTTTCTTCTTCCCCCATTGCTTGTGTACTTGTATCAATAACAGGAGTGTTGCCCATCACATGAGCCTAGTTGATTGCGGGCGATTAGCTTTCTAATAACATATGTTTATAACATCGTCATATTGAGAATTCGAGCCAATACATGGCGTTATTTCGTTACAGCGGTTTAATGAAGTGCCGATACACGGCTTAATGTGTTGATAAAGCTGTCCTTGAATTGACGGGACTGGTTCTGATCATCAGAACACACACGGTATTATACCGTTTTGTTAACTGATGAAATGAGATGCTATATATAATAGACCATGTGTTCAGATGTCTGATATTCAATCATTTGTGGTAACACATACTGTTAGTGTACTAGGAAATAGAATGCACCATGGCAATAATGATGTATTTTGCATGATGAATACACTCTTTCAAGATGGCCGCCTTGTTAAAAAACAATAGCGAGGCTTGTAAAACCGTCATCGATTTTGCTGCAACGTGAATGACGTAAATGAATTTAAATGTCAGCGCGCGGCGTCTGTAACTAGACACTGATGAAGAAATCCCCGAAACGCATCTGTTTTTCTGTTTCGGTTCATCTGCTAATTAAACAGGAGCCGATACAAAACCCCCCCGTGAGTGCTTGACTTTTTAAGAGAAGACGAAGTTGGGAAGCTTGAATATATATATATATATATAGGGACTTTATATTTAGTCTCACATTTCACTTGTACAAAACCAGAGAAATTCAGCCATTACAGTTAGCTGAGCTCACTATAACTTGTGCCCCTGCATGCACTGCTGATGACATCACATGTCACGTATTACATCACTCATGACATGGTCAGTGACATCACTGATGACATCAATGATGGCATCTCAAACGAAATCACTGATATCATCACTGATGACATCATCCAGTGACCGAGGGCCATATGTAGGTAGCTAAATACCAGCCGGTAACGGCCGAAAATCGGTAATTTTCCCGTTACCGACAGGTATTTAGCCCTTTCTAATGTAGGAGGCAGGTTTTAAGGATTCTGTAATTTAACAATTCCTTATTTTAAGGAATCAGTAAAATACCGAATCCTCATTTTAAGGAATCGGTAAAATACCGAATCCTTAAAAGCTATGTAGGAGGCACTCAAGTGAGTGCAATTTTGCATTCAGGATTCGTTATTTACCACCAACTACAAGTTGGTGGTATATACCGAATACCTTTAAGAAAGCAATAATTTGCTTTTCTCAAGGTGCCATGTGGCAGACATACATGCCCTTATGGCATGTATGTGCGCCACATGTGCACACATGCACGATTCAGGGGTGCAACAGGGTGTCAATGTGACACCCTGCCACCCTTGAATATGCTCCCCCTATCACCGATTTGGTATTTACCGAATCGATAATAATGAATGGCTTCCCATTCATTCTTATGGGCCTCCAGGCCCATAGGAAGGAATGGGAAGGTTATTCCTTATTACCGAATCGGTATTACCGATTCAGTAATAACGAATATTAACGATTCGGTATTATTTACCGAATTATTAGCTACATATGAAATACCGATTCCTAAATACCAAATCGGTAAAATTAGGTATTTAGGAATCGGTATTTCATAATTACCTACATCGGGCCCTGAGTGTTTCTAAAAGGTTTAAGAATGTTATATTTATATACGCCAAGGTCTATTGAAGAATGAGTGGCTGTATGAGTGTCTGAATGGATGATTTAGTGGGTACGTGACTGGTTGCATAAGTGAGTGATTGAACATATCTTAGTGAATTCATGGGTGAATAAATAATCTGTGATGAGTAGCTACATGAGTGTCTATATGGGTAAATGATTGGTTGCCTGAGTACCTGTATGGGTGCCTGAGGGTCTGCGTGGGTGGGTGGGTGTGTGTGTGTGACTCCCTTCATGGATGTGGGAGGGGGTGATTCTCTGGGTGTATGGGTTCATGAGTGCGTGTGTGAAGGGCTGTATGGGTGAGCAAGTGTGCATATGGCTGTGTTTGTGAGTGAGTCGATACCTCAGTGGTATATGTGTGAGTAACTACATATGTGAAAGGCAGTGTATGTAAGTTTTGGAGTATATAAGTGACTATATGTGAGAGTGAGGATTGTGAGAGTGACTGTATGGATGAGTGTGTGCTTATGTCAGAGATTGTATAAGAGTGCAAGTATGTGTTAGTATCTGTATGAATAAGTGAGGTGGTTTGTGTATAACTGTGTATAACTGTATAGGTGAGTAAATGGCGATGTGATTGATTCTTTGCTTGACTGACTAGGTGTGTGAGTAACTCTATGGGTGAGAGGCAGTGTGTGAGTGTCTACATGGATATATGATTGCATATATCAGTGGCTGTATAGATGAGTGACTGTGTAAATGACTGACTGCATGGGTGAGTAAGTGGATATGTCTAAACCTATGAATCAGTGAGTGGGTATGTACTAACTGGTATTGGTGTGTCTATGGTTTTGAGGATGGTAGTCTGTATTTTAGAGTGGGTGTATCAAAGGTTATATTGGGGTGTGAAGAGGTGTATCATATATTAAGTGGATGATGTAATCAGTGATGTCATTTTAGATGGCATCAGTGATGTCACTGACCATGGCATGAGTGATGCATTATGTGACGTCATTAGCAATGCATTGCGGGGGCGCGAGTTATAGTTAGCTATATCAGCCGAATTTCTCTGATTTTGTACTAGTGAAATGTCAGCCTAACTATAACGTCTCTGAAACCTGTGTTTTTTTCAGTGAATTTCCGAGGTTTTTTAAATGATAATCCCTAACTATAACATTTTTAAATGCTAATTACTAAACATGCCTACATAGGTAGGACATGTGCAGAAAGAGGAAGAAAGTCACAGAAAGTAGCAAGAGAAGTGCAGAAAGAGGCAATAGAAGTCCAGAAACATGAAAGGTTCAGAAAGAAGCAAGAGAAGTGCAGAAAGAACCAACAGAGGTGAAGAAAGAGGCCTACTTTGACTGTACCTTACAACAGACTAATACAAAGTGGCCTAATCACTAATACTTCCTCCAAACTGTCTTAAACCTCACTTTTTTCATTCATTGAGGAAGGCCATGGCGGGAAAGCTACTTCTGATCATCCGTTCCAGCGGTTGTGATGTTCCCCTTACCTGGTCCCGGTGCAGACTCCTTAACCTTCCTGCCGCCGCCGCACTTACACTCCCTCGCGGCCGCAGTGTGCAGGACCACAGCCCCCAGGAGCCCTAGCGGTGGAAGTCCGCTTTCGCAATCACCGCGCACGGAGGCGCATAAATTTGAACTGAGCCCCCGCGTCGCGGGAATCGCGCGGGCGGCGCCGGGAGAAGCCCGGGACAAGGGCGGGACCGTCTGTGGCCATCTGGGGCAGGAGGTGGCAGGGCAGGGCAGGGCCACCCCCCTGTTATCCCGTCTCCTGTCATCAGTAAATATTTCGTATTATTATCACTGGTCCCCAGCTGTCTCAGGCTAGTGCTAGGTGTTCTGGTACCTCATCTGGGCTGGGTTTGTCGTAGTGATGTCAACCCGCTCAGGCAAAAGCCTGAGGAGGGGCAGAGGGGGTGGGGAGGGGCATGAGGGGGGCATGGTTGGCAACATGGATCGGTTTATTACCCGCGTGGCCAATGTGATTGATAAAGAAATTGGCATGGCTGAGCGCAGACTATCACGAGGGCCCTCTGCTTCTAGACGATCGTCGTTGGGCTCGATAGCCTTGGTGCCCTCCCCAGAGCGATCACAGGAGCCCTTTGTCCCTGGCCCTTCTCCCTTGGACCACCGTCGGGTGGCGGCCCTGAGAGCTAGCATAGATGGTCTGGAAATTTTGGCAGCCTCGGCACTCCAAGTAGAAAACAATATGGCCCCAGTTCCCATGGCTAACGAGGCAGCCACTTCTTTGTTGCCCTTGGTTAATACCCCTACACACTTAATATTGCCCCCTTCACCGGCCCTAGTGGTGCAGGCGGAAATACATCCAGTTCCCATTAAAAGAAAAAGATTGCCCACCCCACGGAAAAGTAGACTGTCCAAAGACCTTAAGAGACCTAGGTGGGCTGGCGTTAGGACGGGTGGCTCACATAAGACAGTGGGGCGGGATCTCCGCTTGCTGCAGGGAGAGGAGGGGGAGGGCACATTGGGAGGGCCAGCGGTCAGTGGCTGTGAAGTATTGTCTGGTGGTCTCCCAGTGCCTCTACCCCTGGATTCCTTACTCCCTGCAAACTTGGAGAAAATTATGAAATCCCTACTCCTCCCGGTGTTAGACCAATTAAGGGGGCTCTCAAAGCGGGTAGACAAATTGGAGCAGACAACCCTGGACAACTTTTTCTCCTTAAAATCATTCATCAAATTGCAGTTAAGAATTAGGGAGGATGGCCCAGGGGGGGGAATTGACAACAGGGAGCCACCTATAGCTATACAGTGCACTACCACTACTGCAGCCACCATACCAGTTGCATCTGAAGTGCTTGATAGCGTCCCGCACCCTACTGTCATGGCTGTAGGGTTGGGGAGGAAATTAGGGCCGTCAGCAATTAAACCTGCAGATAAATCAAAGTCCCTTAAGGCTGTTAACAACATACCAAATAAAAAGATGGCATGTCCCACAGTTTCCGGCATCCCTGGTAATATAAACCCTATTATCCCAGTCGCCATGCCCATAGCCCCTACCCCACCTGAGACTCCAACACCTAACTTAGCTAAGCCCGTAAAGGCCCACGTACAGCAGACAGGTGAGGGATTAAGGGGTGATAGGGCTCATAATGTTAATCTTCCCCCTGCCTGCCAGCCCTACGTGGCTGTTTTGACTGGGGTGCCTGTGCTTAGCCCGGGCAAGCGTGAGTCATTCGACGATTTGCTCAACAAAACTCTTTTCTGGCTTAAAGAAAACAGGCCCTTGCCCAAACTTTGGGAGGGACGGATCATCCACGTAAGGAGAGTTGGCTGGATTGGCAGTAAGCAAAAAAATATAAGTGGGGATTGTATTATAGTAAATTTTGAGG
This sequence comes from Triturus cristatus, assembly GCF_964204655.1. NCBI lineage: Eukaryota > Metazoa > Chordata > Amphibia > Caudata > Salamandridae > Triturus > Triturus cristatus. The sequence continues at coordinate 1,175,057,659 of NC_140589.1, read as the reverse complement.
ATCCAAGGGTGGCTAGCTATGTATGCAGTGGGCCCGTGTGGGAGCATAGTCTAATAGTCAGCGGGGGACCAATTGGCATCCGCGACCTTAGTTATTTCAACCCCCCGAACTTGTCGGGGAGGCCAGTTGGACCCCTTATGTGGGAGGCTAGAGGCGGCGGGCAGACTTGCGGAAGTCTCTCCCAACCTAGTTTACTTGGTAATACCCCATGCCAGCCGCGCAGTCGGTTTTTGCAAAGTTATTGACATGCAATCTGCCCAACACGGGAGATGCATGTCGAGGTACATGGGGAGACACCAAGTGATAGCCTAACATTTGGAGTGGAGCCGGGGGGGTCCCTCATTAGTACCCTTTCCTTACCTACTACCTCTAGGGGGCAAACATTGTTGGCCTGCTCCGAAGCACTTGAGCCGTCTCTGCCTAGTAGGGAGTCACTGGAGGGGGACATTCTATCTATGGAGGCTGTGGCGTTGTCAATCACCGAGGTGGCTATGACCTCCGCCAGTGCCCCTCTTGCAAGAGAATTAGCAATGGGGCAGGAAGGGGGTGTTAGTGTCCCATTGAAGGTAGTTCGTTGGAATATAGCCGGCCTTGCTCGAAATGTAGGCATACCAGATTGGAATGTTTTGATAGAATCGTTTGGGATTTGCTTGTTCCAGGAAACTTGGTGCCTGGAACCACAACACAAGATGGGTTACACAACCTACTTTGTCCCCGCCATACGTCCAAGTGGAGGGAAGGGGCGTCCCTCGGGAGGGTTGATAATCTGGGTAAGCATCTCCTTGCGGTACTCCATTAAATCTATAGCTATGAAGTCTCCTGATCTCCAGAGACTAACAGTGAGAGAATCATGTGGAGGGAGAGTGCTCAAAATTTTTAACATCTATGTCAGAGGTGCACGGGGCGGTTCGTCCACTTTGCCATCAACTGGCATTGACGAGGAACTAAGAAATGTTAAAGCTGATTCCTTTGTTATGTTAGCCGGGGACCTTAACTGCACGTTCAAACCCCTTGCTGTGGACGATGTGTTGGGCAATAGAGATGATGACGTTAGGAGAGGTATTCCATCGCTGCAATCAACGCCAATCAGGAGATGGAATCAAAGTGCCATCGATCTTAATGCCCTTTGTTTGGAGCATTGCCTCAGAGCAACCAATGGTAGGTCTAATTCAGACCAATTGGGGGCCCACACGTTCAACAGAGTAGGGCATTCCTCACGGATTGACTACATTCTGCTGAACTATTGTTTGTGGCCTCACTTGCTGGACATGGCGGTCTTGCCGTCCATTGACAGTGACCACAACCCGCTGTCCCTGTCCTTGTCCCCTCTGTGGCTGGGACATTCCCCATCCCTAATTCCACACGTGTGGAGAACTACACACGAAGTGTGTCCCTCTAATTGTGGAAGGCGCCTGAAATGGAATAATATTGTTGGTAAAGAAGGAAAGATCTTGGATATAAATTCTATAATGACAAATATCCCTCCACGTTTAGACTCTCCCTCTATCAGTGCGCAGGAGGTCTCTACACTGTTTGCCCAAACCACGTGCGCCTTAGGCGAATTGTTTCTAGCCCACAATGCGGGAAAAAAGCTTAACAAAAGAGGTGGCACGCAGGGTAATGCTGGGTGGTTCTCACCTGCTTGTCGAGACGCTAAAAGGGAACTAATTAAGGTGATGAAATCCAAGAATAGAGCCCTGATCAGTGTCGCAAGGGGCAATCAAAGGAGGGTTATAAACAAGGCTAAGGCAGAATGGGAGAACCAGTTTTGGTACGACCTGAAGGCCGCTAGCCTAAGGAAGGACTCGAAGGGTTTTTGGGACTTACTAAGAGCTAGGGATAAACCCGTTGACTCATTAATTACATGTAATATACCAGAGGGCGCGTGGTTTGACCACTTTTCCCAGCTCTATACAGTGGTCCCGGGTAGGGGGCCAAGTTCCCTAGAACAGTACCCCTCAGTATCCTGTGAGCCTAACAAGGAGCACCTGTTCACAGCTAAGGAAGTGATAGGGGCGATTAAATGTCTAGTCCCCAACAAAGCAGCAGGCCCGGATGGCATACCAGGGGATTTGCTTTGCATCAATCCGGTGGAGTGGGGAAAACTCATTGCTGCCCTATTGAACGCTAGTTTTGATGGGGCAACTTTCCCGGACTCATGGAAAGGCGCTGAAGTCGTTCCAATTTTCAAAAAAGGGAGCCGGACCGACCCAGCTAATTACCGACCCATAAGCCTTTTAGACTCCTCGCAGAAAGTGGCGGGAAAAGTGGTTCTGGGTAGGATACTACACTGGGTCAAGGAAAAAGGCATTCTCTCTGACTTTCAGGCCGGATTTAGATCAGGTATGGGGACGATAGAGCAATCTTTCCGTCATTTGATGCTGTACTGGAAAGTGGTTGCACTGGGCAAAGGCAGCCTGTATCTTGCCTTTATAGATCTGCGGACTGCCTTTGACCTGGTCCCACGTAGCCAACTTTGGAGTGTGCTTAATGACTTGGGCATCCCACCATACCTTCTAAACCTTTTGGTAAAATTGCATGCCGACAACTTTGCACAGATCAGGTGGGGTAATCAGGGACAAAAAACAGCTCGAATACCTGTAAATAGAGGGGTACGCCAGGGATGTGTCCTAGCCCCCACTCTGTTTTCATTGTGTGTAAATGGAGTGGTGGAGCATCTGCTGAAAGTTTCAGCAGACGCACCTTCCCTGGCTGGCAGTAGAATACTTACCCTCCTATTTTCAGATGATACCCTCCTGATCTCTAAAACCCCGGTCGGCCTGCAGAGCCTGCTAACTAACTTCAAATCCTTCTGTGATGTTAGGGGGTTAGTTATTAATACAGAGAAAACTAAGTATCTGGTTCTTAACCCACCGAAAAATGTAGCCAATTCACCGACCCTAGATTCTGTCTCCCTCGAGAGGGTCACCAAGTTCGACTACCTTGGCATTCGCCTCTGTGATTCGATGAGTTGGAAATGCCACCTCCAAAAGATGTTGCTGACTCACAAGAGGGTGGTGGGCGTCCTTCTTAAGGAACAACGTGCATCATCCCTAAAACCTATTGCACCCTTATTAGACATCTACAGGGCAAGGGGTGTTAATGCAGCACTATATGGGGCCGAACTCTGGGGGGTACACAAGGCTGATCAGTTATCCCGCTCAGAGAGCAAATTCCTCAAAGATTTAATGGGGCTCCCCTATAGTACCTCAACCCTCCCACTGCTCTTAGACATGGGTACTCGATCAATTAGTGATCAGGCTAGGCTTCGCCCCCTTCTTTTATGGGCGAGAATTTGGAGAGTTCCAGAAATGTCTAGCTACGCAGATGGCCTAACCGATGTGTTGGGGTCACCCGGCTGGTCCAAGATCCATTGGTTGAGGGAAGTCAAGCGTCTTCTTATCAACTTGGGCCTTGGCGATGCTTGGGACAATAGAACTGCTCCCCCAAAGTCCGTCCTGAAGAAAATATACTGGAGTTGGGTAGCTGATGGCAGGAGTAGAAATGCTAACTTGTGCAGGACCACCTTGGATTTCCTTTTGGTAAAAGACATGCCCTTTGGTGAACCATATCTGGATATTATTACAAAGCGTAGGGACAGGGCTTTGTACTTCCAATTTAGGATAGGACTACTCCCCGTCGGGGATCTAACCTCTAGATGGAAGGCCCCGGCCCAAACAATTTCTTCTTGTCCGTTCTGTGAAGACAGGATAGAGTCAGTCCCGCATTTGTTCTTTGTATGTCCGGCCTACGTAGCTCCCCGTAACAGATGGCTTAAACCACTCTGTAGAGAACTTGGAACAAGATATCACAAGGAGGCCCTACGTATACTGAAAAACGACCCTCGGCCTCTCTTTGCTTGCGGTTTAGCCAAGTTACTAGGATGGGCTTGGCGCATTAGATCAGTTAGGCTTTCGTATCTTGTTTAATTCGCTTTTTAAAGTATTTTTACCTAACTTATTGGGGCCATGCGTAGTATGAATTGTATGGTTATTTTCTATGTATTGGCTCCTTTTATTGTTTTATTGTTCTTATGTCTTGTACTGCTTTTTAAGATATTTGTCATATCGAAATAAAGCCTAATGATGATATTAAGTGGATGATGTCATCAGTGATGTCATTTTAGATGGCATCAGTGATGTCACTGACCATGGCATGAGTGATGCATTATGTGACGTCATTAGCAATGCATTGCGGGGGCGCGAGTTATAGTTAGCTATATCAGCCGAATTTCTCTGATTTTGTATTAGTGAAATGTCAGCCTAACTATAACGTCTCTGAAACCTGTGTTTTTTTCAGTGAATTTCCGAGGTTTTTTAAATGATAATCCCTAACTATAACATCCCTGAAACCTCTGCTTTTTTCACTGAATTTCTAAGGTTTTTTAAATGCTAATTACTAAACATGCCTACATAGGTAGGACCTGTGCAGAAAGAGGAAGAAAGTCACAGAAAGTAGCAAGAGAAGTGCAGAAAGAGGCAATAGAAGTCCAGAAAGATGAAAGGTGCAGAAAGAAGCAAGAGAAGTGCAGAAAGAACCAACAGAGGTGAAGAAAGAGGCCTACTTTGACTGTACCTTACAACAGACTAATACAAAGTAGCCTAATCACTAATAGTTCCTCCAAACTGTCTTAAACCTCACTTTTATCTTGAAGGTTCAATATTCATGGACTGCTCAGAATGTTAGAACAACCATATATAGAACAGAAATCCTAAGCATATCACTGTTGTAAGTCTGACCAAGTTTGTGAGGGTATGCATGCGTGTCTTTTCTTTTACCGAGTGACATGTTATATAAAAATACAAATACTCGAAAACCTGTGTTTTAAACAGCATACTCTGTAAATATGTGTACAAAATGTGTATGAATTTCTTTCTGCTCATAATACAGGGCACACAGGTATTCAATAGTATATTTGTGGAGCTCTATAACACCTATATACATAAGACATGTCTGCCTGTGCAACTGATTGCAATAATAGGGAAAGTGTTGGATTGCGGAGGGGTAAAAAGTAAATATTCTGACTCCTGTCAGGACAACAGTAGGGAAACTGTTGGATTGTGGATGGGTAAAATGTACTATTTCAACTCCAGTCAGTGCAACATTAGAAACAAACTAATTCACTTCAACATAATCAAATATTTTCAAAAACATAGCAATTAATAAAAAAAATACATATGTTAAAAAATATATCAATGTATTGATATATTTTTGAATGAATACAATAAGTACAAATTACATTCTTAAATACATATTATAATTTACTATGAATATTTTTATAATAAAAATATAAAACTATTTTCTCACAATTATAAAAACTAACAAATTCAGTATTATTTATTTTAAAAAACAACACAATTAATACAAACAATAAATAACATAATGAAAAAAATAATTACCTATTTTTAAATGTATTATTACTTAAGTAACTTTATACTTCAACCCAGTACACAACACACATCTAAAAATCTTTATCAAAGAAATATTATGTACACATGTGAATTAATTAACCCCTTGTGTGCGCACAATGTCTCCCGGCCGTCGTGCATTACGGTGGGCGTGTGCGCACGACGGCCGGGAGACGTCGTGTTCGGGAACGCCGTTTATTTCTCCTGCAAGGCGGGAGAAATAAACCAGCACGCAAGGGGTTAAATAGTAGTTGCAATATTAATAATATTTATTCATAAAACAATTGTAGTTAATTACCACCCCACCCTTCATCCATTCAAATAAATAAAAACACAACAAATAAATACATTTTGAAATTATTATTTCCATAATTTTCATAATTAAATCTCAATTAAACTTTTATTATTAGGAATTAAGTAATAATAAAGGAAGTTCTCTTTAATTAACTTCCCATCATTTACTCCTATGAATTCAATTACTGACACCTAACATATAATTTTCTACACACCCTTTACAAATAGAAAAACAACAACACACACCCAAAAAGAATTAGGTGCTGATTGCGATGCGGACCGTAAAGGCTCCGACCCAGGTTCCCATCGTACTGGGCAGCACGGTTTCACTTGCGACCGCCTCATGATGGAGGTGGTCGGAAAGGAAACCAGCCTGTCATTCCAGCTGACTTTCGAAAGGCTTGCCACTCTTGAGATTACAATGCATGGTTTTCGGCCTGTTGGATATTGAAAACATGTCGGAAAGCATGTTTGGAGCCCCCAGCAGGGCCCCTTATGGTTCATGGCGTCTGCTTGGAGGTCGAGGGGGCACCTATGGCGTCTCCCTGTTGATTCCTGCACCTTGTGGCAGGCACCAGGGATAGACTGCACCTCCCTTTTCTTAATGGGAGCTTGTGTTATGGCCGGTTTATGGCCGTAACACAAGCGCCCATTGAGAAAAGGGAGCATGCCACTGAACAGTGTTTGGTTGCATTTTAATGGGCCGGTCGGGACCGCCGATACGGTGTTGGTCATTCCCAGGACTGAGTCGGTATTGAGGAAAGCAATTTTGCCCAACATCGAAATCAAGCCCTTAAAATATTGCACAATTTAAATAATTTTTAATTTGAAGAATTATTAATTGAAAAATGAATTATTAACAAAAAATGTATTATTAAATAATTCTAACTTAGCTACATCCCACCTTATACCCCTACACAACCTACAACCTGCTCCTAAAAGTTGAAATAACAACAAATTTTTTACAAAATTAACATAATTAATTGTCAACTATTACCTAGTTAAAATTAATTTACATCCAACCCTATACCCCAACAAAACCCCCAACCCACACCTAAAATTGAGCCTAATAAAATTAATTGCACATTTAACAAAATTAATTATCAATTAAATAATTAATATCAATAAAAAAAACATTTTTTATCAATTATAATTAATTTACTTCCCAACATGTACACCTATAAACTCTACAACCCACACCTAAAATGTAACTTAAAAACAATTAATTTCACAATTAACATTATTGAAATTCAATTAAATAATTAATATTAATTAAAACAAAATATCAAATGATTATAATTTATTGACTTCCCACCATATACCCCTAAAAACTCACAACCCACACCTAAAATTTATGTAAAACAATCAATTACACAATTAACCCCTTCCATGCTGCGCAAATTCCGCCGCTGTGCTGACGGAATCTTGCGCGGGCGTGGTCATGACGGAACGGTTCCGTCATGAGCACAGCTCAACCGTGGCTCATGACGGAACCGTTCCGTCATGAGCACCGAAGGGGTTAACAGAATTAATTATCAATTAAATATTTAACATGAAATAAATACTATTAATGAATCATAATGAAATGGCTTCCTACCCTGTACCCCTTTAAACTCATAACCCACTATAGTATTAAAACACACAAAAATGTATTACATTGAACTAAATAACTTCTAAAAATGTAACAATTATATTGAAAAACATTAACAATAATTAAATGAAAAATTTGAAACATATGCTTTTAAATTAAATATTCAAATGCATAACAATAATTAAAAATTATATTATTAAACAACTGTATTTTGTAAACAAAATTAATAACTTCTATATTTAAAAAATCGGTATTACTTACCTTCAACCTATATGCTTGACAACAATATTCTTGCAGATGATATTTCCATATCATGATACTTTGGACACGATATTTCGGTAGCACAATATTTTTGTTCCAATATTTTGTCTGAATAACAATGGGGAACAAGTGCCACATTAGAAATGATGTTCCCACCAGTGTCTAGGCCCTAAAAAGACATCCTCGCTAATCAGGCTGTAGCTGGTAAATAACAAATATCAAAGTATAACTTTATACACCTTAATCTATAACTTTTGACCTGTACCAGTTACAGACTCAATTTAAAGACTTATGTTTATATTAAATAAAACTTACATCTAATGGTTAAGTCAGCTTTTATTAAATATATTGTAATTGTAACCTTTAGGAAGTTATATTTACCCTGTCTGAAGGTGCTGGAGGTTAATTTGCCATTGTTGTCCAGCAAATGACACTCCTTTACTTGGCTCTTATTAGGTTTGAAAGAGGTGTCAAAATTGCTCTCAGAGTCTGTGGGCTAGGAGTAAGCACATATTTTCAATCCCCAGCAGCACGACCAGCTAGGGTGGGACCATCTGCTTAGTTTACTTCAAAGGGCTGCCTTACACAAGTAAATGTTAAGTGGTACTCGGAAAGTAGCAGCCTGGGCACTCCTCTGGATGGACACACAGTCTCTGCATAAGGGGAGAAGGGTTTTCCCAACTTGAATTTTCAGAGGGAGGGACACTGTGTGAGTGTTTACAGAAGGGCAAATAGGAACTGCTTAAAAAGTGGGTAAGGAGCTTTTACCGGTTAGTTAAGGAGTGTTGTCACCCTAACTCACTAAGGGGCATATTATCAAGACAGGCGATAAAATTATCGCCGCTTTGGCAGCAAAAAACTGCTGCTAAAACAGCGATAATGGGCTTGATAATATGCTCTATGGAATTCCAATTGAAGCTCAGGTTAGATGTCCTTCACATCTAACATGGGCTTCAATTGGAATTCCATAGACGTTATTATCAAGCCTATTATCGACCTTTTAGCAGCAGTTTTCTGCCGCTAAAGCGGCGATAATTTTATCGCCTATCTTGATAATATGCCCCTTACTCACGCCAGGCATAAATATGACATCCCCAAGCACCATCTTTAGAATACTTTCTGAGCCTATGGAAAATAGGAGGACTTGATCTGCTGTTTTTGACTTGAGAGGAGCCCTGGACCTGCTCTTTTTTGTACACAAGACAAAGAAGTGGACTCAAAGGATTAGTTGGCTGACCTCTGCTATGGCTGCATTGACACAACAGGCTACAAGAGGCATTTTACCTCATGTGCCTACTTGACCAGTGGCAAGTGGACCTGGACTTGACTTTGCTATTGGCCTCTGCCCCACACCCTGAGAGTTTCTAAGTGCCTTTCCCTAAGGTTCTGGACCGCAGAAGTTTCTTCTGGAAAAGTGACAAAGTCCCTTTCTGCTTTGGACTTGGAAGAAATTTCAGTGCTTTACTTTAAAAAAGTGACAAAGTACCTTTCTGAAGTGGCACTTAGAAACACTCTTGAACTTTTTGACTTCCATACTTTTTAATGATACCAATCCACTTGTTGCATCCAACTAGGGCTCCATCATGGTCAGCCTCAAATTGCACCTAGCTCCCAAACTACTGCTTCCATAAATTATCATTAATGCTGTGTGCTTTTTGGTGCCATTTCAACTTAAACCTTTAAAAAATGTTGTCTATGTTTCCACCTATTTGATTTTATTGTTTGAATCATTTTGATAATATAGGCCCTAATTAGAATGTTGGTCGGTAAGCCTCCAACTGCTAGTCGGAAGCTTACTGACCGACATCCTTGGTTTGAAGTCCAACCACAGTATTACGATTATGGCAGTCGGAATTCAAACTGGTCGGTGAATCCAGCTGGCTCAAGGAGCCCGCCAGCCAGTCAGAACACCACATAATCTCTTACGGATGGCGTTTCTGCCATCTGGATAATTTATGATGTCGGTTTCCAACAGGCTTTCCATGTCAGGCTTTTTGACATGGAAATCTTGTGGGAAAGTGAAATTTGGGGGCCCCTAGCAAGGCAGCCTTCTCTTGAAGGCATACGGTTGTGGGACGGGAGGCCCCTGTAACTCCCTGCAATGTGTCGCAGGCACCGTGAGGTGGCTGCCACATGGTGCAGGCCTTTACAGTAACTTCCATTTCTCTACGGGAGCTTGTGCTGAGGCCGGTTTCCGACCACTGCTCAAGCTCCCATAATAAAATGGGAGTTTGCGGCCGCACCATGTGTGGTTGCATCTTAATAGAGTGTATTTCCTGAGGTCGGTTGGTTTCTAAACCACAGTTTAGGGCTGATTAGTATGTCATCGGAGTTTCCTCTGACCGACATCCTAATCAGCCCTAAATGTTACCTTCTTTTTCTATTTATGTTTGGAATATTTATTGTTTGATATATTTGATTTCATAACTGTTTTGATACTGCCTAAATACTTTAAACATTGCCCTACGTTAAGCCAGCCTGTGTGTGCCATTGCTACAAGGAAGTCGAACTCAGGTTAATTTAATTTAGCAAGTTTGAGGATTCACACTGACAAGAATTTGTATGACTCCTGGAGGTATGTATTCACCTATCCCCATATAATAATCCACTTTCATAAACTAGGCCACTTATCATGATGTTGGGCTCACTCACACCCACCTGACTCCATTGTGGAATCAGGACCGAGGACCTAGGGTCGGCGGTCTCGACTGCAGCATTATAGTGCAACTGCACATGGTGCGGTTGCATACTCCCATTTGTCTATGGGAACTTGTGCTGCAGTCGTAAACTGGCTGTAGCACAAGCTCCCATAGAGAAATTGAAGGATCTGTTCATCCACGCATTGCGTGGCAGGCACCTCAGGGTGCCTGCCACAAGCTGCTGGGATTAACAGTAGGGCACCATAGGTGCCCCCTCAGCCCCCAACTGGAGGCCGCTGGGGGAAAGGGGGCCCTGCTGGGGGCCCACAATATCATTTTTCAGAAGGCTTTCCATGTCAGAAAGCCTGACATGGAAAGCCTGTTGGGAACTGACATCATGATCTCTATGGCGGAAACGCCATCCATAGGCATTACGGGCAGGCCGCGGACTGGCTCATGGAGCCTGGCAGAATCCAACAGGAATGACCGGCTGGTTTCACTTTCAACCACCTGCATCGTAATACGGCAGTCAAAAATGAGACCTGCGATGAGACCCGGGTCACATAGTAATGGGGCCCTAGGTATCGCACAACCATTGTAACCGTGCAGATCCTCCTTCCTTCGGGGTCTAAGGGGTGTCAACTGTGCATTTACACAATTCTATTTATTGTAGGACAGTCAGCTTTGATCAAAAGGAACCTGCAGTCACCACCTGACCTAAAACATGTAAACTTCCTTCATGGTAAACTTTCAGTCTTGCAGGATACCATACCAAAATACCCAATTTTAGGGAAACAGAGCAAATGCAGCAATTAATGAAAATCAGGATTCACTTGATGTCCAGTGTTTCTCAATGTACAGTGATTCTCTGATGCACCACTGACAGTTGCCTCTCTGCTGCATTTTACAGGTCTGCAACCACTAAGGGCCTCAGATGAGCATCCCTTCTTCCACTGGTGTCTAATGGACTGTGGGCCCTATGTACCTCCACTTGGGAGGGTGGATCACAGTGGAGGAACTCCAGATATTAAGAAATAGAAGCACATTCTGCCTGGCTCTAGACATCTCTAAAGTAAGTATGTTTGCTGCCTGTACTATTTCAGGGAAGTCATTGCACAAAATCCTTGATTTATTTCTTCTCAGTTTTCAGCGTGGTCCCTGAAGAGATGGGCTGGATACCATCATCATGGCCATCTTGGTCGCATCTATGAAGGATATTGTTTTCTTGATATAATTTGATGTGTATTGTGGGTCTTGCATTGCAGCCAGGATCAGTCTCTTTATTACTGTGTCTGTGATTTGTTAGAGTCTAATAGAGGTGTGGTGTATCCCTAAATAAATCTCCCTTGTCCTTCATGAAATTCCCCTTGTCTTCCTTAAGAGGCATCTTGTCAAGCCCCTCTTTATCACTGGCACAGTGCCAGCCAACAGCATCAGCAGAGCTGTCAGGCATCCAATCTACAGGTGCCCCAAGTGGGCCCACCAGACCTATAACTATTGTGTGTCTCCCACTCCATTCACTTATTGGGCTATCATCAATGATAGTAGTTGTTGGGTTAGAAAGTGGAATCACAAGTTTTCCTGTTTACTGATCGCCTACTTTTGAATCTAAAATAGTTGATTAAACTTAAGCACAAGGTGATGCCAAGCAAGGATTCCATAGAATAACAGTGCAATGAGATTAGTGTGCTGATTTAGACTTTGGCAGATGGATACTCACTGCATAGGATATAATGCAGTTGTATTAAAGTGTCATGTTTGTGATGGAGTGACCCGTCTTCCAAACTCTAATCGAATCCTAGGTTTTTAACCATTGCCATTATGGCTAAACATCTTTTCATTGATGCCTCATGCTACCACTTAAAATCGGGTTATGAAGGGATGAAGAAAAGAATGGCCTGCAAACAATAGGGTGGGGAAACTGCTAATTCACATCAGATATTTTCCTCCAATCAATGAATGTACATTATGAAACCACTTTTTAAGTTAGAGATAGAACTACTTAGAAGTGGTTCCTAGTTAACCTGCCAAACCACATGTAGTAATCAATGGATGTTTGATATTTCAGTATACTGCTTCTTCATGGAAATTAATATTCATTTTATCTACATTAAACGTATACCATGAATAAGAGCAAAATAAGGTGATCTTTGCGGTATAAAGGAAAGCATTTGAGAGAGATATTTGATGATAAGCACAATGTTGTCACCAAAATTCATAGTTCAAATGACATATTCACGAAATCAGAACAGAAGAGTGCAACAGTATATTTAATTGATTCTTTGAGTTGCCACATAAAAAAAGAGAATACAGAGATGTCAGATATGTTCTGAGAGCATATCTCAAGATGCCTGTGGAGACATGGTACTGTATGCCCTGCTCAGCGCTGTCCTAGGTGCTGCACGATCTGTACCATGCGGAAAAATCTATGGTCTCAGCCACCCAGAGGCTTTTTCCATGATCAGCTGGAAGAGTTGGCTGGGAAAGGCAACAGCAAAGCTGTAGAGTCCAACAGCAGGCTAACAATGTGATGCTTGTATTTCATCTTTGCATGTCAAACTGACACCAGGATTCTGAGAAAAGAGACGTGTTCCAACTCATGAAGATTCCTTTAGACGATGGTGGTCTGTCCAAAGAGTTCCAGGAGGGTTTACCAATCTATGATTGTAAGAAATTAGATTATGATTTGAGTGGGCAACTTCCCACCTCAGAGAATTACCACAACTACAAATACCACCGCTACTGCCGCACTGGTGGTCAGACCACCATATTACAAGTTGGGCAGTCAGACCGCCGTAGGACCATTCCTACCACCAGGGATCTGTGGCCCACAATATGCTTGGCGGTGCCACTGCAGTACCACCAAGCATGGAAGTTTCCTCATGCCACAGTTTTCAGGGCAGTGAGCCCTCCATGAAAAGTTTGGGGTGAGGAAACCAAGTAGGCCCTACAGGGACCCTGTTGCCTCATGGCCAGGTGATGCATGTTGGGGAGACACATGTTGTGCCCACCCATATGCATGCACCCTCAGATCCTGAACGGCATGGACTTAACTGTCCATGCCTTGCAGAAATGTGCTGTGGCGCGTAAATTGCGGTGCCTCTCTAAGGCTCTTAACTGAGCCTTTGAAAGGCACCGCTGTGGGACTGCCATCACAGAGCTCTTTTCCTTTAGGAAAGAATTAAAGACCTGGTTATTCATATAAATTTTCCTTGTCATCAGTATTTTCAGCTTCTCTTAGGTGGTTAGCATACAGCGCCAGGGCACCTATGGGTAACAGAGCGCTATAGAAGTCTTTTTAACATAACATAACATAACATCACCAGGCCACCTGACCTGTATTCTAATTAGAATACAGCGGTGGCCAGACTATGGGTTTGGCAGTCTTGGAGCAGGGTGCTTGCATGGCAGCCTGCTCCAAGACCACCAAAGTCTCAATCCTCCACAGGAGTGCTCTTTAAAGTCCCCTAGGACCTCAGGGGAGGGTATTAGAGACTCGCATGGTGTCTGGCAGAAGTCAAAATAAGGTTTCAGTCCAGATCCAGCTGCCATTACACAGCTAGGTACTTCCAGGAAGAGACCTCATGCAGCATGTTTTCTCCCTGTTACTATACAAGAGGTCAGCGAACTGACCCTCAGAGTCTACTTCTTTGTGCTGAGTACAAGGGTAAGCTTGTCCAGCCCTTCAGAGATCCTCTCAGGTCACATACAGCAGGCCCAGTCCTCTTCTGATCTTTCCCTAGTCCATAAAATGTTCTGGAAAGGGTGCCTGTAGTCGCCACATTTATTTCCGGAAGAGGGTAGGGGCTTGGATGATTTCTGGGCACCCCCCTAACAAATGGATAGAAGTTCCCAGGACCAACCATATCTACTTTGTCTTTAGTACCTGTTTGCCTTACTGCAAAAAGGCCCAAAATAGCATGCATCAGGGCAAATCCAATATGGAGAAAGTGTTCTGCCACCCTCAACTTGGTTCTCACAGGGATGGATTGTGTGAGGGGAGTGTAATATGATAATCAGAGTGTTCCTTCACATCTAACACTAAAATCCCACAGCAAACCTAGAAATAGAAATCTTGTTTAACAACAGTAAGGTCTTCCAACAACCACATAGTGGATATGCAAGAATTGTCTTGTCAGCCTGTCCTCTCCCTTTTAAGTGTGCCCCAAATGTTCCATGTGGCATACCAACCTGCAAAGCAAGATTTGACACTGTGCTGTCAAAGGGAGGCCCACAGCTACCAACCTGCATATTCTGTGGATTTCAGAAAAGTAATTTCTGTCCATTAGGTTAGTCTATTAGTTGCTCATGGGAGGAATTTCAAACAATTTACAAACTATTCAAGGCTGATCATAGGATGGGATCTGGCAGAAACATCTGCCAATTAGTTTTCTAACAGTTCAGGAAGGGTAAAGGTAACTTTCTTAAAGAAACTTTTAAAAATATTTTTGAAAAATTCAATTTCACAATTGAATAGGATTTTCTAATAACTATTAAAAATATATATTTAATTTTTTTCCTGGTTAGCATTTCCAATATACAACATTAGTATTTTAATCTGTACTCTGATTTTCTACATAAGACAGCTAAGCATGCCACAGTAAATATATCTTACAGGGCCTAGTAACTGTAGGGACATGGTACAATACTTGTTCTACATGTCCCACTATTAAATACCATGCACCCTGTCATGTGGGCTACATGTCTTACATTGAGGTAACCTATTAATATTTAAAACTGAGGTTTTTACCTGTTAGAATAGGCTTATCTTCACATGTTACAGTGCAGGTTTTGAATTGTTGCAGTCGGCCTACAGCGGTACCCTGAAGCCATGTTTACATTTCCACTCAAGTGGATGACACAATAGGTGATGCAGTCCACTAATGGCATTTAGGGGCCTCATTATTATGTCGGTGGGACCGCCACTGACAAGACATCAGTGACAGTCCCACCGACAGACAACCCTTTGGTTGACTGATGCATTACAGTGCTGGCAGCTGTACACCTGTCTGTCAGAAAACTGACAGCTGCCTCAGCCAGGATCAGTGATTCCGATGGAGCGGTGGTTGGAATCATGATCCCGAATTGAGGCGGTGCTGAGGCAAGCACGACATCGGGATTACAATGTCCCTTTCTGACAAACTTTAAATAGTGGACTGACCGCCATAAAAAGGCTGCCAGAAAGGGACTTTGGGGTCCCAAACAGGGCCTCCGTCCCTTGTGGGCCACTGCAAAGTTGCAATAGGGGCACATAGTACCCCCACACACATCCATGCACCATGTGCCATGCACCACATGGTGTATGGGACATGTTGCATGGATGTGTTCAAAGTGATCTTTTACATGGCAGCTTGTGCTGAGGTCCTTTGCCTGGGCCGCAGCACAAGTGGCAGTGTAAAGGAGCACTTTTAAACTGCCACCTTGGAGGCCATATCATAACTAGGCAGTCGGACTACCGACTGCTTGTCGGGTGGTCTCCTGACCACTGCAACAGGGGACGGTGGTTTGACAAACCGATATCATAATCAGGCCTATAATTCCAGGTCTTTGAGTACATTTTATAACAAATACTATGGGCCATATGTAGGTAAATTACATTTACCGATTCTTAAATACCGAATTTTACCGATTCGGTATTTATGAATCGGTAAATGTAATGTAGGTAAAAAAATACCGATTCGGTAAGTGTCGGTATTTTAGAATCAGTATTTACCGATTCGGTAATGGTAACCTGTATCTCATTGATTCCTATGGGCCAGGAGGCCCACAGGAATCAATGGGAAGCCAGTTACCATTACCGAATCGGTAAATACCGAATCAGTAATGGGGGGAGCTCAATCAAGGGTGGCAGGGTGTCACATTGACACCCTGTTGCACCCCTGAATCCTGCATGTGTGCACATGTGGCACACATACATGCCCTGAGGGCATGTGTGTCTGCCACATTGCACACATCTAAGGGCCAAAAAATGCATTAACTGAGTCAATCGTCATTTACCACCAACTTTCAGTTGGTGGTAAATAACGAATCCACACACTCCCCCTACATCTCATTTCTGTATTCGGTATTTACCGAATCGGTAAAATTACCGATTCGGTAATTTTACCGATTCGGTAAATTACCGAATACAGAAATGATCCCCCTACATATCAAAAGCCTAAATACCGGTCGGTAACGGTATATTTACCGAAAATCGGCCGTTACCGACCGGTATTGGGCTACCTACATATGGCCCTATATGCTTATAGGCATGATAAATACCAATTAGGAGCAATGCTAATTCAACCATGTTTAAAAGAGGAGTACAGGCAGCTCTCGACTGGTTACCAATGGTAAAATGCACAGTGTTCTAAAGCCAGAAAATAATAGAGCCCAGCAAAAGAAAAAATCCAGGGTGGCCATGCAGAAAAGGTGGGTTTCCTACATCTTGAATGCAGAAATACATCATCTATAGTACTTATGAACGTTTAAATGATGGTCTTCTGACATTAGAATGCTGGTGAAAACTGAACTTTTGATTACAATGCACTAATGAGGGCCTCATTTTGAGGGTTGCAATCAGGAATTTGTCATGCTTGGCATAAAGAGTCTAAGAAAGCAGTGTCTGAAAAGAGAGTGCCTGAAGTGAACCTGGGCCATATAAACACCACAGGACACTTCCCCATGTTAGCACACCCCATGCTCCCTTCTACCCCGCTGAAACTATTTTTCAGGGCTATCTAGCACACTTGACAGAAATGACCAGGTAGGCTTGTTAGGTAATTGCTTGGTATGTGGGGATTTCTAGCAGGAAGAAATACTTCCCAGCTGGCGGGCAGCATTTCTTCTGCAATAGGAACACTTAGGGCATAATTATGAGGTAGGTGGTCCATTGGACTGCCGAACTCGTGGTGGCAGTTGGGGGACTGTCACACCTGTGGTTCAACTGCTCTATTACGAGTATGGTGGTTGGACTGTGTGTGGACTGCCGCAGCCCCCGGGAATCTGTGATCCCTGGTGCTGGCACAGTGGTCTTGAGGCAGCATCACCAAGCATATTACAAGTTTTCTCATTGCGATCCTAACCATGGTGGTGAGACCGCATTTGTTAGGGTGGCGGTGAGGAAACAAAGGCGGGCCTACAGGGCCCCCTAGTGCCTCATGGCCCATAGGATGCATGCAGGGGGGCACATGGTGTGCCCCCCTTTGTGCATGCATGCCCAGTTCGTGCACAGCATGGACTTAACAGTCCATGCTGTACAGGAACTTGCTTTGGCATTCTTATTGCAGTGCCTTTTTCAAAGGCACCACTGTGGGAACGCGACAAACGACTGCCCGCCAGACTATGAGGAAACTCGTTATCTGGCAGGTGGCTGGTGGTCAAGTTATGGGGTGCAGGAGAGGGGAGGTGGTGTGCCACACCACTCCTGCACCACCAAACTCGTAATCAGTCCCTTAGCATCTGGAAAAATATCACTTACTTCTGTCTTTCAGGATGTCCCTTCTTTGCTCACGAAATTGTAAGTCAATTTTGAAAATAAAATAGAATTATAAAGAAAGTTCACGTGATTTGTTTTGTGCTACTTTAGCATAACTTGAAAAACAAAATTCTATACTACATTATTAACTTTGGGTGCAGCAAAAACGATTCCGTACACATACATGGCTATTCACAAAGTAATTTACACTTTTGAGTAATTTACACACGCGAGTTTACTCTTACTCTATGCAGTAACTTTACAACTTTTTGCTATTAACAATATACAAGGATAAAAGTGTTGACTTATTTATTTATAAAGTTTTATATAGCGCGAACGTGACCCACAAGGGTATCAGAGCGCTTTACAATATACAGTATAAAACATAAAAAGATGAGGTAGAGTACAAGCATTTGATATTTGTCATTACGTACAAAAGAGGTATAGTATATGGATAACATATGTGACTTGTAGCCAGCAGGGCATTGCACTATATACAGTTATTGACCATGAGGTGGTTTTGATATTAAACATACATATAATATTCTCCTTCGATCCACCATGGGAAAGAGGTATATGGATAATACAGGAGACCCGTGGCCAACTGAGCTTTACACTAAATACAGTTATTGAGCATTTAAGTGGATGTGGTACTAAACATACATATAATAATCTCCTTCATTCCACCAGATGTAGGCAATGATATGAGGATCATATAGGTGACTCGATGTCTTAGGACGTGAATTTGTTCATTAGTAGCATTTTTACTTCTTTTTTGAATGCGGTAAAGGAAGAGATTCCACGTTCCACTGGAGGTAAGGAGTTCCAAATCTTTGGTGTAATCCCTGAGAAAGCTCTGCAACCAGTTCTCTTCTTATGGAAGGATTGAGGTTTCAGAAGTAAAGTACTCGCACTTTGTAGTTGTCTGCATCCTCCCGACCTTTCTAGCTTTAGAGCTAAGTGACTGGGTGTATTGTTATTTAGTGTTTTATGGGTCATGCAGGCAACCTTTAGGTGTATTCTTGCCTCGTAGGGCAGCCAATTCAGAGCTTTCAGTGTCGGAGAGATGTGGCTATTTTTTTTCGTTCCTGATACCAGTCTTGCAGCAGCATTAAGTGATGCCCTCAGCAGAGCCAGCTTGTATTTGGGGAGACCGCAAAGAGTGGTGCTTCCATAGTCTAATCTTGGTAGCACTATGGCTTGCACTGCCATTTTTAGGTCGGCCTTCAGGGGGCAGGGTTTGAGTTTCCTTAGTATACTCAACTTGTGATTAGCTCCCTTAGTGGCATTAGTGATGTGCTTCTGCATATTCAGATGTTTGTCTATGGTGATTCCTAGGGATTTTGCGGAGTCAATGATGAGGGCAATACAGTCAAAGGAGGTTAGGTGTTTTAACCATAGGTCTATCTTAGGTGTGTGATTCGGTGGAGAGATGAGAATGAATTCAGTTATTTTGTTATTCAGCATGAGGTGGTTTTTAGTGAGCCAGCTTTGCGTGTTTTGTAGAATAGCGTTGAGGGAAATGAAGTCTTCTGGAGTGGAGATTTTCAAATACAGTTGGGTGATATAGAATATTCGCTGATTTCAATGCGTTCGTCAGGGGTTCCATTAATACGTTGAAAAGAATAGGTGATAAGGCTGATCCCTGTGGAACGCCCAGGGTGACCACGGAGGGTTGAGAGAGTGAGTTCTTCATCTTGATTCTTTGTGTTCTGTTATTTAGGAAGGAGGAAAACCATTGTAACACTGTGCCCATGAGGCCCATCCTTCGTTCCAATAGGGAAAATAGGTTGTCATGCTTGACCGTATCGAAGGCGGAGGAGAGGTCAAGAAGTATCATTAGACATGATTAGTTGTGGTCAACCATTTTTAGTATGTCATCCATTATGTGTGTGAGTGCAGATTCTGTGCTGTGTCCTTGACGGAAGCCAGATTGGTGACTGTCTAGGAGGTTGTAATTCTCAATATGGTTGCATAATTGAATTTGTACACATTTTCCAGCAGTTTTGCCAAAGTGGGGATGTTGGATATAGGGCGGTAGTTATTGAGATCAGATGGGGTGGCGTCGTTTTTCTTTAGTATAGGTGTGACCTGCCCTATTTTAAGACAGTCCGGAATGGAGCCTTGTCTCTGAGAGTCATTTACAATTTTAGCCCATATGGGTAGGATAGTTGTTTTTGAACAGGGCAGGAGGTAGGGGGTCAGAGAAGTGATTGGAGGGGTTGACTGCTTGAAGAGTGTTATAGATTATTTGTTGAGAGATTGGCGAGAAGGTGTGCCATGAGGCATTGTTTTTTGTGACTTTGCCTGGAGTATTAAAATGGGCTTTGAGTTGTGTGCTACATTTAGTATCTTGGGCCACAGGTTGTTGGAGGGCCCTCTTAGATTGGATGTCGAGCTCAGTGGCCTTATTCTTTTCTCAGAAGAAATTGGCATGCACATCGCAGGTAGGTGTAGCCAGGTCATTTAGTTCCCTAGAGTTAGTCGTGTTGCATGCTTGTTTCTTGATGATTTCAAAGAGTTTTTTTTTACGGTTGATTGCTTGGTTCAGCTGGGTTCTGAAAAAGTCTGCCTTTGCCTTAAGAATCTTCCTGTGGTATGAGTTCCTTAACCTTCTAAGGTGATCTAGGTGATCAGTGGTGGGTGCTGATTTCCATAGTCGCTCAGCAACTCTTAGCTTGCATCGCTCCGAGTTCAGGGTCTCATTGAACCAAGGTTTGGAAATTTTGGAGGAGAGGTTTTTATCTTGGAGGGGCTCTGTAGAGTCCAGGATTTCAAGCATAGTGGTATTGTAGAAGCCTGTGAGGACATGTACATCAGCTATGTCCGTCGTGTCGGTAAGGGCGGAGTTGCATTGGTTTACCAAGGTGATGGGGTTGATATTTTGTAAGTTCCTTTTCCATTGCCTTGTTTTTGGAGGTTGGCCCCTTTTTTGAGTTACCTTGATATTGATGGAGAAGAGGATACAGTGATGATCAGTCCAGTCGCATGGGGTGATGGATTCTAATAAGACGGTGTTCCTTTTTGCTATGATGAGGTCCAGTGTCTCTCCCTTGTTGTGGGTTGGGCTGTCACAGAATTGAGATAGGTCCTGGTCTGACAGAAATGCTTTAAGACAGCCTACACCATGGTCGTTTGCGTTGTTCCATTGAAGATTAGTCATCCAAGAAAATTTGAGGTACTTGTGAGTTGATGTTGGATGCAATGTCTTCCATTAGTTCGCCGATGAAAGTCAAGTTGTCACCCGGGGGATGGTAGAATACGTGAAGCTTGCTGGCGATGCGCTCATCATCAGCGATATTAATACAGAGATAATCGCAGGAGGATAGTGTGATGGAGTCTGCTTGTTTGCCTGAGATTAAATTACGATAAATACAGGCTACCCCTTACCACGTTTCATGTTTCTGTCTCGGCGGATTAGGTCGTGGGTAGGAGAAACCAGTAAGTCATGGATGGGAGAGGAGGAACTATTTAGCCATGTTTCGGTGAGGACAATAATGTCTAAATCATTCCCTAGGATGAGGTTGAATATGTCAGGTGCATATTTGCTAGCAGATCTGCAATTAATGAGTGCACACTTCATCTTGTTAATAGAGTGAGATAGGGTATTCTGCACTATGTTGATATTTGTGAGGTCATCTCTATTTACTGATCTGTTGTTGTGAGTCGGTTGTCTGAGGGGGTTGGTTTCAATGGATTGGATAGTGCCATATTGCGAATTACTGTTATCTGTTGCCGAGGCATAAGATATAAGGAGGTTGTCTATTTCTCTATCAGATAGTTCATCATTTGCCCTCCTAGGCCATGATGGGGAAAATAAATTACCCTGAGTAGTGTTCTCGGGGTGTAAGAATTTGGGTTTGTGTCCACTAGGTTGGAGACTAATTTGGTTACTCTGACTAGTGTTCACGGGTGTGAGTTCTTGGGGATGTAACTTCTTGTTTGGAGACTGATTTGGTTCACGGTGTAGTTGGTGGCTCTGTGTATGTTTAGAAGTTCTTTAGTGATAGTTGCTAGATAATGCATCTCGACCTTGAGATGGGATAGGCCTGTGGCTAACTCATTGATACGTGCGATCTAGACGGAGTTGGGAAAGTTGGTAGTAAGTGTGGATGTATGATCAGTTATGGAGGGCGATCCGCCGGTAGGGTCTGTTTGCATGATCACGTTCTCTAATTGTTTGGGGATATCTTTATTAGGGGTCGATGTGAGAAGCTGAACTGGGAGGATTACTGTGGGGTCCAAGTCAGTGGTATGGTGTAGAGGCGAGACAGCCGGTTAGGGGCTGCCGCCTGAGGATGAGGAATGGTCTTTGTGCGCTGTGTTTGGATGGGTGGGATGAGTGTAGTGGGTGTTAGGGTCCTCTCAGATATCGTGATAGACAGTAGGTGAGGGGGATCTTTGTAATCTGCTTTGGATGAAAGGGATAGATGAGGGCGGTGTGGGTGGCCTCCCATTTGGTGACTTCACTCATGGACGTCATGGATAATGGTGGTGATTCTGCAATAAAGAGATCGGTAGCTAAGACTAACCCTGTCACTTCTGGGCTGGGGGATCCAGGTGTGGAAGCAACCAATAGGACTGGGGGTAGGGATCACTGGGGGTGTCTACACCGCTGAGATGGGTGGCTAAGTGCAACCCTGCCTCTCCTGGGCCAGGGGACCCGTGTGTGTTTGAATCCGATGTGTCTGGGTGATAGGGCTTGATGATGGTGTCAGCAGTTGTCAGTTCGGAAGAGTTTGTTATGGGATTTAGTAGAGGAGTTAGGGTGGCATCTAGATACTGAGGATGAGAGGTTGCGGTGAGTGTGCTATTCTTACTGTTTACTGCTTTCTTCAGAGTAGGGAAGATCCTGTCTATGGCATCGAGATTAGCGTTGGAGGCTTGTATAAGGATATTACCGTTGTTGTAGATAGTGATGGTGGCATTCGCAGGGCATAGGTCTGAGGCTGTTACCGACAATTTGAGGGCATGAGGTGTTTTTCCGTATTAGAGATTCGGAGCAATGAGTAAAAGATATGTCTTCAATGGGCACTTTGTTTGTGTGAAAGATAAGGTCGTTGGATATTATGCCTTTGATAATGCAGAAGCATGGGTCGAAAACAAGAGTCTCAGGATGGTTTATCATTAGCCTGTACTTGAACTTCTTTGCAGCATTATTGGAGAGATTGGGTTGGTTGAGAATGGTGTAGGCATGGTGGCCTGAGGGTTCAAGGTGTTTATCCATTATTTATTTATTTTTTAATTATTATTTCCTCTCTCCTTCTTAGATTCTATAGTTCCTAATCTTGATTTCTTTTCCTTTTGCTTCTTCTTCGTTTCCTACATTCCCCCGTCCGTTGTGGATAGTTTTAACTTTCGGATTAGTTTAATTTTGTCCTACAGATTTATTTGATATCACAATTGGCTGAACACATCTTTGTGCATGTTAAATGAGGAGATAGCGGTGTCAGCCCCTTCAGTATGAATCAGTTAGAGATGGTGGCTCTGTATACTCCCTCGGTCTGTCTCTGCAATGTGGTCCCCCTTTTTTTTCTTTTTCTTTCCATTAAGTATTTTTGTCCTCGATCTGTCTCTGCTATGCAGTCCACTTTTGCTTCCGTTGAGTGGACATCCGTGGGTGTAGTCCTGTTTCTCAGCAGTTTAGATGATATGTCCTTTCTTTGTTATCAGTTTGGGGATTAACTAGTATTGGACTCAACACCGTTTGTTGAGAGGCTCCAATTCGCTAACTACAACAGGCAACCTCACAGGCATCAGCCATGCATGATCAGTATCCTAGCCTGACGCTGTGAGGACGATGGTCTGCTCCCTCAGAACGAACAATGAGCAATTCATAAAGAGGTTGCCAATACTGCCGAATGAGGAACACCTCCAAAAAACCACCTCACAACACTCCGTGTCCAATATGTGTAACCATATTTGTACCATTGTTTGCTCTTGAGACCATCAGGCCAGGTGTTGTTGCCTTCGTTTTTATGAAGCGTCTCCATCGGGCGCCATTTTAAAGTCAGGCGCCCGGCTTCAACAGCTCTTTGCCACCTCTCCGGCCCTCAACGATGAATATATTCAGGCTCTCAGGCTTACACATGCCCACCACATAAAGCAAGGTGTGGAGACAAATATACAAGAAAGAGTGATACTGAAACACCCTCCCATGAAAAGAAATTGTGCTAGGGACTTCAAATAAAACCCCATATAAAATAATGTTTAATTAAATTATTTAAAAATAGTTAAAAATAAAATTAAATACAATTGAAAGTTTAAACGCGATATATATATATATACAAGTCCTCGTTCTATTGTATATTCCTCAAGGCACAAAAGACCTCTGCTTTTCCATGCCAGTAATTTTGTACAGAAGAGATCATGGGTGGCTTTGAATTTTTGAAGGGAGCTCTTACGGTAGCAATCAGTGTTATTCAATTGAGAATATGCTTCATTTAGATGTTTCCTCCTTTATCCAAGTTTCTGATCACTACATTTTTCTCCTTCTTAAGTTTAGCTATCATTTAGCCATATTTTCTTTCGTGATTTGATACTCTCCTTTTGTTTTTATTAACGGCAATATTCAACTTCTTCACCTGTGTCACCACTTGTTCATTAAAAACGTCCAAAGCATCTCTTGGCATGATGGGGTAAAACTTGGATTTTACTTTGAACGGGGTGTCTGGTCTAGCACAAACATCTAATCCCAATGGACCACAACTAAAAGGGCTTTTTTCACTTCCTTTCTGAGCTACATCCTCCACAAGGGCCATCCCATTGTCATCCAAATCACATAATTCATTAAATAATCTGCCACTGTAAGATTTGAACTACCTACAGTGTCCTTTGTGGATGTAATGGTCCCCGCTTGCCTTGACTGGGTTTTGAGTTGGTGGAACTTCTTCAATTTTAACTTTCTTATGAATTTATAAATGTCAGCCCGGGTTCTAGTATAATCGAAGTTTGAGTCTGGGCAGTATGACAGTCCCAATGTGAGTAATTGTTGTTCTGCCACAGTTAAATCGACATTTGCCAGATTGATAATAGTATTGTTGTTACTGTCATTGTGTGCCGTTAAGGTCTGTATTTATGATATTCCCTTTACTTGTTCTTCCGGGTTCCACGCCCCTGTCCACGAGCTGGTCAACTGTTCTTGGCGTTTTCTGGCTGCTTTTCTCCTTTGCCGTCTAGTCTGTGTTCTTCATTTTTTGTCGGTCGATTTCTGGGCCGTAATGTTTCCCTTCTACTACATCTTAGATAATCCAACTCCTCGCACAAAGTGAGTTTAATCATGCTCTTTCTGGCCCAATATCTTTGCCCCTCTGTTTCTGACTCGCTCTCAACTGCAGAGCTGAGGACAGATGTTGACAGGATCTCTTCATGCAATGAATTAATTTCAAATTGATTTTGCCCCGGCTTTTGATATTAGCTGTTGCATTTCTATATGTGTCGTATTTACGGGCAAATGTAAAAATGTGCCCATTGGCATAGTCCTCTTTGTCTCTTCTGAATTTGTAGGTTTTTCTTTGTTTACATTAATCTTCCTCCTTCTTTAATTGAATCATCATCTCTTCATGGAGTTTAGTTTTTTGTTGTTGGGAATCACCTTGAATTTAGATTTCTTCATTCAGAGCATCTATTTTAATCTGCAGATCACCTCAATCACTTTCTGCATACTTAATTAGTATCTGAACTAGCTGCCTTGAGGAATCCATATTTACTTCAGCCCACTCAGCCATCATCTGGGGATTTGGTGTATCGTAGCTGGGGGCAATCATTATTCTTAAACCCCTGGGTATTCTAACCACAACGAGGTACCTCTGTAAATATTTGGACTCCCACCATTTAGATTGCTCTTGGCGCATCAATTTTTCTAGGATATGGTATTTTTCTTTTAAATTTGTGCCCCTCCACTTGCTTCCTCGCTGGCACCTCTGCTCTTGTCACGCTGCACCCAAGGAGAGTCAGAAAACATCTCCTCCGCAGCTGACTCACGATCCCGTAATGCTGCAGCAGACATTTTGGCGTGTGGAACTTAAACTAGTTTTTTCCCAAGCCTCCTCAAGCTGAAATGTCACTTTACACTTTTGGAATAGTCTTTCTCGGTGCACACCTCCCCACCCCATACTTTCCATATTCTCGTACCTTGCTGTTAGGCGGTTTTTCAATGCAGCCAACCCCCTGACCAGATTCACTCCTCCGAGTTCCACTGCTTGACGAGCTCAGCACCACGCCGACTGCTTCTCCCTCGGGTACGCTTGTTTTGTTGTTGCAGCAGGGGGCTCCGTATTTCCATTGCCGGAACGTTTTTTGTGCTTCTGGGTCCCCAGCTGCCTCGATGCCTCGAGGATGTTGCCAGACACACCGGAATCGTGACTTTACCGATTTCGGAGCCAACTTTGTAGGGAGAGCGTCCACTACACCGGGGAAAGTCAATCCGGTGAAAATATATAAAGTCCTTGTTCTCCACAGTTCCTCTACATGGGAACAAAGACAAGAGTAGACCCAATTTCAGTGCAATTTTCAGTTTATTCACACCAAACCTTCTCCGCCATGATGCGTTTTGGCAGATTCCTGCCTTGATCACATGACAGCGCTACATACTGGGGATACCTATTTAAAGTGACAGTGTCCAATTGGCAATGTATAGACGTAAAAGAAATCTTCCATATTGTTTTTTATCATACAAACAATGTCCGCATATATATATATATATATATATATATATGGTCCAGTTGAAGGCATTCGCCGAAACGCGTCGACCGTCCCTGTTGTTGTGCACTTGGTGAAACAGATGAAATTAACTATATTAACTGACCTTGCCGTGCTGTGGATTTCCTTGGTGCCGTGGATACTTTGGTGGGGGATGCTGCTGAGTTTTTTCTTCAAATATATATATATATATATTCACTGAAAAAAACATAGGTTTCAGGCAAGTTATAGTTAGGAATTAGCATTTAAAAAACCTTAGAATTTACTGAATGGTGTATGGTGAATGTATGAGTGCAGAACTATGAGGAAATGCTGCAGCATCACACAGTAACCTCTTTAACTACAGTGAGCTGTAGTACTTCCGAAGCACAGGGATGCAACATATGTACATAAATATGTTGCACATCTATGCTTCTTCCTGCACGGATGCTTAAATTGCAGCCATGTGGTGACAAAGGCATCCTTGCACCATAGTGCAAGGATATCTGTGTCATGTAGTGTTTGTTTTTGTGCAGGAAGACACACCTTCCTGCACAAAAACAATCAGTAAAGGCATTTTTCTCCTTCAATGTATGCTGAACATTTTACATTGAAGATATAAAAATGAAAACAATTCTCCTTGTTGTGCTTTCCTACACCAATTTTAGAATGGTGCAGCATTCACACACATATCGAGATTTATAATTTCTGATAAATCTAGAGATGTGTCTTGTTCGATGAGTATTCAGTGCAATCATGCACAACAACACTTATAGAACACCCTTTCAACGCAAAGTGGTGTGCATGATGAGGTTGTATTTACACGGAGTAGAAAAAGTGCACAGAGTGCCTTTTCCTCTCTTTGTAAATATGAAAGAGTGTCTTGCGCAATAACTATTTTACAAAAAGTGACATATTTCAGGTTTTAAAATTCCTTGCGAATGATAGAAGGTAAGCACAGAGTTTTGTCTGCAAAGATGTTCAAAGAAGAATGATTGTAATGATTGTGGTCCTTCAGTAGGTACAATGGGAAATATTAGGAACCACTCAAATCTGTTTTTTTGGAGGTCACATAATATCCGGTAACAGAGAGATTTCAAAACTACATCGGTATAAACAGAGTGTTTTTAAAAACTTGTTCAATCTTTGTAGGTTCTTGCATATCTGCCCATTCTGCATATTAATACTTAGTTAAACTTACCTTCACAGTAATAGAAATTAAAAATGGTATAAATTTTTTCAGATATTTTTTGCAATGTAAATTGATGTAAACTGCTTATTTTAGAATTAGGATCTGTAAAGAAAAGAAAAAATAGTTATAACATGTAATTATACATTTTTTACAACACAGCATAATTTCAACAAAGTAATTTGTTTGCCTGTTCTCAGAATATATCGAATTTCACTAGAAATAGTGATTTCAATTGTACTCATCACTTAACAGCGGGCAAAAAAAAACAATCAAAAAGATTGTTTAAAAAAAAACAACATGCTATTCTCAGTAAAATACCACAAGATACAAATCACACATATATGAAATGCTTATGGCTAACAAAATTTTATAAGTTTAACTTATAAAAACTGTAAATGTTGTCGCTTAAAAAATATTCACCGAGTCAATGAGCACAAAAAAGTCCATAATTCAAACATATACCTTTCCTTGAGGTCATTTTTGTCCACAAATTGAGAAAGCTAGGAAACATGTGAATAAATCTGTTTCTGCTTTTCTCTGAGACTATAGAATGGGGTCCATTTACAATAACAATCTGCGCTTTCATATGCAAGAGATGTATAGGAGAGATGGAGTACACTTTACTAATGAAGGAAACAGTCTTCCTCAACAACTTTAGACTCTGTATAGGTACTTACTTATAAGTACCAAAAACTATCAATGAACACAATGGCTCTTTTTAGAGCCACTCAAGAACAAAACACTTAAGCTTGATGTTTATCTCCCAAAAATCTCATTTTTTTTTTCCTTGGATACGCGCACCCAACGCGATAGGAACCGCTTTCCCAACGCGAGAGAATCCGTGCACCCAATGCGATAGGATGCGCGCACCCTGCGCGCATTTCGCCGTTTAAAAAAAAAACAAGGGGGCCCCAGGGGGGCCTTCTGGGCCCTTCTAAGCAGATCTAGAGGGTCAGAGTATTTCCGCTCTGCCCCCTTTATATGTTTTACACACTTATTCCCCTTGCTTCTTCAGCCTCGCTTCTACCGAGGCAGAAAATGGCCACCAACATTTCCTGGTTTCGAATGTAGACAGCCAATTAGCATCCAGCGCGTGATCGTCAGGGTGCGCGCTCGGTTCGGGGAGGGTGTGCTTACGATACGGGTAGGGTGCGCGGATCCTCCCCGGCCATAGATATCACTAACTTTTT
The DNA here is from genome assembly GCF_964204655.1 of Triturus cristatus. Lineage (NCBI taxonomy): Eukaryota > Metazoa > Chordata > Amphibia > Caudata > Salamandridae > Triturus > Triturus cristatus. The sequence continues at coordinate 1,175,028,949 of NC_140589.1, read as the reverse complement.
TACCCTAATTTTCTCAGGAACTACTGAACAGATTCACACCATTTATGCAAAAGGTACGAGTCTGAACTGAGGGCTACCTCTTTGCCAAATTTGATGTAATTCCGTTCAGCTGTTCAGGCTGTAGCTGCAACAACAGATCCTATGGGAAATTGCATGGGGAAAACGCGTTTTGGGACCCCCCTTTTTATATATTTTTATATATATATATATAACAACACTCCGTCGGATGTTGGACAAAGAGAAATATATATTTTTGAAAACAGAAAATCCACGGTTACCATGCTTTTATCTTTTACCAAAAGTGCATAAGCATCCCACTAGACCACCAGGGAGACCAATTGTATCTGGCCTACTGGAAAGTACATCACCTTTTGTTGTGAGACTGAGATCTTATTGCAAGGATAGCAGTGCCTTTTTACGTCAGTCAAATCCATGATATCCAATGGGAAGAGAACTATCAAATGATAGCTTTAGATGTTTGCTCGCTGTACTCATCCATAAATCAGAAACAGGGGGTGGATGCTTGTATGTATTTCTTCCGTGAGCAACATATATCATTATGGGAGCATACTCAAATGCTGAAAACTATGATGTTGTATTGCTTAGAAGAGAACATCTTTATCTTTGGGAAGGCACTATACCGGCAACGGTCAGGAACTGCGATGGGCACCTGTTTCGCCCCCAGCCTGGCTAATCTTTTTCTGGGCTGGTGGGAGGAACAGGTGGTGTGGTTGAAATCCAATGACAGGTTCACCAAGCACATCCCTATCTGGATCAGGAACATAGATGACCTGTTCCTGGTTTGGGATGGGCCGGTGGACCTGGCCAGTGAATTCATTGCAAAGCTGGGCAGGAACAACTTAAATCTTAAAATCACCCTTTCCATTAGTCCAACATACTGCAAATTTTTTAATGTAGCAATCAGTATTGAGGATGGACAGATGGTTACTAGTCTCTTTTGGAAAGAAACTGCAGGAAATACCCTGCTACATGCTGGAAGTAATCATCCTATTCCCTCACAAAAGAGTATTCCCTATGCGGAATTTCTCCAGGCTCGGAGAAATTGCAGCACCAAACACGGCTACCAAAGGGAACAGAATATAATGAAAAATAGGTTCCGCAAGCGTGGTTCTGATGACAAAGTAATTTCGACTGCCATCTCAAAAGTTGCTAAGGTTTATTTACGACTAGGAGGAAGTCAAATCATGATACCCCAGTTCCAAGATCAATCACGACTTATAACATCAAATCGAACAACTTGAAGCATGTCATGAAACAACATTGGAGTTTACTAGTTATGGATCCAGTCATAGGTTCTTGTGTTGGCAAAAGCTCAACTAATAACCTATAAAAAATCTAAGTCACTAAAGGACCAATTGGTCCATAGTTACACCAATCCGACCAATGTAACTACTTGGTTAGGTGCATCTAAAGGGTTAAAAAAAGTAACGTGTGCAAGGCGTGCAAGAAGAGCTCCAGCAGAGACAGCTACAGGGTAGATGATGGAAGGACCCAGAACCCCCAAAAAATAAAAAAAATGGTACATCGATCAGCTGCACCAGTGACTATGTGGTGTATGTCCTGGAATGCCCCTGCGGTCTTAGATACGTGGGGAGCACAAAATTACTTCTCAAAACCCAGATTTTAATACATATGCGGGCGATAACAAATAGAGATTGTAATTATCCAGTGGCAAGGCACTTTGAAGAAAAGCATCAAAGTGATAATAAATTCCTAACATTTTGGGGCATAGATAGAATCCTGCCACATGCCAGGGGAGGTGATCGTGAAATAATTCTGAGAGTAACCGAATCAAGATATATCATCAAGCTAAATACAAAAACACCAAATGGCTAAAACTCGGGAGAAGGGTATAGATAAAGGCCTATCTGCATTTTGCTTCCTGGAAGCAGTTGCATGCGATCAAATACAGTTTATCTGTTTTTAGAATTCACCTTTTTTTAATGAGTCAGGGAAACAGGGGAGCATGATTTAACATCATACATGTGTGATGATAGGGAAATGACATATTAATTTCTGGTCTTTCTCCGATAACTGTTGAGGTCAATAAATTTAAATTAGGCCCTTTATTTTGTGGATGCTTTTCCTGGCAAATTATTACACATTTCTTTTCTCTTTTGTGCACTTTATTCATTTTTATAGAGATTTTTACACTACACTTTTTGACCACACTCACTGATACACCTGTTCCTGTATCCCCACTATGACAGAGAGGTAAAAATACTTTGCAAAAGTTCATGGATAACTAGTTCCATTGGTACATCTATGATTAGGTGATGAATTAGTATTGACCAAGTTGTCGAGAGGCAATAAATAGTGAGGAACTTGAATGTAGGAGAAATAACCACCCATAAGTTTGCAACATGTCAAGGGGGTACATTACCTGTGCTTGGCAATGAAAATAACATAACCATAATATCTAATTCTGCAATAACCAGGTATTGGGGTACACTACCCATGATTTATGTTTTGTGTTTTATTAGGAGCAATGTGACGTTATTTTATCATGCTGGTAATTCATGTATAATTGCACAAAGAGATATAATTGTTGATCCCCCCATGCATCCATATTGAAAATCTGTTTAGAGCACTGTTGTCGTTTCTTTTGAAAAAACTGGAGTTATTAACATTGTCATGTGAATTTCTATTTGGAATTATGCGTAATCGCACTACTTATAAGTAGTATATTTATTGAGTACTCATGACAATGTGTTAGTTCAGCGATTGGCGGTCTATTAATAATATGTGCTACGATCAGTAGTGGGACGAAGCCGAGGCTTGCCACAAGGTTGGGCTGCGATAGTGCACTTCTCCCGGCCTTACTTCCGGTGTGCGGTGCCCGTCCGTGCGAGCGGGCCCACCCCCATTTCCCTCGGTTAGCTCTCTAGCGCTTAATCTTCACTGCCTACTTAACGCACGCTGGCGCGAGCGTGCAGCAGACGCGCGCAGTGGGCGCGCCGGCGGCGTGCCAAAGGCAAGCCCGTATGCGCCCGTCCGTGCCAGGAACGAGCCAGCGGCCAGGTCTTTTGATGTTATGTGCCCTTTACGCTATGCGCGGTCCGCGCTCATGGACCTTCGGCTGGAGAAATCCATGTACTGCAGCCCTGTCACCGAGGATGAGGATATACAAAGGTACTCCTGCCCTCATTGTCATTACTCTGTGTGTAGGGATGTTAGTAACAATGGTGTAGGGACGGGTGGCCCGCCTTCCATGACCGGTTCCAGGGATGAGGATGGGTGTGGGTTTCATGCCATGATAGAACTGATGGCAGAGGGGGTGGCTTAGCCATTATCTACCGGGAAAACTTGAAGGTCCAGGTCAGGGCTGTTGAATATTTGCACGCAGAAGCTCTTCAATTTAGTATATATTCTAAGGACATAAATGTTCTGCACGGTCTACTGGTCTATAGACCACCTGGGCCCAGGGCCACTTTTTTGTTGGTTCTCCAGTCTCATCTGGAGCCTTGTACTAAGTTTGATGCGTACACGATTTTTGGTGATTTTAATTTTCATCTGGAGGCCAACAATAATTCGGACACCACCAGACTTCTAGACAGCCTGGAAGCTTATGGATTGCAACAACTGGTTTTGGCCCCGACTCATAGTGGTGGCTACACTCTAGATGGGTTGTTTTCTAGCCACCCAGATCTACTTTACCGCAGGGCAGAACCCCTCCCCTGGACTGATCGCAGTGCAGCATTCTTCAGGGTAGGGATAAAGATAAGGGCAACGGGTGCCCCCCACAAACCTACTAAGATTATGTTTAGGCGGTGGAACAAGATCCCCTGCTCTAACTTAACTGAGGCGTTGGATAACCTTCCTCCAACCCTCAATAGCAACAATGAGATGGCTGTCACTCAGTTTAATAACTGGATTACAGAAGCGGATAATCAGGTTGCCCCCCTTCAGGCGGCCACATGCAACAGACGTCTGCCTGGTGCCCCCTGGTATGGCCCAGAACTCAAACAATTGAAGGTTGAGTGTAGAAGGCGTGAGCGTCTCTGGAGAGTGGACTATAATAGGGTCAGTAAGTCAGCTTATAATGAGGCTCTGTATAAATAGTAGCAGGCAATTCGGAACACCAAGAAGGATTATTTCTCCCGGAAAATCTCGGAGGCAGGTAACTCCACCAAAGAACGTTTTAAAACAGTGTCCTTTCTGGCGAATCCTCAGCAGACCAATCGGTTCAGCCTGAACAGGTGTTCTGTGATCAGTTGGCTGTCTTCTTCCATAACAAGTTGTCCACAATCTATGACGAATTGTTAAATTCAGTAGGTCCAAATACATTGCATTGTAAGCAAGTGACACTCTGCACGGAGGAGTTACCGACGTGCAGTCTTACCTCCATTGATCCTTTATCTAAAGACGAGGCTCTGGCGCTGCTAAGCTCGATAAAGTCGGGTGCAGTTTCAGATCCCTGCCCTCCGTATATTATGCACTTGGTGGCAGATAGGATTACACATACCCTCACATCCCTGATCAACCAGGTACAAGCTGTAGGGTCCTATCCAACCACCTGGAAAACGGCGAGTGTTAAGCCCCTTCTTAAAAAAGCCTCTTTGGAGCCATCAGAGTTTAAAAATTATCGTCCCATCTCTGGCCTACCTATGATGGCTAAGGGCATCGAAAAGGCTATAAACCGGAGTTTGACCGATTACCTGGATAAGAATGACCTGCTGGATAGGTCTCAGCACGGCTTTCGGCCTAAACACGCCACGGAATCGGCCCTTATAACGGCAGCAGAGGGTATTCGAGCAGCAGTTGATGGAGGAGGAAGGGCAATTCTCGTCCTCCTGGATCTATCTGCTGCTTTCGATACTGTAAACCATGTGGTATTGCTACAGCGTCTAAGGGATGTAGGGATTGCAGAACGGGCCTTGGCTTTATTATCCTCATTCTTGGATAACCGAAGGCAAAGACTAAACTGGGCCGGCCTACACTCGGCTAACTTCCCCTTGCCATGTGGTGTACCACAAGGTTCTGCTCTTTCCCCGACTCTTTTTAATATCTATGTTAGGCCATTGGCTAGACTGGTCAGGAAACATGGTTTTATATTAGTCTCCTATGCTGACGACTCACAATTGGTGATATCAGTTGCGGACAATCCTGACCTAATAGCGGCCAGATTTCATGCCTGTCTTACGGATGTGATGAAATTGATGCGTCTGAGCTTTCTAAAAATTAACACCGAATAAACTGAAGTTATGGAGTTTGGCAGAGGCCCTTCAGTTTGGAACACCGTATGGTGGCCACCTGAGGCCGGGCAATGTCCCCTTCCGGTCTCTAAGGTGAGGAACCTGGGGGTGATCTTTGATGACAAGCTGAACATGTCAGCCCAGGTCAATAGTCTAACTTCCTCCTGTTTCCTTTTGTTAAAAACGCTGCGGAAAATCTTCCCATACATCCCTCGGACGTTACAAAAAATGGTGATGGCCGCTTTATTCATGTCCAGACTGGACTATTGTAATGCCTTGTTTTTGGGTATTGACAAATACCAGATTGGTAAGATCAAGTCTTTACAGAATGCTGCGGTCCGTGTTATTTTGAACCTACCTAGGGGTTACCCCACTTCTATGGGTAGGAGATCACTACATTGGCTTCCAGTTCAGCAGAGAATTGAGTTTAAGGCGCTCTGTCTGGTCCACCGGGCCCACTTTGGTGGGGGTGCTAATGATGGAACAGACAGGTTTAAGCATTACATCCCTTCCCGTGTACTGCGGTCGGCTAACCTTGGTCTTATCTGTACTTCTAGATTCAGATTAGCTATATGGGGCGGGCGCTCTTTTGCCACCTGTGCAGCTAAGTTATGGAATCAGCTAACATTGGAGATGCGACTTCAACCGAGCCATGCACTTTTTAGAAAGACTCTGAAGTATCTTCTATTTCAGATCCACCAGTAATCGTCCCTGTTGCTGACTATGCACACTTCAGCGCCAAGACGCCGCTCTGGCATTCGAGCGCTTTATAAGCTTTTTTATACTTATACTTATATGTGCTTTCTTGTATATTGACATGGAATACAGACAATGGCTAATTTATTTATTTATTTTCCTTTGGGTGAATATAAATCCAGAAAATGATATGACAATAATAGAATGAACGTACATGGTGCTTATATTCAATTTCATGATTCTAAATGGAATTAATCTCACAAGTATGAAATACATAGTTTGTCGTCTGTTTCTATGCACCATGACCTGTATTTCTAGGGGAGATTGGGCGCAGGTTGTCAAACTTCAAAAAGGCATCGCCGAAACGCGTTGTTGTGGGCACAATAAAGTTTAATTGTGCTATCCTTTGGAGTGTCGCTGTTATCATTTCAGAGTTCTGGAATCATAACATTTCGTGAATCTATAAATATATATAAATAAGGGATTTATAAGTACGTTTATATTGGGTAACTTACAATGTTCTTTCGTACTCTGTTTATGATTTTTTCTTGTATGAAAAATTCTTACCTATGTGATAACTGCTATCTATTCTGATTCAAGCATGTGAATCTATTAAAGATACCCCAATACTGGAGAAAAAAAGAAGTTACTTACCTGTAAACTGTGGTTCTCCAGTATTGATATCTTTCATAGATTCAAATGTGACCCAACAACCTCCCCTTATAGGCTCCCCATTTTCATATTGTACGTTTATACTACACTTGTGCTCGAAAATCTGAGAGCCTGGAGCCTCTGTGGAGAGGCTTCTAGAGGGTGCTGTCACCTGATCGGCTGGAGTTTGGACCATATCTAATTACTAGGACGAGATATTAAAGTGAATGGTTTCTCTCTATTAACTTTAATGTGAGAGTAATTACTTATTACTTTTTATGTACCGTGGGACTCCCACTTCGACGACGGGTAATGATTCAAGCATGTGAATCTATGAACGATATCAATACTAGAGAACCACAGTATACAGCTAAGTAACTTACTTTCTTATCATGTTTAGAGGAAGAGCACAAGCACTTCACCACTGGCTAGCAGAGGTAAAGTGCACAGTGTTCTACAGACAGCGAAAATAGGGATAGGCAAAAAGGCTACATGAAAGTCAGGGTAACCTTTCAGAAAGGGCAAATTCCAAACACTCCCTTAACCCCTCTTAGCGTAGCAAATGCACTCTATTTTATAACCACTCTACCGGTCCCTCCCACATTTACTGCTAAGCAGTAAACCTATGTGTGAAGATCTTCCCATAGGGAAGATATGAGAGGTGGAGGTGGGGATTTGAATAGCCTTATGTAGTACTTTAGTAGTACCAAATTCACTACTACTAAACATACTACAAAATGCAGTATGTTACAAAGGCCCCACAATCTATAACAAAATTATTCATGCTCAAACATAAGTTTTATGCATAATTCCATAACAAGGGTTCTTGGTTTTGCCAGTACTGTATTTTGCCGTATTTGCAAAAAGAACACACATGGAGAAGTCAATGTTAAAGTTTCATGTAGTTCTGTAAATCCCCACAGCACAGCCTGGGAAAAAAGTCACAGGTAAAAATTGAAATTGTTTTGATTCCAGTTAAATACAGTCACTGTCACGATACATTGTTCCTTAATTAAAAGGTTGTGCACTGCTCTCAATATTGCTTTTGTAATTAGAATTAGCTTTTCCTATGCATCAATGTAATGTTAAAGTTGCATAGCTATTATAGTAATTGACAGTGATACCAAGCTTTCGGTATGCTCTTTCACGAGCCATTGAACATGAATGTGATCACTCAGTAACATGGTAATTTGTGTTCGTTTCCGCACATATCTTAACGTCGGTGTCAAGATGCGGTGGATCTTGAATTGCATACACATATGTCTTCAGATAAAATTCGAAAAGATGCAAGAAACCGTTCTTTTTCTGTTTGAGGCGAAAATCAATGGCGCGATTTAATTTGCAAAACGTGGACGCTGCACGTGCGGAAAGATCTCGAACCGTGACGCACTGACACTGCCAGTTTGCTGAGTCAGATGATTTATGCCTTGTCACGCAATATGTGTAGGAGGGCCTCGAGTGATTGTTGAAGCGTGTAAATAGTCTGACAAAGCTGGAATTTACGAAACACATTTTTTTCAACTATAAACAGTACAATGATGAAGAAAACAACTGCATTGCTTCGCATCTTTTTGCTGCAAAGCATGTTATTGGGGAAGCCAAAGCGTTAATCACAGAAATATTGATCAAATGCGATCCCGATTGGATATAGAGTCCGAGCAGGAACGTTTCCTATTCCACTAAGCCAGATACCATAAATATCCATCTATAGCAATGGCCAGACACAATGGAGACTTTCCTGCCTCCGTGATGGAAAGCCTGGATTTTATTAAATACACATAGGTGAACACAATTTGAAACTTTGATTATTGAAGGTCAATAAGAAAAAAAACACCTCCCCTGAATCAAGGGGAGAAATCTGCTAATAGCAAATATACTCTAGTACACCAATCACCAAACATGATAGTCGTTAAACCACTGCTTTTTGATCTTCTGCACTCAGTGGAAAGCAAAGTAAGATATGCCTCGAAAACATCCAGTATAATTGTTTATGTGCACAGGGGCTCAACTACACACGCACTTTGGGGTTGGCTAAGACTCTCAGCCAGGGCTGGCACTAGCACTGGTCGCACACGGTGCAACAGTCTTTTTTGGCACTCTTCGGCCATTTCCTCTTTTTCCATGAAATCCCTTACTACTGCTCGCCAACAATGCACCTTAGCTGACAAACATTTCATTTTGTATAGGGCTACTCATAGTTTACTCACACTCAGTTCTGTGATCTGCATGGTACACTTTCTTGGTAGCATGCACATTAACCCTCTGCGCTGTGTGGGTGACAGGAATGCCCGTGTGGGTGCATGGTAAGCGATGCAACAGTGTTAGAGTAGGGTGAGAGGAGTGACTGCAGGCTGAGTGAGGTGACCATATGAATTTGGGTGCGTGTGTAAGTGCAGAGGGGGGACAAAGGAATGTATGATATGTGACGTGCTTGTTTGAGTGAGATTGCAGAGTGTGCAGTGAGGGGGACAAGTGAGCGAAGTGTCCCATGAGTGCAGGTTGAGTAGTGCGCTTGTGTGACTGTAGGGTGATGTACAGGATGAACAGCACAAGTGCACTGTGAGTGCAGAGTGAGCGGTGTGCTCATGTGACCGCAGGGTAAGTGGAAGGAGAATGGTGTGAGTTCATGGCGAGTAGCATAAGTGCTGTGCGGTCATTGTGAGTGCAGGGTGAATGGTGTGAGTGCATGGTGATCAATGTGAGTGCATTGTGATCACTATGAATACAGGGTGAGTGTGAAAGTGAAGGGCGAGAACGAGGAGTGAGTTGTCTGAATGCAGGGTGCATTCCCACACACTTGAAGTAACTCAGCATGTTATTGAGGGCTGGCATAGGGTTTCAGATATAAGTAAAACTATTGCTATTATGGCATTATTCAGGGACAGGGCTGGGCTGGCCGTAGCGGGCTCCAGGAATTTATTTCGGTGGGCCGGAAGGGTGGGGGCCAGTTTTGGACCAGTGGGGGCCGTTTCTAGTACAGGGGGCGGTTTTGCAGCAGTGCTGCAATATTGGCCCCTGTGCCAAAAGTAGCTGCAGTGTTTTCCAAGCCACCCCCCACCCCCCAGCGCCCACCCCATTTCCCATGGAAGGTTCAACTCAATTGGCAAGGCCAGTTTGCGTTCCCAGTCCAGCCCTTTTCAGGGATCGAGGGTTGAGGAAATAAATATTGTGCTCATCCTTCAACAAACTTCCAGTCTTGTGATTAGGGTTGCCAGCCCATTATATTGATGCCCCAGACATTACAAAAAATAAGCAGTCACCTGAAGCCTATCTTCAGCACTTATCTGTGCATACTTGGAACAGCAAATATAAATAGAAAACATTTTTTATTTGTGTTATAGGGCTGCCTGAATGATCCAAGACTGATAATTAAAGGGAACAAAGATTAAAAAAGTCACATTACAAATGAATACATATGATTTTATTTATAACCCTATTTAGTGTCAAGCATTTGCAGGCTCTTTAAACAACAAATGGCTGGTATTTGTTTTTTAGCAAAAGACTGAATCTAGCCAGTTTTATAATGAGGGAGAAAAGGCCCCTGCCCAGGGGGCCGCTCCCCCAACCTTGTTATCTAGTGGTGGATCCCTGCTTGAGTTTCGCCCTCCTGCGGTGATCCCCAAGCAGGGAGCCACTAAGGAAGGGTACCATTGGAAAGGAGAGGTTCTCCCCTTATCAACGATAACTCTACCGTGTGTTTCAGGGCTCAGCGGGCTGAGATGGGCTAATTGAGCACCTAAGCAGTAAAACTGAAACAAGCAGATAGGCTTGTTTCACTTTCACTTTCAATATAATGACGTCCACGCGCCATGTGCATTGAAAAACAAAAGGCTTGGGAAGGTGGGAAAGCTCTTCCCCACCTCCTCAAGCAAAGAAATAAAAGAAATCCCTCCACTGTTTACAGCAGAGGGATTTTCTGGTGGTGTGCTGAGGACGTAACGGTTACCTCCTTGGCACACCAGCGCCACAGTTGAGGACGTAACTGTTACTTACTCAGCACTGAACTGGTTAAAATATAGATGGGCATCACTGCGCAGGAGCTGTAATTTGTATAGTGTTGTTTTCTACAACCTGCGCTAAATAGCTTGTCTTTAATTATAGGCTTGCCAGACAGTAGAACATTTGGAATTGAACTAGTAGTCATGAGTACCCACAAATCGCAGGTAAAGCTGTAGACATTCCAAGTTAAATTTGGGGTCACTGCGTAAATCAGGTATATAATCCACATCTTTTCTTCTGTTGCAGGCTACCCCGTCATCGACACACAAAGTTTTATTAGGCAGACGTGAGTACAAGTAGAAAGAGTAGGTAAATATAACCTAGACCTCCGGTGTTGCATGTCATAAATTGTGATACAACAAGGTGCTTTAACCATCTTGTTCTTTTACACGCTTATAGGATAGTAATACACATATATTTGGTGAGACAAACGTGAGTAGAAGCAGAAAGACCAGGTAATTATGTGGTGGAGGTCATGTGTGGTGCATCTTGTACATTGTGGTATAAAAGTCTGACTTTATCCATATTTCCTTTTGTTTCAGGATTCTCAACCTGTACTACACTTAGGTTTGGATAGGCAGGCTTGAATACAAGAAAAACAAGTATTTGCAATGCAATAGATCTCGCCTTTGTTAAAGTTAAAGCTGTTGACATTGAAAATGACACTGTTTTTTACTTTCGTTTTTTATTAGCAGTGGAGTTATTATATTTGCATAGCAGTATTACCAATGGTATAAATAAACAAAAGTAAAAAACGTTGTCTTTTTCAACGCCAACAGCTCTAACTTTACCAAATGCGAGACTTATTGCATTGGAAATGCAATCGGTCTCGCATTTGTTTGAGTTATTGGCATTATAAATGCCAATGTTTTTTACCTAGGCATGTTGCAGGGTGCAGTACCATATGTTGCCAAAAGAGGTCCCATGGGACCTCATTTGGTCACATATGGTACTGCTCCCTGCAGAATATATGGTAAATCCACCGAGCCATAATGCATTGCATGCAAGACAGTACCACAAGTACATACAAATAGCTATGTCCATATGTACAACTAGTCGCTTTGGAATATGACACAATAATTATTATATTAATTCCGGATTAGGTTGTACTCTGTGTGGATCTGATGAAGGGAAATTTATAGCAGGTCTCATATATAATGTGAAATGTGCTAGTGAGTAAAGTAACCACTGCCAGCCTTGCTTAGGACCAAGTGTGTGTCCTGCCTGAATCCTTTTAATACAATAGTGCCCTGAGGCTGTAATTAAAACCTAGGGTGTAACAATACATGTAACAAGGGGTGTTCTCATGGGAGTGTACAAGAAGAGACAAGGCGGTACTAAGGAGGGATTACTAATCCTCTTAACCAATGAAAAAACGCCATTTATAAAGGACAGGAGCCAATTATAAAAATGGGCGGAAAGTGGGTGGAGTTTTATGCCCATATCCTGAATACAGCATACCTCAAAGAGACAGCGCAAATGCTGCCTAGGCGAGACCTAAAAATGACCAACCTTATGTTTAAGACACATTAAAACATCTTAAACAAGAAACTGTAAGGAAGCAAGGATTGGCAATGCCAACTTGCTTTTTGTAAGCGGAAGTGTAATAGTTGGACAAGAAAATCAAATAATTAAAGAACATCTTGAGCTTCAACATTAAGGAAGCTGAACAGACTTCATTAGCAGAGTTGAGTTACAGCCTCAAAGAAAAGTATTATTGAAAGGAGTCAGAAGATGAAGTTTCATTGTAGGTCGTGAAATTAAAAAGCCACATATAACAAAATATTGCATAGTGGCAACTTTTGACAAACGGTCAGTACATTTGATGGGTCTTTACAAAAGCCTGTGTGAGCACGTATTTTTACTTTGTAAATCAATAACGCTGTAATCCAACATGTCATGACAGCAAATGAAAGAAATGAGCACGCAAGGGCAAACAGTGAACACAACTGTGTCATAATAGGCAATATCATCCAGGAGGCACAAACTTTTGGAAAGAAAAACCCACTAACCAGCTACCTATTAAAATGTCATCCTTTGAGCAAAGTAAATAAATAAAAAAAACACACAGTGGCTGTAGTGTAATAAAGGGATTACTTGAAGACATCACTTAAACCAAATAGGAATACAAATTAGTCTAAGTAATCATCCACGAAATGTCAGGTGCACGATGGACAGCCCATCCTACCAAAGGCGGAATGGGGCTAACTGAAACACCACTTTTTGTGTCCTGGGGAAGTAATGCAAGTGAGGAAAATACTTTTCCTTTACATGGTGTTCCCATTAAAGCTACACCAGGGTTTAGGTGGTTTGATGGGAGGCAGTGGTTGAGAATGCCAGAAACTCAATGATCTGATTGTGCTACCTGCAAAAGCTGAGGTTTGAAAACACATGTGAAATTATCTACTCATGTTGGATCTAATTTTCCCATAGCTCAGTTACTCAATTGCCCTTGGTACTACCTTAGAAAGGAGTGACTCGTCATCCAAGGAAATGTATGGTTGACACATGACTCAAAATGTCTTTTGATCTTACCACACCTAGCACTGGTGCCAGCCCCTCCTCCACTGCCAAACATGCCTCTTCCTACAGGGCCAGTGCTGCCACCTCCACAGCTGTCTTAAAATGTGTTTATCACCTTCTGCCTCTTCCCCTGTACTTCCTTCGTATTTGAATAAAGTAAAGCAGCAAGAGAAGCATAATGGGGATGTGAAAATTAGCTGTCAATCCCCAAGCATTAATGAGCTCACAAAAATGTAATATAAGAATAACCATCAGAGGACAATTACTGAGCAAAACTTTCCCCAAACTCTGGAATTTGCTCCCCCAAAATCAGGAACTTGCTCCCACCCAATCTCAGATTTGTCCCAGATACCATTACATTCAGGAAACAACAAAACACTGTAAACCTCTAAGAATAGCACAATAATGAAGCCAGACAGGCAGATTGAATATGAACATAGGCAGATCTATCACACAAGACTATAGCTACTTTTACATACAAATGTAAATTGATTATTTCAAATAATTCATCAGGATACTTGCAATTTGTTTCACTATGATGGAATGCCAAGGAATGTGTACATTCTTAGATGACAGATAAATATTTCACACCCATATCATATTATTAAAATGCACATCACGCTACACCCCTCAACCTGACCAACGATGAAAAATCAGCTTTAACAAGCCGAAAGATCTGCTGAGGGAAAGTGAATCATACTCTAATCATGAGGGCAGCAAGTTGGACCTAATAATATGAGTTTTTTAGGCTGAGATTAAGAATATGCCATTTAATTTAATTGCTTACATACTACAAAGGCTATAGTATTAGAACCATTTTTGTGAGAAAGTGAAATGATGTTCCGCCCTTCAGCAAGCATCATAGCCTGTAAGAAGTGAGCTTTAACTCATTCACAAATATTTGTCTAGGAAACTGATGGCACAATACTTAAGTTAAGGAGCTAACGGTACCTTTAGATCTAAGAGGTTAGGAGTTAAAAGGAATGGGAGATGAATCTGCTTCAGCCAGTTCTGGCAAGCACAGCAAATAGCAGTGAACAAGCCCACAACCTGGTCTTGGTGGTTAGGACACTAATCCAACAGTCATATACACACGCAATCCCCAATCACATTTCACCAAACGGCATTCACAGCCATTCACTGAAGCGGTCTGTAGAAATAGCAATACAAAAACACATGAAAGGTTATAAGCTAACACATTGATTCAAGGATTTAAGACTATTCAGTAGAAACGTGGGTATAGACAGCACAGGTCCAAGTAATTACATTTCAATATGAGTGCCTTGGTGTAAAAGTAAGAGGTGATGATATGGAGAAAAAACGACTCATAGCAAGTACAGTTTATGCTTTGACGTGACCAAAAAACCTTCTTACTACCCCAAATTGAATGGTAATAAAATGACACATTAAAAAACTAAGGGAACAAAAATACTTTTTAGGAAGCATTTGGTTCATATTTGAATGAAAACAAATATTGCTGTGAAGCATACAGTACATAAGTAAGTGCATCCCCCTAGGATTCTTCGGTTTAACATTGTAAACTATCTAATGTTCATCAACTCTTCAACTAGTCATAACCATGTGTAAAAAGAAGTCAAATCTCACTTTTTCAAAATTTATTAAGCAAAGGCATCAGTCAACATCCAGAGGCATTAAGTAAAAAGGTTAAGTGCACCCTTAGTGTTTCCTTATCACTCAACAAAGGTAATTAGAATCAGGAGTTGTCAAGCAACTACACATGATTTTTTGGACATCAAGACATTCAACCATTTGTGCATAAAAGCAGAAACTTTGTGAGTTGCTTTGGTCTGGGGCATTTGTGTTGGGGTAAGATGTTACGGCTAGGTTGTTTTAGATCTCAGGGAAATAATTTGTGTTGCTCATCATTCTGTATACTGCTATAAAGCCATTTCCAAACAAAATCAAGTCCATCAATGCACAACGAGAAAGAATATTTGCAGAGAATGTACAAAATGGTTGCCAATCCACTGAGAATGGGGTGCCCCAGTAAATTATCCTCAAGATCAGTTTAGATGATGCTCTTAGAGAGCACAAACCTTCCCTGTACTCCAGAGACCAGCAGATCTCCCTGAACATGTTAGAACTGATGTTTCTACAATTAGGAGAGAATCAAAAGTAGTAGCCAGACAAATATTCCTTTACTCCCGACACACCATTAGTGCACAGCTTAGGTTTGTAAAACAGTACGTTAAGCTTAAGGGAACACAAGAAATCTGGAACAAGGTTCTCAGGGTAGATGCACTAAAAGTAGAATTGTTTGGCTGTAATGCACAGCTACATGTTTGCTGAAAACCAAACCCTACCCATCACTACAAGGGTTTCTCACCAACCGTCAAGCATGGTGCTGGGGCTGTGATGATTTGGGCTTGCTTTGGAGAAGCAGTACCTGGAACACTCAAATTATTGAGTCCACCATGAATTACTCTACACAGGCCCATTCTAGAGGAACACGTGAGACCATCTGTGCAACTGCTAAAACCTAGCCACAAGTAGATCATGCAAAAAAACACTGTTCTAAAACATACCAATAAAGATACAATTTAATGGTTGAAAAGATTTAGGACCTTGGAATGGGCGGGTAAAAGTTCAGATCTCAACTCCACTGACATGTTGTTTTGGAAACTAAAGACAGATGTGCGTACACTAATGCCTTCAAACATGACCAAGCTTAAACAGTTTGGTAGGTGCGTCAGGAATCCTCCCAGGTAATGTGAGAGACTTACAGGAAAGTTGTACAAGAAACGTTTACTTTAAATTATTGCTGCTAAAGAGTGTTCCACATGTTACTGGATTGTGGAGTGTGCTCAATTCCAAAAAGGCTACTGACTGAAATTTATTTTTGTAAATGAGAAAGTGAAATGTGTATGTATTATTTATCGCATTATGTAGGAATTAGCTACTGATGATGACTAAAGTCGGACAAATCTTAATATAGCCTTATAGCTCGCCGTAGCGGGCTATACCGGCTATTAAAGGCTCGCTGCAGCGTTAAAGGCCCGAGCCGAAGGCGAGGGACTTTAATAAAGCAGCGGGACTGTAATTGCCGGTATAGCCCTGCTATGAAGGGCTATAAGGCTATTAGAACATTCTGCCACTAGAGGGCAGAAAGTAGTAACAAATTAAACAAAGCCTTCAGGGAGCGCTAGGGGATTGAAATCCCCTCAGGCTCCCTGAAACCTTTGTTCACAGCCAGAGCTGTGAACAAAGAAACATTGGAATGTTGGAGCTCCGGGCTTGTACCAGCCATTAGAAGCCCGGAGCACTCCATTGTTTTCAATGGAGCTTCCAACGTTCCAATGTTCTAATATGCACTATGCGTCAGTATGTAAAATGCCATACATTTCTTAATATGTACATCTTTAAGGCAACTTTGTTTGTGCATCACTGTTTAGCATGATAACCAATAAGCATTTTCTTATAAATTCTGCTTTCAGATTAGATGATACATCACTCTAAGAGACAGGGGTTCAAGAGACATAGAACAAACGATGAAAAAGCTGCATCAGCTTCGTCACAAGAGGGGATTACAAAACACAAACAGCACATTGTAGGTTCAATTTTAGAATGGAAAGCGCTGGAAAACACAGGAACTTGTTGATTTTGGTGGAGAGAGTGAAGCAAATATTGTTAGGGCTGCTTGCAAGAGTGAGTTAAACAAGTAAAGTATTTATATACCTCTTGTGTATCAATACAGCGGACAGATTGAAGCTATAATAGAAGATGTTATTACCTCAAGTGTATCAGTACAACAGAGAAAGGCGGGAGGCATTATTGCACTATACCTCAGGTGTATAAATACCTCAGAGGAGATAGATGGGAGATATGGCAAAGGCACAAAATATCGGAGTTGTATAAATTCAGCGGAGAAAGAAGGGTGGTATAAGGGAAGCCAATCAGCATAATAAATGCAGAGGAAAGTGGGAAGTGGGATGTAAAATGGATCAGGATGAATACACTGCTTTTCAGTGAAAGTGGGCAAGTGCCTGAATCGGCATCTTGCAGGACGGCTGCAGCAGCATAAAACGAGATTGCACAAGGCCCCGGTCAGAAGTTCTAGAAGTAGGCAAGTCATCTCAACAGGAGGGCAGAGGCAATGTTGTGGGTGAGCAGGGTCTCTAGTGTTGGCGCAGGTTCGGTGGGTGCTTTCTGCAGAGAGGACAGAGGTATGTTGTCATCGCTGAATACTCACCTGCCCAGAGCAGTATCTTGTCCATGACTATGCTGCGGGCCGACTTGCACACTGCCGGGCGCTGGCTCACGATTTTATACTAAGGGGCAGCTTTTAATCAGCGTGGAGCCCGCACACCCTGCTGTAAGGCCTGCCAAGGCTCGCACGCACCTTCGATATCAAAGGGGGGATTACATGATGTTTCTGGACCCCTGGCCCTGGCCTCTAGGAGTGCGGTAGCCACAACAGTCAGGTGCAAGGTTGCCCGAATGCAGTGGGGGCTGTTATGTAAGGAGAACAGCAAAAGAATTGCCCTGCAGCATAACTGCTGTTTCTTTCTTGCAAACCAAACAAAACCAAGCATCATAATCTCTTTATTTCTTCTCAGATGTGTGCTCCAACATGTTATACGAGGGGCACGATAATGTCAACAAGGAAGACCCTAGCTCCGGAGAGCTCTCAGCTCACCTGCATCATCAAGCTTCCTGGTATACAGGATGATGGTGTCTTCTTGTGCGTGCTACCATAGAAATCCTGTCCTCTCAGCTTGACAACCAGTGGCGAGGTCAGTGTGGCATAGGCCTGAGTGCAAGAAAGAAAAATGGCCACCCTGGTTTTAAATAGAGTCCTGACTAAAATATTTTTTTTAAAAAGCTTGGTGCAGTGAAACAAAACCAAACAAGCTTGTTATTTCCTCAGCCGGCAACACTGTTTCTTTAGATCCGGCTCATCTAAAGAAAGGGGTGCTGCCACTATTAAATTGAAGGTGCGGAACTGGGTGCTTTTACAGAAAATACATTTGTTTCTCTAGCCACGTCTAAAGAAAGTGGCACAGCCATCATTAAAGGTAAAGCGTGGAATGGGGAGTTTCTAAAAACAAAAACAAAACTGTCCCTAAACAAAAATATAAAAATCTAAAGTGTAATGAAACTGTAGTTGGCAGGTGCTCCTTGCTTACAAACGGAAGTGATGTATCAAGAGCATCAGCCAATAAGGAGCCAGGAAACAAGAGCAATAGAAGTTTTAACCAATGGCAAGCAGTAGCTGTAATTACACTCCGTAGCGTGATTACAGCGGCTCTTGCAGACAACGCATTCACGCTGATGCTCGACCTAAAAACCAGGTAATTATTTGGCGAATTACTTGAGTGGCGTATCAGCTATAGTTCACCGCAACATGTTTGAATCATCTTCTTCTATTGCACGCTTCTGAGACAGTTAATAGATTTGGACAGGCTGATGAACAGAAACAGAAACAACAGGTACATATGTAATACATTCCCCTGTGGGTATCTTAAACTCTGTATTATACCAACCAGCTTTATCCACGTATTCATTTATTGCAGGTTCGACAACAATATTACACATAGAGTTAGCCAGCTGAATGTGAGTACAAGCAGAAAGACCAGGTGCTTATATTGCTGATATCCCTTGTGGTGCGTCGGATACATTGACATATTACAAGCTGCTTCATCCACCTGTTCTTCTTTTACAGGCTTCTAAGCTATAACTAAAAATAGATTTGGAGAGGCAGATAGGAGTACAAGCACAAAGACAAGGCGATTAATTGGTAGATTTCTCTATTGGTGTATCTAGTATATTATAATATACCAACAAGCTTTAACCACCATTTCTTCTATTGTAGGCTTATCAGGCAGTGCTACATATAGATTTGTAAGGGTAGGTGTGAGAATGAGCAAAGAATTCCAGGTAATTATTACATTTTCCAAGAGATACCTCAATACTGTAGTACTGTATAATGCCTGGCATTCATAAGCTTAGAAGAAACTGACATTAACTTTTTCTGTTTTTTACAGGCTTACGGCTTGGTAGGATAAGACCTGTTATCAGCAAAATGTTCATGCACAAAGCTGTTGCTATTTGAGAGGATGACATTTCATCCCAAATAAAGAAATGCTGCCTTTATTCAAAGAAGAGTGGATGAAGGAAATTGTGGAGACTGAGAAACCGAAATTGCAGAACAAGGTTTGCATACAACTGGGGGAGCAACTTCACTACAGTCCAGATGTGGACCTGATCTGCAAAGCATGTGCTGACGCAAACATTGTTGAGGACTTTTCCACTGGGAAGAAGTGGAGCGAGGGCTAGAAACTGGATTATCTCACCTAAAAAGCAAAGTACATGAAGCTGCTTTGGTACTCCTACGTAACAAAATTGCTGTCTCCAGGTTAGGATTTGGAGTGTGCACCATGCTGATAGAAACAGTTGCAGACAGAACCAGCAGATTAGAAGTGGTTGAATCGCAAAGGTACTTGCCTGAAGAAATAAAGGTTCTTATAAACAATGTGTTGCTGGCAGTCACAATGAGCACTTCAATGTTGTCTGTCCAAGACATCCATGACCAGCAAGCATTGTATGTGAAGATACCAGACAGCTGGAAAAGCATGAATTATGCCTCTTGTGTTTCTTGTATCCATTGATAGCATGATATGCTCTGAGGCCATGGCAGAACTTCGCAATGCTCGATATCACATATTAATAATTGATGAGAGCTCGGGCATTTCAATTACCAAAATGCTCATCCTGTACTTCAAGTTCAGCATTGCAAGATCAACAGAGCACAAAACAATGCTTTGGGGAATGGTGAAGCTGAGCACTTGGAATGCCAAGCTGTGAAAGACTCCTACACTGCCAAGGTACTGGACATTTTCAATATGTTTACGTCAGATGGTGAATCCAGGATGCTGGGCAAAAACAAATGTTTGCTGCTCGCCTTAAACAAGAAAGCCCACATCTAGTTGAGGTGCATTGTGTCACCCACAGAGAAGATTTGGGAAATGATGATGCCTGGAAGAAGGTCCTGATGCTCAAAGAAATTGAAACATTATTGAGGACTGCCTAGACTTTGACCTCCAGATCGCCTGCAAAGAAGTCCAAGCTGGACACATTTGCATCAGTAACCTGAAGTGGTATTGTTTCAAACACTTAATGAAGTGCAGTGGCTTCCAAGGCTTTTTGCAGTAAGTGCACTAATGCGTAATTATGGAGTTGTACTTAAGAACTTTAAGAATGAGAAATGAAACGGATCCAGTTGCTAAATATTGCTGCAAAAAGCTGTCTAACGCCAACTGCCATATTTCCCTTTTAGCACAGAATTACTTTCTAGATGAACTGTCATCTTTGTTCAATCTGTTTCAAAAAAGCTTGCTGACCACTGTTGAAGCTATAAAGTATGCCTGAGCCAAGATTAGCCAAATTAAGGCACAGTACTTGGGCAACACTGTCTTTTGGAGCAGTACAGTATGAGATCTATTCACTTTGTACAGGAAAGAAAGAGAGTTCGACAGTGAGCCAATTTTAACTCTTGTTTCACTTCTTTGTCAGCATATGCACAAATGGTTTTCTGCAAATGAACTGAAGGAGTGGGCAAGCTTTGGATTCCAGACAATAGCAACACAATTACAATTTGAACTTGGGACTAAAAATGTATATGGACTTTTCTTGAAAAGTATGAGCATATCCTGGTCCTAGGAGATTATGAAACACCTGACGATGTTGGTCAACAGCACAAGGAAGTAAGTATGTTATGGCAGAACATGCAAAAGGTGTGTTTTTTACAACCTTCATGACATGGTAAATATAACTTTACGGAATGCTGCTCAGCCTAATGTGGTATTTCAGCTTTTAGATCTCAGTGAAACATTTCAAGCATGAAGTGCAGACTGTGAATGAGGATTCAGCCTATCAAATCTAAATAGAGAAATAGACTGGAGGAGAATTACTTGGAAATTCTGATGATGACAAAGGACAACTCTTTTAATTGGCAAAGTTGACCTTGATAGAGTTTATCAGCATTGGAAGAATGAAAAGTGCTGACGAGAGAAGCAAATATGATACATATCTAGTGACATCACTTGACTTGTCTGAGCCATCCTTTCCCACAGCCTGTTTTTGGCCTAGACGTGCACATTTCACTCACTGCCTCTTAGCAGGGACATTAATCATAATTTGTTCATCAAAATGTAACTATGTTATGTAACTTTCAACTTGAAAAATGTATAGTCTTCCAACATTCCCCCACCAAATGAGCAGTGCACAAGTCAAGAATATTCAGTAACATCTTATAATGATGCTACTTTCTGAGTTCTGTCTTTTTCTAAACCTGGGGTGTAGGTGCAAGTAGAGTAAACAATTAAAGTCATGATGGTCTGTATTCACATTGCAAAACTGTCTGAAGACCCTGTTAAATAGAGCAATATGTGTGAAATGTGCTTGTTATTGTTCTCATTGTAAACAAAAGTTTTGATTGGTAATTGCCATAGATTTATATACTTGCATGATGCACATGCATGCTTGGTGCACATAGCCTTGACTAGGGCGCACAAAGACTGCCGCACAGAGAGGAAAACAGTTAGAGGGAACATTAGTGGTGAGGTGTAGACTATGGAGGAGAGAGGTGGATATTAGTGGGCCAGCATCAAAAAGAGTTGCAACAAAGGTGGTGGGAGAGATTGTTAAGAGTGGCAGAATCCACAAAATATGGTTAGAGGCTGGGGAAGAGATGAGAAGAAGAGTAGAATATAAAGTGAGGCATTGATGTAAGAGGGGCAGAATCAGTGAGAGAAGAGCAGGATAAGGAAGTGAGATGTGAATGCAAGAGGAGCAGGACCAGCAAGCAAGATAATGTAGGAGGCTTGGGAAGAGACTAGTTGTTAAGAGACAAGCATGTATGGTGAGGTGGATGTAAGAAGGGTAAAACCAGCAAGAGATGGTAATTTGTTGGGCAAGAAGTGAGGTGTAATGTAAAAGATAACAGGAAGAGGTAGATATAAGTAGGCAGAATCAGTAGAAAAATAAGAGGCTGGAGGAGAGTTAACATATCTTTGAACTTGTGCGCTGCTATGCACTTTGAGCCTTATACCATAGATTGCAGTTCCGCCTCTCTTTACTTTCCATGTAAAAAATTGGCTTAGTTTTGAGATATGTGTCTTCCTTTAGAAAGGTTTTTGATTTTGACCATCCTCAATGTGTCTGTAGAATATCAGCCTGCTCTCTGGGCACTCTTACCCCTCTTGACCTTATAGATAAATTTAGCTTTCAGTGCGACCCTTTCCTGCCAATGTGCTGACAGGAATAGCTTCTGGCTGGCCCCTGAAAATGGTTGTGTAGGGATGCCACAGGTCCACCAGGGAAACATAAACCTGGCCAGACAAAGCATACTGCCCCATTGGAAAGTGCAGGCCCAGCCTCCTGGAGTAAGGCCTGTGGGTGAGAAGACCTGAATGCACAAGAGGCACTACATGGAGGAAGTCAGATGCCTCAGTCGTGTTATTGATGAAGGCTGGATCCTTCTACCTTTTCTAGTACTGTCACGTACATTGTCCAATGCTGCTTGAGGCTCCCTAAACTGACCCGGCTAACTGGCAACCTGGCCGGCAGAGAGGTTGAGAGCTTGAAGAGTGGAGTCTCTGGTGGAGGCCTGCCCCGAGACTGCTAAATGCATCTGGATGCCGTGGGTGAGACTGTGCGATAGTGCTCACAGGGGAGCGCCAGGCCGGCTTGATGTAATTTTGCTGCATAAGACACAGATGGGCCCACGTTCTGGGGTAATTATTCACTGGGGAGAAGAATCCACTGTCTTAGAGGAACCCCGTATCTAGAAAGGGGGCTGATCTGGATACAACTTTAATGGAAGACAGTTGAACAGAAATGAACTGTAGAAAAACACAAAGCAATTTACATCACACATCTCTGGTAGGTCTACTAGTTGTACTAAATGCGTCTAATCCCTATCTAACACTTGTGCATATATATGTGAGGAGCCTCATGGTTATTGACTGTAAAATTAGCATCTCCCTAATAATTTTATGGCAAGACGTATACTTATCTCCTCATTTATCAGAAAGCTGATGGGGCTTCTGTCATATAATAGCACTCAAACATATCTTCTCAAGCATTTTGTCTTCTTGTTTCTCCTCTCAAATCCCGGGGTCTACTTATACCCTTCTGCCAAATGATTCTCTATGGAGAAAGAGAGGAAGTTGTTGTGCAGTCTTTTGTATCTGCACTGTAAGGAATGCATGTCTTCCTAATTATTTGTGGCAAGCCATGTACTTTTCCCCTCAATCCTCAGAAATATGATAGGGGTACAGTCAGATAACTGCACTACAGCATATCCTCTTAAGTAATTTTTCTTTTTATTTCTCCTCCCTAATCCCAGGGTTTCTTTATACCGTTCTCCTGAAGAATTCTCTATCGGGAGGGAAGAAGACATTATTGTGCAGTCTTTCCAATCTGCACTGCAAGGAATGCACAATGTCTCATTCAGAGATGTGTTCAAAAGGCAAGCAAATGTATCCAACTTGTTGACTTCTTTCTTCCAAATGTATTCCATGCACAGCTGGCTGGCCTTGCAGTGCTAATCACGTACATATAGCTTGCTAAACAGCATATTGGAATATTCCACTCTGCTGCTTTTCTGTAATGTTTATGTCAATCTGTTTGATAGACTAATATGGCTACATCTCACACTGTTTCTCATAATTACTTTTTAATAATATTACTTCCCTAGGCACTAAGCCTTCCACACACACACACACACACTAAAGAGCTATATCTCAGTTAGTTGTTCCTTCTCCGGGACACCCGATCCTACAGCGGCACATGTCCAACAAACACAAGTTAAAACTCCGATTTCCAGGTCAGCATTTAAAAAAAAATGATATATTTATTTTTGGCTCAAACAATAGGCAATAAACGGTCCTTTACTTTACAATCTCGAACCAACGTGTTTCGGCGAGTTGCCTTCTACTTGGTCACTAAATAGTTAGTTCATCTTATGTTGAACATACAATTAGGATGGATTTGTTTGTAACATATATGTATTATCAATAAAGCCCTGCCATATACATTACCCAATCTTGTGTGACAATCTACAGATTATTTTATCCCCGTCTCACATGCATTATTGTTTCTTAATGATAACAAGCAATGTTTGCTACAATGACCTTCTATTCTGAATACGTAATTGCAACTGTATGTGTGTAGTGGAGTTGTAAGGTAATGTGAAGGCTGTGATAATAAAAATGATCAGCTCATTGGGTTTTATATTAATAATAATTTTGCTTCAGGATGTTTATCTTGAGTAGGTAAGGAAGTGCATCAAGATTCATTATTCATATGTTCTTAGGTAGAAAACTCACATCAGAAACCTCAAATTTGCATCAGTTTAGTACACTTTTGCTCTGGATATGCCTGCCCTGTGGAGTTTCCTGTGTCGTTGGAGGAGCTGATGTCAAAATGGCCTCTGTGAAGGCACTGAAAGTTTGGTTAGTGGCCTCCATGTTTCAGGGGGCCACTCATCAAACTATTTTATTTTCCAAAAAACATACTCTCAATGTGGGGCTTTGTTATTAAAAAACAGAAACTATATGACCTGTGTATCATGGGGAGTTTTCTCCAAGGGTGTGGGTGTAGCATTTCTATTTCTTCAGTGCAGGAAATTTTGATGGTCATCCACTGAATAACTTATGTATCTGACCATTCCCTCTAAATAGACAGACAGTCAGTTGCACCTACATCAAAGCCCTCGCCACTTTCAAGCCGCCAAAGTAGGGTTTCCAATGGCAGAGTTAGTAGGGTGAACACTGTCAGAAACATGTCAGTGTGCCCATCTCAAAATAGAGTGAGCAGGCTGTCAGTTTGGCAGACAAGGTACTCCATCACGTTTGCGGTTGAGAACCCTGTCTGCTAAACACTAAATCAGGCCCTTTGATAGTATCCAGTGCGGTTATAAGTTCTTCTATTGCCAGGTGTCGCAGGTAACCACAGTATCCAAATGATTCTCTCACCTTCACTAGCTAGATTTAGAAATCCTTTTTAACAGCAATTGTCTATGTATCTAAAAATGTAAGATTATTTTTTTCTATGTTTTCAGAAATTTCTGTTCTCAGTTAAACTTTCACCTTGCAAACATTATTATTGTGTTGTATTAAATTCATCATAAAAAAAATTGTTTACAGATAAGTAACGTTTCCAATCGGCTTGAACACTCATGTTTAAAATTAAAAACTGTTCTTTGAACAAACAATGCATAAAATATGGAATTTCAAGTACGAGTTCAATAACTGTCTGTACCATTCAGCATCTTTCTTTATGATATACCCTTGAAATTATAACAAATGAATCAGCGTTCCATTAAGACATTGAATTAGGCATGTAATACTTAATTTATAATATAGACTATAAGGTACCAATTCAAACCTTTGCACTCACATCTAATTATATATAGAATTTAATTTAACTAATATTTTCTGACGATCGCTCAGATTAAATTGATTAAATATTTCAACATCATTTAAAAGGTTCTATGGAACTCAATGTGTGCTCAGTTCCTCTAAAGAGGTTTGCAATGTACATATATCTTTAAACTGCTCTTGCTAATACCTATAATTTTCTAGTGTGTTGTCACTACATCAAAATCAATTGAAATCATTTCTGAAAGACTGGCTATTTCTTTTGGAGGGGTGGGGGCATTGACATGCTAATTCTGGCAGCCCCATCCCAGCTCTACAAAAAGAAATAGTCCCTGGTGTCCTAGTTTGCTTTCTGACCACCTGGGGGGGGGGGCAGATAAGGGTAAGAACCCCCTTCTGCCCTGCAAGGGGTGGGTAGAAAGACTGTCCCTTCAGTTTTTGGTGGTGGGAGCATTGTAATGCCCATTCAGGGCAGCCTCCACTCCTAAGTTTAAAACAAATAATCCCTGGTGTCCAGGGTGCTTTATGCTCCCCTGTGGGGGGGGAGAAAGACTAAATCTGGCCAATTTTATATGGGAGAGCAAAGGCCCTTACCCAAGGCTCCACTCCCCCCTCCCTGGTGTCTAGTAGTGGATCACTGCTTGGGGATCATCCTCCTGCAGCGATCCCTAAGCAGGGATCCACTAGCAAAGAGTACAATTGGAAAGGGAAGATTCTCCCCTTTGCAATGATATCTCTCCCATGTGTTTCAGTGATCAGGGGACTGAGATAGCCTAAACGAGCACCAAAGCAGTGAAACTGAAATAGGCCAATCGGCTCATTTCAGTTTCATTTTCAATGTGGAGAGTATGTAGCCTTACGGCTAGAGTGGTTGACCTCAAAGCTGGGGAAACGGGTTTGAGTCTTGGAAATGACGCACAACATCCTGTGATTTTAGGTAAATCACTAAATCTCGTCGTTCCTAACAAAAAAAATGGAATGTGTCCATCTGTAATGAAACTGGTGCTAATTTAAAGCGCTCTGATACCTGATATCTTTGGGTCTAGTTTGCGCTATATAAAACTCTATAAAAGAAAAGTATGACGTCAGAGTGCCATGCGCGAGATCGTCATTATATTGGGAAAAAAATGCCTCAGGAGGGTAGGAAGCTCTTTCCAAACACCTTGGCAAAAAAATAAAAAGGAAATCCCTCTGCTGTTTAAAGCAGAGGGATTTTGTGGTTATGAGCAGAGGACTTAATGGTTACTTCCTTGGCACACCAGCGCCACAGCCGAGGACGTAGCCATAACGGCCCCGGCACCCAACCGGTTAAAATTTAGAGGGCCACCACTACTCAGGAGCTGTCATTTGCATTGTATTGTGTTTTACAACCTGAGCAAAATAGATTGTCTTTAATTATAGGCTTTCCTGACAGTAAAGCATTTTGATTTGAACTGGCAGTCATGAGTACCCACAAATCGCTGGTAAAGCTGTAGACATTCCAAGTTAAATTTGTGGTCACTGTGTAAATCAAGTATATAATCCACATCATTACTTCTGTTGCAGGCTACTCTGTCATTGACACACAAAGGTTTATGAAGGAAACATGAGTACTAGCAGAAAGAGGAGGTAAATATTCCCTAGAAGTCCAGTGGTGCACGTCATAAATTGTGATATAACAACGTGCTTTAACCATCTTGTTCTTTTACAGGCTTATAGGAAAGTACCACAAATAGATTTGGAGAGACAACCATGAGTAGAAGCAGAAAGACCAGGTAGTTATGTGGTGGTGGTCACGTGTGGTGCATCGTTTACATTGCAGTATAACAACCTGGCTTTGTTCATCATTTCTTCTGTTGCAGGATTCTCAACCTGTCCTGCACATAGGGTCAGATAGGCAGTCTTGAATACAAGAAGATAAAACAGGTAATTACTTGGAGGATGTCTCTTGTTGTGTATCTGCTATATTGAACTATAACATGTTTGAACCATCTTCTTCTATTGCACGCTTCTAAGACAGTAAATGGATGTGGACAGGCAGATGGGAGTATTAGCAGAAAGACCAGGTGCATATATTGCAGATATCCCTTGTGGTGTGTCGGATACATTGGAATATTACAAGCTGCTTTACCATCCTGTTCTTCTATTACAGGCTTCTAAGCTATAAATGCACATAGATTTGGGGAAGCAGACAGGAATACAAGCAGAAAGACCAGGCAGTTATTTGGTAGATTTTTCTAATGATGTATCTGGTATATTGTAATATAACAAAAAGCTTTAACCATCATTTCATCTATTTCAGGTTAATCTGGCAGTGCTACATATAGAATTGTAAGGTCAGGTGTGAAAATAGGTTAAACAAGTATGCATAATTACATTTTCCTGGAGCTACGTCAGTACTGTAGTACTGTAGTACTGTATAATGCATGGCATTCATGAACACTGTAGAAACTAACATTAACATTTTCTATTTTTTACAGGCTTAACAGCTTAGTAGGGTAAGACTTGTTATCAGCAAAATGTTCAAGCGCAAAGCTTTTGCTTCTTTAGAGGATGGTGTTTCACCACGAAGAAAGAAATGCTGCCTTTTATTCAAAGAGTGGATGAAGGAAATTGTGGAGACTGAGACACTGACATCGCAGAAAAGGGTTTGCATACAAGTGGGGGAGCAATTTCACTACAGTCCAGATGTGGGCCTGATCCGCAAAGCATGTGCTAAAGCAAAGATTGATGAGGACTTTTCCACAGGGAAAAGTGGAGTGAGGGCTGGAAACTGGTTACCTGCACAGCAAAGTATATTAACCTGCTTTGGTAATCCTACGGAACAAAAGTGCTGTCACCAGGTTGGGATTTGGAGTGTGCACTATGATGACAGAAATTGTTGTCGATAAAGCCAGTAGATTAGAAGTGGTTGAATGGCAAAGGTACTTGCCTGAAGAAATAAAGGTTCTCATAAACAATGTGTTGCTGGCAGTCGCGATAAACACTTGAATGTCTTCCGTCCAAGACATCCATGACCAGCTAGCATTGTATCTGAAGCTACCAGACAGATGGAGAAGCAAGAATTATGACTCTGAGGTTCTTAAAGCTATTGATAGCATGAAATGCTCTGAGGCCATCGCAGAACTTCGCAATGCTCGATATCACACATCAATATTCGATGGGAGCACAGACATTTCAGTTTCAAAAATGCTTATCCTGTACTCAAAGTTCAGCATTGCAAGATAAACAGAGCTCAGAACAATGCTTGGGGGAACAGTGAAGCTGAGCACTTGTAATGCTGAGGCTATCACTACAGCTCAGAAAAACTTCTACACTGCCAATGAACTGGACATTTTGAATGTGGTCATGTTTAGGTTAGATGGTGAATGCATGATCATGGGCGAAAACAAAGGTTTGGCTGCTCGCCTTAAACAAGAAAGCCCACATCTAGTTGAGTTGCAGTGTGTCGGCCACAGAGAAGCTTTGGGAAATGATGATGCCTTGAAGAAGGTGCTGATGCCCAAAGAAATGGAAACATTATTGAGGACAGTCTTCACTGTAGTCTCCAGATCTAGTGCAAATAAGTTCAAGATGGACAATATTGCATTAGTAACTCGAGATATTTTGCAGTAAGTGCACTAATGCATACTTTTGGGGTTGTGCTAAAGAACTTTGGGTATGAGAAATAAAAAGATCTATTGTTAAATATTGACGCAACAAGCTGTCTAACGCCAACTGCCATGTTTCGCTTTCAGCACTCAATGACATTCTAGCTGAACTGTCATCTTTGTTCAAGCTGTTTCAAAAAAGCTTGCTGACCACTGTTGAACCTATAAAGTATGCCAGGGCCAAGATTGGCCAAGTTAAGTGACAGTACTTGGGCAACACTGTCTTTTGGAGCAGTACAGTTTGAGATCTACTCACTTTGAACAGGGAAGAAAGAGAGTTCGACAGTGGTCCTATTTTTGTCTTTTTTTCACTTCTTTGTAAGCATATGCAAAAATGTTTCCCTACTGATGAACTGAAGGAGTGGGCAAGCTTTGAATTCCAGACAATAGCAACACATTCACAATTTTTAGAATA
Source organism: Triturus cristatus (assembly GCF_964204655.1). NCBI lineage: Eukaryota > Metazoa > Chordata > Amphibia > Caudata > Salamandridae > Triturus > Triturus cristatus. The sequence continues at coordinate 1,174,999,416 of NC_140589.1, read as the reverse complement.
AGAATATCTTGGTCCTGGGAGATTGTGAAACACCTGCCGATGTTGTTCAATAGTACAGGGAATGTAGGTATGTTGTGGCAGAACATGCAAAAAGTGTGTTGTTTACAATCTTCATGACATGGTGAATATCACTTTACGGAATGCTGCTCAGTATAATGTGGTATTTCAACAAGTAGATTTCAGTGCAACATTTCAAGCATCAAGTGCAGACTGTGAACGAGGATTCAGCCTCATGAACACTATCAAGTCTAATTAGAGAAATAGACTGGAGGAGAATCACTTGGATATTCTGATGAGGACTAAAGCTAACTCTTAAATGGCAAAGTTGACATTGATAGAGTTTATCAACATTGGAAGAATGGCAAGCGCCACGAGAGATGCAAATATGTTACATATCTAGTGACAGCACTTGACTTGTCTGGCCACCCTTTCCCACAGCCTACGTTTGGCCTAGATGTGCGAATTTCACTCACTGCCTCTTAGCCGGGATATTAATCAATAGGTTGCACATCAAAATGTAACTATGTTGTGTAACTGTCAACTTGCTAAATGTATATACTTGTATAGTCTTCCAACATTCCCCCACCAAATGAGCAGTGCGCCAATCAAGAATATTCCGTAAAATCTTATAATGGTGCTACTTTCTGAGTCCTCCCTTTTTCTAAACCTTGGGTGTATGTGCAAATAGAGTCAACAGTTCAAGTCATGATGGTCTGTATTCACAGTGCAGAACTGTCTCAAGACACTGTAAAATCGAGCCATATGCTTGAAATGCACTTATTTTCATTGTCATAGTACACAAAAGTTTTGATTGTAAATTGCCACAGATTTATATACTTGCGTTCTGTGCTTGCATGCTTGGTGCACATAGCTTTGACTATAGCGCACAAAGACTGCCACACACAGAGGAAAACATTCGATTGGAACATTGGTGGTGAGGTGTAGAGCATGGAGGAGAGAGGTGGAGATTAGAAGGCCAGAATCAAAAAGAGATGCAACAAAGGGGGAGGAGATGGATGCAAGAGGGGCAGAATCCACAAAATGCGGTTAGAGGCTGGGGAAGAGACGAGAAGAAGAATAGGACATAAAACGAGGTGATGGTGTAAGAGGGGCAGAATCAATGAGAAAAGAGAGAAGTAGAGTAGGGAATGAAGTTGTAAATGTAAGAGGAGTAGGACCAGCAAGTAAGAGCATGTAGGAGGCTTGGGAAGAGGCGAGAGTTTAAGAAACAAGCATGTATGGTGAGGTGGCTGTAAAAAGAGTAGAACCAGCAAAAGAAGGTATTTGCTTGGGTAAGAAGTGAGGTGAAAAGTAAAGCATAATGTGTATTACCCCCCACTTTGCACATAGTAGTGTTCTGAAGACTTCTGAAGCTGATTTTCAGCACCTGTGTGAGAGTGAGCTTCCGCATGCTCAGTGAGGCCAGTAAGGCCGGGCAGCTGAGCCGTTCGCAGGGCTGGAGGAGTGGCAGAGCAGAGGAATAAACGATGTCCGACTATGGGCTCCGGGCTTCTGGTTAGCCTTAGCGGTTAGCTGGAGATGCGGGAGGTGGCTCTACATCTGCTGCCTCCCCACCGTTAGCAGCACCCGCTTGTCTCCATCTTGCTGTTTATTCACCCAGTTGCTGGACCGAGCAGCTGAGCAGCCAACCCCCGACCGTTAGCAGCACCGGCTTGTCTCCATCTTGCCGTTTTTCCACCCAGTTGCTGGATCAATCAGCTGAGCAGTCAAGCCTCCCCACCGTTAGCAGCACCGGCTTTTGTTCATCTTGCTTTTTTTCTTGTCGTTTTTCCGCCCAATTGCTGGACTGAGCAGCTGAGCAGCCAAGCTAAAGAGAGCTGGACGCGGACTGAGCAGTCTAGCAAAGGAGAGCAGTACACGCATGTAGGAGGAATCCGGATGGGGCTATAATTTCTTTTTCTCTCTTCTTCTTGTTTGGCACTGGTCCAGCCTGCCTGCCCCATGTATTTCAAAAATGCACTTGGGGAGCCCACCAACCCTGTCAGCTGCCTGGATGAGTGTGACCGTCGCTAGTCAGCGGTTGTGGAGAGTGTGCCACTGGCAGCTCACTGAAGCAGCCCAGCTAAGTCTGGGTGCGGCTTGTGAGTCCACCTGGAAGGCCCCACTCACCTGGGTATTTCTGCTGGAGACTGCTGGGGAGTAGGAGAGTGAAGCGAGAAATAGCTGCAGATTTGTCCCCTAGTCTAAAGATCTTCTTTTGGCTGGAGCTGAAGCTGAAGATTAAAGGACCAGCACAATCATAACATACCAGCAGCAACTTTCCAACTGAAAAACGACCAGCAGTGAACAAGGTGGTAAGCAGGCTTCTTCCTTACTATCATAGTAAGTTGCGGGTGCCTTAATCAAAAGACCAGATCACTGAAATTCTCAACTATAAGAAATTTGAGTGCCCTTTTACACCTATTACTATGTAATCTTGCAATTTTAAATCATGAGATCAGGGAAAATCAGGGGTGAACTGGCACTGTCGGTAAAAAAAAAAGAAGTCAGCCACTGAAAGAAAAGCTATTGGCACTCAGGCGAAGGTGAAGGAAGCCAAAGTCACAAAATGTCAATAAAAATCAAATATTTAACCTAATGAAGGACCTTTGATAGACCTTTCAAGCCAAGTAGATCCAACCTGAAGGCAGGTATGAAAAGGAACTCATTTGGACTCCAGGTATGCAATTTGTTTGAACAATCCAATAATTTATACAGAATTTTCTTTCCTAAAAGATGTGGGAGCAGTGTTGTTCTCAGGTAATGACAATCTAATGGACCTACAAACACCACTACTCTCCACAACTCCAACCAAGGGTGAATCATCTCCCAAATCTATTCTCTGTGATTTCCAGTATCCTTTTACATCAGACTGACCATCAAATCTTCTTAAAAAGGGGAAAAGTGGTGATTTGGCAAATTCTACACAATATTTAAAGTCAGTAGAGCCTAAGATAGAGCCTCTGCAACCAGGCCATGGAGACCTAAACGAGAGCATCCCCTGCTCCTAGGCAAGCAGCATTATGCAGGGCATCATTTCACAAAACCGTCTGTGAGAAGTCCTATACACCATTGCAACATTGGGATTCCTAATAGCATGCCAAAATCTAGTCTCCGGCAAGAGAGCACATTACCAACAGCATCTTCAGAGATGCAAGAAGAAAAATCTAGCGAGCCACTCTCATTTGAAAAACTCCAGAATGGGACGAGATTAATGCAGACTATATGTAGGATCCACATTAGTCACCAATCCGTATTTGTGAATTTGAGAGGAGGGAAATAAATCCAACTGAAGAACAAAAAACGCCCACTTTTCTTGCCTGGCAATCCCTCCTGAATATGATCCACTTATCAGCAGATGCATTACAACTGCAGTCTAACGAGAGGGAAATCTAACACTTGTTATTGACTACTATGGCAGTGTACGTAGCAGGGATTTTGGGCAAACTTGGAGAGCTAAATTCCCGTATAAGAAGGGTGCAGAATAATACCTCCTTCACTCAAATTGAGTTCTCTTGCTCTAAAATTGCAGACAAATTGGCATTGGTAACCTCAATGTTAAGTGATCCATTAAATAACCTGAAAAAAGTGCACAACCTGTGAGGCCTGCTAATCGGTCAACAAAATTAGGAGACTACTTAAGTCTCAACTTCATGGTGGATGACTCCATTGGTTCTAGCAATCAAATGGACAACTTAAGTGCACAACCTGCATCCAACACGAACACCCTAAAGGCACACGACAACAAAGAAGGGCAGCCAGCATCTGGATCCCCTAATGCGGGGGAAGGTGGACTGGAATCAAAAAAAGGAAATTTCTAAATACAGGCATACACAAAAATGAAAAGGACTGCATAAAAAAGTTACCGGCCAGGTGCAACTCTATCCACGATTTGAGACCTCATCATGACCATTTGACAATGTAAAGCAAAAAGTAATGGAGACAACACAGGGAGACGAGGGAAAGGGAGCACCGTGCCATTTAGACCCGACTTGTTCAGGGCCATGTAAACAGCCTACTGTGACTACCGAAATTCTAACAGTAGTAAATGTTCATAAGGAACCCCACGATAAATTACCAGTACAGCAAGCAACCTCCTTTAAGTTTATGACAACTCAAACAGAGGTATTAGATGACCAAAATATGTTATCCCCAATAGCTGGAGTCTCAAGTGATTGAAATAGCTTATGGGATCAGGTACCTGCTGTAAGAATCGGAAATAACGTCTCCAGGCCGACTGAAAAATCAATAATTAGAAAGCTGATTGTGGACTCAGTTTCGACATTGCCCACCAGCATTCAACCTATTGTATTCCTCGGCGACCCTATGAATATTACAGTGTCTAGTTCGAGCCCACAAGAAACCATTCCCAAGCTATTAGACCTTGCTAAAACAAGTTCTAACTTGGAAAGCTTTCGGACTGAAGCAAAGGTCGATCTGATCAATACCTCAATTTTGGTCTTGATCCCGGAATATTTATAAAGAGGCAGACACGACGTCTTAAACAGGGTAAATTTTCTTAGACTGTTGGCAGCCACCCTAAACCTAAGTAACATTACAACTAAAGATTTGGCCACAATACAATTTGAATACTCAGATGCAGCACCCGGAGGAGAAGTAACTAGGTCCACATGTTCTTCAAGTGACATTCCCAAAAGAATCTTCGTTGCAGGTCCAGCACTCAAAAAATGGGGAATAAAGGTTATTTCTGGACAAACTATAGGATACCCTCTTGCCCTACTACCACAGGGACTAAATGGGCTTCTAGATATGTTTTATTTATTTTTTTATTTTAAAAGTTTTATATAGCGCTAGCTTGACCCGTAGGTATCAGAGCGCTTTACATACATACTGTAAAGAAAAACAGACAGAAATTGAATTACATAGTAGGCAGGCAGTAAGGAAGCAAAACAAGGGATAGAAAAAATACATCATGGAAGATAAGGTGGTTAACACAGTCCGGTAACCAACTATCCTTGAATGTCAAGAGAGAGGAATAAACTCGGATACTGAAGTCTAGGTTAGTTGACGTTGGTCAGGAAAGTATTTGTTAAGGATATGGATTTTCAGGTCCCTTTTGAAACAGGAGAAGGAGGGGTTGCATCTGAGGACTCTAGGGAGAGCGTTCCACATTGTGAGAGCGTTGCCAGAGAACAATCGGTATTGTGTGGTTTTCTTTTTCAGTTTCGGAGGAATAAGAAGGAGTGAGTTGGAGCTTCTCAGCGTTCTGGATTGACCTGCTCTTACCAGTTTGTTGTTCAGGTAATTAGTGGCCGGAGAGTAAAGGGTTTTGTGTATGATTCAGGCCAGTTTGTAAATACACCTCCCTTCCATGGGAAGCCAGTTGAGGGAGTTGAGAGCTGGAGGGATGTGATCAAATCTTTTTACTCCAGATACGAGTCGAGCGGCCATGTTCAACACTGGCCTTAGAGGGGCTAGGTGAGCTTTTGGAGTCCCTGTTAGGATGGCGTTCCCGTAGCCATAGAACTAGGGATTGGACTACAGTCTCGGGGTCTTGAGGTCATCATGGGGAAGAAAAGGTTTCAATTTCTTCAGGTGTTTTAGAGAGAAAAGAACACTTTTTGCAGAGTTTTTGATGTGGGCCTCCAAGGATAAGTTCTTGTCAAGAGTGATGCCTAGAGACTTAACTGAGGACGATGGGGCAGATTAGGGCGACCAGATTCTTGAGCCACTCTAGGATTGGACGATGGTTGCTTTTTGGAGAGAATAGAACTAGTTCTGTTTTATCTGGGTTGAGCTTTAAGTGGTAAGCGTTGAACCAAGTTTGGATCTCGGTTAGAGTGGCATTGAGGTGTTGGATGTCGCTGTCTCCATCTTGCTGTTTATTCACCCAGTTGCTGGACCGAGCAGCTGAGCAGCCAACCCCTGACCGTTAGCAGCACCGGCTTGTCTCCATCTTGCCGTTTTTCCACCCAGTTGCTGGATCAATCAGCTGAGCAGTCAAGCCTCCCCACCATTAGCAGCACCGGCTTTTGTTCATCTTGCTTTTTTTCTTGTCGTTTTTCCACCCAATTGCTGGACTGAGCAGCTGAGCAGCCAAGCTAAAGAGAGCTGGACGCGGACTGAGCAGTCTAGCAAAGGAGAGCAGTACACGCATGTAGGAGGAATCCGGATGGGGCTATAATTTCTTTTTCTCTCTTCTTCTTGCTTGGCACTGGTCCAGCCTGCCTGCCCCATGTATTTCAAAAATGCACCTGGGGAGCCCACCAACCCTGTCAGCTGCCTGGATGAGTGTGACCGTCGCTAGTCAGCGGTTGTGGAGAGTGTGCCACTGGCAGCTCAATGAAGCAGCCCAGCTAAGTCTGGGTGCGGCTTGTGAGTCCACCTGGAAGGCCCCACTCACCTGGGTATTTCTGCTGGAGACTGCTGGGGAGTAGGAGAGTGAAGCGAGAAATAGCTGCAGATTTGGCCCCTAGTCTAAAGATCTTCTTTTGGCTGGAGCTGAAGCTGAAGATTAAAGGACCAGCACAATCATAACATACCAGCAGCAACTTTCCAACTGAAAAACGACCAGCAGTGAACAAGGTGGTAAGCAGGCTTCTTCCTTACTATCATAGTAAGTTGCGGGTGCCTTAATCAAAAGACCAGATCACTGAAATTCTCAACTATAAGAAATTTGAGTGCAATTTTACACCTATTACTATGTAATCTTGCAATTTTAAATCATGAGATCAGGGAAAATCAGGGGCGAACTGGCACTGTCGGTAAAAAAAAAAGAAGTCAGCCACTGAAAGAAAAGCTATTGGCACTCAGGCGAAGGTGAAGGAAGCCAAAGTCACAAAATGTCAATAAAAATCAAATATTTAACCTAATGAAGGACCTTTGATAGACCTTTCAAGCCAAGTAGATCCAACCTGAAGGCAGGTATGAAAAGGAACTCATTTGGACTCCAGGTATGCAATTTGTTTGAACAATCCAATAATTTATACAGAATTTTCTTTCCTAAAAGATGTGGGAGCAGTGTTATTCTCAGGTAATGACAATCTAATGGACCTACAAACACCACTACTCTCCACAACTCCAACCAAGGGTGAATCATCTCCCAAATCTATTCTCTGTGATTTCCAGTATACTTTTACATCAGACTGACCATCAAATCTTCTTAAAAAGGGGAAAAGTGGTGATTTGGCAAATTCTACACAATATTTAAAGTCAGTAGAGCCTAAGATAGAGCCTCTGCAACCAGGCCATGGAGACCTAAACGAGAGCATCCCCTGCTCCTAGGCAAGCAGCATTATGCAGGGCATCATTTCACAAAACCGTCTGTGAGAAGTCCTATACACCATTGCAACATTGGGATTCCTAATAGCATGCCAAAATCTAGTCTCCGGCAAGAGAGCACATTACCAACAGCATCTTCAGAGATGCAAGAAGAAAAAGCTAGCGAGCCACTCTCATTTGAAAAACTCCAGAATGGGACGAGATTAATGCAGACTATATGTAGGATCCACATTAGTCACCAATCCGTATTTGTGAATTTGAGAGGAGGGAAATAAATCCAACTGAAGAACAAAAAACGCCCACTTTTCTTGCCTGGCAATCCCTCCTGAATATGATCCACTTATCAGCAGATGCATTACAACTGCAGTCTAACGAGAGGGAAATCTAACACTTGTTATTGACTACTATGGCAGTGTACGTAGCAGGGATTTTGGGCAAACTTGGAGAGCTAAATTCCCGTATAAGAAGGGTGCAGAATAATACCTCCTTCTCTCAAATTGAGTTCTCTTGCTCTAAAATTGCAGACAAATTGGCATTGGTAACCTCAATGTTAAGTGATCCATTAAATAACCTGAAAAAAGTGCACAACCTGTGAGGCCTGCTAATCGGTCAACAAAATTAGGAGACTACTTAAGTCTCAACTTCATGGTGGATGACTCCATTGGTTCTAGCAATCAAATGGACAACTTAAGTGCACAACCTGCATCCAACACGAACACCCTAAAGGCACACGACAACAAAGAAGGGCAGCCAGCATCTGGATCCCCTAATGCGGGGGAAGGTGGACTGGAATCAAAAAAAGGAAATTTCTAAATACAGGCATACACAAAAATGAAAAGGACTGCATAAAAAAGTTACCGGCCAGGTGCAACTCTATCCACGATTTGAGACCTCATCATGACCATTTGACAATGTAAAGCAAAAAGTAATGGAGACAACACAGGGAGACGAGGGAAAGGGAGCACCGTGCCATTTAGACCCGACTTGTTCAGGGCCATGTAAACAGCCTACTGTGACTACCGAAATTCTAACAGTAGTAAATGTTCATAAGGAACCCCACGATAAATTACCAGTACAGCAAGCAACCTCCTTTAAGTTTATGACAACTCAAACAGAGGTATTAGATGACCAAAATATGTTATCCCCAATAGCTGGAGTCTCAAGTGATTGAAATAGCTTATGGGATCAGGTACCTGCTGTAAGAATCGGAAATAACCTCTCCAGGCCGACTGAAAAATCAATAATTAGAAAGCTGATTGTGGACTCAGTTTCGACATTGCCCACCAGCATTCAACCTATTGTATTCCTCGGCGACCCTATGAATATTACAGTGTCTAGTTCGAGCCCACAAGAAACCATTCCCAAGCTATTAGACCTTGCTAAAACAAGTTCTAACTTGGAAAGCTTTCGGACTGAAGCAAAGGTCGATCTGATCAATACCTCAATGTTGGTCTTGATCCCGGAATATTTATAAAGAGGCAGACATGACGTCTTAAACAGGGTAAATTTTCTTAGACTGTTGGCAGCCACCCTAAACCTAAGTAACTTTACAACTAAAGATTTGGCCACAATACAATTTGAATACTCAGATGCAGCACCCGGAGGAGAAGTAACTAGGTCCACGTGTTCTTCAAGTGACATTCCCAAAAGAATCTTCGTTGCAGGTCCAGCACTCAAAAAATGGGGAATAAAGGTTATTTCTGGACAAACTATAGGATACCCTCTTGCCCTACTACCACAGGGACTAAATGGGCTTCTAGATATGTTTTATTTATTTTTTTATTTTAAAAGTTTTATATAGCGCTAGCTTGACCCGTAGGTATCAGAGCGCTTTACATACATACTGTAAAGAAAAACAGACAGAAATTGAATTACATAGTAGGCAGGCAGTAAGGAAGCAAAACAAGGGATAGAAAAAATACATCATGGAAGATAAGGTGGTTAACACAGTCCGGTAACCAACTATCCTTGAATGTCAAGAGAGAGGAATAAACTCGGATACTTAAGTCTAGGTTAGTTGACGTTGGTCAGGAAAGTATTTGTTAAGGATATGGATTTTCAGGTCCCTTTTGAAACAGGAGAAGGAGGGGTTGCATCTGAGGACTCTAGGGAGAGCGTTCCACATCGTGAGAGCGTTGCCAGAGAACAATCGGTATTGTGTGGTTTTCTTTTTCAGTTTCGGAGGAATAAGAAGGAGTGAGTTGGAGCTTCTCAGCGTTCTGGATTGACCTGCTCTTACCAGTTTGTTGTTCAGGTAATTAGTGGCCGGAGAGTAAAGGGTTTTGTGTATGATTCAGGCCAGTTTGTAAATACACCTCCCTTCCATGGGAAGCCAGTTGAGGGAGTTGAGAGCTGGAGGGATGTGATCAAATCTATTTACTCCAGATACGAGTCGAGCGGCCATGTTCAACACTGCCCTTAGAGGGGCTAGGTGAGCTTTTGGAGTCCCTGTTAGGATGGCGTTCCCGTAGCCGTAGAACTAGGGATTGGACTACATTCTCGGGGTCTTGAGGTCATCATGGGGAAGAAAAGGTTTCAATTTCTTCAGGTGTTTTAGAGAGAAAAGAACACTTTTTGCAGAGTTTTTGATGTGGGCCTCCAAGGATAAGTTCTTGTCAAGAGTGATGCCTAGAGACTTAACTGAGGACGATGGGGCAGATTAGGGCGACCAGATTCTTGAGCCACTCTAGGATTGGACGATGGTTGCTTTTTGGAGAGAATAGAACTAGTTCTGTTTTATCTGGGTTGAGCTTTAAGTGGTAAGCGTTGAACCAAGTTTGGATCTCGGTTAGAGTGGCATTGAGGTGTTGGATGTCGCTGTCTCCATCTTGCTGTTTATTCACCCAGTTGCTGGACCGAGCAGCTGAGCAGCCAACCCCTGACCGTTAGCAGCACCGGCTTGTCTCCATCTTGCCGTTTTTCCACCCAGTTGCTGGATCAATCAGCTGAGCAGTCAAGCCTCCCCACCATTAGCAGCACCGGCTTTTGTTCATCTTGCTTTTTTTCTTGTCGTTTTTCCACCCAATTGCTGGACTGAGCAGCTGAGCAGCCAAGCTAAAGAGAGCTGGACGCGGACTGAGCAGTCTAGCAAAGGAGAGCAGTACACGCATGTAGGAGGAATCCGGATGGGGCTATAATTTCTTTTTCTCTCTTCTTCTTGCTTGGCACTGGTCCAGCCTGCCTGCCCCATGTATTTCAAAAATGCACCTGGGGAGCCCACCAACCCTGTCAGCTGCCTGGATGAGTGTGACCGTCGCTAGTCAGCGGTTGTGGAGAGTGTGCCACTGGCAGCTCAATGAAGCAGCCCAGCTAAGTCTGGGTGCGGCTTGTGAGTCCACCTGGAAGGCCCCACTCACCTGGGTATTTCTGCTGGAGACTGCTGGGGAGTAGGAGAGTGAAGCGAGAAATAGCTGCAGATTTGTCCCCTAGTCTAAAGATCTTCTTTTGGCTGGAGCTGAAGCTGAAGATTAAAGGACCAGCACAATCATAACATACCAGCAGCAACTTTCCAACTGAAAAACGACCAGCAGTGAACAAGGTGGTAAGCAGGCTTCTTCCTTACTATCATAGTAAGTTGCGGGTGCCTTAATCAAAAGACCAGATCCCTGAAATTCTCAACTATAAGAAATTTGAGTGCCCTTTTACACCTATTACTATGTAATCTTGCAATTTTAAATCATGAGATCAGGGAAAATCAGGGGCGAACTGGCACTGTCGGTAAAAAAAAAAGAAGTCAGCCACTGAAAGAAAAGCTATTGGCACTCAGGCGAAGGTGAAGGAAGCCAAAGTCACAAAATGTCAATAAAAATCAAATATTTAACCTAATGAAGGACCTTTGATAGACCATTCAAGCCAAGTAGATCCAACCTGAAGGCAGGTATGAAAAGGAACTCATTTGGACTCCAGGTATGCAATTTGTTTGAACAATCCAATAATTTATACATAATTTTCTTTCCTAAAAGATGTGGGAGCAGTGTTGTTCTCAGGTAATGACAATCTAATGGACCTACAAACACCACTACTCTCCACAACTCCAACCAAGGGTGAATCATCTCCCAAATCTCTTCTCTGCGATTTCCAGTATCCTTTTACATCAGACTGACCATCAAATCTTCTTAAAAAGGGGAAAAGTGGTGATTTGGCAAATTCTACACAATATTTAAAGTCAGTAGAGCCTAAGATAGAGCCTCTGCAACCAGGCCATGGAGACCTAAACGAGAGCATCCCCTGCTCCTAGGCAAACAGCATTATGCAGGGCATCATTTCACAAAACCGTCTGTGAGAAGTCCTATACACCATTGCAACATTGGGATTCCTAATAGCATGCCAAAATCTAGTCTCCCGCAAGAGAGCACATTACCAACAGCATCTTCAGAGATGCAAGAAGAAAAAGCTAGCGAGCCACTCTCATTTGAAAAACTCCAGAATGGGACGAGATTAATGCAGACTATATGTAGGATCCACATTAGTCACCAATCCGTATTTGTGAATTTGACAGGAGGGAAATAAATCCAACTGAAGAACAAAAAACGCCCACTTTTCTTGCCTGGCAATCCCTCCTGAATATGATCCACTTATCAGCAGATGCATTACAGCTGCAGTCTAACGAGAGGGAAATCTAACACTTGTTATTGACTACTATGGCAGTGTACGTAGCAGGGATTTTGGGCAAACTTGGAGAGCTAAATTCCCGTATAAGAAGGGTGCAGAATAATACCTCCTTCACTCAAATTGAGTTCTCTTGCTCTAAAATTGCAGACAAATTGGCATTGGTAACCTCAATGTTAGGTGATCCATTAAATAACCTGAAAAAAGTGCACAACCTGGTGAGGCCTGCTAATCGGTCAACAAAATTAGGAGACTACTTAAGTCTCAACTTCATGGTGGATGACTCCATTGGTTCTAGCAATCAAATGGACAACTTAAGTGCACAACCTGCATCCAACACGAACACCCTAAAGGCACACGACAACAAAGAAGGGCAGCCAGCATCTGCCTCCCCTAATGCGGGGGAAGGTGGACTGGAATCAAAAAAAGGAAATTTCTAAATACAGGCATCAACAAAAATGAAAAGGACTGCATAAAAAAGTTACCGGCCAGGTGCAACTCTATCCACGATTTGAGACCTCATCATGACCATTTGACAATGTAAAGCAAAAAGTAATGGAGACAACACAGGGAGACGAGGGAAAGGGAGCACCGTGCCATTTAGACCCGACTTGTTCAGGGCCATGTAAACAGCCTACTGTGACTACCGAAATTCTAACAGTAGTAAATGTTCATAAGGAACCCCACGATAAATTACCAGTACAGCAAGCAACCTCCTTTAAGTTTATGACAACTCAAACAGAGGTATTAGATGACCAAAATATGTTATCCCCAATAGCTGGAGTCTCAAGTGATGGAAATAGCTTATGGGATCAGGTACCTGCCGTAAGAATCGGAAATAACGTCTCCAGGCCGACTGAAAAATCAATATTTAGAAAGCTGATTGTGGACTTAGTTTCGACATTGCCCACCAGCATGCAACCTATTGTATCCCTCGGCGACCCTATGTATATTACAGTGTCTAGTTCGAGCCCACAAGAAACCATTCCCAAGCTATTAGACCTTGCTAAAACAAGTTCTAACTTGGAAAGCTTTCGGACTGAAGCAAAGGTCGATCTGATCAATACCTCAATTTTAATCTTGATCCCGGAATATTTATAAAGAGGCAGACATGACGTCTTAAACAGGGTAAATATTCTTAGACTGTTGGCAGCCACCCTAAACCTAAGTAACATTACAACTAAAGATTTGGCCACAATACAATTTGAATACTCAGATTTAGCACCCGGAGGAGAAGTAACTAGGTCCACGTTTTCTTCAAGTGACATTCCCAAAAGAATCTTCGTTGCAGGTCCAGCACTCAAAAAATGGGGAATAAAGGTTATTTCTGGACAGACTATAGGATACCCTCTTGCCCTACTACCACAGGGACTAAATGGGCTTCTAGATATGTTTTATTTATTTTTTTATTTTAAAAGTTTTATATAGCGCTAGCTTGACCCGTAGGTATCAGAGCGCTTTACATACATACTGTAAAGAAAAACAGACAGAAATTGAATTACATAGTAGGCAGGCAGTAAGGAAGCAAAACAAGGGATAGAAAAAATACATCATGGAAGATAAGGTGGTTAACACAGTCCGGTAACCAACTATCCTTGAATGTCAAGAGAGAGGAATAAACTCGGATACTGAAGTCTAGGTTAGTTGACGTTGGTCAGGAAAGTATTTGTTAAGGATATGGATTTTCAGGTCCCTTTTGAAACAGGAGAAGGAGGGGTTGCATCTGAGGACTCTAGGGAGAGCGTTCCACATCCTGAGAGCGTTGCCAGAGAACGATCGGTATTGTGTGGTTTTCTTTTTCAGTTTCGGAGGAATAAGAAGGAGTGAGTTGGAGCTTCTCAGCGTTCTGGATTGACCTGCTCTTACCAGTTTGTTGTTCAGGTAGTTAGTGGCCGGAGAGTAAAGGGTTTTGTGTATGATTCAGGCCAGTTTGTATATACACCTCCCTTCCATGGGAAGCCAGTTGAGGGAGTTGAGAGCTGGAGTGATGTGATCGAATCTTTTTACTCCAGATACGAGTCGAGCGGCCATGTTCAACACTGCCCTTAGAGGGGCTAGGTGAGCTTTTGGAGTCCCTGTTAGGATGGCGTTCCCGTAGCCGTAGAACTAGGGATTGGACTACAGTCTCGAGGTCTTGAGGTCATCATGGGGAAGAAAAGGTTTCAATTTCTTCAGGTGTTTTAGAGAGAAAAGAACACTTTTTGCAGAGTTTTTGATGTGGGCCTCCAAGGATAAGTTCTTGTCAAGAGTGATGCCTAGAGACTTAACTGAGGACAATGGGGCAGATTAGGGAGACCAGATTCTTGAGCCACTCTAGGATTGGACGATGGTTGCTTTTTGGAGAGAATAGAACTAGTTCTGTTTTATCTGGGTTGAGCTTTAAGTGGTTAGCGTTGAACCAAGTTTGGATCTCGGTTAGAGTGGCATTGAGGTGTTGGATGTCGCTGGGAGACTTGATTTTGAAATAGATTTGGGTGTCATCAGCGTAAAGGTGGTAATTCACTCCAGCTTTTTTCAAGATGATTGTGAGGGGCTCCATGAAAAGATTGAAGAGGGCCGGGGAGAGGATCGAGCCTAGTGGGACCCCAAGTGTGACTTTTGTAGGCTTCGAGAGACAGGAGTTGATTTTAATTTGTTGCGAACGGTGTTGAAAGAAGGAGGTGAACCATTTTAGTACAGATACTCTGTCCATCACCACCCCCCTTTTTCCCAAATCGATTTTATCCCCACTCAGTGTGGGAGGGTATGCTCAGACGTGAGTCCCTTGCTCATTGCACCATCAGGATTCAGGCAAGCCGGGCCGATGAAGGCTGTGATGCCAGAAACCGGTCCCCGGAAGCTTGTTTCCTTCCCAGTATAAGAATTGGCTTGGTAGTTTGGTTTGCCCTGTTCCCATCATGCACTGGGACAGGTACAGACTAAATTGCATGTAGCCTGGTTCTGAGCTGGGATGGTGCAGTGAGCTAAAAAACGGTGATGGATTAAAACCATGATCTCTTGACTTGGTAAGAGTATTCTGCATCATTTAGAAAATCTGTCCATCACCACCCCCCTTTTTCCCAAATCGATTTTATCCACACTCAGTGTGGGAGGGTATGCTCAGACATGAGTCCCTTGCTCATTGCACCATCAGGATTCAGGCAAGCCGGGCCGACGAAGGCTGTGATGCCAGAAACCGGTCCCCGGAAGCTTGTTTCCTTCCCAGTATAAGAATTGGCTTGGTAGTTTGGTTTGCCCTGTTCCCATCATGCACTGGGACAGGTACAGACTAAATTGCATGTAGCCTGGTTCTGAGCTGGGATGGTGCAGTGAGCTAAAAAACGGTGATGGATTAAAACCATGATCTCTTGACTTGGTAAGAGTATTCTGCATCATTCAGAAACTCTGTCCATCACCACCCCCCTTTTTCCCAAATCGATTTTATCCACACTCAGTGTGGGAGGGTATGCTCAGACGTGAGTCCCTTGCTCATTGCACCATCAGGATTCAGGCAAGCCGGGCCGACGAAGGCTGTGATGCCAGAAACCGGTCCCCGGAAGCTTGTTTCCTTCCCAGTATAAGAATTGGCTTGGTAGTTTGGTTTGCCCTGTTCCCATCATGCACTGGGACAGGTACAGACTAAATTGCATGTAGCCTGGTTCTGAGCTGGGATGGTGCAGTGAGCTAAAAAACGGTGATGGATTAAAACCATGATCTCTTGACTTGGTAAGAGTATTCTGCATCATTCAGAAACTCTGTCCATCACCACCCCCCATTTTCCCAAATCCATTTTAGTACTTTGCCATTGATTCCGGAGCACTTCGACAAGGTCTCCAAAAGTGCTGGATGATTTACTGTGTCGAATGCCGCAGATAGGTCAATAAGGATGAGTAGGCAGGCATCACCTTCATCTAAAGCCTTGTGAATATCGTCAGAGACGTTGAGCATAGCTGTTTCCGTGCTACAGCCTTTCCTGATTCCTGATTGAAAGGTGTCGAGGAGGTTGAACTCATCAATGTGTTTGTTGAGTTGGTGGAGAACGCATTTCTCCAATGTTTTTGCAAGGAATGGGAGGTTGGAGATAGGTCTGAGGTTGTTGAGATCATTAGGGTTGGCCCCTGGTGTTTTGAGAATGGGCGTGATTTGTCCAAGTTGAAGGGAGTCTGGGACACAGCCTGAGGTGAGAGAGGCATTGATGATTTTTGTCCAGAAAGGGGAAATGGTGTGGTTAAGTTCTTTTATGATTGTGGATTGGATGGGGTCCATAGTGTGGGAGGAAGGTTTTAGGTTAGAAATTATACTGAAAACCTCATTATCTGACATTAGCTCAAAGTCGGACCAATGCACATTGTATTTTAGCTTGAGGCAGACCTGATTGTCCTTGGTAAGAACTCTGTCTGATTGAACAGGGGTGGTTATAGTGGGGCGGCAGGCTAAGAGGGAAGGAGGGTTAGCGGTTTGGATAAAGGATTGATCAATTTACGAGACTTTATTAGTGAAGAAGGTGGCAATTTCTTCACAATGCTCATTGGTGGCTTTGATTTCTTGAGAGGGAGTTCAGTTAGTTTGGCTTTTGACAATGTTGAAGAGTTCTCTCGGTCTGTTTTTCGCCAGATCTAGTTGGCTGCGGAAGAAAGACGCCTTTTCACTGAAAATTTGTTTTTTGTATGCTTGCCGAGCAGATCTAAGTTGCGCTAGGTGTAAGGTCGAGGGGTTTAGTCTCCAAGACCTTTCCATTTGTCTGAGTTGACGCCTTTCCTCATTCAGATCCATGTTAAACCAGGGTTTAGATTTGGTTCACCTCAATTGTTTGAGTTTGAGAGGAGCTACTTGGTCTAGAACATCTGTCATTTTTTAGTTAAGTGTGTAGTGAGGTCATCGGCTGTCGATGATGAGGGTTGGAGTTGAAGATGGGCATGAATCCTGGATTCAAGTTTGGATAAAGGGATTGCTTTGATATTTCTGGTCCAGTGTTTGGGTTTGTCATCACAAATAGGTTGGTGGAAGACAAGTGCATCAATCTTGAACAGAATGAGGTGGTGGTCGGACCAGTCAATGGGAGAAATTGCTCTCAGAGCGACCAGATCATTGTTGGTAATGATTGCATCCAGTGTTGCACCTTTGATGTGAGTTGGTTTATTGCAGAGTTGTTTGAGGTTATATATTTCAAGTAGGTTGGATAGGTTCTGGGCAGTGGAGTCTTCTGGGTCGTTCCAGTGGATATTGAGGTCACCCAGGAACACGTCTTTAGTGTCTGTCATGGAGAACCGCGATATTAGGTAGGTTAGTTCTTCAGGGAAAAGGGTACGCTCTCCAGGAGGATGGTAGATGATGTGGAATTTGATGGGTGAGGTGTCCTTGGCAGTGAGTTCGACACCCAGGTATTCAAACGATAGGTATTCTGCAGTTTTAAGTTTGGTAGTCTGTATTCCTGCCTTGTGGATGATGGCTAGTCCTCCCCCGTTTTGATCGGTCTGTCTTGTCTGATGATGGTGTACCCTGGAGGGGTGAGAAAGAAAGAAACCACCTTGGTTCTAAAGGGAGCAAAGGGCTCCACAGGCACAGTGTGTTTATTAAATAAATCCTAAGGAGTCTTTGAACGGATTGCCGGGGAAAAGCCCAAAGAAGTCATTAGAGATTTAGTCAGGACAGTAATACTCACTCCTACTTCACCTTGACAACATCCAGCTTGAATGAACCAAACAGGACTTAATCCTAGACCGCTGCGTATGTGCTCCTGGAATATAAACGGCCTAAATTCCAAACTAGCCGATCCAGAGTTGAATAATTACGTATTGTCCTTTGATATAATTTTTCTCCTGGAAACGTGGCAAGTGGAGCCTGTCTTTATACAAGGATATATAGGTTTCTTCACACCAGCTATAAAACAAGCAAAACACGGACATCCCTCTGGTGGACTGGCAACTTTTGTTTCTATAGCTAGTGGAGTCTTAGCAACAGCTCTAGATCTTAAGGCCACAAGACCGAATGCAACAAAATGTACTTTAGATATCAAAGATGTTGCGACAGATGTAATTTTGATCAACACTTACATTTAGTCCAAAAACAAACTTAATGGTAGTAAAAAGTTAGTGCATGAACTAACAAGATTGTTGGAGACAGTGAATGCAACCCACTTTATAATATCCCAGGACTTCAATCTATACTAGAGGGGCTCTTCAGCGAGTGATCTATTAATCTCCCAATCTGCACTTTGGGAAATAACGGACAAGGGCAGTAACACACTAGGGAAATGGTCGAAAATTGGGAGTCAACTTCTGGATGATCTTGAACATTTATCTCTTCGAGCTCTAAATGGTAGGTTTCAAACAGATAACCTACCTTATGCTACATTTCACTCTAATAATATTAGAACGTGTTTAGACTACACATTTGTCTCCCTGACCATATTTAAATACATTTGCTATTTCAAATTACGGATATGTCCGGCAGTGACCATCTTCCACAAGAAGTTACATTCTCCCCATATATTACCCATTCAAATCATATAAGGGATATAACAGACAAAACCTATCTAACAAATTGTAGACGTATTAAGAGCACTACTGTTGGGCTTGTGCAATCTCATGTAACTGTAAAGGATACACTCCAGGGAATCTCAAGTCCAGCGGTGAATATGTGGGAAAGACTCACTGGAATACTTCGAGAAAAATATGCTAAACCAATAAATCCCAAAGGTGACATCAAAGCTTATAAGGAAGCTACTACTGTAACACATGATCTCAGATATCTGGAGAACAAAACTTGAATTAACAAAGCCCTAAGGACATTAAGGAAGAAGCCAGAAGATTTAACAGCCTTTGTACTACTAAGGTAAAAATAAAAACCAATCAAAAATCTAAAAAGTAGAATCCAAAGAGTTCATGATAACGCTCTATGGTCTAAATTGCATACTGATATAAAATGTAAAAACGGCACTAGATTCTGGACCACAGTGAATCAACTCCTGAACTCAGACAATAGAGGAGTAAACTCACATATTACAGAGGCTTTGTGGGTCTGCTACCTAAACAACTGCTTTAATGAACCATCAGAGGAATATTCACAGATGAAGCGTCAGGATATTCCATCAAAAATGCGGTATAAGGGCTTGTCAGAATCAAATAGAGATATTATTAAAAAACAGATAACGAAAGGATGAAAAGAGTGAGCCCCGAGCACAAACAGCATACCCCCTGCGGTCTTCAAATATAACCCAGATTTTTGGGCCGATATTCTTGCACCAGTATTTACGGAGGTTAGGAGCACACAAATTATTACTGCGTCCTGGAAGAGGTCGATTATATCTCCCATATATAAAGGAGGGAATGGAGCCCTCCCGGCAAACTACCGCCTTATAACATTAATGGATGTCAATGGCAAATATTTTGCCAGAACTATCCTGGAAGAAAGGAAACAACTGTTACCTAAGGCTTTTAATCAAAGAGGAATTTGAACAAGAAGACAGGTAATTTTAGCGTGTTTTGATCCAGGGGATCCTCGGTTAAATAGCAGTTTCATCAAATTTCTGCCAAAGTGGAGCAAAGATTACAGAACACGTAAAATGTTCAGTACAGTTGATACAAGAAACAATTCAAGGGTCATATCATCCTCTAGGAATAACATAGAATTCCCCAAAGCACCATAAGGGGCAGACGTGTTGACTTTCTTTGAATTTAAATCCCCCTAAGGATGATTAACAAACTGAAATATTTCCCTTGAGTGTAATCCCAGCCTTAAAATTGTGACCTTCACTCGCCTCTTACTATTAGAAATATTTTATTGAAACTAAAGATTTTACCATTGGAATTTAACTGTGTTTTATAATGAAATTATGTTTTATTATATAATTGTATATGTTATTATTCAATGGTTATACTATCTTTTAGGTTGTCAGGGGCAGATTTGCCGATTGCTGGCAGATAAATTAATTGAAATGTTCTTGTGCATTGTATCCCCAATTTTAAAGCTGTGACTATGTCTGAATAAATAAACTGAATATTAAGATTATATTATTGGAAATATTAATGAATCCTGGGGGCATATCAACAACAACCGGCGATAATTATCGCAAAGCGCACTTAGCGCTAGGATAATTATCGCCGGCTAGCGTGGATTTTTATCGCTGAGATAGCGTGCTATTAGCAACGCTTATCCCAATAGCGATAAAAATCCTCACGCTAACTGGCTAACGTGAGATTATCGCTGGAAACCCAGCGATAATCTCACGTTAGCTTGTTGGTAGGGACTCACAAACTTAGCCATGATATCCTCCTTCCATAGGATATCATGGCTAAGTTAGTCCTGAAGCAGGTGTTAGGAAAGTAGTAATAACAGGTGTTATCGCTACTTTTCCTGACGCTATGCTTCATAGCGTGGGGCTTGATGATAGGAGAAATGTCGCTTAGCGACATTTCTCCTATCATGTCAGGTCAGGAACGCCCACTTTGCATCTCATTGGAGATGCAAAGCTGGGAATTAGAAATCCCCACGCTAAAGCAAGGTTTCACGCGTTAGCGTGACCTTGCTAATATAGCGATCAAATTATCGCCGCTTTTCGGACGAAAACGGGCGCTAAAGCGGCGATAATTTTTTATCGCCTCATTGTAAATATGCCCCCTGCTTTGTAAATATATATTATCCTGTATATTTTTATTGCAAAGGTTTTAAAAAACCTCATATTTTTCTAAATAAACTTAAACTTAAACATAATGGGAAGAGGTAAATATAAGTAGGGAGAAGCAGCAGAAAAGTAAGAGTCTGGAGGAGAGGTGAATTTGTTTCTGAACTAGTGTGCTGCTATGTACATTGAGCCTTCTACCACAGATTGCAGTTCCCTGTCTCTTTACTTTCAATTTAAAAAATTGGTTCAGTTTTGAGATGTGTATCCTCGTTTAGAAAGTGTCGGTGGAATTTCACCCTGCTCTCTGTGCAATAATTTTATGGCAAGACGTATACTTATCTACTCATTTCTCAGAAAGCTGATGGGGCTTCTGTCATATAATAGAACTCAAGCATATCCTCTCAAGCATTTTGTCTTCTTGTTTCTCCTCTCAATTCCCGGGGTCTCCTTATACCCTTCTGCCAAAGGATTCTCTATGGAGAAAGAGAGGAAGTTGTTGTGTAGTCTTTTGTATCTGCATTGTAAGGAATGAATGTCTTCCTAATTATTTGTGGCAAGCCATGTACTTTTCGCCTCATTCCTCAGAAAGATGATAGGGCTACAGTCAGATAACTGTACTCCAGCATATCCTCTTAAGTAATTTTTCTTTTTAATTCTCCTCCCAAATCCCAGGGTTTCTTTATACTGTTCTCCTGAAGAATTCTCTATCGGGAGGGAAGAAGACATTATTGAGCAGTCTTTTGAATCTGCACTGCAAGGAATGCAAAATGTCTCAATCAGAGATGTGTTCAAAAGGCAAGCAAATGTATCCAACTTGTTGACTTCTTCCTTCCAAATGTATTCCATGCACGGCTGGATGGCCTTGCAATGCTAATCACGTACATCTAGCTTGCTAAACAGCATATTGGAATATTCCACTCTGCTGCTTTTCTGTACTGTTTATGTCAATCTGTTTGATAAATTAATATGGCTACATCTCACACTGTTTCTCATAATTATCTTTTATTAATATTACTTCCCTAGGCTCTAAGCCTTACACACACACACACACACTAAAGAGTTATATCTCCGTTAGTTGTTCCTTCTCTTGGACAACCAATCCTACAGCGGCACATGTCCAACAAACACAAGTTGAAACTCCGATTTCCAGGTCAGCATTTAAAAAAAAAAAAGATATATTCTCAAACAATAGGCAATAAACGGTCCTTTACTTTACAATCCCGAACCAACGCGTTTCGGCGAGTTGCCTTCTACTTGATCACTAATGTTTGCTACAATGACCTTCTATTCTATTCTGAATACGTCTTCCAAATGTATTCCATGCACGGCTGGATGGCCTTGCAATGGTAATCATGTACACATAGCTTGCCAAACAGCATAATGGAATTTTCCACTCTGCTGCTATTCTGTAATTTGTATGTCAATCTGTTTAATAAATTAATGTGGCTGCATCTCACACCGTGTTTCTCATAATCATTCTTTAATATTATTACTTCCCTAGGCCCTAAGCCTTGCCCACACACATGCTAACGAGTTACTGAATCCTATGTTGACCATACAATTAGGATGGATTTGTTTGTAACATATATATAAGAAAGCACTGCCATATACATTACCCAATCTTGTGTGACAATCTATAGAGGAATTAATCACTGTCTCGTATGCATTGTTTTCTCTTAATAATAACAAGCAATGTTTGCTACAAAGACATTCGATTATGAATACGTAATTGTAACTGTATGTGTGTAGTGGAGTTGTAAGGTAATGTGAAGGCTATGAAAATCAAAATTATTAGCTCATTGGGTTTTATATTATTGATCAGAAGTTCTGTCCATTTTGCTTCATGGTGTTTATCTTGAATAGGTAAGGAGGTGTGTCAAGATTCATCCTTCATATGTTAGGCAGAAAACTCTCTGATCAGAAAACCATACATTTGCATCAGTTTAGTTCACTTTTGCTCTGGATTGTCAGGGAACTAAGTTCTTCAAGCTTCAACTTTGCCACACGTGGAACACATTTTTCGCTTTACTGTGCTAAATCATTATTACATCATCAGGTGCACAAATAGCACATTCTTACCCACTATAAGGACAATCCAGAGTATAGTTTTAAAAATATATATACCCTAGAGTACGGAAAGCTAACTTGAAGGTTTTTTTTCTAAATATTCAAATTAAATAATTTCTGCTGCTTTTATGCCACTTGTGTTAGTGACATGAACCATAGGGCATGATTAGTTTAGAGGCTATTTTGGACGGCTCAGCATTCATCAGGGTGGCAGAGGTAATTCCCTCTGCTACCCTGACTGGACTTCAACCCGCCATATGTTGAGATCTCTGCCTGCCAAGTGGAGTTTCCTGTGTCTTTGGAGAAGCTGCTGTCATGATGGCCTCTTTGATGGCACTGTGCGTTTGGTTATTGGCCTTGAGTTTTTCAGCCTCCACTTACCAAACTATTTTATTTTCCAAAAACAAACTCTCAAAGTGGGACTTTGTTATAGAAAAACAGAAAATAAATGACCTGTGTATCATTGGAGTTTTCTCCAAGGGTGTTGATGTAACATTTCTATTTTTTTCAGTTAGGGTACTCCTGGTGGTCTCACACTGAATAAATTATATATCTGACCATCCCCTCTAAATAGGCGGACATTCAGTTGAACCTACCTCTGTCGAACCACCAAAGTAGGGGTTATAATGGCAGAGCTAGTAGGGGATTGCTGTCAGAAACATGGCAGTCTGCCCATCTCAACATAGAGTGAGCAGGACATAGTTTGACAGCCATTATGTTTGCGGTGGATTACCCTGTCTAAGAAACTCTAAATTAGGCCCTTTGTTGGTATCCATGTGGTTATAACTTCTTCTCTTGCCAGGTGTAGCAGGTAAACACAGCATCCAAGGGATTGTCTCACCGTCACTAGCAAGGTTTAGAAATCCTTTGTAACAGTAATTTTCTCTGGATCTAACAATTTGAGAATCATTTTTTTCTATCTTTTCAGACATTTCTGTTCTCAGTGAAACCTTCAGCTTGCAAACATTATTGTTGTGTTGTATTGAATTCAACATAAAAAAAATCTGTTTACATATAAGTAACGTTTCCAATTGGCGTGAACACTCATGTTTGAAAATACAAATTGTTCTTTGAACAAGTAATGCATTGAATATGGAATTTTAAGAACAAGTTTAATAACTGTCTGTACCATTCAGCATATTTATTTCTAATATGCCCTTCAAATTTCAACACAGTAAGCAGCACTCACATCAAATTATATGTAAATTTCATTTACCTAATATTTTCTGATGATCGCTCAGATTATATTGATGAAATATTTCAACATCATTTGAAAGTTTCCATGGACCTCAATTTGTGCTCAGTTCCTCTAAAGAGGTTTGCAATATACATATATCTTTAAACTGTTCTTGTTAATACCTATAATTTTCTCATGTTTTTTTAACTGCATCAAAATCAATTGAAATCATATCTGAAAAACTGGCTATTTCTTTTTGGGGGGGTTGGGGGCATTGGTATGCCAAATCTGGGCATCCCCACCTCAGCTCTAATAAAAAAAAAGTCCCTGACATCCTAGTTTGCTTTCTGCCCCCCCCTCCCGTGATGGTAGAGCGGGATAACAATCCATATCTGTCTCCCAGGGGTGGCAGAAAGACTATCCCTTTAGTTTATTGAGGGTGAGGGCATTGTAATGCCCATTTAGAGCAGCCATTATACCTAAGTATTTGAAAATAAATATTCCATGGTGTCTAGGGTGATTTCTGCCCCCCTGAGGGGGGAAGAAACATGGAATCTGGTCAATTATATATGGGGGAAGCTAAGACCCCCTGCCCAAGGCTCCACTCCCCCTGCCTAGTGGTGTATCCCTGCTTGTGGATCACCCTTCTACGGCTATCCCCAAGCAGGGACTCACAGGCGAAGGGTACAATTGGAAAGGGGAGATTCTCCCATTTTCAACGATACCCCTCCAGTGTGTTTCGGTGTTCAGGCGACTTGGACAGCCTAAATGAGCACCAAAGCAATTAAACTGAAATAGGCTGATCGGCTCATTTCAGTTTAACCTTCAATGTAATGACGTCAGCGTGCCATGCGCAAGATCGTCATTATATCGAAAGAAAATGCTTCAAGAGGTTGGGGCAGCTCTTGCCCACCTCTGTGACAAAATAAATAAAAAGGTAATCCCTCTGCTGTTTACATCACATGGATTTTGCTGTGGTGTGCCTGGTACTCAATGGTTACATCTTTGGCACACCAGCGCCACAGCTAAGGACAAAACTGTTACATCCTTGGGACCGAACTGGTTAAAATATAGTGGGCACCACTGCTCAGCAGCTGTCATTTGCATTGTGTTGTTGTTTTACAACCTGCGCTAAATAGCACATCTTTAAATATAGGCTTGCTAGATAGTAAACAGTTGGATTTGAACTGACAGTCATGAGTTCCCACGGATTGCAGGTAAAGCTGTAGAAGTCCAAAGTTAAATTTGGGGTCACTGCATAAATCAAGTGTATAATCCACATCATGTCTTCTGTTGCAGGCCACTCTGTCATGGACACAAAAAGTTTTATTAGGCAGACATGAGTACTAGCAGAAAGAGGAGGTACATTTTCACTAGAACTCCAGTGGTGCATGTCATAAATTGTGATTTAACAACATGCTGTAACCATCTTGTTCTGTTACAGGCTTATCGGACAGTACTAAACATAGATTTGGAGAGATAAACATGAGTAGAAGCAGAAAGACCAGGTAATTATGTGGTGGAGGTCATGTGTGGTGCATCTTGTACGTTGTAGTATAACAACCTGAATTTATCCATCTGTTCTTTTGTTGCAGATTTCTAAACCTGTACTACACACAGTGGCAGCTCCTCGAGGGAGTGCTGCTGGGCGGTGCGGTGGGGCAGGGGAGGGGCAGGGGGGATGGTAAACTCCGGCTCACGGCCGAACAGATTAATGTACATAAATAAATAAATAAGTAAATAAGAAGAATTACATTGCGCGCGCTGCAACACCAAACGTGTTGCTGGTAGTCACGACGAACACTTCAATGTTGTCTGTCCAAGATATCAATAACCAGCTATCATTGTATGTGAAGATACCTGACAGCTGAAGAAGCAAAATGTATGCCTTTAAATTTCTTGAAGCCATTTGATAGCATGCTATGCTCTGAAGCCATGGCAGAACTTCTCAATGCTCAATATCCCATATTAATAATTGATGAGAACACAGACATTTCAATTACCAAAATGCTCATCCTGAACTTCAAGTTCAGCATTGCAAGATCACCAGAGCACAAAACAACGCTTGGGGGAATAGTGAAGCTGAGCACTTGTAATGCTGAGGCTATCAATTTGTTATTCAATCTCTATTTCGATCTGTTAGGATCATACAAGACAATTTACAGTAAAAAGGCACTCATCCAAGCCGTTACAAAATACAAAATCTTATTATAATATTATGGGTATATAAAATTAATACAATCATTATGGAATTCCCAACATTAAAAATATCAAATGATTTGCTAAAAAACTTTAAAATTCATATTAGTATAAAAATGCGTAAAATAAGTCTATAATACAATTTGCATTTCTAAACTAGAAAAATGACCTTGGAATCCGCAACCATGGGTGGCACAAAGATTAGGTACAGAGTTTGTCAAATGTACACCAATTATATACAGAAAGTGTGTTTGAAAAATAATAATATTAAAGGAAGACTCCACCTTATGTTGGAATGATAGCCATGTTCCGGTATGATACCAGCGTACCCAATTCTACTTCATTTAATTCCCTTTACAAACTTTGGTTTGGATAAGCTAAGATGGACATGAAAACCTTTGTTGTGTTTCTTTCCCAGATTGTCCACATCCAACTTAAAAATTTGGCAACAGGTATTACACATTGTGCACTAATGTCCATCACCAGTATTCTCATTGCAATAGCACTGCTCCTAACGCCCATATTCTTACATAATGGGCGCAACCATTTTATCCGTGGAGCCTGGTATGCCGGACAAACAAATAAAACATGCGAGTAAGTTTCCTCATATTCCAAACACAACTTACACATGCTATCATTGTCACTATGCCATTTGCGTATAAATGCTTTTATGGCTAGTGAGCCTTCCCGAAATTGAAAATGTAGACGTCTATCTCTTGGTTAAGTAATGATATCCCAGTAATGCTCATATTGTGGGCAGGGCTTGAACTCTAGAAATGTGCCCGTCAGTGATGTTGACTCTAAGGTAATCATATTATTATTTACCGCCATAAAACAATAGAGTCTTTTCATCTCTTTTTTAGGAGGAAATTGTTGCTCTGTGGTAGGCCAATAACACTTCTCATAAATATATTCTGTGCTAAGACTAATGGCTTTAAATCATTGAATCCCCAGGGTTCAGCGCCATATGTTACAGAGGCTATAACTTTGGTATTGTAAATCTTAAGTAAGGGGTGCATGGGTTGGGTATGTGAGGTCTTATATTCCTACAGCAGAACGCCAGCTAATTGACAGTGCTTTAGGGCTATAGTATCTATCTGGGGATTCCAAGTTAGTTTATTCCCCAACGTAATCCTCAGATAATTAAAGAAATCAGTTTGCTCCAAAAGTTCACCATTTAGAGACACCCTACTCTTAATTGTTCTGTGTTTATGGAGGACCATAAATTTAGTTTTATCTGCATTTATCACCAGCTCGCGATTTTTACAAAACCCCTCAAACCTTATCAGGGCCCTCTGCAAACCACTCGGAGTCTTAGAAATGATTCAAGTATCATCTGCAAATATAAGTATGGGAGTTTTAACACCTGCAAGGGACGGTGCATCAGTCGGAAAAGCAGAAAAGTAATCTACAACCCCATTAATAAACAATAAAAATTAGGTCGGCGCCAAAACGCACCCTGGACGCACCCCTTTAGATACTGGGAATGGGTTTGTTTTATTACCCTGGGTACTCTAACATACTTGGGCATAATTTCCAGCATGTAGGTGCTCCACAACAGATAGCAATTCTGCAGGCATACCCAAATCCTTGCAGACCCTCCAAAGTTTGCTTCGAGAAACCAAGTCGAAAGCGGATTTTAAGTCCACAAAGGCTGCGTAAATTGTACCACCACCTAGCACAACAACATCCCAATAAATCAGAACAAACCAAAAGACCTGATCTATCGTGCTCACATTTGTACGAAATCCTGCCTGTAATGAGGTTAGTATATTCTTATCAACAATCCAATCTCGTATCCTATTTAGTACCATTCTACCCATAATTTTTTGAATGGCATCTATGTGACTGATTGGTCTGTAATTACCTGGGCACGAGCGATCACCTTTTTTGAATATTGGCACAATCTCTGCACCCTTCTATGTATCTGGAATAACTGCCCCGCTAGCTATTGCGCTCACTAGCAAGAGTATATACTCTTTCCAGATTACCCTATCATTCTGAAACAGATCAGCCAGAACACCATCAGGACCAGGTCGACCAATGGCAACTGAACCCAACGCTATTTCTACTTCCCCTATATCAAAATTCAATACTATATCGGTAGAAGAAGTAGTGTGTACATCCTCATTTTCATCCCCTACCTCCAAGGCAAATTGTGTTGCAAAATGGGAGACCTACATCTCTGGGGCTACATGATTATGGGGCACTGGAGCTTGCCCCCCTCGCCCCCATTTTACCTGCTGCCAAAAAAGCTGGAAGTTACTTTCTTTGCTGGCCTGATAGAGGTCTGCCCACCTCTGTTCATCCCAATCCTTTTTGGCTTTGTTTAATGCAGATTTATATTTTTGCCGGGTAAGCTTATCTGCAGTGTGTTCGTTCTGCTTGATAGCTGCAGCCAATGACCTGTAGTCTACCCTGCAATCCTTATTATACCAATTAGCGTCTTTACATTTCCGCTTACTTGAACTACTAACTGGTTTTAAAAAGAAGGTACTAATTTTGCAACACAGATCCTCGTACAGCTCGTAAATCTATCATTTAACTTGGATTGTATTGTGATAGCTCGTAACTCTTCCAATGTTTAGAGTCTTCAGCCCTTATATCTATATGTGTTTGTTCGCTGGACACTAAGCTGTCCCTTTTTACCCTCCTCATACTGCTACAAAGCTGAACCTCTCTGGTTGAATGAAGCAGTGGTGGAATTAATAGCTGCATTGGGCCCATGGTTTTCATCTTTAGTGAAAGAGGATTATGGTCACTTTCGCCTCATTCCAAAACCTCCATGTCACAAAATAGGGACCAATGTTCCAATTTAACGAGTATGTAATCAATCCGACTTGCACTACACCATTGTTATAGCTGTTGGCTCCCTGCTTGTCAGAGGGTGAATGACCATTTACTGCTCTAAGCCCCCCCTCCATACACAATACCTTAAGTTGAATGGCTGCCTCAGACCATCGCTTGATGGGGGTAACTCTGAAGTGGGGACACTCCATAGCGCATCTTCTTCTTCAGTCAATTTGGAATCCTCATTACCAAGGGGTTCGAAAGTGGTATTAAAATCCCCTGCAATAACTATTTTGGGGACACCAGTCAATCCACCCAGAAAGTTCTCTAGACAATCAACTGTGCTAGATTGTCTTCCCCCAATAAGACCCCGTGCGTAGATATTAACGATGATTATCTGAGTATTGGGGTTAGCCTGTAGGCATATGGCCATGATATCTGGACTATCAATAGGGAGTATACACATGGTGAAACCCAGATTCTGCTTGAACCAAATAGTTAGCCCCCCTGAAGGTCTGCCCTTGGATTGCTGGTTTGAAAAAATTTAGATATCCCAACCGAAATAGGGGTTTGGTAGACCACGTCTCCTGAAATACGCAGATATCATAATGCTCTAATAATTCCTGCCAGGCTATCACTACTGCTGGAAAGACTTCTACAGAGCTGAAAAAATTGACATTTTGAATATGGTCATGTTTAAG
This sequence comes from Triturus cristatus, assembly GCF_964204655.1. NCBI lineage: Eukaryota > Metazoa > Chordata > Amphibia > Caudata > Salamandridae > Triturus > Triturus cristatus. The sequence goes on along the minus strand of NC_140589.1, from coordinate 1,174,970,030 downwards.
TCAGATGGTGAATCCGTGATGCTGGTCTAAGCAAAGGTTTGGATGCTCACCTTAAAAAGAAAGCCCACATCTAGTTAAGTTCCCACGAGGCACAGGGTCAGACTGATTTGCATATGGCCATGTCTGAACTGGGGTGACGGAGTGAGCTACAGAATGATGATGGATTAAACCCAGATCAGTTGACTGGGGTGAGTGCTTGCAATGTTCAACACTCCGTCCATCATTCCCTTTGGTTTTGCTTTGTTCACCCTAAGTTGGCAGGGTATTCCCAGACGTGGGTCCCTTGCTCACTTTGCCCCTGGATTCAAGCTAGTCTGGCAGATGACTGCTGATTAGCCAGAATCCGGTCCCAGGATGCTAGTTTCCGGTCCAGGGAAGACATGGTTGGCAGTTCAGGCTGGACTGTTCCCATCAGGCACAGGGTCAGACTGATTTCCATATGGCCATGTCTGAACTGGGGTGACGGAGTGAGCTAAAGAAGGATGATGGATTAAACCCAGATCAGTTTACTGGGGGAGATTGTTTGCAATGTTCAACATTCCGTCCATCATCCCCTTTGGTTTTGCTTTGTTCACCCTAAGTTGTCAGTGTATGCCCAGACGTGGGGTCCTTGCTCACTTTGCCACTGGATTCAAGCTAGCCTGGCTGATGACGGCGGATTAGCCAGAAACTGGTCCCAGGGTGCTTATTTCTGGTCCAGGGAAGACATGGATTGGCAGTTCTGGCTGGACTGTTCCCATGAGGCACAGGGTCAGACTGATTTGCATATGGCCATGTCTGAACTGGGGTGGCGGAGTGAGCTAAAGAATGATGATGGATTAAACCCAGATCAGTTGACTGTGGGTGAGTGCTTGCAATGTTTAACACTCCGTCCATCATCCCCGTTGGTTTTGCTTTGTTCGCCCTAAGTTGGCAGGGTATGCCCAGACGTGGGTCCCTTGCTCACTTTGCCACTGGATTCAAACTAGCCTGGCTGATGACAGATGATTAGCCAGAAGCCGGTCCCAGGATACTTGTTTCGAGTCCAGGGAAGACATGGTTTGGCAGTTCAGGCTGGACTGTTCCCATGAGGCACATGGTTAGACTGATTTGCATATGGCCATGTCTGAACTGGAGTGGTGGAGTGAGCTAAAGACTGATGATGGATTAAACCCAGATCAGTTGACTGGGGGTGAGTGCTTGCTATGTTCAACACTCCGTCCATCATCCCCTTTGGTTTTGCGGTGCTAAAACAGCAGCCGTGCGCCAATGCAGGCACCCTTCCACCATAGTGCAAGGGTGCCTGCGTTGCAACGATGATTGTTGTTTTGCAGGAAGTCATACCTTCCTGCACCAAAACAAACATTATTGGCATTTTGCTCCTTCTTTGTGTGCTGCATTCTGCAGCACTCACAGAAAAAGCAGAAAATAAGGACAACTAAAAGTATTTCTCCTTGTTGCACCACTTTAACGCCTGCCTTGAAAAGGCATTTGTTTCTGCCGCTGCCTCAGATTTACAAATCCATGTTAATCTGGGGCATTGTCAAAAAGCCATGGGTGTTGCTTGGGAATACCGACATCAACATCCATAACATGCCCCTTTGAAGCAGATTATTGCATGAAAGAGGGCTATATTTACCAGGCTGTGTAAAGCCCTTCAAAGTAACTTTGTGGGCCTTGTAAATATGAGCCAGCAAATAACACCACCGGAGTGTCACAAAAGGGATGCTCTAGTGGTGCTAGGGGCTTCTGAATTTGACCCCAAGTTTCAGAGGTGTGCTGCAAGAAGTTTGTTCTACAATGATGAGACACATCAATGTTTCATAGAATTCTTAGTAAATGAGGATTTAGCCAATGTGAAGGCAGATTATTATGCTTTCTCTCCACTACCACATGTGATTGGAGCAATTGAAAGGGCACATATTGCTTCAGTGCCAATGCTCTACAGAGAACAAGCCCAATGTGATTTCAAAAACATCCATTCAATCACAGTGCAAGTTGTCTTGGTGCAAAATGTATACATCCAAAGTCTGTCTCTGCCTTTCCCAGGAGCAACACTGATTCCCTTTGTAGTTAGAAACAGCATCATATACCAGCAAATGTCACAACTCCTAAATGTCCAAATGAAGTTGGCATGGTGAAGGAACCTAAGACAGATTAAAAAAAATACACTACCTATCACAGAGAACATGATGGCCAAATTACAAAAGCAGCTTGTGGAGGAAACAATGTTATAAAACAACCAAAGCAAAACTATGGAATTCTAGTTGTAGTGTTTATTTCTATCATATTTAGGTGAAATTGTAAAGCTGAGATTTGATGTAAACTATCCTAGCTCCATGGTTAAAACATACCCACTGGAAAAGGTCCTGTGGCAGTGGGTATTTACTGGAAAGCATGCTTGCTAGAAATTGATGTTTACTAGAACTCAAATATAGCACGAATGGCAATCATATTCAATAAACTCGATCTTCAGCCGAATTATTTTAAGATGGTCTGTGTCAGAGCTGGAAATTGAAAATGAAGTTCCAAAACTCTTCTATGTGACTTGCAGTTCTCCTGCTCCGCAAGAAACTTCTGATGTCTCTGCAAGCACAATGTGTCTCCAAAGGCACAAAGTGTCCTGTAAAATGAAAATGGAAAATTGGCCACTCTACTACAGACGTTCAGTGCCAGACCATGCCAGTGAGCTCCAGAGGACAGGGGCCCCATGTCCTGGGACTCACAGTGATGGGTCATATCGGTCTGGTCAGAAATGGAAACTCTTCTCCTTTACACCTTGCAGCACTAGACCATGGATGTGAGGGGCCCATGTTAGTGAGTCCTCTACTCATGGGCCTTGCCACACAAGCCAACAGATGTGAGGGCCAGGGGATCGAACCACCCTCTCTTGGGCCTAGCAGTGCTAGGCCATGGCTGGGGACACAGTGGAGTGGGACCATGTCATCTGGCCCTCACAGCATTAAACCATAGATGTGAGGCCCAGGACAAAGCTCCTACCCAGTTCCATGGCCCTCACAGCTCTGGATCATGGAGGAGTGTTCAAGGGGAGGAAACCCCCATTAGCTGGGCTTGCAGCGCAAGACCGTTGTAGCGAGACCCAGGGAAGAGGGCTCCATTAAGCTGTGCTCCACTCTGCTGGGCCTCACAGCTCTAGACCATGGTTTAGAGCCACAGGACAGTGGGGGAAGGGGGCTACTCTAGGCCTCGTAGCCATGGTCCGGTGCTGCTAGGCCCAAAGAAGTTGGACTCCCTCACCTACACCTAGAATCGGGACCAGGGGTATTAGGTGCCCAATGTACTCAAATTATGTCAGTATTTTACTGTGCAGGAAGTGGACAAGGTTGAGGGGATGTTTTCCCTTTGCACCAGAGCCATGGCACAATTGCTATGCAACTTTCCTCTCTTTCTTAGGCCTCACAATACTGATTCAGGACTGTGAGGCTGAGGACAGATTCTCCCCTGTGTCTCTCAGCCATGGTTGGTTCCCCCGGAAAGGGGGTGCCTGCCCATGAACTTTGAGGCACTGCTCAATGGCTAAGAGACCAAGGGGGGCTCCCTCATTGGTGTAGCTATCAATAGTACAGTAGATGCTGTGGCACTAGTCTTCTTGGATGGCAAGGAGCCAGTTCACCAAAATTATTGCTGTACTTTATTGTTCAACATTATTTACTTGCTTCAGAGTTATGTCACTGGTCCCTTGCACTTCAGAGACATGACTGCGAGGACCAGGAAAAGCGTTTCCTCTCCTAAGCTGTATTGCTGTGGTCCAGTGCTCAGAGGCCCAAGAAAGGGAGCCTTCTGCCCTAGTCTTCTCAGCAATGGACCATGGCTATGAGGGTTGTAGCTATAGACAGCATAGCAAGTGATATGACATGATAAAACATTTAATATAGCACACAAATCACTTGAGGAGTATCTTGGTTCTGCACTGCTTAGAGAGGGGGGACGTTTCTAAAATAACCAAGCCTTCAGCTCCTTCTTGAAGAAGGTAAAGTGTGGGCAGGAGCGGAGACTAAGGGAGAGTTTGTTTCAGTGCTAGGGGCAGTGTAGGAGAATGATCATCCCCCATGTTTTGAGGTCCGTACGCGAGGGATAGCCAGAAGCGACTTATCAGAGGACAGAAGGCATCTGGAGGGCAGATAGGGTTTTAATTGAGTAGACAGGTATGCCGGGTAAGATTTGTGAAGTGTCTTATGTGTCAGACAACAAAGTTTAAAGATGACGCATTTTCTAATTGGCAGCCAATGAAGCTTCCGCTGTATAAGGGGGAGGGGGAGCAAGAAGGAAGATTGCAGATTAGCCAAGCTGCAGCATTCTGGCCAGCCTGCAACTTGAGATGCAGGGTATTGTTTACTGGTGTCAGCAGCGTATTTCCACAGTCCAGGCGGCTGGTGATAAAAACTTGGACAAGAGTTTTCCTAGTGCTGTAAGTACTCCATGGGAGGGCCTTTTTAAGGAGCTTTATAGTGGGAAAGCAGGTGCCGCAGGTGGCATTAACATGATCTTTCATGGATAATTGATCTAACTTCACGCCAAGATTTTTCACAGACTACTGAGGTGAAAGGGCAGGGCCAAGTTCAGAAGGCCACCAGTCAGCAGACAAGAGCTCAGTCTCTTTGCAAAAAAGCATAATCTCTGTCTTGTCGCTGTTTTATTGGGGATAGTTGCTAGTCATCTAAACAGTGACTTTCCTCATGTAATTAGCAAATTTACTTTTCACTTTGTCTGGATTGGGATCAAATGAAATAAGAAGTTGGGTGTTGTCAGTGTACAGCACGATCTCCACACTGCAGGCTCTCACGATCTGGGCAAGTGGTGCTACGTAGAAATTAACAAGAGTTGGGCTAAAATATGAACCCTGGGGTACTTCCTTGTTCAATTGCATCAGCTGTGACTTGAAGGAGTCCAGGCAGACTTGTTGTGTTTGATTTGTAAGGAAGTTGCAGAGCCAGTGTAGTGCCTTACCATGCAGCACATCCCAGTGAAGCCTATGGATTTGAATGGGATGGGAGACCATGTCAAACGCTGCAGACAGATCTAGCAGCACCAGCATAATTGGGGTACCCGTATCTAGGGAGAGCCTGATATTATCAAAAACAGCTAACAGAGCACTCACTGTGCTGTGGAGCTCTCTAAAGCCAGATTGCGAGGAGTACAGGATGTGGTTTTCCTCAAGAAAGGTAGTAAGTTGTTTATAAATAAACCTTTTCAGAGATTTAGCAAGTTAAGGTGACAGTGAAATCAGTCAGTAGTTGGAAAAACATTAGGATCTGCTGTAATTTTTTTAAGCAGCAGAAATACTAATGTGCGCTTCCACTCCTTGGGCACTTTGCCTATAGCCAGAAAAATATTATATAGATCTAACTGCAGGAGCTAGACATGTTGCTAAACTAGTTGCTATCCTGTTAGGGTGGTGGTCCAGAGGTGAACCAGAATTGACGTGGGATAGCATATGCAACACCTGATCCTCAGACACGGGGGGGAATTCACTCAGGCTATCCGTAATCGTAGGATGGGGATGATTTAAATTGAAATCATACTGAAAGCAATCAGGGATAGCTGACAGATTCTTGTAAATTGACTCATTTTTATCTTCAAAAGAGTCAGTTAAATTATTACATAAATCTTGGGAGGCCGCAGTGGTGGAGACACAAGCATGAGGTTTCACAAAGGTATTTAATGCTTTATAAAGTTCTTTCGTGGTTTTCCCTACTTTATCAATTGAGACTCCTAAAAAAGCTGTCCAGGCTGACCTGATCAAATTATGATAAACTCCAAGCCTGGTCCGGTATTCCTCTTTGACCCTAAGGGATTTAGTGGACCGCCATCTGCATTCAAGATGTTTGCAAATTGATTTCTCTTGGCCAGGGCGTCTGAACCCCATTAGGCAGAACCTCTAGAAGAAACAAGGGATGATTTCCTGAGAAGTGAGATATAGCCTAGAGAGGTTGTTAAGGAGTCATGATAAATAGATAGTGCTGTGTACACATCTCCAGAGGAGGAAGGTTAAAAACCTTCCGTGAAGACAGGGAAAGTGACTGAGTTTCAGTTACGCAGCTGTCTGCTAGCTATTTTCATAGGGTTGTCACAGGCATTGTTGAGCGAAATGGAGAAATTGATCAGAGAATGATCGGACCAGGTATCAGGCAGGAGAGTCACATGTCACTTCCTCAACTTTAGTCAAAATGAGATCCAACATATGACCTGCCCTGTGTGTGGGACAGGCAACCATCTGTTTGAGTCTGAGTGATTCCAGATCCGCTAAACATTGAGTGATGATGGGATCATCAGTGTTTTCACTGTGGTAATTAAAGTCACCCAATACTAGGAACCTCTGAGAGACCAAGACATGAGATGCAATAAAGTCAATTAATGCCTGTGAGAAGTCCTTCTTAGCACTTGGAGGACCATACAATAGTGCCCCTTTCCAGGCTTCTGTAGCCAATAATAACGACTTAAAAATGCAAATCCTAAGCTGCCCGGTACATAGTGCGTTGATAAGCTCTACTTTAGGGAAGTTGTGAAAATGCAGTGTCAACGTTGCCTGGTGGGGTTTTGGGGCCAATGCACTCAAATTATGGCTGCATTTTACTATCCATTCAGTGGCCGGAGGGAATAAAGAGGAATAATTTACCTTGTTTGCACCAGGCTCAATGTACCACTGATACAGCACTGGTTACCCGCCCCTCCCCTCCTCCCCACTCTCAACCATGTTCGTCTGTTGCAAAGCCTCACATCACAGGACCATGACTGTGAGACCCCTTGTGGGGGCGTTGCTGAAAATAGTGCAGCAAGTGCAGTGAAATCGGAACTCTGGTGTGTTAGGTCCCAGTTGTACTTAAATTATGTCTGTCTTTTACAGGCCTCTGGCTGCAAGGCTCGTGGCATGTGGCCTTTTCCAGGGTCTTATGTATTATTAGTGCAGCAGGTACGGTGGCATTAGAGCACGGGTGTTTTGGACCATATTTACCAAAATTATGGATGGATTGAACATCCATCTTGTGGATCGTGCAGGTGCGGGGGTAAAAGAGTGGTCTATGTACCCTGCCTTAACTAGGGTTGGGCGGAATTTGCGAAATTAACTTTCGCAAATTATCGCGAAAATGCTGAAAATCTCCGCAAACACGCCGGAAATATCGCGAAGACGCGGAAGTTTTTTTCCCGCCTGTTCCCGGTATTTTTTGCGTGATCGCGGGTCGCCAACTTACCCATGCGGCTGCTCAAGGGCGCGGCCATCTTGTTTTCACTTGTCCCGCCCTCTCGCGATGCTTACTTCCTGTTCCGGGTCGCGCAATGCATGTTCGCGCCCGTTCGCGATCGATATTTCCTGTTCGCGACCGCTTTTACTTGATCGCGTTGCTTTTTGCTTGCTCGGAGAGAAAATATCACGCGAACTTGCGCACGTGGTCGCAATGGGCGCGGCCATCTTGTTTTTCACTCTATTGCATGGTTCTGGGGCCTGATTTTCAATCCTCCCAAAATCTTTTCAATCCTTTGTTTATAGCCACTTTTTTGGGATCTTTATTACTTATTATTTCTCTAACTATTTTCCTGCTTCTATATTTTTGGTTTTTGTCTACTTTTTTTTTGTTTTTTAGCTACTTTTTCTCTTTCTGTTGCCTGCTATTTATTTCCTTTACTCCTTTATTTATTTTACCTTTTCTTTCCCGCCCCGTCCCCGGAACCATGTCCAAGGGTAGGGCTGTTCGCCGGTGCAGCCAGAGCCGCGACAAGGGGTGCAGGCACGGGCCTTATTTGGGGAGGAGGAGTTGGCTGCACTAATTTTCTTTGTGCAGCGCCACCTCCCCTCAACCCTGGCAGCAGGTGGCAGGCCTGGGTCCGGGTACGGCCTCCGGGAGCGTCGGTAGTGGTGGGGGAGGTGCGCCGGGCAGTGTCGCGCATCTCTGGGGTCCGGCGCACCCAGGCACAGCTGACGCGCCGGTGGTCCGACATCCTGGACCGTGAGCAGGACCTGCTGGACCTGCTAGGAGTGGAGGTCCCGGGGCTTGGTGAGTACATATTTAATTACTACAACTTTGTGTGTGTTCTTCTGCTCTGTGTTATATATTGTGAATATTTTTTTTCCTTCCAACCAGCTAGAATGTTGCTGCTTACAATACATTCCAGGTTAATAACGTTTAAAAGTCTTCTGTGATTATGGTGCTCTTCTGCGCTACTACTAATCTTACTTGTTTGCAGCTTTGCGTTTGCGCTTGCTTAGCGTGATTCTTTACGAGTTTATTTTAGAGAAATTAAGTTACGTAATGCTACAGTGACTCTAGTCCACTCCTTACTTTGTCCCGTCACTAATAGATAGGGGCGGATTGATGTTTAGGTACACTACTTTGTATGAGCTTCTAATTTGTTAGTGGTATGCGTGATGCCCCCTCACTCAGTTACGTGACGTGCTGCTAGTACGGCAGTCTTTAGAACCTTTTCTAGTTTGTTCAATGAGTGGTGGTAGGCTTAGCAGTTACTTAGCAGTAGCAGATCAGCATCAATCAAACCAAAATTTGGTGTATACAAAAAATGTAGTCATGTTCATGTGTCCTCCATGATTTGACCATACGCATTGTTGAGGAATACAGTGGAAATGCATACTTAATGTACAATTGGCATGCCTGGAATAGGTGGGCTAGGTTGGGTGGTACGTTGTACTTAGGCTTAGTTGTAACTTAGTTTTCTGGAATCAGAATGGAAGACTGGATTACAGTTGATAAATAGTAACTTAAGTAGTCGAACTGCGAATCCCCCGATATTACATGTTGACCAGATGAGATCGGTCAATGTAGTTATTGCAATTGTTGTTTACATAAGTGTTTTTTGACCGTTGTTGAAAAATATTGTATTTGTTTGACACCATCCATCAATGTTTGTCTCTTTCTTATATCTTTCCTGTTCATCAGCACCCAGGGGCAGACCGACAGGGACTGGGCAGTCGGCGGGACAGGAACAACACCACCAGGAGGACACCGCTGAGGGCTCCTCTGCTGGCCCCAGAAAGTCTTCTTGTTTTTAATAATATTTCTTATTCCATAACTTTTACTGCCCCATATTTTTCCTGAACTATTGTTTGTTTCCAAATGCTATTTTTTTACCACCAATTATCCTTCGATCTGTACGGTTTCAAAAATCTTATCCCTGTCTCCGCTATGATGACTCTGAGTACTACTACTACTACATACTATCAGTCTGTCTGTACTGTAGTAGCTAGTCTTGCCCAGTTGGCCAGTGCCACTCTTTGTGAAAGGTTGTAATATAAAACTCATATTCACCAGTAGCTCGAGCCATTGAGTCCAATCCGTTGGGTCGTCGCCTTGTACTACTTTTACTCTTATTGATCTTGAGGCTTTGAAAATTTACAGCAACAACAGCCCTACCAGATTTATTACTATTTTGATATGATACCCTATAGGACATACTACTGTTGTAGGGATCTTGCACATACATTTGCACCAGAAAATAGGATGTTGGTGATGGTAGGTTGGACCTTCCTTGCACACCTCAATCAGAAATTCCGCACCCACCACAATTCCACTGCTTGACTATAGTACTGTCTTGTCATAACTATTAGGTCTCGGAACCCTCCCCCCAAGATACCCAACAAGTAGACAACCCAGAACATAACACACCCAACCTCTCAGTCGTGGAAGCAATTCACATGCACACCCTTACTTTAATTTGCTCACTCGTGTAAGTTAGTCCACACCAAATACCACCAAGTCTATGTAAGTTCAAAATGTTTATTTAAATTTGAGAAGGTCTGTACACTGTTTTCTTAGCAGCACCAACCGGAAAATCAATAACATTAAAACAATATACATTGTTACACTTATACAGTTGGGAATTATATCATGATAACTGAACAGTGGTGGAAGGCAGCACCACCATCCAATAGCAATTTAGTTTATATAAATTTATAAAAGAAGATGTGAGTGAAGGGACCCCTCACCTTAGAAGAACCTAGTACTGGTAGTTGTTGCATCATTCAGAAGCTCTGGTTCGTAGAAGGGAATCTTGCGTCTGTAATGCGAAAAAAGAAATGGTGTGCGTTAGTATATTGCAACTTGCAAGCATTTCTCAGCTGTGCCAAAAAGTGTAGCATCTATGGATAAGCAATATGGACTAACAGTAACAGTAGTACACCAGTACTTCCTAAAAAAGTGGCTTGTTAATGTTTGTGGACCGCTTGTACGCAGCGCGTAGACTAGACAGTAGCAGTGTGAGGCAGGTCATGTGGGCTCAAAGGTGTGTTAAGAAGCTGCAAGGTAAAGGTAACGTCACATGTGCAAAAATAAAAGCCACAAAGGTAAAATGGTAGCATGGCTAGGGCTAATTAAGGAAAGGCTACAATGATCATATATAATTATTAGTGTCTACTCTACTACTACCTGATTTGTACTAGGGATGTATGTTAGTATTAACTATTAAATCATTTTTCAACCTTGCAACTGATCAATAGGGGGGAGGTATATATAACGCCTAATAAATGTGTAATGTTTTCTAGGCGCACTACCGACCACCAGTGCCGGGGCCAGCGAACAAGGTGACGCGGAGGGCGAGGATGCGGCAGTTGCTGCCGATACCAATGATGGAGCGGTAGGAGGAGTGGCAGCACGAGTGGCAGGCGGTGGTAAGTTAGATTCATAATCCTTAACTATTGTTGAACTTGACAGCACACTCACTGCAAGGGTGTACTGTATGTATATGTATACTGTACAGTTGTGACTTAGGGCCCCATTAGGATGGTGGGCGTATTGCCCCCGCCGGGCCGGCTGGAATTCACTGCCGACACGGCAGGGGCAAACCTCCGCCATCCCTGTAGAAATGATTCAGACCCCCCACATGTCGACCAGGCAGAAAAGGGTTCAATATGCCGGTGGTGTCTCTCTGAACACACCGCCAGCCATCTAATCTGCATTTTGGAATGCCTTTGCGTGGCGGCATTGCCGTCCGCCACGGAAAGGCATGCAGACATTGCAGAGTATGCTTGGGTGCCCCCATGGAGGGTACCTACCTATGCTATGGTACCCCCCCGCCTTTCCAAGCAAAACGTGACAGGCTCCGTGCGGGGCCCGTCATGTTGTGCTTGGAAAAGCAGCACAACATGTATTTTTAGCATTGCTTTCGGCACCGCCAACCAGAATGTAAAAAAAACAGGATGCGCCAGCCACTGTGCCGGGCGCATCATCCTAATTAATTGTCCCCACGGGACCCCCACCCTTTTTAGCGTGAGGATGGCGGGCGGACTTTGTCCGCCCGCCATACGATGTCGTAAGTAGTAAGTATGAGTTGTTGTGAACGTTTGAAGTGTGAACTATAAGACTAGAATCCCTTTAATTGGCATAGGAGCGGGAGTATTGAGTAACCAATGGCCTCATCTATCTAATTTCAACTCCGCTTTGAAAGTTTTATGGAGAAGAGCACCTGGTGCACTGTTCAACTAAAAAGTGAAAGACGGGTGGAAGAAAGAAGGACGGGCGCGATTTAAAATGTTATGTACTACTGTGCTTTATAGTGCTACTCTACCATGCCACTATGTGTATACATAATTAACTTGTCTTACTGTTTTTCTAAGAGTATATTTTACAATTGTCTTGTTTTTTTCTTTTTGATACACAGCTACTCCTAAACTAAATCGAAGGGAGTTGGCGGCCAAGGCACGGCGCCGGAAGCTGGAGGCAATCCAGCGAGAATACCGGCGGCTGGTGGTCTTAGCCGAGGAGGAGGAGAAGACTGCGGCTGCAATTGGGGAAGCCTCCGCCCGTGGCACGGGCCCCAGCCACCACCCTCCAGCAGTACGGCGCCACCGTCTGGCGGCTGCCCGCCGCCACCGTGCCATCTCCGGTGCCCCCCCCTACTGTGGCTGCAACTGCCGCACCCTTAGACGCCGCGTCGCCCGTTTAGAGGGCGAGATGCGCCAGATGCGTGTCCTCCTCGAGTCCCGCCCCACCAGTTAGTCCCTGTCATCCTGTTCTGCCCCTTTTTTAATTCTTGTTCTTAACTCGTTTGGGCGTTACAGACTTTTTTCTACTATGGACAGTGGTTGGGGTTAGGGAGGGGGGTGGGTCAGCTTTTGTGGGTTTAGTTTATTTTTGTTAGGGTAAATTAAATATATTTTTCTATGTTACATGCAATGATGTTAATGTTTTGAAGGTGGGGTAACTGTTTAACATCACACTGTTTCCTTGCTGGTGCATGGCCGCCCATAGCCTGTGTTTGATTTCAATAATTGGCTGACTGTATAAGACACAAACAGATAGATGAGAGACACACCTCACTCATTGACTGGTCCTTCTAGTACTTTCAGTCTGTCCTCTAGTCTATGCATTCTTTGTACTGGTGTGTGAAAACGAAATCATTGACATGTCTATTATTAATTCTGCCTCCCCCAAACCTGTCTCTTACCGGTGCTTGATGTTTATGTCCAACTGTGTCACAGCACTGGCTGGATGGTGAAGATGGTTTCCTTTTTCATACATGCCATGATTGGGGTGGTGGTGGTGGTGGTGGTAGTATAGTAGTAGTAGTAGACACTTGCAGGGCGGCAGCATTTCCAAAAAAGAAAAGGAGACAGTCAATCGCCTTTGAGAGACTGTTAGAGGAGTAGTTGAATGAAGTACAGTACAGAACTTACCGAGCAACAATAAGCTCAAATATTTGACAAAAAAACTGAATGGTGGTTAGGAGGATAGCCTACTAGACAGAGTTACAAACTATAGTTGTGTCGAGTCACTTGACTATGCCTACAGTCTAACAGTTAGTGCTGTATATGAGGAATGACAACAAACAAATCCAATCAATGCCGGCAATTCATGCTGAGGTATATGTTCCTTTGTTAAATAAAATAACCTCTGAAATATCCTACTCATGGGTGGCCAATCAGAAGAAGATCATCGCTCTGACTTGAAATTGAAGTAGTGTTGCTTTCACCACATCCGCCCCAGCAAGTGTGTGATTAAGTATTGGTGTACATTTAATTTAGTTACACCTCGACAATAAGTCACACAGCCCAGGGGAAGAGGGTTAGGGTTTGTTGAATGGATGGGAAGGGGGTTTTTGGGAAAGGTTTGACATAGAAAAACAGTATGCATACATAGACAAACAAACGACAATCATTGAAGACTACCATATCCATATGTTAAGGGAGCAAAAGGCAATGCATGCATGATGATGAGAGACCCGGATTACATACACTTCTAGTTGTTGTTCTGTTGTTCCGGCCTTAATACTTTAACACATAGCAAATAGAAATTTTAAATATTGGTAGGGAAGAAACGTAAACACAGAGCAAACCTAATGATGATAACAACTCCAAAAACACACTGTTGTAAAGATTGTATACAAGATATTAATCAAATTATTTAAAAGAAGATAAAAGTGGATACTGTTACTGTCTTATCCCGGTCAAAAATGTGGACTGGATTTGCATCTCGGCATTCCTCTTGCTCCTCTCGTCCATCAATCTTGGGTGTGTCGCCTCGCCACTGCCCGGCTGGAAAAAAAAAGGTGATGGATTGGTAAGGTAATTAATATGCATTGTAATGTTTTACAAAGTTTAGGGCAAGGCCCGGCCTGTAATTGTAGATGGAAAACCAAAGGGGATATTGAGAAAGAAAGTTAAAACAAATGCACAAGTGATGGTGTAGTGCAACAAGAACACTTTCCGAGGTGGCATGTATGCATCATCTCTACTCCAGTCTGTTTCCAGCATTGACCTTCAACAGTAACAGGAGAGAGCAGGCCCACAGTGCCTAGCATTAGCACATCCTACGTTAACACTTTAGAGTCCTTTTTTTTCTCTCAAAGAGTTGGTCAAACGCAAAGCACATTATCCATTCCAAACATAGCATTTTACAGTTTAAGTTAGTAAAATCAATGCACTGCAGTCATCCCACCGCTACACTCTATTCAACTTCTACACAGACATTTGGGTCTGCTGTGGTTGTTGTTGACGTGTTTACCTTTAGGCTTTTCCATTTTATGCCACTCCTGAAACATCCTCCTGACTTCATCATCATCTCTGATACTTTTACTGACTGACTGTGAAGATCGGCCTGCAGTATAAGTAAACACAACAAGAGTAGAAATATAAATATTACTGACTTGAGTCATTCTTTATTGTGTACAGAAAGATAGATTACTACTAGTACACTTTGACATCACTTTGTGCACAACAAACAAACAACGCAAACACAAAGACCAATAGCTCAGAGTCAGGTGTCCAATGCATGCCATTAATTGTCATCATTCATTACCTGTTCCTTCTCATCTTAAGTTTACGGGCCATCTCTTTCGCCATCATCATGATGGACGGTGCTGTTGTGTCACAGTCATTTGCATTGCGCAGATTGAGTGAGTCCCCTTCCTATATTGAATTAAAAGCAATGTATCACCAAGATGCAGGAGAAGTACACATTTCTTATTTGCAAGAAGGGGAAAATTGAATTCACCTTGAGTTAAGTTTAGTGTGTTCTGTAAAGTTGATTAGTGGCAGTGCACAATTACATAAATTCATGCGCAACAAACACAACAAAATCTACATCATTCAGTCTGCGACTCTGTGGCCAATGCATGGCATCAATCATTACCTGTTCCATCTTATTTTCAGTTAATGGCCAGTCTCTCTCGGCTCTGAAAGGAGGATAGCTATAGTAGTCATCTGATTCATGGTCCACTTGTTTTGGAAGGACGAGGAAAGTTTGAATTTGTTGTTACCATCATCCAATCATCATTCATGAGGGAAATGGAATTGAGCAGGAGATTCAGTATGATCGAGCGGAGGAGCTGGATTCGGAGGACTGTACTGTCAAATGGCAGACACCTGAAACTTGTATATTAAATTAGAAGAGTAGAAGATGGTGATAATGGATTTGTTGCGATTCACAAGTTTATAACCGGAACGACAGACACATAAACAAAGGGGGAAAAAAGGGAGGAAGACAGTAAGTGCGAGCCTAATTGTCAGGGAAGTATAGCTCGTCCTCAAACTCTGGGGGATCTTCCAGTAGTAGGTAATCATCTGACACAATACTTCCGTCACCTGAGCCGCTGTCCTCATCTTCCTCTGTTGATTCATGTATTGTGTAATTCGGTGGTATGAAGTGCTGATTCATTTTGATCATTGTTAACCTCTCCACGTTTTTTGGAGATAGACTGGTCCTTCTCAATGTTACAATGGAACCAGCAGCACTGAAAACACGTTCGGAAGAGACACTTGCGACAGGGCAAGCCAGATAGCTTATCGCCAGCCTGCTGAGCTGTGGCCATTCAGACCTTTTCCTATACCAATACTGCAATGGGTTTTGATCAACGTACACCTCTGTTGGGTCGTCCAGATAGGCCTGGACCATCTGCTCAATGTTCAGAGTTGCTGCTGGTAAGCTTTTGTGCTGTTTTTTCTGTGCATCAGCACTGTGCTTACAAAGGCCCATCTTTACATACCAATACTGTAATGATTGTACTCAGCCTAATGATCCAGTTATTGTTTCTGTAGTCGATAGTGATGGTGAGTGTTGTGATTGTGTCTCTGAGCCAACCGCACTGCCCTCAGCCGACGAAGTTGCACTTGATTCTGCATGGCCTGCTTCAGTATCAGTACTTGTTGTGGGTTGATGTGGCAGGCTTTTAATTAGCAGCCCTTCGTTTTCAAACTTAATGGCTGCTTCAGCTATACAACTTTTGTAGCGGGCAACATCATTGTCGGAAAAAGCAAGGAATGTCTTCACTAGTCCTAATTTTGCACGTGGATCCAGAATTGTGGCACAAATGTAATGTTCTTGTGACAAAATTTTATTTTGTATCCTTACATTTTCAGTTAAGCGCCTGGATTAGCTCTCCACCAAGTCATAGGCTTGCCTTCTGTCCTCTACACCTTTGTAGGATTCAGACACATTATTCAGCTCATGCTCTAGCATTTGCAACAATGGGATAGCTTGGCCCATTGTACAGTCCTCCTTGCTGACTTCACGTGTGAAGACCTCAAAAGGAGGCAGCATCTCAGTCAGGCATTTAATTAGGGTCCATTGCTCCCTCTGAAGGGTCATGCCTTTAACACTAGCATCCCTGCTTCTGTACCAGACATATTCATGGAGTGACCTGTGCTGTTCGTACAGACGATCAAGCATGTAATATGTTGAGTTCCAATGTGTTGCCACCTCCTGGATGAGTGCCTTGACTGGCATCCTAAATTCACGTTGGATAATCCTCAGCTGCTTCCGAGCTTTAAAAGAATGGCAGAAATGAGTGCATATTCTTCGGCAGATGGCCAGTAAATTGCTGAATATGGGTTCTTTTTTCAGAAAGTCTTGCGCTATAATGTTTATGCAGTGTGCCAAACACGGAACCCTGAAATAGGAACCAAGTTCCATTGCCTTAAGTACATTACTGCCATTGTCTGTGGCAACAAAACCAATACCAAGCCCTCTGGGCCGCAGCCATTCCAAAACCTTGGTGCGAAACTCTTCTAAAATGTTTTCAGCCGTATGAGATTTTTCCATGGCGAACATGGCTACAGTTGCATGTTTCCGAGTACCTTCAAAAATCGCAGCTGTGTCAACAACACCTTGTGCAGATAGTTTATCTCTAACCCCCACAAAAGAGATCCAGTGTGCAGTGATGCACATGTAATCTGTGGCTTGGCAACTGCTCCACATGTCTGTTGTCAGGTGGATATTGTGCACAGCACTCTGCTGCAAATCTTGACCAACCAATTCCAGCACATCATGATGTAGTGCCGGAACAGCAATTCTTGCGAAATAGGACCGGCTGGGAACTTTCCATTTCGGGCAGATGGCAGACACAAATTCAAGGAAACCCACCCCTTCCACAAATGAAAAAGGAAGAAGGTCCAGCGCTAACATTTTTGCCAGCTTCGCATTGTACAATTGTGCCATTGGGTGGTTGCGTTGGAACTGCCCCTCCAACCTAAACATGCTCTCAATGGTAGGCTGGCTTACTTTCCTTAGTGGTGCTGTTTTCATTAACCCACTAAGGCTCAACGACACAGATTGTCTCATTGAGGTACTCGCCGGTCGCCTTGGTGTCTCACCCACACTCTGAGTATGGCTCTTATTGCGGTGCCGCTCTGATGTTACTGAGGAGGATGTGGGCGTTACCACTGCAGTGACTGCACTACTGGAGACAGGGCTAGAAATGCCTCCCTGTTCTTCACCTGCCACCACAATAATATCTCTCCCTGATTCCTGACCAACTTCAATGGGTTTAGTTTTTCTACTTTCTTTTAACTTAAGTAGGTGATCCTCCCACACGATAGTGTGGTGTATTTTTAGATGACTTGCTTGTCCTCCGATACCATAGTTTGTACCAAGCTTACCACGCCGAACACCTTGCCGACAAATTGAGCATATAGCAACATTCTCCTCCTTGGCGCTAACAGAAAAGAAGTCCCAAACTGGGGAGGAGAACTTTCTGGCACTGCTGGATGTGCCACTTTCAACACCAGATGAACTTTAGGGGGTGCTTGAAAATATGTGACCCTGTCCACCTACACTGTGACTTTTACTACCACTTCCTACTGAGATGGTTGAGCTGGATGTAGGTCCCTGCCGGGCCTTGGAAAATATGGCAGCTGGAGGTAGTGGTGGTGTAACCTGTGTTGGTGAGATCCGTGCTACATCCCGCTCAGTAGCAGCTTTTCTGGATACGGTGAGAATGTCGGTCTCCAATCCCATTGGGGCGGGAGTAATGTGCCTGATGACTGGCTCGTCTTCATCAAAATCATCACCCCCCTCTTCTACATCTACCTCCATAACTCTAAGTTTTTCTGGGACCTTCCTTTTCAGAAGCATTGTCTTTTGGCGTATATCACTCTCAGACCGAGCTGGTGGGACCCAAGTGTCATCACGATCATCAGAAGCGGGGCTTGAAGAAGAAGATGATGGACTTAGCCTCCTTTTCCTTGCTGGTGGTCTGGAAGACAATAGATCTTCTGAAACAGTGGTTTGACTTTGCTCCACTTTGTCTGCAGGAAGCTCGATTTCCTGAAATGCCCCTACGTCAGGAGCAACAACTACTATGGTGGGCTGTTGCGGCGGCTGCTGCTGTTCTTGTTACGGCGGCTGCTACTGTTCATGTTGCGGCGGCTGCTGCTGTTCTTGTTGCGGCGGCTGCTGCTGTTCTTGTTGCGGCAGCTGCTGCTGTTCTTGTTGCGGCGGCTTGACACTGATCTGCTGAGTTTGCGCCTGCGTTGAACTTGATTGTGTACTACTTTGCGGTAATGACATTTCTTCAACATCGCTGCTCGTTAGTAGACTGGCTACCTCTGCGACACTAAAGCCCTTGGGCCTAGGTTGGTGGGGTTGGACCGCTGTGCTGCTCCCAGCTTGGTTCCCGGACAACGCTTTGGTGCCAAAAAAAACATTGGCCGGCACACCACCAGTCGTGGTTAATGGCACTTCCTTTTTCTGTTCCTTCTTCTCACCGGCAACTTTCTTGGTACTGGACCTGGTAACTTTCTTTGAGGCCATCTTCTTCAGATGTCAGGCAGGATGCAGATACACAACAAGTTCTGGTCACACGTGGACGTGATGCGCAGCAGGACTTCTATCTGGCTGGCAGTACAACGGGTAGCCGGGTGATGCTGATGACACCTCCTACTCTGTCTTTTGTGAACCTAAAAGCAAATAAGACAGGAGAAGAACATCAGTGAAATGTTGCATTTGTTGATGTGGTTCAGTTACTTAGTACTGTACTAGTGCAAACAAAAAATAGTCTAGCCATTTATGACTTTTTTTCTTAACTAGAGCTATGTTATACTACTGTGTACAGCCACACACTACACTCTCAGGAAGGATAGGAAAGTTAATAATAACCACCAAAATAAAAATGTAATGAAAGTGGGGTGGACCATTAAATTATTTGAGCATCTCAGCATCCATGGAGCTGCTGCTGGCAAAGGGGGTGGATGGATGGAAGCAGTAAGCCAAATAGCCAATAGGAAAACCATGCAGGCCTATGGCAAAGGCAGGACACTAATAACTCACAGTCCAAACACCAAAAAAGGCCACCACCCACATGGACACTCACAAATCACAAACAAGCCGGGGGCCTGGGAAACACCAGGAGCTGAAAAAAGGCCTATAAAAGCCAGGTAAAGGATGCATGCTAAAGCACACTGCTCTGCCTTTTTAATGCAACAAAATAGAAATACGAACATTCACAGGCCCCAAAAAGGTCTGCAGGGTGCATGCATTGCACACCAACACACCAGACACATACAACAAAAGCATGTCTTTAAGACAACCAACATCAGAAAGGCCACCCCACAAAACACACTTCCCCAACTCAATCCAATGCCATCCATGCTCTAAATGATGTCTAAATTCAACAGATCACACAGAAAACACTTGATTAATAAAGCTGTGGCTACCTGCTCTAATCCTGGTGGATGAAAAAGCAGGCCTGTTGGCAGACAAGGCCAGGCAAGCTTGCAGGCCTAGGCTTCAAAATGGCCACCAGCCACATGGCCAGGCCCAACAACATCACAAAGGCCACTCCCAAAAAACACACTTCCCCAACTCAATCCAATGCCATCCATGCCCTAAATGATGTCTAAATTCAACAGATCACACAGAAAACACTTGATTAATAAAGCTGTGGCTACCTGCTCTGATCCTAGTGGATGAAAAAGCAGGCCTGTCGGCAGACAAGGCCAGGCAAGCTTGCAGGCCTAGGCTTCAAAATGGCCACCAGCCACATGGCCAGGCCCAACAACATCACAAAGGCAACCCCCAAAAAACACACTTCCCCAACGCAATCCAATGCCATCCATGCCCTAAATGATGTCTAAATTCAACAGACCACACAGAAAACACTTGATTAATAAAGCTGTGGCTACCTGCTCTGATCTTAGTGGATGGAAAAGCAGGCCTGTTGGCAGACAAGGCCAGGCAAGCTTGCAGGCCTAGGCTTCAAAATGGCCACCAGCCACATGGCCAGGCCCAACAACATCACAAAGGCCACCCTCAAAAAACACACTTCCCCAACTCAATCCAATGCCATCCATGCCCTAAATGATGTCTAAATTCAACAGACCACACAGAAAACACTTGATTAATAAAGCTGTGGCTACCTGCTCTGATCCTAGTGGATGAAAAAGCAGGCCTGTTGGCAGACAAGGCCAGGCAAGCTTGCAGGCCTAGGCTTCAAAATGGCCACCAGCCACATGGCCAGGCCCAACAACATCACAAAGGCCACCCCCAAAAAACACACTTCCCCAACTCAATCCAATGCCATCCATGCCCTAAATGATGTCTAAATTCAACAGACCACACAGAAAACACTTGATTAATAAAGCTGTGGCTACCTGCTCTGATCCTAGTGGATGAAAGAGCAGGCCTGTTGGCAGACAAGGCCAGGCAAGCTTGCAGGCCTAGGCTTCAAAATGGCCACCAGCCACATGGCCAGGCCCAACAACATCACAAAGGCCACCCCCAAAAAACACACTTCCCCAACTCAATCCAATGCCATCCATGCCCTAAATGATGTCTAAATTCAACAGACCACACAGAAAACACTTGATTAATAAAGCTGTGGCTACCTGCTCTGATCCTAGTGGATGAAAGAGCAGGCCTGTTGGCAGACAAGGCCAGGCAAGCTTGCAGGCCTAGGCTTCAAAATGGCCACCAGCCACATGGCCAGGCCCAACAACATCACAAAGGCCACCCCCAAAAAACACACTTCCCCAACTTAATCCAATGCCATCCATGCCCTAAATGTGCTTGAAAATGAAATATATTCAAAAAACAACAAAAGGAACAGTTGCTTCATCATGCACACACACATGAGGCCATGCCCATGGCTAGCTCGGGCCTACTACTACTACCCACAAAATAAAAAAAATAAAAAAAGTAATGATGATAATTAATTATCAAAAATAAATTGTAGTTACAACAACTGCAATGCCCACAATCAAACAGACACAACAACCACTTACTTGTAAAATATCCTATTCCAAAAATCCTCAAATCCAATTGCAATGATGCAGCAGACAAAAAGAGTGATCTTTTCAGCTCCAAATCCAAAGGCAGAATGAGCAGGAGATGGACAAAGCACTGGGAGGAGCCTGCTGGACAGGAACAGGAAGTTGGAGATTCTGTGTCACTTCCTCCCTCTCTCCACCTTTTAAAAAAAGGACTCCTTGCACAAAAAAGGACAGCCAAATGTCAATGTAAGGAGTTGTTTTCATCCAAAATCAGCATTTGCAGAAGGTTTCATGCTGCTAGAGCTGATATTCCTCTCCAAATTGAAAATTTTACATATTCGACTTCTCGAGCTTCACATTACTTCCGCCGGCGTGTCTAAAATGACATGATCGCGTTCTCTTTGTCCCTGTCGCGTTGGATATGACGTATTCGGGGTCTCTTTCTCCTGTTCGCGTTCAATTAGACGTGCCCGCGTCCTCACCCTCTCGCTCGCGATGTAGAATTACGTGTTCGAGATCTCAATCTTCTCATACTCGCGCGGTGCATGATCGCGAGAAGAAAGACGTGATCGCGCGACAAATGACGTGATCGCGCGACAAATGACGTTAATGCGGCCACGAACTGTCGCGAGACAGCGCAAAATGCCTACCAACAATCCAACATCTCGTGGAGAACGCGACCGGGTTGGGAAAACTTGTCGGCGAACGCGGGGATTCAGGTAAGGCGATCGCGCACACGCGAGAATGTATTATTTTACAGCGCGAGCAAGAAACAAATTATCGCTAAGCTGCGGAATGCGGAAATTTTGACATTTTCGCGCTTTCCGCAGAACGCGAAAATGCCAAAATATCGCAATTTCCGCGAACGGAACGGAATTTTGGCCCAGGCCTAGCCTTAACCATGACCCATGGCACTATTGCTACACTGCTAAATAGGCCTCACAGCCATCATTCAGTGCTGTGAGTCGGGAGAGGCCTTCACACCCCTGGTCATCACATCCATGGTCCAGTCTAATGAAGCCCACCAAAGTAGGAAGGCAGTGTACTGGATTGCTGTTCTCTTCCTTTTAGATGTTTCCCCACATACTGTAGTGAGCTCCTGCAGGATGTCAAACTTCTAAATGTTTTGCTTCCCAAGGAACTGATTCAGTCAAGCAGTCTAAAAAATATAGGTTATAAAACAAGCAGTTTAGCTGGGAAGCCTGGAGCAGTCCAGCCCAGTGGCATGTCTTAACTCTGGCTCTCCTGTATCGAAGTGCAGGTGGCAGCATTTACCGACATGGCAACTGGGGTGAAGAACTTGTATCAAAGGAAGTGACATACACAGGCCATTTTATTAAAATATTTACCTTTTGAATTACTCAAATTGAGGAATGTAAACAGTGAGATAGAAGTCCATGTTCTAGTGTCAACATGGACTTCCATTGGAATTCTCCAGGGCATATTATCAAGCCCATTATCGCCGCTCTAGCTGCAGTTTTCTGCCGCTAAACCGGCGATCATTTTTACGCCCTCCTTGATAATATGCTCCTGAATTCCTTGAGTACAAAAGCACAGACCTACGGGGAAGAAAGAACACAGTGTTGTTGCTGCAGTCCATTGAAATACCTGATGTCATGAAAGACATGTTAAAAATAAATAAAAAACAGTCTCTGCTCAGGGCAAAGTGGATACATCGGGGTGAGAATGACTGCCCCAAAGATAACTTTCAACCACCCACTTGTCTAGACTCGTACTTCATACTTAAATTGTCTTTGTTTCGCATTTAAAGATAAAATGCATAAAAGTATATAGAATAACATTCACTTCATACATATAGAGCAATTAAAGTATTACAGTACAGTCCAGGCTCATTTAATCTGGGTAGAATGATGGAATTATTCAAAACAAGATCATTTCATTTAAATAAATGATAGGATTCTCTAAAACGACCTAACACTGATTTCATAATAGTGCCGGATTACCTATGCTGCCTTGTATCAACCACCTTAGATAAAAAGTTTCAGATTAAAAATGAATCATAAAAACAGATTCTATCAAATATTCATTGTAAGATTTAGCAGCAGAATCACAATCTATACCAACCAGAATTCTAAAACCATGCAATTTATAAAAGGATAAAATAGCCATCTTGTTTGGAATTGGTAAAGAATCTTACCGGTACCATACATAGTGTGCATAAACTCTTCATAGTTAGACTTTGTAATAGAGTCATCAAACTGATCCCCTTATTAAATTGTTAGTGTTTCTGTGACTCCACAAGTTAATAAAACGGTGCTGGGCGTTCTCTACAAAGGAGATATGAAAGGGAGCCATGTTGTACTACTGGTAGATCCTGATATGTCAATAAGGTGCTTTTCCCTTTATATCTTTCCCATCTGTGCTTTATGCATTTTGCCATTAAGATTTCTTTCAGCTTGCTTTTAGGGAGGCTATCGCACAGCATTGGTGTAACATACAGGTCCTCTAAACCCAATTAAATGAAAGGTTCTCTGACATGACATGACCACAGAATTTTAAGGGCATGGTCTAACTTCATAACATCTCTTAAAATCATTTGTTTCGTGGTGCCGTTTTGCGTCTCCAAATTGATAAGCACAATGGGAGCAGCCCCAATTTGATCATATCACAAATAAAATGGAAATCTAATTCTTTATGAGATATAACATTTGAGCAAGCTCTGGGACTGACAATAATCTTTTGACAAATTTGTCTTCCGAAACTTGGAGTCCCTCCACATGTACTGACCCTCAAATTCCTGCCCTGTATGTAGCTATCAATCTTGCTTGTGCGAGGTAGATTTTAGCTGTTTCTTGAATGGGTTTGCCTCCCAGTTTTTATGAAAATCTAAAACTTGTAGCTGTTCTCTTTCCTAGGTAAATTATTCTATTTCGGATCATCTCTTTCCATTTTAGTTTAGAGTCAAACAATACATCAAGATAGGTGAATCGTTCTACTTGTTCGATTTTATTTCCATCTAGGTAAATTCTTGACAACTTTTTTGAGTTTCCACCTACAGTCATAATAAAGGATTTATTCTTAATTACCTTAAGGTCCAGGTTGGCCATGAAAGCCACGTATTGTTCTATAAGAAATTGAAAGGCCAATAGAACAGCATCATCTGCATATAACAGGATCGGAAGGAGAATTAACTCTACAATTGTCCAGACTCACCCCTCGACCAAAAGACAATGTGGACCGAACAGATAATACAATTCACCAAAGTTCAATTGCTCACCAAAAGGAAAACAAGTTAGTGAACCCTGAATCTCCCCACTTTTGACCGTTGCGCTCAAGAAAAAAAGGCTAAAAAAACTCAACAAAAAAACCTTATCAAGGCCGCCTGAGGTCAGGAAACCAGAGGGTCAGGAAGGGCAGCATATCTAACCCTCTTCTCACACCTGCAAATCACTAAGACTGACACCTGTATAGCAGATCATCAGAGGACATTGTTGCTATACACTACACAGATCAATGCAGATAGTTTCGCAGCTAGCCAAGCCTTGAAAAAAACAAGACCTTCAGAGATCCGGCCTGCACACTCTCCGGTACGCACAGGGCACTACCAACCATGACCTAAACCTGCAAGCATCTGTTAATCTATGTGCCTCACAACAGCTGAGAGAAGAGCTCCCTACAACACCACCCAAAGAACAGGCAATTAAATCTGTGAAAAACCTGGACAAACAGCCTAATGACCAGATAGCCCCACTGCCTCCAGGAATCCGCCAAACTGAGAGTACAGCCCTCATGCAGGCAATAAGTACTCAGGAAATGCATGCTGCTTCTACATCTCGAATAGCTTTAGATGAGGCCACGCTCCATGACTCCAGCTCTGTGAGGAAACATGACCCTTGAGGAGGTGACCACGCCTCGCTTGCACAGCTCGGGGAGACCCAACAGGAAGAAAACTGTCAAAATCGGCAATATTCTAATCTTCAGGCATGCATCAGGAAAACTGATCAGTCCTGCCCAGTTTCCTACTTGGACAGTTTACTTCCATCAACACATGCCAGCCTCACAAAAATGGGTCCAGAGAGGAGCTCCACTCAAGTACTAAATCTATTACTGTCACACATGGCTACATCCTCAGTCTCCAGTAATGCACAGGGGCATAATAAAACAAAAATTGAGACAGACACAATGACCGCTTTGTCGGCTACGCTAGCTTTCCAGACAACATATCATTCTTAAGGTCCCTGGGATATTTTAAACAGATCAAATATACTTAAAATCTGCTCGTCCCTCCCAAGCCTCGACAAAATAAACAACAAGTGCATGGACTGTGTAGCTTTCTTGCCACCCAGACCAGGGGAGAGCAGGGAATCCACTGAAATACAAATCTATGATGTTAAAATCAAGGACTTTATTCTCCAGCACAGCGCCCTGCTGGAAGATTAGGGAATCAATGTGAGCTTGACAGCATCAAAGGAATATCCTCACTTCTTATCCCAGTCCACCTGGTGCAACCTTGCCATTAAGAGAGCAAGCCAATCTTTGTTAGCAGGTGCAAAAGGTTCACTCAGTGACTCAATGCGAGTAAAATAAAACTTCAGAATTACTTTATCAATGAAACACTGCACCAGGTGTACTGGCTTACCGCCGTCTGGCAAAACAGTCTCTACTGGCTCACGGTTGCCTTCACAGACGTTCCTAGCATGCAGGAGAAAAAACCTGGAAACTTCCCTTAAGAGTAAGATTGCTCTAACTCCTTGGAACATTGCATGTGCAAATAAAATCACACTGGACCCTGAGCTAGACATCTACTTATATGCGTATGACATAATATGTTTCCAGGAGACTTGGAGTCTTGGAGAACACAAATCTGGGGATACACACAGGGGTATATTCACAAGGACGTGTGATAACTACCGCAAGAATAGCGTAACGCAACTTTCAATATTGCAGCCCATTGCGGGAAAATAACCCCATGTCAACGTGGAATTCACAACAAGGCAGAAGCATGCGATAGACACCAGATAACGCGTCAAATGTCAGCGTCAAAATCAATGCCAGGCTGCCAAAATGCGATACCCGAAAATTCATGCGATGAGGCCAATCGCGGTTCAAAAAGTAGCGAAAACCAGCCACAGGTCTGCAAATCCCACGCATCTTGCAGTAAAATACACCATAAAAAACACAGAAATAACACACCAGAAACAAGCCTAAGCACGGAGCAACATGGATGCACCATGAACCCAGTGCAGAGGACAACGCGAACCCCACAACCCCCACAGACCACTAGCAAGGAACAACGTGCTCGGGGAAGGTCAAGGAAAAAGGGAGACGAAGACGGGGTGCAGACCGCAGGAAAACAAAACCAGCATCACGGAGGTGACAAAACACTACCAGCAACTGACCAACAAGCAGTCTACCGTGAAAGCAGCCAGAGTGTCGAGGAGGCCAACGGAGGACGCCATGAGGTGCCGGTAAGACGTGACAACCTAAACCAGGTACAAACCCGCTGCCAACAGGAAGGCAGCAACGGTGACAGGAGGTGGCAGTCCAGTGCCACAGGAGGAGCTGGAGGAAACCCAGGCCACAGTCATCAGAGTGGAGACGGTGCAAGGAGTAGTTAGTATGGACACAGCTCGAGAGGACCTGACAACATCAACAGGGAAAGTAACGGACAGGGACTGGGTGGCCGGGGGGAAATGGGCACAATGACACACATGCATAATGAGGAGTAGCACACTGCATACCCACAATTACCCAGGATCATGTCCCACATCCCCTTGCCACACTGCAGCACACACACATAGCAAGAACAGCACACCCACATCGACGACAATATGGTACAATGCGCATAGCCGACACTGCAGAACAGAGGACACAACTGGCTGTGCACATGCACAGAAACATGCCTACCACATCTGACAGAGCATGAAACTGAAATGGAAATGTACGCGTACGACCTCACATCCGTCATGTAGTCCAAATCTACACTGTCCCGCAGAAGAGTCCAGCACCTCACAAACAGTCACAATGTACATTGACAAACAGTCTGCATGCAAATCAGAACAATGCACCAACATACATGTCAACACAATGTCAACATGCATCTCCCCTTCACATTGCAGAGGGGCACACAACTCCTCCAGCAGAGCACACAAGACAACACATCCGTGATGCCGGGGAGGACCACCACACCGTCAACACCGACACCCTACAACAGCCCATGGATATCCCACACAAACCACCACCAGAACCAGGGCAGACAAGCTACTCAGAGGAGAACACAGCCCCTGCAACAGACCACACAGCAGGAAGCACATGCAAGCACAGCTGGCACACAACACTTCACTCACCCACACATGGCACCCCAATGCCATGTGTCATCATGCTTAAAGGAGGTGGCCTAACAGGTGTGGGAGGGTGCCAAATTCATGAAAGGAGAGCTAGAACACATACGTTGGTGTCTATCACCCTCAGGGACCACCCACACCCCACAAAGGAGACCCACACTACCATAGAGACACATGCAGATGCACATTCACAGTACAGAACCATTCGCAGGGGAGCGCAAATAGCAGTCACACACCCACGTTGGCGCGGCGTCCAACGGCCCTGGTCACTCCCCTTATGCATTGTGTGGGTGACGACAAAGCTACATATCCAAGCTCCAACCTGCTGCCTGCTGTGACATGTCTGCATCCGATGTACACAGCACACTGTAATGTCCTAGGGCCCAGGGCCCTCATGCATACAATAAGACCACAGGGACACACGTAGTTATCATGTCGAACTGGCTACAGACACGTGCGCCTGGCCCCTTTATTGGCAGGGCCACTTGTACAGTGCCGCTTGTGCTGGATGTGTGTGGGTTGAGTGTAAGCGGGTCCACACGGAATGCTTGGTGCTGGCAACAATTTGAACATTGGACAACAGAGCAACGGAAACAGAAAACACATGCATAACAGAGTCAACTGCACAGCAACATGGTGGGAGCAGGAGTAAGGACAGAGGTCCCCCAATATTCAGTCAGAAGGTTGCGTGAGTTGCAGTGCACTGAGGTAGGGGCACTAGAGATGAGCGTGCTCATGTGAAGGAATTGCTAGGATTGTGTCCCTTCAGATTAGTCCTGATGCAGGTGCAGTGGGGTATTTTACATCTGCATCAACTTCCTCATCAACATCCCAGGTCTCCCACACTGCCTGAGGTGACTGTTGCATCCGCAGTCCACAGTGCAATACCCGGTAATGGTTCGGGGTGTGTAGCTTGACTACCACCTCCAGTCTGCATTCCTGCCTTGGGGATGTTGCCTACTGCCCTTCCATTGTCTGTGCCATCTCCCGTACGCACACTTGACACATCTTCCCCATCATATTCCCAGTTCTTCCACACTGCATGAGGTGACACAGCTGCGCAACATCTCCACAGCACTAAACTCAATCACTAACTGACAATGGCTTGCGGTGCGCTGAGTCACTGGCACCTGGAGTGCTGAGCAGGATATCAGGCCAATGATGGCGTCCACAACAGGTCTGAGCAACTCCATAGGTCTGTCAGGACCATTGTATCAACTCTGGCAGATGGCGGTTGGAGGTGGTCCTTTCCGTGGTGGCGTCTGCTTCCTGCGGTGATGCGATGTACGGGATGCTCAGGACCCGAATCTATGTGTGCGCCCTGGTGACCCACAGTTGAGGCAGGAGGTTGCGGACAGCGCAGGGCCACAGACACATGGCGTTGATGACTCCAAGACGACCGTCACAGAGGTCATCCAATATATCAGAAGAAGGGATCCCTGACCTGAGCAGCACAGAGTTAGTGGCCCCGGATGCACTGCGGCCAGCACAGGCACGCTGCCACGGGACGGTGATTTGCGGTGCACTGAGGTAGGTCCACGCACAGTGGGCAGGTCCTCATCGATGTCCAAGGTGAATGTGGCGTAGGCTTGCGGGGGACAGAGGAAGGTGTCCTCCAGGGCAGGATGTGGAAGGTCTGATGTCATCAGGCAGCAGCAAATGGAGGAGTGGAAAGCGCCAGCCTCGTTTTCACCACCAATTCGGTATCAACTACATGAGAATGAAATCTAGCTCCTAGTCCATAGACTCAGACGCCACCCATGTACTATCAGAGAGTGTCCATGAATGTCGGATAACAGACTTAGTGGCACAGGTGCTGAGCAGGGATGCAGTCAGCGATGATGCCAGTACACTGACATGAACTCCACCATTGCCAAATCAAGACTGTGACCTACTGGACCGCAGTGTATGCCGGAGGCAGTGGTCAACAGTGGCCCACAGCCACATGTCATTGGCTGGTGAGGCACAGAGTAAGTGACACCAGGGCAGTTGTCGGTAGTGTTCGATCACCTCTGTAACGATGATCCTGTTCCCTACGGACTGCAAGGCGTCATCCTCTTATGCCTCTCCGTGCATGCGTTGACATGTATTCTGCCTTTTGAATAACCAATGTTCAGTTCCAAATCTGTGACCCACTCATGCACAGCATAGGCCGAGGGCAGTAGTCCGAGTAAGCCCACAGACTCGTGTGGTTGTGATGCCATGCACAGACTTGTTGTCACCATATCAAAGGGGGTATAGTGACTTGTCCTATGCCTTAAATGGTGTTCACTGACATGGTGTAATCAAGACTCAGTTCCAAATGTGTGACCTACCTGACCATGGTGTAGGCCTGCGGCAGCAGTCAGCACGGCCCATTCACCGAGTGTTGCCGGCATACATTGGATGGCCCCACTGGCCTGCATAGTTCAGGTTCAGTGGCACCACGTGTTTGGACACCTCCGTGTATGTGACCCGGGTTTTGTCCGGACTGAGCCGCATCTTCCTCTTACTCCTCTCCGTGCGACCACTGGTGTGACCCTGCATTCGTGATTTGCATCCAGGTGCTGGATGTTGGACCTACTGGTCCGCAGGGTAGTCCTGGTCCCTCATCCACGTATCACCGGCTGGAATTGAACAGGGTTAGTGGCACCACATACCGCCGCTGGTGTTGAACAGGGTTAGTGGCACCACGTGTCGCTGGCTGGCGTTGAACAGGGTTAGTGGTACCATGTGTCGCCGCCTGGCGTTGAACAGGGTTAGTGGCACCACGTGTCGCAAGAAGCCCATATGGAACTATGCCTCACTGATTGGGTGGGGCCTGTTGCTGTTGCCGCTGGCCCGGATTTGGGGTCACTGCCATTCATGACTCAGGACACAGTTTCACATATGGGACCTACTGGGCCTGAGGCAGCAGTAGAGTACGTCAACAAAATAGGACTAAAGCGAGCTTGTGTCATGGAGGCCGTGATGGTCTGAGGAGGCTGCCAAGGTTGCGGGACACGGGCCTGGAGCTTGCACCAGAATGTGGTGGGCCCTCCTTGACACACGCCGGTGTCGGCAGGAGATCAGTGAGGCCTGGCTGCGCAGGGGCGGGCCTGACTGGTTTGTGGTGCAGCTTTCCGTGGTCTGGCAGGCGCACAGCATCGCAGGCAACTCCACTCAAGAGAACGGCGTCGGCATCGTGGCAGGGTGAGAGGCACCGCCCTGGCAGGGATGTTGGGCTTTCCGGAAAAGGACCACGCCCAGGGCTACGTGCTTCGTATTGACACACCTACACTGGCGTACGCCGGCCCATCCCACTTCGGTCATGCTTAGGGAGGCATAACAAGCAAGATTTCTGCAAGGTCCCCCACTGGCTCTGGTGACATGGTTGCGTCCACTACACTCCATACACCAGAGGTGTATGTCGCCATGGATATGGGTGTGTGCTGCATACTGTGGTCTGTCCAGCACATCTCTGCCACACTTGGCATTGTGTACTTTCCCAATCATGGTACTACTGCATCCTTCACACATGCCTGTTTGCCACCGCTCCCCAAATTAAGCTGTTGTGTGGCTGAGGTGCCATGCCATTGATGGCTCATGTTCACAGCTTGGCCGGGTAACCATTGTGAATTGTTCTGTCTTGTCTGGTGGGTGGTCATGTTGTTGTGCATGTTGGTTGTGAATTTGTGACATGTGCATTGCCAGAGTTGTGAGCTACATGGTTGTGGAGTTGAGGTGAGTGGGGTGTTCATTTGGAACTTGCCAAGGGGCTGTGTATTTCTCTTGCTGCCATCCTGGGTATGCTGGTTGATGATGGACGGTCGGAGGATGAAGCAATCACGCACAGTGGCTGGGTATTTGAATGCGACTTTGTTGGAGGTTCCACGGTGTTCTGTTGTTGCCTGCACATTGGGGTGGGACGTGTGCTTTCAGTTGCAGTGATTGTGTGCTGTATCACCAGGGGGCACAGGTAGGATATGTGTGCTGTGGATTGCCCCCAACACGTGCGTGCATTCTGCTATGGCGTGTGGTCCTTGCATGGTCTCTAGCGTGAACTGCGCATTGTGTTGGACGTATGGGGACTGTGGTACCAGGGTGATGGTGATGTCCAGGACAAGTGTGAGGGACTTTGATGTGGCTTGCTGTGAGACTCCTCTGACTCTGGCGGGTGTTGGTTGGGGGGTGCCGGGGGCCAACAGGTGCAGCCAAGCCAGCAGCTTGGTGTAGGGTGGGATGTTGGTTGTCCACTGTGTTGGTGCCGTAGGCCTGTTAGGCGATGATGGTCGGGATGCGTGGGATGGTTGTCCCTTTCAGCCTGTGGTGGATGGTGACATTGCCAGAGTTTGGGTCTGTGCGGCTGTTATGATTTCTGGGGGTCCGCTGTGTGTCTGTGCTGCGTCTGTGGTGGTTGGGGGGTTGCTCTGGGTGTGGGTTGTGGTCCTGGGGTGGTGTCGGTGGGTGTTGTGGTTCTTTTGAGTGTCCGGCCCACATGATGGGTGGCTCCATGGCATCTGTTGCCCTTCCGATGTGGCCCTGGGCTGTGCTCCCTTTTGTAGTGCAGGCTGCCGTCCGACTTTACACCAGGTCAGAGCAGGTGTAGATTTCCTGGTGCTAACGCACCCTATCACCTGTTTTGTGTTTTTATCGCAGATCTGTCTGGTCATTGAGAATGTTGAGGTGTGATGTTGTTGCAGCTTTTGGCACGGGAAAGCCCACTCTGCATCTCATTGGCGATAGTTGTGGGGGGCCTCTGTGGCGATGTTTTTTGCGCTGCAATCATGGGTAAACTGGTGCTGTGGGCTGTTAGCACCGGCTTATGAATGGGGAGGTAAATTTATCACTACTTTGGCTGCGATAAAGTGCCTTTAATTCAGCGCTAGCTCCTTGTGAATATGCCCCACAATTGCTTAAATCTATAGAAAAAAATGGAGGCAAAGGTAGGGCAAAAGGTGGGCAGAGCATTCACATCTCTCTCAACAAAACTATAAACAAGGCCAAACTTGAAACAAATTCTCCTTACATACAAGCTCTACTAATTAACAACCTGAAACAACAGTGTCTAGAAATAAAGAACCTGGTAGTGAACGTCCACCTGAACCATAAGGGTGCCCGCAGTCAAAGTACACTTGCAGCCTTGGAACAAGCTCTGTTTGAACTTAACAGTGGACACTCATGTGCAGAATGGATTGTAACAAGATGCCTTCTACAAATTTGTAACAAGATGGCCACTTTGTAGGAGCTCACTGCGGCGGCTGCCGGGGTTTGGGATCACCTATCAGTACATATCCTTAGCTTAACCCTGCCATTTACGACAACAACAATCATCCTAGGAAAGAAGATTGCATGAGGAACACAGTGGGATGTAAGACAAAAAAAGATCTGTGATCGTGGATCAGTGAACCTAGCTAGTAGGGAAATGGAGGGGTCAACTCAATGAGTCAGACGCACCACAATTTAAAGAAAAGGAAAATACTTTTCTTGAGCCCCCTCACTCACCAAGGGTTTCCCCTAGGTGACATGCTTCATCATTGGGGCCATCCCAAGCATCTACTGCTTGGGGCGTGCTGCGACTTGCAACAGTTATGTAGGAGCACTGAATAGTAGACTATATGTAGTGCAGTGCATTTCTAGCGAGAAATGCGCATGCGCGGGCGCCCACGCATGGGCATTTGTGAGGAAGAAGTCGGCGATAGAGCAGGAAGAGGAAGCCCCGGGATGCTGCAGTTCAGGTAAGTCATTTTCCTTACTTTTAAACATTTTAAGTGGGAGGCGGGTGGCGGGCAACTCTGCTCTGCCGTGGTGTGTGCGTAGCCTGCCTGCTACTCCTACTTCGTGGACCACGGAGTAGGCAGAACTACGCACACTTCGTGGAAGGAGCGGAGCACTACGCCCACACTTAGTAATGAACAAAAGGTCAACCGGCTTGTCAGAGAGTAGCACTGCCTCTGTTCTGCCATCCACAAGGATTCTCTTTTCTTGCTGGCTGTTCAGCTCCCACAAACCAACCTCCCCCACCTGTTTACCCGTACCTGGACTCAGTTTGGCTCGAGCTGGGGAGCAGTGGAGCTCTTGAGGGTCCGGCTGCTCTTGTATCTCCTTCTGTCGACAGTAATTGGGCTGCAGCCTCCATTGTCAACGACTTTCTGCCTACACTAGCTGGTATCCTCCCACGCCATTCTACTGCTCCGCCAGCTTGCTAGGCATTTAACGGCTGGTTTCAGCTTAGCATGAGCTGGGGGGTAGAATTCACAAGAGTCTGGCTGGCCCTCGCCCTCTTACCCTTGACCGTTACGGCACTTGGGCCCTCCGTCTACCTGGATTAGTGATTGGGGAAGTCACATGTGATCCCTGCGCCTCCTGTCAGTTTGTTTCAATACAATATCATAGTGTCCCACCTCTTTGATCAGAGGTCTTTGGCCCTGGAAAGAGGGGACCAAGGACATGCTCACTCCTGAGGGGGTGCCCTAGTTCAATCAATCAATAGGCCCCTCAGTGACCAAACTTCCATTTTGAGTGATTCACCTTTCCACAACTTCCTTCACCTACAGAAGATGGTGCCTCTTCACATGGAAAGGCAACTGAAACTAAAATAGGACTAACCCCTACTTGCATGTAACCTTGCAAAGGTGGTGGCCATCTTAAACTGCCTATGATTGGAACTCGTTATCTTTAGAATATATTTTTTTCTCCTCCCCGCAGGATTCTCTTTTCTTGCTGGCTGTTCAGCTCCCACAAACCAACCTCCCCCACCTGTTTACCCGTACCTGGACTCAGTTTGGCTCGAGCTGGGGAGCAGTGGAGCTCTTGAGGGTCTGGCTGCTCTTGTATCTCTTTCTGTCGACAGTAATTGGGCTGCAGCCTCCATTGTCAACGACTTTCTGCCTACACTAGCTGGTATCCTCCCACGCCATTCTACTGCTCCGCCAGCTTGCTAGGCATTTAACGGCTGGTTTCAGCTTAGCATGAGCTGGGGGGTAGAATTCACAAGAGTCTGGCTGGCCCTCGCCCTCTTATCCTTGACCGTTACGGCACTTGGGCCCTCCGTCTACCCGGATTAGTGATTGGGGAAGTCACATGTGATCCCTGCGCCTCCTGTCACTTTGTTTCAATACAATATCATAGTGTCCCACCTCTTTGATCAGAGGTCTTTGGCCCTGGAAAGAGGGGACCAAGGACATGCTCACTCCTGAGGGGGTGCCCTAGTTCAATCAATCAATAGGCCCCTCAGTGACCAAACTTCCATTTTGAGTGATTCACCTTTCCACAACTTCCTTCACCTACAGAAGATGGTGCCTCTTCACATGGAAAGGCAACTGAAACTAAAATAGGACTAACCCCTACTTGCATGTAACCTTGCAAAGGTGGTGGCCATCTTAAACTGCCTATGATTGGAACTCGTTATCTTTAGAATATATTTTTTTCTCCTCCCCGCAGGATTTTCTTTTCTTGCTGGCTGTTCAGCTCCCACAAACCAACCTCCCCCACCTGTTTACCCGTACCTGGACTCAGTTTGGCTCGAGCTGGGGAGCAGTGGAGCTCTTGAGGGTCTGGCTGCTCTTGTATCTCCTTCTGTCGACAGTAATTGGGCTGCAGCCTCCATTGTCAACGACTTTCTGCCTACACTAGCTGGTATCCTCCCACGCCATTCTACTGCTCCGCCAGCTTGCTAGGCATTTAACGGCTGATTTCAGCTTAGCATGAGCTGGGGGGTAGAATTCACAAGAGTCTGGCTGGCCCTCGCCCTCTTACCCTTGACCGTTACGGCACTTGGGCCCTCCGTCTACCCGGATTAGTGATTGGGGAAGTCACATGTGATCCCTGCGCCTCCTGTCACTTTGTTTCAATACAATATCATAGTGTCCCACCTCTTTGATCAGAGGTCTTTGGCCCTGGAAAGAGGGGACCAAGGACATGCTCACTCCTGAGGGGGTGCCCTAGTTCAATCAATCAATAGGCCCCTCAGTGACCAAACTTCCATTTTGAGTGATTCACCTTTCCACAACTTCCTTCACCTACAGAAGATGGTGCTTCTTCACATGGAAAGGCAACTGAAACTAAAATAGGACTAACCCCTACTTGCATGTAACCTTGCAAAGGTGGTGGCCATCTTAAACTGCCTATGATTGGTACTCGTTATCTTTAGAATATATTTTTTTCTCCACCCCACAGGGTTGACTGTGTCACACTGCAGTGCTACAACAGTTCAAAGTTTCTGCCTTAATCTGTCACAGCCTCCCTTCTTAGAGCCTCAGAAGTATCTAACCTTCCTAATTACTACACTCTTCTCCACCCTATGATTTTGGAGAGTGTTTTAGAACCCCAACTTGAGCACCTACCCCTACTCTTTGATGGGCCTATTCATTCCCCGGATATCCCCTCTCTCATCAAACAATAGACACAAAACTAGAACCCATGGGTCTCAATGCCTTTACCATAACAAAGTCAACCAATTTATCCCAAAAATGCATCAAAAAGACTCAAATACGGGCTCCTCAAAACACACCCTGAAACACTTATCTTAGACCCATATTTCTGCTCTAGCAAGGGCATATTAACCAATGACCTCATCTTTTACACAAAAAACGTGCACAATGTAGGAATGTCTTATATTCCATGCTTCGAATAACCGAAACTAGGAAAATACCTCATGGTCTCAAATTATCTGTCTCCCCTTTGCCATTCTGCAGAGGTAGTGTTAACATATCTCTATACAACAATGGTAACATTCTAATGTAATCTTCGAATGACAATCTAGCAATGATAGATGAGATCTTCCCTATCCTCAACAAGGCTATGAACAATAAGAATTTACATCCCCACCCTAACCCTACACCACCAACTCTCCTGTCCCATCCACTCTAGAGAACTCATCTTCAGCAGGGTCTGAGAATCAATCTGTGATTCGCCATCCCATGGCACATGCTTCCCCTGCCCCAATTTGGGCAAACAGAGATTCATTCTTCTCTGGACCATCTCCCGCCTAATCACTCCCACCCGTTGCACTCTCCAGCAATGTTCCCTCAGGTACTACCACAGCGCCCCCTTATACCCAGAAGCTCTCCTCTTCCGTATCTGTACCCATAAACTTGATTAACCTCTTGCTACCCATGTCCTCTACTCAGCCCATAATCCCCCATACATTTCCTCCTCCCCCTGCCCCAATCTCCACATAATCAAGACCTCTGCAAGGCCTCTCTGACCCACAAACACCCCATGGCCCCAATGATGCCTTTTCTTCTCAACTAGGCCTTTCATGTAGCCTCTCCTCTTTACTACACTTCTCACCCCAACCCATAAATATCTGTCACCACACTGCCTGGGATGATTGCCTTGATGAGATTTCACTTAGCCTGCTCCATTTCATGGATGAACTCCAGAAACGTACATCCATCACCATAGAGCTACTGCTTACTCATAGACTCAATAGTGCCTTGATGACTTGGACCAGCTCTCATACAAGCATGTATCTCTCTCATAACTTTTACTCCTGTCCTCATAGCTCAAACACTGTACTCTTCTCCAACACCTCCTCTTGACCAGGACACTGAATGCTGCTCTAGCTGACAGTGACATCCACGACCTCCTCCTCTCCTACTCCCACTCGATAGATACTAACAAGGCCTATCGGGGTTATAGCAAAAACATTCAGGCTAACCCTTACAGAGAACTCAGCCACAATCACAGAGCTGTAAATAACAAAAACCTCAAGCGCATTAGCATTTCTCAGGCTGCCAGTGTCAATACCAACATCCAAATGAAATGCGTACTCCTCAACTGCAGATCATGTAGTAAACATGCACCCGATATCTACGAACTCACTCTCTCAAATGAGCTTGATATCATTATCCTTGTGGAAGCTTGGCTAAACACCTCATCTCCTCCTCTTTTAGACTTATTATTCCCCCTAGTCATAGCACAATTTGACTAGATAGAACTAAGAAACCTGGTGGTGAATTAGCCCACATCTACCGCAACACACTCTCTGTGTATCAGTCAGAAACTGACACCTTGTCTGCCTGTGAATATCTTTGCATCAATATCGCTAGCAACAATGGCCTCATTTGCAAACTACACACATACTACCACCCCCTGGAGACACTATGCCTTCATTGAACAAATCATTGAAGTCATCACATCCAATGATGACCCTCAAGTGGCTCAGATCCTACTTGGAGACTTCAACTTCCACTGGAATAATCTGAACAACCGTGCAGTAAACAGACTCAAACCTTCCTATCAGACCATGAGTTGATCCAATTCTGCGACAGTCCCACCCACAACAAGGGTGAGACATTGGACCTTATCATTTCTAAAATAAACAACATCACATTGGAGTACATTATCCCCTGCAGCTGGTCAGACCACTACAGTATCATTTTCCTCATCAACATGAAGTTGACTCCAAAGAGATCAACCCAAGAAAACAAAACAAAGGAAAATGGATCTTTGAAACATAAATCCTATTGACTTATCTACCTGATGTAACAATGCCTTGACTCCTAAGATGGACATGGTAGATGTCCATGTCCTCACAGAGTTCTACAATACCTCTATTTTGGATGTCCTTGACACTATCGGCCCCCTTCAACATAAAAATATTTCCACCAAAGTCTTCAAACCTTGGTTCAATAACAATCTAACTCTGAAAGAAGCAATCTAAGATGAGCAGAAGGAGCCTGGAGATCCGTACCTTCCACTGAACACCTGAAACGTTTAAGATCAGTAAGGAACACATACAAAAGAAAAAGAAAAATGCAAAGGCCAGCTTCTTTTGAACCCAGCTTAACCAATCCAGAAATAGACCCCAAAAACTTTTTGGAAATTGTCAAGCAACAATCGCTCAACGCTCTAAGCCCATTGGCTTTGGATACATCACTCCCCCAGATGTTGAGGAACTCGCCTCCTTCTTCCTGGGAAAAAGTAAAACCATTGAAAATGATCTACAATCAATGAGAGAACTACTTCCAGTAGCCTCGCACTTCTTTCCACTCATGTCCCAGGTAGTGGATCTGGTTGGTCCTCCTGGGGATGTCCACAAGAACAATGCCTCCAAGCACACTTTCACTCCCATTAAAGAAAGTGACATATATAACATTCTTCTAGCCTTAAACCCATCACATCACTTCATCGACCCTCTACCTCAAACAATCTTCAAGAAGATAGAAGTTGCTATTCTCCCCCATGGCTGAAGATTGTAAGTGCTTCACTACGAAAGGCATTACCCCTGATTGCCTAAAAGTAGGGCAGGTAATCCCCATTCTAAAAAAACCTAATGTAGACTGTTCAGATCTTAACAACTTCCACTCTATCTCACACATCCCCACTCTGGCGACACTTCTGGAAAAATGTGTTCAGATTCAGCTCTGCAACCACATACATAACTTTCAACTCCTGGACCAACATCAATCTGGATTTCGTCAAGATCACAGCACTGAATCTGCACTCACTCACATTGTGGATAAAATAATAGGAATGCTAGACCATAATGATTCATGTCTTCTGATACTACTTGACTTATCCTCTGCTTTCGACACTGTTAAACACCACAGTCTAGTGGCATTACTTGACTTGAGGATGGGACTATCAGGACCTGTGCTGCAATGGTTTACTTCATTCTTCCATAACGGAACCCAAAGAGTCAAGGTGAATTAATCGCTTTGTCAGCCCTTTGTGGTCACCCTGGGGTTGCCACAGGCATCCGCCCTTTCACCCATTCTCTTCAATTTATCCTTGGAACCTCTAGAAGACGCCTTGCAATCTGCCAATACTCTTTATCACTTGTATTCAGTAGACACTCAATTGTATGTTAAAATGATCCTCCCAGAAGACATAATTTCCCTCAACTCTACTTTGCAGAACACTCAACTCTGGCTCACTGGCAACCGTCTCAAGCTCAACACTGCCAAAACGCAATTCCTCCTTATTACTACTCCGAACCACACTCCCAAGATCAACCTTTGGAAGAAGCATCTAACAGCCCTCAACCATTCTCCTCACATTATGGAGTCTGCTAGATCCTCGGAAAATACACTAGACAAATACCTTAATATGCAAAATCATATAAGTAATGCAACAAAAGAAGCAAATTAACATATGAGTATTTTAAGGAAACCTAAACCCTTCCTCCCATAGGAAGCCCTTAAGCTGGCGGCCCAAGCTCTTGTGTTGCCCAGGTTGGATTACAGAAGTGCCACACTAAGCGAACTACTTAGATACAAGCTAGACTCGCTAAGGGCTCCCTTAGCGCTGCTGCCAGACTTGTCTCTTGAACAAATAGAACCAATCACAAATCCCTGGCTTTAAAAGCACTGAACCGGCTCCCTCATGAGGCAAGAATATAACTAAAGATTGCAGAAATTGCTCATAAAGCCCTTCATTTCAAGACCCTCACATATTTGACACAAAAGTTAGAAATATCGGGAGGATGAAGATCCTCATGAAGCTCGAGCTCTCTGCTACTGAAACCACAGATTTTCCACCAAAATAAAGCATGCTACAGAGCCTTTTTGGTTATTGCCTCGAGGATTTGAAACTCTCTGCCGCCGGATATCTGCCTAATTTTGTCTACCACCTCCTTCAAGAAAGAAGTATAAACACTTCTGATGACCAAGATTTTGCTCTAAGATAATCACCTTATGTGTTACTGTACTGATAACCCCTTCTGTTTTATTGACTGTACACCTGCCTACTATTCTTGAATGGTTTGTGACTAAACACTGATGCCTCTCTATAGAGGTAAAATTTACTATTCCTCATTCATATGTGTGACGAGTTTCTGTTTTCACAACTATATCCTGCCTCCCTCTCATGTAAAGCGCTCTGATAACCTCTGGGGTCATGTTCACGCTATATAAAACTTTATACATCAATAAAAATAGATGAATAAAATAGTGACTGGCAACTTCAACTTAAATCTGGCTATCCACTTCAGGAATATCACGGAAGCACGCACCTTGCATGCTGGCAGAACATACCTGGGCATGCCTCAAAATATGCAAATCTTGACCGAGCTGATCACCAACTACTGTCAACGCCTGAAACAATGGTCCTTAGGGCACCGAATGGATGGTTTGTCTTAACCTGCCAAATAGCGGAGACTTGAAAATCAAAATCAGAAGAGTCAGTGCTAGACTACATATTGGTCTCATTCCACCTATTCCACAGGGTCACAGCTTTTTTAGTAGAAGGCTGTTGGGAACATGACCACCACCCTTTAATGTAGGGATTATAAACAAAAAGGCCTTCAAGATCCAAGAGCAATTTGGCATTGAATAAGATGGACAGAGTCACTCAAGAGAAATACAAGAGATGGAAAACGACCAATCCACTAGTCAGTTGGGAATCACAGAATCAGGTGGCTGCCTGGGCAAACATGCTAGCAGATAAAAAAAAAGTTCCTTGGAGCAAACAATTGGCAACATCTGCTCCACTAACGCCCAGCCAACAACAGATGGTACAAAAGCGGAAGTAGGCCTTAAAAGCTGCAAAGCACCACTTGCACCCACCTGGTTCTCCTTCCCCTACATTTGCAGAGATCAGGAAGGAATGTAAGAAAGCTATTTGGGAGGCAATGTGTGCAAGGAATGAGCAAGACTGGAATGAAATTGTACAAGTCTGCAAATCAAAAAAACAGCAGCTCTCTATGGGTCCTGATCAATCAGCTAGAGCATGGCCCCACTGGTGCTGCTGGCAATAATGTCTTGCAACAATTCCTGCTTGAACATACTGGATCATTTTATCACAGCAACAAACCAGTCATGCTGCATATAAACAACAAGATGGACATTCTTGCTCTTTCCCTCCCCTAAGCAACTATTGTGACACAAATAAAGAAAATAAGAGCGAATGGGACACCTGGCCCAAATGGAGTTCCAGCCTCAATCTATAAACATGAGCTGGACTTATCGAGCAAAAAACTCTGCCAACTATTCAACTACTGCCTCCATGAAAATTCCATACCAGAGTCTTGACAATAGTCAATCCTCCACCCAATCTATATAAAAGGCCCTTATTTGCCCCTTATCTGAGACCTGCTCTCTTCCCAGAAGCTCCACTGTCTTATGCCACCTCCTCTGATCCCGCTCAACCTCCTCCTTGGGAGGTTTTTCGAGGCTGCTGCTGCCAAGGTCTGGTATTTTGCCCGTTCTGGTGTGCTGCCGCTTCTGCTAGTTTTCTTGCCCTGATATTGTTTCATGTCACTGTGCCCTGCTTTTCATTGCTGTGTTTGTGCTGTAATTGTGTTTACTTTTTGTGCCTGTTGTACTTGTTTTGTGCGCTGTTTACTTATTGTGCTTGTTGTACTCGTTTTTGACCACTCCCATCCCGCTGCTGCTGCCCCTGTGGACCCGCCCCCTGCCGGTTCCCGCTCCCACCTCCCAGCTGCACGTCCCTCCCCCTCCCTACTTAATGGTGGCCGCTGCACAGTCGCGCAGCAGACGCGCGCAGCGGTCACGTCACTGCTGGGCCGAAGGCACACCAAAGGCAAGCCCTTGTGCACCTGTCTGCGCCCGTCCATGACCCGATCGCGACCAGCGACAGAGACCCTCCTCATGCTGAACCCCAGAAGAAACAACATCGCCATCCCTGACGGTTACAACATCCAGAGGAAGGACTGCCCCAAACACCCAGGAGGAGACCTCACCATCGCGCTCAAAAACTCCCTCTGCCTCATCACCTCCAGCGACACCTTACCCCCCGCCGAACACCTGCACTTCTAGGTCCAGACCAGCCCCAACTTCACACTCCGTGACACCCTCGCCAACAGACCCCTCGCCCCGGGTGCTCTTTGCTGACTCCATCATCGACCTCATCGCACCCCACGCCATTGCGTCAATAGACTCCATACTCATCAGTTACCTCAAGTTCAACCTCGACAACCCCAGCAACCGTAACTCCATGAGCCTCTGGGACAACCTCGCCAACATCGGAACAAAACAACTCATCACCAAACTGACCCACAAGGCAGGACACACCCTTGACCCCATCTTTGCAGGAGGAAACGGCATCAACTTCAGTCACACCACACAACCCCCGTGGACGGACCACCACTGCGTACACTTCCTCGTCGACAAACCCAAGCTGCCTAAACCAGCTCCGCGTCCCCGCAAAGTAACTGGAGCAGAGGCACCGAGGAGCAGCTCAACTCCACCTTCAACCATAACACCCCCACTTCTACAACTGACGCCAACCACGCACCCAGGAAATTCCACACATGGATCTCCAACTGTGCAGACAAGATCACCCCGCTACGCATCTCCGACGGACAACGCCCCAGGAAAGCCGCCTGATTCATCACCAACCTCCAAGAAACCAGCCACACATGCAGAGGCCTGGAGAAGAACTGGAGAAACAACAAGACGCCGGAAAACTACACCACCTACAAGAACGTCATGACACAATACCACCAGCACATTAGAACCACCGAAATGGCCTTCATCCACAACAAAATCCTCGCCAACTCCAGCAACTCCAAGGAACTCTTCAGCGCCATCCAGGATTTCATCAAGCTCCCCTGTAAAGCCAAAGACATCCTCCTTCCCAGGACCTCTGCGACAAGCTCAGATCCTACTTCTACCTGAAGATCAAAAACCTCTACGACAACTTCAATGACCATAAACCTGACTCCGCAACCACCCCACCTTCCCGCAACACCAGCCAGTCCACCATCTCCTACTGGACACTGATCACCACCGAAGACACTGCCTCAACCATGAAAGGCATCCACTCAGGGGCCCCCACAGACCTCTGCCCACCACACATCTACTACGGAGCCACCACCGCCATAGCACCAGAATTACGCCACACCATCAATGCCACCGTCGAGGCCTGCACTTTCCTCAACAAATGGAAACACGCAGAAGTCAGACCCCTGCTCATGAAGCCATCAGCAACTCCAACAGACCTCAAGAACTACCGGCCCATCTTGCTTCTCCCCTTTGCGGCAAAAGTCGCTGAGAAGACCGTCAACACAGAACTGACAAGGTTCATCGAGGTCAGAACCATCCTTGACCCGTCCCAATCTGGATTCCGCAGCAACCACAGCACCGAGACCACCCTACACGCTGCCACAGATGACATCCTCACCCTCCTTGACCAAGGCCACACTGCAGCCCTGATTCTACTTGAGCAATCAGCAGCATTCGACATCGTCTCCCACCGCACACCTGCCGCCAGACTACACAACACCGGCATACAAGCAACCGCCCTAGACTTGATCCGATCGCTCCTCACCGGCAGAAGCCAAAGGATCAGACTACCGCCCTTCCGCTCCGAACCCATGGAAAACAATAGCGGAGTGCCCCAGGGATTATCGCTCAGCACAACCCTCTTCAGCATCTACATGGCCCCCCTCGCCGCCATTGCTCGCCAGCACGGCCTCAGTATAGTATCCTATGCCGATGACACACAGCTCATCAACTATCTCATGAAGAACCCCACCACCACCAGACTTAACTTCCAGGAAATAATGCAGGACCTCGCAACCTGGATGAGCAACAGCTGCCTGAAGCTCAACCCAGAGAAGACAGAAGTCCTCGTCCTTGGAACCACCCTATCAGCATGGAACACCACCTAGTGGCCCACCGCCCTCGGCACCCCCGACCCCCAAGGACAAAGCCAGAAACCTCGGCATCATAGTAGACTCCTCTCATTCCATGAACCGACAGGTCAACGCCGTCACCTCCAGCTGCTTCAACACCCTCTGCATCCTCCGTAAGACATTCAAATGGATCCGCCCAAGCCAAGGAAGGCAGTCACCCACGCATTCATCACCAACAGACTGGGCTACGGAAACACCCTCTACACTGGCATAAAGAAGTCTCTACTCTGCAAGCTCCAGATGATACAGAACACCGCCGCCAGACTCATCCTCAGTATCCCTAGACACAAACACATCAGCCAACACCTACAGAATCTCCACTGGCTCCTCGTCGAGAAGAGAGTCCCATTCAAGATACTCACCCACACCTACAAATGCCTGCACAACACCAGACCCCAAAACCTTAATGACAGAATCACCTTCCACGCACCCAAAAGGAACCTCTGATCCACCAACCCCGCCCTTGCCAAAACCCCACGCTTCTGCAGAGTCAAAACAGGGGGAAGAGCCTTCTCCTACATTGAGGCCAA
This sequence comes from Triturus cristatus, assembly GCF_964204655.1. Lineage (NCBI taxonomy): Eukaryota > Metazoa > Chordata > Amphibia > Caudata > Salamandridae > Triturus > Triturus cristatus. The sequence continues at coordinate 1,174,925,705 of NC_140589.1, read as the reverse complement.
GACCTGAAACAAGCTCCCGATCAACATCATATGCGCCTCCTCACAGAACACCTTCAGGAAGGCTCTCAAGACCTGGTTCTTCGACTGAATGGAACTGCTGCCCCCCCCCCCCGCCCCCCATTGCTGTGAGACCTTCATGGGTGAATAGCACGCTTGCAAACCCCTGAATGATTAATTGATTGTGCTGCAAAAATCTTAACCTGCATCCTACTGCAGGAATTTGAAAACTGGATGGAAGAATCAGGTCGGGTCTCGTGCAACCAAAGAGGTTTCCTTCCTTGCTAGAGCAGGACAGACAATCTAGTCACTATTTGTACCATAATATCAAAACACATTGAGAAAAAACAATGCTCCATACAAAATTTATTGATTTTTAAAAAGCCTTTGACCATGTTTACAGGCATTTGCTGTGGCGTACATTGACATCATCAAGCCTACCTCCAGCAAACACTACAGCTATTGTACGCTGACACTTGGGCAAAGATTAGCCTGGGCACAAATAAGGATCTAACTACACCAATTCCAACAAGACGAAACCTAAAACAAGGCTGTGGCCATGCTCTAACACTGTTCAACCTGTTTATCTCAGGTCTGAGCACAGTTCTGGATGAAGCACACTCACCTCCTAAAACTGGGACAACATCCTTTGACATCACTTCAATATGTGGATGACATAGTTTGCATGAATTTAACTCTCATTTGATGAAAAACATGTTTAACACTTGCTCTTTACTGTGCATTAAACCAGCAAACCGTATGACAGTCAAATTAGACAAAACTAAAATAGTCAGTTCAGTTCAGTTCAAATAACTTTATTCGATTGTAAAATTTAACAATCATAAAAGCACAATACATGAATAAACATTTCACAGATAAATTGTTTAAAAAGGCTGTCCAATACTTATGTATGATAGGCAAACTATGTAAACAATATGAGTAAAGGCATCAGGCAGGATAATCAGGTTAAGAATATAAATAATTTGTTCAAGGTCAAAAATCATTAGGGAATAGGACAATAATAGCAGCATAATTATCCCTCCATACTTTTCCTGAAAGTAATAGCTAGTTTTAAAAAACTGCTTACATATAAAGTACAATCACAGTTCAAAAGTTGAAGGAAATAAAGTGCTGGTTTAATCTGTGTAAATTTTAGTTTCTTTAAACAGGGCTTTAGATATAGCCTTCGAGGTACTGAATAATAAGGACAAAAAAATAAAAAGTGCTCCAAATCTTGCGGAGACTTTCCGTCGCAGCCGCAAGCGGGTAGCACTTGTCCACAATGGGACCCTCTTGGTACTGCCAGTAGGAGGTGGAACAGGTCGAATCGGAACCTGGTCAGCAAAAATCGGTCATAGCCAGATATAGGCCATGAGAGATAAGGTTCCAAATGTAAACATGTTTTAAGTAGGGCGTGTTTCCTGACACTGCATTTCACAAACTCGGCCTCCTCCCGGGCAAAGCACCTGGTTGTAAAAAATGCTTTTTTCACGAATGTGACATCAGCTTTTGTTATAATGGAAGGGGTTAAAAACAGGGCTGGCCGTCCAAGTTCAGTAAGGCGATCTTTTATATATTTCAGCCATGGGACCTTGAATCTACCATGCCAGGTTAAGGCTTCTCTTAATATATCGTGGATGAGGGGTATGTCATTATTCAACCAAGAATTCAACCAACAAAGTATGGGATTTGCGGCTAGTCTATCGCTTAGAAAGGGCACACCTAGCTCCTCGTGAACCGAGAAGTTTCCGGTGCCCCTAGGCAGCCTTAGGATCTTCTTTAAAAAATTATTTTCTGTGACCTCTAGGTCTCGCGTCTGGCTATAGCCCCAGAGTTCACTGCCATAGCAGGCAACTGCGATGCTCTTTGCTTGGTATAATTTAAGCAAGGCCGCCACCGGGCTGTTGCCCATTTTTCTCGCAAATCCTAGTATGGCTGCATTGACACGAGTCATTTCGTCCTTTTTTTTGTGGACTGCTGGGCCCCAAGATAATTGGTCATCGAGAAGAATTCCAAGATATGAGAAAGTTTTAGATGTTGGAATTTTTTCCCGATTTATAGTAAAGGAATTTGGTTTTCGCGAGCCATGGCCAAGTTTCATGACAAACGACTTAGAGTTATTAATACTGAGGCCTCGAGACTCCATAAAAAAATAAAATGAATTTAGAAGTGTCTGGAGACCATTCGCTGTCCTTGAAATCAGGACGGCATCATCTGCATAAAGCAGAACCGGAACTCCTCTTAGACCTACATGAGGATAATCCGTACCTGATCTCAACAAATAATCCTCTAACTCGTTGATATACAGGTTAAAGAGGAATGGGGCCAAGATACACCCTTGTCTAACACCCCGATTAATTCTTATGTCCCCAGTCACTTTCAAATCTTGGGTGTAACGGACGTTTGCTCTTGTGTCAGAATGCAAATCAGCCAAAAGATGGATTATGTTTTGCTCAACACCCATCTTTAACATGATATCCCATAGTTTACCCCTATCCACGCAATCAAAAGCGGACGAAAGGTCCATGAAAGCCATATGAATAGTTCCCTTCCGGGCCAAAGTATATTTACCTATAATCAAATATAGATTCAGGCATTGGGCCACTGTTGAGTGGCCAGGTCTGAATCCATATTGTATTGGAGACAAAATTGTATTCTCTTGGGCCCATGTTGTTAATCTAGTCAGGATTACACCCCCCACTACCTTTGCTACTGAATTTATCAATGAGATTGGTCTGTAGCATGATGGGTTGCTGCGGTCACCCTTTTTAAACACGGGGACTATTGTCGAGTGCCCCCATGTCTTCGAGCATCCCGAAACCGTGGCAGCATTTATTACTTTAGTAAGTACGGGGGCCCAAAGTGAAGTGCAAGATTTAAAAAGATCCGGAGGTAGGCCATCCGGACCAGGTGCCTTATTTCCAGTTAGCCCTTGAATGGCCTTTTCTACCTCGTTGTCCAGAAAACACAGAGGATTCGCCCTTTTAGTTAAAAAATCATATTCTGCTTGTTGCTTATTACTATTAAAGATTACACTAAAGTGATTAACCCAGTCATCCTCTGGGATATTAGTTCCTAAGTCTGAGTCACTGGGGTTGTCAAATAGGGGTTTGTTAACAATTTCCCAGAATTTACTGCTGTTACCCAGAGTTGATGGGTCAAGCAAAGAATCCCAGGTAAGGGCCTTAATTTCCTTTTTACGGCTGGCAAGTGCTTTTTTATAAGTCGCACGTAAATTTTTAATTAGGCCTGAATCCCTAGGTGTGATTTTCAATGCTTTTTTTAGGTCTTTGCTTGCCTTGGAGCAGGTGTGGTCAAACCATTTAGGATAATTTCTGGTTTGTCCCTTCACTTGAACCAGCAGCATGGAACCTACAGTCATCTTCGGGGACTGCCGCAAAAAGGAGGACAAATGGTACCTGGGAAGCAGCACAATAGAAAGAAGTCCTTGGGGTTTGGCTACATGAGCGCCACTCTCCCAGGCTCATCTAAACTCACCATAATCTCACCTTGCATCACTGATGGAGGTCATTAAAAAAACTACACAGCAAGTTTCTCATGCCAACTTGGAAACCAACTCTGGCAGCAATCAAAGCAAAACTGATGCCAACACTGGCTTACAGATCAGTAGCCTTTGTGGGAAAGCTAAGTATATTTCTGAACAACACCCAGAGTAAAGTCTGTCTCCTGCTATTTAAACTCCCACAATACATGCCACCTGCACAAATTTTATTAGAATTTGGGATCCACGAGCAAGGACTAGCATAGGAAAACGCCCTCCTCAAGTATTTGTCATCCCTAAGAATGGGCTCTCTAAATACTTTAAAAGCATTAATCTGGAAAGAGATTCAGCATAATTGTCAAACTCATTGCTGGGGCACAGTGAGAAGTAATGCTTTAGAAGTGCTGGCCTCCCAACATCTGTGGGAATCACACTTACCACATCATACTTTTAAACTTGCAATGAACCAACAAAGAAAGCAATTATCCTGGGCCCCAGACAAGGAATGCTTCCACAAGCGTAGACACACATGTCATGTCATGACATACATGAGCACATACAAATTGCCAACACCACAGAGCTATGTCTTCGAAACCATCAAAGGCTTTTATAGATATAGATTTTTAGCACTAAGACTCCGTCTGTTACCAACAAAGGATACAATGCCACCATATGCGACAAGCCTGCTAGGGGCCCACAATGTCGCTTTTGACAGCTTTTTCATGTCAGAAAGGCTGACATGGAATGGCTGTCGGAAACGACATCATAATCCCAACGGCAGAGCCGCGTCATAAAGGGATTATGCTGTCACAAAGGGATTATGCTGTTTTACATCTAATGAGGCCTCGTTAAGATGTCAGGCAGAAAGCCTATAACCAGCGGTCAGAGGGTTTGCGCCTAGCATGGTAGGTTCACCGTCAAACCACTGTATTATGACAGCGGTTAGAGTTAAACCTGCGAGTATTCTGATGTGGTTCCGACAGGCTCAAGGAGCCTGTCGGTGTGTTGGAAAGACAGTATAATCCCTTTATGGGGGCGGCTCACCATCGGTATTATGATTTTTGGTTTCTGACAGCCATTCCATGTGGTGTTCCCAAAACCATTCCTGCCACATGGTGCGGGATGTTTAAAAAACCTCCATTTCACTATGGCAGCTTGTGCTGCGGGTCTTTTCTGCCTGCCGCACTAGCTACCATAAGGAAATGGATTTTTCTGACTGCCCTATAAGCAGTTGCATCCAAATTGGGATGTCGGAACTGCCGATCTATACTCAACCAATACTGCCTCTGCCCTACATTGTAATCAGCCCCTTAGTTTTTGATAAATTATATTTGTTTAATTGTTCATCAATTTTGTAAGTTGCGTAATTATTTTAATTTTAGATGTGAGTTGTGGGTTTTGTAGGGGTATGGGGCGGTAAATAAATACATTTTAAGTAATTTTTAAATATTCAATTAATATTAACTATAAATTCGATAATCAATTATGTTATTCGTGTAAATAATTTTTTGCTACATTCTATGACTGTGTTGTATGTTTTCTAAGAGTATATTGTGGGAAGCACATTAATTATAATTAATCAATAATTAATATGTAATTAATGATACTTAGTCTGTTGATAAATATTAATATTAATAGTGTGATTTTGTTTTTTAAAAGTTAAGTGTAAATTGCAGGTTGGGAGTTTTGTTAGGTTACACGGTGGGAAGCTAATACATTAAACATATGTAATAAATAATTTTTTTGTTAACAAATAATCTCAAAATAAAAATGTTTATTTATATGATAATTTTTTTCGTCTTTTATTCATAATAATATTTGTAGGTATTTGACATATGTGTATAACATTTAAATATGTTTTCTTTTATTTTTAGTATTAAATATATTTCATTTTTTTTTACAACATATTTATATTTTTCTTCATTTACTTTGTTTTTGAAATAATTTTATTTTGTTCAAGATATGTTTATTTGTTTTTAATGTTGCACCGACTGGGGTGGGAATAGTAACTTTACCCCTCCTCAATGCAACAGTTTCACTACTGTTGTTCTGAGTGGAGTGTGAATAGTACATTTTACCCCTCCGCTTTCCAACACTTTCCCTACTGTTGTGTTGACTGGAGTGGGAATAGTACATTTTACACCATCGCAATCCAAAACCTTTCCTACAGTTTTACTCATTGGAGTGAGAATAGAAATTGTACCTGTTGGACTTGGGCCTTTTTGCAGGGTCATCCCTGAACTTTGTGCCTTCCTCCTGTATTTTTTCTGACCTGTCGTTGGGTGTTTTATGACTCTGGGCACTTTACCACTGCTGATCAGTGCTAAAGTGCATTTGCTCTCCCTACTGTAAATTGATGTATGGATTAGTGACTCCATGATTGGCTGGCTTGGTTTACTTGTCAGACCCTAGTACAGTGCAGTGAATGCTGCTAGTGGGCTTGCAGCACTGGTTGTGTCACCTACACGATCAGCCTCTAAAGTGTGACTCAGGTCTGCCATTGCAGAGCCTGTGTGCAGTCTGGTACTGCCATGTTGACTGGCCAAGTGCACCCACTTGCCAGCCCCTGAACCTTCCCTTTTCTTCATATCAGACACCCCTAAGGTAGGCACAAGGGCAGGGGGCATTGTAAGTATAGTGTTTGTGGCATGTCCTAAGAGTGAATTACAGTCATTTTCATTTTTCACTATTGCAAAGCTACCTGTTCCCCATAGGCCAGTATTACATCTTATAATCCTAACTGACTCAGGGAACTAGGTAGAAATTCGAGTTTAGTATGCCTGAACACCATATGATAAAACATATTTTAGTGAAGTTGGTTTTAACATTCTGTGTTTGAAACTACCACTTTTAGAAAGTAGGTACTTTCTTGTCTAACCATCCAAGCCTGCCTCTGCTAGTTTGTCTATTCCTTGTCTGGAGTTTTGAGCGACAGGGGCTGGGAGATTCCAGGAGACAGGGCGAGTCAGCACAGGGCTGAATAGAGAGATCTGCATGTAGATAGGTGGGAGGAGATGCACCTGGGATGCACCTGGGACCTGAATAAGCTTGTTGTGCCTTCCCTCCACAATGCTGCCTCCACCTCCTGTGGTACATCTGATGTCTATGCCCTGCACTGTGAAAGGAAAGAAGGAGTCATGTCAACAAAGTGCTCCAGGACTGACCAGAACTGGTTTGGACTAGGCAAAGGCCCCTGTGGCTTCAGAGGACAAAGGATTTGCTAGTATAAATATGGGGACCCAGACCCCAGAACTTTAGATCGCTTTTGGGAAACAAGAAGAAACCTTTGCTAAGGAGAGGAACCAGAGAGACTGAGGAGAGACTATCCCTAAGCTGATGTGCTGCTTGGGGTATTGGCCTGCAGTGGTTGACTAACTGCCAAAGAAAGGAGAGAGGAACTTTGTGTGTACTTTCATCAACTTGTGAAGGATCTCCAAGGGTTTGAGAAAGAGCTTGCCTCCTGCTGAAGTCTCAGGGAGAACAGACTTCACCAACCAGCTCCCCAAGAGTGTTTGGAAGTGCCTGCTGCTGTGTGAGGCTTTCTGAAGGACTGCGTGTCGCAAGGAGCTGGAAGCGCGACTCACGAGCAAGAAGCGTGTTGCCGAACTGCCGCTGTTGCTTCACAACACGAAAGCGCCTCGCATCACCGGGGAAGAGGATCAACATCACACCAGAGGCCACCCCATCGTGGGAAAGCATGTCGCAGCTGCAGTTGTCGCATCGTTGCCGAGGCACCACGCTTCGCCGGAGAAGAGGATCGATGTCGCATCAGATGCCACGGCATCACTTTCGTCTGAACTGGGGTGGGGGCGTGAGCTAAAGAATAATGATGGATTTAACCCAGATCAGTTGACTGGGGGTGAGTGTTTGATTTGCTCAAATGCTCCGTCCATCATCCCCTTTGGTATTGCTTTGTTCGCCCTAAGTTGGCAGGGTATGCCCAGACGTGGGTCCTTTGCTCACTTTGCCACTGGATTAGAGATAGCCTGGCTGATGAGGGTTATGAACCCGAAACCAGTCCCACAATGCTTGTTTCCGGTCCAGAGAAGACATGGCTTGGCAGTTCGGGCTGGACTGTTCCCATGAGGCACAGGGTCAGACTGATTTGCATATGGCCATGTCTGAACTGAGGTGGTGGAGTGAGCTAAAGAATGATGATGGATTTAACCCAGATCATTTGACAAGGGGGTGAGTGTTTGATTTTCTCAAATGCTCCGTCTGTCATCCCCTTTGGTATTGCTTTGTTCGCCCTAAGTTGGCAGGGTATGCCCAGACGTGTGTCCCTTGCTCACTTTGCCACTGGATTAGAGATAGCCTGGGCTGATGAGGGCTATGAACCTGAAACCGGTCCCAGGATGCTTGTTTCCGGTCCAGGGAAGACATGGCTTGGCAGTTCGGGCTGGACTGTTCCCATGAGGCACAGGGTCAGACTGATTTGCATATGGCCATGTCTGAACTGGGGTGGTGGAGTGAGCTAAAGAATGATGATGGATTTAACCCATATCAGTTGACTGGGGGTGAGTGTTTGATTTGCTCAAATGCTCCGTCCATCATCCCCTTTGGTATCGCATCACTGGGAAGCGTATCGCAGGGCCTGTCACGGCTCAAAAGAATCGTTGAGTCGCCGCACGGCCATCGCATTGTTCCCGAAGTGCCTCGCATCGCCAGAGAAGAGGATCGACGTTGCATCAGACGCCGCTGCATCACCGGGAAGCGTGTTGCAAGGCCTATCGCGGCTCGCATCATGTCGCGTCAATAAGGAGACGCCTTTGTTTCATCGCAACGGATCTTCATCGCATCACAGCATTGCGGGTCGCATCGCCACGGAAGCGCAGTAAGAAACCGATAGATCACCTCCCCTTGCAGAGAAGAACCAACGCATCCCCTACGCATCAGTAGGGACCCGATGCATCACCATTCTTGGGTGTAAGGAACCGATGCCTCACCTTCCCTGCAACACTTTTGTTGTATAGCGTTACGCATCCTAAAGTACATTGAACTCAAAGTGTCGCATTTTACATCTTAAGAGAACTAAGCTATTTCTACCATTATTAAAGTACAGTATTGTGGATTTTTGCCGTTTGTGGTCTTGTGTTAAGTCTATATAAAGATTATTTATTTTTTTATATAAAACCTGTGTGGTGTCCATCTGTAGTGTTGTCACTGGGTTACTGTATGTGTTCACAAATGCTTTGCACACTGCCTCTGAGATAAGCCTGCCTGCTTGTGCCAAGCTACCAAGGGGGTAAGCAGGGGTATTTTAGGACTGTACCCCCTTACCCTGACTAGAAGCAAGGGCTCCTATTTGGACAAAGGTACCTATGTCTGCCAACTAGAGACCCCCAGTTCTAACATTACCCTTCCTCTATTCAACAGTTTTCCAACTTTTGTACTGACTGGAGTAGGAATAGTAAATTTTACTCCTCCAGAATCGAACAATTTCTCTACGGTTGTATTGACGGGAGTGGGAAAAGTAAATTGTACTCCTACGCAATCCAGCACTTTTCCTTCTGTTGTACTGATTGGAGTGGGAATAATTAATTTTACCCCGCCACACTCTAACAGTTTCCCCACTGTTGTACTGGTTGGAATCGTTATAGTAAATATTACCTATCCGCAAACACTTTCACTACTGTTGCATTTACTGGTTGGAGATTTGTCAATTTTACCCAGTTTTAGTATTTTTGCATTGTGTGAAGTTGGAGTAGTACGTTTTTGCATATATTCACTATAATATGTGTAGTTTTGTGCAAATTATCGTGTGAATAGTTTATGTATCCAAGAAAAATGTGTCTTCCTAACAAGGAGAAACTTTCCCACTTGTCACTCCATAATTTTTTTTTCAAAGTCGATTCTTTAGTAATGAGCATAATTTCATCAAGTGGCAAATCCACTCTTCATTTATTTTCATATATCCTTGTTAGGAAGACACATTTTTCTCAGATTCATACACCTACTGATACCCATTTGCACCCCTCAATGTGCATACGAGGATTACCATTATTTAGGACTTAGGAGTGCGATTGTCCCTCTACATTTGTTCAACTTCAACAGTATATGTTTTACATTTTATATTTTATAATCTGTTTATATTGTCATAATTTATTGTATTATGTTTTTATTTATTTAAAACAATAATTATCAATTAATAATGTTTTTACAAAATGTCAAGAATTTCTAAGTCGTTTACTTTTTTTATTTAATTAGAATGTTTTTTATATATATATATATATATCATTCTCCAAGTACAAAGTACAGCACTCGCGGAGACTCTTCACCTAGATTTTATTAGGTTACAATGGCACATAAGATGCGTTTCGGCGACTGCCTTTCTCAATACAAATCGGCAGCCCGCGACGGCGTCTTTTAAATTTTCATAAACACAATTCATTGGCAGTTTGAATGAGGTCTAAAAAACACAAACAAAGGACTGAGCCAATGGGCATGCAAAACCAGTTTGGCCATCTTGTAACATGCAAAATTAATTACTTTTGTCATGTTTGTGTTACACAATTCAAATGCATATATACAAATATACAAATTACTTGATCGATATCTCGCCCTGAATGGGCTACATCTAACTCATTGTGTACACCCATTTCAGACCTCTGTTTGTTCTTAACAAAATATTGATATTTGAACATAATTGAACCCGGTATGGGTATATCCTATATAAAAAAATACACAGCAATACTATCAGTGTGCAACTATAGACATTCATTACATCAAATGAAAAGGAAAATGAAAAAGAAAGAGAAAATCGAAAAAAGAAGAAGAAAGAGAAGGAAGAGAGAAAAAAGAGAAAAAAGGGGTATAAAAGCAGCAAAACCCTTTTACATTTTCTGATGCAATATTTACAGCTATATACAATCCAGAACCATACTTAATTGCCTGAAAGATGTATTGACATCTCCTCCCCACGGTTGAGTCCCTGAGGTATTTTAGGTTGCATGTCTATCATGAATCTAGACTCAAGTCTCCGAAGTTCGAGTTGCCTGTCCCCTCCTCTGATGTTACTGGACACATGATCTAAACAGAAATAGCTCAACAGATCCCTGTTGCTGCTATGGTGGCTTTCAAAATGTCGAATCACCGGATATTTGAGATCTTTAGTAACAATCACTCTCATGTGCTCCAAAATCCTTATTTTGGTGGGGTGTATGGTATTACCAATGTACCTGAGCCCACACGGACATACTAAACAGTATACCGTGTGGCTGGTGTTGTAATTCATAAACTTTTCTATTTTCCTAGGAGACCTCAGACCTGGTACATCATATGTCAGGACCTTTTTACTGGTCTTACATGCCTTGCATTTTTTGCAAGGTTAAAAACCCTTGATCTGACCAAAACAAGAATCACTGGTCTTCTTAGCAAAAGTGACTTTGCACTATCTTATCTTTCAGAGATCGTGCCTTTCTGAAGGACAATAGGGGGGATCTAGCCAGATCATCTCCTATCACTGGATCTTATTTGAGAATGTGCCAGCTCTTCCTCAGCACCTGTCTTAACTCATTGGAATTACTGGAATAGTTGGTGATCATTCTACAATGATTAGATTGTGATGATCCATTCTATTCCCTTTTCTTTTTGGTGTTAGACACTCCCGTAATCAGTTCAGTTCTCGACTTACTGTCCACCATCTTTTTAGCACTCAATAGTACTTCACTAAAGTAGCCCCGTACTTGAAATCTTGCTATGCTGTCATCAGAAGCTGCTTGGAAATCACAAACTTTAGTGCAGTTCCTTTTTATCCGCAGCAGTCCGCCATACGGAATACTGTTAATCAGTTTATCCAAATGACAACTGCTAGTGTGTAAAACGGAGTTACCCGCTGTGGATTTTCTATCCAAGATGGTGCAAAGTCTGCCCTCAGATACAAAGACTTTTAGATCTAAGAAATGAACGGCTGTCTTACTCACTTCTCCAGTAAATTTTAAATTCAGATCATTAGTGTTCATTGTGACAAACTCCTTAGCTGATTGCTCCGTCCCACTATATATGATGAACAAGACATCAATATATCGGTCCCAGCTGACCAGTCTACTGGTCCACTTTTCATTGGCATCAGACCAGGCCAACTGCTTCTCCCACCAGCCTACGAAAAGATTTGCATCACTGGGGGCGAAGCAGGTACCCATGGCAGTGCCTTGTGTCTGTCTGAATAGTTGTTCCTGGAAAAGAAAGATGTTATTCGTCAGACAGTATTCAACAAATTCAAGTAACATGGTGTTATGATCTAAATATTTTAAGGAGCATCCTTGAGAAAAAAATCAATAGCTTCCAAGCCTTTACTATGTTGAATCCTGGTGTAGAGGCTGGAAATATCCAAAGTGATCATGACAAAGTCTGACTCCGAAGGTATATTATCAATTCTTTTTAAGAAGTCCTTAGTGTCCTGAATGTAAGAGGTCAGTCTCACGACAAAATCAAACAGAAAGAAATCAATAAATGTGCAGATGTTCTCGGTTAAACGTCCCTTCGAAGAGATGATAGGATGCCCCGGGGGGCTCACACTGTCCTTATGTAGCTTCATTAAATGATAAAAAGTTGGAATAGCAGGGTATTTACAATACATATATACACATATATATTTAGATATATTTATTTATTTGTTACATATTTATATTATTTTAAAAATAAATAAATTATAACATATATTAGAATTATTAATTTAATATTAGTTTTAAAAGTAGATATAGATAAATATATATATATACATATATTAATTATTTAATTATTATATATGTGTATTTAACTTTTATATATTAGGTTTATTTATTAAAATGTATATTAAATCAATGTTTTTAGAATTAATATTACTATTTAATAAATTAAATATGTATTCTTTTACTTTATATACATTTAAAAAATGATATTTAATACAATGATATTAATGACATCAATATTTTTATTTTGATATTTTTATACTTACCATTATAAGTATAGCATGATTAAAATGTTCCCCTCGATATTTTGGTCATGATATTTTTGACCTCGATATTTGTAGGGTCGATTTTCATTCAGTGAACCACTACTTGTGTGCCTGTTTCCCCTTGATTGCTGATCTGTATAAAAAGGCTTGTATCTATTGTACTTGGATCCAGTGCAGGACTTACACTAGACAAGGGTAAATGTTACATGGATGGAATTGTTGCAGAATTCACATTTGGGACTGACATTGATTTAACAGGTATTTCAAATGGTAATGGCTACATCTTGTCTAGAGCAATGACAACATCATGTTTCATCGCACTTATCCCTATGTTATGGTTACAGCTTGTCTAGAGCAATGTCAACATCATGTTTCATCGCACTTATCACTATGTTATGTGCTGCTTAAGTGTTTCATGTGTGCTGGTTAGATATTTCTTTATCCACACCTAGAGGATGATATTTTGACATATAATTTGACATCCTTTTTTGTGCATGTGTCCATTCTCAGTTAGGTTGCTTCCACCATATTTATGGACGATTCGAGTGTTGTTACAGGCATGTTCATTTGAAGTGCGAACATTTGAACATTACCCACATATGCAATGAATATTGATATGCTACTGCTAGTACATGGTATTTTAAAAATACATGTCCTGTGCATATGTTAGGTGACAAGTCAAGGGGAACAGGTATAAAAGTGGTGCTTACTATCGGTTGCATGCATGACTGTGTTGATTTTCTGCTTCTTCAACAAGCAGCAGCAGCGGCAGGACTTTTAGGATAAAATCCATGGCAGGAAAGTAATTGTGAAGGTAAGTACAGCTGCATTTGTGCCTTATATGCGTTCCATTCCGCCAAGTCAGGTGTGGAGGTTTAACCACCACACTTACATTGGCGGGCAGGCACATTATGATTGGGCTGGTGATGAAACTGGTGGTCCTCCCTCTGACACACAATTTAGCTTATCCTGCTGTCAATGTGGTCAAGATTTCCTGGCTTTGTCAGCAGGATAGCGGTGGTCTTTTTTCCATGTTTTCGCCAACTTATAAATATGGCTGGCAGACCGCCAAGTCCGCAGGTGTGAAGACTGCCAAAAAAGTGATGGCAGGACCAATTCCGCCAAGATCGTAATCAATCCCTCGTTCTTGAAAGCTTGCCTATACTATAAGTGTCAGTGGTCACCATGTTATACCTAGGGTGTGCCTTATTTCAACTGGTCCTGCTGCTCCCTTAGCAAATGCTTTAGAGCATGAATTTGTTTACAAAATCAAACCAAAAACTCTCCCAAGCTCAGGAGACATAATTTGTAAAGTACATTAGCAATTAATGCCGGTGTTTTACGTTCACTTAATGCTCTTTCTAATTTCCAATTTCAAAAATTCAAATAATTGTCTTTCGATATTGTAGTTACTAGCAATTATTCAATATATTCTGAAAAATAAAATGCTATAATCTATCTGGCCATTGAATCTGCTGACATTCTGTCTCCGTTACTGATTTTACTGGTAAGGTTACATCCCAAGCTGCATAATCTTTCTCAGCATATTTATCTAAAAATTCAAATGAGTAGATCACCTTGTGCTTATAAATAAGCAAAAAAGTGAGGATTGTTGCATTTTGATCATAAAAAATGTTTCAGCTCATTTTTCTATTTCAATGGAGATTTAAAAACAGGAAATTTTGCTTCACAATCAGATTTACTCCGTTTTACTCAAAATTGCCACTGTAATCATTTCTAGTGTTGATATGGCTCTCTTGTTGCATTTATCATATGTTGATACCTTTCAGCATAATGGTTATAACAAGATAGCTGCTTATAATTCTCTAGGGTGAGAGAAGAATCAGTGTTGTGCATGGAAGAGTGTGCCTCTAATTTTAAGAAAACATTCGTTCATACAGTGTCGGTGTCATTCACTAGCAAAGGGACTTTCAGGCAAGATGTCATCTAAATTAGGATGAAAAATGTATGACACTTGTACAGTCTCTACTTCTCATAGAATTAAGATTATCTAATTGCTTGCAGAACACACCATTTTGCAGCAAGGAGGCTACCATTCTTTCTCAAGACTCTTCTTTGGTAACTATGAATTTCATTTTGGTTATTTACTTTTTTAGGGCTGCAACTAGATTTTCTACATCTTGAATGTATTCTCCATGCACCACCCTCCTAAGAAAAACCACAAATATTAACCGTATAATCATTGAAAAAGATGTTAAAGTGAGCCAGATATAAGTCTAAGGTGGTCCAATATATTCTTTCATATTATCTATAAATATGTTTTTTTATTTATTTTCCCTATACTTTACCAAAGGGAGACTCCACCGTTGGGGTGGGGATCTTCACCTGGCAAAGTGTATGGATAATGTTAGAAAATGATTTAACTCAAAAAGAAAATATTCAAATATTTTTATGTTAAATATTAATGTCAATTTGTTTTCTATATTTACTTTAAATATAGAACAAAACAGAAAAAAACTACAGCACTATTAAATTAATGTTGAATGTTTTTTTTCAATTAACAGAAAAATATTAAAATAAATTGAAATTCATTTTTCATTGTGCATTAACGATTATTAAAAATGATGTTTAGGGTGAATCACACTTAATGTCATTACTTTTAATAAAATGTACTGTTATATTATGTTTTAAAAAAAAATATGTTAGTACATATTTTACAATTAAATAACAAATATGTACTAATTTAATAAATTTTTAACATTATTTATATTTATGTATATTTTTACCTATTTTAAATGATCTAATTTATTTTAACATTATTTCCTTTGGGATTTTATTTTAAGTCCTTACCTCCAATATTTTCTACGGGCAGGTGTAGCAGTACCAGTGGTTGGCCATTTGTAGTGCTGGACTTACCACAAAAGTTTAAGTTCCTACAAAAGTGTAAGTTACACATGTAAATTACTTTAAAAGTGTAAACTACAAAAAAAGTCTAAGTTAGTACAAAAGTTTAAGTTACTCTAAAAGTGCACTTTGTGAGTAGCACTTTGTAATACATAGATTACTACTGTAGTGCAGCAAAAAATTACTAAGAAGTGCAGTTTCTGAATCAGGCCCATTGTGCTGTTATTACAGCATATTAAGGGCCTGATGTTGATGTCAGTCGGAAAGTATTCTGACTGACTCCTTGTTGGAATCCTTTCCGACCGACTCGGGTTCGGGGAGTCTGACCAAACGATTCCGATGGTTCCCAACACCGTACGGTCAGACTCCCATTGACTTTTATTGGAGCCTGTGTTCCGACAACACATGCTCCCATTGAAGTAAGGGGTGGTTGTGGAAAACCTTGCACCCTGTGGCAGGCACCCCATGGTGCCTGCCACAATGAGCATGGTGAAAAAGAGGGGTCTATTGGGTACCCCCATGGGCCCCAACCGGACACTTCAGAGTAAAGGTGGACCTGCTACAGGTCCCCAAAGTCAGTTTCCCATAGCTGTTCTGTTTCTGACAAACTGGGTCGGAAAGGCTGTCCGAATCCGACATCTTAATGCGACGGTCGGAAACGCAGTCCATAGAGCTGGACGATTCCGCTCCAACATACACAGAGCCTCCGAATGCCGGTCAGAACTGCGTCGGACAGACTGAGCAAATAACTACCACCGTAATCGGTCGGTCGGAAATGTTTCCGAGTCGGGCGCAAATATGGGTTCTGACTCGGATGGGAAAATCTGAATGCCGTCTGGAGCCTTTCCAGCCAACATCATAATGAGGCTCTTAGTTCATCTTCTTAAGTGGCTTCATCTATTGATTGGCCATTGTCTTTTTTGAGGAATCTTGTTCTTTCTCTTTGAATGCTATGTTGCAGCCAGTTAAGTGCTGGTAGACACATTTGTATGCTATTGCCCACATCAGCAGTTTCATATTGAAAACATTCCCTCCTCCATATACAAAAAGGTCTACAAAAAGTACAAGTAGAGGGCTAAGCTCATGGTATAAACTTCCATGTTGATTTCCTGTGTCAAAACATCATAAGGAGCAAGAATTTCATTAAAACAGTTTCACAACTAACACACATATGGTCCTCATTCTAAATTGCACACTATAGGGGGGAACAGGAATGTTAGAGAATAAATTACTGGTTCTGGTTGTTATTTCTACCACTGTACTATGCAATTACAAGTTTTCAGGCCTGAAATGGGAAATAATATGCAGTTACAGACGTACAGGGCCCACTGTACATGGGATTCACCAGTACTGGACCCTTTTCTGACAACATTCAATGCACAAGTATATGCATTTGATTTTATGGGGAGTAATGTGACACTCTGCATAATAATGAGGGTTGGCATCTCCAGCAGAGATACCTCCCCACTGGCTGCTTGATTGGGCACACACTCTTAAAAATATCATACTCACTGGGATCCAAAGACGATCAAGAGCCTTATTAAGCCTATTGTGGGAAGCATGCTCTGCCTCCAAGGAGGCAAAGGTCATGACCTCCTTGGAGATCCAAACCAGCCCCAGAACAACCCTATGAGGCACCCTCGCTTACAGACCTCCCAGACCTCGAACCGCGTTCACCTCTGCCATCGCCAACCTCATCCCACCCCATCACCTCCTTGCACTACATACTGATCAGAGACCTCAACTTCCACGTCGACAAGCCCAGTGACCCCAACTCCGCCACCCTCCTAGACAACCTTGCCATCCACAGACTGAAACAACTCTCATCACCACCCACATCCACAAGGCAGGACACACACTCGACCCCAACTTTGCAGGAGGCAACAACATCCACTTCAGCCACACCATGCAACCCCCAATAGGCGGACCAACACTGTGGGCACTTCAGCATCAAAAAGCCCAACGCCCCCATACCTGCACCCTGCCCACGGCAAAGAAACTGGAGTAATATCACCGAGGAACACCTCAACTCCACCCTAAACTGCGATGTCCCCTCCACCTCAACCGAAGCCAACCTTGCAGGCAAAGAACGCCCACTTGGTTCATTGCTGACCTCCAAGAATCCCGACGCACCTGCAGACGTCTCGAGAAGAACTGGAGAAACAGCAAATCCTTGGAAGACCGCACTACATACATGTAACACCATGGCAGAATACCACCAACTCATCAGAGCCATCAAAAGGACCATCATCCAGAACAAGATCCTCGCCAACTCCAGCAATTCAACGGAACTCTTTAGCATCATCTAGGTATTCACCAAACCCTCCAGCAAAACCAGGGCCATCACCCCCTCCCAGGACCTCTGCAACAAGCTTGTCTCCTACTTCCATCTAAAAATCAAGTCCCTCCATGAAAACTTCAACAAACACCTGACTCTGAAACCACTCCCTACTCCAGCAACGCCAACCAGCCCACTAGCTCTTCCTGGACCACAGTCACCACCAAAGACACCGCATCAACCATGAAAGGCATTCACTCAGGACCCCTGCATACCTTCCACAGACCCTCTGCCGCCATCACACCAGAACTACGACACACCATCAACGCCACCTTCTAAACTGGCACATTTCCCAAAGACTGGAAACGCGCAGAAGTCAAGCCACTACTCAAGAAGCCCTCAGCAGATCCAACGAACCTCATCTCCCTCCTACCCTTCATGGCCATAGTCACTGAGAAGACTGTCAACATCCAAATAATGAAATTCATCGAAGAGAACTCAATCCTTGACCCCTCCTAATCTGGATTCCACAGCAACCACAACACCGAGACCGCTCTACTTGCCGCCACTGACGACATCCGCACTCTCCCCGACCAAGGCCACACCGTGGTCCTGATCCTACTCAACCTCTCTGCAGCCTTTGACACCGTCTCCGACTGCACACTCACCGGCAGATCCACGATGCCAGCATACAGGGAACCGCCCTCGACTGGCTCCGCTCCTTCCTTATCGGCAGAACCTAAAGAACCAGACTTCACCCTTCCTCTCTGAACTCAGAGAGATCAACTGCGGAGTACTTCAAGGATCGTTGTTCAGACCTACACTCTTCAACATCTACATGGCCCCCCTCACCACCATCGTTAGCCAACACGGACTCAGCATAGTATCCTACACTGATGACACCTAGCTCATCCTCTCCCTCACCAAGGACCCTATCACCACAAGACTCAGCTTCCATGAATGAATGAAGGACTTTGCATCCTGGATAAGCAGCAGCTGCCTGAAGCTCAACTCCAAGAAGACAGAGTTCCTCGTCCTTGGACCCTCCCCATCTGCATGGGACAACACCTGGTGGCCCACTGCCCTTGGCAGCCCCCCCATCCCCACAGACCATGTCCAGAACCACAGCATCATAATCGACTCCTCCCTCTTCAGGACCCGACAGATTAACGCCGTCACCACCACCTGTTTCAACACCTTCTGCATCCTTCGGAAAACCTTCAAATGGATCCCCCCCTGAATCAAGAAAGAAATTCACCCACGCACTCATAACCAGCAGACTGGATATGGAAATTCCCTCAAAGCCTGGGATCAACAAGTCGCTGCTCTGCAAACTTCAGACCATAAAGAACACCTCAGCCAGACTTGTCCTCGTCATCCCTCGACACAAACACATCATCCAACACTTGAGAAACCTCCACTGGCTCCCCGTTGAGAAGAGAGTAACTTTCAAGATACACACCCATGCCTACACATGCCTCCACAACACCAGACACCAATATCTCAATGAAAGAATCTCCTTCCACGTACCCAAGAAAAACCTCTGATCCCCCGACCAAGCCCTCTCCGAAGCACCGTGCATCCACAGAGCACGAACTGGTGAAAGAACCTTCTCCTATATCGCGGCCAAAACCTGGAACAAGCTCCCGATCGACATCAGATGCACCACCACTCTGCACATCTTCAGGAAGACCCTCAAGACCTGGCTCTTCGACTGACCATAGCTGCTCCCCCCCTCCAGTGCCTTGAGACCCTCCTGGGTGAGTAGCACACTTCAAAATTCCGTGATTGATTGATTGACCTCAACTACACTGGCAGTGGGCCACCCTCCGTATTGACAATCCCTGCCTGCCTGTCAGGGATCTAACTGCTGTAAAAAGGAGTTGCGACCACAGTGAAGTTTCCCAAGTGGGCAACAAAGTGGGTGTTTGCTTACTGAAAACAAACCACTTAGTGTCCTGAAATGTATGGCGCCTTTCTCTGGTCATGGGGACCATTAATCAGCTCTCCTTTCTGTGTTCATCATGCTTCGCATGAAAGATTCAAGCAGGGAAAGTGAATGATGGTCATCTGCCACAGGACGCCAGGTTAGGGGTTACTGCTGGTGAAACAGTGGAGGTTATGCCGACAGTTACTCAACAGTTTCTCCCACTCTAAATAGAGCGGTAAATCTGTGGATTTGGTGAGTGGGATGACAGGCATTTTACAGCAGTACTCCCACTCTGCAAAATCCTAAATAAATTCCCAAGTCTATAAAAATGGAATACCACTACAGCTCTAACGTGAGTCTCAAGTACGCAAGAGATCATGGTAACAAATGAACTTTTTGACTGCATAACTGAGGATACAGGTATAGTACATACGTTGTAGCTCGGTTTATTAGCTGCAAGAATAACACAATTTTCCTGTAAAAGAGCTTGAATGCAAACTAAAACTGAATTCACTAATAGGCAGCTCAATAAATCTAAATATGAAAAACTCTTGATGACTTTCGACATTTTTAGAAGGTGGAATGTGGCATATTGGGGTAATACAGAGGTTGGAACTTGGAGACATCTCAGAAAGAAACACAGAAAGGTTAAGCGATGGGCATTAGTCCATCTTTATAATTAGTATGCTTATATTGCTCAGTTCCCAGAATGAATATCCAAGACAGCATGACTAATTTTGACTTTTCAATTAAAGGGCATTTATATAGGATTGAGGGCACAGCTTCTACGTTGGGAGTACATATTATCGTTTTACCCTTTAACTCTCAATGCACGACCTCCAAAACACTCCTTTACAATTTGCTTTATCAACTTTTTAAAACTCGAACAGATCAACCTTGCTTTCCCTCACTCAATTGCCGAAAGGAAAATGGTGTCTTGCAGAAAACATTGCAAAGGTCTCCCTTGGGTATTCAATGAAAGCTGATCACCAAGACATATTCTATGCTCACACAATTCAAACATACACATCGTAGTATAAGTGCTAAGCATGTAACCACCAGTTCAAGCTTAATCTGGGACTGTGTAATTGTTTATACAATTATTGCAATGAACGTCAAAGCTCTAACCACCTAGAAATGAATACAATTTCAAGGCTTTGTTTTCTAAAATAATTCACACACAAATACCGGATGTGTAAATCTCCACATTTCCTTATAATACATATTTCTTATTATTGATACTAGTGTATCATGCTAACTAGCTTTGAAGATAAGGTCGCGAAAAATAGAGAAGAGATGCACTAGTCCTCAGTTAATCTGGTCAGCCGAACTCCAAAACGTTCATATCAAAAACAAATATATTTCCTTTTAGTCGTTCTTCAAAAATATACATTTAGGCCAAAACTGTACAATACTGAAGGCTACAAACAATTGCACAATACCACCCATTATTGCTACCTGGAATAGATACGACTTAACATTTACATATGCAGATACAACCGGTGTAGTAGTTTAATAAAGCATAAGTCGTTCTATTAGCTGACTGCAGCCAGACTGACCAAATGCTGGGGCTGACGATTACATGCTTGCCTAATCTTGATTCCACCTCATCTCTCTTTCTTTTTCACTCTACTCTTCCTGTGTCTCTAGCTCTTTGTTGCAGATTCTTTTTCATCACCACTTTCTCTCATTGCCACTTTTTACTATGATTCCCTTCCTCTTTCTTTTGGCATTTTCTGACTTCCTCTCTGTTGTTCTGAGTTAAAGTCTGAGAATGAAAAACTAGCCCTAGATCCCAACATTGAGCGACGGAGTCCACCACACGCAGCCTTTGACACAAATTAAACACCATCAGTAATTAACACCCATCCTCGCTCTGTTAGTATACTCAAGACAAACAAAAATATAACCACACCTTAAGAAGGCCCACTTCGTCTGGATGAGTTTCACGTTTGAAACCAGTGCTTTGATTTGGGGACCCTATTTAAATATTTCCCGGCAAAAAAACGTAACACCCCTTGATCAAGCACTTTCCCATAACATTGCTAACAGTTGGTTTACGCACTAAACTAAGCCAGTCATTCATTAGATGGATATCAAATGTTTCAGGCTTTGTTTTTTCCGTCCATGTTTTACAGTCTGCATTTTCACTCGACTCTGTTCAATCAGTCCTCAAATTGTCTGAGCACTGGTCAAATACTTCCTCATCTCGATAGGGGATTGTGTATAAGTTGTCACAACCTGCTTGCTCAGTTTTTCTAACTTGTCACATACATTTGAGACTTTTAAATACTTACATTGCATGCATTAAGATGACATTCTTTTGAAAGAGGTCTGTGGTGTCCAGTTGTTTTGGACAGGACAATCAGTGTCATGGTTTTACCTGTACAAGAAATACCACAGCCAATCAATTGTCATTATATCACATGGAAAAGTAACTGTAATTGACAATCTATTTTACCAAGGTATGTTCAAAAGCAATAAGTCAAAATGATTTTTATTTATTTATTTATTTTCTTTTTTATTTCTAAAAAGGAGCAGTATAAACCATGCACATGTGCTAGCCCCTGCATCCCTTCGGTACTCAGCAAGGTGTAAACCTTCAGCTGCCTGGTTCACTGAGCCATTAAGGCTCCTGAGGCAGAGCTGCAGGAGACAGGAGAGAAGATGGCGAAAATCCTGGGACCCCACTGAAGGAGAGGCACACAAACGTCTGCTGCGAGAATACAAGGTCAGGGTGATAAAGGAAAAGCAGGAGTTTTTCTCCAACCTTACCACATTCCTCACATCATCTAAGGAACTTTTTAAGATTGTGGACTCCCTATGTTCCCTACAAGTGCCTGATCCAGTTGTGGGGTCACAGGAGTTGTGTAATAAAATCTCAGAGTTTTTCCATAATACAATTGAGGATATCTATCTTGCTCTGGAAACACAGAGGAGTACCCTGGGGGCTCACTCTCCCTTGGCCCTCACAAAATTGGAGTCCTGGACCAGAGATCCCACTAAGACCCTAACTCATTTCCCACTGCTTTCCCTTGAGGAGCTTGATCTTCTGTTGGACAGGACAAAGTCGGCCTCTCCTTCGGACCCTTGTCCCCTGAAAGTGCTGAAAGCATGTAGGGTCACCCTACTACCGCCTCTGATGGAGGTGATGAATGATGCTATGGCACAGGGTACTTTCCCGGCAGCCTGGAAAAAGGCGATAGTGAAGCCCCTGCTTAAAAAGCCCACCCTGGACCCAGAAATGCTCAAAAACTTCAGACCCATAGCTCTGCTGCCTGCCCCAGCCAAAATGCTCGAATCCCACCTTAATTTTCATCTGTCTGCTTTCCTGGATTCCTGTGGGTTTCTGGACAACTCCCAGCATGGATTCAGGAAATTCCATAGTACGGAATCTGCACTCACTATGGTGGTGAATAATATTCGAACGAAGGTGGATCAAGGTCAGACCACTCTTTTGGTCCTACTTGATATAACGGCAGCATTTGATACCCTGTCTCCCTCGACTTTAACATCACGTCTGAGGGAGATAGGAGTGGGGGGTCCAGCCCTGAGCCTTTTGTCCTCTTTTTTAGATCTAAGAGAGCAGAGGGTCAAGCTTGGAGAGTTCCTCTCCCCTGCCAAATCCTTGCAATGTGGGGTTCCACAGGGGTCGTCCTTGAGCCCGACCCTGTTTAACATTTACGTGGCCCCACTTGCTAGGCTTGTGAAATCGCAGGGGATGGAGGTGGTGTCATACGCCGATGACACCCAAATCATGGTGTCCCTGGCTCACTCGTTTAGTACATCCGCGTTCAACTTTAGGAACTGCATGCAAGCAGTCTCCGAATGGATGATCCAAAACTCCCTAAAGTTGAACGGCGATAAAACCGAGGTCCTGATCTTTGGTAAGAATCAGGATATTTGGTCCAGTGAGTGGTGGCCCTCATCTTTGGGAACCTGCCCTTTTCCATCCCACTCTGCCAGGAACCTTGGCGTTATATTTGACACCTCGTTGACTATGACTCTCCAGGTCAATAGAACGGTGGCCACCTGCTGGGGGGTTATCAAGATTCTTAGGAGAATCGTTCACTATCTTTCCCCCCAGGCCCGTAAGCAGATTGTGGTTGCGCTAGTGGGTTCAAGGTTGGACTATTGCAATGCACTATATGCAGATATCAACAAGGGTCTCATTCAACGCCTTCAGGCTGTGCAGAACGCTGCAGCAAGATTTGTTCTGGCTGTACCTAATGCTTCCTCGGCTACATTAGCCAGGAAGAGTTTGCACTGGCTTCCAATCCAGCATAGGATCTCGTTCAAACTTCTGTGCTTGGCGTATGGAGCCCTATTGGCCGGATCCTCTGATGCCTTAGGTTCCCTGCTAACCTGCTATATCCCAAGCAGGTGTCTTCGCTCCTCCGAGATGAATCTTCTTGTAGTTCCCCGTTCCAAGAAAGTCAGATGGGGCAGCAGGGCCTTTTCCAACGTGGCCCCTCGATTATGGAATGCCTTCCCCTCGGAGATTAAGGCCCAACCTTCACTAGCCCTCTTTAAAAAAGTGCTCAAAACGTGGTGTTTCATCAAGGCCTACCAGTAAGCAAGTGCATTTGATCTAACTAGCATTCTTTGGTTAGGCGCCTTGACGCCCATTGGGCTTAGTAGCGCATTATAAATTGGATTTCATTCATTCATTCATAAAAAAAACATTCTATACAATTCATTGTCGGCACGGGAAAAATCATCACTTTTATCAGGAATTCTATACGTTTCATCCTCAGACAAGGAAAAAAGAGATCAGCAAAAAAACCTTTGCAGAACCAGCCAGATCAATAATTAATAATCAATTAATTAGCAATTTCATCAAAATGAATGCATACCAATATAACCCTTCTTTGTGTTAATAACTTGAGATACAAGTTTGCCACCCAGATTCTTAGTCACTCCAACAGGCTTAAAAGCAGCCATGTACCATAGCCCATAAATGTATACACCAATACACGGGCCGGTATATCCACACTCTAGTCCCCCATAGCAGCCGGGTAAGCCACTAGTCAATCATCTAGGCCTAGATTGACTGCAATCCAATCTATCAAAGGGGAACAAATCCTTCTTTCTCGCCTCCTAGCCCCCCTCCCCCTACAGTTGTACAATGCCTTCTCTAAACTTAATGTCCCAACCATAATTGTATAGTAGGCGGTTCATCACTTTTCCATGCTGTTGCAATTAAGAGGCATTCTATCACCATGGAGATAACAACAATGTACAACTGACACTGATCTTCTATGAAGCCATGATCAAAGCCAAACAGCATCCGAGCTGGACTAATATGGATATCAATTCCGAACATCTTGTTCCAGAAGACTTTGATACCTTCTTTAAATGTCTGTAAGCTCCCACATTCAAAGAACATAGGAACCAGGTTGGCCAGCCCCTCCCCGCAGAGGGGGTACCTGTCATCATCCCTCTTGCTCCAGCTGAACAATTTGTCAGGTGTGTAATAAAGGTTTTTATAATGTTAAGTTCTTCAGTTGGGTGAGAGAAGTACTTTTCAAATCCCAATGGAGGCCTGCAGATGTATAACCCCCCGCCACAGTTTCCCTGCTCATCTTGTCGCTTGTGTTTCTAGATCATCCGGTGCCATATCAATAAAGATTTTGTAGATCTGGAAAATCTTACTTCCCGACAGGTGGACTGTATTTAGAAGGGGGGATTCTCTCAACCAAGATCACTCCTTCCATTATCTTGTTCAGACATTCCCTGATCTGTAAGTATTTTGAAAAGACCTAACCCCATCCCAAAATCCTCATGCAAGTCTGCAAACAGACACAGCTGACCACCCAAGAAAAGATCCCCCAGCCTACATTACCCAGATTGCTCAAACTGCTTGCAGATACCATCGTGAAATGTTGTCGGGAACAATGGGGATCACCACAACTGTGTTTTGCCAGCTATATTTTTTAACGCCTAGCTGCTTCTTAACCCTAGTCCAAATTCTCCAGGCAGCCATCACAGTCTTAAATTGCACCTTTTTGCAGTAACATGGCTCAATCTGCCTCAGGAGACAGCCCCATGCCGACCCCCTAGGACTAACTCAAAATTTTTGGGAAGTCCTGGAATCTGCACTGGGCCTTTCATCCTGCTCCCCCCCAGTTGCAAAAGACCCTCCATCTGCTGCAAAAGCACTGCCCAGTAATAAACCAAAAAACTGGGAGCTTCCCAACTCCCCCATTCATGTAGAAGAGCTAAAACTTTAACAGCCTCCCTTCTCCTTTTATACTGCAACACAAAACGTACACAGATGGAGTCCAACCTCCTAAGCACTGACCCTTGTAACTCAAAGGGTATATTTCTGAACAAATAAATAAGTTTTGGCAGTACTATCATCTATAACACATTGCAAACTTCCACTAGGGTGAGATGCAACACATTAATGCGTTGCAGATCTGTACTGATCTTCCTCAGTAATGTGTTGAAGTTGATCTCATAGATGGAACCAACCTTAGGAAATATTCTAACCCCCAGGTATGTAGCTGTCTCAACTCTGCGGCTATCTGACATAACTATATTATCAGTGCATACAACCTGCAATTTTTTCCCTGTTGAGGTGGTATCGAGATTTTGCACAAAATTCATCTACCAATTTCTCCACTTCAGATACAGCACTTATGGGATCTGGATGTATCATCACAATTACATAAGCATATGCTAATGCCTTTATGTCATAATTATTTACCATCACCCGCTTTATGATGTGGTTCCTTGATATTTGTTCTAATATCGAGTCAATATACAGCGCAAAGAGGAGAGGGAAGCAGGGGCAACTACACCTTGTTCCCCTGGTGATAGATAACCTTCCTGACTCTTTGGCAATTATTTAAATCTGGGCAAATGAAGAGTAATACAAAGCCCTTATCGTCTTAATCAGCCCTGGGCCAAATCCCTTACACCTCAAGGCTGCCCAAAGAAAACTCCAAAACACTCTTTCAAATGCTTTCTCTGCATCAAGGAGGATCATATTCACAGGATCTCCTGTCACCTTAGAGACATCAACTAGCGTGATAGCATGCCTGATGATCCTCTTCTTCTAGGAGATCTTCTATCTGGGTTAGTGTTGGTGTACAATCATCCCAATATAAAGTCTGATAATATTCCTTGAACACTCTGACAATATCGGACAGCTCTGTAGCTGAGGTGCCATTATCCTTCCTGATACTTTCATTGTTCCTACCAACCTCCCTTTTCTGAGTACGAAGGGCCAGTAGTTCTGCCCACTGCCCCTCCATATTCATAGCTTTTGGTTCTATACGCCTGGAACCGTTCCATCAGCTTCCTGGCATAGTAGCTGGTTATCATGGCTTTCTGTTGGCTCTGATAAATCATGCCCTGATATTATCCTCTTGATATGATGCAGTAACAAGGCAGTTAACTGCTCATACAACCCATTAATTTCCTCAGCATGTTGCTTAAGGGCATGTGCAACAAAGCTGATGGTCTCGCCTCTCACACCAGTCTTTCATGCATACCAGACTGCCCCTTTTGAGGGGCTAAATCTACTATTTTTCTGAAAGTCCCTTGTCCAATTTCTCAGTTGTTCACCATACTGGGCTTTTAACTGCAATGTCCTATTGAACGTCCATTTGCCCTGAGTCCTGATTACCCCCAGCATGGTAAGTTCTAAGATTAAGGGATTGTGATCAGAAAAGAGAGCATCGGAAGCCTCCTAATACCCAACCTGCTGAGAAGGCTGGTGGATATCAAAAGATAATCCAGCCAGACTTCCTTTTTGTGGGGGGACAAAAAATAGGTATACCCGGTGTCAAGAGTTTTTATACCATTCCACAAATCCACCAGCCCGTGACTGCCCATTAGGTGCCACAGAGCTCTAGATACCTGAGGCTTTCTCCCCTGATATTTGACCCCAGTTTTCATACCAACCTCAAGATGCAAATTAAAGTCCCCACAAAAGTCTCTAGCTCCACCTCCACATCCTTCAAACCAGTTGCCTCATCCTGATTGGAGGCAAAAGGCACACAATTGATGGACGGAATGCAGAACAAATCAAAACATTCACCCGCAGTCAAGAGATCTGGGTTAAATCCATCATTCTTTTGCTCACCATGCCACCCCAGTTTAGACCTGGCCATATGCAAATCAGTCTTGACACTGTGTCTCATGGGAACAGTCCACCCCGAACTGCCAAGCCAGGTCCTCCCTGGACCAGAAACAAACATCCTAGGACCGGTTTCGGGGTTTCACCCCTCTTCAGCCAGAATAACTTGATTCCAGTGGCACAGTGAGCCCAGGATCCATGTCTGGGCATACCTCGCGCACTTAGGGTGAGAAAGCATAAGACACACAATTGATGGACGGAATGCAGAACAAATCAAAATATTCACCCCCAGTCAAGAGATCTGGATTAAATCCTTCATTCTTTTATGCACCATGCCACCCCAGTTTAAACCTGGCCATATGCAAATCAGTCTTGACCCTGTGCCCCATGGGAACAGTCCAGCCGGAACTGCCAAGCCAGGTCCTCCCTGGACCGGAAACAAGCATCTTAGGAACAGTTTCGGGGTTTCACCCCTCTTCAGCCAGGATAGCTTGATTCCAGTGGCACAGTGAGCCTAGGACCCACGTCTGGGTATACCTCACGCACTTAGGGCTAGAAAGCAAAAGCCACACAATTGATGGGCGGAATGTAGAACAAATCAAAACATTCACCCCCAGTCAAGAGATCTGGGTTAAATCCATCATTTGTTTGCTCACCATGCCACCCCAGTTTTGACCTGGCCATATGCAAATCAGTCTTGACCCTGTGCCTCATGGGAACAGTCCAGCCCGAACTGCCAAGCCAGGTCCTCCCTGGACTGGAAACAAGCATCCTGGGAACGGTTTCGGGGTTTCACCCCTCTTCAGCCAGGATAGCTTGATTCCAGTGACACAGTGAGCCCAGGACCCATGTCTGGGCATACCTGGCGCACTTAGGACGAGAAAGCAAAAGACACACAATTGATGGACGGAATGTAGAACAAATCAAAACAGTCACTCCCAGTCAAGAGATCTGGGTTAAATCCATCATTGTTTTGCTCACCATGCCACCGCAGTTTAGACCTGGCCATATGCAAATCAGTCTTGACCGTGTGCCTTATGGGAACAGTCCAACCCGAACTGCCAAGCCAGGTCCTCCCTGGACCGGAAACAAGCATCCTAGGACCGGTTTCGGGGTTTCACCCCTCTTCAGACAGGATAGCTAAATTCCTGTGGCACTGTGAGCCCAGGATCCAAGTCTGAGTATACCTGGCGCACTTAGGGCTTAAAGTCCGAAACCGGTCCTAGGATGCTTGTTTCCAGTCTAGGGAGGACCTGGCCTGGCAGTTCAGGCTGGACTGTTCCCTTTGGGTGCAGGGTCAAGACTGGTTTGCATATGGCTGGGTACAAACTGGAATGGCATGGTGAGCGAAAAATCAATGGATTTAGGCCCAGATCTCTGTATTGGGGTGAATGTATGACATTGTTCTGCATTCTGTCCATCAACTGTTGTTTTTGCATTTCGTCACCCCTAGTGGGACGGGTATGCCCATACTTGGGTCCCGTGCTCTCCATGCCACTGGAGTCAAGCTATCCCGGCTGATGAGGGCTGAAAGCGTGACACCGGTCCTAGGATGCTTGTTTCCGGTCCAGGGAGGACCTGGCCTGGCAGTTCGGGCTGGACTCTTCCCATTGGGCGCAGGGTCAAGACTGATTTGCATATGGCCGGGTCCAAACTGGAATTGCAAGGTGAGTAAAAAATCAAAGGATTTAGGTCCTGATCTCTGTACTGGGGTGAATGTATGACATTGTTCTGCATTCTGTCCATCAATTGTTGTTTTTGCATTTTGTCACCCCGAGTAGGACGGGTATGCCAAGACATGGGTCCCGTGCTCTCCATGCCACTGGAGTCAAGCTATCCTGGCTGATGAGGGCTGAAAGCCCGAAACCGGTCCTAGGATGCTTGTTTCCAGTCCAGAAAGGACCTGGCCTTGCAGTTGAGCCTGGACTCTTCCCATTGGGCGCAGGGTCAACAATGATTTGCATATGGCTGGGTCCAAACTGGAATGGCATGGTGAGCAAAATATTGATATATTTAGACCCTGATCTCTGTACTGGGGTGAATGTATGACATTGTTCTGCATTCTGTCCATCAATTGTTGTTTTTGCATTTCATCCTGACTGGAGTGATAGGGAGAGCAGATTGTACATCTGGCTCTTGCAACCTGACACTCAATGGTCGCTCATCTAACTAGTTTATCCTCTAACTTACATTTACCAGGCTCTTTAGCCATTATAGCCTCTCCCTTGATAGCGGTGCTCTGGGTGGTACAGGCAAGAAAGGTATACCCCCTCACCTAAGCAGCTTCTTCTTTCCCCAAGTAATATGTCTCTTTTGTCCACATATATTATCAGGTCCCAGAATTTTGAGAATATCTGCCATTCTTTGCTGCTTAGAGCATTTAGACCACCTACATTAACTAAACAGATGGTAGGTTTACCTGTCTGTATTATATTAATACCAGATAGTTACCAAGACAGATGCTCTCCAGCCCCCTTCTTCTTTTTCTGGCACTGAATCAAAATTAGCACACATCACGCTAGCCACCACTATACCCATACTCAGCTGGTTCACTTCTCGCCCAACATTTTGTTTTGTCTTAGCCTTTGGTTTTACTCTTGCTCACTTTTTATTTTTTATGTTGAACACTCTCCCCCTCTACCCAACCACCCTACTGCCCATAAAACAACCTCTTTGCTCATACCATCCCCACCTACATCCACACCACCCATGAAAAGTGAGCAGACAACACATTGGTCTGTTGGGATGTGAACACCACCATATTGTGCTTCAACATAACCACATCATAGGCATTACTCGACAGTCAAATGTCCCTGTGCCCTAGGCCCACCGATTTTAACTATACATGTCCTCCAAAGATTCCTTTGCCTTCATTTCAATAGTAAACATTCACATTTTGTTATTCCAGACCGCCTTTAGGCATGAGATTCAGCAAAAATGCCTGAGCCCCCTTGCCCTGGAAGGGCTTGATTAGTTGGCAAAGCCTTCAGCACCTCTCAACAGTTATGTGACAAAAATCAAGCTTCACAAAGAAGGAGCAGTACCCCACACTACGTTTGCCTTCTGGCCTTGCTTTCTCATAAATTGCTTGTCTCAGCAGAAAGTTGCCCATATAAACCAGGATTGCCCGTGGTTTCCCAAATTTCATCTTGAGTTGCTTCTGGACCTATGGGATTCTATGGACTCGTTGGATCTCCTGGGCCCAGTTCCAGCCCTCTAGTTCAGCAAAAGTCTGACAAAACAAGTCTACCACATATAGTCATGAAAATTTTCCCGTGTGCCTCGGTCTGCTCTTGAGACCCCACAACGTCCGACTCAAGGGCCGAAGCCCTGGGTTCCAGATGTCAGTTATTTTACTATGGCCACCTAATTTAACGCGCGTTAGTCGAGCAAACTCGGAATTGCTTTACATCCACAGGACTTATGCCAGTGAATGCGCAACACAGTGACCTGATGAATTAGAAAGATCTTTACAAACTTCACACTCTAAGTGTTGTCGTTCAACTTACCCATATAGTTGCAAACTTCGTATCAATTGATGCTCCCTAATAATATAGCAACAAGCGATTTAACGTTAGAGTGAACATTTCACCAGTGAACTTTATTTACAAATCTGCTTCTGTCTCAAGACTTGTCTGGGTCCCACTCGATTTTCAGACTGCTACAAAGGGTCATTTTTATGCAATTGATTATACGTCCTGAAGATGGTCTGATGGGCAACCGCTACAACAGACAGAACCATCGACTTCCTCATCTATTTCCCAAATATTCATTGTATTTAAGTAACTGTTCTTTGTATCCCTAGTTCCGTTACTCGTTTGATTATTTTAGAATAGATGTACACATTCACGATTTGTAGGTTGATTTGTAAATCCTCTTTCATGGTGTTTTGCTATATTATTTTTTTTTGATTGTACCCTACTGAATTTTATTTATATAAAATTTTGAACTATTTTGAAAAAAGATATTCCCATGTTCTTTGATATCATTGTCTCACTTATTGAGTGTTCATTTTCAATAATTTGACATATGCTTTAATTGTTTAAGGGTTCAAGACCAATTGGGGTTGAACAACCAAGGGGCATATGATCAAGAAACGGCGTAAAAATTATCGCCTTCAAGGGATTTTGTTTAAAGATTCTTACTCTGATGTGCTAAACACGTAGTTACCTAGGGAAATATTATCAAGCACCGCGTTGAAATTATCGCCGCTTTAGCGGCAGAAAACTGCTGCTAAAGTGGCGATAATGGGCTTGATAATATGCCCTCGAGAATTCCCATAGAAGCCCATGTTCTGGTGTCAACATGGGCTTCTATTGGAATTCTCTGCGGCATATTATCAAGCCCATTATCGCCGCTTTAGCGGCAGTTTTCTGCCGCTAAAGCGGCGATAATTTTAACGCGGTGCTTGATAATATTCCCCTAGGTAACTCTGGGGCAGATTTATGTTAACTGGCGCATCCCTGCATATCAGCAGGGATGCGCCAGTTATTATGCGCCACAGCTGCGCCACCATGGATGCGCCGCATTTATAATGCGGCGCACCATGGGGCAAAAACGGCACAGATGCGTGACGCATCTGTGCCGTAAAAGTGGCACATTGCTGGAGTTGCGTCGCAAGCGCGACGCAGCTCCAGCAATGTTCTGGGGGGCCCTATTGGTACAATGCTGCGTCAATCCTTACGCCTGCTTCAAGCAGGCGTAGGGTTTTGACGCAGCATGGGCCTAAAAGTGACTGAGTGAAATCTTGTAGATTTCACTCAGCCACTTTTAGGAGGCGTTCCTGCGCCGGAACGCTCCCACCTGCCCTGGAACGCCTACATGTGGCGCAGGGCTTTACAACGTGACGCATCTCCCAGATGCGTCACGTTGTAAATACCCCACACCATGGCGCAGGATTTGCGTCGCTGCTGCGTCACAAAAGTGACACAACGGCGGCGCAAAAGTGGCGCAAGTGCAACATAAATCTGCCCCTCTGTGTTTAGCACATCAGAGTAAGAATCTTTAAACAAAATCCCTTGAAGGCACCTTTTACTTATTATTGATTTTACTATTGCAGCACATGACAGCCACTTTGCGAACAACTCCTTGTAGCTTAAGAGTCTCAGCTTGGGATGTGTGGCTGTCCATCGGGTTTCCTACTGCTGCAACACAATGCACTGGTATATACACTCTAAACCAGAGGTTTTCGAATTAAGAGTCTCCTGGTGAGCCTCAGCTATGCCTCCAACGATTTGCTCCATCAGTGAATAATCCCATTTTAGGCACTTCACTGTTGGAGCCTGCCGCCCACTCTTTTTAGCCGTCTTACAAGCTGTTGAAGAGGGTATACCATCACTATGCTCATCTGGAGCACCATCGCTGGATTTGCTGATCAACTCTGAGTCCTAGACAGACCAATCAGTACTATCCAACAGTGAAGAAAAGATTGACTTCCATCCAGGTCTAAGCCAGTTTTTCTTGCACCAGAGTATTGGCATTTGTCGTGCCTGCTGAGCTTATAAGGAAGAGGCAACCTTGTATAGCCCATGTCCCCCAGCTGGGGGCTACTCTCTCCACTATTTAGTGCCTTTCCCACCTTTGCCTTAGTGCCAATATCAGAGCCTGACAGGGCATCCATGAATGCCAGCAAGGCCTCAGCCGAATCACACCCAGTCACTTTGAGAGGCGGGGAAGTGGTAGAGTTCTTACCTTTAATTTTTGCGCCTGCTGTCCTTGAGGGTGGGCATCCTAAGCCAAGCCTCCTCCTTCCGTTCTACCTCCAGTTGGCTCCGCTGTTGCCTGCTGCATTTGCTCACCCAGAGCACTAAACCTGTGCCCTCAGAACTGGTCTCCGACAAAGCCACATGCTGGTGGGCCCCTGCTTGGTTCCACTGTAACTCAATAATCATTGAAGTTCTTGAGGTCCGTGGTTGGGGGAGGGATGACCTTTCCCTCTTTGCTCTGCCGAGTCTGCTTTCCTCCTTGAGGGGGCATGACCCACTCTGTCGAGCCACATTACTGCCAGAAATCTTTTTCACAGCCACACCAGACTGAGTTGATGGGGCTAGGGCCCCCCTGACATTTGGTTTGCCTATCCCCCGCACCAGCTGCCTAAGGACCCATTCTTCCTGCCACTCTGATTCTGCCGCTGCAGCTGCAAATCGTCCCAGCTACTGCAACCAGATGCTTC
Organism: Triturus cristatus; assembly: GCF_964204655.1. NCBI lineage: Eukaryota > Metazoa > Chordata > Amphibia > Caudata > Salamandridae > Triturus > Triturus cristatus. The sequence goes on along the minus strand of NC_140589.1, from coordinate 1,174,891,937 downwards.
CATGTAAAGAAGAGCTTTCTTCCCTTTAGCACAAGATCGCGCTTCCTGTCGCCATGCGTATCTTGCTGGATCACGGCAAGCCAAACACTGACCACAGCACCAGGGAGCATACTCTCTGGTATGGAACCTATGCTGTGCTTGCAGCTCCGGCTGCTAGACAGAGAGCTCCATAACAACTGCCTCACACGGCCATCATCTTGCTTCCCGTCCCAGGTTAAAATGGTTACCTGTGTAACGTAACTCAGTTATCAAGCCCTTCATGCCACTGCAATGGTGTCAACCTCCAAGGTTCCTGGGGAGTGCTCATCCTTAAGCTGTGAGTTTTGATGCAACTGAATGAGCAGGAAGTGATGTTACAGTAAGTGACATGACACAAAGTTAAATCACACGACATAGGGAATGAAGAATTTGTTGGATGGGGGTTTTGACAATGCTTTAAGACTGATACTGGGCGAGTTAAGGGAATCATGTACACTAGTACTAGGGGAAACATAGTTGGGGGGAAAATGCAAAGAATGGTGATTGGTAACAAGGAGGTGGCGGTATCCTTGGAGAGAGTCTGGCACTATTGGTGAATTGGCGCATACATTGAGGCTTACAGTGAGGTCCTAGTACTGGAGATGTGGGTAGAAGATAGTGGTTAGTAGAGGTAGTGTGCTACTGTGGGCAGATTGGGGATTCATTTAGACAGTCATTAGAGAATGGGTACTTGTAGAGGTAGATATGTGGAGGAAGGAATTAGGGGGACAGATTCTTGGGTAAATAATTTATAAAGACTATCCCACCTTTTCTCTCTTCCTTTCCTGCACTCCAGTTCTCTGTTTCACCCCGCTCTCTCTTCTTCCATTCTTTGCACTCCACGTCTGTCATAGCACCCCCTTTTCCTCTTCCCCTCTCGTCGTGCATCGCCAATTAAATCTCTTCCTATTTTTCTCTTTTGTTGCTCCCCCTCATTCTTTGTCACACCTCTGTTCTGCTCACCTTAGATTCCCTATTTGCACCTCTCCATTTAGACCCAAATGCTCCCATCCTACTCTTGCCCTCTTCACTTACTTTTTGACTCTTTTCCTCTCCAACATCTACTTTCTTTAGAAATTTCAACTTGTCTGCAGTCACTTATTTCTAACTTCTAACTCATGTGTCAGTGAATTTCATTCATAACGGGGTACTTTAAGTCCTGTATTCTAAATAGGTAATGCAAGACTAGAAGTACCAGAATACAATGAATAGGCTAGACTAGATAAACTCCTTACTCCTGACTTGAAATTGCATCAGATTGCTGCTTCCAGCCTCCCTCTTGCTGTATCTCCTGTTAAGTTCTCTCTCCTGCCTCCTGTTTAAACTTAAGCATTTTTTGTACCACTCGGCACCTCATATCTTCCAGTTCCCTGATTCTTTTTTGCTTACTCCTTTTCCCTTTCTCCGATGAGTCTGTCTCTATTTTCTCCTTAAATGTTCAATCTTCATACATTCCTTCCATTTACTCTGTCAGCCATTTGCTCTACATCCATCCCTCTCTTTTTGTTATTTCCTTACCCATTACTTACTCCCGCTTACTTCCCTGCCACCGAGTTTCTCTCTCTCATCTTCACTGATTCCAGCTAACTGATCTGTGTCCCTCATGCGTTTCAAGCTGTCCCACATGACTTGTAGTAGTTTTTCACCTTCTCTTAAATCTTTTCACTTTAACAATTGTGGTATGACATTTCTGAAAAAAAACTACTAATATTAGGATGTACAGGCATTTGTCTTCGTCTCCTCTCCACCTTCATGCATTTTCTCTGCCCCCATTCCTTTATCTCTTCGGGCTCTCTCCCTGTTCCTCTCTTCTGGTTCTTTGCCATCTCTATCCCTTCACCTTCCTGCATTTATCTGCCCCTCTTTTCCACTTTTCCAACTCCTTCTATGCTCTAACTTCTCCATTTTTTCTCTCAAATCTTTCACCATCTTCTATCCTCCTTGAGCAACCCTCTGACAGTATTACTTTCACCAGTAGCATCAAAATCATTCCCAGTCCTAACAATATCCATCAGCCGTGGATGCTCCCCAAACTTTACTGAAACAACAGTAGAAATATAACTAACGCCAAATTGTTTTTGGCCTACAAAACTAACATTGTATAATACAGTATCTACAATACGAAGGAAGGATTATAACTTTGAATATATTTGACACTGATTTTTGATTCCATGAAAAATATCTTCGAGTTTTTCAAGATTACAAATGCGCTGTATATTCCTTGAGCGTGGGTACATTGATTTAATTAGGAGCCGCTTTTACATGAGCTAACATCTTTAATAATACAGCCCTTTAAAGTCCCTTCTTTATAATTTACATTAATTTTATGCTTGTCGTGCATAGTTCTGGTTTTAAGACAGCTAATTGACTGTAAAAGGATTAGAAGGGTAAACTAGGCATTTAGAACATCATAAATCAATGAGGTGAAGCGTAAGTGGGATATGAGTAGCATCAAGAGTTATTTTAGGTCTGTTTGAGCTAGTAACAGCCAAGAAAAGAGCTCCTGAAGCCTTTGAAATGCATTTTCCTCTAAATATTTCACCCTTCTTTTCATCTCATGTATATCTTTGGAAAAAATTCATTCAGAAGCCAAGGAACCTTTACATTCATGTTAATTCTATAAGACAGTTCACTTACATTTCTGTATTGCACAAACCTAAAATTCAATTTCTGCTCTAAAGGATGGCGATTTGACAAAACAAACTGGCCTAAATGAATAAAATCAATTTGCATGTATTTAAGAGATCTCTGATTAGAAATTGCACATCTATATCTACACACACACACATATATTCATCCATCCATCCATCCATCTATCTATCTATCTATCTATCTATCTATCTATCTATCTATCTATCTATCTATCTATCTATCTATCTATCTATCTATCTATCTATCTATCTATCTATCTATCTATCTATCTATCTATCTATCTATCTATCTATCTATCTATCTATCTATCTATCTATCTATTCTCTTTAAATCAAAAGGTTAAATATTTACTGCATGCTCCACACTACAGTTGTGTTACAAACCACAAGGAAATGTCTCTGGTGACCTTGTGTGCATTTTGGCAACGTGATTGTTTCTCATGCGTCTTCATCCAGCACTCGGTGATAACATGAATCCTTATATAGAGAAGGTAGCAAGACTACAAAGAGGTAAATGTCCACCAAAATATGGTCCTGCCTCCTAACTATATGAAGTAAGTGCTTCTTTGTTTGATGGAGATGTCCTCATATTCCTCTGCCTCAAGAACGTGCCACAAAAATCAGCAGGAAATGTGCTGGTGGTCCTTTAGGTAAGCTGCCTATCATCCTGGCAAAAGGCAGGAAGACAATTGTGTACTACTAAGTTGAGCAGGGCGGGGCCAAATGGGTGGGTCTTCAGGTGATTTTGCACATTTGTATACTTGCAGTCATTTAAAGGGAGAACCATGGACCCTGATCTCAGCAGGAGAAGCCAAAAAAGAACCCACTAGTCACAGTCACTACAGATTGCATTCCAATAGATCAACAATGAATTTCAGATCGTCTTACAATGTGGAATTGCGGAGAAAACACATTTGCTTTGCCTTCCTCTAGCCTAGGAGGTCAGGATAATTTGTCCTTTACATAAGTGGAGCTTCAACTAGAGAAAGTGCTAAATGTATATTTGTAAGGGCTTTCCCGTTGAGGTTTAACTTCTGTGAAACGAGCATCAGGGCCAGAATGGCACCCCCAAAACCAAATGGGGGTGGGGGCTTTACAGTCCCCCTCCCTCGGCCAGTTTCACCCCAGGGACCCCATCACCTGGCCAAAATTCAATGCGGGAGGGGGGCATGTGGCCCTCCTGGGCCGATTCCAGCCCCGGGGGCCCCATCTCCCAAGGTCCGGCCACATCTACCAGAGCACCCAATGTGCCTTGATGGGGACCGTGGGGACATCCTCAATGCCACCGCAGTACCAGCCGTCACCCCATCTCCTGCGGGAGGCAAAATCGCTCCTGCATGCATGGAGCTAATTATGCAGCTCCCTGTGTGCGGGAGTAATATTTCATCTGTTTTCCTGCCCGCATGGCAGCGATCAAGGAAACAGAGGAAAACTCCACTTCCAGCAAGCAGCAGTAGTTTGACAGACCCGCTTGCTGGAAGTGGAGTTAATGTTTGCTCTCGCTAGGTGGGAGCCGTCACAGCTCCCACTAAGTGAAAGCAAACTGCTATCTCCTGAGGGTGGGTACCTTAGGAGATAGCAGGAGCCAGCCCGGGGGGTGACAGGCCTCAGGGCCATTAGAGGCTCCAGGCTGGGGGCTGCGCTATCCCCCTCCTTTTATTGGCATGGGCCCGCCTCTGGAAGGTAGGGGTCCCTGGGGTCATATATTTTATAAATTACAGAGGTGGTCCCTAGGGCCTGGGGGGTACACACACCCCCCTTTTAAATATTTTATGTTAGCCCTGGGAGGTGGTGGTCCCCGGGACTTCAAATAGCCCCTGGAGGGGGGGTTGCATAGCTCCCTCCATTTAAAATACTGAAGCCCTAAGGAAGTAGTGGTCCCTGGGGCTCACATGAGCCCGCCGTAGAGGGGGGTCTGTGTAGCTCCCGACAATATATATTTTTTTAAACCCAGGGATACAAATATCCCTAGGTGGGGGACCTGTGCCTTCATACCCCCGGGACCTGGCCCACCTTGGGGCTGTACTGTAAACAAGCAAAAGAGACCGTGTTTGTTTTTTGTTTAATTATTGCTGCAATTTAGTGATTCCTTTGCAATTTTTGTGGCAAAAGTTTAAAAAAAAGGTATTTTTGCACTGTTGTATCTCAGCACCAGGCCTACGGGGGCAGGGAATTCCTAACCAAACTTCTTGTCTTTATTTACTACGCTTTTCTTGGGACTCAGCTCCCAAGACTTCCTGGTTCAAGTGTTGGCAGCCAATCAGATCTCTGCATGAGATTGGGAGGATTTGTGGAGGTTTTGCTCCTCTACATATACAAATTTGTTTTTCTCTTATTACCTCTAAAACAACTGAACAGATTTACACTAAATAAAAAAAAAACACAGTTTCTGGACCAAGTGCGATCGTTCGGCCAAATTTGCTTCAGTGCTTCGGGCTGTAGTTATATCTGAATTTCCTATTTGAATTAACATGGGAAATGCACCTTTCCCTCCGCCTCTTTTTCTTGACCCCTGCTTGATGGATCATTCCAAAACTTTAGGAAACAAAATGTAAAAACCTTAGAAATTCACTGAATAAACATAAAGTTCCAGGGACATTATAGTTAGGTTCAGATTTTACACACACAAATCCATAATAATTCAGCAGCTATAGTTAACTCAAAAGACTATAACTGTGCATGGCGGGGACATAAGTTAAAGTTACCTTAGGGCACGAGTGAACTATAAATATAACTGCTAAATGTGTATGGGTTTGTGTGTGTAAAATCTGAACCTAACTATAACATTCATGTAACCTTTGGTTTTTTCAGTGAAAATATTTATATTAAAAAAAAAAAAAACCAGGACAAGTTTCAATGTAACAATTTTAATTGGGTGATGGTGGAAAAAGGAGGGACTTTTCCCTTCAAATGGACTCTCTTGACACTGGAAATCCATGGCTCAGTAGAAGGCTTTTGCCGAAACGCATCAGCCTGTTGCATCAGCACTGAGCACTTTAGGATTGGAAAATGAAAGGAAAAGTCAATAAAATACATGTGAAAGCAGATAGGGCTGGTGCTGTCTCCCATGTTTGCATCTCCCTCTGCCCAAAAGCAATGCCGGCTCCCGCAGGAGGAGAGGAGCTTGCAGGGACCACGGGGGCTTTGAGGCCCCCTGTGGTCCCCAACGACATGGCCATGTCCCAGAGGATGGGGTCTCCGGGGTATTATTGGCCCGGGTAGGGGGGCCACGCAGGCTCCCCTTCCCCTTTTTTTTATAAAAAAAGGTTGTGGCCTCACCCATGGTGATGGGGTCTAAGGGGCCGAAAGTAGCCTCAGTAGGGGGGCCCGTCAATAAAAAAAAACATTTGAAATGCAAATAGGTCTCGCATTTGTGAGTTAGAGCTATTGGCATTATAAATGGCAGTGTTTTTTACCTACACGTTTTATGTTTGGAGTGAATGTATGTAGCGTGCAAAATCCCTTGGAAAGGTCCTGCACTTCGTAATAAATATATTGAAAAAGACGCAAAGTGTGGATTGTGTCAACAATTGCTTGGCATGTACCTCATGGGTGAAGTGTCACCACACATGCACACAGTGGTGCTTTACTAATGCAAAATTCATTAATAAAAGTAGTGCTTACAGACTAACCAACGTGATCGGGATTGGAGCATGTAAATCCGAATCCCGTCTTCTCTTTCATTTTCTAGACTATTTGACTCACTCTCCTGCGTTTTGGTTATCCCCCAAACACTGGGAGGCAATGAAGTTTGCCAAGGGGGCGGGGGGCAGGGGGGCTTCGGGGGTACATGAAAATGTATTCATTGCCTAGTTGTCAAAGGTCGCCTGGTGCTATTAGTTAAAAGTGTGCAGATTTCATTAAGATATTAAGAGTACGTTACTCGCATCTATGAGAAAATTGACATTAACTAAACAAAATGCCAGAATGCGTGTCAGTTTTCACAGTGTTTTAGACAGTACTGGTTGCTTAGTTTCATTGCATTAATTTTTGTATTTACTCTTTTACACAGCATCCAAAGTAGGTTACCTAACCCCATAGCTCCAAGTTGTTAAATGACCCATAGAAGGGAGTGTTTTACAGTTGAGCAAATGTGTCCAAATGTAATTTTGGTAGTGCCATGGAATGATCAGTCAATGAGGTACTCATCTACTAGACAGTGCTCACAGAGGGGCATCTAAAGCACAGAACAAAATGTATTCATTTATCCTGAGTGTGAAGGCACCCTGAAGGCTTAGGTGCCTGCCCGGAGAGGCTAGGGATCCCAGCACTTCTACAGACTCTGCCGTGCTCCTCCGCACCAGCAGGGCACAGCTCAGAATCTGCCGCTTCTCCTAAGAATCGGTGAGGGGGATGAGGTTGGGGCATGCGGGAGTTGCCGGCAGATTTCCAGGTTATTGAAAGTGATATTTCTGACGTGAGGCGATGGAGACTGACTTTGTCTGTTTGTCTGCACCAGTCTATTTCTCTACCATCTACCGGGCTCACTGTCATGTATCCATTCATCCCTCTTTGTTAGAGGTGCACGAGCCAATATATTAATTAGCAGATAGAGCCAGCCGGAGACGAGCCAAGCGTATATGAGCCAGTGGGCGAGCCGTGAAAATGATCGGCAAGTTAATCATACAGTAAACATGATGTAAATGTGCAATATTGTATCTTCAGAATTCAAAAAAGTGCATTTTTTTAGCGCGTCACCTCAGTACACAAGATTATTGCACTGAATTGAGAGGAAGTTATTAAAAGTGCTTGTTTTAAGCATGAGTTAAAACACTGCCGCTCCTCCCACCTGACAACAATGCCATTTGTGAACTAAGAGGCGTCAGCTGCCATGCATACCCCAAATGTTGACTAGAGTCTTATTATATTTAAAGTAACATTAAAATCTAGTTCATTAAACACGAGAAGTGTTTGTACAGCACGCATCTTGAACTCGCATATTTCAAGGGGCCAATAATAAAGATGGAAATGGAAGTGCCGGCAGGCAAGAAAACACGAACGGGAGTGGGGGGGAGCGACCACTGCGCCTCTGGCCTGGTTGCCCCCTCGCTCCTCTACGCTCCTGCTCCAGAGCTCCTTGCTGAGTTTGATCTTCACCGCTGCCGATAGCAGCGCCCCGGCCGCCGCAGGGCCGCCCGCTCAGCCTGATCTCGTTTCCCGCCGCTTCCTGCCTGCGGCCCCGCCCCCTCGCCAGACGATTGGTGGACGCGACCCCGCCTCCCAGCTGACCCGCCCTCCCGGATCCCTTAAGGGGACCCTGCACGCACATGGGGAGCGACCACTGCGCCTCTGGCCTGGTTTCCCCCTCGCTCCTCTACGCTCCTGCTCCAGAGCTCCTTGCTGAGAGTGATCTTCACCGCCGCCGATAGCAGCGCCCCAGCCACCGCAGGGCCGCCCGCTCAGCCTGATCTCGTTTTCCCGCCGCTTCCTGCATGCGGCCCCACCCCCTCGCCAGACGATTGGTGGACGCGACCCCGCCTCCCAGCTGACCCGCCCTCCCGGATCCCTTCTTATGTCGCCCCCTCAGCGACCGCGCAGCGGACGCGCGCAGCGGGAGCACCGACTGAGCGCTGAAGGTGCGCCAAAGGTAAGCCCGTCTGCGCCCGTCCACGCCTGGACCGCGCCCAGTGCCAGGACCCCTGGCACCCGCAGACCCATGCCCACCCGCCGGACCTACGACGCCACCGAACTCTAGGCACTCAACGCCGGAAGAATCCCGGGGTGCTACCGAGCCACCCCGAGACGCACCCACGGACCCTTCTGCTGCAACACCTGCAAGTTCACCTGTATACGGACCTGCACCACTCCAGCAGTGCTCAAGACCTCGACGAGCAACAGCAGCAGCCACCTAAAGTGCATCCTGCTCAACACCCGCTCCGTCCACAGACACGCCGTCGAGCTCTGGAACCTGCTCGACACTACTTCACCAGACGTCGCCTTCCTCACGGAAACCTGGATGAACGCCTCTTCAGCGCCCAACATCGCCATCGCCATCCCAGACGGCTACAAGCTCATCCGAAAGGACCGCATCAACCACACCGGAGGAGGCATCGCCATCGTCCACAGGAACACCATCCGCATCACGACCAACACCGACGACACCCTCGCAACCGCCGAGCACCTGCACTTTCAGGTCCACATCAACCCCAAGACCACCCTCAGAGGCACCCTCATCTACAGACCCCCGGGATAACGCACACAATTCAGCGAAGACATCGCCGACTTCATCAGCCCGCACACCCTCTGCTCCGCTGACTACATCCTCCTAGGGGACCTCAACTTCCACCTGGAGAACAACAACGACCGCAACACCACCACCCTGCTGGACAACCTCGCCAACCTGGGACTCAAGCAGCTGGTGACCACCCCCACCCACTACGCCGGACACACACTCGACCCCGTCTTCTCATCCAGCAAGGACATTGCCTTCAAACACGCCACTGGACTCCACTGGACGGACCACAGCTGCGTCCACTTCAGCTTCGGAAGGACCACGACCCACAACCACCAGCAACAGGTTGCACGCAGGAGCTGGAACAAGATCACAGCCGACCAACTCACGACCTCCCTGAACATGAACCCTCCCACCAGCACAACGAACCCTAGCCAGGCGGCCACCAACCTCACGAAGTTGATCAGCGACTGCGCAGACGAGCTCGCCCCCCTGAGGACCCCACCTAGCAGACCCGGCAGCAAGAAAGCCCCATGGTTTACCGACGAACTCAAGAGCTCCAAGAAGAACTGCCAAGCCCCCGAGAGAACCTGGCGCAGAGACCCAACACCGGACAACATGACTGCCCTCAAGCTCGCCACCCAAAAACACCACCAACTGATCCACACCACCAAGAAAACTGCCTTCAAGGAACGACTGGACAACAACGCCCACAACAGCAAGGAACTCTTCAACATCGTTAAAGAGCTCTCCAACCCCAACGCCGGAAACAACAACATCACCCCTTCGCAAGACCTCTGCAACTCCCTCGCCTCCTACTTCCACAACAGGATCGCGGACATACACAACAGCTTCAGCAATCAACCGACGAACGCCACGACCGAACCACCGCCCCCCACCACCACCCTCCGCGCCTGGACTCCGATCAGCACCGAAGACACCGTCCGCACGATGAACTCCATCCACTCCGGATCTCCGACCGACCCCCTGCCCTCACCACGTCTTCAACAAGGCCGACGCTGTCATCGCACCCCACCTGCGGGACATCATCAACACCTCCTTCGACACCGCCACCTTCCCGGAGAGCTGGAAGCACGCCGAACTCAGCGCCCTACTCAAGAAGCCATCGGCCGACCCGACCGACCTCAAGAACTACCGCCCCATCTCGCTGCTCCCGTTTCCTGCAAAAGTCATCGAGAAGACCGTCAACAAGCAGCTGGCCGCCTTCCTCGAGACAAACGGATCCCTCGACCCCTCGCAGTCTGGCTTCCGGGCCAACCACAGCACCGAAACCGCCCTGATCGCAGCCACCGATGACATCCGAGCGCTGCTCGACGATGGAGAAACAGCGGCCCTCATCCTCCTCGACCTCTCCACGGCCTTCGACACTGTCTGCCACCGTACCCTAGTACAACGCCTCAGCAACGTCGGAGTCCAGGAGAAGGCACTGGAGTGGATCATCTCCTTCCTCGCCGGAAGGACACAGAGAGTCCGTCTCCCTCCGTTCAGATCTGAAGCCACTGAAGTCATATGCGGCGTCCCTCAAGGCTCCCCGCTCAGTCCAACCCTCTTCAACGTCTACATGAGCCCCCTCGCAGACATCGCACGCCAGCACAACCTCAACATCATCTCATACGCCGACGACACCCAGCTGATCCTCTCCCTCACCAACGACCCCGCCACCGCCAGAGCCAACCTTCACGAAGGGATGAAAGAGGTAGCCGAATGGATGAAGAACAGCCGCCTGAAACTGAACTCAGACAAGACGGAAGTCCTCATCCTGGGATCCTCACCCGCCGCTTGGGACGACTCCTGGTGGCCCCCCGCCCTAGGCAGCGCACCCAAACCAACAGACCACGCACGCAACCTGGGCTTCATCCTGGACTCCTCCCTCTCCATGACCAGACAAGTCAACGCCGTCTCCTCGTCGTGCTTCAACATCCTGCGCATGCTACGTAAGATCTTCCGGTGGATCCCCACCGAGACCAGGAAGACGGTCACCCAGGCCCTCGTCACCAGCCGTCTGGACTACGGCAACTCCCTCTACGCCGGAACCACCGCCAAACTCCAGAAGAGACTCCAGCGGATCCAGAACGCCTCAGCACGACTCATCCTGGACATCCCCCGTCGCAGCCACATCTCCGGACACCTGAGAGACCTGCACTGGCTCCCGGTCAACAAGAGAATCACCTTCCGCCTCCTCACCCACGCACACAAAGCCCTACACAACCAAGGCCCAGGATACCTCAACAGCTGCCTCAACTTCTACGCTCCCAAACGCCAGCTTTGATCGACCAGCCACGCCCTCGCCGCTGTCCCCCGCATCCGAAGAGCCACCACAGGGGGACGGTCGTTCTCCTACCTCGCCGCCAAGACATGGAACTCCCTCCCCACCCACCTCCGCCTGACCCAGGACCACCTCGCCTTCAGGAAGCAACTCAAGACCTGGCTGTTCGAGCAGTAGCGGACCCCCCTCCCCCAGCGCCTTGAGACCCTCTGGGTGAGTAGCACGCTATATAAATGCGATGATTGATTGATTGATTGATTGAGCGGGGGAGGGTGAGAAGTCACAGACTGAGGGAGGGGGTGGTGGGGTGGGGAGACAGGGAAGAAAATAGTGTTAGGAGTTAAGGGGCCAAGAGCCGTAGAAGGATACATATGATGAATGAGGAGGGACTAACAAGTCTCAAACCAATCGGAAGGCAGCATTTAAGACAAAAGCCAATGGGAAGAGAGTGGGCGGAGCTTCCACGAAGGTTCCACACTACAGTATATACTGCATGTCTCGCAAAGCGATGGCAGCGCATCGCGTGGCAACGCTAGACGAGACCTAAAAGAAAATAGTGTTAGTAGTAAAGGGGCCAATAGCTGTGGAAGGATACAAATGATGAATGAGGAGTGACTAACAAGCCTCAAACCAATCTGAAGGCAGCATTTAAGACAAAAGCCAATGGGCAAAGAGTGAGCGGAGCTTCCACGAAGCTTCACACTACAATATATACTCATGCCTAACAAAGCGCTAGGCGAGACCTAAAAATGGCCTGGCCATGGGGGATGGGGTCCCCATGGCTGGCTGAAAAAGGCCTGGGAAGGGGGGGCCAAGCCTTGAAAAAATCTATTTTTAAAAAATGGCCGGGCTCCTGGGGATTGGGTACCTGGGGTCAAAATCGGCATGGGGAGGGGGGTCACAGAAAAAAATCTAAAGTGATGTCATTTGAGATGTCATCAGTAATATCATCAGTGAAGTCACTGACCATATCATGAGTGATTTAACATGTGAGGTCATAAGTAGTGCATTGGGGGGCGCATGTTATAGTAAACTGTAACCGCTGAATTTCTCTAGTTTTGTACGAGTGAAATGTCAGCCTAGCTATAACGTCGCTGTAACCTTTGTTTTTTTGTGAATAAATATATAAATAACCTACTTTACAGTAGGTAGTTATAGTTACGATGTAATTTCCAGAGGAAGAGCGTTTTTCATTTGCCAATAACTTTGGCATTATTTGACGAATCCTCGTGAAATTTTCAAAACTAGTATGATGCTCATTCCACCTGCCTCCTTGAAAGTTTTGTGGCGATCCGTCAAGTGGGAGCCGAGAAAAAGGGGGTTCCCAAAACTCATTTTCCCCATGTTAATTCATATAGAGATTTTAGACACTACTACAGCTCGGACTGCTGAGCTGAATTATACCAAATCTGGCAGAAAGGTAGCTGTTGGTCCAGAAAGTGACCTTTTTGTAAATTGGCACAAATACGTTCAGTAGTTTTTGAGATATTAAGAAAAATAGGGATGCAGAGGATCCATTACCCCTCCCGATCTTGGGCTGAGATCTGACTGGCTGCCAACACTTCAAATCTGGAGGTATTGGCAGCCATCTTGGGACTCGCCTTAAGCCAATGGTCCGGGGGTGTTTTTTTAAATAGAGGGGAGTGTACGGGCTGCCCCTCATGGGTCTTATTAATGACCCAGGGACTGCCACCGCTCCGGGCCTTATTTATTATTTAATGGATTTGCCTCTCAGACTCCCCCAGACCCGGGGGACTGCCACCTCCCCAGGGCCACATTTCAAAACAAATTCAGAGGGCGTCATGGACCCCTATAGTCTGGGAACCACCACCTCCCGAAACTTATGTTTTGTTATGGTGATTCTCGTCCCCCCGGCCCAGGGGACCATCACCTCCCTGGGCCTCAATCAAGTTGTATTGGGTGGCCTCAGGAACCCCCCTGGCCCCAGAGACCACCAACTCCCCAGGGCAAACGTCTTTTAAAAAAATTGGGAGGAGGGCTGTGTGGCCCCAGCTGGGTTGTTCTTGGCCCTGGTGACCGCCAGCTCCCCGGGTGCATGGCCCCCCTCCTGGAGCCATAGATGGCCCTAGAGACCACCAGGACTGGCTCCTGATATGTAACAGGGTGCCCACCCCTAGACATAGCTGTTTCGTGTGGTGCAAATGCTCCACAACTAGCAAGCATAAGCATTAGAAATGCTCTTCCTTGCTAGAAGCAGAGCAGTATTTCTTTCACATACAGGGAGCTGCCTTTTCTGCAGTTCCCTGTGTGTGAAAGCAATGCCTTCTCCCGTAGGATATATAACAATACAACTGCTAGTACTGCACTAAGTCTTAAAGCTCAATTTCTTTTATGAGGACACATCTTGAGAGAAAACAAAAAGGTGCCGATTACGATCCGGTAAAAACCGGGTACGAACCGTCGGTCGGAGCGTTTTCCCCGTCCGACTCGTACCCGGTCGTAAAACTTTACAAACATGGAAGTACGATTCGCACGGAAACACCATTTCCGTACGAATCGTAAAAAACACCGACCGACGAAAATATACATACGAATGTGATCCGGGAATGCTGCGACGCGACGTCGGGACGCTTTCAGGCAGCGTTTCACGACCCAGGAATTACGATTCGAACCGACAGCAGTCCGGACGGCAATATTTTCACGGCACCCAAAAAGTGCCGCAAAAGCGAAGTACGGCGCGAATCGACCAGAGTAGGTGGCCCGGTACGCACCGTACCCCCCCCAGCCCCCGTAGGTACGCGCCGACCCCCCCCAGCCCCCGTAGGTACGCGCCGACCACCCCCCAGCCCCCGTAGGTACGCGCCGACCCCCCCAGCCCCCGTAGGTACGCGCCGAACCCCCGCCCAGCCCCCGTAGGTACGCGCCGAACCCCCCCCCAGCCCCCGTAGGTACGCGCCGAACCCCCCCAGCCCCCGTATGTACGCGCCGACCCCCCCCAGCCCCCGTAGGTACGCGCCGAACCCCCCTGTATGTACACCCGTGTACGTGTCGAACCCCCCCGTGTACGTTCGAGTCGAACCCCCCCGTGTACGTTCGAGTCGAACCCCCCCGTGTACGTTCGAGTCGTACCCCCACCCGTGTATGTACGGTGCGTACCCCCCGTGTACGTACGAGTCGAACCCCCCGTGTACGTTCGAGTCGAACCCCCCCGTGTACGTTCGAGTCGAACCCCCCCCGTGTACGTTCGAGTCGTACCCCCACCCGTGTATGTATGGTGCGTACCCCCAGCGCGTAGCATACACGGGTGGGGGTACGACTCGAACGTACACGGGGGGGTTCGACTCGAACGTACACGGGGGGGTTCGACTCGTACGTACACGGGGGGTACGCACCGTACATACACGGGTGGGGGTATGACTCGAACGTACACGGGGGGTTCGACTCGAACGTACACGGGGGGTTCGACTCGTACGTACACGGGGGGTACGCACCGTACATACACGGGTGGGGGTACGACTTGAACGTACACGGGGGGGTTCGACACGTACACGGGTGTACATACAGGGGGGTTCGGCGCGTACCTACGGGGGCTGGGGGAGGGTTCGGCGCGTACCTACGGGGGCTGGGGGGGGTCGGCGCGTACCTACGGGGGCTGGGGGGGGGTCGGCGCGTACCTACGGGGGCTGGGGGGGCGGCGCGTATGCGGGCACGTCTCCATGGTTGCTATGGGAGTTCGGTGCGGACGGTGATTTTTCCATCCGGTTGTAACCTCGGACGCACGGGATGGATCGTGATTCCTCGGTCGGACTTCACCTTTCACGTTTGTACGGTAATTCGTACGAGGACGTGTCGGACACATTTTCCGACCCGAGGACGTGTGGGGAATGATTCCCAATGCGGTTCGTATGGACTTTTTACCATGCAAATCGTGATTGCCAGTTCGTACGGCACTTGTACGATTCGTACGGTAAAAAGACCGGATACGAGTCGCACGGGGATATTTTTTACCGGATCGTGATCGGCACCAGAGTGTCAAAGACCTTTCTTTTTCTTGAATTAATCAATATTTTTAATTATTTTAGTTTTTTAGCCTTCCATTTACCAGGACAATTCAAAGGATGAACGAACAAATAATGACAAACAATTTGTGATCTCCCGTAGGAGGCAGGGTACTGGCAGTGACTGCAGGAGACTTCAGGGTTTCCCTGTGGTGTCCAACAAATTTACTGAGTGCCCAGTGTGGGACCAGGGCACCCATGAATGGAGGCTGGGCTCCTGGGCTGAAATCGGCCCAGGAGGTGAGCCAAGTGGCTCTCTCCCCTTCTCTAAAAAAGGAAATTGCCAGGCCTCCATACCAAAAAGGCCTGGCCCCAGGGGATGGAGTCCCCTGGACTGAAATGGTCCAGGGAAGGGGGCCAAGTTGCCCTCTCCCCTAATAAAACAAACAACATTTTTTTAAAAGCCCACCCAGGCAACATGGCAGAGACCCTCCCCCCTTTCACCACCACCATGCAAATGCACCTCCTGGCAAACTACTAGTTGGGCACGAAGTCCCCTTGACTCTTGAAGGTCCTTGGGGGCCGACTACCCCAGCTGTTACCTCCAGTAAGTCCCAGACAGCTGGATTGTGGAGAGGTCAACTTAGGCGCCAGGCCTGCCCCCTTTCTCCACCACTCTGCAAACGCACCTCCGTGTGTACTACTGTTTGGGGGATGAAGTTCCCTTGGATGCTGAGGTCTATGGGGGTCAAGTACCCCTCCTGCTACCTTCAGTAAGTCCCACACAGTGTGATTGCTGAGACTTGGTCAGTGGTCTTGCCCCCTTTCTCCACTACTCTGCAAATACAATTATTAGTTTAAAAAAACATAGAAATTCACTTAAAACAAGCAAAGTTTATATGAACGTAATAGTTAGACTGAGATTTCACCCGTACAAAACCATAGAAATTCAGCAGTTATAATGTCCTTAGCTAACTATAACTTGTGGCCCTCAATTGACATTCCTGATGACATCATCTGGTGAGTGTAAGTGTTTTCTAAGAGTTTATGATTGTTAAACATATATACTACTATGTTTTTGTACGAGTGTAATCTGAGGACCCAGTGGAAGGCAATTTTGCGAAACGCATCAGTCAGAGATTGTGGATTTAAGGGACTGTACATTTTGCCATGTAAAAGCAAAATAAATATGAACTTTTTGAAAAAACTCATATTGGAATAGTGGAGTTGCAGATTGTTGACTGGGTGCCGCCGGATTGGGTGTTCGGGAGGAAGAACGCCAAAGGGCCAGTCTCCAGTAGGTAGTTATAGTTAGGACCTATTTTCCATAGGAAATCTGCAACATTCTATTTGGAATAACGTTGGCGCCAATTGACGAATCTTCGCGAAATTTTCCAAACTTTTGGCCAGCTCCGGTCTGCTCCTATCCTGAATTTTACGGTGATTCGTCAAGCGGGGGCCGAGACGCAGCTACAGCCCGAACTGCTGAACGGAATTACACCAAATTTGGCAAAGAGGTAGTCCTCAGTTCAGACTCGTGCCTTTTGCTTAAATGGTGTAAATCCTTTCAGTAGTTTCTGAGAACATTTGAGTTAAAAATATAGATATATCTGGGCAGAGCCTAACCACACATCTCATCGTGAGATCTGATTGGCTGTCAGTACTTCATCCAAGAAGTGTTGGCAGCCATCTTGGGACCAATATACATGATAGAACTTCATTAAAAAGCATTGCAGTTAATAGAAGGTTTTAAGACTTTAGTTACATTATAAATCATTTGTTGATGGTACCATACTCATTTTAGGAATTGTGGTGTGTTTTAAGATGATTTTACCATGTGAAAAAGCCTTCTGCTGTGATATCATGAATCATGTTTGAGAGAAAACTATTTTCTCATGCTTTTCCCACAGAGGTTTGGAAGGTGATCTATAAGCTAAACTGAGAGCATATTTTCTGTAAATTCACATTATCTTTCTCAGTCATGTGAGAATGAAGTCTGACATTCTCAGTAAAACATGTACATCCAACAAGGGCAGAGACTGTCAGTTGATTCCTTTGTGTTCTACTGCAGCTTCCCAGAGTGTTCTAAAGAACAACTAGAGCGCTAACAGTCTTACTTATGACAAAAGTATGGTACACCTGAAGCCATCTTGATTGGAATAAAGTGGTAAAACTTAAAACATATAATTTAAAAAGGAACAAAATGAGGTGGTTCATTTTGCCATATAAATTATGATTAGTGCTGCAGAAAGAAAAATTAGGGCACATTTTGACTTCTCAAATCCTCTTCTATTTCATAAACACATTCTGAAATGCAGCCTGAAACATGCACTTTGAATACCAGCAGCAGACTTCCCTGGTGAGCAGTAGCTTTACTACAGTGATCTAATGAGCAACTAGAGTGCTAACATTCAGAATTTATGGCAAATGTGTGACACATCTGAATGCCTTCTTGATGGAACCAAAGTAAAAAGCTGAAAGTATTTCCTACTGAGGAGACTGCAGTAAATGAGGAAATTAGTAAACTTCAAAACAAATAAATCTCCCAAAATGGCCACCAGAGACAAAAGAGCCCAAATGTAGTCCAAATATCACCCAGATGGAGCCCAAGTATAGCCCAATGACAGAATGTCCCAGAGTGTTCTAACGAACAACTAGAGCGCAAACAGTCTTACTTATGACAAAAGTATAGCACACCTGAAGCCATCTTGATTGGAATAAAGTGGTAACACTTAAAACATTTAATTTACAAAGGAACAAAATGAGGGGGTTCATTTTGCCATAGAATTATGATTAGTGCTGCAGAAAGAAAAATTAGGGCACACTTTGACTTCTCAAATCCTCTTCTATTTCATAAAAACAATCTGACATGCAGACTGAAACATGCACTTTGAATACCAGCAGCAGACTTCCCTGGAGAGCAGTAGCTTTACTACAGTGATATAATGAGCAACTAGAGTGCTAACATTCAGAGTTTATGGCAAATGTGTGACACATCTGAATGCCTTCTTGATGGAACCAAAGTAAAACACTGAAAGTATTTCCTACTGAGGAAACTGCAGTAAATGAGGAAATTAGGAAACTCCATAACAAATAAATCTCCCAAGATGGCCACCAGAGACAAAAGAGCCCAAATGTAGCCCAAATATCACCCAGATGTAGCCCAAGTATAGCCCAATGACAGAATGTCCCAGAGTGTTCTTAAGAACAACTAGAGCGCTTACTGTCTTACGTATGACAAAAGTATGGCACACCTGAAGCCATCTTGATTAAAATAAACTGGTAACACTTAAAACATTTAATTTAAAAAGGAACACAATGAGGGGGTTCATTTTGCCATAGAAATTATGATTATTGCTGAAGAAAGAAAAATTAGGGCACAATTTGTGTGACTTCTCACATCCTGTTCTATTTCATTAAACAATTCTGATATGCAGACTGAAACATGCACTTTTAATACCAGCTGCAGACTTCCGTGGTGAGCAGCAGCTTTACTACAATGATCTAATGAGCAACTAGAGTGCTAACATTCAGAATTTATGGCAAATGTGTGACATATCTGAATACCTTCTTGATGGAATCAAAGTAAAAAACTGAAAGCATTTCCTACTGAGGAGACTGCAGTTAATGAGGAAATTAGGAAACTTCATAACAAATAAAACCCAAGATGGCCACCAGAGACAAAAGAGCCCAAATGCAGCAAAAATATCAGCCAGATGTAGCCCAATGACAGAAGTGTGCAAAACACTTATTTTTTGTGTATTTGCAGTTTTATATAGTGCAGACTTGTCAGGTATTGGAGTGCTTTACATGAGCATTGGTTACATCACACAAGATCAAATTCATTTTGGTTGTAGACATGGGGAGATTAAGTGATTTGACCAGAATCACAGAATGTTGAGCTGAAGCAGAAACTCCAACCTGGTTCCCCAGTTGCAAAGTCTGCAGCTCTGGAAGTAACACCACATCCTCTCCCCTAGGTGCAACATTTAATCAAGTGGTCAACTGTATAAAAAAACATAAAGAATACAAATAATGTAAAAGTTATTTGTCGCTATTTGAAAACTCAGAAAATATGTCCTCATTTTAGTTTTTTAGAGCACTAACCATAATTTTGATGCAAATAAGACCCTCTCATATATGTAATTTCTAAAGGAAATACTCTAGGTATTACAGTTTTGATTACATCAAGATGACGTCAGGCGTTTCACACTTTTGCAATAAATATAGAATGTTAGCAATCTAGTTGTTCATTGGGATACTGTTGAGAGGCAGAGGCCAGGGGCACAGACTCTGAAAATTGAAGGCAGGTAGGAGAGTGCAGAGGCAACAACTTGACCACACTGGGTAGGCAGAAAGGGCAGTGGCAGCACAACAGACTATGGAGGGCAGTGGAAAGGGGGGCAGGGGCAACAAACCAACAATACAGCACTGGCAAGAGAGGCTGTGGCAATATAATAGACCATTGTGGGCAGAAGGAAGAGGCAGTGGTAGTACAACCATACATGCCAACAGACCCGTTTCAGCCAGGAAACGTCCAATGTTTTTAAGCTCAAATGGGCTTTATTTGATCTGTCTCTTGTCTACAATCTCCTCTTTTTCAATGTAACTCAATGGGGAAAATCAATACCCCAGTTTTTTTCAAAATCTCCCTCTTACCAAGTTCAAAATGTTCGCAAGTATGGTACATTGGATCATGGTAGGCAGGAGGAATTGGGGTAGGGACATGGACTTGGATAACAGAGGACAGGAGGGACATGGAGAGGTGCACCAAACTGACCCTACAGAGCAGGCATCAGGGTTTGCAGCAGCACAATACACCACACAGGGCATGCGGGCCGGGAGTGCAGCACAACAATCCATAGAAAGCAATAGGGAGGGGACAGGACCATGCACATGGACAACATAGAACAGAGGGGAAAGAGGCAATGGTAGCCAGATGACCATAATGGACAGACAGGAGAGAAAGCTGCAGCATAACAGACCATAAAGGGCAGGAGGGACGGATCAGGGGCATTACAATGGAACAGACAAGCCAGGAAATGAGGGAATAGGGGTCTGCACATGGAAACAAGGGCTGGGGGCAAGGGGGCAGGACAGGAGCAGCAAGATGACCATGGAGGTCAGGCAGGATGGGCACTAGAAGCAAGACACACCATGGAGAGCAACAGTGAGACTATGATGGCATACACACAGACCATGGAGGAAAGGTGGGAGGGGTCAGAGGCAGCTAGCTGACCACACAGGGAAGGTGGGAGGGGCCGTGGCAGCTCAGAAGACTATGCATGGCAAGCGGGACGGTTAGTGGCAGCAAAATGGCTATGATGGGCAAAAAGGAGGGTGCAGGGGCATGCACAAAGGACCATGGAGGATAGAAGGGAGGGTCAGGACCTGGGCACAGACAAGAGAGTTCAGGGGAAGGGGCCTCACAACAGACCGAACGGGCAGGCAGGAGGAGCAGTTGCAGCACAACAGACCAGGGAAGGCAGAAGGGTGTGGCAGTAAAATGGACCATGGAGGACAGTAGGAAGGGGATAGGGGCATGGCATGTGGACAGGCAGGGTGGACGTGGCAGGGACAGGTTACAGTCATCTGACAATGCTAGGCAGGTGGGAGGGGAGTGGCAGCTCAACAGAACACTCAGAGTAGATAGGAGTGGCAGGTCCATGAAACATGGTGGGCAAAAAAGATGGAGCAGGGGCATGCACAAAGACATCGGAGGGCAGGGGGAAGGAGTATAGGGGCAGCAAGCTAAGCACAGAGGCTAATCAGGAGGTCAATGATGGGCCATAGAAATGGGCAATGGAGGGCAGGAGGAGTGGACTGGTACATCATGCTAAATGGAGGGCAGTGGCAGTGCTCCAGCGCGGAGTGCAAAATCCCTCCCTACAGTTGCGGACCAAAAGATCTCACACACGCACACTATCCATACATTCGCTGGTGGGGCCCATAACACCAACACACACTCACCATCAGTCCGTACGAGAGGCGATTATCCTTCCAAGTGCTGGATAATGAGGGAGGAAGATACCACTTTACCCTAATGAGCAACAAACCTACAAACCCTTCTAATACTCATTAGGCCCTAGGTTCTACATTTGGTATTCCCCTCATGACCGGGATAGATCAGTTAGTTGTAGATTTAAGTGAATTTCTAATACTCTAATTAACCTTTTCATTAACACATTTCAATGAATAAACAACCCAACTCATTTCTGTAGATGTTCAAATCTAAATTTCTATTAAAATTGCAGATTTAATCATTCATTTGATCAAGTTGTCATTCATATTTACCTATTCTGGCTAAAGTCGTCCTCTATGTCAAATCTGGCAATCTCGCAAATCTATGCCCATCAATTTAGCAGGTTAAGTTCATCAGGATTTTGGGCATTAATTCAGTCCGTCAAAGATTCAGGCTAACAGCTGTCCTGCAGTGTCACCGTCCTCTTCGTCAGCATATCATCAGGAAATCGAAGCAGCGATCCTCCAACCTCTCTATTCTATGGGTTTTATAATACTTTCAATAGCAAAATGTAACAATATTGAGTTTTAAACTGTTCTGATTGGCTGATCAGGGGTCAACCTCTCCGTTCCCATAAGGTTTAGTCCATGTTGTCAGCATACTTGCTCGTTCCGGTTCTTTAATAAAGCCTTTTGTCTGTAGCACTGGCACCTTTCCCAGTGGCCTTGATAAGTACAGCTTGCCTGGGGTCAAGACAGGGCCATTGTTGCTCATCTTTTAGCGCAGGCGCACTTCACCCAAGCCTGGTTCAGCGTCGGCAGTTGGGTTAGGCACCAAAAGCAGCCATCATTTGATAGGCCAGAATAGTCAACTTAAGCAAAGAAACACAAAAACGTAATTAATACATAGAAATGACTAATTAAATGTTATTCCCTCGCTAATACCCATATGTGTGTGTATTTATCTAGCCAAAAGCAACACTCAATGCGGTTTATACTTACTAAATAAAGCACGAATCACAATTTCATCACCAAAGCGACATATATCATGCAATGTTCTAATTCTCTATCATTAATATGTGTATAAAATTTAGTTCACGTCATTAATTAGGCCATGCAGCTGCAAATCCCACGTGTATTTCGGTCATTAATAAGGTTGATTAGTTATTTCCACATCACTCCAAACCATTAGTACGATTATGATTAATTAATTAATCTAATTAATATAACGACATGCAAAATGGGATAGGTATACAAAAATTTTGCATAACCCGCTCCAGCAGCAGCACATCAGACCATGCATGGCAGGAGGGAGGAGACTAGTCCATGGATTTAGACAACAGAGGATAGGGAGGAGGTGGATGGGGAAGCAAGCTAACTGTTCAGAGAAGGTGGGTATTAGGAACTTTATTGTTTTTAAAATGTGTGTCTGTGCAAACTACTTAAAATATGAACAAGTATGCAGCATAATCTCACTTTTATTCAGGAAGAAGAGGACGTTTGTGACTGTGACTCCGGGCTCACTTGGCAGAAACACCCCCTGATCCTCCACCCCCATCGCAAAATGTAATGCCCGTGAAAAGGGTAGGTGGACGCAGTGGTATTTAGAACATAGTCCTGAGAGCACGATTGAAAATGAAAACTAGATAGTATATGGTACAATCAATGCACCAAAAAGTGTGATATAAGATGAACCGGGGCGTGAAATATAATATGCAATACATTGTGCGCAATTCATGGGAGAGCGCGAGATAGCACAGGCACTAGCGCGTGCTATGCGATATGCGCCTTGGAGTGTAATATGCACAGGGCAGTGTTGTGTAACCTAACTAGTCTCTAAATTTGTAATATAAAATATGTGCTGGGGAGTGTAACGTTGCATATGCACTGTGACAAAGATATGGATCCCAGATTGTAATATGTATGGCATAGCGCTGTGCGTTATAACATAGGCATCGAGGAAGGCACATTAGATGGGGCAATATAACCTGTGCGGAGGCAAGTGTGGCATGACATATTCACGGGCTGGTGTTACAGTGCACATGGGCTAGAGAGTGTCATAGCATACGCACTAGCTCGTGGAATACAACACAGAGGTGTGTGGCACTCGGCGGGCACTGGTGAGTGTAACATAGCATTGGGCTCAGCCAGGAGCATGCTGTGACTCTCAAGTGAGGTTCGTCTCCTTTCCAGAGAGTAAAATAAAAAGTATTACACATCCGGCGGTGGATGTGTGTTTTATTAACCGTGAGGGGGATTTCTTGCATAGTTTGGTCGAATTTTTGTCGATTTCCCTTTGAATGGCTTGGTATGCGTGTATATTAAATGTGCCTGTCAATAGCTACGCATGTTTGTATAAATAAACGACAAGGGTGTCTACTTGGAGAGTACCCACCGGCAGGGGTGCCGAGATTAGGCACGGTAGGGCGTCAGACACGTCAGAGCTTCACTAGAGGTGTAAATACATTCCATGTGGATTCATTCTATGCATAGTCGCCTTTTAATGAATATCACGCAAATTGTCATGGTGATAGATACATACGGTTTGTCCAGCATGTCCTAGGTGTTTCTATCAATATATATATTTTTTTAAATAATAAAAAACAAAGGCCGGCCCCGGGGGATGGGGTCCCCGGGGCCATAAGTGGCCTGAGGAGGGGGGCAACGCAGCCCCCTCCTAAAGATTTTTTTTTTAAAAAAGGTCATGACCCGGGGGTTGGTGTCCCCGGGGCCGATTAAGGCCTTGAGAGGGCCAAATTTATTTTTTTCAACAAAATAAATTAGGGTGCAGGCCCTGGGAGATGGGGACCCCAGGGCCAGTAAATTAGAAAAAGAAGGGGGGCCACACAGCCCTCCTTCTTAAAAAAATAAAATAAATAAAAGACCGGCATCGCGCCGGAGGCCACGCCCCCTCCTTGCAGCACTCTGCAAACGCACTCCCTGGCCAGTTGTAAGTTGGGGAATTAATTCCCCTTCAATACTGAGGGTCCCTAGCCCAACAGGTAACTCCAGTATGCGCCAGGGAGCTGCATTGCAGACACGTGTTCTGAGGCCACGCCCCTTTTTACACCTCTATGCAACGTAGCTCTGTGGCGCTTACTGGAGGTACCTAGTTTGACCCTAGGGACCCTTAGGATTCAAGGGGACTTAATCTCTCAACTTAGAACGGCCACAGGGCACATTTACACAGTGGTAAAGGGAGGGGATGGGGCCTGAGTTGGGGAAATAATTCCCTTTCAATCCTGAGGGACCCTGGGGGCCAACTAGCCCACCAGGTGCTTCCAGTAAGCGCCACTGCTCTGCGTTGCAGAGAGGTGGTGCAGGCCGTGCCCCTTTTTACACCTCTCTGCAATGGCGCTTACTGGACGTACCTAGTGGGCTATTTTGCCCCTAGGGATCCTCAGGATTCAAGGGGACTTAATCTCCCAACTTAAAAAACGGCCACAGGGCGTGTTTACACAGTGGGGAAGGGAGGGGACTGGGCCTGAGGTGACGTGTGCAAACACGCCCTATGGCGCGTTTTAAGTTGGGGAAATAATTCCCCTTCAATCCTGAGGGCCCCTGGGGGCTAACTAGCCCACCAGGTGCTTCCAGTCAGCGCCACTGAGCTGCGTTGCAGAGAGGTGGTCCAGGCCGTGCCACTTTTTACACCTCTCTGCAACTCAGCTCTGTGGCGCTTACTGGAGGTACCTAGTGGGCTAGTTGGACCCTAGGGACCCTCAGGATTCAAATGAACTTAATCTCCCAACTAAATACGGCCACAGGGCGTGTTTACACAGTGGTGAAGGGAGGGGACGGGGCCTGAGTTAACATGTGCAAACAAGCCCTGTGGCGCATTTTAAGTTGGGGAAATAATTCCCCTTCAATCCTGAGGGACCCTGGGGACCAACTAGCCCACCAGGTGCTTCCAGTAAGCGCCACTGCGCTGTGTTGTAGAGAGGTGGTCTAGGCCGTGCCCCTTTTTACATCTCTCTGCAACGCAGCTCTGTGGCGCTTACTGGAGGTACCTAGTGGTCTAGTTGGACCCTAGGGACCCTCAGGATTCAAGGGGACTTAATCTCCCAACTTAAAACGGCCACAGGGCGTGTTTACACAGTGGGGAAGTGAGGGGACGGGGCCTGATGTGACGTGTGCAAACACGCCCTGTGGCGCGTTTTAAGAGGTAGTTTTAATCCACTGCCCTATTATTTACTAGGGGCTTACAGAGGAGGTCATGCTTATCACAGGAGGACCCCAACGCATAGTGTTTCCTAGTTTATGCAGGTGTTTTCACTGTATTCTGAGTGTCTTTTAACATAGCACTGGCTCTAGGACTGGTTAGTCAGACTCAGTTACCACCAGTATCCGTCTGAAAAAGTTGAGGGTACAGGATGATTTTGCAACAAGGCTTCTTTCTGCTCTTCTGTTTGTTCTTTCTGCACGTTATCCTTCTTCCTGCACTTTTCTTCGTCTTTGAGGACTTCTGTTGCTTCTTTCTGAATTTCTTATTTTTTCTTTCTGTGCGTTTTTTCTTCTTTCTTCACATGTCCTATCTCTGTAGGCATAGTTAGAAATTAGCATTTAAAAAACCTTTGAAATTCACTGAAAAAATCATAGGTTTCAGGCATGTTATAGTTAGGAATTAGCATTTAAAAAACCTTAGAAATTCACTGAAAAAACCATAGGTTTCAGGGGCGTTATAGTTAGCTGGACTTTTCACTCGTACAAAACCATTGAAATTCCCCCGTTATAGTTAGTTCAGCTAACTATAACTCCGCGTCCCGCAATGCACTGCTGATGACGTCACATGTTACATCACTCATGACATGGTCAGTGACATCACTCATGACATCACTGATGACATCTCAAATGACATCACTGATGACATCATCCTTGTGATAGAGTGGCAGACCTCCTCTCCCCTAATATAACCTTTGATACACACATTCAAAAATAGAAACTAAAATTTTCAAAACAATGGACATACCAATATCAGTTACAACAACCTATTCAGTAATTCTAAGATCCACATACACATCCACTCATTCACCAACAGTCCTATACAGTCACTCATACATGTACTCACTCATCATATGTACTCACACACCTATACATCCTGTTACACAACGCCACTCATCCATAGAGTTACTCACACACATAGTCACTCATGCTAATAAAGAATCAAACATCCATTTACTTGCATATACAGTTATACACACACCACCACACTTACTTCTACAGAAACTTACACATACTTAGTCTTTTAAACAATCACTTATAGAAACACATACTTATTCATACAAGAACTCTTTCAATCTCTCACTCTCACATATACTCACTTATATACACCAATAGTCACATATACTAGTTTAAAACATATGTAGTTACTCATAAAGACACTATTGAGACAGTCATTCACTCACTAACACACCCATGCACACACTCATCCACCCATACAGTCCTGCACACATGCTGTCTTCAACACATACAAACAGTGAGTCACTCATTCATGCACCTATGCACTACGTAATACCCCCCACCAAACCATACAGACACTCAGACACTCATACTGATACTCAAAAAACCAACTAATAACCCATATAGACACTCATGTAGCTACTCACCAACCCATGCAGCCACTTATACACAAAGTGAGAGACTGATACAGATATTTACATATTTAAACATTACTCACTAAGCCATGTATTCACTAAGATACACTTAATCAGTCAGTTATACAATTTAAAAAAAACAAATCATCCATTTAGACACTTATATACCCATTTATTCTTCCATCGACCTTGAGATATACATATATAAAACATATGTAATTTTCAGAAAAACACACATTCACTGGATGATGTCATCAGTGATGTCATCAGTGATGTCATTTGAGATGTCATGAGTGATGTCATGAGTGATGTCACTGACCATGTCATGAGTGATGTAATATGTGACGTCATCAGCAGTGCATTGCGGGTGCGCGAGTTATAGTTAGCTGAACTAACTATAACGGGGGAATTTCAATGGTTTTGTATGAGTGAAAAGTCCAGCTAACTATAACACCCCTGAAACCTATGTTTTTTTCAGTGAATATATATATGTGTGTGTCGAATTTTTTGGCCACGCATACTCACCTTGACTTTTAGTTAGACACTCACACACTCACAGCCACTTAGGCACTCAGTGACACACCCATTGAGGAAACCACTCAGATACTTTTACTCTGAAGGAGAGGCTTACTGAAAAAGTGATGTATATCACAGTAAAAAAGTCTTACACTCCGTGATAGACACATTGAGGGAGTCATATAGAGTCATTTAGACAGTAATGTGTGTATTTTATAGTTGTAAATTTAGTGCTGCTGGCTATTGAATTTCTGCTTTTGTTTTGAGTTTTCAGAAAGTGTTTGGATGGTAATGGTTACCGACATCAGCGCAATACACGGTGTCACTGCGAAAATGAAAAATTGGCATTTACATGGTATTTTTAGAAAGTCACTAGAAATACATGAGTTTAAATAGTACTCTAATAATCCCCTAGTGTTCAAAACACAGTAAAATATGTGTATATGGTTTTGTAGTTTTAAAAAAAGACATGTTTGCTGCGGTTACCAACGTCATATTGATGGCTGTCGTCTTAGCAAACACGGAAAATAGGTTTAAAAGAGGAGTTTTATCAAAACTCACTAGAAAAACATGAGTTTAAACATGTTTTTTGAGTTGTATAGATAGTAATGTATGTAGTGTGATGGTTAGAATAATTTTTTTTATTTAAACATTTTGAATGTGCTGTTGGCCATTGAATGTCTGCTTTTGGTTTGTGATTTTGCAATGTATTTCATGATCATCGCTACATATTTGCAAATATGTTCAGAAATTGAACAAAATAGATATTCATAAAGAAAATTAACAAAATTGTGGACAAAAGAGTGGCGCTGACAAGAGCCTCTGTGCTAATTGTGTGTATATGACAGCTAAATATGAGACTGGATGCAGAGTTTCAGGTTGCTTAGAAACACTCTGTTGCCTTCATCACTTCTATGGAAACCATGAATATCGAAGAACAGGTTGTTGTCTCTGAGGAATGCAGAAACAGTTTTATTAACATGTTTCTTGGCTTTGTCAATCCGGGGACAGAATTGATTAGACCACTTCCATTTCTGTCTTAGGCATATGTTGAAGGATACCAAGGCAGTGTGAGGGAAAAGTGTAATTAATTGTACAAAGGGATCCTTCATTAGGATTTCCTGACCTGCTCCAGTTGGTGAGCCTAGGTTATTGCCACCACAATGCACAATCATGAATTTAGAGACTGGGGAATCCACAATTCGTTTAACCAAAACCAGCAATTGATGACACGTTGACCCTCTGTGGCCAACCCAAGTAATGTCCACATTAGCCAAACCCCAGTCCCTGTTAACACCTTTCTTTCTTACAGCCTCACTAGCCTAATAGACAGAGCTGTGGTCCAAAATCCACACTCATGTGACAGTTGATGAATGAAAGGAAGTTAAACTGCATCTGTGCTGTTGATTTGAAAAACAAATTGATTGGTTGCATGGAATATGGAAGTGAATAAAAGTAGGTAGTGTTTCGAAAGAATTAATCAATAGATGTTTCATTGGCTCTGGTTAATAGAAAAAAATGTAATGCAGACTGACTATGCTTTACAGTGTGCAGAATAAACCACACCTGCTGTAGCTTATTTTGTAACGAGTATGGTGCTTCTAGAATGTGGTGTGAACTTAGGGAAGGGTGTTAAAGAGACAGATTACTATTTCTTATAAATGTGAGGTGTTTAGACTAATTTTAGAGTAAAAAGGGTTTCGCTTCTCCGTAAGGGCTTGCTAAAAAGTGTACTGTAGTGTTAAAGTTATAAAAGTGTGAAGGGAAATATGGATTTGAAATCCCGTTTTTTCATGAATTCATCTTGAAGATCGCGATGAAGTCGTCAATATACACAAATAGTCATCCATTTTGGTGGTCTTTATAAAAGGGAGGGAAAAGGGAGGGAAAAGGTTAACATATACTGACCATTCATAAGTACACTTAAAACACTCAAATATGAAAGGAATGTTTTTATTCACTGTCTTTTGCAGTATCAGACAATGGAAAGTTCAGAAGGCTGCCCTTTATGGTTGCTTTGTATGAATGTAGTGTACGATTCTTGTGTTAAGTTTTTACATAACCTGAGAGTATTACATACATCTGTCTAATAAGAGGGAAAAAGCGATTTTACTAACAAACTCAATCTTGTGGTATGTGAATTAAATTTTATTGTGAGGAAAAAAAATAATTAAATAGTAAATGTGTGGGGGCGTGGCTTGCTGTGAATGACAATAACCGCAAGCTAGAGGAGCTCCACTGGATCGACCATACTAACCTCCAAATATTCTGGAAAAATCCTTGGTAGCGGAGTTGCACACAACTTAAGAGTGATCGGATGACCACTTGGACCGGATGCTGTCCGAAAAACCCAAAATCATGCAGTTGTGGTGACATATTTAGACTGCTGTCAGCATTCATTGGAGCTGCAGCCGCAATCAGAGCAGCTGGAAGCTCTGGATGGTCTGGAAAGACTGGAGCGCTGCTGAAGGGGCCCGGAGGAGTACGGAAGTTCCCCTGACCAGCTAACGAGAATGGACACCAAGGCAAATCTTCGGCCACAGCTCTATCTGAGGTCTGAATTGCAGACCGCGGAGAAGGAGAGCGGAACGTCGTGCAATGGGGGAAGGACTCTGAGAACAATGACAGTAAGGGAACACAATGTGCGCAACTAACACATACAGTACTACCCAATTGAAAAATGTTAGATGCTCAACTTCCTGTGGTTCACTGTCATCAAAACCACAATCAATAAAAGTGTATAGTTAGGAAGGAACATCAAAAAATAGAGTCCATGAAATAGTAAAATATAACATTATCTTTATTAAAAGTGGAGGGACTAATAGTCTTTCTTCGGTACTTTGTGCTTTTTTTGTCGCAGAGTGAAAGATTTTGAACTTAGTGAAAGGAGGAGGACTGAAGGATTTCATAAAAATAATAATTGATTATTTTCAAGGTATGTTTCGAACTCTTGACTGTCAGTTAACAGATTCAGTATGTTTTTGAGAATAAAATGTTGATGGGATATTTCAACCGTGAACTCACTAGTGGATAAGTCTGATCAGTGGCGTAATTGGTAGGTGTGAAAAATTTTGTCTTACACCTTGTGAAAATTTGGAAGTTTGGGTGTTCGAGACCGAGTGGGGGATAATTCCATTCCAGACAAATAATATTTGATTATTTTTAAGATATGTTTTGAAATCTCGAATGACAGAAGTTGAGGTAATGGATGACTTTAGCTAAAAGCAGTCTAGTTGAATAATATTTTTGGGTGGCAGTATTGTGATTAATTATCTGGTTCTTGGATTTTGATTTTTTACACAGTGATTATCTTTTGAACATAGTAAAACGAGGAGTATTGAAGAAATTATGAGAAATAAGAATTGATGGAATTCAAGGTAGATTTGAGCTTTCCCATTGTTCACCTCCCGATTTTAGTAAATACTGCTAGGTACTAATTCAATGGGGACCTTTTGTTTTCCTATTATTTTTTAGAGACTTAATAAGGAATTAGGTGTGAGACGTTTCTATTTCAAAGATCAATTCAGGTCAGTGCGAACTTTGTTAATATAAAAGTAAGGAGTTCTTGAGTAGCCTTAATTGGAAACTATCTATGATATTAATGTTTAAGACAGGTTTTATTCCTCATCCATCATAGAGATTTGGGGGTACGCTGTTAACTAGATTATGTATGTATTTATGTAGACATAAGTTTATATATCAGGTTACACTGGTTCAATGAGTAACGTTAGGGAATGTGTTTTTCTAACATGTAAGAAAGGGAGATGGATGAATTCTTTTAAACTAAATGGAGAAGAGAATTTTCAATACATGTTTCATTTCCCATTTGCTTCAGATATCTGGTTGCGCGCCGCAAATTTATGACACAAAGTATTCGATGTTTAGAAAAAGAAGAGAATTCTTCTCTCTAAAATACAAGGTGTGTGAAGTTTAACAATCATAACTATAGTTTATTAAAACTGTTAATTTATTAAGTTTATAGACGTCACTGTTGCCTTTTTCATTTGGTGAGGGGTGCTATATATCATTAGTATAGGAAGTGTCTGTATTAGAATCAGGTCATTTAAACTAAATGTTTGTGGCATCACATGGTTTTGGTATATTGTGAAAATCGAATGTAAATTGTATGTTTATTTGTTTATTATTACAGCCCTGGTGACGTCGAAACGCGTAGGCAGAAAGGCTGTTGATCTATAGAAAATGCAACTGTGATCTACAAATTGATTTTGTATTTTCGATTGAAGCAACTCGTTGAAGAATCAGCAAATTTGAAAAAATAAAAAAATAAAAGGTTACTGAAACCTGAAAGAAAGATTTCATGGACTCTATTTTTTGATGTTCCTTCCTAACTATACTCTTCCAATGGGGGAAGGACCCGCGATGTTGGGATTAATCCACAGGAATACTAAAGCAACGAGCGGACGTCCAGATACCCGCGCTGCAGGGAGGGCCTTTGAAGAGTAAGCTGTGGCCAGGTCGTGAGCCCGTAACTTAGCAGACCCAGACCTGGAATTAGTAGGCCCCAAGCAGGGGCATAAATCATGAAAGGGCGAGCCGTGTGAGAAATGCGTGCAGAAGAATCCGTCAGTAAACACCGGCAGTAAATGCCGGCAGCACCTCTGCATCGCAACCTGGTAATATTAATAGCGTCAACAGACATACCTGTGATTGGAGGTGCTGAGTGCGTAGCGCAGGGAGGAGCTAAGTGAGAAGACCTTCGACAAGAGAAGGTGCCCGCAGCACTGGGACTCCGCCGCCGTGACTACGGGGGGCGATCCACAGAGACCCAGCTACTTGCCCTGGTAAGGGAATATACTGTGGCTGGGTGGTAGGCCTGAGGGGCTGACCAATCAGGTCCGACACAAGAAGACCACGGGCGGCGGTCTCAGTTCTGACTGCGCAGTTCCGCATGGCTGAGAGTCAGCACTGAAACACTAACAATGTCACTGAAACATCTAAGAGGGGCCGGGCTACAAATGGAAGAAAAGAAGGCCCAGGAAGAGCGGGCAAGAAGCCCAATAATTACAACTATAGAAATGGCTAAACAGAAGGGGGACTTAAGCATGTGAGAAGCGAACCGGCCTCCGGACAACATTGAAAGTCAAGAGCTCCCTGAAGTGAGGGGTAAGTTTATAGCTGCGTGCCAGGGGGGGAGGATCAGCCCCACCTAGGGCCATCGGACACATCAGATAGGACTAAATCCGATCTGCAGCACAAGAGAAAGGGGGGAGCAGGCAGCGGTGAGTACTGCAAGACCCTTCATGCTTGTTGGCCCTTTTCTGAGGCCTTCACCCCCTCTCATAAACTAAATAAAGGACTGCATCCCCAGGTAGCCATAAGATAATAAGACACTGGAACCATGAAGGGTGGGAATGTCCCATGTGCCACTCAACAAACAGAAATAGATAAGTTTGCACTACCTAAAGACCAAACAAGCATCACATAGACAGCACCATGTAATATCACAACTACCACTGTAGAGGCAGCAGGACTAACCTTGCAGGATATCATGACAGCGATCCAGCGGGTACAAACGGACCTAGCATGGAAAATAGATACGGTGACCACATAGGTCTCACTGATAAGAGCAGACCTGAGAAAAATGGGCTCCAGGGTGAAATTGATTGAAAGTGTGATGAGTACTTTGGTGGTGGACACAAAAGCACTACAGAACTGGGTGCAGGAACTCACCACCACGACAAAAGTAATGAAGCAAAATTGGAAGATCAGGAAGGTCACTCTTGCCACAACAATGTCCGCATCATCGGTGTGCCGGAACTGGCGGAGGGCCCTGCTATAGATCTCTACTTGGTGGACTTAGTGATGAAATCACTTCCACCTAAGGGACTGTCCAAGTACTTTTCAGTGGAAAGGGCACATAGAATCCCAGGTACACGGCCAAGACCGGGAGCTCCACCACGCCCAATAATTAGCCGTATCTTTAACTACTGAGTCCGGAATGTAATCCTCCAGGCAGCCCAAAAAGCACCACCGCTCAAAATAAACAATGCCACTATCTCATTTTATCCAGACTTTACCATAAAAGTGCAACTAGCAGGGGGATCCTTCCTCGAGGTAAAGAGAGCACTGAGAGCAAAGGACATTACAAACTTGATGCTCTTCCCATCCACTCTCTGAGTAACAACAGAGGGCAAGGTGTGGAGATTTTCTACCCCGGAAGAAGTATGGGAATGGCTTGACGGATGGGGAATAGTTGGCAGGCCACATTGCAGGAATGGAGCAACAGACACAGACACAGAGGGTGTGGCAGAAATGGACGAAGAACCCACAAGCGACCACCTCCAATGAGGAGATTCACTGGCCCATTTAAAGGACTGATACCACAGTGGGGTGAGAGACATGCTCAACAAGAATGGGGGGAAGGAGCCCTAGTACAGAAAAAGTCAGAAATGATGGCCTCAATGCCAAGAACTGAGACTACATGGAAGAGCTGAAGTAACAAACTAACAGTTAACGCTAAGCCATACCGCATCAAGACACATGGTCTTCCTGGACTGGTTAACCATAACAAGTTCCTAAGAAACAATAGAAGTGATGCAGCTCTAAGAAGGTGGAGGAGGGCTGAACCCGGCGGGCAAGTATTCTGCCAATGCCCGCCCAAAATTCATAAGTTTAGTTATGGGGCGAAAGGCAATACCAAGCAACACCAGTAACACACAACCCCGACGGGCATGACTTATTGATCATGACCTGGAACGTAAATGGCCTAGGCAACAAAATTAAGTGTACTATGGTACTGCAATATACCCGAAAACACACAACAGATGTGGTCCTGTTGCAGAAAACACACTTGATGGGCAACACGTGCAAAGCACTGGACAGATTTGGTTATAAATTACTGCCGGGTTTATGTCACGGTCCAGGGAGTGGGAATACTAGTTAGAACGAAACTGATGCTTGTGCCCCAACAAACATGGCAAGATAAGTTGGGCAGATATGTCGCACTCTCCGGAGTATGGGAGGGCCGAGTCATCAATTTGTGCTCGGTGTATATACCGCAAAAGATGCACTCGGACACACTGCTTGAGCTGAGCTCCTTGCTATTAAACTCCCAAAAGGGGTGGAAACGTAAACGCTGTGATGGACCCCGCTGTGTATAAAGTATCGAACGTGAAGGGCGAAGGAGTGGCTACACCCTAAGGACTTTTGTAGAGGCAATGGGGCTGCTAGACATCAGGGGCTAGCACAAGCCTCTGGCCAGACAATACACGTACTTCTCAGCTCCACACTGAATATTCTCAACTAGACTATATCCTGATGCACTGCATCATGGCAGGCAGCTTTCGCGGAGCACTACATAAGGCGCGAGGCCTATCCAACCACTTACCGGTAGAGGTGAGACTAGTAGGCCCTACCAGAACAAATACCCTGCCACCCGCATTGATCCCAGGCTCTTTAAAAACAAACAGATAAAGGATAACATACGCAAGCATATAGACTACAATTTCCACGACAACTTGGGATCGGTAGATTCTCCTGTGGTGATTCGGGAGGCTTATAAAGCAGTAATAAGGGGACAGACACAGGCAATGGCAGGGGGAGAAATGAAAGAAAAGAAACTCCAATTATGAAGCGCTTGAAGCGCTTGAAAGAGAGCTGGTACAACTGCAGAGGAAGATTGCAACCTCTACAGAGAGGCATTTGCATCCTTTATGGGCAGCTATATATATCCTCGATGACCCGCACTAAGGCGGACTGTATAGAGCTCCTAACTGATATGCATCTCCCCACTCTCACACAAGTAGACCGGGAAGAGCTGGACATGGATATCTCAGAAGAAGAAGTTCGCAGGGCCACAGGTTCACTACAGTCGGGTAAGGCGGCAGGGCCGAATGGCATACCAATTAAATTATATACGGAAGTGATGAGTTTAGTTGACCCAAATATGCTGCTTATGTTCGAGGAGTCACTACAAAAGGGTGGTCTGCTGGAAGATCAGAGAATGGCTACAATCGTGGTCATTCCAAAACAATGCAAACTCTTGAAGGATTGCTCCTCCCACAGGCAAATCTCCTTGTTAAATGTAGAAGCAAAAGTCTTGGCCAAGATCATAGCAGCCAGACTCACTAAAGTAGTAACAGGACTGATCCATCCAGATCAATCAGGCTTCATGCCTAAGAGAAATACTAGACTAAATTTATGGTGCTTATACAGCATACAATATGTAACCAGGCCCAGTCAGAAGAGAATGCCGTAATGCTGTCACTTGATGCTCGTATGGAATTTGA
Organism: Triturus cristatus; assembly: GCF_964204655.1. Taxonomy (NCBI): domain Eukaryota; kingdom Metazoa; phylum Chordata; class Amphibia; order Caudata; family Salamandridae; genus Triturus; species Triturus cristatus. Next base: position 1,174,856,533 of record NC_140589.1, on the reverse strand, counting down.
CAGCATAGAATGGTAATACCTATTGGCGGTGCTGAAACGTTTCTGATTTGGCCCTAATTTCTGAGCCTGGATAAAACTACTCTATACAGACCGGCTAGCCAGAGTAAGGGTCAACGATACCGTGTCTAGGCAAGTGAGGCTGCACAAGGGTATGAGTCAGGGAGGTCCGCTCACACCCATGTTTTTCTCACTTGTACTGGAGCCCATGGCGGCGTGGGTTAGAGCTGACCCACTGATAAGAGGCATTCCGATTGGGCGAGAATGTGAAGAAAGAATGTTGCTATATGCGGATTGCATGCCACTAGGCCCCACTCCACAATACACGGGACACTCCATATATTCCAGCTTTTTGTCAGTTATTCAGGGTATCAAATAAATCTGGGCAAATTGCGGATATTTACACTGGCAGGAGAAACACCTACGCTGTCAACCATGGGAAAGGAGCTAATGATTAAAACAAAATTTCAATATCTAGGAATAGGGATCACAAAAGCAGAGAATGAGTTTACGGAAGACAATCTGACCCCCTAGTTACAGAGACTACGGAATGATGTGGTACACTGGCGAAAATTGCCACATTTACTGATGGGACGTGCCTCTTTTCAAAATGATGGCATTACCACACCTAATATATGTCGTACAAAAAATCCCTGTATAAGATACAAATAGGATACTTTCAAAAGATAGATTCAGAGATACAGCAACTGCTATGGGATGGAGGTAGTCCCCCGATAGCACTAAATTAGCTGCAGAGAGGACCATATGACGGCGGGATGGCTGTCCCCGATATACGCAAATATTAGTGGGCAGCCCGACTGCCCAGCAGCCCAGCTTACACTTAATGATTGAGCTTACACTTAATGATTGAGTCTTTGCAAGAAGAAATGAGCTGGCATACCGAGTAGACCATTGGTCGATGGGGCGAGGGGGCCAACTGACGCTCTGTATACCAAGTAAGCATCAGACAAACTACCGACACACACACAAACAACACTGAGATTATGGAGAGATGCGACTAGATTTATGGGCTGGGAAGGTAAGCTCACGGAGCACACTCCCCTGTGGGATAGCGACCTTCTGAAGGGGTGCATGAACTAAATGGGTTTTGTGCATGGGCACTCCTGGGGATTGAATATGTGGGAGACATTTGGAAAAGACTTTAAGTGATAGACTTAGAGGAAATGCAATTAGAATATCAAATACCAGACTTGGAGAAATCCCGATATATACAACTAAAGCATGCTCTAAAGACACCTGTGCACCCGGGAGAACAACTACCAGAAGCAGCTTCGCTTGAAGATAGAATATTGGTAGACCAGATACCAGATAAGGCAACCTCCCTTTTTTATAAAAGAAAATATGAATAACACCCCAGACCCTTTACTCGTCATTAGTGAGAAGTGGAAATCAGACGTGGGGATCCTAGAAGAGGATGACTGGTTGGAAGTAGCCCAGAGCCCCAGAGAGGTAGCAATAAGGGTGGGCTTTAGACTGTTTCACATCAGAATTATACATAGATCCTATACAACCAGATCGAGACTCTATAAAATGGGCAAATGTGACTCAAACAAATGCGTGAGGGGCTGTTGGGAGGAAGGCACCTTCTTCCATATAATATGGAGCTGCGGCTGCATAGATCCTGGAGTACAATTACAGCAGCAATGTCAAAGGTGGTAGGACTGGCAGTTCCAACGGATGCCTGATGGCACCTACTATGTGTTACGGGAGAAATAAACTGGCCAAAACATGCTAAATTATGGCTTTTGCTGGCAGATATAGGTGCCAAATGAAATATTGCTAGAGCATGGGGAAAGTCACAGCCACCAACAGTGAGAGAGTGGCGCATTACAGCAGAGAAAATAATCTACCAGAGCATAGGCTGCCCCCGAAACTGGGATAAAGTGTGGGGAGCGTGGGTTAAACACAGAGGACTGTAACTATGGGACTATGCCAAGCGGCAGAATAAAGGGGGTCGAGAATGACGGGGTGAATGGAATAAAAGATGGACTATCAACAGATCCAGATTTGGGATGTGCAACTTGGGGGGGACGTAGAGACCGCCTCCATGGGAAAGATCATTTGGAAGACTAAATCGGTTTGTGTTATTGTACTATATATAAATGTACTTAATAAAATAAAAAGGAATTTAAAAAAAGTAAATGTGTATGTGACATTGAAAAAAAGTCAGACAAAAATATAATAGTATTTAAAGTAGATGAGAAGATTGTTGATTGGCAGTGTGAAGTGCAGAATAGGTCTCTATGAAGCAAGTTTACAATGTGTTGGCATAGACCTGCATATTGCCCTTGCGCTGCTTTACTCAATTCTCTATATAGCAGAAGAAAACACTGTAGTCTAATGCTGCTTAAAGTTATATGTAATAATGTATCAGGGCATGTAAAAGTTGTATATGTGTGTAGATGATATGCTGGGCAGAAACCATGTTTTTATTTGAAGTCTGGGAGTTGTAGTCCTGTTTATTTCATTAGCAAAGAGGAGTAGAACAGTCAGAATTGAAGGAGGAAAACTTGCACTGTAGTGTATATAAAGCATAAGCCTGTGAAAATTGTCAGCTATGTATTAGATAGTATTTTGCATAGGTGATCATGAATCACAAGGTTAGCTTTAGATGGTGAGAGATATCAGCTTCAATTGATATGTAAAATCAATTTCACAAGTATTAAATGAATGTTTTAGTGCATATAACTGACTTCTTAGATATGTTGTAGGTATGCCATAAAGTACAGTTTTGTGTTGATAAAAAGAGACAATTGTTTATTTGAATTTTAGTTTCTTACTCCTGCACGTTGACACTATTTTGTAAAACACTACTTACAGTGTAGTACCCTTAATGTATCTGACATACATGTTTCTAGAGCATATAGCCGCGGTCACCCGCCCACACAACAACAAATATATTTAAACATTCGCTAACATACTCCCTAACTAGTTATATATCCAGTGGTGTGAAAGATATTTACACAGTCATGTATGTAGCTTTCAAAATCCTAATACAAGTCCTGAGTTGTTCGTTCAGGGTTGTACGCTCTCATTAAGTGATATATATAGGTAGTAAATAAAACACTCACACACTGGCCCATTTTCATTAACATGTGAGGAGACTGCAAGCTAGGCTGTACAGCAGGGTTTTATGTGCGTAATATGTAATGCAAGCACCCTGAATATTCTATTAGCTATATGCACTGCTACAGACCCATTTGACCAATCATACATCCATCCTGTCACTCAGACGTTCATCTGACATACTTAAGTACAAAAGGAGGCAGACAGTTAAACATCCAGTAAAATATTGACAGAAGCACCTAAACCTTTACTCCCATAGACAGGTACAATTGACATGTATTTTGCACTAAAGTAGGCAGTAGCACATACACTTCAAAAAGCAAATACTGACTACCATTCATTTACCCAGAACCTTACTTGCACATCCAATCACAGGCTCAGATAGGGACAGAGAGACTCATTTGGATATACGCGGAATAACTGATATTTTCTACCATAACATGCAGACAAGTTGCCCTTGCATCATGTTTGAGGTCTGCCACACTTGAGCTTGTGCATTTAGTTTTACTGCTAGGACGGCCATCTGATTTGAAAGTCCTACAGAGGATATAAACTACTCTTCTACCATGTATAGGTGTCTACTGAGGTAGCCTGCAGGTAGAGTATATGGCACGGTGGTATGTGTTAAAAGGTACCACATGTAGTCTGTACATTCTCCAACCTACATGCAATTCTACAGATCCATGTGGCCAATTATACATCCATCCTGTTACCCAGACCTTAATCTAAGATACCTAAATAGAAAAGGAGGCATACACTTAAACATTCAGCAAAATAGTGACAGAAGCAGCTAAACGTTTCCTCTCACAAAGAGGCAAAACTGATATGTATCTAGTGCTAAGGGAAGTAGTAGTATATATACTCCAAAAGGCCAATAGTTATTCACACACACAGGACACAAACTAAGCGGCCCATTTTATTCTGTTTTAGAGAACCTGCGAGTTTACAAATCAATCAATCAATCAATCAGTGTTCTTTTAAAGCACAACTACTCACTTACAAAGGTCTCAAAGCGCTGGGGGGGGCAGCTGTTCAATCAAAGAGCCAGGTCTTGAGGTGCTTTCTGAATTGCGGCAGAGATGGATATTGCCTGAGAAGCAGAGGTAGGGAGTTTCAAGTCTTTGCAGTGAGGTAGGAGAAGGATCTTCCTCCAGCAGTGGTCCTGAGGATCCATGGGATGGTGACCAGGGCCTGATGAGTGGAGCGGAGATGTCTGGTGGGATTGCGGAAGGAGAGGCAATGGTTGAGGTATGCAGTTCAGTGGTTGTGGAGGGCTTGGTAGGAATGTGTGAGGAGTTTAATGGTGATCCTTTTGTGGCCAAGAAGGCAGTGGAGGTCTCTCAGGTGGCCGGTGACGTGGCTGCAGCAGAGGATAAAAGAGGCAGTTCACATTTACCTGAAAAAGCTAATACTTAATAACACACCCAGGACATAATCCTTGCAGCCCATTTATTCTCTTTAAGAGAACTAGACATGATGATGTCACAAACAGACACAGTCATTTATCCATAAACTTACAGACAGATGACATCACAGCTGCAGATTAGTGCTGAGACACATATTTGGATATGTATAAGGAACTGACATTTTCTACCTTAGCATTTAGAGATGTTCACTTTTATCATGTTTGAAGTCTGCTACACTTGAGCCAGTGCATGGAGTTGTAGAGATAGTCCAACTCTGTGTTTTAAAAGTGCTAAAAAATGGCATAAACAGCTATGCTACCACCTATAAGTCGGCAATGAGGTAGCCTGCAGCTATGCTATAGAGAATGGTGGTATGTGCTTAAAAGGTACCACATATGTTCTGTTTGTTCTTAGAGCTATATGGACTTCTACAGACCCATGTGCTCAATTATACATCCAATCTAGAACCCAGACTTTAATCTGTGATATGTAGGTATAAAAGCAGAAGACACAAAAACACTCAGTGAAATACTGGCAGTAGTACCTAAAGATTCACTCATACAGACAGCCACAACTGATATGTATCTAGCACTAAGGTAGGCAGTTACACACGCTTTCAAAATTAAACACTCACTAACACCTGCAGAAGACAAACCATACAGACCATTTCATTTCCTTTCAGACAACCAGAGAGGTACAAACACAGCCAGTTATTTTCCCAGAAACGTACATGCATATGTAATCACAGGCCCAGATAGAGACAGAGACATTAATTTAGACATGTCCTAAAGAACTGACTTTTTTAGTCTAATATGCAGACAAGTTGCCCTTCCATTTTCTTTGAGGCCTTCTACACTTCACTCAAAGAATGGAGTTTTACAGGTAGACCAACCGTCTGATTTAAAAGTCATACAGAAGACATAAACTGCTCTTCTAACATGTAAAAGTGACCACTGAGGTAGCCTGTAGCTAGAGTATAGGGTATAGTAGTATGTGCTGACAAGGTACCACATGTACTCTGTATGTTCTCTAGGCTAAATGCACTTCTATAGATCCATGTGCCCAATTAGACATGCACACTGCCGCCCAGAGTTACATCTGACATGCCTATATAGAAAAGGAGACAGGCAGTTGAACATCCAGTAAAATAGTAAGAGAAGCAGCTAAACATTTACTCGCACAGATAGTTAAAACTGATATGTATCTAGTGCTAAGGGAGGCAGTTGCTCATAAACTTCAGAAAGCCAATACTTTCTCACACACCCAGGACACAAACCTTGCAGCCCATTTTATTCTGTTCTACGGTACCTGAGAGGTTACAAACAGAGGTAGTCATTTATCCAGAAACTTACATGCACATGCAATCAAAGCTCCACATAGGGTCTGAGAGACTTATTTGGATATGATCTAAAGAGCTTTTTTAGGCTTGCTACAGTTCATCCAATTATGCAGTTTTACAGCTAGGGTAGCCTTCAGATTTAAAACTTCTACATAAGGCATAAATTGCTCTTCTACCATGTATAAGTCACCACTAAGCTACTGTTCGGCTAGGCCATAGCTTAGGGTAGTATGTGCTTAAAAGGTACCATGTGTACTGTCAATATACTCTGGGACATTTTCTTATAACTGCATATAAACTATAATTCATTAGTACCAAAACAAATTATTAGCAACACACATGTATGAATGTTGTGATTGCAGAGCATGTGCATAACATATATAGCTTTAAGTGTACTTTTCTCCCACGGTTTACATTATATCTCATGGATACATAAGGCCATAATATACGTATGTGGCCTAATCGACAATAATGAGGGTAGAGCCAATTTTATGCTGCCCTAGTCCTCGTCCTGATGGCATATCGAGCCCTCACAGATATCAATCTAATCTTATCAGACAAACCATCTAAAACTGGGTGGTCTTAATAATTTTTCATCTTAAGTCTTCCATACCTTTTATATCATTATAGTATCTGTCTTAACTCGCCTCAAATTCTACATCTGCTCTTTTAATCTTCACTCCCCGGATAAGTAGAACATATTTATGTTCCTTAAAGATCAAGAGCAGAGATATCACATAAAGAACAATTATCAAAATGGGCTTCAAGGTTGCATCGAATATTCTGCTTCCCAAATTTCCAAACCACTTTTCCACAGCAGACAATCCATTGCTGATAGTTTCCCAAACACCTATTGCTTTTACCCCTTCCAAATCCTTCATCAACCCAGATGTATTCCGGATATACTTATCCAGATCCAGACTCTCATCCGGTATATAAGTACAGCATTGCTGGACCTTAAGCATCCATCCTGCCACCAGAGACAGATTTCTGACCCCCAAGGGTGAAAGATTTTTTTCTCCAGGGGCCATAAACCTTGCCTGCTCTAGCTGGGGTGCCCACAGGATTACCTGTGGCTTAGCATTCAAGGGCCAGGGAGCTTGCTCTGGCAGAGAGTGTCTTTGTTGATAGCACCAGCAAGTTCAGCCAGTCTCCCAGCAGTCGTAAAATGTAAATTCATGCTTTAGAGGAGGGGACCTGTGCTGTTATTGTCCCCACCGGTTCTGATCTATTTAGGGAGCTAAAGGAATAAAGGAGTTAGTTTTCAGTTCAAATTCAAAATACAGTGCAACCCATTTGGCTACACATTAAAGCTCCAAGTCAGGAAATCAAGTTAAATATTTATTTATTACAAATTTAAAGTCAGAGTAAGATAAATCAATCTCAGGAACATCTCATAACAATACAGATCTATCACAGGACTTCCAGCTCTATGAACAAAGTTTATTCTCAATAATAAGTACCCAATGAGAACCTCAGTAAAAATGGTACAAAACAACAAAAACTCAACAGAATTAGAGGATTTAAAAATCCAACCTTCCTGTCTCTGATGCATGAAGATTTTTTAATCTTCATTAAAGCTACTCTATAAGATGCTAAACTAGGCTTAGATTAGATCCATATAATGAAAAGATCGGTGTCAGCATGAAACTGCAGTAGAAGTTTTAGAATAAAGTATTGCATATCATAAAGCCATGCAACTAGTATAAAGCACAGAAATGTAAGGCACAGGGGTCTAAACCTCTCATCTCTTAAGAAGTCTCAATGTAGTGTGCAATATTCAATCACAAACATTGTCTAGTTTTACTCTTGAAGACCCTACTAAATTATTGTCATGAACCCTATTAGAAACCACCTTCAAACAATACTTTCTTTAACAAGACACAGTCATAATTCCTTCTTAGTAGATGCATGTTTCAAAAACACGTCGATAACTCTTTCTTGTTTGATCCACATATCTCAGGATGACGTTGAATTTATGCCTTTATTCCAAACAGACAGTAAGCCTCCCTTCTGGTTGTATTTTCTTTCACTCTTGACTCCCTTCTCACTGTCTTATCATCTTCATACAAAGAAACCTTCTTTTCATTCATTAGGTCATTGTACTAAGCAAATGGAAAGGAGAAAAAACACTCCATCCAAGAGAACATTCACATTGAATGTTAAAAATTCCAAAACCCATGTGCTTAAGGCCTCTGGTCAAGTTAACTAATGAAGAACTTCAATGCATGTTATAACTGAATAAATGCTAATACACAAACTGTCATGTTATAAGAGTAAATGCATTCTAAATGTATACATATTCCACTGGAGTTCCTGAAAGTTTGGAGAAGAGTTGGCAGTCTTCCCAGGCTTTGGAGGATCATCAGCTTGCAGGGCGAGATGACTTTAGTGCAATTGTCGAGACTAGGCAAACAGGCCATCAGGGCTGTGCCATGTCAGTTGCTTCTTCTGTGGTTCTTTCTTTTGCGGCTTTTCATCCCATCTTCTTCTTTTAGTCAGCAGGATCTGATTTCCTGGTGCCAGGGCTCCCTTAAATACTGCATTTAGGGGCGTTAGGGGAGTGTAGGGTAGTAGCCAATGGGCTACTTAACCCTGGGGTCACTATGCCCTCTATATGACCAATTCCTGGGGCAAGTGGGCATAACCCTGCCCATGAGGGGAAATAGCCTTTAGATTGAATGCTTAATATCGCATGCCATTACAATGTGGTCGTTACAACGGCCGCGTTGTCACAATGCAAACCTTTACATTGCAGGTCGTTGCAACGACTAGCTGTAGGAGGCAGAAGGTGTTGGATTTACAATCCAACACCTTCTCTGCTGTTGCACAAACTGGAGTAGGAATAGTAAATTAAACTATTCCTAAGTCCAGCGTGCCCCCTACAGCAAGTTGTTGGAATGACTTGCAATGTGATGGTTTGCATTGTAACAACGCGGTCGTTGTAACGACTGCGTTGTAATGCAATTTAAATCATGTGTACTAAAAGTATATATTCGCCCATGAGATCCTACATTTGCCATCACCAAGATAGTCAGTACTGGAACGTCACATCCACTGCAGGGAGGCTAGTTCAGGGGTTGTGCTCGCCTGAGGGTGGATACGCCTGTCTTGCCTACCTCATTTTCCCACCTGTTAAGGTGCCAAGGGCTCTGGACAACGAGGGGTGGTTTCCTCTCCAGTGAGAAAACCCAGAATCAAGTACCAAAGGCTTTGGGCGTCTCTAAAGCTCCCCAGCCCTGGAATGCTAATCCGCAGGTCATCCTTTGGACGGGGTTGCATAGAACCCCCTACTAGAGCAGGCTTTATTTATGGCCCCTGGAGAGCAAAGGCCCTCACCCTTGGGGGTCAGAAACCAACTCTGGTGGCATGCTGGAGAAAACCAGTCAGTCAGCACACCAGTAACTCATCAGATCAGCTTTCAGGTGACACCTCTAAAGTGCCCTCTGGGTGCATGTATTACTAAATCCGACATTGGCATCAGTGTAGATTTATTACTACGAGATGTGTGATACCAAACATCCCTATTTTCAGTGAAACCATCATGTAGCTGGAGAACTCATTTTCACTAATGTCCAGCACATGCTTTTGGAATGGCTTCCCTGATCACTTGTACTGGCAGTAATGGAACTGACCAGTACAGGGGCATATCTGCTAATGCAGTTATGCCCTCACATGTAGTATAGTGCACCCTGCCTCAGGGTGATGCAGCCTGCGGTAGGGGTGACTTACTTATACTGCATGCAGTGTCGGCAGGCAGGGCACACAGGCTGTGTGCTATGTCATGTTTTTACTTTTATTTCCACCAAGACAAGGAGCCTGCAATGGCAGTTTGCATGAGCTCAGTGAGGGGTCGCGTAGGGTGGCACAATTCAAGCTGCAACCATTGTGGACCCACTTTAGTACTTCAGGCCCTAGGTACCAGGGGAGCTATTTACTAGGGACTTACAGAGGGCACCAAAGATATCTCCCATTGGGGAAAATAGTTGAACTGTTTTGGGAAAGAGTTCTGGTACTGGGGACCTGGTTAGCAGGAACCCAGTGAGCTTCCGGTCGAAATCACTATAACTATCAGGCAAAAAGTGGGACGTGAACATGTCAAAAAGGGCACTTTCCTACAAACCCCCAGGCTATTGCTGGGTAGTTTACATCCTTCTATCAGGATATTTATAGCCAGACACCAAACAATTAGTCAGTCTGACCTTGTTGAATATTCACAGGGCTATGGACTGCCTTGCTTAGAAGATAGCCAGGTATCAGCACCACAGAAAACATTTCTGTGGGTGAAGTAGAGGCTGTTATTAAAGCTCTGCATTTCAGAAAAGAGGACGGCAAATACATTATTCCACTTGAATAAAAACACCTTTTATTGATATGATATTATTGGAATTCTTTTACTTGTTATGGCATATTGACAAGGGGGAGAGGTACCTGCCACATGGAATCTCACTAAAATTGCTGTGTTTCTGAAGGAAGACAGGCCACCAGAGGACATGGGCTCTTATAAACCTATTTCTATGATTAATCAGATTCAAAAATCTTTGCAAAGATACTAGCTACCTGGCTGGCTCCCCAATGCAAAATTTGGTCTTGCTTCAACAACACAGCTTTGTACCTGGCAGAGATAGTGGATACCACAAGTCACACTAATTCAGAAATTGCTACATTTGATTTTGCTGAAAAAATGGATAGTAGGATTGGTATATTCCTATTGGATGCCGAGAAGGCTTTTGACCGGTGGTGTGGGAATGTCTTTGGGTAACTATGGGGGTCTTTGGCTTCCGGGACAGATTCACAAAATGGGCACAATCATTCTATAGAAATCTAATGGCCAAGCTAGAGTATTGTGGGAATGGCTCCTTACCATTTAAGATCTTTGGGGGCACTCAACAGGAGTGTCTGCTCTCCCCCCTCCTATTTGCTTTGTACATTGAGCCATACTTAAAGTCCATTTTATTGAATGAAAGAATCCATCCAGTGACATCTGGTTACTGTGACCTTAAAATTACAGCTTATGCTGACGACACCACTATCTATATGACTAATCCACTTGCTGCTATTAGCTGAATAACAGATGAGTCTAATAGGTTTGGAGACTTCTCTTGTTATATGCAAAATCTAGCTAAAACACATACATTGCTTAATTTTAATTCAGAGGATCTGAGTTTTTCATAGACTTAAGGATACTAATTATTACAAATGGGTCTGGTTTAAAATTATTAGGGACATTGTCCATATCTGGAGGGAAATCTGCTCTATGTAGTCCTTCACCACAGATACGCCACTGTGGGGTGAGGACCGTAGGGCAGTTGCATGATCTTAATGAATTTTGCTCATTTGCTTGTCTCCGGACTTCTTATGATCTTCCTCATCGGTTTTTCTTTAAATATCTACAGCTGCGGCATTACTTGTTATGGGAATGCAAGGGCTCAATAGAGCTAGAAAATAGGACATGTTGCCCTACTTATATAGGGCACCTGGAAAAGCTTCTAATAGTGCACTACAGAAGAGGTTCTGTCTGCAAATCACTGATGATAGTCCACTTCTCACTTCTAAGTGGATCAGGATGCTTACCTCTGAGTTCTCATCAGTAGAGATCCAGAATGCTTTAGAGGTTGTTAATCGCCTTGCTATTATACACCTGAGCGGATGTCAAAAAGGATTGCAAACTATGGTTCGGATAAGACCCAATGTCCGAAGTGCGGTTGCCATGCAGCAGATATTGTACATATGTTTGCCAGCTGTCCTGCCCTTTAGGAATTCTAGACAGGTATGGCACAACCAACAATTCCCTGCTTTGGATGTGACTTTTGGCTGTCCGCTAGGGAGATCATGTTGGGGTATAAAATGAAACACAATCTTAGCTCTAGAATGGAACACAATCTTAGCTCTAGAATATTGATGTTGATCATAATTGTTTCTGCTTGGCTATGTATAGCTAGGTCATGGAGATACCCTCCCCTGAAAGGCAGATGAGTGGTGGGTAATCATTTGCTAAATATACAAATGCAAGCTAGCAATTGATAAGGCTAGGTGCCCTCTAGCCATAAAACATTTTGAAAGAATGTTGGCGAGTCTCAATTGGGATTAAAAATCAAAGTCTATAATTTAACTTTTGGTATGAAAGTTGCATATGATGTCACTACCCCAAGTGTTGGGAATTAGGTTTATATATATTTTTTGCATATTCTTGGCTATGCTATATTGCTTCTTATTTATTTTTTGATGTATGCTGTCTACTTCCGGCTGGTATTGTTTTTGGTTATTAGATACTGGTTATAAGCCTCTAACAAAATTATTGTGATCATGCCTAACTCGAAATAAAATGTTTTTTTAAAGTAGTATCCAAAGGAGAATTGAGAGCACGCCCTAATTATGTGAAAATAAAACCCCCAAATACTGTTTACCCATCAATTTATATTTGAAAGCTCTGAACTCTGCAGAGCAAGAGTACCACTGATGTGTTCCTGTGGGAGGAAGGCAAGGAGAATGTTAATCTCTTGAAAAAACCATGGCCAAATTCAAAAGAGACATTTTCCATCGCACCCCATGTCGAGCAAACGTCGATTCTCTAGTTGGGGAGGAATTCATGTTAATCTTAATGGCTTGAGTGTGCACTTCATGAAAGTGATAAATCATTACCATTTCATTAAACCGAGTTTCTAGTATATTTCTTCTGCAAAGGGCAAATCTGCTTTTTCTTCAATGCTTCTTAAAATCGTCCTACACCTTAATTTGCTTACTTTTTCTTTGTAACACCGGTTTTTATACATTTATGCCCATTCAATAATTGTTTTCATAATCTTTCTAAGTCTTTCACTAATAGTTTTATTCCAGCAACTTTGTAAATTTCATGACATTTGCAAAGATTTTTTACATAATGTAACAAATGTGGAAATGGAAATCCATAATGAATCACATCACTACTGGTTGGTGTTTAGAATACCTACAAATGCATACTTTAGCTATTTTGGAGTTACATACTGAAGTTTATAGGTTTCATGGAAGGAGTCTTCCTCAACCCAACAATTTGGTGACAGTATGACTCGAAATTGCTCAAATGCAATGCTTTTAACATTTGTGTAGGTCTCACATCCCCTGGAAAGGCTGTACTATGTTCACTATGTTCTCTCTTGCATGCAAATGTGCATTGTATTTTACACATTAGACATATTCTTACATCAGCCCATTATTCTATCATTAATCCTGGAAACAAGTCCCTTTTAATGTTAGTATCCTGGCAGATGCTTGACTATAGTCTTCTCATTGCACTTCCCTTATAAAATAACTGTACAAACCCACACTGAAATGCTGTTTGGGGAAAAAGGTGGTGTAGATTTTAATGGTGTCTCCTTAATTAAACTGCACACTGCTTAGAGGCGGCAGATCCGTAAGCAGAGAATCGGCCAGGGACCAGGGTTCAATTCCCGACGCGGCAGGGTCGTGGACCAGGGTCAAAACGGACTCGATAATTCTCGCCTCGGTACCTACTCTAACCAGAACACACTCGGCAACTCTGGGCATTAAGCTTGCCTCATCTCTACAACGGCCCCCCACAGACGCTGGGGATGCCTGGTTTCACCTTGGAGATACCCGGAAAGGGACCATCTCACAGGGATAGCCAGGACGGGTTCCCCAGCGGTCTATAGCGCCGGGACACTTACGAGTAGCTGTGCGCTGAATAAATTAAAATAACATAACATAACATAAAGAGGCAAGTTCTACAAGGAACATAATGAGTCAAAGATTGAGCTTTCCATTCATAGCAAACATGAGATTATACCGAATGAAGACTAGGTAAAAAGTATGGTTCCTTTGACAGCAGTCCAACAGTAATGAATAACTAAAACACTCAGGAGTTATCTATCTGCTAGAGTTCATAATTCATTTGGTGATTTCGAGGTGAGTACTGCTTGACACTCCACAAAACATGTTTTCAGATGTTTTAGCAATCACCCAAGTGCCTTCCCTGCTGAGGAATCCAGCAGTATTCCTCCTACGTTATGAGGGCGATTTTTACTTCATTCCAAGTTTTTACTGTAAAAGGTTTATTTTATCCATACTAATACAAAATATCTAGCTTCTTAAACTAATTCTCCAATGTTAGCAGTTCCTTCCTTTGTGCATCAGAAGTTCTCAGGAAGACCTATGCCAGAACTCCTCCAAGGTATACCATGAATTATTTAGAGCATTCAACATGCTGACAGCTGCTAAAAATGTTGTTATTAGCTGCTTCTGAAAAACGGTGAGTGATTTACAGGCTCTAAAGGAATGTGGCAGATCATCTCTGAGTTTAGGACAGAGAAATGCAAATGCCTGGCCGCCCTGGTATGACTTCCTGATCCTAGGAACCATTGCTAGAACTTGATGGCTGGATCGGAGTCATTGAAAGGTAACCAGACACCAATGGTATCAGATACAATAGCCCTGTATTAGCAAGACACTTGTGCATGTAGCACAAGATCTTAAAATGAACTGGTACTCAATAGGCAACCACTTCAGGGTATGTAGCAGACTGGTTGCAGAGGTGAACCTGGGTGGATGATGAAGTAGGTGAGCTGCCGCATTTTGGACAATTTGGAGCCATCTTAGCAAAGATTTTGCTACACTCAGGTCCAGAACATCGGCGTAGTTGAGACTGAAAATCACCAGCGCCTGGACTACAGTTTATTGGGCTGAGACCGGAAGGCATGCCAGAATTTTCCTTAGCGATTTAAGGATACCAAAGCTGGTTGCATCCACTTTGTTTATCTGATGGTGCATTTTCAACTTGCTATCTATCCATACTCCTAGTCTTTTTACCACCTGAACTGGGGAGGGGTCATGCCCAGGTTAGATTACCAAAGATGAGGACCCCAGAGGAAGGGGTAATTGCCCACTAGCAGAACCTCTATCTTGTCCCCATTACATTTCGGAGAGTTAATGTTCATCCATGATGTGACTTTGACAAGACAAGTATGGAGGGCTTCAGTATTGTGGATATACTTAGTGGAAAAGATTCCACAGTTTGAGTGTCATCGACATACGAGAAAAGCGTGAGCCCATGGGATTCCACAATCTCAGCAAGAGGCCTTACATATCCATTGAAGAGAGGGGTGCTAAAGGTAGAACCCTGTGGCAACCCCGAAGCTAGATGGGTTCATTGATAGAATATCGATGTCACAAACATCGATGTTGAAAATATCGAGTAAAAAATATTAAGTGCAAAAATATAAACTCCCATACTTTAACCGGTAAGTACAAAAATATTGGCTCAAGTCAAGTCAAAGAAGGCTTTATTCGATTGATTAGGCAAACAATCATAAAAGCACAAGATTACAAAATACATTCAAACAATTCATACATTAAAAAGTTCATATACATTTTACATAAACTCCAGTTCAAAGAATTAAAATGGTATTAAACTTACAAAAGCCCTTATCTCATTAAAAACAATTAAATAAGCATATGTTTCCTTTGCCTCAAAACTTTTTTCAAGAAAATTATTATCCTGTAGTGCCAGAAAAGCAGGACAGCATTGGCGGAGCCCAATCTGTTTTAGGATAGGTACTATGAACAGGCTCCTTGCAACAGAATAAAACCTACAAAAAAGAATGACATGAATCGTGGATTGTGGGGAGATATTGTCACAGGGACATAGCTGAAGGTCTTGAGACCAGTCATTCATTATGGGAAAAGTAACTAATCTATGAAAGACCTCCATACTAAATCGAGTTAATAAAAACATATCATAAGCTCCAGGTACAAAAGTTAAATAGGTTTGAATGTTAAAAGTAGTTAAAATCAACTGATTGTGCAGGACTGTGGGTTTTAAAATCTCAGATGACATTCTAATGGTGTCCAGGAGCAAAATACCCTCTTTTCTTAGTTCCTTCCTTGTTATTGCCCTAGTGGTAGTAGGATTAATAAAATACTCTAAATGGCCAAGATCTTTTAAAATATTATGAACATATCTTAGCCTTGGTATCCTCATTATACCTTCCAGTTTCAAAATATCTGAAAGGATATCTCTGTTCAGTTTGGTCTCTTCTTTGGTCCAGAGCCTGTGCCATAATAGCACAGGCTCAAGCCTAATTAAATCAGAGATGAAGGGAGGTCCCAGCTCTGCATGACAAATGCATGGTGAGATACCACTCGGGACAGATAAAATGTATCTTAGGAAGGAATTTTCTACTCGCTAAATTGGGAGCAGATCTGCAAACCTTCAGACCCCACTCCCATAAACTGCAGCTGAAACACACTTTCCCTTATAAATTTTAATGAGCTCCTCGGGGGTTCTTTTGCCCAGTTTTCTTACAAAGGCAGTTAGAGCAGATGTAGTGCATAGGAGTGCCAATTTTCTTGCTGCAACTGCTTGTACCCAGGTGTCATTGTGGGCAAAAAGAATGCCCAAATATGAGAATTTCTTTGTGAACCCAATTTTTTGTCCTGCCACAAACATATCCTTGTGTTTCTTAATGCCATTGCCACAGCGCATGTGACATGTTTTGGAAGAGTTTAACCTTAAACCTAGGTCTTTCATGAAGAGGGAAAAACTGTCCAAAACACGCTGAAGGCCTACTTGTGTGCGAGACATCAACACCACGTCATCTGCATACAAAAGAGCTGGGATTGGGCAACCGGCTACTTGGGGAAAGTCTAAGTTGTCTTTAAGGAGAGCCTCCCCCGGTCCAATTATATACAAATTACAAAGGAACGGGGCCAGGTCACAACCCTGCCTTCGCTCCTAATCGGAAAAGCGGCCGAACGCTTGCCCTTCAGACCACAGCACACACGTGCCTTGGCATCATTATAAAAACGTTTAAGAAAATAAATAATATTTACATCAACCCCTATAACTTCTAATATTGACCAAAGTTTAATGTGGGTCACAGAGTCAAATGCAGTTGTGAGATCCACAAATTCTAAAAATAAGTTACCTTTTTTAGCCCTTGTGTATTTCCCCAGCAGGAGGGAAAGATTTAGGCCCTGCTCTACAGTTCCCACACTGGCCCGGAAGCCATATTGTTGGTCGGACAGGACAGATTTCTCAACAGCCCAATCCTGAAGGCGTTCCAATACATTTCTGCCCGCTACCTTCGTTATGGCATCCAGCAGGGAAATTGGCCTATAACATCCCGAGTCATGTCTGTCCCCTTTTTTAAAAATAGGTACGATAGTAGATTCTGCCCAAGTAGGTAAAAAGTCAGTGTTACAGCTGGCATTAAGCACCTGTACCAATAGGGGCCCCCACAAAGGAATGTTTGATTTGAACATATCTATGGGGACCCCGTCTGGTCCAGGAGCCTTGCCACCCTGACTTGCGTGGAGAGCCCGCTCCACTTCCTCTAAAGTGAGATTTATTCCTTGTAATTTAAAAGATGATTTGAGCCATAAACCTCCTGGGCTTTTTTATCCATTGTATCAGAGTTTCCCTCGCCAATATATACTTGAGCAAAATGATTAATCCACTGTTCCTCAGTTATGGCTATCTCGATTGATGGGCCAGCCTCTCTGGATAAAAATGGTGCCCTAATTGCCTTCCAAAATGCCGCACTATCATTAGCTACTGAGGCCGAGTGTAATGCCTCCTATGCCTCCTTATTCAATATAACTTTTCTGTCCCTTAATGCTTGTTTATATGCCCCTCTAGCTGACCTTATATCGAGCATATTTCTCGGGGTTTTATGCAGCTTTTTTTTTAGCTGAGAATATGCTTGAGTACACGTCGAATCAAACCACCCGTTCTGGGATCCGTTACTCTTTTTACGCCTAATAAGAGACTCTCTTATTACATTAGTTATTACCAGAAAGTAAGCTAAGATTTTATCAGGGACAGCTTTTTCACTCAGGCATGTCTCTATGTCTAGTTTACATTTACCCACAACTATTTTAATCAGTGCTACCTGATTTTCCATAGCCCAACGAAGGGAGTACCCATTAATACTCCCAATGGCTATATTTTCTAGCAACTGATCATTGTTATTATTGAGTCTAAAAGTTTTGCTAGAGGGTAATGTAATACCCAGACAAAGAGGGAAATGGTCACTAAGTGAATTCTCTCAGACATAGAAGGAGTGCAGACTATGTGCGTAATTGCTTGATATTAAGACATAGTCGATAGTGGAACAAAGTCCCCTACCGTTAAATGTCCAAGGCAAAGGGGCAGGTATTGGGCATAATTCATTTACAAAGCCCAAATCAAAACTAAGAATGAATTAATTTAGCTGCTCCCCCAAAGCAGTATGCCTAAAATAAGATGAGCATGCTCCTTCTTCCCTTTGAGCTCTGCATGGATTGTCCCCAGCATTCTCAAATAACGTGCAGTTGAAATCCCCTGCCAGTATTAACATTATATCTTTTATCTTGCTTTTACCTGCTGATTTCAATAATTGCGACATGTATTTTATAACAGTTCCCACTTTTCCAGGGGGAATATTGTTGTAAAAATTAACCAAGACTATGCAACATGTTGTATATAGATCTAGTCGAGCTAGTTGATGATAATCATCACTGGCAAGCATCGTTATTTTCTTTGTGTACATGCTATTCGATATATATACATGCACAAACCACCCTTAGCCCTACCACTCTGGCCATCAACTGCTGGGGTGTGATAGGTCCTATACCCATTCAGATGGATCGTTTCCTTAGACCATGTCTCCTGAAAACACAGGACCTCAAATTGCAAAATAAATTCCCACCACAATTGGGTGTTTAGCTTAGAGCGGGTCCCAGCAATGTTCCAAGAAACAATATTACAACAAGGGGATTTGACATCAACTGAGCAGTTGTGAGGGTGGGTTACTATCCCCGGTAAACCCTCATTTGGGTATCTAGATGGAGAGGGGACATTTAGAGTACCCTGGGGGTTGGCCTGAGCCTCGTTCTTTGAACCCATAAGCCCGTCGTACCTCATCTCTATCACTATCAGCAAAATCCTTGTTTAAGTGTCTAGATAGAGACAAGACATTTGAAATACCCTGGGGATCAGCCTGAATCTCCATCTTCAAGTCCATGAGCCCTCAAACCTCTTCTCTATCACTACCAACATAGTGTTTGGAGACAACATCAACATTAGCCATTAGATTCAACCCAGGATTACCCCCATAATCATGCCTACAAATTGCGCGATTATGATAGGCAAATTTCTCGAAGTCCAGTCAATCAATGTCTTCCAAAGAGTTAAGGGCCTCAAAACGATTGTATACTGGAATGGGATATCTAGGCTGCCTAATTTCCATGTGATTGTCTCCTTCGAACATAAAACCATGACGTTTTGAAGACTTAGATGGTCGATAAAAGTATCCCAATGGTAGTATGTTTATGCCATTGGGATTACCAGGCCCACTGTTGCCCCTCTCTAGGATTGTGTACACCAAAAGAGGTGACTTAAAAGTTAGTACAACACAATCTCCGCATAGTGATTTTTTTTTAAACCAGTCCTCGAACTTAAAAAAGGAAGGGACTTGTTCTTTAGGGTCAACCAATGTTCAAAGACGTTGTGAGGTAAGGGGGGAACATTTGCCAAAACTACAGTGTACGGGGTTGCTTCTGGGGGCAGATTTAAGTTGTGTGATGGACTGTAGGACTTATCTTGTTGTTCCTGTGAATTTATGCCTCTCTCTGCTTCTTTATATCCACCATTTGCCCTGACAATCTGTGCTCCTCTTTCTGTGCCGACAGGATAATTAGGAACTGCTATAGTGGGACCATCCTTAGGGGAATATTTCCCGATGCAGACAGGTGCATTATCTATATTAAGTGTAGTAGTGTTAATATTATTACTCCTGTGTTGTGTTTGATTAGTAACATTGGGGCTAGAGGATTTTTCGGCTCCCTTGCCTGCCCCCCTACTCGACGAAATACGTTCATTTGGGTTGGTGCTATCTGTCAATGTAGCTAGATTTTTACTACTAACCAACTCCCCCACCTTAGCTAGCCTGTAACATGATGGGTTCCAAGAGCGTTAACATCATTGTCTCGAGTCTACCCCAAAAGTTCTGATCTTGTATATTGTCATTAGGCTTGTCAGTCTCATTCTGTTTTGCAGTATTCAGTGATCCCTCATTGAGTCCACCCATACCAATAACGGTTTTCGCCTTCTTCCCATTTATTCTCTGGACAGATTTACTCTGTTTTTGTATATTTTTACCTTTCCTTTTTTTCGGGGGAGGTTATGCAATATAATCTAGCCTACATTTAGCCTTTTGCCCTCTGGTGGTGACTTTAGACCTAACAGGACTGAGTTCGAAGTGAAAGGGTGAGGAGGAAACAATATCTATTGCTTTTTCTCTTACAGCTTGTGCTGAAGTACTGGCCAATGAAGGGGATGGCTCGTTGCTGATTGCCGCACCTTATTCCATAAAAGCAGGCGTCATGGAAAGTCTACTCTGAAAAGGTAAAGGTTCTAGGACCAACCTTCGTTCGGTAAGTTTTATTTCATTTATGAGGCATGATTCTGCACTCTGTAAAAAAGCATCTAGAGTCCCTATAACATTCTGACCTTTACTATGTTTTCGCTTACTCATGTTTAACAATAGCTAGCCACAAACTATACTATGCAAGCAACAATACCAAAAAATATATGTTATCATTCTCAGAGCCAACCTCTTAGGGGGGGTGGCCCAGCCCAGCATCTTACTGACTCTGACGGGCTCAGACAGGCTCGCCCTTGGCCCAGGCTTCGCCTGGGCGCGTCCCGCGCCGCAGGGGTAGAGGCAGCGCTTATAGCGCGATGGTCACGCCTCCCTCCTTGGCAGCTGATATCAATTAGGGAGTTGAAATGCATCCTGGGACTCCGAGTCCCACCAGGGTGTGGCGATGGTGCAAGCACAGCGAGAGTCCCTCCGGGTAATGAAACAACAAAGCACGTCAGGCCGCAGCCTTAGGAAAAAGGATTCAGCACGAAGACCACAGCTCGGATGCAGAAAGATTTGTCAACACGTCCCAAAATTAACTAAAAAATATCGAGGTAAAAAATATAGATTAAAAAATATAAATAAAATAAAATAATATATATTAAATATATTAAATAATATTATTTTTAACAAAATATATTACATTTAATATACATTTTACCTAAATATTACAAACAAACTTAATTAAAAAACTATAAACACACAAACATAATAATTTGTACATATACATATCTATACTGATTTTTTTTATTAACTATTATCTATTTATACATATATATCAATAATTTAAAATAAAAAAAACATTCTATAATAAATTAAAACAATAAACTATAAGAAAATGTACACTAATTTCCCAAAACAATAAGTGCAACAGTAGGAAAAGTGTTGGATAGTGGAATAATTAAATTTACTATTACAACTCCAGTGAGTGCAACAGTAGGGGAAATGTCGGCTAGCGGAGGGGTAAAAATTACTATTTTCACTCCAATGAGTGCAAAAGTATGGTAAGTGTTGGATAGTGGAGGGAGAAAAATTACTATTCCCACTTCAGAGAGTGAAAAAGTAGGGTAAGAGTTGGATAGCAGAGGCAATAAATTTACTATTCCAACTCCAGTAAGTGCAAGAGTAAGGAAATTGTTGGATAGCGAAGGGGTAAAAATTACTATTCCCACTCCAAAGAATGCAACAGTAGAGAAAGCGCTGAATAGCAGAGGAGTAAAATTACTATTCCCAATCCACTGAATACAACAGTAGGATAAGTGTTGGATATCGGAGAGGTACACTTTTTTATTCCCAATACAGTGAGTGCAACAGTAGGGAAAGTGTTGGATAGCGGAGGGGTAAAAATTGCTATTCCCACTCCAGTGAGAACAACATTAGGAAAAGTGCTGGATAGCAGAGGGGTAAAAATTACTATTTCCACTCCAGTGAATGCAACAGTAGGGATAGTACTGGATAGCAAAGAGGTAAAAATTACTATTCCCATTCCACAGAGTGCACATTAGGGAAAGTGTTGGATAGCAGAAAAATAAAAATTACTCATAACACTTAACAGTTGGGAAAAAAAACATGTTACAAAGTTTAAAAAATAATATAAAAAATATTAAATAAATATAGATTTCAATCTATTAAACAATCAAATGGAACACATATTATGAATTACATATAACAAAAACCTACAAATAATATATAAAATAAATTGAAAACATACATTGATAGATAATTATTATTTAAAAGTAGCAAATATTAACAAACAAAAAGATTGTTTAAAACATAAATGTATTAATTGTATTTCATACCCTATAACACCACACCAACAACACAAACTTCCACATTTTTAATTACATTTATTTAAATAATTACCATAATTAATAATACATTTAAAAAACATCTTATTCATAAACAAATTAAAATAAACAATAATTGAGTACACAAGATTTACCACTCCAATATCCACAACACACATCTAAATTAAACTATTAAAAAAAAGCACAATTATAGATTATTTTTTTAAGAAAAACTATCACTATTAACAACTAATATAATACCCTTCCTCTACCTCTTTAAAAGTAAAAACTAAACACAAAAATACATTTACCCAAAATAAATATCAAATATTTAACATTAATTATCAAGTATGTATTCATTAATTAAACACTAATTACTTCCCAATCTTTACTCCTATAAACACCAAAACACGCACATAACATTAATCACACAATTAACTTAGTTAATTACCAATTTTTTAATTCAAATTAGTACACAACTAAATATGAATTCATCAATTAAAAATAACTTAGTTCTCACCCTTCCCACCATTGACACATATAAAAATGACCACACTCCAATATAATTATTTACACAATTAACAAAATTAATTACAAATTAATTAATTAACAACCAATTATTAATTCATAAATTAAAAATACATTTCTTACCACCATTTACACCTATAAACACCACAATAAACCCCTAAACTTAATTACACAATTACCATAATTAATTACCAATTAATTAATTAAAATTAATTAACAACCAATTATTAATCAATGAATAATACATTAATTTACATATTTAACACTACAGCATCTCAATTAAACAAATACAAATTAATCAATGCATTAAATATAATTAAATTACTTCCCACCCTATTCCCTTATAAACCGACAATCCGCTACGTGACTAAAAATGCAAAAATAAAGTTAGAATAAAATAATAAATTTAATATAATTAAATTGTTTCCCACCCTATTCCCCTATAAACCCACAACCTGCTACGGAATTTAAAACGCAAAATACAAATGAAAAAATCTCAATGCACTACCGGACTAAAAGCGAAACAATTCTAATAAAAAAATAAAATAATAACTACTAAAAAGGTAACACATATATTAAAAATACGAACAAATTTATACAAAAAGACATACATCACATACATATAAAATATATACTAAAAAATATCAAAATAATAAAAAACTTTATTTTTAACAACTATATTTTTGCAAACGATATTTGACACTTCAATATTTTTGAAAACTATGGGGCATATTCTCAAGGACCTATCGCCGCCAAACTGGTGTAAATTTATCACACTATTCACATGCTGGTGGAAACATCTGATATCACCAGTTTTCCGGCGATAGCAGCCGGGGAAAACATCGCCACAGATGACACCGGCAACTAACTCTAATTAGATGCAGCGTGGGCATTCCCGTGCAAAAAGCCATGACAACACCGCTTCTCAACATTCTCAACGACCAGCCAGATCGGTGTTAAGTTCACAAAACATGCAATAAGGCGCGTTAGCAGCAGGGAATTAACACCTGCTCGGACCTGGTGTTAAGTCCGACGACACCCTGCACCATAAAGTGAGCCCAGCACAGAGCCACACCCGAAGAACAACAGATGCTATAGAGCTACTCATCATGTAGCTCGGAGCCCCAAGAGGGCCACAGCACCCACCGCGACCATACCCCCTGGAGCCCCCTGCCCCCGACCACCACAGAGGCAGCGCAGACAAAGACAGCGGACCCTCAGAAAATGCACCAGCCTCACAGAATGAACACCAGAGGATGTCATTGCCCACTACAGGCTCAGAAGGATAACCATCCTACACATCCTATCCATCATTGCCCACAGGCTGATGGTACCAACACAGCAGACAACCAACATCCCTCTGCAGAAAAAGCTGCTGGCTGTGCTTCACATGTTGGCCCCTGGGACCTTCCAACCAACAACTGCCAGAGTCAGAGGAGTCCCACAGTCAGCCCTATCCAAGTTCCTCACACCTGTCTTGGATGCCATCATCAGCTTGGTATGCCAGTACCTTCACTTCCCACACCCTGCACAGGAACAGCTCGAAAGCAAGCAAGGCTTCTACATCATAGCTGCCTTCCCGCACGTGTTGGGGGCAATCGACTGCACACATGTACTCCTCGTTCCCCCTGCCACCACTGCACACAATTGCCACAACAGGAAGCATACGTATTACATCAATGTGCAGGCAATAGTGGACCATCATGGACTCTTCACCAATGTCGTCGCCAGCTACCCAGGCAGTGTGCATGATTCCTTCATTTTCCAACAGTCCATCATCAATCAGCGCTTCTAGGATGGCACCTATGGGAATGCAGTGCTCGTTGGTAAGTACTAAATGAACAGACCACACACCTCAACTCCACAATCATGCAACTCACAACGTTGGGAATGCACATGTTACAATCTCACACACAACATTCCAAACAACATGCCTACCTACCAGACACGACAGCACAACTTACTGTGGTGACCTGGGCAAGCCATGTACATGAGCAATCAACGGCATGGCACCTCAGCCACACAATAGCAGAATGTGGGGAGAGGTGGGAACCATGCATGTGCGAAGGAGGCAAGTGACCCATGAATGAGAATGTACACAATGCCAAGTGTGGCGTGGATGTGCTGGCCAGACTGCAGTATGCAGACCATAGACTTTCCCATGTCGACATATACTGATGGTGTTTGGAGTGTAGTGAACAGGTGACGCAACCATGTTACCCCAGGCAGTGGGGAAGAGTGTGGAAAGTAGCTCATTACATCCCCCCTGTGAGTGTGAGCAGAGTGGGCTGGCCCAGCACATGCCAGGGCAGCGTAGGGGTGTGAATAAAAAGCCCGTAGCTCTGGGTGTGGTTCTCTTCTGGATTGGCCAATGTGTCTACCAGGGCGGCGCCTCCCAGCCCGCCACGAGGCCGTCGCCGTTACTGGCGGTGCCTGCGACCATGTGCGACTGCTGCACCCAGGCCACGGGTCCCCACACCTCATGGCTGCCCCTGCGCAACCAGGCCACACCGCTCACCTTACGACACCGACGTGTGTCAAAGAGGGCCCACCACGTGCCTGTGCAAGCTCCAAGCCTGAGGCACAAGACCTTGGCAGCCTCCTCAGATATCGCTGTCCTCCCCGAGACAGGCCCACAGCACTCCTTTCTTGTTGACGTACTCCACCGGACCACACAGCGGTCAAGTAGGTCACCCATTTGGAACTGAGTCTTGATTATACTATGGCCGAGTACACATATTAATGCAGAGTTTAAATCACTATACTCCCTTCGATGTGGTGCCACCAACTCTGTACATAGCATTCTAACCACAAGTGTCTGTGGGACCTTGCTGACTACGCCTTCGTCCTGCACTGCAGTCTAGCACCACGGGGTCACCTGTGTGCTGCCTACACTGCAGTCCAGCAGGCCACACACCAATCCAATCCAGTCCGACCAGGCAGGAAACGGCATAGTCGCAGGCTGCACACCCACTCAGCTCTGGTGCTTCTACCTCCATCAACCACAAGTCGTCTCCACATGCCATTTCAACGTTGTGTGTTAGAGTTCCAGGAGGCGCTTGCTGAACAATGGTTGGTCCTTGCTGACCCCTGCCTCCAGCCTACACTGCGGTCAAACAGGTCACATATTTGGCACTGAGTCTTGATTATGCAATGGCAAAGTACACACTTTATGGCAGATTTTATATCACTGTACTCCCTTCGATGTGGTGACACCAACTCTGTGCATAGCATACGAATGACACCTGTCTGTGGTCACTTGCTGACTACTGCCTTCGGCCTACACTGTGACCGAGCAGGTCACACACTTGGAACTGAGTCTTCATTTCTGTATGGCAGAGTTCATATTATTGTACGCAAGGAGAGGAGTAAGAGGAAGACATGGTTCAGTCTGGAGGAAAAAAGGATCCTCATTATGGAGGTGATCAAACACTACCAACAACTGTTCTGGTGCCACTAACTCTGTGCATCGCAAGCCAAAGGCATGTGGCTGTGGGCCCATGCTGACCACTGCCTCCAGCCTACACTGTGGTCCAGTAGGTCAAACATTTGGATCTGAGCCTTGATTTATTTATAGCAGTGTTTATATCACTGTACAGGCCTCATCGCAGACTGCATCCCCATTCAGCCCTGGTGCCACTGACTCTGTGCCCTGAAATTCATGGACACTCTCTGGTTGAACTTTGGTGGCGTCTGAGTATATGGCCTGGGGTTTGTCTTCATC
Source organism: Triturus cristatus (assembly GCF_964204655.1). Taxonomy (NCBI): domain Eukaryota; kingdom Metazoa; phylum Chordata; class Amphibia; order Caudata; family Salamandridae; genus Triturus; species Triturus cristatus. The sequence goes on along the minus strand of NC_140589.1, from coordinate 1,174,830,266 downwards.
ATCATGTAGCTGATACTGACTTGGTGGTAAAAAGGAGTCTGTAGCATTCTACTCCTCCATTTGCCGGCTTGCTTCTGCCCTCAGCATCATGCCCTGGAAGGACACCTTCCACTGTCCCCTGAAACACTCCACGACATTCTCCTTGGACATCAATGAGGACCCGCTCAGCTCGCGTGGCCCTACCACAGTGCACCGCAAGTCATCGTCCCGTGAAGGTGTGCCTGTGCCGGCCGCCATGCATCCCGGGCCACTAACTCTGTGCACTTCAAATAATGGACCCTTTCTGATTGACTATTGGATGGCCTCTGTGTCGATGGCCTGGGGCTCATCAACGCCATGTATCTGTGGCCCTGCCTTGTTCCATGCCTCCGGCCTCAACTGCGGTCCATCAGGGCTCACACATCAAATTGAGTTCTTGCTTGCCCGGATGACGCATCACCACAGGATGCACACACCACCACCGCCAGGACCACCTCCAACCAACAACTGCCAAAGTCATAAGAGTCTTACAGCCAGACTATCCGAGTTGCTCACACATATCTTGGATGCCATTATCAGCTTGGTACCCTGCTCAACTGACTATCAAAGTGTGTCCGTTTGCTCATCACGTATGCATGATGGCCTCGGGCCCTGCCACATTACATTGTGCGTTGTACAGCGGACGCAACCATGTCACCCCAGGCAGTGGGTAAGACCTTGTACATGTAGCTCTGCTGTCACCCCCTTCATATGTAAGAGGAGTGGACTGGGCCGGCGTACGCAAGTCCAGAGTAGGGGTGTGAATGATTGTCCCATGGCTCTGGGCGTGCTTCAGTACTGGAAATGTGCAAATGCGTGTGGCTATGTTGCAATGTGTGTCTGTTGGTGAGTGTAAGTGGTCCCTGATGAGAATTAGACACCCACGTCTGTAATCGAGTTTGGCTGCCATGAGTTTGAACCCCACCCGCACCTGTTCAGTTCAGCCACCTCCTTCTGGCGGTCTAACACCTGACCGTGGAATGCGATGTGTGCTTCTGTGAGGTGCTGGGAGCCATCCATGGTGGTGTGTGCTTCCTGCTGTGTGGTCTTTGCAAGGGGAGGGGTCTCCGGGATGCAGCTAGGCTGCCTTGCTCCTGGAGGTGGGTTACCAAAATGTCCATGAGCTGTTGTAGGGCATCAGTGTCGAAGGTGTGGAGGTCCTCTTCATCATCACTGATGAGTTGTCTGGTCTGCTCTGCAGGAGGTGTTGATTGTTCCTCTGCTATGTGAAGGGGAGATGCATTTTGACATTGTGTTGACAAGTATGTTGACGCATTGTTCATGTTTACCTTGGCACTACATAACAATGTACATTGTGACTGTTTGGGAGAAGCTGACTATTTGATGCGGGACAGCAGACATTTGAACTACATCACAGATGTGAGGTTGTACATGTACATTTTCATCTCACAGTTTCCTGCTATGCCAGATGTGATTGGCCAGTTTCCACGCACAGGCGGAACCAGTCATGTCCTCTGTTTTGTCGTGGGAGTGTTGCACTTTGTACCACATTGTCATCAATGTTGATGTGGTGTTATTGCTATGTGTGTGTGCTGCATTGTGGGTCAGTCGCCCCTGCTGCTCAGATTTGGCTGCCCCTTATCCCTTTCAGGCGGTGTGTCTTTGACGTCTGTGCTTCGACAGTGCTGGGATGTTTCGGACTTGAGTACATTGGGCTCTTGGTAGAGTTGTGACTCTTGGGCATGGTTTTTCCGCATATATTTGTTTTGCGTCAGGGGTGGTTTGTGCATGTGGATGTGTCAGAGTGTGGCCTGCTCCTTTCCGGATGTGGTCCACACTCAGCCACCTCAGTGGCGTGGTGTGCACAATGTCATGATGATTGGACTGCAGCCATGCTAATAGTCGTGTAGTGTCACTTGTATTCTCGGTGTGGCTCACAAATATGATTCTTTGTCGGGTTTTGCACATGTGCATGTGTTGGTTGTGATATTGGTGATGTGTGGTGTGGGACCCCGTGGGCACCTTGTGGACGGGGGCCTACTAAGTGTTTTTATGTGTGCTGCAGTGTGCCACAGGTGTCAGGGACATGATCCAGAGCCATTGTGGCTGTGCAGTGTGCTCTGCTTAATTGGGCATGTGTGCCATTGTGTCTATCTCCCCTCGTCCCCCCAGTCCCTGGTCGGTACTCACCCTGTTGATGTTGTGTCAGGTCATGTTGAGCAGTGTCCGGTGCTACAACTCCTGGCACCGTATCCCGACTGCTGACTGTGGCCACCATTTTCTCCATGTCATCCAGCTCCTGGTGTGCTGCTGGACCCCCACCTCCAATCTATGTTGCTGCTTTCATGTTGGCATCGGGTTTCTTCTTGGCTTTGGCCTTCACATCCATCCAGTGCCTCTTGACCTCTTCTATTGTCCTCCTCAATGCTGCATCTGCATTCACATGGTTCAAGATAGTCAGCCATATTTGCATCTTTGTTGCCAATGACACGTTGGATGTGACAAACAGTTGTTGGTAGTGTTCTATCACCTCCATGACAATGATCCCGTTTTCCTACCGACTGAACCGCGTCTTCCTCTTTTCCTTGGCCTTCCCCAACCCCGAGGTTCCTTGCTGGTCATCTGTGGGGCTTGTGGGTAATGTGTTGTCCTCTGCACTCGGTCCGGGTGCATCCTTGGTGCTACGCTGTTTATTTGTTTTTGTATTTGTTTTACACTGCTTTTATAGTGCATTTACCTGCATGAGGGTTGTGATTGCAGGCCTGTCGCTGGTTATTGTGGATTTTTGTTTCGCGACTTAGGACATGGCAATTTCTTTTTTTGTGTTGGTGTTTTGCATTTTTACTGCGTAGCGTTGATTTTAACACGGTCATTTGGTGCGTTATCGTGAGACTATCGCATGGTTAAGAATACAACAATAACACAGTGTTATTTTCCCGCGAGAGACTGCGATGTGCAAAGTTGCGTGAAGCTAATTTTGCGATAGTTATCACACGTTCTTGAGAATATCCCCTTATATTTCTTACCTTAAGTCGATATTCTTGACCACGATATTTTTGCTGTCGATATTCCTGACCCATGATATTTATGACTCGATATTTGTGCAACTCGATATTTTGTACTGGATATTCTGTCTCTGCACCAGCTAGATGGTGTGGTTTAGACCTGTACTGATTTGAAACCACCTCAAAGGTGTGATTGGACGGGAAAGATCGTAGCCATGACAAGGCAGCTCCCATTCTTTCTAGCGTACGAAGCAGCATGGAGTGGTTCACAGTGTCAAATGTGGCACTGAGATCCAAAAGGATCAGTGCAGATGAAATGCCTGAATCTACGTGACCTCAACGATATTCCATGACACGCAGATTTCATGCAGGAAACAGGAAATGCCCAGGCTTCCTTGTCTCCGATACATGGACATTTTGCAATTGTGCTCTCTCCCGTGGAATTGGAGTCATATCAGTGTCCCATTGGTATATTCCTGTTTGATGAATATAGAAGAGAAATGTCATGTTTTTGAACTTTTCATTAAAAAAAGATAAAAATCAATAAGGGGAAAGGAAGTCTGCCACTCACCAATTAATTCTGTAGGGTGTGCAGAGTTGGAAAATGCATGTTGTTGCCTGGCACTCATACCAGAGCTTTGTTTAGCGTCTTTCAACAAAGGAGGTCAAACCCTAAATATAACGTCTCTTTTAGTTTGTTCTGGTATTGCTCATCTTTGACTGGTGACCAACAATGGAGACTCCCAAACCTACCATGAATCGCCAAAGATAAAATATCCCCTGAAAATAGTTACCTGCTAAGGCTATGTTCCCATCATTCCTGTTTACAGAAGCAAAAAAAAAGTTCAATATTGAGAGAGAATCTTAGGACAACACTCAGAAACCCATGCCAGACGCACAATCAGTAAGAGAGGTCATTCACTTACCAAATCTTAGAAACACGTGGTTTGGGTGGTTTCTCTATGGTGGTATCGACCTCAAAACTGAGAGTGCTCCAAAAACAGTTATAATGCCATGATTTATTCACAAGAACAAATTATTCTGTTGGGGTCTGAGCAGACCACTAACGCAATGACACCCATCTCAACTGTGGAATTGCTTGACTCAGGATACAAAGGGAGTATTGCCACTAGGGCATATGTGTGTCGTCTGAGAAGCCACAATTATGCATCAAGTGATTTTGCGAAAATAATCAAATCTTAAATTTACCGTTCATATCGTTAGTGTGCACGTAGAAGTCAACATAGGTGCTGAATCAGTAAGTATGCATGTATATTCCGAAAACAATTTTTTACCCAAGTGCACATAATTCGTAAGACACGGTGTAAAGTTGAAAAACAGTCAGGGGCTTATTTACAAGCCTCTTGCGCCGCCGGTGCATCACTTTTAAAATGGGAAAAAGTGATGCACCGGCGGCACAAGAGGCTTGTAAATAAGACCCACAGGGGCATATTCGCAAGGATCAATCGCCAAGTTAACAGCACTATATCACAGCCAAAGTTGCGATAAACTTATCGGCCCAATCACAAGCTGGTGTTAACATCCCACAGCACCAGTGTACCCGCAATAGCAGCCGCAAAAAACATCGCCACAGATGACCCCCACAACTATCACTAATAAGATGCAGAGTAGGCGTTCCCGTCCAAAAACCTGCGACAACAGCACTCCACAACATTCACAACGACCAGCCAGAACTGCGATAAGAACACAAAACAGGCGATAAGGCACGTTAGCAGCAGGAAAATAACACCTGCTCTGACCTAGTGCAAAGTCAGACCACAGCCTGCACCACAAAAGGGAGCACAGCCCAGAGCCACACCTGAAGAACAACAGATGCACTCGGGCAACTGAAATGCAGACCGGAGGGTTGAAAGGGCAACAACACCAGCCCCACCACCCCCAGGACCCCCCCTTCCCGGCACCCCCGACCAAAGACATGCCACATCTGCTACACCTAAACATGTACAAAATAATCTGCATGATGTCGCACAATCACAACTGGTGACATGCATCTTTCATCAAAAAAATGAGCATCCCACATTCACTTTCATAGCAACAAATTGAACTTTATTAAAATGAACACTGAAATTAAATGAAGATACATGGCTGCTCCCTTCGGGACAATCCGTAGGTCACAGCCGCAAAACAAAAATCATGAAGAGAATGTGCGTCCTGCGCACATCAAAGGACAGAGAGAGAGCGAAGGAGAGAGAGAGAGGTAGAGGGGGAGAGAGAGAGAGAGAGAGAGAGAGAGAAGAAGAGAGGTGGAGAGAGAGAGAAGAGTGGGAGTGAGAGAGAGAGAGTGCCGCCCATGCGCACCCAGGCCACACTGCTCAACTGCTGCCACTGGTGTGTCTCCAACAACTTGCCGGTATATATAGTACCAGGTCACACATCTAAGACAGACCCGTCATCTGAAACAGTCAAGATACATGATTGGCACAGTACACACAATTGCACAAGACAATATCACCTGCCCGCCCATGCACACCCAGGCAGAGGCACCCCAGCCCCTCCCGCTGCCTATCGGAGCATGCCCACCCATGCACACCCAGGCAGAGGTACCCCAGCCCCTCCCACTGCCCATCAGAGCATGCCCGCCCATGCACACCTTGGGCTCACTGCTCACCTTCCGCCAGCGGCGTGCAGACAGGAGGTCCCACCACGTGCTGCTGCAAGCCACAAGCCTGGGGCCCGCGGACATGGCACCCTCCACTTCATGCAGCCCCACACCGCAGGCCACCAGGTCTCACGTTTGGTGCTGGGTCTTGATTACTCCATGGCAGAGGACATACAGGTGCACCTGGCCTCATCGCAGGCTGCACACCCGCTCAGCCCAATAGGTGCTACTAACTCTGGGATCCCGGAAGCGATGCAATGTGGCGGTCGGCCTGTGCTGCTCGATGGCTCTGGCCTACACTGCGGTCCAGCAGGGCACACAAAACCTGAGCTGTCCGGACTGCTGGGACAGGGCATCATCGCAGGCTGCACAGCCGCTCAGCAGCTTAAGGTGCCCCTACCTCAGTGCACCCAAAGTCACTGTCCCATGGTGGGGTGCCTGTGCTGGCCGCAATGCCCCGGGTGCCACTAACCCTGTGCAACCCCAGTCAGCACCATGTGGTGGTAGGTCTGTGAAGGCCGCAAGGCCTCGGATGCCACTAACCCTGTGCTCAACAACTCATGGGCTCTTTATGATTGTAAACCGTGGAGCGTCCGTTATCCAGTCACCACTGGCAGAGGGGAATGTGATGTCGTCGGCCCCTTATGTTGGTGAAGTCACATGGCCTGTGACGCCTGTGCCAGATGGATGTGGTGTGCGTGCAAATCTGCCCTCAGGGAGTGTCTGTGACATGCTGACGACTAGACCAGTGACCTGCACACCACCAACGAGTATGCCTGCGATGAGTAGCAATGAGGCCACCCCACTCGGAGCGTAAGCAGAGTGGTCTGGCCTGCCATATGCCAGACCAGCGCAGGGCTTGCAACAATGACTCGTGGGCTCTGTGTGTGGTTCAGTCCATGTCCGGAAATGGAAGTGACTGATGCGTGTGTCCTTGTTGTAGTGTCCACAGCACCCGGTACACAATATGCGATGTAGCACCCTCTGACTGGCATCCCACAGGATGAGCATCATTGACGCAAGGGAAACCACTGTCCCTACATTCATTCACTCATTCATACATGAATGATGAAAGACATAACACAGCAATGCGTCACTGGATGTTTATTGCACATCCAGTGCAGTTTTGCAGCTGGAGCCGTTCAGGGCAATGCCGAGCATACTACACAATATGGCCCGTGGAGGGCCAGCCAGAGTCCATCCGGGGATGACAAGTACTGCGGAAGAGGAAGGGTACAGTCCACAGTCTGTTCGCCGTGTCATTGGTCATCAAACAAGATATGGCAGTCCATGTCGCTGTCCAAGGTGAGTGCATCAGAGTGTATCATGGGTCAGCGAAGGTCATGGGGCCATGTGTGGCACCAAGCAGAAACAGGCCAGATGGCAGAAATGAATGCTAGTGCCTCCTGATTACAAACCCATCCACGTCTTCATCCCTGGATGTGTGCTCTGCCCCACCTGTGGGTGTTGCAGTACCAGCTGAGGCACTGTGTGCCGATGACACATCAGGTGCCGGAGTGGATACGTCTGCCGCACTGTGAGGCAATGGCACACCAAAAGGCGGAGATGTGGATGGTTTGGATCCAGCAGCATTTATCATCACCACGCCTTGTGGCAGAAATGCCATGATGAGGATCTGCAGGGCATGATAGATCCCAGCTACATTTCGCAGGTGTGCAGCGGTGGCTGCCATCGTTTCTGCCTCCATCCGCACCATGTTCTCCATGAGCCTCCACATGTGTGCCAGCTCACCGCTGGATTCGCTGGAGCCCCTCTGACCAGACAGGTGTTCTTCTCTTCGCGTCATGACTCCAGCGATGTCAGTCAGGGCTCGTTGGAGAACATGGAGCGGGCCTAGACACCCATGGATGGTGTCCAGTTTGGGACCCATGAGATCGAACCCCACCCACACCTGCTCAGCCTTCACCTTCTGGCCCTCCAGCACACAGCGCTGTAAGGCCCTGTGTTGTTCCTGGGGGTCTTGGGAGACTGCCGGGGCCGTGGGTGCTTCCTGCTGGGTGGTTTGGGTGGTGGGTGGGGTCTTCTCGATGCAGCTGGGCAGCCCTGATCCTTGAGGTGAGTCGCGGATGATGTCAATGATGTCTAGGAGGGCTGGTGCGTCAATGCTGGGGTTGTCCTCCTCGTCATCAGCGAAGAGTGGCTGGGAATGCTCTGCAGGGGCTGTTGACGGTGGCCCTGCAATGTGAAGGTGAGATGGTGTATTGCAATGTGTCCACATGCATGAAGCCGCATGGTACATGTTGACATTCAGACAGCATGGCATTGTACATTGTGACAGTCTATAGATCTGGGCGATGACCCAGAGTCATTGAGGGTGTGCACTGTGCTCTGCTTGATTGTGCAAGTCTGCCATTGGGGCCCTCTCTACCCGTCCCCCAGTACCTGGTGGTCACTCACCCTGTTGCGGTTGTGTTGTGTCCTGCCGAGCAGTGTCCAGTCCCCCAACTCCGGCCACAGTATCCACACTGATGACTGTCGACACCAGCTCCTCCATGTCATCCAGCACAAGCTGTGTTGCTGGGCCCCCATCCCCCTCCAGTCTGCATTGCTGCCTTCTGGTTGGCTGAGGGTTTCTGCATGGTCTTTCGCTTGATGTCATTCCATCGCCTCTTGACCTCATCCATTGTCCTCTTGTGCTCTCCGACGGCATTCACCTTGTCCACGATGTCCCGTCATATTCCATTTTTGGTGCCCAATGACACGTTGAAGGTGAGGAACAGTTGTTGATGGTGTTCCATCACCTCCGTGACTATGATCCTGATCGCCTGTGGAATGAACTTCGACTTCCTCTTCTTCTTGTCCTTGCCCTTCCCTGTCCCCAAGGTCCCGGGCTGGTCATCCGGGGTGCTTGTGGGGTTGCACTCATCCTCTGTGCCTGCTCCGGCTGCCTCCATGGTGCTTGAGTGTTGGTCAGTTTGTGTTTGGGTGTTTCTTCTGCTTTTATGGTGATTTTTCCTGCCTGCCAGGTGTGTGTTGCAGGCCTGGCACTGCTTATTGCTGATTTCCTCATCGCGCTTTGGCCCATCACAGGTTTTTTCGCATTTGGGGGTGTGTTTTTATCTCCATCGAGGTGGTTGTATCGCAGGCATTGGACGCGGTTTTGGCAAACTTTCGCATGGGGCCGCCTTGTTGTGAATTCCACGTTGACACAGGGTTATTTTCCCGTGATAGGCTGCGATGTGTGAAGTCGCGTTAACATTTTTTGGTGATGTTTAGCACACATTCTTGTGAATATACCCCTCAGTTTTCTGAGTGAGCATCTACAGGAGTAGTGAAATGAGTCATTAGGTGTTCCAAATCTCCATTTCATGCAGTGTTCCCTATCAAAACCTAACCGACCTCTAGGAAATGACTTTATTTTTAGAATAAATATATGCTGCAGATTTGTTTCTGAACTCTTTTACACAATCTTGTCTTGCTCTTGGCTCTTGGCTTATTTTTATACTGTTTTTGGATGAGGCGACCTGCTGTGCTCAAATGTTCGTGCCCAGCAGTAAATGCAGCACTAATTGCGGGAGCCACCCCAGTGCAGAACATTAACTCAAATGTTAGGCACCAGTAACTTCTTGGAATTATTTTTGCTGCAAAGCTTGACTGTTTAGAATTGAAACTGCTTAGGCACACACATTTGTTTATTTGTGTGCTTAATTAATTTAACACCGAAGAATCTTATTGATGAAAAGATTCACACTTTTGCGGAAAGCGAAAAAATTGCATGCCGAGGTTCCTACATTTTATGAATTCCAAACTGAAGAAGTTATATTTCGACTAAAAAGAAGCTTCAATGAAGTTGTTGTTTTATGCACAAAATATGGGATATTAAGCTGGTTTCCAGGTTTTGTGATCTCAAAAGAAAATGATGTGGCCCAAAAAGCAAAAAACGTGATGTTGCTGCGACAGGCACAGTGCTTGTCACAAAATATCGTAGCATACATAGAAAGTCAACAAATCAGCAATCACCTTTCAGCAGGAGACAGCTTTGAAGAAGGATATTTGGTGCCCTTGAGAATGCAGATTTCAAATTTAAAGCTGTGTTAGCTCTGGCAACACCCTGACATCTTGATTTCCAACTTAAAAAAACAGGGTACTAGATCAATCTGTTACTATAGCCCACTGCACCCTCCTCACATCTTAATTTAGGAGCAGAGTTAGCAGAAAGGTTAAATTAACAGCCCTCAATTAACGTGTATGTTATGCTGCTAGTGATGCGTTAGGCAAGGAGAAGGGGAAGTGGGTTCCGGTAAAACAAGTACGGGGAAGTTGGGCCAATAAAACGGGTTCTGTGGGAGGAGGGAGACAGGAGGATATATGTGATGGTGTTAGGGAGAGCAGGAAAAGGAGTGCCAGGGATAAAGTGGGCAGAAAAATGAGTGCTGGGGGGAGAACAATGGCTGCCAAAATAGGTCAGGATGTTGACTAACCTGTCTAGCCCTTGTCACCAGTAGCCTTTTCAATGGCAGCTGGCACAGATTAGGGTGGCAGGGCGGAGGGTGGGGGGCAAGGAGAGGAAAGGGGGTTAGGTAAAGAAAACAAAATACAACTTACCTTACCTCCTAACTGCTCTTCGTCGTCTCTTGTTGTCATCCCTTGTTGTCGTCCTTCCGTAGGAACCAGGAAGCACTCCAGGCTCCCCTGCAGCATTCTGATTGGTAAGCACACAGGCTCCCTTGACCAATCACAGTGCTGCAATACAGTCAGCCTAGAAATGGGGGCTGGGAATGTTCCCCATGCAGGCTGTAATGTGGCCTGCATTGAGAACATGCAAAGTGCGCATGATTGTTTGGCCAGCTAGAGAGGCACTTAGGAGGTTGCCACTACTCCTCCCCTGCTCCGAGAGCAGAGCAGACCCGCCTCTCCCCACCCACCAAGCTGCTGCAGGAACAAATAAAATGATAAAAACAACCAGTTATTATCATTTTATTTTTCCTTTATTTCCACTCTCGAAAGCAGAGGGGTGACTCTCCCTGCTTTAGCGTAGGAGCCGCCACTGAGCCTTTTCCTCCTGGCAGAAGGTATGTCCAGCCTTCACAGGGCACTTCTACAAGGAGCTAAAAGTACTTCTTCCTGCCCATCCTCTTTTCATTGGCCCTGTAGCTTAGCAAAGTCAATAAAAGTATGGTTGAATCTTGGCTTTTTTCGTTTTTGCAATGGCTTTTGTAATAATCAAGGGACTATTACAAAATTCCCAGTTTAATGATTATTTATAGATTGCAAATTCACAAAGTTCTGGAGGCTATTTTTTAAGTAGCGCTTGCAAATTTTGCACATCTGTTGATGTATTAAACTGATAATATCTGTACATAAGAAAGAGGGGGGGGGGGGGACCGGGAGCTAGTTATGGTCCAGTGTCTGTGCTCCGTGTTATATCTGTAATACTCAAATGGAGACACTGTTCCTAAAGAGGGAAAGGGCAAAAAAGAAAAAGATAAACGAAACAAGAGGTCTAGGCTAGTATTAGGCCCAAATACACTTGAATCAAGTGGGGGGGCAACCCTAAGTTTCTCTTGTTGCCCTCACACACCCCGAAGGATGTCATGCTTCATCATTGGGCGTTTGCTCCTCGTCGGGCCGGCGCTGCAATGCTGAATAATATGCATATGAATACACTGATGCAAAGGAAGGTGTGTGGCATTTTTTTTAGAAAAATCTTGCTGTATATTGCTTATATTATCAAGTGGGTCTTGTGAATTACCATAAATTATTCAAACAGAAAAGTTTGAGACCTGTTAAATCTGACACTGCTAGGTATGGTATTCCCTCAAACAATTTGTCTTCACTACCTAACTTTGCTGAACTCGTCTTTTTGGCATTATGACTCTGTGCCATTTACGCTGCAAAAAAGCTCTAAAGTGCTTGTGCTGTCTCCTTAAAACATGCTAAAATTGTCCTGCACATAATTGGCACATTTCATTTACTTATAAGTCCCTAGTATGTGGTAGTACATGTAATCAGGGCCTTAAAATGAAATTCTACTTATTGGCAGCAGCACTTACTGAGCCACCCACTAATGTAGGATTCTAAAACATGTCTCAGGACTGCTTACTACATCTTGTAGTGCAGTTTTAAAATACAATTTCGACCTGTGAAAAGAAACCTTTTGTCAGGGCTAAACATTCCTTTTTAATATGTATATTAAAATATGTCACTTCTCATGTTGGACCTAAATGCTCATAGGGCAGGGTGCATAGCATGTAAAAAGTGGGACATATGTGTTTATGTTTTAGATGTCCTAACAGTGAAAATCTCCTAGTCATTTTTCCCTGTTACAAGGCCTATCTTTCTCATAGGCCAACACTGTGGAACCTTATCACAGTTAATAAGTGCTATCTTCTGATAGAGAGCAGACAGAGATATGCTGTTTCCAATTAAATGAATTGCAATTTAAATCCCCTTTAATGGCAAAGTCAGATTTTAAGTTACAATTTTGAAAATGGCACTTTTAGAAAGTTGGTATTTTGTTGTCCCAACCCACTAAGCCTTTCTACCAGTGTCCTCGGTCACATGACTTTGAATGGCTCTGCTGTTAAAGTTTGTGTATTGCTACCGGACAGTGAGACAAAGGAAATCTAGGTGTGAGGGGAGAGGGTCTTCCTGACATGATGGCTGGATGGGAGCTGTCCCCATGCTCTGAAAGGGCCCTGCCTTCATCCCACACAAAGGAACCTGACACCAGGCCTGCTCTGTCTTTTGTCACGCAAGACAGTTTGGAGTCAGGACAAGAGAAGGGGAACAACTGACCAGAACAGTTTTGGGGGTAGTGCAAGGAATTCCCTCATACAACGCTGGCACCAGGTATAAAAATGGGACATTCCGGACCACTCATCAGAACTCTCCTGGACCTGTGGAAGATTCAGAAGAAAAATGACCATGCTGCCAGAAGGACTGCTCCGCTACTTAAAGATATGCCTTTCTTTTTTTTTGCAATAAAAAGCAAGACAGAGGCATAGCATACTTGTTGTGTCAGTCAAAGTACACAGAAATCAGCATAGTAAGACATCTTCAGTTATCCTGAATCGTATTCACAGATTCACCAAGCAGAGCACGACAGTCATCGTATCCTTACAGTACAGTGGTGCCCTCACCAAGCGTTTACAAAGTGGATCCACGGCCCGATCAGTGGGCCCTCAGGCTTGGTCTATCCCTCCAGTCAGGTCTGAGCCACATATCTAGTAGTGCCTACACCTGCACTATGTGTCAGTCCGCAGTGTGGTGTTTACCTTATTAGTCAAGTAAGCTTGATGGAGCCCCCAGAAGTTTTTAGGTCTGTTGCGGGGAGGTAATAACTCACTATAGTGCTCAGTTTGCGTACTACCGTACGTCATGTCATGGGTCCAGCCTGAAAGAGTGGGGGTTGGTCCTCGGGACCAGCAAATCGCAACCCTGCGTCTAGCCATTAAAAGCCTCATATCTAGCAGACGTCTAACTTCCTTAGGTAGATGTTTGGAGTAGCCCAGCAATGCCAGCACGGGGTCCAGATCAAGTGTGATGTCAGTGATTTCACCAAGCATCTTAAAAATCAGTTCCCAGAACGACGCTATCCTAGGGCATAACCAGGCCAAATGATAGAAATCGGCAGGGTCTGCACCACAATGTTCACATGCCCCGGAAGTTCGTAACCCATACCTGTGAAGTCTCTCCGGTGTATAATACACCCTATTTAAAAACTTAAAGTATATTAGCCTGTGGCTCCCATTAAGTGATATACTTTTAGTGTTTTCGCAGCAATACTTCCAAGTGGCGTTGTCTAACACCCGATTCAGGTCTGCCTGCCAGGCGAGACATGCCTTATTGTAGTGGTTGGCTCTGTAGCCTTGCGTTATGGTATAGATTCTGGAAACTATGAGTATTGGCGATGCAGCTTTGATCACATATGTGAGAGGGGCCACCTCTGGTGGCTGCTTAAGCTCTGGGCCCAGCGTTTCCCTTAGTGCATTTTGGACCCTGAGAAATTGAAATTGGGCTAGTGCAGTTGCCATACCACCTTACGGTATCACATTATCCCACGGTTTTGCTTTACCGTCGTCAAACAAATCCCCTATCGTGTGGATGTTTAAATCTTTCAGGGCCCAAACCACCCCTATTTCCCTACAAGGGGGCAACCAGTGATACCAGTCCAACGGCGTTAGGAGGGAGTAAAGCACGGCGCCAGCTTGTAATTTCAGAAGATTATACCAGGCATGCGTTGGCGCATTGAACGATTCAAGTATCCCAGTTCTGCGATCATGTGGTTTAAAAAGAAGTGCTGGCAGCGGGGTCGAGGCCACAACCACCTTTTCTATCCGGAAATGTGGGGCAAAGATATGCCTTGCTGTCTGAAGAAGGTCGCTTGGGCCTGCTTGCCTTGATCCCATGCTTCACAGACTGACTCTAAGGGTGGGTTGACTGCCCTCATGCATGAACTACAGTGACACAACAAAGTTCCAGAAACTTCCCTGCACCTGCCCAGCAGACCAGCACCAACGGGACCTGTCTGAGCCCTGCTGTTGGCCTATGCTGATGTGAGTCTGATCCTCAAAAGGTGCCCCCCAGAGCCTGGATCCTTGGCTGGCATCAGTGATAGCTTCTCCTGAAGAAGGTGAAAATCGTGATGTGCCCTGAGTGCCGACAGCTCACTAAGATGATTGGCAATGCAAGACCTGCACTTCCCAAGACAGTGACCATCCAGCATGCTCAACCAACACAAAGCTGCAGTGATGACCTGTTCTTCGCGCTACAGCAACAACTGTTGATAACACTAGGCTTGCTCTGTGCGCAGAAAGCCTCCGCCTTGCAGCCTCCTCCAACACAAACAAAGCTCTTCACTCTAGCCTGTGTGTTACTTTTGACCCCATTCTAGTTGTGGCCCCATTCTAGTTGAAGCCTCCTGCAGTTGGGACTAATTTGAACAATTTTGCCAGGCCTGATTTTGTTTTCCAGTCTGGCTCTGGTGGGAAGAGCTCTAGACAAGTGGGCAGAGTGATGGCTGCACAACAAATACCCCTCAGGGTCTTACAGAAACCCCACCTTCTTTGAAAGGTTAATGAAAAGTTGGCACAGTCACAAATATTGCAAGATATCATGAACTCTTCAATAGAAGGTACTATTAAGTCGACAAGAAGGCACCCTTTGTGTTTGTCACTAAATCTGGCAGTAACATACTACAGAGCTAATACTGTTTGCACTGGGGTTTATCACAGGATTTCCTCCTTCATGCTAAATGACGGAGATGTTCTTGAAACTAACCATTCAATTTAGTTGACTTTTCTGAGAGTTTCCTTCTCTGAAGCTTTTCAAATGTAGACTAATTACTGGGAGGTTTGCCAGCAAATCTGTCCGTGTACTGCTCTACAAGTCCCACAAATGTTCCCAGCAGCCATTTTTAGAAAAAGCTAAATGAGAACATAACCATCTTATAACCACTTAATCCAGCGATGGAAACCCATTCAATGGAAAAATGACTTAGGATGGTATTACTACATAATGTGTACCTGACATCAGATGGTAGTTCCATATCATTATTGAGCCATTATGAGTTTTGACACCTGGTATGGGGAGTAACATGCAAATAATGGTTTTGCAGTACCAGTTTCCACACTTTTCCACAACTCCAACCTGTTTTCTAATGGTATTTCCCCAATAATACTTCTAAATTATGCCTGGGTAGAGAACCCCAAGTTGTAAGTTTGATCACTCTAAATAAATGTACTTAATATGTATTATCGTGAGAGGTTTCAGCTCATAATTTTTTCAGTTTCACTTTTTAAAACATTACATCGTGTCGCACAAAATCTTTCACCTGCGCACAGCCAAGAGCAGTCCTCACCCGCTACCCTGCCTGAAGCTTCATCAGTAGCCATAGAAGATACACTTGGACAGGCAGTGGTAAGGATTGCATCAAATATGGAGACTCTCTCAAACGCCACGCTTGCAGGGAAACGTGTGAAAAAAATTCTAATAAGCATTAGAAAAGATGGGGCACCTGGCCCCAATAGGTTACCTGGTCACTTGTTTAAAGAAGATTGCGACTTCTGGAGTAGTATACTTATGCCACTCTAGCATCATTGCCTAGTAAACTCCACAATCCCAGAGTCTTGGAAAGGTTCTCTATTACAACCTTTTTACAAAAAGGGCAATACTGGGCATCCCGCAAACTACAGGCTGATAGCCCTCCTAGACATTGAAGCCAAAGGATACGCTAGTCTTCTACTACAAGATCTTCAGACGTGGGCCAATGAAAATGAAATCCTTCCAAGATGCCCAAATGGCTTCAGACCTGGTGCATCCACAATGGACAATATCATAACATTAGCTTACATGACAGAACAAACAACACAGAAAAAGTCTCTCCCTTTATTTGCATGTTTTGTGGACTACTCTGCTGCCTTTGATGGAGTCAATCGCGGTCTGTTGTGGCGGAAACTACAAGGCTGGGGGTTACCAGAGACCCTTTTAAAGGCAGTAATTAGCCTTTACACTGGAACCTGGGTTCGGGTGAAAACCTCAAGAAATTTGGCCACCAAAAAGATCTCAACAGACCGTGGCCTAAAACCAGGTTGCGTATTGGCACCTTTGCTTTTTAACCTATACACAGCAGATTTGGCCAAAACATTTCTCAACGCAAATTTTCTATCTCCGAAAATTGGCTTTAACAAATTTTCTTTGCTACAATATGCAGACGATATGGTATTACTAGATCATACAAAAGTAGGTATGCAAAGATTATTGGACGCATTAAATCACTACAACAACAAGAATGATTTAAGAGAAAATGCAGGCAAAACGAAGGTAATTATATTTGGAAAGTATGGTAATAAACTCGGTCACCATTGGAGGTTGGGTAACTTGAGGATATCAACAGTATCCAAGTATAATTACTTAGGGGTATGGCTGATGAGCAATGGGAAACCAACCGTTCACCTTGCCTCAGCCAAAACAAAGGCCAAGGCAGTGACGTTTGCCTTGTGTAAGCTTAATGCTAAACTAAACAGCCCGACAACAAAATCCATCAGAAAAGTTATACGGGCAAAACTGCTGCCCTCAATTACATATGGCCAGTTAGCATTCCCAACTGCTTTCGCCAACAGCCTTGAACACATCATCTGCCGAGCGTACAAGCGAATCTTCCAGATCCCAGCACATACATGTAACGTCCTGGTGCGACTGGAATTCGGGCTGAATGAGCAAAACTACGAGCACTGGGCAACGTTTGTGCGGTATTATCGAGGAGTTTGTGCGGCTACCACCAATACTCTGAAGTCAACTCTGAAAGTGATCTTCATGCAACCTAACAACTTATGGAGCAATGGTCTGAAAACTGCCTGCACTGTACTACATCTTGACATGACTAAACTGCAGAACTTAACCCACCTGCCAGGCACATTAAAATCTATCCTAAAGAAGCAGGTCAGGGCACTCTCGAAGGAAGAAGACATGAAAGAGCTGACTAGATCTAAAAGCAACACCGGGTTTCTCATCACCTCCTATGAAGATCGGCAATGGCAAGCATACCTCGATGCTGCACTAAATAAGTCAACTTTCAGGCAAATTCTAACAGCAAGGCTCATGGTATTGCCGATAAAAGATATCAACAGGCAATGGAAAACACTAGAGACGATTACCAACTGCAGACTATGTAACCAATATGTAGAATCCATAGTACATCTGGTCTGTACATGCAACTGCCTAACACATGCACGTCGTACTTTTTTAAGACCATTGTTTTTGAAATATGGGATACGTTACTGCAAGGATGCTATGACCCTCTTGTTTAGTCTGGAGTTACCTATGGAACTGGCTAGGTTTGCTAAATTTGTGCACAAAGTAAAAGACTGCTTAAATAACGCATCTTGCAATCTTGAACTTTAAGACTGCATCTTGGGCATGTCTAGACTTGACTTGCATGTTGTGATAAGACGCATTTAATACTTATTGAATCTATACCTCACTTCTTAAATAGGTCCTCGAATGTTTTATTCACATGAATTTCTCTGTATCGTGATGCTCCTGCTCAGGGGGACAGATGTCCTGAGCTTTTTAACTTGATACACGAGTTACACTACCTTTTTATAAATTGACGATTTTATTTTTTCTTTTAGAACTTATTTATTAGATTTGCAGTATTTAATTGTGTCTATTGTAGCAAATAAGCTCTTGTATATTATATTGGAGATACTTTTGTAACAATTTTTGTTAATTGATACAATAAAATGTACTTACTTACTCACTTTTTAAAATGAAAACAAATATGTTTTCTATTTTTATTACTACGTCAGAGAAATATTCAGAAAAAAACATTGAACATGCAATGATTGACAGCCAATCACTCAATTAATGTAGGCATGAATTTCTTGGTGTCTAGGTTTGATGAATTCAAGCCCTACGCAATTTGGACCTTTATTAGAACAAGTAGGTGTTAAAGTAAGTCTGTTTGATTGATTTATTGATTGATTGATTTAAAGCCCGTTTTCAGAAATTACTGTAACACATTCAGATGAAGTTTGTGATTGCTGTTTCATATGTGTTGATACATTCTCTAATGAAAAGGCAAGAGTTTTGTAAGATCCTTGAAACAACTGAGAGGATCACGCATGAAGCAGGTAGTTGAAGAGAGCTTCAAGTTTATTCCAGAGTAAGAAGAAGCCCATCCAGGTCCCAGCCAGTCAAAGGCAACAGCCAGCACACATTTGAAAGAACACATTGTATAACCTGGGATACCAAAATCTAACATGGAATTATAAGTAACCATGGCACCATGACATCAGAAGCAAGGTAGGTATCAGATGCCACACACCTTCCCCCATTAACACAGGGATGAAAAGAAAAGATTGTGAGAGAGAGAAGTAGAGAGGGAGAGAAGAGGAAGAGAAGGAAGATAAAGAAACATAAAAATAGTAAAAACGAAATGTTAACCATGAGAACATGTTTTCAAGATATATAGTGTTTTAAATAGCATGGCTTTATGACAAACCTAGAGGACAAACTTGGAGAAGCAAAAGAGGCAGTACCAGCATTTTCTCTAACCAGAGAGCTTTCACTAGACACAGGCTCTTTGTACACTGAGACCCTGCTAAAATTCCAAATTCTGTGGTCTTGGGTTCTTACAGCGTTTTTGAAAACCTTAATGATCCGTATGGGTTTAGAAAACGTAACCTTGGTACCAGGTTGTCTGATGACAACAAACTCGCCTACCTTGACCACGGATCCCTTTGTGGATTTCCTGGATTCGAAGTACAGCTTCCTAGACAAGCACTTAGCTTCTTCCCTCATACGGCAGTCAGGAGAGACCTTTTCTGACGTAATCGCAGAGATATAGTCCTCAAAATGCCTCACCCAAGAGGGTTCAAGCATGGTATAGGGAGACCTACCTCTGAAAAGAATTAAAGGTGACTTTCCAGTCGAGCTGTGTGGGGTTACCCCATAGGTCTCTACCTTTTTAAGAACCTCCTCCTTCCAATTGAGACCATAGCTTTTGGCCCAAGAGATGGTTTCCTTTAACACCCTATTGAACCTTTCCACCATACCTTTGGTTTCTGGATGATAAAGGGAGCATCTCTTGTGCCTGATGCCGCGATCTTTCAAAAATGCTTCCATCTCTTGTGAGACTAACTGTACCCCATTGTCAGTGAGATTGATTTCAGGGTACCCCTCCTCGGCCATAAGAGTTTCCAGATGCTTTATTACATGCCCAGTTTTTGTGCTAGAGGTAAAGTGAATTTCAGGCCACCTGGAAAATAAATCTAGGAGTACCAAGATAAAGACCTGCTGACCATTCGAATGAACTGGCTCTAATATATCGAAAGCTACCTCCTTCCAAGGTCCACAGGGAAGTTCCCTGATGACCATGGGCTGGACCCTTACTAGCTTGAACTTCTCACTCGTAGCACACACCATGCAGTCCCTTATGACTCTTTCAACATGTAGATCCATCCCAGGCCACCAATAGGAGGACCGGAGCCTCTCTTTCGTTTTGGACATTCCAGAATGGGACTTGTGGGCCAAATCAATTAAAAGTTTGGGAAGTTTCAGTGGAAGAACAAGCCTTGATCCACGCAGTAGCACCCTGTCACAAACAGACAACTAATCCTTTAAGCCCCAAAACTTGGAAACCTCCTCAGATCCCTGCTTTTTTGTGTGCCATCCTTTGTGAATGAGAGTCAACATCTCAGAGAGAACAGGATCAGAGGATAATTCAACCCTCTACTGATGTTTATCAATACTTTATTCTCCAATAACACCCACATGAACATCACTATCATCGCAATCCTCATCGGAGACATCCTCTTCAACCTCCCCCACTAGTCTCAAAAGGGTATCAGCTATGCCATTCTCCACCCCAGGAATGTACCTAATTTCAAAATCATACTCCTGAAGGGCTATGACTCACGTAGGTATTCTGCTCGAGACTAGGTCTTTACCTGTTTTTGTGAAGGTTTCACAGAGGGGCTTATGATCAGTCTTCACCAAAACCTTGGTTCCCCACAGAAACGTTTTCAGCTTCTTGGTGGCCCAAAAAACTGCCAAGGCCTCCCGTTCAATAACAGAGTAACGGAACTCTGCGTCCTTGAACTCTCGAGAGAGAAACATGATTGTTCTCATACCCCCTTCACCTTCTTGTTGAAGGACGGCTCCCAAACCTTTTAGAGTGGCGTCTGTTGTAATGATGGACATTTTCAAAGGGTCAAAACTTTAAAGCTTAGGTGAATCTTTGAGCTTTTTCTTGAGAGAAGCAAACTCATGGTCACAAACCTCATTCCACTTGAATTCAACACCCTTCCTCAAGAGTGCCCTCATGTTGGCACTGACCTCAGCAAAGTTTTCAATAAACCTATTATTATAATATTCAACCATTCCAAAGAACTTCATGAGTTCCTCTCTATAAGAAGGAGCAGACATGCAAAAAATGGTATACACCAAATTAGACTTGGGCGCAATTCCCTCACATGTGAAAGTGTGCCCTAAGCAGTGGATGGAGGATGTACCAAACTGACATTTTCTCAGATTTGATGGTAAGATTCACTTCTTGCAGTTTACTCAAAACAACATTAAGACGGTCATCATGTTCTTTATAATCGTTCCCAAACACAAGAATGTTGTCTTGGCAGACGCATACCCCTTTACAGCTTTTGAGTATCTTCTCCATGTCACGCTGAAAGATGGCTGCCGCAGACATAAGACCAAACTGCATCCTTCCAACTCTGAATGTGCCAAATGGAGTTATAACAGCTGTGTAGTCCCTTCAAGACTCAGCCAATTCAATCTGGTGGTTGGCCGAAGCCAAGTCAATAGTGCTGAATACTTTGGCTCCCCCTAGCAAGACCAGCAGCTCTGAGATGTTCGGGAGTGGATAATGATCTACTATTACACATTTGTTTAGTTGTCTCAAGTCCACACATAGATGGAGTGACCCGTTGGCCTTGGGAGCTGCAACCACCGGGGCCAACCAATCAGTCCCTTTGACCTCTTCAATTATTACACCCTGCTTTAGCTTGTCCAATTCTTTTCTCATTTCTTCTCTCACAGCCAAAGGTACACTTCTCACCATACAGCTAAGGGTTGTGAGTCAGGGTGCAAACATATTTCAAGCTTGAACTCCTTGAGACATCCAAGTTCATTCCTAAACACATTGGAGAAACTCTCCTTAACACGAGATTCAATACCAAGATCTGGATTTTCACAAATGGTATTCACCTTCTCCTTTAGTTTGATGGGAAACGTGCTACCCGGGTCTAGCATGATCCCCAAATCCCCTTGGAGGAACCAGCTGATTATGTTGTCCCCTTTTTCCGACACATAAATCTTGCCAGAGGTGTAACGATCCTTGTAGTCGATGAGTCCTATAAAGTAACCACGCAGTGGTATGGGCTCCCCACCATAGGCTAAAGGATGTATATTAGGTTTAAGAAGTAAAGTCTTGTAAGCCAGTTTGCTTTAGTAAAATATACTTGAAATTATTGTGATTTTGGCACCCAAGTCAAAGAAAACCTTGGTGGATTCACCTTCCACCTGAATGGTATCAACTCGGCAAGATTTATGCTGCATACCAGAATCAACTTGGACCACAATCTGGCCACAGACAAAATCTTCCTCGAGAACCTCTGCTTCCACACACTTGACATTAGAGGAAATCGTCTTGGTTTTGCAAACAACAAAAAGATGGCCCTTCTTTTTACATTTAGAGTCAATAAGATTCAAGGCAGGGCATTTCTTGTCATTTGTCAAATTACCTAATTTGTCGCACCTATAACATTTCGGAACAAAAGGATTGCCTTTACTTTTACTCTCATTATTAGGTCTAGACATAGTTTTTGTCTCTTCTTTGACAACCCGAATTACTGCCGGCTTGTCCTTTTTTATGGTGTCAACACACTTGGATTACCTCATCTAAGGTGGGTTCATCCCTCAACCAAAGCTCTACACAGATCCTTTCAATGTTACAACCCAACATGAACATGGTCTCTGATCCTCTCATCCAACAATTCCGCAAACTTGCAGGATGAAGCGAGCTTTCTAAGTTGAGTGATGTATCCCTCAACGGTCTCGCCTTCATGTTGTAACATTTTAGCGAATTGATTCCTTTCTAATATGGTACTCACTTTAGTAAGTAGTGCTTGTCAAGCTTTTTCATGCAAATTTCAAATTCATTTAAGACTCTTCCTTCTGCGTCACTGAGTTCAGGAAGGTGATCAAAAACGTCCTGCCCTTCTGACGCTAAACAGTGAAGCAGAAGTGAAGACCTAAGCTCAGCACTTTGACGTACTCCACAAACTCTTGCATAACGTTCAAAAACCGTTTTCCATTTCTGCCACTAGATAGGAGGCTCCCCAGGTGACATCAGGAAGAAGGGAGGAGCAGTTACATTCTGCATGCCTAATAGTGAGATTAACTTGTAACTTCAACAGAGAAGAATTGTTTAAAAATTGACCAAAAGGAAATACAAAGTAGAGCATAAAGTTTTAAAACCTTTAATCAAATGTACATGTGTGTGTATCACAGTTGTAGAATGCCAAAAACACTTTAAAAAAATTAAAACATAAATGTCTGCGTGTCGCAGATGGGGCACACAAGATGAAGGTAATTAGAATTAAAATGTGTGCGTGTCACAGATGTGGCACACAGAGTAGAGGCATCGAGACAGTAGCAGTAAAAATAAAAAAAACAAAGATGGCGGCTGCTTGAGGTCAGGCAACATGAATATGCATGCCGCCGCAGGCAAAGGTTGAGAGTTCTAGACGGGATGTCCTACGCACAGCAGATAGAAAGAAGTGGCATTGACGAGTTCGGAGGGAAGAATGGCTCTCTGAAGGCGTTGAACACCAAAGGCAGAGTTCAGAGTCTCCTCAAAGACTTCGGTGACTCACGGTGGGCACTCCAGGTAAGAAGTGTTTAGCACAATGTTGATTCAAATGATAACAACGGGGCAATTCAAAGAGCAAAATATCTCGATGCCCAAAGTAAATCCAAACAACCAAATCTTGGAAAAGTGATTGAAACGTTGAAATGCGAGTACCTGTGCAGCGCGACACATTCAACCAGTCCTTTCCAGAAACTGACACATGAAAAGGGGAACCCCATAAGAGACAGATGGAGGCACAAATATGACTTAGAGGGGACGAGCCCGCATCGAACATTGAACACCCTTAGGAGACACAAAAGGGTGAAAAGTGCGGCGATAGCTCCCAATCCAAGAGTTATACAGTGTAGGGGATGTTAAATAATGTTATATTCTGAGTGTCAATGAAATGAAGAACAGCAGAGTTGATTAAGGGTTCCTTAAATTTTAAAGCTGGCGGAGGGTTCCACTAAAAGGTAAGATGTGGGACAAAGGCACAGTACCTGAGGTAGGAGTGCCCATTCACTACCTGTAGAATCGATGGGTTGAAAATGTAGTTGAGGCTTTGTTGGGTTCCTCTTTCCTTTCAGCTGCAGACAACACTAGTGTAAGATCCTTGAAACATCTGAAAGAATCACGCATGAGGCAGGTAGTTGAAGAGAGTTTCAAGTTAAATTCCAGAGTATGTAGAAACCCATCCAGATCCCAGACAGTCAAAGGCAACAACCAGCACACATTTGAAAGAACACAATCTATAACCTGGGATACCAAAATCTAACATGGAATTAGACGTAACCATGGCACCATGACATCAGATGCAAGGTAGGCTTCAGATGCCACAAGTTTGTGATATGGCTATTTGTATTACATTTGTATAAATGATTTATGGCAAATAATATTCATTATCTTAAATTCAGAATTCACATTAATCTCTGTAGCCCACAGCTCTGGCCAAAAACCTGTGTTAAAAGAAAGAAAGACTGAGTTGAACCCATAGGGTAGAGAAAGGGACCTGTAGCTTTCCAACCTTAGTGCTTCATCAGACAGTCAGTGAATGGCCAGGCAGTGTTTCACCAGCAGCAACTTAAAATGCGCACTCGTCATAATTAAAATGTTTGTGTAAAGTGAGTACTACTAGTTGCCCTTTGAACAGGGTCATCTCCTATTCCTGGTCTGAGAAAGTCATCGCACAATCTGCCTCACATTTCATTTCCACCGCCAGTTCAATCAGTCGGACGTTTGTTCTAACAGCTTGAACAATATACATCAACCTCTCGTACATTGTCAGCAGTCACTAGCACAATCTTCATCTGTGAGGTAAGTGGTGTAACATTCAAAGTTAACCCCATCTCCTAGGTTGCTCTATGCAGTTTATATGCTACAGAACGTAGTGGTCCAAAAGAGTAATTTATTTTCAGCTATTGTAAATGTAATAATTGAATCACCTGCTTGTATGCTTACAGCCACGAGATATCCATTTAGATAGGTCCAATAGTGCAGTTATTTGTATGAGTTTTGGGAGTATCCAGAGTAGGTTTTAGGGGAGCAGGAAGTGCCACATGTCAATATGTGTGGATACGAGCTAGCAAAGTTCCATCTTTGAAACAATATATGTAATAAATCTGTGGAGGTCAATTTCCATTCTAGTAACTGTAACTCTAATCTCAACTCCTGTCCAAACCATCCTCCAAAGTATTGAAACAGGACACTCAGATTATATTCCTCGAGATCTGGAAACTGCGAGCTGCCTTCTTTGTGTTGATATTGTAATGTGTCCATTTTCACTCTGTTTCTACCATCACCACAGCAGACCCATCAGTAGGGCATGTGATTCTTTGAATACTGTGTGGGACAATGAGTTCATGCAGCTCTGAAAGAAGTGCAAGCAACAAGGGAGTAGAATAATCTTAGATAAAGCTATTTGACCTGATAATGACAATTTTTAGTTCTGCCAAAAGGTGTGATACCTAAGAATATTTTCTGACAAAAGGTGAGATACCTAAGAATATTTTCTCACAAAAGGTGAGATACCTAAGAATATTTTCTATCATTTTCTTCGTTTTTAGTTTGCGATATTTTGTAGACGTGCCAACCCTTTGCTCCCAAATATCACAATGTATTGCCCTCCCATGATAACTCCAACAACAACAGGATGACACCTAGGAATATCCTCAGGCAGCCTTATTGGAATAATAATGATTTATCCTTATTCACCCCAAGGTTTCCAGTATATTTATTAAATGAATCTCATTAACAGCTGTGTTATTTAAATAAGCTAATATGTCGCAATTAATTATACCACAAATCTCTATTCACTTGTCTCTCAGTCTCCAAATTTCTCAGTTTGCTTGTCAGAGGATTGTCAGGGGCTCTCTCACCAGAGTGAAAACAAGGAGAGGTACCAGGAATCCCTACCTTGTGTCTCTTTCTAGATCTCATTCCTGTGATGTAAGGCTATTGGTTTTGACTCTCACTAGTGGTCTTCTGTATAACAACACCAACGTTCTGAAGTTTGGTCCAAAGTTCATGATCTCTAATACCCTAAACAATGGAGCCATGCTAATGCTTTCTCTATGTTTAGAGACTGCAATATCAGTTGTTCATCACCAGTGGCTTTCTCCCTGTCACATGTGCCAGAGCGGGAGATTTTTGAATCTCAGGCTTCAAGTATAATAATTTAATAAGTCCGCCATTGGTCACATGGACCATTGTACCTTGACAAGGAGCATTGAGAAGAAGCAATCATTTACATCAAATACCATGTACAGGGAAGCTCATTAGGGGCTAAGGGGTTTTTTCATCAACTAATTCAATTCAATTTTTCTAGTCAGTGAGTATTACAATTGATCATCATCATTATTACGGATTAAAATAATCCATTAGTTAGTATTTCAAAACAAGATAAATATCACATTAGTAAGGATGGCAAACAAAATAGAGAAAATGCAGCAAGTGTGTTCCAGAAAGGAATCTCCTAGTCTAGATTAGTTGAGTCTAGGCATAAGAATGGCAATTTCTTCAATAAGCAAAGAAAAAGGTCAGTTCAGAAACCAAAGTGAAGTTTTCTAATCAATGAATTTTCGGGAAACTCTGGGAGATTGTAAACTATAGTCGACAGAATCACGTCCTTGAAAGAATATATCATCCACATCTTGCAGTTCAGACAGTTGTTCCCACGAGTCACATTTCCAGCCATTTCCTCTCCTTCCGGGGAGAACCACACTACCAGTTGTCTAATATTGAACAAAATGCCTATTTACTACTAACAGAAGGCTTCTGGAAAGTAACAGCATCTGCAGTGGAAGAGAAAAACAGCGCGTGCAAGACAACAATTTAACTCAAAAACAGGCATCTTCACTATAATGTGTCAAATCATTGTTTAATATGGCATCTGTAGTTAGGCTAACTTAAATCAGTATATTATATTACTTCATTTATGTGATTGTCTACTCCAAAACATGCATTTAATATAAGTGTGTTATGCAGCATAAAATTACATACGTTCCAAATAAATGCTTTTAATTTGCAAAATGAGGAAATTCACGCTATCGCATGTAAACCTTTTAATATTCTGTGCTGTTCTGTGACGCACTACAAATCCACATTGATCTTCATGTACTACCTTAGGGACATATTATCAAGGACGGCATTTAAATTATTGCTGGTTTATCGGCATAAAACTGCCGCTAAAACGGCGATAATGGGCTTGATAATATGCCCTGGAGAATTCCAATAGAAGCCCATGTTCACACCAGAACATGGACTTCTATTGGAATTCTCAAGGGCATATTATCAAGCCCATTATAGCCATTTTAGCGGCAGTTTTCTGGCGATAAAGCGGTGATAATTTTTAATGCCATCCTTGATAATATGCCCCCAAGTTGTCACTAGGGGTGGGTGTAACTCGCGTTATTCTGTGTAACATAATCACGCGGAATGAACAAAAATTCAGCGAAATGACGCGAATTAGGCAAGAAGAGTATTCTGCATTTAGCACTATTTCCTTAGTGTGAAAATGACCCCTTGAATCCAGAATAAACATGAAGATGCATTTTGCGCTTAGAAATAGAGTTAAATGCAACAGATCATGAATAGCGAGCGTGAGCAGTTGCAGGATTTCCCCACAACTTACTACAGGCATTTAGCACTAGTGTCCATACCCATGTATCTTAAATGGATGAAGGATGTATTTTGTGCCAAGAAATATTGTTAAATTCAACAGAAAATGAATGAGAAGCCACTTGTGCTTACTAAATGTGCACTCGCAGTCTGATGTTCTTCTCCTACTTTACTCTTAATTATGTGAGTGTGCGTAATCATGTTATTATTGGTACTTCCACATCAAAGAGTAATGCAGAATTACTAAAATTACTCCAACTACTCCGGTGTAATTGAAGCTCTAGGCCTAGTAATCATCTGATTCAGTGTCAGAGCCAATACTTTACCTCATAATTTATCAAGCATTGGAGCGGTCTATATGCCTTCCAATTAAGACAAACAAAAAGTATAAGCAAAAATATGGATATATTAATGAAAAAATTTTCAATAATTTAAAGACATCAGCAATAATGTAAGAATATAAATCTACACTGAAAGCATAAAACAAAATGTAAAGTAAAAACCACGCATAGAGCTATATATATATTATAGAAAAAATTGACAATGTAATGTATTTGGCTGGATTAACATTTGGCAATATAATTATCAAGAATATTCCAAAATTGGAAAAAAAAAAGTTTGTAGGTGGTTCTTGCAGAAAAGAACTCCATTCCATTTCATTGAAAGAGATTTTAAAGGTGAAGAAATCAAAAATAAAATAATTTAAGATCTACATAGGACATTAAAGACTCAATTCCAGCAGATTTGCATATAATGAGCTTAGAGGAAATAGATATGTTCAAGTTGAAATGTATAGACACTTTACCCAATCACCACTTCAGAATTTAAAAATAATTGGGCAACAAATATTAAGGGCCTGATTAAGATGTTGGGCAGAAAGCCATTCCACAGCTAGTTGGTGACTTTCCAACCAACATCAATGGTTTCCTTTCGACTGCCGTCTTACAGCACTGGCGGTCGGAGGGAGATCTGTGAGGGGATTTCGCTTCCGACGTGCTCACAGAGCGCGTTGGGGTTTTGGGTGGAATGGTAATCCCATAAAGATGGCAGAGCCAGCCTTGGTTCCATCGTCAGGATTACGATGTTACTTTCTACCTGCCCTTTCATGGTGGTCCCCTAGCAGGGCCCCCTTCCCCTTGGCCCTCCACTATTGACCCTGGGGGCTACATCCGTGTACCATTGGGCAGGCACCGCATGGTGCATGCCACACCATGCAAGGATGTTTGTAAACATCCATTTTTCGATTGTAGCTTGTGCTACAGCCCTTTTCCTTTGCACAAACTGCAATAAAAAATGTATGTTCTCCATAGGGCGGTTGCATCCAAATACAGCGGGTCGAACCACTGAACTATGATCGAGCGGTTGCATTCCGCAACTGTGTAAGTCGGACGCTCGTCTGACCTGCATTGTAATTAGGCCCTAAGTGTTTTCATGTACCAGATTCCTTATTGTTGTGGCAAAAATCTGAGTTGTCACTTAGTTTTGCTTTAAATATTCTTATAGGAGATCACTAGCAATTATTTAAAATTAATGAATTAGTCTGTCATAGAAAAGATGGTAACCAACTTGAAATATTACATAACCATTTTACACACAATTTTCCATTTTGGGGCTGTACAATGGGATTCCATAATACACCAAATTTCATTAAATTACTAAAGTTTGTGGACAATACTTTTGTATGGTTTAGACTGAATGTGACCAGATATTCTGTGGATATGAAGACAAGTTCTATGCCTGAACAGTTTGCATGTGGAAAAGAATTGTGTGTATTCAATATTAAAGTTCAGAATATGACTTATTTATGATATTCAGAAGTGAGAACGTGAAACTTATTTTGTATGTCTAAAAAAATGACGATATTCCTTTGACAAATATCTGTAATGTAGTACACTCCAGCTTTAGTCCAGGCTTCCCAACAGTGGATTGGTTTACTCCATTTATTTATTGGATTGTACCACAAAGATATTCCTTAGATGTTGTAATATTACTATGCAATTTGATACCTAATTCAAATAAAGCATATTTAGATGTGTAAACTATCGGGAAATATGAACTCAACTTTTTTCATATTGATATTTAAAACTGCTGGCAATGGGAAAGGTTTGCCAACATATTTTCTCAATTCAAACCCATATGGATAGTAAGTGTAACTCAAAGTAATGTAGCCAAAAACCCTTTATAAAATCAAAAATGAAGAGTGGCATTTTCGAAAATTAGGAATACCAAATCCATCACCCAATTTGGAAGCTTGATTTAGTTTATAACTTATCCGATTGCCTTATGGTTCCTAATAAACGTATACATTATTTTGTTCATATAATTGAATAACATGTGAAGAAAGTTACTGGGAACATGTATTATAAATACAACACTTCTGTAGAGATCACCATTTTAATAGCTTCTATTCTTCCCACCACAACAACGTTAAAGAAGCCCCTGTATTATGTAATTTCTCAATAATTATTAGGAATTTGTTTACTATTCATATCACCTGGACTTTTATTTTATTAATAAATGAATACCCAGATGAGCACCAAAGAATCCAGGAATTAGATAATACTTCTGCAGTGCAAACCCCATTTAAAGGGAAGACTAAGTTGTATAAATATTCAATGTAAATCCTGACAGTCATTGATACCTATTAATAATTCTTGATATAGCTGTAATTGCATGAAATGAGTAATTATTATACAGCAAAATATCTTCTGCATATACTGATGCTTTTAAAATAGTCTCATTAATAGTGATACCGTTATTGTTTTTAAATCAGGCATAAGATAGAGCAGTTCTTCAATGGCTAGTACAATTAACTTAGGACATAGGGCACATCCTCACATAGTTCCTCAAAATAAAAGATGAAGCATTAATGCCACTAACATATATTGTCGCAGAAGAAGATGGATAGAATATTTTAAACATCAACATAAAGTTAGAACCAAAATGAAAAGCATGGCCATCATTTTAAATAAAAAATCTAAATTAACCTTATGAAATATTTTAGCAAACGAAAAGCTAACAAGAGTACAGGATATTTCATGTTCCTTAAAGAGGTAGAGGTCTGATATTGTGCGATGATGTCCTTCCCTTCATTAAACCTCTCTCGCCCACGTACATAATGGAATTCAACTTGGAGATAAACTAATTGCCAATCTTTGTATACATTTTATAATCTTGATTGATAAGAGGGACTGGGCAATAATTAGAAAGCAATGTATGCTCTTTGGCAGGTTTATGAACAGCAATTATTGTTACTTCTTTAAGAGAATCTATAACTGAAGCGCTGTTTGTAAATACCTAAAATAGGGAAAATAAGATAGGAGATAATTAGGGACCGAAGTTTGCCTATTTTTACCACGTGCATGCCTTTACCATGAGTTTTGGGTAAATTGAGGCATGTGGGGGGTGTCCCCCCACAAACACATTGTTTTTATATATAAAAGCAATGCATGGTAATGGCATGCATTGTAAAAGCATATTCATGGTAAAAACAGGTGTGGTAAAAAATGCATGGTAAAAACATATGATTTATTTACCTTCGTTGTATTGTCATACGACCATATGTAAATACATTTTCATTTATGGAAATTTGCTTCAGTTTAATTTGGAACCAAATGGTTTATTTTCATATACCATAAAAAAAAAAATAGTGGAACTTGTTATCAATACTTTTAAAACATCTCAGTAGATATGTGTGTAGGTGTGCTCTGCTTTATTATTATTCAAATAATAGGAAATGGTGGCTAATGAAGTATGTAGATTCCCAACAGATTGCACAATGCCAGTATTCATTTTTCATCTAGAAGTGTATTTGGGATACTCTCCAATGCAAGAGGAGAAAAAATGAAAGCATGATTTGATATTGTGGTGGGTTTCTATTATAGAATCAGAAATCATGTGGCACAAATTTCTAGAAGAAAGGTAATCAGTGAATATGTAGAGTGAGCATTTCAGAAGAAAGTGAAATATTAACAAGTAGTGAAAGTTTGTTTCCAGTGATCAATCAACTTGGTGTTAGCAATTTTGTAAAAAGATAATGTATATAATTTTGCAGATTAAAATTTCACCCGCAAAATTTTATCTAACAACAGATCAAAATCCATGCCAACAATTTACTAAGATTCATTATTTCTGATGATAAAGATTCCCAAAATGTAGGATCACAGTGGGTCAGAGAATAAATATTAACAAATTGAAGATTGCATTTGTCAATATGAACTTGAATATGTATAAAGCAGCCCTCAGAATTATTTTTAAAATGTAAATTATGGTTTTGAAAATAACAAGAGAAGAAAACAGCGACACCACTTTTTGCGACCTTCTGCTAGAAGTGAAACCACATTGCCAACCCAACCCTTCATTATGTATGCTAATGTATTCTCATTAATGGGCCCAATTAAGATGTCGGGTGGATCGCCACCGATAGATCGTCGACGGCAGTCCATCCGGTATTTGAGGCTGTAGTCCAACCACCGCATATTGATGCATTCAGTCAGAGCGAAGTGGGTGGAGGGACCAACGACACCTCCAACAGGCTAAAGGAGCATGTTGAAGCTTTGGTCGGAGTGTAATCCCTACAATGGGGGCAGTGCATCCGGGATTTGAGGCTGTAGTCCAACCACTGCATAATGGTGCAGTCAGTCGGAGCCAAGTGGGTGGAGGGACCGACCGACGCCTCCAACAGGCTCAAGGAGCCCCTGTTGGAGCTTTAATCAGAGTGTAATCCCTACAATGGGTGCAATGCCTGCGGAGGCACCACCATAGGGATTATGATGACCCTTTTTTCTCTGCCTTTACATGGCGGTCCAACCACAATGTAAAGGCAGATGGATTTGGACTTTCCATCTGCCTGGACGATGAATCCTGGACAGATGCTATGGGCCCAGGGGTCTCATGTGGGTCCCCCAAACATTCATGCACTGTGTGCCAGGCACCACATGGTGCCTGGCACACGGCACACAGTGCATGGATGTTTAAAAACATGCCTTTTTTTAATTGTGGCTTGTGCTCAGGGTCGGCTAAGGAGGAGGAGGGTCGCCCACTGCTCTTTGAGCAGGAGAAATAAAATCTAAATAACGTCGGTATTAATATTATCATTTTCTTTTATGCAGGTTCGGGCCTGGGATAGGGCTGGGTGCGGCTGGAGTCACAGCGTGAGGAGTGGTTTCCACACTCCAAGTGCCCATGACTGTTTGCCGGCCATCTTGGCCTAGCCAAACAGTCATGCACACTTTGCATGTTTCCCACTAGGCTGCATCACACAGCCCGGTGGAGAACACGCCCAGGCCACCAGTCCCCATCTGTGTGCCAATTCATGGTGCTCAGACTAATCACAACACTGCTCTGCAGCGTTATGATTGACTTGGGGGAGCCAATCACAAGGCTGCATTGCAGCATTGGGATTGGCTATGGGGAGCCTGGGTGCTCCCTGGTTCCAGGACTCAAGAATCAGAGGAGACACACAGCCAGCAGAACAAGTAAGTGTTATTTATTTATTTTATTTTTTAGTCCCCCACCCCTCCACCCTTATTCCCTACCAGCCACTACTACTATTTACTATTCGGCACAGAAATCATTTTTTTGCTGGAAAGGTGAACTTTTCAGAGTTCCTTGTGTTTTGCATAGCTTTGTGTCTCTTCGCGTCAAAGAGGCATTACTGGAACCATACTGGGGATGATCAACACAAACATCCATAGGTTTTGGCACAAAGCCATATCTACTATGATAGCCATACTGGGCTTGATGTCAAAAACCTAAAGAGGAAGGAGGCACAAACAAGAAGAAAGGTGCATATTTTTCTAGAAAACCTAGGCATAGGAATTAGTACTTGAAGATTATGCCACCGGTAAGAATCCAACACTAGACACCTTACTATCACCTCTGCACCATGGTCTAGGCTGTGCCTTAGACATGAGAGCATTACTTGTATGCCAGAGCAAGGTATAACACAAGTATAGACCAATTTTTTAGAAATGGTGCAATCCTTTGTTTTCCTCCTTGTACAATGTAGAGCACCAAATTTGGATGCTTGACTACATGTGGGCCGTAGTCTTTAAAGCTTGATGTTTTGCGCATAGAGCCATTTATCACTCATGCCCTAGATATTTGAAAGACAAATTGACTATATATACTATTTAGTCCACTTAGAGTCTTAGTTTATCTATCCCAAGATTTTGGTGGTTTCTCAGATCCATCATAGTGGAAAAGGGGATCACAGCTTTTCACATCTGGCTTCAAAACACTGGAACATGCTTCTGATACACTTCCACATGACTTCAGAACAGTTACCATTCCATAAATCTTTGAAAACCTGGATTTTCCCTCAGTGAAACATACAACTAACTTTCCTTCTGCCTCCAATAACGACCTCCCTTGCTCCAGGATACAGTGAGAGGTGATTGTGCCTTGGCAAATATGACAAACATAACAATAATAATGATGATGACAATAATATTAATAACAATAATAATAATCATCATCATCATCATCATCAGCAGCATCATCATCATCATCATCATCATCATTATCATCATCATGATAATAATAAAAACCTTGTAATTGTATCTGTTTTATAATCTCTTTCTATTGTAATAAGCTACATTTTGCAAAGCAGCTAGGCTTATGTGCTAAACTTTAAGAACATACATACACAAAAGGATACACACTGCTGATGTTGGGAGGGCAACTAATCTCACTCATGTGACTGATGTGTGTCAATGAAAAATTAAGTATTGGTTGGGTTCCCTTTCACTATATATGTAAAAGAGTTTCTGCAGCACAAGACCTGTGCACCTCAATTGTCTTCCTGTTCTCATACAGGGCTTGAACTTCATGTGGCTTGCGAAGACACCTGTGCTGTGTTCATTACAAAACATTATACCGAACTGCCTCATCCACTTCCCCTTCTAACGTACCTGAATGGCTACCTGGAATATGGAATGTAACTATGTGGGTCAAGCCCACACTGCTATCTTTACTACATTTGAAGCCCTATGACAATGCATAGCTTTGGCCAGCTGAAGTCCAATCTTCGACGCTCCTTCCTTATCTTAGGATCTCAAGATTCTGAGTAATACTTAACTCTTTATCCACTTGGTATTAAGCAACATAATCAGTGTAAAGGTTGCTGCAGCCTCAATTGTACGTTATGAGCCCTATGAGAGCCACAAACCTCATAAAAGAAATGTGGTAAAATCTGTTCACCTTATTGGACCAGGTATGGATATATTCTTTGATTCCCCTTGACCTTTCAAAAGCGTTCAACACTGACTGCTCCAAAAAAGTATATTTATCATCTTCCCACACTTCCCGGTGTGAAATGGACAATGCTCCAACAGTTCACATCTTTCTTGCCCAAAAAAGTCTTACCTGATAAAATAGCCCCTCTACCTCTCTATCAGACCAACATCTCCTGCAGCATTGAGAAAAGTAAGCATTCTTGCAGACCCTTTTCAATGCTTATATGTATCTCCCCAAAATACATGAAGCCCACATCTATCATGCTATCCAAAAGACCTTAGAAACATCAGACTGGGGGGGCGTGGCTAACGCCTGAGAAGATGGCGGCTCGACCGTGACTCTCCCGAGACGGCGGAGAGAAAGACAAGCATGACATAAGCTACTGCCTGTATCTGGATCCCCAGAGTAGCGATTCCGCGCTTGGAGTCACTACAGCTTCACCGGAGCTGGTTTTTATCGTTCGTGAAGCCCCATGACGACGGCTACCTTTCAATCGCGCTGTAACGCGCTTCTGTGACGGGAGCACCCGCCATCTTGCAGCGCGCCTGACGCATTTCGGCGCGCAACGATACATCACCGGTAATTGCTCTATTTATGACTGGCAGTCACTTGACTCACGCGTGAATGTCTGCAATAAGGGCTATTTGGTAACAAGCTACTCTCTGAATGCTTGAAGTGGAAATTTCTTTTCCTGTCAGCATTTCTTTTTTTAGGAGGAACTGTCTAACCTTCAAGGTTCTATATGCCACCTACACCCTCTAAACGAAGGAACTTCATGCAGCTATTTGTTTTCTTCTGGGATTACTGCAAAGTGAACATTATTTATTAACCAGCTGCTTTTCTGGTGAATAATTGTGCTTGTTTCCTGCCTATCATGCCGTGAATTCTCCTCAGCCTCTCTCAGCCTATTTGAAACAGTTTGTTTTCTCTCTCATATTTTTCTATCTATATCAGGCATTATTTCAACATATGGCGAAAATAACAAATATTACTTTTAAACATTGCCTGACTCTCAACTTTACTGAGGAAATGTTATTATGAATTATGGTTGAGCCTTGCAGAAGTTGATATGTGTGCCTGTAACTTTTGACGCATTATTATAGTGGCACTGAGAGGATATTCTTGGCGTCCGAGGAGTATGGCGGAGCAATATCCCCGAAGCTGGAGCTGGCGCGATGAGCTTTGAGTATACAAGCTGTTTTTGATATGTGGATAATCGGGGATGTATTTTGCTGAAGTTTCATGCACCCTCAAGAATCATAGTTGGATGCTCCTCGAGAAAATAATGTGTCGTTTTTGCAGGGCGTAAACACCATTTTGGAGAGAGTTTTTCACATTCAGGCACTTTGTGAGGGGAATTTCACTTTCAGGGCTATAACCGTGTCTCCTCTCACACCTCTTATTATTTTAGTCTATTTTTGCATGACCAGAATTGCTTTTGCTTCGGCTTAGCATTGCTTCGCCTTAGGGTGACTTCATTCCACCTTCTGAGTTTGCCTGTTCTCTTTGATTCCAGAGCTCCTATATTTGTCATTATTGTCATATTGCTTTCGTCCAACGGCTTCCTGGCTCCTCATGGGAAAAATCTGGAATTCAGGTCTGGCTGCTTCCTCTCAATTGCCTGTGGACTCGGATCCTTCTCCTCAGGCCATGGTAGATACCACGGCACCAAAATCAGATCTAATACGAGGAGCTATTCCAAAAGCACGCAACAAAGGGAAGTTGCCATCCTCTACAGCCTCCTCTAAGCGCTTGAAATAGGATCCTCCTTCTCCAGGAAGTAACTCCTCATCAACATCCATGGATCTCATTCTGGAGGAAATCCGTGCGCTCAAACCTTTTATGGAAGCTACAACAAAGAGCATGCAGGCTATGCAGGAAAAATGGTCGTCTTTGGAGTCGCGTGTTCAGACTTTGGAAATTTCCACAGATTCTTTGCAATCCTCTTGCTCCCATATTCCGTCAATGGAGGCGGAGATACATCTACTCAAACGTCAGACAGAGGATTTGGAAAATAGGAATCGTAGGAACAATCTTCGCCTTTATGGCCTTCCGGAACTCACAGAGGGGTCAAACCCCACCGTCTTCTTCCAATCCTTTCTCGCCAAGATATTAGATGCTCCAGCCTTATCTTCTGTTAACATCCAAAGAGCCCATCGTCTTGGCCCGAGGGTTGCCAGTAAGCCCAGAGGTGTCATTATGTTATTCCTGCAATTCACAGACCTCCTACAGGTCCTTTCAGCCGCCAAGCTCAAGAAGCAAATTATGTGGGAAGGTCATCGCCTCTTTCTTTCACAAGATGTCTCCAAGGCCACTGCGGATCGAAGGAAGAAGTTCCTGGACATGCGGCCCCAACTACGGGCCGTGAATGCTAGATATGGTCTACTACATCCTTGTCTTTTTAAGGTCACTTATAGGGGTGGGCGGAATTAGCAAAATTAACTTTCGCAAATTATCGCGAAAATGTTTAAAATTATCGCAAACAAGCGGAAATATCGCGAAAATGCGGAAGTTTTTTTCCCGCATGTTCACGAGATTTTCTGCATGGTTGCGGGTCGCCAACTTACCCATGTGGTTGCTTGCGGGCGCAGCCATCTTGTTTTGAGTTGTCTCGCGGTGCATGATCGCGAGAAGAAAGACATGATCGCGCGACGCATGACGTCACTGCGGGCGCGAACTGTCGTGAGACAGCGCAAATGGCTAAAATCAATTCAACATCTCATGGAGAACGCGACCGGATCAAGAAAACTTGTCGGCGAACGCAGGGATTCAGGCAAAGCGAACGCGCGCGCGCGAGAATGTATTATTTTACAGCGCGAGCAAGAAACAAATTATCGCCAAGCTGCGGAAACCGGAAATTTTGACATTTTCGCGCTCTCCGCTGAAGGCGAAAATGTCAAATTATCGCAATTTCCGCGAACGGAACGAAATTTTTGCCCAGGCCTAGTCACTTATAAAGATAGAACAACTACGTATGAAGACCCGGCAGCCCTGCAGGCGTTTCTCCAACGCCATGGCCCAGATGTTATGGATGTATCCAGACCTGGCTGACAAGACTTACTACTTCTTCCTGGATTTCGTTGTGTTATGATTCTGTTGTTTTCTCCGTTATAGCTGTTGCTGAGAATCTCCTTCTGTCTTTTCTTCCGACAGCAGGTTTCTCTCTCATGTATCCCCTTTATGGTTCATTTGTAGTTTGTGACACATCTTTCCCTTTAATTGTTAATCTCTTTTGTCTTTACAGACATCTTCTTCTCCCTCCCTCATATCCCGATGTGATCTGCCACTTTTTTTCTGCTGCGTTTTTGGCTCCTTGGTTTTTGAGGTTTGATGTCTACTCTGGATGTCATCGTCGTTGTCTCCCGGCATCCTCACCCCATCCTCGTTCTTGAGTTATTCCGTTCTGTAAGTATGTTCTTCAGTCGTTCG
This sequence comes from Triturus cristatus, assembly GCF_964204655.1. Lineage (NCBI taxonomy): Eukaryota > Metazoa > Chordata > Amphibia > Caudata > Salamandridae > Triturus > Triturus cristatus. The sequence goes on along the minus strand of NC_140589.1, from coordinate 1,174,792,546 downwards.
TCTCGAACATGTACTGTCTCTTTGTTGATTTCTGTTTCTGTCCTTCTTTCTACATCTGACCCCTTCCCTTTTTCCTTTTCCTCTCTTCTTCCACCTTTCTTCACTTTCTTTCATCCTCTCTTTCTTTCTCTTGCTCCTACCTTTCTTTGGACTCACTATTATATTCATAGGGGTTTCTCCCTTCTTTCCCTTTCCCTTTCTTCCTCTTTATTCTCTCTCCTTCTGCCCTCTCTCCTTCATCAATTCATTACAATTTCCTTAGTTTTCTCAAGTTATTTTTATGTCATAATAAGCATGTTGCTAATAGTTGTTTTTCTTGGTTGTTCCATTCCGTGTTACATCATGGAACGTTAAGGGTTTAAACAACCCCATTAAAAGGCAAAGGGTTTTATCACATTTAGCGAGACTTAAATCCAATGTTGCCCTCCTTTAGGAGACTCATCTCTCGGACACAGAGGCTCTGAAACTCAAGCGTTGTTGGGTGGGTCATGTTTTCTGCTCCCCCACAGTTTCCAAGAAAAATGGTGTTGTGATTTTATTACATAAAAAGTTAAATGTTTCTTCAATTTCTTATGAATGTGATGATGTTGGCCGGTGGGTTATTGTTACACTGCATATAGATAATATTCCTATCACTCTTTTTAACGTGTATGCCCCAACTGGAATTGACAGATTATTTTGGCCCTCTATTTCAACTAAGCTGTCCTCCCTTTCTGGAGATTACATACTCCTCGGGGGAGATTGTAACCATGTTGTTGATCCCTTCCTCGACCGTCATTCCATTGTTAAATATGTCCCTTCTAAGATGCACTCCCAATTTGTTAACACCTTTCAAAACAATGCCTTGATAGATATTTGGAGATTATGTAATCCTGTTCTGAGAGAATACAGTTTTTATTCCCCCCCCCATCAATCACAATCCCGCATTGATCATATCTTCCTTAGCAAATCCCTTTCACAGCACGCCATTCGCTCTGATATTGGCTCCATCCTAATCTCGGACCATGCTCCAATCCATGTAGATCTGGACCTGCTTCCTTTTTCCCCTCACCCTGGCAGATGGCGTTTCAACAATGCTTTACTTTTGGAACCAACTTTTTGTTCTGAATTTAAAGCCTTCGCCACTGAATGTTTCCTTCTTAACAATACCCCTGATTCCTCTTTTGTCACAGTCTGAGATTCTTTTAAAGCAGCCTCTAGGGGTTTTATTATTAATTTTGTAGCCCGACGGAAGAAACTCCGAGTAGCCGAGTCCGAACGCATTTTAGCTACTATTAAGACCCTAGAGCTTGATTATCATGCTTCTAAGTCTGAGATTTCTCTTAAAAAGCTTATTGATGCGAAACTTTCCTTCAATAAATTTACAACGGATGCAGCTTCCAACCTTTTGCTAAAATGTAACTCTAGGTACTATGGAGGTAAGAACAAGATGGGGAAACTTTTGGCAAATTACTTAAAGATAAGGAGGGAGCGAACAAAGATTGAATCCATTAGGACTACCACTGGAAACTCTTGCTTTAAAGATAAAGATATTCTTTCTGAGTTTGTTAAATTTTATGACAATCTTTATACCCCCAAACATACCCCGGAGACTACGGATCTTCTCTCATATTTTCACTCACTTCCCTCCCCCCCGGCCTCTCACGTTGATTTTACTGCCCTAGATCGGGACATTTTGCTTTCTGACATCTCCCATTCTGTTTCTAAATTGCGTCATGGTAAATCTCCAGGTCCTGATGGCTTCACTATTGAGTTTTATAGCCACTTTGGTTCTCTACTTCTTCCTAAACTATTATTATTATTCCAATCCTTCTCTGCAGCGGGTTCTTCAAGTGGTTCCTTCCAACAAGCTTTAATCTGTTTGATTCCCAAAAAAGATAAGGACCATTCGTTATGCAAAAATTACAGACCAATTTCCCTGGTCAACACGGATTATAAAATCTTGGCTAAAATTCTGGCTTTACGCATGGATCCCCTCTTACCTGATCTTATTGGCCCTGAACAATCAGGTTTTATCAAAGGCCGTCTCTCATCTGACAATTCCCGTGTTTTTCTTAATATTCTTAGTAAGTCTTCCACTATGTCGCTTCCCTTCGCGGCTATCTCTTTAGACGCGGAGAAAGCCTTTGATAGGATTGGGTGGGATTTTATGTTTCAAGCTTTGCGCTGGATCGGCTTTTCTTCCAAATTCATCTCTACAATTTCTTTACTCTATTCTAACCCCCAGGCTTCCATTTTTGTCAACGGGATGACCTCGGATTATTTCTCGTTACATAGAGGAGTGCGACAAGGATGTCCCCTTTCCCCTCTACTTTTTGTTTTAGCCTTGGAACCCTTCCTTACCAAAATTCGTCTGGACAACAGTATTTCTGGTTTTGAATTTGGTTCACATCAGGTTAAACTCTCGGTCTATGCTGACGATATTCTTTTTTACTGCTCTGATCCTGTTTCCTCTATTCCCTCTTTTCTCCACCAGGTGTCTTCCTTCTCCTCGGTCTCTGGTTATCGCCTAAATGCTGATAAGTGTGAGATTCTTCCTTTAAATCCCATTTGTCAAAAACACCTTTTTTCCCAAACAGGTTTTTCATGGCAACCATCAAAGATCAAATATCTGGGTGTTTGGTTCGCTCCTCTCTTGTCCGATACACTCAAACTTAATTTTGATTATGTTTTCAAGAAAATGGACACAGCTATTCAACGTTGGAATCCGCTTTTTCTGTCCTGGTGGGGTCGGCTCAACTCTATAAAAATGATGTTATCTCCCCTTCTGCTTTATACCATTTCCATGCTTCCAGTACACATTCCAGTTTCTTTTTTTAAACGGATTGATTCTTTGCTGCTGAAATTCTTATGGAATGGCAGGCGGTCTCGGATAGCTTTGGTTTCATTGCGTAAGGATAAGGCCCATTCTGGTGTACGCTTTCCGGATTTTAGAGAATATCATCGGGCTTTCACCTTGAAACAATCGACTCGTTGGCTCTCTTCTGATCTCCCGAGCTATCCACTGGTCTGGTTAATTATGGAATCTTCCTTTTTATCCCCCTTTACCTTCCGCGAATTCTTATCTTTCTCATCTTCTCTAGTTCGCTTTCGTACGCCTGTTATCTCTCATTCCCGTACTCTTCTTCTCCCCTACATAGCATAATCTTACCCCTCCCTCCTTTCTATTCACAAGCAACCGATATGGCACAACTCTCTTCTCAAAATCCGTAATCGCACCATATTTTGGAAGTCATGGCATTCTCGAGGACTATGTTGGATCTCTCAATAACTCTCCCAGGATACCCCACTTTCTTTCTAGGAACATCAATCCGGTTTTTCACTGCCCTCTTCTGCCCGTCCGCAATATCTTGCTCTTCTCCCAGTTCTAATCTCATACCTCCATTCCTTAGTACCTTTTACCGATATTCCTTCAGACCGCAAAGCTACTTCTTTATTATTGGAGGCGTCTCCTTCAGCTTCTGCCATTTATAACTCTTTCCGTCACTCCCCCGACAGACCAAAATCTAAAATTGAGATTACATGGGAACGGGATCTTTCTCGGGATTGGCCAATACCCCTCTGGGACAAATTATGGGCTAAACTCCATAAGACCTCTAGAGCTGCTAACACTACCCAAACCTTATATTTCATTTATAATAGAACTTTATGTACTCCACTTGCTTTATCCCGTTTTTCATCAAACACATCCCCTATTTGTTGGTCCTGTTCTTGTCCTATTGCAGATCTTAAACACATGTTGTTTGAATGCCCTCATATCTCCAAATGTTGGCGCCTAGTTTGGACGCAAATACAAAAGATATTCCAACTTCAAATCCCCTTTTCCCCTCCGCAAGTTTTTCTAGGTTCCCTATCACCATCCCTCCCACGATCTCCTTCCCATTATTTATTACTTGACCTTTTAAATGCTGTGGCTTTTCATACCATTACTTCTAATTGGAAGCAGGCTGCAAATGTCTCCTATCAATCTTGGTGGAATGCAGTTTGCTTCCATCATCGCCTAGATACTAATTATGTATCGCCTATTTCCCTAGCAATTAAACGCGACCTGATTTGGCTTCCTTTGGTATCCTATCTCTCCTCCTTTGCCCCAGCACATGCCCCTCCGGACCCTGACACAGTTGAGGTGCGTAAACCACCATGATTTCCTTGTTCTTTATTGCCTTTTTGATATGATATTGCATATCTACTATATTATATGGTATTTTTTGTCACTATACAGAAGTTTGGTTCTGTAGACTTCATGCTTGTTATGTTTGCTTTTAATGAGAGTTTTTATTGAACTGCTTATTCTCTGTACACGCTTATCAAGATGTCTTTACCCCTTTCCCTTTCCCCTCCTTTCCTTTCTTTATCTTTTCAATAAACTCAAACTTAAAAAAAAAGAAACATCAGACTGCCTAGTATGTTTAAAACTAGAGATATCGTGACTCAAAGTTTGAAGTCTTACTAGTAGGCTTCTGTGGCCCTGCCTAACTTTCATTTAAATGATCATCTTCCATGAGACCTCTGCAGTTTCCCTCTCCAAATGTTTTCAGCATGAAAGTCACCATGAATTCTAACCTGTCACTGAAACCACTGGTGGACAACATCATTGAAAATGCACTGATAGTCGAATTTCCACATTTTGCAAACAAAGCTCATTTAACTGGAAAGTGCAAAATGTTATACTAAATAACACATGCATAATAAATTAAAAAATTTTAGTAGGTAATCATACTTAGGCATTGTAAGCATAAGCAAAATGTACTGACTCATGTTAGCACTGATGCCACATTAACGTTGATTTTACACACTAGGGTTAAAAGGCATGTTTTGCATTAAATTGTTGTCCTCCATAAGATGTTTTTTCTCTTCTACAGCAGATTCTGTACTTTTCCAGAAATCTTCTATCAGCTAGTGAATAGGCATTTGTTATGTATTGGACAGCTGACAGTGGGGTTCTTACATGGAGAAGAGAAGATGGCAGGAAACTCGACTCGTGGGAAGTCCTGTCTGAACCGTAAGATGTGGACGATGTGTCTCCTCAAGGACATGGTTCTGTAGTCCATTATAAAGACGGAGAAACTAGGGAGTTTACCTGCTCTCAGGGTTTGCTGAGACTTGATTGGAAGTTGTATATGGGGAAGGTATCAAATGTTGCAATTATGTTTTAATCAATGTATATTAGTGTATGTTCCTAGAGCAGGGTAGGAGAAGTAGGGATTCTTTAAGGAGAGACCACATTTATGCCTCTTCCATCTCTCTCTCATGTGGGTAGGTACACTTGCTGATTTATAACTGAGAATGTTTTTCCAGCTTTTCTAATCTCTGTTGCTGTAGTTCTAAAGCTTCACGTCTAGGCATTTACATCCTCTCATCAGAACTCTTCATTTGGGTTCCTGAAACTTACACTTGCTCGGTAAAAGATATTGTTGAATTACTTGTCTGCTAAAGTTTTGGTGTTGGTTCCTGAGGTACTATAGACAGCACAATTGATATACGGACCATAATAAACTGTTGTGATTGTACTAAAAGTGATTGGTGTTAGTGGAACCTGTTGCGCGAAGAGGAAAGTATATCAGTGAGGGTGATTCCCTGATGATTGAGATTTCATCTCTGTGTGGGCGCTGGAAGGTGTTATTTTTGATTGTTTCTTGTATGAATAAACTACTTTGAATTATTTTGTGGAGTAACAACAGTTATTTGTTTATTGTGCTTGGTTAAAGTTGTGAAATTTAGTGTACAAAAAAACAGTAAAGGAAGGAGAACCGCTGTGAGTAGTGAGAATTGCATCAGAGAGAACAGTGTTGGGAAAGGTCAACAGGTGTGCAATTTTGCGCTGGGAGTGCTTGGTGGGACATTAGGTGCAGAATTATGATTGGTCTACAAAGAGAAGGACTGTGTTGGAATTGGAAGCGAATATTGATTTGTACTGAACTTTGAATTGAACAAAAATATTGAAAATAATTGAATCACCCTTGCTAACTTATCATTGAATCATTGTAGTCAAGAAATATTTTAAAGTCATTAGAGATTTAATGAGAGTCGATGTGCAAGTCCCTGTCAGTGAGCGCAAGGGGACTCTGCAGAAAGGGACGCCAGATCACTGTATGGTGACAGATTTAGGGTTACAAACAGATATGTGGCTTCTTTACAAGTTCACAGAAAAAGAAAGAGCATTAAGATTTCCATATTATGGTACATTTGATTAAAAGATTATTGATAATTTAAGGGGAAAACTATATGAGATGAATCCGCCTCCTAGCCCACACAGTATGATGCGTTAAATGGTGGGGAGCATGCAGCTCATACACAATAGAAAGGAAGATATCAGAATAGAGCACTGATGCTGAATGTTATGAAAAACAGCAAAGGTGGAGAAAACCTGTAGTTGAGGGAGCTTGAAAAAGACCTGCATTGACAAAAGAAAAGCCTAAAAAGAATTGAAAGCAGGGAAATGAAGATGAGGAGACTGCAAGAAAGACTGATACTGACAGTGATTCTGGGGGTGACATTTTAGATACTTTGGTGTCCTCATGTACATCGCCTTATTTTGCTCCATTATCAGGCCCAGAGAATGCTAAAAGCTCTAGTGGTACAGTGACTACAGCCTCTATTGACCAAAATGTAATTCAGATTGGGGGACAGTTTTCAACTCCTTCAATTGCAGCTTCACCTGTCGAAACAGCTACTACTGTAATTGCTCCAGGTGTTAAAGCATATCATGGGACGTGTGTCAAGTCACATCAACTCAAATGTAGGCAATTCCCATTGCAACTTCACCAATAGACATTGCTCTAAGTCCTATTGTTCAAGGAATTGTAGGAGGAGTAGTCATCATATGGTTTATCCCAATGTCACAAAACTCACAAATTGCTGTTTGGACTCAACCACAGAATGTTCTGTCTTTAAGAGAAGGATTGTTTTTACAACTTCGAATGTACAGGGGGAAACGGTACCAGTTGAGATTGAGATTCTGCTCCCATGGTTTGAGGAGGCACCTGCGAATAAGGGAACAGGAGATATGGAAAGATCATGCACAAGTCAGGAAAAGGTTTGACCTCTAGATGTACCAAATTATAAGGCAGAATTGGAAGAAAATATTAGGGTATGTTTAGACATTTCACATTTGAATCCGTACTAGGATAATGAGCTGATATATCTGAGTAAGGACATTACAAGATGTGCTGCTACTACTCAGGAGAAGCTGACCGAATTAGTACAGAAGTATGAAGTAGCTCTCTCTAAGAGTATTCCTTTGCAGAAAGGTTTTAAGGCACAATTAGGTGGTGAGACGATTGTTATGATGCGATCTTCGGAAATAAAGTTGCACATTGCCAAACTGAGTAAATGGGTGAAGAAGAAAAGAAACTATCAGAATTTACAGAGGTAAATGGTGAACCACATCCAATACTCCGGATGAGATTGAGGTTTTAATATTCCCTATGAGAGAGAAACCAGGTGAAGGATATGTTCATTTACCATAGAGTCGAGGTGATCTTGCGATGTTCACAAATAACTTCCCTAAATTGAGAGATACCCAATGGTATAGATGGGTTGACAGTTGACAGGTTTGTGAAGATCTTAAAGGTTCTGTGGACAGATTTAAATACTTTTCTGACATTGCGGTACCAAGTGATCTATGAGCTGAATGTAAAATAGCTGTGCAATGGCTACATACAGAGTCCACCAATGATGCACGTACCCATGCACCCTCACCTATAGTAATGACAAAGTACGATGAGGTGATCACCTTTTAGAAGGGAATGGTACCAGTGAAGAACATCGGTTGGATGAAACAGAACGACTCAAGAATCAGTGCATGCTTTTACATTGATACCAGTGTTTAAACAGCATGGTGGACAATAAGTATGACAATTACATCCGTCTGCATTACGGTTACCAGAATGTAACAGTGCTCAAGATCCAAGGCAATCCACCTCGGGTCTTCCAAATATACTCGTTTCAATTCCAGAATCAAGGCAGAAAGAAATTTGTGACACCCGTGAATACAGACATGAAGGCAAGTGGTTTTGAAGTTTCAACGTAGCCTTCTGTTTGACTGGTAATTCGGAAAAGGTTCAAAAATCGTGCAGCGAGATTCATGCCCCTCAGTTACAGCAGCTGCCATATCGAGAGTGCAGCAATTAAAGGCAATTTCGTCTTCTCCCTCAGATTAAAGAAGACTCGAGAAATAGGAATTGACAGAAGCACAGAGACTCGTATTCAATACATCATTCCTGGAGCTTCCATTCTAATCAAGGTACGATGGTGGCCTCATTTCCTGCTTGTTGCTTGAGAAATGTTTCCTACGAGTTTAAAAAGATTCCTTCTTAAAAAAACATTCTCTTAACACCTGCAGCTACGTCTCCATTAAGAAGTATTCTTCCCTGACCCAAAAATTCCTGATACTTCGGCACATAAGCGCAGGTACATTATCATGAAATCACACAAATGAGAGAGTATAACATGCAGATCAGGGTCATTGTAATTAAAACATGCATTTGTTATTATTTTTTAGTTCTCAAGACCAAGTCATAGTCCTGAGGAGAACCCCCCAGCACAATGGGGTTTGAAACGCGTCGTCACCAGCGATTGGGCTGATTAACATAGGGTGTGCCTCGAGGGAATAATATATATTCTTTCTTCCCCGCCCAGACAACACCCTCTGAAATTTGTAACCCCATAGCACACGACACAGGCAGGACAGTAGGCAGAAGCCTTCATTTAGGAACCTTTAGTGTCTGCCTAGTGCACTTTAGAAGCAAGGACTGGTCACTTGTATCGTTTGGAATATCCTGCATGTTTATTGTGTTTTCTTATTGTTTTGCATTGTGTTGTATCACAATCTGTTAAAGTGTTTTAAACAAAAAAATGTTTTGCAAACAAAGTGTTTCCTGATATAAGACATGACAAAAATGGCATAATATTGTTTACAATAAATATCAAATTAAAGTGAAATAAATGACACAGACTTAGGAATCATAGTCTAATGTGTCGTCTAACCATGAATGGTCTACCTAGACATCTTGATTGTTGTATACTACTAGAGTGGACCAGTCCAGGTAGTAATAGGACCAAAGCCTTTTCATGCTTGAATACTTTCTCTTACTACAGCAGTCTGTATTGCAGTCAGATTCTTTTCTGTTTCTGTAGATGCGAAGCGCATCTCAGCATTTGTGTACAAATGTGATTTGTACGCAATTGGTACTGTTTCACCTTCATTATATGTCATATAGGTGTACCCATATTGACCGCCAAATATATGGATCACCAGGCTGCGTACGTTTACGCATGTCTATAAATGTTTAGAAGCTATCATGTCAGCTTGTAAGGAACGAAGTGTATCTGTGTGTTCCTGTGTCCATTGTCTTACTGAAAATTCTAAAATGTATGTTCTACCAAAATTTAGGAATCCCAGGATTTATTGTAGATGTTTTTAATGATTTTGGAGCAGCACCCATTTTTCTAAAAAATTGGTTGCCAGGCTTTTCCCTTCACTCGAAAGATCATATCCTAAACAGGACACTGAGGTGGGCAATTTAAGTTTTTTTAAGTTGAATTTGTAGCCCTCAGATGCAAATTCCAAAATTATGGTATTCACTCTGTTCCTCTAGATCATCATCCATCAGATAAATATCATCCACGTGGGACAATATCTCTTCATCCAAATTTTGAAGTAACTCACTTACTCTGGCCGAAAACAACCCCGGGCTGTTCCTATACCCATGGGGGAGTCGACAAAATTGCCACTGTGACCCTAGCGCTGAGAATACTGTTAGATACCTGCTTTCAGGCGCTATATTTTGGGCGAAAAATCCATTTGAGATATCAAGTGTCATTTTGTATTTTTTCCGCACAATGTTATTCATTAATGCCGCACTGTGTGCATTTTGTACAGCAAATATCTTAGTGCAAGTGTTTAAATGTCTGTAATCTAAAACTAGTCGATATGCATTGTCAGGTTTCATAACCGGAAACAAAGGATTATTCATTGACAAGGTGCAATTTTCAATCTCCCCTTGGTATTCAATTTGATCTAAGACATCCCTGACCTGTTTTTTAGCTTCTTGCTTTATTGGATCCTGCCTCTGTGCAGTTGTAGTATTTTTTTAAAGGAATTATGTGGTGGGTTGAATCCTCATCCCATCCAACATGGATTTTGTATAATGCTGGAGCTTGGGCTATCGCCCACTTCTGCGCATATGTGTGTTGCAAGTGCCTGGAAATGTGATCTGAGAATGCTGGTAGAATTACCATTTCTCCTTTAGGGCAATCCATGACGAGTGCTGGCGGCCAAAATCGTTCAGCTAACAAAACGTCATTGCCAAACATAAGGACCTCCCAAAAGAGGCCTCTCACTGTTCTACATTTGTCCCCCTCCATCTGGAGCGTTATTTCATATACTTTATGTGGGACATTTACCCTAGTATCGGGTGTTTCTACTGTGATATAATCATTCAAGTCCACTATCACCAGAAATTCCATCAGGTTCCAGCGAGCTATTGTTACTTCTGCCGCGCTTTCTAGCATTGTCAGAGCCCATTCCCCGTTCAGTAGTTGAGTCCTCAGAATTCTGGGCATGTCGATCTTTAGACCTGCAACCTTCATCTTCTTGAACTGTGGCTTTTGCTTTGGCTTATCTTCTTTTTTGGAAATATAATCTTGAGCGTGCTGCTTGTCTCTGGACTTTGTATGCTCTTCTTGTCTGTCTGACCGTCCTTCCCTCTCGGAGTTTTCCGATGAACCCTGAAAGGAACGAGAGGAATGTGTATCAGTATCCTGATACCTCTCAGGTTTCCTAATATTGTCCCTATTACTGAGGTTATACCTCTTTTCGGAGGGCTCCTGTGGTGGAGATCTACCTGAGGATTGAGATCTATTTCCTTTAAATCATTGTTGTTTTTTATTGTCCCACTTCTTTTTAGTTGAAGCAGGTGTCTACTTGAAAGTGTCCTTTTCAGGACTGCCCATTAGTTGTGGTTTTAAGGCTTTCCCACCCAAGCTGTCTCTGCCTAATTCTGCATATGCAGTTTCAATTATTTTCTGTAGTTCGTGTTCCTGTTCTAACGGACTGAACTCCCTTAGGAGTTGGCGGATAGCCACTGAAGCTGCTTTCCCTTTATTATTAGCTAATATTATGGCTGATACCTGGGCATATTTATCTAGTAACTTCATCCCTAAGTTTAGAACAGGTTCTGCTCCGTACTCGTTTTGTATTTGTTTCAATACATCAGGTATCACTGCTAATGAAGGAATACCATGAGTCCTGGTATAAATGACAGCAAAGACAGTACCCCAAGTGGTACAGTCTTCTACTTGTGGTATTATCCCCATGGGCTACCAGATTGTTAGAATTCTGTGTTTTTCATTCGGAGTAGTATTCAGGGATACTGCCTCTAGCTGTGTTATTTTCTGAGCTACCCAGAATGGCATTTGTTCAAGTTTTGTGGGCATTTTGCCCATCACTGTGTGTTATGTTTGTGGTGTGATTTTAGTTGATGTACCCTGAGCTTGAGTTCCATTTGTTGAAACTATTGCTGGTTGGACTGTAAGTGTCCTCATGACAAATTGCGTTAAGTTTCTGTTTATTTTTATTAAATCTTTATGTTGTCTGAGTAGGTCTCCTGGTGGCATTGTTTCAATATCAGGAAGTGGTGTGTAGGCCGATAATACCGGCCATGTTGCCCCTTCTCTTCCGAGCGGCCCGAGTCTTACTCTTCTTCCTATATGGGGTAGGATGCCTTTAAACCAGTATGAGTGTTCCTGGAACGTGAGCGGAACCTCCTTGTCCTCGAACGGACAATATTCCGCTGGTGCATCCTTCCGTGTAGGAGTGAAATGTTTTTGTTCTTGCATATGTTGCTGGGAATGTAACCCACACATAAAATACCTCTGTGTTCCTCATTCACCAAAACGTCTATGCCACCCCTAGATGGTAAACCATGTTCTAGCAGTCTCAGGGTGACTGTATTCCTAAAATTTGGTGCAATAGGTATTGCAACTGCATCTTCCTCCTCAGAGAGGGGCAGTGCTTGTTGCATCGGGTCTAACCCCTGGTTAGTCATTGTTTTCAGAACACTAAGTAACTTTTCAAGGGAACAAAGATAAGGAGTTTTTGCACAATTTTTAGGAAAAGGGTGTCCTTCAAGCTTGATTGACCAACAGCTAATACATAGGATTTTTCGCCTACTCAGCTGTGGCGGAGTTTGTGCCCACTCACTCCAGATGGCTCTGTTTTTTTTAGTATGGGCCTCTGAGAAGAGCATGACTGAACTACTCAGATTCTACTGTTAAATAAGTATCCAACCAACGTTGGCGGCACCATGTCGTGTAGTTCCTATTTACCATATACAAGATATGCAGGTTCGGATAAGATAAACTCTGGGATTGGTGGCAAATTGGTTCCGTGCACCTCCACCGGATATGTTAGCCTGTCTGTATCAGCTAGCTCACAGTGCCACTAGAATCTCCTCTTATCGGGGAGAAAATAGTTTCTGGCAACCTCAGAACATTACAACCCTGATCCCTCAGAATCGTGGAAACAATAAACTACCTTTCGCTCAGTCACTCGTGCTCACTAAGTTTGTCTCAGAGATACACAGAATAAACAGTCCGGGCGTTCAAATAAGAATTTAGTGAACGGTTGTTATTCTAGTGTAGAATAGATGAGTTGTAATAACCATCAGACAGTAGCAGAGATATATGATTAGTAGTACTGCAAAAGTGAAAGGATGGTACAGATCTACCATTTTGCAACAATCTTGAATACAGACAAGTATATAAAACGCATGATAAAAGTGTGTACTCCTACTATGCCTCCCTAACTAAATGTACCTACATGTACCTAGCATCTGTGTAGGTGTTATGCCAAGAATCCCTCTAGGATCTAGTCAACCCTATTACCTGAGAATGGGAGAGTATGAGACCCCGTCCTGGTCGCGAGTTGGAGACCGCGGGAGGGATGTTAGCTGCTAGCTGGAGCGTCTGCATGCAGGAACCTCAGCATCTCTGGTCAGTGTGTCAGCCGGGAAGTCACGATCTCCTCTGTCTTTCTAAAGCAAGATGTTATGTATATATACCCCCAGGTCTCCCCAGGGGTCCTATCTTGCTGTGTTATTGTCTTAGCCTAAAGTATGACGTTGGGCCTGAACTTTACACAGAGATATTATACAGGAGATGTTCGTCCTGCTGTCAGTCCTGCTGTGCTTCGAAGAAGCATCATGCGTAATGTATGTGTTTTGAATTAGGGAAAAATCTGAGTTCTGAATGTTGTGTTGTATCTAGGTAAAAGGTCAGTCCCTATGAACCGTTATGTATGTAATGTAGGGAAGGATATAGGTGAAAGGTTGCAGTGTTACCTGCGCCTATATAGGGTACCTATATAGAATATAACACTATAAAATCCTTTCCCAGGCTGAACTTCCAGAGGGTTGCAAAAAGGTATCCCTACTTTATCCTGTTCAATGCCTTCTCTGCATCCAGGAGAGAGCCGGCGTGTCCTCTGGCAAGTCCTTGGTGGACCATAGCACATGGACCAGGGACAGGAGATGGTTTCTTGACCAGCACCCGGGACAAAACCTACCTGGGAGTGGTGGACCAACATCACGATCCCTGCACAGAGATCACCCGCTAGGACCCGGGGTACACAGAAGGCAATAGACCCTTTTTTAAGCTCTAGATAGGAGGAAAAGTGCACCTTGAGTCGGGATTTGCCCAATGGGGAGCAGTAGCATGAGATACTGTAGCACTATGGTTTGCATTCCAGGGAGGATAGCCCAAGGTCTAAGGAGAGGAGAACCAGGGAGTTATCTGAGAGCATGCCCTCAAGGATCCACATACCCCATGTGCGTGCAGAAACATAAACTACCACTCCACGAGATGGGAGAGATGCTAGATGCCCATGAAACTGTGGTCTGCAACTGCATCACCTAAGATGGCCCTGTTTCCGTTGTTGCCCACATCCAGTGGGCTGGTACGGACTAAGACCCCATCACGGGCCAGGTTCCAATCTCCCTCAATGAACCAATGGGTGGCCAAAATTTCAGTCAGTTGGCGGTTAAGCTAGAGGTAGAACTGTTCTTTGGGTTCCACAGGCACATATACCACACCACACAGAGTATCCTCCCCCAGAAATGAAGGTTGACGAGTGTGTAACACCTGTTGGGATTGACCCACATCCCAAGGACTGTAAAGGGCAGAGACTTGCGCAAGAAGATTGCAATGTCACATTTCTGGGGCCACCCAAATCCATCCCCCAGGGGAAGAGGGCAGCTACTGTGTATCACCTTATCTACCCAGACACTGTTGAGCTTCTCTGACTCCTCCTCAGAGAGTTGGGTCACCAGAAGGAGGGCCACATTGGAACGCTTAGATTGTAGGTGCGACAACACCACCTTAAGTTTGATGAAGTGGGTGAGACCATTAACTTTCTAGGAGATGGCAGTTAGTGTTCTGGGTTTGGCAGGGTTTGCAGGCAGCCATTGAGAAGCAGAGGCTCTAAATGGAGTCTTAGGGGGGAAAGGACTGTGGTGGAGAACAGGAGCAAAAGAGCGCAGGGAGAGAAAGCAGTGCTTAATAGAAGGAGAATTCCTGGGCAGGGAGAAGGGGAAGAGACAGGAGGGCAGTGGAGAAGTGGGGGAGAAGGGGAGGGTGGGGAGGGAAAGCCCATTACTGAAAGCAGGAGGGGGAAGGGTGATTGGGGGAGGGGGCAAGCAGGGGACAACCTACAAGGAGCTTGGGACCAGCATCTCAGGAAAGTCTGAAACCTTTGTGCCGCTAGTCCAACGTAGAAACACACTCAGCACAGGAGGCCCTGGGGGAGGGCAGGATGTGAAGTAGCTAGGACAGAAAGTGAGCTGCAGCGGTCTGTGAGGGTTGGAGGGCAAAAGGACAGTCGACAGGGCCAGGGTAGAGGGGAGGCAGGCAATAAAGTGGGGCATGCAGGGAAGGTGACTCAGATCCCCAAAGGGCACCCTGGTCAGTGGCGGAAGCAATGATCCATAACACTCGAGAGGGGACAGGTGGGGGACCCAGCCAGGCTTACAAGGCTGGGCAGGAAAAGAAAAGAGAGAGGTAGAATGGGTGCAATCAGGGTGGCCTTGGGGGAACATCAGGGAATGGTAGCATCAGTGCCACAAGCCTAGGGATGCCAGGCCCAAGGCGGCAAAGTATTGGCAGTGCATGTGAGGGAGAAACAGTAGGGTGGCCCTCAGGAGTGGGTGGAGGGCAGGGGACATTGCGGGAGGGGAGCTACCAAGGTGGAAGGATCCTGGCAAAGCTGAAAGGGCAACCGGTCCCACCCACGCAAACAATTGGCACCTGAGCACAGAAGGCAATACCATCCCCAATAAGCAATGAAACTGCAGACAAATATCAACTGGAATGTCAATACTCATCCATCTATCTGGAGGATGTCAGGAACGTGGACAGTTAGCTGGTGGGCATGCCATCTGCAGCAACTGAAGTGGAACGGGGTCGTTCTTTAGTCTCCGGGTTAGAAGCGGTATTTGTCACGTTTTCTATCCTGAGTATGCTCCACCACTGCCCAGATGGCATTTTCTTTGCCACTCTGCAGACTGCTGGGATGGTCCTGCGGCCTGTCCTTGCCACTACCCCCCTGGGGGGACTCCGCTCATCACACTATAGGGAAGGGGCATCCTCCTAGCAGGTCTCCGCCGAGGAGTCCACAAGTACTGTGTCCATCCCCTGATCCCGCATACCCTCCAGGAAAGACCTTAATTTGTGAGGGTCAATGATGTCCCTGGATCTGCTGTCCTTCGTGATCCACATGTATGTGGGTTCAAAGAGGCCAAACAATGTCCAATTTTCACAGATGTGGCCAAAGGGTGAGGAATGCCTTCTGTTTGTCATTGATTTCCTAGGAAAAGTTCAACACAATACATATCTACTGACCCTCAAAGTCATACAGGCTGTGTGTCTGGGCACCGGAAAGTAGTTGCCGAACCTGCTCATGGAATAGGAAGGAGACAACGAGAGGCTGCACCTGCCTCGGTGCCATAGAGCGCTGTGCACCAAGTCGATGCACCCTCTTTGTCACCAGAGGGGGGTGGTCAGATCAGTGAGGGTAGGGAGGACGTTCCTCGGAAAAGCGCATACTGGTTCTGGAAATCCAAAGAAATGGAGATTGTCCCAGTGGCTTTGATCCTCCAGGTCAGTAATCTTATTGCAGAGGTGCACAGTTTAGAGTCCCGCTTCAGAACACGGTTGAGCCGCACCTACACAATCAACAAGCAATGCTCCTTTCCTTCCACTCTGTCATCGAAGTGAGCTATGTCGGCCTGAATAAACCTTGACTCCATAGTAAGATCTTTCATCTTGGCATCCATGCCCTCCAGGCATTGACCCACCATGGTGATCTCCTGCAAGATGCAATCCATTTTGGGGTCTGAGGGGGCAGTGGCCTGAGCAGGGGTGGTCGAAGCTGTTTAGTGGAAGCAGGCAAGGTAGTTGAGGAAGGTGACTGTGAGACCACCTCCATGAAGAGCAGCTATCGGAAGGATTTACCAGAAGGCATCATCGAGGACAAAGGCAGGAGAAGGAGATGCAAGCCCCCAACAAGGCTGATGAAGGCCCCAGCAGTGAGATATGCAGACACACCTCGACAAGAGGAAGCTGGCAACAGGCCACCAGAACTGGCCGGGATCAGAAGGCAGGGTGGGTGGGCGTAGTAGAGAAAAGATGCCCCTGGAGGGCAACAGAACAGGAGGTGAACATGTGTTTGGTGTCGAGAGGCAGCTGTCAATGAGGGAGAGGTATGTGCCCACCACTGACCCCAAAGCAAGGGGCTTGAGTCCAGGCAGGCCTCTCCTGGGTCCCGTCCAGTGCTGTGCCCCAACCACATCAGTGGGGACCTGCCAATCAGGCCATCCCTCGCTCTTACAGCAGGGACAGTCTCACAGGTCAGGGGAGCAGTGTGAAGAGTGAGCAGAAGTGGGAGGAAGCAAGGTAAAGGCTCGTTCAGGACCTAAGGTAGGGCAGCCGGCACAGCACGGTGAGCAGACCTGTCCCCAGGCCCCAGCTTATGGACACTAGCTTTCCAATGCTGTTGTCAGTAACTGATACGTGGGTGAGAATCAAGAGATTGTAGGAAGAAGAGCCAGAGGCAAAGCAGCAAGAATGGATCAGACAAATGAGTATCCTTACGAAGGGTAGGTGTACAATAGTGATTGCTGTCACACTAATAGGTATTATATTAGCATTCATAATTATTTTTATTGGTATGAGTGTCTGTCTGACCTGGTACCATAATTTAAAGGCAGCCTCCAATGTCTTTAGCCTAACCATTTTGAAAAACTTGGGGTGGTCAAATTAAAAATGAAGTGGTCTCCCTTCGTCGGTAAGTCCCTTGTCATATCCTTAAAACTTGGAATAAATACAGAGCTCTCCTAAAGGAGGGATCTGAGATTCTTCAGTTGAAATGCCCCGCAGTACAGGTGGAAGTCTTGACTTACAATGCCTCTGTGTTATTCTTTGTATGTAGCTTCCTCCACGATATTCTCACCCCTTTAGTGGACCTTATAAAACTGCTCAACTCTCCCTGTAGTTTCTTAAAACCCTCCGGCTTGAATTCTAGAGGTATTGTGTTGAATTTAAATGAGAATTTCGGGAGTCCGGACATTTTTAACAGGTTAGATCTTCCTAGGAAGGCAAGCGGAAGGCCTCCCAGGCCTTAAGTAACTTTTTGGTTTCTATCACTGATTTATTGAAGTTTATTTGGGCCAGTTTGTCTAGATCAGGTGACACCTGGATTCCTAAATATCTAATTTCCTGTTTTACCAAAAGGCTGTTGCAGTGAGTATTCCACTCAATGATTTCAGTATTTTGCTGGGTAATAAAATACCCTACGACTTTCCCAACATCTTCCAAGGTACCCAATATCACTGGGAGTGAGCTTTCCAAATTTCTCTTGCACACCATTAAATCGTCTGCGTATAAGGTAACTATTTTCTCCCAACCATTACACTCAAAGAGGATGATGTTTTGATCTGTCCTGATTCTGTCTGCCAGTGGCTCGATGTACAAATTGAAGAGCAAAGGTGACAGAAGAGAGCCCTGATGTGTCCTTCTTGTAATATTAATTTGCTTAGTAGATATCCCTTAACCAAGATATTGACAGTTAGATTCTTATACGGGACACCACTGATCTCGAAAAGGCCTCTCAAAAGTCGTGTTGTTTAATCACCCAGTGCAGGAAAGGCCAACTGACCCTGAGAAATGCTTTGGCAGTGTCAAAGGTGAAAACCTTCAATAGAATTGTATCCTTTGTGGCCATAATAATTGCCCCAATCAGATCATGTGTAAGGTCATGTAGCTGCTTCCCTTTTGACAAAACCCATCTGATCTTCATGTATTAATGCTCCGAAGACCTTCTCTAAGTGCTTCAGTAATATCTGCGTATAGATTTTATAATCACTATTCAACGGGAAGATTAGCCTATACAACTTGCATAACTTGAAGTCTTTATTTGGTTTTCGAATTATATTGATGATGGCCTCATCCCAAGATTGTAGAAGGTCTTGTCCCTTTACAAAGTCTACATTAAATACTTCAGTTAAACTGGGAACCAGCTCTTTATTAAAAGCCATATATAGCTCATTTGGGAAATTATTGGTGCCTGCTGCCAACTCTCTTTTCAATGTTCCCAGTTGCCATGGATACTTCTTCAGTATTAATCACAGAGCATAGTTCTTCCTTTAAGACTACCTGTATAGATGGAGTATTTATTTCATACAGCTCCTCTGTCACTACTAGAGCATCAGTGTACAGAGTTTGGAGAAAGTGCTCAAAAGTGTATTCCATTTCTGAGTCCTCTTTACATAATGTACCCGTTTCTGGATCTTGAATGGCATTGATATTGTTTCTAGTATATTCTGTTCTTGTTTTCCAGGCCAGTAGTTTACCACAACCCTCACCATATTTATAATTGGACAGTTTGCTAACGTCCCATTATTTAAAATTCTTTCTTCTAGGAAGTTAGCTAAGTTAAAATTGGCACTCTGCCCTCTTTTTCTAATCAGAGTCTGATCTTGAGGATAATGGCCATTCTCTACCTCTTTTGAGAGCTTCAGCATTGTGGATTGCAGATTACCTATCTTATCTTTTATTTCACTATGCAGTGTAACAGCTAAACTGAGTAGTTCTACCCCTTATAAAGGCTTTGCATGTATCCCAGGCAATGTATGGGGGGGGGGGGGGTAAAGATTTTTTTAACTGGAAGAATTCATTTCTCTCATTTTTCAGTTTGTAAATTATTTGTGTTTTTGTAAAAAGAGGGTTTGATTGACAGTCTAGCTCCTAAGAGCAGGTGTTTGGTCTGATCTAAGTTATAGACTAAACAGCTGGATGATCAGATAGGTGTTCAGCTGTGTGCTTCACTTTTATAACATTTGTTTTTATTATACTGTCCACAAGGAAGAAGTCCATTCTAGAGTGGCGTCTATGGGTCAGATGTAGGTAAATGTGAAATACCGATTTCTTAATACCGAATTTTACAGATTCGGTATTAAGAAATCGGTATTTCCTATGTAGGTAAAGATTCGGTAAAAAATACCGAATCCTTAATATTCCTTATTGCCGAATCGGTAATTGAGATCCGGTAATAAGGAATACCTACCCATTCATTTCTATGGGCTTGGAGGTCCATAGGAATGAATGTGAAGACATTCGCTATTAGCGATTCGGTATTACCGAATCGTTAATAGCGGGAGGTATTTCAAGGGTGCCAGGGTGTCCAAAGGACACCCTGTTGCACCCCTGAAATGTGCATGTGCATGTGCCCTAAGTGCATGGATGTGTGCCGGATGGCACATAAAAAAAAGCAAAAAAGTGTTTTTTGTAAGGAAATCGCTACTTACCACCAACTTGAAGTTGGTGGTAAATAGCGATTCCTTAAGGCTGAGGTGCACTGTTTTCAGTGCTTCCTACATTGCATTTAAGGAATCGGTATTTACCGATTCATTATTTACCGATTCCTTACCTACATCGCACATGACTAAATTCCGGTTGGTAACGCTGAAATGTACCGAATTTCGCCGTTACCAACCGGTATTTAGCCACCTACATCTGGCCCTATATTTGTAATAATGAAAAGTAAACCTGTGCCCTTTACTTCCTTTTCCCTCCAAGTATCAACAATGCCTGAATCCTCCAAAGTTTGTTTTACTATGGCTCTCAATTTAGATGAGTTAACCATATTCCTAGTAGTGGATTTGTCTAGGACCGGGTCTATTAGAACATTTAAATCACAACCTAGAATTATAGGAAGTTTAACCTCAAAAAGCTGTTTATATAGTTCTTGGAGGGTGGCCGGATCATCTGTGTTTGGTCCATAGTACCCAGCAAAGATTTACCAGTTACTATATACCTTTGTTTTTACTATAACCCATCTCCATCCTTTATCCACAGTGCATTCTCCAAAAGTGGTTCTTATGGATTTTTTTAAAGAGGACTTTCATTCCTTAACACAACATGACTGGTTTGAATAAATATGATGTTCTGCCCATTTTTGCTTCTTTAATATATTCACCCATTCCTCCATTAACGTATGGGTCTCTTGTATTATTACTTCACTCTCTGAAACTCTCAAGTATTCCAGAATTCGTCTTCGTCTTCTATCCACTCTCAGGCCATTAACATTAAATGTTAAGATCTGAAAAGGTCTAGGTCTTAAGACCTCCCTACTGAGCTCATCTAAGGAAGTCACATTGCATTCATTCTTTCCATTAAGGAGTTCATCTTGGTTTCTAACACCTCACATGCACTCTGGATTTTTTCTTGATTTGTTTCTGACCTAGCAAACTTCTCCCTAACTTCACCAATCATGATGGTAAGCCTTTTCTCTACTTCTATCTGGCTTACTTGTCCTACCGGTTGGGAGTCCGATTGTTTGTGAGTGATTCCTATGCCCGAACCTGCTCATGTTTGTCATTCTCAGCTAGTATTTGTAATCTGTTTGCGGTCTCCATTGCCTCATTTGCCTCCAACAATTGTTTTCCCCCCACTGGTTTACCCATGACAGCCCTGTTAGTGTGTGAACTCAAAACAGGGCCTGTCTTATGCTCCTGAGAGGCCTGAGGGGGTGGGGATGTATGGTACTCTTCCCCCAATGTTTGTAACTTAAAGTATGAACGTAGCAAGGGGGTAATCTTAATGCACTCAATTGTTTTCTAACTTCTGCCCAGCATCCTTTGAGCTACTCTGTTTCCCAAGAAGCTTTTGGGACCGGGTAAGGGGGAGCCAGGAGGCAGGGGATTTTTTAAGGTCAGGGTTGATATTGACTGGACTACCGCTTCTGACGTATCCAAAATATGCTTATTTATGAAGGTTTACCGATTATTTTGCTAAGTTTGTCTCCCTCACCTCTGAGTGGGTTCTCCCTTTACCTGCTTTCTTTCCTGCAAGCAAAGAACTGGAGGAGACCCCTGGGTTTTTTCCTTCCATAACACATTCTTCTTATTGGATACATGTGTGGCTTGCCGTCATTTTCAATGCTTTTTTCCAGGCTGCGCCTTCACTTTCCAGACAGATGTGTGTTGCCAACCACGACTTTCCCAGCCACTTTCAATGCTGCATGCCTGCCCAAGAAAAAGAGGCCCCATGCGCTTACCTCTGTTATTGTGGGTGCATCATAAGCTTGTCTCACGAGCCGAGACAGGACCAATAACTGCCACCAGACCCTTTCCATAACTCACGGAGAGGGACCCCTGCCTCTCATAATGCACTTCCACAGACACTTTTAAGGCATATGAAGGAAATTTGACATGCTCTATAAAGCCATTAGCAAAGAAATTCATCCATGCACTAGATTAAAGGAGAGCCCACATGTTTTATAAGACAACAAAGAGAGAAGATATTTTAAAGAATGTGTCGGAAGAAGAGGAAGATGAATATGAAAAGAGAACGCTATATCCCATAGTGAAATTAATCAGATGACAGAAAGCGAAACTATATTTGTACAAAAGGAGAAATTACATTATAACTAGACATATGGGAATAAATAGCTGTGAACATACATTTGAAGTTCTTGGGCGACCTGTTCAAATATTGACTGAGGAGGAACCAGTTATCCCTGGAGTATATTTCAATTAGGCATAAGATACGTTTTCCAATTACCTGCTTAGTGGTAGGGTGTTTATTGTTCTCTAAAATGTTTCATTTAAATAGCATAGATGCACTAACAAAGCATCCTTCTCACAGTCATAAACATAAATGAATTGCTGGGACACAATTAGTGGGATATATTTTTGGTGCAATCATTCCTGCAGTTTGAGTTGTTCTAAAAGCCAAAAAAATGAAAATGCTTTCTACAGTAGTAGTAGATAGGTTAGCCACTAGTGCATCTGGTACTTTGTTAACAGTCAATATAGAATTGTTAGCTATTAGATCAATGGTTTTACAAGATCAATTAGCTTTCAATATACGGGTGGCATTTTAAAGGTGAAGTCTGTAAGATGTTGACAGCTCAACACTGCTGTACCTGTGCACCCGACTAGAGTAAGATGATAAAAAAAATTGCAAAGAGCATTTTTAACTTACAACCTGAAATAGAAACCTTAGAAACAACTAGTGTTTTAAGAACCTTAAGAAATAAAGCTTCAGCTATAAGTAGCTGTCTAGGAAATATAGAGAATGGATATCTAGAGGTCATAGTAAGACTTATTTTGAATATTTGCATTTACTTCACAGGGTTATTTACTGTGTATAAAGGATCTAGATGATATTTAACAAGAAAGAAAAACAAAGTTGCAAAAAGGCAAAGGAGAGAAGAAGTGGAAATGGAAGAAAGAAAGATTTTGGCTTACAAGAAGCTGAAGAAGGTGAAATGTTGGAGCGTATGATTGATGACTCAGCAGGGAAGCAAGGTGCACCTTAGAGATTCATTTGTAAAACGTTGTAATGGCTATACCCATCGGAGGGGGAGTTGATAGAGTAAATTTACTTATTTTGCAAACAAAATACAGTTAAATGCAGAGTTTTATGCTAAATAGCACACAATAAATGCTAATTTTGTTAGCAGCTAATCGTACTTAGACAATGTAAGCATAAATGAAAAAACATAAATATTGACTTTAGTAAGCCTGATCACTGATGTCATATTAATGTTGATTTTGCACGCTAAAGTTAAAAGGTCTGTTTTTGCATTACATTTTGTCTTGCACAAGATGTTTTTTCTCTTCCACTGCAGATGGTGCTGTAATTTTCTAAAAGCCTTTTTAAGCTAGTGAGTAGGCATTTGTTATGTATTAATACTCACAAAGAAATGTATTAAACAATTGATAGTGAGGTACGGGAATGTATTAACTGTTGCAATTATGTTTTAATTGATTTATATTAGTGTCTGTTCCTTGAGCAGGGTAGGAGAATTAGGGATTCTTAAAGCAGAGACCCCATCTATGTCTTTCGCATCTCTCTCTCAGGGGAGAGGCACATCTGCTAATTTATAGCTCAGAATACTTTTTTCAGCTTTGCAAATCTACGCTGCTGAAGTGCTAAAGCTTCATGCCTAGGCATTTCCATTCTCTGATAAGAACTCTTCATTTTGGTTTCTGAAACTGACAACTTACCTTGCTTATCCAAGAATCTGATTTTTGATATTTAAACACTATTATTCTATATTAGAGAATTTCTTTATGGAACACACTTCCTGTTTTTTCTCTATTTTATAGGTGATATTCTTATTGAAATAAAGGATGGAGTATTTGAATTTGTAATGATGATTACAAAATTTTAATGAAACACAGAAACGACAATGTTGGTGAAATGCCACAATTTCTCGAGACTCTACAGGCCCTAACAATTCCTTTATGTAGTCAATGTAGGGCCCTGGTAAAAATAACTCTTGGGATGTAATTAAAACATTTAAAAGTTATGGCCTCACACCCCCTCTGGGTGGTATGCTTCATCATTGACCATCCTTCCTCTCCACCGATTTCTCCACAGGTTTGTCAGCTCATCAGTGAGATAGTAGGGAGCCTATATGGGCAAAGGTTGGGGTGAGATCCACAGAAAGGTAAAAGTTAAAAATCTCAGAAACCTTTCCTCAGGAAGTACCTTAATTTAGTTGTGAGGGTAACAAGATGATTTCAAAGCTAAAGCGATGTCTAGGAGTCCTCATCATTCCTGCAACTGACAGGTCAAAATGTTTCCACCAATGGCCCCACTTGGGGTCCACAGCTTTCTTCAGGACCAGGGATCCCTGTTTCCTAGATTATTAAAGCACACACTGTACATATATAGCAGGAACACACAACAGTCATTGGTATACACCTGCCCTAATTCTGTTAAGTAGGACAATGCTTCATCAGTCTATATTTAAGAAGGTCCTGCAATGACATCTAAACAAAAAAAACCTGAAATAATCGTGAGAAATTATATAAACCTCTGGCCATGCGATACACGGAGCTTATGGGAATTTGTGTCCCACATGTTCATTGTTGGCTCTGATAGGGAGACTTGCAAAACTAATATTGTGGCTGCAGCTTATGGTACAGAATAATGTGGGGTGCAAAAAAATAAGAAAAAGAGTCATGTGAATTGTTTTTGTAGTGTGGTTCAATAATCATTAAAATTGTGGCCCACAAGATTTGGATGGTTCTGTTACAAATGCATGTACCGTAAACGGATCACCCATAGTAGTCGAAAAGGCATGTGAGCATGATCAGATCATGAGCTGATGATATTAATCGAAATTGAATACATCTGCACAATCATTATTATACTCAATAGAGATTGTATAGTGAAAAAATGGAAAGAACTACATTTAAAATGGGGTATATCATAATAGTTTTACCCTTATAATGGCATGACTATTTAGGTTAACCTCATGATAGAGCCCAAAGCTGCTCACTTATTAGTGCAAAACAGTGCAATTAATACATCTAGAAATATGTGTAGTTATATCTGACCTGATGTCTATAACTGTCATATATTTATAAAGTAATATTCAAAACACACCTACAGGGAAAAGTTGGGTGCAACAGTTAAACACCTGGGGGTCTATTAGGATGGCGGGTGAATCGCCACCGCCCATATGGCAGTGGCGATCCGCCCACCATTTCCGTCCGCCCGCCTAACATTTCCCCCCTCCATATTACGATGGCGGTGGGGACCCAGGCGGACAGAAAGACTGTCCGCCAGCTTTCCGCCGGTAGGCAATTCGCCCGATTGCCTACCAGGCGGAAAAGACCTGCAATATGGTGCCATCCATATTACGATGATGGCGGTCTCATGCCTTTCTCCGCTATGGAGAATGCCTTTGGGGGCCAGTTGCGGGCCCCCAGGGGGTTGGGTGGATGCACTTGGGGGGTACCCATGGTACCCCAGACATTTGCATGCACAAGGTGGCAGGCACCACGCGCTGCCTGTCACGTTGTGCATGCAAATGCACAACATTCCCTTTTAACATTGTGGCAGGTGCTGAATACAGCACCGCCCGCCACAATGTTAAATATACAGGATGCGACCGCCATAGTGGTGGTCACATCCTAATTGGCACAGCGGGACTGTCGCACCACTGGCGGCCGGTCCCAGCACCACAAGGGTGGCGAACGGACTAGAGTCCGCCCACCATTCTAATAGACACCCTGATGTACCAAATGGCCTGAAAACAGAAAAATGGTTTAAGTGGCTTGTAAACATGGAACCTCGTTGTTTAATCCTTTGATGTGTGTCTTGAGGCGGAATACCCAACGTTGTTTCCTACTGAGTAATGATTGTACAACATTCCCCATGTGGTACATGAACTTTCTCCAGCACAACCAAGCTGATGTCATCTTCACTGTGTTTGCTTTAGAATAAAGGGGTCGTCTTTTTCATAGTGCCCTTCTTGCACCTGATATTACTTTTATGTTCATTAATCCTGATAAGGACTTTACATGAGGTCATACCCACATATCTTAAACCACATGGGCACGTGATCATGTATACCACGTTTTCTGTGTTAGAGTTGGTATATGATTTTAGGGCCAAAGAGTGGTCAGTGCCAACGTCAATTTCCTTGTAAGTCTTGGTGAATTCAAAGGCAGTACATCTGCCACAAGGGAGGGGCCTATAACAAGCGAAAGACTCATTAGTGTTATAACTTGAGTAGAATCCTGTATGTTACGATGAGTGTGTACTAAATGTTCCTTCATATTGGTCCTAGTGACAGTTTCTCCACAAGGGCGGGGGAGCGTCATCCCCCAGCCCGCTGCTAGCAGCACGTGGAAAAATAAAATGGCAATGACATGATTTCATTGCCATTTTATTTTTTACTGATCTGCGCACTGCAGTTCCTCCGAGCCAATAGACATAAGGGCACGTCCTCTGCTGCCGATGGGCAGCATGGAGGACTGTCGCAATGGCTGGCTGGTTGCTCCAAATTGCGCATGTCTGTTTGGCCGGCTGTCTCGCGATGGCCAGTCTAGCATGAACATTTTAAAACTCTCCATCCTGAGCTGTCTTAGACAGCTGGGTAGAGTGCAAGAACAGGCCTCCAGGACATGAAGGAGCATCTGACAAACCTTCTCCATCCAATCCTGGCACCTCTCTCATGCTGGTTAGTAGCATAGGAGCATCATATGGATTGGTTAAGGGAGCGAGCTCCACAGCAAACTGCAGTTTCAGAACACTAAGGTGGACGTGAAGCAGTGTGCAAGTACCATTTATTTTAATTTTATGTATTTTAAATGATAGTGTAGTTTAATTTTGGGCTTTTGGAGGGAGGGGTTGTTTTATTATGAGCTTTTGGAGGGAGAGGGTGCTTTACTTTTGACTATTGGAGGGAAAGGGTGTTTTATTATGGGCTTTTGGAGGGAGGGGGTGTTTTACTATGGGCTTTTGGAGGAAGGGGGTGTTTTATTCTGTTTTTTGTAAAGCGGTGGGCCACTTCCCTTGCCTCACCACTTTCAAAGGTAATCAGCTGCCCCTGATTGATACCCTTTTTGAAGGAAAACAGGGATGGCACAGTGATTGCAAGTAATGTGCATTATTCTCATAGTTTTTTAGATAATCTTTATTTCACTCTGTTGGAGAGAGTGTGAAATGTAATTACATAGGTGAGCCTGTCCATTGAGGGTTTTGGGAGACTTTCAAGTAGGGAATCCCTATTGGTATTTCGTGTATGGTTCTTTGCCTTCTTTAATACTTTGGTGGAGTATAGTCTGGTCTTGAGTTTGTTAGCCAAGACCACAGCCTGTTCGTCAAAGTTTCCCAACTCAGAGTAGCTATGCATACTTCAGAGATATTGTCTGAATGGGAGATCTCTTAAAGCCTTTGGGTGAAAACAGTAGAGTCGTAATAAGCCATTCTTATCTGTTAATTTTTCAAAGACCTTAGAAATGAACTGATCATCCCTTACTTCTATATGAATGTCGAAAAAAGTGATGTGTTTATATCCAATAGTATAGGTAAATTGTTGATAGGGATTGATGCAGCTAATCAATGTAATAAACTGGAGGGCAGCTATATTGTGTTTTATGAAAGGGAGGATGGTAATGTAGACAGGCCACGTCTTCTCTTGGTCCTCTGAACCCCCATGAAGATAGGGTGTCATTTTTTGCATGTACTAAATTTTAATGCCGACTGAATAAATAATTCAAGCTGGTTTGATTTGGTTACAAAACCCTTTAACTCATTCACTCTCTCTCTCTAGTAATTCTTGTGAGGCCTGAATGGACATCACTGTTCATAGTGTTTGAGGTAAATGATTGCTGCTTCTCAATTCTACTCGTCAATGAACAAAAGTCTATTTGACCGAAGTCAGAAGTAATTTAATGATTACACCCAAAGACTGAGATACAAGAATCCCAAACCCGGCAGCATTTCTACCTATTGTTGCAGGGAATCTGCTCAAGAACAGAACTCTGCACAAGATTATAGGACCTTGGTGTAATGGGACTGAGTCTTCCTATCACCTTAGTACCCAGAAACCCATGACCGACTTGCTATAGTGTCTCCCTTGCTCTCCTACAAGACACACACTTTCGATCGCACTCTTGTACTTGTCCACAATAAGATCTGACAGAGATACGGAAAAGTTTAAAATATTTATTTTAACTAACGTGTCCTAACATGCAGTATATGTGCTACAACAAGCAGGAAAATGCATAGTACAAATACAGTCAGTATAGCAGCTAGTCCATATATCATAAAGGGAGATGTCATCATGAAAAGACAATGGAGAACAGAGAATAGAACCTTACGTCCCTCCCCTTGCTAAGAATAAGTATTAATATATATTAGAAGATCTCTAGGCTTTGTCAGCAGACTGCGTACCTTAGCCTATAGATGGGAATTCTTCATCATAGGTGCGGTCTCGCTATTCTCCCTCAAAGGTCCCTCTCTAAGTCTGTGTTACCTTGTGTATCCCCATAAGACCATAAGACCAAAGTATGTTCTCCCAAACAACAGCTACATCGGTATGTTTCGTCTAGGTGCTAAGGCCTGACCAGAACAGAATAACAAGGGGCACTGTTTTCAACCTTGCTCACAATGCTCAGACTAAATACCAAGAACAGGCAGAGAAAGCCCACAGCAGACTGTTCTCATGTGAAAGGTGCGAACAAAGTCATCTAAAAAATAAAGCTATGTAGTAACGTGCGCAAAGCTAAGTATTGTCTGCAGAGCTCATGCTAACTTAATGGATACAGCCATGTTTCCAGGGGCCACGTGACACTATGGGGCCTATTAGGATGGCGGGCGGATCTGAGTCTGCCCGCCATCCTAGCGGGAACGGGACCGCCCGCCTGCCAAGCGGCGGTCCTGCACCCCTGATCATGATGCGACCACCACCGCGGCGGTCGCATTTGGCATTTTAACATTGCGGTGGGTGCTGCTGGCTGCAGCACCTGCCGCAATGGTAAAATGCCATGTTTTGCATTCCCATTCACTACGTGGCAGGCACCGCGCGGTGCCTGCCATCTTGTGCATGGACATGTAGGGGGTACCATAGGTACACCCCAAGTGCACCCCCCCACCCCCTCGGGGCCCACAATGGGCCCCCAAAGCAAGTCCCCGCCAGCCTTTCCATGGCGGCATCACCACCATGGGAAGGCCTTGAAATCAAGACATCATAATATGAGCCCCAGCTCCGCCCGGCCGGCAATCATAACGATTGCCTACCGGCTTAAAAGCGGCGGACGGACTTTCTGTCCGCCGCGATACCAACTGTCATCGTAATATGGCGCTGGGTAATTTATCATTACGCCATCGTAATCACCCACTATGTGTCCTCCAGAAAATCCTTCCTCTTCTGCTCCTTCCCTAAATGATTCATTTTGTTCTTTCTGTGATCAATTTTGAGACTGACAGTTACCAAATGCTTATGGTACTCTTCTAGCAAGGCAGTGCTAGCCAACCTCATCGTCAACTTCAGGTGCAAGGTTCTGTCACTCCTGTATTGATATCACTCAACTGGCTTCTGTGCAAAACTTGATAATTTAAGACCCTATTGCTTATGCACCAGGTATTTTATTGGTGAACCCCTGACCACGTCTCCACAGAATCCGACTAGCACCTAGCATCAGGTAAATATAACAGGTTCTCTAGGAAATATGGTGAAAACATTCATTTTTGGTGTGAGAACCCTATATGTACATATTTCCTTTATTTGAAACATCCCTCTACTCATTCACGGCAACCACTGATGGTCACCTGTGAAATTCACCTGTTCTAGCAGCCTGTTGGAACACATCTAAGATCACTGTGTCAAAGCCAGCAGCCTTCATTAGAATGAGCTGTTTCACCATCATCTCTGTAATTTCCTGACAGACAACTGTGTAGAAAGATTTGAATCAAAACGCTCAGGGTTATAGTTCAATAACACCTCAGGGCACAGTTTCTCCACCCATGATGAGAAAAGAAAATGGTGGTGGTTAATTAAATTAGTAGGATCACAATCCTAAGGATCAACACTTTAAAAAGAGCCACATCATCGTCAGATTATAAACACAGCATATACAGTACATCAATGAATGGAGGAAAATGATGTGAAAATAGTTTTTGTTAACTTAAGTAGAAATGCAATGCAATTTGTCTTCCCACACAATGCACAGTTAATATAGCAGTGCCTCAGTCTTAAAACGCAGAAAGACTTCCATTTCGGTATTGCTGAAACTACATCTGTGAAATCCTTTTTCACCTTAACATCCATTCCACGGATAATCACCTATTCTTTCATCCCTTCCAGACAGCATTGCTTTTAACCAGAAAAATCTTTCAGCAGTTTGTGTCTCTTATCATGGAAATGCACTGTGATTTTACTTGTGTTCTAGGAGAGCTCTATAAATAACATATGAGAAATTCTTTTTCTTCCTCCAACCACTTACCTATGAATTTACTGCAGAACTTTCTTTGACTGTTTATCTGCATGCAATAACAACTCTTTCAGTGCAGCTCGGAAATAGGCTCACTTCGTCAGCCAGGAAGGTTGACAAGGAATGTTGGCATCTTCATGTATTGCAAAAACAACAAGGTGATGGCAGGAATGTTTAAATTAATCTCAGTCACTGGTTATCGCTCTGTACTGGATTCCTGCATTTTCGCTCATTGAGTTATTCTAGAGAGAGATCCGCCTTATGTTATTCACTCTTGGTCCTGCACCAATAGGAGCAGTCCAGCCTGAGCCACCAGGCCAGGGGCCATATGTAGGTAAAACGTGTTTTGCGATTCTCTAATTGCAATTTTTAGGGAATCGCAATTAGAGAATTGCAAAATGCAATGTAGGTGGGATTAGCAAAATATTTTGCGATTCCCACCTATTCCTTATTTGCGAATCCCAAATTGAGATTCGCAAATAAGGAGAGAAGGCCCATAGGAATGAATAGGAAGACAGTCTCAATTTGCAATTCTCAATTAGAGAATCGCAAATTGAGAATGCAATTTCAAGGTTGCAAAGGTGTCAATAGGACACCCTTTTGCACCCCTGAAATAAACATGTGTGCACATGTGGTGCACATACATGCGCTAAGGACATGTATGTGCGCCACATGGCACTTTGAAAAATGCAAAAAAGTGCATTTTTCAAAGAAATCGCAAATTACCACCAACCTGAAGTTGGTGGTAATATGCGATTCCTTAAGCCGAAATCGCACAACTTGGGTGCTTCCTACATTGCATTTAAGGAATCGCAATTTGGGATTCCTTAAATGCATTAGCAAAATAAGGAATCGCAAATTTTGCGATTCCTTATTTTGCGTGTGGGTTTTTGTGTGCTACATAGCACACTGCCCAAATTGCGATCGCAAACGCTGAAATTCGGCGAATTTCAGCATTTGCGATCGCAATTTGGCTTCCTACATATGGCCCCAGATTCCTTCCTGGGGCCGTATTACGTATGCGGCACATAATCATGGTTAGTGCTGGGTGCACCTTTCAAAAGCCCAGCGCTAACCAGGAAAATGTGCTGCATTATAGTGAATGCGCTGCCCCCATGGCAGCTGCGAACTCATGCTGCCCTGGGGGCAGCACATTCAGGTGAAAAACAGAGCGGCTGCTATGAAGTTGCTCCATGTTTCACTGTGCAGGCAGCAAACCGCCTGCACTTTGAAAGGGGATTACAGATCCACTGGCAGGCAGGAACAATGAGTGACTGCACCCACCTGCAATGGGATGTCTGGGTGATCCACAGGACCCCATTTCCCCACTCCAGAGGGCTGCTATAACGGGGTGTAGTGACAGTGTGCCACCTTTTAAATGCTCCTCCTGACAGCTTCTTGCCTCTGCGCCCACGTCTGTAATAAGGCGCAGAGGTAAAGGGATTCCTTCATTTGCATTGGGCCCACCCTATGCAAATGCGGGAATGCCCTCTGATGATAGCACTGTTGCTTTATGTGCATTAGTGCTATTGGTATTACAGAAGGGGCTGCACAAGCATCTTCTGCCCCTTATGTAATAATAAAGAGCCCCAGGGGAACGCAAAGTGGGCGCAAACACACATTGTGCCCCCGAGGCGTTCAGGTAATATGGTCCCAGAAGGGAACAGAAGTAACCTCACACATATCGACCTACTTAGGTCTAATCAATGAAATATAGCTTGAGCTCTTGAGCACACTGAACACATGACCCGAGGGAACAACCTTTGCTCTTACAAAGTCTCCTGTAATAATAACAACAAGGTTATGGACGGAATGCTTGAATTAATCCCAGCCACTGATGCTTGGTCTAGGCCACTGGTTTTCACCCACTGTTCCATTCTTTATGTGCCACATTCCATTGTGAAGGAGAGCTATCGGTAATGCTTCAAGGTTTTATGGGAACATTTTGGGCAATCCGTGAGTACAAATTTGAAAATGATTATAATTTATTCAAAGGAGCATCTGAATGAAGCCCTGTGGAAGAGCATATCACTATGCACTAATATGAAGTTTTGAATTCTTTATAAAGTAAATTTTCTGCAATCAGATTGGTTTGAGATCCAATAAATCAGGAATTCAAGAGAAATGGCTCATGAGCAAGAACGTGACCTCTTAAATGCAATAAGTATTGCTTGAGGGAAATAATCCGTTTTATCATTTACAACATCCTAAAATCCAATCCATGCAAAGGCAGAGTCTATCAGAGCAGAAAAAAAGATAAACATGGGCATCATTGTCAGGCAGTAGCAATGTGCATATTATGTAAAAGCGGTACCTTTACTAGAAGCTGTGCTTTCAATGGAAATATGCACCTAGTCTTGCATTGGGTGTGGCAAGGAAGAGAATGATCAATGAACTATCTGTTTCAAGAATGCCACAGGGTGGTCTTTATTGGTTCCTTGTCATACCTTCTGAATACTATCTGTCTTTGAATGGTCTTATGAGCTATGTTAATAAAAAGAGTTTTTAAAAAAAAGAATACCACAGGGTGAGGGAGACGTTAAGGGTGTAAAGATCAAATTGAGCAAAGTCGTAATCTCATCAAAATCCGATTATAAAGTCGTCAGGAGGATCTTGAACCAGAGACTTCATCAAACTGCTAAAGGAAAACAGATATGATATCAAGCCAGCATGGCTGACAGTGTTGAAGACACTGTCTTCAATAATAAAAAGTGTTGGCAAATTGTTCTTATTACAAACACATTTGCTTGACTACGTGCAATGATCTAGGTGAATACTGCACATAAAGAAAGATGTGCTGCCTAATATAGCACCTCATTTTCATTCTCGCATGTAGACAACAAAAACATCAGAAACTAAATCTTGTTAGGAGTACATTTACCAACCAGTAATCAATACCATTTACTATGATAGGGAAACCTTACCTCAGCAAAAGGTTCAAAGGAAAGAGCCTTTATTCCCTGAAAATTAAGTTACAATAAAGGGGAGATACATTTGTAAGAAACTGATGGCAGAAACACATCAGTAGAATGTAAATACCTGTGATGCCATAATCACAGCACAATAATTCACAGGTAGGCATGCTCCTCAATATGACTATACAAATCACTCAATGATCCAGCTATCAGACAAACACAGATAAAGGTCCTTGCTATGCACTGCAACAGAGATTAAAGTTATGGACAAGAAAGTCTGCTTGCCACATATACTCATGTAAGACATGAGGAGGGAGGGCAAGGGAGAAAGATATTCAGGCCTAGGTGACAACTCTGTGACTTCATTGACTAGCAGTGTCTGCAGAGACTCCGCCATATAAAAAAATACCTCATATGAGGCCTGCAGAGATAAAGTTGCTATACCACTACAATACTACCATAGGGAAGATCCTTCGGGTCAGTCAGTTGGTCAAAAACACTTTATTCTGTCAATAAAAACCCATACACAGCATACAACATATACAACAACAATAAGATTAAACATTTCATGAATAATCTTGGGCACCATAAAACATTTCATCACCAAATTCATAGAGAAGCAGATAAAACGAGTTACCGATAATTCGCAATAAAAGGGAAAGTCTGAATGAAAAAAAAATTCTATGAGATCTCAGGAGAAGACAAACGATGCAGAATACATATTGTACAGCAAGACTTCTCAGGTAGAAAGGCAAACATTAAAACAAAATTCATTTAGTCATGCAGAAGCAACCGAATTACTTAGCAGAAAGTGATGTTTTCTCCTCTGCCTAACAGCGGCCACTAAATAACTTGCAATATTAAAAGTTTCCCAGGTGTCAGTCAGCATCTGCAGATATAATAGTGTAGGTCTGACTTAAGTAAAGCCTTTTCCCTTTAAAATAGGTATTAAAAACTTTCTGCGCATATCGCTAAAATGATCACAAAACATTGTAAAGTGCATTGTGTCCTGGGTAGAGAAATTATCACATGTACATGGGCCTATGTCATTCACCCTTCTCCAACCCTGCAGCTCTGCTAGGAGACAATGTATGAGGATAAAATAGAATGTTATTAAAAGAAAGCGATGGTAAGGCTTAGTGAATATTTTCAGATAGGGTTCTATTAGTGGTGAAGTTTTTAGCAAGAGATATGCTCTTACCGTTGGTTTCGTTATCTCACTCGCCTCTCTCTCTAAAAACATCAAGTTTAAAAAGTGTTTTTTACCCATGCCAGATCCTCTTTTCTGGTATTTTCTGGAGAATCGAAGAGTTTGGGTGCCCCAATTTCTTTAAGACTGTTTTTACATATCATAGCCACGGAATACACTCTCTCCATGTATACACAATTCCAGGCAGTCTCTTGATTCAGCGCCAATTCTGGATTAATCCAGATCATTAGCCAGCATACAACTGGGGCCAGACCTATCAAGTCAGAGACAAAGCCAGTACCTAATTCTTGATGTGTAATGTATGTGGGAGTGGATTGGGGGACCGACAGCAGGTTCCTTAGAAACTTATTTTAGACTATTTGTAAACTCCTTACCGGCTAATAACCCCAAATTGCAGACCCATACTTTGCGATGGTAATACATTTGGATCTTGGACCTCATATATGAGTTTAAAATGAGAGAACCATTGATCCTCCTTGAAATTGCATTCCAGAGGAGAATTTTCAATGCGAGAAAAAAAAGGTTTGTTTACTATTGCCCAAAATTTGGCACTGACCTTAAGGACGTCCACAGCAAGTAGGTCGTTCCAGACTTCTTCGTTAATTTCATTTTTGCGGAATTCCAAAACACACTTGTATGAATTTCTTGGTATGGCTATGTGAAGTCAGGCCTTTAGCTACCTGGTCACAGATACTTTCAAACGCAGAGAGTACCTCATCCCCCAGTTTTGTTGGATCAAGACAGAGGCCGAAGTTCTCCTCAGCACTCTCACGTAAATCATGGACAAAAGCTCCAGAATTACATTACTCCATTTCAGCCTACATCCCTGGACGGATGGTTTTAAGCAATTAACAATAATTGATTCTCTTTTTTGACTCTTTAAACCAATTCCTGGGCCATTTATACTAGGTTGAATGAGATCTACTTCAGCCAGAAGATCCTCCAAACACTCCCCTTTCTGTGTGTGCTCCAAATGCGAATTGAGGGAATTAACCGGCCCCAAAAAATCTGCAACATGACAATTCATTGCACATATATGAGTATTAAAATCGCCCAAGATTATAATTGAATAAAAAGTGGTTTGCTTCACTCTATAGTCTTCTAAAAAACATTTTAAATTACATAGGTGTTTATTTGTAAAATTGCTATAAAAAGAATACAAAAAATTAACAATAAGTAATTTTGATGTGTGGGTACGTGTCATTTCTATCTCTAGGCAGTTACAAGATCTAGAGTCCACAGTACAATGTGTATCCAACAGTTTAAGTGAAATTAGAGTTAAGAGATCCCCCTTTGCTCTACCTGCTGGAGAGGGCCATGGGGGCTCACCATAGGACTTATACCCTGAAGAACCAGAACCAATTGGGCCTGGCGGCGCAGGGTACGCCTTAATCTCCTGGGTTCTCCTGCTTCAGCTAACAGAGACACGGGGACACTCTGTCGGCGTAAAAGATCAGATTTTATTCGCTGCAGCTAGCACAGTTGTCCTAGAAGTACACACGGTATGTTCTCAGGAGACTGCCACTTCACTCCGTGGAGTACAATCTTATATGGTACATAGATAACATATACATTAACCAAGAACTCTCCCAGTGTATATAAAATGAGCCAATAAGAAAAGTACAAAAACAGAACATGTCCAATAGAAAAGATTGAAAAACAAAGATATCGAGTAACTCGAAGAAGCCTCTCCTCCAACTATGTTTGCCATCCCTCCCACAGGTTAAGGTATTACCATGTCTGTAACTGGTTTGCAGGTGGCGAGATACGTTTGTGTGTTTTGGAGGACAGTTGTGAAACAAGAGAATACGAGCGGAGGACAGCGAAGGCCAGAAGATGAGATAAAGTCAGAAGAGAATAGTGTGAACCAACAGATAGTTAAGACAGGGATTAGGAAAACCAGACAGGGATTAGTGTACTCGGCCAGTCTCTAACACCAGCTTCGTAAACAGAGGCACAAGGCTATTTTGACACAATATTGCAGGAAAAGCAGAAAAGACTTCGTTCGTCGTGCTGCCTGAGTGAGGGCAACACAAAATGGCGGCAGAGCACAAAATGGCGGCTCAATGCGATCGTGATCGAAAATCGAATTTCCTCAACCCATCCAACCAAAAATTATTTTCCCTAACCCACGTCTCTTGGAAGTCCACTATGTCATACTCTCTTAAGAGATCAAGCCACCTTGGGTCATCTCTTTTATTTCTTAACCCTGATAAGAATCCTAATGTTTAAATTATTTCCCTCATTTGTCCCAGCATCCCTTAATCTATCTATACTATGATTCCGCTGGTGGGGGGGGAGACACCAGTCAATCGTTATTATCCAAATTACTTGATGGGAGGAATCTCTTTGTATACACTAGGCTACTCTTCCTTCCTTCCTGCCCTGGAAACTCTTTTGGCAATGTAAGTGGTGTTGTGGCAATAAGGGGGTTTGGCTTAAACAGCTGGCCCTCCCTAGAAGTTGGTCTGGACAATGGACATGCCCTCATTTGTGCAGACAAAAAAGTCCCCTGCCTACTCATACTGGGAAGCTATTGCCCATCAGGTGGTGGATAAAAAAAAACAGCGGCAAGACCCTAATGCCCATGGGCCCTCATTTAGACCATCTTGGAACAGCTTCCCTGGTATTCCTGACTGATCAAAATTAATGACAATACAGTCTCCCTCTGCCTGTTTTGGCCTGAAACCCACCCAACCAACTTGTCTTGCCATTATGATGTGGGTGGAAGCCAGCGCCCCATTGCCTGAATACTGTTTACACCAGAACTTAGTTTTGCGTATAAGTTCCTTGATAGATTGTGTAGAGTTCTCTTTAAGCGGGGGAGCACCCATAAGAATTGCTACTAGGGGAATTGCATCTGGTGGCAAATTAAGTCTGCAACTATCTAAAACCCTATTATCAGGCCCATTTGCAGGGGTCTTACCCCATCCTACTAGTTGCTGATTAGCGACAGGGATCTGCTCACCCCAATATTTTCAGGGCGTATCCACCTCCCTACACCCTGAGCTCACCCCTGGCTTGCGTTAACTTGAGAACCCATGCCAGTCTCTGGCGAGATCCAGTTTTCCGGCCTTGATGTCCCCTCCCCCTTTTGGCTTGAGGCCATATTTCGTGAGGCCGATATACCAGACCTCTAAATTGACACACCTCTTTTGTTCATGTCCATTAGTTGAGTCTCTAAATGGTCTAGTTTCCCCATTATCCCATTTACCAACATTTTAAAAAGTTTAGAGATGTCTTCGATAACAGTATAGGAAAGTGGCTCCAGGCGCGTTTTAAATAGGTCCTCCATGGATTGTCAAACAGCTGGATAGATGGGATCAGTCTAATCTACCATCGTGACTTAGGATGGGTTTCACTGGTACCATGCTAGGTTTAGTGCCTCCCTTTTACCCCTTTTTTTAACTGAGGGTAGGGGCAGTTCCTGATGCGATGCTGTTTCCTTTCCCAGAGTCTTTACCTCTGCAGACTGGGTCCCCCTGTGAGTAGCCAACTACCCTTTCTCGGAACACCCTGCTTCATGGGGATGGCTGGGTTCTCATGGGAGACACTCAGCCCAAGATGATCAACTCTCAAACCCAGTTAGTCCTCAGCATTTTGAATTTCTTGCCTTAATGCCCCCACTGCATAAGTTTTATATGAAATAATTTTGGGAGGTTTCCGGGGTACTTTAGCTTTAGATTGCCCCAAGTCAAGACTACAGGGTTGTTTGCGCTTACCCATGGTGGTGGGTGGAGGGTAGACAAAATGGGGTGGCCCAGCCTGGCCTCTGCCGGTCCCTGACGGGTACAGATGGGCCCGCCCTTGGCCCGGGCGATGCGGGAGACTCTGAGCCCTGATAAGCGCCTCCTGGCGTGTGACAACATCACAGGCATTGGCCGCAGTGAACGGGCCTTGTTGCAGGCTGGGGGATGGAGTCCCTTCTCCTTCCCCGATAATTGCTGGTGCCGGTTTTCGTTGTGGTCTTCCTCTGTCTTTCTTCAGTCCACTCCTGACCTGCTAAATTCAGACAAAATATTTATTAACCCCTGAAATCAAGAATCCTCTCTTTTCTCCAAGAAATATGCTGGCGCCCTAACTGCAAGAAGCAGTACCTTTGACATAAGCACATTGTTTCCATTGTGGTCATCAGAGAGAAAACAGTATATTTGGACTTGCTGTCCGTAGCCATAGTTCTCTGTGTGTGAACTTCTGCTGACCACTCCCTCCTGCCCTTCATGGAACCTGCTCATGCAGTCCTTCCCTTCATGGTCAGGCTTCTGCTCTTGCCCCTACAGTTTATTTTTCACTGAATGGATGCAAACAAACAACGCATGTGTCCTTTTAGGCAAATCACGCTTCCATCTACAGAGAACATCATTTATGCACACATCACTTTTAATTAGTGATTCCCTTCCTCCAGCCTACAGGTGACAGCAGCTATCCACAAAACGTATGATTGGCAGCACCCCTCAGAACAGAGAAGATATGAGCAAACGAGCTAGCATGCGCGCACACACACACACACACACACACACACGTAATTCACCATATAGAAACTTTCATGATGCTCACACAACTGTTGTAGAAAAATGTGCCTGCTGAAACCAGGCAACTCTCAATCCAAGATTTCAATATATAACCAATGCAAAGCCCACCACCATAAATCTCCTTCTGCAATGTCTATTTCAGGAAGTGCTGTTTACCGAAGAAGGACTTCACATGCACCTATAATGTACTAGTTTGCACTTCCGCAGTCTGGGACACCTGCCTGTTGACTCACAGACATGGCAACCTTCAACGACACCCTGTGTAAGTCCACTAGCATTCAAGATCATAACAATATACACGTTCACCTAGGCAATCCTTCATTCAAACAACTTTATTTGATTTTTAGCGATTAAAACCATAAAAGTTACCAATACATAAAATCCATTAAAATTTTTGCACAATTCATCACATGGTGAACCATTAAAATTATACACAATTCATCACATAACAGTCCTGCTTCGGGTAGAAACCTATAAAACAATATTAAGAGCACAATTCCTTCAGCCTTTTAATTGAAGCAAGTCCTAGCCTTCACAGCAGATCTCAGGAAACTGAGGACAAAAAGGATACAATCTTCGTGCAGCTAGGCGTACCTGCTTAAAATTCAACCTCTTTAAAATAGGAATAATAAAAGTTTTCCGGGGGACTTCATAAAATTTCCAGAACATCAAAAAATGTAGCAGATCCTTTGGAGGCTCATGGTCGCAGCCACAGGGTGCTAATAGCTGTCCTCTACAGCTTCTCCATGGAAATGCCAACAAAAAATTAAAGAAGCCTAGACGATATCTAGTCAATATAAAACGTTCATATGTTCTAAAAAATCCCAACAAATACGGCTCGGTCAATGGAGGTGTTTTCAGCATTATAAATTCCCGCACACTATGTTTCCGCAAATCCAGCTCTTTCCTCTCTTTCATCCTTAAATTGATAAACGAGGTTCTCAGCCTCTCCACATGCTTTTTGATTACTGATTCCGGATTGTTGTGCAATTCTACTCTTCCTAAGCGGCCAAAGCTACTCTTGAAGTTTCTGAGCCAGGGCATGTGGTGGGCATAATCCAAAGTCATGCACTCTTTCAGTATTAACTGATTCAATGACAGCCCTTCATTGAGCCAGATTTTCAACCAGAATATTAAAGGGTGGAGTGCCAACATATCACTCAAATAGGACACCCCCAGTTCTTCATGAGCCACCATATTAGATGTGCCACAAGGCACACTCAATAAGCGCTTCAGGAATACATTCTCAGCCACTTGTAGAATACCTGCAATAACATGCCCCCAAATTTCACTACCATAAGAGACTGTCGCAACATGCTTGGCCTGATATATTTTCAAAAGAGCTGCGATCAGTCTCTTAACCAACTTCAAGGCAAAATTGAGAATGGCCGTGTTAAACCGCACTTTGTCTCATCCCTTTCTTTGTTTGAGGGGGCCCCAATTCATCTGATTATCCAGTACAACCCCCAGGTACGAGAAGGAGTCAGTGCGGGGAACCTTAGCAGATCCTACCCTAAATTGAAAAATCTTTTTCTTGCGGGGGCCCACCTGCATGACATAATATTTAGAGTCATTAATCGAAAGGTCCTGATCCACCATAAAGGTAGAGAAGGATTCAAGAAGTGTTTGTAGCCCCCTCACAGATATAAGGACTGTGTCATCCGCATTTAATAGAACTGGCAACCCACGTCGTCCTACCTGAGGATAATCGGCCCCTGTCCTCAATAGCTCTCTTTCCAGCTCATTGATATACAAAATAAATAGAAAGGAGGCCAAAATGCATCCTTGACGTACTCCTCTCCTTATTTCAAAATTACGGGTGACTCTAAGGTCCTGCGAGTATCTGACATGGGCCTTGGTTGCTTGATGAAGATCTTCTATAAAGGCAACAATATTACTGTCAGCCCTGCTAGCCAACATGGATTGACAGAGTTTAATTCTGTTCATGAGATCTAATGCGGAAGACAAATCCATGAATGCTAGGAAGACACTACCAGGGCGGGCAACCGTATATTTATTGAGAATCATACATAAGTTGAGACACTGGGCAACAGTGGACCTTCCCAGGCGAAACCCGTACTGTACGTCTGACAGGATGGAATGTTCCTCCGCCCAACTTGTCAGCCTATCTAAAAGTACCCTACCCACCACCTTGACCACCGAGTCCAAGAGAGAGATTGGTCTATAGTAATAGGTGCTATT
Organism: Triturus cristatus; assembly: GCF_964204655.1. Taxonomy (NCBI): domain Eukaryota; kingdom Metazoa; phylum Chordata; class Amphibia; order Caudata; family Salamandridae; genus Triturus; species Triturus cristatus. Next base: position 1,174,751,391 of record NC_140589.1, on the reverse strand, counting down.
TTTAATGCCTTTTATAAAGACTGGGACTATGGTTGATGTAGCTCATGACTGAGGACAGACGGTTTTCACTGCTGCATTAATTATTGCAGTAAGGACCGGAGCCCAGAAGATTGGATCGGGTTTAAAAAGGTCCAGTGGGATACCATCAGGTGCCGGGGTTTTATTGCTTGATAACCCGATAATCCCCTTCTTGATCTCCTCTATATTAAGAACCAGATCATTGGTAACTGTCTCAAGACCAGACGTTCAATCAAGCTTAGGCGGACTTTCAAACAGTTTTCAAAGTGAAGTATCCATTCCTCCTCACTAATATGTGTATCTACAGCACTTCCACCTTCATCAATTAAAAAAGGGCTGTTAATAATACTCCAAAAACTTGAGCTGTTTCACAAGGTGCTTGCCTCAATTAGCCTCCTCATGGTTCCTCCTTTAAAGTGGATTTATGTCTACCCAATTCTAATTTATATTCACTTCAACATAATCTCACCAAGGTCTGGTCTCGTGGGCTCCTATTTAGAGCTGACTGCAATTTCCTTGCTGCCCGAGAGTAGGAGGAATCAAACCATCTAGGGGTCTGCTCTACCTGCCGGTGTGCCGCTGTACTTATTTTAGCAGAGATGGTATTAAAAGCGCAAATAAACTCCCCTGGTTGCGAAAGCAGCATAGTGCATAAAGCTAACTCTTTGGCACATGAGTCCGAGATAGTCTTATAAAAAACTTCTGGTGAGATATGAGCCCACCTTCCATTGGCCTCACCACCCCACTCTACCCTGCTCCTCTTTTTGGTGATAATAAGGGCCCAAGTATGTTAACACACAGTGGATTATGGTCACTATGCTCACTAGCTGTTATAGAAAAGCCTACAAATAGATCTTGTAGAGGGGATGAAATTAGTATAAAGTCAATAAGTGAGCCCTCACCCCTTCCTTTAAAGGATGGGATAGTGGGCTTGCTACATGGGTCAGATAAAGGCATGAGAGATAATAAATCAAATTCCTGAGAAAAATCATTCAATATGTCCCCCTGTACTGAATGTTCAAAATGAAACCCCATCACTTGTGTGCACCCCAGATCAGCAAATTGTGCCACTCTAGGGTCCCCACATGGGTGGATGTTAAAATCCCCTGCAATCATAAAGTTTTAAAAGTCAGCATTACAACAAAGGAGCCTAACTTGGTGATTTTACATATTCCCTCAATACATGATGTTGAATTATAAAAATTAATAAGCCCCATTTTTTTTTGACCCCTTGCCTAATACCAGGGATTGGATACATGGGCTAGCTGTAGCTAAAACGGATACATTTGCCTTCAACTGCCACAGAGATGTAAATTACAAGGCCACCTTTTGGTCTTCCTACAGATGAAGGGGTAGCCGGAATAAAGAAGGCCTTATAACATTCTTAAAGCAAACTACTATCGGTCAGCCATGTTTCCTGTAAACATATCACATGGAATTGTTTTATAAATACGATCCACAGCAGATCAGAAAACTTACTAGCTAACCCCGCAATATTCCAAGATGTAAAGTTTCTACCACATTCACCCTGGATCCCATGAATTTGCCCTATAGTTTTCTGCTGAACAGATGGTTTTAATATTCCCATAGGAAAGGATCGACTAAGTCAATCACAGTCATCCATGGCAGCTAAAGATGCAAAACAGTTTGTCAGTTCCCGGAAAGGTGGGCCTATGACCTGTCTACTTTGAGCCATTTGTTCGAAGTAGGGAGGATTAAAAGACAATTTAGGGAATACATTCCTACTAGATGGATTTAATGGTGTTTCTCTATTCAATGGAGCCCTAAATGTATTCATCATGTGATTCTGTTCAAATAGCTCAGGTTTATTAAAAAAAGCCAAGAGGTAAGGCCATGATAGATGACATATGGCCAAAAAGGCTAGGGTTTACGTTTGTAGCCAGAACCCTTTCAGTAACGTGGGGTGTGTTAAAATTAATTATAACACAATTGCCTTTACAGGTCTTGGGGGAGCTACCTATCCATTTAACCCTTCCCACCATGTTGATGTTCTTCTCTACTCTCATGCCTATGGTGGAATAACAAGAGAGCTAGTGTGGGACTTCATTCCTTAATTGGGAAAAATCCTCCCTGGTTCCCTGAGCGAGAGTTGGGACATTCCTAAGAATCACAATATATGGGGTCGCTTCTGCTGGTAAATGAATAACAGGCAAGTCCTTCGTGGAGGCCTCCCCCGTGTTTGCTCCCCAGATGAATTACGCTCCAGAAATGAAGGGTCCCGAGTAACAGTCCTATCCACAAATCCATTGTTTAAACCAGAGGTTGTGTCTGGGCGGGGGGCGCATGCCTGTCCCCCTTGTGGCTGTGCTCGATCCGTGATGTAAGAGTGTGGGATTGTCTGTGATGGGCGTTCCGTAACTGGGCAAATCATTGATTGTCCTGTTTCCACTGTAGCAACTTCTCCACTGGGTAGCGAACTGCATTTAAGGTCCAGAATGCACTTTTCAATCAGAGTCAAACATTGATTTAACAAACCCAATATGGAATCTATCAGGGCTTTCAAAGAATCCTAAAAAGATTCTAATAAACACGTTAAATCTGACTTTGTCAATGCTTGTGCAACCAACGACTCTTGGTAGACTGAGTGGGTCTTAACTTTTTAACCTTGCCCCCTTGGGTTTGGGCTTTTCTTTTTACCCCTGATCCTTGGGTGACAGACTCTACAACTCCCAATCTCCTCCTCGTAATAGATCTGGCAACAATTAGTGTGTCTGGGCACTTGTCAGAGGTTACTGCCCCACACCCCTGACCTAAAGATCCTTTCTTCGCACTAGAATTGGTAACCAAAATGGTAGGAGAAAGAGGTAACTGCTTGTCTGTTATGTGGCTAGTCAATCCCTCGAGTTCTTGTGCCAATTCCTAAACCCTCCGAGATATGTAACAACTCATCGTTGCTAGTTGCAGATAAATTAATATCTTTAGAATTAGAGAGGGGGCCGATAACGGGAGACCTAGAGAGGCGCTGACTCACCAAGTCGATCTCCTTAACCAGTACTGCTGCGGCCCGCTGCAGGAATGAATCCATAGTTACCACCGAGCCTGTGGTACCTGCCATGGCCCTCCCGGGAGTTATGGTCACCTTGCGCTTCCCCATATTATATCCAAGTCCACGTCCAGCACCGTGCTGAGCAGATTAATATATATCACACAGGGCAAGCAAATGACAGGGCAAATTAATATGTAAATAGGGGGTAGCCAATAGACAGATGTACAAGGAACAGTAACCTATAATTACGAGCCTTCAGACCAGTCAGCAGATTACCGATGGCTGTAAAAGTCGGTAAAGGATAAGTTATCTCCTACCCACTGGCGTAACAAAAATCCACTGTCTCCCATCAAAAAGCCAGCTTAACCAAAATAGCCAAAATGTACACTGTCATGCAGTCTGAATGTAAACATCTCCAATGCGTGAACATATATGGAACGCATTGTTAACCTGCATCTTCCCCTTAAATTGCAGAGGGACAATCAACACCTCCTGCAGAGCAGACCACACATCTCTACAGTGATGATGAAGAGGACACCCTGCACATTTACTCAGATACAAGAACTGTATAGTCAGACAGGCTCCAGCATTGACAGCACGGAGTTGGCACAGATGCGGAGAACAATGGAGACCATGGAGCGGATCCAGGCTGGAAGTCGGGCAGCCACGGCTGAACACCAGCGAGATGTAGCTGGGATCTTCGAGGCTTTGCAGATCCTCATCTTGCAATTATTGCCACAGAGCCTGTCCCAGATAACTGATGCCAGTACTTCGACACACACATCTCCGCCCCGATGTGTCATTGGCACACAGTGATGCAGCCCTATCACCTTCGCACCCTGATGAGTCAGTGCCCCAGAGTGATGCAGCCATAACACCACCACACACACCTGACACGCCGGACACAGAAGACATCTCAGAGGAGTGAGATGTGGAGGGCAAATACTGTGTGAGGAAGGAGGCAGTAGCATCCGTACCCGCCACATGGCCTGTCCCTGCCTGGTTCAGCCCTATGCATCATGCCCTGGAACAACACCTCACACTGTCCCCTGGAACATACTGCAACATTCACCTGGACCCTGACATGGACTGCCATATCTGCTCTTGTCCCAATGACACAGCAATCTTGCTGTGGACTGAACTCTTACTCTTCATGTTAACCTTGCATTCCCCCAAGGACTCTGGTTGTCCCACCACTGTGCAACCACGTAATGTAGTCTTGAACTGGCCACGTACCCCTCCAGCTCTGACACTCCCCAGAGTGTGAATAAAACATTCCAAATCACACAGATGTGTCATGTCTATGTTCACTCATGTGTACAAGTATGGATGTATGTAGGGACATTGATTGCACAAAAAGGTGCACCCTGGTAAATGTCATCAATGCGCATGTTTGACCCTTACCCACATGGCCAATTAGATGAATTGCGAAGGTGTGAACTAGCTGTGGCCTCTTTGCACATGAACAACAATCTTGCATCCCCCAACGTAGCCCCACATCTATGGCAGTTGATGTTTTGTTGGTCAGTATAGAAGATCTGCCTACATGCTGCTCACATATTTCTTCATTGTTTGCATCCTCTTAATTCTTAGAGACCCACAGGACACCGCAGATCTGTTTTATTTCACCGGCGACTTCCTCTTCTGAAAGCAGCTGATTCCAGGGAAATATCTAGATCAAAGGTATGAATTACCTGAGGACTGAGTTCTAAAATTACAGATTCCCTATTTCTAAGGGGACTCTCACGTCCAACTTGTAATCCATTCACATCTCCGCCCAGTCCAGGGGATTGGTAGCTCCAGGGGGTGGAGTTCTGTTCAAATGATACCACTTGAGACATTGGAGGGACAATGACAAGCCTGCTGGTTCAGACCACGTGGGTGTGCAGTGAAGCATCACAAATGTAAACTTACAACAGTATCAGTAGGCTGCTTTTCAGCTGTTGTTTTCATATCCACTCACCTTTTAACTAACCTCTGTGAAATACACAGGCTGACAAATGTACAAACTGTCTAGACTTTGGAGTAAACGTCTGCATGTTGATGAGTCTCATAAATTCAAATGGAGTTTTCAGTAGTTTTATACTAAAAGCAGCATATGCAGGGGCAGATTTACAAGCCCCGTGCGCCACTTTTGCGCAGCCAATGCGTCCCTTTTGTGACGCAGCGGCAGCGCAAAGCTAGCGCCATGCTGCAACAGATTTACAACGTGACGCATCTAGGGAGATGCGTCACGTTGTAAAGCCGTGCGCCACATTAAACCCGCGTCAGGTTTAATGTATGCAGGGTGGGTGTTACATCGGAAAAATCCTCGGAAACGTGATGCAGTGAAATCTACAAGATTTCACGCAGTCACTTTTCCGACGCTAGTGCATCAAATCCTTACGCCTGCTTCAAGCAGGCGTAAGGCATGACGCACCATGTTAGGGATAGGGCAGGTTGGAACAGTGCTGGAGTTGCGTCGCGCTTGCGACACAACTTCAGCACTGCGCCAGCCTTACGCCGGCAGATGCGTCACGCAGCTGTTTCTCCTTGCGCCACGATGCACCGCATTGTAAATGCGGCGCATCTGCGGTGGCGCAAGGGCAAACTTGCGTGACGGATCTTCCCTGGCGCATCCCTGCTGATTTGCAGGGATGCGCCAGGGAACGTAAATCTGCCCCGCAGTTTGTATGGTGGCGTAGTAAGGATGCAACGGGCCCTGATACGAGGAACTTAACTAGGCCCAATTCCCTGGTTTGGTAGTAAAGAAAGTAACAGCTACTAATTAGAGATGAGTGGGTCCCTCACGTTCAAGGGCTCCGGCGTCACCGTATCTCCAACAAGCGCCATTGATAACTACCCCACAGTGTGTCACGTTCTCGCTTTTCCACCACCAGCATTTTGTAGAGACTCGTTTGCTTTTCAGTTTTGCAGCTCTGACCTTTAAGTAGAAATCCCCTGATACAATTAAAATGTACTTTCTATAAATGAAGGTGGATACAGTTAGTAATGAAAATGTATTTTATGGGGTCAGTCAAGCTCGGACTTAAATAATATTTGAAGCTAAGAAGGATAGGCAAGAAGCAAAGGTGGGCGCTAGTACAGTGGGCTATTTCATGGGCTGTAAATAATGCTCGGATGCAGACATTCGCTAAAAAACACGATTCAGACGACGATTTTAAAGGCAGGAAAGACTGCAGCAAGGAATAACAAGGATAAGGAATGTCGAGTGTTTGTAGAGCAGACCAGACAGGCGAAATAGAAAAAGAAAAACAATGCTGGTGAATAAAAAGTCTGCTAGCATTTGCGCCAAGAATTTTCGAGTCTATTAAGGACCCGGCGACGAGGATTATACTTCTCTTTCATTTATTGCTATTCACAGCAGCCAATGAAAACTTTTTATTACAGAAAATAAACTACATTTGCCATGATGCTTCTCACTACATCATATCCGGTCTGACCCCATCTCCATTGCCTGAGCCTCTATCTTTGCTCAAATGTTAGAACAACATAATACTAATCAAGTCCAAACGATCATCCTCCAACGTGGAAGAGCCATAAATAACTGGAACGTGACACATCTTCTTCAACCAGAAGTACATCTATTCCGTCTTCTTTTCGGAACCTGAAATGAATGAAACATAGGAGAACCCGTAACTTGTGCTAAACAGAATATAAAATACATGCGGGTGGGCAATTATTACAGATATTGTAATATAACCGGTTGGGATAATCCTCGCCTCTGTGTCCTTAATAGAATCAAAAATTCTTGGTGCGTATACTAGCACATTTTTTATTCTATTACAGGACCGGAGGCTTCAGATTATGCTTGTTTAATGCTTATGACAAACCACAGTAGTTATATCACTCACCAGTTTATAATAAAATAGTTTAAACGCAGATGCCAAATGCGTTTCAGCGCGTGCAATGAAATTAGTTGTATTTAGTAATTTACTTACATTACTCCGGTTGGCCGTGAGCTGGAGTTTACTACCCCACACCCTTCCCCTCCCCGCCCCGTCTCACCACCCTTGCGGCACTCCCTCCACGGGCCGCTACTGGTTACCAGTAGCACTTCTGCTTGTTGTCAAGTTATGTGTGAGGTAAAGGGGGAAAGGCGTAATTGAGATTCCGCACCCAATTCTGAGTAAAGGCGTCCGTCGCTTTCACCAATGGGTCTGGTCTCCAGCTGAAGAAGGTCTGTTGTTATCGATTCAGTCTGGATGCGAGAAGATCTATTTCACAAAGACCCCATACTTCCTGTAACCATTGGAACAGTTGCGGCTGGAGTTGCCAGTCGCTGTAATCCTTCAGATACCTGGGATTCCAGTCCGCGAGAATGTTCGACTGCCCCGGAATGTATTCCGCAATCACCGATATCTGATGCTTCAGGCTGTAATGCCAGAAATCCTTCGCTATTTCCACAAGTAGTGACTACCTCGTACCTCCCAACTTGTTGATATACCTCACCGCTAAGATATTGTCCATCCTGAGAAGGATGCAAGAAGACACTTGTTTGGGGGAGAGTGTTCGTATTGCAAATGACCCTGCTAGCAGTTCCAGGCAATTGATGTGGAGTGATAGTTCTTGAAGAGACCATAGACCGTCTGTGGAGATATCTCCGCAACTTGCTCCCCAGCCCCATCGACTGCCATCTAACTCAATAACTATTACTGGTTGAGGGCCGAATATGGCTCTGCCATTCCAGACCTCTATGTGGCCTTACCACCATTGGATTTTGTCCCTGACTTCTTGTGACAGGGGAACTAGATCTGTGTATGAAAGTCCCTTGCATAGATGTTGGATCTTTAATCTCTGTAGGGCCCGATAATGTAGTGGGCCCAGAAATATCGCCTGTATTGAGAATGCCAATAACACCACTATCCTTGCAATCGTTTGCAGAGATACCACCTGTTTGGATAGAACTGTGGTGATGTTGGAGTTTGAGCCATGATCAGAATATCGTCTAGATACACTACCATGCAAATTCCCTGTGTTCTGAGATGGGCTATAACCGGTTTCAGCACCTTGGTGAAGGAACTTGGTGCTGAGGAAAGTCCAAAAGGAAGGGACAAATATTCTAACCATCGGTCTCTCCATTGGAGCTGAAGAAATCGCCGATGAGGGAGATAGATACGGATCGTCAAGTAGTCGTCCTTTAGGTCCAGCCGAACCATTAAAAGATCGGCCAATAGATGGATGCCTTCCATCTTGAAATGTTTGTAGACCATGAAATGATTGAACTCTCTCAGGTTTAAAACCAACCTGTGACCCCCACCTTTCTTCTGTACCAAGGAGACATTGCTTCAGAAGCCGCAAGCTCTGTCGTCTCAGTAGGCAATCGTGTGTTTCTGCAGCATTTCCTCTATTTCTGCCTCTATAAAAACACATTCTTGTTTGGAAAAATTGAGGGGTATAGTCACAAGAACGTGTGACAACTACCGCAAGAGTAGCTTAACGCAACTCTCAACATCGCAGCCTATCGCGGGAAAATTACGCCGTGCCAACCAAGTATTAACTACACGGCGGTAGCATGCGATAATCACCAGATAATGCATCAAATGGACGCGCAAAAATCAACGCCACGCCACAAAAATGCAAAACGCAAATGCAAAAAATCATGCGATGAGGCCAATCGCGGTACAGAAAGTAGCGAAAACCAGCCACAGGCTTGCAAATCCCATGCCTCTGGCGGGAAAATGCACCATAAAAAAAAAAGAAACAACACACGAGAAACAAGCCAAAGCACATAGCAACATGGATGCACCCTGAACCAGCGCAGAGGCCAACGCGAACCCCACAACCCCCACAGACCACCAGCAAGGAACAACGGGGATGGAGATGGCCGAGGAGAAGAGGGAGAGGAAGACGGGGTGCAGTCTGCAGCAAAACCAGATCAGAGCCACAGAGGTGACAGAACACTACCAGCAACTGACCCACAAGTAGACCACCTGGAATGGAGTCGGAGTGCCAAGGAGGCCAATCAAGGAGGCATGGTGTGACAACCTAAACCAGGCACAAAAACGCTGCCAACAGGAAGGCTGCAACTGCGACAGGAGGTGGCAGTCCTGCGTCACAGGAGGAGCTGGAGGAAACCGAGGCCACAGTCATCAGTTTGGAGATGGTGCAAGGAGCAGGGAGTATGGACACAGCTCGAGAGGACCTGACACAACATCAACAGGGTGAGTAACGACCCGGGACTGGGGGGACAGGGGGAGATGGGTACAATGGCACACATGCATAATGAGGTGTAGCACACTGCACACCCACAATTACCCTGGATCATGTCCCTCATCCCCTTGGCACACTGCAGTACACACACATAGCAGGAACAGCACACCCACATTGACGACAACGTAGTACAATGCCCAAAGCCGACACTGCAGAACAGAGGACACAACTGTCTCCGCACATGTACAGAAACATGCCTACTACATCTAACAGAGCATGAAACTGTGAAATGGAAATGTACTTGTACGACCTCACATTCGTCATGTAGTCCAAATGTATGCTGCCCACAGCAGTAGTCAGCACCTCCCAAACAGTCCCAATGTACATTGTCATACAGTCTGCATGTAGACCAGAACAATGCGCCAACATACATGTCAACACAATGTCAACATACATCTCCCCTTCACATTGCAGAGGGGCACACAACACCTCCAGCAGAGCACAGAAGACAACACATCTGTGATGCCAGAGAGGACCACCAAACCTTCAACACCGACACCCTACAGCAGCCCATGGACATCCCATGCAACCCACCACCAGGACCCGGGCAGCCAAGCTACTTAGAGGAGAACACAGAGCCTGCAACAGACCACACAGCAGGAAGCACTCACAAGCACAGCTGGCTCACGACACTTCACCCACCCACACATGGCACCCCAATGCCATTTGTCAGCACGCCAAAAGGAGATGGCCCAGTAGGTGTGGGTGGGGTCCCAACTCATGGAAGGAAAACTAGATCACATACTTTGGTGTCTATTACCCTACACTGCCATAGAGACACATGCAGATGCACATTCAGAGTACACAACTACACCCAGGGGCATGCACATATCAGTCACACACCCACATTGGCCCTGTGTACGGCGGCCCAGGCCACTCCCCTTACGAATTGAGTGGGTGATGACAAACCTACATGTCCAAGCTCAAACCTGATGCCAGCGGTGACATGCCTGCATCCACTGTACACAGCACAATGTAATGTCGTAGGGCCCTGTGCCCTCATGCATACGACAAGACCACAGGGACACGCGCAGATATTATGTTGACCTGGCTACCAGCACGTGCGCCCGGCCCCTTTATTGGCAGGGCCACATGTACAGTGACGCCTGTGCTGAATGTGTATGGGGTGGGTGCAAGCCAGCCCTCAGGGAGTTGTTGGTGCTGGCAACAAATACAACAGTTTACACAATGAATACGTCAACAGACAACACCAGCATCATGGGGACAATTCCGGAGCAACATGGAGGTAGCCTGAGCAAGTCCAGAGGGCACACAATGAGTAAACAGAAGTGTCCGTGAGTTGCAGTGCACTGAGGTTGGGGCACTACAGCTGAGCGCGCCCATGTGAAAAAAATGTCTTGGATTGTGTCCCTTCGAGACATTCCTGATGCAGATGCAGTGAGGTGTGTTAGACCTGCATCATCTTCCTCATCAACATCCCAGGTCTCCCACACTGCTTGAGGTGACATTGATGCACAAACTCTCAACAACACAAAACTCAATCAGTAACGGACAATGGCAGTGGCACCTGGAGTGCCGAGCAGGGTATCAGTCTGATGATGACATCTACGACAGGTGTGAGCAACTCCGTCAGTCTGTCAGGTCCACCGTTTCGACTCTGGCAGATGACGGTTGGAGGTGGTCCTGGCAGTGGTGGTGTGTACCTCCTGCGGTGATGCGACGTCCGGGCCGGTCAGGACTCGATTTGATGTGTGAGCCTGGTGGACTGCAGTTGAGGCCAGAGGCAGCAGACAGCGCAGGGCCACAGACACATGGGCCTGGAGCTTGCACAGGCATGTGGTGGGCTCTCCATGACACAAGCCGGTGTCAGAATGTGATCAGTGTGGCCTGGCTGTGCCAGGGCGGGCCTGACGGGTTTGGGGTCCAGCGGGCCGGGTTACGGCAGGCACACAGGATCGCAGGCAACTCCGCTCATGAGGAGGGCGTTGGCCTCGTGGCGTGGTGAGAGGCGCCGCCTTGGCAGGGGCGTTGGGCTTTCCGGAAGAGGACCACGCCCAGGGCTACGTGTTTTTATTCACACCCCTACGCTGGCCATCCCACTCCGCTCACGCTTACGGGGGGACGTAACAGGCACCATTTCTGCGAACTCTCCCGCTGGCTAGGGTGACATGGTTGCACCCACTGTCCACTACACTCCATGCACTAGAGGTGTATGTCGCCATGGATATGGGTGTGTTCAGCATACTGCGGTCTGTCCAGCACATCTCCGCCACTCTTGGTAGTGTGTACTTTCCTAATCATGGTTCTTCTGCTTCCTTCACACATGCCTGGTTGCCACCTCTCCCCACATTTTGCCAGTGTGTGGCTGAGGTACCATGCTGTTGATGGCTCATGTTCACGGCTTGCTCAAGTTACCATTGTGAGTTGTTCTTTTGTGTCTGGTGTGTGGGCATGTTGTTTTGCATGTTGGTTGTGACTTTGTGAGTTGCATGGTGGTGGAGTTGAGGTGAGTGGGGTGTTCATTTGGAGCTTGCCAAAGGGGTGTGCATTACCCTTGGTACCATCCTGGGAACGCTGGTTGCTGATGGACTGTCGGAGGATGAAAGGACCATGCACACTGGCTGGGTATTTGGAGGCGAAATTGGTGGAGGTTCCACGGTGTTCGGTTGCTGCCTGCACATTGATGTGAGACGTGTGCTTTCTGTTACGATGATTGTGTGCTGTGTCACCAGGGGGCACAGGTATGACATGTGTGCTGTGGATTGCCCCCGATATGTGTGTGCATCCAGCTATGGCGTATGGTCCTAGCTTGGTCTCCAGCAGATCCTGCACATTGTGTTGGACGTATGGGGACTGGGGTACCAGGCTGATGGTGATGTCCAGGACAGGTGTGAGGTACTTGGATGTGGCTGGCTGTGTGACTCCTCCGACTCTGGTGTCTGTAGGTTGGGGGGTACCAGGGGCCAACAGGTGCAGCACAGCCAGCAGCTTTGTGTGGAGTGGGATGTTGGTTGTCCGCTGTGTTAGTGGCGTCGGCCTGTTGGGTGTTGTAGATCAGGATGCATAGGATGGTTGCCCTTTTGAGCCTGTAGTGGGTAATGACATTGTCAGGTGTTGGGTCTGTGAGGCTTTAGCGATTCCTGGGGGTCCGCCGTCTTTGTCTGCACTGCCTCTGTGGTGGTCTTGGGGGTGTTTCAGGTGGGTGTTGGGGTCCTGGGGTTGTGGCAGTGGGTGTTGTGGCACTCTTCGGTGTCCGGGCCGCATGACCCGTCGCTCCATGGCATCTGTTGCCCTTCCGATGTGGCTGTGGGCTGTGCTCCCTTTTGTGGTGCAGGCTGTGGTCCGACTTTGCACCAGGTCAGAGCAGGTGTTATTTTCCTGCTGCTAATGCGCCTTATCGCCTGTTTTGTGTTCTTATCGCAGTTCTGGCTGGTCGTTGTGAATGTTGTGGAGTGGTGTTGTCGCGGCTTTTGGCATGGGAACGCCTACTCTGCATCTCATTAGCTATAGTTGCGGGGGTCATCTTTGGCGATGTTTTTTGCGGCTGCTATCGTGGGTAAAGTGGTGCTGTGTGTTGTTAACACCAGCTTGTGATTGGCTGCGATAATGTGCCGTTAATTTCGGCAATAGATCCTTGTGAATATCCTCCTCAGTTGTCTGGGGTAACTGTCTTGAAAGGGTGTCTGGTAGAATTCTAGGTGAAAACCCTGAATGTTCTGTAAGACCCATACATCCTGAGATAACACCATCCAATTGTGTATGAAGTAGTGTGTACGACCTCCCCAAAGGTAGGTGAATTAATTGTGGTACACTTACTTTGAGCGTTTTGAGCCTGGAAGTCTGCTTGGTATCCACCTCTGTTGAACTGGCGTCTGAACCTTTGTCTTGTCGAATAGAAGGTTCCACACCTGGTAGAGTCCCAGTCCCCTCTACCTTGTCCATAGTCTCCTCTGGGAGGACCTTAATATTACTGGCGGCCCGGCGAGCGTCCTCTTCCTCATCCGGCCCAGTGAAAAAGGCCAGCGTGGAACACTCGCTTAATACCTGACTCTGCTTTGTCCAGGGAGGAAAGGGTACCTACGTACTTGGACACAACCTTGACAAATCTATCTCCAAATAGATTGCCTTCTGCTAACGGACCTGGCTTGGCAGAGGCTAATTCTGTTAGATTAGAGTCCACCCTCATTAACAAGTATTTTCACCTCTCCGTGGAAATGGCGCAGTTTGTGTTTCCTAGCAATCTGATTGCTCTTTGTGTCCAACCCACTAGAATATCGGGGTCAATGGAAGTGGCCGGATTCTTGCCCATGAGAGCTATCTCCAGTATCTTGGCCAACGGTCCTGCAAAGTCAAGTAGCTTGTCTTGACAACCTAGCCAGGCTCAATCAACGTCCTTATTAGGGTCTTTTGCAAATTGTTTAAGAAATGTCAGGAGACTGGCATCGATGTTGGGGGTTTCTTCGACTCTTTCTGGAATATCTGGACGAGGGCACTCCGAACGCAGTCTATTTTGCACCTCTTTGTCAAAACCCTTCCTAAGGTTATCATGTAGGTAGTCTGCCACCTCTGGGCCGGAAACCCAATCGGAGGATCTGGGGTGGACTATACTTGCTGGGTCGAAAGTAAAAGGTGTATTAGGGTCCTTGTACGTTACTTTATCTGTCTTCCTAGCTCTCTTTTTAGGTGGCTCCTCCTCGTTGGGTGTATCCATGTCGGTTTTATTGGTGTCTATGTAGACCTTTTGTTTACGCTTGGCCTTACCACCGTCGGTAACGGCTGGCGTGGTATACCCATGATACATTGTGTTCACCTTAGGCAGACTAGCCAGTGCATCGGCGTGGGGGCACAACCCCGATTGCGCAAGATTGGCATCTGCAGGAGTTTCTTTTTGTGGTTCCAGAGGGTTGGTAAATCCATGCCTTTTCGCAAATTTTTCTAGTTGTTTAGTAATTGGTTTTAAAGCCGATCCCAAGGCTTTCTGCACCATGCCAGGGACCGTGCTCTCAATGGCCCTGTTGACTGATTGCTGGACCGAGGCATCCAGAGCATCAACCATGTTATCTTCAAGGACATTTTCTTGCTGTCCCTCGTCATAAGGTTCATCCTCCTCATATCTCACCCATTCTTCCATCATGAAACTCTGATCACACTTGTGCCAGGTACTGCTTGAATGTAAGTAGATATCTAGGAGGAGTAAGTAGGGAGCCACACATGTGCACACTAAAAACCTGTACCAGAATTATTTATTTTTCTCCTCAGCAAAGCTGTATTATTTATTATTCCAGTCCAATTCTAGGGCGTAAGAGCCAAGTATCAATTCTGTGAAGCATGTGCACACTCCAGGTCGACTGCTGTTACAGCCGGTCAGGCGTTGATAATCCGTGTTGCTCCGTGCAATTTCAGGCTATTTTTAGCTCTGGAGGAGCAATGGGGAACATTGTGACATACATATCCAAAATGTAGCTCAGACGTAGCCCAATTGGGCTACGCAGTTCTGACGTGTCTTTGGCTGGTAGTGGTGTCAGGCCGAACAAGGGGAGGCCTCTGACAAAGCGCTGAATGCGCTCTCCCCCATTGTGTAAAGAAAACTGCCCCAAAGCTAGTGAGGTGCACCGCCAACCGGCGTGTCACCTCAGCTCCATCAGCAAATTCCAGACATGAAGGTTGCTCGCAGTCACACAGGTGCGTTAAGCGTGAGGGAGCTTGAGCCCCCCTCGAGGATCGAGAGTACAAAATTGGCAAAAAACACTCGAGCATAAGCGCGTATTTCCCAAATAACAATTAACAATATTAAAGGGAACACAACGCCCGCTTGGGCTTCTCAACACAGGCGCAGCGCACGAATCCCATCACAATATGCATAATACTATACAAAAGTACATAAATCATGCAAATGCTTATACAAAATGGATAGCACTTATCTCTGCCATGATTAGCAAAGAAAGAGGCTCAGGCAAAGAAGATGGTTACTCATATGGGGTCAGACCGGATATTATGTAGTGGGAAGCATCAATGGAAATGTAGTTTATTTTCTGTAATAAAACGTTTTCATTTGCTGCTGTGAGTAGCAATACATTAAAGAAAAGCATAATCTGAAGCCTCCGGTCCTGTAATAAAATTAATAAATAATTTGCAAGTGCACCAATCAATTACAATCTTAAGTTTAATAGTTCACTGGATTCGTTAACCTGCTGTAGAGACAGCGCTCAAACAAGTATACTGAATGGGAGTACTACTTACCCTGCCCTCACATGGTCAGTCACACTGCACTTTCAACACTTACCCTACACCAGTAATCTCCAATCTTTTTAGTAGTGAGAGTTACTTCTGATCAGTTAAAATCATCATGAGCTACTGAAGGCAAAAGCAACTCGTACACACCCAGCTTCAGTGACTTTCAGCCTAATGTCCACAGAGCCAGATACCATGGTTTCAATAAAATACTTTCACTAGGGGCAATATGCCAGGGCTGCCATCTTTGTTAGGGAGAGTTTGGTCTTTGGAGATGTATAAACATGTGTGCGTATGATGGGATATATCTGTATGGGTGACTGAGAGCTTGCATTGTATGTACTTATACCACAGGACATAACTTTCGCCATATGTACTACAGTTATACAAATAACGCAAACATATATCCTTTTTTAGGTCTAGCCTAGACAGCGCTTGCACTGTCTGGAAGATCTGTTGTATGTACTTTGTGGGCTCTGGAGACCAGCCCCAGGACATGTCTGCTTCTGTTTTTCCTTAGGGACTATTTTTTTCTGTTCAACTGCCTCTATTTACCTGTCTTGATAGAAAATGACCAGCAGAGGTCAGTAAAATACCAGAATCACTTTAGCATTCCCTAGATTCCAGGCCATAGATACTTGTCTTTCACATGCACCCGTAGACAATAATATTTTTTTCAAGACTTGTATTTTCAGTGATATGACCACTGAAGTCCCTGATTTTATATTAAAAACAGAGCTTTGTACAATACCAATTCCTGCTGTTAGGCAGTATTTCTCTCCATGTGTTCCCATACCTGGCATGTTCCACAGTTTGGTGCTTACTTTCCCTCCATGTTAATAAACAGTAGATGATTCAGCACCCAGGCTAATGTGCTGAATAACTAAATACATATAAAGTCCCAAAGGTGAGACCGATTGCATTGCAAATGCTTATTTTAAATGGGAGAAATTTAAAGTACATAAAAAGGTTCTGCAAAAATGTTCATAGCGGAGCATTTTTCTGCACTTTAAACTTCTCCCACTTAAAATAATGGCTGTAGTTTTCAGTTATAAATATGGCACTGTGTCTACCAGCCACTGGGAGCAAGATGCCTGCTGTGTCTAAAGACAACACTTTGAAATGGGATAAAATTAAACTAAAGAGTAAAATTCATCAATCAATCTTCTCTTTATTCAGTTTAAAACATTTACATTTTCTCCCATTTCAGTGTCTCATTCACTAACAGCATGCATCTTGCTCCTAGTGGCCTGCAATCACAGTGCTGTATCTACACCAGAAAAATACAGCCATTTGTTTAAATGGGAGGCATTTAAAGTGAAGAAACAGGCTTCATAAAACATTAAGACGTATTTGACCTAACTGAAAGTGGAGAAAAACATTCAGACTAAGGGGCTAATTATGATGTTGGTCGGTCAGAGGCTTTCTCACCGTCATCTCCGGTTTCAATTCTGACCGCCTAATAACAATGTAGGCGGTCGAAATTGAAACAAGCCGGTCATTCGGTTGGATTCCGACAGGCTCAAGGAGCCCGTCGGTCAGTCGGAGGCCCCAACGTAATCCCTGAGGTGAGCATTTCGGCAGTCGGGATTAGGATGTTGGTTTCTGACAGGCTTTCCATGCTGTGCTTTCTGACAAGGAAAGCCTGTTGGAAAGCGACTTTGGTTGCCCCTTGCAGGACCCCATTCCTCTACGGCCTCCGGTTGGGGGTCGAGGGGCACCTAGGGTGCCTCTTGTTAATCCCTGGTATCACCTTGAGGTGCCTGCCACGCAGTGCAGAGGTTAACCGCTTTTCCCATCTCTCCATGGGAGTTTGTGCTACAGTCGGTTTACGGCCGCAGCACAAGCTCCCATAGAGAAATGTTAGTATGCGGCTGCACCATGCGCGGTGGACTGCTGACCAGAGGTCGGTTAGTCCCGAGACCGCAGCAATGGCCGACATCGTAACCAGGCCCTTAATGTTTCAACAAAATATTCTTTTCGTTTTAGATTTCTCCCATTTAAAAAAAAAAATCAGCCCTACTGAAATTAGATTTTTAATATCTGCAGGTTACAGACAGGTTTCTGTAGCAGGCACTCGCCCCACCGAGCATTCATTGCTATTTTGTAGCATACTGGAATTCTTTCTTCATCTCTAGATTTATCCACAAGACTTTTGGGCAGATTTACAAAAGTAATAATTGTGTAGTATGGTGTGAAAAATGTGGTTGTGTTGCATGTGTTGAACTGATCAGTGCTGCATCTTATTTGCAATGCAAGACTTTACCAAGACATGCAGGTGCTAAAAATGTATTACAGCACAGCGCAAAACTCACTGTGTCAGACAAGCGTTAAGAAAACATGTAAAACAAAGCAAAATCAACAGTGAAAACATTGCAGAAATTATTACTCTTGGTGAGACTTATGATACACTGCATATCCTGCAGGATCCAGGTCAGAATGCACTGCTGGACGGAACAGAGAAGTGAGAAAGGAAAGAGAAACACAAAAGGGTGAAGAAATGTTAATATCAGAGGTTGCAAAACATGAAAATCAGCTATTTGTTACTTCCAACCTACCAGTGTAAAAGAATGCTGCTTCATGAAAAGTTATACTTAG
This sequence comes from Triturus cristatus, assembly GCF_964204655.1. Classification (NCBI taxonomy): domain Eukaryota; kingdom Metazoa; phylum Chordata; class Amphibia; order Caudata; family Salamandridae; genus Triturus; species Triturus cristatus. Next base: position 1,174,733,363 of record NC_140589.1, on the reverse strand, counting down.
AAAACAAAAAGCATTACCACCTCCAGCCAGGACAGTAGAGGAGTGTAAAAAGCATTTGCATGAATATAAAACTCATACATACCAAAGAAAAGTTAGTTCTCAGTCATCGTGCTGCCATGTTAACAGTGGGTGGACCTAAGGGTGCAACATAGAACTCACACCTTTGTAGCTGTTACAGCTAGTTGTTGGTATTGTAGGGCAGAGATCGCTGAACTTTCTCATTTTTATATACTTCGGGATAGATTTTTCAAGTTTTTGTACTGATGCAGGATCACTCAGGGGAAAGTTATCAAACTGTGGGGCCAGTGCAGCATCACAAAAAGCGGTGAAACTAGTGCAACAGCATTAATTAGCATTTATTTTCCAGCAAAAATCCTGATTTGTCTTGGGCAGTATCTAATGTTAAGTATCACTTTGTGCTACTGAATGTAAAGCGTGTTTTCATTGGGTGGCACATTGGGGTTCCCAAGCAAGCACCCGTAGATTTCGAAACTAAGTTCTATATAAGTTTAATTTATATTTATGATGTCGGTCTGAAAAGAGGTCACACAGTAAGGTGCAGAAACCAAAATTGTGTGGTGTTTGTGTGAAAGGGTGACAGTAGGAAAGCTCCATAGCTACTAAGATATTAAGCTGATGCTCTCTTCTCAAGTGCTCCTGCACTCTCTGGCTAACTAGAGCTATGCACACACATTTGCAAAACAGTGCAAGGGTGCCTTGGTGAGTCTAGCTTATGTGTTGTATTGAAAAGGGCCAGCTTGTTCCTTATATGGACTGTCTGGATATATGTCTGATTGATGTTGCCGTTAATTAGCTTGATTGATTAACCTGCCTAATCTCTTGCTCCACTAATTAAATGGAAATTTTCTATGAGTGAATATTTAACATATTGAGTGTTAATCTTTCTTTCTTGTGCTCCCTTTATGACAGATGGTGACTTCAATTTATAGGTGCATAGTTCTGTAGATGATTAAATATTTGCAAAAAAACTGGGGCCCCTTACCCTCCCTTAATGTTCAATGACATATTGATTTTAAGACCAATGAAAAGGGTCACACCTTGGATCCCCTCTGGACACATGAGGTTCTGATTTGCAAACTTAGGGGCAGATTTACAATCCCCTTGCTTGACTTTTGCGCTGCAGCTGCGTCACTTTTTTGACGAAACAGCGGCGCAAACAATGCGGCCTATTTACAACGTGACGCATCTAGGGAGATGCGTCACGTTGTAAAGCCCTGCGTCACTTTATACCTGCGTCAGGTATAATGTATGCAAGGTGGGCGTTCCCACGCAGGAAGGCCTCGCAAAAGTGACTCAGTGAAATCTACAAGATTTCACTGCGCCACTTTTAGGACCCCACTGTGTCAAAACCTTACGCCTGCTTCAAGCAGGCATAAGTAGTGACGCAGTGTAGTGGGAATAGGCCTCAACACGCTTTGCTGGAGTTGCGTCGTGCTTGCGACACAACTCCAGCAAATGCGTGACTTTTCCACCAACAGATGCGTCAGAATTTCTGACGCATCTGTCAATCCTTGCGCCATGGTGTGCCGTATTGTAAATACGGCGCATCTATGGTGGCGCAAGGGTTTCTAAGGGTGGCGCACGGAAAGTGACGCATCTGTACAGATGCGTCACTTTCTTGTAAATCTGCCCCTTAGTATCAATTCTTGAATGCGGTCTCAACACTTCAAAATTAATTGGTGTGTTCCAGTTAGCCAGCATCACTGGCTGTACTATGACAAAGAATAGTTTGAGAGGGGCCCCTTAAACCAAAGGGCAGGGCTCCGTATTGAACTTTAAAATCAAAAAGTATTCTCTATGGCGTCCAACCTCACCACAGGTCACACTTACTTACAATTTCAAATAACTTACAGTCTCAAACTCAGTTACAACTCATACGGACAACACTCACGATCAATCAATCAACGACCAAACTCTCCTGTACTTAATGTTGTTTGTAGATATGTTGTACCTTTTTTTAATCACTTTTTAGAACCAATTTTAAAGTGTTCAGAGTTTCAAAAGGGCAGAGTTGTGTTGTTTAATTTGCCACTCCTAGGCAGTGATGATTTCTGTTTAAGAGAGAACCATTATTTGAAAGCAGAAATGAGGTCAAAACAATGGAAGGGTGACCTCTTCTTATTAAATCCCCTAATGTAATAATTGTTTGTGTTGTTTTTGCCTGCCAGTTTGAGGACTTCAGGTGCCATGATCCATCTCTTCAGGAATGGACATCACTGGTTTCATGGGAAAAACATTCTTTAAAAGAAGGCGTATGCAAGCCACTTACCAGACAACATATCTCCTGCCATCGCACCTCTGACATACAAGTAACTGCGGGGGGGGGAGAAGGGGGGGAGAAATCCACACTAGAATCTCTCAGTTTTCTGTCCTCTGTATTTTCCAGTCTTTTTTTTCACACCTTCGTTTTCACTGCATACGATACCTGACAGATCCTGCAAAACAAAGCACAGGGGGACCCACCCAGACAAGCACAAAGGAGGGGTACGACCCCTGGAGAGAGAAATACGGATGGGGCAAGACACACTTGAGTGTTGGGCATACAGAATCGCCACACCACACTATAGCTGATGCTCTTAACAATACACTCACCCTGACAACTGACCTCAATATAGTATCCCTCAATGTCAAGGGTCTAAATCACCCCATTAAACGCAAAAAGATTGTGGACTACCTAGCGAAAACCAAAGGAGATATAATACTTCTATAGGAAAATAAACTATCCAAGGAAGATGCCAAACTAGCCAGAGCCAACTGGATTGCGCAAACGGCTTTCTCACCAGCCGACAAAAAGAAGCGAGGGGTCCTGACCCTAATATCCAAAAGATCAAAAATAATAATAGACTCACACTCCCACGACAAGGAGGGTAGACTTCTAATAACACACCTGAGGAGGGGGGAGGAGCGGTTCCACGTAGCAAACATGTACGGCCCCAATACAGACGACCCTACCTTCTGGGCAGAGGTATCAAACACGCTAGACAACTTCCCCCAAGACAAACTCATGATTGTGACGGGGGATTTTAACATCCCACTAGATCACATAATAGACAGGCAATTCTCTTGCCAATATCACCCCACCAACTCGCACCCCTCACTCCAAAACATTTGCTCCAAGTTCAACCTCAAAGATGCATGGCGACTACAACACCCAGATACTAGAGACTACACTTTCTACTCCAATCCACACAACTCCTACACTAGGCTACACTACATACTAATCTCGGGAACGCACACACATCTAATCGAACACTCCGAAATAGCACCAAGACTAGTTTCAGACCACTCATGCATCAGCCTAAAAATAAGTGGGTACCACAACGAAGCTGTCCCCAGGAGATGGCGCTTTAACAGTGAAATTCTATCAGACACAGGAAACAAAAAGGAAATCGAGGACGCCATAACAGGCTACCTAAGGCACAATGATACCCCAGAGACTAGTGTTAGCACACTATGGGAGGCCCTAAAAGCAACGGTCAGGGGTAACATAATTGGAATTAAGTAAAACATAAACAAGAATACGAACTTGAGACTAAACCAATTTGAGGAAGAGATTAAAAGGTTAGAAATAGAGCACGTAAAAGCCACAAAAGAGAACAAACTCCTAGCGAGACTATCATAGAACAAATATAAGTATAAAAAAATCCTGAGTGAGAGAGCAGGGCTGTGGTTCAACAAGTGCAAAGCTCTTAATCTTTGTGAAGCCAAACGAGCGGGGAATCTCCTTGCATCCTACCTGAAACACAAACGGAACCAGTTTGCGGTCTCATCTATCACAGACTCAAACAACAAAACACACACAAAACACAGGATATCCTCAAGATATTCCAAGAGTTCTAATCAGAGCTCTTTAGGAATGACCAGACCCTCAACCAAGAAGAGTGCACAAAATACCTTGACAGAATAGGGCTCCCGAAGTTAAACACTGCAGACACAAAAAGGCTAGGTCAGGAAATCAACTGCATGGAAATCGCAATGGCAGTCAAGTTACTGAAAAAAATAAGGCCCCCGGGCCAGACGAGTACACAGCAGATTTCTATAAGACTTTTTTAACCCAACTAAACTCAACCATGAAAAGGGTCTTTAATCATGCTGCAACTATAGGGAAAGTACCTCAATCCATGACAGAGGCTAATATAATAGTCATCCCAAAGGAGGGTAAAGACCACCAATTACCCAAAAATTACAGACCCATATCCCTCATCAATGTGGACTGTAAAATCTACGCCAAAATCCTGGTGGTCAGACTAAACACGGTCTTCCCCAAATTAATAAGCAACTCCCAAGTCGGATTCATGCGCAACCGTATATCTAGCGATAATATCCGGCTTCTTTGCCATATACTGGAACAAATGTCCGCCAAACCGGTGCCGACAGTAGCTATAGCACTAGATGCGGAGAAGGCCTTTGATAAGGTCTCCTGGGCCTTCCTAGAGCGATGTATGCAGGCCTTCAACCTGGGGGAGTCATATATACGGATGACTATGGGCCTATATCAGGCCCGTCAGCCCGCATCACAGTTAATGGCACACTTTCTGACCCTTTCACACTGCAACAAGGAACCAGACAGGGATGCCCACTGTCACCGGCACTTTTCTTACTGGCCCTTGAACCCCTCATCCAGGACATAAAGCTAAACACTAGCATACAAGGGGTAGATATCAATGGAGCCGTGGTAAAACTATCCACCTACGTAGACGACATACTGATAGTAACAGAACAATCAAAGTCCTCAATAAGGGCTCTGATGGCCACAATAGCAGAATAATCCAGGATATCAGGGTATAAACTAAACAATGATAAATCTGAATGTAAACCACTAAACATCCACTGCACAAGGGACATTCTAGGGGACTCGGGTTTGACCTGGCAGAGGAGACACATCAAATACTTAGGAATATATTTCGGTACCGACCTAACACTCTACACTACAATGAGAAGACGCTACTAGAAAAAATTAAGAAACTTTTGGACTCCTGGTGCCCAAAATTCCTAACTTGGTGGGGAAGAATCAAAACTATAAAAAGGATGATCACCCCAATGATCAACTACCTGATAAGCATGCTCCCACTCCTACTCACAGATGATTTCCATCGGAAAATCGATATCATGCTCACCAAATTCCTCTGGCGCGGTAAGAAGGCAAGGATTAGCATTAAGAAACTGACATTAGAGAAAACCCAAGAAGGGGTAAACCTAGCAGACTTTAGGGTGTTTCAGCTAGCCTTTCTAGCAAAACAGGGAGCTTACTGGGTTGCCCCGGCAGCCGACTACATACCAGTATGGCTTCAGGTAGAGAATGCCATTCTGAACAACCTGAGCCCACTGGCCCTACTAACGGCAAATACATACCCCCACTCATCCAAACCTATCTTTAAAAACACAAAAATCGCACTCCTAAAAGTTGACAAGAAGATGGAATTTAGCATCAAGGGGTCTAAGTCAGAATCACTGTGGGCGAATAGAAAGCTTAAGTACAAAGGGAAAAGCCTTACCTTCGACACATGGATAGAAAATGATGTATGCTACCCGCACCAACTCGAGAATGGGGAATACCCCATTACCTTCTCCGACCTAAAATCAAGTCACCACCTAAAAGACATCGAACTATACAGATTCCTGAAAATAAGAACAGCCCTATCAAAGACGAAACTAACTAGCGCCCAACCCTCAATCTTCCGATATGTATCAAACATTAACAAACTAGGACACCAAGTCTCGCAGCTCTACAAGCTATTACGCTCCAAAGCCAACAAACTTAATGAAAAAACAATAGCATACTGGGATAAACAGTCCAACACCCCACTCAATGAACAGGAATGGGCAACTCTGTGGGCCTCGGCCTCGCGTAATAAGATCACACCAGTTCTAGTACAAACTAAATTCTTACTGCTCCACAAAGCATTCTGGACCCCAGCCCGACTCCACACACGTGGACTCAGAGAGGACTCCCTCTGCTGGAACTGTAACAAAGAGAGGCGGGACCTAGCACACCTTATCTTCCAATGCCCAACACTCAAGATATTCTGGAGGAAGATCTTTGATCTCATCAATAATGTGTTTAACTGCAAACTAGCAATGGAAGTCTCCTCCCTCACCACGGCGTTTATACGCACGAATTTGAGCTTTGATTGGGATAAGGAACTAATAGACCTCTTACTGACAGCAGCTGTTAAACTGGTACTAACCAACTGGAAAGACACAAGCAAAACTAGCTACAAAGGATGGATCAACTGGGTCACACATCTCAGAGGAGCGGAAAGCATTGTGCTACAGTACTCACCCTGGAAAGCGTCCTCGAGGGGGTTGTGGGAAGCTCTGGACAAGTACCTAGACCCTTATGAACCTCCATAAACAACTGGCCTGCACATTTAGTGCACCGACCCTCGAACCAAAGATGCGGAGCACAACAGAGCCCGGGTGGACTCGCAGGCAGACTCAAGCACCCTTAATGTCTGAAAAACGTAATGCAGTTTATACAGCTGTTGGCAATGTAATGCCAAGCGATTGTACCTCCCTACATGCCTGTCCTATCCCTCTTTTGTTTCACCTCTAATTTTTCTGTACTTTCCTCCTTACATTTCTTTCACTGTCAAAATACAAGCAGTAAGGGGTAGCTACATATGCATCATTGTACGAAAGACTACTGCCATTCGTGGCTAACCCTGCAGCAGTACTTGTGATTGTATACTGTTTATAAAAATAATAATAATAAAATTTAAAAAAAGAAGAAGCTTGGCAACAATACTTCATTTCCCATTTTCCACCTACACAAGAAGTGACATCACTGCATATCCCATCATCCACCTGCACAGAAAGTGCAAGATCATTCAAGCATCCCTGACCAAGACAGTACACAGAATAGGGCATTGTATGTTTGGACCAGCCACGGCTTTGCAAGTAAGATCGGTGGGGCAGTGGATCCGGGGCGGGGGAATTCGACAAACGACGATGAGGGAAAAATAATTATTTATTTAATTTTCCCTCATCGTCTGTCGAAATCCCCCCACCCAGCCCTATCACCCTACCACTCTTACCTGCATGCGCAACGGCTGGTTTGGACCATTTTGGACCAGGAAGGGCCTTGGACCAGAAGCCCTGATCCATTCAAACTTACAAGGTAAGATATATTCATGTGCCTTACAAGCACTACATAGTGCCAATCTCCACAATCACACCAAGACATAGAGAACCCAAGTACTCAAATTGCATCTACATAATTCATAGACTCAATCTCGTAGACATACCACTAGTTATCACACACCTTCAAAGTATATATCACATATTCCAACTCATAATCATTTATCCTTGCTCTACAGTACCTTTACCAGACATTGTAAATCTCATCACCTATCTCAAGTGTGACACCCTGTTCATCACAAGAACATGGTTCACACTCACATCATCACTCATCCTAGAATTCTGCCTTCCTACAGACTATAGCGTCTGCAATGAACAATTGTCAACGATCTAAGAAAAATGGTCTTTCATAGAAGACCACTTTTTCTTACATCTTTGTAGTCTGGCTTATGGAAGAACGTCAGCACTGTAATGGCCATCGTGAAATCAGTGAATGATATTCAGATGATTTTAGATACCAGTCGTACTAATGCTTTGATTTTGCTTGATTCGCCTTTGACACCATGTCTCATGACATCCTGCTAAAGGGACTTGCAGACATTGGTGCCAGGGCAGTCTACAGCTAGTTTTATTTTTTGTATCCAATGTCACACAGGCAGTGTCTATGACCAGGCTCCAATTTTCTTCTAAACCCATTACTGTAGGGGCTAGACAAGGTCCTGCTTTATAGCCAACCTTATTTAATCATCTTGTTCACCCTTTGGTGAATGCCATTAATTGTTTTGGACTTCGAACAATTCAAAAATATAACTTTGTGTACCACATAGTGGTGGCCGGGTTTTCTTGGTCTGTTTCTCCAGTGGCTCATGAGGTTTGCAACCCATGTATTATTTCAACACTCACATTAGCAATGTGAATTCCACCATCATTTTCTGTTGAGCATTATCATTAACATCATGCCATTCATGCTCAATTTCCTCTAGAAAATGGTGGTGCAGGCCATAATAATTAGGCCTGGACAAAACTTTAATTACGCCGGAGTAACCAGAGTGGTTTCAATAATTGGGTGTTATTATGCTGATGTGAAATTAGAGAGATTATGAGGTTATACTAGCTTGTGTAATTAACTGCAATGTGGCTCAAACATCCTACCGTAGGACCAAAGGAAAAATGAACTAAGAGAGCATGAGTGGTGTCTATTCATGTTCTGTTGCATTTAGCAATATTTTCTTAGGGAAACATGCATCCTCTTGTCCATTTAGGATTCAATGGTACAGTTTGTACTTAGGAAATAGCGCTATATGCTGAATAACGCTCCGTGTTTAACTCTGTGTAATTCTATGTAATTTTGCAGTAATTACGCATAATTACACCAGAGGAAATTGTATGAGTTACGCACACCCCTAATAATATCATCTAGGTTTAACTGCAGTCATTATTTATTTGGAGATCTTCTATCTCACCAGACCCAAAGATTGACATTATAGCTGAATGCCTCAGCGCGCTGATACTAAGTCTCACCCAGCAATACTGGCTGCCAATTTCCAAACTAAGCACTTTCAAAACTTTCTGCCTGTTATAAATACTTGCATGGTCTCTATGCAGGCAACTTGATGTAATCTTTATTCTCAATATACATTCAATTTCTCTTTCTGTGCTTCAGTTCCCTGAACTCTGTCTCTGTCTCGATGGTCAGGTAAGTCAGACTGGGTGGTCGGTCCTTTGCAACGGTGATGGACCAGGCCTGGAATGCATTTCCCCTGAAGCTTTAAACTGAAAAAAGTCTTACACAGTTTAGAAAATTATCATAAATGCTAATTTGTACTCCTTTATGTTAAAGGTTGTTCTGTACTTTAAGGTTTAGTCAGTTACCACTTACCTGGGTGATCATGTGCTGTATGAAATTTTGAAATCAGTAAACCAATCATGTGGACCTCTCACATCAGAAGATAGAATGCTTTGCAGCCATCCATAAGTCCGTCACTAGGCAAAGATGTCTACTCCAAGGTGATTGCCTTATGTTATTTTTCATTTATGGGGTGGTGCCTTCCCCTGCCCCACTTTCTATTCCCAACCTACAGATGGGCATTTTCCACCTGCCTCTGCCAAGATGTTTATGTGATGCTGTGCAGGCAGTAAAATACCTGTAGGCAGACAAGACACGGCACAAACGATGCATTGCCACACAACTGACACATTCCAAATGCTACATCCTCGACCTTGTCTTCATAACATCACCAGCAATCCAATGCAAACCACAGATATCCCTGGACTGCACCAACCATTTCACCATCCCTACCTACTAGCTCAGCGTCCTACCAACAATCCAAAAAGATTAAACCTTCGGACATTTCAAAGACTTTTCCATAGACAACCTAGTGCTTGATCTCATCCCTCAACCCTATCAACTCCACGTCACCCACCAGCACCCTCCTAAACAACTTCAACACTTGCAAATATGTGAGCATCCATGCCCCAATTTAAAATCCTAAAAGTAAGACAAAGCCTTCAGTGCCCTGGTACTCTTAAAACTGCTGGCAATAAATGATCCATCAGCAGATAGGAAATAAAATGAAAGAAAAAAACAGAACTCCTGATGACTTCATGATATTACAGTACCTTAGACCAACACACTGACTGCTCATCACATCTGCCAAAGTACTATACCGACACTGTTAGATCTGGGGGTCTCTAGTTGGCAGAGGTATTCACCTTAGACCAAATAGGGACCCTTGCTTCTAGTCAGGGTACAGGGACACACACGGTAGATAACCCCTGCTCACCCTCTAGGTAGCTTGGCTCGAGCAGACAGGCTTATCCCCAAGGCAATGTGTAAGGTATTTGCACGTAGACACCACAATGACCCCTCCTCCGCACACCACAAACTTAGACCACACAGGTGAGTTATATCAAAAATAATATATCTTTATCTAGTTTCCGCAGTCAAGCATCACAGGTTTACACAATAGTCGCTTTCTTAGTTGGTCGGGACCGTCAGACGATAGTCTCTAGTTTCTTGAGTGATTCGATACTCACTGAGAATGAATCAGTTTGTAGGCTCTCGATGTTTTAGGCAGCTACGTTGCTCCGGCGGTTTCACTGCGCTCGTTATACAAGCGCTCCTCGGGCTGTTCGGTGCAAGGATTCCACAACTCCCTCGACGAGCCCCCAGTGACGATGTCGACGTCACTGGAGTCAGCCACTCACAGCGCGGCTTCGTAGAGCAGGGAAATACGACTCTCGATCTGCTTCAGGCCTCCGGGTTGCGGCAAGGCACGTGCCGATGAGCACGTCGATCTTCTTGATGCGGCAACCGGTGTCGGGCCCGGCTCGGTGTGGTACTCTCTAGCAAGACAGAGAGCAGCCAGCCCACCTCACAGGCAGATGTTGAGAAGCTTGGTAGAACAGTCCACGGTCCCTGCGGCACACAGCAGCGCAGGTGGGACACAGCAGAGTCTTGAGTTCTTGGCAACCTTTCTATCCCTGGGTTGCGAAACAGGAGGCCAGCTCTTCTCAGGCCCTTGGAGATTCAGTTGAAGACACAGCACACAGCAAAGTCTTGTTTGGTCAAGTGGATAGGGTCAGCACACAGCAGGACCCCTTCTTCTCCTTAGCTTCAGTTGTACGCCAGAACAGGTCAGCCTTTAGAGCACACAGCACGGCAATCTTCCTTTAGTTCTTCAGCGGTCCGTCTTTCAGCAGAGGTTCCTCTCGATGGTCGAATCTAAAAATCTGTTGTCAGGGGTCTTGTACTTATACCCCTAGAAGTCTTTGAAGTCTTTGTGCAAGTGGGTCCTGAGCCCGGTCTGATCCAGTTCTGGGTGTTGCTGGAGCACTTTGTTTTCCTGGCTCCTACATTCTTTTCAGAGCGAGGGGCAAGGTCGTCAGCCGCCCAGCAGGAGGTGGAGCCAGCAGAGTGGCAGGCAGGCACAGCCCTATTCAATCCCAGGTGCTATCTCCTCCCTCCACTCTCCTTGCGATTGTCGCCATTCAGCAGAGGGCTGACTCAGCCAACCTCCCGGGGGATCCCCAGCCCCTGTCACTCTCAAACCAGACAGTCAATCCACAAGCGCGCCCAGGCACACAGAAGGGTCAGACAAGAGAACAGCTACTCTCTAAAAAGTACTGTTCTCCAACTCAGGATTTAAAAACAATCTCTCCTAAAAGATGTGTTATTAAATGCTGAGCTCAGGGATATCAAACACTCATGTCTTATCTTGTTCGTATGAGAAGATAGGCGGATAGCCATTGGCACCCGCCTCCCTCATGTTAGCCTATGGAACAAGATAGCCTTGCAGTAGTGAACACACAAAATGGCCGGTGTTCACTACCAGAACATGTTACCTGCACTAGTACATGCTCTACCTTCTACATACACTGCACCCTGCCCAGGGGGGTACCTTGGGCCTTCCATAGGGATGACTGACGTGTATGAAAAGGGAAGGGTTAGGCCCGGCCAGTGTGGACACTGGCCAGGGGGACATGGCAGTCCGGGGACTGCAGGCAGGCCTGCGGCGGCAGGCCTGAGACACTGTTTTAGGGCTACACAGGTGGGTGGCGCAATCAGCGCTGCAGACCCACTAGTAGCATCCGTCATCACCAGCCCTGGCACACACAGTGCACTTTACTAGGGACTTCATGGTGATACAGATATGCCAATCAGGTATATCCAATCGATACGATATTTTACACAGGGAGCACTTACACTCTGGCACTGATTAGCAGTGGCAGAGTGTCCAAAGCATCTAAACCAGCAAAACGAAATCCAGCACAGCATCAAAAATCCATGTAGCAGAGGCAAACGATAGGGGAAAAACCCACGCCAAGGATGTCAGGTCTAACACGTGTCCCCTCCAGCTGAAAGCGGGGAGAACTACCCACCCTCTTGGGAGTTCTCATCGCTAAGGCGGAAAAACCTGGACAGGCCATCAGCATTGGCGTGCTCTGTACCGGGACGGTGTTCCACCGTAAAGTCCATTCCCTGTAGGGAGATGGACCACCTCAACAGTTTTGGATTCTCACCCCTCATCTGCATTAGCCATCTGAGGGGCCTGTGGTCGGTCTGAACACGGAAGTGAGTCCCAAACAGGTAGGGCCTCAGCTTCTTCAGGGCCCAGACCACAGCAAATGCTTCCCTTTCAATAGCGCTCCACCTCTGTTCCCTGGGAAGTAGCCTCCTACTAATGAAGGCTACGGGTTGGTCCCCGCCCTCGTCGTCCATCTGTGAGAGTACTGCTCCCACGCCTTGCTCTGAAGCGTCTGTCTGCACTACGAACTCACTCGAAAAGTCAGGCGCCTTAAGCACCGGTGCTGTGCACATTGCAGTTTTCAGGGCATCAAAAGCAGTTTGACAGGCCTCGGTCCAATTCACTTTCCTGGGCTGATTCCTTGAGGTTAGTTCCGTCAAGGGGGCAACAATGGTGCCGTACCCCTTGATGAACCGTCTGTAATACCCGGTGAGTCCTAGAAAGGCTCTCACCTCTGTCTGCGTCTTGGGGGGTTCCCAAGCCAGAATGGTATCGATCTTCGCCTGTAGGGGCGCCACCTGGCTGCTCCCCACCTGGTGTCCCAAATACACCACTGATCCCTGCCCTATCTGGCACTTACTAGCCTTGATAGTGAGGCCTGCCTTCTGCAGCGCCCTCAACACTTCACAGAGGTGTTGCAAGTGTTCATCCCAAGTGGAGCTGAACACAGCAATGTCATCCAAGTATGCGGCGCTGAATTGCTCCAGCCCGGTCAGTACCCGGTTGACCAGTCTCTGGAAGGTGGCAGGGGCATTCTTCAATCCAAAGGGCATGACTCGAAACTGGAAGTGCCCCTCTGGTGTTGAAAATGCCGACCTCTCCTTTGCCCCGTCAGTTAAGGCAATCTGCCAGTACCCCGAAGTCAAATCGAAGGTGCTGAGGTACCGGGCAGCTCCTAACCGATCCACGAGCTCATCAGCTCTGGGGATGGGGTGCGCGTCAGTCTTGGTGACCGCATTGAGCCCGCGGTAGTCCACGCAAAACCGAAGTTCTGACGGGCCACCGGGTGTAGCAGATTTCTTGGGAACGAGGACCACTGGGCTAGCCCAGGGACTGCTAGAGGGCTCAATTACCCCTAACGCCAACATCTTGGAAACTTCTTCCTTGATGCTGGCCCTGACCTTGTCAGCTACTCTGTAAAACTTCTGTTTCACAGGCAGGCTATCTCCAGTGTCCACATCATGGACGCACCAATTGGTGACACCTGGTGTCAGGGAGAACAGGGAGGCAAACTGACCCAACACCTGGCGACAGTCGCTCTGCTGCTCCGGGGTCAGTGTGGGCGAGAGGACCACACCATCTACTGACCCGTCTTGCTCCTTCGCTGCCAGGAGGTCAGGGAGTGGATCACTATCCTCTTCCCCACCGTCATCTGTAGCCATGAGCATCGTCACTTCAGACCTCTCGAAGTGGGGTTTGAGGCGGTTCACATGCAAGACTCTAAGGGGCTGCCTAGGAGTCTTCATGTTGATCAGGTAGGTCACCTCACTCTTGCGCTCTACCACCTCATATGGCCCGGTCCATTTGTCGCGGAGCGCACAAGGCTCCACCGGCGCCATCACCCACACTTTCTGCCCGGGATGAAATTCTACCAGAGTGGTATTCTGGTCGTACCATCTTTTCATCTCCTCCTGGCTGGCTTCTAGGTTCTCCTGAGCGAGCTTCCTGAAGCGCTGCGTTTGGTTGCGGATGGCCAGCACATAGCTGAACACATCCTGGGGGGTTTTCCCACGGGATTTCTCCCACCCCTCCTTCACCAGTGTGAGAGGTCCTCTAACAGGGTGGCCATACAGCAGTTCAAAGGGGCTGAACCCTAAGGACTTCTGAGGCACCTCCCTGTAGGCAAACAACAGGCATGGTAACAAGACGTCCCACTTCCGTCTCATGGGCTCCGCTAGGCCCATAATCATACCTTTCAGGGTGCGGTTGAACCTTTCAACCAACCCATTTCCTTGAGGGTGGTAAGGAGTGGTGAACTTATACGTTACTCCACACTCCTCCCACAGAGACTTCATATACCTAGAGATGAAGTTGGTACCCCGGTCGGAGACCACCTCTCGAGGGAACCCTACACGGGAAAAGATCCCCATCAATGCACGGCCCACCACGGGTGCTGTGATTGTCCTGAGAGGGACTGCTTCCGGGTACCGAGTGGCGTGATCCACCAAGACCAGGATAAACCTGTTGCCTAAGGCGGTCTTGGGATCCAGGGGCCCTACGATATCAATGCCCACCCGCTCGAAAGGGGTGCTCACTACAGGAAACGGCTGGAGGGGCGCCACGCACTTCCCTCCGCTCTTGCCACTGGCTTGACAGGTTTGGCATGACTTACAAAAGGTACCGACGTGCTTCTTCATCCGGGGCCAGTAGAAGTGGGTGACAAGCCTGTGATAGGTCTTGTCTTGCCCCAGATGTCCTGCGAGAGGCACGTCGTGAGCCAGACCCAGTAAGAAGTTCCTGAAGCGCTCGGGTACCACCAGCACACGGGCTGCACCGGGCTCAGCGAACTTAGGCTCACTATACAGTAAGTCATCTTCCCAGTAAATCAAATGTTCCTTGGACCCTAGGCCTGCTGCCTGGTCTGCAGCCTGCTGCCGCACACCAATGAGAGAAGGGCACTCCTTCTGAGCCTGGCAGAATTCCTCCCTGGAGGGACCACCCTCTTGCTGCCAATGGGTCAGCTCAGGCAACTCCCCCAGTTCGGCCACCTGCTCCCCTGTAGGTTCCAGGGCATCCCCCTCAGGTTCCGCTTCCTCCTGGACCGTGGGAACAGTGGGGGCCGGTTTCCCGCGCCCTCTGCCCCTTCCCCTCCTGGCAGGTTCCTGGACCATCGTTCCAGGCTCCAGTTCTACCAATCCACCCTTACTGGCTGTCATGGCACGTGTGGATACACAGATCCACGCTGGCAGTCCTAACATCTCCAAGTGAGTTCTGTGCTCTACGTCCTTCCATGGAGAACTCTCCAGGTCGTTACCCAACAGACAATCTACCGGCAAGGCATCACTGACACAGACTTCCAAGGTACCAGAGACTCCCCCCCATGTAAAGGGAACACGCGCCATCTTGCAGAGGCGAACTGAAGTGTCAGCTGCCACTACTGGGCGGAGCACATTGGGAATTACTTGCTCTTCAGACACCCACTGACACCTGACAGATGTCACACTAGCCCCGGTGTCTCTCAGAGCCTCTATCTCCCTCCCATTGATGGTCACCTTTTGCCCGTATTTCTTAGTGTTAGCGGGTATCAAGGTATCCTGGACCATCTCTTGGTCTCCTAAAGAGACAAGGGTCATCATAG
Source organism: Triturus cristatus (assembly GCF_964204655.1). NCBI lineage: Eukaryota > Metazoa > Chordata > Amphibia > Caudata > Salamandridae > Triturus > Triturus cristatus. The sequence goes on along the minus strand of NC_140589.1, from coordinate 1,174,717,937 downwards.
CTAATCCTGCTTCCCCACTGGAAATCAAATCCCCTCCCAAAGCTACACTAGCTAACCCTGGGACTGGAGCAGCAGCTGGTGCTGGGGGTTTATTGGGACATTTAGGGGCGAAGTGCCCCACTTCCCTACAAGCATAGCAAGTAGGCGGTGGTCTGTTGCCCTTAGGGGGCCAAGACCTTTTCGGCTTGGGGCTTGGGACTCCTTCTCCTGGGAACTGTTTTGGGGCCCTTTAGAGAACTCCTTACTGTTACCCTTGTCCTCCCCACCTTTCTGCTGGGGACCCTGTCCACCCTTGGCTGGCATACTTACCACCCCTTTGTTGACCCTGGTGCTAGTCCAGCGGTCTGCCTCTTTAGCAAGCTCGCTGGGATCAGTTAACTTGCTGTCTAAAAGATGCTGGCGCAGCTCTGGAACACATAGACTACTCAAGTGCTCCCAACTAATCAAGTGACACAACCCCACATAATCAGTAACTTTGCTGCCCTTTATCCAACCTTCCAGTGCACGCGTGTACATACTCACACACTCCACCCACGTACTCGAATCAAGTTTCTTGAAGTTCCTAAACTTCTGTCGGTACTGTTCTGGTGTAAGCCCATACCTGAGGCATAAGGCCTCCTTCATCGTGGGGTAGGTTAAGGTCCCTGCTGCTTCTAAGGGTGCTAAGACATCCCTCCCAGAGGCCTCAAAATGCTTCCACAAACCCGCTCCCCAACTTTTCTCAGGCACTTCATTCATCTTCAAGGCAAGCTCATAGGATCTAAACCACGCATAGATATCCTCACCCCTCTGATAATTCTGCACCAAATCTTTCGGTATGTATACTTTACCCGCCTGTACTGGTTGTGCGCTGCCACCATTCGGACTGGACGCCACCTGTTTGGCTTTAATGTCCAGCTCCCTCATGCTCAACTCATGAGCCAACTGGAGTTTCTTCTCTTCTAACGCAAGAGCATTCCTCCTCTCCTCCGCCTCTTTCTCACTGTCAAGGCGCAGTTTCCTCTCTTCCGCTTGAGCTTTGAGCTTAAAAAGTTCAATCTCATGGGCTCTGACCCTTTGGTTTTCCTCCAGCTCCTCTGGAGAGAGGCTCCTACTGGAATGGGCGCTGCCAGCCCTAGACGCTGGCCTATTCACTGGCAGATCATCGGATCCAAATCCGTGCTCCGGTGTGCCATCCCCTTCCGTAGTTTCCTCGGTTGCGCCATTCTTGGCCTCCCACCAGGCCCTTAGAGCTTTCTGTAGCTCCGTCTTGTTGGCGCTGCCCTTCGCTGGGCATCCAAGCTGCTTGCAGAATTGCTTTAGTTGCTCCTTCTTATACTCGAGCAACTTTTTCACCTCGAATTGCAACTCCAGCTCCTCGCCTACTCCGTTCAGAGACATGATGCTTCGTCGATCCTCCACGAATAGTCTTCGCAAAAACTTTGTGCGATGCAACTGCTTACTAGATTAGTGATGTCCGAAGAATCACTGCAGGTCAAGTGCAAATACTGGTTCTAATCCGCACCGCTGACCACCAATGTTAGATCTGGGGGTCTCTAGTTGGCAGAGGTATTCACCTTAGACCAAATAGGGACCCTTGCTTCTAGTTAGGGTACAGGGACACACACGGTAGATAACCCCTGCTCACCCTCTAGGTAGCTTGGCTCGAGCAGACAGGCTTATCCCCAAGGCAATGTGTAAGGTATTTGCACGTAGACACCACAATGACCCCTCCTCCGCACACCACAAACTTAGACCACACAGGTGAGTTATATCAAAAATAATATATCTTTATCTAGTTTCCGCAGTCAAGCATCACAGGTTTACACAATAGTCGCTTTCTTAGTTGGTCGGGACCGTCAGACGATAGTCTCTAGTTTCTTGAGTGATTCGATACTCACTGAGAATGAATCAGTTTGTAGGCTCTCGATGTTTTAGGCAGCTACGTTGCTCCGGCGGTGTCACTGCGCTCGTTATACAAGCGCTCCTCGGGCTGTTCGGTGCAAGGATTCCACAACTCCCTCGACGAGCCCCCAGTGACGATGTCGACGTCACTGGAGTCAGCCACTCACAGCGCGGCTTCGTAGAGCAGGGAAATACGACTCTCGATCTGCTTCAGGCCTCCGGGTTGCGGCAAGGCACGTGCCGATGAGCACGTCGATCTTCTTGATGCGGCAACCGGTGTCGGGCCCGGCTCGGTGTGGTACTCTCTAGCAAGACAGAGAGCAGCCAGCCCACCTCACAGGCAGATGTTGAGAAGCTTGGTAGAACAGTCCACGGTCCCTGCGGCACACAGCAGCGCAGGTGGGACACAGCAGAGTCTTGAGTTCTTGGCAACCTTTCTATCCCTGGGTTGCGAAACAGGAGGCCAGCTCTTCTCAGGCCCTTGGAGATTCAGTTGAAGACACAGCACACAGCAAAGTCTTGTTTGGTCAAGTGGATAGGGTCAGCACACAGCAGGACCCCTTCTTCTCCTTAGCTTCAGTTGTACGCCAGAACAGGTCAGCCTTTAGAGCACACAGCACGGCAATCTTCCTTTAGTTCTTCAGCGGTCCGTCTTTCAGCAGAGGTTCCTCTCGATGGTCGAATCTAAAAATCTGTTGTCAGGGGTCTTGTACTTATACCCCTAGAAGTCTTTGAAGTCTTTGTGCAAGTGGGTCCTGAGCCCGGTCTGATCCAGTTCTGGGTGTTGCTGGAGCACTTTGTTTTCCTGGCTCCTACATTCTTTTCAGAGCGAGGGGCAAGGTCGTCAGCCGCCCAGCAGGAGGTGGAGCCAGCAGAGTGGCAGGCAGGCACAGCCCTATTCAATCCCAGGTGCTATCTCCTCCCTCCACTCTCCTTGCGATTGTCGCCATTCAGCAGAGGGCTGACTCAGCCAACCTCCCGGGGGATCCCCAGCCCCTGTCACTCTCAAACCAGACAGTCAATCCACAAGCGCGCCCAGGCACACAGAAGGGTCAGACAAGAGAACAGCTACTCTCTAAAAAGTACTGTTCTCCAACTCAGGATTTAAAAACAATCTCTCCTAAAAGATGTGTTATTAAATGCTGAGCTCAGGGATATCAAACACTCATGTCTTATCTTGTTCGTATGAGAAGATAGGCGGATAGCCATTGGCACCCGCCTCCCTCATGTTAGCCTATGGAACAAGATAGCCTTGCAGTAGTGAACACACAAAATGGCCGGTGTTCACTACCAGAACATGTTACCTGCACTAGTACATGCTCTACCTTCTACATACACTGCACCCTGCCCAGGGGGGTACCTTGGGCCTTCCATAGGGATGACTGACGTGTATGAAAAGGAAAGGGTTAGGCCCGGCCAGTGTGGACACTGGCCAGGGGGACATGGCAGTCCGGGGACTGCAGGCAGGCCTGCGGCGGCAGGCCTGAGACACTGTTTTAGGGCTACACAGGTGGGTGGCGCAATCAGCGCTGCAGACCCACTAGTAGCATCCGTCATCACCAGCCCTGGCACACACAGTGCACTTTACTAGGGACTTCATGGTGATACAGATATGCCAATCAGGTATATCCAATCGATACGATATTTTACACAGGGAGCACTTACACTCTGGCACTGATTAGCAGTGGCAGAGTGTCCAAAGCATCTAAACCAGCAAAACGAAATCCAGCACAGCATCAAAAATCCATGTAGCAGAGGCAAACGATAGGGGAAAAACCCACGCCAAGGATGTCAGGTCTAACAGACACCATGAAAGAAGCCATCATCAGAAGCAGAACACTTTTCAAGACAATCAACCACTGCATAAACCTCCTGCCAAACCCACATATTCTTCACTTCATAGAAAAGTGCAATAACATCAACCTCTTCTTCAGTGAACAAGTACAGAGGATTCTACATCACATGGACAAAACCATGCCTGCCTCATCTCTTACTCCCACCCCTTCATGAAGAATGCTGAAATTATCACCCTCCAAAGTCCTATCTCTTGCGAATCGTACTGACATTCTTAACTCTCACAAAGACTGATATTATGAAGATGATGTCTTGCTTTGGGCCTCAAAGCTCTCTCTAGGAACGTCCTTCCACTCCTTCTCACTATTTTCAATGCCTCCCTTGCTTAAGGCATCTTCCCATAAGTTCTCAAGACAGGCCAGACCCTCCCACTCCTGAAGAAACCTACATAAAACCTTGATGACTATGCCCAATAATGACTCATCACTTACCTAGTATTCATTGGATCACTGAAAAAGCAGTCTATGTTTAACACCAAGATCACAATAATGCTAACCGTCTTCAGTAAGACTGCCTCTCTGGCCTCAGATCACATTGCTGCATGGAACCCACTAATTTATACACTGTAAAGAATGCCCTCCTGATAACCGCTTCCTCTTGATATGTGAAGTGGAGAGAGGGGGATTTTGACGTCTATACAAAAAAAGTCAGATCTCAAAAGTAAAGAATAAGATGATGCACATTAGGACAAAGTTTATGAAACCACTTCAAACTATACTCAATGACTCTGGCTTATTTTTTGGATCTGAGTGGCTTTGTATGCACAATCACATTTGAAGATCATCAGACTCGCTAGAGGATTTCATGCAAAGGATCATAGGAATATGTACGTAAGGTGAACTTGCGTAAATTACTTTCCCAAGTGACTTAGCACATATTGCATCCATTCCATCTCATGGACAGAAGTTCTAAATTTGTGCCACTTGTATTGTGTATATTTACATTGTTAATATATGCAAAGCGTTTAGCTCTTAGCTAAGATGAAATAATACTAATTCATCATTTCTATTAGCACTATTCCATGTTAGCATGGAAGAATTCCATTTTGCATAGGTGCTTAGCAAGCTCTACAAATTCTTTCACACACAGAGCACTTAAATAAGTGCCACACGTGTCAATAAGATGTGTTTTCCATATGAATACCACAGCTGCACCTGTAAAGATGTGATGCCTGAAGTTAGATAAAAGCCAAACAATGGATTTTGAATCGGATATAAAAGTTTGGCCAGCAAAGTTACTCCATTGCAAACGTGACAGATAACCCGTCTGCCAAATTACGATTCCATTATATCCTAAGGAACTCATAATATGGTAGACATGATACCTGTCACGTTTGTGAAGGAGTATCCTATGCGCCAAACTTGTAATCAGCCATAAGTGTGGATTTAGATAAGCTTCGTCTCCAAACCAACTGGGATGCAATTAAATTATTTTAGTTTCAAGGTAATTCTTATGACCACGTCCATGGGCAATAGAAACAAAGTTGGCCAAACTACAATGTTTGTACGATTAGCCAAAAGAAACCAATCTCATATATCTCAGAGAACATCAATAGGGAGTCCGAATAAAGTGTTTATGAAGCTTCAAGCAATTAAGGAACATTTGGATAAGTTAAGTGCAACTGTAAATGATGTTCTATGGCTAAAGCTAAAGCAAAAGCAAAAAACTTGGCATCACTCCAAGTAGAGGAACAAATGAATTGCTGTCCTTAAAACTGATTGTACAGGGAAGGATTTAAACTACCATAGGAGAAAATGGCACCACTGCTATGAATGCTAGCGAGAATATCTAACTTGAGGGAGTGTTTTGTTATGGCATGTCAGAAGTATTTTATACTTGCTTTCAAAAACAGTAATTACTAAAGTGATCTCTGTAGCCTGAATATTATTTCACTTAGTTGAATTAGTAAACTATATTTAACACAGTACCCTGTTTGGACTTGATCTACGCCCCAGTGAGGTAATGATTGTTGAGTAATGGTGCTATGCACATCTGTGGCTCATATGACTCAACTTTAATTTTTCCATTAATGTTTTTGGGGAGAGTATGGTATAAACTGCAATAAGTATATTTGTCGGGAAAAAAACTAGTAAAAACCCATTTAGTGAGAAACAAAGAAATAGTAATAGTTGGGTTGAAATATTGGGAAAACATAGTTAAATTAATTTAAGATACTAAAAAAAATGTATTTTTTTTAAAGAGACAACATTGTGGACTTTATTGTAAATCATGTCATGGTTAAGTAATATAAGGCCTGATTTAGAGGTTGTCAGCTAGGTTACTGCATCACAAACATGATGGTTATCCCGTCCAACGTATTACAAATCCCATAGGATTTAATGCACTTTTAATAAAGTGGACGGGATATCTTTAACTCTAAATCAGACCAATAGTTTAAATCTCAAGGCAGAAAAAAAAGAGCTAAGGAGCCAAAGGCGGAAGGAATTAGAGTAAAGTAATGGCACAATAAAGTATGTGGAACGATGATGATAAGGAAGGACCCCAAACAAAACAAAATACCTAGTATAAAATAAGAGTGAGAAAAATAAACTTGTTTTAAAATAAAAGGGTGAAAGAGCGGGGCATCAAGGGGAAGGCGATTTATTGTAAAGAGAGATGGCAGGTGCTGCCATAACTCTCGGAAAAACATTTTTTAAGTGAAATGATACGCAGTAATCGGATATGGGAAAGGATGGGGTGAATTGAAAAAGGATCAATGCAAACCTAAAAGTCAATTGAAAAAGGATCAATGCAAACCTAAAAGTCAAATGAAAGAACCCAGTTTTCAAGAGAAACGACTTTCAGATAAGGCAATTCGGAAAACAAAATACATTCAGTTTAAACCAAGCAGTACAGTCATTCATATTGAACTTTTTGATTGAAAAATGTAGATGAAATAATTTCTCACAATTCTTATTCTAAAAATGGATTCATTTTCTATCAAGTCATATCCAACCACCAGGTGAAGCTGACAAATGCCACCCCACATCAGTCTTTCTCATGCACAATTCAAGACACCCCACAATTGCCATACATTTTTAAATGGTGTGAAACTATAATTCTGAAATACCTTGATGCCATTTTCCTTTGCTGTTGTTCTCTTCTTTGAAGGCACGACAGGCATCAGGGTTCTTCCACTGTGCAGTTTAGTCTACTTTCTTTCCTACTAAGAAGACATAATATTACATGATTATGTTCATGTGCTCTCATCATAGGCACTGGGAGTAGGAGTGCGGGGGTGCTGCAGCAGCCCCAAAACTGACCATGCTTGAGTTCAGAATGTAACTGATTAATAATAATGCTTTTACATTTTGGGTTTATCTTGTTAAAAGACAAAGGTGATATGTCAGGCCATGTCTTCGGACAAATTGCGGCTTATTTAGAAACTGTTTAGTTCTCTGACTGCAAAGTGAGATAATTTTGTAAAAGTGATCAAAGTGACAATCTAGCTGGGGTACAGGAATTGAAAATAAATGCTGTAGGTTGTCCTATTTATGCTAACACAAAACATTTAAATACCCGTAAATTAACTATACACCTATTTCCAAATATATCAGCAATAGGAAAGCACAAATAAAGCACATTTATTTTGTTATTCTGAAGTGTGATGGAAACACAGATTTTATCAGGATCAAAATAAATCAAGACACTCTATGTGCTGATAAACAAGTTATTGAATCCTGATTTCCACACATCATTGTTTGTGTGATATAAAGTGTTATCAGTAAAACTGCATATCTATGCAAATTTAGTCTCCATTGAAATGGAAAATGTGCTTCCTGTAAAGGACAGTGTGTTACCTTACCAGTGTCCCAAAACTGTGAGCAATAACATCTGTTAATTAACCACCTCTTCAATTGTGAGCCTCACCTACAGGTGAGAGGCCATAATGAGGGAGCAGTAATTAACAGCCATATTGATCACAGAGTGAAGAGAGCACAGCTTTTCTTTTCTGTTCAGCTCTGGTCTATCCTCAGATTAATGCGGCTGAAAAAAACTACTCTCCCTTCGCTGCTTTAGAAAGCTGGCTCCATCCTTTCTTTCACAGAATTACTGAAAATGGTTTATTTACTGTCCTCTACTTATGTGTTTGATTGGACTGCGATTGATTGGGCAGAGAGTGGAGCCAACATGCTGTTACAGAAAAAGGAGAGAGACTTCTATTTCCATTGCAAAGTTTAAAGAGAAACATGCAGTACTGTCTAAAGCTTTGGTTGATCCTGTGGTTGCACACAGATATCTCTAAGAAGACCATTCATTAATTACCCTACTAAACTATACTTATTTCACATACAAAAATGTGGGCCCATTCAAAAACTTCATTTTGTAGCACATTTAGGGGCCGATTCCGATCCAGATCGGAAGGGCACCGAACGCGATCCGGCCGGAAAAACTACGAGCCGTACACGTGTTTTCTGCCCGACTCGTACAGCTGTGCGAGCGAGCAAGTACGATGCGAGCTACGTGAAATTCATATTTGTATATATTTCTTAAAAATTGAAATATGTTAATTCATTTTAACATTATTTTATATGGGATCCCTATGTCCATTAGAGAGTGTTGCAGTACTTGTGAGTTGCACTTGGTGGTGCTGGAGCTGCTTTGGAGTACATTTGCAACAGTGTTGGGTGCTTTTTGGTTGTAATACTTTGTAAGTGCATTATGAGAACAGGGAATGGCTTACTATTTTGCAGGTGAGAGCAAGTTGTTCCCTAACACCTCCATTCCTCTTCTAACCCTTTCTTACTCCTCTACCAAACCTCCCCCTTTTCTTTACTAATGTACTACTAAGGTGCTGATTCTGATCCGGGTCGGAAAGCACTCCAACCTGTGCCGCATCCGAGCGAGTACGATGCGGCCGTATGCTGCCAGACTCGGTTCGGTCGGACTCCCATAGAAGTCAATTGGAGCCGGTCACACGACTCGTACATGAGCTCCCATTGACCGAATTGGTACGTCTCACGCAAGGGCACCCCCTACAGAGGGTACGCGTCGGTGCCATCCGCACCGTACATGCCTGTGTTGGGGGGACCCTTGGGTCTCCCCCTGTGTCTGAGTTGTAGGGCTGCGGGTGACAGGGGGTCTGACGTGGACCCCCAAAGGCAACCACCCGGACATTTTGCGAGCCGGACACTCCGGCTCGCACAGGCTGTCCGACGCGTGCATCGTACTGGCTCAGTCGTAAATCGCATCCATTGCATGCCACGGTTAGCTTCCGACCGAGACTTACGGAGCGGTTCGGACCCAGAAACGACTCGGTCGGTGAATTTCACGTAGCTTGCATTCTACTTGCTCGCTTGTTCAGCTGTACAAGTCGTCCAGAAAACACGCGTACGGCTCGTAGTTTTTCCGGCCGGATCGCGTTCGGTCCCCTTCCGACCCGGATAGGTATCGGCCCCTAAATGTTCTTCACAACTATTATATGAGGAGGTCTCCACATCTACCTCTCCTATCTTTTATGAGCAGAGATCTCTATCTGATGCTGAGATCTCTTCACATACAGGTATATTTTGAGTAGTAAATGTGGGGGGATGGGTGGTGACAAGAAAAGGGGGAGGTATGGTAGAGGAGTAAGGAAGGGTTAGAAGAAGAATGGGCGTGTTAGGGAACAACATGCTCTCACCTGCAAAATAGTAAGCCATTCCCTGTTCTTATACTGAACTTACAAAGTATTACAACTAATACGCACCCAACACTGTTGCAAATGTAGTCCAAAGCAGCTCCAGCACCACCAAGTGCAACTCACAAGTACTGCAACACTCTCTAATGGACATAGGGATCCCATATAAAATAATGTTAAAATTAAATAATCTATTTCAAGTTTTAAGAAATATATACAAATATGTTCAAATTTAACTTTATGTTTAAAAGATAAAAAAATTAATAAAAAATAGGTGATATTGTATTACAAATAATTGTACAACGTTTTATCAATTTAAAAATAAATATCACTTATAAAAATATTTTAAATTAATTCTATATATAACTTTTAGTCATTTTTAATTAATAATACATGAATTTAAGCAGGTTTCTTTAGGCGGACTAAAATATTTTAAATACATTTTATAGAAATAACTTTCATACAATACTTAATTTCATTTTTATTTAAACATCCGTTATTAGTGCTATGCATTTTTAAAAATGATTCTATGTTTAAAATCCATATATAAAATTACCTTACAAATATTTTTTTTTTCAATTTTGAATTAACTTTAATACATTTTCATATACTTTACCATAGGGAGATCACTGCCTCGATTGAGGAGTTTTCCGTCAGGTGTGTGCGGCATGTCAAAATTGTCATAAAATCATAATTACCATCTATGTTCTTATTTTAGTTTTTGTTACCTTAAAAGTGTCCCTGAGGCAAATGTAGTTAATATGCTGCAAATAAACAATGTAGGCTACAGTGCCATTACCCCAATCCTCTCAAAACAAACACTCCACTTTATCTTTCCGGCTTCTCGTTTCCTTTCAATAATCTCTATTTCGCATTGTTTCCAATATATAAAAAAGTACATGATTAAAAAACGGACACGCACACTTTTACAACGCATGCACTTACAACGCATTTTTTACAACGCATAATCCATTACAACGCATGACATTACAACGCATGACACTACAACGCATTTTTAAAAAATACCTTTACAACGCATTACCATTACAACGCATACTACCTTTACAACGCATACCATTACAACGCATAATATTAAATTACATTTAAGGTAAGTATTAGATAGTATAGGGGTAAAAATTACTATTCTAACTCCAGGGGGTGCAACAGTAGGGTAAGTGTTGGATAGTATAGGGGTAAAAATTACTATTCTAACTCCAGGGGGTGCAACAGTAGGGTAAGTGTTGGATAGTGTAGGGGTAAAAATTACTATTCTAACTCCAGGGGGTGCAACAGTAGGGTAAGTGTTGGATAGTGTAGGGGTAAAAATTACTATTCTAACTCCAGGGGGTGCATCAGTAGGGTAAGTGTTGGATAGTATAGGGGTAAAAATTACTATTCTAACTCCAGGGGGTGCATCAGTAGGGTAAGTGTTGGATAGTATAGGGGTAAAAATTACTATTCTAACTCCAGGGGGTGCAACAGTAGGGTAAGTGTTGGATAGTGTAGGGGTAAAAATTACTATTCTAACTCCAGGGGGTGCATCAGTAGGGTAAGTGTTGGATAGTATAGGGGTAAAAATTACTATTCTAACTCCAGGGGGTGCATCAGTAGGGTAAGTGTTGGATAGTAGAGGGGTAAAAATTACTATTCTAACTCCAGGGGGTGCATCAGTAGGGTAAGTGTTGGATAGTATAGGGGTAAAAATTACTATTCTAACTCCAGGGGGTGCATCAGTAGGGTAAGTGTTGGATAGTATAGGGGTAAAAATTACTATTCTAACTCCAGGGGGTGCAACAGTAGGGTAAGTGTTGGATAGTGTAGGGGTAAAAATTACTATTCTAACTCCAGGGGGTGCATCAGTAGGGTAAGTGTTGGATAGTATAGTGTAATATTATGCGTTGTAATGGTATGCGTTGTAATGGTAGTATGCGTTGTAATGGAATGCGTTGTAAAGGTAGTTTTTAAAAATGCGTTGTAGTGTCATGCGTTGTAATGTCATGCGTTGTAATGGATTATGCGTTGTAAAAAATGCGTTGTAATGGTAGTGCGTTGTAAAAGTTGCGTTGTAAAGGTTGTTCCCCTTAAAAAACATCTCTAATAAATTACCAGATAGGTAACATTAAAATCCATTAATAAGAATCAACTACATATACAAATACCACCTAAATAGATATTTAAAGTGTGTTGTGCCTTCGAATGTGAGGTACCCACCACTGTTGCTTTGATCTTAATCATCACAAGTGAATTGTGCCCTCAGAGCTTAGTTTCAATCATTCTCTTTTTACAACGCAAATCTAATCTGTCAAACCTATCCAATAGGATGACCTAGAGGGTGCCAGGCAGGAGTATAGGCGGAAACTGGTATTATCATCAAATATAAATAGATATCATATCACAAACATCATTAAAAAGAATTAAAAAAATAAATATAAAAATGTGTACTTAAAATGACAAAACCCAGCCGGAAGTGTGTAGGAACATGGCGGCCGCTAACTAAACGGCCCCGGTCACGCTTCCCTCGGGTGCTTCTCAGGGGATCTGATGCCGGTAACCTGATGCGTATTCCCCCTTTCCAACGTACCTCAGAGGGGGAGATGCTTGGTGATTTTCTCGGCCAGGGTAGACGGGTGGTCTTGCTTCCCCGCTCCTGGGAGGCCGGCGACTGGCGGTGGGAGGAGGCGGCGCGGCTGTGGAAACGCCGGGACGCCGCCTGCTTCCTGCTCTGGATCGCTGGGGGCAGAGACAGCACTGGCACCGGCTTCTTTTCGAGCTCTGAGGTGAGGTTTGAGAAGTGGGCAGATTCTGAGCAGCAGGTACCGTCGAGCAGGCTGTATAAAGGTAAGAGGGAGCACATTACACCCCCAGTCAGCCTCTCTATCAACCTTCCTATCGTTTCTACCTGCAGTTCTACGTGCAGAGTATACTCGATCCAGGGCGAGGAAACGCTGTTATTAACAAGTGCAAGTACAAGCTCACCAGTGAAAGGGGTGGAAGGAGTGAAAGGAGAGATGCCCCTCTGCCGCATGGAGATGGGAGAAGTAGAGACAGTGGTAAAAGTGATCTCCCCACCTCCCCAAATCAGTAGATATACGCTGCGAGCAAGAGTGGCCCACTCATCCCACAACATTGATATTATACAGCCTATTTTGACCCCTAGAGTATCCCTCCCATTTCAGAAATTAAAGCACTGGTTAAGCAGCGCAAGCAGCAAGGGGCCACAAAGAACGAGGCTGACTCAAAGGGGAGAGAGGTCGGTAAGGGTAAGGGAAGAGGCAAGGAGAAGAAAAAATCATCTCTAAAAGTGAAAATTACTCCCTCCCTGAAAACATATTACAAAGTCATGTCTATCACAACATCAATCACAAGCGAGCTAGCAAAAAGGGCTATCCAGGAGTGTCCTCAGGATGGTCTGCATAATCCATCAGTTGACGATATAGGGAAACTTTCAGACCACATTCCCACCCAGCAGTGTAAACCAAAGGGACCAAAGCCACAGACCCCTCTGGGTAAGCAAGCGGGGAGCCCGGATGAACCAGGGGGATCAACAGTAACTCCATCAGGTGTCCACCCGGCAGTCAGCCTCTCTAACAGGTATACTGTCTTGGAAACTCAGGATAGTCAGGACAGTGTAAGTGATACTGCTCGTTCATTGTCCGATATATTACTTGCTATGAAGGAAGAGATGACGAGCAGGTTTATGATCTCTGAGACGAATCAGGCTGAGATGGCGAGCAGGTTCAACGTGTCAGAAGCGAACCAGGCGGCTATCCAATCATCCTGTGAGGTATTGGCCCAGAAGCTGGAGGAGGTCACCACGAGGACTGACACAATAGAATCAGAGATTCCGAAACTTAAGGAGGCTATACATGCCACCTCAGAGTATGTGGCAAAACTAGCAGCCCAAAATAAAGAGCTTAAAGACAATCTCGAACATCTGGAAAATAACTGAATGAATTTTCCTGAAGCCCTTGAGGGGTCGGATATTAAAGGATTTGTTATTTATTTGCTAAAGGGAACCGTTTTAAAAAATTCACCTAGTATAGATCTGCTACATGCGATCCAAAGGGTGCACCATGATCCCTTTAGGAGGAATCCTGGCAGACAAAGACCAAGGAAGATTTTGATTAATTTCCTCTCATACTCTGTTAAGGAGCTAATTTTATCTTCAGCCCTAAAGGAAGGTATTATAACATTTTCACCTACAGGCCAAGACCCATTCCCCTTCTCGATAAGATCGTATATTTTACATATCACCGCAACAAGACAATGGGAGTTGGGGAAAGGCCCAGTTGAAATTTCCAGCCCAATGACGGGTAATGTGGGACAATCAGATGTACCAGTTTTGTTCAACAGAGGAGGTGGATGCCTTCATTGTTAAAATTAAAACGGAGTCCGAGGACAGAGGAGGAGGGCGATAATGGTATAGGGCGTTCCCTGGTATCAGATTCCCAGACTTAACCAATAGCATCTAAGTACATGAATAATGCCCGAGGGAGCAGTGACCGAATAGACATTGCCTATTGGAAGGGAGGGGTCCTCATGGGGGTAAGGGTCACAGGGGGGAAGGGGAGGGTGGGAGCACTGGGTGGGGAGCAATGGATAAAATTTAAAAAAATCCTTGTCTCACTTGAATTCTATGAAAAATCGTTCGTTTATCCAACACCAAGGGTTTGTAAGCTGATGGCAGGTGATAGTAAGATCAGTTTTATCTCTTGGAATGTAAACGGGCTGAGATGTCCACGAAGGCAAAGGTTGATATTGGAATGCCTAGAGCTTTCTGCAGCTCAGGTCTGTCTCTTACAAGAGACACACCTCAGTTCAGAAGAATCTCGTATAATACTCTCTAGAATCCCTTGGATAAAATGTTATTGTTCCTCTGCACAAACGATTAACAGTAGGGGAGTCGCAATCTTGATCAAGCAGGGAGTTACTTGCTCTATTAAATCTGTATAGACGGATCAGATGGGGAGGTGGATAGTGGCACAACTGGATTTTGGAGGAACAGAATTAATATGTGCCTCTTTTTATCATCCAAATATTGACGACTCTTCCTATATTTGTAATTTCCAATCAAAATTAATTATGGCAACCTCCCCCCTGATTATTGGGGGAGATTTTAATGTTCTTCTTGACCCCTTAAAAGATAGGTCAAATCAGACTCACTATATAGGGCTCCCCGAATCCATCGTGGCATGAAGAATCTGATGCATGACTTAGATTTGGTAGACGTTTGGAAGGCAAAGAAGGTGGATCTTCAGGGGTACACATTTTATAGTAAAAAGTATCACCATTCATCCAGGATTCACTATATTTTAACCAATAGGTATGTCCTGGATAGCTTGCTGGGGGTCTCAAAACAACCAAGCCATCTTTCTGATCATGTCCCTATATTATTTTCTTATTTTAAAAAGACGAATAAGTTACAAACCAGATGGATGATTAATAGAGCAAAATTATCGGACCCCGAAATTATTCAGGCTATTAAACTATCTTCTTTAGAATTTTTTTCTTTAAACATTGGTTCTACGACCATAGACATCGTTTGGGACGCCTTTAAGGCTAACCTGAGGGGCAGGTTACATGGCCTCATTTGTTTCAAATATCAAGTTGAAGCCCGGGAGTTACATACTATCGAGGGAAGAATCCGGCAATTAGAAGTCGAGAGAATTCGACTTAGTGTGGGGTGTCCAGAAAGGTCAGCAAAAGTCCAGGATGGCCTAGAGGGTGCCAGGCAGGAGTATAGGGGGAAACTGGACCAGAAGTACAAGGCACAATGTCTTATCAAAAACATGCAAAACTATGAATATGGAGAGAAAGCAGGTGCTCTTTTAGCTTGGAAGGCTAGAGTTGATCGCTCAAAAAATAGTATCAGTGAGCTCCTAATAAATAATAATGGGGAAAAATCTAGCAGTGTAGAAGATATGCAGACCTGCCTCACTCTCACTCTTTTCAGATCTCTATAAAGAGAACTTAGCACCGTCTAAAGAAAGAATACAAACCTGGCTGAGGAGTAAATCCCTCCCACCGTTAACCGAAGCTAGCCGTGACCTCCTAGATGCTCCTATTACATCAGAAGAGATTAAAACCCAAATAAAGAAATCTAAGAATAATAAAGCATCAGGAATGTATGCATTGCCAAATGAAGCCTATAAACTCCTATCAGATGAACTGACCCCGGCACTGGGTACCCTGTTTGAATCAGAATATAGTCTAATGGGCCAGGTTCCAAGCTCCTGGAAGGAAGAAACCATTGTATTGATATTAAAACCAGGTAGGACCCACTAAAAGCCGATTCATTACGCCGGATCTCCTTGCTGAATGCCGATCACAAAATCTTTATGGGTATTCTGGCAGGGAGACTGCCCAAGCTCGTTCCCAATGTGGTTAACATTGATCAGAAAGGCTTCGTAACCGGGAGATACATTCAAGAGCAGACACAACTGCTGATAGGTAATATTGACTACGCCATAGTAAGAGCGACTCCTTTGGCAGTAGTTGCTTTGGACGCAGCCAAGGCTTTTGATATGGTCTGCTGGGTATATCTCTAGGAAGTATTAGAGGCAATGGGCTTTGGCCCCATATTTATTCAAAACCTGAGGAAATGCTACCAGGGAGCCTCAGCAAAGATACTGTTAAATGGTATGCTTACCTCCAGTTTTAACATCCGGAGAGGAACAAGACAGGGGGCCCTATTTCTCCTCTGTTATTTAATATCTACATAGAGCCACTAGCACAAGCTATTAGATTGGACGATTTAATTTTCATCTTTAAATCTCAGCATTATCAATGTAAATTAGCTCTATATGCTGATGATATAATACTATACACTAGCAATCCAGGGGTGACGATTCCGCGGGTTGAAACTCTTTTGGAGGAATTTGGTTCCATCTCAGGCTATTTAGCCAACTCCTCCAAAACACAGGTGATGTGTTGGAACATCGATCAGTGGGAAGGACCTATCAGTAGCGATTTTAAATATTTGGGCATTTATATCGTTAAAGAACTCGATAAAATCCCCCTGATCACCCTGAACAAAACTATTAAGGAAATTGATCGCCTCTTTGTAAGGTGGAGGAATCGTCCCTTGACAATCTATGGGAAGGTCAACCTGGTGAAGATGGTCATTCTTCCTAATCTGACTTATATATTCAATGCAGTTCCTTTGGCTTTTCCCAAACAGTGTATCTGCAAGATACAAAGTAAGATTGGGAGTTTCACTTGGGGTGATAAAGGAGTAAGGTTATCATGGATGAAACTGAGGCGTAGACTCACTAAATGGGGGTTAGCCCTCCCAGACATCAGCTGGTACTTAGTTGCATTCCAATTTAAAGCTATACGGATGCTACTTTCTAAACCAGTAGAAACTTCATGGGGAAGATTGCTAGGCGATATGGCACCGATTGAGGGTGGAGGTTGCGCAGAAGGGTTTCTATATAAGTTCGGGGCCCGAGGTTCTTTAAACGAGTGCGTTTGAAGGTTCTGAAGGCCGCCCTGGAAACCTGGTATAAAGTGAGATCTAGATGGGAAATTGGCTATTATTCAGAGTTTGCCCCTATATGGGACTCCCCTGGGACACCACTCTGTCTTCAAGAATGTTTGGATGGACCCATTAACAGAGCAGGCATATCTATCTGGTCTGATGTTGGGGACGCAAATGGAATCTATCCGTGGGAGTTGTTAATAGCCAAGATAGGTGTTGGTTTTTCTAAGTTTAAGTATTTACAACTTAAAGCTTGGTTTGATGCAGAAAAAGGGGGCACAAGAGGAGACTGGGACACAGAGATTCTTTTCCAATCAGTCCAGCCAATGAAGAAAGAAATCTCCATTTGGTACAAGAAGTTCCTAGACGCAGAAGACATAGAAATTCCATCACAATCATCAGTCTGGAAACAATCCCCCTTCGAATTCACCATAGCAGATTTTTTGGAACCATCTCTAAAGCTACTTTATAAATGTATCAAACCAGCTAGCTTAAAGAAAAATCATTTCTTTGTCACCAATCGCCTTTACTATACGCCTGCCAGAATCGCTAAATTCACCCCACTGCCTACACCAAAATGCCCTAGGTGTTTGATAGCTAGTTCCAATGATATCCATGTTTTCTATGAGTGTCCCGAATTAAGAACTTTCTGGAAGGGGGTGGGAGATTCTCTGTGTGGCATTTTTAAAGTAAACATCGAGGTTAATATATCATTAGTGTTCTTTGGTAACGATGGCCTAGCTACTTTGGATCTATCGCTGACACATAGTGGGTTGTTGATATACTTGGTGTTGCTCGCCGGAAGAGAAATCTGTATAAAGTGGAAAGACACCCATCCCCCAAAAACAGAAAAATGGCTGAAATCTTTATTTGCTATGGCCCGCTTAGACCAGGATGGGACTGGAGATAGACCTATAAACATCTGGCAGCCTCTTACGAGCTGGGGCCGAGACCTGAGATTAATATAATCTCTGTTAATCTAACTTGTTGGTCCTATGATTACACCAAGCCCCCATTAAAAGGGTCCGGTCGGGCAGACCTAAGCAAGTGCAGTAAGCTAAAGGGTGCTAAGTTAGAAAACAACGGCTTTTTAAGATCTGCAGTAGCTTACTGGTGAGATGAGGACACAAAAAAGAAAAAGAAACCGGCAAACCCACATTATGCTGTCAGTCCTAATGTCCAGCATTTCCCTTTTCTCCTCCACTTTCTGTCAAGGCCTTCCTGTTAGTCCATGAGAATAATAGAAAAGATTCCGTACTATAACAGATAAGAGGATTAGATAGTTGGTTAATACAGCAGGGTGCAGGCGACATTGTTTAAAACTGAATTTTCACAAAAGAAGGGGAATGTACCTCTTTCTATATTGGGTATAAAATCCACAGAAAAATAGTATGGGCAAATCAGACCATACAGACTTTTTATCAAAAGGGCATTCTGGAAGATCGTTTATTAAAAAAGTATTTTTTGGAATGTCCATCATTAGCTGAATAAAATTCATACAGAATCTGGTTAAGATAAAATGATGTTGGGGGTTTGTCACAAATATCAAATATGACTCAAATACCCGCGTGGAAAGGGGGCATGTGAGATATAGGTTTACTGATTTTTTAGTCTGACTAGCATCAGCACCATCACTTGCGTCTTTTTCCAAGAATGTTTCCTTAAATCTATTCTTGTACATAGTTCTGCAACTAGTCGAGTTAGCAAATAAGTCCCCTAGCCTCAGACTGGTTTCACATATTGCAGCCAGGTGACCGTGTGTGCAATGTCTATGGCCAAGCAGTCCTTGATAATATTTTGGGTCACAGTGACCGTATCTTGCTTCCAATTCGAGTGCCATAGCATAATCAGGACAAGTCTCACTACATCTGTGATACATGGGGCCTCTAGCTCAGTGTGGCAGATGTAATCCACACAGTTGCTTGGGAGTGCTAACAGTCTTTTATAGAAACATTCTTCTATTCTTGCAGTTGGTCAATTGCCATCATACCCCAGCCACATAAGATGTTGTAGCAACAGTTTTTGTGGCATAAACCTTTTTTATCACATCAATCCTCTTAGCAACCAGCTTCCTAGAAAACGAAGAGATGCCCCTCACACTTTACTCCCTGGCAAGGTCTTTTTCTATCAAATAAACCTCCAGGTAAGTAAACGTATCAACCAGTGTCAATCTGCGCTGCTCCATATGAATATTAGGAGTTTTTTAGGGCAAGTATCTGCACCAGCACGAAAGATTTAGCTTAATTCACCCGAAGCTCCAGACTGGGCAAAAATGTTGAGTAGGCCACTATCAACTTCTGTAAGCCCAACCCAGTTCTTGCAATAATACCGCATCATCTGCGTAAAGCATAATTGGGTGGGATACTGCATTAAAGGTTGGTAAATCTTTTTTTGCTCCCATCACAGCTTCCTGTATACCATTGGTATATAGTGAAAACATAAAAGAGCAAGGACACAGCCCTGACTTACGCCCCCCCATTTTATTTTAAACAGACTATTGCATTCCCCATCTCTACCGTACTAAATACAAGCAGCGGCCTGGGCATACATTTGATGAATAAAAACAATTACCGGGGTCAATACCCATTTCCTCCATGATGGCCCAGACTTTGGTGTGGGAAACACACTCAAAAAGTGGCAGACAGATCCATGAAGGCCATATATATTTTTTTGTATATTATTCATCACAGCACACATATTTTAAGCAAGAATCAAATTGCTTCAATACATATCTGAAATGCCATTTCGTTTTTGGTCGACCTTGTCCCATTTCAGAGAATACCCATTTTATCTGGCTAAGGTTGGTTTAGGTATTTTTTTTCCTGATAGGGTAATACTTTTTCGTCAAAGATGTGTTTATTAGCATTTTATTACTTATCACAAAGTAAACTGGTACATTGTACATCCAGATAGACGCAGACGACTGGACAAATTATTAGAACCAAAAAGCAACATACAGCAATAGATGAGTACCCCCCGTCGTATCCCAGATAACCTAAAGGAGTAAACACAGTTTCAGCAAGAGCAACGACTGTAAGCAAGTCTGTGGCTCAGCAAAAAATAATATTTGTCTATCTTACGTTTGCGATAATGGTAACTTAGTCATCCAACTGGGAAGGTATCCTTTATCGGGAGCAAATCGAACAAGCCTCCCAGAATACATGTATAACAAAACCCTACACTTCCCCCACCCAATACTGGTGGCGGTTACCCAAGTGCAGCTAGGTTACAGATCATGGGAGCTTCAAATTGGTTAAAATTGAAACAGGTGTGGGGGTCTGACTGATGCGAGGCAAACAGCTGACAGTAATCCTTTTGTAAGGAAGACTACCAGTGGGCCACATCTATATTCAAAGTTCTTGTAATCATCTCTAAATATATCGGCCATCCTTTCAAGACTCAGAAGTTTCCAGAGTCTAGAATGCCATAACGAGATAGCGGGAGCTTCCTTTTTCTTCCATGCGGCTGCTATGGCTACTTTCTCAGCCCCAATGCAGGTCCACATAATGGCCTTGTCGGGTAATACTTTTTAACCGGGCCATGCTACAAGATAAAGTAGCAGGGTCACTAAATAGTGAAAAAATGCCTCTGCTTGGGTTAGTCTATCAACAAGGGATTCAGATGCAAAATATACTCTATGGTAGATCCTAATTCAGGAGCCCCAAATTTCTTTTAGTGCTGTCCAGTGTCTGGGTTTAGCTTATTAATAATCTTGAGATTCCAAGTAATAAGAAATTCATTAAGCATGTTACCACACTCCCTATGAGTGAGATGTAAAAGACCTTCAACCTCAATTTCCACTAGTCCACACATAGAGGCCATCCCAATATCACAGTAATGCACATTAAAATCCCTCATTATAAAAATATGATGCGCTTCGTTGATCATATTTATAGCCCTTATCAAATGAGCTACAACCGAGGTTTTATTTGCTGTAAAATCATTATTATAATAATTGATCTGCAACTAATCCCAGCAGCCTAAGCCCTGACATAGTAGGATGTGATAATAGGGGGAGGAGTTTAAAAACCTATCACATTAGCTTGAGCGTGTTAGCAACTAATGTCACAATACCCTCCGTAGCTCTGCCTCTCGTAGATGGTGTAGCTGTGGTTTGGAATGTTCTAAAGCCCTCTATAAATATTTGATCAGTTTCCCATGTTTCTGGTATACACACAATGTCATATTTTTTAATATGTTTTTTCCAATCTAAATTCCCCATCTTTTGTTTTATACCGGCTATATTCAAAGTAAATATTTCTGGAGAACTATCGCTTAACTCTTTCTCTTTTGCCCACATCTTACCAATTTTGGGTGAGGATAAAGTGGTGTTCAAGATTATGGGGACATTATTCAGTCAATCACAGGATTCCAGATCTTGTAGGAGGGTGAAGCGATTATCGATCCATACTTTGTAACTCCCCATTTCTGAGAGTGGGGGCAAAGCTAAAGGGAGTAGAATTGATGAATAGACTACATTTCTATCCCTTATAATCTTAGAGGAAAACTTTTTCGGAGGCCTATAAAAATGACCTAAGGGCAGAGCTGGAATCCTTAGCCCTTGGAGAGGTGTATTTGGTAGAATCTCAAGCAGATCCCCTACCACCTTGTTGTTATCAAAATTAAGGACTATGTAATCACCCACTATGGCTTTTCGGGACTGACCCACCCAATCCACTCTCCTTGACCTAATCAAATGCCTAGAATATTCAACTGCTACCTTTGTTGTTCTCGATAGCCAATGCTGGGCCTTGGTCATACGTTGTATAATGGTTTCCTGTTATTCCTCACTCAATGCTGGTACATCAGTTAGTATTATGACAGAGGGGCAAGCAGCCAGAGGGAGATCTTAGATACACACTCTTCTTTCCCTCTTTGTTACTTCACCTCTCTTTCTGTCACCCTGGTTAAACAGGGGAGGGATATTAGAATCTTTAGGCTGCGTCGGCTGCTGCTGGACTGTGGCCAATGATGTGGGGTATGTTATGGGATGTATAGTTCCAGAGGTTCTTAAATTTAAGAAACCTCTACCTCTCCCTGTGTATTGGAACAAGTGAATGCATAGCTAATTGCACTGTTCTCCCACCCATTCCTGTAAATACAGAATCCTTCTGGAGAGGTGGATTAGGATTAACCTTAAACACACTTTCTTCCACAGAGCCATTTATCATCCTTTGTTCGTATAGTGCATCAAAGATTCCCTCAGTTTAACCCAACCTTAATCTAGGTGGTTCAATTAGTGACAACATCAACTTTTCCAGTCCACTGTACAGATAGTTTTGGTAGAGTCCCTTTCGGAGCCTTACTGAGTTGAACTGTTGGGCCACCCCTTTTTCTTTTGACTAGAGGTTTCCTAAGGTGTCACTAATCCATGTCCCCTGGAAAAGGAACAACATTACTTGAGGTTGCAACGTCTTCCTCTCGAGTCATTATAGATGCTGCTGTAATAGTAGACAGGGAGGAGTCTACTGGGGGCTGGGCTTTCCTCCTTCACCTAAAGATAAGCAGTACTCAGTTAGCGCAATCTCCCTAGAGAGGGCATTAGCTGCCCTTGATAGAAAGGAGTCCAAAATATTTACTGCATTCCTCCCTGTGTCCTTTTGAAGAGTCTTACGCTTGCTCATTACCTTGTGCTTTCCAGGAAGTAAGACGACCAGACCAGAGTTAAGGTCTTCCACCACAATTTAGAGGGGTGGCCCAGCCCGGCCTCCTCTTGCCACTGATGGGCGCAGACAGGCCCGCTCTTTGCATGGGCGCAACCCGCACAGCGGGAATCCAAAGCAGCACGTTTAGGCCCCTTCGGGCATGGGCAGTGACGTGTGCGGTGGCTGCAGCGGGTGTCTCTGGGGCACGCAGTCTCTTCTGCAACCCTCCTCAAAATTATACGGGCGTCCTGTGCATCCGGCAAGGGCGGTGACGTGTTTGGCTGCTGCCACAGATATTTCAGGGGCTTGCAGTCTGTTCTGCCCCTCCTCAAAACAATACGGGCATAACATGCAGCAGCAGCCCCAAGCAGCACTTGTAGGCACCTCCAGGTACGGGAGGTGACGTGTGCGGCAGCTGCCCGGATGTCTCTGGGGCCAGTAGTCTCTCCTGCCCCCTCCTCTAAACAATACAGGCATCCTGCTTCTTTTCCAGTGATTCCCTTCTACCTTTGTACACTTGTGCATATGTATGTATATAGACGTGCAGCTTTTGTAAAGCGTGAACTTTAGTGAAAAGGCAGCAGACGCTGAGCAGGAGGATATACCAACATAAATTCAATTAGTGATAGGAGAAGTAGCTAGTCTGTTGACAGTTAATGTATTGTGATGTAGTGTTCTTTAAGGAGGTGCATCTTCAACTTTTACTTAAAGGGAAGCAGCTTTGGGGTGGTTCTGATGGACATGAGTATGTTGTTCCAGATTTTGAGTGCAGAGAAGGAAAAGCCCTGCTGCTCTCTTTTTACTTTTTTCTCTACTTTGTGTGTAGTCTAATGATGTCCTGGCTGAAGATGTGCCTAGAACTACCAGAGATGGTGAGCTTGCCTGTTTGATAAGTGGGTGTGCTAGTCAGGAAGGCTTTGTAACTGATGCAGTCTGGTTTTGAAGATGGTGTGAGCTGGCAAGGGGAACCAATTGAGTTTCATCATTCATGGGGTGATATTATCATATTTCTTTGGATTCTAGATGAGATGTACTGCATCATATAGGATGTGTGTTACCACCTTCCAGAATTGAAAATACAAGTGTGTGAACCCCTAAAATAACTTTCTGAAAGAAATGGTTTCACTTTCTTGGGAAGAGAGAGATGGTACCAGGCCACCTTTGTTTTTTCAAAGTGCTCCTTGAAGGTAATGTTGATGTCCTTGGTGAATTCAAGTGACTTGTAATTCAGTGAACATTGAGCTGCTAAGATGACAAGGTTCATGTCATTGAGTTAGGTCAGCACTGTTTCTTGTTTGTGCTCTTGGCAAATAGCAGAAATGTGTTCTAGTTGGTCGAAGCTTCAGGTAGGTGTTGGACAGCTAGGGGTGGATGATGTTCAGGCCGTTTTTGAGGTCTGAGACAGAGGAAACTTTCAAATAAATTTGTATAT
Source organism: Triturus cristatus (assembly GCF_964204655.1). Lineage (NCBI taxonomy): Eukaryota > Metazoa > Chordata > Amphibia > Caudata > Salamandridae > Triturus > Triturus cristatus. Next base: position 1,174,694,022 of record NC_140589.1, on the reverse strand, counting down.
CGTTGGCATGTTGATGTATTTTGATGGTATTGGTTGTGATTATAGCACCAAGCTGCTTCATATAGAGGTTAAAGATGACAGGGGACAGGGGAGACCACTCTGGTTTAAAAGAACACAATTTGTAGTGCACTTTCTTTTAGAAACAATAAATAAAAAGTAAAATCAGAGCCACTGGTGTTCAATCTCCCAAAAGTAAATGAGTAGCTTCGATTAAAGTGTGACCAAAGGCATCTCTCCCCCTGTTTTGGGCTTATGAAGCCTCATTTCGGCATCTAACATATCTTACAGACATATTACAGAGAGGGTATTGTATGGATATGTATTTTTCTTTTTATTAACTTTTTCTAAAATAAAGTGCACTCAAAATCCAGTTTTTTCGACAGGAGTGGTATCAGGGAGTATTCCTTGGTACTGATGAAAAGCCTTGGGGTTGGGCTTGAAACATGTGGACCATAGAAATTCATGGACATAATTTCATGAGTTTCAAACATTTCCCCAATTTTTAATCATACCCAATAGAAGCAAGAATAAACTTTAATTCCTGATAAGCCAGGTATTTTTAGTTCTTCCACTAAACAAAGACCCCCACTCCTATTTGTCTCTTCATTCTTTATAGTCTATGCTCAAAAGTCTTCCATGTAACCCAACGGTCGTACGACGCCACGTTCCTCAGCGGAACGGGAAGAACACAGTGATGAAGCATGCCACCAAGGGGAAACCTTGATGGGTGAGGGTTATTTAAAGAAAACTGTCTGTTTTCCAACCAACACCTGAAATCAAAAGGTAGTCCTATAAAATGGACAAGCTCAATTTGGTTTCTACGTTACGGATAGGAGGCTGATTCCTCTGTTCTTTTTACCTCTTCCTTCCCCTTTCTTTCGAGCATAGCTTTATTTAGCCAGGGTATAGGCGCTGAAAAACAATTACTCAGTGATCATTGTTGAAGTGCAGTGACGAATGAACAGTCTCATGTATTGCCATTCCATGCACCTGAAATTTACCTTATTTAAATTCTGCAAAAGGTGAAAATGCTTTTTGATGATAGGGTAATCAGTTGGAATGGAAAACAATGTCTCATTATTCTAAGGTCTTATTCTAAAAATAAGTCTTCAGTTTTTTCACAGTTTTCTGAGATAAATGACACTTTCTTTGACAACTCTGACTCTCTAATGCCCCATAATAATTAGAAAAGTTGGGGACTAGCAAAATCGCAACATTAGTAGAGATGGCTGCAAATTAGCTGAGATCCCAATTGGACCACGAGGGGTGTCCCTCACCCTTGGGATGCCGCCCCCTGTGGCCATTGAGAGAGAGCCTCCTGCAGAAACCCGATACAGTGCAATGCAATGTGCAAGCAACTGCTGACTAATGACAATGCTGATACCTCTATTGCCACCATGAGGGAGACTCTAAAGGTGAATTAATAGCCATACCAGTAGTGGACAAAACCACCCACTGGGAAAAGCAGACGGGCCTGCAGAGGAAAGTGACAGAGTTAGAACTCATCCATTCAATTCAATTCAATTGTTCTTTATTCAGTTAAAACAATTTCAAACCATAAACGTACATGAGAAAATTCCATGAGAAAATGAAACAATATACATGATTTGCTATAAAATCGAGGCTGCCATCGCCATAAGACAAGTTCATAAAAATGAGAATTCATATCTTTCTTTAAAATCTTTATTTGATCACTTGCTAGAGATCATAAAAGCACAAATTCATTACAAACACATTTTGTATAGACTACAATCAAATATTATGCATCAAATAAAACTTTCAGATCATAATAAGACTTTAGTGGTTAAAATGGCCGGGTGCCTCATTTGTATAGGTTATGTTCGAAATTACAAAACTTAATTGATTACTTTTTCAGGCTACCCTGGGTCTTGCTCTTTCTCATGCACGCCCATAAAAAGGTGGGACAGAAAAACAAACAAATGGGTCTGAAAGGGATTTAAAAAAATACAATGCCACCCTACATTGGCTAAAATTATAATGCCTTAAAATCGGAAGAATAATAGGTTCTCTTTCTGTCTGATATCATTTAGAGAACAGTACAAGATGAAGATCTGAATGGGACGAATAGTTATCGCATATATATGAAGTCCGATCTGCATGTTTAAATTGCTTCTCCGGGTACCCTACCATCAGGGGAATGAGGTTCATGCAAAAACGAAGGAGAATGAATCTGTGCTGACTACACGCAATGCTAGATAAATATGTGAAACTTCCCTCTACTCTTTGGGGGGGGTAAGGTCTTATGCGATGAATCCTTTTTGATGCCGATTCTTTTCTCTGCGGGTAAAGTTAGCCCTCTGAATAAATACCTCAGTAATTTTCTGTTTGGAAAACCTTCTACAGGATGCAGGTTCCCTGAATAATTCTCCCTATCCAATTGCACTCTGCTCCACCTCTGCGTAACTGAGCCAGCTCATCTTGGTTATAATGCTCCAGTTTCAGGCAACCATCAATTATACACTGCGTTAAATTAACAGTAGTCCTGCACCAGATTGTGATCCATAGCAGAATTGCCGTCAGTCTGATTGAATCTGGCATATAAGGCAACCCCAGTTCGCTGTGTAGGATATAATTGGAGAAGGAATGGGGGAGCGACACCCTGTTTTAAAAGAAACTGCTTCTATTGTTTGTACTTTCCCAATCTGGGCCATCTCCCAGACTCCCGCCCCGTAAGTTACCGCTGCCTTTGTTTTTGCAAGGTATATCTTTTTAATGGGGTCCAGGAGACTTGCTCCCAGCTTTTTAGCAAAGCCCTCAATAGCTTGGAGACTTCTTTCCATACCAAGGGCTCTGGCACTCACCAGGTTTACCCAAGAGTGATTTTTATCGAATAGTACATCCATGGTATGGAAAGGATTCTACTGCCTCAATGTTCTTTAATCTCAGGTGGAAATGAGGGGGTTTCGAACCTCTAGGTGCTCCTGCTATAATGATAAAAGATTTTAACTCATTCACCCTTAGGTCTAGTGAGGCTATAAATGAGGCATGTCCTATTACTTACCGGTAATCTTCATTACTCCGGGTCCCGTAGTCCTCGACACCGTCATGGACAAGTGAGATGTATCTATCTCACTGACAGAAAAAAGAACGAAGGAATGCTGGACCTACCCTCCCCCTCCCACTGGGAGTACTTAAGGAGTACCGTCCCAGCATTCCTCCTGAAATACCAAGCACCAATGAAGGCCGGCAGACAGGGAGGGAGGGAGGGAAGTCATGACGGTGTCGAGGACTACGGGACCCGGAGTAATGAAGATTACCGGTAAGTAATAGGACATTACCCCCAGGTCCCTCCGTCCTCGACACCGTCATGGACAAGTGAGAAATACCAAAGCAAACACCGGCATTCATACCAGAAAACACAACAAACCACCAGGATAGCAAACAAACCCAGAGATTTATTGGAAATAAGCAGAAAAAAACATTTAGGAGCGAACAGAGCTCAACACCCCCAATGCAAAACCTCCATCATCCCCCAAAAGATTGAGGAGACGAAAATGCCTGATGAAGGTAGTAGAAGAGGCCCACGTGGCAGCCCTGCAAATCTCAGAGAGAGGAACACCCCGAACCTCAGCCCAAGAAGCAGCCACCCCTCTCGTAGAATGACCCTGAACCCCCAAAGGAGGAGGAGAACCAGACAGAGAGTAGGCCAAGGAAATGGCTTGCTTCAGCCAACGGCCGATGGACACAGAAGAAGCCTTACACCCCAGAGAAGCCGCACCAAAGGAGACAAAAAGGGAGTCAGACTCGCGAAATTCCGCAGTTCGGTCAAGATAAATGCGCAGAGCCCTGCACACATCCAACAAAGACCACCGGGGACCACCGGGGACCACCGGGAGAATCCAAGACAGAGCCCAGGGAGGGCAACACCAACTCCTGGCACCTGTGAAATTGCGAAGAAACCTTCGGCACAAAGGAAGAATCCAGGCGGAGGACAACCCCACCCTCCGTGAAAGACAGAAAGGGAGCACGAGCCATCAAGGCCCCCAACTCCCCAAGACGTCGAGCAGAGGTGACAGCCACCAGGAAAACCACCTTGAGGGTGAGAAACTTTAAATCCACCGTCTCCAAGGGCTCAAAAGGAGGACCGACCAAAACCCGCAGGACCAAAGGCAAGTCCCACAGGGGAAAGGAAGGGCGAGGCACAGGCCGGGAAACAGTAAAACTGCGAAGAAGACGAGAAACCAATTCTTCAACATCCGAAAGATTCCCCCACGGGGAACGAAAAGCCCGAACAGCGGCCCACTGGGCACGCAGCGTAGAAACAGCCAAACCCTTCTCGAAACCTTCCCACAAAAATTGAAGGACAACCGGCACGGAACAGAACAAAGGGGAGACACCCAACGCAGAACACCAGCGATTAAAATTACCCCAATGACGATCATAAGCCTTAAGGGTAGAAGGTCGTCGGGAACGCTGAAGAGCCATCGCTAAATGTTCCGGAAAACCGCGCCGCCGCCAACCCTGCCTTTCAACCTCCACACCGACAACCGCAACCGGAGAAGAGACAGGCACGGGGAAGACCGCAGAGGAGACGGAGACAGGGGAAGAAACCAAGGACCCTGCACCGCCAAAAGCCGCACCGTCGGAAACCAAGACCTCCGAGGCCAAAACGGTAGCACCGCCACCACCTCCCGATCCTCCTGACACAACCGGGCCAGAAACCTGGGAACCAGCGCCAGGGGGGGGAAGGCATAGAGGAGACGCGACGGCCACGGGAGAGACAGAGCGTCCACCCCCCAGCAACCCTCCTGCAGAAACCGGGAGCAAAAACGAGGGAGCTGAGCATTGTGCCGGGAGGCAAAGAGGTCCAGAAAGGGACGCCCAAACTTCCCGCACACAAGCCGAAACGCAACCGGGGTGAGAGACAACTCCAGAGAATCCGGAAAGCACCGACTCAGGGCATCCGCCACAAAGTTGTCCACTCCCCGAAGATGAACCGCCGTCAGAGACAGCAGATGGCCCTCCGCCCAACAAAATAGGGGCACCACCACCGCATTCAAAGACGCCGAACGAATCCCCCCTTGATGATTCAGATAGGCCACCGTCACCATATTGTCGGACCGCACCAACACGTTCCGATCGAGCAACAGAGCGCGGAAACCCATCACAGCCCGGGACACCGCCGTGAGCTCTCTCCAGTTGGATGACCGGCGGCTCTCCAGGAGGGACCAACGACCTTGAAGGGAGCAAGACCCCAAGGTCGCCCCCCAACCCAAGGCGCTGGCATCCGAAGTCAAGACCAGAGAAGGAGAAGACTGCAGGGGCAGACCTAAAGACAGATGATCCCTCACAGACCACCAAAGAAGAACCGGGAGGACCACTGGAGACACAGGAATGAGAATCTCCAAAGCGAGGGACCGGGGATCCCAAAGAGACAGAAGGTACACCCAAAGGGGGCGCAGATGAAACCGTGCCCAAGCTACTGTAAAAACAGTCGCCGCCATCAGACCCATAAGACGCAACCAAAGGCGCACCGGAAAGGCTCCCCCCAACCAGAAACGATGAGCAAGGGACACCAACGTCGTCACCCGAGGTTCGGGGAGGAACACACGGTTCAGATCCGAACGGAATCGGGCCCCAATAAAAACCATGTCCTGAGACGGAGTCAGTTGACACTTGGGCAAGTTGATCAGGAAACCATGGGCCCGCAACGCCGAGCACACCACCTCCCTGGCCTCCAGCAACAGGACCCGAGATGGAGCATGGATCAACCAGTCGTCTAAATAGGGGTATACCATCACCCCTTGGAGATGAAGCCATGCGACCAAAGGCGCCACCACCTTCGTAAACACCCGTGGCGCCGACCGGAGACCGAACGGCAAGACCATGAACTGGAAATGACGTCCCTGAACACAAAACCTCAGAAACCTGCGGGACCGAGGATGGATCGGTACATGGTAGTACGCATCCTGAAGGTCGAGGGTACACATGAAGTGCCCCGGCAGAACCAACGGAATTATCCTTTGTAAAGTCTCCATGCGGAAAGGAATTCTGGCCACCCATTTGTTCATAACCCGCAGATCCAAAATTAAGCGGAAACCCCCCGTGTTCTTTGGAACCAGAAAGACCAGGGAATAGAAACCCAACCCCGTCTCCAGCGGGGGAACCTCCTGAATGGCACCTTTTCGAAGAAGGTCCAGAAGCCCGAGAGAAAGATGAGACCGCTTTACGCGACTCGAAGGCCAAGGAGTCGGCCGAACACCCGAGTCCGGAGGCGGAGTCGTAAACTCCAGAACATAACCCTGGCGAATGATGTCCAACACCCAGACGTCGGAACAAGACTGAACCCAGGCAGCCAGGAAGAAGCGCAGCCGCCCTCCAACCAACAACCCGGGAACCACCGCCAAAGAGTCAGGAACGTGGCTTGGCAGGTGGAGGGGATTTAGCCTTACGGTCCCGACCACGGCCAGAAGCACACCTACCCTGGCCTCTCACAAACTGTCTACGAGAAGCAGGGCGAAAGAAAGATTTGGGTTTAGAAGGGACAGGAGCAGTAGTAGAGATTTTAAAGGAAGAGGAATGCTTCTTTTCCTTAAACAGTTTGTGTAACTTCGCCTCCAACTCCCCCCCCAAACAACATAGTACCCTGAAAGGGCAACCTCAAAGCGCATGCTTTCTGCGCAGAGTCAGTCTTCCAGTCCTTAAGGACAAGACTGCGCCGTGCAGCCACACAAGCTCCCCCGGAAAGAGCCGAAGCCCGCACAACGTCAAAGGAGACATCAGATAGGAGTTCCACCTGACGCTCAATCTGCTCCAGCAAACCAGAACAGTCCGTGGCATTATCCATAGACTGATAGAGGGACTTCAGGTCAGACAACAGTGACTGCGACACATAAGTCCCGTAGATGCCTGCTCGTAAGGCCAGGTGGGAACCAGAATACACTTTACGGAGCGCCACATCCGCCTTCTTGTCAACCGGATCCTTCAGTACAGCATCCTCAGCAAGGGAAGTACGCCCCACCAAACTAGCCACAAACGAGTCAATAGGAATCGAATCAGGAAGTTCAGTAGCCATATCCTGCAGAGGATAGAGTTTAGTCATGAAGCGCGGAATCAGGATGCGATCCGGATCAGCCCACTCGCGCTTCAAAACATCTCGGATGAAGGGATGGACAGGGACATCGACAGTGGCAGCACTCTGAAATTGTCGCAACAAAGGGCCCCTAGAGGTACTGGGCGCGTCTCCATCAGGGAACCCCATGTTCTCTTTAACATGCTGCACAATCGCGGACATAGTCTCCTTGTCCACATATTTGCCTTTTAACTCCTCCTCTCCCAAACCCGCAGACTCATCGCCACTAGAGTCCGAAGAAACAGGAGCAGGACACCTGCGACGGGATCCAGCATCACCCATCTCAGACAAAGTCTCCCTGATCAAGCGCTTAATATGCGCATCAGCACCAGTATCACGGCGCCTGGATCTGGCAGGAGAGGGAGACCTGGAAGCACTAGAGGAAGAGGACGACCTCTCCCGGTGATGACGTTTCCTGGAATGTTTTCCCATCACAAAAACACACCAACAACAGCAATATTACCAGAGATAACAACCGCTATGCGGTACTCACCCCAAACGCTCGTTTTTAAACGAGTTTCCCCAAAGCCGGCAATCACGAGGCGCCTGACTTCCGTCCCCACGCTCAAAAACCGGAAGTCAGGCATGACCACATCCGGCCGGGGAATCAGCGCCATCCAATCAGAGGAGCAGCGCGGCCGCGCCCCCCAGCAAGCCCAGCAGGCCGGGAGAGGCGGCCATCGGGCCAGGAGAGAACCAACGCGGTATTACACCGCCGCGAGGTCCGGAAATGAAGAGGCCCGCGCCACTCCCCCCAAGCCCAGCAGGGAGGGAGAGGCAAACAGCGAAGGGCCGCCGGCATCCAGGTAAGACCCAGCAGCCACAACGCCACATCCAGAAAGAAGGCAGGAGCGCCCATGCTCCTGCCGCGTCCTCACACTGTCAGGATGACAGAAAAAAGAACAGGAGGAATGCTGGGACGGTACTCCTTAAGTACTCCCAGTGGGAGGGGGAGGGTAGGTCCAGCATTCCTTCGTTCTTTTTTCTGTCAGTGAGATAGATACATCTCACTTGTCCATGACGGTGTCGAGGACGGAGGGACCTGGGGGTAATACGTTGTTAACAAGCCTTGTAGGCCTACTCCAGTCCTGGCAATTAACACAGCATCATCAGCAAATGCCAGTATAGGAAGGGAATGCTATAAAAAATTGGCATGTCCCGAGGGAAGTCAGTCAGGGCAGCCCCAATCCCGTTTGTGAGAATTCATATCAAATGTAGAGCAGCAATTCAAAACACAGATGCCGAAGCTCTGAAAGCAAGCTCAAATTCGAGTGCAGACATTGACTTGGGCGCTAACACTGCAACTTTCAGAAACAAAGTAACGCAGTTGATAATGACTTCATCTACCAATCGGAGTAGTGCATTGTTAGCTTCTCTAAAATCAACAATGTTTAAATTCTTAATAACAGGAAGTAAAATGGTTTTGCTGTATATAGAATAAAAATTACAAAAGAATGAAAAATGCACCATAGATTGACCAGATTTCCCATCAATGGGGCAAACACAGGTGTCTAGGTTAACTTGAAAGCCTAATTGGAAGTTCAATAAGTATTTTATTGTACCTTCCCTAAAACTAAACAGTATCCTACGTTCTCAGTAATTCGTATGGCCGATGAAGTAACTTTGAGGTTGACCAATCCGTCCCTGATTTCTAGTTAAGTAAACCCATACTCTTGATTTGCTAACTCCCTGTTTATTCTCCCTGTCTGCGCGAGTTGGTAACAACACGCCTGCAACTGAATCTTATTGGTGGTACATGGGTCCTCTGGGTTTACAAATAGCTGGTGGAAACAAATTGTGTGCAGACAGGATTCAATATACTTTATCCAAGGGATTTTCCTACCATTATCACATGCAAGGCAATCTTTTATGATATCTTTTGTAAGTGCTCCCTCTGTATTTTGCCAAATTTGGTACGAGAAAAGCAGCAGTCAGACGATAATATAGTCTTCAACAAAGGGCATACCCAGCTCGCTATGGCAGATAAAACTAGCGCTAGAAATCAGTACTCTCAGGATTTCTCTGCAGAATCTGTTTCCCTCTAATTGCACTTGGTGACAGTTCTCCAGACCTCAGCTCCATAGGTCACAGATGGGAGGCACTTTGACCTATAGATCTTCAGTGAGGGATCTAAGACGTTCCCTTTCTTAGGGCGATGTAGGCTGAGTAGCGAGCCTACAGATCTAGACAGTTTATTCCCACTCTTTGCTATGTATGGTTTCCAAGAGCAACTGTCATTAAAGGTCATATCTAAGTAAGTGAAAGTATTAGTGCTAAAAAAATATGTTCACCTAACTTCAGGAATTGCATGTTATATTTCTTAGGGCCGCAGGACATGATGAAGGATTTATTAAAATTGGTTTGCAAATCTAGAGATGCCATAAATTTAACAAAGCCGCTCACTAAGAGAGAGAGGGCCTACGGCATACGAGCCATCAACATGCATCATTGGCATACAGTAATGCAGGTAATGGGGAACTTCCTATCTTGGAGGCATCAGTAGCAATAATAGTTAGGAATGGGTGGAGATCGTTCATATAAAGGATAAATAAAAGCGGGGCTAAAACACAGCCTTGTCTCATGCCTCTCAAAATATTAACATCGTCTGAGACTTCACCGTTAGTTTTAATCCTTATTCTAGCTTTCATTCCTCTGTGCAGATAAGCTAAGAAGTGCACTGAAGCTTCTTCCAGGCCAAGAGAAATTAAAATAGACCATAGCTTGGACCGATTTACACTATCAAATGCTGTTGATAGGTCCATAAAAGCTAGATACACAGGGGAACTTCCTGCTATCGTATACTTTCCTATGATTAATTTAAGATTGAGGCCCTGCTCTATGGTGCCCACTTTAGGTCTGAAGCCATACTGGCTGGGATGTAATATTGATTTTTCTTGTGCCCAGTTGTTTATACGATTGTATAAAACTCTACCCAGTGTTTTTAAAGTAGTATCTATTAGACAAATGGGTCTATAGCAGCTGGGCTGAGAGTGATCTCCGTTTTTAAAAATAGGTACTATGATTGAGGTCGACCAAGATTCAGGAACGGGAGCGGTGGTAAGGCTATTAAAGACATTTAGTAGTAAGGGTGCACAGAATGTCAGGTTATATTTTAGAAGATCTATAGGTACTCCGTCAGGACTGGGTGCCTTACCCCCAACACCCTGTTGTAGTACCTCCTCTACCTCTTCCAGGGTCAGTTGGATTAAGCTAAAATCAGGATCTGGCAAAAATGTCCATATTTAAGGTAACATGGGCATACATTTTAGAGAAATGATTCTCCCAGTCCCGGCTAGAAATATGGCAATCATCTTTGGGTCTGTGCAATTAGGTTGTTTCATCTTTTTTACTGATGATCAAAAGAGATTGCTACTCTTCCCATTTGTGGCTATAATATGCGATTCCCATTGTTGTGTCACTAATTCAGCGTGTCTGATACGTTGTGTCCACTTGTATTGTTTGCGGGCTTCAGCTACAGCTCTAGGGTTCTTTGGTATGGTCTTAAGGGTATATCAGAAATGGCTATTAGCACAGGAACAGTCTGGGTTGAACCTCCATGGTCTACTAATAGGTTTGAAATTTGAGACCATCAGCTCGTTTTTTATTGTGTCACATAGGTGTACAAAAGGGACCACTGCAGCATTAGCGGACTCAGACTCAGTGAGGCATGCCTGTACTAAAGAATAATTTTCTATAATTATTTTCTGGAATATGCATTCAGGTGCTACGGATCTCCATTTCAGCCTTAGGCCATCTGTGGACGGGTCAAGATGTCCGCCCAATCTCCTTGTTGTTCTTTGGCCTGGGGGCCAGTTCTAGATGTGCTTCAATAGGGTTGTGATCGCTGAAACTAGAGGGGGCCACATTACCATATGATAAAATATCTATAAGAAAAGAAGAAATAAAAATATAATCAATAGTGGAGCTGTAGACTCGTCCTTTAAAAGTGAGAGGTATATCGGTCTCAGTGCATGTGACGTTCATGACATTGATTGAATCGTAAATGGCCAGCAGAGAGATCAACTCACGTCCCCTGCCATCAAGATTGTTGTCAGTGGCGGTAACCTTTATAGAATTGGAGTGCGAGGTTCTTACATGTGAATTTTATGTGGCTGCTGAGTGAACTCTTATATTAAAATCACCTCCTATACATATTTCCGTTGGTTGCCCACTATTTAAAATATCATTTTAGAGAGAAGAAATATGGTCAGATAAAAAAGTTAAATTAATGTTCGGCACATTTGTAAATCATTATTATAACAATTAATTCATTATAGTGTGCTTCCTCTTTTATATCTTATTGTTAAGATATTGGCGTTATCTGTTTTAACAACCTTCATGCTTCCTCCTGCTTTAATGTTGACCCAGGTAGCCAGAGCCCCGATCGTGCGTCCAGAGCTTGATGGGCATGCTGGGTTGTGAAAGCCAACAAAGCCATTAATCAACGCTTATTTTACGGACCAGGTTTCTTGCAACACCAGAATATCATGTTGAGTAATGAATGAGATCTACTCAGGGCATAAAAATTTACAATGTGGTCCTGCTATGTTCCGACTCAGAATTTTCAAAATGTTGTTTTTAGGGCTTTCAATTATACAAGGACCTTCCATATTTGGATGGGAAGGGTCTATAGCGAGCACGGTAGTAATTGAGTCAACTCTATCTGTTGGAGGGTGTTCCAGTCAGTTCGTCCCATCCAAACCCTCTAGTATGGCAAATCTATTTTCCAATAAGATGGGGGGTTGGTGGGATAATAGGCCTTACCAGTGTGGACTTATAAAAAAAGCCAAGTGGAAGGCAGCGGATGTTAGTGTTGGGGGCCCAGTGTGTCTTCTTGGTGGATTAACAGATTATGTACAAGGATTAATCACAATACAGTCCCCCACAATACTTTTTTCAGAGCGCCCTACCCAGCCCACCCTCTGAACCATTAATATGTTAATAATGTCAGGTGACCCAAGTCCTCTATTTCTGATTAGCCAGTGGGCACTTTTATTTCTCAGATCCTCCAAGATTATTTTTGGTTAGCCCGTAGTGGAGGGACTCCTACCAGGACCACCACATAAGAGCGTGCTGCTGGCGGGAGATCCAAAGTGTCTCTAGAGCCCTTGGGTGCTTACTGTACTGATGTACTTATGGAATTAGCATCTTTTTTCCTGCAGGAAATCAATCAATCAATCAATCAAGGAATTTATATCGCGCACTACTCACTCGGAAGGGTCTCAAGGCGCTTGGGGGAGGGGGTCTGCTACTGCTCGAACAGCCAGGTCTTGAGCTGTTTCCTGAAGGCGAGGTGGTCCTGGGTCAGCCGCAGGTGGACGGGCAGGGAGTTCCATGTCTTAGCCGCCAGGTAGGAGAAGGATCTTCCTCCGGCGGTGGCTCTCTGGATACGAGGGACGACGGCGAGGGCGAGGTTCGCGGATCGTAGCTGTCAGGTGGGCGTGTAGAAGGTCAGGCGGTCGTTGAGGTACCTTGGGCCCAGGTCGTGGAGGGATTTGTGTGCGTGGGTGAGGAGCCTGAACGTGATCCTCTTGTTGACAGGGAGCCAGTGCAGGTCTCTTAGGTGGCTCGAGATGTGGCTGCGTCGGGGGGGCGTCCAGGATGAGACGGGCGGAGGCGTTCTGGATACGCTGAAGTCTTTTCTGAAGCTTGGCTGTTGTACCGGCGTAGAGGGTGTTTAGAATTTTTAGGGGGTGTCCTTCTCCCGATGACTTGAGGTAAATGGCCTGCTTTCACTTTCTGGGATGTGTCTATGTAATCCGTGCGGTTGGGTGGGCACCTGATGCTGGTTAAGGGTAGTGTCACACTGGGCTTTATTGAAAGATGAATGCGTAGCTGTGCCTCTTGTTTGAGATGGAACTCGGGGTGCAATGCTGAGGTGACATTGAATGCTTCTATCAACATTTCGTGGTTTCTCAGGGCAGATTATGGTGACAAGTCTCTTCTCCAGGACTATAAGTCTCTCCACTAGTGGTTTTACTTTGGCATCCAAGATATTGCTAAATTTATCGCATAGGTGGTCACAAAGGAAGAGTCCTCTTGAACAGGGACTAAGGTGGAATTGTTATTTACAATATTTGCATTTTAATTAACCAGAGATGGATCTGGTTGCTGTGGAACAGATTGCGACGTGGGTTGCGTGATATTTAGGTTTTTTTCCTGTTGGACAGGTTGGATCCACGTTAATAAAGGGTTGCTGTTCGATGCTATTCTGGGTGGTTGTTTCCTCTTGCTTCTTATCTATTTGTTAGTAGCCCTTTTCCTTTTGACTACCACTTTTACCCCAGTTTTTGCTGATGATGGCGTGTCTGCATGTGCGTTTTCCTGCCCAGATGACGTAGGCCGGCTAACTGGGCTTTTGGTCATAATAGTACTCTCATTATTACATAATTGAGTGTCAGGGATGTCTGGCAGCATCAACTAATTGCTGTTTGCAGCAACTAATGTAGTATTGGTGCTATTAATGGCTGCACACCCCTCTGCAGCTCTTTCCTTGGAAACCAAGTGAGGTGGCAACCCATAATCCAGTGACACTCGCCGCTCTGTAATGTCAATTTCGCTAGAGACTATGCCCATCACTCTCTCCAGCATTGAGTCCAAAGTCACCAAAGAGTGTATGTAGCCCCCCTTTGACTCCCCCTAAGTTTCAAATTAGACTTAGACATTTAACAACAGGTAGACTCACGGCTCACCTACTTTTGATTGATGGTATGGCCTCCAGATAAAGAGTAAAAGAGGGGCTCCCGGCCTGACCTCTGCCTTCCACTTACGGGTGCAGACGGGCCTGCTCTTGGTGCTTTATTGGCCCGGGCATGCACCTGGGTGCATCCCGTGCTGCGGGGGCCTAAGCTTTTAAAAGCGCCTCCAGGTGCGGAAAGCATTGGCGGCGGCGGCCACAAGAGGTACTGGGGCCTGCCGTCTACCCCACCTTGCACTTGGAAACGAGCTTCTGCGCTGCAGGGGCCCAAGCTGACTTTAAACATGCCTCCAGGCATGGAAAGCATTGTCGGATGGTGCCGCAAGAGGTACTGGGGCTTGTGGTCTGCCCCGCCTTGCACTTGGAAACCGGCTCCCATGCTGGGAGGGGGCCAAAGCTGACTTTGAACGTGCCTCTGGGCGCAGAAAGCATTGGCGTTGGTGGCAGCAGCCGCAAGAGGAAATGGGGCTTGTGGTCTGCCCCGCCTTGCACTTGGAAACAGGCTCATCCATAAACACAGTGAGGCCCCCGGCATCTGGTGCAAGCTAGAGGCAGCCAGTGCATAATTAAATAAAGTGGATTCCGACACTCCTTCTATACGCAGGGAGATGCTCTATACCTCTGATTTGAGTGGAGGACTCTATCTCAGCCATTGCTAAGCAAAAATCCCTAAAGTCTCCTGGCTCAGACAGCTTTTGCGCTCTTTTTTTTATAAAACATTTTGTACAGCCCTTGCCCCAGTCCAAACTAGGCTTTTTAACTACTTGGGGGGGATCAGGAACTAGGCCCCTCACTGATGGAAGCATCTATTGTTGTTATCCCTAAGCCTAGGAAAAACAGAAAACAATGTGGTGCATACTGCCCCATATCACTCCTTAACATGAATATTAAGCTGTTTACTAGCATTCTTGCGATGTGGCTGGGCCCATATATGACAGATTTAGTGGATCCAAACCAGGCTGGGTTTGTTCCCCATCATCAATGCAACAACAATACCAAAAGGATTGTTCATCTTATGAACAAGGCTAAGCGCTCTCAGAGAGAAAACATACTCCTGGCCATTGATGCCGAGAAAGCATTTGATCAGATGCTTGGAGATGATGCTTCAACACTTTGGCTTCGGGAGAAATTTTGCTCTTGGATTTTTAGTAACTATGGGGAACACTAGGCAACGGTGTGCATCAGCAGTCAGGCCTCTGTGCCCTTCCCTATTGGCAGGGGAATGCGGCAGGTGTGCTAGTTGTCTGCCCTGCTTTTTGTTCTCTACATGGAGCCTATGGCCCAGAGGGTATACAATAACTTGAACATAACTGGGGTATGCTTCGCTGGGGAGGAACACACCTTCAGTCTCTAAGCCGATGATGTGATAGTTGCACTAGATGACCCATTGAGGGCTTTAATGGCATTTTTGGTGGAGATCGAGGAATTTGAAGAAGCTGCAGGTTTTCAGTTTAACTGACAGAAGTCGCAAGCACTCAACATCTCGGTGGTGCCGGCTACAGTGATATCGCTAGCTGCCCAATTTCCGTTACAGTGTTCGTCTACCTCGATCTCTTACCTGGGTGTCCAAATAGCACCAGCAATGATAGCGACAGTGGCTATTAATTACCAGCCTGTGCTACAGCAAGTGTGGTGGGATCTGGTCCAAAGGAAGCATTATCATCTTTCCTGGCTCGAACGGGTGGTGGCATTGAAGATGACGGCTCTCCCATGGGCGCTGTTCTTGTTTCAGGCTCTCCCATTAGATCCCCCTGGGTATGTTTTAGTCCTTGAAAGGAGAACTAAATTGTTTTGTCTGGGTGGAGGGGAGACCCCGAATGAGCTGGGAAAAAGGTTTTTACTCAATCTGTAAGGGAGGAGCTGGGAGTTCCTAATCTCCTACATAACTATCAGACGGCACAACTGTGCTACCTGGTGGAATGGATCTGCGAAGAATCTGAGAAATATTGGCTATTGAAGGATAGAGCAGTGGCAGTGAACCCCTGTGGAGCATTCCATTTGTACAAGTTGGGCAGAGAGCACAGGGCCTCTACTCCCCTGTCACTAAGGCCACTCTTGTAGTTTGGAAGCAGGGTGGTTACATGAAAGGCTCTGATGGCATTCCCATCCCCGCTGACCCCCATTGTAGGCCATGTTGATTTTACGACAGAGTTGGAGTATAACAATTTTCGTGCATGGCAAATGGCAGGATGCTAGTCCATTTGACACCTATTCGAGTGCCTTTTCCTGTTTGAGCAGCTGCATGAAGTCTTTGGCCTGCCGGGGACAGAGAGGTTGGGTTACCTTCAGGTTCGTCATTGGATAACCCATCTAACCATCTACATAGGGGTACAATGCACGCTTACACCCTTTGATAAATGGTTTGTATCTAAAAGCAATGACAGCCAAACCTGTTGTTAAAACTTTTGGGCAGAGGAGATGGGAGCTTGAATTGAGGTGGACGCTGACAAAAAAGGAATGGGATGAGATTTATTACAGCCCAATTGTTAGACTTGGCTTTTTTAGTGGGTTTACCACCAGACTTTTTGCTTTTTAGCCTCCTGTTTTTGACCTCTGACCTTAGTACAGTGCACTGTGTGTGCCTAGGGCCTGCGAATCAAATGCTGCTAGTGGGCCTGCAGCACTGGTTGTGCCACCCACACAAGCAGCACTTCAAAGGGTTCCTTGACCTGCCACAGTAGTGTCTGCATGCATTTGTGACTGCCATGTCGACTCGGCAAGTGCACCCCCTTGTCAAGCCCTAACCTTCTGTTTTCTTACATGTAAGACACCCCTAAGGTAGGCCCACGGTACCACCATGGGTAGGGTGCAGTGTATGTGAAAAGTAGGACATGTACTGGTGTGTATGACATGTCCTGATAGTGAAATACAGTATATTTAGTTTTTCACAATTGAAAGTCTCTTTGTCCCCTAGGATAGAATGGGTGGTACTTTGTAACACCTTAAGTATACCTTCCCATTGGGACGAGATAGAGAAATGAAGTTTAGTATTGCTGAACTCAGAATGTATACCTTCCCATTGGGACAAGATAGAGAAATGGAGTTTAGTATGCCTGAACTCAGAATGTAAAATTTCATCTTTTACTAAAGATGCAATTTTATGTTGTGTTTTGAAAATACCACTTTAAAAGAGGGTATTTTCTTGCTGAGCCATTTAGTGTGACTTTGCTGGGTTGTGGATCGACTGTCTGGCTTTGGAGTGACAGAGGTTGGGGATATGGCACACAACACTGCCAACATTGAGACTGCTAGTAAAATAGTAAATAGTAAAATAGTTAACTATTGGTATCTCCCTCCAGTGTGGCAAAATTGGGGTAATGCTTTGCGTAATGCATACTGTTTGAGAGGCTGCGGGTCCCCTGCAACTTTGCTTCATCTCTTGTGGGGTTGTCCAAAGGTTACATATTATTGAGACACCATATTGTCAGATATATATACCCACTTTGACACATAGGTACCCTGCTTTCCTGCATATGTTATTCTGGGTCTGCCAACGCCCTCTCATTCCCGCTCAATTCTCATAGGGGGCATCATATTGGGCTAGCCCTGGGAGCTGTCCTACAAAAAGCCTCTTCAATTGGGGCATGGATAAACTTCTATCTCACACTGAATGGCTTCACAGGTTATGTGGTATACTTGGGATGGAAAGATTAAATCTTACCTCATAGAGAGCTTTGGGGTCCTTACATCATTCTTCTCTCTGCAGACTTTCATGAGCTGACCTGCTCCTGCTACCTTAGACTGGTAGACTTAACAGAGCTAGATACCACACAGAGAGGACAGGAGTGATCCCGAAAACGTCATACAGGGGAGATTAGTATCTTTTGCTGATAGACCCTTGAAGTGAGTACTCTGGGGTAAGGTGTGGTTGGGAAGGAGGGTTTTTACTTGTTCTTGGGATGTTGTTTTGCTTTAATATTGGAGCAAGCTTTCACTTATATTGATAAAACAATTTTTTTGGATTATTGAAATACAAAAAAAGAAATTTGAACCCAAATGGCCATACCTGCCTTATTCTGATATTTCTTGGTTAACTTTTGAGCTCTGACGTTTTTAGCCTTGTTTATGGTGAGTGAGCTGGCTGACAAGCTCTGAAGTATATGGCATTTTTAAAAGAGAGCTGATTGAAGAAGGCAATACACACACATCTGTTTGTGTCATATTGGGTGGTTCATCATCACGTATGTTTTTTGACTATTCAACATGTGAAACATTGTGTTGAAATGGGACAGATGATTGAGACTAGTTTCAATGGCTATTGTGACTGTTTCATATAGTACAAATGGGAACTCCCATAAATAGTGGTTAATTACCCGGGTTGATTATACTCAGAACTCCTGAAATATTCATCACACATGTAATCCAGACTTTTGTTGATGTTATATAAAATTGCTTTTTTAAATATGCATCAGCATTCTTTAACAAAGCTTTCAGAGGATAAGTATTTTCTGTAATTTGTTAAGGGAACACCTCATGACCCTGCGAGAAATGTGGTGTTCTGTATTTGATTTGGTCTTTGACTAAAAGGCTCCCAGAAGGGCAAATATCCCTTAGCAGACACGTTCCCTGTGGTTAAAAACTTTGAGGGCTAGGTAGACTATGGTCTGACTTTTTTCTGCAAGTGATAATGTTAAAAGCACTTAATTGAGATCAATTGCATGTCAGCTGCATGTCAAATGAATGTCACAAATGGGTTTGGCTTAACTGTGAAGGCTTCACCATACAAAGATGAATTTCCTGACAAGTGCAATATTAGACAATGTCTGATCACAATTATGTCCTGATTTTCATGGGTCAGCAGTTACTAAATCTCAGCAGCGGTGCGTCCATTAGGGCATTGGGGCGTAGCCCCCCCCCCGCCCGCAGCTCCCTCGGCATCTTTGAACTTAAGTAAACTGAATCAGTTTACTTAAGTTCAAAGATGCCGAGGGAGAACTGACAATCATGTCAGTCAGCATGACGTCGGACCGCCCACCCCCTTCAGAGTCTGAAGGGAGTCGGCGGTCCAGTGTCATGTTGACTGACATGATTGTCAGACGGACCAGGAGCAACAGGCAGCAGCACAAGTGCGCATGAGTGGGGAAGGTGAGCGAATTTTCACGCCTTGCCCAGTCATGTGCACTAGTGTCTGCTCTGGCTGGCGCATGCCCATTAGGAGAGCGAGGGTTGAGCGAAGGCTCAAACCTCGGTCTTCTAATGGGCAGGCGGGCGAGCAGTAACCATGCCCTAAGCCAATCCTGGCGCTGCTGGCAGCGCCAGGATTGACTGAGAGGGGCTGTAGGCGCCAACGGACCGGAAGTGGCACAGACCTGCTCAGGGCCTCAGGTAGGATTTTTCTATTTATTTTAACACTCCTCCCTCCCCCCCAGCCCCCACCCCCGCGCGACACAACCCCCACCCCCCCGCGAGACGCGACTGATCACATTGCACATTTTCACCGCTTCTGTCAAACAGCAGCACATTTTATTCTTATTAAATATTGCTTTTCACCTCCTCAGGTTCATCTCATTTTGCCTGTGCGCGGTGAGGCTTTTCGAATCTCAGTCTTTCTATTCACTTTTTTCTCTCACTCTTCTCACTCTCGCTACATATTTTGTTTCTTCTTCTGCCTTCTTTTCCTCTCTCTTCAGTCTGTCTGTCTTCTCTCCCTCTAACCCACTCCGAGCTCTCCACACTTTCTGCCTCTCTTTGCTCCTGTGTTTGTCTAGTCTTGCTAATCGCCTGTTGATCTCGTAAAAAGGCGCCGTCCAATACAGAACTCATTTCGGATTTCAAATCTTTACAAATATTCCCTTTTTGTGTGTGTTCTCGAGAGGGATGTCCCTCACTCGTGACTTTTGAGTTCGATGGTCACATACAGGGGCTTTGCAGACATAATGTGATGTGTCGCAGAAACACAGTTTGTATTTGAAGGGCCCTTTATCTCTCGGAGATGGGGTGGATAGCACGTCAAATGTTCAATGTTGCCAACTTTCTGTGCACTGACTTTGGTAGACTTGTTATCATTAAGGTCAGTGTTGGCCCTCCCACCCCTGGTTCGGTCTCAGTTAATGGAAAACTATCCAGGGCGTGTTTTGTAAAGCAAGGGTGAAATCCTGCTCCATCATGAAAGGAATCAGCAACAGATGGGGTGATGGGGCAAAGTAGAGGGTGGGGGACTGGGTGTGTTCACTAAGGAGGAACACAACCCATGCACATTCTATCGGATTGCAGCATTTGTATATTGCTTACTATGCACGTGTGAGTGTTGACATGCTTTCGGATAGCGCTTACTATGCACGTGAGAGGTGGAGAGGTGCTGAGAAGCTTTTATTTTTCAATCATGCACTCCTTGAGTCCAATGGGCCTCCATTTTTTGATTTTCTCCTAAACTGCACTATGATTTCTTTGTTGAGGTTAGTGCTCTGTGCCCCTTCTGCTCGTACATGTATTAAACCAGTAAGTGCAAATTTTCCAATGTACTTAGGTTGGGACTGACTGTCATGCCTGCGCATCAAGTACTTCCTGCTCCAGCAGTTTACAGACTGCCCTGAGACATGTGTGCTGTGTGTGTTTATGGCCTGACAAATGGCTTGCAACCTATTTGTCGATGGGATGACACCATTGCCAAGGCTGTACTCTGCTCTAGCATAAACTTTGACAAAGAAAATTCCAGGAGGCCCCTCTTCCCTTTGATGCACTGTGCTCTTGTGAACAGGTCAGTTCTCTGGTTATACTGAATAAGCAGCTATCAACCGACATTAGCATATGAAGTATTTTTATTAATGTCATAACTACAGTATCACAATTGCTTTATTAACCTTCTTGTGCTCTCAAATTTGCTTGAAAATGCACCATTTGCCCATTCGTTTTTCCAAATATTCCCAGGGGGATAACTCCTCACCCCCCCCCCAACACTCCTTATGACAGTCAGGCTCACTCGCTACCCTTGCTTGCCACAGCACACTCATCACAAACTTTTACGCCCCGCCACTTTCAAATGTCACCAGCCGCCCCTGCTAAACTTGACCTCTGGGTTTGCAGTCCTGTGATATTAACTGGCTCGTGTCCGGTGAGACTTATCCAAGAAAAAAGCAATTGTGCAAAAGCTGCCAGTGAAACATAAAAACAGCACATTGGGTAGTAAGATGCTATCTACTCGGAAAACACTGATGTGTAGACTGAAGTGGAGATATGTAATGTTATGTTATGTTGTGTCATGTCATGTTGTGTCATGTTATGTTATGTTACGTTATGTTATGCTATGTCACGTGATGTGAAGCTCATAAAATATGGAGACTGGTGTTAGCATGGCCATGCCTCACATAAATGTTTATGGGCTTATTTATGAGAGCCTTGCACCGTCGAAGCATCACTTTTTTTGATGCTCTGGCGGTGCAAGCCTCTCAGTCATATCAATGAAGCGATGCAAAGCCACTCTGCATGGCTTTGTATGGCATCATATATATGGAATAAGAAAAAGCAGCGCAAGTCGCTGCCTTGCTTTAGTCTGCATCAAGGAGGCATTCTATCGGCGTTGTGCTGGGTTTTCTCACGCAACACTCATGGATTTTGATGCTGCCCAAGCTTTACTTAATCACGTAAACCTGGGGCAGCATCAAAACCTTACACCTTCCCAGAGCAGGTGTAACAAAGAGAAATATTTTTGTATTTCTCCTTGTTTTTTCTTCTTTCCATGTGTGCTGTATTATCAGCACACATAAAAAGAGGAAAATGTCTCTCTGGATCATGTTTGGCCAGGAAGGTGCCTCTTCCTGCACAAAAACAATCGTGCCAGCAAGTTAGGCACTCTTGCACAATGGTGCAAGGGTGCTTAGGTTGGCGCTGGGCAGCAAATTGTGTGCCAATGCAGGAGGAAAGAACAGTAATGCACCGTATTTCATAAATATGGTGCGTTCCTACCCTTTCACACTGGCTTAGTGAAGCTCAGCAAGAAGACTTGCGGCTGCCCTACGCCAAATCCTCGTAAATGAGGCCCTAATTGCTTAGCCTCCTTTGTTTTGTAATTTATGTGCCTTTATCTTACTCCTAATTAATTGGTTTCTTTCTTTCCTGTCGTGAGATGCTGGCTATAAACTGTTTTGCTTACTGTGTTAAGTACATAGCTCTAAACGTGTGACTTATAAAATTCTCTCTTAATTAAACACTAGGGACTGGGTCACAAAATATTTTCGACCAGCACTATTTTATGTCCTTGCTGGTAAGTAAAGGCAGTGCCTGGTGTAAACACTTTTTACCATGCTATTATGAAAATAGGTTTCAGGAGGTGGCAATGTGTGACAAGAATGTTGTACAATTTGTTGCATAGCCTTTTGCAGTGATGCTGATATGTTCTGTTGTGAAATTAAAAAGATGTAATGCGAAATACTAGTAATAGACAAAAATATATAAATAAGAGATTGACAGCTTGTGCCAGTTTGCTGAGACCCTGTGTAGGAAGATAAAGAAAAGTTTAACACACCATAGTGTTAGACATGTAGTTAAGATGTTCGCCTGCACAACAACATGGAGTAGCAATCACTCTGTTTATTTTTTTTATTTGGAGGCTTATTTATGAGAGGCTTGCGCTGCCGGATCGTCACTTTTTTTGACGTTTCTACTGTGCATTTCTCTCCATCATAACTATGAGGTGAGGCAAAGCCACTCTTCATAGTTTTGCATGGCCTCAAAGATGTGGAGTAGGACAAAGCAGTCCAAGTCACTGCCTTGCTTTAGTCTGCATCAAGGAGGCATTCCATGGGCGTTGCGGCGGGTTTTCACTTGCAACACCCATAGATTTTGACGCAGTCCCAGATTTACGTGAACATGTAAACCTGGGGCAGCATCAAAACCTTACCCCTCCCAGAGCAGGTGTTATGAGGCAAAATATTTTTATCTCTTCCTCTTTTTTCCTCTCTCCATGTGTGCTGCATTCTACACAAAACATAGAAAGCTGGAAAACACCTCTCTGGATTGTTTTTGTGCAGGCAGGGTGACCCTTCCTGCACAAAAAAATCCTGCTTGCAATGGAGGCACCCTTCAACCATGGTGCAAGGGTGCCTACATTGGCGCTAGGCAGCAAATTGTGCACCTGCATATGGGAAAAGGACAGGAATGCACCATATTTCATAAACACAGTGCATTCATGCTCATGCACATTGGCATAGGGCAGTGCACCAAGAAGACTCCGATTCCTCATAAATGAGGCGCTAGTTTCGGATTGCTGCCGTGGTATTCTGAAAATCGGGCTGCAGAAGCACATCCAAGTCTTGACAAAACAGGCCGACAAACGTAGGCCCTTTTTTATGGGGGTTTGATGTAGACAGCATAGAAAGTCATCTTGCTGCACTGTCCAACGTCAAAGTGAAATGGCAGGTATGCACCGTATTTATGCAATATGGCACACTCCTGTCCTTTCTGCTTGCATTGGCATGTTTCGTCTGCCTAGTGCCAATGAAAGCACCCATGCACCATGGTGCAAGGGTGCTTGTGTTGTTGGCAGGACTGTTTTTGTTTAGGAAGGTGATCCTTCCTGCACAGAAACAATCCTAAGAGGGATTTCCCACCTTCTATGTGTGCTGCAGAATGCAGCACACATAGGAAGAGGAAAAACGAGGAGCGACAAAGAAATGTCTCCTCATTATGCATCACTTCGGGAAGTGTAAGGATTTGACACTTCCCCGTGTTTACATGCGCTTGTAAATCTGGGGCTGCATCAAACTCCAAGGGTTTTTGCGTGGGAAAACCTGCCAAAATGCTCATGGAACGCCTCCCAAGCGCAGAGTTAGGAAACACACTGATTTGTGCTAACTTGCCTTATGTCAATATCTATGAGGCCATTCAAAGCCATGCATATTGGCATTGTGTGAACTCATAAAGGTGATTTCGGAATCTGCATTGCTGGAGACTTACAAAAAGTGACAATTCAACGGCGCTGGGTGCTCACAAATTGCTCATAATCACAACACAAATGAAAATGCCATCATAGAAAGGGAATGGGAAGGGAGTAGGCACCCAAAGTTACTACACCATTGTTGTCTGTCAAAGGAGCTGCAACACAGAGGGGCTGGAATGGCAAATAAAACATTTTGGGAGATAAATTAGGAATGAGCAGGTTATATTTTTGTATTCAGCATGATTCATGATACTCAGATTTAGCATGTCTTATCAGTTGACAACATAACTGGACTATATTTACTCAAACAGAGCAAGAAAGTGTGTCCCTCCAGCACCAGAATTAGGTCATCCTACAAATGGTGCTATGTATCTCAATCACTGTGTATGTATCTGAGTGAATTCAGTGAATTTGATTGCTATATAAAACGTCAGCGCAATCTTAGATTCCACCCTCTTATTCCAAAGGCAAACTTTCTTTGATGTCTACTGTCTAACATAAGCCTCTGTCTCAGGATGCAGGCATCAATAGCCCTTGTGATGTATCATCTAGATGATGCCAACAGGTTCTATATTAGATTTTCTGGGCAATCAAAATAGGCAAGCTATAACAAATACAGAATGTTGCAGCCAGGCAAGGATTCAACCTGAGCAGATACAATCCTGTTACATCTGGACTCAATGCTCTACTCTGAATCTCAATCACAAGAAAATCCTCTCTGATTTGCTCATTGGGATATCTGTGGGATGGGACCAGCCTTCCTACAATCTAAATTCAGATTGCTTAGCCAAAGGATAAGGCTATGTTACTGATAATTCCCCCTTTCAAATAAACCATAGGTACTAGAGCATGCAAGACATGCAAGCTGTAGATCATGATCCTAAGAAAAATAAGGGCATTCTTAAAGTCTGAAATGCAAAAAAAGAACCATCTTTTCCTAAAATTGACACCCAAGTAACCCTCATAATACAACCCTACCTGGTTTGAACCTGCCTTTTCCAAAACTATCCCTCACATTCTCTTCACTTGCGGTTACATGTGGAAGATGTCCCTTTATGCCGCCACACCATAACTGGAAAACCATCTCCTTACTTCATGCATAACACTAAAACTCAACACTGTTGTATCCTGAGACCAGTGTGGACGGTAACAGAATCCTTGCACTGCAGGTTGAGACCATGGGAGAGAACCTTCAAGGACAATGGTAGGTGAAATAATGATTGCCCAGTTTCCATAGGCATGTACCATATTTGTGTGACATACTCTTTAGAACCTGGATTTGAGTCACAACTAGTGTCGTATACATGACAATTTGTGTTGTTGGTGTGATTGGTGCAGGTAAGGCCACATGTGTGTGAAAAGGGACATAGTTCCTGTCTCTCCTGGGTGTCCTTCTCAAGCGTCTCTACTGAATAGAGGTGGAGGGATCCAGTACTTGAACAGTTGAATCCTGTTTACTGTGGCAGTCAGAGCCTTCCCTTGTTGTTGCGCCTTATCCAGGCCATTGTTTTGAGGAATGAAGAGGTCAACCTAATGTCAGCATGGACCAATTGGACAATTTGCGCACTATTTCGCTATTACCATACAGAAGGTAGTCAACATCCAACTGACGGCCCACATCAGTAAACATAGTTTACTTCACCCTACCCAGTCTGGCTTTCGAGCATCTTATTCGACCGAATCGGCTTTGCTCCTTTCTGTAGAGACCATTCGAAAACATGTTGATGAGGGACAGACTACGGCCTTAATTCTATTAGATTTAAGTGCCGCATTTGACACTGTGGCTCACCAGACGTTGCTACAGTGTCTTAGAAAGGGAGGTGTGGTTGGCAAGGCTTTGAAATGGATGGAATCTTTTCTGCAAGATCGTAGTTTCCAGGTCGCGCAGGGACCTCATCTGTCAAAAAACATCAAGCTGAAACAGGGGGTGCCACAGGGGTCCACCCTCAACCCGACCCTATTTAATCTCTATGTCACTCCGGTGGCAGAGATTTCGGAAAAATGTGATGTCAAAGTCGTGTCCTATGCTGACGACACTCAACTGGTGGTGTCCCTAACACAAGCAAATGAGAAGGCAGCCATTAATTTTACAACATGTTTGCAAGAATTGGCGTCTTGGATGGCTAACAATTGCCTTAAATTGAATGGGAACAAAACGGAGGTGTTGGTAGTAGGTAAAGCCCCATCAGTGTGGTCGTCGGTTTGGTGGCCACAGACTTTGGGCCCTACCCCCATGCCCTGGAAACAAGTTAGGAACTTAGGGGTGTGGCTTGACACCAAGCTCTCGTTTGAGCACCACACCAGGCGAGTGACAGGCACATCCTTTGGAGTCCTGCGTGGACTCTGGAAGACCCTGGACTTGTTGCCTACCTCAGCCAGGAAAACCATGGTCCATGCCTTGGTGACATCGAGGCTGGACTGTGGAAATATACTATACCTGGGAGCAAATGTCAAATGTATACAGAGGCTCATATGTATCCAGAATGTAGCAGCTCGCTTGGTTCTGATGCTACCCAAGAGAGCCCCTTCTAAGAGGGCCTTGATCGCCCTGCACTGGCTTCCGATCAAGGAGCGAATTCTGTTTAAGGCTCTCTGTGTTAGCCATCGGATTCTACAAAGGAAGGGGTCCACCTACTTACTCAACCTCTTAACCCATTATTCCCCTACCCGTCAATTAAGATCGAGTGGGACAGGGCAGGTTAGCATTCCTACCATCAGGAGGGCAAGGATGGGCGGTCGCTCCTTTCGCTTTTTGGCGGCACAGCAGTGGAATAAACTCCCTTGGGGGCTGCAGATGGAGGCTTCCGAGACTACCTTTCGCAAGAAGCTTAAAACTCACCTTTTTCCCTCAGATTTAGCCATATGTCTTCTTTTCACCTAGTTCTGGGTCTTTTGGGATGTGGCTCTTAGGTTTGTACTGCAGCGCGGGGACAAACTAGCCTAGTGTAACCAGGCACTTTAAAAAACTTGAGTATTATTATTAATATTATTATAACAGTCAAGTTGTTGACAAAGTTGTCATGTTTCAGTTCAGGAGTCTATATGATGATGGGATAATAGATGACATTAGTATTGTAAATGTGCTGCGATATAGTCCATAGAACAACAATTTTGGATTTTGTTGTGGTCTTCACAACATGTATGTATAGTTGTTTAATGGTTGTACTGTGTTTGCTCCATGAAAGTTCACCTTCAAGATCTCAGTATGTGTGTTTCATTTTCTTAGTTTTATCTTCTTTAGAGTATTATCTTTTGTGCTTTGGACATTAGGGCTAATGATCTAAGAGCAATTATATAAGTGTTTTAAGAAGTTTTTCAGGGTACTCAGGATTGTGGTGACAACCTGTATATTCTGTGAACAAAATGCTATTTTGTTCTTTTATAATCTCCCTTGTGTGGGATGTGACTCCGAGCAGAGTGGGCCACCATGACAAAAATTACTCTCTCAAAAAGCAATCAAAATTTGGGCACCAAATGTTTGTGAATACAATCTGGTTTTGTGAACCAATCTACTTTCAAACAGGTTGGTTCACAAAATATCAAATCACAGGGGGATCGCAGAACATCTTGACTAATTGATATTTGTTAGGTAAGTTGAAAATTGTTACCCCCTGCTATTGGCCACAATCACACGGATAGTGGCCTGCAATGGTCACAGACTACTATGTCTCTGATCGTGGTGGCATAAAGAAAACTTTCTTTTAGGGATTTAGATGCAGCCCATTCCCGCGAAAAAAATTAGAGTGCATTTAAAAAAAATATCGTTCTTTTTTCTTCTTCAAAGTTTTACTGAGAGTTGGCAGTGGTCCACTGGCCCTGAATCCTTTCCAGGTTCACTAAGGGGGAGGAGCCCAAAGGGTCACAAACAATAGATATATTCCTCTCTGAGTTTTAAATTGGATGGGGATGCCCCTTTCGCACCGAGTGGGACTGGGACAGATTTTTCTAACTTTTAAAAGTGTTTTATACATCAAGAAAAACCCTTTGGGGTACAAATCCCGGTGATTTTGTGAATCACAGGGTTTGCATTTGAAAAAGGGCTGTGAACATGAGACCAGTGTTCTTTATGGTAGACTTTTGGCATGAGCTCATGTCTACCCTGGGAAGAGGTCGAATTGTGTGGAAGTTTAGCCTGCAACTTGTGCCAGTGATACAATGTTTGAGTATGATTGCTTTGATACTGATGAATCCTGGACGACAGGCGTCAGCCATACCTATAGTGGAGGAGAGGGTCTCCCTGCCAGTTGCTGGTCCTCTGGGTAGAGATGCAGAGCGGTCCAGTCCTTTGTAGTGTAGTTCCTATCAATCTATATTGAATCTGCATGTTTAGACAACATAAACAGTGGGATTGGTGTCCAGACTGATTCCAGACACACCCACCGGGTATGTTCACCTGTATACCACCTAGCTCTCAGTGCCACTATAAACTCCTCTTACCAAGGAGAGAAAAGTTCAAGGCAACTATTGAACATGACAACTCTGTTCCATCAGGGATCGTGGAAATAGTACAGTACGTTTCGCTCAGTCACTCGTGGTCACTTTTTCTCAGAGAGATACACAGAATAAATGGTGGGTACGTTTTCAATGAGTGTTTATTGAACCAGCGTCTTTCTATTGTAAAATAGGTGTGCTGAAACAACCATAAGACAGAAACAGATATAAATGATATTAAGCACCAACGGAGTAAATGGATGGTAGATTTCTACCATAGTGCTGAAACAATAAATATATGCAAGCATATAAATACATGACAGTAATAATGCGTACTCCTACGATGCATCTCTAAATAGATGTACCTAAGTGTACCAGCATGTATGTAGGTGTATAGACAAGAATCCTCCCAGGATGAGGTCAACCCCATTACCTTGTGCGTGAGAATGAAGGACCCCATATTGGTCTTAAGATGGACACTCCATGAGGGATGTCAGACCACTGAATGCTGGAGTGTCTGCTTGAGGGAACCTCAGCATCTTGCGTCAGTGTGTCAGCATGGAAGTCTTTTTCCTCTGCCTGCCAAAGATATGGTGTATATATACCCAAAGGGTACCCTCAGGGGATTCTTCCTTCCTGTCTCATGTCGGCTGAGGATGACAGAAGAAGTGATCCTTATACATAGTTATTATGCAGAAGATGGTAATCCTGCTGTGATTCTGAGAATCCTGATGCATTATTAATGAGGCTAGTTTTCGGGGAAAACCACACAACATTTATGCAGCACTTAACTAGGTAAAAGGTCAATACCACAAACCGTTATGTAGGACAATGGTACGGTAAATGTAGGTGAAGGGTCAGGTGTCTACTCAAGCCTATATTGGGGTACCCTACGAAACATAACACTTATTGCCGGGTATCCGTATGCAGGTGTGCAGTGCTGCCATAGTCTGCCGGTGAGTGGATGACAAGCAATCGGAGAAGCCTGAGCAATGCGCTTTCACCACAGTGGGAGGAGTATTTGGAGCCGAGGCCAGAAACACCGTCTCAACCCAACAAGGATGCTGAGAGAGAAACCTTTCCAGGTCGCCAGCTGAGAGGAGAGGAAACCCATGGATTGGGCGCCATTGCCACCCATGCTCCTGAGGGAGCGTGCCTTTTGCAGAGGGTCCGGGTCCGGGGAAAGCAAGCTCCACACTGAACCGCTGTAGTGACAAAGTGGTTGGCGGCCAAGTTCGGTATAATTATTTCTTTTTTGTTTCATTAAGGTCTTGAGTTTTTTCTTTTCTACTATTATGGTTTCTGTACAGAGGTGACTGGGTGGTCTATGACCGAGTTGCACAAGTTATTGCACTTATCAGCAGGGTGTTTGTTCTATCACTGAGGAACTAGAGCTCTTATAGGGTCAGAGCTCCTACACGAAGTTCAGCAGAACCCTTTCCTTACTTCCACAACACCCTGGTGAATGAGCATGGGGTAGATAAACCCCTAAAACCGCCCAGTGGCTGTCTACAGTGAATACACATCCCAAGCCAAATAGTCAATCCTTAACCCAGCAGAGGAACACAGGATGGTTAAGCAAGGAAATACCTATTTTCTAAAAGTAGCATTTTCAAACACACAATTTAAAAACCATCTTTACTAAACGAACTGTTTTTAAATTCTGAGTTGATGCATACTCTAATTCATTCTCCTATCTTGTCCCAATGGACAGTTATGCTTGTAAGATGTTACAGAGCAACGCACATTCATTCCTAGGGGTCAGATAGCCTTTCAATAGTTAAGAACGAAATACACTGTATATAATCAGTACACAACTCTATCCTATACCACTAACCAATCCACTCATCACTAACACAACGTCATTCAACACCATACATAACTACATACCACCCAGACACACGCTCTTTGCTCTGGTTACTCCTAACAGACCATCTTTTATCACTAACAAACGTATCATCAATTGTCCAACCAACGCCCTCCTCTTCCTTCTACCATAATAACACTAACACACAATGCATACACTGCACACCACCACACTTTCTAACTCTTGCAACAAACCTGTCTAAGACAAACACTCTTACATCTACTTCATTCCCTCTTACACACAACATACACTCTACTCAGAAACACATCACCACCTTACAACCTCCTCTCACAAACAATACTATATGACCAAATCCAATGCATGAAACAAATACATCAGCACCCCTTTTCACTAGTCCTCAAAAACAAAACATATCACGCACACCAGCACAACAAGATCCTTAAAGCGCAACACCTCACAATACTTTCCATCACAAAATACAAACATACACAAACCTTTCACAACCACACAAAAGAGCAAATTCCAATGCCAAGCTTTCACTTTTCTACCACATCTAACACAGTTACAGCAACACAGCAACTCTCTTCTAACCGCATCTCATCCATTGGACAATTAAGAACCTGACTACATGACCCAAATGCTGTACCACCACCCTTAACTCATACACCCTCTGCCTTAAACAAACACAAACAATATAAACAACGTGCCACACCTCACAACTTTGCTTCCCCATGTCTACTGCACAACAATGTTACACCACGAAAACAACACAGCACACCAACTCACTCTCGAACACCATCGCCACCACATACACACACAGACCCATCAAAATGCCTTCTTAGCATGCTGGATGAGGAACATGATACATAACAGCTACACGATTGCTATCCTAATACAGCTAATGCCAGCATTAAAAACACAACTGCTACAAACCAACACAATACTGATCACTCATCTACAAAACAAAGTCTCACTATCACCAAAGTCCATTCTCTAAACTGTCTATTAATAAACGCTCAATCACTCTCTAAAAACAAATATCACATCTACGACTTACCCACAGATGCAAAACCAGACATACTATTCATAACAGAATCATGGTTGGGTGACAATATGGCTCCAGTCCTGAATGAAGCCGTTCCTCTAAGCTATCAAACGATCACCAAAAATTGTATAGGCAAAAAAGGAGGTGGTCTAGCTGTTGTGTTTAGGCAAACATTACAAATTACTAAAGTTGACGACATCTCCTTAAAGAATTGTGAGGCTCTTCTAACAAGATGCAATCCTACAATGTCTTCCTCCTTTAACTTCCTGCTCCTTTATAGACCTCCACCTAGCAAAGCGACATTCGCAGACACACTCCAAGACACAGTTTCAAACCTGATAACAATACACTCCAACCTATGCGTTCTGGGTGACCTCAACATTTGGTTTGACAAACCCAATATGACCCATCCAAAAACAATAATCACTGGCCTAGACATACTGAACCTGCATCAGATTGTCCACAAACCCACACACATCGCTGGACATATCCTAGATGTCTTTTTTGCTAATACTGAACTAGTTACCTTTCAAACTATAACTCCAGTCACATGGTCAGACCACCACTTGCTTGTTTTCCAACATGAAACGACACTAAGCGACTCACCTAAAACTACCTTACATTCATCCAACTATCGGCTGTGGAACAAACTCAATGTGGAACACTTAGAAACACAACTAACATCCAGTAAAAATTTGGAAACAATAAATTCTGTTCAAAATCTATATGAGTGGCTATAGGAAGCTTTTGCTATCCTGAAACCGCTCAAAACCACACAACAAAACTAAAGAAAAAAAGCGCCTTGGAGAAACATAGAAATAAAAGAAATAAAACAACAAATTAGAAAGCTGCAACGTACCTGGCTCAAAACAAACGCCAAACAAGACAAACTTCACCTACAGAAAATTAACAGATTATACAAGTCAGCAATCAAAAAAGCGAAGGAAAGGTACTATTCAGACAGAATTCAAAATGCTAAATGTGCAAATAAAGAATTCTATAAAATACTCAATGAATTTCGCAAACCAAATTGCCTAGAAGGAACTCATCTTGTTACTCAAGATTTCACAGCCAAACTGGCAAATCATTACACAGACAAATCAGACACATTGGACTCCTACTTAACCCCTTCAGCGCTGCGCGGATTCCCCCGCGGTGCTGAAGGGTTCGAGCGCGGGCGGGGCCATGATGGAACGGTTCCGTCATGAGCACAGCTCAACCGATGCTCATGACGGAACCGTTCTGTCATGAGCATGGAAGGGGTTAAAACAGAAACAAAGCACCAGCACTAACCCTTGTACAAAACAACAATCCAAGAATACTCTAACCCTGCCTCTCCGATCATTCCAACACATCTTAAACAATGACTTTAGGGACCTGGTCTAAGCAAGCAGGTCTGCCAGCTGCCCTTCTGACCCCTGTCCACCACAAACTTTCAAGACAATTCTTTTAACAACCTCTGCTGCCACTCCAGTAAGAAGAATCATCAATGATTCCTTAACTACCGGAATATTTCCAGAAGAACTCAAAAAGTCACACATGCGCCCTTTACTGAAGAAAACAAACTTGGACCCGCAGAACCCTGACAACTAAAGACCCATTACAAATGGACCTTTCCTGGGCACGCTGATAGAAAGAGCAGCGGTTGCCCAGATGCCACAATTCACTGACGAGAATGACTTACTTTCAGACTTCCAAACAGGATTCCGTCCGGGAAGAGGCACTGAATCTGCCCTCCTTGCCATATAGGATGCCCTGAAGAATCCAGTAGACCGCAACGGGGTTGCTGCGCTACTCATCTTGGACCTCTCAGCTGCCTTTGACATGGTTGACCATGACACTCTGAAACAAAGACTCAATGAACCTGGCATAGAGGGAACTGCTCTAGAATGGATTGCGTCCTACCTTCAAAACAGAACTAATGTCATCCATACCCTACCTTTCTCATCTAAACCATACTCCACAAAAGCAGGGATCCCTCAAGGCTCCATCATCTCGCTCATGCTTTTCAACATCTACATGAAGTCATTACCGGAGCTGATCAATCAATTTCACCTCACGTGCTATAACTATGCAGATGGCACACAAATACTCCTTCAACTGGAATGCCCCAAAGACATTGGAAAATCCCCAATTTTCAGTTGTCTCAGAGCGGTGGATCGGTGGATGACTTGGAGCCATCTTAAATTGAATGCTTCCAAAATGGAAATACTCACGTGTGGCGATTGGAAACATTATGACCCGCTTGCCGTCTGGCCTGATGAATTGAGATCACCACCTAAAGTATCGAAGGGAATAAGAAATCGCGGAATGACCATGGACTCCAAGCTGTCCATAAATGTCCAAGTGAACAAACTTGTAAGATCAAGCTTTGTCACTATAAAAACACTGCAACAAATTTTCTCTCGTTTGGGATTTCTACACAAAGTCCAAGCTACCATCTCCCTTGTTCTGTCCAAACTCGATTACGCCAATAGCCTCTACCACGGACCACCTTTAACAACCGTGAAAAGACTACAGTGGATTCAGTACTTGGCTGCCAGACTACTCTTGCATATCAAACCGCAAGACCATATCTCACCTGCCTTGAAAGCCCTGCATTGGTTACCGGTTGCTAGAAGATCCGCGTTCAAGCTACTTTGTATCACCCACAAAGGAATACATGGAATGGGACCGTTCTTCATCAGGAATAAAATCACCAAAGACATTCAACAAAGGAACCTCCGCTCTAAAGGGGCATCTCGCCTCAAAGTCCCAAGATAAAAGAAAAAAAAAACATGGGTGGCAGATCCTTCTCTGTTCAAGCAGCCAAACTATGGAACTCTTTACCCCCCAACATAAGATCCACCAACAACCACCTTATCTTCAGAAAACTACTCAAGAATTGGCTCTTCCCCACATAAGCACCATACGCAAACAGAAATGTACAGCTTATCCCTCAGTATATAAGCATTTATTTTCAGTATAGATATGTATCTATCTGTGTGTATTGCTTTGTATAAACATGTAAAATAATTATGTTGAGAAAAAAAAATCATCTTTGGTCTACATGTACTTGCTTCCATTGTTCATCTATGTACCTCCATGTACTTGGATCAGTGTGTCTGTTACTTTTCTGCTGAAAAAGCATATCCAATGCACTACCCTATTTCTCATCCTGTACCTCTATCAATATCTTTAATCTTCATATACTTACCTCTTTTATGCATCTATGTACTTTCAATGTACTTATGGATCTATATATTTATCACTTTCTTCTAATTTGGCTTTTCAAATGCACTACCCTATTTCTCAGCCTATACTTATCTCAATATATCTTCTAGCCCAACTTTCTGACTCATCTCAACTGCTTTCTACTACTCTTTCCAATGCACTACCCTATCTCTCTCCCTATACATCTACTCTCTCATTTATTCCAAACCTAATACCACTACTATGATCCCCAAAATAACCCTTTCTAGACTCTCTCCTACTCTACCCCTCCTTACATCATCTGCGACGTCTTTTACTATACCAATCCCACAAAAGAAACCTCTCTAATCTCTTCCCTCTGACTCTTACCCTCCAAAAACCGTTTTTACTCATCCAAAAGCCTCCTCCTACTGCTATGACCTAAAAAATAAAATCCTTCACTCTTCTATCCCCCCCACCATCCTTTTCAATCAAAATAACAGACTAACATGTTCACTTCTCAAATTCCAAATTCCACTATGCTAACTCACCACTAATCCTTTATGGGTTCCAGAGTAGTGTGCGATTTACCAATAAAGCATTTCAACACCCCATCAGGATTACAAGCGATATGTAAGTGCAAACCTTTTTTCCCTTTTCTACCCCTTCCAACCCTTCTCAATCCAAATAACTGATTAACATGTCCGCCACTCAAATTGATTTCATGTTTCACCATACAAATTCAACACTGATCCTTATGGGTTCCAGAATAGCATGCTACTCGCCAAAAAAGCACTTCAAAACCCCATCAGGGGTAGCAAGTGCTATATCAATACAAACCTCTTTCTTTCTTCTATCCCGTCTCCTACCCTTCTCTATCCAAATAACTGAATAACATATCCACCACTCAAGTTTCTTCATATTTCGCAATACTAATTTTCAACACTAATCCTTGATGGGTTCCGGAGTAGCGTGCTACTCGCCAGAAAAGCGCTTCAACACCCATCAAGGGTAACAGGTGCAATATGAATGCAAACCTTTCTTCCCCTTCTATCCCTCCATTAACCTTCTCACTCCAAATAACGGACTAACATCCACCACTCAAATTACTTTCATATTTCACCATACTAATTCACCACTAATCCTTTATGGATTTCCGGAGTAGCGTGCTTCAACACCCCATCAGGGGTAACAAGCGTTATATAAATTACAAACCTTTGTTCCTCTTCTGACCTTCTGCTATCGTTCTGAATCCAAATAACTGAATTACGTATCCACCACTTAAAATTAACT
The DNA here is from genome assembly GCF_964204655.1 of Triturus cristatus. Taxonomy (NCBI): domain Eukaryota; kingdom Metazoa; phylum Chordata; class Amphibia; order Caudata; family Salamandridae; genus Triturus; species Triturus cristatus. The sequence continues at coordinate 1,174,658,590 of NC_140589.1, read as the reverse complement.
TGCATGTTTCACTATACTAATTCAACACTAATCCTCTATGGGTCCCGGAGTAGCATGCTACTCGCCGAAAAAAGCGATTTGACGCCTCGTCAGGGGTAGTAAGCGCTCTACAAATGCAATTACAATACAATACAATACAATCAACCTGCAAAACCCTTTCCCAGCTATTTAAATATATATGGCAATGGAATGTAACTGTTTTCATACTGGTTTGTGCCACATAATTTAAGAACTGACGGGGAGAGCAGCTTCAACCAGGAACAAAATGGTAGACATATTTTAGGGGGGTTCAGCCGTGAAGCTTGCACCACCGTGCTACTGATCAAGTGGGCCTGTGGCTGGGTATGCAGACAGAATTTCGAGTTGAAAATGTCAACTTACACAAATATTGGGTTGGAAATAATGTGACACCGAAATATCGACATCATGGTGCCGATTCCGATCCGTTAAAACCCGGGTACGAATGGTCGGACGGAGCGTTTTTTCCGTCCGACTCGTAACCGGGAAATACACCTTACAAACTCGCAAGTACGATTCGCACAGAAACACCATTTCCATACGAGTCGTAAAAAACACCGACCGGCAAAAAAATACATACAATTCTGAATCTGGACGGCGCATACGTGACGTCCGGACGGAGTCAGGCAGCGTTCTACGGACCAGCAAGTACGATTCGTGCCGACGTCACTCCGCACTCCGCAGTTTTTACGGGAGCCAAAAACTGCTGGGAAATTGAGGACGACGCGAACAAGGAGTACCGGTACGCGACGGACAGCCATGGACCCCAACCTACGCATCATCCCGGCCCTCATAGCCTACCACCTTGTGTACAGAAACCGACGCAGACGCCGCAGAAGGTCAGAACAACCCCCAGGGGCAAAGGGGGGGGGGTGGGGTGCAAGGGGCAAGAAACATAACCCACACCCCACAAAATACAAATACAACCTGCACAATAATTACCTCCATGGTCTGGCCACTACGGGGGGCGTGTCCACCAATCCCACGTCCCGCCACAACGGAAGTGGACGTGGACGCGTACCCGTCACCACCACAATGGTGGTACGGGACGTCCCCACGCCCCCCAGAGCATGGGTACGGACCGTACCACGCCTACCCCTACGTCACACCAACAATGGCGGTAAGGCCTGTACCCATGACCCAAAGGCATGGGAACGGACCGCACCCCCAAAGTTGGGGTGCCGTAGGGGTACGGGCCATACCCAGGGCATCAGCACGTGGGTACGGCACATACCACGCCCACCCCTACGTCACACCAACAATGGCGGTACGGCCTGTACCCACGTCCCAAAGGCATGGGAACGGGCTGCACCCCCAAAGTTGGGGTGCTGTAGGGGTACGGGCCGTACCCAGGACATCAGCGCGTGGGTACGGCTCGTACCACAACAGTGGACATATACATAGGGGTGGGTGCCCATCACTCCCAGCAGTGCCCAGACATATGAGGGGTGGGTGCCTATCACTCCCAGCAGTGCCCAGACATATGAGGGGTGGGTGCAGATGACCCCCAGCAGTGGACAGAGCCATGGGGGTGTGTACATCACCCTGCGATGAGCCAAACTCCATGGGTGCATGAAGGCATACACAATGTGCGACAATGTTGAGAGTGCCATGACAACACATCACTGACTGCAGTGTCCCACTCCCATGAGGATGGATGTCCTTACCCCACTGCATTACACACCACATGTGGGTGTGATGACAAATTACACATGCATACCCACCCCTGGTGGAGGCAGCACAATACACACACTGAGATCATGCAACAAGACAGTATTCTCATGTCAAACACCACTAAAGTAAGAGAGCCTAAGGGAACACACACTGTCACCCACATACCAGGAATGATAGAAATGCACAGGTGCCGGGGCAGCCAACAAGTTGTAGCCTCCCATGGAAGGAAAAGGGTGGAGGACACACAGATACAATGCCCACAATTGTCAGTCAGGTGCCCAAATACCCTGCAGAACACGTAACACATGTGTGTGAGGCAGGGAGTACACACATGCATAGTGCGGAAAAGGGAAAATGTCCACATTAAGTCATGTCAATACATTCCATACACAAGTACAGTGTCCAGCAAGGATGGCACAAACGATGGAGGTGGAGACATAGCAGAGCATGCATGGCGAAAGTCGAAGGGACGTGTCACACACCCTGGAAATGTTAACACAGCTCAGCACAACAATTGGGAAACACCCTGCAGGGAAGATGGCAGGTGCCACAGAGTAAGGAACACACCTTGGGACAATGTCATCATGCAGTAAGAGCCAACATCACCTAAGAATACATGCAGTCACCTTGTGACGGCATGCAGATACCAGGGTCCACCCCATGAGCAGCACACCACAACATTTCCCAGACACACAACACATCATCAACACCCCAACTCAGGGAGCAGCAGCACCAACAGCAATACCAGAAAAACATACGTGTGCAAAGGAAAAACAAAAAAACACAATCAGCATGTCGAAGAAAAGTAGCTACAGTACACTCTTCACCAACCCCATGGGCCACGCCAGATGCGAAGTCCTGGGGTGGGACACGTCGGGACGCGTCTCCCCTAGCTTGCCTGCACAGTGCACTGTACCATATCATCCACAGAGTGGGGGGCATCATGTGGGGGGGAAGAACCAGGCACCGCAGGGAAAGGAGGGGCACGGGTAGGTGTTGTGGGTGCAGGGATGGACGACTCCACCACAGGGGGTGGGGCAGCACCAAAGGAGGAGGTCATCATGGCGCTGCACACAGCAGCAAGCTCTTCCAGTCTCTCCCCTGCACCCGAAGGAACCACAGGCCCCAAGGGGGGGGGGGTCGGAGGGATGGGTCGCAGCGCAACTGGGGGAGGGTGTGGACGGGGGGGAAATCAACTACCCTGCCCGGGGAATCCCTCAAAAGCTTGCGGGGTGGTGTCACACTGGGGTAGGGGACGGACTGGCCATGAAGGACTCCCTGTCTGACTGTTGGGCAGGAAAGCCAAGGGGAGTGGGTTCGGAGGTAGTGGCTTGTGAGGACTGCGGACTCCTACTGTGACAGCATGGCTGCTGTATTCCCCCCGACCCAGTGCCTGTGCCTTCTCCCCCCTGTGTGTGCGTGACAGGAGGTGTGCGCTTGGCCTTCCCTGTTGGTGTGCTGCATGTGTCTGGTGTGGTGCAAGCATGGGGACGTCTGGGTATGTATGGGACAGGCATGGGAGTGGGAAGTGCGGATGGTGCCGGGGTAGGGGGGGGATGGAGCACTGCAGGAGAGCCACTGCTGCCGTCAGTGACGAGTCCATGGACCTCAGCAACATCCGTTGGTCAGACATCGCTGATGACATGCCCTCCATGTACGACACCATCCGTGTCAGCAGTCTGGTGTGGCCATGGAGGACACGCAGGAGCCATGTCTGACCAACCTGCAACTGGCGCTGAATGTCCACAGACTCTGCATGGACGGCAGCAGGGGATACAGGGGCAGGGGGTGCGGAGCCTGGCACGAAGGAGACATGTTTGGTGTACCACAAACTCCCCTCAGAACCCAGAACCCCTCATCCGACTAGCTTAGTGTCCCATTCGTTAGCAGAGGTTGAGCTTGGCGGTCCCAATGTATAGACAACCCAGAACAAGCGCATTACAATATTCTCACGAATGCTGGGAATCAGACATACTTGTACGTCATTATTCTCAGATCAGTCCACAACAGAATATACACAGACACGGTAAAGTTGAAAGAGTTCATTCAATGAACCTCGCGTCCTAAGATGCAGTACTGTGGCTAACATAAGCAGACAAATGGTTAAGTTCAGAAGCATCATCAAAGTTGCAATATCATAGACAATGAAAGGAGCAATCATGAGTGAATGACAGTGGAAACAGCAATTTTCCTGTCGCCAGTAACACAATAGTAGTATCATTCGACTAATAGAAGGTCTCCAGGCTTGAACGGGGGACCCCCCACCCTACAGATCAGCTCAGTGGTATCACATCACAGGATAATCTAGTCTCTTCTCCTGCGAAAGTTCCCCATCACAATGAAACTCAAACGTGCTGCACCACAAGCATTCGTCTATCAGGTATCTGCAGCTGTGTGCATGTTATGGCTAAATAGTGGGGCGATCAACCTGCACACAACAACATGCACCGTCTAGTCACCCAGAATGTTTGTGTACACAATGTACAGTACAAGCTCGCTGCTCACTGTGAAGGATGTCACACAACTGACAGTCCTCATGTGAAGCTAACTCGAGTAGGCATTTTTAAAATGATTACACGCAACTACAGTGTCGCGTGCAAAAGCAGCAAAATTGGCAAGATGGCTCATAACGCAGTAGTGCCAACTTAGCATTGTACATAGAGAGATAGGAATCATGACTAAACCCCCCCTTGTTCGTACCACTAACCACTAGGGGTGCTAAATCGAGAACGCAGAGTTCAAGTCTGATACAACGGAACCAAGGGCATGAACTGGAAGTCCATAGAAGGGAAGCGAAAAAGTCAGAAAAGAAATGTCAATGATGAACGATGTTGCAGGGAAATGAACCATGTAAAAGGGGAAAAGCATAACATCGATGGATGCACCATGAAATGAGCCGGATAAAGTCAGTCCAGCAAGGTATATGCACAATAAGTCGCAACAGCTTCCAAGAGGAAATCATTCGAACGTTCCGCAAAATTCTCTGCCATCCAGTTCAGCAGGGGGAAAGAACCCACGTGTTCCTTCAACAATCGGGGCATCCAGCACCATTTGTGGACAACAGGTGGGGACATCAAGATAACTTCTGGATAAGAATTCGGTTGCAGCGGTTCCGATGTCCCAATTCCCAAGGACTCCATGTGCTGCAGCACAAGCCATAATCCCGACGCCAGAGCAGTCCAACTCATGAGCCACTAAGGGGCTCATCAGTCGATCATAATCCGGGTCAGGAGACACCGAGTTACACAGGCACAAATCCAGAGCCCATTCGAATGGACAATCTAGGAAATGAAAGACAGGTTGCACGCTGGTAAAGAAGGGAAACCGGAAGGACAATCCATAGGCACTGCTTAAGGTCGCCAGCGGCAGAGTGCCGTAGAAGTCAAGCATCTGTTTCTGAAGATGGAGCAGCCAGTGCATGCTGTCTTCTAATGAAAGTTGTGAAGCCACAGCGTAGTACGCAGATCAACAATAGCACCCTAGCCACGAGTGCGAGAAGCAAAGGGAGCCCTCCGAAGACGCTAGAACAAATCAAATGATGAAATGCGGGGATCACACCAAACAGAGTATGGAAGGAGGTCACGAGGCCAGAGCACACAATTCTGAAAAAAACATCCAGGCCACCTGTTTACGAGGCATGAATCCGAGTCCTAAATATGTAGTGGGAGAGCAGTGTCCAAAAGCGCTTGCACCTCTGTGCGCGTGTGAGCTACGTGAAGGACAAATGTTTCTCGGTATGAAGTCAACACGACTTGTTTTTGAAACAATAGAGCCCTTATTCTGCACATTTTGTTGAACTCTACTTCCAAGGTTGGAATGGAAGGCCAGAAGGATACATCCAGCAGGCCATGCGGGGGTGGGAAAAGGACGTAATGACAGAAAACCACTCGTACTGATACACGATGTGAGCAATTCCCGGAAGCATCCCACAGCAAGCTTCTTCATTGAAGAGCACATAATTACCATTATCAAGCATCGCACAAGACGGGGTCATGACTGGCACAGGAATCCACCTCAGAATACAAGCTAAATCATGAGCGTGCATATGACCTGCCCCATGCAATTGAATCTGCCTACACACCACAGAATGATCCGGAGTGGAAGTGCACCCATCACCTTTTAAATACACCTCCTTGCCGCCTCTCTCGCACCTGTTGTCGTCTAGCACGGACACAAGAGACCCGAGCAAGTGGGAGGGCGGTGATGGGACTGGACAGGTCCTCCGCCTGACTCCCCTCGGCCTCCGTGCCACCTGCTGCGCCAGACTCCCCCGGTGCTGGATCCCTCCCCCACGTCCGTGCCAGTGTCTCCCTCGGTGTCCCCCGATGATGCTGTGGTCAAGGTGAAGACACAGGAAATGATCAGACACCTGTAGACATATGACACATGAGTCCAAACTACATAGGACACAGCGCATTGCATGAACAGCAACATGAGTGTCATCTACAATACCACAAACATATGTAGGCCCTGCACCACACAGTTGGTTTAGCCACCATGCCACTGTGAAACAATGGGGAGCATGACACAACAGCAAATTTACTTGATATCAATTGATATAGAGGAGCTACCCTCTGTGGACAGTCGGGCACTGCATCACTGGCATGGCACAGTCACCTACACCCGCAACTGTCCCCTGATGCCAGGTACACGGAAAATGACACCTGACATGTAACTACCGGCGTTGCACGATGTGACTATGTCATGTGTGTGTCAAGTGTTCCCATGAGCTTGCTGTAGTTGTTCCGTGACATGCATCTGCAGTTGCTGCATCCAACATGTGTGTGCGTGTCGATGGGCATGGCACACTATTACGCACACCAGGCCACATGTGGAATCAGACGTAACGGCTGTATGCATGCATCGCACATGGCCTTGCGAGATAAGGACATATCTGCGTAGTCTCAATGTATGTGTGATCATTTCTGACATGTACCCCTTCATGGCAAGGTGTGTGGACTGTCCTATTTCAAGGACATGTGACCTGTGCCTCTGGTGTTCCGCAACCGGTCTGTATGATGAAACATCCTTCTCATGCACATATGTGGTTGTCTGTCACTCCTGTAATGCGTCTGCCTGTTCACTTACACTGGCCCACAGCTAGTTTCATGGCATGTCATGTTGACCTTGAGCACCCACGTGTGTAGCTGACTGTTGGCAGGGGTGTCACCTGGCTGGCATACGTGTCCTGGATGCATTGCACAGTACAGACTCTGTATGTAGCATATGTGTATTAGCTGTTGAACATGTGCTCAGTTCATTGACAGTGGTGTAGTGCTGTACTCAATCTTCGTTATTCCTTCCAAATTTCTGCAGGGCACCGCCTCTCCCCCGACCAATGCCAGACTTGGCTGCCATGAGGGAACGTGACTGTATACGCCGCTACCGCTTCTCCCAACCGTTGATTGACGATTTGACCACAAAGCTGGAACCACACCTACACAGGTATCCTACTGCACTGACAGCCAAGATGAAGGTGATGGCAGCCCTACATTTCTTTGCCACGGGTTTCAATTGACCATAGCTGATGTAGGTGGCATGTCCCAGACCATGTTCAGCCGTGTCCTGCATGATGTGTTAGAGGCCATGTTGGTACACCTGTATGAATTCATACATTTCCCGACTCGTGAGCAGTTGAAAGGTGTCATGGGTGAGTTCTATGCCCTGGGAGGGATGCCCCATGACATTGGGGCCATTGATGGGACACATGTGGCTTTGGTACCACCACACGCACAGGAGGTAGCCTTCCGTAACCTCAAACATTACCACTTCATCAATGCCCTTGTGGTATGTCTTGCTAACATGATGATTTCCCATGTCTGTGCCCGTTTTCCAGGATCAGCACACGATGCCTACATCATGAGGCGTAGCAGAGTGCCTGAAATTATGCTGCAGCTGCGCAACGAATGTGCATGTCTTGTTGGTGGGTATACTCTGTTAGTCCTGTATTCAGCGGTATCTTCATATCTTACTGCTTCTCCTGACCCACTTCTGTCCATGATGTTTCCATGTAGGGGACGCTGGCTATCCCAACATGCCATGGCTGATGACGCCGCTCTGCAACCCCAGAACAGCCGCAGAACACCGGTACAACGACACCCATGGGCAGACGAGGCGCGTGATTGAGAGGACGTTTGGACTCCTGAAGAGCAGATTCCGGTGCCTCCACAAGACCGGCGGCGCACTCCCATATGCCCCGGTGAAGGTCTGCAAAATCTTCCTTGTGTGCTGCATGCTGCACAACATGGCAGTGGAGAAGGCTGTGCCACTATTCCTGGATCCGGATGAGCAGGATAATCCACCCGTGGAGGATGAGGGGCTCGGGCACGGGGCAAGTGAGGATGAGGATGAGGATGAGGACTTCCGGAGTCAGCTCATCCGCAACTTCTTCTCATGATGGTGAGTCCCTGTGTCTGAGTGTGCACGCTTAGGGCCTTATGTGGCATGTGTTGCAATGTGTGTGTCGAGCTGACTGTGTGCTAAGTGACTTGGAGGTGTGTTCTGATGTGTCATTCAAGTCATGATGTCATTCCCCAAATTTCAGCGGGTACACATATTTCATTATTAGCATGGTGACAACATAAATTCTGTAGAGTGCATGTACATGTCTGCGGATTACTAGCTTTTCGCTGACTTTTTGTGTGTCTGTCCTCCCCAGCTTCCTGCGGCTGTCGTCTGCTCATGTCATCATTGCACTCCTGCTATTCCTCATGAGTATCGCAACGTGGGCTGGATCAGAGTTACATGCACAGACATGGTGAAAAGTCATTTTGCGTAAGGAGTGCAGCAAGGCGTTTTGTGGGTGGTACGTGTTTGTGATATGTGGGGACTGCTCCTGTGCATGTTGTGTTTCCGTGCACACATGTTGATCCACCATGGGCCACCTGACGTGTTGCATGGCTCCCATGAATTGATAGTCACCCTTCCTGACAGTCATCTGTCATGGATTGTGGATTGTGATGAAGGCATCAATGTGTGTATAACGTCCCTCGGGATGCCAATGGTGGACATGGTGTGGGACATCCCCATATGAGGCTCAATGGGGAATTGTACACTCTCCGTGTGCAGCAAGGGGTGTGAGGCTCAACCCCTACACTTGTGTGCCAGCTCAGTAGGATGTACCACATCTGTGTGTTGCAGGGGGTGTCCAGTGTAGGTCACACCTGGTCAGCCAAATGACCTGTGATACTGTTCCAATGGATGCAATTCCATTTGTGTGTGGCTGAGTAATAAAGGTGTTCGTCACACTCCAAGGTGTCTCGTCTCTGTCAATGCAGGTTTCTTGCCACTTGGCATGCGGCATCTCTGGCATACTTGCTGTCGATAAAGCATAGGAGTCCATGTGTAGTCTAGCGACATGCATGCAGTTGCTCATGGATTAGGCTCTCTATTGGGCACGAAGTACATGGTCGTGTATGTTTTTTAGCAAGGTCGACCACACAATGGGCCATTACCAGCTGCTGAGGGTGTGTCTCCTGTGCGCAGGTCGCCCTTCAGTTTCCTGATCCGGTGTAATGGTTCTTTGGTGATTGTGCATGCATTGTCTCTGGGTGTGCCATGTGACACTGGACACTCCTTACTTTACACACGCGCCTGTTGCAGTTGTCCTTCTGACATCCTAGTCTTTGTGTACAAAATGGGGCATTTTTCAGGGAGATGGCGCCTGCTGCTGCGGGCCCTGCCCATGCACCCAGTGGCCACACACACGAGATGGTGTGCATTATGTTTGGCTCGCTCACATATGCCATGCTAGTCCACAGCATCTGTGCCTCATGCAGCAACGCCCTCTGCATCATGCACATGATCCACAGATAGATCCACTCCAAGCTACGACAGACCATCCCCCAGGTCCATGACAACATCCGTCTCATATACTGGCCTGCCCTCTACGGTGCAAGTACATCCGCACTCCCAGGAACCTGGTCCACTTCCAGGGGGCATATGCACACCTCATCTTCTACACCCTGTGCCCCAGCCACCTCACCATCCACCATAGATAGCTGCAATAGATCACTGTCTGCTGCAGGATGACCTCCACACTCCCCACCCACACTCAGGAGGCAGTCCACAACCCCGACCCCAAACCTACCTTGTGCGTCTGTCATCCTAGATCCCGTTGGGCCACTCCGTGCATACAACCTTGCCCTGGCCACCGTTCTTAACATCCACCGTAATCCAGCATACAGAACATTGTTCTCCCACCTGGCAACACATACCTGGGACTCCCTCCCCGGGTACCTCCACATGGGCCAAGACCTCTACGCCTTGATGATGATCTCCCAAATAGGTGTGTCCACACAGTTTAGCAAGCCCCCCCCTCAGCAGCCAGAAGCCATCACAGGTGAGTGTTGTGCTCAATGCCTACATTGAATGATACCTTGTGACCCATGTGTGTCCTGTACCAGACTCTGATCCCAGCGTATGGATGGCTGGAGTTAGTTCAACACTCAGGCATAGTTAGACATTTCCACACACATATGTCATTGAATAATGCAAAATGACAGCAACATCTCATGTGCAGAACAATGTGTATTTATTTTTGGTGGGGTGAGACTTTTGGTAGATGTGCCAAGGTGCTCTACCGGGTGCATAGAATCTAAAGTTCACAGGGGGAGATGGCATCCTTGTCAGTTGGAGTCATCAGAGTCCAGAGCACAGTGTTGGACATCATTGGTCAGACTGTGACCAGCAAGTCCATGTGGCAGAGAATGTCATTAGGTGAGGTGCTGCTGTTGCGCCAGAGGGCCAGGTGCCAGGCCAGGTGACCTGGGAGACGTTGATGGTCCGGTAACTCTCACGGTCTTTTACGTGGACGACCCACCTTCCTCCGGGGACCCTCAGATGCAGGCCTTGACGATGTCAGGGACGCTCCGTCAGACGAATCCTCCTCCTCCTCGTCCCTCCCTGTGTCTGGTGCTGGTCTACGCCTGGTGGTACAGGGAGGGTTTGCCAGGCTATGGGCGATCTGACGGAGTGATTGTCCCACATCCCTGTGCACCGCCAGGAGCTCAGCCAGTCTTGCCTCCATCAGTCCTTGCTGTTGTTGATGACTGGCATGATGTTCGACCTGCAGGTTCTTGATCTCATCGAGGGTCCCCTGCATCCCGGAAAGTCTGGATACGACCTGGTCCATGCCTCTGGTGTCACACTGGTATGAGTCCAGGATGTTGCGTATGTGTGTCAGACCGGGGTCTTGAGCTGGCTGGTCAGGTTCGCGCCTCTGCCTGCCTCCACTCCCACCACCCCTGTCCACACGAGCCTGGCCTGCCGTTGTGGGATCGTCTTCATGCGGTGCCTGGGACTGTGATTCTTCCCCCCCAGTGTTGGGGGGAGATCGTCGATATTGCCCTGTGTGTGAGAGAGAGACAATGTTAATGCTGTTTCATGCCACATCCATGTTTCATGCATATTCAAGTTGACACAGTTCCCTCAGGTAGTTGGATGTCCCTAGCATTCCTCTCAGTGTCCACTTGGGGATGGGGATGTTGCGCGGGACATATTGGGATGTTCTCCTGAGTGTTTGACCTGTACATTGTTGGCTATGATGCTTATTTGGCTATGAATTGGTCTTGTTGTGTCACATGTCCATTGTGGGAGTGAGTTCCTGTGCTAGATACCTGTGCTTGTGGAGTTGGTGTTTGGGTGAACAGTGGTCCCAGGAGGGCCTTGTGCTGCATACAGCAGGGCCCAGTGTCATCTACCTTGTCAGTACTTTCCCAGTCCCTGGGCATTGTGCATGGGTATGTACCTATGCCATTTGGGCTGAGGACATTGTTGTCTGCGTCTCATTTTGACAATGTGTTGTCTGGGGCCCACCCTCCCAGCCTCCCGGACATCCAGTCTTGTGTTTGTGGTTGCTGTAGCCTTTGACATGGCCTTGCCTTGATTTGTGATGGGTGAATGGTGACGTTCGTGGCATGGGCATGGTTTCTGGGTGTGGTTGTGTGCGGTGAATGCTTGGGGGTAGGTGCGTGCATTTGTTGTGGTTGGCAGGCGCGCAACACCCATTGGACTCACTGGGCTTCAGCCCCCCACGCCCGTCGTGTGTGGCAGGCCAGGATGAGACAGCTTGCCGGCGCACTCACAGCCGCACCCGAGCACTTCACAGGTCTTTAACAGGCCATTTGCGTGTTAATGAGGCCTCGCTGTTGTTTCACCCCTTTAACTGCCCCTGCAGCTCCACTCTGCCTATGGCTTACAAGATTCATCCCCCCACGAAATGTTCTCTTGGCCTCCCCCGAAATTTTGCTCTAGTTGCGCCTCTGGTGGTTGGGGTGTGGATGCCATTCCCCCCAAGTTACATGAGTTGTTTGTGTACTCACCAGGCTCTGCGACTCCTTCGACTCTGTGTAGTCCCACCGTCGGTAGCATGGCCATCACCATCTCCTCCCAGGGATGGTAGTGTATGGGTCTGCGGGGCGGCCCACCTCCAGTGATGTTGGTCTGGGCATGTTCTTCATTCATCTTCCTCTTGACCGCCCTGCGCAGATCGTATCACCTGGCTTGGCATTCATGCTTGGTCCTTCAGACGGGCGCAACAGCATTCACCTTGTCGACAATCCTCTGCCACATGGCAGATTTTGCAGCTATGCTGGTCTGTCTGACCAATGTTCCAAACAGCTGTGGCTCGACTCTCATGACTTCGTAGACAAGGAGCTCCAGCTCCGCCGTGGTGAACTTTGGATTCTTGTCTGTGGGCATGGTGTGGGGTGTGGGTGTGGGTGTGGATGGTTGTGTGTGTGTGTGAATGTGAAGAGGGGAATCTTTGTGGAGGTGGTTGTGTGAAGGTGTGTGAGTGAAGGTGTGGTGAAGGTATGAGTTGTGTGGGGTTGTTTGTCCGTGGGGTCTGGCAGCAGTGGGTCTGTTGCAAAGGCTCATGGGTTGTGTGTGTGGGCCCTTTTTATTGGTCCATTTTTGGTTGTGGCTGTGCTTGAATTTTGGTGGGTGTGTTATAAGTGGTGGTTGTGATTTTGGGCCTCTGTTTGCCTGTTTGGATGTGCCAGGTCAGTCTTTGAGATGTATTTTGTCATGTCGATGTGTTTTGTGTTGTTGTGCGAGTCGGATTGGCCCTCCTTGTGATATTTTACAGTGTCCAGGTTCTGTAAGAGTATTTTTCGCGTAGGTACGATCCGTACATATGCGATGCTGGGTGAGGGGGCTGGGGTACGGTGTTTGTGTGCGGCGCGTACATGCGGTGCAGGGGTTGGGTGCCTACATGCGGTGGGGGGGCTGGGGGTACAGTGTGTACATGCGGTGCAGGGCTTCGGTGTGCACATGCGGTGGGGGGCTGGGGGTACAGTGCGTACATGCGGTGCAGGGCTTCGGTGCGTACATGCGGTGGGGGGCTGGGGGTACAGTACGTACATGCGGTGGTACGGCGCGTACATGGGGGGGTACGGCGCGTACATGGGGGCGGTACGGCGCATACAGTTGCGGGGCTGGGGTACAGTGCGGACAGGGTGGTGTACGGTGCTGGCATATTTGGGGGGGCTGTACGGCTCGTACACGGGCATGAGTTTACCCGTGTACATGTGTGCTACTGCGTTGCCTCCGTATGGGGCTTTTTACATGCGATTGTGCATTCGGACGGGCGGTCGGGATTGTACTTGCGCGCTCGGACTTGTGTTTTACGATTTGTAAGTGAAACTGTCCGGATCACTTTCGTACACTTTTCCCGACGATATTCGGACGTGGACACTTTCCGACACGCGCTCGTAGACTTTTACCAACACTATTCGTAGTTATTTTTCACGTCCCAATCGTACTTGCCAGTTTGTACGGTACTTGTGCGACTCGTACGTAAAAAAATACGGATGCGGGTTTTAATTTTTAATATTTTTCTATATGTTTTTTTTTGTTTTTGTAAATATTTTGTGTGGTTGTTGATATTTCGTTTGTTTTTAATTTTGAACTGACTCCAGTGAAAATAATAATTTTTACCCTTCCGCTATCCAACATTTTCCCTATTGTTACACTAACTCAAGTGGGAATATAATTTTTTTACCCCTCCGCTATCCATTACTTTCCCTATTGTTGCACTAACTGGAGTGGGATTAGTATTTTTTACCTCTCCGCTATCCAACACTTTCCCTATTGTTGCACTAACTGGAGTGGCAATAGTATTGTTAACCCCTCTGCTATTCAACACTGTCCCTATTGTTGCACTAACTGGACTGGGAATAGTATTTTCTACTTCTCCGCTATCCGAAACTTTCCCTATTGTTGCACTAAATGGAGTTGGAATAGCAGTTTTTACCCCTCCGCTATCCAACACTTTCCCTACTGTTGCTCTCATTGGAGTGGGAATAGTGATTTTTACCCCTCCGATATCTAACATTTTCCCTACTGGTGCACTCACTGGAGTGGGAATAGTCATTTTTAGTCCTCCGCTATCTAACACTTTCCCCACTGTTGCACTCACTGGAGTGAGAATAGAAATTTGTATCCCTCTGATATCCAACACGTTCCCTAATGATAAACTCACTGCAGTGGAAAATGTAAGTTTAAAGACTTATAGATAGTTGAATGTTTTTATTTATAATATAATGATTTTTAAAATTAGATTTTATATTATTGTTGTTTGCATATCTATATGCATTTATTTGTTAATTTTGATATACTGATAAAATTATCAAATAAATTAAAATTAACTGTTTATTAATTGTTTTAAAGTATATATATAAGCGGTTTGCCTGAGTCATGGGGGGAGGGGCTCCGCTGCACGTGTGCAGCCATGCTATAGCGCCAACTGACGCTGCAGTACTAAGGACGAGTGATGCCTTTCGAAGATGGTAATAAGCATGACAAGCGGTCCAATTGTGCCCCGCGACCCACTTGGGATTATTTTAATCTTTATTATCAGCAAGAGTCAGGCGACTCACTGGAGGAAGAAACAAAGCACTACAATTACCAGCAGGCCACTGGGTGGCCATGCCCACTGAGGCGGTAGACTGGTATATATTTAGTGCTGAGAGAAAAAAGCCATGACTCCTGCTGAATGCGACAACCAGCCCATGAAGAAGTGCTTACACGCACGAAATGCGTCGGCTGAACGTTCACGAATGCGAGGCCTTTTGACTGCATGGACATTGCTGTTCTCTCAATAAATGTGTGGCAGAATGAAACTTACCCGTGTGGGCTCCTTCACAACAGGCAACTTTGTTGTTGGAGATATATATATATATATCTCCAATATTTTTTTTAAATGTATATTAAATCTCATTAATTTTTTTAAGTTAATGTTATCGTTTAATATACATTTAATATTATATAAGAAGTTAACCTGTAAAACTGACTTTGCCGTTTATGTGCTGGAGTGCACGTGTGGCCTGCAATATGTGGGGAGTACCATGTTGCGGGTGCACAAACGTGTACTCCAGCACATGAGAGCCATAAGTAACCAGGATGATAACTACCCAGTGGCCAGGCACTTTAAAGAGAAGCACAATAGTTGTCTGGATCATCTAAGTTACTATGTGGTGGATGCAGTATTCCCGCTCCGCCGGGGTGGTGACCGTGAATCCTTACTAAGAAAACTAGAGACTAAATACATCATCTAATTCGATTCTAAAACTCCTGTAGGTCTCAATGCAAGTGAGGATTTGCACACCTGGCTTTAATCTTCCACCAAATTTACTAATTTCTGCAACAGCATTTGTCTATTGACTTTATTGCATCTGATACTATATGCTATAGCACTGTATCTATTTGTCCTGGAGGCAAAAGGCTTGATTGTCGGGGTACTGGACAAAGCCAACTATTAGGTACATGGTGTATGCTTTTACAAATATTTTCCAGTAATCCAATTTAAATTGGTTTTGTAAATCTGTTCTGGACAATATCTTTTAGACTGGTAACATCGGTCTTTTGCATTTTTTGCACTTGCTTCCTTTAAAAACCCCCCCTTTTTTCAATATAATATTATATTTAGATGTGTTAAAGCGTGATATAGGTGGGTCCTTCGTAAGGAAAGGTTTGTGTAGTATAGGTTTGTGACATTGGACCAGACTTAATCCAACCTTTAAAATGTTAGTTCCTCTAACTAATTAATAGTTTTTTATTGTAACAGACACAGGGGTGATTTGGGAAATAGAGATTTATAACTCTCTTAGAGGCGATTAGCATTTATATCTCGACTTAGTATGACGTAAATGATTTGCACTTTTGTGTGATTTTGCATAGAAGTTTTACGATCTGTTTTTTCTGATCAATATTTGCCAAGGAAAAATATAATGACTCCAATCACAGTTTGCTTAACATATCATCGTACTGTATTATATATAGCTGCTATGGTTGCTCTATGTTTGCATATTTGCACGATTCACCCACAGGGGTTGTGAGCGAGTATGTATTAGATCGGGCAAAATTGGCATACCAGGTCCAAATTTGCACAGTTGCATGAATTGACCATTGGGGCTGTAACTCATTATACATTATACATGGTATTATGGAATGGTGCTATATTTGCTCTTAAACAACATAGACTCTATCCAAAGTTTACATTTATTTATCATCGTACTGTATTATATAGTGCTGCTATTGTCGCTTTATGTTTGCATATTTGCACAATCTACCCATAGTGGTGGTGAGTCATTATGGATTGGATCGGGTAAACTGATACAGTGCTGCTATTGTCGCTTTAGGTTTGCATATTTGCACAATCTACCCACAGGGGTGGTGAGTTATTATGGATTGGATCGGGTAAACTGATACACTAGGTCCCAATTGGCACAATTACGCGTTCTGCCCACTGTGGCATTATGTCAAATCATATCAAAAAATGTATTTTGAAATGCTGCAATATTTACGCGAAGTTTGCACACTTGCAGAATTTGCACATCAAATACATGTTTTTATCGAGATTTGTTCGCCGCTAATAATCAGGGGATGTTTTATTTATTTTCCCCTGCCAAATGTAACATTTGTATTCATTTCAAAATGGCTTTTCCAAATCACTGTTTGTTTGTGTGTTTGCTGTCCATACTAATGGAGAGTAAAGTTATGAGGAATTGTATGGTATGTAGTGCTGCCATGTACAAGAACTCTTCCATGTCTATTGACCCACCGATCACGTGATTAGTCACTGTATTACTTTAAAAACCAATAGCTTTTCACTAAAGTGTCATGTGATCAAGGCCTTCTTGAGGCCGAAACGCATCATGGCGGTGTAGGTGATTCCTATGAAATAAAGAACAATTTTGCACAGAAGACTGGGTCCGGTTTCGTCTTTCCGAACAATTTGGATACTTAGGGCAGAGTTCCTTTTATATATATATATATATATATATATATATATATATATATATATATATATATATATATTACCTACTGGCGGTCGCCAGTAGGTAGTTATAGTTAGGACCACGTTTCCATAGGAAATCCGCAACATTCTATTTTGAATAACTTTGGCGCCGGTCGACGAATCCTTGCGAATTTTTCAAAATAGGTGGGGCGCTACGCTCCGCTCCTTCCCTGAAAGTCTCGGGGGGATTCGTCAAGCGGGGGCTGAGATAAAAGGGGGGTCCCAAAACGCGTTTTTCCCATGCATTTTTCCATAGGACCTTTAGACAGGGCTACAGCCCGAACGGCTGAACAGAATTACTAGAAATTTGGCAGAGAGGTAGTCCTCAGGTCAAGGAAGTGCCTTTTGTAGGTTTGGTGTAAATCTGTTCAGTAGATTCTGAGAAAATAGCCTTTAAATCAATATATATATCTGAGCCAGCTTACGGTGCGCTTACGGTACGCTTACCGTACGCGTACGGTGGCGTGCGCGAGCACGATTCTGATTGGCTCTTAGATCTTAGTAAACATTCGAATCGGCCGAAACCAGGAAGCGGCGGCCGCCATTTCGTGTGTTTCACTCAGAAAAAAAAGAGTGATAACAAGAAAAGGGGGCAAGGAGGAGAGTTACAGACCCCCTAACATTTGTAAGGGGGTCAAAGAAGGACAGAAAAGTACAAAGAAAACATTTATTGATTTTAAAAAAAATCGCGGGGTACGCGTACGGTAAGCGTACGGTAAAAATAAAAAATAAAAAAGAAATGAAATGCAGATTTAAGTGTTTAGATATTAGGGGGATCTAAAAAGAGCCGTTGTGTTTATGAAGTGATTTTTAAATGGTACCTACAAGTAAGTACCGATGCAGAGTCTAAGGTTCAAGAGGAAGACTCTGTTCCCTTCATCATTGAAGTGCACACCATCTCCTCTATAAATGTCTTGCATGTCGTAACGCAAGTTGTTGTGGTAAATGGAACCCATACCATAGTCACGGAGGAAAGCAGAAACAGATTTGTTGACGTGCTTTCTTGCTTTGTCAATCTGTGGACAGAAATGATTGGACCAGTTCCATTTTTGCCTTTGGCATATGTTAGAAAACACAAAGGCAGTTTTAGGGAAAAGTGAAAACAGTTGTGCAAAGGTGTCCTTCATAAGCATTTCCAGACCTACCCCAGTCAAAGTGCCTAGGTCATTGCCACCGCAGTGCACTATTATGAGGTCAGGGTGTTGGTTTTGCATGAAGGATTTCACCAATGGCATCAATTGGTGCCACTTTAACCCTCTCTGACCAATCCATTTAATGTCTACATTTGGCAAAGCAAGGTCTCTCACCATACCTGTTTTCTCTGCAAACTTTTCACTCCAGAAGACATAGCTGTGTCCTACAATCCACACTGTGAACATCTTCAAAGGAGATCTGGATGCACTCAGGAGGTGTATTTCAGTAGAATGGTAAAAAGAAATGAAAGACAGTTTGGAAATGGAGGCATACATATTTTTTTTTTAAAAAAAGAAATGATTGGCTGTTTCATACCATTCTACACTAAAAACTAGGCGGTATGTGTAAATTTATAGAAGCATGTTTTGTATTGGTACGGAAAAATGTGTTACCATAGAACAGTACTATGGATTTGCTGTTAGGTTAGAAAAGTCAAGCACTCTTGCTCTGTGGAATTGAAACATTGTTTGGCGAACTTCTGACCTAACTCCACACAGCAGTGTTCCATGAGCTGTTGCTATGGTAGCAGGCAGAAGTCAAGTTGGGGGAAGGGTACTAGGCAGAAGTCAAGTTGGGGGAAGGGTACTTTTGGAAAAGGGTTGGTTTTCAACCAATAGAAATGTGTGATTACATTTGAAAAAAAGGGGGAAGCACTGAGATTTGAAATTAACATGTATATATGTGGAAAAAGAGAGGGAAAGTTTGCCATTATCTGGTTCTGCTGAGAGGAGAGAGGTGTAAAGAACAGAGATCCTGGCTCTGATAATCTGCTGTTTGAGTGCCACATTTCTTTCACAACTAACTAATTTTAAAGGTGAGTTTAGAGTTTGAGAGGGGATGTATATGGTAAATTAAGAAATGAATAATAGAAATGCAATTCTTTTTGTTGAAGTTGTGTTTATTATTTTCTGTTTTGGGAGAAATTTAAATGTGAGGAACAAGTAAAATAATATGGACTATGTTTTCACAATAAATTAAGGTGTACTGGTATAAAAAAAGAATAGTTTAAGGGTTTGAGTTTGGACTCAGTAATGCAAATACATTCAGCATCACTAAGGCTGGTTGCACTTGCTGGAGTGTAGGCAGTCACCCAGGTTACAAATGGTGCTGGTCTGAAAAAGCAGTTTGGACATGTGCTTTTTAAAAAATCTGAAAAGTGGATTCATAATGTGTCAGTCAGTAAAAGTGTTTATTACTTGCCAAAAAAAAGAGTAGTAAGTGTGCTTTCAAATTGGCAAAGAAATTTCGTTTAAGGGCCTAATGTGAAAACATGACTCTGTGTGCAAATAGGAATTACAGGCTGAGATTTCTTGCGTATTGCTCTGGTGATTTCACAGTTGCATTAGATGGAAAGGGGGAGCCATTTTTTGGTGCAGAAGCAGACTCTTAGCACACACCCAGCTGCTTACCATGTGGAATCATGCACAGTATTCACAAGCGAGTGGGGTTTGAGGTTTCAGTCAGTAATGCAAATACATTCAGCATCACTAAGGCTGGTTGCCCTTGCTGGAGTGTAGGCAGTCACCCAGGTTACAAATGGTGCTGGTCTGAAAAAGCAGTTTGGACATGTGCTTTTTAAAAAATCTGAAAAGTGGATTCATAATGTGTCAGTCTGTAAAAGTGATTATCACTTGCCAAAAAAAAGAGCAGTAAGTGTGCTTTCAAATTGGCAAAGAAATTTCGTTTTGTGACTAATGTGAAAACATGACTCTGTGTGCAAAGAGGAATTATAGGCAGAGATTTATTGCGTATTGCTGTGGTGATTTCACAGTTGCATTAGATGGAAAGGGGGAGCCATTTTTTGGTGCAGAAGCAGACTCTTAGCACACACCCAGCTGCTTACCATGTGGAATCATGCACAGTATTCACAAGCGAGTGGGGTTTGAGGTTTCAGTCAGTAATGCAAATACATTCAGCATCACTAAGGCTGGTTGCCCTTGCTGGAGTGTAGGCAGTCACCCAGGTTACAAATGGTGCTGGTCTGAAAAAGCAGTTTGGACATGTGCTTTTTAAAAAATCTGAAAAGTGGATTCATAATGTGTCAGTCTGTAAAAGTGTTTATCACTTGCCAAAAAAAAGAGCAGTAAGTGTGCTTTCAAATTGGCAAAGAAATTTCGTTTAAGGGCCTAATGTGAAAACATGACTCTGTGTGCAAATAGGAATTACAGGCAGAGATTTATTGCGTATTGCTCTGGTGATTTCACAGTTGCATTAGATGGAAAGGGGGAGCCATTTTTTGGTGCAGAAGCAGACTCTTAGCACACACCCAGCTGCTTACCATGTGGAATCATGCACAGTATTCACAAGCGAGTGGGGTTTGAGGTTTCAGTCAGTAATGCAAATACATTCAGCATCACTAAGGCTGGTTGCTCTTGCTGGAGTGTAGGCAGTCATCCAGGTTACAAATGGTGCTGGTCTGAAAAAGCAGTTTGGACATGTGCTTTTTTAAGAATCTGAAAAGTGGATTCATAATGTGTCAGTCTGTAAAAATGTTTATCACTTGCCAAAAAAAAGAGCAGTAAGTGTGCTTTCAAATTGGCAAAGAAATTTCGTTTTGTGACTAATGTGAAAACATGACTCTGTGTGCAAAGAGGAATTACAGGCAGAGATTTATTGCGTATTGCTCTGGTGATTTCACAGTTGCATTAGATGGAAAGGGGGAGCCATTTTTTGGTGCAGAAGCAGACTCTTAGCACACACCCAGCTGCTTACCATGTGGAATCATGCACAGTATTCACAAGCGAGTGGGGTTTGAGGTTTCAGTCAGTAATGCAAATACATTCAGCATCACTAAGGCTGGTTGCCCTTGCTGGAGTGTAGGCAGTCACCCAGGTTACAAATGGTGCTGGTCTGAAAAATCAGTTTGGACATGTGCTTTTTAAAAAATATGAAAAGTGGATTCATAATGTGTCAGTCTGTAAAAGTGTTTATCACTTGCCAAAAAAAAGAGCAGTAAGTGTGCTTTCAAATTGGCAAAGAAATTTCGTTTAAGGGCCTAATGTGAAAACATGACTCTGTGTGCAAATAGGAATTACAGGCAGAGATTTATTGCGTATTGCTCTGGTGATTTCACAGTTGCATTAGATGGAAAGGGGGAGCCATTTTTTGGTGCAGAAGCAGACTCTTAGCACACACCCAGCTGCTTACCATGTGGAATCATGCATAGTATTCACAAGCGAGTGGGGTTTGAGGTTTCAGTCAGTAATGCAAATACATTCAGCATCACTAAGGCTGGTTGCCCTTGCTGGAGTGTAGGCAGTCACCCAGGTTACAAATGGTGCTGGTCTGAAAAAGCAGTTTGGACATGTGCTTTTTAAAAAATCTGAAAAGTGGATTCATAATGTGTCAGTCTGTAAAAGTGATTATCACTTGCCAAAAAAAAGAGTAGTAAGTGTGCTTTCAAATTGGCAAAGAAATTTCGTTTTGTGACTAATGTGAAAACAAATGTAGTAATATATTTAAATAAAATAAAGGAATTTTTTTTTAGTTTTTTTCAGGTATTGCTGAAGAGCAGTGAACAAAATTTAAGATGCCTACAAAATCCAGAGTAAAAAAAGACCACAAAAAAAACCTATATTTGAAGACAACTGGAGGACCTAAGTTAGTTGAAGATGCTCATGTTGGGAAAACGAAAAAATCTTGTGGTAAGCAGACAAAAAATTTTCTAATGAACATATTCAAAAAAAGGAAAAATGTACAAAATGTCTGTACTGGAAAGAATGATTTCAATCGAAAAGGACAGGAAAAAATTGAGAATTTAGTTAATGCAAATATACCTTCTGCAACTAAAAAGATTAACTTAAACAGAAAAACAGCGTTTAAAGAGATACGTAGAAAAATGTTTCAGAGAAGAGTTATGTCCAATTTGATAAAGGATGTGAAGAAATATAAGCAAAAGGCTAAGTTTTATAAGAGAAAAAAAGAAATTGAAGCCATTGCAGCAAAGGCATTAGAATTAAAAAGGAAACTATTCATTTTAATTTTGAATAGGATGCGTACATTAGACAAAATGGTTAATGTACTGAAATCACATAGCAAAAGGAAAAGAGTAGTGAACAGAACAAACTTTTCTAAAGTGTTTTTAGGAAAATGGATGCATAGTTCAAGTAGTGAACCTTTTTTTAATGAAGAGAGTTATTTTCAAAGTAATAGTTTGCTACATGCAGTTGACACCAGAGGTCGTGCTTATGAAGTGAAAAATGGTTGCATAATGGAGAAGGAGATAATGGTTCCAAGAGATGAGGTACAAGTGATGGCGGATGAGGCTATGGGGAGACGTCCTAAAGCCCCAGTGTACACTTGGAATTGTAGTAGTATTTGCACTGTGCGTCAGGAATCTATTGATAAATTTCGTGAGTTTCTAAGAGAATATAGTAAAAAAAGTGTAAAACAGAAGATTAAGGTGCTTCAAAGTCTGGATCCATGCAGAGTGAGAGAGAATACTGGTTTGCAGGGTCATTCTCTGGCTTGTCTATCTAGAAAAGTGTGTAATAGTGTTTTCCATCATTTTAGGATGCTGGCTGTTCATCATACTGAAATGAGAAAGTTTGTGAGACGGTTGTATTTTGCTAAAAGTCCAGCAATAAAGTTAGATGAATTGAATAGGGCTCTGTTCCGTGGAACGGTATCAGATGTAGAGAAGGTTGTTGATGAAATTCAGTTTTGTTACTTTGGTCCTGAACAAAACAGTGCAGAGAAGGACACAGTAAATGAGGAAGAAGTGGAAGAGAATGTAGAACCCTCTGTAAGTAAGACATTTAATGATCACATAACAAAATTTGCAATAATCTCTAATGAAAGACCAAATATTACTTGTATTTGTTGCCGCAGAACTCATTATAGAAAACAAACTAGGAATGTTGATCTCTACAGAAAGAGTGAAAATGAAGATAATTATAAGTGGAAGGATTTTGCCACATATATATTTCTTGAAAATAGTTTTGAATTGGGTGAAGATCACCGTATTTGTAAATACTGTTACAACAAGTTAGAGGAAAATAGAATGCCGACCAGAGCTGTACATAATAATTTAGAATTGGATGCTATTCCTGCTGAACTTTCTGAATTAAATACATATGAGTCTATACTCATTCAATGTGTTCATCCGTTCCAGACCATAGTACGTATGGAGCCCAAAACTGGTAAATTACCTCCTTCAGATTTACTGAGAGGTTTAAAAGGTAGAGTGGTGTATTTGCCCTTGGATTTGAAAAAAAATATGGAAACTATTGATGCGGATACTTTGGAAACTGAACCATTATTTATTCTGGTTAATGGTGTACCTACAAAGAATAAGAAGATTTGGCAGGAGCTGGTAGATGTACGGAAAGTACAAAGAGCAAATTTGTATTTGAAAAGGAATAACAAATGGTATGAATCAATTTATATAGAAGAAGAAGAAGAAGAAGATTTACAAGAAGACACAGAAACACCTACTGGACAAATTGAAAAAGTGGACAAGCCAAAGGAAGAAGAAATTTATGAACATTTTAGCATACATCCCCTTCATTCAAAAGAAGTTATGGGAGACAATATTGATCTATTTCAGATGAAGAAAGCAAAAGGAACTCCCGTGAGTGTATGGGAGGAGAGCTTGGAAGCTCGATGTTTTCCCCAGCTGTTTCCTAAAGGAAAAGGAGGACGATACGATGAACGTCCGGAACAGATTCCAGCTTCTGAGTATCGGACTACAAGACTATATGCTGAAGATCCCAGATTTCGACAAAGTATTCCTTATTTGTTCCATCTTTTATTTGAAAGCGACTTGTCTGCATTGTCTTATGCAGTAAATCACATTTTAAAAAGTGGAGTACATTTGCAAAATGTGTCTGCTAAGGATTTTATGGAGAAAGTGCAGCACCGAGATGATCATTTGGAAACACAACTGATCAATCTGATGGCTTGTCAGCGTGGGACAAATGAATATTGGTACCGACGCCATGGTGAATTAAAATGCATGTTACGGAATTTAGGAACACCAACATGGTTCGTTACCCTAAGCTGTGCCGAGTACGCTTGGGATGATTTACTGGATTTACTACGAGAGGCAAATTCAAACATTAAAAACATCGAATACAAGACAGCAGGAGAACTGTGCTCATTGGATCCGGTTAATGTTTGCAGATATTTCAATCATAGATTTGAGGCTATGATGTCCTTCATCTGCAATAAAAAAAAACACCTCTAGGAGAAGTAGTGGATTTCTTTTGGAGAAAAGAGTACCAGGCAAGAGGTGCTCCTCATATTCATATGCTGTTGTGGATCAAGGATGCCCCAAAGTTTGGAACAGATACTGATGAAGCAGTGTTATCTTACATTGAAGAATATGCAACATGTGCTATACCAAAAAGCACAGAAGAGAAAAAGTTAAAGGAGCAAGTTTTACGTTTCCAAAGTCATCGGTGTGGAAAATACTGTCGACGGAAATACAAGAGCAAAGATAAATAATACACTAAATGTCGATTTGGATTTCCTAGACCTGTTCTTTCAAATGGAAGAGTTAACAGTTTTATGTCATCTGTGAGACATACTATCCACAAGAAAATCACCTAAGAATACCTACAACCTTAAAAGAAAAGAAGAATCAAAAAATATAAATGACTACAACCCAGTGATTTTATCCATGTGGAACGCTAACATGGATATACAGTATGTAGCTGACAATTCCATTGCTGTTGCTCGATATGTAACGTCTTACATTACGAAATCAGAAAAAACAGAATTGAAGGAAATGTGGGAAGAGATTTCTCACGAGAAAACTGTCAGTAAGAAGCTGTACAGTTTCAGTTTGAAGATGTTATCGCATCGAGAAATTGGATCCTACGAATGTTCAGATAGGTTATCTTCTGCAAGTCTCTACTCGAAATCAAGAAGAATAATTTGGGCAAGTTTAGGCCTTGCAGCAATGAGAAATCGGGTACTGAAATCTGTTGGAGAAATTGAATATTTGGCCGAGAATGACCCAGAAAGTACAGATATTTTGAAATCAAACATGTTGGACACATATTATCCCAAGAGAAGTCATCATCTGGAGAACATGTGTCTCTATGAAGTGGGGCAGAACTACATTTATTCACGGAAAGCCGCAGAAGACATCAACAATGGAAAATATAAAGTCATTGGTGAGGAAGGATGTTTGGTGAAGCAAACAAAAGGAAGTTTGATAAATCACCGGAAGCTGAGTTGCGACACTACTGACAAAAAGGAATTTTACTACTTGGCTCTTTTACAGCTGTTTAAACCATGGCGTACAGAGGATGAACTACTGGGAGAATTTCAAAGCTATGAAGATTCTTTTAATGCTTGCAAAGACAGCATACAATGCAATACATTCACAACTTATCTGCAAATGTTAAATGAAGAAATTGAACAGGAAACTACAATTGCAGCAGAAATAGCTAGAGACAGTTCTCAGGACAGCCAAAGTTCAGGAACACTCAGTCAAGATCCCCTAGGACAACCAATCGTTGAAAATGAAGCATCAATAGCCATGAATGAAGTGGAAACGGCTATGAATCAAGCTCAAGAAGAATTTATAGACTTACAAAATTTGGAAAGACAACTGAACGAAGAGCAGCAACAAATTTATGAAGAGATCAGAAACAAAATTGATCACGGATTTCTACATGAAAAAAAAAGAGTGCTCATGCACATCATTTCATCCAATCAGGATGTATGTAAGCGGACAAGCTGGAACTGGAAAAAGTTTCCTAATAAAAGTCATCAGAAGCTACCTACAGCAAAAAATGGATTCTACTTTGTCTTGTGTGGTTACTGCTCCAACTGGGTTAGCAGCATATAACATAAAAGGAATCACTTTACATCGTTTGCTAATGTTACCAGTGGAGCATGAGAACAAAATACAATACAACAAGCTAACTGGAGAAGCATGCTTGGAAGTTTCAAGAGTATTGAAGAAGATGCAAGTTCTCATTATTGATGAGGTGAGCATGGTATCAAACTTAATGCTTGCCTTTGTGCATTTAAGAATGCAGCAAATTCTGAAGACAGACTATGACGTGTTATTTGGAGGAAAACACGTCATAGTTTTTGGAGATCTTTTGCAACTTACTCCAGTTAAAGGACAACCAGTGTTTAATACTGTGACACATGAAGACACGAAGAAGTCATTGGGAAGCATCGGTAATACAAATATTTGGTCCTTCTTTGAGTACAAGGAACTTACTACTAATATGAGGCAAGCAAACGATGAAGAATATGGAAGTATTCTGAAAGATATCAGAATTGGACTACTCACTGAAGCTGGCAAAAAAGCATTACAGAGTCGGCTGCTACATAATTTATTTCCAAAGGAAGAAATAGTTGCAGAGAAGATATACAAGAACATTGCAGAAAACAAAAGTGTCATCTGCTTAATGCCAACTCTACGTGAATGCTCAATATTCAATGAGGAGCTTTTGAAATTGGAAAAGGAAGATATCAGGAAATTGGAAGCAGTGGACAAAATTGAGGATGGAAGAATTACTGTCACATTAACAGGCACACTGAAAAATAAATTGGATTCACTAGAGAAGAACATTTCCAAAACAGCTGGATTAGAAAAAAATCTATATGTTTGCATGAACTGTAGAGTATTTTTAAGGAGAAATTTGGATGTTGAAAAAGGTTTAGTTAATGGAGCTATGGGAAGAGTTGTGGGTTTTATTAATTATCAGAAAAAAGCTGGAATTGAATGTTTAAAAATAAAATTTGATCAGATAGAAGAAGTTAAAGACATTTGTCGTTGTTCAGTTCGTTTCATGCTTGTGAAAGACTTATATGTACGTAGGAAGCAGTTTCCGTTTTCGCTAGCATATGCTGTAACTATTCACAAGTCTCAAGGATTGACTGTAGATTGTGCATTTGTGAACATTGGTTCAACTGTGTTCAAAGAAGGTATGGCATATGTTGCTTTGTCACGAGTGAAAACATTATCAGGTTTATTCATGATAGACTTTGATGATTCAAAAGTTAGTGCTGATACAAATTGTGTAAAGGAGTATAATAGATTAAGAAGAAGCTATGCTCCTCATTTAGGTCAGTATCCTGTGTTGGAGAAACGTGTAGTTTCTCGTAAAAGGAGAAATGAGAATATCTGTAATGAAGATGTAGAGAGGAGGGAAAAAAAGAGGAGTGATGTAATTGCAAGCAAAAAGAATAAGGAAAATGAAGAACAGGTTGTAGGATGTCATTTTGAAAATAGCTCTGGTGTCAACTGCTACGCTAATGTAGTGCTGAATGTTGCATTTTATCTGGAAAGTTTGCAAGAGCAGATAATAGTAAATCAGGGAAAAAGATTCTGTTCTGTGCTGAGTCTCCTTTTTGAAAAGCTGAGTAATGATAAAACTCAAATAGAAAGTGCTACTGAAATTAGAAAACTTTTAGATGTATGTTCAGGACGAACACAGTTTTCTCAAAATGTACAGCAAGACGCACAGGAATTCTTGATGTATTTTCTTCAGGTACTGGAAGAAGAAGGGGTTCCCATTGAAAATTTATTTGGTCTCTCTTATAAATGGGAACATAGTTGTGAAAACTGTTATAATATATGTGGCTCTAATGTTGATAATGAAAGGTTTATTTATTTAACATTGCCAGAGAGTAAAACAGTCACTTTTGCTAAATTAGTTAAAGATGCTAATCATAGCATGCAATGCGGTGAGTGTAAATCTGACATGTTTTCAACGTTAATTTTAAAGGAATACGGACAGTATGTAATTTTAATGATGCAACGATGTAGAGCTGATGGTTCAAAATTGGATACTTTAATAAAGAAGTTTACAGGACAGCAATTATCAATTTCAGGAAAATCTTTTGTAACAGTTGCAATAATTTTCCATGATGGACCTACTGTAACTTCTGGTCATTACACAGTTTATCTTAAATGTGAAAAAGGCTGGACACTGCGTAATGATTCCCAATTGATTTTTAAGCAACGTTTGCCTTTTGATTTAGCAAATTCCTATCTCATCTTCCTGAAACCTAAATTTTAGAGAGATTTGGCAACATCTGGACAAAACAATTTTACCATTTTATTGGATTACCATTTGGAATTTACAAATAAAAAGATTTAACAAATTATCATTTGGCCTAATGGAAAGGTAACCAATTGTAATGTGGAATTTTTCCATTTTTTAAGGAAACTTTGGAAAACCAAAAATTTAGAAAAAATCGGTAACATCTGCACAATTTAAATTTTGGAATGTTATTGGATTGCCATTTGAAATTTTTTCAAAAAAGATTTTTAAAATTACTATTTGGCCATGCGGAAAGGTAAACAATTCTATTGTGGACTTATTTAATTATTAATAAATCTTTCGGAAACCAAAATGTTACAGAGAATCGGTGACATCTGTACAATTTAAACTTTAGATTTTTATTGGATTACCATTGGAAATTTAACCAAAAAAGAATTTTAAAATTACTATTTGGCCTAAAGGAAATGGAACCCGATGTATTGTGGAGTTATTTGAGATATATTATTGTGATTATACTTCTGAAACAAAAATATTAGACGGTATTTTAAAGAAATAAGTATTGATATTAGATGATATTTTTTAAGAATATTATGCATTTCTATAAAGTTATGTTTATGCAAAAAGAGATTGTGGGCTTTTTTAAAACAATCTTTGAGATTGTTAATTTTTTTTTGCCTGCTGTTAAATGATGAATGCAATTGCTTTCACAATTTATAGTGAAATGCAATATATTCTGAAAACAGCAAAAAAAAGGCAAAAATATTTTTTGAAAAATATGTAAATATGTGTACTGTATTATAAAATGTTTTATTAAATATTAATACTTTTTTCTTTTTTTTCAGATTGAGATAGAAAATTTCCGAAAACTAGAACCATTTTTAAAGCAATTAAAAAAAAATTTAAATGAATAAATATTTTTTTGAGTGGGTATGGTAAGTCAATAATATCATGGTCCCTTTTTTCCACTTCTCTACAATCACATTTTCAGTTTTTAATTGTAGTCTCTCAAGGACCTTGTAATGTGATAATTGATTTTTAGTGTTTTAAAAAAAAAAAAAAAAAGTTTTTAAAAACATATATAAAAAATAGTTGAAAGGTAAGGTTGGCTCTTAAAAGAGCCGTTGTGTTCATGCAGGGACAGAGGAAAGAAAGATTGGGAATATTAGATGGTACGACAAGTGTGCTGATCTATTTTACAGTTCACTAGGGAAATACTGGTCTCCCTATAACTAATTAGATCATGACAAGTGGCGCACCATACTTCAACCCTCGCAAACCGAGGGTTAATTTCCAGAGGACCAGAAAAAGGAGATGCTCCCCCCACAGATGAAGGGCTCACCTGACCTGCAGAAGAAGGACTCGGCACTGCAGATGATGGTCCAGGCTGAGCTGCTGTGGATGTGCTTGGTTGATTTACTGAAGGGTTACCTTCAGTAAGTCGAGCATGTGTCCTTCTGTGTACATCCTTAAGGTGTCTCATCATGGTGTGATTCCCAAAGGAATACTTCCTGTCAGGATTCCCTCTTGAAAGTACACGCTTACACAGCTTACAAGTCACTAAGGGTGCATTTACCTTTTGCTGGCCTTCTGGAAAAGAAAAATACTCCCATACGTAAGAGGTCTTTTGTTTCCTCGCTCTCTGCCTTAAGGTAGTGCTGCTAGCCTCACTCTCATAAGAGCTCTGCTGTTCTGCCATCGTATCACAAAGACAACCCAGCTCCTTCTCCTATGGGATCACAAGCAGAAATGAGGGGAATGGGTGTGGTGTAGGAGAGTTCTAGAACTGAAAGTAGTTTCAACCAATCAAAAGTTGTGTTTCATGATCACATGACCCACCGTACGCTTACGGTGCGCTTACGGCAAAAGTACGCATGCGCGTAAAAAAGACACGCGCTCGCGCGCATGCGCATAACAGTCACTCCCCAACACTTCCGCATAACGTGCGCGTGTAGCGTTCACGCGTACGCGCCCCACGTGCAGTACGCGCAGCTACGCAAATTGCGTAACTATACGCAAACAGCGTAGATAAATTACGGACATTGCGTAAACCGTACGCTTACCGTAAGCTTACCGTACGCGCACTAAAAAAAAATTTAAAAAATGTATTGCTTAATAAATTTTACCTGTTTATTTTATAAAAAATGTAAAATAAAAACATATTGTAGAATTTTAAAAATTTAACCATAGTCTTTAAAAAAGGATAGAAAATTAAAATAAAAATATGTAAAAAAAAAAAAGAAGAAAAAAAAAAATTAGCATTTAAAAAACCTTGCAAATTCACTGAAAAAACAATGGGTTTCACACACGTTATAGTTAGGAATTAGCATTTAAAAAACCTTTGAAATTCACTGAAAAAACCATGGGTTTCACACACGTTATAGTTAGGAATTAGCATTTAAAAAACCTTAGAAATTCAATGAAAAAACCAAAGGTTTCACACATGTTATAGTTAGCTGGACATTTCACTCGTAAAAAACCATTGAAATTCCCCCGTTATAGTTAGTTCAGCTAACTATAACTCGCGCGCCCGCAATGCACTACTGATGACGTCACATATTACATCACTCATGACATGGTCAGTCACATCACTCATGACATCACTGATGACATCTCAAATGACATCAAAAAGTATGATTAGTGCTGCAGAAAGAAAAATTAGGGCACATTTTGAGTGACTTCTCAAATCCTCTTCTATTTCATTAAAAAAATTCTGACATGCAGACTGAAACATGCACTTTCAATACCAGCAGCAGTTTTCCCTGGTGAGCAGTAGCTTTACTACAGTGATCTAATGAGCAAAAAGAGTGCTAACATTCTGAATTTATGGCAAATGTGTGACACATCTGAATGCCTTTGGAATCAAAGTAAAAAACTGAAAGTATTTCCTACTGAGGAGACTGCAGTAAATGAGGAAATTAGGAAACTTCATAACAAATAAGTCTGCTAAGATGGCCACCAGAGACAAAAGAGCCCAAATGTAGCCCAAATATCACCCAGTTGTAGCCCAAGTATAGCCCAATGACAGAATGTCCCAGAGTGTTCTTAAAAACAACTGGAGCGCTTACTGTCTTCATTATGACAAAAGTATGGCACACCTGAAGCCATCTTGATTGGAATAAAGTGGTAACATTTAAAACATTTAATTTGCAAAGGAACAAAATGAGGGGGTTCATTTTGCCATAGAAATTATGATTAGTGCTGCAGAAAGAAAACTTAGGGCACATTTTGACTTCCCAAATCCTCTTCTATTTCATTAAAAAGTTCTGACATGCATACTGAAACATGCACTTTGAATACCAGCAGCAGACTTCCCTGGTGAGCAGTAGCTTTGCTACAGTGATCTAATGATGAACTAGAGTGCTACCATTCAGAATTTATGGCAAATGTGTGACATCTGAATGCCTTCTTGATGGAACCAAAGTAAACAAGCATTGAAAATGCAATAGGTCTCGCCTTCGTTGAAGTTAAGGCAATTCTGTTTGTAATTAGGTGGCTTTTTAGCTTTGCTTTTATTAGTGTTTTTCAACATTTCATGTACATTACATGCATATATGTATATGTATGCATGCATTTATATTTGTATTTATATAGATATGCAGATTATATATATGTTTATATATGTATGTATATATATATATACACATACGTATACATAAATGCATATGCATATATGTGCATATGTGTGCGTGTAGAGAGAGGTAGAGAGAGGTAGAGAGGTAGAGGTGTAGAGGTAGAGACGTAGAGGTAGCGAGGTAGAGGTAGAGAGGTAGAGAGTAGTAGAGAGAGAGGTAGAGAAAGGTAGAGAGGTAGAGAGTAGAGGATGAGTAATAGAGAGTAGAGAGAGAGTAGTAGAGAGTAGTAGAGAGAGTAGCAGAGAGTGAATAGGAGAGAGTAGTAGAGTGAGTAGTAGAGAGTGAGTAGTAGAGAGTAGTAGAGAGTGAGAAGTAGAGAGTAGTAGAGAGTGAGTAGTAGAGGGAGTAGTAGAGAGTAGTAGAGAGTGAGTAGTAGAGAGTATTAGAGAGTGAGTATTAGAGAGTGAGTAGTAGAGAGTAGTAGAGAGTGAGTAGTGGAGACTGAGTAGCAGAGAGAGAGTAGTAGAGAATGTGTAGTAGAGAATGAGTAGTAGAGTGAGTATTAGAGAGTAGTAGGGAGAGTAGTAGAGAGTGAGTAATAGAGAGTAGTAGAGAGTGAGTAGTATAGAGTAGTAGAGAGTAGCAGAGAGAGAATAGTAGAGAGTGAGTAGTAGAGAGTGAGTAGTAGAGAGTGAGTAGTAGAGAGAGAGTAGTAGAGAGTGAGTAGTAGAGAGTAGTAGAGAGTGAGTAGTAGAGAGTAGTACAGAGTGAGTAGTAGAGAGTGCTTAGTAGATAGTAGTGGAGTAGTAGAGAGTGAGTAGTAGAGAGTAGTAGAGAGTGAGTATTAGAGTGAGTAGTAGGGAGTAGTAGATAGTGAGTAGTAGAGTGAGTAGTAGAGTAAGTAGTAGAGTGCAAGTAGTAGAGAGTGTGTAGTAGAGAGAGATTAGTAGAGAGTAGTAGAGAGTGAGTAGTAGAGAGTGAGAAGTAGAGAGAGTAGTAGAGAGTAGTAGAGTAGTAGAGAGTGAGTAGTAGAGAGTGAGTAGTAGAGAGTAGTAGAGAGTGAGTAGCAGAGAGAGTAGTAGAGAGTAGTAGAGTGAGTAGTAGAGAGTGAGTAGTAGAGAGAGAGAGTAGTAGAGAGTGAGTGGTAGAGAGTAGTAGAGTGAGTAGTGGAGAGTAGTAGAGAGTGAGTAGTAGAGAGAGTAGTAGAGTGAGTAGTTAAGAGTGAGTAGTAGAGAGTGAGTAGTAGAGAGTAGTAGAGAGTAGTAGAGTAGTAGAGAGTGAGTAGTAGAGAGTGAGTAGTAGAGAGTAGTAGAGAGTGAGTAGTAGAGAGTGAGTGGTAGAGAGTAGTAGAGAGTAGTAGAGAGTGAGTAGTAGAGAGTGAGTAGTAGAGAGTAGTAATAGAGAGTAGTAGAGTACTAGAGAGTAGTAGAAAGTGAGTAGTAGAGAGTGAGTAGTAGAAATTAGTAGAGAGTGAGTAGTAGAGAGTGAGTAGTTTAATTTAAAAGGAACACAATGAGGAGGTTCATTTTGCCATAGAAATTATGATTAGTGAGGAAAAAAGAAAAAATAGGGCACATTTTGAGTGACTTCTCAAATCCTCTTCTATTTCATTAAACATGCACTTTCAATACCAGCAGCAGACTTACCTGGTGAGCAGTAGCTTTACTACAGTGATCTAATGAGCAACTAGAGTGCTACCATTCAGAATTTATGGAAAATGTGTGACACATGTGAATGCCTTCTTGATGGAATCAAAGTAAACAAGCATTGAAAATGCAATAGGTCTCGCCCTCGTTTAAGTTAAAGCAATTCTGTTTGTAATTAGGTGGCTTTTTAGCTTTGCTTGTATTAGAGATTTTCAAACTTTCATATACACACCATGCATATGTATGCATATATGTATATGTATATGTTTGCATGAATTTATATTTATATAGATATGCAGATTATATTTATATGTTTATATATGTATATATATATATATATACACATGCATATATATAAGTGCATATGCATATATATGCATATATATAAGTGCATATGTGTGCATGTACAGAGAGGTAGAGAGGTAGAGGTGTATAGGTAGAGGTGTAGAGGTAGAGAGGTAGAGAGGTAGAGAGTAGTAGAGAGAGAGGTAGAGAGGTAGAGAGTAGAGAGCGAGTAATAGAGAGTAGAGAGTGAGTAGTAGAGAGTAGTAGAGAGTAGTAGAGAAAGTATCAGAGAGTGAGTAGTAGAGAGTAGTAGAGTGAGTAGTAGAGAGTGAGTAGTAGAGAGTGAGTATTAGAGAGTGAGTAGTTGAGAGTAGTAGAGAGTGAGTAGTAGAGTGAGTAGTAGAAAGTAGTAGAGAGTAGTAGAGAGTGAGTAGTAGAGAGTAGTAGAGAGTGAGTAGTAGAGAGTGAGTAGTAGAGAGTAGTAGAGAGTGAGTAGCAGAGTGAGTAGTAGAGAGTAGTAGAGAGAGAGTGGTAGAGAGTGAGTAGTAGAGAGTAGTAGAGAGTGAGTAGTAGAGAGTGGTAGAGAGAGTAGTAGAGAGTGAGTAGTAGAGAGTGAGTAGTAGAGAGAGAGTAGTAGAGAGTAGTAGAGTAGTAGAGCGTGAGTAGTAGAGAGTGAGTAGTAGAGAGTAGTGGAGTAGTAGAGAGTGAGTAGTAGAGAGTAGTAGAGAGTGAGTATTAGAGTGAGTACTAGAGAGTAGTAGAGAGCGAGTAGCAGAGAGCAAGTAGTAGAGAGTGTGTAGTAGAGAGGGTAGTAGAGAGTGAGTAGCAGAGAGAGTAGTAGAGAGTGAGAAGTAGAGAGAGTAGTAGAGTAGTAGAGAGTGAGTAGCAGAGAGTAGTTGAGAGCGAGTAGTAGAGAATCAGTAGTGGAGAGTGAGCAGTAGAGAGTAGTAGAGAGTGACTAGTAGAGTGTGAGTAGTACAGAGTGAGTAGTAGAGAGTAGTACAGAGTGAGTAGTATAGAGTAGTAGAGTGAGTAGTAGAGAGTGAGTAGTAGAGAGAGAGTAGTAGAGAGTGAGTAGTAGAGTAGTAGAGAGTGAGTGGTAGAGAGTAGGAGAGAGTAATAGAGTGAGTAGTAGAGAATAGTAGAGAGTGAGTAGTAGAGCGAGTAGTAGAGAGTAGTAGAGTAGTAGAGAGTGAGTAGTAGAGAGTGAGTAGTAGAGAGTGAATAGTAGAGAGTAGTAGAGAGCGAGTAGTAGAGAGTGAGTAGTGGAGAGTGAGTAGTGGAGAGTGAGTAGTAGAGAGTGAATAGTAGAGAGTGAGTAGTAGAGAGTGAATAGTAGAGAGTGAGTAGTAGAGCGAGTAGTAGAGAGTGAGTAGTAGAGAGTAGTAGAGTGAGTAGTAGAGAGTGAGGAGTAGAGAGAGAGAAGTTGAGTAGTAGAGAGTGAGTGCTAGAGAGCAGCAGAGAGTAGTAGAGTGAGTAGTAGAGAGTAGTAGAGAGTGAGTAGTGGAGAGTGAATAGTAGAGAGTGAGTAGTAGAGAGAGAGTAGTAGAGAGTGTAGTAGAGAGTGAGTAGTAGAGAGTAGTAGCGAGTGAGTAGTAGAGAGTAGTAGAGAGTGAGTAGTAGAGTAGTAGAGAGTGAGTGGTAGAAAGTAGTAGAAAGTAGTAGAGTGAGTAGTAGAGAGTGAGTAGTAGAGAGTGAATAGTAGAGAGTAGTAGAGAGTGAGTAGTAGAGAGTACTAGAGCGTGAGTAGTAGAGAGTGAGTAGTAGAGAGTGAGTAGTAGAGAGTAGTAGCGAGTGAGTAGTAGAGAGTGAGTAGTAGAGAGTGAGTAGTTGAGAGTGAGTAGTAGAGAGTGAGTAGTAGAGAGTAGTAGAGAGAGAGTGGTAGAGAGTGAGTAGTAGAGAGTAGTAGAGAGTGAGTAGTAGAGAGTGGTAGAGAGAGTACTAGAGCGTGAGTAGTAGAGAGTGAGTAGTAGAGAGTGAGTAGTAGAGAGTAGTAGCGAGTGAGTAGTAGAGAGTGAGTAGTAGAGAGTGAGTAGTTGAGAGTGAGTAGTAGAGCGTGAGTAGTAGAGAGTAGTAGAGTAGCAGAGAGTGAGTAGTAGAGAGTAGTAGAGAGTGAGTAGTAGAGAGTGAGTAGTAGAGAGAGAGTAGTAGAGTAGTAGAGAGTCAGTAATAGAGTAGTAAAGAGTAGTCAGTCAGTGTCAGTCAATGTCAGTCAATGTCAGTCAGTCAGTGTCAGTCAGTCAGTGTCAGTCAATC
The DNA here is from genome assembly GCF_964204655.1 of Triturus cristatus. Taxonomy (NCBI): domain Eukaryota; kingdom Metazoa; phylum Chordata; class Amphibia; order Caudata; family Salamandridae; genus Triturus; species Triturus cristatus. The sequence goes on along the minus strand of NC_140589.1, from coordinate 1,174,622,667 downwards.
AGTGTCAGTCAGTCAGTGTCAGTCAGTCAGTGTCAGTCAATCAGTGTCAGTCAATCAGTGTCAGTCAGTGTCAATCAGTGTCAGTCAGTGTCAATCATTCAGTGTCAGTCAGTCATTGTCAGTCAGTCAGTGTCAGCTAGAGCAGCTCTGCTGACCTGGTTCTCTGGCTCTAAAGCAGCTCTGCTGACCTGGTTCTCTCTCTCTAAAGCAGCTCTGCTGACCTGGTTTCTCTGGCTCTACAGCAGGTCTGCTGACCTGGTTCTCTGGCTCTAGAGCAGCTCTGCTGACCTAGTTCTTATGCTATAGAGCAGCTCTGCTGATCTAGTTCTCTGGCTCTACAACAGCTCTGCAGACCTGGTTCTCTGGCTCTAAAGCAGCTCCGTTGACCCAGTTCTATGGCTCTGAAGCAGTTCTGCTGACATGGTTCACTGGCTCTATTGAAGCTCTGCTGACCTGGTTCTCTCCCTCTAAAGCAGCTCTACTGACCTGGTTTCTCTGGCTCTGCAGCAGCTCTGCTGACCTGGTTCTCTGGCTCTAGAGCAGCTCTGTTGACCTGGTTCTTAGGCTCTAGACCAGCTCTACTGACCTGGTTCTCTGGCTCTAAAGCAGCTCTGCTGACCTGGTTCTATAGCTCTAAAGCAGCTCTGCTGATTTGGTTCTCTGGCTCTAGAGTAGCTCTGCTTACCTGGTTCTCTGGCTCTAAAGCAGCTCTGCTAACCTGGTTCTCTGGCTCTAAAGCAGCTCTGCTGGCCTGGTTCTCTGGCTCTAAAGCAGCTCTGCTGACCTGGTTCTCTCCCTCTAAAGCAGCTCTGCTGACCTGGTTTCTCTGGCTCTACAGCAGCTCTGCTGACCTGGTTCTCTGACTCTAGAGCAGCTCTGCTGACCTAGTTCTTAGGCTCTAGAGCAGCTCTGCTGACCTGGTTCTCTGGCTCTACAGCAGCTCTGCTGACCTGGTTTTCTGCACTCACGACGCACGCACCCGACTTCGTGAAAATATATTTAAAAATAATATAAGTTTCTTATAAGCACAAATATATTATTTTGATGAATATCTTACATAATCTCTTGCCTTAATATGTATATTAAAGACACATACATATCTTTTTGGAACATAAATTGTTTTTGCGGGAGTCGCGCACCCAGAGCACCCCAGCACGTATATGACGTCACGCGGGACCCGCAAGCGTGCAAACATCTCGTACTGTAATGCGCATGTGTCGCGAATGCGCAGGAGCAGGAGTCGCAGACTGGTTGCATAGCAATCGCGCATATCACGTGATATTAAATGTATATGATGTAACTGAAAAACACGCAGCCGTCGCACACCATACACGGATCCTTCATGACTTTTCTAAAATGGCGGCTAGAATGCGTGCACCCACCGTGATGTTGTACACTTTGACTGCGCGACTGCGAAAAAAAATGGATTTTTTTAAAGAAAATGATATAAAAAATAAAATAAAAAATGAAAACAAGAAAATTAATCAATATTTCAGTTTTAATTAAAAAACAATTTTGTGCAATTTTCAGAAAAATATATAATGTTATTTAATGAATAAAATATTTATAAATAAACAGTTAAAAAACTGTAGAAAATCAGTACAAAAAATAGATATAACTACTATCACACTTAAAAGTCAGCATTTAAAAAACCTTTGAAATTCACTGAAAAAAAACATAGGTTTCAGAGACGTTATAGTTAGAAATTAGCATTTAAAAAACCTTAGAAATTCACAGAAAAAAACATAGGTTTCAGGGGTGTTATAGTTAGCTGCCCATTTCACTCGTACAAAACCATAGAAACTCCTCCGTTATAGTTAGTTCTGCTAACTATAACTCACGCGCCCGCAATGCACTGCTGATGATGTCACATATTGCATCATTCATGACATGGTCAGTGACATCACTGATGACATCACTGATGACATCTCAAATGACATCACTGATGACATCATCCACTTGACAATCCGATACACCACATCATACACTAGTATAACCTTCCATCACTCACTGTAAAATACAGAGTACCATATTTGAAACCATTGACACACCAATACCAGTTACTACATACCCACTCACTGATTCCTAAGTCTACACACACAACTACCCATTCAACAACAGAATCATCTATACATGCAGTCATTAATTAATAGAACACTATCAATTGCACTTATACACATATATAGACATTGACACATCAGCAGTCATCTTAGTCGGTTATGCAGTCATCCTACTCACTCTTGAAGAAAATGTATCGCACTTAAATTTACTCACTTACACAATTATCCAACGACACCTCATTTATTCAAACACATAGTAACTCATTGTTAATATGTTAAAAAAGCACCATTACAATTATACACTCATTCATATATTTACTCTCACAATCACTGACTCTTACACAAACTTATTTATATACACCAATTCTCACATACAATGCCTTTTATTTGTTTACTTTGTTGAAGATGTACAACTAAAACATATATTCGCTCACCAACACACAAATAAATACACTCAGTCACCCAAACAACTGTTTCCACATGCACTCTTAAACCCATACACCTAGTCAATCAACCATTCACACATCTATGCATAGAGTTACACACACCCCATCCAACCACACACAAACTCAGTGTCCCATACAAATACTCACCCAACTAATCAATAACTAATATACACACTCATGTAGTTAGTGACCAACTGAGGCAGCATGTTATACAACAACAGAGACAGTGCTGCACACATTCACATAGTTTAGTTACTAATCCATGTATTAAGTGAGACACTTTTAATTACTCACTTAAAAAGACAGTCAGACAGCTACTAAATCCTCCATCCAGACAGTTATATTTCCACTCAATCTTCAATACAGATTGGTATATATATAATACATATTTAAATTTCAAACTAAACCACATTCAGTGGATGATGTCATCAGTGATGTCATTTGAGATGTCATCAGTGATGTCATCAGTGATGTCACTGACCATGTCATGAATGATGCAATATGTGACATCATCAGCAGTGCATTACGGGCGCGTGAGTTATAGTTAGCAGAACTAACTATAACAGAGGAATTTCTATGGTTTTGTACGAGTGAAATGGGCAGCTAACTATAACACCCCTGAAACCTATGTTTTTTTCTGTGAATATATATATCTATACTTTTAATCAACAATGTGGTTCTACCTAATAGTGATAGGAAAAAATTATTTTTATGTGTTTTGTTGCTTTTTTAAATAGTGAAATAATGAGGCAGTGTCTTTTGGAATGTCAATGAAGGCACTGAATGTTTTTTAAATATCCCTCACACACTATGAAATCCCATAGTGTCATGCTTCATCATGACAAAATAGCAAAATAGAAAAATAGCATTTAAAAGCATATCAATATCTATACGCGCGCACTGTGCGCGCACTGTGCGCGCACCCTGCCGTGCGCGAGCGCAATTCTGATTGGTTGTTAGATGTCGGTAAACATTCGAATCGGTCGAAACCAGGAACTGTCGGCCGCCATTTTGTCTCTCGCAGTCTGAGGGGGTGAAAAGAAAAGTTGGAGAACGTGAAAAGGGGGCAGAGTGGACAGTTCCTGACCCCCTAGCCTTGGTCAGGGGGTCACAGAAGGACCCCCAAGGGAGAAAAAAACAATATATATATTTTTTTTTAAATCGCGAGGTGCGCGCACCGTGCGCGCACGGCACGCACTGCAAACCGTGGTCGTTCGGTGCGCGAAGCGCCCTGAGCGCCCACAGCGCGCGCATAGTGCGCGCACGGTGAAAAACCTGAAAAAAAAAAAATTATAAATACATAACTTAGCATTTAAAAAACCGTACAAATTCACTGAAAAACCCATAGGTTTCACACACGTTATAGTTACGAATTAGCATTTAAAAAACCTTGCAAATTCACTTAAAAAACCATAGGTTTCACACATGTTATAGTTAGCTGGACATTTCACTCGTAAAAAACCAATGAAATTCCCCCGTTATAGTTAGCGCAGGCAACTATAACTCACGCGACCGCAATCCTCTGCTGATGACGTCAGATATTACATCACTGATGACATATGTGTCTTTATGAAAAATAAATATTTGTAATATATGTATAGCTAAACATTAATGGAAGAAGACATGGGTAAATAAGTGTCTAAATACAGTGATGTAATATCTGACGTTGTCAGCAGAGGATTGCGGTCGCGTGAGTTATAGTTGCCTGCACTAACTTTAACGGGGGAATATATATATATATATATATATATATATATATATATATATATATATATATTCACTGAAAAAACCATAGGTTTCACACAGGTTATAGTTAGGTGGACATTTCACTCATAAAAAAACAATGAAATTCCCCCGTTATAGTTAGTTCAGATAACTACAACTCGCACGCCCGCAATCCACTGCTCATGACGTCACACATTACATAACTCATGACATGGTCAATGGCATCACTCATGACATCACTCATGACATCATCCTTGTGATAGAGTGGCGGTCGCGCGAGTTATGTCCACCTAACTATAACCTGTGTGAAACCTATGGTTTTTCAAGTGAATTTGCAAGGTTTTTTAAATGCTAATTCCTAACTATAACGTGTGTGAAACCTATGGTTTTTTAAGTGAATATATATATATATATATTAACATCGATATTTTGTCCAACTATATTTTTGACATCGATATTTTTAACATGAAATTTTTGTATAGGGATATTTTGGGGGTCTAGACCCTGTGGCTGGGATTGTGCTCAGTCAATCACGGAGCGTCGGTTCTAAGAAAAATGAAAAACTGTACTTTTATCAATGCAACCCACTGGAGAGTATGAAAACGTTGTATATTTTAGTTTTGCAGCATCACAACACCCACTGGAGGGTAACACTGATTACTGTGGGACAACTGAGACCAGAATGCAACAGTTTACTTGTGATAACCCACCAGAAGATAATTAAAGGCAATTGGTAAATTGAATCAGTAGTCTGCAGCAATGGTGACTCTGTGAAGGCCAAGGACTTTGGCAGTCCGAAATGCGCAAGGCAATGTAATGTAGCTGTTTTTATGCTGGTTTGTGCCAAATGATTTAAGGACTTCAATGGGGGACATAATGGTAAACATATATACAAACATATATATATATATATTATCTACTGGCGGTCGCCAGTAGATAGTTATAGTTAGGACCGAGTTCCCATAGGCGCCGGTTGACTTATCTTCATGAAATTTTCAAAACGAATGGGGCGCTCTGCTCAGCTCCTACCCTGAAAGTCTCGGGGTGATACGTCAAGCGGGGGCTGAGAAAAAAGGGGGGTCCCAAAACGCGTTTTCACCATGCATTTTCCCATAGGACCTTTAGTCGAAGGTACAGCCCGAACGGCTAAATAGAATTACTTGAAATTTGGCAAAGAGGTAGTCCTCAGGTCAGGCATGTGCCTTTTGTTTAAATGGTGTAAATCCGTTCAGTAGTTCCTGAGAAAATCAAAAGTAAAATCACATATATATCTGGGCGGAGCCTAACCACACATCTCATCGTGAGATCTGATTGGATGTCAGCACTTCATCCAAGAAGTGTTGGCAGCCATCTTGGGACCAATATACATGATAGCACCTCATTAAAAAGCATTGCAGTTAATAGAAGGTTTTAAGACTTTAGTTGCATTATAAATCATTTGTTGATGGTACCATACTCATTTTAGGAATTGTGGTGTGTTCTAAGGTGATTTTACCATGTGAAAAAGCCTTCTGCTGTGATATCATGAATCATGTTTGAGAGAAAACTATTTTCTCATGCTTTTCCCACAGAGGTTTGGAAGGTGATCTATAAGCTAACTGAGAGCATATTTTCTGTAAATTCACATTATCTTTGTCAGTCATGTGAGAATGAAGTCTGACATTCTCAGTAAAACATGTACATCCAACAAAGGCAGAGACTGTCAGTTGATTCCTTTGTGTTCTACTGCAGCTTCCCAGAGTGTTCTAAAGAACAACTAGAGCGCTAACAGTCCTACTTATGACAAACGTATGGCACACCTGAAGACATCTTGGTTGGAATAAAGTGGTAATTCTTAAAACATTTAATTTAAAAAGGAACAAAAGGAGGGGGTTCATTTTGCCATAGAAAGTATGATTACTGCTGCAGAAAGAAAAATTAGGGCACATTTTGAGTGACTTCTCAAATCCTCTTCTATTTCATTAAAAAACTCTGACATGCAGACTGAAACATACACTTTCAATACCAGCAGCAGACTTCCCTGGTGAGCAGTAGCTTTACTACAGTGATCTAATAAGCAACTAGAGCGCTAACATTCTGAATTTATGGCAAATTTGTGACACATCTGAATGCCTTCTTGATGGAATCAAAGTAAAAAACTGAAAGTATTTCCTACTGAGGAGACTGTAGTAAATGAGGAAATTAGGAAACATCATAACAAATAAGTCTCCCAAAATGGCCACCACAGACAAAAGAGCCCAAATATAGCCCAAATATCACCCAGATGTAGCCCAAGTATAGCCCAATGACAGAATGTCCCAGAGTGTTCTAACGAACAACTAGAGCGCTAACAGTCTTACCTATGACAAAAGTATGGCACACCTGAAGCCATCTTGAATGGAATAAAGTGGTAACACTTAAAACATTTAATTTACAAAGGAACACAATGAGGGGATTCATTTTGCCATAGAAATTATGATTAGTGCTGCAGAAAGAAAAATTAGGGCACATTTTGACTTCTCAAATCCTCTTCTATGTCATAAAAAACTTCTGACATGCAGACTGAAACATGCACTTTGGATACCAGCAGCAGACTTCCCTGGTGAGCAGTAGCTTTACTACAGTGATCTAATGAGCAACTAGAGTGCTAACATTCAGAATTTATGGCAAATGTGTGACACATCTGAATGCCTTCTTGCTGGAACCAAGTAAAAAACTGAAAGTATTTCCTACTGAGGAGACTGCAGTAAATGAGGAAATTAGGAAACTTCATAACAAATAAATCTCCCAAGATGGCCACCAGAGACAAAAGAGCCCAAATGTAGCCCAAATATCTCCCAGATGTAGCCCAAGTATAGCCCAATGACAGAAGTGTGCAAAACACTTATTTTTTGTGTATTTGCAGTTTTATATATTGCAGACTTGTCAGGTATCGGAATGCTTTTCATGAGCATCCGTTACATCACACAAGATCAAATTCATTTTGGTTGTAGACATGGGGAGATTAAGTGATTTGACCACAATCACAGAATGTTGAGCTGAAGCAGAATCTTCAACCTGGTTCCCAGTTGCAAAGTGTGCAGCTCTGGAAGTAACACCACAAGTGGTCAACTGGATAAAAAACATAAAGATTACAAATAATTTAAAAGTTCTTTGTCGCTATTTGAAAACTCAGAAAATATGTCCTCATTTTAGTTTTTTAGAGCACTAACCATAATTTTGATGCAAATAAGACCCTCTCATATATGTAATTTCTAAAGGAAATACTCTAGGTATTACAGTTTTGATTACATCAAGATGACGTCAGGCGTTCCACACTTTTGTAATAAATATAGAATGTTAGCAATCTAGTTGTTCATTGGGATACTGTTGAGAGGCAGAGGCCAGGGGCACGGACTTTGAAAATTGAAGGCAGGTAGGAGAGTGCAGAGGCAACAATTTGACCACACTGGGCAGGCAGGAAGGGCAGTGGCAGCACAACAGACTATGGAGGGCAGTGGAAAGGGGGGCAGGGGCAACAAACCAACAATACAGGACTGGCAAGAGAGGCTGTGGCAATATAATAGACCATTGTGGGCAGAAGGAAGAGGCAGTGGTAGTACAACCATACATGCCAACAGACCCGTTTCAGCCAGGAAATGTCCAATGTTTTTAAGCTCAAATGGGCTTAATTTTATCTTTCTCCTGTCTACAATCTCCTCCTTTTCAATGTAACTCAAAGGGGAAAATCAATACCCCAGTTTTTTTTCAAAATCTCCCTCTTACCAAGTTCAAAATGTTCGCAAGTATGGTACATTGAATCATGGTAGGCAGGAGGAATTGGGGTAGGGACAACAGAGGACAGGAGGGACATGGAGAGGTGCACCAAACTGACCCTACAGGGCAGGCATCAGGGTTTGCAGCAGCACAATACACCACACAGCGCATGCGGGACGGGAGTGCAGCACAACAATCCATAGAAAGCAATAGGGAGGGGACAGGACCATGCACACGGACAACAGAGAACAGATGGGAAAGAGGCAATGGTAGCTAGCTGACCATAATGGACAGACAGGAGAGAAAGCTGCAGCATAACAGACCATAAAGGGCAGGAGGGATTGATCAGGGGAATTACAATGGAACAGACAAGCCAGGAGGGAGGGAATAGGGGGTCTGCACATGGAAACAGAGGGCTGGGGGCAAGGTGGCAGGGCAGGAGCAGCAAGATGACCATGGAGGTCAGGCAGGATGGTCACTAGAAACAAGACACACCATGGAGAGCAACAATGAGACTATGGTGGCATACACACAGACCATGGAGGGAAGGTGGGAGGGGGTCAGGGGCAGCTAGCTGACCACACAGGGAAGGTGGGAGGGGCCATGGCAGCACAGAAGACCATGCATGGCAAGCGGGAGGGTTAGTGGTAGCACAATGGCTATGATGGACAAGTAGGAGGGTGCAGGGGCATGCACAAAGGTCCATGGAGGATAGAAGGGATGGTCAGGACCTGGGCACAGACAAGAGAGTTCAGGGGAAGGGGCCTCACAACAGACCGCGCGGGGCAGGCAGGAGGAGCAGTTGCAGCACAACAGATCAGGGAGGGCAGAAGGGTGTGGCAGTAAAATGGGGCATGGAGGACAGGAGGAAGGGGATAGGGGCATGGCATGGGGACAGGCAGGGTGGAGGTGGCAGGGACAGGTTACAGTCATCTGACAATGCTAGGCAGGTGGGAGGGGAGTGGCAGCTGAACATAACACTCAGAGTAGATAGGAGTGGCAGGTTCATGGAACATAGTGGGCAAAAAGGATGGAGCAGGGGCATGCACAAAGACATCGGAGGGCAGGGGGAAGGAGAATAGGGGCAGCAAGCTAAGCACAGAGGCTAAGCAGGAGGTCAATGATGGGCCATAGAATTGGGCAATGGAGGGCAGGAGGAGTGGACTGGTACATCATGCTAAATGGAGGGCAGTGGCAGCACATCAGACCATGCATGGCAGGAGGGAGGAGGCTAGTCTATGGATTCAGACAACAGAGGATAGGGAGGAGGTGGATGGGGCAGCAAGCTAACTGTTTAGAGAAGGTGGGTATTAGGAACGTTATTGTTTTTAAAATGTGTGTCTGTGCGAACTACTTAAAATATGAACAAGTATGCAGCATAATCTCACTTTTATTCAGGAAGAAGAGGACGTTTGTGACTGTGACTCCGGGCTCATTCGGCAGAAATACCCCTTGACCCTCCACCCCATCGCAAAATGTAATGCCTGTGAAAAGGGTAGGTGGACGCAGTGTTATATAGAACATAGTCCTGAGAGCACGATTGAAAATGAAAACTAGATGTAGTATATGGTATAAACTATGCACCAAAAAGTGTGATATAAGATGAACCGGGGCGTGAAATATAATATGCAATAAATTGTGCGAAATGACAGATTCATTGGAGAGCGCGAGATAGCACAGGCACTAGCGCGTGCTATGCGATATGCGCCTTGGAGTCTAATAAGCACAGGGCAGTGTTGTGTAACATAACTAGTCTCTAAAGTTGTAATATAAAATATGTGCTGGGGAGTGTAACGTTGCATATGCACTGTGACAAAGATATGGATCCCAGATTGTAATATGTATGGCATAGCGCTGTGCGTTATAACATACACATCGAGGAAGGCACGTTAGATAGAGCAATATAACCTGTGCGAAGGCAAGTGTGGCATGACATATTCACGGGGTGGTGTTACAGTGCACATGGGCTAGAGAGTGTCATAGCATACGCAGTAGCTGGTGGAATACAACACAGAGGTGTGAGGCAATCGGCGGGCACTGGTGGGTGTAACACAGTATTGGGCTCAGCCAGGAGCACGCTGTGACTCTCAAGTGAGGTTCGTCTCCTTTCCAGAGAGTAAAATAAAAAGTATTACACATCCGGCGGTGGATGTGTTTTTTATTAACCGTGAGGGGGGTTTCTTGCATAGTTTGGTCGAATTTTTGTCGAATCCCCTTTGAATGGCTTGGTGTGCGTGTATATTAAATGTGCCCGTCAATAGCTACCCATGTTTGAATAAATAAACGACAAGGGTGTCTACTTGGAGAGTACCCACCGGCGGGGGCGCTAGGATTAGGCACGGTAGGGCGTCAGACACGTCAGAGCTTCACTAGCGGTGTAAATACATTCCATGTGGATTCATTCTATGCATAGTCGCCTTTTAATGAATATCATTCAAATCGTCATGGTGATAGGTACATACGGTTTGTCCAGCATGTCCTAGGTGTTTCTATAAATATATATATTTTTAAAATAATAATAAAAAAAGGCCGGCCCCGGGGGATGGGGTCCCTGGAGCCATAAGTGGTCTGAGGAGGGGGGCAACGCAGCCCCCTCCTAAAGAATTTAAATTAAAAAAAGGCCATGACCCGGGGGTTGGGGTCCCCGGGGCCGATTAAGGCCTTGGGAGAGCCAAATTTTTTTTTTTCACCAAAAAAAATTAGGGTGCAGGCCCTGGGGGATGGGATCCCCAGGGCCAGAACAGAAAACAGAAACACTTTCCCCCCACTGGTACGGTATTCATTGGCAATAAGTCCATAAATCAGAATGTACCCACAGACCAAGCATAATATTTATGTTATTTTTACTTTCATTTATTTATCAAAAATAATTTTATGCATTTCGGTAGTGATGTCACTGCTAATATTAATTTTTTTATATAAGAACAAACACATGTAAAATTACCACAACATATAAATATGAACAGAAAAACAATAATTATACCCAACGCAAAAGTTGATTAGACATTCAAACAATGCATACAATACATTAATTCATACACAGGCACAATAAGTTACCTAGAAAGAACAATGCAATATACCTTACAATATAACATACATAAAAAACAGCAAATAAGACAAAAAGACGCCGACGCGCGTTTCGGAGATCCCAAGATGACCAATGAGCTCCTTCCTCAGGGCGCAAATATCATAACAGTCTTAATGGAAATGGCCAAATAAATTACTTAAGACCAAATATAAATTTACATGTCGGGCTTCATTCATATAAAAGCTGTTGGGTTATAGGAAACACCGTCTTGGCGGAACTAGATTAGTCACAATTTTTGGCGTGGTTTATACACCAATCATAAATACGCAATTTCAGCTGGAAACTCAAGCAGGGAGAACCAAATATGTTGCATAAAGTAGGATAAGATGCAGCGAGTTCAGCCGTAAAGGACTGGTAGGAATAATACATGAAACAGTCTGCTGCACAAGTCTTCAAGCACCGAGACTGAGAGGGCGCGAACTACCGGCTGGAATAAGTAGATCGGATGTCAGCCAGATATACACAGCGCTCCCCAGGCGGTGACATAAATCGAATAAATCCCAGAATGACTCCTTTGAAAACAATGAGTCCCGCAGCAGGCCGCCAGTCGGGGCCAGTAAATTAGAAAAAGAAGGGGGGCCACACAGCCCTCCTTCTTAAAAAAATAAAATAAATAAAAGACCGGCATCGTGCTGGAGGCCATGCCCCCTCCTTGCAGCACTCTGCAAACGTGCCCCCTGGCCAGTAGTAAGTTCGGGAATTAATTCCCCTTCCACTGAGAGTCCCTGAGGGCCAACTAGCCCAACAGGTATCTCCAGTGTGCGCCAGGGAGCTGCGTTGCAGACAGGTGTTCTGAGGCCACGCCCCTTTTTACACCTCTATGCAACGCAGCTCTGTGGCGCTTACTGGAGGTACCTAGTGGGCTAGTTTGACCCTAGGGACCCTTAGGATTCAAGGGGAATTAATCTCTCAACTTAAAACGGCCACAGGGCGCGTTTACACAGTGGTGAAGGGAGGGGACGGGGCCTGAGGTGACGTGTGCAAATACGCCCTGTGGCGCATTTTAAGTTGGGGAAATAATTCCCTTTCAATCCTGAGGGACCCTGGGGGCCAACTAGCCCACCAGGTGCTTCCAGTAAGTGCCACTGCTCTGCGTTGCAGAGAGGTGGTGCAGGCCGTGCCCCTTTTTACACCTCTCTGCAATGGCGCTTACTGGACGTACCTAGTGGGCTATTTTGCCCCTAGGGATCCTCAGGATTCAAGGAGACTTAATATCCCAACTTAAAAAACTGCCACAGGGCATTTTTACACAGTGGGGAAGGAAGGGGACAGGGTATGAGGTTACGTGTGCAAACAAGGCCTGTGGCGCGTTCTAAGTTGGGGAAATAATTCCCCTTCAATCCTGAGGGCCCCTGGGGGCTAACTAGCCCACCAGGTGCTTCCAGTAAGCGCCACTGAGCTGCGTTGCAGAGAGGTGGTCCAGGCCATGCCCCTTTTTACACCTCTCTGCAACGCAGCTCTGTGGTGCATACTGGAGGTACCTAGTGGGCTAGTTGGACCCTAGGGACCCTCAGGATTCAAATGAACTTAATCTCCCAAGTAAAAATGGCCACAGGGCGTGTTTACAAAGTGGTGAAGAGAGGGGACGGGGCCTGAGTTAACGTGTGCAAACAAGCCCTGTGGTGCGTTTTAAGTTGGGGAAATAATTTCTCTTCAATCCTGAGGGACCCTGGGGGCCAACTAGCCCACCAGGTGCTTCCAGTAAGCACCACTCCGCTGCATTGCAGAGAGGTGGTCTAGGCCGTGCCCCTTTTTACATCTCTCTACAACTCAGCTCTGTGGCGCTTACTGGAGGTACCTAGTGGTCTAGTTGGACCCTAGGGACCCTCAGGATTCAAGGGGACTTAATCTCCCAACTTAAAATGGCCACAGGGCGTGTTTACACAGTGGGGAAGTGAGGGGACGGGGCATGAGGTGACGTGTGCAAACACTCCCTGTGGTGCGTTTTAAGAGGTAGTTTCAATCCCTTGCCCTATTATATACTAGGGGCTTACAGAGGAGGTCATGCTGATCACAGGGGGACCCCAACGCATAGTGTTCCCTAGTGTATGTAGGTGTTTTCACTGTATTCTGAGTGTCTTTTAACATAGCACTGGCTCTAGGACTGGTTAGTCAGACTCAGTTACCACCAGTATCCGTCTGAAAAAGTTGAGGGTACAGGATGATTTTGCAACAAGGCTTCTTTCTGCTCTTCTGTTTGTTCTTTCTGCATGTTATCCTTCTTCCTGCACTTTTCTTCAGCTTTGAGGACTTCTGTTGCTTCTTTCTGCATTTCTTTTTTTTCTTTCCGTGCGTTTTTTCTTCTTTCTTCACATGTCCTATCTCTGTAGGCATAGTTAGAAATTAGCATTTAAAAAACCTTTGAAATTCACTGAAAAAACCATAGGTTTCAGGCACGTTATAGTTAGGAATTAGCATTTAAAAAACCTTAGAAATTCACTGAAAAAAACATAGGTTTCAGGGGCGTTATAGTTAGCTGGACTTTTCACTCGTACAAAACCATTGAAATTCCCCTGTTATAGTTAGTTCAGCTAACTATAACTCGCGCGCCCGCAATGCACTGCTGATGACGTCACATATTACCTCACTCATGACATGGTCAGTGATATCACTCATGACATCACTAATGACAACTCAAATGACATCACTAATGACTTCACTGATGACATCATCCTTGTGATAGAGTGGCAGACCTCCTGTTCCCTTAATATAGCATTTGATACACACATTCTAAAATAGAAACTACAATGTTCAAAACAATGGACATACCAATCCCAGTTACAACAACCTATTCAGTAATTCTAAGATCCACATACACATCCACTCATTCACCAACAGTCCTATACAGTCACTCATACATGTACTCACTCATCATATGTACTCACACACCTATACATCCTGTTACACAACGCCACTCATCCATAGAGTTACTCACACACATAGTCACTCATGCTAATAAAGAATCAAACATTCATTTACTTGCATATACAGTTATACACACACCACCACACTTACTTCTACAGAAACTTACACATACTTTGTCTTTTAAAGAATCGCTTATAGAAACACATACTTATTCATACAGGAACTCTTTCAATCTCTCACTCTCACATATACTCACTTATATACACCAATAGTCACATATAACAGTTTAAAACATATGTAGTTACTCATAAAGGCACTATTGAGACAGTCTATCACTCACTAACACACCCATGCACACACTCATCCACCCATACAGTCCTGCACACATGCTGTCTTCAACACATACAAACAGTGAGTCACTCATTCATGCACCTATGCACTACGTAATACCCCCCACCGAACCCTACAGACACTCAGACACTCATACTGATACTCAAAAAACCAACTAATAACCTATATAGACACTCATGTATCTACTCACCAACCCATGCAGCCACTTATACACAACGTGAGAGACTGATACAGATATTTACACATTTAAACATTACTCACTAAGTAGTTTTCAGAAAAACACACATTCAATGGATGATGTCATCAGTGATGTCGTTTGAGATGTCATCAGTGATCTCATGAGTGATGTCACTGACCATGTCATGAGTGATGTAATATGTGATGTCATCAGCAGTGCATTGCGGGCGCATGAGTTATAGTTAGCTGAACTAACTATAACGGGGGAATTTCAATGGTTTTGTACGAGTGAAAAGTCCAGCTAACTATAACGCCCCTGAAACCTATGGTTTTGTCAGTGAATTTCTAAGGTTTTTTAAATGCTAATTCCTAACTATAATGTGCCTGAAACCTATGGTTTTTTCAGTGAATATACATATATATATATATATATATATATATATATATATATATATATATATATATATATATATATATATATTATCTACTGGCGGTCGCCAGTAGATAGTAATAGTTAGGACCAAGTTCCCAGAGGAAATCTGAAAATTCTATTTTGAATAACTTTGGCGCCGGTTGACTTATCTTCGTGAAATTTTCAAAACTAATGGGGCGCTCCGCTCAGCTCCTACCCTGAGAGTCTCGGGGTGATTCGTCAAGCGGGGGCTGAGAAAAAAGGGGGCTCCCAAAACGCGTTTTCCCATATGACCTTTAGTCGAAGGTACAGCCCGAACGGCTGAACAGAATTACTTGAAATTTGGCAAAGAGGTAGTCCTCAGGTCAGGCATGTGCCTTTTGCATATATGGTGTCAATCTGTTCAGTAGTTCCTGAGAAAATTGCAGTTAAAAGTACATAAATATCTATATGCGCGCACCGTGCGCGCACGGTGCTCGCACGGGGCACGCACCAAATGTCCGCGAGCGTAATTCTGATTGGTGGTTAGATGTCTGTCAACATTCCAATCGGTCGAAATCAGGAAGTGTCAGACGCCATTTTGTGTGTGACAGTGAAATAGAAAGGTGGAGAACGTGAAAAGGGGGCAGGGTAGAGAGTTCCTGACCCCCTAGCCTTTGTCAGGGGGTCCCTGAAGGACCCCGAAGCGTGAAAAAAAACATTTTATTTTTTTTCAAAAAATCGCGGGTTGCTCGCACAGTGCGCGCACCCCCTAGCCGCCATTTTGAGTTTTAGAGGCAGAAGAGAGCTAAAAGCACAAGTGGAGAACGTGAAAAGGGGGCAGGGTAGAGAGTTCCTGACCCCCTAGCCTTTGTCAGGGGGTCCCTGAAGGACCCCAAAGGGTGAAAAAAACATATATATATATTTTTTTATAATCGCGGGGTGCGCGCACGGTGCGCGCATCCCCCAGCCGCCATTTTGAGTTTTAGAGGCAGAAGAGAGCTAAAAACACAAGTGGAGAACGTGAAAAGGGGCCAGGGTAGAGAGTCCCTGACCCCCCTAGGCCTTCTCAAGGGGACCATGAAAGACCCCTAAGGTCTCAAAAAAGAAAAAAAAATATATAAATATTGCGCGGTGCGCTCACGGTGCGCGCACAGCGGCAAAAAATTCATTAAAAAAGCAGAATTAAAAATCAAGTCTAAGTGTTTAGATGTTGGTTGGCTCTAAAAAGATCCGTTGTGTTCATTGAGTGTTTTTTTGTACCTACAAGTAAGTACCGATGCAGAGTCTAAAGTTCAATAGGAAGACTCTGTTCCCTTCATCTGTGAAATGTACACCGTCTCCTCTATAAATGCCTTGCATGTTGTAACGCAAGTTGTTGTGGTATATAGAACCCATACCATAGTCTCTGAGGAAAGCAAAAACAGACTTATTGACGTGCTGTTTTGCTTTCTCAATCTGCGGACAATATTGGTTGGACCAGTTCCACTTTTGCCTTTGGCATATATTAGAATGTACAAAGGTAGTTTGTGGAAAAAGTGACATCAATTGAACGAAGGTGTCCTTAACAAGCATTTCCAGACCTACCCCAGTTAAAGTGCCTAGGTCATTTCCACCACAGTGCACAATTATAAGGTCAGGCTGTGGGAGATGTAGAAAGGATTTCACCAAAGGCATTAATTGGTGCCACTTTAACCCCTTCGCTGCTAGGCCTTTTCCCCTCCTGTGCTAAGCCTTTTTTGGGCTATTTGGGGTAGTGCGCGCTTAGGCCCCTGTAACTTTTTGACCACATTAGGTATCCATGCCAAATTTGCGTCCTTTTCTTCCAACATCTTGGGGATTCTAAAGGTACCCAGGGTTTGTGGATTCTCCTACAGGGTTCTCAGAAATTAGTCAAAATACAGCAAAATTTTGTTTTTTTTGTGAAAAATTGGAAAAACGGGCTGCAAATGAAAGCTTTTGGGTTTTTCTCTGCAAATGGTATCAAAAAAGGGTTTGTGGGGCTGAAATCACCATTTCTCCAGCTTTTGGGGAACGACAGAATTTTGTCAGAAAACCAACATTTTTCACACAGTTATGGCATTTTTCTGGAACATACCCTATTTTTGCTATTTTTTGTGCTTTCAACCTCCTTCCAGTTAACGGTAGAAATGGGTACAAAAACAATAATGGATCCTGGAAATCTATACATTTTTGAAAAGTAGACAAAATTCTGAATTCAGCAAGGGGTCATTTGTGTAGATCCATCAAGGTTTCTTTATAGAAACTTACAGGTAAATATAGGAAAAATTAAAAATTCATTGAAAAAAGCAGCATTTTGAGTCAACGTTTTCACCTGTAACTTCTTCGAATTATGACATCTCTTTGAAAGCAATGTACCGTTACATCCGGTGGACCTTCCTGGTTGTGGGGACATATAGGACTTGTAGGTTCACCAAGAGCCCAACGAACTCAGAGTAGAAAACTGAGCAGCATTTTGTAATGTTTTTTTTTTTGTTCTGGGTATATAGCAATTATTGTGGGAAAATGTATACATGGAAAAATCGGTATGAAAGTCACCGATGTATTTCTGAAATGGGAACAAATTACAGAGTTTAGAAACAGTGCATATTTGCACATTTTCGAAAATGGGAATACTCATATTTGCATGACAATTATTGGTCATTTTTCAAAATGACTTTTTTTTTACACAATGTCTTTCATTTGGAAGGGAGAAATGCATCAAAAATCATTAGGTAATAACAGTTGCTTTACAAATTTGAACTACCCTAAGTCTCCCGATAAAAATGGTACCTCACTTGTGTGGGTAGGCATAGTGCCCACGACAGGAAGTGGCTCAAAACCTAAGGTGAACGCACCACATTTTCACACTGAAAATTTACACTTTATTTGCGAAGAGTCTAGCTGTAGTTTTTGAACCCTAGCCCTGCCGGCACCTAGGGAAACCTAGCAAACCTATACATTTTTGAAAACTAGACACCCAGGGGAATCCAGGATGGGGTGACTTGACTGCCTCCCACCAGGGTCTGTTACCCAGAATCCCTTGCAAACGTAAAAAATTGACAAAAAAAACACATTTTTCCCACATTTCTGTGATGGAAAGTTCTGGAATCTGCGTGGATCCACAAATTTCCACCCACCCCGCGTTCCCCAAAGTCCTACGAGAAAAATGGTACCTCACTTGTGCGGGTCGGCATAGTGCCCGCGACAGGAAACGGCGCAAAACGCAACGTGGTTTTGCAGTGAAAAATGACCATTTTTTTGGCAAAGTGACTAGCTGTAGATTTTGAACCCTAGCCCTGCCGGCACCTAGAGAAACCTAGCAAACCTATACATTTTTGAAAACTAGACACCCAGGGGAATCCAGGATGGGGTGACTTGACTGCCTCCCACCATGGTCTGTTACCCAGAATCCCTTGCAAACGTAAAAAATTGACAAAAAAACCAAATTTTCCCCACATTTCTGTGATGGAAAGTTCTGGAATCTGCGTGGATCCACAAATTTCCACCCACCCCTTGTTCCCCAAAGTCCTACGAGAAAAATGGTACCTCACTTGTGCGGGTCGGCCTAGTGCCCGCGACAGGAAACGGCGCAAAACGCAACGTGGTTTTGCAGTGAAATATGACCCTTTTTTTGGCAAAGTGACTAGCTGTAGATTTTGAACCCTAGCCCTGCCGGCACCTAGGGAAACCTAGCAAACCTATACATTTTTGAAAACTAGACACCCAGGGGAATCCAGGATGGGGTGACTTGACTGCCTCCCACCAGGGTCTGTTACCCAGAATCCCTTGCAAACGTAAAAAATTGACAAAAAAAACACATTTTCCCCACATTTCTGTGATGGAAAGTTCTGGAATCTGCGTGGATCCACAAATTTCCACCCACCCCACGTTCCCCAAAGTCCTACGAGAAAAATGGTACCTCACTTGTGCGGGTCGGCATAGTGCCCGCGACAGGAAACGGCGCAAAACGCAACGTGGTTTTGCAGTGAAAAATGACCCTTTTTTTGGCAAAGTGACTAGCTGTAGATTTTGAACCCTAGCCCTGCCGGCACCTAGAGAAACCTAGCAAACCTATACATTTTTGAAAACTAGACACCCAGGGGAATCCAGGATGGGGTGACTTGACTGCCTCCTACCATGGTCTGTTACCCAGAATCCCTTGCAAACGTAAAAAATTGACAAAAAAAACACATTTTCCCCACATTTCTGTGATGGAAAGTTCTGGAATCTGCGTGGATCCACAAATTTCCATCCACCCCTTGTTCCCCAAAGTCCTACGAGAAAAATGGTACCTCACTTGTGCGGGTCGGCCTAGTGCCCGCGACATGAAACGGCGCAAAACGCAACGTGGTTTTGCAGTGAAAAATGACCCTTTTTTTGGCAAAGTGACTAGCTGTAGATTTTGAACCCTAGCCCTGCCGGCACCTAGGAAAACCTAGCAAACCTATACATTTTTGAAAACTAGACACCCAGGGGAATCCAGGATGGGGTGACTTGACTGCCTCCCAACATGGTCTGTTACCCAGAATCCCTTGCAAACGTAAAAAATTGACAAAAAAAACACATTTTCCCCACATTTCTGTGATGGAAAGTTCTGGAATCTGCGTGGATCCACAAATTTCCACCCACCCCGCGTTCCCCAAAGTCCTACGGGAAAAATGGTACCTCACTTGTGCGGGTCGGCATAGTGCCCGCGACAGGAAACGGCGCAAAACGCAACGTGGTTTTGCAGTGAAAAATGACTCTTTTTTTGGCAAAGTGACTAGCTGTAGATTTTGAACCCTAGCCCTGCCGGCACCTAGGGAAACCTAGCAAACCTATACATTTTTGAAAACTAGACACCGAGGGGAATCCAGGATGGGGTGACTTGACTGCCTCCCACCATGGTCTGTTACCCAGAATCCCTTGCAAAAATAAAAAATTGACAAAAAAAACACATTTTCCCCACATTTCTGTGATGGAAAGTTCTGGAATCTGCGTGGATCCACAAATTTCCACCCACCCCGCATTCCCCAAAGTCCTACGAGAAAAATGGTGCCTCACTTGTGCGGGTCGGCCTAGTGCCCGCGACAGGAAACGGCGCAAAACGCAACGTGGTTTTGCAGTGAAAAATGACCCTTTTTTTGGCAAAGTGACTAGCTGTAGATTTTGAACCCTAGCCCTGCCGGCACCTAGGGAAACCTACCAAACCCACGCATTTCTGAAAACTAGACACCCGGCGGCTTCCAGGGAGGTATGGCTTGCGTGGATCCCCCAACGTTTCCTTACCCAGAATCCCCTGCAAACCTCAATTTTTGCTCAAAAAATCACTTTTTTTCACACATTTTGGGGTGGGAAAGTAGTGGCATCACCGGGCTCACGCAAATTTACCACCACCCAGCGTTCCCCCAGGTCTCCCGGTAAAAATGGTGCCTCACTTGTGTGGGAGGCCCAAGTACCCGCGGCAGGCAAGGGCCCAAAACGTAGTGAGGCGACATCAAAATGGCCTATCGCAAAACCACCTGGTTTAGCAAGGGGGTCACTTTGGTTTTTGGCCCGGTGCTCGGTGGCCATCTAGGGAAACCTACCCAACCCATGCATTTCTGAAAACTAGACACCCGGCGGCTTCCAGGGAGGTATGGCTTGCGTGGATCTCCCAACGTTTCCTTACCCAGAATCCCCTGTAAACCTCAATTTTTGCTCAAAAAATCCCTTTTTTCACACATTTTGGGGTAGGAAAGTAGTGTCATCACCGGGCTCACACAAATTTACCACCACCCAGCATTCCCCCAGGTCTCCCGGTAAAAATGGTGCCTCACTTGTGTGGGAGGCCCAAGTACCCGCGGCAGGCAAGGGCCCAAAACGTAGTGAGGCGACATCAAAATGGCCTATCGCTAAACCACCTGGTTTTGCAAGGGGGGTCACTTTGGTTTTTGGCCCGGTGCTCTGCGGCCATCTAGGGAAACCTACCAAACCCATGCATTTCTGAAAACTAGACACCCGCCGGCTTCCAGGGAGGTATGGCTTGCGTGGATCCCCCAACGTTTCCTTACCCAGAATCCCCTGCAAACCTCAGTTTTTGCTCAAAAAATAACTTTTTTCACACATTTTGGGGTGGGAAAGTAGTGGCATCACTGGGCTCACACAAATTTACCACCACCCAGCGTTCCCCCAGGTCTCCCGGTAAAAATGGTGTCTCACTTGTGTGGGAGGCCCAAGTACCCGCGGCAGGCAAGGGCCCAAAACGTAGTGAGGCGACATCAAAATGGCCTATCGCAAAACCACCTGGTTTTGCAAGGGGGGTCACTTTGGTTTTTGGCCCGGTGCTCGGCGGCCATCTAGGGAAACCTACCAAACCCACGCATTTCTGAAAACTAGACACCCGGCGGCTTCCAGGGAGGTATGGCTTGCGTGGATCCCCCAACGTTTCCTTTTGAGCAAAAATTGAGGTTTGCAGGGGATTCTGGGTAAGGAAACGTTGGGGGATCCACGCAAGCCATACCTCCCTGGAAGCCGCCGGGTGTCTAGTTTTCAGAAATGCGTGGGTTTGGTAGGTTTCCCTAGATGGCCGCCGAGCACCGGGCCAAAAACCAAAGTGACCCCCCTTCGCAAAACCAGGTGGTTTTGCGATAGGCCATTTTGATGCCGCCTCACTACGTTTTGGACCCTTGCCTGCCGCGGGTACTTGGGCCTCCCACACAAGTGAGGCACCATTTTTACCGGGAGACCTGGGGGAACGCTGGGTGGTGGTAAATTTGTGTGAGCCCGGTGATGCCACTACTTTCCCACCCCAAAATGTGTGAAAAAAGGGATTTTTTGAGCAAAAATTGAGGTTTGTAGGGGATTCTGGGTAAGGAAACGTTGGGGGATCCACGCAAGCCATACCTCCCTGGAAGCCGCCGGGTGTCTAGTTTTCAGAAATGCGTGGGTTTGGTAGGTTTCCCTAGATGGCCGCCGAGCACCGGGCCAAAAACCAAAGTGACCCCCCTTGCAAAACCAGGTGGTTTAGCGATAGGCCATTTTGATGTCGCCTCACTAAGTTTTGGGCCCTTGCCTGCCGCGGGTACTTGGGCCTCCCACACAAGTGAGGCACCATTTTTACCGGGAGACCTGGGGGAACGCTGGGTGGTGGTAAATTTGTGTGAGCCCGGTGATGCCACTACTTTCCCACCCCAAAATGTGTGAAAAAAGTGATTTTTTGAGCAAAAATTGAGGTTTGCAGGGGATTCTGGGTAAGGAAACGTTGGGGGATCCACGCAAGCCATACCTCCCTGGAAGCCGGCGGGTGTCTAGTTTTCAGGAATGCATGGGTTTGGTAGGTTTCCCTAGATGGCCGCCGAGCACCGGGCCAAAAACCAAAGTGACCCCCCTTGCAAAACCAGGTGGTTTAGCGATAGGCCATTTTGATGTCGCCTCACTACGTTTTGGGCCCTTGCCTGCTGCGGGTACTTGGGCCTCCCACACAAGTGAGGCACCATTTTTACCGGGAGACCTGGGGGAACGCTGGGTGGTGGTAAATTTGTGTAAGCCCAGTGATGCCACTACTTTCCCACCCCAAAATGTGTGAAAAAAGTGATTTTTGGAGCAAAATTTAAGGTTTGCAGGGGATTCTGGGTAAGGGAACGTTGGGGGATCCACGCAAGCCATACCTCCCTGGAAGCCGCCGGGTGTCTAGTTTTCAGAAATGCATGGGTTTGGTAGGTTTCCCTAGATGGCCGCCGAGCACCGGGCCAAAAACCAAAGTGACCCCCCTTGCAAAACCAGGTGGTTTTGCGATAGGCCATTTTGATGTCGCCTCACTACGTTTTGGGCCCTTGCCTGCCGCGGGAACTTGGGCCTCCCACACAAGTGAGACACCCTTTTTACCGGGATACCTGGGGGAACGCTGGGTGGTGGTAAATTTTTGGGAGCCCGGCGATGTCACTACTTTCTCACCCCAAAATGTGTGAAAAAAGTGATTTTTTGAGCAAAAATTGAGGTTTGCAGGGGATTCTGGGTAAGGAAACGTTGGGGGATCCACGCAAGCCATACCTCCCTGGAAGCCGCCAGGTGTCTAGTTTTCAGAAATGCATGGGTTTGGTAGGTTTCCCTAGATGGCCGCCGAGCACCGGGTGCCAAAAACCAAAGTGACCCCCCTTCGCAAAACCAGGTGGTTTTGCGATAGGCCATTTTGATGCCGCCTCACTACGTTTTGGGCCCTTGCCTGCCACGGGTACTTGGGCCTCCCACACAAGTGAGGCACCATTTTTACCGGGAGACCTGGGGGAACGCTGGGTGGTGGTAAATTTGTGTGAGCCCGGTGATGCCACTACTTTCCCACCCCAAAATGTGTGAAAAAAGTGATTTTTTGAGCAAAAATTGAGGTTTGCAGGGGATTCTGGGTAAGGAAACGTTGGGGGATCCACGCAAGCCATACCTCCCTGGAAGCCGCCGGGTGTCTAGTTTTCAGAAATGCGTGGGTTTGGTAGGTTTCCCTAGATGGCCGCCGAGCACCGGGCCAAAAACCAAAGTGACCCCCCTTGCAAAACCAGGTGGTTTTGCGATAGGCCATTTTGATGTCGCCTCACTACGTTTTGGGCCCTTGCCTGCCGCGGGTACTTGGGCCTCCCACACAAGTGAGGCACCATTTTTACCGGGAGACCTGGGGGAACGCTGGGTGGTGGTAAATTTGTGTGAGCCCGGTGATGCCACTACTTTCCCACCCCAAAATGTGTGAAAAAAGGGATTTTTTGAGCAAAAATTGAGGTTTGCAGGGGATTCTGGGTAAGGAAACGTTGGGGGATACACGCAAGCCATACCTCCCTGGAAGCCGCCGGGTGTCTAGTTTTCATAAATGCATGGGTTTGGTAGGTTTCCCTAGATGGCCGCCGAGCACCGGGCCAAAAACCAAAGTGACCCCCCTTGCAAAACCAGGTGGTTTTGCGATAGGCCATTTTGATGTCGCCTCACTACGTTTTGGGCCCTTGCCTGCCGCGGGTACTTGGGCCTCCCACACAAGTGAGGCACCATTTTTACCGGGAGACCTGGGGGAACGCTGGGTGGTGGTAAATTTGTGTGAGCCCGGTGATGCCACTACTTTCCCCCCCCCAAAATGTGTGAAAAAAGTGTTTTTTTGAGCAAAAATTGAGGTTTGCAGGGGATTCTGGGTAAGGAAACGTTGGGGGATCCACGCAAGCCATACCTCCCTGGAAGCCGGCGGGTGTCTAGTTTTCAGAAATGTGTGGGTTTGGTAGGTTTCCCTAGATGGCCGCCGACCACCGGGCCAAAAACCAAAGTGACCCCCCTTGCAAAACCAGGTGGTTTAGCGATAGGCCATTTTGATGTCGCCTCACTACGTTTTGGGCCCTTGCCTGCCGCGGGTACTTGGGCCTCCCACACAAGTGAGGCACCATTTTTACCGGGAGACCTGGGGGAACGCTGGGTGGTGGTAAATTTGTGTGAGCCCAGTGATGCCACTACTTTCCCACCCAAAAATGTGTGAAAAAAGTGATTTTTTGAGCAAAATTTAAGGTTTGCAGGGGATTCTGGGTAAGGAAACGTTGGGGGATCCACGCAAGCCATACCTCCCTGGAAGCCGCCGGGTGTCTAGTTTTCAGAAATGCATGGGTTTGGTAGGTTTCTCTAGATGGCCGCCGAGCACCGGGCCAAAAACCAAAGTGACCCCCCTTGCAAAACCAGGTGGTTTTGCGATAGGCCATTTTGATGTCGCCTCACTACGTTTTGGGCCCTTGCCTGCCGCGGGAACTTGGGCCTCCCACACAAGTGAGACACCATTTTTACCGGGATACCTGGGGGAACGCTGGGTGGTGGTAAATTTTTGTGAGCCCGGTGATGTCACTACTTTCTCACCCCAAAATGTGTGAAAAAAGTGATTTTTTGAGCAAAAATTGAGGTTTGCAGGGGATTCTGGGTAAGGAAACGTTGGGGGATCCACGCAAGCCATACCTCCCTGGAAGCCGCCGGGTGTCTAGTTTTCAGAAATGCGTGGGTTTGGTAGGTTTCCCTAGATGGCCGCCGAGCACCGGGCCAAAAACCAAAGTGACCCCCCTTGCAAAACCAGGTGGTTTAGCGATAGGCCATTTTGATGTCGCCTCACTAAGTTTTGGGCCCTTGCCTGCCGCGGGTACTTGGGCCTCCCACACAAGTGAGGCACCATTTTTACCGGGAGACCTGGGGGAACACTGGGTGGTGGTAAATTTGTGTGAGCCCGGTGATGCCACTACTTTCCCACCCCAAAATGTGTGAAAAAAGTGATTTTTTGAGCAAAAATTGAGGTTTGCAGGGGATTCTGGGTAAGGAAACGTTGGGGGATCCACGCAAGCCATACCTCCCTGGATGCCGGCGGGTGTCTAGTTTTCAGGAATGCATGGGTTTGGTAGGTTTCCCTAGATGGCCGCCGAGCACCGGGCCAAAAACCAAAGTGACCCCCCTTGCAAAACCAGGTGGTTTAGCGATAGGCCATTTTGATGTCGCCTCACTACGTTTTGGGCCCTTGCCTGCTGCGGGTACTTGGGCCTCCCACACAAGTGAGGCACCATTTTTACCGGGAGACCTGGGGGAACGCTGGGTGGTGGTAAATTTGTGTAAGCCCAGTGATGCCACTACTTTCCCACCCCAAAATGTGTGAAAAAAGTGATTTTTGGAGCAAAATTTAAGGTTTGCAGGGGATTCTGGGTAAGGGAACGTTGGGGGATCCACGCAAGCCATACCTCCCTGGAAGCCGCCGGGTGTCTAGTTTTCAGAAATGCATGGGTTTGGTAGGTTTCCCTAGATGGCCGCCGAGCACCGGGCCAAAAACCAAAGTGACCCCCCTTGCAAAACCAGGTGGTTTTGCGATAGGCCATTTTGATGTCGCCTCACTACGTTTTGGGCCCTTGCCTGCCGCGGGAACTTGGGCCTCCCACACAAGTGAGACACCCTTTTTACCGGGATACCTGGGGGAACGCTGGGTGGTGGTAAATTTTTGTGAGCCCGGCGATGTCACTACTTTCTCACCCCAAAATGTGTGAAAAAAGTGATTTTTTGAGCAAAAATTGAGGTTTGCAGGGGATTCTGGGTAAGGAAACGTTGGGGGATCCACGCAAGCCATACCTCCCTGGAAGCCGCCAGGTGTCTAGTTTTCAGAAATGCATGGGTTTGGTAGGTTTCCCTAGATGGCCGCCGAGCACCGGGTGCCAAAAACCAAAGTGACCCCCCTTCGCAAAACCAGGTGGTTTTGCGATAGGCCATTTTGATGCCGCCTCACTACGTTTTGGGCCCTTGCCTGCCACGGGTACTTGGGCCTCCCACACAAGTGAGGCACCATTTTTACCGGGAGACCTGGGGGAACGCTGGGTGGTGGTAAATTTGTGTGAGCCCGGTGATGCCACTACTTTCCCACCCCAAAATGTGTGAAAAAAGTGATTTTTTGAGCAAAAATTGAGGTTTGCAGGGGATTCTGGGTAAGGAAACGTTGGGGGATCCACGCAAGCCATACCTCCCTGGAAGCCGCCGGGTGTCTAGTTTTCAGAAATGCGTGGGTTTGGTAGGTTTCCCTAGATGGCCGCCGAGCACCGGGCCAAAAACCAAAGTGACCCCCCTTGCAAAACCAAGTGGTTTTGCGATAGGCCATTTTGATGTCGCCTCACTACGTTTTGGGCCCTTGCCTGCCGCGGGTACTTGGGCCTCCCACACAAGTGAGGCACCATTTTTACCGGGAGACCTGGGGGAACGCTGGGTGGTGGTAAATTTGTGTGAGCCCGGTGATGCCACTACTTTCCCACCCCAAAATGTGTGAAAAAAGGGATTTTTTGAGCAAAAATTGAGGTTTGCAGGGGATTCTGGGTAAGGAAACGTTGGGGGATACACGCAAGCCATACCTCCCTGGAAGCCGCCGGGTGTCTAGTTTTCATAAATGCATGGGTTTGGTAGGTTTCCCTAGATGGCCGCCGAGCACCGGGCCAAAAACCAAAGTGACCCCCCTTGCAAAACCAGGTGGTTTTGCGATAGGCCATTTTGATGTCGCCTCACTACGTTTTGGGCCCTTGCCTGCCGCGGGTACTTGGGCCTCCCACACAAGTGAGGCACCATTTTTACCGGGAGACCTGGGGGAACGCTGGGTGGTGGTAAATTTGTGTGAGCCCGGTGATGCCACTACTTTCCCCCCCCAAAATGTGTGAAAAAAGTGTTTTTTTGAGCAAAAATTGAGGTTTGCAGGGGATTCTGGGTAAGGAAACGTTGGGGGATCCACGCAAGCCATACCTCCCTGGAAGCCGGCGGGTGTCTAGTTTTCAGAAATGTGTGGGTTTGGTAGGTTTCCCTAGATGGCCGCCGACCACCGGGCCAAAAACCAAAGTGACCCCCCTTGCAAAACCAGGTGGTTTAGCGATAGGCCATTTTGATGTCGCCTCACTACGTTTTGGGCCCTTGCTTCCCGCGGGTACTTGGGCCTCCCACACAAGTGAGGCACCATTTTTACCGGGAGACCTGGGGGAACGCTGGGTGGTGGTAAATTTGTGTGAGCCCAGTGATGCCACTACTTTCCCACCCAAAAATGTGTGAAAAAAGTGATTTTTTTAGCAAAATTTAAGGTTTGCAGGGGATTCTGGGTAAGGAAACGTTGGGGGATCCACGCAAGCCATACCTCCCTGGAAGCCGCCGGGTGTCTAGTTTTCAGAAATGCATGGGTTTGGTAGGTTTCTCTAGATGGCCGCCGAGCACCGGGCCAAAAACCAAAGTGACCCCCCTTGCAAAACCAGGTGGTTTTGCGATAGGCCATTTTGATGTCGCCTCACTACGTTTTGGGCCCTTGCCTGCCGCGGGAACTTGGGCCTCCCACACAAGTGAGACACCATTTTTACCGGGATACCTGGGGGAACGCTGGGTGGTGGTAAATTTTTGTGAGCCCGGTGATGTCACTACTTTCTCACCCCAAAATGTGTGAAAAAAGTGATTTTTTGAGCAAAAATTGAGGTTTGCAGGGGATTCTGGGTAAGGAAACGTTGGGGGATCCACGCAAGCCATACCTCCCTGGAAGCCGCCGGGTGTCTAGTTTTCAGAAATGCGTGGGTTTGGTAGGTTTCCCTAGATGGCCGCCGAGCACCGGGTGCCAAAAACCAAAGTGACCCCCCTTCGCAAAACCAGGTGGTTTTGCGATAGGCCATTTTGATGCCGCCTCACTACGTTTTGGGCCCTTGCCTGCCACGGGTACTTGGGCCTCCCACACAAGTGAGGCACCATTTTTACCGGGAGACCTGGGGGAACGCTGGGTGGTGGTAAATTTGTGTGAGCCCGGTGATGCCACTACTTTCCCACCCCAAAATGTGTGAAAAAAGTGATTTTTTGAGCAAAAATTGAGGTTTGCAGGGGATTCTGGGTAAGGAAACGTTGGGGGATCCACGCAAGCCATACCTCCCTGGAAGCCGCCGGGTGTCTAGTTTTCAGAAATGCGTGGGTTTGGTAGGTTTCCCTAGATGGCCGCCGAGCACCGGGCCAAAAACCAAAGTGACCCCCCTTGCAAAACCAAGTGGTTTTGCGATAGGCCATTTTGATGTCGCCTCACTACGTTTTGGGCCCTTGCCTGCCGCGGGTACTTGGGCCTCCCACACAAGTGAGGCACCATTTTTACCGGGAGACCTGGGGGAACGCTGGTTGGTGGTAAATTTGTGTGAGCCCGGTGATGCCACTACTTTCCCACCCCAAAATGTGTGAAAAAAGGGATTTTTTGAGCAAAAATTGAGGTTTGCAGGGGATTCTGGGTAAGGAAACGTTGGGGGATACACGCAAGCCATACCTCCCTGGAAGCCGCCGGGTGTCTAGTTTTCATAAATGCATGGGTTTGGTAGGTTTCCCTAGATGGCCGCCGAGCACCGGGCCAAAAACCAAAGTGACCCCCCTTGCAAAACCAGGTGGTTTTGCGATAGGCCATTTTGATGTCGCCTCACTACGTTTTGGGCCCTTGCCTGCCGCGGGTACTTGGGCCTCCCACACAAGTGAGGCACCATTTTTACCGGGAGACCTGGGGGAACGCTGGGTGGTGGTAAATTTGTGTGAGCCCGGTGATGCCACTACTTTCCCCCCCCAAAATGTGTGAAAAAAGTGTTTTTTTGAGCAAAAATTGAGGTTTGCAGGGGATTCTGGGTAAGGAAACGTTGGGGGATCCACGCAAGCCATACCTCCCTGGAAGCCGGCGGGTGTCTAGTTTTCAGAAATGTGTGGGTTTGGTAGGTTTCCCTAGATGGCCGCCGACCACCGGGCCAAAAACCAAAGTGACCCCCCTTGCAAAACCAGGTGGTTTAGCGATAGGCCATTTTGATGTCGCCTCACTACGTTTTGGGCCCTTGCCTGCCGCGGGTACTTGGGCCTCCCACACAAGTGAGGCACCATTTTTACCGGGAGACCTGGGGGAACGCTGGGTGGTGGTAAATTTGTGTGAGCCCAGTGATGCCACTACTTTCCCACCCAAAAATGTGTGAAAAAAGTGATTTTTTGAGCAAAATTTAAGGTTTGCAGGGGATTCTGGGTAAGGAAACGTTGGGGGATCCACGCAAGCCATACCTCCCTGGAAGCCGCCGGGTGTCTAGTTTTCAGAAATGCATGGGTTTGGTAGGTTTCTCTAGATGGCCGCCGAGCACCGGGCCAAAAACCAAAGTGACCCCCCTTGCAAAACCAGGTGGTTTTGCGATAGGCCATTTTGATGTCGCCTCACTACGTTTTGGGCCCTTGCCTGCCGCGGGAACTTGGGCCTCCCACACAAGTGAGACACCATTTTTACCGGGATACCTGGGGGAACGCTGGGTGGTGGTAAATTTTTGTGAGCCCGGTGATGTCACTACTTTCTCACCCCAAAATGTGTGAAAAAAGTGATTTTTTGAGCAAAAATTGAGGTTTGCAGGGGATTCTGGGTAAGGAAACGTTGGGGGATCCACGCAAGCCATACCTCCCTGGAAGCCGCCGGGTGTCTAGTTTTCAGAAATGCGTGGGTTTGGTAGGTTTCCCTAGATGGCCGCCGAGCACCGGGCCAAAAACCAAAGTGCCCCCCTTGCAAAACCAGGTGGTTTTGCGATAGGCCATTTTGATGTCGCCTCACTACGTTTTGGGCCCTTGCCTGCCGCGGGTACTTGGGCCTCCCACACAAGTGAGGCACCATTTTTACCGGGAGACCTGGGGGAATGCTGGGTGGTGGTAAATTTGTGTGAGCCTGGTGATGCCACTACTTTCCCACCCCAAAATGTGTGAAAAAAGGGATTATTTGAGCAAAAATTGAGGTTTGCAGGGGATTCTGGGTAAGGAAACTTTGGGGGATTCACGCAAGCCATACCTCCCTGGAAGCCGCCGGGTGTCTAGTTTTCAGAAATGCGTGGGTTTGGTAGGTTTCCCTAGATGGCCGCCGAGCACAGGGCCAAAAACCAAAGTGACCCCCCTTGCAAAACCAGGTGGTTTAGCGATAGGCCATTTTGATGTCGCCTCACTACGTTTTAGGCCCTTGCCTGCCGCGGGTACTTGGGCCTCCCACACAAGTGAGGCACCATTTTTACCGGGAGACCTGGGGGAACGCTGGGTGGTGGTAAATTTGTGTGAGCCCGGTGATGCCACTACTTTCCCACCCCAAAATGTGTGAAAAAAGTGATTTTTTGAGCAAAAATTGAGGTTTGCAGGGGATTCTGGGTAAGGAAACGTTGGGGGATCCACGCAAGCCATACCTCCCTGGAAGCCGCTGGGTGTCTAGTTTTCAAAAATGTGTGGGTTTGGTAGGTTTCCCTAGATGGCCGCCGAGCACCGGGCAAAAAACCCAAGTAACCCCCCTTGCAAAACCAGATTAACTATTGTTACTACAGCGTGAGAATTTTGGAATAATACTGCAAAGAAAATGTGGCAGACAGTTTGAGGTTTACAGGACAATGGGGATAAAAAATATTTTTCAATTCACTAGAGAGACATCACCATGAACTCCCAAGGGTTTTCGACAATATCTACTGTTGGTGGGTTATTCTTGCATGGAAAGTGTACCTTGGCAGAGAAACTAAAGACAAAGATTCCTGCACAACCATCTATTCCTCAAACACACACACATACTGGTTGGATTTGGCACGAGGGCGAGTCATGGTTCAGTGTATTACATTTTATTAACAAGAGATTTCACAAAAATGAAATGCACTGTCAATAATTAAATTCACAAAAAACCAAACCAATGACTCGCAGCTCGTGAGCTGTAAAGCCACGTCAAGGCACCAACCACTTTACAGGCCATTCACACACCTTTCATACGTGATACAAACAAGACCATTCGCACCACCAGGTACAAAAGCAACACAGTACAAAAATCACCAAAAAGGGACAAGGTACACCCTGCTTCAGAAAGACAAATATTACTGCACAGCCATCTAATCCGCAAGCACACACACATACTGGTTGGATTTGGCACGAGGGTGAGTGATGGTTCAGTAGATAAAATTGTATTAGCAAGTGATTTCACAAAACATGAAATGCACTGGTAATAATTGAAAGGGCGAGAAACTGAACCATTGACTCACAGCTCGTGAGCTGTAAAGCCACGACAAGGCACCAACCTCTTTACAGGCCATTCATACACCTTTCATACGTGTGAGACATACAAAACCATTCACACCAGCACACAGCGCCATTCAAGGGCCCATCACTTTCACACGCCCACAATCCAGACACAGCAACTACACAGGCTGATGGATTGCGTGGAGTGGCACTCAGCTAGCAGTGTGTGTAGTGACCAGCAGAAAGTCACTACTCACACACAGCCAGCCGAGCACCAGTCCACACACACCGCAAGCCAAACGCCAGTCCACGCACACCGCTAGCCAAGCGCCAGTCCAGGCACACCGCCAGCCAATCGCCAGTCCAGGCACACCGGCAGCCAATCGCCAATCCACCTACACCGCCAGCCAAGCTCCAGTCCACGGACACCACCAGCCAAGCACCAGTCCGCACACACCACCAGTCCACGCACACCGCCAGCCAAGTACCAGTCCACGCACACTACCAGCCAAGCACCATTCCACGCACACCGCCAGCCAAGCTCCAGTCCACGCACACCACCAGCCAAGCTCCAGTCCACGGACACCACCAGCCAAACACCAGTCCGCACACACCACCAGTCCACGCACACCGCCAGCCAAGTACCAGTCCACGCACACCGCCAGCCAAGCACCATTACACGCACACCGCCAGCCAAGCACCATTCCACGCACACCACCAGCCACGCACCAGTCCACGCACACCGCCAGTCCATGCACACCGCCAGTCCACGCGCACCGCCAGCCAAGCACCATTCCACGCACACCACCAACCAAGTGCCAGACCACACACGCCAACAGCCAAGCGCAAGCCTACACACACCGCCATCACATTTAGGATTTTTTTAGAAAAAAATAAAAGACAAACAAATTGCAAATAGATACAAATCTTCTAACAGAAAATCAGCAACTAAATACATTGCACGAACACCAACCTTGAAACAGAATCATATTTTCCAAAGAATACAGACCAGCCAGTTCACTTTACCACTCATGAATGTTCCCAAAAGTTTTTTCGCGTGTGGTACGCTCTGAAACAAGCAGGGAGACACAGTGCAGGATGAGAGGGACAATCGGGGCAGTACATACGACTCTCCTTCCGCAAACCTCTTCGCCAACAGACTCTACATCTCCTACTGGGAAAATCTTTTGCAGGTGTGGGAGGAATGTGATCTGGAAAGTGGCGTTCTTTCAATCTAGCAACATCCTCCACCACTCCAACTCTAGGAACACTTGCCTGTTCCACTACAACAAGGCTGCCTATTACAGACTCCTGAAACTTAGCAAAAGTCATCTTTGACTCAGGGCAAGGATCCTGGAACACAACAAAAGCATTAAACATTGCCAAGTGGAAAAGATGGATAGCCAACTTCTTGTACCAAATGTAAGCCTTACGAAGAGCAGTGTAAGGTTCCAACCTCTGATCTACTCTGTCAACACCACCCATGTGCCTATTATAGTCTAAAATGCACACAGGTTTGCGCTTCAGCGACCTGACCCCAAACAGTCACAGGTGCAGTGCTTTCATCATGGATGGAAGTCAGCATGTAGACATCTCTCCTGTCTGTAAACTTCACAGCAAGAAGCTCCTGGCAACGCAACGCACTGCACTGTCCCCGCACAAGCTTTTGGCAAACAAGTTCTTTCGGGAAACCTTTACGGTTAGAGCGGATTGTGCCACAAGCAACAGTGTCCACTTTGGCCAATTCCCTGAACAACCGCACACCAGTGTAGAAGTTATCTACATATAAATGGTGGCCTTTGTTAAAAATTCCTCTACCAAGTTCCCAAACAATTTTCTCAGTCACTCCAAAAGTGGACGGACAACCAGGGAGGGTAAACCTAGATTCCTTACCGGTGTACACCCTGAAATTAGAGACATATCCAGTCCTACTGTCACACAGCATATACAGCTTTATTCCATAGCGTGCCCTCTTACTAGGAATGTATTGCCTAAAAACCAAGCGGCCCTTGAACAACACCAAAGACTCATCCACTGCAATTTCTCTACCAGGGGCATAAATCTCAGAAAATCGATCAACAAAGTGATCAAGGACAGGCCTAATCTTAAAAAGACGGTCACAATCAGGGTGATCTCGTGGCAACGCTAAACCATTATCAACAAAGTGCATCATCCGAAGCAGAAGCAAATACCTGTCACGACTCATGACTGCCGGAAAAATAGACGTTGCCATCAAGGGACTGCTAGACCAATATGAAGACATTGAGGGCTTCCTTAGCAAGCCCATCAAAAAAGTTAAACCCAAGAACTTCTTCATCTCTTCAACATTTGTGGGAGTCCACCGGGTAGCTCTAGAGTGTGGCTTAAGACTGGCACTGTTGTCCCTCAAAAACTGTTCGGCATACAAATTAGTCTGCTCAACAATCTCTGCCAAAAACACATCGTCCATAAACAACTGAAAAAAATTTACCGGCAAAAAGTTTTCAGTATTCACTCTAGACCCTGGAACACCAGTAAACTCTGGCAATGCCGGCTGCACCATGCCAGGGGCAACCCAGAGGTCATCACTTTCAACGGGAAGCCTTGCAGCCCCAGCCTGCAGCCCAGATGCCTCTTGCCGCACTACACCAACGGGAAGCCTTGCAGCCGCAGGCTGCAGCCCAGAAGCATCTTGCCGCACTACACCAACGGGAAGCCTTGCAGCCGCAGGCTGCAGCCCAGAAGCCTCTTGCCGCACTACACCAACGGGAAGCTTTGCAGCCACAGGCTGCAGCCCAGATGCCTCTTGCCGCACTATCGGCACATCAGTCTCCTCCTCTAACACAAGCACTTCATCCGCACTAAGAGTATCTTCATCATCCGATGACCCCATACGGAGAGAAAACTCACTGCCAGAATCGTCCCCTGCCTCCTCTCCCTCAGATGCAGAGTCAGTCTCTGAACCATGGTCAGAGGAAGACTCAAACAGCAAACCAACAACCTGCTGAGCAGTAATCCTGTGGCTAGCCATTATACTTACTAAGATCGAAGACTGCACAAACAAGTCAACAACAACCAACAATGTGCAAATCAAGTAAGTAAAGAAATGTGTACCTTTATCACAAAGATCAATGTACTCAAAAACTATACAATCCAATTACAAGAGACAGCTGCACTCACCAGAAACAAACTCTGCAGTGACACAGCAAAAACCAATGATATCAAACTAGAAAGAAGAAAAAAAAACAAATTACTCACAGGACAACAAAATACACATCGAGCACCAATGCAAAAAGTTTTTGACACTCAAAAACCAAACATACTGCTATTATTACACCATTTGCAAAAAAAAAAACAGGCAGAGAAATCAAACACATTTACATTGTACAAAAATAAGTCTCTTACCAAACTACACAAACAGCAGAACCACCAGTCACAAAACGGCAACGTGAAAAGAAGAAAAGCCTTCACCTAGAACAAAAAAGTAAACAAAAAAAAAACATTACATTTGGAATTCACAAAAAATATAACAATAAACATTATAACATGCTATGTCACTACCCAAATGGTCAATCGGGTTGTGTGCCAGAAAACAAATTGCACCCTGGAAGCGAGGGGTCACTTCTATTTTTATTTGAACTAATTCCCTGGTGTCTAGTGGGCTTTTCTGCCCCCCCTGGGAGCAGAAACGGCGTAAAAATAAAAACGATCTGCCCCCAGAAGGGGCAGAAAAGTCTACAAAAAAATTAGGGGCCCAAGGAAGCGACCCTTGCCCAAGGGGTCGCTTCCTACAACAAAAATTAGATCCCTGGGGTCTAGTGGGCTTTTCTGCCCCCCCTGGGAGCAGAAACGGCAAAAAAATAACACCGATCTGCCCCCAGAGGGGGCAGAAAAGTCTTCAAAAGATTTAGGGGCCCAAGGAAGCGACCCTTGCCCAAGGGGTCGCTTCCGACAATAATAATAAGATCCCTGGTGTCTAGTGGGCTTTTCTGCCCCCCCCTGGGAGCAGAAACGGCAAAATAATGACACCGATCTGCCCCCAGAGGGGGCAGAAAAGTCTTCCAAAAATGTGTGGGCCCAAGGAAGCGACCCTTGCCCAAGGGGTCGCTTCCTACAATAATAATAAGATCCCTGGTGTCTAGTGGGCTTTTCCGCCCCCCCCTGGGAGCAGAAACGGCAAAATAAATGACACCCATCTGCCCCCAGAGGGGGCAGAAAAGTCTTCCAACAATTTAGGGGCCCAAGGAAGCGACCCTTGCCCAAGGGGTCGCTTCCTACATGAATACTGATATCCCTGGTGTCTAGTGGGCCCCCCCTGGGAGCAGAAACGGCGAAAAAAACACCGATCTGCCCCCAGAAAAGTCTTCTAATGATATATGGCCCCAGGAAGCGACCTTTACCCAAGGGGTCGCTTCCAAAATAAAAAAAACACACATCCCTGGTGTCTAGTGGGGCATCCCTGCTCCACGATCGCGACGCTGTGCGCGATCGTGGAGCAGGAATGCCCTGTATTGAGACATCAGGGGAGAGGAAATACTCTTTCCTCTCCCCCGATGCCTCAATACACTCTGAAAGGCCCCCGCCGCCCCACCGGAGCAAACAAGACTCACCTTGCCTCTGTGGACGCCTGGAAGCAAATGGCTTCCAGGCGTCCGAGCACTTCCTGATGACGCCGGCGTGCGCTGTGCGCGCTTATGTCACCAGGAAGCGTGGGGGGGCTCGGGGGTGGCAGCGGAAACTCTTCCGCTGCCATCCCCGTCTGTGGGGGCACGATCGATGCCCCAGGGGGGGTGCGCCAGCGCTTCCCCCAGGGGCTGTCCTCATGACAGAGCGGTTCCGTCATGAGCACAGCCCAACTGATGCTCATGACGGAACCGCTCCGTCATGAGCATCCAAGGGGTTAACCCTCTCTGACCAATCCATTTAATGTCTACATTTGGCAAAGCAAGGTCTTTCACAATACCTCTTTGTTCCGCATACTTTTCACTCCAGTAGACATAGCTTTGACCTACAATCCACACTGTGAACATCTTTCAAGGAGATCTGGATGCACTCAGAAGGTGTCGTTTAGTAGAATGGCAATATGAAAAGAAACATAGTTGTAAAATGGAGGCTTACATACTTTTTTTTAAATAAAAATAACTCATTGGCTGTTTCAGACCATTCAACACTAAAAACTAGGCTGTATGTTTACATTTTTAAAATCATGTTTTGTATTGGTTCAGAAAAATGTGTTCCCACAGAAGATTACTTTGGATATGCTGTTAGGTTTGAAAAGTCAAGCACTCTTGCTCTTTGGATTAGAAACATTGTGTGCTGAACTTCTGACCTCTCTGCTCACACCAGTGTTCCATGATCGGTTGCTATGGTAGCAGGCAGAAGTCATGTTGGGGGTAGGAATCATTTGGAAAGGGTTGACATTTGCAACAAATAGAAATGTGTGTTTCCATTTAAAAAAATGTGGGAAGCAATGTGATTTGAAGTCAACATGTATATGTGTGAAAAAAGAGAGGGAAATTTTGCCATGTAGTGGTTCTGGTGAGAGGAGTACAGCTCCGAGATTCTGGCTCTGATAATCTGCTGTGTGAGTGGCACATTTCTTTCTCAACTAACTACTTTTAAAGGTGAGTTATGAATTTGAGAGGGGATGTATGTGGTGTATTTTGATATAAATAATATAAATTTGTTTCTTCTTTTAAAGTTGTGTTTTACATTTTATGTTTTGGAAGATATTTAACTGCCTTGAACTTGTAAGATATTATGGAGTATGTCTTCACCATAAGTTAAGGTGTACTGGTATCACCCAGGAATACTGTTTTGTGCCTAGAATCACATCATGAGTCTGTGTGCACACAGGAATTGTTGTCAGAGATTTAATTTGTGTTGCTCTTTTTCTGTAAGACTTGCACTCATAGGAAAGGGGCAGCTTGTTTTCTTGAACTGTGATGGTTAGCATTCAGCACAAATCACTATCTCACAGATGAGAGGCAACTGCTAAGCTAACACATTTGAAACCAACAGGGTAGATTTTCCTTGCAGTACTGTAATGAGTGAGGTAGTTCCTACATGTTCATAAGCCCAATTAACCCTTACCACATGTGCTCTTACATACATCTCTGCAGTCTTCATGCAGTTGTGCAAGCGTCCATGCAGATCTCTCTTGCACCTGACAATACACAGTCTCCAGAAACACACTCTTAGCACACAGGCAGCTGTTTCTCCTGCACTCCCATGCTTACTATTCAGCACTGTGTGATATTTCAGATAGCAGTGTGTAACGCTAACACATTTAACATCACCAAGGCTCATTTCCTTTGCTCTAGTCTAATCACTCACCCAGGTTCCTGTCGTAAATAAAGTATTACGCACTCAGAATTTCTATATATCAATATGATCATGCATGAAGCAAGAGGCTGAGTCTGTGGTATCAGGTTCAAAAGGGCTTTATTCCAATAACTCGAGTTATAGGGAGAATAGTTCCATCACCACAAGGGATCAGGAAGGGTCTTCTCAGAATATTCTCAAACTTTATTCACAGAGTACAGTATATATACATTGTAATAATATACGTAAGCAGGAGTGCTTCAGGCGGAGCAAGAGAGAATGAGATAAGAGCATGTGGGTGTGTAAGTAGGCGTGAAGATGGGTGTCCACTTGATGATAATAGGTGAGTGTCATAGGTGGGTGGATGCCTGGAGGGGGTTGCGTGATCAGCTGGAACTTTACTGGAACTTTGCCTTACTTGTGCTCAACTCGAGCATGACGTGTAACTGACGTGGGGAAGGGTTGCTGGTGCAGTCAGGGAGTCTGGAAGAGAGGCCTTCAGTGTCAGGGCGACCAGCACATCTTGTATTATCTGATATCTTATGTCTGGAGCAGGGACTGATTTGTGACATAGGTTGCCCATCACCAAGAGCCAATGTGGCATCTATTTCTTCATTTACTGCGTAGGCCTTACATAGGGGCTATGGGCTTTTCACTGACGTGAGCTTGGTAATCACACAAAAAGAGACAGAAAGGCTAGGCTTTTTCATTTGCAGATGGGTTATGTTTATTCCTCCTTCTCCAGGCAGGAATGTGGTTTCAGTAGGAGTAAGCAGATAACCGTGCTCAATACTGTCTCGGCACCTCGGACAGGGCCCCTTTGGCTGAGGCCCAAGTGTGCGAGGCCAAGGATACGCAGCTGCAGCTTTCAGCGTTCTGAGGCCTGAAACCTCTTTTCGGCTCTGGCTGAGCCACAATAATGGGCTTTCATGAAAAGGCGGGAAAACATGATGCAAAACGTGTAGGCCTCAGTGCAGATTTGTCGTTTCTCTCATGGGAGACTGGATGATGACAGGCCACGTTATAGCATAAGCATCATGATAGACAGGCCATGGAGGGGAAATACATAGGTTACATGTATGTGCACATGAGTGACGGGGAACACACAGGGACACATAGGCCTTATGATATTTTAATTTCCTCATTCCCTCCTTGTCCCCTAGTGGACCCTCATGTCACATCTATTCTCATGAGACAGTCAATCTGTTCTTGCAGCATTATTTTACCATTTTCAATGCTTTGTAAATGGGGATGTGGAACACATGCAGTAGCACACAGGCCGCAGATGGCCGGGCCACACTGCAGACATAGGCAACAACTGAATATCATCAGTAGTATTAACCCACAGACGGTCAACACTTTCCATCCCCATGCCGATATTACTCCCCAGAGCCAACTGGACCAAGTCCACGTGCCTGGGTCTTGGTGTATGCTTTGGGCAATCTTGTGGAGTCTTGTTATTGCTTTGTATACAGACGGTGCGTTATTAGGAATGAAAACGCAACAGCTGGAACCGATGACCCTACAGGCCCCGCCCCTATCCGCCAGGATGACGTCAAGAACAAGACGATTCTGAAGAACGACCATTCTCATAGCAGACTGTTCCTGGGTCAAGTTCCCCAGGGCTGATGCAGTCTCATTAGCAACTGTTTCTAGAATCCTTGTTAGCCTGCGGATAAGTTTACTATTCTGGACGGGACCTATGAAGAAAAAGAATCCTTTGTTGAAATCTGTATATTGCTCCCGAGCTGTTTCAGTCTGGTCAATGCCAGAGGCATCGAGCCTTCGTCTGTGTCTGATAAGTGCTAGTTGGAGATTTTGATAATAGTTCGATGGGGCCAAGAAAACGGGTGGTAAAAGAAATGATATATAGCACGTCCCACCCCAGTCTAAGGGCAGTTGCACATAGGCTGTCTGGCCACAAATAAAGTAGGTGTGTCGTGATGCTCTGAAATAGGACTTTCCTTTGTCTTTAAACACTATTATAGTATCACACTCGCTGTGCCCCAAATGTACTGAGCCTTCTTTTCTGACACACAAGTTCCCTTTTACTGGCAGGACTGTAATTGAGGATGGACCTAAATTGTGTATGGGCTTGACATTCAGCACTATAAAGTCAAGGGTCGCATTTCCTTGCAGATACTCTTCATCTTCTAGATCTGTACCTTTCCTTTGGGGAAGACCTTCTTCATCTGGGAAACATGCTTTATTCATGACTTTATTCAAGTTACCCCATACCCAGTCGCCTCTACACTCCTTGTCTTGACATTCTTTGGCATCACCGTTGATGGATGTCATTAAGGCAAACCATGCTCCGCAAGAACCATTATGGGAGAATGGAAAAGGGAAAAGAGGTAACACTCCCTTCACCTTCTGATACGGGGGAAGCCGGCCACAGACCCAGCAGTCTGTAGCATTGCTAGTCTGATGTGAATGGTGCAGCATCTGAATAAAGGTATTGTTGCGTAAGGCAAGTCGAATGATAGCTCATGGGATGGCAGATCACTAAATGTGTGCATTATAGTATCATTAGTGGAAGAGTGTAAGAGTGAGGCAATAGGAGGAAAAATAGCATGTAGTATTAAGCTGATACATATCATCGTGATGCACAGAAGAAATAGAAAAATCAAAGTCACTATACATCTACCACGTAATATTTTACAGTATTTGCTTTTCATCTTGCTCTGTTTCTCATTATGATTGTTCGAGATCTTATGCAAGCCAGAATACATGTTCAACCGCTTCACCACCTAGTGGACTTAATTGATCAAACGGGTTCTGACTTTTTAGATCTAAGTTTAGCTTTGTACTCCTGCTGGGGAGTTTCCTCTAGTAAAGGGGGCTCAAAGTCTGAAAAGTTTGTGTCCTTTTTAAAAGAATCGTTATTCCCGAAGTAGCGTTTACAATGATGAAGATGAACCCATCCTTTCCGTCCTTCGACTTTAACAGCGGTCCTCGTGGTTAATAATACCAACTTTGGCGTCTTCCACCTCGGCTCAAGAGTGCTCGTTCTATCAAAGTTCCTTATTAAAACATAATCCCCAGGAGCGAGGGAATGTTCCTTGACCTGGGTGTTGTCAGGGAAGGCGGCAGCAACCTGCGAACGACAAGAGAGTAGTGCAGACTCAAGGAAGCCAGGTAATCTGTCAGCATGTTACTATCAACATCAGTAATCTTTTTAGGCATTGGGGTGCCCCACATATTCGGTGGTCTACCAAAGACCACTTCATAGGGAGATAAGCCTGTTCTAGAATGGGCTACCATTCGCATGTAAAAGAGGGCAACCGGCAGGGCTACCATCCAATCTACACCTTTGTCTGCGCAAATCTTTGCCAGTTTTATCTTTAAGGTCTGATTGTGTCTTTCTACAAGGCCTGCTGCCTCAGGATGTCGTACGCAATGGAACTTCCAGGTATACCCTAACAGAAGGGACACCTGTTTCATGAGTTCAGAGGAGAAAGGCTGACCGTTGTCGGAATATACGACACGCGGTAATCCATAACGTGGGAAAAACTCTCGCACCAATTGTCTGGCGGTAGTTACAGCAGTATAATCAGGAACTGGATAGGCCTCTGTCCATCTTGATAGTGAACATACTACTACCAGGACATATTTGTAACCTCTACATCTGTCCATTTGGATATAATCCATTTGGAGGACTTCAAAAGGATGGTCAGGTGGATGGAATCCACCTTGTTCCATCGGTATGCCTTTACCTGGATTGAATTGGCAACAGATCATACATGTTCTGACCTTTTGTTTCGCTGCTGAACGCAGGTGCTTGTTGAACCATATATTCTGTAAGCTGTCTAGCATTGCTTTCTCTCCTAAGTGTGCAGGACTATGTGCGGTATTTATGATCACTTGTACCATCGCATCAGGAAGAAACCATGTTTCTTTGCCCTTAGTCATCCAACCCTGATCAGTCAGTACCCCTCCTTGTTCCGACCATTTCTTTAATTCATCTAGAGTAGCATGTGTCTGTATGTCTTGTACATCCCTGGAAGGATCCCTAACTGTCATGGCTTTGGTCATTGATGGTATCTGTGAGTTCGTCATGTCTAGTGGGGTCTGAGCTGTCTGTTTAGCTGTTCGGTCTGCCAGACCATTGCCTTGAGAAATGGTATCTGTGGCTTTAGTATGTGCTTTGCATTTCAGGATAGCTATGGCTGTCGGTAAATTTATCGCTTCCAGAAGGGCTTGTATAAGGGGGCCATGCTGTATCTTGGCCCCGTGAGAGGTCAAGAAACCTCTTCCTCTCCACAGTACTCCGAAGTCATGAACTACCCCATATGCGTATTGTGAGTCGGTGTAAATGTTTACTCTCAGGTTCTTAGCTCTTATGCACGCTTGTGTCAGAGCGATGAGCTCTGCTGCTTGTGCTGACAGTATGTCTATTCTTTTAGTCTCTATGATTTCAGTAGCAGTGGTCACTGCATACGCTGCCACTAATTCTCCCGCCCCCGTCCTCATACATTAGCCGTCAACATAGAGTGTTAGGTCAGGGTCTGGGAGTTCAACATCTGTCAAGTCTTGTCTTCGTTTAGTCACGGTATGTATCACTTCAACACAGTCATGTGGGGAAACGTTTTCTGTACTAGAGGGCAAAAGAGTAGCAGGATTCAGTATGTTGCATCGTCTGATCTCTATGTGTGGTTAAAATAACGTCAGCTCATAACCTGTCAGTCTCGCTACAGTCAGGTGTTGGGTTTGTGTTCGGTTCAAGAGAACCTCTACTGCGTGTGGTACTTGTACTGTCAGGGGGTGGCCCAGCACTATCGAGTCACTTTGACTTATGGCTAAGGATGTTGCTGCAACAGATTTTAGGCACGCAGGCAAAGCCTGTGCTACCGGGTCCAATGTACTAGAAAAATAAGCACAGGGCTTGTGTTTTCCTGCATGTTCTTGTGTTAGGACAGATAGTGCTGTTCCATCCCGCTCTGTCACAAAAAGCATAAAAGATTTGTTGTAATCAGGGATCGCTAAAACTGGTGCTTGACATAAAGCTCTTTTTAATTCTTCAAATGCCACAGTGTGTTCTTGTGTCCAAGGGAGGACTTTAGTAGAAGCTACCTCCTGTGTCGTCAACTGTATTAGGGACTTGGCTATGTAAGCATACTGGGGAATCCACTGCCTGCAATATGAAGTGAGGCCAATGAATGCGCGTACCTCCTTTTGTGTCTTGGGCCGTGAAAGGCCAGAAATCAATTGAATACGTTCTGGTGTCAGTCGCCTACCCTCCTTGGATAGCAAGTGCCCAAGGTACGCCACTTGCTGTTCACAGAATTGTAACTTCGAAGGGGACACTTTGTGCCCCTTGTCAGCTAGGAAGTGTAAAACAGTGAGTGATGCATTTTCACAGTCAGATTCCGATCGTGCAGTGATGAGAATGTCATCTACATACTGTATCAGTGCTGTAGTGGTAGGCATATGAATACTGTCAAGTTGTCTTTTAAGTGCCTGACTGTAGATGCTAGGACTTTCCGTGAAGCCCTGTGGTGCTCTTGTAAATCTGAAGCTGCGGCCTTTTAAACTGAAACCGAAAAGATATTGGCTGTCCGGATGTATTGGGATACTGAAAAATGCGTTCTTCAGATCGATAACTGTAAAGAACGTAGCCTTCGCATCAATGGCAGTCAATAATGAAGAAATGTCCGGGACCACAGGGTACTGTGGCACCACACATTTGTTTAATTCTCGCAGGTCCACAACTAATCTATAGACAGGTGATGTATTGGGATCAGTTCTTTTAAGAATAGGAAGAACAGGTGAATTGCATATGTTTGAATCTGTCTCTATCACCACCCCTTGTGTGATGAGTTCATCGATTATTTTCAGCAACCCTACTTCAGCCTCAGGTGGAATTTTGTATTGTCTAATCCGTGGCAGCACCACTCCTTCCTTGAGGGTGACCTGGTATGGTGTAATGTTCATGAAACCTACGTCAGTCGGGCCTTGTGCCCATAGGTGCTGTGGTACATTTTGAAGCCTGATGTCTATATCTTTCATTACAAAATGGCCCTTGAAATCACGTAAATACAGTCGCACTCCTTCTGGCGAGCAACAGATAATTGCCCCCAGTTCCTTTAACGTTTTTATGCCAAGTAAGTTTTCTGGCCATGATATAGTAAGCAGTAAGTCTGTTGTATGTATTAGTGGACCAACTCCTAAAGAAACTGGTTCTGAAACCTCATTGATAATAGGCTTTCCTGAAAAGCCCAGGGATATACTCTTTGAGCCCGAGAGGGGTGCCCCTGGAACCTCGGAATGACTGATGGTAGTTCTACTCGCCCCAGTGTCAATCAAAAACTTTTTATTTTGTCCTAGTAAACGTGCATGCACATAGGGACCCGCTTGGTCCACAGGAACTGGAATAAGGGGCAAGTCGAATTCCCTCTCTGGGCTGCTTCATGAATATGCTTGGTATTCTGGATAGTTAATCTGAGCGTGCTCATACATTTGTGTTGTGGCGTGGGCTGGTGCAGGTGCATGGACAGGCGGCGGCGGTGGAAACGTATCTGATGTCTGATGTGTGTTATTTTCTTTGGGAGGATAAGGACGTGGCTTTGTTTTACCGATAGCTAGGTCCCATTACTTTGTTTCGTGCTATTCTTGTTCGTGTTTGTGTTTGCCGGTGTCGATTGGGCCACCAGCATCTTCATCTTTGTGTCTTTCATGCGTCTCTTTTCCTGGTCGTGTTCCTCTCTAATTCTGTTCTGGTGGTATTGTAACATCTGTAACATTTGGGAAGGGCTGTTTGCTTGCCAAGTAATCTCAACCTTCAGTACCCTATACTTCACCTCTGGTAGGGAATTTTCTACTAGTTTGCTCACGAAAAGATGGGGATATGAATCGCTACCGGGCTTAAGACCACTATTGATAGTGAAACACTTCTCAAACCTAGAGTAAAAATCGCTAGTGTCCTCGTCTGGTTTCTGTTTACAGGCTGAAATAGCATCCCAGTCTTCTTTCTTGGTAATTAATAATCTGGGCAAAACTTGTACAAGGAGTTCAGGTAGGTCTTTAGCTCGGGGACCCAGACCAACCCCCGGGCCTCTTCCCTCTTCCTCTCTTTCCAACAGATCCCA
This sequence comes from Triturus cristatus, assembly GCF_964204655.1. NCBI lineage: Eukaryota > Metazoa > Chordata > Amphibia > Caudata > Salamandridae > Triturus > Triturus cristatus. Next base: position 1,174,577,968 of record NC_140589.1, on the reverse strand, counting down.
GCTGAGCTTTTTCTCTCCCACCTCCCAGTCCTGTCCTTTCAGCTTCTCGTAAATACCAGCAGGCAATAGTACTTTTAATAACTTTAGAATGTCAGCATATGTATATTCTCCTAAGCGAAGAATATCTTTTAGTTCTCGGTGAAAACCCCCCGAGTCTTTATCATGGGATGGTAACATTTTTTTCATTTCCAGTATCTCTAATTTTGACAAGGGGGTGTAGACATACACCCGTTGCAGTTCATTGTTTGCATCCTTTACAGGATGAACCTCTCGTAGGGGGTTCAGCTTGTCGTATGACTGTCCCTTAACCTGGGGTGGAGCGGGAAGCAGGGACCTAGTCACGTATACTATATACTTGTGTCGCTGATCCAGGATGACATTAATCAGTTCAGTACCCATGTTCATCCACCTGTCTAGTATTATGTCGTCCAGCAACTTATACAATAGACCAGGACCAGAATATTGACTCTCATATAACGTGATCAAATGTTGGACCATGTAAACACCAGCTATGCGCTGTTCGTTTGGTGGGAGGCTCAAGAACGTTTGTGCTACGATATCATTATTATATATATCATATTGGAATATCCACAGGGTGGCTGACCGTGCTAATTCATTTTCGGTCGGGGTGAGGGGCTGATCGTTACCTAACCATTTATTTACCGCTTTTTCGGTGATTTGGAACAAACTTTCAAGGGAATATCTTTCTTTTATAGCTGTTCCCTGTTTACGGTGATTGAGGCCCTTGGGCCTTTCGAATCGCCGGGCATGGCCCACATAATGTATTCTGTCTTTGTCCCCTGCTTTGTCATCAGATGATAACTCAGCCTTTTCGTTCGGGCCTCCTTCGTGTGACGCTATTATTGCCTTTCGGATTTTGGTCAACATGTTGTCTGTCTGGCCTGATTTATCATGCTGACCGGCATCTATGCGATCACTCCAACCAATATAACAACGGTCTACGTCCCCGTCACCTTCGTCTTTTTCCCTAATCAGACAATTAATTAGGAAGCGAAGGATATAGTTCCTAATAATTACCTTTCTATTTTGTACAGCTTCTGCTATGCACTCAGAACCTTCCCCTGTTCTTATGAATGTGTACATTTTCTTTAGATGTTTATCCATATCTGGTAATTTTTCCAAATCTGCGACTGCTCGTCTAAGCCGTAGTGAAAACACGAGCATTCTGCCCTTTCCTGGATCTGGGTCATATATACATTCGGAGATGTCTACTTTTACTGTCGGCCCCCCTCCTGATGTTGCCCCGGATCCTCCCTCCCCGCCGTCCTCGAGCTCCTGGAGCTGTTCTTGCGTTGGGGGTGCAGGGAAAAATCCGTCCACGTATGCTGGTGGGGATTCCGCTAGGTAGGTGTTAATGAACGTTTCGGATGCTGTTTGTTTTATTTTTCGGGGTACTTGCGGTGGCACTCTAATGGGTCTTTCTACTGGGGCCACTTTTGCTAGTTCCTCTGAAAAGACGGGGTAAATACCAGCAACGACAGTATTTCTTTTTCTTTCAGTCTGCTCTCTTTTTACCCGTTCCCCTTCCTCCTGTAATTTCTCTTCTTTGGCTTTTTCGGACTCCTGTCTACTTCTCTCTGCTTTGTGGAACTCTTTCTCTGTTCTTCTATGTGACTCCTTGCGCCATAACTCAATGGCATCCTTCTGAGCAGGTCTAGATTTTCTCTTCCATATCTCTTCCTCTACCTTCATAATGCATTCCGCATCCCACGTTCCCGTGATGGGCCATTTATACTTTGTCTCTAAATCCTTCGTGTAATCCATCCATAGTTCTAAAAACAACACGGCATCTAAACCATGCTTACAGTACATAAAATGTCCAGGTGTGTCTCTAGGCGGAATGTTAACTGGTTCCTCTAGTACACCTTTTCTGGTACATATCTTACGCAGTTTTGAAAATAACGGCATGTTGGAATGTAACCGAAAACAAAAATCACAATGAACAAAAAAAAACAAAATCACAATGAAACAAACTTACATAAAAACCTGACACATTCAAACCTAGCTGAACCTGACTAAGACAATAACATTCATACAGTTATATCGGTGCACCTGAAAACTTGGACTTTAATTCTTGAATACATTAATTCTTGATGCATGCTCTTGAACATACCGGTCTCACAAGTGAGACACGTCTTTACCGTGTTCATTAAATGAACCCGTCATTATTGCAACCCCCATGAAAAACTCACCGGGAAGCAGATCTTGAATTTGAACTTGAAGGCCTCGGACACTTGACGCTGCGCAGGGAATGGCGTATCTTAGGTGGATCTCTAGAAACCTCGGACACAGCTCTCTCGCAGGGTGGGCTCTGGGTTGGGACGATCCGCAATCCTCACCGCCTCGTATGGATGCCTGGTCGCAGTCCGTCTCCTTCGTTGGCCTGAGGGAGTTGGCGGGTAAACCCGCGACGTGTACACTCGAAGTCCGTCACGGCTGTGGAAGGGGGCAAAACTGGACCTTCCTCTCCGGCGCATGGGTAAAGAGATTTGTCCCTGTTCGGGCGCCATTAATGTCGTAAATAAAGTATTACGCACTCAGAATTTCTATATATCAATATGATCATGCATGAAGCAAGAGGCTGAGTCTGTGGTATCAGGTTCAAAAGGGCTTTATTCCAATAACTCTAGTTATAGGGAGAATAGTTCCATCACCACAAGGGATCAGGAAGGGTCGTCTCAGAATATTCTCAAACTTTATTCACAGAGTACAGTATATATACATTGTAATAATATACGTAAGCAGGAGTGCTTCAGGCGGAGCAAGAGAGAATGAGATAAGAGCATGTGGGTGTGTAAGTAGGCGTGAAGATGGGTGTCCACTTGATGATAATAGGTGAGTGTCATAGGTGGGTGGATGCCTGGAGGGGGTTGCGTGATCAGCTGGAACTTTACTGGAACTTTGCCTTACTTGTGCTCAACTCGAGCATGACGTGTAACTGACGTGGGAAAGGGTTGCTTGTGCAGTCAGGGAGTCTGGAAGAGAGGCCTTCAGTGTCAGGGCGACCAGCACATCTTGTATTATCTGATATCTTAAGTCTGGAGCAGGGACTGATTTGTGACATAGGTTGCCCATCACCAAGAGCCAATGTGGCATCTATTTCTTCATTTACTGCGTAGGCCTTACATAGGGGCTATGGGCTTTTCACTGACGTGAGCTTGGTAATCACACAAAAAGAGACAGAAAGGCTAGGCTTTTTCCTTTGCAGATGGGTTATGTTTATTCCTCCTTCTCCAGGCAGGAATGTGGTTTCAGTAGGAGTAAGCAGATAACCGTGCTCAATACTGTCTCGGCACCTCGGACAGGGCCCCTTTGGCTGAGGCCCAAGTGTGCGAGGCCAAGGATACGCAGCTGCAGCTTTCAGCGTTCTGAGGCCTGAAACCTCTTTTCGGCTCTGGCTGAGCCACAATATTGGGCTTTCATGAAAAGGCGGGAAAACATGATGCAAAACGTGTAGGCCTCAGTGCAGATTTGTCGTTTCTCTCATGGGAGACTGGATGATGACAGGCCACGTTATAGCATAAGCATCATGATAGACAGGCCATGGAGGGGAAATACATAGGTTACATGTATGTGCACATGAGTGACGGGGAACACACGGGGACACATAGGCCTTATGATATTTTAATTTCCTCATTCCACATGCTCATGGTCTCAAGTAGCTGTTAGGACATGTGCTCTTTTCTGCCTCCCTAAACTATAAGGAAAATGTGTCAGGCTGTTACAGTAATTATCACTTGCTCTACCACAGTAGTAAATGTGCTTTGAAATTGCCAATCAAATATTGTTTTCTGCCTAGAATCACACCATGAGTCTGTGTGCACACAGGAATCATTGTCAGAGATTTAATTTGTGTTGCTCTTGTTCTGTAAGACTTGCACTCGTAGGAATGGGGCAGCTTGTTTTCTTGAACTGTGATGGTTAGCATGCAGCACACATCACCATCTCACAGATGAGAGGCAAAAGCTAACACATTTGAAAACAACAGGGTAGATTTTCCTTCCACTCCTGCAATGGGTGAGGTAGTTCCTACATGTTCAAAACTCCAATTAACCCTTACCACAGGTGATCTTACATACATCTCTGCAGTCTTCATGCAGTTGTACAAGCGTCCATGCAGATCTCTCTTGCACCTGACAATACACAGTCTCCAGAAACACACTCTTAGCACACAGCCAGCTGCTTCTCCTGCACTCCCATGCTTACTATTCAGCACTGTGTGGTATTTCAGATAGCAGTGTGTAACGCTAACACATTCAACATCACCAAGGCTCATTTCCTTTGCTCTAGTCTAATCACTCACCCAGGTTCCACATGCTCATGGTCTCAAGTAGCTGTTAGGACATGTGCTCTTTTCTGCCTCTCTAAACTATAAGGAAAATGTGTCAGGCTGTTACAGTAATTATCACTTGCTCTACCACAGTAGTAAATGTGCTTTGAAATTGCTAATCAAATATCGTTTTCTGCCTAGAATCACACCATGAGTCTGTGTGAACACAGGAATTGTTGTCAGAGATTTAATTTGTGTTGCTTTTGTTCTGTAAGACTTGCACTCGTAGGAAAGGGGCAGCTTGTTTTCTTGAACTGTGATGGTTAGCATACAGCACACATCACCATCTCACAGATGAGAGGCAAATGCTAACACATTTGAAACCAACAGGGTAGATTTTCCTTGCAGTACTGTAATGAGTGAGGTAGTTCCTACATGTTCATAAGCCCAATTAACCCTTACCACATGTGCTCTTACATACATCTCTGCAGTCTTCATGCAGTTGTGCAAGCGTCCATGCAGATCTCTCTTGCACCTGACAATACACAGTCTCCAGAAACACACTCTTAGCACACAGGCAGCTGTTTCTCCTGCACTCCCATGCTTACTATTCAGCACTGTGTGATATCTCAGATAGCAGTGTGTAACGCTAACACATTTAACATCACCAAGGCTCATTTCCTTTGCTCTAGTCTAATCACTCACCCAGTTTCCACATGCTCATGGTCTCAAGTAGCTGTTAGGACATGTGCTCTTTTCTGCCTCCCTAAACTATAAGGAAAATGTGTCAGGCTGTTACAGTAATTATCACTTGCTCTACCACAGTAGTAAATGTGCTTTGAAATTGCCAATCACATGTCGTTTTCTGCCTAGAATCACACCATGAGTCTGTCTGCGCACAGGAATTGTTGTCAGAGATTTAATTTGTGTTGCTCTTGTTCTGTAAGACTTAGACTCGTAGGAAAGGGGCAGCTCATATGATAGGATTTGAAAAGCTAAAAAAAATACAGTAATATATTTAAATTACATAAAAGCATTTTTTTTTTAGTTTCCTTTAGGTATTGCTGAACAACACTGAAATAAATTAAACATGCCTATAAAATCAAGAAAGAGAAAAGAACATCTATATTTGAAGACAACTGGACAACAAAAATTAGTTGAAGAACCTCATGTTGGAAAAAAGAAAGAGTCTTCTGGTAAGCAGACTAAGGATTTTTTTTTAAATATCCTCAAACATAGAAAAAATGTACAAAGTATATCCACTGCTAATAGTGTTTCAAGAAGAAAACAACAAGACAATAGAAAGAAAATACTAAATGCTAATGTACAATCAGAAGCAAGAAAGAATGACTTAAAAAGAAAAACAGAATTTCAAAATATTCGTAAAAAAATGTTTAAGAGAAGAGTGGTGTTCAATTTGCTAAAGGATGTGAAAAAATATAGGAAGAAAGCAATATTTTATAAGAAAAATAAACATATTGAATCAATTGTTGCAAAGGCTTTGGAATTAAAAAGAAAACTATTCATTTTAATTTTGAACAGGATCCGTACATTAGATAAAATAGTCAATGTAATGAAGTCAAAAAGCAAAACGAAAAGAGTAGTGAAAAAAAATAACTTTTGTAATGTGTTCTTAGGAGAATGGAAGCATAGTTCAAGTACTGAACCATTTTTTAATGAAGTGAGTTATCTTCAAAGTAATAGTTTGCTGCATGCAGTTGACACCAGTGGTCGAACTTATGAAGTTAAAGATGGTTGTGTAATGGAAAAGGAGAAAATGGTTCCAAGAAATGAGGAAGAAGTGTTAGCTGATGAGGTTATGGGGAAACGTCCTAAAGCCCCAGTGTACACTTGGAATTGTAGTAGTATTTGTACTGTACGGCAAGAATCTATTGATAAATTACGTGACGTTCTAAGAGAATATAGTAAAAAATGTGTTAAACAGAAGATTAAGGTGCTTCAAAGACTAGATCCATGCAGAGTGAGAAAGAATACTGGTTTGCAAGGACATTCTCTGGCTTGTCTTTCTAGGAAAGTTTGTCAAAGTGTTTTTCACCATTTTAGGATACTGGCAGTACATCATACTGAAATGAGAAAGTTTGTGAGAAGATTGTATTTTGCTAAAAGTCCAGCACTAAAGTTAAATGAGTTGAATAGTGCTCTGTTGCGTGGATCTGTATCAGATGTACAGAAGGCTACTGATGATATTCAGTTTTGTTACTTTGGTCCAGAACAAGAAAGTGCAGGAAATTACACAGTTATTGAAGAAAATGTGGAAGAGAATGTAGAACCCACTGTTAGTAAACATTTGGAGATCAAATGACAAAATTTACTATCATCTCTAATGAAAGACCAAATATTACTTGTATTTGTTGCCGGAGAAGCCATTAGAAAACTCAAACAAGGAATGTTGATCTCTATAAAAAAAGTGAAAAAGAAAATAATTATGAGTGGAAGGATTTTGCTACATATTTGTTTATGGAAAATTGTTTTGATTTGGGTGAAGATCAGCGTATTTGTAAATACTGTTATAACAAGTTAGAAGAAAATAAAATGCCAGCTAGAGCTGTACATAATAATTTAGAATTGGTCGATATTCCTGCAGAACTTAGTGATTTAAATACGTATGAGTCTATACTCATTCAATGTGTCCATCCGTTTCAGACTATAGTTCGTATGGAGCCCGAAACACGTAAATTACCTCCTTCAGATTTACAAAGAGGTTTAAAAGGAAGAGTTGTCTATTTGTCATTAGATTTGAAAATGTACGAAAAGTACAAAGAGCAAATTTATATTTGAAAAGAAATAATAAGTACTATGAATCAATTTATATGGATGAAGATGAAGAAGTTTTACTAGCAGACACAGGAATACCAACTGGGCAAATTGAAAAAGTGGTTAAGTCAAAAGAAGAAGAAATTTATGAACATTTCAGCATACATCCTCTTCATTCTAAAGAAGTTATGGGAAACACTATTGATCTGTTTCAGATGAAAAAAGCAAAAGGAACTCCCATGAGTGTATGGGAGGAGAGCTTGGAAGCTCGTTGTTTCCCCAGCTTTTTCCTACAGGAAAAGGTGGACGATATGATGAACGTCCAGTACAGATTCCTGCTTCTGAGTATCGGACTACAAGATTATATGCAGAAGATCCAAGATTTCATCAAAGTATTCCTTATTTGTTCCATCTTTTATTTGAAAGTGACTTGTCTGCACTATCTTATGCAGTAAATCACATTTTAAAAACTGGAGTACATCTACATAATGTGTCTGCAAAGGATTTTATGAACAAACTGCAAAAGCGAGATGATCATTTGGAATCTCAATTTTTTAATCTGATGGCTTGTCAGCGTGGAACTAATGAATATTGGTACAGACGCCATGGAGAATTGAAATGTATGTTACGGAATTTAGGAACTCCTACATGGTTCCTTACCGTAAGCTGTGCTGAGTACGCTTGGGATGATTTACTGGATTTTCTTCGAGAGGCAAATTCAAATATTGAAAACATCCAATACAAGACAGCAGGAGAATGGTGCTCATTGGATCCGGTTAATGTTTGCAGATATTTCAATCATAGATTTGAGGCTATGATGTCCTTCATCTGCAATAAAAAAAATCCACCTCTTGGAGAAGTTGTCGATTTCTTTTGGAGAAAAGAGTACCAAGCAAGAGGTACTCCTCATATTCATATGCTGTTGTAGATTAAGGATGCCCCAAAATTTGGAACAGATTCTGATGATGCAGTTTTATCTTTCATTGAAGAATATGCAACATGTGCTATACCTAAAAGCACAAAAGAAAAAAACTTAAAAGAGCAAGTTTTACGTTTCCAAGGTCATCGGTGTGGAAAATACTGTCGACGAAAGTACAAGAGTAAAGATAAATTCTACACAAAATGTCGATTTGGATTTCCACGACCTGTTCTTTCAAAAGGAAGAGTAAACAGTTTTATGTCAGCTGTGCGACATACCATTACAAGAAAATCTCCGAGAAATACCTACAACCTAAGAAGAAAAGAAGAGTCAAAATATATAAATGACTACAACCCAGTCATTTTATCCATGTGGAATGCTAACATGGATATTCAGTATGTAGCTTACAATTCTATTGCTGTTGCTCGGTATGTCACATCTTACATCACTAAATCTGAGAAAACGGAATTGAAAGAGATGTGGGAAGAGATTTCTCACGAGAAGACTGTCAGTAAAAAGCTATACAGTTTCAGTTTAAAGATGTTATTGCATCGAGAAATTGGGTCATACGAATGCTCAGATAGGTTATCATCTGCAAATCTGTACTCCAAATCCAGAAGAATAATTTGGGTAAGTTTAGGCCTTGCAGGAATGCGAAATCGGGTACTGAAATCTATTCGAGAAATTGAATTGAACGAACCAGAAAGTACAGACATTTTGAAAACAAATATGTTGGACACATATTACCCAAACAGAAGTCATCATTTTGAGAACATGTGTCTCTGTGAAGTGCTGCAGAACTACATTTTTACACGGAATGCCACAGAAGACATCAACAATGGAAAATATAAAGTCATTGGTGAGGAAGGATGTTTGGTGAAACAAACAAAAGGAAGTTTGATTAATCACAGGAAGCTGAGTTGCCACACTACTGACAAAAAGGAATTTTACTACTTAGCACTTTTACAGCTGTTTAAACCATGGCGTTCAGAGGATGAATTACTTGGAGATTTTCAGAGCTATGAAGATTCCTTTAATGCATGTAAAGATAGCATAGAACGCAGTACTTTCACAAATTATGTACAAATGTTAAATGAAGAAATTGAACAAGAAGCTACAATTGCAGCTGAAGTAGCTAGAGACAGTTCTCAAGACAGTCAAAGTTCCGGTACGCTCAGTTAAGATCCCCTAGGACAACCAATCATAGAAAATGAAGCTGCAATAGCCATGACTGAAGTGGAAACAGCTATGAATCAAGCTCAGGAAGATTTAATAGACTTACCAAATTTGGAACAACAACTGAACGATGAACAACAACAAATTTATGAAGAAGTCACAAAACAAATTGATCATGGATTACTACATGAAAATAAAGAGTGCTCATGCACATCATTTGAACCAATCAGAATGTATGTGAGTGGACAAGCTGGAACTGGAAAAAGTTTCTTAATTAAAGTAATTAGAAGCTACCTACAGAAAAAAACTGATTCAACTTTGTCTTGTGTTGTTACTGCTCCAACTGGGTTAGCAGCATATAACATAAAAGGAATTACCTTACATCGTTTGCTAATGTTACCAGTAGAGCATGAGAACAAAATAGAATACCACAAGCTAACGGGAGAAGCATGTTTTGAAGTTTCAAGAGTGTTGAAGAAAGTGAAAGTTCTCATTATTGATGAGGTAAGCATGGTATCAAACTTAATACTTGCCTTTGTGCATTTAAGAATGCAGCAAATTCTAAAGACAGACTATGACGTGTTATTTGGAGGAAAACATGTTATAGTTTTTGGGGATCTACTGCAGCTCACTGCAGTTAAAGGACAACCAGTATTTAATACTCTTGCACATGAAGACACGAAAAAGTCATTAGGAAGTATAGGTAATGTGAATGTTTGCAGAAAAAAATACTGTAATCTGCTTAATGCCAACACTACACGAATGCTCTATATTCAATGAAGAACTTTTGAAATTGGAAAATGAAGAGATTATGAAAATGGAAGCCGTGGATAAAATACAGCATGAAAGAATAACTATTATATTGACAGGCAAATTGAAAACTAAATTGGATTCTCTAGAGAAAAACATATCGAAAACAGCTGGTTTAGAAAAGAATCTTTATGAATGTATGAACTGTCGAGTAATTTTAAGACGTAATTTGAATGTAGAAAAAGGTTTAGTGAATGGAGGTATGGGTAAAGTTGTGGGTTTTGTTAATTACCAAAACAAAGATGGAATTGAATTTTTAAAAATAAAATTTGATCAGATTGAAGAGGTTAAAGACATTAGTCGTTGTTCAGTTCGTTTTTTGCTTGTGAAAGACTTATATGTACGTAGGAAGCAGTTTCCGTTTTCTCTAGCATATGCTGTAACTATTCACAAATCTCAAGGATTAACTGTAGATAGTGCTATTGTTAACATTGGATCTAGGTATGGCATATATTTCTTTGTCACGAGTGAAAAAATTATCTGGTTTATTCATGATAGACTTTGATGACTCAAAAGTTAGTGCTGATGCAAATTGTGTAAAGGAGTATAATAGATTAAGAAGAAGCTATGCTCCTCATTTAGGTTAGTATCCTGTGTTTGAAAAACGTGTTTTGTGTGTCTGAAAAGGAGAATTGAGAATATTTATAATGAGGATGTACAGAAGAGAGTGATGTGATTGCAAGCAAAAAGTAAAAGGACAATGTTGAAGAGGTTGTTGGTTGTCATTTTGAAAATAGCTCTGGTGTCAACTGCCACGCTAATGTAGTGCTGAATGTTGTATTTTATCTTGAAAGTTTGCAAGAGCTGATAATACTAAATCATGAAAAAAGATTTTGTTCTCTGCTGAGTTTCCTTTATGAGAAGTTGAGTAATGATAAAACTAAAATAGAAAGTCCTTCTGATGTTAGAAATCTTTTAGATGTATGTTCTGGATGTACACAGTTTACACAAAATGTCCAGCAAGATGCACAGGAATTCTTAATGTATATGCTAATGGTACTGGAAGATGAAGGGGTAGAAATAGAAAATATGTTTGGTCTCTCTTATAAATGGGAACATTGTTGTGAAAACTGTATGAACACATGCAGCACTAATGTTGATTCTGAAAGGTTCATACATTTAACATTACCAGAGAGTAAATCAGTGACTTTTAGTAAATTAGTTAAAGATGCAAATCACAACATGGAATGTTCTCAATGTAAATCAGAAATGTTATCAACGTTATTTTTAAAGAAATATGGACAGTATATAATTTTAATGATGCAACGTTGTAGAGCTGATGGAACAAAATTGGACACTTTAATAAAGAAGTTTGTAGGAAATCAATTATCAATATCAGGAAAGACTTTTGTTGCAGTTGCAATAATTTTCCATGATGGACCTTCAATAACTTCTGGTCATTACACAGTTTATCTAAAATGTGAAAAAGGCTGGACACTGTGTAATGATTCTCAATTGATTTAAAAGCAACGTTTGCCTGCAGAATTACCAAATTCCTACTTAATTTTTCTAAAACCAAAATTTTAGATACAAATTGCAGCATCTGAAGAAAACATTATTTCGATTTTATAGGATTACCATTGGATATTTCACCTAAAAAGGATTTAAAAATTACCATTTGGCCTCATGGAAAGGTAAATGTTTCTATTGTGGACTTCTTTGACAGATATTATTTTGGTGTATGTGCTTAAGCAACAAGATTTACAGACGTTATTTATTGCAAATAGTTATTTTTCTTAGAAGACATTTTTAATATATATGTTACATTTCTATCAAGGTAGGTTTTACTGAGGATAGATTCAAGGCTTTTTTAAACAATCTTTCAGATTGTTTATTTTTTTGCCCGCTGTTAAGTGATAATAAAATTGATATCACTATTTTCAGTGAAATTCAATATATTTTGAAAACAGCAAAAAAAGGGCAAAAAATTACTTTGTTAAATATGAAAATATGTGTACTGTATTCTAAAATGTATTGTTAAATATTACTACTTTTTTTCTTTTTTTTCAGATCTAGAAAGAAAATTTAGGAAATTTAATCAATTTTTCTTGTAATTAAAGAAAACCATTTATTTCTAATTAAGTTATTTTGTTGGTCAGGTAAGTTTAAAATATCTGTATTTCTCACCCCTTCACTTTCATGCTCCCTTTTCTTCACTTCTCCTCACTCTGCTTTTCTCATTCCCCTTCCCTCTCTCTTCTTCCTTTACTGCTCTTTTGTAACTCCCTCACTCCTTCTCTACAACTCCCCTAGGTTTACTGCCTCCATCACTATTTTTTCAACCATGTTTCTCTCCCTGTCTCCATATGTCTCAGTCATTCTAACTGCCTTACTCCTTCTCAGTTCCTTGCTCTCTGTCTCTGTTTCTGTCTCTCTCCCTTTGTCTGTCTTACCCTTAATTTCCTTAACATCTCTGTTTCTACCACTCCTTCTCTCTCCATCACTCATTTTCCATCTGTTAATTTTTTAACCTTCTCCGTCATTCTCCTTCCCTCACCTTCCCTAACTGTCACTATCCTTTACTCATAATCACTCCTATTCTCCTACTTCACTTCCTCCTGTCTGTATCTCACATCCCTTCACCTTTTTGCATTCTTTCCTTCACTCTCCCTCACTCTCCTTTGCTCATTGAAACCCTGACTCCCTTTCTCTCACTCCAGTTTCCTAAATCCCTCCATCCCCTCACTCCCCATCACTCACTTTCCCTTACCCCCTTTTCTAATCCTCATACCCCTTATCTCACCATCACTCCACTTCTCTTACTTTCAATCCCTTTACCCTGCTGTACTTCATCCGCTTCATCTGTTACTCCCTTTTCCTATCTCCGTCCCTTACTCCCCTTTTCTCACTCCCCCTCCATCACTCTCCATTACTCACTGCCATTCCCTTACTCATTCACTCTTCTTACCTGTATCCTCTACCCTTAGTCCTTTGTTGCAGTCAGTCTTTCACTTCCCTTTCATGACTGATCATACTTTCCTTTTCTCACTCATTCTGTCTGTCCTTTCCTTCTCTTCACTCAGTCATTTCAATCATTTCAATCATTCATGTATACACTACACATTCATTCAATAAAATTACAACACAGTATATTAGGAATATAGCTCTTCTTGGAGAAGTGAAGTGAGTTCTGAAAAGAACTGGGTTTTTTGTCTTTTTTGTTTTGTATTTTTTTTTAGTTTTTTAACAATTTTGTATATTTTTTAAATTTTTTTAGAGCACCAAAAAAAACTGGTAATGAAAAACTGTTCAACAGGAACAAAAACAATAAATGAAAAAAATTATGGGCTGGAGCATGTGTGCTGCTGTATTTTGTTTTCGATCAAGTTAATATTGTTCTAAGCATAGCAAAGAACAGCATTGCACACATTACAATGTATGTGCACCTTCTGGAAAAGTGGGCGGATGTCCAGTGACCTGGTACACGGAGAATCTGCGGCCGCAGATGATGTGCTCGGCTGAGCAGGTGGAGGGTTGTCTCTTAGGGCTCTAGTTGACTCTCGAGCATAAGGTACAGGATGCACTGTCTTGAAGTGTCTCAACATTGAATAAATACTAAACAAGTATTTCTTGGTGGGATCTCCTCTGGATAACACACTTCCACAAATAGTGCATGTCACCTTCGGGGCATTGACATTCTTTTGGCCCTCTGGAAAGGTGAAGAATTTCCAGATAAAAGAGTCTTTTTGTTTGGTCTGCCTTGGTGGTACCACAAAGGTCTCCTCCTCACTCCCTGAAGTAGACTGCTGTTCTGCCATTTTCAAGTAATATTGTACTAGAATAGCTGTTCAGCTCCTTGTCCCAGGAAATAAGAAGAAATAGTGAGGGGAGTGGGTGTAGTGTTTGAAGATTCTGGAACAGAAACTACTATGAACCAATGAAAAGTGTTGTTTCGTAATCACATGACTTGCCGTGCGTGCACGGTGCTGGCACGTATGCGCGCGCGGTGCTGGCACGTATGCGCGCACGGTGCACGCACGCATCAGAAATGAATTACTTTTAACCCGATTTCTAAAACATGAAAAGGAGGCAGGGAATACACTCCCTGACCCCCTAGACCTTCTCAGGGGGTCCCTAAAGGACCTCGTAAATAAAATAAAACATTTTGTTTAATAAAAGAAATTGCCGGTGCGTGCACCGTGAAAAACACTTAAAAAAAAACAAACATTTTAAACTGTTTATAAGTTTATAGAAGATATTAACTATGCTGTTCAACTTTATCCAAATAAAAAAAAAAGAGCTGAGCCATTCCATATTACAGGATACAGTCAATCTATAACTATATACATAGGTAATTTATTGTAAAATAAATATATAAAAAATATAATAATACATACATAAATTAGCATTTAAAAAACCTTACAAACTCACTAAAAAAACCATAGGTTTCACACACGTTATAGTTAGAAATTAGCATTTAAAAAACCTTGCAAATTCACTTAAAAAACCATAGGTTTCACACACGTTATAGTTAGGAATTAGCATTTAAAAAACCTTGCAAATTCACTGAAAAAACCATAGGTTTCACACACGTTATAGTTAGGAATTAGCATTTAAAAAACCTTGCAAAGTCACTGAAAAAACCATAGGTTTCACACACGTTATAGTTAGGAATTAGCATTTAAAAAACCTTGCAAATTCACTGAAAAAACCATAGGTTTCACACACGTTATAGTTAGGAATTGGCATTTAAAAAACCTTGCAAATTCACTGAAAAAACCATAGGTTTCACACATGTTATAGTTAGCTGGACATTTCACTCGTACACAGGGGCCCCCCCAACACAGGCATGTACGGTGCACATGGCACCGATGCGTACCCACTGTAGGGGGTGCCCTTGCTCGAGACGTACCCATTCAGTCAATGGGAGCCCATGTACGTGTCGTACGACCTGCTCCCATTGACTTCTATGGGAGTCTGACCGAACCGAGTCTGGTAGCATATGGCCGCATCGTATTCACTCGGTCGGACTACAGGACTCTGGCTCGGTCGGAAAACAATCCGGATCCGGCTCGGTCGGAGTGCTTTCCGATCGGAATCGGCACCTAAGTGTTTTCGCCATTTTAATTTCCATGGGAAATTTTATTACAGGCTACAGCCCGAACTGCTGAACGGAATTACACCACATTTGGCAAAAAGGTAGTGCTTGATTCAGCTTGATTCAGAAAGTGTCTTTTTTTAAATGGTGTAAATTTCTTCGGTAGTTGCTGAGAAATTAAAAAAATAAAAGTTTTGATATCTGGGGCAGTGGTGGGTTTGCGCACCCTACCGACCGACCGCTTCACTGTGATCGGGTGCCACGACCACGAGCTTCACTGTGATTGGCTGCCAACACTCCAAGAAGTGTTGGCAGCCATCTTGTGACTCGGTGGAACCGAGTTACAAGAAAACAGTCGAAAAAAGATTAAAAGAGAAGAAAAGGGGCAGGGTAGAAACACACTGACCCCGTAGTCCTGCTCACAACGGTCCCACAAGGACCCCACGCATAAAAATTCTTATTTTTTTATAAAAAAAAACATCAGAATGCACGCTGGGTGCGCGAATCCGGACATCTAAAAAAAACAAATTAAGCGGGGGTTCCCCCACTTTATTTCAATGAGCCCCCGGGTGGGCCAGGTTTCGGGGGCAAACCTATAATTATATTGTGGGAGCCTGCGGGGCCTCTGCAGCCCTGGGAATGCCACATCCCATGTAAATAAGGTGCGGAAGGGCACACAGCCCTCCTGTAGCCCCGGGGATCGCCACCTCCCCGGGGCTTGTTTTGTAATTGTTCGGGGGCCTCCAAGGCCACCCCAAGTCCCGGGGATTGCCACCCTCCGGGGCTTTAATTAAATAAGCAGGGCGGCCTCGCGAGCCCCCAGAAGCCCCCGGGACCACCTCCTCCCCGGGGCTTTGAAAATAGAGGGAGGGGGACTGTGCAGTCCCCCTCCTGGAGCGCCTGATGGCCCTGGGGACCGCCACCCCCCAAGTCCGGCTCCTGCAATGTCCCGGAGTTTGCACCCCCGGGACATTGCCATTTGCTATGACAGGGCGGGAGCATGGCTTCCACCCTGTGATAGCAAACCGTGGTTTGCTTTGTTGAAGCGAGAGGAGGAAAACCTCGTCTCGCTTCAATAAAGGAAGGAGAATTGCTTTTGGGCAAGGGAAGCTGCATGTTAGCAGCTCCCGTTGCCCAAAAGCAGTGCCGGCTTCCGCAGGAGTTAATGAGCCTCTGGGACCGTGGGGACATTGGGGCTCCCCCTACGGTCCCCAACAGAGAGGCCAAGCCCTGAGGGATGGGGTCCCCGGGGTCAGAAGTGGCCTGGGAGGGGGGCCACGTGGCTCCCTTCCCGTTTAAAAAATAAATAATTAAAATTACTGAAAATGAACATTAAAAATAAAGAAAAAAAGTTTGGAGTCTGTTAGACCCGGCCCTCGTAACCTAGTCAGACCTGACCCCTGCACCTCACACCAGCCCCGAGCCCCTGGCCTGGCCGATCCTTCCCACCAGAACACACACACCCGACCCGGACTTCCCCCGTCCGTAGGCCTTCCCCCCTTCGGCCACCCCGGGCCCGCGTGCCCACTTCATGCACCAAGATGGCCGCCCGGCCCCAGCGCGACCATAGCCTACAGGCGCCACTCCAGCTGGAGGACATCGCGCTCCCCTTGGGATCGCGATTTCTCCTGAGGCGAAAAGCCGGGAGTAGACGCTGTTTGTGAGCTTATTTGATTTTATGTGATTTTAAACCTTATTTAGACACCTTATCAAGCACTTTGCACTTTGGGCATCACGAAGCGGATCTAGCGCTCACGTGACCCCTTGCACCGGTGTCCCTCGCCGTTGGCCACGCCCACCTCCTGGCCACGCCCTCTTCCCGCCCTTCACAAGCGCCGATCTTCTAGCGCTCGGTTGGGTTTGTCTCCTGAGGCGAAAAGCCGGGAGTAGACGCTGTTTGTGAGCTTATTTGATTTTATGTGATTTTAAACCTTATTTAGACACCTTATCAAGCACTTTGCACTTTGGGCATCACGGAGCGGATCTAGCGCTCACGTGACCCCTTGCACCGGCGTCCATCGCCGTTGGCCACGCCCTCCTCCTGGCCACGCCCTCTTTCCGCCCTTGAGGCCTCCTATTTCAAATGTGCATCTACAGAACGCGCAGCGGACGTGCGCAGCGGGCGCGCCGTTTGCGCGCCGAAGGCGCGCCTAAGGCAAGCCCGTCTGCGCCCATCCGTGGCCGGATGGGGCCAGGGGCACGACCCCATGCCAATTTTATCTCATACTCTTCTGAAGAGCTTACCACCCTCCAAGGTCATTGGCCACTCTCAGAATCCGTGCGCAGGCACATTGTCTCACTAGGGCTTGTCCCTTCTCCCATTCCTTCATCGCCATCCTCCCTGCCCGCCTCTCCGCCACAATGCCCTTCCCCGACTGACCCCCTTCCTTCTATTCCATCATTATCTGTTCTCTTACTCAACACCAGGTCAGCGGTCAAGCACCATCATGAGCTCTTTGTCCTGCTCGATTCTGAGAAGCCTGACTTACTGCTCTTGACCGAAACCTGGTTCTGTGATTCCTCCCTCCCCATTCTCTTGGCTACCCTCCCCCCTCCCTACGTTGCCTTACGCGCCGACCGCCCGGCGGGTAGGGTTGGCGGTGGTGTGGCGTTAATCGCCCGGTCGGAATTGAATTTTCAAACCCTTCCCTCTCCCCCCATTCCCTCCACCGAATTCCTTACAGTCCGCTCCCTCGTCTTCCCCCCCCCATTACTTGTCTTCTAATGTACCGCCCTCCCCAGTCTTCCCCTCTGTTTTTGCCGGCATTTCAAGACATGCTGGCCAATATGGTGGTTAACTACGCTTCGGTCTTGGTGTTAGGGGATTTCAATTACTGGCCCTCGGACCCTTCTGAGTGCACTGC
The DNA here is from genome assembly GCF_964204655.1 of Triturus cristatus. NCBI lineage: Eukaryota > Metazoa > Chordata > Amphibia > Caudata > Salamandridae > Triturus > Triturus cristatus. The sequence goes on along the minus strand of NC_140589.1, from coordinate 1,174,560,095 downwards.
CTCGAAAGAATTCACGGAGTCTCTTCTATCTCGGAATTTTGTGTCACACCTCTTTGTCCCCACTCACTCTCGCGGTCACATACTTGACCAGGTTTGGTCCCTCAACCTTCCAGTTTCCCCGGTGACGGTCTCTCCTTGTCTTTGGTCCGATCATGCCCTTATTTCTTTCTCCATCTCTTTCAACCCGGTATCCAAAGTCCTACACGCCAAAAATACCTGGCCGCGGAATTGGAACAGAGTTGATTTTCCCACACTGACCTCTCACCTTCGGAACTCTACTCCGACCCTCTCTGGTCTTCCGTCCGACTCTCAAGCCAACACTATTAATGCTTGGTTGGCTAGAGGTTGTGACTCAGTGGCTCCCCTGCGTCGCATTTCCGTCCGGCGACCCAAGGAGTCGAACAGGTGGTTCAATGACCACCTAAAAGAGCTAAAACTGTCTGTTCGACAGGCAGAGAGGCACTGGAGAAAAAATTACTGCCCCTCATTCAAAATCCTCTATCTTACATCACTTGCCGAATACAAGACTGCAATCCTTGCCGCCAAAACCTCCTATTTTTCATCAAAAATAATGTCAGCTGAGAATAAACCCAGGGAAATCTTCGGTATAGTGAATGACCTGGCCTATTCCGACAGAGCTTCACCCCAAATCCCCCCATCCCAGCCTCTATGCAACCAAATTAACACTTACTTTCTCGACAAGATCGCTACCATCAAGGCCAACATCCCCCCCCTTGTCTGCCTTTGTTGATCCCTCTCCTCCTACTGTCCAAAATCATCTGACCTCCATCCCTCCCCTCACTGAGGAGGTATTTCTGGAGATAATCCCCAAAGTTAAGTCTGGTTCCCCGGCAGACATCTGTCCGGCGCGAATCCTGCAACAAATTTACTCCTCTTGCCCTGAACCCCCCATCACTTTCCTCAATAGCTCTCTAGCGCAGGGAGTAGTGACCCCTGCGCTCAAATAAGCTACCATAGTGCCCATCTTAAAGAAGCCTGGCGCTGATCCGTCCATCTCAGCCAATTACCGCCCCATTTCCCTGCTGCCCTATCTGGGCAAGGTGCTGGAGCGCCATGTCACCGCGGTATTCAGCGCCCACGTAGAGGCCAATGGGGGACTGGCTTCCCGCCAGGCTGGCTTCCGACCCAGGCACTCGACTGAATCAGTCGTGGTATCAGTCCTTGACAACCTCAGGAAGGGTATGGATCATAACAAACACCAGGCGCTGGTACTCCTCGATCTCTCCGCCGCATTTGACACGGTGGACTACACCATCTTACTGTCCCGTGTCAAGGCGGCTGGAATTGAGGGATCAGCCCTGGTGTGGCTTTCCTCCTTCCTGAGGGACCGTAACCAGGCGGTCCGGCTGGGAGACTTCACAACCACCTCACTCTCCGTCACTTGTGGTGTTCCCCAGGGCTCCTCTCTGTCTCCCTTACTATTCAATCTCTATATCTCTCCCCTCATTTTCGCTCTTCAGCAGCTGGAGGTTACTGTGTACAATTACGCGGATGACCTCCAGCTCATCTTTGACTTATCCTCCTCTCCCTTCTCTGTCTCTAGCTTCCAGTCCACCATGACATTCATCAGGGACTGGATGAACCACAACCATCTCAAGTTGAACCCGGATAAAACCGAGTTGGTTCTCACCGGAGGTTCTTCCAGTCCCTGGAACTCTCTCTTCTGGCCCTCCTCCCTTGGTCCCGCCCCTATTCCTTCTATCACGGTCAAAACATTGGGGGTCAAAATGAACAATCAGCTCACTCTCCACTCTCAAATCAGCTCTGTAGTCTCCTCCTGCTTCCTCACCCTCCGAATTATCCGCACTGTCTCTCGCTTCTTTTCCCCCCAGGCACTCAAAATGATCATGGCCGCATTGGTAATATCACGGCTGGACTACGCCAATGCCCTCTACAACGGCATACCAGCATACAGCCTGAGGAGGCTCCAGATGGTCCAAAACCAGGCTGCTCGGTTGGTCTTTGGTCTCCCATGCCACCACCACTCCACACCCCTTCTCAGGGAGCTCCACTGGCTTCCTGTCAAGGAACGCTCCCTTTTTAAAACCGCCTGCACGGTTTTCCAGGCCCGTCAAGGCACTGCCCCGCCTTTATTTCTTCATTATTAAAAGAATACGTTCCCACCAGAGAGCTTCGCTCTTCTTCCAAGTCCCTCCTTCAAATCCCACGTTTCAGACGTAAAAAGTGGGGAGGGACCAACTTCTCTACCTTGGCCCCCACTCTCTGGAACTCCCTCCCTGACCATCTCCGGTCGGCTACCCATTATGTGTCCTTCCGCAAGGAACTAAAAACGTTTCTTTTTAAACAGGCCTTCCCTGTGTAACCTCCCCCCCCTGCTCTACCACAGGCTCCTACTTTGCCTCTGTTGCCAATACCCTCAACTAGCGCCAAGAAACCGTTCGGTGCACGCTGTGCTTTATAAATGTTTTAAATTAGAAATTAGAGAAAGGGAGGAGCAGTTTCCATCACACATCTGCGCTTCCCTGGGAAGGTGGGTTTCGATCGACCCGCCGGCCTCCCCGAGGGCTGGCTCCACGCCTGCTGGGTGTCTGGGGCTCCTCCTGACCCGGCCCTGAAAGGATCAAAGGACAATGGCAGGAAACCCCCAACACGCGACCCCCAGGTGACAAGACCCCTGCCTGCATAGACTCCGGACATCAAAGGGGAGTCGCCCTATAACAAGGGGTGTCCTGGGACTGTCCGGCAGATTCGCCTTGGAAACACCTGAGCCCTGCTGAGTGACTCGTGGCTCCCTGAAGATCGTAAGACCTCCGAACCTGTGCTTGAGCCCTGCTGAGTGACTCGCGGCTCCCAGAAGATCGTAAGACCTCCAAACCTGTGCTTGAGCCCTGCTGAGTGACTCGCGGCTCCCTGAAGATCGTAAGACCTCCGAACTTGTGCTTGAGCCCTGCTGAGTGACTCGCGGCTCCCTGAAGATTGTAAGACCTCCGAACTTGTACTCGAGCCTGCTGAGTATCTCGCAGCGCCCCCAGACTCCCTTGGTCCCGCCGGACCCCACGACGACAAGCGCATCCCCCAGCTCGAGGATTGTGAGCTGTGCGCCGGATACGCTCCTGCATTTGATCCATTCCCCCAAAGACTGTCCCGCTACCTCCTAACCCCCCTCCAAGACTTTGTGAGCCCGCGCTCTACTTGTATATATATTGCCTTGCTGATCATAAAGATCTCACCACTCCGACCTGATAAAGATTTGTTCTTAAGAACTCTCGGTGTGGTGTCTCTTTGTCGTGTGGTGCAGAGTGTACGATCCTAGATACGAGATTCCTCCCCTGAGGAGTCTCCCGCCAGTGCCCGGCTACGATACCTCGAGGGTTGGTCTCAGGACAGTCAGGGCCCCACTCCGGGCCCCTCTGAGGTCGCCTTCTAACATTGGTGGCAAGCGACGGGATGCGGGCCCATAATCTAGAGATCGTACCGTGAACGGCTGACACACTACCGACAAAGATGGCAGAAGGAAACGCCGTGGCTCTCGTAGAAGACGACGCCAGCACCGTGTTCCAGGTGGAACAGCTGGAAGAGTACACTCACAGGGAACTAAAGCAATTCTGTAAGGAACTCAGAATCGCTACCACTGGTCTCAACACCAAAGAAGATATGCAAAAGGCACTGAAAGCTTGGGTGGATTCGGGAGCCCCCCGCCCAGAAGGAGCGGTGGAGCCCCACGACGAAGCAGGACCCTCCCAAGGAGAACGCAGCAGCAACCAGGTGCGAGGCTTCGTACCAGACGGGGGCCTATCCCCGGAGGAACTCGCAGACAGAGAAAAAAGTCGCCATCACGAGCTCGAATTAGCCAAACTCAAAATTAAGGGCGAGTTGAAATTAGCCGAGAAAAAGCTAGCAGTAGAACAGTTGCGAGTGCAAGGAGAACTGGAGGAGAAGAAACTCCAACGAGAACACGAGGGAAGGAGACTTCAACTAGAACATGAACGCAGTTTGAAGGAAATAGAACTGAAAGCAAGAAGCGAAGACGCGCGGCCCCCGGGGAACCGGGAGGCGGCCGCCCTGACGGAACAGAAGGTCCACATCCCCAAGGATGTGGTCAAGGAATATTACAAGAATGATGACATTCAGCAGTGGTTTCGGGCCTACGAGGTCGCCATGAACTCCCATCAGGTCCCGCAGAAAGATTGGGGGGCTGGGTTATAGGGACGGTTCCTGAGCGAAGGAAGAGACACCCTGCTCGACCTACCCACCTCCATGCAGACCTCATATGAAAACATCAAAGCGGCCCTCCTCACAAGGTACGGCCTCACCCCGGAGATGTACCGCCAGCGGTTCCCGGACTGCCGGAAGATCCCGGGTACCACCTGGGTGGAATATGTGAATTTCTTCAGCCTTGCCTTCGATGGGTGGATCAAGGGCAGCAAGGTAACCACCCTGGAAGAACTAACTGACCTTATGTTATGGGAACAACGGGCTGCCAACTGCTTTGTGGAACTACGCCAGCATCTGCTCGACAGCAAGCTCACGGACCCGAGAAAGCTGGCTGTCGAGGCGGATCGCTGGACCAACACCCGGGTCTCCCGGGGCCCTGTAGGAGAGTACCCCCGAGCCAGTCAGGGACCACCCCGCCAGAGAGGGGGGGGAAACCAGGGAGGGCAGAGAGAGCCCCAGACTAGTCCCCTGAAGTCCCAACCTCCGCCTTTCCCGGCACCCCCACCAGCTGTATCCGTCCCTCCCCTGAGACGGGGGCACCGGGTAACCATCACTTGTTTCCGTTGCCAGAAGCCCGGGCATTACGCCAACGACCCTGAATGCCCCATGGCCCCACGCACCAACCAGGCAGCACCCCCCGCTAGACAGATAGCCAATGAAGCCCTGGGGGAGGAGGTTGAGGAGGCTGAAGAGTGGGAACCCGCCGCTATGGCCCTAGTGTCCTTAGGGGATAGAGAGATGGTCCCTGGGAGCCTCCTGCCCTCTAACACAAAGAAATATGGGCAGCTCATCACGATCAATGGCCACCAAGTAGAAGCCCTCTGTGACACCGGGGCCAGCATCACCGGTGTCCTCAGCCATTTAGTCCACGAGGACCAGGTCCTCCCCAACGTATTTTGCCCGCTCCTTTCAGCCGACAACACAGAAAGCCTATGTAAGGTAGCCCTGGTGCCTTTCGAGTGGGGAGGGGTGGTCGGTAAACTGAAGGTCGCAGTGAGAAAATCCCAGCCCGTCGACTGTCTCCTGGGGAACAACCTGGAAAGTTCCCCCTGGGGGCAAGTTGAGCGCAAGACCCACCTAGGGATGATGGGCCTCCCTGAGTGGGTGTGCGCCACCACTCGATCCATGGCGGCTCGACTGACCCCCCTGAGGGACGTCGACGACGCCCCGACCCCTGAAGATGGGATGGTCCCGGCCGAGGGCCCCCACATTCCCCCACCGGAAGAGTCGCTCACCAGTGACGAGCCGCCGCCTTCCGACTCCACCCCAGACACCGAGTTAGGCGATCTGCCCGAATTAGCACAGTGGCGCCACGAAGGGGGCCCCTCCCGAGAGGAGTTCTGCTGAGAACAGGCTACCTGTCCCTGCCTGGTCGGGCTCCGGCAACAGGCAGAGGCACAGGCCGCAGGCGACCAGACGGGGACGCACTGGGTCTATTGGGAGAATGACCTTCTGTACAGCGAACAGAAGTCGGTGGAGCTAGGGTCCGGCCGAGTGCTGGTGGTACCACTACGCTTCCGAGACCTCCTCCTGGGCTTGGCCCACGACGTCCCCCTCGCAGGCCACTTGGGTCAGGACAAAATATACAGTCGCCTCGTGACTCACTTCTACTGGCCCTGAATGAAAGCAGATGTAGAAGCCCACTGCAAGTCCTGTCCCACGTGCCAGGCCAGTGGGAAGAGTGGAGGGAGGCGCAAGGCTCCCCTCCAGCCCTTCCCTGTCGTCAGTACCCCTTTTGAGCGGGTCGGGATCGACATTGTAGGACCTCTGGACCCCCCAACTTCCCAGGGGCACCGGTTCATCCTCGTCCTGGTGGACCATGCCACTCGTTACCCTGAGGCCATCCCCCTGCGCACCGTCACGGCCCCCGTGGTGGGCCGGGTGCTGATGGGGATCTTCTCCCGCATGGGTTTTCCCCGCGAGGTCGTGAGCGATCGCGGTACCAACTTTATCTCCCGATACATGAGGTCCTTATGGCAACAGTGCGGGGTGTCCTACAAGTTCACCACCCCGTACCACCCCCAAGGAAACGGCCTGGTAGAGCGGTTTAACCGGCTCTGAAGGGGATGATCGCGGGCCTGGAAGAGCCCCTCCGGCGTAAGTGGGACCTCCTGCTCCCCTGCCTCCTATTCGCATACCGAGAAGTTCCCCAGAAATCCTTGGGGTTCAGCCCCTTCGAGCTACTCTACGGGCACCCCGTCAGGGGGCCCCTCAGCCTGGTCAAAGAAGAGTGGGAGGCGGCGCCCCGAGGCACCCCCCGAGACGTGTTCCGTTACGTCCTGACCCTCCGCAATCAGACTAGGAGGTTCCGGGAAATGGCAGAGGCCAATCTGGAGGCGAGTCAGGAGGAGATGAAGCGCTGGTACGACCAGAACGCCGCGCTTGTCGAGTTTCAGCCGGGCCAGCTGGTGTGGGTCATGGCCCCCGTGAAACCCTGCGCTCTCCAGGATAAATGGACCGGGCCCTTCAAAGTAGTTGAGCGAAAGAGCCCGGTCACGTACTTGGTAGACGTCCAGTCACCCCGGGACCCCCTCCGGGTCCTCCACGTGAACCGCCTCAAGCCCCACTTTGTGCGGACAGAGCTGAGCCTCCTACTGGCCACTGATGACGGGTCGGAAGAAGAGTCGGATCCTCTCCCCGATCTTCTATGCACCAAGGAGAAGGACGGCTCCGTAGAAGGAGTGAACCTCTCCCCGTCCCTCACTCCTCAGCAACGTGAGGATTGCCGCCAGCTCCTAGGGCAGTTTCCGGACCTTTTCTCCCTGGTCCCCAAGGTCACCGACTGATGTGTCCATGATGTGGATAACGGGGACAGCCCACCAGTGAGACACCGAGCCTACCGAGTCCCTGATCGGGTCCGGTCCTGTATCCAAGCCGAAGTCTCGAAAATGTTGACCCTAGGCATGATCGAACCCTCAGACAGCCCCTGGGCCAGCCCCGTGGTCCTGGTCCCAAAAGCAGCCGCCCCCGGGGTCCCCCCGGAACTCCGCTTTTGCGTGGACTACCGGGGGCTCAATGAGGTCACCCGAGCCGATGCCCACCCCATTCCCCAAGCCGACGAGCTCATTGACCGGCTCGGAGCTGCACGGTTCCTCAGCACCTTCGATCTCACCTGCGGGTACTGGCAAGTTGCGCTCACAAAGGGAGCCAAGGAGCGGTCCGCCTTCTCCACCCCGGATGGGCACTATCGCTTTCGCGTAATGCCCTTCGGGATGAAAAATGCCCTGGCCACCTTCCAGCGACTGGTAAATAGAGTCCTGGCCGGGCTGGAAAAATTCAGCGCTGCATATCTCGACGATATCGCAGTTTTTAGTTCCGAATGGAGCGAGCACCTCCAACACCTCCAGAGGGTGCTAACCGCCCTACGCCAGGCGGGCCTCACAGTGAAAGCCAGCAAATGCCAGATTGGGCAAGGTTCGGTAACCTACCTGGGGCACCAGGTCGGGAGCGGGGAGGTCGCCCCTCTACAGCCCAAAATCGACGCCATCCTAGCCTGGGACATCCCACTACCCAAACAGAGGTCCGAGCCTTTCTGGGCCTCACGGGCTACTATCGGAGATTCATCCGGAATTACGGCAGCCTGGTCGGTCCCCTCACGGGGCTCACGTCCAAGAAGCAGCCCAAGAAGGTACAGTGGTCCCCTGCCTGCCAAGAGGCGTTCAATGCCCTGAAAACGGCCATGTGTACGGCCCCCGTCCTCCAGGCCCCCGACCACTCCAAAGAGTTTGTGGTACAAACTGATGCCTCCGAGCATGGCATCGGGGCCGTCCTCTCCCAAGTAAATGACCAGGGTCTGGACCAGCCCGTGGCCTTCCTCAGCCGACGGCTGTTGCCCCGGGAACAGAGATGGAGTACCATCGAGCGCGAGGCGTTCGCAGTAGTCTGGGCCCTCAAGAAACTACGCCCTTACCTGTTCGGCACCCATTTCAGGGTCCAGACCGACCATCGCCCCTTGCGATGGCTCATGCAGATGCGAGGAGAAAACCCCAAGCTTCTGCGGTGGTCAATCTCCCTCCAGGGGATGGATTTCACCGTGGAACATCGCCCTGGTACGGACCACGCCAACGCCGATGGCCTCTCCCGATTCTTCCGCCTCAGCGAAGAGAACCCCCAAGAAAATGGGTAGTTCTCTCCGGCTTTCAGCTGGGGGGGACGCGTGTTAGACCCGGCCCTCATAACCTAGTCAGACCTGACCCCTGCACCTCACACCAGCCCCGAGCCCCTGACCTGGCCGATCCTTCCCACCAGAACACACACACCCGACCCGGACTTCCCCCGTCCGTAGGCCTTCCCCCCTTCGGCCACCCCGGGCCCGCGTGCCCACTTCATGCACCAAGATGGCCGCCCGGCCCCAGCGCGACCCTAGCCTACAGGCGCCACTCCGGCTGGAGGACATCGCACTCCCCTTGGGATGAGAAAGGGAGGAGCAGTTTCCATCACACCTCTGCGCTTCCCTGGGAAGGTGGTTTCGATCGACCCGCCGGCCTCCCCGAGGGCTGGCTCCACGCCTGCTGGGTGTCTGGGGCTCATCCCGACCCGGCCCTGAAAGGATCAAAGGACAATGGCAGGAAACCCCCAACAAGCGACCCCCAGGTGACAAGACCCCTGGCTGCATAGACTCCGGACATCAAAGGGGAGTTGCCCTATAACAAGGGGTGCCCTGGGACTGTCCGGCAGATTCGCCTTGGAAACACCTGAGCCCTGCTAAGTGACTCGCGGCTCCCTGAAGATCGTAAGACCTCCGAACCTGTGCTTGAGCCCTGCTGAGTGACTCGCGGCTCCCAGAAGATCGTAAGACCTCCGAACCTGTGCTTGAGCCCTGCTGAGTGACTCGCGGCTCCCTGAAGATCGTAAGACCTCCGAACTTGTGCTTGAGCCCTGCTGAGTGACTCGCGGCTCCCTGAAGATCGTAAGACCTCCGAACTTGTACTCGAGCCTGCTGAGTATCTCGCAGCGCCCCCAGACTCCCTTGATCCCGCCGGACCCCACGACGACAAGCGCATCCCCCAGCTCGAGGATTGTGAGCTGTGCGCCGGATACGCTCCTGCATTTGATCCATTCCCCCAAAGACTGTCCCGCTACCTCCTAACCCCCTTCCAAGACTTCGTGAGCCCGCGCTCTACTTGTATATATATTGCCTTGCTGATCATAAAGATCTCACCACTCCGACCTGATAAAGATTTGTTCTTAAGAACTCTCGGTGTGGTGTCTCTTTGTCGTGTGGTGCCGAGTGTACGATCTAGATACGAGATTCCTCCCCTGAGGAGTCTCCCGCCAGTGCCCAGCTACGATACCTCGAGGGTTGGTCTCAGGACAGTCAGGGCCCCCCTCCGGGCCCCTCTGAGGTCGCCTTCTAACAGAGTCGCAACCCCCCGTCCAACCCCACAAACAAATGTGATAATAGCCTTCCGAAATCTGGAATGTAACAAATCAGCTGATGTCGCACAATTATAAAAATCAAGATGCATGTGAGGTTGGACAAATGAGAACCATAGTCATCTATGGATTTACATATAAAACATTTTATTTATACCAAACAACAAAATAAAAGTAGGTACAGCCATGGCGTGTTATCACTTGACAATCTCTGAATCACAGCCTGCAAGACAAAAAGTAAGATAAAATTGTGTGTTATGCACACATCAAAAGAGAGAGAGAAAGAGTGAGAGAGAGAGGAAGAGAGAGAGAAAGAGAGAAAGAGAGAAAGAGTGAGAAATAGAGAGAGAAAGAGTGTGATAGAGCGAAACAGAGAACGAAAGTGTGAGAGAGAGAGGAAGAGAGAGAGAAAGGAAGTGAAGGAGAGGGAGAGTGAGTGCCGACACTCTGGACAAAACCCTCACAGCTCACCTTTCTGCCACTGGTGTGTCTCCAACCACGTGCCGGGACATACTGCAGCCCTCCAGCTCACTCATCTTAAACATAGTATAGAATCAGTAATGGCAGAGTACATACGACTGCACACGCCTTTCATCGCTGTCCCACCCTTGTGCACCCAGGCTGCTGCACACTATCCACTCCTACCGCTGAGAGGTGTCTGCCCGCCCCTGCGCACCCAGGCTGCAGAACACTATCCACTCCTGCTGCCGAGAGGTATCTGCCCGTCCCTGCGCACCCAGGCCTCACTACTCACCTTTTGCCACCTGAGTGTAGAAAAGAGGGCCCACCACGTGCTGCGGCAAGCCCCAATCCCAGGGTCCGATGACAGGGCACCCTCCACATCATGCAGCCCCGCTCTGCAGGCCACCATGTCACACATTTGGTGCTGAGTCTTGATTTTACCATGGCAGAGGACATACCAGTGCACTCGTCATCATCGCAGGTTGCACACCCGCTCAGCTCTTGTGGTGCCACTAATTCTGTGACCAGCGAGGCCATGTCATGTGGCGGTAGGCCCCTGCTGCTCGGTGGCTCAGGCCTACACTGCGGTCCAGCAGGGTGCACAAAATCTGACCTGTCTGGACTGCCGGGATGGGACATCATCACAGGCTGCATACCCGCTCAGCCCTTACGGTGCCCTTATCTCAGTGGCGGTGTGCCTGTGCCGGCCGCAGTGCATCCGGTGCCAGTAAATCTGAAATGGAAACGGTGTAGAGCATGTGTGCCTGGTCTTTTTTATTGGCAGGGTCACGTGTCCTGTAATGCCTGTGCTTGATGGGTGTGGTGTGGGTGTAAACCAGCCATGAGAGAATGGCTGTGGCGTACTAACAACTAGACCTGTGACCAGCAGATCACTGCAATGAAAACCTGGGCCATTTAGCGTTGTCGTCCCTCCCTTTAAGTGTAAAGGGAGTGGGCAGGCCTAGCATATACCAGTCCTGCGTGAGGCTGTGAAGAATGACTCCGGAGCTATGGGCGTGGTTCCGTCCTGAGCTGTATGAGGAATCAACTGATGTGGGTGTCTGTTGTAGTCCTGCCGCCACCCAGGAAACAAGCGCCAATGTGTCACCTTGTGACCCAAGTCCCACAACATGGCCAACATGGAAGGTAGGGGGAATCACTGACCCTACATTCATCCATACTTCTACACATGAAAGATCGAGCACATGCCATATCTGTGTGGATATGAATGTTTATTGCACATTCAGTGGAGTTTTGCAGTTGTAGCAATACAGGGCCATGCAAAGCCCAAATTTCAGTTTTCAGCACATGGAGGGCAGCCAATTTGCCAAGCTCGTGCTCGGGGTTAGGCTGCACCAACATATGTACTTATCCAATTACTCCGCCAGTCCCCAAGCACTTATAAATTCACTATGCACTCTCCTTGCAGTACTCTAATGATCAAGTCTCTACCTATATACTTATACAATGACCGAGACAAAGTTACATAACCGAAGTTTTCCCCACTGCTAGAAGTAACATAGTTGCATGCGCTGTCCACAGCACAATGTAATGTGGTAGGGCCCAGGGGCAGCATCATGCATACATAATGAACACACGGACACAGTTAGATAGATAGTGGAACTGGGTATGGGCACGTGCGCTCGGCTCCTTTTTATTACCAGGGTCACATGTCCAGTAACGTTTGTGCTGGATGTGTATGGGGTGAGTGTAAGCCAGCCCTCAGGGAATGATTAGTGCTGGCAACAAGTACAACATTAATTATCGGATTACACACAGAGATTCAATCATAAAGGGTCTATGACTTGTGCTGCACTAAGGTAGGGGCACCAGATGTGAAATAATACACAAAAGATTCTTTCATAAAGGGTCCATGACTTGTGGTGCACTGAGGTAGGGGCAGCAGATCTGAAATTATACACAAAAGATTTTATCATAAAGGGTTCATGAGTTGTGGTGCACTGAGATAGGGGCATCAGAAGCATTCAGCGTGTGCACAGCCAGCGATGATGCATGTTCCTGGAGGTCCGCACTGGTAGCAATGTCTGTTGCCTACTGGACTGCGTCATCTGCAATCGCAACTCAATCTGAATTGTGAGCCCTGCTGTTCGCAGTGTAGATCGAAGGCAGTAGTCAACACAGACATCGAGGAATGCTTTTTGTCACTTCCTCTTGACAAAATCCGAGGACATAGAGTACAGTTCACTCTGCAATTAATAAATCATGTCTCTATGTAACTTGTGAGCTCTGCTGACCACAGTGTAGGTAACAGAAAATGAAATATGTATGAAATACATTGTCGAAATGTGTATGTTTCGGGGACGTTATAGTTAATTGCCTACTGGACTCTGAAATTAATTAATCAAGACTGAATTTGAGTTGTGAGGCCAGAGGCAGCGGTCAGAAAGGGCCCACAGGCACGTGGCATAGAGTTGAGCTGCACAGTTAGTGGCACAGGATGAATTCAGCTTGTGCGCAGCCTGCGATGATGCGTGGTCCGGGCAAGCTGCACTGGTAGCAATGTCTTTTATCTAATGAATTCTGCCTTAATAAGGCTATATGGCGATGACTTATGGTGCACAGAGTTAGTGGTACCTGAAGCACTCAGCGTGTGTGCAGCCTGCGATGATGCGTGGTTCGGGCGGGCCGCACTGGGAGCAATGTCAGTTGCTTACTGGACTGCATCATCTGCAATCCCGAATCGATCTAAATTGTGAGCCCTGCTGTCCGCAGTGTACATCGAAGGCAGTAGTCAGTACAGACATATCTTTGTGGTGCTGTGCCTCTGGGTTTTCAGGGGGCCTGTGTCAAAGAGGCCCGCGGTCACAGCGGCAGCCTCATGGCAGGGTGAGGGCCGCCGCTCTGGCAGACGTGTTGGCCTTCCCAGAAGTGAACCACGCCCAGAGCCTCAGCCTATTTATTCACACTTCTACGCTAGAGTGGCGTACGTTGGACCAGCCCACTCCGCTTCTGGTTCCGCTTACAGGGGGGACGACACATCTACATGACCGAGATCTTCCCCACTGCCTGAGGTAACATGGTTGCGTCCACTGTCCACAACAGTACAAGCACCAGCAGTATATGTACACATGGAGAGGTCTGTGCTCTGCATAGTGAGGTCTGTCCAGCACATTACCGCTACACTTGGCATTGTGTCCATTGTTATTGATTGGTGACTTGCATCCTTCACATATACTTCGTTCCTATGTCTACCAACATTCAGCTATTGTGCTATTGTGTGGCTGAGGGGCCATGTCATTTTGGGAAGGTTTGCTGTTCTGTTCTGCGCTGCCTCAGTAGTAGTGGGGGGGGTCCATAAGTGGAGGTCCTGGGGGTGGTGGTGGTGGGTGTTGTGGCTTTCTTGGGTGTCGGAGCTGCATGATCAGTAGCTCTATGACATGTGTTGGAGTTCAGATGTGGTTGTGGTCTGGGCTCCCTTTTACACTGTAGGTAGTCATCCTGCTTTACACCAGTAAAAGGCATATGTTAAATTCCTACTGCAAACGCGGCTTATTGCCTGTTTTGGATCGCATCACAGATTTCGCTGGTCGTTGACAATATTGGGAAGTGGTGTTTTCATGTTATTTTTGATTGAGAATGCCTACTCTGGATATCATTAGCGTTAGTTGTCGCTCTCATTTGTGGCAATTTTTTTTAGAGGAAGCTATCGCTGGAAAACTGGCGATATCAGCTGTTTTCACCAGGTTGAGAATGGGACGATAATTTAAAATCACTGAAAAAAACATAGGTTTAATGAACATTATAATTAGAAATTAGCATTCAAAAAACCTTAGAAATTCACTGAAAAAACCATAGGTTTCATGGACGTTATAGTTAGAAATTAGCATTTAAAAAACCTTTGAAATTCACTGAAAAAAAACATAGAGCTAACTATAACTCGTGCCCCCGCAATGCACTGCTGATGATATCACATATTACATCACTCATGACCTGGTCAGTGACATCAATGATGACATCTCAAATGACATCACTGATGACATCACTGATGACATCATCCATGTTTTAATTTTATGCACCTCCTCACACCCTAATATAACTTTTGATACACCCACTCTATAATACAGACTACCATTTTTGAAACCATAGACAAACCAATAGCAGTTACTGTAGGAGAGTAGGATCTGCTTCTTATGGTTACCACCACTTTTTGCTGATGTTTCACAGTTTTTCGACTTTAGTCTGGCTGGGGCCCTGCTATCCAGGACGCCAGCCTAGCTGCTTCCTCTCTAAATTGATTCCATGTACTTTAGGTACACCACAGATTGGATTCTGGGGTGCCCTTATAAGTCCCTAGTATAAGGTATACTATGTACCCAGGGATTTGGTACCCCAGAGGGGCTGCAGCATGTATTATGCCACCCCTGAGAAGTCACCCAAAATGACACCACAGGTCTGCTTCTGCAGCCTGAGTAAGGTGGTGCATACACCCCTTAGTGAGCTATAGGTTCACTATATCTCCCCCTATCACTGCGCATATAAAGCTATCACTCACCCCTATGGCAGGCCTCATCAATCCCAAAGGCAGGGTGCTTGGTTTTATGTGAGAGGGGGCCCATGCATGAGCATAGCCCCTCAGCAGCCTTCTGAATCTATTCTCCAGGGTTGTCTGTGATGCAACCTGACCATATACTCTTAAGTGCATTATTACCTCGCAGTAAATGCTAACTTTGGGATGGCTGCACGGAAGCATGTCATGATTGGCGTCAAACACCTGGGAATCATACCCCACACCAGTAACTGGTATGGGAGTATGATCCCACCCTTCTAGAGGGAGCGACATGACAGCACAGGTATACCCGGTACTAGCTAACAGAGCCATGGGATGCTGCCAGCCACAGACACAAGTCTGGCCTCCTGCTGCTGACCGAAACTCCGGCAGGGGAGGCCTCGACAATAGTTTTCCTGTCACAGGGAGGTGTTATCACCTTTCAGACAGGCTTTAGTGGATTAGGCTGGGTGGGAGCACTTCAGGAGTGCTTTGAAGTCTGCACTGGGGGCACATTTGGTGTCCCTGTGCACAGTCCAGCTCAAACCGGTTGTAGGGGCTACCAGCCCCTTCTCTGGCTGAAAACTGGACAAAGCTTCGGAGTAAGTCTGCATTGAGATGTTTCCAAATTTATATGGACAGTTTCTATTGTGGGATATTGGTCGAAAGAACTCAGCTCAAACACAGAACATGTAATGTCAGAAGATACATTGAGGAATAAAACTACTGAGCTTGAGCACAGGCAATGACAATACAATACAATGCAACCGTGACTGAGCAGTTTTGCCTTGGAGACCAGGTATTTCACACCAGACTTTGCACTGACCAACCAATGCAATGTCTAATTTTGAGTTGGTTCAAAAGCAGTGGTAGTTTAAATCAGACTCTGATCAAAATTACCCATGTACGCGTGCAAAATTTCTCATTCATTTGTGCACTTCATATAATCTGACCATGAACGACTTCCATGATCACTACTGCGAGTAAGGAAAAAGGCCCTAAAGCCCCTAGTTTTACAGTGAAAGATAATTGGGTTGTAACTCTTACTCTGGCTCTCAGTGTCACTGTGATGACTATGCAAGTGATATGTTTGCTCCCTGTAACTGGCCTATATGTTATGGACAAAGCTGTATGTTTTTCTAGGGCTTGTGCCTGAAGATCATTTTGAGATATGCCTTCGGGCGATCCAATAATGTAAGCTCTCTTGTTTTATGTAATTATGGGTCAAATCCTGTAAAGCTCTAAGTAAATCCCAGGTGATCCAATGGAGACTTGTCTCACAGTCTCACCACTATTGCTAAAATATTCAGCAAAAAATGGCTAGAAACGATTTGCAATCGTCGATTACAGAAAACATACTCATTATTTCAGTGTGCTGTGCGACGACTATTTGCAGCCTGACTGCCTTTAGTTCATAATTTAGCCCAGTAATAATTGCACACTAAATGCCTAATTGGTTTAGCTCTGCCTCTTCAACACTGATTTGTGCCTCACAGCACGTAGTTATTATATTTTATTGCATTTGCTTTATGCTTAGCCTTAATGTTCTATCCTAATGACCCCTTACCGATAGCTGACAAGTATGAATTTTCTCAAATTAACTGAAAAGTGAACTTCCCTAAAGCCTGTCATCGTTTGTCCTGCATAACACACATCCAGCATCTCTGCAATTAGCAGCACAATTTTTTTTTACTCGAGCAAACATTTAAAAGATATAATTTGCGGTCAGATATTAGCACTAGCGCAGACTTGACTGACAACCACGTTTTGAGAATTAACTATGTTTATGTCATTGCTGCAGATGCACTGTGCCTAATTTAGGCAATGAAATCAGGAGTACAACACAAGAATATTGCTTCAATTTTTTGTTAAACACTTTGCTCACTCAGGCCCGTATTTACTTAGGGCTTGCGTAGCCCCTGTGTCACGCAAGGTGGCGCAAGGGCAACAAAGGCCTTTAGGTGAGATTTACTATGCCTCTCATGCCACCTTGCATGTCCAATGCATGGCATAGTAAATTTGGAGTAACACAAGGCAGTTCAAGTTGCTGAATTACATTTTTCTGCCTTGAGAAGGAGTTCCATGGGTGGAGCATGAGTGTTTCACACATCCACCTATCTTTTTGGCACACTCTCAGATTTACTAACACTATTAAACCTGGAAATGTTTCAAAATGCTACTCTTCCCAGGGGAGACATAAAAAAGAGAAATATGTGATTTTCCCTCTTTCTATGCATGCTGCACTCTGCAACACACATAGAAAGAGTCTCAGTTGATTGTTGTTGTGCAGGTAGGTGCCCTTTCCTGCACAAAAGCAATCCTGCCTGCAACCCAGGCACCCTCGCTCTCAGGTGTAAGTGCAAGGGTGCCTGCATTGGTGCTTGAAAGCCACTTGTGTGCCAGTGCAGAGAGAGAGAGAGAGAGAGAGAGGGAGAGAATGCATCATATCTTAGTTGATCGGCGCATTCCAGCCCTCCCCACTTAACATAGCGCAGTAAGTTGTCTGGCTGCATTGCGTTGAGTCAAATGTTAGTAAATCTGCTCCTCAGTTTCTGAGATGGCTGTTAGGTTTCACACACTAACAAAGATTACACACCTGATGACTATGTGATGCGTGAGGTAGGTGAAAATTGAACTTACATTTTAGCAAGAATTGGTAAAGCTTACACGCCTAGTTTATGTGAAAACACACACAACCAAAGGGATGCTGAAATTAGCTAGTTAAAGTCAGATATTTTGGCTTTGCCAGTGTTTGTTTCTCCAAGTTAGTACAATCACAAAGGTGATTAAGTGCACATAGAATTCCACTGTGGTATTAACACACACTATTCGCATGGCTTCACATTGTTTCTCTTTGATTTATTATGGTCTGAGGAGGGAATTTATACCTTTCCAGTATGGGTGTGCTACCGTTACTTTGCAGTGATTACATTGTGGTACATTTACCACTATGTTTTACATTGCAATCATTATTGTGCTTAGCAATGCTCGTTGTCACACACAATGCCAAGTCTAGGTCAGTATAAGGTAAAAAGATTTAATGGGTTGGGTTTTGGGGGGCAGTAAGAGGTTTTTAGATCTCAGAGATGGGCTGGCATTAAGCCTGGGCAGAATCTCAATTATGCCAGAGTGATCGGAGTAATTATGGTAGTTCCACATAATTCTTTGATAAGGAATTACCGATAACTATGTGATTAATCCTGCACACATCATTTGGGGGTAAAAATCCTACTGTGAGATCACATTTAGCTTGCAGAAGCTGTGATTGTTCTAACTTTTTGTGTTCTGCTGCATTTATCTCTATTGCTTAGCAAAAAATGCATCCTTTACTCAATTGCGGACACAAATGTGCATTTTGTACTAAGAAAATGCACTAAATGACAGGAGTAAATTGGAAAAAAAATCCTACTCCAAGAGCACATATAGCAAGCGTGATGTGCTGCTCGCTATTTGTACCTGGTTGTATTTAAGGCTATATCTTAGCACAAAATGCATCCTTGTGTCCAGTTTCCGTAATTCTGCATAATCTCATGGTATTCTTAGCTAATTCTGAGTGATTGCGCTATATGATGGGCTTATGTGAGGGGTAGAAACATGTTTTAAGGCTCAGCTAATGGTTGGGTTTCATGGCAGAAAGGGATGTTGGATGGTTTACACCAAAAGAAAAAGAAAAGCATGGATTTTTGAAGGCTCAAATCTGAAAAGACAGTTTGGAAATGGGCCATGTTTAGCGATGGTAAGGGATGGGATTACTAAGGTTTAGGGATGGGCTGGGTTTAGGGTTAGAAATAGTTTTCTAAGCCTCATGGCAGGGTTCTAAGGGCAAAAAGGATGATGTGGGATTACCCCTCAAAAGGAAAAAGAAATGGATAGTTGTTTGGGGTCTTCCCCCTCCCCCAAAGAAATTATGTATTAGGGTTCTTATTTGTTTTGAGGGGTAATCGATTTGGGCGTTCAGGAGTGGTTATTTATTTTTGTGGAGTTTGAGTATTTTTTTAATTTAAATATGTATATTAAACTTCAGGATTGCAATAGAAGAGTAATTGGGGTCATTAAGTGTGAAGTAACTTAAATTTGGGTAACTAAACTTGAAGTGGGAGTATTTCTTTGTGTTAAGGGGATCTTTGATTGGGGGTTGAGGGGTGGGTATTTATTTTTGGGGAATGGTTGTAGAGTGTACAGTTATTTTTACAAACTTCTCTTCTCAACTTTTATATTGAATTCTGTACGGATTTATCGGATTTATAATGTAGTTAGAGTGCTTTTAAAGAGTACGTGGGAGGTTTACATAATTTATCCAAATGGATTCTTATGTGGACAAGACAAGACAGTAAGGAAAGTTAGTTTGCATACATATTTATCAGTGAAGCACAGTTTGATATTATTAGTGAAGTATGTAAGCATAATTTTCCAGGCAATCTTTTCCCCAGAACATGCTAAATTGTTGAATCTTTAAAAGAAGTGCATCATTTAGCACATTTTCTGACTCTGAGATGGAGACTTCCTTTAAAAAGATTGTGTTTGATGCATTTCTTAGAAACTTTGCTCCTTGTTTCAAATTTCTAGGAAATGGTAGGAGAGTTGAGCTTGTGCTTTACTAATAGATGAAAAGAAAGGGTTATGTTACCCCTCAATACCAGTGTTAGTTTGTGTTTCTTCTCCTAAACAGGGGGAGTAGTAGTTCCACTAGTCAATGTGCAATTGTGGTACTCTTTTGCAACTCAAACTCTTTTGATAGTCAATCTATGTTTCTTTCAAATAATGTATTAATGTTGCCAAGTTTTTTCATTTAGAAAATAAAATTGTGATTGAAATATTGTAGTGTAGAAATCACCTACCTGCTACAGAAAAATAAAAGCTAATGCAGACTTTTCTTTTTATTTCAAATTGTAATTTACTGTAAGCCACATAATCTCCTGGTAGAGATGTTTTCTGTCGTTTTTTGCCAGGTGAAATAAAAAACAGACTGCAAAGAATTTGAGTGTCAAAGTACCGCATTTAATCACGTCCAAGTTGTAGTCAAGTATTATTTACCCAGGTTTTTGCTTGCTTGTTTTGTCTTTTGTGCCCACCTGTAAAAACCTTTAAAATGAAATGGTTTAAATAAGTGTACATGGTGGATGAACATTGTACTTGTTGCCAAGGTGGACCTGAGTCACCTGAGCATGTTCTTCTGTTTTTGTCCTCTGTATAGATGGTCTTGAGCTAGATAGATAGTCCCACTTTGCAGAAACCTGGGAGAAGAAAGTACCAGGAGGCGTACAGAATACTGCAGTCAGATACATCTCATAATGTTGTATTCTGTATGGCCAAGTTTCTAATGGAAATGTGGATTAGGCGTGCCAAGTGCTCTCTTTGTTATCTATAGGCTGCCACTCATTGAAGGATCCCTCCATACTGTATTGTGCCACTTGGATGAGCTCCTGCGGACCCATGTCTTTTAAATCTTTTGTTGAATTGTATTCTTTGTTTTTAAAAAGAAAAGCATTTTATGGAGAATTTCTGTGGTCTTTTAAAATTAATTTTTCTTCTCTTTATTTTGCTGCTATTGAAATGGACCGACATATGAGTATTTCAAATGTTCTACGTTGGTATTTGTGTTTGTAAGTGCTTTGTTCTGTGTTGTACTTTTTTGATCTATAGTGATCGAAATAAAGTTTTACTGAACTGAACAATTGTGTCTTTTGTCACTCCTACACATTTGTTATAGGTTAAAAAATGCTTGTCTCTTATTAAATTATGAAATATAGGCATGTTAAAATTGTATTATTTTCCATGCACAGTGCATATATGAATGAATGGATGGTGGGGTGTTGTTTTAAAGGTGCCATCCCTCATCCAAATTAAATTAATTTCTAATGTTACGGTATGAGGAAGACTACTAAATATTAGTATGCATTTCTGAGAGTTAATACTATTATAGAGGTGAAATGGTTTGTGATTAAAGGTTTGGATTAGTTCCTCATGGATCTCTATATCACTTAACATTTTGGGTTGGGGAAGAACATTTATCACTTCTATATTTCTGCTAATATTTCTCATTAAATATGGGATGGCAGGCATTTGTCTGCATAGAGACAGTGTGGGAAACCTTCCCTTAGCACTACACCAAAGGGCGCATTGGAAGTGCTAGCTAGCGCTTTTATCTGTTCAACAGATTCTTTAACTATTACTTGAATAGCAGAGGCATAGTGGTTATGCTCTGATGTCCTCTCCATGACGTCCTCCAGAGTAACCATCTGCCCCTAAAGTGGATAGAAATAGGTAATACACTTCCAGTGAGCCCTGGATACTGTGTATCTCAACTTAAAATAAAAGTAACCATTGTGTCTTAAAAGGTGGCTCCCCCTTATGACAGGACATAAGCCCCTGGGGTCACATTTTTTTCAGAATTATTTTATATTGATAATCTGACTATTTACACTTGTTTATTAGTTTTGTACCTTGTTTCTTTGCAAACATTTAGAAAAACTATTGATTTTGGTGCTTTGCTTCTTTAATTGATGCTTTGGCTTGTTTCCTGCATTTTCTTTTGTTTATTCTAAATATCTGTTCAAAACATAAAATTTGAATAGGTTGACTTTCCAATTGTCTATTTATGTTTTTGCTGTAATTTAAAATATTTAGTTACTGTGAAGAAAATATTTTGTCAGAGTTCTGTCTGTCAGAGAAGTGTTACAATAATGCCTATGAAAGTAAAAAATGCTTATTATTTTTAGTCTTCGTTTTTGTTAGGGAAAGAGGTGCTATTTTTTAAAATGTAAAGTATATCTGTTTTTATAATTATTTTCTGGGTTGATTCTATGAAAATGTTCCTTGTTTAATAGCGATTGTTTGCCTTCCCTCACTCCTTTTTCCCTGGACTCTAGTGGTCACATTCTTTTAAGTTTGTATCTTTGTTGGTGACAAATTAAGACTGGATAAAAAAAAATACTAAGTTTCATTGTTGTATTTGTTAGTTGTTTTTGTAAAAATATATCTTTTAATTGGTTGCGTTTACCAATGCAGTCATACAGATGGCACTGTGGAATGAGGATGTTAGATCTTTTTACCACTCATGTAGAGAACTCGATGTTATCTGGATGAGTGGCCACAAAATGGTGTTCACTTTGTTTTATAGGGGTGTTATGTAAAACAGTTTTTACAGTAAAAAAGTAACCTGTTTTACTTAACTGGTATTTAATGACAGAAACCCATTTTTCAAAGCCGTTAAAAAAAAAACCATTTATCCTTAATGTGAGTGTTTGTCTTGGTGCCATATTAACTGGGATACCCTGGTTATTGTTTCTCAGAAGAATTTTAACTTTAACAACTATGCAATATGTATTGGGATTTATTTAGTTTAGCTTTTGACAATTTAGAACCTCATTTTAACTTGTGCCATGTGAAAAATTCAATGCGATGTAAAGACGCGTTCTAGTAGTAGAGTACAAGGAGACATGTTACAGTGTGATCAACAGACATGGACAGTAAACAAATTGATTTAACGTGCCATGGTGTAATTTACCATGATACTCATTTTGACTCATCCCAGCAGTGATCTTGCTCATAGTCAGCTGGTAAAATCGACCTCTGTAATAGTAAGCCAACTGCCATTGATTGACATACAGACTAGCACAAACACATACATCTGTTCCCTGACAAAGCATTGAAAAAAATGTCTGTTGTAGAGCGAAAAATATATAAAATGACTGCTTTTTGTATAGAATTATATGAAGAGATAAAGAATTGAATGTGAGAAAAAGTGGTGATTGTACTTTTAAGATGTGAAATAATTCCATGTGCACTGAAATGAAAGAACCATATACAAGGTGGAATGATACACAAAAAAGCCAATACGGCAGGCAGAAAGTAATGTCCTGTGATTTTTGCATATCAATAAGTGGTGTGATGAAACAGCTCATAGAATTCCTTCTTGTGCAAGTCCACTGAGTAACTCACTTTATTAGAAAGGGTTATCTTCACTAAAGGACCATGCAAAGCTAGGTAGAGTTGGAAACACCTTGAAAGGATGTTTTTGGCCATAACCACAAGCTTGGTTTTTCCTCCACAAGCTGGATTTAGCTCTGACAAACAGTCTGCTAAATCATTTCACTAGGTTATCATACTGATTTAGGAACTCACATTACTTAAGAGGGATGTATATTTCATTATTAAGCACTGTAATGCAAATCTTTATGTCTAGGAGGAAGTGTTTTGGAGAAAATATAAAGGGGTAGAGGCAAAGCAGACCCTACATGACAAATTGATTCGAGAAAGTAAAACATTCCTAGCCTAATTGGAAGCTTTTAGTGTCCCTATTACTACTACCTGCTACCTCTAAACGTTGCTGATCAATATGGGAAGTTTAACCTGTAAAAGGTAGTGAAAAGACCAGTAAATACATAGGTTCAGCACACATTGTGGCAGGGTTAAAAGAATCAGATTTTATCCTTCCTCAACCCCGTCTTACTGATGTCCTGCAGACTCGACTTCCATCATGCATTTAGCTACCAAAATCACCAGAAACAAGACCTATGAGCAATGAACGCACATTGCATTTGGCTTCCTCCAGCTGCCCAAACATATCTGAGATGACATCATCCCCTGCTGAACCTACGCTGGTCCCATTAAAGCAAAAGGAACCTTGCTAGAGTCCATCTCTCCTGTTGCTTGAGGTGCCTTCACCACAGGAGGCAGCACAGACAGAAGTAAGAGACTCAAAACATTGGCCAATATCCAGCTATCAACTGAGAAAGAGGACTAACAAATTATAATCCAACAATGTGATCTTTCACATCTGCGCTGGTAATTCACTTCAGCCTACACAGCAATCGTCTGATCGAGTATGGTCTTTTGAGTGGCATCAATACTAAACACTCATGTGAGCACTTTCGTTGCTTGACAAACTGTGTGGAGTTTCCAGGGGCCTAACTCTACTGTGTGTTGCTGTGAGTGAGCCTCCCGAAGTTTTCATGGACGAGGCTGGTGCCTGGTCTTCATGGTTTCAAGGTCGCAGCACAGAGGAGAGCCATTAAACAGATGTCTCTCCAACCAGAGACCCACATGTCTCCTTCCAGCAAAACAAATGCACGCTGACAACATCAACATTCCATTTAACTAAACCACTGACTGCACTTACAAATCTGCCAAGCATAAAAATAAAAAGGGCTGCTTTATGTCAATCACTGGTTCAAAGTGTAACTTCATAGAATCATTTGCACATCTATGGCATTCCTTAAGCTGGTCCCAAAAGTGAAGCGGAGACACTGCCTGGAAGGGGCTCAAGCAAGCAATCCAAGCGCTGAAGGTGGCGGACCCAAAGCCCCTTTTTAGGTCTCGCCTACGCAGCGCTCATGCGCTGCATAAGAAAAAGACCTTTAGTAATTGGCACAGCTTTGTGGGCAAAAACGTGCACGCGTTGAATTGCTTTGAATGGCAACGTGTGCACGTTTGGCGATTCCCTTGCGGGAGTGAGCAGCAGCGCCATATGTTAGCAATTATCGTGCCTTGCTGCTCGCTCCCGCAAGGCAATCGCGCAGGCCCCCTCCTCTCTCCCCTCCCCCTGCTGCCGCGTGCGCTTGTGCTTGTTTCCATTGCACTCACGCAGAATCGGGGGAAGGTGTCACTTTTTGGATGTCATTTTGCTATAATATTGCAGTTTCTTTATATTTCATTATTGCTTTTGTGTGGTTTTTAGTAATTATAAGATTCCTAGTTGACTCGTTTGGGAGGGCCCCGAGCGGTAGCGTGCTTTAGGTACATGGAATATTTCCTCCATTGCACTTACGTAGAGATCACATGATTGGTTAGCGTTAGAGGGAGGCTATCTTTAAGCATAAGCATAACGCGGGTCCCGTGAAGGTGTTTGCCCGTAATAGAGAAGGAAAATATCGGTGTCCGTGGAGGAGTGCATTTGGTAAAGTGATTTTACTCTGCAGAAGGGTACTTAGAATATCCTGGAGGTGTAGTTGGCACTGGTAGACTGAGCAGGCATATATATGTTTATGTCGCCACAGTGTGATGTAAAGACTTGCTGGTTCACGAATGATTAAGACTCATTCAGGAACACTCGTATGCATGCTTTAATAGGATCGAGTGCTCTCTTTGAAGTTGTAAGGTACGTCAGATAGAGTATTTAGCCACATATATGCCGTTCAGTTGAGAATGGTTTTCGATTGACATTGATGGTCTGTTGCTCTGTCTCCCCTTTAGCATGTGGGTCCAAGTAATATTGAGGACAACTTTCTTTGTACTACACAGTGAATGTTGAGACCGCAATACAGGCACACACAAGCCCTCTGGGTGAGGCTTCACAAGTGAGTTCTGTAAAAAAAAAAAAAATGATGCATGAGACAGGCGGTGGCCACGAAGTTTGAGGCCCGCAGGGTCACACGCACTAAGGTGGGTGATGGCACTTGATTAATTGTATTCACTTTTGTAACACTGTAACATGATGATGGAATGGAAACAGGGTTTATTGGGATTTTTCTTGGATGATTAGTCCGATCAGTAGGTTTTTTGCAGTTATGCTGCATTCTGGTCGTTTTAGAATCAAGGACTTTGTTTAATAGCAATTTTACTTCACAATAAGTTTTGACTATTTGTTTTGAGTTTAGGCTATATGGGCACTTTTGCATGTCCGGGTGATCAGCATATCTTAGAGTATGAACGTAGGTAACTGGAATTGAATTGGAGGTACCCGTGGTTTTGATTTTCTTTATCATGCTTTCTGTTGTTCCTTATACCCTTGTCCATATGAGGCCCGAATGAAGTGGCTGAAACGTGTCGACAGAATAAAACAAGCTTTGGCATATTGGCATAGCCAATAGGTCTCGCCTTTGGGACCTTATAAGTGTTTAACCGTGCAACAGTTAATGTTGTTGCTCCAAGGATATTGTGCTGCATAACTACATACTTATAAGTTCCGAAAACGAGACCTATTGGCTATCCCAATGCTTGTTTAGGTTAGCCTAGACACGCAGCTGTCAGGAGATCTGTTGTATGCACTTTGTGGGGTCTGACCCATCACACCGGTTTGGATAGTCTTCTGTCTGTGTCATTCCAAAATCACATCCTGCAATTGACTAATGGTTGGCGCATGCCCCACCTTTTTCTTGAAAGTTAACTCCCATGGAGTATTGGCTCAGGAACGAGCAGCGCCATGCATGCTGCTTGTGTGCCTTTATCTTCTTGATTTTTTCTGCCTAAATGCGCTTTTGGTGCGCATACACCAATCAAATCCCTTTCAGATGCACAGAGCCTGCCCCCGCCCCTTGGAGTATCAACACAGCAGCAAGCAGCGACGTGCACGCTGCTTGTTGTTTTTACCATTGCCATCAGCCCTATAGAAATAGAGGATGGAGCGTTAATTTCGGACCCTCTATCCCCCCAACTACCTCAAAATCCACAGAACCCAGAGAGCTGAAGACCTGATACTCCCTTAGGAACAAAGCGATTAGCAGTGCAGCAGGTGCAGTGACACCATAGCCCTGGGTGTGAGGGTGCCAGATACCCCCGCCAGTTCCCTGTTTTCCAACAGTAAGACCCAGGCAATAAACATTTCTACAACCTGATGAGCCTCGGGCTCACCTGGGATGTAGATCTCGCCCCTCTCCTCATCGGGCAACTCGCACTTCCTCCTGCTGTTGGACGCAGAAGATTTCTTGATCAGGAAGGCCCGCTGCATATTTCTTGGGGTTTCGGGTAGAGTGAGGAGTCCTACTGGGGGTGTCACACCCCTTTCTAGAGCATCTTCTTCTGGGGGTGATCTAGTGCCTCACGGCAGTTGTCTAGGCGGTCTCTCCCTGGAGGTTCTGACACTATGGGGCCCATTACGATGGCGTAACGATCGGCACTGGCGGCGACCGAACGCCATCATAACATGAATTACCCACCGCCATATTACAATGGCGGTGGGTATCGCGGCAGACGGAAAGTCCATCCGTCGCTTTTACGGCAGTCGGCAATCGTTACGATTGCCTGCCAGGCAGAGCAGGGGCTCAAATATGGTGGTGGTGCCTAGCAGGCACAGCCAGCCATTATAGGATGTAGAGATTTTAAGGGCTTTGAAAGGCCGGCGGGGATTTGCTTTGGGGGCCCGTTGGAGGTGGGGGAGTGCACTTGGGGGGTACCTATGGTACCCCCTACATGTCCATGCACAAGGATGGAAATGGAAATGCACAACATGGCATTTTACCATTGCAGCAGGTGCTGCAGCCAGCAGCACCTGCCACAATGTTAAAATGCCAGATGCGACCGCCGCGGTGGCGGTCGCATCACGATAAGGGGTGCGGGACACCACATGGCAGGTGGGCGCTCCTGTTCCCGCTAGGATGACGGGCAGACCTGAGTCCGCCCACCATCCTAATAGGCCCCTTAGTGTGCCTTCCCTGTGGGTGGCTCTCTCTCTATGGGTCCAGGGGGTCTGCGGCTCAGCCGCTTGCTCCGGGGTAGATTCATCTCTGCAGAGGTTTCCAGAGGAGGGAGGTGTTGGGTGAAAGGCTACCGCCCCTTCCAGAGGTGCACCGGGCTGGTCCAGGCAGCTCTCCTTTTGTGAAATATTTTACACGGTCTCCATCTCGCTTCTTTCCTCCTCTGTAGGGTGCTTGCTTTCCAACTCTTGGATCTTTATGTTTTGCTTCACCTTTTGTTTTGTGTCTTTGGTCTCTCCTCCCTTTGTCTCTCCCACTCTTGTATTTCCACTTTTTGCTCATTAATTTTATTTTTCTCTTTACGTCTGCACGTCTTTCATTTTAATTCTAACTTATTTTTATATTCTCCTTTCATTTCTTTTGATGTTTCCTCTTGTCTTCCATTCAAATTCGCATTTTTTTATTTCACATTTTTTTTTTTATCCTGATTTATAATTCTGTGTTTAGCGCGTGCTTCGCTTCCTTGGATTTACGGTTTGCAGCATCCTGTTATTTCTCGCAGCAGTGTAGGTGTCCGGAACTCTCGAGTGCAGTGTTGTCGACAGCAGGAAGAGACCTGACTTCAGTACAAGTGATAGGAGGGAGGCTACAAACCAGCTTAGGGAGCGGAGGAGGCGCCTGCGCTCAGGAATAACGGTGACCTCCATGTTTTTGGATGTACCTGTAATACCGGCTTCCAACCTGCTTCCAGAAGGTGGATCTCCCTCTCCGGATGGAATATGCGATGTTACATCGCATGTGCTACAACGCATGCAATTACAAACGTGGTCTTTACACCGAACACGTTGTTACAACGTAAACCATTACATCGCAAGTTGTTTCTACGACTTGCTGTACGGGGCGCGCTGGACTCCAGCATGTGCAACAGTTGGGAAGATGTTGGAATAGTAAATTATACTATTCCTTAGTTTAGTGCACCCCTTCAACAAGTCGTAGAAACGACTTGCGATGTAATGGCTTGTGTTGTAACAACGCGGTTGTTGTAATGACCGTATTGTAATCGCATCTGTTGAAGCATATGCGATGTAAACTCTGTTTCCCCTCCGGGAGGGGAGAAACTGTAGCAGTTATGTTTGGGATCCACCCGCTGTGGTTACACCTGCCCTCTCTCAATGCCTTTCAGAAGACATCACCGTTTCTAGAGAACAGGCAGGGTGGGATGGGCTGGCTAAGGTACATTTATTGCTACAGTTTGCATACATTAGAACCCCGAAAGGAGGCAGCGGGAGATGGTGGTTTTTTAACACACAAATAGTCTTTCGGTGCAGGGTGGGGCCCAATTTTGTCAAGAATGGGCACCTATTTACACACACGGATGGCTTCTGTAGATTTTGCTGAAAACCGAAAATGTGAACGCTGCTAAGGAAGTTTTTGAGCCTGGGTGGGCATAACTAACATTGGTGAAACAGGTACTGTGGCACGGAGGCCCAGGGTGGAGAAGCCAATTGCATCACAATTCTGTCTGATTTTTTTAAAACTAGGCTTAAATGTCCCATTTTCCATGTACATTGTGTTCATGGCACACTTGCTATTAAAGACGACGCTTTATTAGGGTGATCAGAGTTTTAAAACAAAAAAAACAGGCTATGTCACAAACATAAAAGCAGGACTACAAATATGCCACCACCTTGGGGCACAGAATGACTTAATTCACAAAATTTCTTTCACATAGAAAACACAGGACGAACAAGCCACTAAAGAGAAATTAAAGGCACTTTCTCACTCAGTGTCATTTGTGTTACATAAGCTGGTTTCTGATAGTGGTTGCAAATTAGTCCTGGAATTGCTGGCATACGTCTTCCAATGATGCTCACTTCTTATGTAGCCCTGCTCTGCACCCATATGCAAATTATGAATTCGCAATATCCCCAGTGATTTCTGGAGATTGGACCTTTTCCATCGCCTCACCTAGGCTGTGGAATGCCCTGCCCCTAAATTAAAGAGAATAAACAAATAAATATTACCTTCCTCCACAACAGTGCTTAATTTGTAAAAGAATAGGTGCAAAGTCTGCAGGTGGTGCTATCGAAGATCGGGATGTGGAATACCAAGGGTGAGGTCACCTCAAGTTGATTCCATCTCATGCCTCTTCAACACACTAGCAGACACACCCAGCCCCATTACCTCACTCTTGCAGGTTCTTTATCATCCCTAGTTTCTTCTTTGTCACTGCTTTTGCATCTTTCTCTTCTTCCTTCTCTCCCCATTTTGTGTTTTTCTCTCTCTTGCTCTGGATCAAAGTCTGTTGAGGAAAAATAATTGTAGGTCCCCAAAATTCAGTGCCTGCAATCAGTAGCTCAAATTAAGCACTGCACAAGATCAAATCCTGGCTCGTCACCACATCAGAATAAATCAGGGATTTTGGCAATTAATCACTCTACAGCTCCCTCGCGTGCTGTTTTGTGCAGATCTGTTATGTTTCTTTTTTTTTGTTGAGTGCTACATTACTTTAGCCAGTGCCAATAAGCTGTGTGCTTGTGCACTGTATAAATATGTCTTTATGCTTAGTCAGCCATCTACTACATTCAGAACAAGCATTGGCAAACCTAGTATGTCTGGTGTTGGTTGCCAGCCTTTTGGCTTTGCCAATGCTTGGTTTGTTTCGCCGTGTGTTTTTTTGTCATAAAACATTGTGGGGATTTCCAAGCCCTCTCCATTTTTTGTTCTTAAAATGCACACATTGTAATTGATGCTCCTTGCACTGAAGGAAACTACTTTGTGTGCAGATATTCTCCTTAATAAAGAGCAGAATGCAATCACTCCCAGTGAAGTCAGGCCATGGCTGAAGTGGGATGACCCATTGCTGCATACTCAGGAGAATTGGAACCATGCCGAAGGGGAGCACCAAATTATGCCGCATGGTGGACTAACTTATGCAGCAAGAAAAGGCAAATTATGCAGCACTTTTTTGAAAATATTACTTGATTATTTTGTAATTTTTGCAGATGGTAATACTGTGTGGCAAAGGTTTCGCGTACTAAGTCACACTTTAACAGCCAAATACAGAAATAGGCAACTGAAAGATGACCAGTTAATCTTTACAAAGGGCCTTTGATTGCACGCAAACATGTTGCACCTTTTTTTATGACTTTTGATCCATTTGAGCTAGAAAGTAATGTATTTTTGTTAAATCCTGCAGATTAGGCAGCAGATGATGCATTATTTGACTAATGTTGCAAATGTATAATCATGCAAAAATAAATGCCACTACAGAATTGCACAATTCCAGTGCCCCTGCCTATATTGTATGGTGCAGTGAGTGGAAGAACAAGAGATTGACATAATAACTAGGGCTGGGCGAAGCTCAAAGAGCTTCACTCCATGGAATTCCGCAGCGTTACCTAAACAAATCTGCGACATTCCGTGGAGTTACGCATTCAGGCGGAATTAGACCAGAGGACCCTTTTATGGACGGATGAGCGGCAAGGTAAAGGTAGCCACAGGGCAGAGAGCCGCTGTTCTGGGTAGATGTTACCGGTTATTGCATCACCCTGTGTGCCGGTGAATGTTTACCAACACTACCAGGACTGTCTCACGGCAGGCTGAGGCTGCCTATGACACCTGAACTCCAATGGAGAGTTAGGAGGTGCTGAAGCAGCATGGGCCCCCAGTGTGTCTCAGTCTGTGTGTCCTTTCAGTGACTCTTGCAGGGGACTTTGGAGAGTTTGCATCCTGTGCTCCTGGGCGAACCATTTTAGGGCGTGTGCAGGAAGCGCGTCTTACATTTTTACTTGTTGATTAGGCACCATATTAAGTAGGCATTCGTTGATTGGGCGCTGTGTTCCAAACTGTCTAACTTCGGACTTAGTTGAATTTAGGTACCACACAGGTCACCTCTGAGGATACACAGCATGAGGTTTGCAACCACCTTTTGTCCATCTTGTCTAACCAGTGGTCGAAGTGGGAGAAAAAAAGTAGGGGAACTGTGTGTGGAGAATCAGAGGGCGGGAATGACCCGTGGACTGGGTCAATGGGCAGAGTCAGAGGTGTCGCCGGAAAGAGCAAAACATCCCAGTTTATAGGTCTTGCCTACGCAGCGCGCATGCGCTGATAAGGAAAGAGACCTTTAGCAATCGATTCGCCTTTTCAGCCAAAAACGTGCACGCATTGCATTGCTTTCAATGGCAATGCATGCACGTTTGGCGATTCCCTTGCGGGAGCGAGCTTTGGCACCATATGTTTGTAATTAACTTGCAAACATATGGTGCCCCTGCTCACTCCCGCAAGGAAAACAGGTGCAGGCCCCCTCGTCTCTCTCCTCCCCCTGCTGCCTCCTCCTTTAGCGCGAGGCGCCCACGTTTATTTTTCTCGTTTTTTAATGCCGGTGAAAGAAACCACAACTATGTTCAGCTTCAAAAGTTCTTTGCTTCTTGTGGGCTGTTGGTGATAAAATGGGATGGTGGTGCGAGTAAGAAAAGCCCTCTGCACCTTTGTCAGAGGAATGCAATAACAGAGATCAACAGAAGCAGTCTGCACCTCTGCTCTTATTGTTGGAAAACCTTTCATCTCGAGAATTGCCTCCAACTTTCTTTTGCATTTGGCACAGGACACCATACAAATATTTTTCAAAATAATTTATTTCGCTAGCCCTTAATATATCTAAATTTATAAAACATAATTTTGTTCGGTGGAAATCATACTGCAGGATTTGCTGACGTATACCCCCTGTCTTACCATGCCCTTTGTGATATCCAATCTGTGCGCTCGATGAGCGTCCCCTGCCTGTGCTTTCTGACCAGTGTGAACCCTCCATCACAGCTAATGCCCCAGCCACAAGCTCCACATTCGGTCGTTTTTGCCTTTGCCTCGAAGAAATGCTTGAATAGGGCAGATAGGTTGTTCGTTGTTCGCAGCTGACATGCAAACAGCGGGGCAGATTTATAAGCTCTGTGCGTCACTTTTGCGCCACCGTTGCGTCACTTTTGTGACGCAGCAGCGGCGCAAAGCCAGCGCCATGATGCGGCAGATTTACAACGTGACGCATCTAGGGAGATGCGTCACGTTGTAAAGCTTGCGCCACATGTGTGTGTACCTTCACAGGGGGGGGCGTTCCGGTGCAGGAACGCCTCCGAAAAGTGGCTGAGTGAAATCTACAAGATTTCACTCAGTCACTTTTCCGGCCATGCTGCGTCAAATCCCTGCGCCTGCTTAAGGCAGGCGTAAGGATTGCCGCAGCATTGTACCGATAGGGCACCCCCGAGCCTTGCTGGAGCTGCGTCGTGCTTGCGACGCAACTCCAGCATTGCGCCGCCCTTCCGCCATCAGATGCGTCACGCATCTGTTTATCCTTGCGCCACGATGCGCTGCATTGTAAATGCGGCGCATCTATTGTGGCGCAAGGGTAAACTTTCGCGACGCATCTTTCCTGGCGCATCCCTGCTGATTTGCAGGGATGCGCCAGGAAACATAAATCTGCCCCAGCATTTCTGAGCTGCAAAAGAACAAACCTGCAGGAGAGGGAAGGGGCCATCCAGGGAAGGTTAAATGAGCAGTTCTCTTTAGCCAGTCCTACATCCACAACAATCACCAATAATATGCATTCTACAATGGGGCTTTGTTTGATGACGTCTGCTTGGAGTTTGCTACACACTGGGGCATCATTCACCGAGGCCCTTTTAACAGGATTAAATAACATTAAAACAACTTGTTTGGAAAATGATTGGAGTCCGGCAAATATATTTTAATGCTGGAAGATTTATCGCACTCATCAGCAAGCCCCGGTTACACTACACAGGAAATCTGTTCACACCCTCTGTGCCCCTGAGCCAAGGGAATCATGCAGTTAATTTTCTGTTTCCAGCACCATCGGAAATTCTGATAAATCATGTTGAGTCGGCGTGTGTCAGGTTTATCCATATGAAAACACATTAGGAAAAACATCTGATTATCCACGAACATTGCATGACAAAGTGTCCCTTTTCTAGAGTTAGTGTGTAAGAAAAATCTAAATATTAGAAGAGTTCTGGAAATCGTGCCTGTGTGATACAGATATATTGGAAACACACGAGGCTCTGGTAAGTGCTTCAAAAAGAGTTTGCTCTGCTGGCTAAATGGCGCCTGGTTATGCCCAAGCTTATTCCATTTTTGTGTGTGATATTAGCATACAAAGCAGATGCTGAGATTTAACAGGGGGGTACTTCTGCATGCAAGATCGTAATAAAGGCGGTGTAGAAGTATTGGTTGGGTATGTGCCTAAAATATTAGTTGTATTTGAAATGTAGACAAAGTGCTTTGCCTGTCTCGCTGTTTCTGTGCCTGCCTTCTTTTATTTCACAATCCAAGTCGAAAATGTAATCCTTGTGTTACAGAAGACAACATGACAATCATGTTGGCTGACATTGACGTACACAGGGTTTAGTAGAACCACCTTCTTTGTTTGCATTCATTTCGGCGTCATTTATTTTGCCTTTAAGAGATCTCCTTTTTCCATTTTCTTTCCTGCTTTTTCGGATTTTGATCTTGATAGTAGCTGCTATTGCGCTCTTTGGGGCATACATTTTAGAGCTCATGACCTCCCTGTGGTACAGAACACTCGGGTGCACCCTACTACTGCAGCACACATTAGAGTTCACAGAGAGAGAGAGAGAGAAAGAGAGAGGCACACACTGTCAGAAGGAATTTCGAGATAACTCCCATTGTGTTCCAAAGTGAAATTTGTTTTCACTTGATCCATATGTACTGACCTTGAGACCATGAGCAACTGCAGGTCAGAAATTAAGGGGCATATCAACAAGGGCTTTATCTCTGCTTTTTTGGCTTTAAAAGCCAAAAAAGCAGAGATAAAACTAGCACCATATCAACAACAGGGTGCTAACATGTAAATTCGCATGTTAGCACCCTTTTACTCTACGCTTCCCCTTGCATCTCTAATGAGATGCAAAGGGGGCGTTCCAGAGTAAAATAATAGGAGAAATGTCGCTAAGCGACATTTCTCCTATTATCAAGAATATCGCTAACCCTGTTAGAGACAAAAAAAGCAGCGCTATCTGCGGTTAACGCTGCTTTTTTTTGTCTGGTATTTTTCTGACTTAGCCATGATATCCTATGGAAGGAGGATATCATGGCTAAATTTGTCTGTCCCTATCAACAAGCTAACGTGAGATTATCGCTGGGTTTCCAGCGATAATCTCACGTTAGCCACTTAGCACCAGGATTTTTATCGCTATTGAGATAAGCGTTGCTAATAGCACGCTATCTCAGAGATAAAAATCGGCGCTAGCCGGCGATAATTATCCGAGCGCTAAGTGCGCTCAGCGATAATTATCGCTGGTTGTTGTTGATATGCCCCTCTGTTTGCTTAATTAAATCAGCAGCTCAGTGCTATTTTGAAGCAAATGTGCTTAGGCTGATTATTATTGTAAACTAGGCTTATCCTCTGCATGGTGCATGAAATTAACACTTGAAATGGCCCTGCTTTTACTCATGCCATGAAAGAAGGCAGGAGATCCAAATTTTGTGTTTTAGATTCGATTATGTGTTCATTTCCTGGTCTTCTCTTGTAATATTTTATGGGCCAACTGGCATTGGCATAGCCAATAGATCTCGCTTTTGGGACCTTATAAGTATTTAGTTATGCAGCACAATATCCTTGGTGCACCAACATTAACTGTTGCATTGTTAAACACATATAAGGTCCCAAAGGCGAGACCTATTGGCTATGCCAATACTTGTTAGTATTTGCTTGGTATTTCACTGACCAGTCGCAACTTATTACATTATTTAATTCAACCAATGGATACACATGTTTATTAAAGGTTGAATATGAGTTATTCATGTTAAAATGTGTTCACAAAGTGGGATACGTTTCCAATCACAGTGTGTCCCAAATACACCTAAAAGTGGAAGTACAAGCCATTTGTCTCCGAACCATGCAGTTTCTGTCATCAGCATTTCTCCTCCCTTTTTCCACATGAGCAATTCAAATACAAATAGCCTTCTGTTGATTAATGTATACTCCAGACCAACTAAGATCTCCCAGACTTCAAATACGATAGAGGAGCTCGCAGAAGTCTTAGATGATATCCCGCAGGGTACTTTTTTCCTGGTAGGTGGAGATCTTAATTCCCACTACGAGCCCCTTCCGGGACTACTGCTGGACCTAGCCGTGGAAGAGGACATGGAGTGGTCCATACCTCCCTTGCAAGCAACAGCCCCCAGAGCATGGACCCCTCTTGCTACACAAATCACCGCTCTAACCATGAAATATGGTCTGCGGGCATGCAATGGTAGGACAACCTCAGATAACCCAGCTAGTTTTACTTTTAATAGCAGGGGCAGGGTGTCAAGACTGGATTATATATTGGCCTCCCCTACCAATGTGGTCATGCATCACTGACTTCTGGGTACTGCCTAGGGAAGACAGTGACCACAATGCGTTGAAACTGGAACTTGCCCATCCTGGCTTAGATTCTAGATTGAGATCGAGGGAATCTCTGGATCTCGGCCTCGGCCTGACACAAAACAGACGTAGAGTAAAGTGGGAGACATTTATCTCTAACCCAGAGAAGATACCTATGCTCTACTTAAGGGTTGTCCCTATACTTGAAAAGGCTCAGGCACTTACGGCCTATGATATAATTCAGAGTAATCAAAAACAAGTAGGGCAGTGCCATAGAATCCTCTCTGAGACAGTATCCGCAACACTCACCCGCACACTAAAGAGGCCAAATGGATGCGTTGCTGGTCCAATTTGGTATAATAAGACCTGTCGCAATGCTAAATCAAGCCTCCTGACCTCTATTAAGGCGGGTCTGGGAAGCGAGATAATTAGAGCCAAGAGATCCGCTTATAAAATCTTAATCTGTAATGCAAAAAAAGAATGGGAACACCAGAAATGGGAATCCCTCTCCGTATCTCTGGCCAGGGGGGATTCACGCACATTCTGGAGAACAGTGAATACTGGTTCACTGGAACTGGCCCCAGCACTGGAGCCGAACATCTCACCTAGTGCATGGTCAGATCATTTTAAATCGCTGTACCAACTACCAGATGGGGAACAGGTTGCCTTCTACCTCCCATGGTCTGAGGATCCCAAAGAAATCCCCCTGTTTACAATCAAGGAGGTTAGAGTGGCCATAGCCGGACTAGCTTCAGGCAAAGCCCCCAGGCTGGATGGTATCCCAGGTGACCTCTTTAAGCAGGAGCCGGATGTTTGGACTCCATATTTAGCTTTACTATTTAATCACATTCTCCGTGGTATGGAGATCCCTGCTACTTGGCTGGGCGCAGAGATTGTTCCTGTTTTCAAAAAGGGCTCTCCTCTGCTCCCAGCCAACTATAGACCCATAAGTCTCATAGATGTCCCACAAAAGATCTTTGGTAGACTAATCCTGAACCGACTCCAGGTCTGGATTGACGACAACAACATCTTGAGTCCCTTTCAAGCAGGTTTCAGAAGGGGGGTTTCAACGGTGGACCAGATCTTCCGTTTGAACCTTCTTTACTGGAAATCAGTAACAATTGAGGGGGGCAGTTTATATACGATATTCGTCGACCTGCAGGCGGCATTTGATTTAGTCCCTAGGGACAAACTTTGGGCAGTCTTGACAGCTTCAGGGGTTCCCGCTGATCTACTTTTCATCCTGAAAAAACTACATCGGGGTAACTATGCAAGGGTAAGATGCGGCAGAGGAGGTACCCTTTCAGAACCTTTTCCCGTTGACAGGGGGGTCAGACAGGGTTGTGTGCTTGCACCCACCCTCTTCTGCCTCTTTGTCAACGGGATCTTTAATCATCTTAATGGGATTAGTAACATCGATGCCCCTAGGTTGGCGGGCAACAGGGTACCGGCAATTATGTTTGCCGATGATACCCTGTTGCTCTCCAAATCGCCTATGGGTATACAAAGGGTCCTGGATGGTTTTGTCGACTTTTGCAAGTCGCATGGTCTGGAGATCAATACCACAAAAACAAAATATATGATCTTCAACCCGCCCGCCTCTACCCGACCCAGCCCACGGATAGGGACTTCCATTCTTGAGAGGGTATATACCTTTGAATACTTGGGGGTCATTTTTAATCCACTAATGAAGTGGGATTTACATCAGACAAAAGTGAATCTGAAGTTAACCCAGATGACAGGTGCTATCTCTAGAATGTTGAGTGGGCTGAACTATAAACCACTAGGCCCACGTCTCCATATCTATAAAACCCAGGCCAGGGCGGCTGGATTATATGGGGGTGAAATTTGGGGACATACACCCATCCAGAAACTACAGGTTGTCGAAAATAATTTTTTGAGGCAGCTGACAGCCTTACCATCAAGTACCCCCTTACTACCTTTAAGATTAGATATGGGCTTAAGACCCATTGCGGTGGAACTAGGCCTCAAACCCCTAATCTTCTGGCATAAATTATGGTGCACCCCAGAGCTTGAGAACTATAGAATGGAACTACAAGACATTCTGCGCCTTATAAGAACTGATCAAGTACCATGGTTTGTACATATTAAACATTCCTGTGAGTCAATAGGAAGACCCGATTTGTGGACTGACCCAGCTAATACATGCCAAAGGACTTCCCGTAAAACTATCTCTCTGGCCTACTATGAGCACAATTTACGTGTTCTATCCATGAAGGCCAGGGCTGGGTCCCTAACTGAACAGTTCCTGGGATTTAAAGATACATATACCCGGGAATCAGTCCTAGATGACATCCAACCAATACTAACCAGGAAACTTTACCTGCAATGGCGCTACGGTACTTTGCCTCTTGGAGCCCACACTGTCAGCTGGTCATCCAACTCAGCAACTCAATGCCCAGCATGTGGCTACCCATCAGAGTCTGACCTGCATATAATCTTCTTTTGTCGAGCCTACCACAGACCAAGAAGATACTGGCTCCTTCCACTTCTAAAAAATGTGGGTTTTAAGCACTACATTCCAGCTTACAGAATTTTAAAAACTGACTTATCAGCACCCATAGTATTTGCTGTTGCGAAATTCCTAACAGCTATGTGGATCAGCCGCAATCGTTACACAAAATCTAAAAATTGAGAATGGACTTTTCTAATGTTGCCATGCTGCTAATTCTAAATGATGCATTTTAACATGTGGTGTATAATATGTCTTTTATATTGTATTTTCATTTGTTTTATTCTTTTATGGCCCAAGTGGCCGAAATAAAGCTGAAATGATGATGACATGAGCATTTCAAACATGAATGACAAAATATCCCAGTTTGCAAATGTTTTCCACCTAATAATGGCTCTGCCATATTTGCCACATAATACATAATCTGCTGCATAATCTGATGATTTTAACTAATAGATTGTTTGTAGCACAAATGGATCAAAAGATACTAAAAAATGTGACTTGTGTTGCTGCAAAGTGGAGGGCCCTTTGCGAAGGTTGATTGGTAATCTTTCTCACTGCTGCATTTGACTGTTACACTGGTACTAATGAGGCAAAATATTTGCAGAGACTTTCACTATGTATAAAAATGTCAAAATAATAAAGTATCAGAAAATATACCGCGTTACGCTGCAGTCTTTTTGTGTGCTGCATAATTTAGTCAACACTGTGGCATAATTTTGTTTTCTTTTGCTGCATAATTCTACTGTCCCCAGAGGAGGCAGCACATGTTAAAAGTGCTTGTACATGGAGCAGAGAGGCTGTGAAGTTTGGGAACTTAGTTTGTGTGCGTGCAAATCCTGCATTGCCAATCTATGGTGAGTTGCACTAGTACTGCTGAAACAAGGCCAATTGAGGTACCAATGGGGAGGCGGACTGGCTTCAAGGGTCCTGTGACCTCAGTGACAGAGTCACTGTCACTCTGGGGTGTGTTGCTTCATAAGTCTGCCCGCAAGACTGGAGTTGAACTTCATTATGGACTGTGGTGGACAGGCCTTCAAGGTTAACCCACACTTGCCACTAGTAGGGTTCACCTGCTGGTGCTAGGACACCATGGCTTCTGCAGTCTAGCTGGGCCTTTTTAGGTCAAGCATGGGAATGTGCTCCATCAGGAGAGTGGTTTGATGGAGTGGTCATGAAGGCTGAACTTGGTTCCCCAGTTGCACATTCTGCTGCTCTAGCCATAGTGCCACATCCTCTCTCCCACTAAATACCATACCACCCCACTGAGAGAAACTCGCACTGCCTTCAGCTATAACCAAATTGTGCTGTGCTATCAACACCTGGATGCGACTCAATTCAAATTATGCACTAGACGAGTAATATGCTGCCCGAAAAAAAGTACTAACATCTTGGATAAAGCAATTACTCATAGGGAATGCAAGATTAAGTAAAGCATGTGAAATGTAAGCAGGAACAATGTGGTCTTAACAGGGCGCAACAAGGAGAAATGCTTTATGCTTTACTAAATATATGATGCCCTATGGTGCCATAGAGGTAAAAAAAGATTACATAATCTCTTCCAACATCCACAAAATTGTCAACTTTGCTTGACAACCTCTGTGCGTCCAACAGGCACAAAAATACCAACTCTGCTAAGAAACCATGCAATATTAAAGAAGATTAGTGCCAACTCTCGCTTGTGACACACAACAGCGCAAGTCATCCAGGCCACCATGACTACCCCATAAAGAAACACTAGTGCACAAGCAGACTAACTTTGTTCAAAAGCACTACATTATCAGCCCAGGTTAGTGCAGACACTCACGTCTGGCTCAAATTCACCCAACAATCATGATAGTCCCAAACACAAAAACGGTAGGTCTCAACTACAGCATTTATGTACTGGTCCAGAGGGCTATTAAATACCCTTCAACTTCTGTTTCTAAAAGCACTAGAACGTGACTGAAATATGTCCTCTTGCAAGGAAACCCTGAAATGCTGATAAAGTCCGTCTTTACAAGTCTGAACATGAAGGAATAAAATCTTCAAAGATAACCTTTAAGCAAGGAATAATGCATTCCAAGTAGATCTCACCATGAGATAGACTTTAAATATCCAAGGGGGCTGCAGACACAATCTCGTCATTAAACTTAGAAATGTCAGTATCTACTTCCACAATCATGATGATCCAGGGAAATGATCACGATCTGCTGGCCTTCCATGACATTTTTCAGAACCTAAAAAAGTGAATACTAACCACAGTGAAAATTCCCACAGCCCATAAACAGCTGCCACCCACAGGTGACGCCCACCCTGTACTATTGCTTCCCATCAATCCACTAGCCCCCAAGCCACCTAAACTCAGGGGAAAGGCCTGCCACCTACTAGCAGTGCAGCTGACCATAATGCAACTGATAATCCCTGCCCTTTTATAAAAGTGCACCTCATTAACACTCCCTCTCCCTTGATGCAGACATCTTATGTTCTTCCTACTGCCTCACGTTTAACTCACAGAGACATCGTTTAGTGACAGCTTCTCTACTTACCTCGATGATCTCCTCTTCCCAGACTACAAAACCATTAAATATATCTGATAGGGTAAGCGAAGAAGAAAGATTGCCCTAACCAATGCCACTAACCTGAACTGCACTATCATTGCTTAAATAACCTATTCGCTGTTTGAATACATAGCATCTTGTGTCTCCATCAACCCCATGTTCTCTCCCATTCTCTCAGTAGTCTACCTCACACAGCCACAATCCCAAATTCCTGTAGGAACTCCTGGACGTGGCAATCCATTTTCAAATTGAGATCAATAAATGTTATCCTGCCCACCCGAACCTACAAACCGTCCCTACTACATTCACTCATTTTGAACCACCAGAGACCTATGAGATGCTAGGCCTGTCTGTCAAAATAAAAGCATCTAATTCACCTATGGAGCCATGGTCAACTGAGAGCCTCCTCCCTTTCATTGACTTTGATACAACAAACATTTCAAATGCTTTATTCCACACATCAGGTGTGCCCCCACTCCTTCCAAAGCATACTATCATACCCCTCTTCTAAAGAAAAAGGTCCTTTGAAATTACAGGTACAGGTTCAATCTTCCTTTTCTCACTAAGGTCCTGGAAAAGAGGAGAATGATACAGCTCGGACAGTATGTGGGACTAAACTAGCTCCTCTACGACCGTCGACACTTTGTATCCTCATGGAACATGGAAGCAGCCCTACCTGATATACGAGAGGAGCGTCTCCTCTCACCGTATGCATGTCAGAAAAATACATTGTGGCATGCCATGTCAGTATTTCTTCTCTGTTAGGTCTATTGTTATGTAAATTGGTATTAGTAAGGCTATTGATTCCCTTCATGTTCTAGTTCGGAACTCTGTTGTGCCTGTTTGAACGCTACCGGTTTTCATGCTCCTGGGCCCTTGGTACCCGCAGTTTATCTCCAGCTTGCAAATAAAGAAGTACACAGGGGCATATCAACAACAACCAGCGATAATTATCTCTAAGCGCACTTAGCGCTAGGATAATTATCGGCGGCTAGCGTGAATTTTTATCGCTGAGATAGCTTGCTATTAGCAACGCTTATCTCAATAGCGATAAAAAATCCACACGCTAACAGGCTAACGTGAGATTATCGCTGGAAACCCAGCGATAATCTCACGTTACCTTGTTGATAGGGACAGGCAAACTTAGCCATGATATCCTCCTTCCATAGGATATCATGGCTAAGTCTGAAAAATACCAGACGTAAAAAAGCAGCGTTAACCGCGGTTAGCGCTGCTTTTTTTGTCTCTAACAGGGTTAGCGACATTCTTGATAATAGGAGAAATGTCGCTTAGCGACATTTCTCCTATTATTTTACTCTGGAACGCCCCCTTTGCATCTCATTAGAGATGCAAGGGGAAGCGTAGAGTAAAAGGGTGCTAACATGCAAATTTGCATATTAGCACCCTGTTGTTGATAGGGCGCTAGTTTTATCTCTCCTTTTTTGGCTTTTAAAGCCAAAGAAGCAGAGATAACGCCCTTGTTGATATGCCCCGCAATTCTTTGAGAAGCGTCTTCAATACTTTACAGACATTTGCAGCAAAATGCCTGCTTTCTTTTTTGGATCTATTTCACAGGGGAACAAATAAAGGAAAGAGGGGGTTAGAGCCATTTTTGAAGTCACGGTTTTCAGCAACTGAGAAGACAGAAAAAGAGGCAATAAGGGGAAGACGTGAGAGGGATGGGAGCAGCTGCCAGCGGCAGAGGGGAAGCAGGCGCTATCCTTGTCTTCCCTGGGCAAGAAGGAAGAGAGACAGAGCCCTTTTCCTTCTCTGCCACACGCCCGTTCTCGAACGGCCACGAAGGGCCGAACCTTATCTAAAGGCTTTCGCTATTTCTTCCGTCCTGGGACGCATGACTAAAAACAGAAAAGTAGGGGAACGCATCGCATAAAATTAACAAAGTAGGGGCACGCCGTGCCCTTCCAATCCCGCCCACTTCGACCACTGTGTCCAACACAACTGCCTTCTCACAAGAACGAGTGTATATTGAACACAAACTTCTGGGGTGCACTGCATGATGTTCTTACCTCTGACACCGTATAAAATGCCTGCACTCTTTCACTCATGCTCCTGGTTACTTACAGTACTTGCATATTTTAACATTTAAGTCATCTCTTAAGGTGTGCCACTGTGAAGGTGATCACATTCATGTGCAGTCAAAAGAGGTTACAGACTAGACTATAGCCACTGGGAATCCTTGAAAACTTGAAACTTCAGCAGACAGCACCTCTTCGTATCCAATAACAAGAAATGTGACACGCCTGTCACATGAGCTGCTGTAACATGAGACGTTGTGAAATCAGGACTAAATTAAATAAGTGGAATTAGGCAAATGAATTAGTAGAAAGTTTTATAGTTTGTTCAGTACATTAATGCACTCCCTGCATCAATCTGTGTACAAAACAAAACATGCTATTTGGTGATCCTCCTTTATGCAGAAAGAAATGTGCACTCCCCATTTTTAGGTCGAGCCTGGGCAGCGCATGCGCTGCTATACAGCATGCTGTATTGGAGTATGGAATACCACTCTCCGCCCAAATGTGTCACTGGCTTGTGTCATTGCCCTTTGTAAATGCTGGCTTCTGATTTGTTAAAAGGTTTGTTATTCACGCCTTAGTCCCGCCTTGTCTTCATTTGTAACTTTCCACGAGGACTGGCCCTTTTACTTCGGTTGTTACAGGGTATGTCTTTTTTAGTCTGTAAGTACTATTTTCTTTAATGACTTTCTCCTACTGCAGGCACGACATGCTTTCTTGCAACATTAAGCGCACAAAGCGCGCTTTCACTTTCTGAGCAGCCCGGGAAAATGGCGACCGCTTCTTTGAATAGGTCTCGCATTTACAAGAGTTTGAGCTGTTGGCATTGTAAATGAC
Organism: Triturus cristatus; assembly: GCF_964204655.1. NCBI lineage: Eukaryota > Metazoa > Chordata > Amphibia > Caudata > Salamandridae > Triturus > Triturus cristatus. Next base: position 1,174,516,916 of record NC_140589.1, on the reverse strand, counting down.
AATGGGCCAGATGATTCAAAAGGTTTTGCCCATTCTGTGTCTATGGGAAAATGTGTTCATGCATATGGCCCAATGCCTTTTATTTATGTGTTAATTAGCAAAACAGATAAATAAAAGGCATTGTCATTTACAATGCCAACAGCTTAAACTCTCGCAAATGCGATACCTATTGCATTGCAAATGCTTGTCTTTTTATTCTCTGTTGTGTATTGTGCGGTGTGTCTGATGTGATTTGTGCAGTGTGCTTTAGGGTGACATGAGCTCTTCAGTCAATAAAACACACTTGTGCAGCAAGTGTAACATGAAATAATTAATAAATACAAGTATTAGATCAGCGTAATTACAATTTTGCCCGGACCTAATATGCACCTGAAAGTGGTGTGCTTCAATGTTACTTCTGTCAAAACAGAATGCCTAATGAGCAAGAAAACCCATCAGGCTATGGGGAAGAAAAGAATGTCAACCTTCTGAGGTAAAAATGGGATGTAAACTCCATAATGCCTGTCCTTCTAGGGAATACAAACGCCAGTTATAGAGAGCGGGGTGGGGGTGGGGGGGTGCTTGGGGAGGGGAGAGGTAGGGTGACCAGATCTTGAGAACCAAAAACCGGAACATTTGGTAAAATAGCAGAAGGACTACTACCATTTTTCATCAACAGAATGGCACAGAATGACAGCTCTCATCAACATAGGATCACAGAAGAGGTATTAAGAAAACAAATAAAATGTAATTTCTACAACCAACATCATACTTGTTAATTAAATTGCTTACTTATAACAGCTCCTAACTTGCACAGCTGTAGAACTCCCAAAAAGTGTCTCTCACTTTTTTTAGTCGACCCCCTCTTAAAACCGGGACATGAGCAAAAATTACCAAAATCTTCTGATACAGTGGGCGAAAACTGGGACTGTCCAGGGGCAAATCCAGGACGTCTGGTCACCCTAGAGGGGGGAGGGGAGCTCAGAATTGCAGTGGCAGTGCCAATTTGCATAAAGTTGATTGGCCTTCTTTTCTGAAACCACCGTCACCCTGCACCGGAAGCATCTTAAATGTTTCTCGCACGCAGTAACTCTGGATACCCACATGCTCAAATTACATTTGCACCCAAAGAAATAAGCAGCTAGAATCCCCCAAGCAAATGAAATACCAGGCATGAGGTAGAAAGGAGTGGTCAAATGAAGCAATGGCATATTTAACTAAAACTAATTTTGGTCAATTCAGGTTATCTTTATGGGACCTTGATTGATTCCTGAAGTGGGTTGTCTTCAATAAAGTTGTGCAGGACTTCAAATATACCAGGAGTCTTCATTCATTGAATAGATTTATTGTAGTACACAGGATACACAGGTATACAGGTGTAAAGGGCTCAAGGTCGTTGCTCCAACTGCTGGGGAAGCAATTCCAGCCTCTGTCCCAAACATTCTAAACATGTAATACATAGAATACCTTGACAGGTACAAAGTAACATTCCAACGTGTATATGTAAAATAAGTGCACTGAGAAATAATGCATAGACACCACATATCTCCCTCCTTTTAACAAATAAAAGAGAAAACTACCCTTTTAACAAAACTGTGAGCAAAATGTTTACTGAACAAATCTACTAGGAATTTTCCTTATTCTTGAACTCCTTCTGACATCAGGGAAGCTCTGACCAATATTTACAACTGGATAATGTACAGGATTGACCATTCTCTAATTTTACACTGTTATCTTTAATTATGACTATGCGTGCAGGATCCCTACATTTTGATTTACCTTTTTGTAGTAACAAAGGATCTTTGACACGGACCAGGTCACCAACCACAAATTTGACTTCTTTCTTGGAAACAGGCACAGAGAGTTTATTACATCTGCTAATACTGGCTTCATCACTACGATTTTTAGCAATGACAGAATTATTTGCAACATCACATTTATTATCCAAACAATTCAATTTCCAAAACGGATTGAGAGTAGATACCACTTTCCTCCCGCTCATCAATTCAAAGGGAACACAACCAGAAACAGAGTGAGGAGTGGTCCTATATGCCCACACCACATCTCTGATATCAGACTCACAATCTACTTTTACTTTGATGGCATTCTGAATACATTCCACTAGAACCCTGTTGAATCTTTCAACTTTGCCGTTTGCCTGAGGAAAATATAAAGGAGTGCGTAAATGTTTGATGCCCATCTTTGTCAAAAAATCTTGCATGATTTGTGAAGTGAACTGAACCCCATTATCTGTAAGTAATTCCTCAGGTGTGCCCTCTCTGCTGAATACATCTTGAAGAAATCGAATAACAGATTTGGTATTTGGCTCAGAAACACCTCTGACCTCTACCCACCTGGATAAATGATCGATTAGAACTATGAAATACTTCATACAATTGGGTAGTACATGAAATGGTCCAAGAAAATCTACTGCAACCTTTTGCCATAATCTGTTGGGAGAAATTGAAGGTTTGGGAGAAGGAGAATTTGTAACCAAATGTTTGTCACTGTATAAACATTGTGTGCAATTATTAACAAGTGCTTCCATGTCACGATCAACAGACGGCCACCAAAAATCATTACGTACTCTGCGCTTGGTGGCAGTCATACCCAAATGACCTGAAAGTGCAGTTTCTAAAAAATGTTGTCGAAAACAACATGGAGGAATTAATTTGCCTTCTCTGACTAAAAGTTTGCCTTCAAGAGATAACTCATTTGCAACCTTACAAAATGGTTGTAACTCAGGTTCAACAGATCTTTCCTTAGGCCAACCTTTCACCACAAATTCCATAACTTGTTTGAGAAGTGAATCCCTTTCTAAAGCTTTATGCCATTCTACCACGTCAGGGCAGATAACGGTGTCATCAATGCTAGCAATGATACATTCTTCAATATCATCATCTGAAGTATTAGACTTGTCCATCTGCACCGGATGTCTGGATAAGAAGTCAGCTTTGATGTTTTTCCCTCCAGCTATGTATTTCACAGTAAAATTGAATTCTAAAAGTTTGGTGGATAACCTGGCTAACCTAGCTGTTGCTTTTTTGATTTTGTTGCCAGAAAGTATATCAACTAATGGCTTGTGATCGGTTCTCAAACAAAATTTTCTCACCCACAAGTATGGTTTAAACTTCTCAATTCCCCATACACAAGCAAGCAATTCTTTTTCAATAACTGAGTATCTCAGTTCAACATCTTTCATCCGTCTAGAAGCAAAACCGATGGTAAGCTCATTGTTGCCAGACATTTGAGATAACACTGCACCCATGCCATAAGAACTGGCATCCACAGTAGCAAATGCATCTTGCCCTTCCACGTATGCCTGAAGCGCAGGTGCAGAAAGAATACTTTCTTTGATGCGCTGAAAATGGTCTTGGCAGGTGGCTGTCCATATGAAATCAGAGTTTTTCTTTAAAAGGCTTCTGAAACATTCAGTGAGACTTGCAAAATTCTTTATGAACTTGGAATAGAATTCGCAAAGCCCAATGAACGAACAAAGTTGATCTTTGCCAATTGAGTGAGGAGCATTAATAATGTCATCCACAATACTTGGTTTAGGTTTAACGCCATCTTTGGAAAGGACATGTCCTAAATACTCAATTTAATTTACTAAAAAGATGCATTTGTCTTCTCTGACAGTAACCTGATTGTTTTGTAATACAGTCAGTACATTCTCAAGTACAACATTGTGTTCTTCTTTTGAAACAGTGTGCACTAAAATATCATCTTGAAACACAACTACGTTAGAAATATCCTTAAACATGTTGCTCATAACTTTCTGAAACACAGAAGCAGCTGATGCCAAACCAAATGGCATCCTGCGAAACTGGAAGGTGCCATCAGGTGTAACGAAAGCTGTGAGGTGCCTAGAAGACACGTCCAGTTCCACCTGATGGTACGCAGCTCGTAAGCCCAGTTTGGAAAACCATTTGGATTGACCAACAGCAGTAATGAGGTCCTCAATACGAGGTAATGGAAAATTTTCCACCCAGATTGCGTTGTTGATGGAGCGCAAGTCAATGCATAAGCGAAGTTCGCCATTTTTTTTTTTTTGCCAAAACGATCGGAGAAAGCCATAGGGTGGCATCTACTTTCTCTATAATGCCATCTTTCTGCATGTTGTCTAACATTACAGAAAGTTCGTTTCTAACACTGTGAGGAACATTGCGTAGCCTATGCTTGACTGGTTGCACACCTTCTTTAATCTTGATAGTGTGGCAAAAATTCTTAATCAAACCAATTTTGTCAGAAAATACATTTTTAAATTTCTCTTTCCAAGTTGAGTGGTCAGCTACCAAATTAGTAAGAGAAACAGGATACTTATGGCAAGGTTTGATGATCATTCCAAACTCTGCTTAATGCCACCACCCAAGTACATTAATGCCTTTGTATGCTACATAAATTTTACCATGAATATTTTTAGTTTCAAAAGTGATGTTGCCACAGGAATATCCTGCTAAGTCAATTCTGCTGCCTTCAAATGCTGTGGTAACAACATCAGGAGGCAATAATACTTTATGTGACCAGCTTTGTTTATACTTGTCAATAGAAATAATGGTGATTCTTGCTCCAGAATCTATAAGTAGCGGAATGTTGATATTGTCAATAAAAATCTGAACCAAGGGATCTGAAATTGTGTTCTCAGAATGTACATTGTTAATGTCGATGCAATCTACCGCTAACAATAATTCTTCAAATTTGTTTTCTACAACCTCAGTATCAACTTCAGAGTCTTGAACAAGTCTAATAGGGTGATGTTTGCCTCCTCTACAAACATTGCCAAAGTGACCAATTTTCTTGCATTTCCAGCACTCTTGAGCTGCAGCTGGGCAATTTTTAAAACTTGAAACATGGGAGTTTCAACCACATCTAAAACACAAAATTCTACCACGACTGAAAGATGTACCTCTGAAACTTCTGAAATTTGAAAAGGTACCTCTGGGTTTGTTTGCTGCAATATCAGTTGTGTGTGAGGGTTTTGTTGAGAGCGCACCAGTGGTTGAGGGCAAAGATTGAGTTTGTAATATTTTGGAATCACTTTCAGAGGTTTCAATACTCTTTGTTATATCGATAGCTTCATCTAATGAGGGATTTCTACAAGACATAAGCCTTTGCTGAATTTTCTTTGAATAAAATCTAGACACTAATTGATCTCTAATCAATTGCGAGGTGAAGTGATCAAAATCACAATAACTTGCCAAAACCTTTAGTGCTGTTATATAAGTGTCAATAGATTCATTTGAACCTTGGATGCGCGTAAAAAATGTGTGATGATGAACAACTAAATTGACTTTTCCCTCATAATAAATGGTTAATTTTTTAACTGCGAGTTTATATTCATCTAGATCACCTACGTCTTGGCCCAAGTATACAGGTAAATAGTCAAAAACATTTTGCCCTTCAACACCTAAATAATAATACATAAGGCTACGTTTTCTTTCTGGTTTAAATTTTAAGCCATCAATGGCACCAATATAAACTTCAAAAGATCTGAGCCAAAGACGCAACTTTAGCGGTGGTTCCCCAGGATCCTGTAGAAATGAGGCAGGAGGAGTAACAGTTTGCATAATGTAACCTTTACACCAACAGAATAATGTAGAAAAATGCACTTGAAGTGAGAAAGAAAATAATATAGCGTGAAATACTTGTTCATGTTTTTTAGCACTGGAAATCTATGTTACCAGGTGAAAACTGAGACAGTGTATCCTAAGAATCTTCCGAGCAATGTTTAAAGCGCTAAGTTTTAGGAAGAGTTTAAAATATAAGTTAGTTTTCTGATTAGGCCTAGAAAAGCATTACTGTATCTAGGGAGTAGGATAGAAATCCTCTTTCCCTAATTTTTAACAATGACATGCTATGATGCAAACTACATTTTCCAGCTTGATCTAAGACACCTGGGGCACATAAAAGGTTTAGTTTTGTGAAGTAGTTACCCAGGCTTGAAGAACCAGGCAAAAGGTTTTCACGCATGCAGTCCTCCACTTTTAGCATCTGCCAGCACTCTCCAGACACCTTGTCCTTTGTTCGCAGTCCTAGAGCCAATCTGACGCCTGCTTTTGTTGCAATTTGCAATGCATGAAGATATATGCTTACATCTTCTATTTAGAATATTACCACAGTCAAAATCTGAACTTATCAATGATCTTAGAAGACTACACTGATATTTTTTTGGTGCAACAATGACTAGCCTTTCTAAAACTGGGTAGGTGAAAATAATTCTGACCACATGATTAACTTGCTCACAAGCAATGTGGTCCCGGGAAAGAGAGGCTCACACGTATCCCCCTGGGGTCTTTGGGTGGGTGGTGCACACCAGGAACCAAGAGGTCCCGCATTTGTCCAATTTAACTGTGGTTGGGGCGTGGGTGACATTTGGTGACCTCACTTGCTGGTCACTGTAGTCCTGGTAGCATGTAGTAGCGTTTAGCATGCATTTTCATGTGTTGTTTGGCGTTTTCGATTTATTTTATTGGAATTTGTTGATTGGTAGGATTTAGTGCACAATTGCAATGGCTTATAATTACAAACTCTCTGTGCAACTGGCAGAGAGGATTTAATATGCTCAAGCATTTTAGCCCAAGCATGGGCAGGAATGGAGATGCCTAATCGGGAGGTTGCATGCGGGTGACTGCCATGATATTAGCTTGCCCTCCGCCACGGGGGAGAGTAAAAGGTAAACGTGTGCTTTTTGGAGGTGAGGGAGACAGTTTGCTAAGTCGGGTGGGTGACAAAACTATTTCCTTACTGGTGAGGCAGGTTTTGTCTGGTTCGCATTCTAGAGGCCGTGGGAGGGTTCAGTGAGCCTCAGCAGGTCTCCCCCTCAAAGAGGAGCCACGTGTGGACCACAGTGCAAGCACTGGAGCAGTCCCCCAGGGCAAAAGAAGGCAAGCGTTGTCAGCACACATAATAATGAGCACAGTTGAGGAGCTTAGCCATCAGGGGCACAGGAGAACCATTTGGACAGCACAATGACAGCTTCAATCACTCCCCTGCATGTGGAGCTGGAGTGCAATAAACCCAGCCCTCATATAATGAGGAGAGGGGAGGAGAGTGCAAGAAGAGCTATTAGGATTAAGGATAAAGAATATGAGGCAACACAGGACATATATATGAGACAAGCAGCTGAACCAAGGGCACTGATGAATCCTTTAATCAGAACAGGGGTAATTGACACGGCTATAACAAAGACAAGGGAAAATATGCAACAAGGAACTGATTCCTTCCACCTCACATCAGGAGTGGCTGGCGTGAAGGCAAATTTCAGGTGTGAACTAGAGGACTATGTGGGTTATTTACCATCCAGGGCCGTTTTATGAAAAGTGCCCCAGGGGTGCAACGGGCAAGGGTGCCCGCTTTGCGCACCCCCTGGAGCACTTTGGTATTGCAGAAAGGGCCACAGACACTTGTGTTGCCTTTTCTGTAATACAGATAGCTCTGGGGCACATATGGAGGGAGCGCTATCACCAGAGGGTGTTCCTTCATTTGCATGGGGGCATGGGCCCGTGTGAATAAGGGAATCCATTTGCCTCGGTGCCCACGTCATCATTTAGACGCGGACACAGAGGCAAAGAAGCAGTCAGGAGGTGCACTGAGTGCACCACCTAAAGATGGCACACTGTCAGTGCTCCCCCTGATAGCAGGGTCGAAAGGAAACCCCCTTTCAGGCAGGTGAAGCCACCCACCGCACCCACCTGCATGGGGATCTTTAATCCCCTTAAAATGGCAGGCAGGTTGCCACCTGCCCAGCGAAACATGGAGCAGCTGCTTCAAAGACGCTCTGTATTTCATTTGAATGCGCTGCCCCTAGAGCAGCACGCTTCGCTGCTGCCTTGGGGGTAGCACATTCAATATAATATGGCGCACTCTCCTTGTTTGCACAGGGTGCACCTTTTGAAAGGTACACATGCTGTGAACAAAGAGAGCGCGCCATATTCTGTAATATGGTTCCAGGTGTGCATGAGTGGGAGTATCTGGGATTATAATTGGGAGATAGGCAGTGATGTCAATAGCAACGAATGGTGGGAGTCAGGCAGTGCCAAGGGGGAATGGTTATGGATACTAATTGAGTGCAGGAACATTACAAGGGGGCAGATTGAGACTACTGCTCCTTCAAGCAGGACCACAGTCCCCCTAGATAGGATCAAATTGGCTGACAACAGGGGCACATATCTGGGGTGGAGGCCAGGAAGTTGCAGCCACACCCGGTCAGGTCTGAGACGGCCTGTGACCACTTGTCTGGAGGGAGGGAGTGGTCTGCAGCGGCTCTACTGACACTTAGGGTGACAGCAAACACCTACAGAGTGGGGCAGGATAAGGCAAATGGCTGTATTGTGTACGATGGGGAAGGGGGCACAGGAAAATACCCATGCAAGTAGTGGGGGGGATTAGTAAAAAACAAGGGGATGATGTTTTGGAGTTAGAATACGAAGAAGAGATGGAATAATTAGACAAGGGTAAGATACCAAGTTGGAGCCTGGATAAAGATAATAGCAGTGTATCTACAGGTTCAAAGGGAACAGGATTAGGGAAAATTAGGTCTATTAAATGTTCTCAGTCTCATGTTTTATAGCCCTCCAAAGAGTCAGCATCAGAAAATGAGAGGATGGGGTTCGGCAGTGGAAGGAGATCAAAGTAGGTGGAGAAGCAGTCAAGGAGGAGTGAAGTCAGACTTCAGCCAGGTGGGTGTCAATGGTGGTATTCTTGGGGAGAAGTGCCAGAGGAGCAGAAGGGTGAAGGGGTGTTAAAACGCTCTATTGCAGTTGATTGGTGAAATGGTGATCGACAAGAATTTTTGTGGTGGGGTACTAAAGCACATGTAGCAGTGGATACAGGGCATCTTAATACAGTTACACAGAAGCAGGCATCAAAATAAACTAAGAAACAACAGGTAGGAAATGGTGGCGCTGAACAGATTGTGGTAGCAATTACTGAGAAAAAAGTACAGCATGTGAGGAAAGTTTCAGACTAGGATACCAGGACCCCAGGCATTCAGCTGATAACCTAAAATCTGCTAAATTATTTCCACATAATGTGCAACATAAGCTTTTGAAAGAGGTTGAAGAAGGCAGAATGACAGGCCCATTTTCTGATTGGCCAATGGAAAATCTGATGGTTTCACCTTAAGGCGTAGTGCTACAAAACCCGATGTGGGAATTTAGGATGATTGATCATCACTCATGGCCAGAAAGACAATCTCTAAATGATTTCATAGCCAGAGAGCATGTTATGGTTATATTTGCATCAGTTGATGTGGAGCTCTGTCTGATCAGGAGCTGTAGGCAAGTGTCAGAATTGGCTAAGTGTGACATTGAATCAGCTTTTAGCAAATACCTGTGCATCCTTTGGATTTCGAACGCCTAGGTGTCTTTTTGAAAGGGCATAATGTATTGCCTATTGAATGTGCGTTTTCCTAGAAACTATTTCAGACATTTCAGTTGTTTTTGCAATAATATTTCTCTTCTAAACATGGTTACATATTACTCAGACAATTTCTTCTTTGCAGGACCCCCATTGTTTGGAGAATATGGGACAGCCTTAACTGCATTTAAAAGCATGACACAACTGATAGGAGGCATTTGGTAACTGAAAAAACTGAAGGTCCTAATGCTAGAACAGGATTTTCTGTTGAAAATCTATTGGCTTTTTAAGCTCTGGTTTGTCTATTTGTCATAATTAACATTAATAATCATTAATTATTAATTATTTGTTATGTGTAAGTGTTTTTTACTTATCAACATGTACGTATTAACAAGAGAGAACTACACGTGGGGACGCGTATGTGATGCCTATTAATAATAATGTGCACGTTTAAATGTTGCTGAGTGCTGTTTATTTTAAAGCACAAAACGCTTTTGAATTAATGCTTTTCTGTGTTGCAAAGGCTAGATAATTACATACACATAAGGGTATTAGTGGGGTTAACACTGTTTAATCACTATGCTGTGGTAACGTTGTTTTTGTCTCTTTCAATTAAGATGGTCTATTGTGGCCTAACGGAAAATGGCTGCCGTTTGCAGCCTGGCCTCGAGTGAGTGATTTGTGATGAGAGGGCCTTGCTGAATATGGTCACGAGACATCTGACCACAGTCCTTGCCTGGTTAAAACTTTCCGTGAGGACAGCAGCAGTTCTGGGCGAGTTTCCAGATGTATCGGAACAGCCTTGGAGGACAAAGGAGCCATAAAGAACGAACTCTGAGCTCATTGTGTCATCGCCGAGGAAATGTGGATGTTAAAAGTTACTTTTTATTTTTGGTTCCTGTCCTGTCTTTTTATTTTTGTGATTTTCCTGAGCGGAGATTTTCCAAATGTAGCGATGCTACATCCTTTCCTTCTCGCTTTGCTCAGAGGTTCAGCGGACGCGATGAATACTTTTTGTTGCTTTCCTTTGTTTAAAATACTATAAAAATTGTTAGGCTAGAGATGGTTTTTGCCACTTTGCCATTTTTCTTACCAAACCTGCGTTGGTGAGGATCTACGCTGTGAGGACAGCGACTCGGGAGACTTCTACTGAGAGACCTGTCCTGACCCATTCTGACATTTAGCTAGAATAGGTAATTATGAGAAAAATGATTTATTCTGATTGATTTTCTTTGACTAATTTTAGATAAAGCATTATAATTTTGAATACGGTGTTGGTTATTATTTCTTGTCAATTATTGAGTACTCTATTTTGATTATTGTTGTATAGATTGTTTAGATCATGTTTCAGGACAGTTACAATAACCAGGTCTTATCGACCTCGATATAGATGCAGGGTGTTTAGGAGTTTTCTTTCCATAGGTTCAGTGTTGGTAGAGTATTTGAGTGTATGTTAGTGAAATGGGCCCTAGTGTATGATGAGTGTATGTGCGTGTAACTGTGAAATTACTCTATCCGTGGAAGTAGGGATATTATATGCACCCTGATCTCTATCAATTTCCTGGTAGCAGAGTTAGGATGGTTATTGATGATTGTCTTGATCTGATTAGATTGCTTGTACATTAGCTTATTGATTATTGATTATTGATTGATGTTGGTATATGTACTAATACTATATGTTGGAGTCGTCATGTTGAGTTATATGTAGTGCTTCTGGAACTTGGGAGCTAGTAGCAGTTCCGTAGTAGGGCAGAGGGAAGTATATACTGCTCTCGGGAAAGACGGGATTGTAGGAAAAAACGTGTGACAATTGAAGTTGCACGTCACATTGTCTGGGTTCGGAATCAGTGACATTGTCGTATGTTACTATTAGAATATATTTCTGGTATATAAGGAGTGTGTATGGTAGCGAAGGTTATCTGTGAAACTCTGGTCTTAAGTCCCAGGGATCCGTAAGGTTCACCGTTAAAGCTTATCGCAGGAGAAGTAATAGGTATTCTCTGAGCTTGTTTGAGGAACTGGGCAGAGGTAAGCTGCTTGGTTGACGTGTGTTATAATTCTGTAGTGGGACAGATTGTGCGCTGTTCTCGGGAAGCAGGATTCTCTGTGTATGTACTATATTTTCTTGTATGAATGTGCGTGAATGCTTGTACATTTAGTTGATTGTAAGACTCTTTAGACAAGTCCTAGAGGAAACAGTTAATGAATGCATGAAAGAAGGGCAGAGTAGAAGGATGTGCTACTGTGTCAACGGGATTCTTGTGAAATAGATTTTCTTTACTATTCTGTGGTTAGCGAAGCAGACAATGGAGATGTTTATATGTTGTAACTAATAGATTTTGTAGAAATTTGACACGAAGTCTACAGAAGAATTTTGTAAAGGAGGGGTAGACGAGTGACAGGAGACAGGAGACAGGCGACTGCAGCGACTGCTGACGTCAAACAGATCGCGCTCTGATTGGATATTGGATCAGAATAGTGTTCGCGCTGGGATTGGTGTGTTGGTGTGAGCCGCGCAAGGATTGGAAGAGCTATTCTAGTGACGTAGACGCTCCAGGATTGGTGCGTTAGTGTGAGTCGCGCTGTTATTGGTTGAAAAATCGTATTGTATATTTATAATACGGAAGGGATTAGAAAGTTTTGGTAAACGCTAAAATGTATTACCAAGAAGAGAAAAAGAAAAAAACATTCTTTGGAAAAATCAAAAGGTGGTTCGACAAGGATAAGGATGTTATGACGAGAGAGGGTGAATTGTTACCTCCAGCGAAAACACCTGCATCCTTCATGGCTGCGAGATATGGGTATCATACCTGTATATGGTTGGAGAATTGGGTTAGGTATACCAAAGAGGATGGTGTTCTAGCATTTCCAGAACATGGTTCATTTAATCTGGCCGTGTTGAGAAATTTACGGGAAAAGATGTTATGTCTTGACCCAAAACCAAGGCCGACACAGTTTGAGGCTTTAGTGGAATGGGAAGAGGAAGTACATGAGCGAGAAAAGCAGAGGTCTGGAGGACATTACAGGTACATGTTCGGGAGGAGACATGATCGTGAAACTCATCATGATCGAATGGCGAGATGCTAGCATGTCAGAGGGATTATATCCTATGGGAACAGTTGAAGAGGGAGCAGAAAGGGTTCCTGAGGCAGAAGTGAGAAGATATGGAGTTAATGAGTATGAGGATGAGGATGAGGTCTTGAATGACATGATTTACAAGAGACCACCTCCATATAGACCAGAACCAGACGAGAGTACACCAGTTGTTTCTCCGATAAGAGATACAGTGCGTATCATTGAGACAGAAAATGTGACACCTGAGTTAAGAAGTGGTAATCCTTTCAGGGAGAGAGAGAATCGAGGTGGTGACGAAAATACAAGAGAACTAGCCAGAACTACAACAGAGCTGACTGAAAAGATTAGGGAGTTAACAAAGAATCTGGAAGCTGTTACGGTGCCTGTAACCATAGGTCCGGTTATGCCTGTGTTTGACAAGCAGAGGACAGGTGAAAACGGTTTGGTGATTCCATATGTTGGGAATAAGTTAACAAGTTTAGCTGGTCCCTCAGGAGATTCAGGAAGAAGGACAGAAAGTGGTGATCTGAGACAATCCAGACATGACACATGTAGTGAAGGACTGGATGCTAGTGAAGCTAGTTGTTCAGGGATGCCGATTTTAGAACCGCAAAAGAAAGTGGTTCCAGTGAGAAAAACTACAGAAATAACAGCTGAAGATTTGAATGATTGGATGAAAGTTCTTCAGAAGAGGGATAAAGATTCACAAGCAATTGATGTGGCTAGGTTACGTGTAGAACTAGAAGAGCTTGTTGCAGGGACAGTTCCAACAGAAATTCTTAAAAACCATCATGACGGTGAGCTGTTGTTTATGTGTAAAAATATTACCTGGAGAGCGAGAAATACACATGACAGGTTAAGAGCAATAGCGAATGAACAGGGAGTTGACATTGATAAGGTGAAAGCTTTGCAAAAAACTTACAGGATGGATTTTACAGATAAAGATATTGAGAATTTGAATGGTACTGGTAGAACAGGACAGATTAAAGAAATGGTCGCATTATTGCGAAGATGGGGTGATGTAGAGAAGTGGAAGGATAGGTGGTACAAGAAAAGAGAAGAATCCGGAGATAGAACTTATTCAGCATTTCCTGTGAGAGAAAAGGAGAAACCAGTGGATAATTATCCTATGAGAGAAATACCTGGAGGAGGATATGTACATGTTCCATGGACCAGACAGGATATTTTATCATTTACAAATGATTTCCCTCGATTGAGAGAAAAGCCCGTCGAGTGGTATAGGCAGGTAGATAGGTTTGTGAAATTGTCAAAAGTGCTGTGGATTGACCTGAATAGTCTGTTTGATATAATTGTTCCAGCAGACTTGTGGACTGAGTGTAAAATAGTTGTGAGTTGGCCTACTGAGGAATATCCAAGAGATCAGAGAACAGGAGCACCAGATCCAGAGGTAATGAGAAAGTATGATCAGGTGATGGTATACCTGAAGAGTAAAGTACCTGCAAAAGAGACAGACTGGGTTAAAATAGATCGAACACAACAGGAAGCAAAAGAATCAGTTCATGCTTTTTACGAGAGGCTGATACTGGCATTTAAACAATTCAGTGGAGATGAACACCTGGGTGACAAAGATTTGAGTCATTTTGTATGCAGATTTGTATATGGCCTGAGACCTGAGATTAGTGAGAGAATTCGTGAGCACACAGTGGATTGGCAGAGTAAGAAAATTCTGAGACATGCAAAATACTTCAGTGATGAAATTGAAGCAAAACAGAGAAAGCTGAAAGAAAAAGCAATGTGGGCACAAGTGAAAGTTGCGGAAAGACAGGAAGCACAGTTAGTGGAGCAGGCGAATAATGCAGGAAATAATGCAGGGAATAGACCTAGATATGCAGGAAAAGGAAAGGGGAATCTTGAGGAAGCTAAAAAAAAGTTCCCATGTCACAACTGTGGCCAACTGGGACATTGGAGATCTGAGTGTACCAATCCACCATTAGTGAATAATGAGGGAAACCCCTTAAATCAACAGGTGCAGAACGAAGGAAATAATCAACAGCAGCAACAACAGAAAGTTGTGAGACAGCAGAGTCAAGAGCCAAAACCGCCCTTGCCGCAGAATAGAGGGTCACAAAAGTATAATCAGGATTCAGGATTCTACAATGATGAACAGGTAAACAAACCAAGGCGTTCTAACCAGGTACAACAGTACTTGTTAAAGAATGAAGGGAGTGAGTCTGAGGGTGATTATTGACGGTGCCGAAGAGAGGAGGAAGAGTGCATACTTGGTGCAACTCTAGAAATAGACCAGGCAGGACCATTTGTAGATGGGAAAATAAATGAAGAAAGTGTTACTTTTTTGGTAGACACAGGTGCGACAAGATCAACTGTCAGGTCAACAGATATTAGAAATCTTCCTCTCTCGGATGAAGCAATCCAAGTAGTTGGTGTAGCTAATACACAAATCAGGACACGTCTTACTGAACCAGTAAGAGTACAAATAGGGAAATTTTCAGACATGCACAGATTTATTGTCTGTGACACTAGTCCAGTGAACCTGTTAGGTAGGGATCTATTGTGCAAGATGAACTGCACAATTTTCTGTACACCGGATGGAATAGCTTTTGAGACACCAGATGAGGATGTTTTGTACCGAATAACTCTAGGAAATAGAGAGAGTGAAATGGTTGGTGCATTTGCTGTGTTCTAGAGCTGAGAGACACAGTGAAAAGGACAGTTTGGGATTTTACTGGAGAGGATGTGGGATTGATGAATAATGTAGATCCTGTGAAAATTTCAGTGAAAGAGGGAATTACGTATCCTAACATTCCTCAGTACAAAATGACACCAGAAATAATTGAAGGAATAACTCCTATAATTGAGAAAATGATTCAGCAGGGAGTTCTGAGAGAACTACTGAGTAGTCCGTGTAATTCACCGATAATGGGACTAAAAAAGCCAAATGGGAAATTCAGGATTGTACAAGATTTGAGAAAGGTTAACCAAATTGTGGTGGCATGTTGTCCTATTGTGCCAAATCCATCAGTGATTTTGTATCAGATTCCACATGATGCTGAGTGGTATACAGTGATTGATTTGTGTCATGCGTTCTTTTCAATTCCATTGCATCATGACAGCCAGCCGATTTTTGCATTTAGGTTTGGCCAGCGTATTTTAGCATGGTGTCGTATCCCACAGGGGTATACAGAGAGTCCTTCGATATTCAATCAGTTATTGAAAAAATCATTGGAGAGCTTGATCATGCCTGAAAACTCAGTACTAGTGCAGTATATTGATGACCTACCTGTGGCATCAAAGACACGTGAAGCTTGTGAAGTAGATACTATAGCTTTACTGAATCATCTGGCAAATGGAGGGTTAAAAGTATCTCCAGCCAAATTGCAATTCTGCAAGAAAGAGGTGCATTATCTTGGACACAATATTGAAAAAGGTCTGAGAAAGGTGACTGATGACAGGATCAAAATCATCAGGGGAATGAAAGCCCCAAAGACCCAGAGGGAAGTGAGAATGTTCCTGGGTATGGTGGGTTATTGTCGTCAGTGGATAATTAATTTTTCTCTGATAGAAAAGCCACTGATTAAATTGACAAAAAGTGAGATGACAGACCCATTGGAACTAGATGGAGAACAAATGGCAGCATTTGAAGAGCTGAAAAGTAGAATGTGTGAGGCCCCAGCTTTGGGTATGCCTGACTATGAAAAGGAGTTTGAGTTGTACTGCAGTGAGAGAAATGGATGTGCACTTTCAGTGTTAATTCAGAAACACGGACAGCTGAGGAGGCCTATTGCGTACTTCTCATCGACACTTGACCCTGTAGCTGTAGGTTTACCAGGTTGTTTGAAATCTGTGGCTGCAACATGCAGAAGCCTGGAACAGAGTGAGGGAATCATAATGGGATATCCTGTAAGGGTATTCGTACCTCATAATGTGGCAATTCTTTTGACAAGAAGCAGAACCCAGTACATGTCACATAGTCGGCTAACTAAATATGAGAAAGTGATTCTGGGAGCATCAAATGTGACTCTTGAGAGATGTGTGAATGTGAATCCAGCGACATTGTTGCCGGATATTGAAAATGTGGGTGTGAAAACAGAAGATGATCACAATTGTTTGGATGTGCTTGATTACTGTACAAAACCGAGACCAGACATAAGGGATCTTCCCTTGCATGAGAGTGATCATGTACTGTTTGTGGATGGATCATGTCTGAGGAATGATGAGGGTGTGCTATGTGCAGCATATGCAGTGTGCAAAGTTTCAGAGGTTATGGAAGCATCACCATTGAAAGGAGTGAAATCTGCGCAAGTTGCTGAATTAGTGGCATTGACAAAAGCTTGTGAAATTGGGAAAGATTTGAGAACGACTGTGATGACTGATAGTCAGTATGGATTTGGAGTTGTGCATGATTTTGGCCAGCTTTGTCTACAAAGAGGTTTCTTTACGTCGAGTGGGACTCCAATAAAGAATGCTGAAGTGATTGGGAAATTACTTGAAGCAATACAGTTGCCTAAAGAGTTAGCAGTTGTGAAGTGTGCTGCTCATGGACAAGGAGATGATTTTGTGACAGTTGGAAATCGATATGCTAATGACATTGCTCAATATTGCGCCAAAAACAATCAATCTATTAATCGGGAACGAGAAGGTGAAATGTCTTTTTGTTTTGTGATGTTTACTAATGTCTTGGAGACATGGGATGAAGTGAAACAGTTGCAGGATGAGGCAGGAAAGGAAGAGAAGAAAGACTGGATTAAGGCAGGTTGTGCCCCAAGAGAAACAGACCATGTTTGGGTCTATAGGGATGGCAGACCGGTAATGCCGAACTCCATGCTGTCGACAATGGCAAGAATGTATCATGGCCAGGGACATTTGGGAAGGGATGCGATGATCAGGTCGTTTAAGCAGACCTGGTACAATGCAAAGTTCAGGACAATTGCAGAAAGCATCTGTCAGAGATGTTTGATTTGCCAGCAATTTAACACTGGGAAAAAGACAGTGGTGAGTCTGGGAACAATAGGCAGAGAAGGAGGTCCTTTTACAAGAATGCAGATTGATTTCATTGAAATGCCCCAAGTGAACAGACTGAGGTATGTTCTAGTGGTAGTCTGTTTGTTTTCAAGATGGGTGGAGGCCTATCCGACTAGGAGAAATGATGGAATAACAGTGGCAAAGTTACTGTTAAGAGAGTTGATTCCTAGGTACGGGTTTCCAGTAACGATTGAGTCTGATAGAGGTGGACACTTCTATAATGAACTCATGAGTTTGATTTGTGAAGCATTAAGCATACAGCAGAAGCTACATTGTGCATACAGACCAGAGGCTTCTGGTGTGGTTGAGCAGATAAACGGCACAATCAAGAACAGGATTGGTAAGATGTGTTTAGCCACTGGCATGAAATGGCCAGATGTCTTGCCTCTAGTGCTAATGACTATTAGATCTACTCCAGATAGAACTACTGGTTTAAGTCCGCACGAAATCATAATGGGACGTGCAATGCGACATGCATATGTACCTGTCAATAAGTTGATGACAATAACTGATGACATGATTTTGGATTACTGTAAAGGCCTTTCTGACGCAGTTCATTCTGTGTTTCACCAGGTTGGAGAAGAAGCTACCACACTTGAGAAGAAGCAAGCTCCTGATCTGAGTCCAGGGGACTGGGTGAGGATTAAGGTGCACAGAAGAAGAAATTGCTTGGTTCCAAGGTGGGGAAGGCCGAGACAAGTCATTCTAACTACGACAACTGCAGTAAAGTGTGCTGGAGTGAAAAACTGGGTACATGCGAGTCATACTCTGAGAGTTCCAAACCCAAAGGATGGGACTGGTAAGGAGTATTTTGAAGAGTCAGATTCCAGTGATGATGAAGATACAGAACCAGTGAGAAAAGAAGCAGAAAAGGCTTCAAGAGAACCATTGAGAGTCTCAGAAAGGAGATCAGATTCTGTGAGAGAGCCTGAAGTTCCAAAAAGCAGTGAAGAAAAAAGAAAAGAAAAGAGCAATTCCACAGAGACTACTCCTGAATTAGAAGAGGAGGAGATTGAAGAACCACTTGAGATTGTACCTGAAGAAGTAGGGTTAGAAGAAGATAGAGAGGGACAGATTGCGAAAGACCCCCGAGGAGGTGTAGGGAACATTCTTGACAAGCTAGGTGAAGGGACAAGTAGACAGCAAGAAGATTGCGTGTCGGAGACCCGAGGAGGGACAGAAGTAGGGAGGTCTCAAACAGTGGTGAAAAAGACTGTGGAGCAAAAGAAAACTGCTGAAGAACCAGAGGCATTTGAAACAGAATCGGATGAAAGTGAAAATGAGAAATCAGAGGGTCGAGTTCTGAGAAAGAGAACTTGGATTGGAGAGAGAAATAATACAGAAACAAGACCGAAAAAGGTTATAAGAGGAGATCTTTGGCCTAACAACAGAATAAAGAGGCTGAGATACAGACTGATAAGAGTAAATAACTCGAAAGCTGAACAAGTGAATGAGGTGTCGAGTCAAAATCCAGCAAGAGGTGAAAAGAGAAAAGTGTCAAAAGAACCAGAAGAAATCAAGAGGATAAGAAAGCCTAACCAGAAGTATAGGTCGCCGGAATGGACGTACGTGGCACTGTCTGAAGGTGAAGAGGCAGAAAGTCAAGGAAATCCAGAGGAGACCGTACGAGAAGTGGTTGAGGAAGATACTGGTGAAATCCTGAAAGTAATCTTGACTGACATTGATGAAAAGTCGGATACTGAGGATATCGTTGGAGATCTAATACAATTTGATGTTGAAGAAAATGAAGTAAAGAGTGATGAATATCCAAATTGAGTGAACAGAAGAAATCACTTGGAGAAAAAAGAAGAAGAAAAACTGAAATTAATTGTTTGAAGTAATCCAGAATTTTAAAGTCTCAAGTAGTGGAGTAGTAGAGGCTAAGTCAAAAGACACGGTCAAAGTAGTAAAATGGCTAACATAGAGAATAACCAAAGTAGATGTGCCTTTTTAAGAAGATGGTGTAAAATGTGCTGCTGCTGTACTGGATTATTAATGCTACTATGGGGTGTTTTAGCTTTATTAGTTACTTTTAGAGTTACAATAGGTACATTTGAGATGCATACAGAGAATATGACAAATACAGAGAAGGGTTCACAAAAAGTAGTTCCAACTAGAATTAGTAATACTTACATACATAAAGATAGGTCAATTAATGATTTTTCTAGTAATGTTTTTTCAAAGCTATTGTATGAATATGTGAAAACAATGGAAGTTAGGGATTGCTACGTTTGTATGCAATTACCTGCATCCGTTTCAGAGGGTGTTACTTATCATCATTTACCAGCTACGTATGGAATTTCTTGTAGTGTATTAAGTAGTGTTTTTTATTTGTTAGGGAAAATAGATCATAAGATGTCTAACAAAGATAGTATTTTTGGACACTTGCCAATGAACAAAGAGCTGAATCCAGCTAAAGAAGCTAACATTTTTGGTGAGATTTTTATTGAAAAAGAAGAATTAACATTAGATTACATTTTTAAGAATAATTTAACTTGCAGTCTGAAAGAAGAGGAGAAAGCTTTCCTAAATATGGTGGAGGAAAGGAGATTGAGCATGCATGAGAAAGCAGGGAAATATAAAGTGAGTGAGACAATTTGGGACATTGAGATGGGAAAAGAATTGAGAAATGGGGCTAGTCCAACTTTAGCTCTAGATGCACCACAGAAGGGTAAGCTGTGCATTACAAGAAGGAAATCCCAATATGATACATACTTTGTTGGGACTAGTGAATGTCATGATACATACTTCATTGCAACAGGATGGGGTTTCAGAGGTGGAGAAGATACAATTTATTGATACTTAGATTGGTGTGTTTGTGTTGTAAAAACAGGGGAGGGAAAAAGAAATTAATTAAAAGAAATAATGAGAAGAGAAATAAAAGGTTGAAAAGAGAACCACAAGAAATTGAATTAGAAGAATTGAGGGAGAGTGTCTACTTAGAAACAAAGAGGGATGATGAAAGAGTGTTTGGTGTGTAGTGTTGTGTAAGGAGAAAAAGACATTTCCAATTTCTCCTAAAATGGGACTAAATTTTCACTAAATTTTTTTTTTAGGTTATTTGGTGATAAAATCACCAAAGGGGGGATTGCTAGAGCAGGATTTTCTGTTGAAAATCTATTGGCTTTTTAAGCTCTGGTTTGTCTATTTGTCATAATTAACATTAATAATCATTAATTATTAATTATTTGTTATGTGTAAGTGTTTTTTACTTATCAACATGTACGTATTAACAAGAGAGAACTACACGTGGGGACGCGTATGTGATGCCTATTAATAATAATGTGCACGTTTAAATGTTGCTGAGTGCTGTTTATTTTAAAGCACAAAACGCTTTTGAATTAATGCTTTTCTGTGTTGCAAAGGCTAGATAATGACATACACATAAGGGTATTAGTGGGGTTAACACTGTTTAATCACTATGCTGTGGTAACATTGTTTTTGTCTCTTTCAATTAAGATGGTCTATTGTGGCCTAACGGAAAATGGCTGCCGTTTGCAGCCTGGCCTCGAGTAAGTGATTTGTGATGAGAGGGCCTTGCTGAATATGGTCACGAGACATCTGACCACAGTCCTTGCCTGGTTAAAACTTTCCGTGAGGACAGCAGCAGTTCTGGGCGAGTTTCCAGATGTATCGGAACAGCCTTGGAGGACAAAGGAGCCATAAAGAACGAACTCTGAGCTCATTGTGTCATCGCCGAGGAAATGTGGATGTTAAAAGTTACTTTTTATTTTTGGTTCCTGTCCTGTCTTTTTATTTTTGTGATTTTCCTGAGCGGAGATTTTCCAAATGTAGCGATGCTACATCCTTTCCTTCTCGCTTTGCTCAGAGGTTCAGCGGACGCGATGAATACTTTTTGTTGCTTTCCTTTGTTTAAAATACTATAAAAATTGTTAGCCTAGAGAGGGTTTTTGCCACTTTGCCATTTTTCTTCCCAAACCTGCGTTGGTGAGAATCTACGCTGTGAGGACGGCGACTCGGGAGACTTCTACTGAGAGACCTGTCCTTACCCATTCTGACATTTAGCTAGAATAGGTAATTATGAGAAAAATGATTTATTCTGATTGATTTTCTTTGACTAATTTTAGATAAAGCATTATAATTTTGAATACGGTGTTGGTTATTATTTCTTGTCAATTATTGAGTACTCTATTTTGATTATTGTTGTATAGATTGTTTAGATCATGTTTCAGGACAGTTACAATAACCAGGTCTTATCGACCTCGATATAGATGCAGGGTGTTTAGGAGTTTTCTTTCCATAGGTTCAGTGTTGGTAGAGTATTTGAGTGTATGTTAGTGAAATGGGCCCTAGTGTATGATGAGTGTATGTGCGTGTAACTATGAAATTACTCTATCCGTGGAAGTAGGGATATTATATGCACCCTGATCTCTATCACTAATACCACATTTACTTTTTTGGGTATCGATATCGATACTATAGCCACTGAGGCACATTTGCAGGCCTCTAAGGTGTAAGAATTAGCTAAATTGCTTGAAGAAGCTATTTTAGTAAAGAGGATAGAATTGAGGCAGGTGAAGAAACTTCTCTGTCACTTTAAACTAACTTGCAGAGTACTGGAAGTGGGAAGGTCCTTTTGTAGAAGACTAGGTTCTTCTATGTCAGGGGCTAGTATTCCGCAGCACAGAGTGAGGATTTCAGCATCCATTAAAGGTGACTTGAAGTTTTACCAATTTTTTTAAGGATTTACAACGGGGTCACACTGTGGTCTTTGCATGAGTATTTTTTGTGTCCCATAAAGATATTTTCAAATGCATCAGTTGCACATGGCTTTGGCCTCTTTTAGGAGGGCAGATGGTGTTCAGAGAGATGGCCCGGAAAATGGAGAGAAAAAGGTTGAAGTATTGCCTTGTTGGAATGTTTCGCTTTACTAGTGGCTCTGTCACTATGGAGTGAAATGTTAGCAAGCAAGAATGTGGCCTTTAATGTGTATAATCAAACAGTGGTGTGCCTTGTAATTGGTCAGAAAGCAAAAGATGCTTGTTTGCTGCACCTATTGGAGGGATTTATGCTAGGCTGCTTAATGTTCAATATTGTGAAACACATGCCAGATGTGAACAGTAACATTGCTGATGCTTTGTCTAGTTCACAGTGGGTGAGATTTTGTTTGCTGGCATGAGGAACAGATGCATGGCAGATGGTGATCCTCTTAGAGGTCAGGGCTTTAAAAGACAGAGAATCATTGAGCTGGCTGAAAAAACGTTAGCCACCTCTACTAGAAGATCAACCAAACAGGCATGGAAGGAGTTCATTTATGGGGAAGCAAAAAAGAGAAGCTTTTCTGAGAAAGATTTGCATTACAGATAACAGCACATGCTGTAATTTGTTTTGCATTTGATTGATAATGGTTTATCCGAAGTGAATATCGCCAGTAAGTTAGCGAGTCTGGCATTTCATTGCAAACTGTTCTGGGGATATGAGCCTACTGTGGGGGCATTGGGCAAGAGAATTTTGCCAGGTTGGACAAGGGAACGAGGGAGAAGGCATATGGAGAGGTAGCCATTGTTGGCTGAGTTATTGATTTTGATTCGTCAGCATTGGGACAGTATCTGCTTTTCCAGATGAAAGTTTGCTATTTAAATATGTATCTTGTGGTTGTTTTTTGGGGTTTTCAGAGTTTCAAAATTGTTGGGTAACACCAGTTTCCTTGGTATTATGCATGAAGAAATGGAATGCAGAGGTCAATTCTTGTTTTCCTTCTTATACAGATCTAAGAGGAATCAGAAAGGTAAAGGTGAGTTAGTTTGGTTAAAAAGCAGTTCTGGATTGCTTTGTTCATTAGAACCATGATTTAAAGAGCAAGAAGAGTTCACTAATGGCACTCGCTCTTTTTGCATTGGAGCTGCCTCTGAAGTCCACAGATTCATTTTTGAGGTACAGGACATTATGTGTTTGGGGAGATTCAAATCAAATTGTTGTTGGTGGTATATCCACTATTTTGATGATACTGGAGCTCACTAAAAACATGAATGTCTTACTCTTGATTCCCCTCCATGTTAAATGTCCCCCTGTTGTATTGGCTAGTTATAACACACCTGGCACCCGACAGCGCTCTTTAAGTTCTCTCTTTCCCCAGTTAGCGCTCTTTTGTTTTACAACTGTACACTAATCTGTGTACACTGGGTACAGCTCACCCAGCCATCCCAATGCGCAGGCACCGACATTCGACACCGCACATGCTCACAGCAGAGCACACTACTCCCCCGCACATGGGCATGCTCGTAGCAGGATACTCTTCTGGACATGCTCACAACAGGATACACTGCTCTCCCGCCCATGTGCAGTACAGCCATGACTCAGCATGTCCTCGCACAGTCTGTCTTCTCTGTCCTTCCCCGCACAGGTGTTCAGAATGATGCAGCCTGCATTTAAAGACACTTCTGTCAAAGACAAATATCCCTTTGGGCACCTTTATTGAGGCATACACCTATTTTCAACCATTACACATACAACATCCACATCACCAGCAATAGGAACCAACAATAAGTGATATAAAAAGTTATTTATTAAAATTAATAAGTTCCTCACACTGCAATATTATTACCATCAAGTGTACATCATCAATATACTTTAAATGATCAAAACCAACAGAAACACATTTAAAAACCACAGTCAATAATTGGGGACATAAACAAAAATCTTGTCCAATGAGCACATCAAGTAAGGTATATAAAGACCAACACTTTTTCCTTTTTCTTTGTTGTTGTTAACCTTTAACAGGTATTCAAGTACTCGATGAACACAGGACAAGTTGAACAAGCCTGCATTTAACGCACAAACACGGCAGAGGACAGTCCAACGGAGATGGCAGAGATGACTGGAGGCTCTACGCAGACACTGACCGAATGTATCGTGAATAAACCAAGCGCTTCAGCTACAAGCCGGGTAAGCTCTTTTTCCACAGGTCCCTAACCCCCTAAGGACCCTTTATCTTCCTAGGGTCCATTTTTCTGCCAGACTACTCCATGGGGCATGTTTGGCAACAAGCCAACGTGAGGATGATCTTCCTTTCATGCACTTTCCACCGTTTTTTTGTGTGTTGATGCGCTTACGATTCTTAGCCCACCACAAAACTTCGTGTACATATGAGAACTCTCACCTTAGCCATACCACCAATATGGCTACACCATTTTCCGCTTATTTATCGTCTACACAGCACAATAGATATCGGCAATCAATCTGTCTTGTGAATATGTAACCATACTGAGACTCTCCCCTGAATGTGTGTCCTGTCATACTTGTTGTATGTCCAGTAATGTTCTAAGAGGGAATCCCCCTCTCACATGTAAAGCACCTTAGCGAGTGCTACACATTTCTCAAAATTACACAATCACTTAAATCTAAGTACTTTGCACATACACACTTTGGTCCTGAGGAAAGCCAGTTTTACAAAGATATCAGGGTGGGGGAATGGACCACTTGTCCTGTGTACCAGGGTCTTTTAATTTGCGTGGTTGGGCATCCTTAAAAAACCCTCATATACGTACACTGGCGTTGGGCGGTATATCTTGATTCTCCGCCGTAGTGTATCGTGATAGCATGATCATTGGGCTTTTTATTGTCCAAATGCTAACCTCCCCATGGAGGAAGACCAACTGGTTGTACAGTAGTGGTCAGAGATAATGGAACGAGGGCGTGCTCGTGCTCTGTGAACTGTGGTGTTAAAATTCCTAAAGTCAAGTCCCGTGTCCTTTATTCTTGGGGTTCTTGACAGAGGGAAATTAAAAATGGTGTTCGTGCATGTGAATAAACTTGATTATTAGTTTTATGCACTGGTATGAATCTGTTGTTATCTGGTCAACATGTTTCAGCCCCATGCAGGGTCTAGAGGCTTTCGTCAGGACCGGAAGGTGAAATGGAGGGCTTAATTGGGCTCTCCACTATTTTTCTGGAGGTGGAGAAAAGTACTCACCACCTTCGATTTAAGGAAGTCAGACCGGTTGTATCTGTTCCTGTAAAGACAATCAAGGATTAAATGACAGCCTAACGTGATACTATTCAATGCTAAAACGATATTCTCGTGCTTTATGCCCTGTTGACATCAATATCTTAAATCAATGGACTGCGTTGCTGTCGCGCCTTCTTTCATTACAGGGTGCATGCTTATTAAAAGGGGGGACTCACTACAAAAGGTTTTTGTGAACGCTATCTCGGTTCTCTTACTGGTGTGATTCTTCATTGTATTGAATAAGGTCGCTTAAGTGATGCGATTAGTCTATCGTTGTTATTCTCATAACTGCTCGTTTCCCTAAGGGAGAGCGAGCCGTCGTTGTTAGCTAATAGGTTTAGTATGTTGCGTCTCAAAATGAGATTGTAGGGTAATGGTAACAAACTGAAGGTTCGGTGCATTGTAAGCGTAAGGCTATGTGAACTGACGGCGTTGCCGTCTGCTGATTCAGCGTTACGAAGCCAAAAGCGGGAAGCATACTGTCTGGGTCAATTACCTTGTTTCGCAAGTTGGACATCTTCATTCAGGGTGTCAGTCAGTTAGTTGAGTGCCAATTGCTGCATGGAATGGGAAAATATTAGGTTACTTATCTTAAAGGTTACCGCGGTGTGGAGAGCTCGCCTCGCCGTCGCTTACCGGCTACTCTGGCAGAATAGCTTGTTCTGACTCTGACGTTCCCCTGGATTAACGTGCTCCCGGTTGGGCTCGTTTTTCATAGACCGGTTCTATGAAATTGAAGTAGGACTAGTCGGTCTTGGTTGGCCTCGGGAGAGCACTTATGGTTGGCATAATAGTCTTTGCCGTATAAGTGTAATATGATGTGCGAATGTGAAGAAGAGATTCTCTATCGTATTTTCGCATCTTGAGTTGCGCCAAATTAGAAAAGGATAATGGTGGCAGATGGTTTGGTTTGTTGAAGCTTCCCTTTCACGGGATGCATTGAGCGGTGTGCACAGTTAACATGATGAGCATCCTTAAGCATCTTGTATACCTTTGTTACTCAGGTTAGTGCCTCGGGGTTACCGAGAGACTTGTGTGTGTATAGATCACATCAGAGTGTACTTAATAGAATAGGCATTTCTGCAGTTAGATTATCATCCTTACTCTGAGTGAAGGTGATGTCTGTCATTCATAATGAGTCTATACATGGGGTCTTTTGTATAAGGGGATCACATTCGAGTATTTCACTTCTTTAGGGCGTGCCATGGTATGGTATCGTTCAGGCCCTCTTTATCTGTCTTAAGGCGGTGGACCCAGCGCTGTTCTTTTTCAAAGAGGGTGCGTTCCACATTATGGCCTTTGAACAGTTGGGTTTCCAAAACAACCCATTGCAGATCTTCTGCGGTATGTTTGGCTTCAATATAGTGTTTGCTCATTTGTGTTGTTGCTCTTTTACATGTGATGTTACTTCGATGTTCTATGATCCTTTGCTTGATTTTCCTGCACGTCATCCCTATGTATCTCAATCCACATGGGCAGACAATCATGTACACCACATGGGTGGTGTTGCAGTTTGTGTGGTGACGTAGTTCCCATTTTAGGTTTGGCAGTAGTTGTAGGGTCTTGGTCACTTTCGTGAGTTTGCAGACCGAGCAGTTTCCACAAGGGTAGTGTCCCACTATAGGATTCAGATTCCATACTGTAGTCAGGGTTTCTCTTGGGATAACATCTCTTGGTCTGGTGTGGACCAGAATGTCTTTGATGTTTTTGGTTCTCCTATGGGCAAATCTCGGTTTGGGCCATTTCAATGTGCTGGAGGTCAAGATTCCCCAGTTTTTATTGATAATTTTCTTCACTGCGTTCGATTCGGTGTTATAGGTTGTGACGCATGTGAGGAGATCTTTTGGTTCTTCTCTCTGCATCGTTGAAAGTAGGTTCTCTCTGGGCTGGTTACGAGCTCTCTTCTGGCATCTTTTTATGATCTTTGTAGGGTAGTCTCTCTTCTTGAGCTGATCCTCCAGACCTCTTGCTTGTTCTCTATAGTCATCTAGGTTACTACAGTTACGTTTTAAACGTAAGAATTGACTATAAGGTAGATTGTCTCGGAGGGGTCGGGGGTGGAAACTGTTATAGGAAAGAAAGCTGTTCCTTGCCGTGGGTTTGTAATAGGTTTTGGTGTGCAGTGTGCCGTTTTTGGAAAAGATGGTTACATCCAGGAAGTCCAGTTGTTTCTTGTCTGTTGTGGATGTGAACTTCAGACATTCGTCTCTGGTGTTTAACCATATCAGGAAATCATTGAGGGTTGATTGACTGTCTTCCCATATCATAAATACATCGTCTATGTAGCGGCGCCAGAACTTGATGCCCTGCTGGAATGGATTGATGGCGTTAAGTATGTGCTCTTGTTCAAAATTACTCACATACAACCCTGCTACACTTGGAGCAAATGTGCTGCCCATCGAAGTTCCGTGGCACTGTCCAAAGATGGTTCCTTCGAATTCAAAATAATTTTCTGTGAGTGCTAGTCTGCAGCATTCTAACACGAAATGTCTTGGTGTTTTGTAGGTCCAGTTGCCTGTGAAAAGAATTTCTTCAAGGGTATCTAGAGTCTTCTGTTGGGGTAGGCTAGTGTAGAGACTCTCTACATCTAGACCTACCAGAAGCATGGTATGTTCATTGTAGACCTGTCCCTCAAGTAGATTGAGGAGATCACGGGTATCTTTTAGATAAGTTGGTGTCTTTTGTACCAAAGGTTTTAGGAATTGATCCGCAAACTGAGAGAGTGGTTCTAACACTGAACCAATTCCGGACACTATTGGGCGTCCTGGTGGTGGAATCCTGTTCTTATGAATCTTTGGCAAAGAATAAAAATACGGGGTTCTTGGTGATTTGGTTTTTAAAAACGCAGCTTCTGGTTTGAGGGTTTTTTAAGGATGCCCAACCACGCAAATTAAAAGACCCTGGTACACAGGACAAGTGGTCCATTCCCCCACCCTGATATCTTTGTACTAACCCCTGGAAGCCGAATGGACCTCTGCTTCTTTTTCCCTCCCCCCATTGATATATTATAGTTATCAGCAGCGCACAGCTGTGGGATTTTCTTGCAAACCCTATTTCACACCAGAACTGGGACAAAAGGGTAGTAAAACAACAGCTTGAGAACATAAAGGTGATCATGGCTGAAATGCAAGGACTAAGCTACACAGAGGAAGAGGTGAACGCTATCCTTTCGGAATCTTCTCTGTTACAAGACAGAGACCTGGCACAAACACTAACACAAACCAATGAGTGGGATGAACTTACAGAAACCAAGAAAGAACTAGTGAGAACAGCCATCCATGGCATCATAATGAAGGAATACCTGCGCGCTAACTCAGCACCCAAAGGCCTTTGGGTACAGAACGCTCCTCGCATTTTTTTGAAGGATATACTCTTCCGTAAAGACTGGTCGTCCATTTCATGGAAGTGTACCAGAGACTATCTGGTCCTAATCATCAAAACAGCAACACGATTAGTAGAAGCTCTGACGATCAGCATACAAACCAGTGAAGCCAAACTCAAGACAACAGTGCATATATCAGTCTTCAAGAAAAAACTTGAGGAAATAAATAAGGAAATGAACGAAACAAAGGAATACATCACTCAAAATAAAATTCAAAAATTAAATAAAGATCTAAAAAAATTCTCAACAGAGAAGATGCACCCCTACTCAAGAGAGGACTACATTACCCCTGAAGACAGGGAAGACGATGACTCCTCAGTAGAGAGTTCTAACAACAACTCTGACTGGAGTAGCGATGAAGGAACTACCTCAAGGAGAGGAAGAGGCCAAAATAGGAGGAACCGCCGCCAGAGAGGCAACAATTGGCAAATGCCCAGGTACTATGAACATCCACCACCAATTTACCAACCCTACGTACCTAATTATCAAGGATGGATGAACCCCTATTTCCAAGGCCCACCACACATGGGCACGATGATGAATATGCAACCGCAGCCCTCCTCTTTTTTAGGGAGAGGCCCTGGACGCCAGAGAGGAAGAAGAAAAACAGTCACCTGGAACGAACCAGAAAGACAAATGCACACCCGGAGCATGAACAAGGACCAACCAGGAACCAGCACGACCAATCACTGGTAGTCAACCTTACTGAAATCACACTGACACCAGACCAAGAAAATGTTCTAAATAAAGGCCTGGGATTTGTTCCGACTCCGACACTCGACATCTTCAAATTGAAATGTGAGCTAGCAGAATTCTGCAGAAAAGTAAAACTCAAGGCTTTTTTCAAAGAAAAGGAAACACAACCTAAAGAAGGAGATACACACCTGAGACCAAAGTCTACCTTCAACCCTCCAATGCACCTAATCCCGGTGGAGATACAAGCTTTTGAACAAGCCATAATGCAGCAAGCAGACAACCTAGGTTCCGCGAACAGGAGACCCTACATTAATCTTCCCAAGAGGGAACAAAGAGCGATGGCCGATCTACGCAAAAACGACAACCTGATAATCAAACCAGCGGACAAAGGAGGAGCCATTGTTCTACTAACCAGACAAGGTTACCAACAACAATGTACTGATCTTCTCTCTAATGAAAGATTCTATGTTAAACTACCTGCTGATCCTACAAAAAGACTACAAAGAACCATTGAATTAATGGTGGATGAAGCAGAGATCAATCAATGGATCTCGAGCCAAGAAGCTGCGTTTTTAAAAACCAAATCACCAAGAACCCCGTATTTTTATTCTTTGCCAAAGATTCATAAGAACAGGATTCCACCACCAGGACGCCCAATAGTGTCCGGAATTGGTTCAGTGTTAGAACCACTCTCTCAGTTTGCGGATCAATTCCTAAAACCTTTGGTACAAAAGACACCAACTTATCTAAAAGATACCCGTGATCTCCTCAATCTACTTGAGGGACAGGTCTACAATGAACATACCATGCTTCTGGTAGGTCTAGATGTAGAGAGTCTCTACACTAGCCTACCCCAACAGAAGACTCTAGATACCCTTGAAGAAATTCTTTTCACAGGCAACTGGACCTACAAAACACCAAGACATTTCGTGTTAGAATGCTGCAGACTAGCACTCACAGAAAATTATTTTGAATTCGAAGGAACCATCTTTGGACAGTGCCACGGAACTTCGATGGGCAGCACATTTGCTCCAAGTGTAGCAGGGTTGTATGTGAGTAATTTTGAACAAGAGCACATACTTAACGCCATCAATCCATTCCAGCAGGGCATCAAGTTCTGGCGCCGCTACATAGACGATGTATTTATGATATGGGAAGACAGTCAATCAACCCTCAATGATTTCCTGATATGGTTAAACACCAGAGACGAATGTCTGAAGTTCACATCCACAACAGACAAGAAACAACTGGACTTCCTGGATGTAACCATCTTTTCCAAAAACGGCACACTGCACACCAAAACCTATTACAAACCCACGGCAAGGAACAGCTTTCTTTCCTATAACAGTTTCCACCCCCGACCCCTCCGAGACAATCTACCTTATAGTCAATTCTTACGTTTAAAACGTAACTGTAGTAACCTAGATGACTATAGAGAACAAGCAAGAGGTCTGGAGGATCAGCTCAAGAAGAGAGACTACCCTACAAAGATCATAAAAAGATGCCAGAAGAGAGCTCGTAACCAGCCCAGAGAGAACCTACTTTCAACGATGCAGAGAGAAGAACCAAAAGATCTCCTCACATGCGTCACAACCTATAAAACCGAATCGAACGCAGTGAAGAAAATTATCAATAAAAACTGGGGAATCTTGACCTCCAGCACATTGAAATGGCCCAAACCGAGATTTGCCCATAGGAGAACCAAAAACATCAAAGACATTCTGGTCCACACCAGACCAAGAGATGTTATCCCAAGAGAAACCCTGACTACAGTATGGAATCTGAATCCTATAGTGGGACACTACCCTTGTGGAAACTGCTCGGTCTGCAAACTCACGAAAGTGACCAAGACCCTACAACTACTGCCAAACCTAAAATGGGAACTACGTCACCACACAAACTGCAACACCACCCATGTGGTGTACATGATTGTCTGCCCATGTGGATTGAGATACATAGGGATGACGTGCAGGAAAATCAAGCAAAGGATCATAGAACATCGAAGTAACATCACATGTAAAAGAGCAACAACACAAATGAGCAAACACTATATTGAAGCCAAACATACCGCAGAAGATCTGCAATGGGTTGTTTTGGAAACCCAACTGTTCAAAGGCCATAATGTGGAACGCACCCTCTTTGAAAAAGAACAGCGCTGGGTCCACCGCCTTAAGACAGATAAAGAGGGCCTGAACGATACCATACCATGGCACGCCCTAAAGAAGTGAAATACTCGAATGTGATCCCCTTATACAAAAGACCCCATGTATAGACTCATTATGAATGACAGACATCACCTTCACTCAGAGTAAGGATGATAATCTAACTGCAGAAATGCCTATTCTATTAAGTACACTCTGATGTGATCTATACACACACAAGTCTCTCGGTAACCCCGAGGCACTAACCTGAGTAACAAAGGTATACAAGATGCTTAAGGATGCTCATCATGTTAACTGTGCACACCGCTCAATGCATCCCGTGAAAGGGAAGCTTCAACAAACCAAACCATCTGCCACCATTATCCTTTTCTAATTTGGCGCAACTCAAGATGCGAAAATACGATAGAGAATCTCTTCTTCACATTCGCACATCATATTACACTTATACGGCAAAGACTATTATGCCAACCATAAGTGCTCTCCCGAGGCCAACCAAGACCGACTAGTCCTACTTCAATTTCATAGAACCGGTCTATGAAAAACGAGCCCAACCGGGAGCACGTTAATCCAGGGGAACGTCAGAGTCAGAACAAGCTATTCTGCCAGAGTAGCCGGTAAGCGACGGCGAGGCGAGCTCTCCACACCGCGGTAACCTTTAAGATAAGTAACCTAATATTTTCCCATTCCATGCAGCAATTGGCACTCAACTAACTGACTGACACCCTGAATGAAGATGTCCAACTTGCGAAACAAGGTAATTGACCCAGACAGTATGCTTCCCGCTTTTGGCTTCGTAACGCTGAATCAGCAGACGGCAACGCCGTCAGTTCACATAGCCTTACGCTTACAATGCACCGAACCTTCAGTTTGTTACCATTACCCTACAATCTCATTTTGAGACGCAACATACTAAACCTATTAGCTAACAACGACGGCTCGCTCTCCCTTAGGGAAACGAGCAGTTATGAGAATAACAACGATAGACTAATCGCATCACTTAAGCGACCTTATTCAATACAATGAAGAATCACACCAGTAAGAGAACCGAGATAGCGTTCACAAAAACCTTTTGTAGTGAGTCCCCCCTTTTAATAAGCATGCACCCTGTAATGAAAGAAGGCGCGACAGCAACGCAGTCCATTGATTTAAGATATTGATGTCAACAGGGCATAAAGCACGAGAATATCGTTTTAGCATTGAATAGTATCACGTTAGGCTGTCATTTAATCCTTGATTGTCTTTACAGGAACAGATACAACCGGTCTGACTTCCTTAAATCGAAGGTGGTGAGTACTTTTCTCCACCTCCAGAAAAATAGTGGAGAGCCCAATTAAGCCCTCCATTTCACCTTCCGGTCCTGACGAAAGCCTCTAGACCCTGCATGGGGCTGAAACATGTTGACCAGATAACAACAGATTCATACCAGTGCATAAAACTAATAATCAAGTTTATTCACATGCACGAACACCATTTTTAATTTCCCTCTGTCAAGAACCCCAAGAATAAAGGACACGGGACTTGACTTTAGGAATTTTAACACCACAGTTCACAGAGCACGAGCACGCCCTCGTTCCATTATCTCTGACCACTACTGTACAACCAGTTGGTCTTCCTCCATGGGGAGGTTAGCATTTGGACAATAAAAAGCCCAATGATCATGCTATCACGATACACTACGGCGGAGAATCAAGATATACCGCCCAACGCCAGTGTACGTATATGAGGGTTTTTTAAGGATGCCCAACCACGCAAATTAAAAGACCCTGGTACACAGGACAAGTGGTCCATTCCCCCACCCTGATATCTTTGTACTAACCCCTGGAAGCCGAATGGACCTCTGCTTCTTTTTCCCTCCCCCCATTGATATATTATAGAAAGCCAGTTTTAATCATAATGGCCTGGCTGAAACATGTAGACCACACCTGGATGTAGGAAACCCTAATTAACATTCCTATAACATCCAACAGCCTTTTTTAATGCTAGCAGTGACCCAGTTATTAAAATATAATTTACCCTCGGGTACTGGGATCCCTGCATAGCTTTTAAATCATCACCTTCACGTCACTACACCGCACACTCAGATACATACCTGCTCCGCTGTATCCAGGCATCGAAGCACACCCGGGACACACTAGGTGTCACTGGGTGGGCCCGATGATGAAGCATGCCACCAACTAGGTTGGTGGGTGAGGGCTTCATGAACAAACAAAATGGTTTGTACCCTGCCTTACAGTCTTGAGTCCATGTAAATTCACAAATAGGCTAGTCCTTTTTGATCTCACACTGCTTAAAAGTTCACATTTTCTCTGTTGATTCCTTTCATTGCAGGTTGTGTTGCAGGGCCTTTGAATGCACTGTATTCAGTATGGATCATTGGACATTACTTTATTCTTTTGCCAGAGAAGCAAGCAAAACAAAATTGCATTTTGGACCTGGGTTAGGCTTACGGTCTGATTGTTTTGACGTAAAATGGATGAGCACTAGGGACATGAAGTGGAACCAATTATTGATATGGCTGTCGGAGTTGGTAGCTGTGTATGTGTTTGTGTGTGGGAGTTTGTGTGTCTGGACATATTGTTAATACATCTAGGGGGAAACAACCTAGTGCAGGTATCAGGAATGGATCTCTTAATATTTATGAAGACGGACTTAAAAACTATTAAGATGTTTTGGATGGGTAGTCATCTTATTTGGACTGAACTGGTCCTACTGACAAGGTTCTGGAGAGGTGCGAAAAAACATTCTACTGTAGAAAAAGTGAGGCGTAAGGTTAATAGGTACATGAAACATTTTTGTGAGAAGGAAGATTTGTCAGTTTTAATACACAAAAACATAATTGAGAAAGCTTTTCATGTGTACAGGCAAGATGGTGCCTACTTATCGTATTTAGGTAATGAATACTATTTAATGGATATTAATGAACTCTTGGCAAAGAAATAAGTGTTTGATGGTTATTTTAATGGCAATGTCACAGCTAGTGTTTTAAAGCTATGCTCTGTGGCTGTTTAGGCGACAGCCCAATGAACAATGTTGTTGGGGAGAAGCAAAAAAACCTTTGGACAGGGTTTTTGTGGGTGGCATGAGCACTGAGGGCTTGGAGGTCACCAGGAGGGGTTAGAGGATGATAAACATGAACGCAATGTTTGCGGTGGCTGGTTGAATGATACAGGCATGCATAGCTAAACCGTGCATGCCTCTACCTTGCAGCCTGAACCACAAAAGCATCTTAGCCATGCATTCCTTTACCATGCATACCTTCACCATGCAATATCGTGGTAAAAGCATGAATGGTAAAGGAATATGCGTGGCTAAGCTTGCCACTACTCTTACCCTACTCTCCACTCTAAGCTACAAACCCCCGAGCTGCCTGCCTGCCCTGAGGCTCAAACATTCCTACCTGACCCACTCCCACCCGCCAGGTTGTCCCTAAAACTTCCCCAACCCCTTCCACTGCCCTTAGGCCTAAAACCCTAATCACTAATTTAAAAAACTACTCAGCCCTCTCCAAAGCCCTAAAAACTACCCTGACTACCCATACCCCTACCCCTGCCCTCAGACCTAAAACGCTGCCCCTGTATATACACTACCCCCTCCACCTCACGCTGCCCCTAAAACTAACTCAACCCCTTCCACTGCCCTTAGGCCTAACACCCTTAAAAAGCATAATTAAAAAAACTAACCCAACCCCCCAGCCCTGAAAACTACCCCGACCCCCAAGCCCTGAAACCTACCCCAACACCACCCAAGCCCTGAAAACTACCCTGACCCCCTTACCCTGAAAACTACCCCCACCCATACAAAACCAGCCCCAGCCGCACTTACCTCATTGCATCCTCCAGCTCTCTTCCTATCATCTTCCTGCTTCTGCCGAGCAGCAGCCAGCAGCTAAACCTCACACTGCCTTAACCACACATATGTGTGGTTAAGGCAAGCATGGTAGTGATTGCAGAGCTAGAACACACATGGCTGAGGCTGCTGTGTTCCCACTGTTTCCCAGGTTGGCTGGTTGAATGGTGGTTGGAAGGTTGTTTGAAGGAAGTGTGTGTTGAAACTGGTTTAGCAGACAAGTTTGTCATGGTTGAGAGGAGGATTACAGGTTGGAAACGATAGGTTTTTACTTACATTAGTGAGGTTGAGATTGTTATTGTTTTATTGTTTTGAGACTAACTGCAGACCTGTTCCCAATAAATCAGCCTTTTATGCTCATTTTCTTGGTCTTCTTTGTGCACCATCTTGCCCGATGGTGCCAAGGGAGACAGAGGCTCATGAGCATCTCCTGGGGTCTTCAGGCAGGTGGTGTACTCCAGAGACCAAGTAGTCCCTGAGGTCCCTGAATTGGTCAATTTAGGTGTGGACTAGGTGTGGGTGATAATTGGAGACTGTGAGGTTACTTGTGACCTAAACTGCTGATGACTGTGGACCTGGTAGGGCACAGCAGGCATTTTCAGCCCATCCCGGCTCCTCTCTTTTGTTTGAGGAATTGTCTGGGTTTATCTCAGATTTTTTCTAGTTAAGGTTGGTTTATTGCCTTTTCTTCTTTTTATTTTACACAGGGAGGTTTTACTTTTCCCTTCTGTCCTCATGGACGGCAGTTATGCTGCACACTTAATACATTTAGGGCCTGAATATGATGTCAGTCGGTGTTGCCTCTGACCTACATCTCTGTGGTTTTGAAACTGACCGACCTCGGGTCGGCAGCCTGAAACCGCAATTACGATGCGACCAGACATGGTGCAGTCCCAAACTCCCATTTCCCTATGAGAGCTTGTGTAGCAGTCAGGAACCGGCTGCTGCACAAGCTCCCATAGAGAAATGGGAGTTACTGTAAATCCCTACACTGTGTGGCAGGCACCTCATGGTGCATGCCACAGGGTGCAGGGATTTACAGGGGGGCACCATTGGTTACCCCTGGCCCACAACCGGAGGCCAGGAAAGGGGGGCCCTGCTAGATACCCCTAAACTCACTTTCAACAGGCTTTCCATCTCAGCAAGCCCAACATGGAAAGCCTGTTGGAAACCGACATCATAATCCTGACGGCGGAAAGGGTTTATGTGGCGATTCTGACTGGCCGACAGGGTCCTTGAGCATGTTGCAAGCCAGTAGGATTGATCTCCCGGTTTGGACTCCAACCGCCATCATTGCAATACAGTGGTCAGACTTCAAACCAAGGATGTCGGTCGGTAAGCCTCCGACGAGCGGTCGAAGGCTTACCGACCGACATCGTAATCAGTCCCTTAGTACTCAACAGGCGTGTGGGTGGTTTCCTTTGTCACTGTTAGGGCAGGGTGCCTTTTTTTATGGAGGAAGGCACTAGAACTGAAGGTTTTGGGGTCACCGGGGCCCATTAGAGAATGGGACATGTGAACACAACGCTTGAGGTAGGTTGGCTCGATGATGGTTGGAAGAATGTTTGAGGGGAGTGGATGTCGAGGCTGGTTTAGCGGGGAAATTTGTCATGGTTAGTGGGAGGATTACTGATGGAAGTGAACAGGATTTTACTCGTATTAGTGAGGTGGGCTGTTGTTATTAATTGTATTAGTGAGGTGGGGCTTGGTATTATTGCAATGTTTGAGACTAACTGCACACCATTTCACAATAAAGGGGCATTTTGCTCTCATTTTCTTGGGCTTCTTTGCATGCCATCTCACCGGATTCATCATCCAGGAAACCTCAGAATTTTAGATTTTATCAACTGATCAAATTTGCAGGCCAGTGAAGGCTCAACAATTGTGCCAAGATTAATTGGAAATTCCAAAATAGGTTTTGTATTATATGTGTTTGTTGAATTTGTGCTTACAAGAGCTTGTTTGTACAATCTCATCCGCAGACAAGGCCACAGTTAGTCAGTCGCTCAAAACCGAATGAGAACAAATCAGGATAAGAATACAGAACAAATGTGCCGAGAATCTCTATAGCATAAATACCTTCTTCCTCCCAACTCAGTCCCTCAAGACAGCCATGCTTTCTACTCTCTTCTTGATGCTGAGGAAAATAAAATATCATGAGGCCTATGTGTCCCCGTGTGCACATACATGTCACCTACGTATTTCCCCTTCATGGCCTGTCTATCATGATGCTCATACTATAACGTGGCCTGCCATAATCCAGTCTCCCATGAGAGAAACGACAAATCTGCTCTGAGGCCTACACGTTTTGCATCATGTTTTCCTGCATTTCCATTATTGTGGCCCAGCCAGAGCCGAAAAGAGGCTTCAGGCCTCAGAACGCTCTGAAAGCTGTAGCTGCGTATCCTTGGCCTTGCACACTTGGGCCTCAGCCAAAGGGGCCCTGTCCGAGACAGTATATTATTACAAACATATATATACTGTACTCTGTGAATAAAGTTTGAGAATACCTTTTTGAGAACCCTGGTCCTGATCCCTTGTGGTGATGGAACTATTCTCCCTATAACTTGAGTTATTTGAATAAAGCCCTTTTGAACCTGATACCACGGACTCAGCCTTTTGCTTCATGTATAATTGTATTGATATCTAGAAATTCTGAAACTCGTAATAATTTATTTACGACAATGCCCTTTGTTACAAGGGGGCAAAGGGCAGTCCTTTTGGATCATCTGTTAATGCTTTGATTAAACTATCCTGAACATCCTCTAGTAATTTACATATGTGCTCTTCCTGGATTTGGTGGATAGATAAGACAGAAATAGAGCTCAGTCCACTTTAAAGGAATTAGATAAGCCAGTTATTACTAGTGCTATTTTGCCCGTGTTTAGTACATTGTGCAGGTGGTGTTGCCAGTCTCTGATCCCTAGTGTCCTGGCCTGTCCTGCCACTATCTGCCTAGCAGTGCAAAGGGCTGCAATTGTGCCTATGGAGAATTACTGGTGTAACGTACCAGTAAAGGGTCAGTTCACCACAACTTCCAAAGCAGTGGTGTTCTTAGAAGTAGTATGTGACCTCATAAATATCTCCTCCTATGTCTAGTGTGACAGAGATCTACCTAATTCCTATTCCATCACAGCAGCCTTTGGGATTTTGCCATCACAACTGGGTGGCCCAACATATTTCATATATCAGGGTTAGGTGTTTATCATTGTGTTTGGTGATTACCCATTTCTTATATTTATCAAGGTCAGTCTTCAGTTATCTCCAGCACTTCAGCAATAGCGGATCATTGAAAACTTTGCTGTCCTGAGTTAGGGGTGTATAAATTAGCTCACCTCTGACTAGAGTTTTACATACTAGAGAATACGTTGCTCACTCCCCAGTTTTGTGGGATTAGAAAAAATACTGTTTGGGAAACTGTTTGGATTTTGGCTGAAGCACTCCTGCTTCACCTAATGTGTTTCCTGGTTCAGCATGCATCACTCTTCTCTTCAAGCAGGAGATACAAGACTGCCCGGTATTTCAACAGGGTGTTCAGTCCCTTTGCGTTGAATCAAGTTCAGTGGGTTCATAGAGACATTGTAGTGATCCTAATAGGTGACCCTCTGTTAAATAGAAAGATGTCTTGTAGACAAGTCGTGTAGAAAACAAGTTATTGGTTTATTCATCAAGTTACTGGTTCAAATATAAGTTACACGATGATAGTAAGATCCATAATATGCCCCACCAGGAGCAGCCTCCTTGCTGCTCAGCTCATCCGCTCCAACTGATTTCTCCTCAAGCACAAACACTCCGAACATTCCAATGACATTACCATTGGCTGAGCAGCAAGGCAGAGAACAAGAATAGGGAGGATGCATTAACCAACAAGTAGATTATAACACATCTCCCTCCTTATAATGATTATAGAAAAATCAAATGTATGCGAGATAATAACACGCACATACCAAGGAAAGACAAAAACAAAAGTTCCATACTTAAAAACATTGGGTATATGACACCACTTCGCCAGGCACAACAACATGCAAACAGGGCATAGTGAGTATATAACACCACTTCGCCAGGCACAACAACATACAAACATGGCATATTCACAAACCCAAAACAGTATATAACATGTATTATACATAAGAAAAGATGGTATGTTATTATTATTATTATTATTATTATGTGTTCTTATATAGCGCTCAACTTACCCTTGGGCATCTGGCGCTTGCATTGGGAACCCGTCCTGGTTTTTCCCTGTGAGATAACCCATACTGGGCATCCCCAAGGTGAAAGCCAGGCATCCCGCCGCGGGGGGGCCGTTGTGGAGATTAAGCAAGCTTGTTGCCCAGAGCTGCATAGTGTGAACTCGTGCTTAGAGTGGGCACCGAAGCGAGAATTATCGAGACCGTAGACAATTGGGCTCCGGACCCTGCCGCGTCGGGAATTGAACCCTGGTCCCAGGTCTGACCTCTGCTTCAGGGTATGCCTCCTCTAACCAGTGAGCTACACTTCTCCATCTAAAAATATACATACATGAACACGGTCCTTATAGGGGAAAAATCCTCCCTATGAAACTGCACAACCGTAATAGGGGAACATATCTCTGGGGCACTAAGCTCCCACAACCACACACTGTAATAGAGGAACACACCTCCCTATAGGGGAAACACCTCCCTAAGAAACACCGTAATAGGAGAACGCACCTCCCCATAGGAAAACACACCTCCCTATGAAACAGAACAAGCACACCGTAATAGGGGCACACACCTCCCTAAGATCCAGAACTCAGGCACTCACCACCCCACAAACTGCACGTAATAGGGAAACAACAACTACCTAAAAACAAAACTTACCACCCTACAACCACCCTCACAAAACAGTATCACAGCAATGAAATGAACAAAAAGGTAGTCTCTTACTCCGGTGAGCAATCTCTCACCCGAGGTCCTCACCAAAAGCTCCATATAGCTGTTCACATCTGATGCGGTGTAGCGCGGTGACTTCATCCTGGTTAGCATCCCGCAAGGCCTGAGGAAAGTAATCCAAGATGTACTGTGTCCTTCCGAAAAACACTTCATCTGGTTGTCGTGGTTTCTTTAAAGAAGTCCCAACTGCGGCGTAAATATGCACTACAAAGTGAAATTCAGGATAAAATTACAATACGTAGTTCAAGTCCAGTGCAAGATCTGGTTGAACTTTATTAACAAAACAACGTGGTTGGCAAAGCAAGAAACGTACAGGCTGGAGTCTGCAGGAACCACGTGAGAAACTAGCAGTGCAGCTCCAACCACAAAATGGCGGCACGCAGAAGTGACGCTTCGCCGGAAGGCTCACGACACGTCAAGGCAGCAGAGTGTTCCTCGACAGCCAGGCAAAATGATATCGTCACAGAGGGTTCGTGAGCTATCCCATCCTCGTCGCCAGTGTTAAATAGAAAGATGTCTTGTAGACAAGTCATTTAGAAAACAAGTTATTGGTTTATTCATCAAGTTACAGGTTCAAATATAAGTTACAGGATGATATTGAGATCCATAATATGCCCCAGCAGGAGCAGCCTCCTTGCTGCTCAGCCGATTCGCTCCAACTGATTTCTCCTCAAGCACAAACACTCTGAACATTCCAATGACATCACCATTGGCTGAGCAGCAAGACAGAGAACAAGAATAGAGAGGATGCGTTAACCAACAAGTAGATTATAACACCCTCACTCTGGGTGGTCTCTTCATGGTTTTTACTCTCTAGATGTGGATGGTTTGATAGCTGAATGTGTCTGTGAACCTCCCCCCCGTCCCAACCCCAACTGGAAGATGATCAAAACAAACCCATCATATCTTAAAATAGCAAGGAACATTACACAATACAGAGACACTGAGACCTGCTTGAATAGAAAACATCCAGCCCCTTGTGAAGTTGTAAAACCCATCCCAAGAATCCACTCTCATCTCCTACTCTCCTCTCTTCCCAGCCTCAAACCTTGAGACAGGCATTACATGCCATGCAACTGCTACCACGTGATTCTGAGAGTGGATGAATAATCGTGCCTGTCCCTGCTGTTATCTCTGACATGGGTACAACTTTAGGCAATTATATTTCCTTTATTGAGTAGGAACTCACTTTACGCCAGACCAGACACTGTGGTCATGAACCCTCAACCGATGGCAGGCCTTGCTACTGAAGCATAAGATCCCTCCACGAGGCCCAGGATCAGATGGGCATGTAACAGAAACCTCTTCACCCTCCGCTTCTCCAGGATGCAAAGATGATGGAGGATGTGTGACCTAATTGTTATGATTTGTTCTGCACCAGTAACTATTCTGTTGCTGTTTGGAACTCTCTTTGTTACTTAATGATGGTGGAAGCCATGTCCTTAATGCTTGTACCTTGCGGTCCGGGACCATGAGGTCTCCCTTTTTCCTCACCTGATCAATCCTCTCCACTTCCTTCTCAAAGAAATGCACCCCAGTGAGGATGCCTGTCATTAGCAGGCATTCCAGGATGGGCCTATTGTAATATCTTCAAACACAGCTAGCAATTTGTAGGCCAGTCCCCAAATGCATGTAGAAGTACTTGGTCACACTCCTGGATGTAACCGAATTTAGTTTCTGCAGAAAACTTGAATTGGAGGTCAACATTCTGGTCCTGGAGTTCCTGAATGACTTTTCACATGTGTGTTGACCCTCAGAGCAGTTGACCATCGGCCTCTGGAAGTCACCAGGTCGCTTTTCAAGTTCTTGACGCATGATTGAAATGTTGCTTTAAGTGCCCAAAAGTCGGGTTTGGCATTGGATAAAAACTGCTGAATATAGTCCCTTTTAATATCAAATGTCTCCTGCTGAGCCAGTGATCCTTCTGGGTGATTATCAGGCAAACGCGAGGGTGGCAGAGGCTTATCTTTTTTGCCTGCTGTGCACAAGATTCTCCTTCATTGACTGCTCCTGTTTCACTCTGTTGCCTGCAATTTCTATAGAGGCACATTCATGGGCCCACACTGACCACCAAAAGAGTGAGACTTTTCTTGTTTGTTGTAACCATTTACAATTCACTATATCTATCTCTGCAGAGTCCACCCCTTGACCCATATCCTGCCGGCCACAAGACAGATCTATGACTGCTTTATTTGACAAACGCCTTTGGGGTAAAAAGAATAAAAAACAGTAGCTCACTGCAATAGTAGCCCTTAAACAAAGTTATGCAAGCAGAGCACCATTAAACTTAGCAGTTGTAGATCGTAAATTATATAGAATCCAGGATAAAGTTGTTAGCATATTAGTCTCTGACAATATACCAGAATCGGGGGGTATAGGAAGACAAGAACCCCACTTCACGAGCCACTTCCACCCCAACAAACTTCTGATCTCCCCTTTGTATCTAGGAAGGGAAATATAATAGAAAGGAGGAGAGATTAGTTGTGTACCAATATAAGTGCTCTTCTGTGCCACTCACTTTCATCCACAGATGAAGAGTAAAGACTTAGGAGGTTGGTGCTGGACTGAGGGTCACTGATAATAAGATAATTTGTGCCTTTTCCTAACCCCACAAACCAGTCTCCATCTTTCTGTCATGGAAGGGAGAATTGTGTATGGTGAACTGGAGAGAAGGCACCTTGGGGCATATCAGCAAGGCGATGCGATAAAATTATCGTCGGTTTAGCGTCCGTTTTCGAACGAAAAGCGGTGATAATTTTATCGCCCTATCAGCATGGACACGCTAATGCGTGAATCCATGCCTTAGCGCCTGTTTCCTGAACGTCCAGCTTTGCATCTCTAATGAGATGCAAAGTGGGCCTTCCTCCCCAAAATAACTGGAGAAATGTCGCTAGCCGACATTTCCCCAATTATCAAGGTGTACGCTAACATGCAGAGCGATATGAAAAGTAGCGCTAACCGCGGTTATCGCTACTTTCCTTACCCCTGCTTTTATTCTGACTTAGCCATGTAATCCAATGGGAGGTGGATTACATAGCTAAATCCACCCTGCCATATCAGCAAGGTATCGCCGGTCGCAGGGCGATTATCGCTGGATTTCCAGTGATAATCGCACTGTTTTGTGGCTAACGCATGGATTTCTATCGCTTGGGAGATAAGCGTGGATGATAGCATGCTATCTCCGTGATAGAATCCAGCGTTAGCCTGCGATAATTATCCTCGCGCTAAGTGCGCTGAGCGATAATTATCGCAGGCCCTTGCTGATATGCCCCCTTGATGTTTTCATTCTTCCTCCTAAATGTCTTTGCTCTCTGCAGCCACGGGAGCTTAGCACGCTGACATGGGTGACAGAATAGGAGGTGTATCCGTCCTCCCAGCCTTGCAACTCCCGCCCGTCACTCTTTAGCCTTTGGGTTGAGAAGCTAAGATTGGATGAACTTTACGAGCTTTTCATTCTGCCTCCTGCATACACAGGCATCCAAGAAAAACATTGCAACTGTGAACTGGATGTAGGCAGATTAAATACATGGATGCTATATGTTCATTCAACCCTCCTCTTTGACCCTATATAAACCTATCATAAGCATGTGTGTGTTAAGGCATGTGAGTGAGAAAGGATATGAAAATATCAGTGATTGACAGGAAGAGGAAGATTGACTGAGAGAGAGAGAGAACAGATAAATAATGGAAGAGAAAAAACAGAGAAAGAGAGAGAGAGGGAGAGAAGAGAGAGAGAAGAAACACAGGGATGGGGCAGAGAAAATGAAAGATAAACACATAAAATGGGGTAGAGCAAAGTGTGAAACACCGGGGCAGCAATGTGAGACA
Source organism: Triturus cristatus (assembly GCF_964204655.1). NCBI lineage: Eukaryota > Metazoa > Chordata > Amphibia > Caudata > Salamandridae > Triturus > Triturus cristatus. The sequence goes on along the minus strand of NC_140589.1, from coordinate 1,174,472,708 downwards.
AGAAGAAGAGACTTTCCAGAGAAAGAGAAATACAAATGGCAAGCTAAAGGGTTCTCAGTGAGAAAGATACGCGTATGTGGGCTGAATCTTGGAGTAAGATACATCTAGGTGAATAATTGAAAAAGAGAATGAGAGAGATATTTGGAATAAAGATGTTAGTGAAAACATAGAGTTGGGAGACAAATAGAGGCACAGGGGAGTAGGAGATATGGATCAGAAAGAAACCTTAAGGTGCAGAATGTGGATTATAGGGCCCCAGAGGGAAGTAAAGAGAAAGCATACAAGACATGAGAAAGGAATAGAGATCAAACTAGGTGACGAAAATGCCAGTGAGGCCTCAATCATGCATACTGAACTGTGGAGTTGGCTTACAAGGTAACTTAGCAATAGCCACATATGTCTTTGGTATGAGACATCCGTGTCAGCAGTGTGCTATAAAGTGCGGTTTTGTTTTGTGCAGAGCTACGTCTGTTTACCATGCTGCCACTTTAGGGTTTGCGTCCCTGCCCATTGTCTTGAGCACCCGCCTTTTTTCTATCAATATCGCTATGCCCACAAACAGCCTACTGATTTTTGACACTATTTTCAAACACCTTAGGAGTGCCGTCAAGGCTTTTGGTTGCAATGTCAATGCCAATATTTAATTTAGTGTTTGAAGCAGTCTGGCCTACTAATTTGCAATCAGTGGGTATTCCCACTAAATATTTAATCATCTGCGCCTGCGCATCTCGCCCTGTCAGCATTTTCTCTCCTGCCATATTTGTTCATTTTAGCTGGTGTATAATAGAGCTGATATTGAAATCAGTAATGTGTTATTCTGTCTGCCATTCATTGACAACTCCTAAGTATGACGACAAAAGTATTCCCACTGCATATCTGACAACTGAGTTCCCAAATCACGGGACCTCATAATTATATTGTAGATCATGGCTATTATTTTATTAAAGATTGGACCAGAGGCAACCAGACTAGGCTACCTCTAGACTTTTGGATATTGTGGCCATGTGGGAAAAGACTCTTTGGAGATACAACAAAGCCAGGTCCAGGACTTCAAGGCCCACAAAGTCCAGCATTTAAGGAGGAGGAGGGGTCAGGACCAAATCACACTTCTCGGGCGCTTATAAAATCCCCTTTCTGCCTGCGGTGTGGGTCCTACAACAAAGCCAGGGTCAGGGCTTGAAGGCCCACAAAGCACAGCACTTAACGAGGAGGTGGAGGCAGAACCAAATTGTGCTGCCTGGACACATATAAACGCTACTTTCTGCCTGCAGTGTGGGTCATACAATAAAGCCAGGACTTCAAGCCCCACAAAGTTAAGCACTTAAGGCAGTGGCGGCTACACTGCTAAGGTGGAGGAGAATCGCCCCACTGAGCAGGCCACCAAGGAAAAAATAAAATGGTAAGAACTCATTGATATTATCAATGTATTTTCCGTCCTTGCTCAGCTAGTTAGGGGCAGGGTTCAGCTGCTCTGTCCGCGGGACCACTGCCTGCTCTTAAAAAACATTTTTGCTGCCAATCACAAAGGGGATGGTGTCACCTGGGGACCCCTTCTCATTTGTGACTGGCTTACCACTAATTTGAATCTGATTGTTTTGCAACTGCATTTGTGGTCTCAAAACAATGTTACATTCCACTGCGACACGCTATTATGAAAGGACTCCCTTAACATACCCCTTCCTAATAGCGAGTCACAAAACTATTTTGCGAGTTAGTAGCAGGTTACCGATTTGCAAAATAGGTTTGGTTCATGCTACAACCCTTTTCACCGGTCCCAAAAGGGGCGAATTCCCATTTGGGATGGCCAAAAGCGGTCAAACACCTGGCCCCTGGCTTCTTGATATTTCAGCACACAATAATTTAAAACCATCATCAGAGTAATAACAATTGAAGTAATGAGCCAAACATAAATGGGCCAGGTGGGCCAGCTGTGCCAAGACAAAGGGCGTTTATCAACTTAGGCCATTCAACCAGCTATAATACCTCATAGCTCTCCTTCATGTAAAGATATTTTACAGTTACCCCAGGATGTACTTGTTATGTAATTGTTTTAGAAAATTCCCCTTGTACATCAGTGGCTGAGGGGAGATGGTATGTCTCTAAAACACAAAATCACACACTGGCTGCAGAAATCTTCTAGGTGGTGGGGTGATTTGGCAAACAAAGTGCTTTCAGCTCACAGGTTGGGGTGGGTTTCACCACCCTACAAATACAAAGGGAAATTGCATTGTGATCAACCTGAACAATCCTTATTTTGTTGGCTATTTGCTAACTTCATTAAGCTACCTGGTAGATGATAAAAACGCCATCCATGCTCAACTTTGGGTATTTCTACAGGGATCGCTCGAGTCAAACAAATTACCTTCCAAATTGAAGCGCCAAAATAGACAGATAGTGGGACAGTAGGCTACACACAGTGACACCCTGAAATGAAATAGGCATTTTGAGGACCCATCTTACTTAAATCCTTTTATTTCTCTTCATACCTCTCCTCCCACCTGTCCTTAATATTAGGAGCCCTCTACTGGACCCTCATCCTCAGATAACAATCTATAGGGTTCACAAATAACCAGGACTGCTGAGGATTCTCTCATGGAACATTGCTGGTGCCCATTCAAAACTACCAAATACAGACTGTTTGCCATTTCATAAGCATTATGAAATTATTTTTCCACAAGAAACATAGATAACCTATATGTGGAAAGTTATCCCTTTTATTTAGCTGAAGATTCATTGTCAAGTAGTGTGAAGGGAGATTTGGCAACACTTATTTCAAATAAACTCCACTCTGCTCAAGCTAGTAAATCATGATCTTCTCCCCACTTCTTAGTGATTGGGCTTTCCTCTAATGGCGTAATTGGTACTTTATTTGTACATTTTTATTATATTATTTTTAACCCTAAACATTGTGATGTCATTGCTGATTGTGCTCACTTTTTAGAAACATTTTTTTGGCTTGTAAGCATAACATGTATGCTAAATTGCCATAGCAGTGTGGGTCATTCTATGTCACACTAGTGTGCTGTCTTGTTAATAAATGTTCTGCCTATGCGCAGCCTTTCGTGACTCCACTGCTTAGATGTCACAGATAAAACAATATCAAATCAAAATAATGAAAAGGAGCATACAGTGTATCATAGATATGGCTCAATGTAGAGCATTTAACCAGACATTACAAAAAGGTGCAATTTTTAAGTGTGTCCAACATCAGAATTCAATTGAATTCCTCTGGAGTCTTGTACGCATATTCTGATCCAATTGATTGAAGTATTAGGTTAAGCACAATTTCACGTCAGCCCAACCAACGCTTTTAATCCCTTAGGACTTCATCAGAGTTGAAAACATCAAACTTTCTTATCTCTCGTAGTGTACGAAGCCATCAAAGAAACCAACTCCAGATAGGTTCAAACATGGGTATTGGATGGTTAAGTACACCTTTATTATATCTCTTTCTTCTGTGTCAAGGTCCCAAATAATGGGCAATTGGCCTGTACCCGTAACATGTATTTTAATTGGGGTGTTGAGTTTCACATCCAAATCTGTGAGCTTTGTTATAAATCGATATGCATTTTTAAAGCCATAAATCTAGAGGATATGACCCACTTTCAGCACTCACCGTATGGTGAGGTATTAACCCCTTCTATGCTCATGACAAAATGGTTCCGCCATGAACATAAGTGCCAGTGTGCTCATGACTGAACCATTCCGTCATGCGCACACATAAAAAAACCTCTGCTGTAAACTGCAGAGGGATTCCCCATTTTTTTTGCTTTGGGAGGTGGGGAAGAGCTTCCCCAACCTCCCAAAGCATACTGGCTGTTTTCATTGTAATGACGAACGCGCGCATGTTTCAGTTTTACAGTTTTGGTGCCGCCGAGAAGGCCGGGGGCCAAAAACCCAGGTGACCCCCCTTGCAAAACCAGGTTGTTTTTTGATAGGTAATTTTGATATCTCCTCAATACTTTTTGGGCCCTTGTCTGTCCCAGGTACTTGAGCCACCCACGTGAGTCAGGTAGACCTGCGGAAATGCTGGGTGGTAGGAAATTTGTGAATCCACGTAGATTCCAGAACTTTTCTATGCAGAAATTTGAGAAAAAAGTGATTTTTTCATAAACATTTAAGGATTGCAGTGGGATTCTGGGTAGGAAAACATTAGGGGACCCGTGCAAGCCATACCTCGCTGAACTCCTCGGGGTGTCTAGTTTAAATGTGTGGGTTTGGTAGGTTTTTCCGAAGATGGCCTCCAAGCCCAGTGCCCAAAAACACAGGTGACTCCCCTTGGAAATCCAGGTTGTGTGTAATAGGACATTTTGATGTCTCCTCAATACGTTTTGGGCCCTTGCCTGTTGCAGGTACTTGACCCAACCACGCGAGTGAGGTACCATTTTTATTGGGAGTCCTAAGGGAATGCTGGGTGGTAGGAAATGTGTGTCAGCCCAGTGATCCTACAACTATCCCACACAGAAATCTGAGAAAATTTGAGGTTTGCAGGGGATTCTAGGTAGAGAAACGTTGGGGTATCCACGCAAGCCATACCTTCATGGACTCCCCTGGGTCTCTAGTTTTCAGAAATGTGTGGGTTTGGTAGGTTTCCCTAGATGGCCGCCAAGCCCGGGACCAAAAACTCATGTGACCCCCCTTCCAAACCAGGTCATTTTCGGATACATAGGGGGCATCTGAGTTTTTGGTTCCCGGGGTCGGCAGCCATCTGGGGAAACCAGCCAATCCCACACATTTATGGAAACTATAGACCAAGGGGAGTCCAGGGAGGTATAGCTTGCTTGGATCCCTCAATGTTTCCCTACACAGAATCCCCAGCTAACCTCATATTTTGATGAAAAAATCCAATTTTTTTCCAAATTTCTGTGTGGGAAAGTTCTGGAATCTACATGAATCCACAAATTTCCTATCACTCAGCATTCCCCCAGGTCTCCCAATAAAAATGGTACCTCATTCACGTGGGTGGGTGACCCCCATTGCAAAACCAGGTTGTTTTGTGATAGGTAATTTTGATGTCTCCTCAATATGTTTTGGGCCCTTGCCTGTTGCGGGTCCTTGACCCACCCATGCGAGTGAGGTGTAATTTTTATCGGAAGACCTGGGGGACCTCTGGGAGGTAGGAAATTTGTGGATCCACGTAGATTCCAGAACTTTCCCACACAGAAATGTGAGAAAAAAGTGATTTTTTTCAGCTAAATTTGAGGTTTGCAGGGCATTCTCGGTAGGAAAACGTTGGGGGATCCACGGAAGCCATACCTCGCTGGACTTCGGTGCATGTCTAGTTTTCACAAATGTGTGGGTTTAGTAGGCTTCCCAAGATGGCTGCCGAGCCCGGGGTAGAAAACCCAGGTGACTCCCCTTGCAAAACCAGGTCACTTTGATGTCTCCTCAATACGTTTTGGGCCCTTGCCTGTCGCGGGTACTTGACCCACCCACACGAGTGAGGCACCATTTTTCTCAGAAGACTTTGGGGAATGTGGGGTGGGTGGAATTTTGTGGATCCACACAGATTCCTGAACTTTCCACACAGAAATGTGAGGAAATTGTGTGTTTTTTTTTAATACAAATTATGAGGTTTGCAAGGGATTCTGGGTAACAGAACCTGGTGAGAGCCAGACAAGTCACCCCATCCTGGATTCCCCTGGGTGTTTAGTTTTCAAAAATGTGTATAGGTTTGCTAGATTTCCCTAGGTGCCGGACGAGCTACGGTACAAAATCTGCAGCTAATCACTTTGCAAAAAAAGGGTCCATTTTCACTGTGAAAATGTGGTGTGTCCACATTGCGTTTTGGCCCGTTTCCTGTCACGGGCACTAGGCCCACCCACACAAGTGAGGTACCATTTTTCTCGGAAGACTTTGGAGAATGTGGAGTAGGTAGATTTTTGCGGATCCACACAGATTCTAGAACTTTCCACCACAGAAATGTGAGGAAAATTTGTTTTATTTTTACAAATGTTGATGTTTGCAAGGGATTCTGGGTAACAGAACCTGATGAGAGCCAGACAAGTCACCCCATCCTGGATTCCCCATGGTGTCTAGTTTAAAAGAATGTATAGGCTTGCTAGGTTTCCCTGGGTGCCGGCAGAGTTAGGGTTCAAAATCTAGAGCTAGTCACTTTGCAAAAAAAGGGTCCATTTTCACTGTGAAATTGTGGTGTGTCCACGTTGTGTTGTGGGCCGTTTCTTGTTGCGGGCACTAGGCCTACCCACATAAGTGAGGTACCATTTTTCTTGGAAGACTTTGGGGAATGTGGGGTGCGTAGAATTTTGAGGATCCATGCAGATTCCAGAACATTCCACCACAGAAATGTGAGGAAAATGTATTTGTTTTGACAAATTTTGAGGTTTGCAAGGGATTCTGGGTAACTGAACCTGGTGAGAGCCAAACAAGTCCACCCATCCTGGATTCCCATGGGTGTCTAGTTTTCAAAAATATAAAGGTTTGCTAGGTTTCCCTAGGTGCCGGCAGAGCTTTGGTTCAAAATCTACTGCTAGGTACTTTACAAAAAAAGGGTCAGTTTTTGCTGTGAAAATGTGGTGTGTCCATGTTGCGTTGTGTGCTCGTTCCTCTCGTGGCCACTAGGCCTACCCACACAAGTGAGGTACCATTTTTCTCAGAAGACTTTGGGGAATGCCGGGTGCATGGAGTGTGTGGATCTACAGAGATTCCAGAACTTTCCACCACAGAAATGTGAGTAAAATGTGATTTTGTTGACAAATGTTGAGGTTTGTAAGGGATTCTAGGTATTAAAACCTGATGAGAGCCAGACAAGTCACCCCATCCTGGATTCTCCTGGGTGTCTAGTTTTCACAAATGTATAGGTTTGCTAGGTTTCCCTAGGTGCCAGCAGAGCTAGGGTTCAAAATCTAGAGCTTGGCACTTTGCAAAAAAATGGTCAGTTTTCACTGTGAAAATGTGGTGTGTACACGTTGCAGTTTGGACCGTTTCCTGTCGCGGGCACTACATCTACCCACACAAGTGAGGTACCATTTTTATTGGGAGACTTAGGGGAACACAAAATTGTAGAGCAACTGTTATTACCTAATGACTTTCAATGCATTTCTGCCTTCCAAAAGTAAGACAATGTGTGAAAAAGAAGTCACTATAATTCACGTTATGGTATGGGTACCCACAAATTCGGAGATGTGCAAATAGCCGTGGTTCATAAGCTCTACATTTTGTTCCCATTTCAGAAATACGTAGGTGACTTTCATACCGATTTTTCCCTGTTTATATTTTCCCAAATGAATAGCTATATATACCCGGTACACAATAAAATACCTTTGCAAGACGCTGCTCAGTTATTGGCTCTGGGTTCCTCGGTTCTTGGTGAACCTACAAGTCCTATATATCCCCAAAACCAGAAGGGTGCATTAAATGTAAAGGTATATTGCTTTCAAACATCTGTCATACTTAGTAGAAGTTACAGGTGAAAACGTTGGCACAAATGGCTGTTTTTTTAAACTCATTTCCATTTTTTCTTATTTTCAACTGTTAGTTTCTATACAAAAACCCTGGAGAATCTATACAAATGACCCTTTGCTGAATTCAAAACGTTCTCAGAAATAGATAGCTTTCCAGGACCCATAATTTCTTTCATACCCATTTTTACTATTAACTGGAAGGAGGTTGAAAGAACAAAAAAAATTAAAAATAGGCTATGTCACAGAAAAATGCAAAAACAGTGTAAAAATGTTTGGTTTTCTGACAAAAATGTGCTTGTTCCTGAAAGCTAGGAAGATGGTGCTTTCAACACCATGACCCCTTTGTTGATACCATTTGCAGGGATAAAACCAGATGCTTTCATCTGTAGCCCTTTTTCCAATTTTTCCCCAAAACACCAACATTTAGCTTTATTTTGGCAAATTTCTGGGTCCCCTCCAGGGGAATCAACAAACCTTGGGTTCCTTTAAAATCCCCATGATGTTGGAAGATAAGGACGCAAACTTGGCGTGGATACCTTATGTGGACACAAAGTTACAGGGGCCTAAGCGCAAACTACTCCAAACAGCCCAAAAAAGGCTTAGCACAGGAGGGGTGGGGAAGGCCTAGCAACGAATGGGTTAAATGATTTACTTTTAAAATATAACCTATTATTTCTTAGCGGCTATGGGCCCCAGGTGACCCAACCTGTTCCAACTTATATTGGCAGCAGGAAGGGCAGGAAAATGTATCATGCCTTAGTTTCTGCAAGCTACTTTACTGAGCTTAAAGATTTTTCAAGTATCAGCAACTGCATTTGTGACCATAACCCTATTGGTATCACTTTGAATATTTTTACACAGGTTTCTCGCAATATAAAAAAGTCTGGAGCAATTAGATTCTCCTCTAATAAGGGAGAATGGATAAGGCGGGGAAAAGTTAACCCTGAATTTTTTTTTATATGATTCAGTCACAAAAATACTCTCAACTTTACAGGGTTTTCTAGATTCTGATGCTAATACATTTGTGATTATGGACAGCTTCACTTCCATTTGTCACTTCATGTCCACTAAATTATCTGCTAAACCATCAGGTACCTCCACTCCCCTACAAAGATGATTCAATTCAGCCTGCTTTGCACCTCACAGAAATTTGAAAAAAGCTTTACATTCCAACACTCGCAAAAGGAATCCAAAAAAATCATCCCAGAGCTAAAAGCAGAAATAAGGGCCCTAGCCATAAATTACCTCTTTGAGGCAGCAAATTTATAGGATAGCTAAAAGTTCTGGAAAATTATTAACTGTCCCCTTTTTAGAGATTCATCCACATTGAACCTTGAGGCCTTAATTCCTATGGAAGATTGGGTAAAGCACTTTTCAGAGAACTCCTCCCCTGACCAGTGTGAATGAATCCAACCCACCAAGATGAAGGTCTTGAAATATATATGAATCAACATGGGAGCTATACATTTCAATCTATGTTACTGAGGTTACGAATGTGATAAAACAGAGCACCTCAGGTAAGGCCCCGGGACCAGATGAGGAACTGTAGATATTTTAAGATATAAAATTAAAATTTTGGGCCACCTTGATTACTAATATATTGAGAACAGCTGTTGTGGGTCCTTAAACCAATTTCATGGAAAGAAGCAACAAAAGTCCCTATTTGAAAAAAAGGGAATAGGTGCCAACCCTCCTGTTATAACCCCATTTCTTTTTTAGATTCGATCACTAAGATCCTTGGACATGTGTTATTATTCTGCCTTGAAATGTGGGTGGAAGACCACAACATCATACCAGAAGAGACTTTCCAGAGAAAGAGAAATACAAATGGCAAGCTAAAGGGTTCTCAGTGAGAAAGATACGCATATGTGGGATGAATCTTGGAGTAAGATACATCTAGGTGAATAATTGAAAAAGAGAATGACAGAGATATTTGGAATAAAGATGTTAGTGAAAACATAGAGTTGGGAGACAAATAGAGGCACAGGGGAGTAGGAGGTATGGATCAGAAAGAAACCTTAAGGTGCAGAATGTAGATTCTAGGGCCCCAGAGGGAAGTAAAGAGAAAGCATACAAGACATGAGAAAGGAATAGAGATCAAACTAGGTGACGAAAATGCCAGTGAGGCCTCAATCATGCATACTGAACTGTGGAGTTGGCTTACAAGGTAACTTAGCAATAGCCGCATATATCTTTGGTATGAGACATCCGTGTCAGCAGTGTGCTATAAAGTGCGATTTTGTTTTGTACAGAGCTACGTCTGTTTACCATGCTGCCACTTTAGGGTTTGCGTCCCTGCCCATTGCCTTGAGCACCCGCCTTTTTCCTATCAATATCGCTATACCCACAAACTGCCTACTGATTTTTGGCACTATTTTCAAACACCTTAGGAGTGCCGTCAAGGCTTTTGGTTGCAATGTCAATGCCAATATTTAATTTAGTGTTTGAATCAGTCTGGCCTACTAATTTGCAATCAGTGCCTATTCCCACTAAATATTTAATCATCTGCGCCTGCGCATTTCGCCCTGTCAGCATTTTCTCTCCTGCCATATTTGTTCATTTTAGCTGGTGTATAATAGAGCTGATATTGAAATCAGTAATGTGTTATTCTGTCTGCCATTCATTGACAACTCCTAAGTATGACGACAAAAGTATTCCCACTGCATATCTGACAACTGAGTTCCCAAATCACGGGACCTCATAATTATATTGTAGATCATGGCTATTATTTTATTAAAGATTGGACCAGAGGCAACCAGACTAGGCTACCTCTAGACTTTTGGATATTGTGGCCATGTGGGAAAAGACTCTTTGGAGATACAACAAAGCCAGGTCCAGGACTTCAAGGCCCACAAAGTCCAGCATTTAAGGAGGAGGAGGGGTCAGGACCAAATCACACTTCTCGGGCGCTTATAAAATCCCCTTTCTGCCTGCGGTGTGGGTCCTACAACAAAGCCAGGGTCAGGGCTTGAAGGCCCACAAAGCACAGCACTTAACGAGGAGGTGGAGGCAGAACCAAATTGTGCTGCCTGGACACATATAAACGCTACTTTCTGCCTGCAGTGTGGGTCATACAATAAAGCCAGGACTTCAAGCCCCACAAAGTTAAGCACTTAAGGCAGTGGCGGCTACACTGCTAAGGTGGAGGAGAATCGCCCCACTGAGCAGGCCACCAAGGAAAAAATAAAATGGTAAGAACTCATTGATATTATCAATGTATTTTCCGTCCTTGCTCAGCTAGTTAGGGGCAGGGTTCAGCTGCTCTGTCCGCGGGACCACTGCCTGCTCTTAAAAAACATTTTTGCTGCCAATCACAAAGGGGATGGTGTCACCTGGGGACCCCTTCTCATTTGTGACTGGCTTACCACTAATTTGAATCTGATTGTTTTGCAACTGCATTTGTGGTCTCAAAACAATGTTACATTCCACTGCGACACGCTATTATGAAAGGACTCCCTTAACATACCCCTTCCTAATAGCGAGTCACAAAACTATTTTGCGAGTTAGTAGCAGGTTACCGATTTGCAAAATAGGTTTGGTTCATGCTACAACCCTTTTCACCGGTCCCAAAAGGGGCGAATTCCCATTTGGGATGGCCAAAAGCGGTCAAACACCTGGCCCCTGGCTTCTTGATATTTCAGCACACAATAATTTAAAACCATCATCAGAGTAATAACAATTGAAGTAATGAGCCAAACATCTATGGGCCAGGTGGGCCAGCTGTGCCAAGACAAAGGGCGTTTATCAACTTAGGCCATTCAACCAGCTATAATACCTCATAGCTCTCCTTCATGTAAAGATATTTTACAGTTACCCCAGGATGTACTTGTTATGTAATTGTTTTAGAAAATTCCCCTTGTACATCAGTGGCTGAGGGGAGATGGTATGTCTCTAAAACACAAAATCACACACTGGCTGCAGAAATCTTCTAGGTGGTGGGGTGATTTGGCAAACAAAGTGCTTTCAGCTCACAGGTTGGGGTGGGTTTCACCACCCTACAAATACAAAGGGAAATTGCATTGTGATCAACCTGAACAATCCTTATTTTGTTGGCTATTTGCTAACTTCATTAAGCTACCTGGTAGATGATAAAAACGCCATCCATGCTCAACTTTGGGTATTTCTACAGGGATCGCTCGAGTCAAACAAATTACCTTCCAAATTGAAGCGCCAAAATAGACAGATAGTGGGACAGTAGGCTACACACAGTGACACCCTGAAATGAAATAGGCATTTTGAGGACCCATCTTACTTAAATCCTTTTATTTCTCTTCATACCTCTCCTCCCACCTGTCCTTAATATTAGGAGCCCTCTACTGGACCCTCATCCTCAGATAACAATCTATAGGGTTCACAAATAACCAGGACTGCTGAGGATTCTCTCATGGAACATTGCTGGTGCCCATTCAAAACTACCAAATACAGACTGTTTGCCATTTCATAAGCATTATGAAATTATTTTTCCACAAGAAACATAGATAACCTATATGTGGAAAGTTATCCCTTTTATTTAGCTGAAGATTCATTGTCAAGTAGTGTGAAGGGAGATTTGGCAACACTTATTTCAAATAAACTCCACTCTGCTCAAGCTAGTAAATCATGATCTTCTCCCCACTTCTTAGTGATTGGGCTTTCCTCTAATGGCGTAATTGGTACTTTATTTGTACATTTTTATTATATTATTTTTAACCCTAAACATTGTGATTTCATTGCTGATTGTGCTCACTTTTTAGAAACATTTTTTTGGCTTGTAAGCATAACATGTATGCTAAATTGCCATAGCAGTGTGGGTCATTCTATGTCACACTAGTGTGCTGTCTTGTTAATAAATGTTCTGCCTATGCGCAGCCTTTCGTGACTCCACTGCTTAGATGTCACAGATAAAACAATATCAAATCAAAATAATGAAAAGGAGCATACAGTGTATCATAGATATGGCTCAATGTAGAGCATTTAACCAGACATTACAAAAAGGTGCAATTTTTAAGTGTGTCCAACATCAGAATTCAATTGAATTCCTCTGGAGTCTTGTACGCATATTCTGATCCAATTGATTGAAGTATTAGGTTAAGCACAATTTCACGTCAGCCCAACCAACGCTTTTAATCCCTTAGGACTTCATCAGAGTTGAAAACATCAAACTTTCTTATCTCTCGTAGTGTACGAAGCCATCAAAGAAACCAACTCCAGATAGGTTCAAACATGGGTATTGGATGGTTAAGTACACCTTTATTATATCTCTTTCTTCTGTGTCAAGGTCCCAAATAATGGGCAATTGGCCTGTACCCGTAACATGTATTTTAATTGGGGTGTTGAGTTTCACATCCAAATCTGTGAGCTTTGTTATAAATCGATATGCATTTTTAAAGCCATAAATCTAGAGGATATGACCCACTTTCAGCACTCACCGTATGGTGAGGTATTAACCCCTTCTATGCTCATGACAAAATGGTTCCGCCATGAACATAAGTGCCAGTGTGCTCATGACTGAACCATTCCGTCATGCGCACACATAAAAAAACCTCTGCTGTAAACTGCAGAGGGATTCCCCATTTTTTTTGCTTTGGGAGGTGGGGAAGAGCTTCCCCAACCTCCCAAAGCATACTGGCTGTTTTCATTGTAATGACGAACGCGCGCATGTTTCAGTTTTACAGTTTTGGTGCCGCCGAGAAGGCCGGGGGCCAAAAACCCAGGTGACCCCCCTTGCAAAACCAGGTTGTTTTTTGATAGGTAATTTTGATATCTCCTCAATACTTTTTGGGCCCTTGTCTGTCCCAGGTACTTGAGCCACCCACGTGAGTCAGGTAGACCTGCGGAAATGCTGGGTGGTAGGAAATTTGTGAATCCACGTAGATTCCAGAACTTTTCTATGCAGAAATTTGAGAAAAAAGTGATTTTTTCATAAACATTTAAGGATTGCAGTGGGATTCTGGGTAGGAAAACATTAGGGGACCCGTGCAAGCCATACCTCGCTGAACTCCTCGGGGTGTCTAGTTTAAATGTGTGGGTTTGGTAGGTTTTTCCGAAGATGGCCTCCAAGCCCAGTGCCCAAAAACACAGGTGACTCCCCTTGCAAATCCAGGTTGTGTGTAATAGGACATTTTGATGTCTCCTCAATACGTTTTGGGCCCTTGCCTGTTGCAGGTACTTGACCCAACCACGCGAGTGAGGTACCATTTTTATTGGGAGTCCTAAGGGAATGCTGGGTGGTAGGAAATGTGTGTCAGCCCAGTGATCCTACAACTATCCCACACAGAAATCTGAGAAAATTTGAGGTTTGCAGGGGATTCTAGGTAGAGAAACGTTGGGGTATCCACGCAAGCCATACCTTCATGGACTCCCCTGGGTCTCTAGTTTTCAGAAATGTGTGGGTTTGGTAGGTTTCCCTAGATGGCCGCCAAGCCCGGGACCAAAAACTCATGTGACCCCCCTTCCAAACCAGGTCATTTTCGGATACATAGGGGGCATCTGAGTTTTTGGTTCCCGGGGTCGGCAGCCATCTGGGGAAACCAGCCAATCCCACACATTTATGGAAACTATAGACCAAGGGGAGTCCAGGGAGGTATAGCTTGCTTGGATCCCTCAATGTTTCCCTACACAGAATCCCCAGCTAACCTCATATTTTGATGAAAAAATCCAATTTTTTTCCAAATTTCTGTGTGGGAAAGTTCTGGAATCTACATGAATCCACAAATTTCCTATCACTCAGCATTCCCCCAGGTCTCCCAATAAAAATGGTACCTCATTCACGTGGGTGGGTGACCCCCATTGCAAAACCAGGTTGTTTTGTGATAGGTAATTTTGATGTCTCCTCAATATGTTTTGGGCCCTTGCCTGTTGCGGGTCCTTGACCCACCCATGCGAGTGAGGTGTAATTTTTATCGGAAGACCTGGGGGACCTCTGGGAGGTAGGAAATTTGTGGATCCACGTAGATTCCAGAACTTTCCCACACAGAAATGTGAGAAAAAAGTGATTTTTTTCAGCTAAATTTGAGGTTTGCAGGGCATTCTCGGTAGGAAAACGTTGGGGGATCCACGGAAGCCATACCTCGCTGGACTTCGGTGCATGTCTAGTTTTCACAAATGTGTGGGTTTAGTAGGCTTCCCAAGATGGCTGCCGAGCCCGGGGTAGAAAACCCAGGTGACTCCCCTTGCAAAACCAGGTCACTTTGATGTCTCCTCAATACGTTTTGGGCCCTTGCCTGTCGCGGGTACTTGACCCACCCACACGAGTGAGGCACCATTTTTCTCAGAAGACTTTGGGGAATGTGGGGTGGGTGGAATTTTGTGGATCCACACAGATTCCTGAACTTTCCACACAGAAATGTGAGGAAATTGTGTGTTTTTTTTTAATACAAATTATGAGGTTTGCAAGGGATTCTGGGTAACAGAACCTGGTGAGAGCCAGACAAGTCACCCCATCCTGGATTCCCCTGGGTGTTTAGTTTTCAAAAATGTGTATAGGTTTGCTAGATTTCCCTAGGTGCCGGACGAGCTACGGTTCAAAATCTGCAGCTAGGCACTTTGCAAAAAAAGGGTCCATTTTCACTGTGAAAATGTGGTGTGTCCACATTGCGTTTTGGCCCGTTTCCTGTCACGGGCACTAGGCCCACCCACACAAGTGAGGTACCATTTTTCTCGGAAGACTTTGGAGAATGTGGAGTAGGTAGATTTTTGCGGATCCACACAGATTCTAGAACTTTCCACCACAGAAATGTGAGGAAAATTTGTTTTATTTTTACAAATGTTGATGTTTGCAAGGGATTCTGGGTAACAGAACCTGATGAGAGCCAGACAAGTCACCCCATCCTGGATTCCCCATGGTGTCTAGTTTAAAAGAATGTATAGGCTTGCTAGGTTTCCCTGGGTGCCGGCAGAGTTAGGGTTCAAAATCTAGAGCTAGTCACTTTGCAAAAAAAGGGTCCATTTTCACTGTGAAATTGTGGTGTGTCCACGTTGTGTTGTGGGCCGTTTCTTGTTGCGGGCACTAGGCCTACCCACATAAGTGAGGTACCATTTTTCTTGGAAGACTTTGGGGAATGTGGGGTGCGTAGAATTTTGAGGATCCATGCAGATTCCAGAACATTCCACCACAGAAATGTGAGGAAAATGTATTTGTTTTGACAAATTTTGAGGTTTGCAAGGGATTCTGGGTAACTGAACCTGGTGAGAGCCAAACAAGTCCACCCATCCTGGATTTCCATGGGTGTCTAGTTTTCAAAAATATAAAGGTTTGCTAGGTTTCCCTAGGTGCCGGCAGAGCTTTGGTTCAAAATCTACTGCTAGGTACTTTACAAAAAAAGGGTCAGTTTTTGCTGTGAAAATGTGGTGTGTCCATGTTGCGTTGTGTGCTCGTTCCTCTCGTGGCCACTAGGCCTACCCACACAAGTGAGGTACCATTTTTCTCAGAAGACTTTGGGGAATGCCGGGTGCATGGAGTGTGTGGATCTACAGAGATTCCAGAACTTTCCACCACAGAAATGTGAGTAAAATGTGATTTTGTTGACAAATGTTGAGGTTTGTAAGGGATTCTAGGTATTAGAACCTGATGAGAGCCAGACAAGTCACCCCATCCTGGATTCTCCTGGGTGTCTAGTTTTCACAAATGTATAGGTTTGCTAGGTTTCCCTAGGTGCCAGCAGAGCTAGGGTTCAAAATCTAGAGCTTGGCACTTTGCAAAAAAATGGTCAGTTTTCACTGTGAAAATGTGGTGTGTACACGTTGCAGTTTGGACCGTTTCCTGTCGCGGGCACTACATCTACCCACACAAGTGAGGTACCATTTTTATTGGGAGACTTAGGGGAACACAAAATTGTAGAGCAACTGTTATTACCTAATGACTTTCAATGCATTTCTGCCTTCCAAAAGTAAGACAATGTGTGAAAAAGAAGTCACTATAATTCACGTTATGGTATGGGTACCCACAAATTCGGAGATGTGCAAATAGCCGTGGTTCATAAGCTCTACATTTTGTTCCCATTTCAGAAATACGTAGGTGACTTTCATACCGATTTTTCCCTGTTTATATTTTCCCAAATGAATAGCTATATATACCCGGTACACAATAAAATACCTTTGCAAGACGCTGCTCAGTTATTGGCTCTGGGTTCCTCGGTTCTTGGTGAACCTACAAGTCCTATATATCCCCAAAACCAGAAGGGTGCATTAAATGTAAAGGTATATTGCTTTCAAACATCTGTCATACTTAGTAGAAGTTACAGGTGAAAACGTTGGCACAAATGGCTGTTTTTTTAAACTCATTTCCATTTTTTCTTATTTTCAACTGTTAGTTTCTATACAAAAACCCTGGAGAATCTATACAAATGACCCTTTGCTGAATTCAAAACGTTCTCAGAAATAGATAGCTTTCCAGGACCCATAATTTCTTTCATACCCATTTTTACTATTAACTGGAAGGAGGTTGAAAGAACAAAAAAAATTAAAAATAGGCTATGTCACAGAAAAATGCAAAAACAGTGTAAAAATGTTTGGTTTTCTGACAAAAATGTGCTTGTTCCTGAAAGCTAGGAAGATGGTGCTTTCAACACCATGACCCCTTTGTTGATACCATTTGCAGGGATAAAACCAGATGCTTTCATCTGTAGCCCTTTTTCCAATTTTTCCCCAAAACACCAACATTTAGCTTTATTTTGGCAAATTTCTGGGTCCCCTCCAGGGGAATCAACAAACCTTGGGTTCCTTTAAAATCCCCATGATGTTGGAAGATAAGGACGCAAACTTGGCGTGGATACCTTATGTGGACACAAAGTTACAGGGGCCTAAGCGCAAACTACTCCAAACAGCCCAAAAAAGGATTAGCACAGGAGGGGTGGGGAAGGCCTAGCAACGAATGGGTTAAATGATTTACTTTTAAAATATAACCTATTATTTCTTAGCGGCTATGGGCCCCAGGTGACCCAACCTGTTCCAACTTATATTGGCAGCAGGAAGGGCAGGAAAATGTATCATGCCTTAGTTTCTGCAAGCTACTTTACTGAGCTTAAAGATTTTTCAAGTATCAGCAACTGCATTTGTGACCATAACCCTATTGGTATCACTTTGAATATTTTTACACAGGTTTCTCGCAATATAAAAAAGTCTGGAGCAATTAGATTCTCCTCTAATAAGGGAGAATGGATAAGGCGGGGAAAAGTTAACCCTGAATTTTTTTTTATATGATTCAGTCACAAAAATACTCTCAACTTTACAGGGTTTTCTAGATTCTGATGCTAATACATTTGTGATTATGGACAGCTTCACTTCCATTTGTC
This sequence comes from Triturus cristatus, assembly GCF_964204655.1. Taxonomy (NCBI): domain Eukaryota; kingdom Metazoa; phylum Chordata; class Amphibia; order Caudata; family Salamandridae; genus Triturus; species Triturus cristatus. The sequence goes on along the minus strand of NC_140589.1, from coordinate 1,174,455,013 downwards.
ACTTCATGTCCACTAAATTATCTGCTAAACCATCAGGTACCTCCACTCCCCTACAAAGATGATTCAATTCAGCCTGCTTTGCACCTCACAGAAATTTGAAAAAAGCTTTACATTCCAACACTCGCAAAAGGAATCCAAAAAAATCATCCCAGAGCTAAAAGCAGAAATAAGGGCCCTAGCCATAAATTACCTCTTTGAGGCAGCAAATTTATAGGATAGCTAAAAGTTCTGGAAAATTATTAACTGTCCCCTTTTTAGAGATTCATCCACATTGAACCTTGAGGCCTTAATTCCTATGGAAGATTGGGTAAAGCACTTTTCAGAGAACTCCTCCCCTGACCAGTGTGAATGAATCCAACCCACCAAGATGAAGGTCTTGAAATATATATGAATCAACATGGGAGCTATACATTTCAATCTATGTTACTGAGGTTACGAATGTGATAAAACAGAGCACCTCAGGTAAGGCCCCGGGACCAGATGAGGAACTGTAGATATTTTAAGATATAAAATTAAAATTTTGGGCCACCTTGATTACTAATATATTGAGAACAGCTGTTGTGGGTCCTTAAACCAATTTCATGGAAAGAAGCAACAAAAGTCCCTATTTGAAAAAAAGGGAATAGGTGCCAACCCTCCTGTTATAACCCCATTTCTTTTTTAGATTCGATCACTAAGATCCTTGGACATGTGTTATTATTCTGCCTTGAAATGTGGGTGGAAGACCACAACATCATACCAGAAGAGACTTTCCAGAGAAAGAGAAATACAAATGGCAAGCTAAAGGGTTCTCAGTGAGAAAGATACGCATATGTGGGATGAATCTTGGAGTAAGATACATCTAGGTGAATAATTGAAAAAGAGAATGACAGAGATATTTGGAATAAAGATGTTAGTGAAAACATAGAGTTGGGAGACAAATAGAGGCACAGGGGAGTAGGAGGTATGGATCAGAAAGAAACCTTAAGGTGCAGAATGTAGATTCTAGGGCCCCAGAGGGAAGTAAAGAGAAAGCATACAAGACATGAGAAAGGAATAGAGATCAAACTAGGTGACGAAAATGCCAGTGAGGCCTCAATCATGCATACTGAACTGTGGAGTTGGCTTACAAGGTAACTTAGCAATAGCCGCATATATCTTTGGTATGAGACATCCGTGTCAGCAGTGTGCTATAAAGTGCGATTTTGTTTTGTACAGAGCTACGTCTGTTTACCATGCTGCCACTTTAGGGTTTGCGTCCCTGCCCATTGCCTTGAGCACCCGCCTTTTTCCTATCAATATCGCTATACCCACAAACTGCCTACTGATTTTTGGCACTATTTTCAAACACCTTAGGAGTGCCGTCAAGGCTTTTGGTTGCAATGTCAATGCCAATATTTAATTTAGTGTTTGAATCAGTCTGGCCTACTAATTTGCAATCAGTGCCTATTCCCACTAAATATTTAATCATCTGCGCCTGCGCATTTCGCCCTGTCAGCATTTTCTCTCCTGCCATATTTGTTCATTTTAGCTGGTGTATAATAGAGCTGATATTGAAATCAGTAATGTGTTATTCTGTCTGCCATTCATTGACACCTCCTAAGTATGACGACAAAAGTATTCCCACTGCATATCTGACAACTGAGTTCCCAAATCACGGGACCTCATAATTATATTGTAGATCATGGCTATTATTTTATTAAAGATTGGACCAGAGGCAACCAGACTAAGCTACCTCTAGTCTTTTGAATATTGTGGCCATGTGGGAAAAGACTCATTGGAGATACAACAAAGCCAGGTCCAGGACTTCAAGGCCCACAAAGTCCAGCATTTAAGGATTAAGGAGGAAGGGTCAGGACCAAAATACACTTCTTGGGCGCTTATAAAATCCCCTTTCTGCCTGCGGTGTGGGTCATACAACAAAGCCAGGGTCAGGGCTTGAAGGCCCACAAAGCCCAGCACTTAACGAGGAGGTGGAGGCAGAACCAAATTGCGATGCCGGGACACTTATAAACGCTACTTTCTGCCTGCAGTGTGGGTCATACAATAAAGCCAGGACTTCAAGCCCCACAAAGTCAAGCACTTAAGGAAGTGGCGGCTACACCGCTAAAGTGGAGGAGCATCGCCCCGCTGAGCAGGCCACCAAGAAAAAAATAAAATGGTAAGAACTCATTGATATTATCAATGTATTTTCTGTCCTTGCTCAGCTAGTTAGGGGCAGGGTTCAGCTGCTCTGTCCGCGGGACCACTGCCTGCTCTTAAAAAACATTTTCGCTGCCAATCACAAAGGGGATGGTGTCACCTGGGGACCCCTTCTCATTTGTGACTGGCTTACCACTAATTTGAATCTGATTGTTTTGCAACTGCATTTGTGGTCTCAAAACAATGTTACATTCCACTGCGACACGCTATTATGAAAGGACTCCCTTAACATACCCCTTCCTAATAGCGAGTCACAAAACTATTTTGCGAGTTTGTAGCAGGTTACCGATTTGCAAAATAGGTTTGGTACATGCTACAACCCTTTTCACCGGTCCCAAAAGGGCCGAATTCCCATTTGGGATGGCCAAAAGCGGTCAAACATCTGGCCCCTGGCTTCTTGATATTTCAGCACACAATAATTTAAAACCATCATCAGAGTAATAACAATTGAAGTAATGAGCCAAACATAAATGGGCCAGGTGGGCCAGCTGTGCCAAGACAAAGGGCCTTTATCAACTTAGGCCATTCAACCAGCTATAATACCTCATAGCTCTCCTTCATGTAAAGATATTTTACAGTTACCCCAGGATGTACTTGTTATGTAATTGTTTTAGAAAATTCCCCTTGTACATCAGTGGCTGAGGGGAGATGGTATGTCTCTAAAACACAAAATCACACACTGGCTGCAGAGATCTTCTAGGTGGTGGGGTGATTTGGCAAACAAAGTGTTTTCAGCTCACAGGTTGGGGTGGGTTTCACCACCCTACAAATACAAAGGGAAATTGCATTGTGATCAACCTGAACAATCCTTATATTGTTGGCTATTTGCTAACTTCATTAAGCTACCTGGTAGATGATAAAAACGCCATCCATGCTCAACTTTGGGTATTTCTACAGGGATCGCTCGAGTCAAACAAATTACCTTCCAAATAGAAGCGCCGAAATAGACAGATAGTGGGACAGTAGGCTACACACAGTGACACCCTGAAATGAAATAGGCATTTTGAGGACCCATCTTACTTAAATCCTTTTATTTCTCTTCATACCTCTCCTCCCACCGGTCCTTAATATTAGGAGCCCTCTACTGGACCCTCATCCTCAGATAACAATCTATAGGGTTCACAAATAACCAGGACTGCTGAGGATTCTCCCATGGAACATTGCTGGTGCCCATTCAAAACTACCAAATACAGACTGTTTGCCATTTCATAAGCATTATGAAATTATTTTTCCACAAGAAACATAGATAACCTATATGTGGAAAGTTATCCCTTTTATTCAGCTAAAGATTCATTGTCAGGTAGTGTGAAGGGAGATTTGGCAACATTTATTTCAAATAAACTCCACTCTGCTCAAGCTAGTAAATCATGATCTTCTCCCCACTTCTTAGTGATTGGGCTTTCCTCTAATGGCGTAATTGGTACTTTATTTGTACATTTTTATTATATTATTTTTAACCCTAAACATTGTGATGTCATTGCTGATTGTGCTCACTTTTTAGAAACATTTTTTTGGCTTGTAAGCATAACATGTATGCTAAATTACCATAGTAGTGTGGTCATTCTATGTCACACTAGTGTGCTGTCTTATTAATAAATGTTCTGCCTATGCGCAGCCTTTCGTGACTCCACTGCTTAGATGTCACAGATAAAACAATATCAAATCAAAATAATGAAAAGGAGCATACAGTGTATCATAGATATTGCTCAATGTAGAGCATTTAACCAGACATTACAAAAAGGTGCAATTTTTAAGTGTGTCCAACATCAGAATTCAATTGAATTCCTCTGGAGTCTTGTACGCATATTCTGATCCAATTTATTGACGTATTAGGTTAAGCACAATTTCACATCAGCCCCGCCAACGCTTTTTATCCCTTATGACTTCATCAGAGTTGTAAACATCAAACTTTCCTATCTCTCGTAGTGTACGAAGCCATCAAATAAACCAACTCCAGATAGGTTCAAACATGGGTATTGGATGGTTAAGTACACCTTTATTATATCTCTTTCTTCTGTGTCAAGGTCCCAAATAATGGGCAATTGGCCTGTACCCATAACATGTATTTTAATTGGGGTGTTGAATTTCACATCCAAATCTGTGAGCTTTGTTATAAATCGATATGCATTTTTAAAGCCATAAATCTAGAGGATATGACCCACTTTCAGCACTCACCGTATGATGAGGTATTAACCCCTTCTATGCTCATGGCAAAATTGTTCCGCCATGAGCATAAGTGCCAGTGTGCTCATGACTGAACCATTCTGTCATGTGCACACATAAAAAAAACCTCTGCTGTAAACAGCAGAGGGATTCCCCATTTGTTTTTGCTTTGGGAGGTGGGGAATAGCTTCCCCAACCTCCCAAAGCATACTGGCTGTTTTCATTGTAATGACGATCGCGCGCATGTTTCAGTTTTACTGTTTTGGTGCCGCCGAGATGGCCGGGGCCAAAAACCCAGGTGATCCCCCTTGCAAAACCAGGTTGTTTTTTGATAGGTAATTTTGATATCTCCTCAATACGTTTTGGGCCCTTGCCTGTCCCAGGTACTTGAACCACCCACATGAGTCAGGTAGACCTGGGGAGATGCTGGGTGGTAGGAAATTTGTGAATCCACGTAGATTCCAGAACTTTCTACGCAGAAATTTGAGAAAAAAGTGATTTTTTCATAAAAATGTAAGGATTGCAGGGGGATTCTGAGTAGGAAAACATTAGGGCACCCACGCAAGCCACACCTCGCTGGACTCCTCGGGGTGTCTAGTTTTCATAAATGTGTGGGTTTGGTAGGTTTCCGAAGATGGCCGCCAAGCCTGGGGCCAAAAACACAGGTGACTCGCCTTGCAAATCCAGGTTGTGTGTGATAGGACATTTTGATGTCTCCTCAGTACGTTTTGGGCCCTTGCCTGTCGCAGGTACTTGACCAAACCACACGAGTGAGGTACCATTTTAATTGGGAGACCTAGGAGAATGCTGGGTGGTAGGAAATGTGTGTCAGCCCAGTGATCCTACAACTATCCCACACAGAAATCTGAGAAAAAAGTGATTTTTTCATCAAAATTTTAGGTTTGCAGGGGATTCTAGGTAGAGAAACGTTGGGGGATCCAAGCAAGCCATACCTTCATGGACTCCCCTGGGTCTCTAGTTTTCAGAAATGTGTGGGTTTGGTAGGTTTCCCTAGATGGCCGCCAAGTCCGGGACCAAAAACACATGTGACTCCCCTTCCAAACCAGGTCATTTTTGGATACATAGGGGGCATCTGCGTTTTTGGTTCCCGGGGTCGGTAGGTAGATTTTTGCGGATCCACACAGATTCTAGAACTTTCCACCACAGAAATGTGAGTAAAATGTGTTTTATTTTTACAAATGTTGAGGTTTGCAAGGGATTCTGGGTAACAGAACGTGGTGAGAGCCAGACAAGTCACCCCATCCTGGATTACCCATGGTGTCTAGTTTTAAAAAATGTATAGGCTTGCTAGGTTTCCGGGGGTGCCGGCAGAGCTAGGGTTCAAAATCTAGAGCTAGTTACCTTACAAAAAAAGGGGTCCATTTTCACTGTGAAATTGTGGTGTGTTCATGTTGTGTTGTGGGCCGTTTCCTGTTGCGGGCACTAGGCCTACCCACATAAGTGAGGTACCATTTTTCTTGGAAGACTTCGGGGAATGTGGGGTGGGTAGAATTTTGAGGATCCACGCAGATTCCAGAACTTTCCACCACAGAAATATGAGGAAAATGTGTTTGTTTTGACAAATTTGGAGGTTTGCAAGGGAGTCTGGGTAACTGAACCTGGTGAGAGCCAGACAAGTCCACCCATCCTGGATTCCCATGGGTGTCTAGTTTTCAAAAATATAAAGGTTTGCTAGGTTTCCCTAGGTGCCGGCAGAGCTATGGTTCAAAATCTACAGCTAGGTACTTTACAAAAAAAGGGTCCGTTTTTGCTGTGAAAATGTGGTGCGTTTTGTGCTTGTTCCTCTTGTGGCCACTAGGCCTACCCACACAAGTGAGGTACCATTTTTCTCAGAAGACTTTGGGGAATGCCGGGTGTATGGAATTGTGTGGATCCACAGAGATTCCAGAACTTTCCACCACAGAAATATGAGTAAAATGTGATTTTGTTGACAAATGTTGAGGTTTGCAAGTGATTCTGGGTATTAGAACCTGATGAAAGCTAGACAAGTCACCCATCCTGGGTTCTCTTGGGTGTCTAGTTTTCACAAATGTATAGGTTTGCTAGGTTTCCCTAGGTGCCGGCAGAGCTAGGGTTCAAAATCTACAGCTTGGCACTTTGCAAAAAAATGGTCAGTTTTCACTGTGAAAATGTGGTGTGTACACGTTGCAGTTTGGACCGTTTCCTGTCGTAGACACTACATCTACCCACACAAGTGAGGTACCATTTTTATTGGGAGACTTAGGGGAACACAAAATTATAGAGCAACTGTTATTACCTAGTGACTTTCAATGCATTTCTGCCTTCCAAAGGTAAGACAATGTGTGAAAAAGAAGTCACTATAATTCACGTGCTGGTATGGGTACCCACAAATTCGGCGATGTGCAAATAGCTGCGGTTCATAAACTCTATATTTTGTTCCCATTTCAGAAATACATAGGTGACTTTCATACCGATTGTTCCCTGTTTATATTTTCCCAAATGAATTGCTATATACCCGGTACACAATAAAATACCTTTGCAAGACGCTGCTCAGTTATTGGCTCTGGGTTCCTCGGTTATTGCTGAACCTACAAGTCCTATATATCCCCAAAACCAGAAGGGTGCATTAAATGTAACGGAATTGCTTTCAAACATCTGTCATACTTAGTAGAAGTTACAGGTGAAAACGTTGGCACAAATGGCTGTTTTTTTAAACTCCTTTTCATTTTTTCTTATTTTCAACTGTTAGTTTCTATACAAAAACCCTGGAGAATCTACACAAATGACCCTTTGCTGAATTCAAAACGTTCTCTTATTTTCAGAAATAGATAGCTCTCCAGGACCCATAATTTCTTTCATACCCATTTCTACCATTAACTGGAAGGAGGTTGAAAGAACAAACAAAATACAAACTACTCCAAACAGCCCAAAAAAGGCTTAGCACAGGAGGGGTGGGGTAGGCCTAGCAGCTATTGGGTAAAATGATTTACTTTTAAAATATAACCTATTATTTGTTAGCGGCTATGGGCCCCAGGCGACCCAACCTGTTCCAACTTATATTGGCAGCAGGAAGGGCAGGAAAATGTATCATGCCTTAGTTTCTGCAAGCTACTTTGATGAGCTTAAAGATTTTTCAAGTATCAGCAACTGCATTTGTGACCATAACCCTATTGGTATCACTTTGAATATTTCTACACAGGTTCTTCACAATATAAAAAAGTCTGGAGCAATTAGATTCTCCTCTAATAAGGGAGAATGGATAAGGCGGGGAAAAGTTAACCCTGATTTTTCTTTTAATGATTCAGTCACAAAAATACTCTCAACATTACAGGGTTTTCCAGATTCTGATGCTAATACATTTGTCATTATGGACAGCTTCACTTCCATTTGTCACTTCATGTCCACTAAATTATCTGCTAAACCATCAGGTACCTCCACTCCCCTACAAAGATGATTCAAGTCAGCCTTCTTGGCAGCTCACAGAAATTTGAAAAAAGCTTTACATTCCAAACACTCAATCAATTTCAGAGGTAAAAAACGTGCAAAGGGAATCCAAAAAAATCATCACAGAGCTAAAAGCAGAAATAAGGGCCCTAGCCATAAATGACCTCTTTGAGGCAGCAAATTTATAGGATAGCTCAAAGTTCTGGAAAAGTATTAACTGTCCCCTTTTTAGAGATTCATCCACATCGAACCTTGAGGCCTTAATTCCTATGGAAGATTGGGTAAAGCACTTTTCAGAAAACTCCTCCCCTGACCAGTGTGAATGAATCCAACCCACCAAGATGAAGGTCTTGAAATATATATGAACCAACATGGGAGCTATACATTTCAATCTATGTTACTGAGGTTACGAATGTGATAAAACAGAGCACCTCAGGTAAGGCCCCGGGACCAGATGAGGTACTGTAGATATTTTTAGATATAAAATAAAAATTTTGGGCCACCTTGATTACTAATATATTGAGAACAGCTGTTGTGGGTCCTTAAACCAATTTCATGGAAAGAAGCAACAAAAGTCCCTATTTGAAAAAAAGGGAATAGGTGCCAACCCTCCTGTTATAACCCCATTTCTTTTTTAGATTTGATCACTAAGATCCTTGGCCATGTGTTATTATTCTGCCTTGAAATGTGGGTGGAAGACCACAACATCATACCAGAAGCCCTGTTCGACTGTCGCTCATGAATAGCCACAGTGGAACAATGTTTTAATCAATATTTATCAACTGGAAAATATGTTAAGTCCAGGAGAGGGGCATTACATTTAGCCTTGATGGACCTCTCCTGTCCCTTTGACCTTGTGAACCAATCCAGACTATGGAATTTACCTGGGAACATGGGTGGAGGGATGGAACTCCAAATTTTGATTAGGTGATTACACCAGGATACATCAGTAAGGGTGCGTTTTGGCCCGGTGGGGAGTGCATCCCACATATCCCTTTACAACGGGGTCTGAGACAGGGATGAATATTGGCCCCCTTTTAATTGTACATTAATAAGGTGGAGAGTTTTTTTATCATCTAAAGGTAAGGATTTTTCAAAGATGGGGAATCGCCATATACCGATCCTGTTATATGTTGATGCTGCTGTCATCGTAAGAACAGCCAATGGGCTCCAATTGCTATTAGATTTATTCTTAACATTTATGGGAGACTTGTATTTTAAGGTTAACTTTGCAAAATCTTTTATCATGACCTATGGCACTTGTAAATTTAAAATCCAAAACGTATACCATAGGGTAACCTCGATGCGTAAAATAAAATCTTTTAAACCTGAGGTTTTTTTTAAAATTCAGAGCTAAGTTGGGAATACTCTTAAAGTTAAAATCTAAACAATTTGAAAGAGACACTGAGGCATACTTTGGTTTTCCTCTAGGTTGGGGGCAAAATTAGTGTGTGAGCTGTTATAGGATTATACAAGTAAATGAGTATCAATGGGGCTCTATGGTGCAGGCATTTGGGGATATAGCAACCCAGAGATGCTGCAAAGGACCGAGAACAGTTTATTTTGCAGACTCATCTCAGTCCCTCACAGTCCGGCTGCCATTATTGGCCAAACAGAGTTAGGCCCAACATTTATCCCTGATATGGTGGCCTTAGCCTCCTTGTTACTATGGATCAAGGCAAGGCAAAGGCTATATTGTTTTTTGACTGAATGTTTGAGCCTAGATAACAGGGAGTGCATTCCTTGGATAGCATATGTAAGACAACATTTTTTCTTAATTGGGCATACCTGGGTTTTTCCATTACCCCGCTAGTATGGATGCTAACTCAAAGGAACTTATTAAAACACTTTACCACCAGTGGTCTTATGATGGGCATTTCAGGAAGGCACAAACTATGAAATCTGTCTCCAGTTATTTACCTCTTTCCTCAGATCTTGGGTTTGAACCTCACTTGACTTTCATATCAAACCTCAACTACAGATATTATCTTACTTGACTATGGGCATCTTACATTATGATGTAGAATTCCTGTTCAGTTATCATGGTCAAATGTACTCCCAATATTCCCTTGTGATGCGATGTCTGATCAAATCACTGTTCACTTTATACGGAACTGCTCATTATATGCTGCCGCACCGTTTTTTTCTCCATATTATGTACTTTAAATTTTAAGCAGCATCAGCTGGCAATGACTTATCTACAGCTTTTACATTTCCCACATACCTGCCACGCTATGATTAACTATTAGAGTGGCTCTTAGTATTAGGAAGCTTTGTGAAGATTCTTAACCTACTTGACATAGGAACATGGTTAACCAATGTATTTAAAGAATTGTGATTGTGATATTAATAAGAACTTGCTGTCCATATAATATGATGTTCTATGATGGATATTATGAATTGTTGTTTTATGGATGTATTTACTGATTTTCTTCCATGGCATATTTGCTGAATAAAGATCAATTGACAGACTGTCTCCTTGAGTGTTTCCTTTAGCATATGGTATAAAAACATATCGAAGAGTGTTGACTGCCCCTTTTGCAAATAGTCAGCTAGTTAAAGGAAAAGGAATCCTTCTTCAGTGTAAAAGTCTCCCAATGTGGTAATTTTCTCTCTTATATGCTTTATATGTGGTGAATATATCGTATAAACCTCACTCAACTAGGCTAGTTGTGCCCATGCCCATACCTTGCAGTTCACAACATGAATTTAAGAGACATATTTATCAGTACTGACGCAACGCTGCATTGCACAGCATTGCATCAGAAGTGTATACACTGTAGTGCGGCATTTCCCAGGACCCCTGCCCTCCGCACATTTTCCATAGAGCCGCCTCTGCCATTGCGCCCCAGCTACAAAGCACATCAACGCCACCTTCGAATCTGGCACCTTCCCAGATGACTGGAAATGTGCAGAAGTCAAGCCCTTCCTCAAGAAACCCTCAGCAGACCCAACAAACCTAAAGAACTACTGACCCATTTCTCTCCTTCCCTTCACAGCCAAAGTCACAGAGAAGATTATCAACTACCAGTTGGCAAACTTCATGGAAGAGAACTCCATCCTCAAACCCTCTCAATCTGGATTCCGCCACAACCACAGCACCGAGAACGCCCTCCTTGCCACCACAGATGACATCCGCATGCTCCTCGACCAGGCCTCAACCACAGCCCTCATCCTAATCAACGGCTCTGCAGCTTTCGACATCGTCTCCACTGCACCCTTGCAGCCAGACTCCACGACGCCGGGATACAGGGAACCCGACTGGCTCCGCTCCTTCCTCGCTGGCAGAACCCAAAGGATCAGACTCCTGCCTTTCCTCTCCAAACCCACAGAGACCAACTGCGGAGTACCACAAGGCTCATCGCTCAGTCCCACGCTCTTCAACATCTACATGGCCCCCCTCGCCGCCATCACCAGACAGCACGGACTCAGCTTGTATCCTCCGCCGACGACACCCAGCTCATAATCTCCCTCACAAAGGACCACGAAACCACCAGACTCAGCTTCCAACGAGGAATGAAAGAAGTTGCAGTTTGGATGAGCAGCAGCTGTCTGAAACTCAACTCTGAGAAAACAGAAGTCATAGTCCTTGAACCCTCCCCCTCCACGTGGGACAACTCCTGGTGGCCCTCTGCACACCCCTACCACAACAGACCGCACCCAAAACCTCGTAATCATACTCAACTCCTCCCGTCAGATGAACGCTTTCATCTCCACCTGCTTCAACATCCTCTGCAAGACCTTCAAGTGGATCCCCCAGAAGCCAGAAAGACCGTCACCCACACACTCATAACAAGCAGACTTGACTACAGAAATGCCCTCTATGCTAGAATCAACAAATCCCTGATACGCAAACTTCAGAACACCCAGAACACCGCGGCCAGACTTGTCCTTGGCATCCCATGGCATGATTATATCACCCACCACCTGCGAGTCCTCCACTGGCTCCCCATCAGGAAGAAAGTAACCTTAAAGCTACTCATCCACACCTATAAATACCCCCACAACAGCGGGCCCAAATACCTCAACAAAAGAGTCTCCTTCCACGCACCCAAAAGGAACCTCTGTTCCGCCGACTTCCCCCTGGCAGAAACCCAGCGCATCCACAGAATCAGACCAGGTGGAAGAGCCTTCTCCTTCATCGCACACCTTCAAAAAGAGCCTCAGAACCTGGCTCTTTAGCTGATCCGGAGCTGCCCCCCTGCACCTTGAGACCCTCACGGGTGAGTTGCACACTTTAATCCCCCTGAATGATTGATTGATTGAGCTCCATGGATGAAACTTCTTTATGGGAAGGTGCACCATGGCACAAGGACCAAAGATGCTTCAAGAATTCCAATGCAACCGTTTCAAAAAGGCAAGTACTACCTATGTGACGCAAAGATGATTTGTGAGTCATAAAGCAACCATACGTGCTGCAAATCAGCATGGCATCACTCAAGAGTGCTTTGCGTCATGGGAGCAGTTGAAAAAGTGACACAATCTATACAGCAATATAGAGAAACATGGAAGGAGCCTCAGGGAACCAGGGGGGGTAACAATCCCAACCCAGAAGACTTGCCATCAACCCTGGGCAAAAATAAGAGGAAATCCAACTTTAATGAGGAGGAAAACCAGATATTAATAAGTGAGGTGCCAAAAAATGCACATCTCCTATTTGTCACCTCGAAATTGGAATTAGCGAGGAAATATTCAATTTGGCAATCCATAGTGCAGAATATAAGCCGCATTGCACAAACAAAAAGGACCATCCCAGAGTGCAAGTAGAGTTGGCATGACTACAAATGCAGGACCAAAGAAAAACTCACCAGAAACCTAAGGTAGCCATGAAGACTGGTGTCTATGAGGAATTGGATCAATTGGAGAAGCAGGTGGGATTCCTTATTCCAACAGAGTTGGTAGCTGGAGTGGAAGATCAAGACAGTTTTAAAGTAGAGGACCAGCAAGAACTACAGGGTGATTGTAAACAAGGGACCATATATATTAGGAAACTGACACGCAGGGCAACGCAACAACTTACTTAGCTGCTATGTGCTGCGCTGCAGTGTGTGAAAGGGAAATATCAGGAATGCCCCACATGTTAACTCATTCTTCACATAACTGTCCTTTCATGGATAGTACCAATTTTTCCAGCCAAGTCCAGCCCTGCCAAGTTTTTCAGGTCCATGCGTGATGTGCTGCCCCAGTCCAGGTATTTGAGTCCTGAGAATTGTAGTGTCATTTATTCCATCATAAAACAGGACTACAAGTCCCAGAATAAGTTGAAAACTTGGACTGGAACAGCACTTTATTCATGGACCTTGGAAACTTGGCAGATATGCCAGTGCCAATGCAGGCCCCCTCGCACCATGACACAATTGTGCTTGTGTTGGGGCTATGCAGCCAAAAGTGAACTGTAATGTACATTCTGTTAATGTGGCTTTGTCGAGGGTTTATGTGTCACCAGAGTGGGTCTCCAGGTGCTGAATAGCTGCATGTACTGCAAGCAGTATAACTTGAAGAGCTAGGTGTACAGTTCCTCTTACAAATTGATATTTGATGCAGCTGACCTGATGTGCTGGGGTAGTTAGTTCAGGGTGTAGCCTGCCATGTATGAGAACACCCTACCTTCTGTCTTGCTCATATGGATATAGGGGGTGTGGGTGAGTGCAAGTGATGCAGAGCGGAGGTTCATAATTGGCTGGTGGAAGCGTAGATGGTGTGTGAGCTAGGTGAGACCTTGGTAGTGTAGTGCTTTGTAGGTGAGAGGGAGTGTCTGAATGGGGAGGTATTGTATTTTTGAGAGGTGAGGTGTGATTTGCATGCCGCAAGGTAGGTTGAGTAATAGTCTGAGAGTGGTGTGTTGGATAGTTTGCCTCTTGTGTAGCAGGCATGCAGAGATGCTTCAATAGTGGGGAATTGATGGTCTACATTCTACATGTGATGAGGGCCTGGGTAATGGTATTACGGGTGTCAGGAGGGAGCCACATGAAGCAATGTCTGGCCACACACATTATGTGAAAGCGGGTGGAGCTGATAGTGGCAATTTGTAGTCTCATAGTGAGTAAGTATCCAGGATGATGGACTGGTTCTAGGGTGGTTGTAAGGTGAGGGGTTTGGGCATAGTAATGTGGGCAACCAGGGTGAGTTCATGTTGAGGAATATCATCACTTTTATCTTGTCAGGTTGAATATGAGCAATTAATCTCACATAGAGTCAGCCATGTTGGTCAATGACATAATGTAATAACTGAAGGTGTTGTGGGGTTTCCTGAGAGTTATTGTATGATGTGGGTGTCATCAGTGTAATATAGTATGTAGAGTCCCTGGGTCTGAATGATGATTGCCAGAGGAGCCATGTACAAGTTTATGAGAGTGGGGCTGAGTGAAGAGATTTGTGGGACTCTGCAGATGAGCTCCTTGATCTCTGAGGGAATGGACTGAGTGTGAGCTGTTGCATACTTCGAATTATGAAGGAGGCTATCCACTTCAGAGATGCTCCTTAGTTTCTAGTGTTGTGGAGTCTGGAGAGGATTGTGTTTGTGCTAGGAAACTACAGACGTCCCCTGAAATATTGTAATTATGGCATATACGTGCCTTTCCCCTTCCATGTAGTGCAGCAAGGTGGCTTGTTGTATAGTGTTGTGTGGATGTTTGTGAAACATGACCCCTAGGGTGCAATAATGCACAAATTGCATGCAAGACAGTACAACAAGGCAGCTTGGTGTGTTGTGCTCTGTGAAAGGTAGAGTGCAGGAATATGTGAGGTACAGCAATATATGACATCTCTTGGCTAGTGTTGGGGTGCAACTGATTGCCAGAGTAGTTACAGACACCCTTACTACATGGTAGAATAGCCTCCGCAGTGGTGCTAAGAAGCACATTTTGCATCAGTGCAGGCAAACAGCAGAAATGCAGCATAACATGTTAAATGTGGTCCATTCCTGCACTCACTCTTTTAGGCAGGGTAGGGCAGCAAGCTGACTAGCTGTGTTGCATTGTGTGAAATATACATAAATAGGCTTTTTAGTGAATACTGCGTTTGTGTACAATTTACATGTATTGCCTTTTGAAGAACAAAAATAGTACAACATGGTTATATTTACTTGTAGAAACATGTATTCCACATATCTCTATGTACTTGAAAGTGAAGAAAAATACTGTCCGAATGTCACAAAATTCACCTATGTTATATTTAATCATGGAATATTCATATCATATTTCTATTTCTTTCCAGAGGGACAAATAACACCTCTTGGAGATTTGCCTATCTGTGATGCCCAACCTGTTGAAGAAACCATCCTTCCCCCCATGGATGAAGACACCTTCCAACAGCTCCTGGGCACTTTTGAAACTTCTCTTTGGATACTGGCATGGGGAAGATTACATTTTTGGGTCCCCAGATTAACCAACACAGACTTGACATGGACCACCAACCTTTGACATCACAGCTGAGGACCCCCAAGTTACTTTCTAACAGCGAGTGGTAGGAGTCCAGCAGTGCACAGGGGATGAGGTCCAATTGGAGATGGAGGTCGTAGCGGCACTCTTGAATGAGTCTGCAAGTGTCTTAGCTCTAATAAGGAGTTGACAAACGCTATCACAGACACCTACTCTTGGTTCCATGAGATTGCTGAGTCCCTAGCTGACATCGTTGGTGTCATGATGCAGAAGGAAAAACAAAACCAACCTTCTACATCTGACATCAGTGAAGGTGACGGTCAGCTGGGAGCCAATAATACACCCATCCAGTCCCTGTAGACTAAGCTTGACTCCTCAATGGCATTAACAAGTGCTCTCAATAGCAACGTCTTTGCTTTGTTGGCTAACCAGCAAACCATTGCCAGGTACTACCATGCTGCCTTACTGGCACACACAAATGTTGGGAACATGGTAGTTACATCTTCTGCCTCTGATGTGTGTATGCCTGAGGCAAGTAACATTACTCAGCTTCCTCCTATTCCAACACCACAACTTTCAGGAGAGGCAGACCACTCAGAAGAAGAGAAAGATGTTGAGTTCCCCAGTTTCTGAAGAAGAACTTCCCGATAAACATTAGTGAGTGCCCCCTGGTCAGTTTTTTTAACTGTCCTTTTTAGGACATCATGCCACCTTCTTTGGAACCCAGTACTGTACTTTTTGTTAGTGCACTAGTTTATTTTGTCTACTTGTGCTCCAAACTAAAATGCTACACTTGCTAATGGCAATTTGTTCCTCCTCACTTATCTGAATAAAACATCTAAATGTGAATTGACATGTAACCAAATGAATTTCTCATGCATAATACATCATCATTTTGGATATGTGTTGATTGAGTTAAATGGACTCCTCACGTGTTGAAATGTGAGGTTCTGAAAGTCTGGAATAATAAATATATTTCGAAAACCATTATGAGTTTTGTATGGTTGTTTCTGAACAGTCTGCATACATAAGGTAACTCAAAAACCCGTAGCTACTTTTTTGAAGCTGAAGAAGAGTGAGCTAAAGCCAATTACACATGCTATCTTTGTATGTGCACCTACACCAATTACATCCATTGGATGGTATGATGTGGAGTGTTCAGTTTCCCAATGCAAAATCTGAGAGTTTCAATAAGCTGCATTTTCTTGATGGACACACAGTGAGATTTTTGCAAAGTACACAAATACCTACCACCTATAAATGGGATGTGTGAGGCATGTGAGGCCAAAACACTGTTCCATTCATCCACAGAGATACTGCAAAGTAAAAATGACAACATTCTTACCTCACTGCTCACACAAACAATAACCAACAAGATATAACTCTGGATGGTTGTACCTGTCTAGTCAGATACTCATGCCCATTTGTCTCATGGATTTGCATTGTACTTGTGCAATGATGCACAAGGCCATCCGAATACATTCAATGACAGTAAGCAAGACATGCAAAGGCACCTTGCCTGTCCCTGTGTATACTGATAAATGTTTAAGTAATGCAACACCTGCCAAAACAGCAAACTCATGTTACTCTTCCCCAGAGAGGCCTTACATTTGTTGAGTGTGAGTGCACCCACACATTACATCATTTCCTCATACAATTTTGCCTACATGGCAGACCAGGGAACCTGTAAAAATGCTACATCTCCCCAGGGGAGGGTAAAATAGGAGCCATATGGCCAAAGATTAATGATGTTAGCTTTTTCTAATGACGATGGATGTTGTCCAGGCAGATGTGACCTCCTGCACGATTATAAACCAACCAACAACGCAGACTCCCTTATACAATGGTGCAAGGGTGTCTGCATTAGTGCTAGGCAGCAGTTTGAGTCCCATCACAGCCAGGGAGCAGCAATCTGTTTAAAAAAATCAAATCCAAATCTTAACTAACCTCCCCCTTTCACACAGGGTGCTACAATAAAAAAATCTACTTGTGTTGTGTTGTAAAATCAAATACTGCTCCCCACTTACAGGGTCTAAAGTATGGAAATGGTTACATACATAACTCTAATGTGAAGAAGATCTACATTAGTCTAGAGAACTCGGAAAATGCAACATATTGCTATAATGTACTCATGACAAGTTGAACATCATTTACTCATCTAACAAAATAGTACAAACTCATGACAAATAAATATCCAACTAGAGAACAATGATTAATTTATTTAAATGCTTAACCCAACATCTAAAAACACTAACTAGTCCTAACTAACCTAAAATAACTATCATTAACACTAGCATATACTACCTAATCTAAAAATTAGCCTATGTTAACCTCTATTCACACATACAAGTTCAACATTAACCTCCCACGCCCCTTAAGACACATAGCTCAGTACAATATAACACTCAACTGCATCCTAAACATATGCTAACTATACATAGAAACCTAAAGAAATATATAGCTTTTTATTGTTTTAAAAAACATGATTGGTATTTCCTATTTATTTAACACAAAACATTACCCAGTTAAAAAATCTACCATAATATAAACTTACTAAAACCTACTACATAACCACTTTTTACTTATCTAAAACTAACCTAAACTATTCCTAGACCTTCACTAAATGCTATAAGTATAACTATGACAGCTGTAAATATCTATATAAAATGTTTTAAAAACATGGAAGGGGATGTGCAAGGAAGAGTTTAAATCTGTGTGGCAATCCGCTCCAGTGCCTCTTGGCACTTCTGCAAAATGTCACCCAGCCGCTTTGGCTCCTTTTCTAAGTTGGCAATCCTTCAGTCCATTCTGCTCATCCTCCTGATTAGCAACAATGAAAATTGTCCTGAGCAGAACCTTCAACTTTGGGTTGCCCAGTGATTTGCAGCTGGTGTGCTGCTGATGGTCCAGGGGTGGAGTGCGATATGCTTGCATCCTGAGTGGGACGTCGAGAAGTTGTAAGGATGGGGTGTTCGTATCTTGTGGCAAATAGTCCTCCCCAAAGGCCAGCGGACTTGGCCCTATTATCAGTGCGGACCATTACCCAAAAGGAATAAAAAATATTCTGAATGCGGCCATACCGTGCCTGTCTCAAAGCAAATGTCTTTGCCTACCTTGATGTCATGTGAGCTAGGGAGAAAATTGAACCTCATATTAGGGCAAGTATAATATGTACATCACATATCACAACTTATAACTGACATTGTTATGCAAACACAAGTGCTTGTCCATACCTACACCTACTCTTGGTGTAGAGGAATGTACAATATACCTTCATTACAAAGACTTCTCCAATCACAATATGTCAAACTAACCAAAGTAAGGTCAGTGTAGGTGTTTATAACATCTATTTAGGCACAATATTGAAGCATGTATTTCACTCATATCAGTGATCCCCACTCATGCTGAGGTGTCAATGGTAAATAATATCCATGGATAGGATACGTACACTTTTGCCGTTTATTTATTTATTTATTTATTTATTTATTTATTTTGCGTGTTTATACCGCGCTGGAATCGACTCCCAAAGGAGTATCTCCGCGCCCTTTAGCACCATCAATAAACAAACAAATACTAGCCGTGTACATTTATAACATTAGGAAGGTATCTTAATCTTGAAAAAGAAAGGTTTTTAATTGTTTCCTAAAAGGAATATGTTCCCTATACAATCTGATAGCTATGGGGAGGCTGTTCCACAACATGGGACCTGCCACAGATAAAGCTCTGGACCCCTGTCTTGCTTTCCTAGCTCTGGGGACACATAGCAAGGCCCGATCACCAGATCTAAGGGAGCGTGTGGGAACATATGGAATGAACTTGTTGGTCAGGTAGGCCGGGCCTCTCCCAGTCAGGCATTTGTGTATGATACAACATATTTTAAACTTTACCCTCTGTTTCACTGGTAACCAGTGCAGTTTAACCAGCAGAGGTTTGGAGGGTGTTCGAGGGGGTGCATTTAATACAAGGCGGGCAGCAGTGTTCTGTACCACTTGCAGTCTTGAAATGACTCCTTCGTTTGCTGATAGTAACAGGCCGTTACAATAATCTAGTCTGCTCAACACTAACGCTTGCACCAAGGTCTTTCTTGTGGTGTCTGGAAGTAAAGGAAACACTTTACGAAGCAGCCCAATGATGTGAAAGCATGAGCCCACCACTTGATTACCATGTTGTTTTAAGGAAAGCTCCTGGTCCAGCCTAACACCCAAGTCCTTCACTACCAGTTTAGGCTCAGGGACTGGCCCAAGATCTTGGGGCCACCAGTCCGGGGTCCACAGGAGTTTAGCCTCGCCAAATAGCATCACCTCCGTTTTAGCAACATTACATTGCAAGTAGTTGGACGCCATCCAATGTGCCACTGCTTTCATTCCCTGGGCAAAAGAGTTCCTAATCTCTGTAGTGAGTGTTTTAAATGGAAAGAGGAGTTGGGTATCATCCGCGTAAGACACCGGGATGAACCCATGGGATCTCATGATGTTAGCCAAGGGGGCCACATAGATGTTAAAAAGCGTAGGGCTCAAACAAGAGCCCTGTGGCACCCCTTTATAGATCCTCAGCTCCTCTGACCGAAATGTACCCAAGATGACACGTTGGGTACGATCTGTTAGGAAACTCCTCAGCCAGGCCAGCGCCTTGTCTCCCAGGCCAATGTTGACTAGCCTGGAGATCAGGATGTTATGCGACACGGTGTCAAACGCCGCAGACAGATCCAACAGCACCAGTATAACGGAATAACCCCTATCCTGGAGCATATGTAGATCGTCTGCGACGGACAGCAAGGTGGTCTCAGTGCTGTGTCTAGGCCTAAACCCTGACTGGGAAGAGTCCAGCCCCCCTGCTTTTTCGATGTAAGTCGACAGGTGGCGGTTTACAAACTTCTCAATTAATTTGCCCAAAAAGGGAAGGAGAGAGATAGGTCTCAAATTAGACAGTTCTGTCCAAGGGATGGCATTGTTTTTCCTCAGAGGTCTTACCAACGCCCGTTTCCAGTCTAGGGGAACCTCCCCTGTACTCAGGGACAGATTAACTAATTGCAGAATTCTCGGGCCTAGATCGTTAGCCAATATAGGCATAATACGTGCAGGGATGGTATCTAAGGGACAACCACTCTTTATTTGCCTAATTAATGAAATTACCTCCTCTATACATATGGGAGGGAATTCAGTGAGGCACAGGGTGGAGTGGGAATGGGCTCCAGCAGTCAGAGGAGGGATGTTCTCTATTAAGGCAGTTCTGTTGGAATGCATTATTTTGTCATAGATCCCATCTATCTTCCTTGTAAAGAATAGTGAGATCTCGTCGCAAAGTTCTTGGGATGCTATTTCTGTCGTTTCACAGGCTGCTGGCTTAGTGAAAGTTAGTAAAATTTGGTATAACATTTTGGAGTTGTTACCAGCTGCAGATAATTGTGTTGCAATATGGTTTTTCCGTGCAGCACGTATGGCCTTGTGGTATGTCTTAAGTGCGATCCTATGATGTTCCTTATCTTCAGTCCTCCGCGATGATCTCCATATCTTTTCTAGTTTCCTAGTATTTAACTTAAGGGATCTCAGTTCATCAGAAAGCCAGACCTCTTGCTTATGTGCTGCACGAGTTTTAAACACTCTTGAAGGAATGGTAGCGTTTATAGCCTTGGTGACCGCTTCCTCAAACATATTTAATTCGATTGTGATATCCGTAGGGCTATTAGTTATGGATTCCTTATATTTTTCCCTAAAACTCTCTGAAGTGAGTTTATGCCAGGGTCTCCTTGTGCTGGCTAGCGCAATCTGTCCAGCCCGAGGCTTATAATTAGCTTTGATGTAAAATTTAAGAATGAAGTGGTCCGTCCAGTCCACTTTGGTAGGAGGCATACATTTAATCAAGGGCGAATTGGACATGACTAAATCCAGTGTATGGCCAGCTTGATGAGTGGGGCCATGATTGTACTTTTTTAGTCCCAGTAAGTCTAAGTCCGCAAGTAAAGTACTTGCCTCCGGAAAGTTACCCAGCTCACTGTGGACATTAAAGTCCCCTACAAGAAGAAAATCAGATTTCTCTTGTACATGAGGGGCTAAAGCCTCAATAAGAAGAACAGAAGAGTTCTCACATGGGCCAGGGGGGCGGTACACCACAGCTCCCTTCCTGTGTTCCTTAGATGCTAAATTGATTTTAAAAATCATTAATTCTATCTGAGGTGTACAAAGTTCCTCGATGATAGTGACGTTCATTTCTTGTTTATATACAATAGCTACCCCCCCCCCCTCTTTTATTTGGGCGATCCAACCTGGTTATTTTGTATCCTATCGGTATCCCCAGGGTTATGGCCGGGATTGAGTGAGGTTTGAGCCATGTCTCAGTTAGGAAGCATAAATCTGGTTCTTCAGATGATATGAGGTCCCATACCTCAGTGGCGTGTTTGGCTAATGAACGAATGTTACACAGCAGGTTCTTACTCCCCAATGGTAAATTGCCCATAGGATTATTTGTCAATGTAATTTGTTGTGCCTGTACCGCCAGATCCGGGGGGGCATTCCAAGTATTGTCCAACTTCAGTGGGATGATAAAACTGCACTTGACATCCCCGACAGGGAAGGTGGGCAAGGCAATACCTAAGTGAGATGTGTAAAGGTAAGCAATGTGTGGCTCAGCATGTAATAAGTAGTCTTGAGTTATGCAATGCATCACACATTGCTGACTTGCCTTACTATGAGGCAGGGATCCATTCCTTAGATGGAGGGTGGGAGTTTTACTGCATCAACATTCTTATTTTGACAAATTCAAAGCTTTGGCATCAGTACTATACATGGAAATGTATTGTAATGCATGAAGACCACAGTTGAACCTACACCAGGAGACAGAATCTACTTTCACATTTCTGCATCACACAAAGAAAGAACCAAAGCTTTTCAGGAGTGTGTTTATGTAGCCAGCTGTGTTCACCTTCCCCAGAACCATTTTGCCTAATATTGTTGCCCTCTTGCTCCATGATGCAAGGGTGCCTGGGTTGGTGCTAAGTAGGCAAACGTAAGCCACCACTAAGGAAAGTATACAAATGTACTGTATCATGGAATCATGTGCATTCCTGCCCTTTCACCCAGTGCAGCAAGGTTGCTTCTTGCGTTGCACTGTATTACATTTTGGCATAAATGCCACATAAGTTAAATACTGCCCATAGGGCTGGCATTGATATGTCAATATATCTTAAATCTAGTGCATATTTCCTGCTGGCCAAACTTAGGC
Source organism: Triturus cristatus (assembly GCF_964204655.1). Taxonomy (NCBI): domain Eukaryota; kingdom Metazoa; phylum Chordata; class Amphibia; order Caudata; family Salamandridae; genus Triturus; species Triturus cristatus. The sequence continues at coordinate 1,174,432,646 of NC_140589.1, read as the reverse complement.
CAGTGCCTTTGTATCAATACAGTGAGGCTTCCTAGGGATGCATAGGTATTACGACACTAATATTGCCTCTCTGTGCCTACAGATACATATATAACTGAGATATGCAGGATGTCATCCATGGTACAACTGCTAGGCCACAGCATAAGTTCCCTGCCACATAGACATCTACCCTCCCAATGTGCATAAGACAGGCTGAGAGCTATTGTTTTGAAGAACACATTGGAACAATAAATTAGCTGCCCTTCATCAATGCAGCCATCCAGGGTATCAGTGCAATGGGTCCACTGCCGCTCTATTCTACATAGGTCTGACAAGGACACCTCTGAGGGAGGTTCAGTCACCCCTGAGACAGGAGTGCAACAACTAGAATTCAGGTAAGTGGTAATACTGAGGGATTGTTTAGATGTCATACAAATGATTCATAATCCTATGGCAACACATGTTGTGATGCCAATTGTACCTTTTCATGGTTGTTTTCAGGATACACCTAAAGTTGGGATCCAACTGGCACATATCGAGCACCTATCTGTTGTTCAATGATTGCAATGTGATCTTTAACCTGGTAAAACTGATATGAATGTTTATGCAAAGTGTAGTTAGGCATTGCACATAGGTACTGTCACAGGTATACCATGGCAATATTTCAATTGGGGTACTGCAGAAAAATTCACCCACACCTATGTTGACACTACATTAGCATGAAAACACATACTTGTTTGGTTTTTACAATCTGTTGACATGTGGTGTTGTGTTTGCTCAATGATTTGTTGGCAGGTGATGTATACTTCCCAGTACACATCACACTGTTACAACTATCATTGATTACACATGCACGTCTCAAAGCTAAAACCATGTAGTCTTGACACTTACTTTACGCATTACTATCCCTGAAGCTGTCATCTTTGCCTTGGGTGAATGGACAATGTCCACCTGCAAATTAAAAATTGAGACATTGCATTAAATATAGAGCAACTACACACACTTTCAAAACCTAACTAAGCAATAGGACATTCCAGTGCCATAGCACATTTAGACACCCTTACACACATTATTATACCTGTTCTGGCCATGGAATTCAGCTAGTCACCTCGCAAGGTTGATCTGACAGGAGGCGAAAGATCAGAAATGTCTTACATCATATGTGAAATTCAGGCCCCATGCATGTGATGTTGGAAGAACTGCTGGACAGCTTCATCACAGTCACCCTTGCACCTTGACGCAAGGGCGCAAGCATTGTGTAGGAAGCTGGCTCTCTATTTAGTGTACTAAAACGAAGTACACTGTGCAGAGAGTCCAGTGGGTCCCCAATTGGTATACAGAGGCAAAAGTAGTTAATACCGATGCTCTATTTGTGGTAGTGTGGGTGAACAGTTAGGTTTATCAGAGGGTAGTGCTAAGCATTTATTATACTCACAGAGGCAATAAATGAGACAAACACTCAAGAATAAATCCAAGATCAATTTGCAAAAATAACACTTTTATATAATTTTCAAGACCAAGAACTTTGCTCACAGTTAAGTACTTTAGTGATGAATTTTCAACTTTTCGAAAAGAGTTCTCCTCTGTGCGCAATTACGCACAATCAAAGTATATGGAGAAAAACACAAAAATACATATAAATTCATACAGTTGGTTCTAGGGTTTCATCTTCAAGGTATAGGGTAGCAGTAATCCAAGGTCAGATATTCCACTAGTAAATCATCTGGAGCGTCCCGGATTCAGCCGTGAGCAGGGTGCTGAGGTCTTTGGTAGCTGGTGCACTAAGATGAAGGGGGTCACACTAAAACTGGCTGCACAAGGGAACTTACAGATAAGTTCGGGGACCCCAAATGAGGAATTGGGTTGCAAAGGCCTCAGGACCATGGAAGCACAGTTGGTCAACAGTACACAAGTCAGGTGGGCTGGGAGCAGAGCAGATAGGTCAGCATCAAGTTGGTCTTTGAGGGCAGGAGCAGGCAGGGTCCAATGTCCCTCCATGGGTGCTTGCTCCCTGTACAGTTAGAGTCCAAACTGGACTCTTCATTTTGGCGTCTGTTGCAGGTGGTCTGGTACCTCAGGCATTGCTATGGCACAGCTCCGGTAGGTCCTGGTGTTCTCTCACTTTTTTGGCGAAAGATATGACCCTACGGAGCTGATATACTTCTTCTTGCTTGGGTACTGCGCCGGAGTTGCCGGGGAGCAGCAAGTTGGTAAACCGGATTCTATGGGTCTGATCACTGCGGAATATAGGGGAGCATTTCCTCTACTCCAAGGGAATTATCTGGCAATTGGTGAAGGGCTGGAGGTGCTCTGGGGTTGTTGGAGTCCTCTCAGCATCAGGACGAGAGAGCACACCATGATGGTCGAGTCATTGAGGCAGCAGGCAGGGTTTCACGCAAAACATTCTGCAGCAGGCCCTCTGTTCCTTGGGTCAGCAGTTCTTATTTGTCTGTTGTCTTCTTAGATCTGTTGAATATAAAGTTCTGATTCCAGGGTTGCCACCTAAATACTAAATTTAGGGGTGTTACATGGGAAGACTGGTAGGAGCTAAAGGGCTACTTCTTTTGGGGTGCTTATATCCTCTTTATGACAACTTCCATTGGGGAGGAAGCACAAATCAGGCCCTCATTGGAAAATTCTCTCTCCAAACAAGATGGAAGAAACTGAAAAGTAAGCTCCATATCATATACCCCACCTTAGGGGTGGTGCAGGCTGAATGTGGGCCCACCTCCTAATGTAACTACTTTGCCACCTATCCAAACCACCAAATGTGGAGCAGGACAGGGGGGTTGGCATCCTCCACTATCTGGAGATTCCTGGGTTGCATTTCAAAGGTGACACCACCTTTGAAGCTTCTCACATTGGAATGCCATTCTGGCCTGGAGGAGGTGTGAAGCAGCTCTGCAGGCTTTGTTCCTGGCCTCTGAGAGTGCGAGCCTCACCATATAAGGTCAGAAACATGTCTAGTGGTGGCAGGTTTCCTAAGACTGGGGAGAACATGTGGTATCATGGCTAGACAGCTGACCTCGGAGCTGGTGAACCGGGTTTGTGTCACAGCAGGAACTCTCAACATCCTGTGACTCTGGGTAAATCACGTAATCTCCCTGTGCCTAAGAAAAATTAATGTGTCTGTCTGCAATGCAACTGGCACTCATGTAAAGCAATGTGATAATTTCAGGTCTAGTTTGAGCTATATTTATTTATTTATTTATTTTTAGAGTTTTCTATAGTGTGAACAAAACCCAGAGTAGGGTATCAGAGTGCTTTACAAAAACAAAGCATAGTAAGTATTCAAACATTTTGCAAAACGGAGAAGAGAGAATATCAAAAACATTTTTAACAAGGTTTGCTAGGTAGCAGCAGTGATAATAGCGATGAATTGTTTGTAGCATTAGGAACAAGTTCGAATAAGAGTAAGTCTTAGGGCAAGGGTGTCATTAAGTGAAGTGTAGAGACAAGTTTGAGGTAGTAGATTGGTTCAGTGCCATAATAGTCAGTAAAATAGTTGGTGTGATGGTCAGGCCCCAAACGGTGAGGAAAGTGCGGAATTAAGGTAGGAATTTGTCCATCAGGAATGATTTTTCTTCTCTTTTGAATAGTTGTGTGGGGGAGATTTTTCTGATGGACAGAGGTAGCGAGTTCCATACTCTTGGTGCCACTCCGGAGAATGCTCTGTCAGAAGTTTTTTTCTTGCTGAAGCGAGAGGGTTTCAGAAGTAGATTGTCTGAGCTCCTAGAGTGTCTGTTTCCTCCAGATAACGTAGGTTTCTGGGATAGGTACTGGGGGGTGTTGCATGGTAGAGCTTTATGAGTGATGCAGGCCATCTTTAGGTGGATTCTAGCTTTGTAGGGTATCCAATTGAGCGCCTTTAGGTGTGGTGATATGTGGCTATATGAAACTCCACCCAAACAAATAAAGGCAAGTCAGAGACCACCCCAGTGTTTGTTAGGTTTTCAGGGAACCCTCTAAGGTCTCCCCTGGGTGCATTCATTAGTAACTCCAACACTTGCATCAGTGTGGAGATATTAAAACAAGATGTTTGGTACCAAACACCCCTGGGTACAGTGAAGCCATCATGGTGCTGCGGAACTCGTAATAATGGGTGTCCAGCCAATGTGCTCTCTATGGGTTCCCTTTGCACTTACAATATCCAAGAATGGACTTAGATTTTGTAGGGCTATTTGTCCACACATAGGATGTAGTGCACGCTGCCTTAGGGCTGTAAGGCCTGCAGTAGGTGTGGCTTACCTATACCTCACGCAACGTCTGTGGGCATGGCACACAGGAATGTGTGCCATGTCAACTCTTCAATTTTCTCTGCACCAAGACATGCAGCCTGCAGAAGAAGTTTGCATGGTCTTGGTGAGGGGTCCTTACAGTGTCACAATTTGTGCTGCAGCCCTGAAGGTCCTTCTCCAGTGCCAATGCTGTAGGTATCTGGGGTACCATTTACAAGGGGCTTATAGGGGTTGCTGAAGTTGTGCCAATTGTGACACAGTTTTGGGAAAGAGCTCTGGCACTGGGAACCTGTTTAGCAGGGACCAATGGCAGTTTCAGTTGAAATCACATCATGTTCCAGGCAAAAAGCAGGGCTAACCATGGAAAAAGAGGCACTTTCCTACACAATGGCACTAGGCTGGCAAAAGTGTTCCAGTGATAAGAAAGGACAGCAGTGCACTGTAAAATGTTAAGTATGATGCATTCCTGCCCTTTCACTTTCACTTTCACGCAGTGCAGCAAGGTCACTTGCTGTATTGTACAGTGCAGCGTGAAAATTTGATCAATGTCTCCCTTGGAACATACGTACTTCCCTGCCACACAAACATACCTAATACCTTTAACAGTGTGGATAATGATCTGTATTGTGAATCCAACCATAGGGGATGATATAGCTACATGTTGTGCAGTGTGTGAGTCACTTGAGTGAGGGGAAACAGCAATACATAATTAATTTAATTACATTCACAAGCCCAAACCGTCTTCAGTGCTGGATATTGCTAAATGGCAAACCCTCATTTGGACAAAGGGCTGATTTGCAATACTTAGCATCAAGATTAGTTGCTCCCTGTAATGCAACACAGCATTTATGTTAAGTGTGCTGATAAATGTGCCACCTAGAGTCACTCTGTTTTGTCTTGTGTGTTGCAAGGCATCTACACTTTGCAAATACATTTTTATATTGATATGTACCTTAACAAAGTTATCTACATTACTTCATGCCGATGGTACAATATTACAAAAATACGGGGCTTCCGATCTCCAATCCCAGCAGGTCCAGCACATCAGCTTCCTGAACAATGACATCCGCCCAATGATGTTTAAGTTGGGAGCACTCCTTATGGGCAACCTTGCTCATATACCAACATACCCGCTCCCATCGCCTTTCAGATCTTTGGCTCTGTGCCCTTTGCTGACCCTTCCCCCAGCAACCAGCATAAGTGGCAGGAAGTGATTTACTAGCGAGATGAAAAAGCCAACCTCTCTCTCCGTGAAGTTCTTCCCTCTCCCCTTCCCAGACATGGCCACAATGGCACAATTGTGAATTGGTATAACAGAGGTAATTTCTAGATAGTTAGACACACTTGATGCCGAGATGCCGAAGCTATGCTGAGATGCTGCCCAATTTTGCTGCAATCTGACTGAAGGATCCAACACTAGGGAAAATGTGTGGAACAACCGAGGAGGCACATCTAGGAAGGGTCCGGACGAGCCTGAGCCGGTGAGAGTAGTACCAGAGAGGGATGTAATGCTGGTGTTACACTAGAAGAGGCCACCTTTCCTTGTCCTGAACCTGTCCTGAATCCTTGCCTCTCTGATGTAGGGGTCCTCACACCATTCTAGGTAAATATAACTGTATGGTTAATGCTCCGTACTTGCTCTCTGTTCTTTCTCTCCTCAGGTGCTGTCATTGCAACAATTTATTAATGCAAACTGATTATGAGCTAACTGTACTATTTGCCAGCTCATTGCATGTATGAATGTATATGGACCCAAATGAGTGTTGTGTGTATCAATGTGTAGAGCTGGTAAACTCCGCTGCATCACTACCCCATCACTCTCAACATCTGACAAGTTGGACACGATCTTGGCTGCCATTGAACACTCTAGGGTCTCCATGGAAATAAGGCCTGGGTCCCTAGCAACTGGATGGAGCTTCCTTCATGACAACCACCGTAAGCTCTCAGATAAGGTTTCAGAAAGAGAGAAAACTCTGCAGTAGTTATATAGGGCATATTGGACACCACGCTACACTCCCAAGCCAGGCCTCACCCTCATGCTACACTGGAGTTTCCCTTTGTTGACTATGCTCAGTTTGGGCATACTACCAGTTGGGGTAGGCTTTACAAGTTATTACCCCCTTTTTTGCCAAGTTTTTTCAGTCCCTTACCCACTACACCACGACTAGCCATGCCAGGCAGGCCTTACATATCTCGCATGACTCTTGCTCATCGGTCGTATGGGACAAAGGTTGCCCTAGGTTGAACCCCTCATGCGCGCTGCACACAACTCTCTCCACAGGCAATGGCTCCCACATCTGACTCTTTACTTTAAATGTGCATGGAATACACACTGCAAGGAAAACATACACCAATTCTTCATACGCCAAACGTCAATGGGCACACATAGTGCTTTTGCAAGAGTCACATATATTGAGAGAGGGATTGGGGCATCTGTGTAAATGCTGGAGGGGCATCATACATACCACTACATACTCTGCATAGTCATGGGATGCATTGGTCTGGATTAGCCCAGGCGTCCCCTTCCAAGAAGTTGACACAATTGTAGACAGAGATAGTAGGTACGGGCTCCTCGAGGGCCGCCTGGATGGTCAGTCCATATTCATAAGGAGCATTAAAGATCCCAACGTGAATCAAGGAACCTTTTGGGACACCATCTCCATCGCACTAGCACACAAGATTTAGATGCCCATAATACTGGGGCTGACTAAATTGGACAACAACTTAGACAAATCCCACCCTTCTTTTCTGCGCTTCTCCCCTTATTCACAGGCCAACCGCCTTCGGAGTTGGGTACAGCACTAGTCACTCTCAAATGCATGTAGATATCTCCACTCTAGGGCCAAACTCTACTTCTTCCACTCAGTATCCCACAACCTCTGAGTGCGCCTGGACCGTTTTCTTTGCTCCTTTTCCTTCACAGTGTACCCCGTGTTAATCACTCAGACTATCTGGGGCATATTGTTTCAGATCATGACACCCATGTCATGCACCTGCAGTGGATGCCCCTTCACCTGCCCACGCCAACATGGAGGCTCTCACAAGTCTGCTTGGAAGACCCAGTCTTCTGTGAAACACAGGAAACACAAATCTGGTGGTGTTTCGCCAAAAATCATAATACAGCCTCTACTAGAAAACATGAATGTGATGTCTTCAAGGTGGTAATGAAAGGTGCCTATATGCAGGAGGTTGTGAGTATTCCAGGACTTTGGACGACAAAATAGCAGAAACCGAATTAGTTCTTGCCTAATTAAGGAAAGCAGTAGACCGTGATCCCACAACTAATCCACACTTTGTAGATGCAAAATCTAACTACACATCTCTTTTAGAGTGTTTGAGATGCTTTAACTTTATGGCCCATGCAGCCAAGGTACATAGGGAAGCCGATAAATCAGGCCACCTTGTCGCATGTCTGATTAGACAGAAGGACTCCATCAGCCCCATCATGGAAGTGGGTACATGCTCAGGCACCACAGTCCACACACAGAGTGAGATAGTAAAGACGTTTCATACTTATTATTCATCCATTTACCAAGCACCGCCAGACATCCCAGTGGATGTACTGAGTGCACTTTTGGATGACATTAACCTTCTTGGCATTGCTGAAACTGCTAGACTTTCCAAAAAATCAAAGGAGGGAGTGAAGAGGAAAAAAGGTAGAATCGTCCTCCTCTTGATACCGTTATCCAACATAGGGATTCTACCATGTATTATGTGAATATATATGCACCCATGTGTGCCCTGCTATTTTTATTTTTATTTTTGTAATAGTTTTAAGCTTTTTTGTGATATATTTCTCTTGTGCAACTCTGTTGTAGATGGCTTCTGAAACATGTCGACCTTGTAGGAGGTGACTCATTATAGTACACCATCTAGACCTCCCCACTTTTACTATTCTCAGCCAGGGAAGACAATAAAGTATTTTCGTTCCACTAGCCAGAGAATTTTTAACCATCTCACATTTTCTGTTCACGATCCCACGCACTACACATACTCACCAATCACTGAATAAAGTGATCCTGCGTCTACGTAAGTCGTAGCACGCCCGTCCCGTAGAGGGGCAGGAAGACCCCAGTGATGAAGCATGACACTGAATCAGGTTTCAGTGTGTGAGGGGTATTTTACAATTTTTTGAAACATTGCCCTTCCCACAAATTGAAAGAAGGAGCTCTGATCCTTTTGCACCATTTTTCACGTATGACTAAACACTTCAAATAAAAATAAAAATAGCAGCACACACATGGGTGCATATATATTCACATAATAAATGGTAGAATCCCTATGTTGGATAACTGCTAGTCTTTCACCAGATTCTAAAATCATGCAGGCTGAGGTCGCACAGGTGATCAAGGACCTGGTCTGTAACAAATCTCTGGGCCAGGACGGATTGCCTACAGATTATTATGCTACTTACTCCTCTGTCTTATGGCCCCATCTCATGGAGATGTACAATGTAGCCCTCCACTATGGCGAACTCCTGCAGTGGGTACGTGAGTCCCTCCTAGTTTCTATCAACAAGCCCTAAAGAGACCTCACCCACCTGGGGTCCTACCAGTCTACTGCCATCCTTGGGGTGGATTATCAAATCCTGGGGAAGATCCTTGCCAATAGATACACCCACATCCTCCCAACCTATAAACTCAGAGCAGAACAGGTTTGCCCCGGGTCCTGGTACCTCCCAGAACATGAGACGCCTCTTCCAAGTGCAAGACTGAATCTAGGGACGATTCATGCATGTCACCTGCTTCATATTGGACTTGGAGAAGGCATTTGATATGTTTGCATGGGATTATCTTTTCTTGGTACTGACCCGCATGGGTGTTCGGGGGACTGCTTGCTTACCAACAGCTACTTTACAACAAGCCATTCTCTCTGATTCGCCTTGGTCGAGTTACCTCTGCCCCTTTTCCTTCAGGTTATGGTACCAGGCAGGGGTGCGCATATCCCAAGGACAGGACACATGCAGTAATTCGATATATATATATACTCTTATACCTGCAAGACGTGACATCTGTCCCCGCTCCATGATTGCTTGTCTGCCTTTCCTGAAGCCACAGGACTTCAGGTTAATTGTACAAACTCTGCCATCTATCCTGTTGGACTCGGCCAGCCTCCATGAATAATGCACCTTGGGGTGGCACAGATTTGCGGATGTGGGGAGGCGATGTCTCTATCATACCGCATTCGACCTTTATGAGGGAAACCCCTCCGAAAGGCCCTAGTTAGCATCAGATCGCAAGTACACTTTTGGCAGCCCTTGCCCCTGGCCCCGACTGGCAAAATAGCGTTGGGGAAAATGGTTGTGTTACCTTGTTTCTTATACTACTTTGTAAACCTTATTGTCATTCCACCAAAATCGCTCTTTAATGATCTGGCCTCCCTTTTAAGTACACTTTTGAGCCTGTTAACACCATTGCATTGCCAATAAGAAGTTGCAGCCCCCGGAGGGCAAGGGAGGGCTGGGTGCCCCACTTTGTAAGTGTACTATCTGGCAGCACAGCTGCAAAGGCTGTCACGCTGGACTGCTGGATGCTATATGGGTGAAGTCAGTGATGAATGAGGGGTCTTTCCAGTGTCCACACTGTGGTGCTTTCTTCTCCCAAAGGTTTTACCCTTGTCCCCTTGGCCATTGCAATTAGTGGTTGATCACTCCTGAATGATTGGAATACATTGTCTCATGTGTGGAATGACTACATACGCCCCGGCATTTCCCCTATACGGCCTCCCCTGTTTCCCGGGCTCCTATTCTTCGAGGGGCATGAGGGCCTGGACGCTATGGTCACTGGTCACAGTGCAAGAATTATTCTCTGATGGCCAGCCCCTCACTTTTGATCAACTCATCACAGACCATACCCTCTCACCAGGGCAGTTCCTCATTCACAGACAACTCCACATTAGCTATCAGACCCTTTGGGGCACATCAGAGGTGGTACCCATCACACATCCGGTATTTCAAGCCATAATTATCGTGACCGATGGTCGTTACCTCATCACATAGCTGTATAAGGCTATTTGTGAACTTGCAGCTATTCCTCTTACAGCGCTGCGGCATGAATGGTAAGTTGATTTTGGGAGGGCACTCCATGACAAGGAAAGGCAAAAAAACATTAACATTCTCCCAGAAGGCATCATGGAACTCCCAGTTGAAAAACATCCCGTTTTTTATGCTGCATAGAGCATACCTTACTCCAGCCAAATTGGACCGCTATTTTCCTGATGTGCAGATCAGCTGTCCTAGATGTCATAACGCAGACCTCATACAGATGCAACGGTCCAGCCAGGCCCTAAGGGAAACTTACTGTTATATACCATATGTCTGTTTCTGATGTCTATGTGATTTACAAATGCCAATAAAGTTAATTTAAATGGTTCTGCCAGGCCCTCCAAGGCTATTGGCACTCTACAAGAGGTCATAGAACTGCCTGATCTCCACACGGGAAAGCATGTGCCATGGGCATCTTTAGGTGCAGGAAGCAACGTAAAGTGATCACCCATTTTGCAACCATGGCACTCCTCCTAGCCAAACATGTGCTATCACTCAAGTGGCTTGATGGATCTATATACCCAGATATCTGATCGGCTCTTCCTTCCATTTCAGAGAACAGTCTAAACCATGCACTATTGTGTTTTTGGTGAGTGGCATCATTAGTGATTTAGACTACTTTATAGTCAATCCCGACCAACTACCAAATCAGATAATCACTGTAATTATGGGCTCTGGGTTATCTTCAAAGTCCTTTACAATCAGCAAAATATTATCAGCATACAATGAAGCTAATGTTCTACGTGCGTGACCTGAATTGAATACTTTAGTTACTATGTACCTCCCTCAACAGGGTCATCATGGTTCCAATGCAAATGAAAACATAATTGGAAATAAGAGACATACTTGCCTTGTTCCTAATTTTAATAAGGATAGGGTTCGATATCTGGTTGTTAACATGTATGTGTGCTATGGGCTATCTATAGTGCAACCCAATCCACTTCAGCAGTGCTGTCACCATCCCCATTCTATGCAAGACGGTAATCAGGTACTGTCTTTCAATAGATTTAAATACCTTGGTGGTGTCCTGAAACACTGCCACCGCCTTTGTTTCTGTGTTATCTGATGCAAGGCCTTGAATAGTTTATAAAAGTTATCTGCTGCGGAACATTTTGGCATCAATTCAGATTGGTCTACAAGACCAGTTAGTAAAGTAAAGGCTACAGTCCAGCAGACAATATGTTCACCAATATGTTATTATTGGTTCTGATTAAGGATAGTGGTCTCTAAGAGCCAAAATCCTGTGAGGATTTCCCCAGTTTTGGCAGTGAGATGACTATGGGGCTGATTACAAGGTTCAAACCCGTGGTGGAGGTGCGATGGCAGTCGGGGACTGCCGCACCAGTGGTCCGACCACCGTATTTCAAGATCAACAGTCGGACCATTTTGGGTCTGCAGCAACTACATGAGAACTACATTCCCTGGCAGTGGCACAGCAGTCTGGGGCAACAATATGCTTAGTGGTGCCACTGCGCCACCGCCAAGCATATTCTACCTAAATGAGTGGGCTGGAACTGCCACATCTGCCCTGTGCCTTGCTGCCTGGTACTGACATTGGTAGGTTCAATGGTGAGTGGTCAGTTAGTGTATGGGGCAGGTGCTTTACACTATCCTTCATCCAAGTACATCACTAGTTCCCACACAACCCCTTTAAAGGTGTCCTGCTTGCCACATCATGTCTCATCCAGGGTCAGAAGAAATATGGTCAAACCACCCTCATCCTGATGGAACTCATTTGGCTCCTCTTGCTGGACCGCACCATCTTTAATATCACCTCCATCATTTACAAAGCCATCATGACCATCACCCCCACTTATCTTGAAAATAAGCTCCCCATTTCTGGTGGTTCTCAGCACACCCACATCCAGCAGCATGCCTTTTCCATCCATGAACCCATGATCTGTAACAACACTCCATAACCATCAGGACCACCTCAACACTGCTCCAATTGAGGATTGAGTTGAAGAGACACGTTGTTAAAGAACACTACATCACACTGCAATAACCATTCACAACCCAGTTACCTTTCCTATCACTCATTGACTTTATGCATGTCTTTGATACTGTACAGCGGTCTTCTACCTTTTGGCTTGGTTCAATCTAGAGAAATACCACATACATACACATAAACAACAGCTGCAACTGTTTAACAGGAAGAAATACTGAGACTGTGCTTGGAAGTTAGCCAATTAGAAAGCAAAGAGACCGGCATGAGCTTGAGGAATCTGAGGAGTAAAGTCCATTAGCTGAGTACAAAAGATCTACCAACTATTTATAGCAGCTTGTGTGGTTGGATAACAAAAATGTTTGCACAGGCCACTTGTTGGTTGGTTTGCTTAGAAGACTTTACTAAAAGCATGCGGGCTGGTCGGCGAAGCTGGACAGGTGAGGGGCCCGCGATAAACCCCGATCGGGGGCGGGACATTGAGCGGACAGCCGGCAAATCCAGGAAATCGGCAGGCGCTGATTGGGCAGTGTGGTTTAAATGGCCCCCTATAGGCGCATCAAGATTTAAGAGCTTGGGGGTCCCACATCCAGGACATGTGCCATTGACGTGAAACCCACCCACCCACACCTACAATGCAGGTGTCACAGCACCAAGCAGCGGATGGGTTCAGGCAAGGCAGGTGCCAGCACAGAGGGACAGCAGACAGAGCGTAATATCCAAAGAGGAGCCGCTCAAACCTGTGCTCTTGGGATGCCTTACAGCAGGGGCTCCGGAAGCAGGCTAAGGGTCAGGATGGAATCAGCAGAGGGCAGACAAAGCACTTGCAGCCCAGGCCAGACATGAGGGCCGCCCACAAAACTCGGCAGCAAGTTGTAGCCTTGCGGCCGCAGAAGAAGCGCTAGACCTGCTGAGAAGGGGGTTTGGCTCAGTGCGCTGTCAAAAGGGCTAGCTGATAAGGATAAGGAATAGACATGAACTCTAAGCGAGGAGGCGTGAACGACAGGTTTGATAATAGATATTGCCTGTTTTGTTTGACAATATGTAAATAAAAGCACCACCACCGCATTGCGTTATCTGTGAGCACATGGGAAAGTGGGGGTGCATACATGGGCCGGGGAGCTCAAGGGACTTGCGCACCTGGGAGGGGTTATAGCCTGGAGCACAACTCTGGAGCATACATGCGAACACTCCCGATTCAGGCGTGAGACTACCGATTTGAAGGCTAGTCTCCCGCCTCCCGATTCCTGCAAGCAAAAACCCGATTCCTCGGGGTTTCAGCTGACAGGGCTTGGTAATGTGTAACGTGCTAATTCTTCCAGCAATAGTCAGAATGGTGATGGAGGGGCTCTAGAAGGGGAGAAAAACCAACAAAGCCCCATTAACAACCGAATGGTCTTTTAAACACCTGTGAAGTACTGGGGGGGGGGGGGGCGGCTGTGTGTGCGCCCGGAAGCTGTTTCAGCCCAGGCTGACGGGGGAGGGAGGGGGGGTGTATGCACTGACCGCAACCTGCCAGGCCAGTGCACAACTCTTGTACTTCTGAAAGGTGATAAAAAAACACGTGAATTTGCTTTCAAATGTCCGATCCTGCAGCAGCACACTTCCAAAGTCCATACATGACAGAAACCCGATTGAAGGCCCCATTCTCCCGATTTTTTTTTTTTTTTTTTTTTAATCTCCCACTTTGCTCTTCTGAAATGTTGGCATGTATGCTCTGGAGGGGCATATGGACAAACACACTGCCTCAAAAAAGCATCTTTATTTTGCAGCCAGTGAAGCCATCTGAGAGCGTAATGTGATCAATGTACTTCAAGCAGCAAAAAGAAGCTGTGTACCTACAAAATCTCGCACCCCATAATCACGCGCACAGGTCCTTACAATGTGCAACTCCTCACTCCATCACCCAGACAGTCTTCAAATTGCCAAAACTCACACGGGTTAGCTGTGGAGTCCGGCGCTCAGAGTTGTTGGCTGTCCAGAATCCAAGCCTGAGGGCTGAGTCAAAGTACATGTGCTTTGGGAAGATATTGACAAATGAACTTTTCTTGCTCGCCTATAATTGTTTAGGGTCCGCAGGGGGCTGCAATAAAGACTATCAGGTTGCAGCCTCTGCTTTCATGATTGGATTCTTACCTTCTCTTCACAATCCGCACTTTTGCTGATCCGTTCTTAGCACTGTAAAGCAAACTTTAGGCTGCACGCAGCTCTTTACAAAACTAAATAATGCATTAACATATTCAATATTTTGCGTGTTTTCTTTGTAGTTTAACATGTACTTTGCTGAGGGTCCTACGTCTTAGCCAGCCTCGTGATAAATTGGCCATACAACCATCATGAAATGGGAAATTTGAGATCTTTAGTGTACATTTCAGTTTTTCCAAGAAACACTGTGCATCCCTGTGTCTGCAGATACCAGTCTTAATATGCATGTGCGCCAATTTCTATTTAGTGTGCTAGTGGTTTAGTCCTTTTCAATAAGTCCCCCCCTTTCACCAGGAGTCAAATTAATGTTCGTCGATAGAACCTCAGACTTTTAAAATCATTCTGGGTTCACTTGACCGCATGCATACATACTGGCACATATATGCAGGAATGCATGCATTAGTGTACACAAACTTAAACGCACAGATGCCTTTAAAAGGCTTCCATATGTGACGCTGTTACACTGACAGAATTGTTAACCGTTACTCTAGGGGGCATATCCACAAGGACTTATCTCCACCTTAACGCAACAAAAGTGGAGATAGATTTAACACCCAATTCACAAGCAGGTGCAAACTGCAGACATCGCCAGTATTCCCGCGATAACTGCCCCAAAATCCAACACCACGGCGGACACCACCAACTAACTCTAATGAGATGCAGAGTAGGCGTTCCCGTGCAAAAACACACAAAAAAACAACAACACCACTTTCACAACAACTGACAGAACTGTAAAGCGAACCAAAAACAGGTGATAAGCCGCGGTGGCCGCAGGTATTTAACACGTGCCTCAAGCAGGTGTAAAGACGGATGCCTACCTGCAGAAGGCAATGGACCCCCACACACAGCCATACCCGAAGAACAAACAACGCCATGGAGCTACTCATCATGCAGCTCGGAGCCCCAACAGGGCCACAACACCCACCGCCACCACCCCCAGGACCATGACCACCCCCAGGACCCAGACCCACCCCCCCCCGGACCACCACAGAAGCAGCGTAGAGTAAGACAGTGGACTTACTGAACAAGCACCACCCTCACAGACCTAACGCCCGCAAAAGTAATTGCCCACTACAGGCTCTAAAGGACAAACATTTCCCGCATCATGACCCACATCGCCCACAGGCTGACGGTTCCAACACAGCAGAGTACCAACATCCCACCTCAGACAAAGCTGCTGGCTGTGCTGCACCTGTTGGCCTCTGGGATATTCCAACTAACAACTGCCAGAACCGGAGGAGTTTCACAGCGAGCTCTATCAAAGTTGATCACACCTGTCCTGGATGCCATCCTCAGCTTCATACCTCAGTACCTTCACTTCTCCAACACTGCACAGGAACAGCTAGAGACAAAGCAAGGCTTCTATGCCATAGCCAGATTCCCTGCCGTGTTGGGGGCAATTGACTGCACACATGTTCCACTTGTGCCCCCTGCGGATACTGCACACCACTACCGCAACAGAAAGCACACACATTCCATAAAAGTGCAGGCAATAGTGGACCACCGGGGACCCTTCACCAATGTCGTCGCAAACTACCCAGGCAGTGTGCACGATTCCTCCATCTTCCGACAGTCCATCATCATCCAGCGTTTCCAGGATGGCACATATGGAACGGGAGTGCTCGTTGGTAAGTACTAAATCAACAAACCACACATCCCACAGCCACCAACGCAAAAAAGCACATCTGTGGGGATGCACACGTGACCCTGCCCCATTCTCCCGCAGGTCAGCATCCCGTGGTGGTGGGCCCGTGTCGGTCTCTGTGCATCTGGGGCCTCTGGCCCTGTGCGACTCGAGTCATTCCCCCCTTGTGGTTCTGACATTGCATGTCTGAGTGTCCGATGACTGTTGGAGTTGTTGCCAGTACCAGCTACTCCATGAGGGCTGGCTTACACTCACCCCACAAACAGTCAGCAAAGGCGTCACTGAATTGGTAGGTCTGCCATCACATCCTGCCGAACCGAGTATTGACTCTTTTCTCCCTGCACTGTCACAGGTGATCAATGATATGCACTCTGCCCTTGGATGATGACACCCCTCTGGGACCCGAACACACCCGCCCAGAGGCAGTACAATGCGGCACACATACGCACCAGGGGCATCGTTGAACGCACATTTGGCATGTTGAAGTCATGTTTCAGGTGCCTGGACTGCACAGGTGGGAAGCTCCTGTACAGCCCGGACGTCGTGTGCAAGATGATCGTTGCATGTTGTGTGTTGCACGACATCTGTGTTCACACCAGGGCCCCATGGATCCCAGTTCCAGAGGTACCGGACGATGATGATGGTGATGGGGCTGGTGGCCCATATCCCACAGCAGCTGCGGCAGGAATGGCCCATAGGACCTACATCATTGTCACCTACTTCTCATGAGCAAGTCACATTGTGTCCGTCCGTGGCAATCATGGGACAGTAGTAGATGTCTAATTGCATTGCATGTGTGAATAAAACATATTTGCAGGTTACAGGTTGGGACAGTGCATTGTCATGTTACGTATCCCTAGGGTTACAGATGTGATTTGCCTGGTTGTGCACATTTGCCGATCCAGGTATGTCCTGTGTTCAGTTGTGGAGGGGTTGCTGTTTGTACCGGGATGTTGCCAATGTCGAGGTGCACTTCTGCTTATGTGCCTATGCTGCATGGTGGGTGTGTTGCTCCTGCGGCACTGATTTGTCTGCCACTGGATTCTCTCATGCAGTGTGCCTGTGGGTCCTGTCCTTCCACGGTGCTTGGATGTTGTGGTGTGCATGTTGTCCTCTGTAGTTGGCCAGTGTGCATCCGTGGTACGCCGCTGTTGCTGTATTTTGTTCAGTGGCATTTTCCGTATGCTGTTCTTGTGCTTGTTCCCGCATTGCGCGTGAGTTAGCTGCCCTCACGCTGCTTATCCTTGCATTCCTCATCACAGAATGGCTCATCGCAGGTTTTCTGGTGTTATGGTTTGTGTTTTTATCTCCTTCGCGGTGGTTGTATCATGGACATTGTCAGCGTTTTCGGCAGACTATCGCATGGTACCGCCGTGTTGTGAATTCCATGTTGACACTGGGTTATTTTCCCTCGATGGACTGCGATATTGAAAGTTGCGTTACGCTACTCTTGCGGTAGTTATCACACGTTCTTGTGAATATACTCCTAGAGGTTGGTTGTCTTAAAACTACTGCTCAGGTTGACAGCACTTAGAATGGCCTCCCCTTTTTACTCCATGCACATACTGGATGACCTCACATTTGCTATGTGTAGCAAACCATTGCGAGTTTACAGTTAGGCATTCTCAAAGACTGTCCGTACAAATTGCATGGTTTGTATTGTCCTGTTTTATGTAGCACAAATTTAGTCCTAGGGCATTAGATCGCTTCACATGAACACAGGATTAATTACACAAAGTCAGTTAGTTAGTTTTTTAAAAATTTGTAGGTACTTCATGTGGTAGATTAGTGATTTGGCCAGAATCAAAGTCTACTCAGGTACTCGAACCTGGGAGCATATTTACCATGCCCCTGAGGAACTTTTACACTGATGGAGCATCACTTTTGTGATGCTCCGGAGGGGTAGTGAGCTGGCCCATATTTACAAGGCCATGCACAGCCACCCTGTGTGGCTTTTCATGGTGTTGTAAATATGGAGTAAGGCAATGCCTTAGTTTGTGTGGAAGGGGCGTTCCATGATGTTACTGTGGCTGCTCCCATGCAACACCTATGGGGACATATTAACAAGTATCTACACAAGGGGGGCCTGAGGAGATTTAATTGACCAGCGAGTGCACACTCCCCAATAGAAGACTCAATAACACACACAGAGCCCTCAGGACCGACGTAACGAAGTGATAGTCAAGGAGTAGGAACAACTATTCTAGTGGGGGTTTCTATTTTAAGGACGGTTTCCCTCACACACCAGAGGTGTTCTGCTTCATCATGGGGAATCCTACTTGCATCATGAAGCCTGGTCATAATGCAGGCTACGACCCCTCATTACGAGGGAGGAGCACAGGGATGTTTTCAAGTAAGACGGGTATTTCTAAAACCCAATGTTAGCAGTGTGTATCATGGGAGACGTGCAGTGCTAATGGATTCAAAACTAGCTGTAAGGTTAGCCTGATACAATTCAATGATGTTGACATGTAATGCTGCTGCAGACATTAGATGCAGTCGCACTGAGTAGTGATCAACACATTTCAGCCTAAGACCTAGACAGTGTTGTGGCTATCATCAGGATCTCTATTAAAGCTACTGCTGTGTGTGGGTGGGAAACGTAAATGGAAATTGCAAAATCAGCAGCGTGTTGGCATGTTAGAAGGAAAATACTAAACCAGTGATCCAGCAGTTCAACGGATTCACAGGTAGGACCTGTGGATAAGATATAAAAACACAGACCGCGCGATAACGTCAGTATAGTAAAGTGCTGTGCCAGCTTCCCATTGTACAAATGTACAGTTCCGCTCGTAGGCCCCTTCTCCTACCTTGCAGCCAAAGCCTGGAACAATCTCCCCCTCTACCTCTGGCAATCTCTCACATAGCCCCAGTTCAGGAAGGACCTCAAGACCTGGTTCTTCGGATGACCCCAGCAGCAGCAGTCAATGGAGCCACCCCTCCCCCCCAGCGCCTTGAGACCCTCACAGTTGAGTAGTTGCGCTTTACAAAAACTTATTGATTGAGGGCCCTCCTGCCTAAACATGCCCATAATAGTAGGTGGATTTTCTTCTTTTCTCGGGCCACTGACACAGGTGTCTTTTTTTGAGAAGCAGATTGTGGTGGTAGACTCAATGTGCATCGTGGTGGGGCAATCAATGTATGCCATGGTGTCTCCATCCCACTCTGAATCTTGTGCCATTGTGAAGTTGCAGGGGTGGGTAAATCTGCTGGTGCGCTGCAGGGGACAGGCTTGCTTTGCCTGAAGCTGTCACCCTCTTCTTCCTCATATTCATCTTCCACCGTGATTGGACTTGTACTAGTAGCTGGTATTCCCCGGCTCACCTCATGACTACAATCACAACCACATTCAGCAATTTTTATAATGTTCTACTCCCACTTGGTTGTGTGTAGTTTTATGAGTTGTTTGGCCTCCAGTACCATAATGTGCACCAGGCTTACCTCGACAAACACTTGTGCTGTAAATGCAACATACTGCAATGTGCTCCCCCTCTTTGCCAACAGTATGAAAGTCCCAAACTGGAGAGGAGTACTTTTTACTGTGCCACTGCCAATGTCTAAAGAAGAACTTGAAGTAGGTGGGCTTGTCGTCGATTGCCTCTCTGCATCTCCTGAAGTAGGGGTTGATGCAGGTCTCAGCTGGGGCTTTGCAAATATGGGAGCTGGTGGCAGTGCTTCCTGTGCCACACTAGGGGTGGGGGCGGAATTTGCATAGTTGCGCTACGCAAAGCTTTGCGAAATGGTAAAAAATCTCTGCGAGTACGCAGAGATCAGCAAAAAACGTGGAATTGCTTTTTCCGCCCGTTTGCGATGCTTTTTTCCTGTTTGCTAATGCTGTTTGCGTGCTCGGGGTAAATATCTCACGATCACGCATTTTGAAAGCTCGAACAAACATAAAATTCCAGCGAAGCCACGGAATTTTGGATAATTCCGTGTTCTCTGCGGAACACAAAATTACCCAAATTCCGTGAGCGGAACGGAATTTACCACCCAGGCCTATGTCACACCCCCCTTGGAGCAGGTTGAATAGCAATATCAGAGTCCTCTGTGCCACATTCCACCATGACTGTCTCGTCATCATCATCCTCCTCATCATCCTCTTCCATAACTCTAAGTCTGTTAGGAAATTTTCTTTTCCCTTGCCCTTCCTGTTGTCTCCTGGGCTCTTCCGTGGTGCACTCCATGTCCCTATCAAGGTCATCATAAATGGTACTTGGAGAAAGTGGTGGAGTAGTACCCTTCCTTTTCCTTGCTCGAGATCTGGTAGCTAATGATTCTAAAAGAAGAGGTTCTTGCTCAGAAGGAAGCAAGAACATCAGGCAAATGTACTATTGCTGGCTGCTTTGGCTATCCACTTTGCTCTGTTACCTGAAATGATTGTGTGCTAATTTGCAAAAGGGACAAATTCAATTCAATGTCACTACTCATCGGTGTCAACAGAATTTCAATGGCTGCTCCACTGACAAACATGGTCCTGGGCATTGGTTGGGGGGTGGTGCTGTTAATGGAGGAGTGCTGTTCTTAGCTTGCTCGCCGGAGGCCAGTGCAGCAGGGACAAGTTTGCCAAAAAAGGTTTGGGTCGGCACGCCAGTGGTGGAAATCTGCTTCTTCTCCTCCCCAATGCCCACTTTCTTGGCAACACCTTTCTTTTGGGCCATCTTGAAGCAGTCAGTTGGCAGTGGCACTTAGCTTCACAAGCTGAAGTGATGCCCGTGTTGTGTAGTCAGACACGCGTCACGTCATGCACAGGCCTTTTGTCTGGCAGCACTGAGGGCGATGTCTCTTCTCTTGTGCACGTAAAAGAAAAAAGCAAGAAGAACATCAGTGAAATGTGGCATTGTTGCAGTTCAGTTAGTGATACAAACAAGCAATATCATTTAGTGTGGCTACTTAAGCTATTATAAATAATTAGCAGGACAGTGTAACTATCCATTCGCTAAACCACACCAACATAAACTTTCATTGCGCACACTCAGGAAGGATAAGAAAGAGCAAGAACTGTAACATACAGATGTAACTGTTTGCTTTATGTGCTTCAAGTTCGGATGTGACACTCAGGGAGGTGCAGGTGACAATGCAATCATCCTTGGACAATGAATGCTGTTGTGTACCTATAGCAGACATAGGGTTGATGGCAGATGTTAGGTAAATGGGAATTTTTAAATTTTTTGTTTCAATTTAAAAACAATAAAAATGTTTAAAAAATGCAATTAAAAAAATTACAATTGAAAAAAGTTAAAGAAATTTAAAAAACAAAAATGTACAATAAAAAAGTAAAAATTAAAAAATATAAAAATAAATAAATTAAAAATCCTAACATAAAAATGAAAAATATATACATGTGAAACTATCCTCAAGCATATAAATTATTAAAATGCTATCTCAACCGTACATGCAAGCCTATGGAAAGGGCCACACTGGCTGGACACACAAAAGGCTACCAGCCAGTGCCAGATGGTCAACAAAAACACTGAGAAGAAATTGGGAAAAAAGAGAAGACATGCAGGCCTATGGCAAAAGTACACTGGCTGCCTACACAAAATGGCCACCAACCACATGGTGAAACAGCAAGCAAGGAGGCTTGGACACAAGAAAGAAGACATGCAGGCCCATGGCAAAAGTACAATGGCTGCCTACACAAAATGGCCACTGACCACATGGTGAAATAACAAGCAAAGAGGCATGGCCAAACAAAGAAGACATTCAGACCTATGGTAAAAGCACACTGGCTGCCTACACAAAAGGGCCTATAACACCATGGTAAAACAGCATGCAAGGAGGCATGGCCACAAACAAACAACATATGCAGGTCTACGGCAAAAGCACACTAGCTGCCTACACAAAATGGCCACCAGTCACACGGTTACCACAACAAGCAAGAAGACATAGAATACAAAGAACACATGCAGGCCTATGGCAAAGGCACACTGGCTGCCTTGACAAAATGTCCACTGACCACATAGTGAAACAGTAAGCAAAGAGGCATGGCCACAACAAATAAGACAAGCAGGCACATAGCAAAAGCACACTGGCTGCCTACACAAAATGGCTACGGACCGCATGGTAAAACTGCAAGCAAACGGGCATGGTCACAACAAAGAAGACATGCAGAACCACAACACAAGTACACTGGCTGCTGCCTACACAAAATGACCACGAACCACATGGTGAAACAGCAAGGAACAAGGCATGTCCACAACAAAGAAGACATGCTGGCCTGTGGGAACTGACAATACAAAATGCCCCCTGGCCACATGGCATGAGAAACAAAGACAAATGGTGGCCTATGGCAAACACACTCACACACTGGCCAGACAAAGGAGACATTGTAACACAGAAAAACAGCATTAATTCAGCAATGCAAAAAATGTTTACAACACTCATCCTCCATAGGCATCAAATAAATTTTGCCACTTAAACACTGTTTTCAGTAAAAAAAAAAATACCCCAAAAAACACATTCTGCATTTTAAACAGACACCACAGAAACAGTTGTTTCATGCACCCATGACTAGTACTCGGTCTACTGACTGTAAGGCCCATTGGCAGACTAGGCCACAAAGTGAATTAAATCAATATTGTAAATGTATTAAAAAACATGAATAAGAAAATGTGCTGAACTGTGCAACAATTCTTCTTTACAAAAGAAGATAAACTATGTGCAAAAAAATAACTAGTACCCTACTAAAACTGCGGGCCACCCACAATGATAAATTAAAAATCGAATAGAAGTAAAAACTGAAAAAAACTCTGCTTTACACCCAGAAGGCGGAATTCAGGAACTCTGCGTTCCTCTGCGGACTGCCCGAATTCCTGTGAGAGGAGTGGAGTTTTACACCCAGGCCTATAACCTAATTCCTCGATATATACAGCCCAGATAATAGAAGGAATAGACAGGACATGTCTTGGTGGTACTAACAATGAATGACTTGTTCTTAAATTTCTTGGACCAAAAGACCATTATAATTGTCTTCACTTGATTTATTGTAAGGTCAAGATTTGCCATAAATTAGCAAATCTGTTTAACAGCCGCTAGAGGCCAAATCTATGCCATGAGCACAACATCATTCGCATATAAAAGTGGGGGAATAGCCAGGTCAAGCCAGGGAAATTGAGAAGATGTTTTTCCAGATCATTAATATACACTATAAACAAAAAGGGGGGCAGGCCACAGCCCTGCCTGACTCCTTTGACAATCGGGAAGGATTTTGTCATCTACCCTTTTGTACCATATCTAACACTCGCAGTCACATCACTATATAGTTGTCTTAATAAACAAATATTATCAGCCTCAACCCCAAGGCCATTCATAATATCCCAAGGTTTACTCCGATTTTCATGGTCAAAGGCCGAGCTAAGATCCATAAATTCAGTGTATACAGAATCACCTTTTGACACTGAATATTTTTAAATGAAAAGGTAAACATGTAAACACTGCTCTAATGTTTCCATGCCCCTGAAACCATACTGTAGGCCCGATATAATATCATCAGCCTTAGTCCAAGATGGCAACTGATCCAGTAAGATCCTACCCATTAATTTGGCTTTGCAATTGATCAGGGCAATAGGGTGGTACGGTTCAGGGCACTCATGTGGCCTTTTTTGAAAATCGGCACAATTATGGCATGAGACCAAGACCTAGGGGTACCAGTAACAGCATCTTCCCACAATAAGTTATTAAGGAGTGGTGCCCACAGATAAATGGTAACCATAAGAAAGGTTGATCGGAGCCCCATCCGGGCTAGGGTCCTTATCCTCAGAGGTTTTGTTAATGGCTCTTATAATGTCTTCATATTCTATTGACAGACCACAAGAATTTCACAGGAGAAATATCCAGAAAAGTTCTGCCATTTTAAACCTTCGCAAAATGGGTGAACCAATCATCAGCGGAAATAACCACATCCAAACCTGAGCTATTTCAATGATTGAAAAATTTGTGATTGGCCACTTTACAAAACCCTTTTCGATCTTTTATTTGACAAGTCTTTAAAAGGGTTTCATAGGCATCCTCTCTGATCTGTTTCTTACTGATTGTAAATATATCTTTATAGGTAGCCAAACTTCCTCCTGAGTTCTGGGTGTTGATTTCACGGCCAACATCAGTTTCCTATGGGTCATAGAACTTTCACCATCAAAGCAAAGCACAATCTTCAACTTTTTTAAATTGCAAGGAATCCTCATCAGCTTGTTAGCTGTGGCACATAATGCATGGAAGATGGTAATAACATTGACATCATTTGCTTTCTCTTCTAAGCAAGTTAAAACATCAGATATATTTTAAGTTGTCAAAGTAAAAAACAAATTCTCTTTGTCTATATTCACCCATTTTTGCACAAGTCTCTTTCTTCTTAATATAATATGTAAGTAATAGACCTGAAACACCAGCCGGTTAAGCAACATGCATCTCATAGCATGTCACTGAGAGAAGACAGTGAACCCTAAATGTGGTTTCTATAACTGATTAGAGGAAAACTTTATTATGTCTAATGAAAATAAAATATGATGTATTAAACTACTGCCTTCCATGTCAATGTAAGCAGGTTTCAGGTACGGATTAATTCATAATGAATCCAGAGCAAAATACAGGCTGTATTTCAGAAAAAGGTGGTTAAGTGCTTCTCGATAAAGTGAGCGGAAAAAATCATTTAATACCTCTCCAGAGTGGGGCACCGAACGATGAGACAAAGAGCACAAAGATTAATATTAAAATCACTCATCCAAAATAGGGATACTGGCCACTCCTGAGCATTCATAAATCTGACCAATAAGTTTGTAAGCGCAAACACTATGTCTGTGCTGTATACATTAAAGTAATTATTTTAAAAAAAATGAATTAATAACAAGCTCACAGAACTAAAAATAAACCACAGAAGTTGAAAATACGGAGAGTCTAGATAGGGCATTCAACAACCCCAGGATACCCTACCCTAACTAAAGTTAACAGGAGACACTTCACTCTTAGTGCTTAGCAATCCATGAGACTGCACGTGCTGTGACTTTTTCCTCAGGCCAAGGAATAGAAGAAAAAATGTACCCCATTGTGAATTTTCATGAAAGATTGGAGTTGAAAGTCTTTTGAATGTTCTTCAACCTAGTAGATGAATCAGCTGGATATATGCTTGCCACCACCAGATTCGTCAATGTACAAATATTGGCTGAATTCATTTCTTTATTTTATTTTATGGTCTTGAATTTGATAGCTGCCTGTAGACAAAAAAACAGTGTGGCAGTATTTCTGATCGTTGGACCTGGAACTCTCTGCAAGGTCACTTCCAAATGTTTTGCCTTCCCCTCCTATTGTATTTTGTACAAAAAAATGTTGATGGCCTTTGGACTCTGAGCACTTTAACACTGCTAACCAATGATTAAGTGCTTGTGCCCTCTCCCTAAAACAGGGGCAAATAGGCTTATACCTAATTGCCATATTTAATATACTTATGTCACTTGAAGAGTGGTATGCCATATACCCAGGGTGTCTTATTTAAATTCTCCGAGTGGGCCTGCAGCACTCATGTGCACCCAATTAATTAGCACTCTAATACATGTCCCAGGCCTTCCACTGCAGCCTGTATGGAGTTTTAAACTGACATTTTGATTTGGTATTATAATCCCCTTGCCAAGCCTTAAAATACCTTTTTATTAAATATATGTCACCAATAAGTTAGGCCCTAGGTGGTCCATAGGATACGGTGCTGTCTAATCAAAAGGTTGGATGTGTACCTTCAAGTTTTACATGCCTTTGTAGTGAAAACCTCCTAAGTTCATTTTTCACTTCTGTGAGGCCTACCCCTCCCGCGGGATATCATTGGGATTCCTTATTACATTTAATAAGCTGTAATTTCGAATTGGGAGAAGTTGCCTACATCATGTTTGGTACCTATGAAATTTTAACGATAAACCCTCTTTAATGATGAGGTCAGATTTTACATTACAATTTTGAAAGGGCCACTTTTGGAAAATGTGCGTTTGCCTGCCTTGCCCTCTTGTGCCTGTTGCCTGGAATGGGTCACATGACTGGGTGTAACTGACAGTTATATTTTGTGAATTCCTCCTATAAAGTCACACAATCGAGAGATTAGGTGTGCCTGAATGGGTCATCTGTTGGCAGGATGGAGGGGAGGAACTAAGCACAGACCCATTCACACCTGAATAGCCTGTTCTCTGCCTTCACACACAGGGGCTAATGACCCTAAATTATCACTTCAGCCAGCTTGGAGCCAGGGAAGTTAAGTCAGAACATTCCATGGCATCAGACAACCTTTCAAGAAGCTTCTCCCACCTTCCAGAAGAAGGACACCAGGGTATAAAAATAAAACATTGAGACCTACTCTTCAGTTCACTACTGAACATGCGGAAAGATACGTCTGTGTAAACCGCCAGACAGCTGCTGTACCTAGAAGGACTGATTTGCTGGCAGAATGCTGCTTTGAACCGGAGCCGCCAGCCCTATTGTTGAGTCATGCATCTTCACCTGTACACAGGATTATCAGAAGTGACTCCAATGGCTAGTTTGCTGGCCTCCTATTCATAGCCACAGGAACATAAAAGGCTCCCACCATCTTGAACCCGCACCTGGACCCAGCATAAGTGAGTCCTGAACCCACAAGAGGTGTCCCATCAGTCCTAGATACTTGGTTGTGGTGCTAAATGTGTCCAGGTGCCCAATTTCCAAAACTTATGACAAACAAAATTTGGCTAAAAAGTGCTCTGAGAAGCAGTAGGAGACTTGGACCAAACTGCGCACCTCTCTGAACGAGCTGCATTGCCAGTTGTATTGACTTTGCGGCTTCTACCACTATGTTTTTTTTTACAGCAGCAAATCTGCTTCAGCAGTCCCAAGCTTGTGCTACAGCCCTGTCCATTCGGCCCGCTGGAGTTTTTTGAGTTCCATTTTGGCGACTAAGTCTGAACGTGGAAATCTTCACTGTGGCTTTGACTCAAGGACACCCGATGACGAAGTGTCATGGGTACTCAACTTCTGACTCCAAGAACTCATGTTTGAAAAGCACCCTTCTGCTCACAGGGTTCAGTGGGGTGTTCACTCCCAGCGCAGGCGTAGGGGATGTTCTGCCAAGTCCTTTAGGGTATCCCTGCGTGAGCATGACTGGGAGGATTTGGAAGGTTCAGCATAAAATCAGGAGTGTGGTGCTGTTATTCTTAGTATCTGAATTGCAATGTGTCTTCAAGGCAAGAGTATGCGTGTATGTGATAAAGTAATCATTTAAGACATTGAAATGAACAAACTCCTTAGTCAGACATTGGAATAAAGCAGCACTGTTCTTTGCCACATATTCTGCCACAATGACTTGGCACTTCTGGTTACACACTTCATCTCCCATCAGGCCATGAGTCATTCATCTCCCATCAGGCTATGAGTCACTGTTTAGGCCCATCTTCCATCAGGCCATGAGTCGTTCATCTCCCATCAGGCTATGAGTCACTGTTTAGGCCCATCAGGCTATGAGTCACTGTTTAGGCCATGAGTCACTGTACATTTTGGGCGTTGGCCTGTGGAGGGTATATAACCACTCCCACCGATCACGCCCTTTGCTAGGCAATCTCGCCTGTCATCACAGAACTGCTTCCGCTCCTGACGTCCGGATTCAGCTCCTGCCGGAAGACTTCCACGACCAGACTTCTGCCGTCGAGGGATGCCCCTCATATCTTCGGTTCTGCCGACGAGGAAAGTCCATCATATCTTCATCTGTTCCGTTCCGCCTCCAAGGAAGTGGTCCTGAACAACGGGGAGGGTTCCCCAGTCAGCTAAGTCAGCGCAGCCAAGGCCTCGCGCGCGCGTGACTAATTGCATCTTAATGTGATATTCAAATTATGATTTAAAAGTTGTTAATCTTTAGTTGCTTCCGTGCCAGCATGCGTTAAGGAACTATTAACATTGTTGAAATAGCATGTTACGCAGCTTGCTTACGAACTTTTAACCCTTTGCAAACCACAGGTAATGCAACCTTGAGAAAACATTACAAACCACTAACACATTTATAACCTACATGAGATGCAATTCTAGGAAAGCAGGAAGGAGCTTTCAATAGAGAGGCTTTATCTCTATGGACTTAAGTTTCACCGCAGTTCCTGTTCATCCACGTTTGTCTAACAAAAAAAATACGGTTCATAACTTTTATGTAAGTGGTTTATTCGCATTAGCTGAAGTAATGCAAGTATGAGTGTAACCTAATCCACATCTAACTTCCTGTATGTTTGTTGATTGGGCGGTTGAGGAGGCTAAGCATGCTGATACTCTCTTGCTCTTCTCTTCCACAGTCTTAGATGCTCCCTGGGTCTTCCCGTCCCTGAATTCATCAGCTCCAGGAAGAATAACCGGTGAGGGAGGTCCGCTACTGCACAAGCTGTCTTTATTATTTTTTCCCAGCCCCCATTCCCCTTGACGTGCTTCTCGGGGAGCAATTTACTGTTCTCCGTGGAGAACGGCATTGGGAGTGGTCGGACTGTCATCTTCATTGCTCCTGCTGGGCCTAGATACATTAGGTTAGTGCACGTGTGTGTTTGGCTTCTGACAGATTGCCTAGCCCACATACTTACCTAGCCCGAGCAATGGATACTAAT
Source organism: Triturus cristatus (assembly GCF_964204655.1). NCBI lineage: Eukaryota > Metazoa > Chordata > Amphibia > Caudata > Salamandridae > Triturus > Triturus cristatus. The sequence goes on along the minus strand of NC_140589.1, from coordinate 1,174,404,013 downwards.
CGGATCCTCACGACGGTACTAGAAACCATTACCAGTCTCCTGGTAGAGGTACAACTAAGCCTGGGCAAAGCCCTACGCTACGCTCGCGTAGTTTACGAAGTTTTCGCTACTTCGCACTACGCGAATTGCACGTAGCACAGTGCAAACACGCGTAGCGTAGTGTTGCGTAGTGCAGCGGTCATTTTTTGCTTGCTCGCGGTCCTCAACGTCAAGTTGGCGACCGCGAGCAAGCAAAATGACATCCCGGCGAGAATTTTTCCTCGTTCGCGATTAGCAACATCAAGTTGGTGATCGCGAGCGTGGAAAATAAACTTCCTGGCGAGATTCTCAACGCGAGGAGGTCATGTTTCTCATTGCGAGTGGTCGCGTATGCTCGCGACCGCTCGCGATGAGAAACTACCAGTCCGCGTTGAGAAAGCTGCTGCCTGAGTAAAAATCTACTCGAGCAGCAGAAAACTACAGCTCGCACTGTGCAAGATGCCGTTTTCAATGATTACACAGTGCCGGTTGCTTGTCCGCACTGTGCAATCATTGAAAACGACATCTTGCACAGTGCAAACAGGGTACTACGCACTTCGCGAAGTGCTACGCGTAACTCGCGTAGTGCGGAGTTCACTTTGCGTAGCTTCGCGAAGTGCTACTTCGCGAACTACACCCAGGGTTAGGTACAAGCATCCCGGGCAGAAAGTCAAGAGTTGCGTAAAGAGTTAGGGTCGGTTCATAGAGAGTTAGCTGGGATGGCTAGGAAAGGAAAAGCTGAGGGTGGAAAAATACACTTAAAACCTTAGACCTTGCCCCCACCCGGCACCATCTCAGAGACTTCCACAAAAAATCATAGTTCAGTTCCTTCACCCATGAGTAGTGGGGGAAATGCCACGGGGGAAGGTACTTATTTTTCTCCAGGTAATCATGTTCAAACAGGTGTAACACACACACAGACACAACCTATCCAGGTAATTCATGCTCCACAGATTCCTCTAGCAGCCCCAGAACGATTTTATGGTGACCCTAAGAAATTTAGTGTTTTTCCCCATCAATGTAGACTCCAGTTCCTCTGTAAGGCAACCGCCTTTCCTGATGATCAAACCAAAACAGCGTTTGTACTTTCTTACTTGGGCGGTAATGCTGCTAGCTGGTCAATCCCATTAATCGAACATAATGACCCGTTTTTGTATGATTTCTATGGGTTTTGCCCAGAAGTGAGGAAACTGTTCGACCGAAAGACACATCTCCTTTCACTAGATTAAGAGTTGATTACCCTAAGAAAGGGTTTGAAAGATTTGTTAACGTATTTAACCACCTTCAACCGTTTGGTGGTGGAAACAGAATGGTCAGTGGAAAAAAGGGCTTCTTTGTTCTACCAAGGTCTTCGTAGCGAACTCAAAGATGTCCTGGCCCAAGTAGTAAATCTTCCTACCTCCTGTGATGATCTCATAGACCTCACGTTCCAGCTAGACCATCGGCTGCAAGAAAGGAAGGGAGACCGCAATCGGGGAGAAGCCAAATTCTTGGTAGTATGTCCTAGAAACACACATGATGATGGACCCAAACCCGTTAATGGAACTGAACCCATGCAGGTGAATGGTATACGGGGGCCACTGTCCTCAGAAGAAAAGGAAAAAAGAAAAAAACTCAAACTATGCATGTATTGTGGCAAAAGCGGCCACTTTGTCAAAGAGTGTAAGACTCGAAAATAAACCTCTGAGTTTAAGACCCCACTCCCTAACAAGACTCAAGCAGTGGTCCAACAAACCGAGGAGGAAGATGTACCAATGGAAAACTGATGTTCCTGAGGAGGGCTGAGGTCTCTTGTTCGGGACAAGAAACACCGAAGATCTCGTATTTAGCAAACACTCTGCAAAGCTCCGTCGCACACCTAAACATGCAGGTGACCTTGTGGATCCCCGAAGGTAACCAGGTAGAAGCATCGGCCCTACTAGATTCTGGGGCGACGGGCAATTTTATCCTTCGCAATTATGTGCAAAGGTTACACGTTCCATGTATAAGACAAAAGACAGCGGAACCTGTAAAGGCTGTGGACTCACTTCTGGACCAGTAAGATATCACACGGTCCCGTTAATCATGCAATTCGGACAACATTTTGAGCATATACAGTTAGATCTCATTGATGCTCTCCAATTTAAATTGATCTTGGGTATGCCTTGGTCCATTGGGCCACTCGGTGCGTAACAATGACTTCTCAGTTTTGCCAAAATCACTGTACCAAGGATCAGGAATTAACACTACCTACTTTAGAGAATCCCGCAAAATTACTCACCTTTGGCAGCGTTGCACTGCAGGCTTACGGTGTGGTGACCCTAACAGACAAGTATTATGACTTCCAACAGGTATTTGATGAGCAACGTGCTAGCCATCTCCCACCGCATCGAGAGTATGACTGTCACATCGATCTGGTTCCTGGAGCGACCATTCCATGTAGTCGCATCTATGCCTTGACAGAGCCAGAGACAAAACACCTACGTATGTACCTAGACGAACATCTCGCCTCTAGGTTTATACGACCATCACAATCTTCGGTCTCATTGCCTCTTTTTTTGTACCTAAGAAGGGGGGTGAGCTTCGTACCTGCATTGACTTTAGAGCAATGAATCGAGTGACCATAAAGAACAGGTACCCGCTTCCATTGATACCAGTACTTCTTGACCAACGAAGAGGGGCCACAGTACTCACCAAACTGGACCTTCGTGGAGCTTATCACCTAGACCGCGTTCGGCAAGGTGATGAATGGAATACGGCCTTCCGGACCAAGTTCGGCCTGTTCAAATATCAGGTGATGCCTTTCGGCCTCTGCAAAACCCCGGCAGCGTTTCAGTACTTCATGGACGATGTCATACGGGGGTATCTGGATGTCTTCTGTATAGTATATATAGATGACATCTTGATATACTCTGAAACCATTCAGGCACAATTTAAACATGTGAAGGCAGTACTGGAACGATTACAACAACATCACCTGTTTGCTAAACTGGAAAAGTGCTTTTTACATTCAACAGTCGTGGAATTTCTGGGCTATGTCATAAGCCCCCAGGGTATTCAAATGGATGAGAAGAAAGTGGCGGCAATTACACTATGGAACTCCACGACCAGTGTCAAGGCCTTACAAAGCTTCCTCGGCTTTGACAATTTTTATCGGCGCTTTATTAAAGGCATTTCTGACATCATTCACCCCATCACTCATCTTTTGCGAAAAGGCGTAGCCTTTACATGGTCTCTAGAGGCAGAACAAGCCTTTCAGACATAAAAGAAACATTTCACACAAGCCCCCATTCTAAAGACATCCGGACATTACACTCCAGTTTATACTGGAAGCTGATGCTTCACATTATGCCGTGGGAGGAGTGCTATCTCAGAGGCACCCGGACACCGGTCAACTACACTCTGTACCATTTTATTCTCGAAAATTCACTCCCTGTTAGCTAAATTATGGAATCGCGGACAAGGAACAGTTAGCCATCAAACGCGCATTTGAAGAATGGCGTCACTAGCTGATGGGGGCTCGTCATGTGATAGAAATGTATTCTGACCATCGAAATCTGCTATTCTTGACAACCGCCAAGGCCCTCACCGCTTGCCAGTTATGATGTGTCCCTTTTAAGCCCATATTCCCCAGAGATACGTTTAACGCAAGCATCACCGCCAGTGGAAATTGCGGGGGAGGTAGAATACGAAGTCAAACAACTCATTGACTCCAAAATCATACGTGGACGGGTCCACTACCTCATTGATTGGAAAGGATTTGGTCCGGAGGAACGATCCTGGGATCCTGCTTGTAATCTCCAATCCCCTACACTGCTGCGGAGGTTCCATGCCCGCTATCCTGCCAAACAGGTAATCCGCCGTTACGGTGGTCCTTACGGGGGGGTACTGTCGTGGGTACTCAACTTCTGACTCCAAGTACTCATGTACGGAAAAGCACCCTTCTGCCCACAGGGTTCCAGTGGGGTGTTCACTCCCAGCACAGGAGCAGGAGATATTATACCAAGTCCTTTAGGGTGTCCCTGCTTGAGCATGACTGGGAGGATTTGGAAGGTTCAGCATAAAATCAGGAGTGTACTGCTGTTATTCTTAGTATCTGAATAGGTATGTGTCTTCAAGGCAAGAGTATGCTTGTATGTGATTAAGTAACCATTTAACACATTGAATTGAACAAACCCCGTAGTCAGGCATTGGAATAAAGCATCACTGTTCTTTGCCAAATATTCTGCCACAATGACTTGGCACTTCTGATTACACACTTTATCTCCCATCAGGCTATGAGTCATTCATCTCCCATCAGGCTATGAGTCACTGTTTAGGCCCATCTGCCGTCAGGCCATAGGTCATTCATCTCCCATCAGGCTATGAGTCACTGTTTAAGCCATGAGTCACTGTACATTTTGGGTGTTGGCCTGTGGAGGGTATAAAACCACTCCCACCCATTACGCCCTTTACTAGGCAATCTCGCCTGTCATCACAGAACTGCTTCCGCTCCAGCCGTCCGGATTCAGCTCCTGCTAGAAGACTTCCACAACTGGACTTTTGCCGTCGAGGAACGCCCATCAGATCTCCGCTTCTGCCGACGAGGGAAGTCCATCATATCTTCATCTGTTCAGTTCCGGCTACAAGGAAGTGGTCCTGAACAACGGGTAGTGTTCCGCAGTCAGCTAAGTCAGCGCAGCCGAGGTCTCGCGCGCGCATGACTAATTGCATCTTAATGTGATATTCAAATTATGGTTTAATTTAAAGGCTGTTAATCTTTAGTCACGTCCGTGCCAGCACGTGTTAAGGAAATATTAACATTGTTGAAATCCCATGTTACGCAGCTTGCTTACGAACTATTAACCCTTTGCAAACCACAGGTAATGCAACCTTGAGAAAACATTACAAACCACTAACTCATTTATAACCTGCATGTGACACAACTCTAGGAAAGAAGGAAGGAACTTTCAATTGAGAGGCTTTATCTCTATGGACTTAGGTTTCACAGCAGTTCCTGTTCATCCATGTTTGTCTAACAAAAAAAATCGGGCTCGTAGCTTTTATGTAAGTGGTTTATTCACATTAGCTGGAGTAATGCAAGTATGAGTGTAACCTAATCCACATCTAATGTCCTGTATGTTTGTTGATTGGGCGTTTGAGGATGCTTAGCATGCTGGTACTCTCTTGTTCTTCTCTTACCCAGTCTTAGACGCACCCTGGGTCTTCCAGTCCCTCCATTCACCAGCTCCAGGAACAATAACCGGTGAGGGAGGTCCGCCACTGCGCAAGCTCTCTTTATTATTTTGTCTCAACCCCCATTGCCCTTGACGTGCCTCTCGGGGAGCAATTTACTGTTCTCCGTGGAGAACGGCATTGGGAGTGGTCGTACTGTCATCTTCATCACTTCTGCTGGGCCTAGATACATCAGGTTTATGCACGTGTGTGTTTGGCTGCTGACATGAAGCACGCTCCTCAGACACCTCCTCTAACCTTGCTCCGCTGAACTTTACAATCTCAGACATTTTTCTTCATGAATTTATGTAAGTCTGAAAGGCAAGCCTTGACCTGGCCCAAACTACCTCTTCTAGCCGAACCATGCTCCATTGTGATCAGCCGTAACTTTCAACTTTGACCCAGTCTTGCACGACTAGATGTTCATGGGTGCCTCTTTGATCTTTTTTCAAGCACTAGTTTACCCTAAAAACTTTAAAAAATCATAACTCGGGCTCTACTGCTTGGGTTTTGTCATTTTGATGTCAAATAGTTTTGTAAAAAAGTGCTCTATCTTTCTAAACTGGTTTGAGATTTTTCTTCTGTGTGTTTTTTCTTCTGTGTGTTTTTAGTTTATTGTTGTTAGTGTGATGTATAAATATTTTACTTATTGCCCTTAAGTTAAGCCTGACTGCTTTTTGTGCCATGCTACCCAGTGTTAAGCACAGGTTAATTTATTGACCTTTTTTGGTGCACCCTCTAAGGGATTGTGGCTGTTGCTTGACCAGGGTTCACACCCCAGTCAACCAACAACCCAATATCTCAAACTGGTGGTCAGCGGTGGTGATCAGGACTTGTGTTTGTGCAATACCATACAGTGATTTGTGTTACACAAAAATCACAGAGAAATAATTTGGCATCAAAGTTGACCTTTTCTTAAATTGTCCTTGATTGGCCCTATTTTAACTTTTTACATATTTGATTCCTGCCTCATTTTTTGTATGCCTGTGACTCTTGACTGCCAAGATGCTGTTGGATATCAACACCATTGAGGGCTACAGCATGGCTGAGCAGGTTGAGCAGGGAGAGTTGACTGAAAATCCCTAAGGGTTTTCCAAAGTTGGAGTATCTAATAGTCCTTAAAGCCTGAAAGGAGCTCCACCGCATGCAAACTGCAGCACAGGAGGATAATGATGATGAGGAGGATGCACTTGATAAGGAGGGGGAGCAAATAGATGCTGAGAAGGACTGCTTTACAAAAGCTCTAAAACTAGAAAGAGAGGAGCTTCTTTTCCCTTGGCCCTAGAACCAGAGGAGAATGGGAGACCCATAGGAGTGAGTTCCCATACCGGGCCCAGCACAGCAAGCAGTGTGTGTTCCCCCAGCCCTGGCCCCTAAGGACATGGGGGACAGGAGAGCAGAGGGGGAGTGCCAGCTGCAGCTGGTCCAACTGGAACTGACTGCACAAGCATGAAGCACGGAGGCAGAGAGAGCCATTCCTCTGAAGCAGAAGGAACCAACTCTGGAGGAAAAGAAACTGTTGTTGGTTCATGAACTTACTCTCTGGAACCTGGACCTGAAGCAGAAACAAGCCTCAGAAACATGAAGAAACCGTAGCAGTATTGCCTCAGTATACACTGGAGAGGTGTGGCTCCACATACCTTCAGACCAGGTGCCCAATGAGGTGGTGGGAGATGAAATAACTAAATGGGTTTCTGCCTGTGAGGTAGTGCTGAGGAAACACAAGTTCCCAGAGGAGCACTGGGGGGGTGGCTTATAGAAACAAATGCCCATAGTGTGGAGAGACACACTTCTCCCATCTGGAGGTGGGTGACCAGACAAAGTATGCCCCCACGAAAGACATAATGGTTGTTAAATATGCGTTGACCCTCAGAGATATCGCCACAGGTTCAGAAACAGCCACAATCTCCCAAGCCAGTACTGGGTGGATTTTGTGGACTAGTTTTCCAAGTCACTGGATAGTTGGGTGCAGGGTAGTAAGGTAAACACTTTTGAAGGACTGTACAATTTATTTGCAAGAGAGCACATGTTCAGTCATTGTTTTCTATAGCTATACTAAAACTTGGGTGACTGCAAGCTTATTGGCCCCAGAGAGCTTGCAAAAAAGGCAGACCTTTGGATCAGTACCAAAGTTTCTGAGAAGGCATTGGAGAGTGATCCTAAGGAAGGTGGTTCAGGTTCCCCTTGACAGAGTGAGGGGGAGGTAAACAGTGACACAGACAGGTCATAATTTAGTGTTGGGGGAAAGGGATACCATGTCCTTTCTAAAAAGAGGAGGAGAGGTTGTGGTGGGCAGAGGCCCAGGGCACCCAATTTCCAGCCCCAGTGATTGGGTTGCTCCCTATGAGGGCACAAGCAGGTAGACCTGGTCTGTACCAAGAGACTGTCAACTAGTGGGAGCTCCAAATTGACAGGGGAGCTGGGTGTATTTTTGGGGGGTACCACTCTACAGCTGTAGGTACGTAGACCTAAATGGAGGGCAGGAGGTGAAACAAGTCCACAGTGGGAGGACCAGTAAATAAGGGGTTACCAGCTCTGAGAAAAGATAACCCAAGACTGACGCTGGTGAGGCAACAGACGGTTGGAGACCTGAACCAGGCAGATCCCTCCATGACACTGAGTGTTCCGCCCTTGAAAAAGGTAGTGGTTCCCCCTTGGAAGTCCTAGTGCTCCAGCCACTGGGTCAGCCTCAAGGTATAGATCCTGGGCCGAGTGACCAATTTCAGGCTACCACCCCTGAACTGGTGGGAAGGAGAATGGAAAAAGGGTGCCCTAACACACCAGACACAAACCAAAGTTTGGAGGTAGGCTGAAAGCAGTAAAGCTGAGCCCGTAATAGAATAAACAACAGATTTGCTAGTACTGCTACTGTTTTAACCTCAGAATCACTCATGAGGACGCATTTTGAAGAGCAACAAAATGCGGGGAAGAATTTCTTTTTCCGATTTAATCGATCAATTTAATTATATCAAAAAACTTTATCGTCCTTCCATAAGACACAGTGCACAAAAAAATTCTAAATCACATGAATGAAACAACATACGTGAAAAAAAAAACACACTTTTCAAACACACATTTCAACCATTCTAAACAAAACACTCTTCTTTGTTCCAAACATACTGGTACCGATAAAACATTCACACAACTCTATCAATCTTGTGAAAAGAAAGTTAAACGCTTAATATTCTATTTTGTCAGACCACAGAAAGTAACAATAACACAGTAATTCTCAATGTTATTAGAAATAAGACTATGGATTATGGCGCGTGACTGCTATCTTGGTGTACAAGGTCAAGTTTTCAAAATTCAGTTTGATGCAGTGTTGGGTCACTGGTGAACTGGAGAGACATGTTGCGCTACTTGAAGATGGCGAAACCGTATTTAGCCAGCAAGGAAGGACGTGATGGTTCAATCGCGAAAGGCACCAAATTACTCGATCGCGGTTTGAGGTAGAATCTGAATGAATCTCGTTCGTATCTTCAGTCAATTGCCAATGCCGATCGCGCCATAATCCATAGTCTTATTTCAGAGCTTTTTTGGATTAGATCGGCTGGTCTTCTCTTCATTTGTCAGAGGTCCTGATGAGAGACCCTCTAAATTAAGGGTTCTCGAAACGCGTAGACCTTGTTGAACGACCACAAGAATTTGGAAATGGTTTAAAATCTAATAACATTGAGAATTACTGTGATATTGTTACTTTCTGTGGTCTGACAAAATAGAATATTAAGCGTTTAACTTTCTTTTCACAAAATTGATAGAGTTGTGTGAATGTTTTATCAGTACCAGTATGTTTGGAACAAAGAAGAGTGTTTTGTTTAGAATGGTTGAAATGTGTGTTTGAAAAGTGTGTTGTTTTTTTCACGTATGTTGTTTCATTCATGTGATTTAGAATTTTTTTGTGCACTGTGTCTTATGGAAGGACGATAAAGTTTTTTGATATAATTAAATTGATCGATTAAATCGGAAAAAGAAATTCTTCCCCGCATTTTGTTGCTCTTCAAAATGTGTCCTCATAAGTGATTCTTAGGTTAAAACAGTAGCAGTACTAGCAAATCTGTTGTTTATTCTAACCCACCAGACACCCTTTGTGAATATCTCCCAGACAGTTACACAGTTAGACAATAGAGTGATCAGGTGTGCCCAAATGTGCCTGAATGGGCCATCTGCTGGCAGGATGGGGCAGATCTGAGCACAGCCCCACTCTTACCTGAATATCCTGTGCTCTGCCTTCACCCAAAGGGCCTACTCTTCAGTTTAATACTGAAACTGTGGATGGACTCTCAGAGGACTTCCTGTTGGTGTGACCCACTGTGCACTCTTTCAGACTGCTGCTGTACCTGAAAGGACTGCTTTGCTGACAGGAGCCTGCCTTGAACCCTCAGAGTCCAGCTCTGCTGTTGAGCCCTGCAAATTCACCTGCATCCAGGATTACCAGAAGTGACTCCAAGGGCTAGTTTACTTGCCTCCTGTGCTTGGAGCCACAGGGACATAAAAGGCTCCCCCCATCTTGAACCTACACCTGGGCCCAGCCTGAGTGAGTCCTGGACCTCCAAGAGGTGTCCCACCAGTCCCGGACCCTGGGCTGTAGAGCTAGAGGTGTCCAAATGGGCAATTTCTAAAACTAAGGACTTAAAAAAAATTGCTCAGAGAAGTAGGAGGAGACCAGACCAACCTGCTTGCTAATCCCACCTAGGTGCATCGCCGGTCAGATTCCCCTGCTATGTTGCTCTCCCCAGCAGCAAATCCTTTTCAGCGGTCATTTGACAAAAGGGTATCCACCATCATGGAACTGTCTTTCACTGCAGACCTCTGCTTTGTTCTGCTAGAGATTTTTTACTTTCATTTTGGCAACTGAATCCGTACGTAGAAATCTTGACTGCGGCTTTGACCCAAAGCCACCAAACAATGAAGCTCTCTCCTCAGACACCTCCTGCAGCCTTGCCCCACTGAACTTTGCCTTCTCATAAAAAAAAATCAATTATTTTTCGAAGTCTGAAAGTAATTACTGATGGGGCGCAATCCACTTCTTGTATCTGAAGCATGCTCCATCACAGTCAGCCTTAACTTTCAACTTTGATCCTGTCTCGCATGATTAGATTTCCTGGGGGTGCACTTTGATATTTTTTAGGTACTAGTTTTCAATAAGAACTTTAGAAATTCATAACTCTGGCTCAACTGTTTGGATTTTTGTCATTGTTATGTCAAATACTTTAATAAAATGTGCTCCATGTTTCTAAATTGACTTGGGGTTTTTCTTGTGCTATGTTTTTTCACTTTATTGGTATTTCTGTGCTGTATAAGTACTTTACACATTGCCTCTAAGTTAAGTCTGACACTTTTTGTGCCAAGCTCAATAGGGTTCATCATAGGTTGATTTTGTTACTCTTTGTGGTTCACCCTGCAAGGGATTGTGGCTGTTGCTTGATGAGGATTTACACTCCAGTTAACCAACAACCCAGTTTCTCACACTGATAAACTTGAATTCTTAAATTTCTTGACTGCACTGCCTCACTTATAGCACCTGTGAAGACCACAAACCTAGACCACACTTCTACAGATATAGCAAACCGAAATCCAGTTACCTCTTCTAAATATATGTTACAGTTGATCGCCCTGATCGAAATTCTCTTGTATGAGATCATCTAAAGAGAAATGGCAAATTTCAGGGAATTTCATGAAACATTTCAGGAAGCATTAGAAAACTGACATTTACATTGAGGTTTCCTGAGCAGTACATAAAGAGGCAGAAGATCTGCTGACCACAAACTGATCCTTTAAGTAAAGCAGAATCTGAAACAAACTATAATGCTATGTTTTCCTGTTGACCATTGGATCCCCCAAAATTTTTTCACAGATTTCTTTCAGAAATTGCTCAATTGTGCGGCATCTATTTTAGCACCATTGGGAACTCAGAGCTTTCGAAAATCTGTTAACATGAGATGTAAGGCATTTAAGAGAAAGAGAAAAGAATATGTGTTTAAATCCTCTCTACATTCAGGTTTGTCCTCAGTGAGACAGAATGAGAGTCATATTCTGAAAAGATTGAACAACGTTTACAGCCAGTGAATAGCAACTAGTGAATTGTGCTCCTACAATTAAATACAATGGTAGGGTCACATATTTATGAATTACAGGGAGCGGCTATGTTTTCTGGTTTTGATAAGTCATTAAAGAAGAGAAGTCCCGAATCATCATTCTGTTAAAGTTTCTTCTCCACCATTTTGAATTTCAATTAATAACTGCGGTTACCGCAAAACCTTTCAAAGATTATGCAGATGTAACTCCACCTTACGTAGAAAACACCGCAATCTGTATAGTTGTTCTCATCTTTAATCCAGGCGCTCTAGACTAACAGTTGTAGAAAAGTTAGAATTGTTAATTTTTTCAAAGTACATTGAATTAAAGATCATGTAAGCCATTTTGCTCAAGGTCTCTTGACCAATTATTGAAAAGACAGAGAGCTGTTATATACCAAGGGCCTCATTTATGAGGAGTTCGTGTAGGGCAGCGATGCAAGTCTTCTTGCTACGCTGCCCTACAACAATGTTAACCCCTTCGGTGCTCATGACGGAACGGTTCCGTCATGAGCCACGGTTGAGCTGTGCTCATGACGGAACCGTTCCGTCATGACCACGCCCGCGCAAGATTCCGTCAGCACAGCGGCGGAATCTGCGCAGCATGGAAGGGGTTAAAGGGCAGGAATGCACCATATTTATGGAATACGATGCATTCCTGTCCTTTCCCCTTGAATTGGCTCATAATTTGCTGCCTAGTCCCAATGCAGACACCCTTGCACCATGGTGCATGGGTGTCTGCACCATGGTGCATGGGTGTCTGTGTTGCATGCAGCATTGTTTTTGTGCAGAAAGGGGCACCTTCCTACACAAAAACAATCCAGAGAGGCCTTTTTCTCTTTCTGTGTGTGCTGCACAATGCAGAACACATGGAAAGAGGAAAGAAAGAGGAGAAATACAAATATTTCACCTTGTTACGCGTGCTCTGGGGAGGCATAAGGTATTGGCACTGTGGCAGGTTTACGTGATAAAGTAAATCTGGGGCAGCATCAAAATCCTTGGGTGTTGTGTGGGAAAACCCACTGCAAAGCCCATTGAAGGCCTGCTTAGCTCAGAGTGAGGCAACGCAGTGACTTGTGCTGCGTTGTCTTATTCCATATCTATGAGGCCATGCAAAAAACATGGAAAGTGGCTACACTGATATGACTGAGAGGTTTGCGCTGCCGGTGCATCCTAAAAAGTGATACTCCAGTAGTGCAAATCCCAGTCCCTAGATTACACATGAATAGAAAACATATGGGGGCATATCAGCAACAGACGGCGATAAATATCGTAAAGCGCGCTTAGCGCTTTTATATTTATCGCTGCCTATCGCTGTAATTTATTGCCTGGATAACGCGTTATTAACAACGCGTTACTCCAGGGCGATAAATTTTACATCAAAAGTGGCGTTATGCGGGAATATCGCTGGTAAACCAGCGATATTCCCACAGCGATAGAAGAAACCTTGATGATAGGGAGATGTGGATTCAGCCACTGAATCCACCTCCCATGTCATAGATAGGGTAGTCATGAAAATTAGCAGACGTAAAATACCGGCGATAACAGTGGTTAACGCTGTATTTTACATCGCTAAGGGTGTCCTGGGCCGTATTGTAAATACGGAGTAGGGCAGTTAGAGATCATTTTCCCTTAGTTTTTGCAGGGAACGCCTACTTTGCATCTCATTAGAGATGCAAAGTGAGGCGTGAACTAAACAGGAGCTGATTCAAGGAAACACGCGATAGCGTGTCCTTGTAAATAATGCGATAAAAGTATCGCCGCTTTTCGGACGAAAACGGCCGCAAAAGCGGCGATAATTTTGTATCGCCTCGTTGTTAATATGCCCCATGGTTTTGAGGATTCTCATTAGTCCTAGCATTGACTTCTGCTACTAAACAAAGTAGGCACTCATAAGCTGGAATGGTGACATCATTACTGGTAAGTGAATTGATACATTTTGCCCACTTGTATCCTTCCCCCTAATTGCCCACGCAATTGCCATTTTAATGCAAGAACTGCTTGATCTTACTTCCTGTTTTTTGCAGGATGAGAACTACATGAACAGTGCATTAATAACATTGAAAATGTCAACGAGGGAAATATTCACAGGTTTCCACTCTAGCTAGTACATTTTCCTACATATGTACATAACTTCCTATTAATTAGGTGCACTGCCAGGCGCTACGAAACATTAATTTCCACAGTGAAACTGTACATTTCCTAGCAAGTTATATTCACTTAGAGCGATCACATCACCATGGAGACAAGCAAGGTCCCGTTTTAATTGCAGAGAAAAAGGAGGGATAATTACCATATACAAAATGAACACGAATCTGTGAATGTGTATGCTGGAAGGTGAAACATAATTCCATCTCTAGAATATCTAAATGGGGACGCTGCTGATTACACAAATGTGTAAATGAAGCTATTAGTGGAGAGTTAAACTGGCATTACTATCTTTTTGAATAGGGGTGTCCAGCTGATGCGAAAATTGCCCGGTAAACCTGTTACAGTGAACATTTAAACAGGGTGCGCAGACATAAACATTTTTAACCCTGTCATAGGATTATTTTTAGGCATACATTATATGAGTGGGTTAACTCTCAAAAAGATCAATAATCCAACAATAGTATTGTGGATAAATTCTAAACTAGATTGCTCATCTTTGATGAAATCACGTTTTAATTTTGATATTATGCATTTTAACGTAACTATGGCTGTATGTTTACTTCTAAAGACTTTTTTAGCAGAATACATGTATTATCTATCTATGTAAGCCCTACACTTGGTGCCAATTGTTTTTCCATTTTGAAAGGGAAACACTGTAGACGTTGTCATAATATTTCAGTCATTGTTGCTAATTCCTTTAAATTGGTTTACATGATATCAGGTCCAAAGACTCGTCAGAGCATAATAAACATACACAATTAAAAAGTGAGAAAGGACATTATTTTCAGATAGTAGGCGAGTCCTAATTAGTTTCCGAAACTGACTAGAATAAGCAATATTTTCAATAGTATATTTTCCTTTGTATATTTTATTGTGAACATTACCACAGTGTCATACACCAATGAATTATACATTTAGTTCTTTAGTACTCATTTTAATTGCTTGGCATACAATTTTCTATGTTAATGTTTTTATTTCCATTTCAGGGTTTCATCCAAAATTGGCCAATACTCCTTGTACCGGTCAATGCTTGATCAAAATGTAAACGCACTATTAGCATTACTTAAAGTTAGTTGTCTTTCCTGGTGTTTCATTTTAGCGCAAGACATCTGAATCATATTTCCCTGGAGATAATGGTTCCACAAATGAATCCTCAGGCATACATTTTATATATGGGAATATATATATTTTAATCGAAATCCGAAGTAGTAACCAAGAACACAAATCTCCTGTTATGCGATGGTGTTTATGTATTACTTTACGGGGCATATTTACAAGGAGCTTACAATGTTACTGCACCACTTTTTTTAGACTCAGCGGCAGCACATCCTTTGTTCCATATTTACAAAGTGACGAATTAGCCCAGTAGTCACTTTTCTCAGTACTGCGTTGTTTTTTCCTGCACCACAACTGGCTGCACCGGGTTATGTATTTTATTTGCAAGGTAGGCGGACCTCCATAAGATTCAACCCAGAACTGATGCATCTTTATTTACAAGTTTTCGGAAAGTCACGCATCTTTGGCAAAAGAAGCGCATAGTACAAAGTGCATCTAAATCCTTGCATGTCGGCAACCCAGGTGTAAACATGATGCATCAGCTTTGGTACTTAACCCCTTCGCTGCTGCGGACATTCCGCTGCAGCGCTGGGGGGGGCAGGGGGGCAGCGCGGTGGGCCTGTGCTCATGACGGAGCCGCTCCGTCATGAGCCACAGTTGAGCTGTGCTCATGACGGAACGGTTCCGTCATGACTCCGCCCATTTGCGTTGTCGCCCCGCACAGGCGGGGAAACAGCGCCGCGCAGGCGGAGCGGCCGCCAACAGGATTGTCATGACGGAACCGTTCCGTCATGAGCACACGCCAACCGTGGCTCATGACGGAACCGTTCCGTCATGAGCGGGGAAGGGGTTAAGAAGAACATACCCAGACCACTTTGCCAAGCTCAATTATGCCATACTGCAGCTCAGAGCAGGAGGAAGACGATCACGACTCCCACCAACACCACCATCACCACAGGGGCAGCACAGGAGAAGGGAGCGGACTACCAGCAGAGGATTATCCTCATTGACCTCAGGTGTCAGTAGGTTATCACCCATTACAGGCTAAGGAGAGAGTCCATTGTACTGCATCAGATTGCACCAAGGCTGCAGAAAACATCCCAGAGGTGCACCAACATCCCTCTGCAGGCCAAGCTGATGGCAGTACTACACATGCCTTGATCATTCCAACCCACCACAGCCAGAATGGCTGAACTGTCCCAGACATCTTTTTCGGCTTTCATAGCATCTGTCATGGATGCCTTCATAAGCCTCACACCTCAGGACTTCATGCTCCCCAACACATAGCAGAAACAATTGGAAAACAAGCAAGGCTTCTATGTCATTGCTGGATTCCCACATGTGTTGGGGCAATGGACTACACACATGAGCAATGTGTGCCTCCTGAAGCTACATCCCACCTGTATCCCAATAGGAAGAATACATATTCCATCAACGTACAGGGGACAGTGGACCATCTGAGATTGTTCATCAATGTGCTGGTAAAGCATCCTGAAAGTGCCTATTATGCATACATCTTCAGACATTTCATTTAAAACGAGTGGTTCCAGAATAGGACATATGGCAACAACCTACTGGTTGGTAAGTACATCCCAAGCACATGACTGACCGGATGACAGTAAATTATGTAGGATAAAATAGCCACATTTGTGTTGATTTATTAAGAAAGTCCATACGTAGCTGGTGTGGGCCTCATACGTGCTCCATACTACATGGCACATGTGCAATACAACCCTCCAAGTCACACATGTTAAGACCTGTCAAACCACTCTGGGCCTCAAGTACAAGAGGCCTGTGCTGCTGGAGCGTAAATTTACATGATGTTCTGGTGGAGCAGTTTTCTCAATCATATTTATGAAGCAATGCGTAGTCACCCTGTGTGCCCTTACATCAAGGGTGTGTTTCATGGGTCTTATGGTGGGTTTCCCCATGCAACACCAATGTGTTTGACACATTTTCAGAATTGCAAGGAGCTGGGAAACAGGAAATGTGTCAAAAATGTGTTCTTCCTCAGGGGATGTGTAGCAAGGAGAAATAAATTCATTTATCTTTGTTATTTACTCCTTCTCTGTGAGCTCCATTCTGCACCACACATATAAAGGAAGGATCAAGTGTTTGTTTTTGTGCAAGAAGGTGTCCTGTACTGCATACAAATAATTGAGCCCACAACGCACACACACATGCACCGTGGTGCAAAGGTGCATGTGTTGGTGCTAGTCACCATTCTGTGATCTTGCGCATTCAAAAGGGATACCAAAGTGCCAAATGTCAATAACAGGGAACATTCTTGCCCCTTTCTTTTGACGCAGGGCAGCACAACTAAGTGACACCCTGTGCCAGCTGCCTGTAGGTGAGGCCCTATGTGTGTTTCTAAAGGGTGAAAAGGTCCTGAGCAATGCAACACTATGTAAAATGCTGTGTCACAATGCCGTTTTGAGGGAAGGGCCTCAATTTCTCTTGTCTGTGTCCCCACAGGCAACTCCCATGGTCACGAGGCACATCATGTATACAATACCTGTGAAAATGAAAAATGATTCAAACATGTGGCCCTCCTCAGGTCATGTGTACTATGGAAAATGACAACAGTCTACATATATCCATCTGCCATACAATGTGAACTCCAATTTGTGCCACATAAATCTACTCTATCAGTCCTCCAAGGATATTGCCTGTTCAGCAAAGTAGACACTTATGCACAAAGTACAGCACACAGGGCATGCAGCCACACACCCACCATGCATATAATGTGCCTTTCTTGCTGCAATGCTGCCCGTTGTCTGCCAGTGTAGGCTGCAAACCCAGGACACTGCATTATGTTGAAAAACATGTCTTACACTGTCCTCAATCAGTGAGGTAGTGCAGTTCTGAGAGTTTACCAGTTGCACTGTACAGCACATGACTCCCACATATCTCTCCCTTTGTGTACTGTCAACACAGAGGACACAGTGCACTGCCAAGTGTAGAATGTTATGTCCCACAATGACATGCACTTAATTAATTGCTCCATTGCAGTAGCCAATGAACAACAGTGGCTACTACTGTCAAATCAAAATATGTGTGAATAAATGAGACAACCTCATCTGTCCTGCAAAAATTTGGTAAATTCTGACACGTATTACTTCAGAAATGCCAATAGTAGTCCAAAACAGGCATAATCGAGGAGTGTGAGAGAAGTGTCTCCTCAATGGCTAACTGACTCCTCCATACTAGGATAAATTCACCAAGTTCATGACATTGGTAAGACCAAGTACTAGATATGGGAGATATATCACAGGCCAGTATACTTGTATGTGTAGTACAGTGTCAGTCATGCCAAAAATGAAAGTGTGTGTATGCCAAACGTTGTCAGGACACATCCCATACTGTTTGCAAAGTGTATGAGTCATTCAGGCCACAGCAGAATGCACATGAAGGTGGGGGCATAATCCATTATGACCGTTGACTGATTGTTTCCCTCCTCTCTGTCTTTTCAGCTGACCAAGGATATAGTCTGCAGCCATGAGTTGTGACCCCACATGCACATTCCGAGATGTATGCCCAGCGGAGGTACAACCAGGCACTTAGCAGAACCCAGTCCATAGTGGAGCACACCTTTGGAGTTCTTAAGTCAGTCTTTCGCTGTCTCAACATGTCTAAGGGAGATTGTTGTACTCTCCCCCTATGGTATGCATTTTCACAACATATGTGAGTGGACAAATGTCCCATGGAGCGAGGAAAATGAGGACCATGAAGGTCCGCAAAATGATAATGAGGAAGATGAGGACCAAAAGCAACATGTACCTTCACTTGCTGGGACACTGCGGGGAGGCCATATTGTGCATCCTTTTTTTTCTGAGGCATGAGCCACATCAAGGGATCCCAAATACATGGACTACATGAAAGAGGTGTAATTAATAACAAATAATTTATGAACACTACTATTTTGTGTAAGCAATCTTGCTTCATAGTTACTGTAAACACCAAAACACTCACATCAAGCATGCTAGTTATTGGTACAGAACAAAGGTAAGTAGCAATGGGTAAAGAACAGTGCTGGACAACATCTTGTATATTCAAAGATTTGTGCATGCCAACAACCTATGTCAAATTCAGGTCAAATGGGAAGACAGAAATTAAACAAAGATTGCAGTTTGCCCCGGTAGTCACACCAGGGGCTGTTATTTAGAAGTGCTGAAGTGGCACAATGTGCATTTCCACACACATTGTACACCCTTGGTGCACTTTGTAAGGCCAGCAGTGGCTGAAGACGCTTATGAGGCCTCTCATGAAAAATAATTAGGACTGGCTCACTTGTAGTGCCTGCGCCATCAGCAGAAGGTATTCCCTCTTCTGCATGGGGACAAATTAGGAAATCCCTTTTCCTCTGTGTCTATGCTGCATGAAAGACGTGGGCCCAGAGACAAAGAAGATGTCAGGCAGAGCCTCTTGATGGCAAATCTCTTGAGTGGGAAAGGGGGTCATATAGCCCCAGACAGACATCCCCTTGCAGGTGGGTGCAGCCACCCACTGCACTTGCCTGCACTTTGCCACAGGGCGCAGGTTTCCAAAAGCCACTTTGCCTCACACTTGAATGCAGTGCCCCCAGGACAGTGCAAGTTTGCAGCAGCCAAGGGGGAGCACAATCAATGTGATAGGGTACACTTTCTCATTTTACACATGACACAAGATAAGATGTGCCATTGCAAAAACAGAGGAAGTGCACCCTGTGCTTCATTGGTCCCAGTAATACAAGAAGTCACACACATATGCACTATCAATATACTCATGCAACACATTACAAAACATAAAGTATGTCACCTCAACTAATGACAGGCAAAACACTGCTCCCCGGAATTGTTTAACATGTATTCCACATTACACTACACACATTTGGTCCAATGCACAAATTTAAACTTATGCATCAAAAATGTTGCATTGTGCATTGACACACCTGGGCCATAAAATACGCATGGACGATTTCTGACAGGATGTATCAGGAAAAATGATGTGTTTTGTGAAAATGTGATGAATCCACTCAGGAAATGATGCAATGGCACTGCCATGCTGCAAACCAGGAAGTGTGAAGTTACTTTCACTTTCTCTTACAGTTTGTTTGTTTGTGCCGAGTGCTGAAGGTGGTTTTGGTGGCTTGCAATTTTGGGGGTGTTTCTTGGTCTTGTTGGTGTCTGTGCTGTCCATGTTGTGTCCCCAAAGTCTCATTATTGTCCTTTGATTGTATTTTGTACTGTTTAGTGTAGTGTATTGTTGGGTGTTTGTCATAATAGGGGTTCATACTTGGTGGGATAGGGGGTACTTGTAGTGTTAGATTGTATAGTGTTAAGGCTGCTCGTTTGGTTGAGAGACATGTCTGGGAGGGACATATTCTATACCCAAATTGGAGGATGAGTTTGGGGGCCTCCTGTGGCAACACTGCCTGACAGACATGTTAGCCTCAGGTGTTGGGGTCATCCAGGGGTACACTACCCGCGACCATAAGGAGCGGTGGTTCCAACCCAATCACATCTTTATTTCGCTTTTAGGTGAATGCATAAAAAGTACATAAAATCATCAAGGGGTTGTGTACATCATATAAAACAACTGATCAGCTTTATTAAAGAGGTTCAGCACTGCTCGACCAATAGTAATAATCCAACAACAATGTTTCAAGAAGCAGTGAGCACACAGAAAGATGTCCAAGTTCAAGATATAAATATCTTAAAAAGGATTTCTCTTTATTTCATGTTTTCATAAAAGTAGAGGATCATAACTGACGCGTTTCATCTCAAAGAGACTTCTTCAGGGCTACTGAAAAGACATACAAGTGCAATTTAAGAAAGTGTTTACATACATACAATAAGACACAAACACTACATTTAAAAAAGAACTTACATATTTACAATAATTACTAGGAAATCAACATCCTTGTAACAATGCAGAATGTATTCTTTAAAACTATAAAAAAAGGCCGATGTTCAATGTACAAGATATTGCATAGGGGACAATTTAAATGAGAAAATTCTATAAAGCAATTTATACAGCAATAATCAACTCCCATGTTGGTCGAAGAGGTACCATTGTGGGTTAACAAACAACAATGATTAATATTGTACATTCACAAAGTAGCAAGGAGTGTATTTACATGGACTTTTGTACAGTTCAACCAAATGACAGAGAATCCTAATTTTGGGAAAAACTTCTACATAGTAGACAATTTAAAGTAATAAAAATATGAATTTATAAAACAAGATTCATTTCAATTCATTGGGTTTTACATACATATGTAGACTAGCATTTTCAGTAGTACATGCCCATTATTCCACAGCCACAAGATCTTTCATTTATGCGGTTTCTATCATTTGTCATTTTATATTTGTCAATCAAGGAGAAAAGAGTACAGTATTTAGACTGTGTTACTTATATGTCCATAAGTGCTAGCAAAGGCAAGGGCTAAAGATTTCACCTAACATGAAATTTTCAAATTAGTTGAGGCACCATATATTACAATGTGTTTGTCCTCCAATAACATTATTAACGTCACACTAATATATACAAATATTTCGAAAAAGGGAATGCCTTCTAGACGCGAGTATTATAAGGAGAATGAATCGTGTTTTTAAAATGTGCAAACTAGTATGTATGTCCCAAGTCATAACGGTGCACAATCGTCCTTAAGATCTTTGAAAACTAAAGTCAATAAAACCACTTGTAATTGTAAAGAAGCACTTATACATTTACCTCATGTGCCAAGCAAAACACTGTATGTGTAGCACTAATATACATTGCCAACCAATGATAGTACCAAACTTTGGCAAAGCTAAGTCACTTATGTATTATTTTATGAGCATATTATAGCTCCAAATTCTAACCAGCAAATTGTCCCCGTTTTGAAATTATCTTCCAAAATATTATAAAATTAAAATGCACAATTTCAATGTCATTCATATGAACCCGCTACATAGCCAGCATCGGATATTTTGGTTCATTTCCAAATAAACAACAAAGCTACCCACCCAGGAGCATTATTTCCTTCCTCACTGATAAAAGTGTATAGCTTAATCAGTCAGTTATACAATCAATTTTTCAAAAACAAATCAGCCATTTAGACACTTATATACCCATTTATTCTTCCATCGACCTTGAGATATACATATATAAAACATATGTAATTTTCAGAAAAACACACAATAACTGGATGATGTCAGCAGCGATGTCATCAGTGATGTCATCAGTGATGTCATAAGTGATGTCACTGACCATGTCATGAGTGATGTAATATGTGACGTCATCAGCAGTGCATTGCGGGCGCGCGAGTTATAGTTAGCTGAACTAACTATAATGGGGGAATTTCAATGGTTTTGTATGAGTGAAAAGTATAACGCCCCTGAAACCTATGGTTTTTTCCGTGAATATATATATATATATATGAAACCCACTGGCGGTCACCAGTAGGTAGTTATAGTTAGGACCTTGTTTCTATTCAAAAAGCGTTTTTTGTTTTGCCGATAACTTTGGCGCCAGTTGACGAAACTTTGTGAAATTTTAAAAACTAATGGGGTGCTCAGGTCAGCTCCTGTCTTGAAAGTTTCGGGGTGGTTCATCAAGTGGGGGCCAAAAAAAAAGGGGGTTCCAAAACACATTTTCCACATGTTAATTTCCATAGCAAATTTTAGACAAGGCTACAGCCCGAACTGCTGATTGGAATTACACCAAATTTGGCAAAAAGGTAAGTCGTGGTTCAGAAAGCGACCTTTTTTATAAATGGTGTAAATGTGTTCAGTAGTTCCTGAAAATTTTCAAAAAGAAAAATATCGATACCTGAGCACCAAGGAGGAATCATGACTCCTCCCGGGCATGAGCTTCACTCTGATTGACTGCCAACACTATAATCCAGAATGTGTTGGCAGCCATCTTGTGACTCGGTAACCGAGTCACAAGAAAAGAGTAAAAAAACAGTGAAAAATACAAAAACGGGCAGGGTAGAAACACCCTGACCCCCTAGGCTTGCCCAAGGGGTCCCACAGGGAACCACAGGGCCAAAAAAAGCATTAAAAAGAAAATCGGCAGAATTTGCGCTGGGTGCACGAATCCTGCAGAATTTTTTTTTTAATGGAGCCCGGGGCTCCCGCGCTTCATGTTAATGAGGCCCCCGGGTGGGCCAGGTCCCGGGGCCAATGTCAAAATGAAATAGTGGGGGCCGTAGGGGCCACCGCAGCCCCAATTATGTGTGAGTGGCACACAGCTCCCCACAACCCCAGGGACCCCCACGGGATTCTTTTAAAATGTATGTGTGCAGATCTCAACCCCCCCACGCTGCCCTGGGGACTGCCAACTCCCCGGGGCTTTTAAACTTGGATTCTGGGGGAGTTGTCAACTAGCCCACCAGGTACCTCCAGTAAGCATCACACAGCTGGTTTGCAGAGAGGTGGTCCGTGGACACACCCCTTTTTGTTGGTCTGGAGAAGCACAAACTCAGAGTTTAAAACGTAACACCACGGTTGGGGGTTCAGAAATAATTTCTACCCAAACAAACCCTTGGTCAAACATTTGGATAATGAAAGTCTGAGGCAAAAATCAATACGCTCTAATCTATACGTGAGATGTCATCAGTGATGTAATTCGAGATGTCACTGACCATGTCATGAGTGATGTAATATGTGACGTCATCAGCAGTGCATTGCGAGCGCGCGAGTTATAGTTAGCTGAACTAACTATAACTGGGGAATTTCAATGGTTTTGTACGAGAGAAATGTCCAACTAACTATAATGCACCTGAAACCTATGTTTTTTTTCAGTGAATTTCTAAGGTTTTGTAAATGACAATTTTTAAATGTATTAATTGTTATATTGATTCTTTTGATACTGATTTCCTACATTTTTTTAAACTATTTATTTTCAGATATTTTATTTTTTTAATTACATTATAATTACTTTATACATTACATCACAAAATATAATTTCTCAGAATTAATTACTTTAGTTTAAATACCTTGCAAATAGGCAATAGACTAGAAAGTACAGTAGTTACAGTTGTTGCAATGGGCAACACCATTACAAACACAATGCACCATTGAGCTCAATGTGAATTTCTAGTTAAATGCAATTAGTTACTTTATGGATTACTTTTCTATCCACAGAACTGGATCCTACATTCAGTCCTTGGACATCTCCTGTAAAGAGTTGAGTAAAAGCGTTTTGGTTACAGTAG
This sequence comes from Triturus cristatus, assembly GCF_964204655.1. Lineage (NCBI taxonomy): Eukaryota > Metazoa > Chordata > Amphibia > Caudata > Salamandridae > Triturus > Triturus cristatus. The sequence goes on along the minus strand of NC_140589.1, from coordinate 1,174,380,337 downwards.
TGATTTTTAAGGAATATTATTGTATTTTAAAAGTTGACACTTAGAAATGTTTTCACATAGAATCACCAATGTAATCCTAAGACAGGAAATTCACTTAGCAGGTAAGTAGTGTTATCGTCACTTTTTCTTACTCATTGGTGGATCCTGGATCCAGCACTGGTGTATTTCCTGTAGACAGTTGAAAGAATGCGTTTAAGTCATACAGGCGATTTTTAAGGAATATTTTTATTTTGTGAAAATAGACACTTAGAAACTTTTCTGCTGAAAACCAGACATGGATTCCTATGGAAGGAAATACAAGTTACTGGTATGCATGGTTAGAATTACTTGTCAGGGTCAGTGCTGGGCTAAAAGATGCAGCACTGAGGTCTCTCCTGATAACAGGTGAGTAAATCGGAATTCGTAGTACATCCAGTAAGCGCCACAGAGCTGCGTAGCAGAGAGATGTCAAAAGGGGCACGGCCTGCACCACCTCTCTACAACGCAGCGCAGTGGTGCTTCCTGGAAGCACCTGGTGGGCAACTTGGCCCCCATGGTCCCTCAGGTTTGAAGTGGAATGTTTTCCCTAACTTAAAATGCGCCACAGGGCGTGTTTGCACACATCACGTAAGGCACCGTCCCCTCACTTCACCACTGTGTAAACGCGCCCTGTCACCGATGTAAATTGAGAGATTAAGTCGCCTTCAATCCTAAGGGTCCTTAAGGTCAAACTAGCCCACTAGGTACCTCCAGTACGCGCCACAGGGCTGTGTTGCAGAGAGGTGTAAAAAGGGGCGTGGCCTCTGAACACCTGTCTGCAATGCAGCCCCCTGGCGCATACTGGAGGTACCTGTTGGGCTAGTTGGCCCCCAGGGACCCCTCAAGATTGAAGAGGAATTAATTCCTCAACTTAAAACGCACCACAGGGCACGTTTGCACAATGGTAAAGGAAGGGGGTGGGGCCTGAGGTGACCTGTGGCGTGTTTTAAAATGGGAAATTAATTCCTCTTCAATCCTGAGGTGCCCTGGGGGCCAACTAGCCCAGCAGGTACGTCCAGTATGCGCCAGGGAGCTGCGTTGCAGGGAGGTGTAAAAAGGGGCACGGCCTCTGAACACCTGTCTGTAACGCAGCCTGGTGCATACTGGAGATACCTGTTGGGCTATTTGGCCCTCAGGGACCCTCAGTATTGAAAGAGTATTAATTCTCCAACTTAAAACGCGCCACGGGGTGCATTTGCACAGTGGTGAAGGGAGGGGGTGGGGCCTGAGTTCACATGTGTGCAAACACGCCCTCTGGTGCGTTTTAAGTTAGAGAATTAATTCCTCCTCAATCCTTTGGGTCCCTGGGGGCCATCTAGCCCACCAGGTACCCCCAGGGTGAACCAAGAGGCTGCGTTGCAGACAGGTGTTCAGAGGCCATGCCCCTTTTTACAACACTCTGCAACTCAGCTCCGTGGCGCCTACTTGAGGTACCTGGTGGGCTAGTTGGCCCCCAGGGACCCTCAGTATTGACAAGGAATTAATTCCCCAACTTACACTGCGCCACAGGGCGTGTTTGCACACATGTGAACTCAGGCCCCACCCCCTCCGTTCACCACTGTGCAAACGTGCCCCGTGGCGCGTTTTAAGTTGGGGGATTAACTCCCCTTGAATACTCAGGGTCCATGGGGTGCAACTAGCCCACCAGCTACCTCCAGTAAGCGCAACAGAGCTGCGTTGCAGAGAGGTGTAAAAAGGGGCGTGGCCTCAGAACATCTCTCTGCAAAGCAGCTCCCTGGTGCATACTGGAGATACCTGGTGGGCTAGTTGGTCCCCAGGGACCCCCAGTATTCAAGGGGAATTTGTTCCCCTTCTGCAAACGCGCCAGGGGTGCGTTTGCAGATTGGTGCAATGAGGGGGCGTGGCCTCCGTTTTTTTTTTAAGAAGGGGGCTGGGTATCTCCCCTTTTTTTTCTAATTTTTGGGCCCTGGGGACCCCATCCCCCAGGGCCTGTCCCCAATTTAAAAAAAAATAATATTAACATCAGGAAGGGGGCCGCGTGGCCCCCCTCCCGAGGCCATTATCTGCCCCGGGGACCCCATCGACCCGGGGCATGGGCCTTTTTTTATTTGGAGGGGGGCTGCCTTGCCCCCCTCCTGTGGCCACTTATGGCCACTTATGGCACCGGGGACCCCATCCCCCGGGCCGGCCATGTTTTTTCTTTTAATTTCCTTTTGGGGAGGGGGGCTGCATAGCCCCCCCTCCCGGGACACTTATGGCCCCGAGGCTGGCCCACTCCGTTGGGGACCGTGGGGGCTCCCCAATCCCCCCACGGTCCCAGCCGGCTCCACGCATCCTGCGGGAGCCAGCATTGCTTTTCCACATGGGGAGCAGCAAACATGCTGCCCACCATGTGGAAAAGCAATCTGCTTTGCTATTTGGAAGAGAGACCAGGTTTCCTGCTCTTTCTTCCAAATAGCAAAGCAGTTTGCAATGACAGGGTGGGAGCCGCGAGGCTCCCGCCCTGTCATTGCAAACAGCAGTGTCCCGGAGGTGGGCACCCCGGGACACTGAAGGAGCCGACCCTGGGGCCATCAAGGGCTCCAGGAGGAGGGCCATGCGGCCCCCCTCCCATCATTTGAAAAGCCCCAGGGGGTGGTGGTCCCTGGGGCTTGGGGGTTCATAACGGACCCCCAAATTTAAAATGTAGTGCCACGGGGAGGTGGCGGTCCCCGGGGTGCATGGTGGGGGCTCAAGCCCCCCCACACAGGTTTTTAAATTAAAAAAAAGCCCCGGGGGGTGGCGGTCCCCGGGGCTGGGGGGGCTATGAGCCCAGCACACAATTTATAATAAAGCCGGATTTCCTATGGAAAATAGGTCCTAACTATAACTACCTAATGGCGACCGCCAGTAGGTAATATATATATATATATCCAGTCTCTTTTTTTTCAATTTTGCCATGGAATTGCAGATCCTCTACAAAACTGAGGGGGTGGCGGTCCTCGGGGCTTGTGGGCCCCTTTGGCCCGCCACTTAAACTATTGTCTTGCCCCTGGGATTTGGCCCCCCGGGGGCTAATAAGTAATATAGCGCAGGAGCCCGTGCTTTGTTTTTTTTTCATCTGCAAGATCCGCGCACCCTGAGCGCATTTTTCTAAAAAAAAAAATAATTTGGGGGGCCCTGGGGGTCCTTGTGGGACCCCCTGAGCAGGCCTAGGGGGTCAGGGTGTTTCTACCCTGCCCCCTTTCACGTTTTGCGCGTTTGTTTTTTTAGGTTTCTTGTGCCTTGGTTCTACCGAGGCACAAGATGGCTGCCAACACTTCCTGATTTGGAGTGTTGACAGCCAATTAGAATACAGCTCGTGCACGGCAGGGTTCGCGCTGGGTGCTCTTATGGTACGCGGATCCCCCGAGGCTATAGATATATATGTACATTTAAATGTCATTTTCTCAGGAACTAGTGAACGGATTTACACAATTTAAGCAAAAGGCACGAGTCTGAACTGAGGACTACCTCTTTGTCAAATTTGGCGTAATTCCGTTGAGCAGTTCGGGCTGTAGCTGCGGCTAAAGGTCCTATGGGAAATTGCATGGGGATAACACGTTTTGGGACCCCCCTTTTTTCTCGGCCCCCACTACACGAATCATCCCAAGACTTTCAGGATAGGAGCGGACCGGAGCTGGCGAAAAGTTTTGCAAATTTCGCGAAGATTCGTCAATCGGCGCCAAAGTTATTGGGAATAGAATGTTGCGGATTTCCTATGGAAAATAGGTCCTAACTATAACTACCTACTGGCGACCGCCAGTAGGTAATATATATATATATATATATATCCGGTCTCTTTTTTTTCAATTTTGCCATGGAATTGCAGATCCTCTACAAAACTGAGGCAAAATTGATAAGCTGAATTTCAAGTCCCAAGATATCAACATATGTCTCTCTTGGCAGGCAGACATGATGTAAGCATAGTTAAACCCTTAGAGGAGTGGTTAACAAAACTGCAAATGTGCCCACATTACCCCCTGACCCTAGCAATTAATGATCTTCATAGTGCAGAAAATATATTATAGCAATATTCAATGGTAAGTCAGGGATAGGTAGTATGTACTTGTTCACAGCCTATAACCCACTGAGAATCGGTCTACCAACTAAAGTAACCTCCTGAAAGACTTGAATGTTGGTCTTCATTTTATCACACATTTTGCTTGCATTAGCAAATGACTATGTGCAGTGTCTTGAGATATAGTTGTCTCTGTTGTGGATCTTTCGCTCACTCTGTCTATCCTTTTTGTTTCATGTTACACAATGAGATTGATTTTGCTGATTCACTTGCTCTATTCAGAAGATGAAGAACCTGTAGTTCCGTGATGTTACATTTATATGAAGGAAATCAACCTGCTTATATATAGGATATATACAGTGCCCAAATAGGGTCAGACAATATTAGAAAACACTGGGCTAACAGTAGGACATAATCACAATAATTTCAAAGATAACATTGCTACAAAATTTCTATTTTTTTATTGTTATTATCATCATTATGGTTCATAGAATTTTATCAAGGTTCACAAAGTGAAAAACAAAAATAGATGAATAATACATAATAGACATATATACATAGGTCCCACAAAAAAGCAGTACAACAAACAACACACAGTCAAGGTTCCAAAATTGCATACACACTCATTCATCACTCTCAATCAACAGCATTCTAACAATCATATATATACTAAAACAATCAAACATGATATACAGCCAAATGATGTGAGTATCGGAGGCTCTCGTGTATTCTCCCAATAGTAGATAGGGACTGAATCCAAATACACAAGTTCATTTAGCGCCAACGCGCGTTTCAGTGTCAAGCCCAGGGGGGCTACACCTTCATCAGGGCGGTAATTATATAGAGAGTGTGGGACGCACAAGAAAAAACCTTTATAGAAATCGTCCACTCAAGATTTAGAGAAACATATACTATGGAGACCAGCTCAACAGGAACATATCCAGGGGATATCCAGGACGGGCTCCAGACGTCTCATAAGATATAAAAAATCGGAACGGAGCAGATGAATAAGAAAGTAATCAGTCAATAACATTTTTACGTGAGCATTTAGATAATCCAATTAGGCTCTACAGTACCAGAATATGATCCAAGCAGGGCCGCACATAGGGGTCCTACGGCGGCAAAAGGGGCGGTAGACTCCACGAGTACCATCTGTCTGATGACAGATGGTGCTCGTGGAGTACTGTAGAGCCTAATTGATATCTTATGAGATGTCTGGAGCCCGTCCTCTATACAAACTTTTTGCCTAAAATGTGCAATTGCGAGTAGTTAAGGCTTACTCCAGGATATGGTAACCGGATCAGAACTCAAATATAGTATATATAGCAATCACAATCAATAAACTAAATCTCCAGCGAAATTATTTTAAGATGGTCTGTGTCAGAGGCAGAGATTTAAAATTAAGTTCCAAAAATATTGTATATGAATTGCAGCTCCTCTGCTCCACAAGAAACTTCTTCTGAAGACTCTGCAAACAAAATGTGTCCCCAAACACACAAATTGTCCTGTGAAATAAAAATGGGAAATTGGCCACCCTACTATGGCCTTGAAGTGCTAGACCATGCCTCTGAGCTCCAGGGCACAGGGTCCCCCTTTCCAGGGACTCATAGTGATGGGTTTTATTTGCAGTGCAAGACTGATTTCCATATGGCTGGGTCCAAACTAGGGTGTTCTAGTGGGCAAAAGATCGATGGATTTAACCCAGATCTTTTGACTGGTGGAGAATGTTTGCATTGTCAGCATTTCGTCCATCATTTGTTTGCTGTAACACTTTTCGTCCCTAAGTGGGATGGGTATGCCCAGACGTGGGTCCCTTGCTCACTGTGCCACTGGATTCAAGCTAGCCTGGCTGAAGAAGGGTGACATACCCTGAAACCGGTCCCAGGATGCTTGTTTCCGGTCCAGGGAGGACCTGGCCTGGCAGTTCGGTCTGGACTGTTCCCATGGGGCACAGGGTCAAGACTGATTTGCATATGGCTGGGTCCAAACTGGGATGGTGTAGTGGGCAAAAGAAGGATGGATTTAATCCAGATCTTTTGACTGGGGGAGAATGTTTGCATTGTCAGCATTCCGTCCATCATTTGTTTGCTGTAACACTTTTGGCCCTAAGTGGGATGGGTATGCCCAGATGTGGGTCTCTTGCTCACTGTGCCACTGTATTCAAGCTAGCCTGGCTGAAGAAGGGTGACATACCCTGAAACCGGTCCCAGGATGCTTGTTTCCGGGCCAGGGAGGACCAGGCCTGGTAGTTCGGTCTGGACTGTTCCCATGGGGCACAGGGTAAAGACTGACTTGCATATGGCTGGATCCAAACTGGGGTGGCATAGTGGGCAAATCAAGGATGGATTTAACCCAAATCTTTTGACTGGGGGATAATGTTTGCATTGTCAGCCTTCGTCCATCATTTGTTTGCTGTAATCCTTTTCGCCCTAAGTGGGATGGGTATGCCCAGACATGGGTCCCTTCCTCTCTAAGCCACTGGATTCAAGCTAGCCTGGCTGAAGAAGGGTGACATACCCTGAAACCGGTCCCAGGATGCTTGTTTCCGGTCCAGGGAGGACCAGGCCTGGCAGATCAGTCTGGACTGTTCCCATGGGGCACAGGGTCAAGACTGATTTGCATATGGCTGGGTCCAAACTGGGGTGGCGCAGTGGGAAAAAGAACAGCGCATTTAACCCAGATCTTTTTACTGTGGGAGAATGTTTGCATTGTCAGCATTCCGTCCATCATTTGTTTGCTGTAACACAGTAATAATAATGCAGCAGGTGCTGTGAAAGCGGAACTCTGTGTTTTTAGGCCCCTGATGTACCTAAATTCTGGCTTTGTGTACAGGACTGTGGCTGAAAAGCCCATAGGATGTGGCCCTTGCCAGGGTCTTAGGTATCATTCGTGCAGTAGGTACAATGGCACCAGAGGCGGGGGGGTTTTGGACCATATTTACCAAAATTATGGATGTATTGTACATAAATATTTTAGATTGTACTGGGGCAGGAGAGAAGAGTTTGTCCATTTACCTTGCCTTAACCATGAACCATGGCACCCTTGCTACACCGCTAGCCCACTCATCTAGGCCACACAGCCATGATACAGGGCTGCAAGTCAGGGGAGGCCATCACACCCCTGAACATCATAGCCATGTTCCAGTCTAGTGAGACACACCAAAGAAGAGAGGCAGTGTTCTGGATTGCTGTGCTCTTCCTTTTAGATATTTGCACAGCATACTGTTGTGAGCTCCTGCAGGATGTCAAACATCTAAATTGTGTGCTTGCCAAGGGACTGATTCAATCATTCAATCAATCAACATTTTTAAAGCACGTCTGCATCACCCGTGAGGGTCTTGATACGCTGGGGGACCAAGATCATGTTGCCTGTAGTCCAATCGGTCGAACATCCATGTTTTGAGGTCCTTCTTGGACTGCTGGACCAATGGTGAGGCCCTGAGGTGCAGGGAAAGTTGCTCCAGGCCTCGGCCACCAGGTTGGAGAAGGAACGGCCTTCACTGTTTGTCCAGCGGATGCGTCTGATGGCTGTAAGGAAGAGGGACTCAGAGCAGAGTTTCCTGGTAGGTTGATTGAAATTGTTTTGATTGTTGAGGTACGCTGATCCCTTGTTACTAATTTGTATGCATGGGTGAGCAGCTTGAACTGGCATCTCTTCGAGACTTGTAGCCAGTGGAGTATCCTGAGGTGAGGGGTGATGTGCATCCATCTGGGGAGATCAAGGATGAGTCTGGCTGCTGTCTTCTGGATGGTCTGGAGTTTAGTCATGAGTTGAGCAGTGATTCCTACATATAGGGTGTTGCCGTAGTCTAGACTGCTGGTGATGAGAGCTTGCGTGACTGTTTGCCTGGTGCTGGGTGAGAGCCAGTGGAAGACCTTTCTCAGTATTTGGATGGTGAGGAAACAAGCAGAGGAGACAGTGCTGAAATGCTTCTTCATGAATAGGTGGCTGTCAAGAATGATGCCAAGTTTGCGGGCCTGTTCGGTTGGTTTGGAGTTCAAGTGGCTACCATTCGTTGTTCCAGAGGGTATCCTTGCCTTTCCCGAAGATGAGTACTTTTGTCTTATTTGTGTTTAATTTGGGATAGTTCATCCAGATGGCCACATCTTTCATGCATCTTTGGAACATGTCCTTGGTGGTTGTTGGGTCATTGGTCAGGGAGAGGATGAGTTTGGTGTTGTAGGAGTAGGAGGTGATGTTGAGTCCGTGGCACTGGACGATGTTGGCCAGGGTTGTCATGTATACATTGAATAGGGCTGGGCTGAGCCTTGAGGTACATGCCAGCTGATGTTCCCGGGGAGCGAGACATAGAGATGGAGGATGACCTTTCTGCATTCTAGAGTTGCTAAAATGGAGAAATATAAACAGTAAGAATGAATCACCCCAAATGAGGACCGCACACCTTAAAATCTTTAATATAATAGCCAGTCAGCCCCTGAGTTAATGGCGAATAAGGAGTTACAGGCACAGGAAGAACATGACATAGGCCAAACCTTTCCATCCAGTGTTACTGATAAATTGCATTTCAAGATAATTGAGGCCTAAAATTTACATGATCATTTCATTTTGTCAATAAGATTGCAAGGACATTATATAGGAAATGTATTATTTGGTATTGTCTGTTGGTTGTTTTGAAAAACAAATGGGACAAGAAGGTTTCTTCAAGTGAAAATTGTCTTCTCTGTTCAACTTTGCCTGAGACAGAAAACGATGTTTCATTTTTTGCCTAGTGTACACTTTGCCTTGTAGGAAGAGGCTTGTCCCAGTCTGCAAGCTTACGAATATTACACATTACTGGGAAGCAAGTAGAATATTTATATATGACACTAGGGGATATGTGGTTTTGCGGTTTTAAGTATTTTTCTTGGGCATGGAGACTTAGATTAAATAGGCTGAGCAAAGCTTAATTGGTGCTTGGGTCCAACGTGATAAAAATAAATTATTCAGATATAGTGCAATTTTTATTTGTAATTATGCTTTAAATTGTTGGCCAAAGGTTTTTATTCTGCAATATATCATGATGAATTGTAATATGGTTTTATTTGTGTATGTTATGTAATGTTAATATTGTGTATTTGCTTTGTACGCCTTGCTTTTATGGTTTTCATAAACTGAAAACAGCAAATTGATTTATATATGTGCTTATTTTCTTAGTATTAATATTTATGTTTTAGTTTTACTGATATCCGCACCAAGAAAGTTGCTTTCTGCAAAGTCGTTCCACAATAGACAAATAATTACACTTCCTATGGTGTCATTTTATGTGATTTCCCGTTGTATGCAAAATAGAGGGGGGCCTTGCACATTCCCTTCTCCCCAGGGCCTCAAAAGTCCTAGGACCGGCCGTGGTGGCAAGTGATTGGTCATGGTGAGTAGCATCAGGGAAAGAACAGCATTTTGTGAACCTCTGTTGCCAACGCTGCAAAGAGTGAACGGGAAAACAAGCAAGGCCTCTGGAGGTAAACGCATTCCAGAAATTGGTTTGTGTTTGAGACAGTTGTCGAAGTGGGCGGGATCGGAAGGGCATGGCGTGCCCCTACTTCTTCAATTCCAAGGATCCCGTTCCCCTACTTTTTTATTTTGAAAATGCGTCCCAGGACGCAAGAAATCACCATCGCCTTTAAATAAAGCTCTGCGTTTCCTGGCGATCGAAGACTGGCGGCAGAGAAGTAACAGGACTCTTGTCTTTTCATTCTTGCTCAGAGAAGAAAAATACAGTGCCCACTTCTGCTCTGCCGCTTCAGCTGCCCACCCCAACCCCCCACTCTTTCCTTCTTCCCTCTCTTTCTGTCTAGCAGTTCTTCTCTTACTGAAAACTGTGACTTCAAGATGGGGTTCTCACTCTCTTTCCTCTCCTTTCTTTTATTTGCTCCCCTGTGAAATGGATCCCAAAAAGATTTTTTTTTGCTGTAAATGTCCTATTTTAATTCCAAAGTGAAGCATCTGGAAAAAAAATGTTAAAAATAACTAAATGAATTAAGACGGAGTGGTAGCAAACTGGCCAGATTAATTTTATTCACACCCAAACACATTAGCCCCACTTTTACAGAGTTTGCCAGTGAAGCGCTATTTTTGTTTTCTTGTCTTTGTTTTCCCTGGGCTTGCAACTAGTGCACCAATCCTGGAGGTACTGCAAAGTGTGGATTGGAAAACAAAATGTGTACTGCGGCTCTGCGCCCAGGGATGTGGTCTTTTTACCATACTGCTAACGTTTTGTAAGGATATAAGCAATGGATATTGAAATGGGTCCAGTCAGGGCCCTGTAGTCATGTCCTTAACTTTTCAGGCAAAAGCACTCACTGATTTCTGAATAGTGAGTGTAAAAGCGTTAAGGTAACCATGTTGTTCCTGCTTACATTTCACATGGTTTGCTAAATTTTGCATTCCCTATGAGTGTTTGCTTTTTCCAGGATGTTGTTACTTTTTTTGCAGGCCACATATTGCTCTTGTCTATTGCGTCATTTAAATTGAGCCTCATCCATGTGTTTATGGCTGGCAGCAATTAGGTTATAGTTGAAGGCAGTGTGAGTTTCTCAGTGGGGCAGTATGGTGTTCACTGGGGGAGAGGATGTGGCACTATGGCCAGAGCTGCTGAATTTGGAACTGGGGAACCAGGTTCAGCCTTAATAACCAGTCCACCAGACGGCTCTCCTGAGAGAGCACAATCCCAAGCTAGAACTTAGAAGGCTTCGCAAGACCTTAGAATCCCTGGTGTCTTAGCACCAGCAGGGGGACCCTAGCAGTGGCAATTGTGGGTTAACCTTAAAGATTTGTCCACCACAATCCATACTGAAGTTCACCTCCAGTCTTGTGGGCAGGCCTATGAAGCAGCACAGCCAAGAGCAACAGTGATTCTGTCACTGAGGTCACAGGACCCTTGAGAAGGGCCAGCTCTAGGGCAGTGCAACCGGTGTGACTGGGCGCTGACTTTGGGTGGAGGCATTATGTTTGCAAGTATATTAACGTTTTAAAAGTGCTTGCTGCCTCCTTCCTGGCCTCCAGCAATTTTCGGCAACAATAAAAATGTCATGATGACTCTGGTGTTTAATGTTCTTCCTAGAGAGAGATCAGAGTTTTGTCTAGTGAACGTTTTGACTCATGGATAGGTAGCACAGAGGGTTAATGTGCCTGCTGAACAGAACATATACCATGCAGATCACAAAGTGCACATAATGTAAATAGGTCAGTGGGCTACTGCTTTTGTCAGAGAAATCCTTTTGTTGCTTGCAGTTTATAAGTGAAAATCCTAACATAGAACAGTGCGCTATTAACCTATATGGCCTACTAGTATGGTTGTCATGTGACTCATACACCCTGTAGTCCTTAGTTTTATGTAACATTTTCTATACAGTGATTTACAAACATATTGATTGTCTCTGAGTAATGTGTGGGATGTAAAGTGCTCTGACACCCTACACTGGTATGAGCGGCACTGTATATCAAATTAAATGCATCAGAGAGAGTGTGGTTATGGAGACTTGAGGGGCACTGTTAAAGGGTGGTAGTGAGGGAATCCATGGCAGATGTGGTCATTGGGGGGGCAATAACAAACATTAATGGACAGGGCACCACCAGTGCTAAGGCCGGACCTGTCCTTGAGGCCAGTCTGCCTCACCCATAGGTACCTCCATTGGCCTTGTTTCAGAGGTAGTAGCTGCAACTCACCAGGGATTGGCAATGCAGAATTTGCACACACACCAAATTAAGTTCGCAAACTGCACAGTCTCTCTGCTTCATTCACAAGCACTTTTAACATGTACTGCTTGCTGTGGGGCCACTGGAATTAATTATGCAGCAAGCAAAGGAGGAAAAAAGTATGCCGCAGTGTTGACTAAATTATGCATTAAAAAAAAGGCTGCAGAGTAATGAAGTATATTTTCTGATATTTTATTATTTTGACATGTGTACACATGCTAACAGTCTCTGGAAAGATTTTGCCTTATTAGTACCAGTGTAACATACAAATGCAACAGTGATCAGTCAACCTTTGCAATAAGCTATCTACTCTGCAGCAAAACAAGTCACATTTTTATTAACTTTTGATACGTTTGTAAACAATTTATTAGTTTAAATGGTCAGATCATGCAGCAGATCTTGCATTATGAGAAAAATATGGCAGAGTCATAAACATATAGAAAACATTTGCAAACTAGAATATTTTGCATTCATGTTTGCACTGCTGTTGTGGAAAAAAGGAGTAGTGCTGATGACAGAAACTCCATGGCTCGGCGACAAATGGCTTGTGCTTCCACATTTTATCGTATTTGGGACATTCTGTGATTAGAAGAATATCCCACTTTGTGAATGTATTTTAATGTCAATAACTCATTATAACCTTAAATAATCATGTGTATCCATTGGTTGATTAAACTAGACAGTGAAATGCCAGAAAAATACTAAAAATTAGGATGTTTGCGCATTCTGACCACACCTCCGGCTCCGCCCACTGATCCAATCCTTGGGTTATTCCCGCCCTCTGATTCTCCGCCCACAGTTCCCCTACTTTTTTTTCCCCACTTCGACCACTGGTTTGAGACAACCTACTGGGCTATCCGACGGTTCTAACAATGGAGACCTTTCTTTTTACATTACACATCCTGTAAACATGGAGTAATTACTGATTTTGTGGCAGGTATTTGTGTGCCTGCTTAGGAAGAGACTTTCGAGTCTAATAAGAGCTGACTTTGGAGCTGCAAAGAGCTTTTTGGTGAGCTAGATCTGCTCTGCGTTTCTCTCTCGCCCTGTAAACAGTGCAATCTTTGCAAACCTCTGGAGTGGCCGGAACCCAACCCCAGACAGTCTTCTCGGGCACTCCAAACGATTAGGTACAGTTTGCATGTAGGCAATGTGTTGCATTTTACATTTAGAATTCAAGAAACCCACTTGTGAAATAACTGTTTCCAGTATGGAATTTCGATGGCAATGCAACTCCTTTCGCAAAGGAGTTCATTGCATTTCATTTTTGACAATACACACCGTTTTTTATTCTGTTACAAATCACTGGACTCCAGATCAGTCATGGGTGCGACAGAACAAAAAAGTAAATATCATCTGCGGTAGGCATTTAGGGGCATATTATCAAGGTCCGGCGTTAAAATTATCGCTGCTTTATCGGCAGAAAACTGCCGCTAAAGCGGCGATAATGGGCTTGATAATATATGCCCTTGAGAATTCCAATAGAAGCCCATGTTCTGGTGTGAACCTAGGCTTCTATTGGAATTCTCAAGGGCATATTATCAAGCCCATTATCGCCGCTTCAGCGGCAGTATTCTGCCGATAAAGCGGCGATAATTTTAATGCCGGACCTTGATAATATGCCCCTAAGTTTCACTGATACCTCCTAGTTTGGTCTCACAATAATAGCTATTTTCACTATTTATAAATTTGTTACTCAGTTTTCTAAGAAAGTTATGCCCAGATTTCTGGACTGTGCATGCGCTAGTAAAATAATGCTGCACTTCTGCTTGTAAGAGTTGGAATACCTCACCACCATATAAACAAGGCAGCGTCAGCAAACGAAAACACACATGCGCTCAATCAACTTAGGTTCACAACTTTCAAAAGAGTACTGGCCAAGGCAATTCTTGTTCAGAACGAAGTATTTCAAATGAGGTACGTCTAAAACGTGGTCTGTCAACACTACACAACAAACCACACAAAGTAACAGGAGTCCAGACTTTCCCTAGTCTGTTGTGAGCTTTAACTCTCACCTTCATATTCACCGGTAAATTCATTGCTACAGTCTTTCATAGCACAGTCTTCTTGTGATGTTTTTCTATTGATTGAACTGTTGTTTTCGATACCTACAAGGTACTGTACCAGAGTCTGCTTGACTCCCAACACCGGCCCTTGCTCCATCGAGGTCAGACTGACTTTATGAAGTCATCAACGTCAAGCGCGACCAGATAGCCCAGTTGGAGCTATAGTTTTCTAAAAGTTATACTTGATTTAATCTTTGAAAGTTCATGTCTTAACTAGTGTATGGTGGATTTTTGTTGTTTGTCTAGTTTTACTCAGATAAATATTAGATATATTTTTCCAAACTGGTGTGGAGTACTTTTGTGGTGTTTTCCCAGTATCACTGTGTGTGTGTGCACAAATACTTTACACATTGCCTCTTTAGTTTAGCCTGACTGCTCTGTGCCAAACTACCAGAAGGTGAGCACAGGTAAACTTTTAGTGTGTTCTGAACTTACCCTGACTAGAGCGGTAGTTCCTGCTTGTACAGGGTTCACACTCTAACAACCAGAAACCCAATTTCTAACAGGAAGATGTAACTGATCTAAGTTTGATGTCTCTGAAATCATGATCTAAAATCCTAACTTATGATAAATTCGAATTTTAGATCAGGATTCTGATAACGCCATTTTTAGAAAGTTGGCTTTTTCTTCCCTTTGCCATTTGGTGCCTGCAGCCTGTTTGTGGTCACATGACTTGGTGTAATTGGCAGTTGGGCTTTGTGTATTCCTCCTAGACAGCTGGCACTGGATGGCATGATGGGTTGAGTTGTACATCTCACTGGGCAGGGGAGAAATTCCCTCTAAGATTTTGGTGTGACTGGCTGTAAGGCTTCTGGGCCTCATGGCCTCCTGCCTCCTGCTTGTGCAGGCTTTGCAATGGGTCTTGAAGTTTCAGTGGGCACAATATCAGGGGAATCTCTTTGACATGGTCCAGATATTGGACGCATCTTCAAAGGATCTGCCATGGTGGCTTACAAACCCCAATTGGGTCAGTGGCAGACCCCTCTCTCTTCCCCAGCCAGATCTGACAGCAGCCATTTGGGAGAGGTGGAGATCAAAGGACTCTTGTCTCCAGCACAATCCAGACTCCACACCAACCTGTTGGCGCTCCGAAGCATCCGATTGGCTTTGAAAGCCTTTCTACCCTCCATCCAGAGAAGGCAAGTGCAAGTGTTCATGAACACCACCACCACCATGTGGTACAGCAACAAGCAGGGTGGATTATCAAGAGCTCCCACATCTCTGAACATGGCTGCAAGAGCAGGGCATATCCGTGGTGATTTAACATCTGACGGGCTCTCTGAACGCCAGAATGGACGAACTTAGCCGCACATGCCTCGTGGATCACAAATTGAGTTTCCATCCGGAGGTGGTGAAAGATCTCTTTCAGCAGTGGCGAGAACCTTGGTTTGATCTGTTCACCACCTACAGGAATGCACAATGTCAGCAGTTCAGCACACTGGAGTTTCCAAGGCGGCTTCACTTAGAGACACTTTACACCTTGAGTGGAGCTCAGGCCTCCTGTATGCCTTTTCAGCCCATGCCATTCCTGCCAGAGTTCTTAAGGTCAGGAGCGACCGGGCCCTAAGCCATCCTTGTGTCTCCAGACTGGGCATGGAGAGTCTGATATACAAAGCTGTTGAGCATGGCCATCGGTCCTCCAATCAAGCTGCCCCTTTAGAAGGTTCTTCTGTTGCGCAGCAGGTAAAAGTGCAATTGCTCCAACTTCTTGCAGGGAGACTTTGAAACCATCCTCTCGAAGACTGTAATGTTATCCTGGCAACCAGGCATATCTCTACCAAGATGTCTTATGCCTCTCCCCGTTTCTCAGGTTCTGCTTTCCCTCCTTTACCTTGTCTAGGAAGGCTCTGCTCAGGGCACTCTAGAGAGCTATCTCTTCACGATAAAAAAATTTCTGTGGTTGCCGTATCAGACATCCCTCTTCAAATCCCCTATTGAAAACAGGTTTAAAAAAAGGTTCACTCAATCAATCAATCAGGGGTTTGTAAAGTGCAGCTACCCACTCATGAGGGTTTCAAGGCGCTAAGGGGGGACGCCTCTATAGTATGCTGGGGTGATCTGAAGAGCCAGGTCGTGAAGTCTTTCGTGAACTGGGGCACTGTGGGGGTTTACTGGAGGGGGAGGTGTTCCAGACCTTGGCTGTGAGGTAGGAGAAGGACTTCCCTCCCATTCTGGTCTTTGTAGATGCCTCGTATGTTGGCCAGAGAGAGGTCAGCTGATCGGAGGTGTCTCTTGGGCGCGTGGAAGGAGAGGTGGTCATTAGGGTATGCTGGTCTGATATTGTGGAGGGCCTTGTGAGCATGGGTGAGGAGTTTGAAGGTTATTCTTCTTTCAATGGGGAGCCAGTGGAGATCGTAGAGGTGTTGGATGATGTGGTGATGGTGGGGTATGTCTAGGACTAATCTGGCTGTGGCGTTCCTGATAATCTGGAGCGTGTGAAGTAGTTTCTTGTCTATTCCGGCATAGAGAGTGTTGCTGTGGTCCAGTTTGCTGCTGATGAGGGTGTGCATGACTGTTTTTCTGGATTCGGGTGGGATCTATCTGAACGTTTTTTGAAGTCTGTGTAGGGTGTTGAAGCATGCATAGGATACTGTGTTGATCTGGTGGTTCATCGTGAGCGCTGAGTCTAGTATAATGCTGAGGTTTTGTGCATGGTTTGTTGGGGTGGGGGGGTTTCTGAGGGTAGGGGCCACCAGGTATCATCCCAGGTGGAAGGGGTGGAGCTGAGAATAAGGACTCCCATTTTCTTGGAGTTGAGCTTCAGGCAGCTCATCATCATGTAGGTGGTGACAGCTTTCATCCCTTCTTGGAAGTTGTGCCTGGTGATGTCGGGATCTTTGGTGAGGGAGAGGATGATCAGGGTGTCCTTGGCATAAGAGACTATGTTGAGCCCATGGTTTATGACGATGGTTGCGAGGGGGGCCCTGTAGATGTTGAAGAGGATGGGGGCTGAGGGAAGATCCCTGGGGCGCTTCCGATCTCATCCCTGTTGGTTCAGTGAGGAAAGGCGGGAGTCAGACTCGCTGAGTTCTGCTAGTGGGAAATGAACATATCCAATCAAGGGCCTTTCTGCAGATCCGGGCATCGTGTAGTCCAGTGGCTAGTGTCCTGTGGGATATGGTGTCAAAAGCAGCTGATACATCCAGGAGGATGAGGGCTGCCATTTGACCCTGGTCGATGAAGGAGCGGATCCCATCAGTGGCAGGGAGTAGGGCAGTCTCTGTGCTGTGGTCGCTGTGGAATCTGGATTGGGAGACATCCATGACTTTGTTGGCTTCGATAAAGTTTGTTAGCTGGGTGTTGATACCCTTTTCGATAAGCCAGGAGATGGGCCTGAAGTTCTTGAGGTCCATCGGGTCTGCAGAGGGTTTCTTCAGGAGGAGGTTGACGTGGGTGTGTTCGCAGTCAGCAAGGAATGTGGTGGTTTCGAGAGAGAGGTTGATTGTCCATCCCAGCTCAGGTGCAATGGCCATGGCGGCTTTGTGGGGTGGGCAATGGTTTGAGGGTGCTCCAGAATGGATGCTCTTCATGGTCTTTAAGGTGTCTTCTGTCACGAGCAGGGTCCACGTGAGCAAGGTCTGTTGGGTGGTGTTGATGGAGGTGGGAGCTGGGGTGTGTCAGAGGTCTTGGTTGTCAAGTTTTTGTAGATAGTCTTAATCTTGAGGTGAAAGAAGGTGTTCAGTTGGTTGCAGAGGTCTTGGGAGGGTGGGACGTCTGTTGTTTCACTGCAGGGTTTGGCGAAGGTTTATAACATTTGTTTCCACCTTCACCCTTTATTAAAACGCATTGGGACCTCAATCTCGTTCTCACTTTCCTTTCCCTTTGACCCCTTGCTCAAGTGTCCTCTCAGCCTTCTTACCATGAAGACACCTTCCTGGTGGCAATAACATCTGCCCAGAGGCCAGAGGGTCAGTAAGCTTCAGGCGTTGTCTTCCACTATTAGTGTTGTCTTTTTCAGTTATTCAGTAGGACTTAGTTTCCATAGAAAAAGCGTTTTTTGATTTGCCGATATCTTTAGGGTCGTTTGACAAATCTTCAAAAAAAATTCAAACCTAATGGGGCGGTCAGGTCAGCTGCTGCGTTGAAAGTGTTGGGATAATTAGTCAAGCGGGTGCCGAGAAAAAGGGGGGGTCCCAAAAAGCGTTTCCTTCATGTTAATTTCCATTGGAAACTTTAAACACGACTACAGCCTGAATTGCTGAACTGAATTACACCAAATTAGGCAAAAAGGTAGCTCTTGGTTCAGAATGCACCCTTTTTGTTAAATGGTGTGAATCTATTCAGTATTTTATGCAACTGGGGGCGTGGAGGATCCACAAACCCTCCCAATCTCATGCCTGCAATCTGATTGGCTGCCAACACTTCAAACCAGGAAGTGTTGGCATCCATCTTGTGACTCGATTAAAACGAGTCATAAGAAAAAAGGTAAAAAATACATGCAAGATTAAGAAAAGGGGGCAGGGTAGAAACACTCTGACCCCCTAGGCCTGTTCAGGGGGTCCCAAATGGACCCCCAGGGCCAAAAAAATATTTTGTTTATAAAACAAAATCAACAGGATTCGCATTGGATCTGCGAATCTGGCTGAATTTGTTTTTAAAAACCTAGCACAGGCTCCAGCGCTTCATTTTCTTTCAGCCCCCAGGTGGGTCAGGGGCAATAAAAAAATGAGATGCCGGGTCCAGCACGGGCCTCGCCTGCTTGGGGGACTGCCACCTCCCTGGGGCTTATAGATCGAATATGGGGGGCTTTGCGGCCCCCACAGCCCGTGGACTGCCACCTCCCTGGGGCTATATTTCAAACTGAAGTGTGTGGGGGGACTCGAGCCCCTACACAGTCCCGGGGACCACCACCTCCCCAGGGCTTCTTTCAAAAGTGGAGGGCGGCTGCGCAGGCTCCCTCCTGGAGCCGTAAAAGGCCCTGAGGCCCGCCACCCCCCAGGGCCCGCTCTAGCAATGCCCACCCCCTCGGACATTGCAGTTTGCTATGGAATGGTGGGAGCACTGTTCCCTCCATACCATAGCAAACTCTGCTTCGCTTCATGGAAGCAAGATCATTGAAAATGCACTTGCATCCAAGAAACAAATCAGAATTGCTTTTGGGGAGAGATAGCTGCATTTTTGTAGTCCTTCTGCTGAAAAGCAATGCCGGCTCCGGCAGAAGGCGGGGAGCCGGCAGGGACCGCGGGTGCATTGAGGATCCCCCAGAGTCCCCAACAATGTGGCCAAGCCCCATGGGATGGGGTCCCCGGGGCCGAAAAATTGCCCGGTATGTGGGCCGCTTGACCCCTCCCTTTTTTAACTTAAAAGAAATGGCTGGGCCGCTGGGTATGGAGTGCCTCCCTTAAAATAAAGTGGAATCTTTTTTAATAACTAAACGGCCAAGCCCTGGGGGATGAGTTGACCGGGCTGAAAATGGCATGGGAAAGTGGGCCAATTGGCCCCAATCCCTTAATTTCTTTTTTTTTTTTTTAAATCGGTCGGGTCTCGGGGAGGGGGCCACGTGGTCCCTCTCTCTTTTTAATTTAAATTTTACAAAATGTGTCAGGCACCGGGTATGGGGTCCCTGGGGCCCAAAAGGGTAAAAGGGAAGGGGGGGCCACACAGCCCACCTTCCTAAAATATAAAACAAAATAAGACTGCAACTCATCAGAGGCTCCACCCCCTTGCTCCACTACTTTGCAAATGTGCGTCCTGTCGCGCTCTTGGTTGGGGGATGAAGTCCCCATTGATGCTGAGGGTACTTAAGGGCCAACTAGCCCATCTGTTGCACACAGTGGGATTGCTGAGAGGTGGTTGGAGGCCAGAGCCCTTTTTACACCTCCCTGAAAATGCACCTGACACACTGCAGGTGGGGCGAAAAGCGTGCTGGCACCTGCGTTTTAGCCAAGAGAGTTTTAATAGGTTATATTATGAATGAGGATGACTTGCAAGGTATAAGTGGTATGTGAAGAGTTTGAGAGTATGATGTTTTATAGTTTGTGACGGTGATATTGTTCTCTTTGTTTGTATTAATGCTTAAAACATTGTTTTCAAATCATGCTTATGTATGTTAAATAAAGAAAAGAAATAGAGACCTTTCCAATACATAAAAGTTGTTGTGTTGCCGGATTTCATTTTGGATTCTTTATATAGAGCGTAGTTTCGGAGTTTTCCTTGTCATCCAAGCCTCCTTATTTGAACAACTACCAAGACAAACTGGTGCTGTGTACAAGAGCTTCTTGTCTCCTAAATGTGATCCCTCCATTTCACGTATGCCAATCAATCACTCTGCCTACTTTTTACACTCCGCCTCATCTCTCCAAGGTAGATGTGCAACTTCACTGTCTGGACTCAAAAAGAGCATTGTAGTTCTACCTTGAACACACAAGTGTGTTCCAGGTGGAAGACTAACACTTCATGGGGTACGGTAGAGCAGGAAAGAACGTGCTGTACAGAAGAGGACCATCTCAAGATGGATCATGCTCTGTATTAAAATCGGCTATGCATTGGCCAAGAAACACCATCCTCAGGGTTTGGGTGCTTATTTCACCAGAGCTAAAGCTGCAACCATTGAGTTAACTTATGGAGTTCCAGTCCTGGACTTTTGCCAGGCAGCAACGTAGTCTTCCCTGCACTTGTTTACCAAACAGTGCTGCTGCCTAACACCACCTACTGTCACTTAGGGGTACTGCTCAAGAAACATTTTCAGGCCCAGTCTGATGCCTGTGGATAATTCAGTTCACATAGCAACCTTCCTGAATTATTTAACTTAACCAATCACACCATCATAAACACATACGTGACATACAAGCCACATATAGTGGTTTTAGAGGGGTCACAAATGCTTTCAGATTTGGGACCAGCCTGGAAGGAGAAGGTCAACTTAACTTCTGTCACGATACTGTCTCTTCAGTATAATTATCTGCAGTTGGATCTCAGAATCTATGATTCCAAGCATTTGCTACCTCAACAACACATTCAGAAATAGTTTTATTTACACATTTATATCTTTAACTGCAGTTATAATTGCAAGACTTAACACCAAATAGTGGTGTGAAGACAATGGTAGCTGTTGACTACTAGTACTTAATCATTAAATTATGTTTCTGTCTTCACATGATGGAAACTGTACTAGGATTATGATGGCTGTGCTAGAGGTGTAGCAAAGAAGAATATGAACAAACATGTCATTCTGCAGGCAAGTTTGCTAGCCATCAGAAAAGAGGTGTCACTAAGGTAAGTCGGTGACTATAAGGTATACCAAGTCCTTGTACCTCCTGGGAAGCCCAGAAAAAGCATCTTGGTATATTTTCTAGAAATCCCAATCTATTCCCTACTCTTCAAACATGATTAGCATAGGGTTAAATGATTTTCATACGTTTTATGCAGATGGACTAGTAACCTTCATAACTTGGATACAAAATTACCTTAGGGTCGGGTTATTGATTTAATCTTTGAACTTTGCCTTTCTAAAATGCCCTCACTGAGGTGCTTTTGCTGGCAGTTGACCCATAGCACCAATTTGTACATTTGGTTCAAGGCAACTTCACTCTCCTTTTGTTTCTGCTGGCTGTACCAATAATGTTTAGTACCAGGACAGCATGCAGGCACACTCTCTCTCTTTTTCCTTTCTAGGTGGACCAGGAAATTTGACAACCATAAACTACACATTTTCAGCCTAGGGACCATTTGTAGTTTCATGGTTAGCAGCTTGCCTTGAGCTAATGCCTTCACTGAGGTGCTTTTTCTGGCAGGAGATTCACAGCACCACTTTATACAGTTATTTCAAGGCAACTTTGCTCTCATTTTGTTTCTGCTGGCTGTGCCAAGACTGTTTAGTAGTGGGAAAGCTTGTAGGCACACTCTTACTCTTTTTCCTTTCAAGGTGGATCAGGAACTTCAACAACCATCAACTACACATGTTTAGATTAGGGACAGTTTGTAGGTTCATGGTTTGCCTTGAGCTAATGATCTCACTGGGGTGCTTTTCACAGTCCAACTAGAAAAAATAGAGCCTCAGAGATCCCCAACAAAACTAACTTATGCAACCTGGAATTTATCTAAATGGTCATTCAGGCTATAAATCACATTTTTATATGAGGCAACATTGTACATTTCCTGTAAACAAGAATCGATGGGTAGGGCATAGTTATGTTCTCGAAAGTCTAAGAAAGCAGACCACTGCTGTGGCTAATGCTGTTGCAGTCTGTTGTGCTCATTGATATGCAATCTCAGGGTACAGGTCAAAGTGACATAAAAGAACTGTTTGTGCTGTCAGGTGGCTTCTATATCCACTGTATCCCTCATCTCCAAACTTCTATCCAAAGGTTACACTTTTAGTGGCTCTCCGCTTCCGTGGGGACCAGTGCCATCTATTCAATAGTTTTTATTGGCTCTCTTTCAATTGGGCTTCCATAAGTGGTTTGTCATGCGATGCCATGAAGACTGACCATTCATTGTTCAAGAAGTTTTATTGAAACCTATTTGACCACTACATTTCCAAGTTTTGGGATATAGATGATCCATCAGGTTTTTGAATAGTCTGGATAACACCCTCTTGTATGGTCCTCACTTCCATAAATATCTAAGAATGATTGAGTTTGGAATATCATGGAGTATGGGCTCAGAAGTCTACATTGGGTACCTTCCTGCACAAAAACAATCCTCTGAAGCTTTTTCCTCTTTCAGCAAACATGGAGAGAGGAAAAAGCGAGGAGAAGTTAAGCTATTTCTCCCTGTTATGCCTCTCTTGTAGTGGCGTATCTTTTTGGCGCATTCCCACATTTACCTGTTATTGTAAATCTAGGAATGCGTCAAAATCCATTGATGTTGCATGGGAACACCCACACAACACCCATGACAATGCTTCTCTGACGCAGAATAATGCAATGCAGCGATTTGCGCTGCGTTACATTACTCCAGATTTATTAAGCCAATACGGGGCACGCAAGGTGGCCTTGCGTGCATTCATAAATCTAATTTTTCATTTGCGTTGGTTTTGGACCACGTTGTGTGGTGCATGAATGAATGCATACAGGCTCATAAACATGCCCCAGTGTCTTTAGAGGGCAAATATCAAATGGTATGACCCCCCTCTATCAATTTAACCAAGGAATTTCAACTAATCTTGATGAAAACTCAAATAATGATACACTTTTTAAGAAGTGATCCAACAGAAATTGAATAATGACCTTGAAATACTAGGTAAATGTGGTACTTATAGGTCAAAGGTCAACTAGCATGACCCCCTTCAACACTTTAACTATGGAGAATGCAAATACTTATCATGGCAATTCCAATGCAGCTTCACTTGCAACAAATTGTCTAATGGTAATGAATTAATGACCATGAAACACATAGGACAGTGAAATTAGAGGTCAAAGGTCAAACCCCATGACAACCCCAACCAATTTAACCAAGAAAAATTTAGCTAATTGTCATAACGATTCAACTGATGCTACACTTGTAACAAAATAATAAAACCATAACGAAATAATCACCTTGAAACACTTACAAAAAGTGTAATTAGAGGTCAAAGATAAAATGTTATGAGTTCTCCATTAATTTAAAACACGGGAAAAAAGTGATTTTCATGTCAAGTACAGCAATACTACATTTGCAGAAATTGATCCAAGGGTAACAGAATAAAAACTGACAAACTTTGAAAAGAGGGTATTTAGAAATCAAAGGTCACGGATTCTGACTAGTAACTCAATATGACTACTTGACTTGTGAGACAAGAGGGCTTCATAGATGCGATGTTACTGTCTTTGAAATGACTTTTGCACCAGTGCTATTGGAGCCCTAAACGCTTGTTTGTTTCTGCACAGGGGGTCCAGGCAGCTGGTGGAGCTGTTTTCAGCGCTGGGGTGGGATTCGATCCCCCAGCAGGCGCTACCTTATGCACGGCGCGGGAGGTAACGTCACCCTCCTGGCGCCTTCAAATCCGCCTGAGCACTCCTGCAGTGCGGGATGCGCGCGCGCGTGCGTGCCCGGTCCATTCCCTGGACAAGGGCGAGCCCGTCTGCGGCCGTCCACGGCCAGATGAGGCAGGGCAGGTCCACCCCTCTTGGCTCAGGGGCTAAAAAGCTTATAGTACCGGTACAACATATAAGGAGGACACAGCGGAATATAAGTTGGGGTAAGACTCCTAAACATCGAACCTAATGGAAAAGGCGGTGAGACTCAAAGATTAATTAACTTCTTTGTGCCTGCCCAACTAAATACTGGTGAAGCTCTTTCTACTGATATGGTACCATGGAGGACCCGTAGGATTTATAAATGGCAGGTGGTAGCAGCAAGATACCAGAACTGGTCTTCTTTTAGTCGTACTCTAACAAATCTCTCTCAATAATTTTTTAGAAATTAACTGTTCAGCTAAATTGTGTTTTTTTAAAATATTGTATTCTACATATCTTCAATGCCCCCAGTGATGCTACTGTGAATACTTAGTGGTAATTCATGTTTTTTTACTTGTTTTTAACCCATTTTTACCTGTGAAATTTATAATTCATATATTTTGTCTATTGAACCTAGCTCTTTTTATTAACAGTTGGCACTTTCCTAGCCCCTAATACCCTGCACTCTGCACTTTACACTTTGCACTGCAGTGAATCCTGTAATCTGAACTAGACACCTTATGCTCACATCCCTATATTTACAAATACATATGTGTTTATTTTTGGATTCTTTGTATATTGTGATTTTGTGTATATTGTGAGTTAGAAATGGTGAAGCGTAAATTGCAAAAATTGGTAGCTGACCCTCCATGCACCACTATTGACTCCTTACTAGTGAGCGCAGATAGTGCGATTAATGTTGAAATAGATAGAGCGGAACGCCGCCTATCCCTAGGATTAGGCACGGTGACTGAAGGGATGGCTGGTGAGGGTAGTGGATTAGCCCAGAAAGCGAATCCACAACCAAGGAAATTTACTCATTTTGAGCAACAAGGTGCCTCAAGGACAGCAGAAAGCTTAATAGTCCCTGGTATAGAATCACATAACTAATACCCCCATCATACACCTGACGAACCACCCACCAAAAAAAAAAGGGACTGTAAGAAAAGCCAGGCAACGGTAGGGAGTAATAAAAGTACGAAAGGACCACTGCAGAATTCGCCAGATGAAGTAAATGATGGCTTAATTTATCAAGGGACGCCTGTAAGTTTTCAAGCCACACAAATTGCAACTCTTGTAGCAATAAAGAATGAAGAATTGTTAAAACCACTCTATAATAAAACGGATAAACTGACTAGCGAACTAATTAAGATTAGTGGTTTGCTAAGGAATGCCAGTGACAGTCTTGAGGAAAAGAAGAATGTAGCAAAGGGGTCTCCACTGAACAGCTCCCAGTAAATGTTGCCACCGATAAGGCAACAAGTATGGCAATGGGCAGTATTTAGGTTGGGGACCCAGTGACAAAGTACCTATAGGGAGCAGAAATGGACGTAATGAGTCGGTAAACCACCCCCAACTGAGCCAACAGACCCCGCATAACCAATCATGCCAAACCAGAGGGGGTATGTCTCAGTTTAATCGACCAACTACAAAACAAGGAGTCAGGAGAACATGGGGTTTCTGAGGGAAGAGCTGGCGTCTCTATAAACTTACCACCTGAATGTAGCCCGTATGTGGCAGTTATGGTTAAGGTGCCCCATATACAGTCAGGCCAAAGGGAACCACATGATACCTTAAAAAATTAAGTGGTCCACTGGCTAGATAAGAACTGTGGCTACCCAGTAGATGGAGCAAGCCAGATACTCCTAACAAGAAGAGTAAGTTGAATTGGACCCTTAGCTAAGAGTCTTGAAGGAGATTGCATAATCATTAATTTTAGAAGTCCAAGCTGGCCAAGGAACACTCTGGACAGAGCAGCTGCCCAACTACACTACACTTTCTATAGACATTTAAGGCCTGTACCCAATATGGGAGTTATACAAGGGCACCACAGTTTGAACCCTGTGTCACCAATTTATTCCCAATATGCACTGTCAGTGTCAAATAGCTATCAAGCTCTGAGTTCTTTACAAGACAACTACTGAAATGGTGCCGCCCGTTTACCCAATGTGGAGTATGACCCTACTGGAGACGGGTTAACGGGAGCTGGAGTATTAAATGCTAAAAATCTATTAATAGCCATGCCTACTGCCCCTTTAAATGTAAAGAGCTTACATGAAGAGACCCCATACACAAGTAGGGATGTAGAAAGAAAATGTGAATATTTTGGCGATAAAACAGGAACAATATTAGACAATGATTATACAATTGTTACGTTGAATATAGTTGGCCTATTGAGTAAAAAGGACTCCCTAGGATGGATAGATTTAATTAACAAACAGGACATAATTTGTATGCAAAAAACCTGGTGCACCGATCATGTTTACATAGAAGGGTTTACCTCCTATGGCTTACCAGCAGTACCTTCCCCTGCAGGCAGAGCAAAAGGAGGGCTTTTAATTCTCATGTAAAAAACAATCTCAGTTGTTGTTAAAAGAGTGATCTCAATAGGAGAACACTAACACTGTACTGTAAAGATGGCAGGTATGTGATCTCGGTCAATTATTATAACAATGTGTTCGATTCAACCCGCAGCAATTTTGTATTCGAGCTAGATAAAGGGCTTAATAAACTGATAGGGGCGATTAATACCAAATTTACAATCATATGGGTCGGGGATTTTAACATGCAAATATGCCCAGTGTATATGACCAAAGCCTGTGGGTATAAGAAGGACAAAGGTGACGATTGTACACATTTCTCACACAATAATTATGGAAGAGCTTTAAGTACAAGAATGGCAAAGTATGACCTTGATTTGTTACAATGTGCCCGTGACATTACAACGGTCTGATACCAACCTATATAGGCAAGAATGCAACTTCTGTGATTGATCATGTGTTAATTTCCACGAGTATTATTTATTTGTGTTCTACACTAAGGATCGCACAGCTATCACTTAGCGACCATCATTGTATCATAATGTCAATGTTGGTATGGGGCAACAAAACTGTATTCCAACAAGATGTTATTGCTAATATCACCCCGAAAAACCAAATGGAACACAAATCAGATGGGAGGGGGTAGACCCGGTAAAAGTACTGCATGACATTATTGTAAAATGTGGGACAGAGATTTCCTATTGCCTTAAGCAGGATGTTAATCCCACCATGATGTTAACTAACTTCTGTAAAATTAATAGCATTATTGATGGGATATTGACTTTACCCCTTAGGGAAAAAACCCTACAATGTAGGGGATGGTTCGACCATACTTGTACTCAGGCTTCTAAACAGCTGAAACAGACTCTTAATAACCCTTAAAGTAAGGAAAAAAGAGCTACAGGAGCAAGCGTGTATCAAACTATCACTGGCAGCAGACACAGCTAACAATAAGCTATTTTGGGAAACTGTTAATTCACCATTTTTTAAAAGTGACTCATTCCCAGAATTACTGTCTCAGGTTAGCTGTCAAGCATGGGTGTTGCATTTTTCTAGTATTTTTAATTCATCTGATGAAATAAAATCTAGACCCTAAATTCCAACATAATGCAGGTGGCCAGTTATACCTCAAAACATCACACTCGATGAGGTAAGGCAGGACTGATTGGAAGTTGGGGAGGGAAAGCTCCGGGACCCGATGGGGTCCCAGTAGATGTTTATAAAACAGATATAGACCCATGGGGACATGTTCTTACAAGAGTTTTTAATTTAGCCGTGACAGAGGGTACATCACTTACATGGGGCCAATAGGTAATCAGTCCCATTTTAAAAAAAGGAAACAAATCGGAAGCTAAAAATTACCGTCCCATTTCGCTTTTAGACTCAGCAGTAAAAGTGATGAGCAAAGTACTATTGGCAAGACTGGAAGAGTGGGTCACAGAGAATTAGATTTTATCACCAGCACAATATGGTTTTAGGAAAGGGCTAGGAACGATAGAGCAATCTATTAACTTAGAGCTTTTAATAGGTAAATATACGTGTGCAAAACAGGGGAGCTTGTATTTATGCTTTGCAGACCGGAGCAGTGCTTTTGATCTTGTTGATTATGCTGTCCTTTGGCCAACCTTGCTCAACCTTTGAGCTATTGAACACATATTTTTTTTTTTTTTTAAGGTTAAGTGAGAGACAGACATGCAAAGTTCAGTATGTGCAACATGGAGAGTGCACCCCAAATATTGAGTTTAAATGAGGCATCCGCCAAGGCTGCATTTTAGCACCACTGCTTTTTACATTATTTATAAATGAGGTTGACAAACCCCTTCAGTGGGTGCAGGCGGATGCACCCCAAATGCAGGTAGCCCTATACCGGTTGTGCTTTATGCAGACGACACTGTGCTACTGTCTTGAACTCTGGTTGGCCTACAGTGACATAGACAAGTTTAGAACTCTTATTAGTAGCAGTAAGCTGTTAATTACCAAAACAAAAACTTATACTATGGTATGTGGTCCTAAACCCAAGAAACATAAAATCTTTTTTTTTTTATGGCACCAGAGTGGAAACCGTTAACAACTTCTGGTACTTGGGAAAAACTTTTTCAGGCAAGGGTAACTGGTTGCATGAATTAACTAATGTTCGTTTAAAGATGTTCAAGAGTGCGCATGAGCTCTTCCATTTCGCATTAAAATTAGGAGACCGTTGCATAAAGGACATAAAAGATATGCATAAGGCTAGATGGGCCTCCATTGCCTTGTATGGTGCAGGAGTATGGGGACATAGTTGTAGTCAGATATTACAACAAGAAGAAAATTCCTTACTAAAACCTCTTTTATGCTTGCCTTCTTCCGTATCCACAGAGATAACGCACCAAGAAGTGGTAATTAGATATCTATCAGTATCCTGATTGCTATGCAACCATTAATGCTTTGGAGATCTATCTGGGCCAAGGACGAGACAAAATTTACTCAAACAATCATTAAGGATTGTTTACAATTGGACAATAGTTCATGTATCCACTGGCTAAAATGTATCACTGATTTACACAATGAAATATGTAAGATTAAGATCCATGAAAGCCCAGAACATGTGATAGCCTTATAGAAACAGGAAATAAAGGATATTTCCGTGAGAAAAAGTATTGCTATTATTAATTGATTTTACATGTAATTAATTGGATTTTTCAGTTTTTTTAGCAATTGTATCTATTTTTTATATCTTTTTCTGGTTGTTGTACATACCAAATAAAGCTTGCTGAACCGAACCGACTTGTGAGTTCAGACAACAACCTTTCCAATGGCACCTCACTTTGCAAAAACAATTTTATAGTTACAAAATACATCCTTTGCACACTTCTAGGAGCTACCATTTATGGTCAAAGGTCAAGAACTGTGACTTTCAAGAGACTGCATGAGATCACGTCACCTATTCATACAATATGCATCACTACTGTGCATAAAAGTCAGAAAAACATCTTGAAATGTTGAACATATCTCTAACAACAAGATTAAGATGATTATATATAAAAGATATCAACAGACAAAATAGCATGTCAGCCATTTTATTATATGCAAAGGGATGTCAAAAGCAGCAAAAATATGTATTTTCATATCTTTAGTAGCAGTAGTTTCTGAAACATCAATTTAACTACTCTGAAACAATTCTACTAGACATATAACTTTGGCTTTTATTCAAGAACTGAAACACATGAAAAATGTATGTGACTTATATATGTCATAGAATGACAAATTGCCAAAAAAAACCTCAAAAATAAAAAGAACATCAAAAGCCGCCCTTTTACTCGGAGAACAAACAGAGTGATAAATATTTCTGAGCTTCTGCTTTTTTTTCAACATAGTCATTTACACTTACTAATTTCACAGTCACCTGTTGGCCATCTTGAATTGTGTCATGTTTATTCAGGCTGTTTTATAAATGTATGTTCTATATATAAATTAATAGTAATTAAACGTATTGCAAACAAAAATATATAGTTATCCAACATTATAATCACAACTAGGCAAACTACAGCACATAAAAGCAAAGCACTCCAATAAGTCGTTAAATGGCTTTGCACTGAATGATTTTCAATGGGCACTAACATAATTTAATATTCCTGCTTACTAAAAAAAATACTCTATAATTTCCTGCTTCCTATGGAATAATAAAAAGTCCAGTATGCCCCTTCTTGAGATTAAACAAAGTAAATATCAAGGAGGGGTATACTTCCATGATTTCAATCTTATCATACTGCGCTT
The DNA here is from genome assembly GCF_964204655.1 of Triturus cristatus. Lineage (NCBI taxonomy): Eukaryota > Metazoa > Chordata > Amphibia > Caudata > Salamandridae > Triturus > Triturus cristatus. The sequence goes on along the minus strand of NC_140589.1, from coordinate 1,174,350,387 downwards.
CTACTTATACAAAATTCCAAATGTTTATCGGGTTCAGCTATGGAATTCTCTCTCCTTTGGAAAGACATTGAATTATCCTTCTTATCCCACTTTTGGTTCAAAGAATTCATTTCATTTTCATAAAAGACACACTTTCTATTATCCACTATTCATAAAATTACTTAGAAACTACTCAAACCAATACCCTAACCCCATCTTTCAGACAGAGAACAGTTTCTACACTATTCTATTGGGCAACCTTCTAAAAAGTAATAATAGTCCTATTTTTTAGAAATCATGGAGAGGGAAAGGTTTGCTCTGGGTTTACCATCTCTGTTCAAACCACTCCTTTATTATATTTCTACAATCACAATTATTGTACAGTCTCTCTAAATCATATTGTAATAAATTAAATACTTTAATACAAACCATCGCCATCTCCTTACCCAGTGGCGTAGCTGGTGGGGCGGTGGGGGCGGTCCGCCCCAGGCATCACTATTTTGAGGGTGGCGGTTGATGCAGCGTGGAGTACAAAATCCCTCCCTCCCACACAGACCAAAGATCTCACAAACATACACTTTCCATACATTTGCTGGTGGGGCCCATAACACCAACATTCACTCACCATCAATCTGTGTTTCTCTGGAGGCGATTATCTTCCAAACGCTGACATGAAAGGAATTATCTTTTTACCCTAATGAGCGACAAATCTATGCAACCTTCTGATACTCATCAGGCCCTGAACTTCACCTTTAGTATTCCTCTCAAAAATCGGGATGGATCAGTTAGTTGCAGGTTTAGGTTGACTTCCAATTCTCTAATTTACCTTTTTAAATTAATAAATTTTCAATGAATAAACAACCCAACTCATTCTGTAGTTGATCAATTCAATCTTTAACAAATTAATGCAAATTAAATCATTCATTTAATCAGGTCGTCAATCATATGTACCTATTCTGGCTAATTGTCGTCCTCTAAGTCAAATCTGGTAGTCTCGCAAATCTATGCCCATCAAATTTAGTAATTTCAGTTCATCAGGAGTTTCGGCATTAATTCAGTCCGTCAAAGATTCAGGGAAACAGCTGTCCTGCAGCGTCACCGTCCTCTCTGTCAGCATAACGTCAGGAAATCGAGAAAAGCCAAAAACGAACCCGCACCAACCTCTCTATTCTACCATAATTCATAGTAAAAATCATTGACAAAATGTAACAAGTATGGGTTTTCAGCTCCTCTGATTGGACAATCGAAAATCGTCTGACAGGGTTCTCACAAAATAATGTCTCTTAGATCATCAGTCTTCCTTGTTCCGGTTTTAAAAGGTGTCTTATTGTTCTTTCTGAAAAGCTGGCTTGATTCCCAGGGCGACCTTGGTGGGTACAGTCTGGTTAGGGTCATGACGAGGCCACTGTAGCTGGCGTTAGCGCAGGCGCACTTTACCCAAACCTTGTGTAGCGTCGACGGTCAGGTTAGATACCGGAGGCAGCCATTTTGTGGCAGGCCCAAATGGTCAACTTAAGCAAAAGAAACACAAGACATAATTAATACATAGAAATAACTAATAAAATGTTATTCCCTCACTAATACCCATATGTGTATGTATTTATCTAGCAATGAGCAACACTCAAGCGGTTTATACTTACTCAATAAAGCACAAATCACAAATACATCACAAAAGCAACATATATCATGCAATATTCTAATTGTCTATCATTAGTATGCGTACATAATTTAGTTTACAAATTAATAAAGTCATGCAAAGCAATCCCACGTGTATTTCAGTCATTAATAAGGTTGATTAATAATTTCCATTTCAATCCATTAGTTCGATTATAATTGAGTAATTCATCTAATTAATGTAAACATGCAAAATGGGGAGGGTATACAACATTTTTGCATTACCCGCTCCAGCACAGCCGTGCGGCACTGTGCCGTTACGGCGGTCTTTATAATTTATTTGGGGATACTCACTGACACTACTGTCAGTCAGTGTACCCAAATAAATTATACAGGCCGCCGCACCGGGCCAGTGCCGCGCGTCCGTCATTTGTAGTGCAAGCGCTGTGCACCACAAAGCACAGCCGTGCACCACATTCCCGAAGCTGACGTCATCACGCAGACGTGAGGTTAAAGTCTGACATTGGTGTGTCGAGTTTCACTCCTTGCCGTGCACTATTTGTTTTTGCGGCTATCACTCCTGCCTCCCGTGTACATGTTTTGACATTTCCCCATGCTGGTCGGGGGAAGTAAATAAGTGAACCATCTCGCCACAGCCGGCAGAGCTGTCACCCGATGCCTCACCTCACAAGCACACAGGAACTAGAAAGGCCCTAAGGCATGTTAAATAAAAACATATTTAACAAAGGGTAAGTGATCAAACACAGGTATGTTTCATTTGATTTTAGCAAGAAGTGCAATATTTAAGTGTTGTCAAGGGCGGCCTTAACAACACTAGCCTCCCTACAGGGAGGACAACAAAATAATGCTGACTGGAGCCTGCACTAGTAAAGACATGGTGGATGAGTCACATAGCCCATTCCAGGAGTAAGACATTCTAATACCAGGGGTGTAGTAAAATGCAAAGTCTCTCAACTGTTCTCCATTGATGTGGCCTAAGGGCTTGAGTGCTTGATCTCGAAGTTGGGTGGGGAACTGGGTTTGAGTCTCAGCAGGGATGCTCAACATCCTGTGATTCTGGGCAAATCATTTAATCTTCCTGTGCCTTACAAAATGAATGTGTTCATCTGTAACTCAACAAGTGCTCATGTAAAGTGCTCTGATGCCTTCGGGTCGAGTTTGCGTTATATAAAACTCCACCCCCCAAAAAAAACGGCCGTATCCATAGCTGTCATAATGGGGACACTGTAAATGTACATGTCCAGTATTTGTAAAGCAAGAACAAGTACCTGAGGGAGTCAAGGTGCTAGGGGCTGTAGGGAAGATTAAGCGAGCTATTGCCCAGAGTCATATGGTGCTGGGCTGATCTGCTGCCAGCGATCGAACCGCGAGCCTCTGTGTTCCGGAATCAGCCGCCCTGGCCGCTGCACCACAACTCAGGTATGGCACCGCATTCCTGCAGTAAAGATACAGGAGGGTGACCGCTCACAGCCAGTGTTCCCCTGCCACCAGCGGTGTAGCTGGGGGGGGCGGCGGGGGCGGTCTGCCCCAGGCGTCACTATTTTGAGGGCGGCAGCCGCGCGGCACTGGCCTGTTACGGCAGCCTTTATAATTTATTTGTGGACACTCACTGACACTACTGTCAGTCAGTGTACCCAAATAAATGATAAAGGCCGCCACAACGGGCCAGTGCCGCACGGCCGCCATTTGCAGTGCAAGCGCTGTGCACCTGCTTGCCAAAAGCAAAAAATGCTGTCTGCAGCGCACGCACCACGGTGCACGACATACCTCAGCATTTGTGGTTGTCTGTGGGTCCGTGACGTCCGTCCCAGGGCAGTGCACGTTGTTAATACCCATCCAGCACATCCGACATGTATATATCTATACACTTTAAGTTAAGTCGAAATGTTATGGCTTACGTCAGACCTAAAAACATTTACTAGAAAGATCCATTATCTCCTCACTTTAATGCCCATCACACACCTTTCCCTTAGTTGCTCCTGAGCCGTTTTGCTTGGTGTTCCTAGAGGTGATTGAATTTGTGGTGCTGTATGATTAGAAATCAATTCCTTCCGCTTGCACGGGAAAATTGGCGGCCGGTCACCCGGCTGTGTAGATTGGTGCAGTGAGCTTCCCTAGGTAATTCCTCCCAAACTAGAAGCCTCCCAGCTCGAAAGTTCAATTGGGCTAACTAAAGCTATGCCATGCTGAGACGACTCGCACAGCTTCACAAAAGACTCACCAGTAAAATATTGTGGCTCTGGCTTGGATCAGCACCGATTTTTTTCAGTCTTCAGCGTCGACGTCTGCCTCATTGCTCCTGTGTTATTATGGCCCCGAAAGAAGCAGCAAGAAACGCGACCGTGAAGGCACGGGCCCCGAATACGCGACCGATTAGTCCCGGCAGAGTGATTAATGGAATGAAGGAGTTGCGTGCTGGAGATGCAGGCGCCACAGAACCAGTCCTCCCGGCGGGCGGTAAGGGGAAGCAAACCCTGCCTGCTTTGTTCAAGCTACAAACAGGGAAAGCCAAGACACCGGTAGGCAGGGGGGCAATAAACAAGAGCTGTAAATGTTATCAAAAATGCCTAAGGATGCGAATTTGAGGTTGAAAGAGGCAGCTCCTACTGCTAAGCCACTGGTGTCCATTCTCGCTGAGGATAGCAGTGCTGTGACTCCCCCCTTTGTGAAGACGAGCTCTGGATCTCAGGAACATATCCAGCTTAACATATTGAATCTTAATGGTCCTGATAACAATGCTTTGTTTGCTGGGGGGGGGGCGAAAAACCTCTTGAAGCTGTTAATGGAGGTAACAATTATCCCCAACCAGGCATTCTTCCCCCTGTGGAGGAGCATTATGGGAACTGTAGTCTCACAAAAACCCAAGTTGTTCAGTCAGTGCTCTAAGGGTCAAAGCCTAGATGTTCAAGGGGTGCGTTTAAACCCCGTTTTTGGTTCTAATGGTGACATAAAGGAGCCTGAGGGGGGAGATACATTTTTTTCAATGTCAGACCACACCGGATCCTCAGAAGATGAAGGCCCAGACAAGGAATGGACAGATGACGATAGCGATCCTGCAAATTGGCGCCCAATGGAAGCATATAAAGATGAGATCTCATTGCATGATCCCCACACAATTCGTAAAGCTATGAAAGGTGATCTGGTTTCAAGTAAGGATTCAGGGTCTCTTGGTTCTATGATGTGGGATTATTCCTTTTCTGCACAGCCTGGCTTAGTTGGCAATGATAGCTCTGCTTCTGGAGCTGGCGCAGTCCCCCATCCACAGATGCCGCCTGGTGAAATTACTTTGTCAGTCATTTACCAAACTATCATGGCACACCATGAGGAGACCCGACTCGAGAGTGCCCGTACACAGGGGTGTGCTGTAGGATGCAAAACTCAATTCGAAGAGTAGCAAAAACATGTTCAGATATTGCTGCGAGGATTGTAGAGGCTGAGGGGCGGATTTCCAGTCTTGAGGATGCGATGGCTACTCAGAAGGAACTTGCAGATACAGTTAAAGTACAACAGGAGGACATGCTTTGGAAACTGACTGACATGGAAAATAGGGCCAGGAGAAATAATTTAAGGATTTTGGGAATCCCGGAAGGTAGGGAAGGCTCAGACATTAGACAGTTTGTGGTGGGTCTATTCTCCGAAGCCTTCCCGGAGGTTACACAGTGGAAATGGCAACTTGAAATTCAACACGTGCATCGCTTCCCCTTTAAGCAGAAGCAGAAGCAGAACTCTGGCCTGACTGGCGATAGGCCGCGTGCAATCTTAATCTGTCTAAATAACTTTCTGGCCAAAGAGAAGGTTTACGATCTAGCTACACCGGACAAGAAGAGGGTGGGGAAGGATTGCTCATTTTTTGTTAGACCTGACTTTTGTCCAGCAACTGTTGAGCGGAGGTGGCAGCTCCGCCAGGTAATAGCTCCATTTCAAGCAAAGGGAGCTCAATCCTTCCTGCTCTATCCATCTAAATTGAAAGTAATTTTTCATGGCCAGACTAGGTTTTTTGTATCTGAAATCCAAGCGAAGGAGTTTTTGAATTCAATTTAGTTAATAATGTTTGTTTTTGGATTATCACTCTGGGGGAGGGGACATGTTCTGAAGGGGACTGAGCTGAGTTAATCTTCTTTGTTGTTTATATGGTTTTGTCTTGGCTATGCCCGGCTCAGTTCCTCAATTTTTGGTCAAATGGGAGGTAGGATCTAGGGGAGAGTGGGAGGGACCAATCTATTCCATCACTAGGACCTCGGTCCTGATGCCTCATAAGGGAGGTGAAGGGTTGGGGTGGCTGGGGGAGTGGGGGTGGTGCGGGTAGAGGTAGCATTGGGTTGTGGGGTGGGGGTTCTTGGGAGGTGAGTAAGATTTTTTGTCTAATTTTTGGTCGTGGAATTAGTGGTAATAGATGTGGTTCTATGTCAGACTTTATCTTTAAAAAGAATTTATGGTTTGAGTGGAGATCAGGAGGTATGTTATCTCTGAATGGTGCAGGGTAGATTAAGCTTAAGCTCATGGAACATCTGTGGTTTGAATGATGGGAAAAAACAGGCCCTGCTCTCTAAAATTGTTCAAACTATGCAGGTCGAGGTCTTGTGTCTTCAGGAGACACATATACCGTGGGGAAAACGAGAGTGTTTGAAAATTCCTGGTTATAAACTTATTGCCTGCTCTCGGCAGACATCAATGATTAGAGGGGTTGCCATAATGTTAAAGCGATCCTGCAAGAGAGCTAGAGAGGATACCGCAGGCAGGTGGGCTATAGCGGAAATTGTAATTAATGATAGGCCTCTATCTGTCTGTACTATATATGGGTCAAATTTAGATGACCCAGAAATTCTAAAATGTCTAAATTTAGAACTAGCAGCATGGCCACACCCTATGTTTTTGTGTGGGGACTTGAACATTAATTTGACAAGTAATTTTAATTTGACAAGCGATCAAAATTATTCCGGAAGGAAACCTTGTGTGTTTAAGGCTCTCCAGATGCTAGTCTTAGAACATGGGCTGATTGATCTCTGGTATCGACATAACAAAGATAATGATGGCTATACATGTTACTCTGCCCCTCACAATAAAATGGTCCGGTTGGACTATTTTTTCATTTCTGATCAGATGGCAGGGGCAGCCTCTATTGCAGTATCTCCAAGAACGTTATCGGACCATAATTCATTGATAGTGGAATCCCCCTGTCGGAGGTTGGGTAAAGTTCCTAGATCATGGACTTTCGAAAGAAAGTTACTTCTAGATCAATTATATCGAGGACACATGGAAAAGTGGATAGCTGAATTTTTAAACATTAACAGGGGAACGGCATCCGACTGCATTGTTTGGGATACATTCAAGGCAGCACTCCGTGGCGAGACCAAAAGTTTCTCAGCCCATCGATGGAAGACTATTCAGGCACAGATTAAGGGTCGCTTCGACGAGCTCCGGGTGGCTGAGGTAGAATTAACACGTAATATTCAGTATGGCCTCAATGTTGATCAGAGTCAGCAGGCGGTGGCTATAACCAAATCTAAGCTGCTAGAATATTTCGGTCAAGATCTAGCCACAAAGTATGTGCAGTACCGCACTAAGATGTATGAGTTCGGCGAAAATTCAGGTAAAGAGCAAAACCTTGGTTGATGGTTTTCTCCAGAAAATCGATACGTTGCAAATTACATCAGGGCAGAATGAGGTACTCTCTGCTCCAATTACTTTGGAAGAGGTGGAGCAGGCAATCAAATCCCTGGCCAATGGGAAGGCCGCTGGCCCAGACGCAATCACTTTGGAATTCGATAAGGAGTTTTTATCAGTAATTGGTCAGGATATGCTGTTAGTTTTCAGGGCAGCAGAGGGTGGTGCCATACCGGATTCTTGGCGTCAAACTACGATTATATTGTTTAAAAAAAATATATAAATCTGAGTTAAACCCCGCATCTTATCAACCAATTTCACTCATAATCATGGATAGTAAAATATACTCAAAAATATTATCTTCTAGACTTGCACAGGTAATTGTTCCGCTGGTCTCTTTGCGCCAGCACGGGTTTATTCAGGGTAGGGACACTGCTGATCATGTTCGTCGGGTCATAGCCCTACTGGACTGGGCTCAGACTACGGGGTCTCCCCTCGGCGTGATCCTGTTGGACGCCGAGAAGGCGTTCGACAGGGTCTCTTGGGGGTTTTTATGGGCAGTGCTCCGCTGGAAGGGCTTTAATTCAGATTTTATCCAGGCCATTAAGTCATTATATATCTCTCCAGTGGCAACAATCCGGATCTCAGGGCAGGAGTCAGGGCACTTTAACATCAGCAGGGGGACCAGACAAGGATGCTCCTGCTCCCCCTTGCTCCTTGCTCTCTATATTGAACCCTTCCTTAGCAAAATTGAGCACAGATTTATCACCGGTTAGTATTAGGGGAGTAGAATACAAGATGTTGGCCTATGCTGACGATATTGTGGTCTTAACTAGTGATGTCGGGCGCGCTTTTGTAGCATTAGAGACACTTGCTCTACAATATGGTTTATTATCCGGATATAAGTTAAATATCAATAAAACGCAGGTCATTCAGTCAGCGGCTATGCCCCCCTCTAAAGTTCCTGTAGTCACAGAAGCAGTGTACTTGGGGGTCAAAATTACGGCTGTAGTAGGTAAAATTCCTGACTTAAATCTTCTCCCAGTGGTTGACTCTGTCAACACTAAATTGCAGAGATTGGATCATCTGCATCTTTCACTTTACGGTCGTTGCAATGTATTAAAAATGTTGGTCCTTCCAAAGTTTCTGTACTTGTTTAGGACTATCCCTTTGGAGATTTCGCAAGTAACCTTGGCCAAGGCCGAGAGGATTTGTTTAAGGTTTCTCTGGGGATATCGCCGATCACGTAGAGCTGCCAAGTGGATCTGTCTTCCTAGGGATCATGGGGGCTGGGCGGTCCCCAATCTTCTACTGTATTATTGGTCAGCCATGTTGCAACATTTTGGGCCACTGCTGCTGGGTGACAGGGCAGATGTCCCGCTCTGTATCAGGCCATCTATTTATGAGATATCCTTGGGGAAGGCGGCTAAGGGTATATTAATGTGGGTACTGGAACCTAGCTACTTTAAAAAAGTTAGGTTCAAAGTCATTGAGACTATATTTACGGTTTGGCAGAAAATTTGTCAGAAATATACTATCCCAAAAGTTAATATCTATACACCCTTTAATGCTGTAGGTGTTTTACCTCCTATCTTTCAGGATCAAGTCACTTTCAAATGGCAGAGTTTGGGCTTGAAAGTTATAGGTGAACTTTGCTCAGGCGGGCACATATCCTCTTTTTCTTTATTAAAGGAAAAATGTCATATACAAACGCAAGATTTTTTTAAATACCTCTAAATTAGAAGTTTTGTTGTTAAATATTATCACAATACCCCCGCAATATTTGATAAGTTAATCTTAATTGAATTGACTCAAAGGAGGGCTAAAATAGGTACTTTTTATCAATTTCTCTTATTAGGCCTTCCGGATGATCTGGACTCACAAAATGTCAAGTGGGTGGGGATATTGTGTAAGTTAGGTGTGGATCTAAGGCCTGCGTTAGAATTAGCTAATTATGTTCTCGTTTCAGGTAGTTTACGAACTCAAAGTTACATGGCAATGTTTGATTTATATTATACACCAGCGAAAATTGCAAAATGGGGAGGGCGGAAGGGAGATTGTTGCGGCAGGTGTGGTCTCCAAGCGGCCGATTCAAACCACATGTTTTTTTCATGTCCAAATCTGAGGGATTTTCTCTGTGACATTGAGGTTTTTATAAATAAGGTGGTGGATATGCCGGTTGTGATCTTCCCAGAGCTGGTTATAATGGGATGTGAGTCTATTGATACTATCAGACGACCCAGACATATGGTTGCCTTCATATTTATAGTGACGGCAATGATTCGGTTATGTATTACATCCCAGTGGTTAAGTGTGGAAGCTCCTACATTTCTGAACTGGAGAGCTAGGATGTTAGCTTTGTATAATTTGGAATCCTCAGTGTATCTACTAGGGGGCAAAAGAAGGAGGGAGTTGGTCTCTAAGATATGGGCCCCTTTTGAGGAATGGTTTAAGAGCTGAGAAATCTCTATATGTTATTAATGAGCCCTGGTTTTTTTTTTTCTTTTGTTTTGTGTTTTTCTTCTTGTAACTTCATTCCTCTACTCAAGCTGTATATGTATGTATGTAAGTATGTTTATTCTGATGCCACGACTTGTTTTGTATTTCTTAGATAAATATAGAAAATAAAGTTAAAAACAAAAAAAAAGAAATCAATTCCTTCCAGTACAATATAAAACCATAGGCGTTTTGCACCCCGCGTGGTGTAAATCAGTGCCCTTACACATTGGTCTTATGTGAAGATCTCTGGAGCTTCTATCCTTCCCATGACAGCTTTACTATGATGTGCATTTCCACGCTCTTGCACACTAGGGCAAAGTCCTATATACGTTATGTATTTTATTTATTTCATATAAAAATTTCATATTAAAACATGCTACCAAATCCAACCATAGTACAAGGGGAAAGAATACCATAAATGCTGAGAAGTAAATTCCTTTCCTCTCATTCCTGGACTCATGCCTGTAGCATGAAGGGTGGCACTGCGCCCTCTCGATGACTCTGGGGGCACTGAAGAGAAGGCCGAAGTCCTGGCATGAGAAGGCGCCCTGTGCCCTTGGTACCTCAGACTGGAGGAGGCCGATGAGGACTCGCTTCCTCTGGCAGGGAGATGGCGGCGTCCCGCCCCACAACTGCCCGCCCACGCCGAATGCCAGCCAAGAGCCCGCCACCGCGGAAGTATGCCGTGATTGATAGTGGGCATCCTAGTAGTAAGCGCCCCCTGCGGTCCAATCTGGCACCTCGCCCGATTCCTCCCCAGCCCCTCTTCAGAGCCGGGCCTCGGCGTGGGCATGGTCCCGGGGGCCCCATTAATTAAAAACACATCCAATTAAATGGCAGGTGTAAACGTGCAGTAGCGGGCTTCTCCGCACTGCACACCATGCCCCCTCCACGTGCTCAGCTGTGTACCAAGAGGCTCTCTGAAGAGGTGCCAGTCTGCCAGGGTGGCGGAGTGCCTGGCCACCTCCTCCCCGCGTCTGTTGTTTGTAGTTATTAAATGTTGTCAGCTGTGTCCTGCTGCCGTTAAAGGTGTATCGCGCGCGCCCCTGGTCCATCAGCCCGCGCCCTCCTGGCAGGGCCGTCAATCTTGTAGCACACCAGTGCTACCAATGATGGCCCTGGACATCATTTTTGGCAAGCCGCCACGCTGAGAACATAGCAGTGACACGTCACGTGCTCCACCACTACGCGCTCTCGTGAAGAGTCGAGTCTGTGGCAATGGCAGTGCTGGGGGATTTGCTGCTGCAGCAGAAGAGAACCAACCCCTTCATAGAGACCCTGGCTGCCACCACTGTGAAGTACTAGAGTAAGGTAAGAGGGAGCTTAAACGGGTTTCAGAGGGGAGGAAATGATCTTTAGTGAGTGGCAGTTCACAAGTCCTATAAAAAGAAGTGGGGGGGTCAGAACTTATTTTCAAGGGCAAGATTTAGGCAGTAAAGTGAAAGATGGTCTGGACACTTTTAAATATACCCCCATGAGTTTGGATGGGCATTCCTAGAAGTGTGCACTTGTCCATTCAGTATCGCATGGCAGATAATCATCATAGGACAGCAACATTTGTGGGCAATGGAAGGAGGGCAAGTCAAAGCTTCTCAATGGCTTTAGTCATCCCTCCGTTGGACACAAGTCCTAAAACGTGACAGACAAGCCACTGCACCTTAATACCTCTTGGGAGCAATTAGCTAGAAAAAATCTCTCAGGGACACTTTCATGTGCTGCTTTATACCACCCTCTTACCTTTTCTAGGAGCAGTAAATGACATGTAGTACTCGGTTTTATTTCATAGTGATGTAACAAGGGTACATTTTCCTCCACCTGCGAGCGTGGTTGGGTGAGAGGGGCAGCCGTGGGGTGACGAGAATAAAGTTCACCTTTTTCTGAGGTAGGAAAGGATGACTGAGCATTCGGCACAGCGCACTTTGTAACTGACATCTGTGAGGTAGACAAGGGAGGTCATGTGTAGTGGAACAAGAACTCATTCACAGAGTGATGCTGAGTCATGGAGAGAGGTGGATTCTAAATAGGGTTTGCAGACACTTAAACCAAGGATGAGGGCAGCCCCGGTGGGGTCTGCAGGAGCCAGGTAAGGTCGTGAGAGGCAGGGGAGGAGGGGGGTTCTTGTAAATTTAACCAGATCAGCACACCCTAAAACCAGTTCTCTACAATTGCAGCTTATGCCTAGAGGAGTAGGTGTTCGTGCCACAGAAGCTGGGCACGTGATGGGGTAGGTGGCTTGAATATGACCAGAGGACAGGGGTCCTGCACCACCTGTGATGTCATGGATGAGATGTCATGGATGGGACAGGTAAGGAACAGAGGTCCTGCACATGCTGTGATGTCATAAGTGAAATGTCATGGATGGGGCAGATAGGGGACAGGGGACAAGGGTCCTGACAAGCTGTGATGTTATGAGTGCGATGTCACAAACAGGGTAGGTAGAACTGATGTAAGTTTTGGGTTTCCTTCTGCTTTTCCTTCAGCGGCATAGCTAGGAGGGGGCGGTCCACCCCTGGCAGCACTATTTTGGGGACAGGGGCTGTCTAGCCCTGGACCGTGTCATGTATGTGCATGTAACTTGCATGGTCGAGGTAACTATTAGCAGCGATACTACGTGTCTCTCGGACCTCTTTCAGGTGCTCGCCGTCCTTTTTCCCCAGCACCCCCCCCCCAGGGGGCAGCAATGTGAAGGATAGCCCTGGGCGCCACAAGCTCTTGCTACTCCTCTGCCCTTACTATCACTAACATCACATACTCCTGCTCCAACATACAATAATCCCCTTCTTTCACTATTATACAGCCATACCAAAGCCTCATTCATTTACAGAATACTCATCAAGATTCCAGAACACAGAGATAAATCAGAAGTCAAATTACAATTGGAACAAAATTTCCAGATTTCATGGCCCACCACACTTGGCGATAAAATCTGGTTGAAAATATGCAAAACATTAAGATCTGCCAACATTACTCAAACTCTCTTCTTTTTATATATAACAGACTCATGATTACCCCAGCTACTTTATATAAGTTTAACACAGAATCCTTATCAAACTGTTGGTCATGCAATGCTACTTCTGCAGATTTATACCATATTCTCCTCTTATACCCATATGCCCATCAATTTTGACAGAAAATATGGTCCCAATTTAATTCTAATTTTTATAAAAATATTCCTTTTTTATGTTCAACTACTTTTCTTCGAAGCCTTTCAGATGTTTGGGGAAACAGTACTTCTAAAACTGTTATACTTGACGTATTAATTGTGGGTGCTTTCAGCAGATTACTAAGAACTAGAAGCAAACCTCACAAATTTCTGTTCAAGCCTTGTGGTATAGTGTTTGTTACAGTCATCAATTAGAGAGAGCATTTGTCTCCCCGGTTTTATTTGTTATTAAGAGAGATATTATTTGGTCAACCGTTACTGCCTTTTTAGATTCTTGCGCTCAAAACTCTATTATTCAACAGCCTCTCTTAGAAGAGGTCCCCAAACCTCTATGAAATGTATTATTATACTCACTTAAACCCTCTTATGAATTTTTGCTAATGATATGTTACTAGTGACTTTATATTTATACACCTGATTTTTCACTCTCCTTTTTTATCCTCTCAACAGAAACTCATTTCTCAAATCATTCTTTCCTTCTTTCTCTCTTTCTTTCATCTTCTAATTATGCTGTAAATTATTTACATGCAGCCTATTTAGTTCCAATAAAATGTTGTATTTACTCACAAAGGGTCATATTATCAAGATAGACGATAAAATTATCGCCGCTTTAGCGGCAGAAAACTGCCGCTAAAACGGCGATAATGGGCTTGATGATATGCTCTAAGGATTTCCAATTGAAGCTCAGGTTAGATGTCCTTCACATCTAACATGGGCTTCAGTTGGAATTCCATAGAGCATATTATCAAGCCCATTATCGCCGTTTTAGCGGCCGTTTTCTGCCGTTAAAGCGGCGATAATTTTATCGCCTGTCTTGATAATATGCCCCAAAGTATCCTGTTGTTCATTTTACACTCACAGTTTTTACTATAGTTCTGTAAAACGTGCTGCAATCTTAATTAATAAACTTCATTTTCAAGCTTAACAATAAATAGCTGTATCTAAAAGTTGTGTCTCTAAAGGACGTACTCTAAAAAACATCCAAACCAAGCTGCACTTCAGGCCGTTGAATCTAAACTCCACTGAAGACAGAGTTCCGCCTTATCGTCCATCTCCAAGTTTCATCTGGTCCAAGACTAGTGGGACTCACTAAACATACTAGGCGGCATATCCAAAATTAAGGAAAGCATTAAGGGGCATATTGTCAAGCACTGCGTTAAAATTATCGCCTCTTTAGCGGCAGAAAACTGCCGCTAAAGCGACGATAATGGGCTTGATAATATGCCCTAGAGAATTCCAATAGAAGCCCATATTGTCACCAAAACATGGGCTTCTATGGGAATTCTCAAGGGGATATTATCAAGCCCATTGTCGCCGCTTCAGCTGCAGTTTTCTGCCGCTAAAGCGGCGATAATTTTAACGCCGTTTCTTGATAATATGCCCCCATATCTCTCTACATCACTTTGACCGGAATCTGATTTACAAGTGCACATAAAAGCCATAACAAAGAGTGCACCGTACCAAATCAGACATCTCAGCACATATCAAATCCCTCATTTTCGAGCAGATTTAAAAATTGCCGTATAAATCCTTAGTCATCTCAGGGCACGTCTGTGGTAATGAACTAATCACAGGAATCCCTATCGCTCTTAACTGGCTCGTAAAAAAGAAGCTGGATGAATTTTCAAAGGGACCTGCATTACCCACAGAAAGTACATAGCACAAAAACCTTTCTAGCAGCAGCTGACATCTGCTAGTGCTAATTCATGACCCTTGACCCTCCTAGATTCACGAACCAGAGAACCATTTATTGATCCTTCTCTGAAAGTGCTCCCAGAATCTTGAACTCGAGCCCTCACAAATTCCTTGTTCTCATCATTCAAGAACAGCTTAAAAGTCTTAATGATACAGAATTGCTTTCTAGGGGGCATGTTAACAAGCCAGGCGATAAAATTATCGCCGATATAGCGGCAGAAAACTGCCGGTAAAACGGCGATAATGGGCTTAATAATATGCTCTATGGAATTCCAATTAAAACCCATGTTAAATGTGAAGGACATCTAACATGGGCTTCAATTGGAATTCCATAGAGCATATTATGAAGCCCATTATCGCCGCTTTAGCGGCAGCTTTCTGCCGCTAAAGCGGCGATAATTTTATCGCCTGGCTTGTTAATATGCCCCTAAATTATCTATCTCTAGAAACCTTAATCCTGTATAAAAATAATTATGTTTCTTTTTCCTGTCGAGTTAATGCAGCTTTATTGAAACTTAGCTGCAATTACTTCTTGTTTATACCTATTATGTAAAGCTGCTATTGCTACTGTAAAGCGCTAGACCCCTATATCTGCTACGCACTATATAAAACTCCAAATAAATAAGGGGCATATTATCAAGCCAGGCGATAAAATTATCGCCGCTTTAGCGGCAGAAAACTGCCGCTAAAACGGCGATAATGGGCTTGATAATATGCTCTATGGAGCTCCAATTGAAGCTCAGGTTAGATGTGTAGGACATTTAACATGGGCTTCAATTGGAATTCCATAGAGCATATTATCAAGCTCATTATCGCCGTTTTAGCGGCAGTTTTCTGCCGCTAAAGCGGCGATAATTGTATCGCCTGGCTTAATAATATGCCCCACTGTTCCCTATTGGAGAATTTACCAATGAATCACAAGCGCTTTCCATTGTTTTAGTTAGTAAGGGTGTTGTAATGAAACCTCAGTTGCGTAATTCTCTAAAAAGTGAATTTGTCACAGAAAAGTTAAAAAGGTGCACATTTTATGACCACTGAAACGATATGAAATAGTTAAGGGCATAACGTACCTCGGTGCTCTCACTCCTAACGTGGTTTCCATTGATGAGTAATTTTACTAGATTTGCTATAACACAAGCACAGCTGGTCTCATAATTTGTTTTCCTCAGGTTGCTGTGCCGCTGACTTCCACATGCTCTGAGAGAGTTTGAATTCAGTGACTGACTCTGGAACAAGGCAGAAGCCTCCTCAGAATAAAAGGAAAAGATAACAGTGACCTGATGCTGTTCTATTTTCGGCATACACACATTTTTCACGATTTTAGAGTGCAGGTAGTCCATTAGTGGCAGGTATGGGTAATTAACTACTGATATTGTCTGCCCCGGTACATAAGTAGCTATTAACGAGAAGTTCTCAGAATCCACCGAAGTAGTTCACTCTAAATCAGTGTAAAGGGCGGATAATTGCATGTTTCTGAAAATTAGGAATATATTGGGTGAAGGTACATTTACAGGGTTTATTCCTAGTGAAGGCATGCCTGAGCAAGTATTTAACTATTTAGTGACTGTCTGATATAAAGTTGCCCAAAAAAAAAACACAAACCGTTAGGCCGCAGGTATATTAGCATTTTAGCTCGCTTTCAAAATATGAATCAATCAGTTGTGGATATAGTATTTATCCAAGGTTATGATCAAAATCCCAAACGCCAAAAAAGTGACCCAACTTTCAAAGAATGTAAAAAGAATTCCCAGTCAGCTCTTTTCAAAAAGCCTTAAAAACTCACTTTTTCATTCTAAATATAGCAATATAAAAACAGTAGTATCTGTAAATATTGGTGCTGTTCCCTCGCCCCAATCGAGAACCAACGTACCCACCTACCCTTTGTTGTCTTTTACTTGTAAAGCGCTGCGTTGCCACTGGGCCTAGGTCCACACTATATAAATAGTGTTAATGAATGATATAAAAACAAAAGACTGTAATGGGTGACCTACTATCTTTTTAGGAGTAAAGTTTAAATTAGTCTCGCACTTTATTTGCAAAATATGCTATAAGCGCCATTTCAAACAACTTCTCCTCTTTTCCATAAAAAACTCCACAAAATTATGTTACCTCTGATCTTCACCATGTTAATCATGGAATACTGGTTATGTTTTTTATCAAGCACTTGCACTGTTACCATCAGTTAAAGCGTATCATTGACATACATAAATAAAGCCTAATGTATGGATTTGTGTAAGCATATGTGTTAGTAATGTACAAACAGGTGTATGATTGGAAAGAAGAATCATGTTTGTTTTGAGATTCGTTTTTTTAGCATAATCTTCCATAAATCCCAATTATTGTGATATGTCTATGTTCTAGGAGGAAAGTTGGTTAGAGCATAACATATCAAGACAATACATTAAGATGGTATTTCACATGCTTTTTCTACACAAAGGGATACCTTACATACCTCTTTCACACAGACAGTCATCTATCCATAATTTGTGTGAAACCTTTACTTCCTTTGAGAATTACACGTCTGATCACTGTGCAGCCAGGCTTTTGGCCTCGGTCTCAGAGATAGTGAACCCCGAAGTTAACAGATTCATCAATCTGTCCCTCCAGGAGCCTTATCTTCCATAAGCATGGAAACAGGCCAGGCTTTTGCCACTTTTTATAAAACCAACACTGGATCCGCTGAACCCAATCAGTTATCGACCCATCTCCCTTCTTCCAAGTTTGGCCAGTCTGAGAAAAAGTTGTAAACAACCTACTGACTTCGTAGAGGGCTCTGACCTACTTCATTTGGCCCAAACCGGGTTCAGAGCCTCTTATAGTACTGATGTTCCTTGTGGAAGTCTCTGAAGCCATTTGGGAGTATCTGAATTCAGGCGGTAGGGCAGCTCTAATCTTGTTAGACCTCTCGGCAGCATTTGACACTGTGCCCCATTCTCTGCTGCTAACCCGCCTCGCAGATATGTGAATTTCAGGTGCTGCCCTGTGTTGGCTGAAATCATTTTTGGAGGGGCTTAAATAACAGGTGTGGCTTCCCCCGTTCCCCTCCTCACCTCAGAAGGTGACTACTGGGGTGCATTAGGGGTCCTCTTTGAGCCCCCTTCTCTTTAAATGATATGTCACCCCTTTGATTCACTTGGCTGAAGAGCTGAGAGCCAAACTCATAGCATACGCTGATGACAGTCAGCTTCTGTTTACATGGGGAAAATCAGAGTGCTCCACATCCTTGGCCAGAAATTGTTTGTCAGCAGACTTTCAATGGCTTTCCTCAGCATAGCTTAAATGTAACGAGGACAAATTGGAAATCCTCCTGCATGGGACCTTTTTCCCCAGTTCAGGGAAATACTATGGCCAGCCGAATTCCCCGTGCCAGCCTCGACCGGGCAACCCGCTAAGAATCTTGGAGTCTGGTTAAAAGAGAGTCTTTCTTTTTCTACCCAGATTAAGAAGCTAGCGGGTAATTGCTTTGGGATACTCAAAACCCTCAGGAAATATCTCCCGCTCCTTCCTAGGGCATCCAAGGAAACGGTGACTCGGGCCCTGATACTCTCGCAGATCGATTATGCTAACACCTTGTATGTCGGTCTTCCGGGTTACCGATTCAATAGCCTGCAGGTTGTCCAGAATCCTGCGGCGAGGTTTCTTTTTACCATCCTGATGAAAGCAGCGTTAGGCTACATCTATGTTTTCTTCATTGGCTGCCTGTGGTCGAACGGATCAAGTTTAAAGCCCTGACCCTGGCCCATCGTGCTCTGCATGCCTGCTGCCATATTCACTTAAGGAAGCGTTTCCTGTTCTACACCCCCGCCAGACACCTCCGTTCATCATCTCAGCTCCTGGCCCACATCCCTCGCTTCTGGCTTACTAGAATGGGGGGCAGTTCTCTTGCTGTCAGAGCTGCCATAGAATGGAAGCCGCTTCCTCTGGCTCTTCAGAGCATCCAGGACTTCTGTCTCTTCAAAATATGACTGAAGACGCTTCTTTTTGTCTAAATCTGCCCCTGTTCCACGCTCTAGGCTTGCACCGGGACACTCCTTGGAGTATCTGTGCACGCTATAAGCTTAAATAACATAACATAACATGAAGAACAATACACAGTGTCACCCTTCTTAACTTGATTATTTTATGTGTCCTGGTTTGTAGTGATTTTAGCATGTATGCATTTGTTATGTGTTGTTCTAATATTGGAAGTGTCTATGGCTGGGGTGTATTGGTGTTGCAATGAATTAAAAAATACTATGTTTAATGCCAGTATTCCAACGCAAAGGCCAAATCCATAACAATCTTTTTAAATATTAATCTTAAAATTTAATAAAACACTGCATTTTGAATTTCGAATGTATAAATGTGGTGAAGCATGTTTGTGAGAATGCAGAAAAGTAATATCACGGAATGGCTTTCTTCAGTTTCGACCCTTGTTTTGTAGTGTTAAACAGTTCCATTTTGAGGCATGTTTGACCAACTTTCAATATTTTTTTCTCCTCAGTTTAGGGTTCTGTGTTTTCCACAGACTGACACCCTGGGTGCCCAGAGATGGGCTTTTATGTCTTAAGTGTTTGTAGGGCTGTTGAGTGTGCCGCCATTGACTGCAGGGTCCTAGATGGCATTGTTTGTGAAGTTAGTGTTTGTAAACATCCAGCTCCTTTGCCCGAGTATCATTTGTGCATAGAGCACAGGATGATCCTTTCAACCAGAATGAGCCAATGAAAAGATCTAACAGGTTTTGGTGGTTGTTCTTATGGGGGTTAAAAAACAATCTAGCCATCTGATTCTGTAGTCTTTGTAGTTCATATATGAGTTTCTGTGGTGGCGCAGTGTAGATAGTGTCAGAGTATGCAAGGTGAGCTATACCCAGGCCCACAGAGGGAGGACATTCTGGTGTATGGGGAACTGTTTGTACATGCCTTTCACTGCTGTTTTAACTCAAGGAATGAAAGAGTAAACAACTTACAGATTCTAGACGTTCATTGAAGCCACTAGCTCTATTCCTAAGCTCAGAACCTAGTGAAAAAGGAGTGTGAGGGGCTCCAGACCACACAGTAGCAGAATATTGACTTGGTAGTATCTGTGCAAAAGAGCATAGCTTCTACCCAGGGGAACACACGATCTAGGCAAGTTTTGACATTACCCTTGTTTGCTGGTTACTTTTCCAGTAAGATGTGAATTTGAATGAATTCAACATATATTTGAAAGTTCACCCAGTAGTGTTCTGAACTCTGCACATGAGGCACAGAGAAGCTTTAGAATAAAATAGATGAAATGCATAATTCTTGACCTATATCATGCACCACTTCCTGTGAGAATGACTCCACTGATCAAAGTCATACTTTGTCTGTGGTTGGAGAGGAAGCGCTGCATCACTTCTAGTTGGTGCTGACACGTCATTAATATCTAAACCATCCATCTCAGGGTGGTTCCTAAAACAACCATGAGCCTTGCTTTTAGTATGCCATGGTCCAGAGTATCATACACAGATGGAAGGGTAAGTAAGGTCAGGCTGTTTTCTTGTCATGATCCAAGGGTAGGAGGAGCTCTTCTTTGATGTTAGCCAGAGCACTTTCAGTACCCTACACTTACCTGAAGCCTCATTGGTGGCCATGAAGTTGATGGTTAATTTACACATGTACTTAGATTTGTTTTGCACTATCTATCCACATAATTTTGCTCATGCTGGGTACTTTCAATATTGTTTGGTAATTAGTCAAGATGTTTGCATCTGCAATCGATTTTTAAACAGCAGGGTGAATGCAGAATTTTCCAGATGCAGGTAACAACTCTGCTTAGAAGGGAGGCGTTGTTAATAGTAAAAACAGCTGTTGTATGTGCACATAGGTATGACGTCATGCATTATGCTGGTCTAGATGTCAAATGCAAGTTTGATGCTTTAATTTTGAACACCAGATTCAGCACCTCATCTGTTCTAAGGATTGAAAGTAGTAAAATTATATTGCATCAGATCAATGGTGATGAAAGGGCCGTGAAATGAGTGTGCACTGTTTATTTATTAAATTGTTTTGTAAATCACTGGCGTGTAATGGAAATCATTTTCTGTCACTGCTATCACTGAAAGAAGCAGTCAAAGCTAGGAAACAGGGCCCTTCCCGAGCCAACCAGCATACATGATTGAAAAAGGTCAGGAGTCTTATGGGTGTTACAGCTGGGTTGGTCATTATCCGCAGTGACTCCTCTTAGAGTTATTTCAGGGTTTTCAGCTTACTTTTAAACAATGACTGTTAGAAATGGGATTCCTGGTTGGCTGAGGTATACACCAAGGCCAGGCAAGTAGCCACTTCTCTAGTCAGGGTAAGCTAGACACACACTACAAGATAACCTG
The DNA here is from genome assembly GCF_964204655.1 of Triturus cristatus. NCBI lineage: Eukaryota > Metazoa > Chordata > Amphibia > Caudata > Salamandridae > Triturus > Triturus cristatus. The sequence goes on along the minus strand of NC_140589.1, from coordinate 1,174,329,481 downwards.
TGCTTACCCTCTGGTAGCCTGGCATAGAGCAGTCAGGCTTATTTAAAGAGGCAATGTGTAAAGTAATTGTGCAACACACAGTAACATAATGAATACACCACAAAAGGACTCCACACAGGTTTATAGGATAGATTATTATATTCTGAACAAAACATGACCATATTGAGAAAAATCCAATGTATAGAATTTGAGATATTGAATTTTAAAAGAGTAAATGCAATAGAGCGCTTAGAAGAAAGTAGTGCTAAAAAGGTTACTTTAGGTTGAGCTTGACCTAAAGTAACCGGGACAAAGTCAAAGTTTGGGCCAAACTCATCGAAGCGCAGGCCGGCTACAAGACCCTTGCAGGCCCCGCTGAACAAAGTACCTTTCCTAGTCTCAAGCAATGAGATGTGTCGATCTTCTCCACATACTAAAGGCAATGCGCCAGTTCCAAAGAAGGATGCCAGAGTCGAGAGGCATCAAGCAATTACCCGGATTCTGCCACGCAGTCAAAGTGATGCGTTGATCTCACCAATCTACAGCAGTGGCGATATGCTGTCAGATGCGTCAATCTCAGGAGGCAAAGTGCTGGTTCCGATGTGATGCACCGATTTTACTCCAGCAACCAGGTGGATGCACTGGTTCTGCTACACCTAGACAGGAGATGAGCCCAAAACATGTGCAATCTGGGCCAATTCCAGTGAACAAGGTACAGGAGCAGGGGTAGAGACTCTGATATTCCCAAGTCTCAAGCAACAGGGGGCAAGCCAACAATCCCTTGGAAGGAAATCACTTGGAGTAGAGGCAGAGTCCAGCTCTCCTTCAGCAGAGTCAGAGAGCAGCAGGCAGCAGGCCAACAAACATAAAATCAGGCCTTCCAGATCAGCAGTACAGTTGAGTCCTTTGAACATCACAGTAGGTCTTCTGGCAGAGCTTCAGTTTTAAGTTCAATAGTGTCTGATTTTAGGGGGTGAGAGACCTAATACTAATATTCAAAAGTGCTATTGATTTGGGGGTGACTTAAAGCAGCTCTCCGAAGTGCACAAGCTTCCCTTTCAACCCAGTCCGGTCTGACAACTATCTGTGGAGGGTAATCAGTCATTTATTGTGCGGACAAGACATGGCCTATTAAAGTGAGGTGTTAGCCCCTCCCTTCCATCCAGGCCAAGGCAAGACCATCAAAGTGCAGATATATATAGATGGGGACTCAGACCCACCTATCTTTCCTGTGTTTTTGTGGCTGTCTCAAGGGAATGCTCAAAGTATAGCTGTCACCAGCCCCAGAAGTGTATTGGAGACAGGCTGCAAGGCACACAGAGTTATAAGCACAGAGAAATGTCTATTTTCTAATAGTACTGTGGGGAGCAAAATTATGCTCCACTCCCAGTCGCACAGCATAGTGGGATATATAATCCTCTAAATTGACACATTCAATCTATTCCATAATTCGTCCAAATTTCTCGCTTCGTTATCCACATTCTTCATGCTTTTCTGTTTAGTTTAAATCAACATTCATGATTTCTATTGTGCGCTCCAAATGCTTTTCATATTAAAAAACGTGCCTATCCGGACCTCTTCAAGAATACATTCAGAACACAAAGGTTTTCAAACCAGCATATCCTTTATTGGCAACCCAATGCAGTTTGGGTTTGAAATAGCCCTTAGTCAGGGGTAACTGCAATTCAATCATGTTTTACAAAAAGACAACATTACTATATTTGTCCTGGATAAAACATTCACAAATCATTAACATTCCTTTCTTAACGCAGCAAATAAAATTTATAAGAAACCAATCTACTCTGCAACGTGTGCCCCGTGCATCTAACAAAAAAATAAATAAAACCTGTGCTTTTCTTCACCGTGCCTTAAAGCTGTGTAAACTTTCTCATGTTCCTACCTCTACCCTCTGTGAGTGAATACCCTCCTTCTAGTTCCCTTTTTCGTGTAATCCCATTTTCTCATCCACGCCATAACCAGCCATGTATCCACAACACCAGTCATACTCACAGCCACTACAGCCAACCTTTTCACAATCAATCAAAACCCACCTCACTTCACTCCTTCGACAATTCATCACTATACCTGATCATACACGTCTGTTCTCCCCACTTAACAAGTCTAAATCAGTGAGCGTTCACAAACCCCTTAACTGTACCCGTACCTGCCACTAAGTTTATTCATCTCGGCACTCTCCATCTTCAAACACTGCCATTTAAAGCCAACACGCTACCCCTCATACATCATGTGATTGCACACCTGATTGCCGTCCCTCCCCGATGTGTTCAACAAAACTTCAACTCCCATAATACATTGCCCCACTACATTGTTTATACCACTGTATAAAAACTAAAAAAGCATGTTAACGAAAACATAATGCTAATGTAAATCCAAATGTGTCTTTCAAACTGTAATCTCTTTTCCTGCTAGAAGCTCACATATAAAAACATGCTGTATGGCCATGCATGTGGTACTTTCACATTTTTTTTTTACTTGTTTCCACGATCGTTCCGGGTGCACTGTCAACAGTAGGGCCTCTTAGAATAATCAGAAGAGGGTGGTGTGCACACCGTGCTTTTCACATCAATCATCCATTGTCTACGTCGTATTTATACAGTGCATGCGTGAACTAGGCGTGCCTGACCCTGTTAGGCACAAATGTTTGAACAGACCTGTGGGGAGCAAAATTATGCTTCACTCCCAGTTGCACAGCATAGTGGGATATATAATCCTCTAAATTTCCACATTCAATCTATTCCATTTTTTGTCCATATTTCTCGCTTCGTTATCCACATTCTTCATGCTTTTCTGTTTAGTTTAAATCCACATGCATGATTTCTTTTGTGCGCTCAAAATACTTTCCATATTCAAAAACGTGCCCATTAGGACCTCTTCAAGAATACGTTCAGAACACAAAGGTTTTCAAAACAGCATGTCCTTTATTGGCAACCCAATGCATTTCGGGCTTGAAATAGCCCTTCATCAGGGGTAACTGCAATTCAATCATTTTTTACAAAAAAGACAACATTACTATATTTTACTATATTTTTCCTGGATAAAACATTCACAAATCATTAACATTCCTTTCTTAACATAGCAACTAAAAATTATAAGAAACCAATCTACTCTGCAACGTGTGCCCCGTGCATCTAACAAAAAAATAAATAAAACGTGTGCTTTTCTTCACCGTGCCCTATAGCTAGTTCACGCACGCACTGTATAAATACGACGGAGAAAATGCATGATTAATGTGATAACCACGGTGTGCACACCACCCTCTTGTGATTATCATGATAGGCCCTACTGTTGGCAGTGCACACGGAACGATCATGCAAACGAGTAAAAAAAGAATAATTTGAAAGTACAACATGCATGGCCATACAGCATGTTTTTATATTTGAGCTTCTTGCAGGGAAGGAGTTTACATTTTGAAAGACGCATTTGGGTTTACATTAGCATTATGTTTTTGTTAACATGCTTTTTTAGTTTTTATACAATGGTATAAACAACGTAGTGGGGCAATGTATTATGGAAGTTGAAGTTTTGTTGAACACATCGGCGAGGGACCGCAATCAGGTGTCCAATCACATGATGTATGTGGGTAGTGTGTTGGCTTTAAATGGCGGTGTTTGAAGAAGGGGAGTTTATTCGTAGGGAGATGGCGGTCGAGTGCCGGGATGAATAAACTTAGTGGCAGGTACGGGTACAGTTAAGGGGTTTGCGAACGCTCGCTGATTTAGACTTGTTAAGTGGGGAGAACAAAAGTGTGTGATCAGGTATAGTGATGAATGGTCGAAGGAGTGAAGTGAGGTGGGTTTTGATTGATTGTGAAAAGGTTGGTTGTATTGGCTGTGAGTATGAGTTGTGTTGTGGATACATGGCTGGTTATGACGTGGATGAGAAAATGGGATTACACGAAAAAGGGAGCTAGAAGGAGGGTGTTCACGCACGGAGGGTAGAAGTAGGAACGTGAGAAAGTTTACACAGCTTTAAGGCACAGTGAAGAAAAGCACACGTTTTATTTACTTTTTGTTAGGTGCACGGAGCGTACGTTGCAGAGTAGATTGGTTTCTTATAATTTTTATTTGCTACGTTAAGAACGGAATGTTAATGATTTGTGAATGTTTTGTCCAGGACAAATATAGTAATGTTGTCTTTTTGTAAAAAATTATTGAATTGCAGCTACCCCTGACGAAGGGCTATTTGAAGCCCGAAATGCATTGTGTTGCCAAAAAAGGACATGCTGTTTTGAAAAACTTTTTGTTCTGAACGTATTCTTGAAGAGGTCCGGATGGGCACGTTTTTGAATATGGAAAGCATTTGGAGCGCTCAAGAGAAATCATGCATATGGATTTAAACTAATCAGAAAAGCATGAAGAATGTGGATAATGAAGCGAGACATATGGATGGAAAATGAAATAGATTGAATGTGGAAACTTAGAGGATTATATATCCCACTATGCTGTGCGACTGGGAGTGGAGCATAATTTTGCTCCCCACAGTTCTGTTCAAACATTTGTGCCTAACAGGGTCAGGCACACCTAGATCACGCAGGCGCTGTATAAATACGACGTAGAAAATGGATGAATAATGTGATAAGCACGGTGTGCGCACCACCCTCTTATGATTATTATGATAGGCCCTACACTTGGCAGTGCACCCGGAACGATCGTGGAAACGAGTAAAAAACAAATTATTTGAAAGTACCACATGCATGGCCATACAGCATGTTTTTATATGTGAGCTTCTTCCAGGGAAGGAGATTACAGATTGAAAGACACATTTGGATTTACATTAGCATTATATTTTCGTTAACATGCTTTTTTAGTTTTTATACGATGGTATAAACAACGTAGTGGGGCAATGTATTATGGGAGTTGAAGTTTTGTTGAACACATTGGGGAGGGACTGCAATCAGTTGTCCAATCACATGATGTATGGGGGGTAGCGTGTTGGCTTTAAATGGCGGCGTTTGAAGATGGGGAGTATATTCGTATGGATTTGGCGGTCGAGTGCCGAGATGAATAAACTTAGTGGCAGGTACGGGTACAGTTAAGGGGTTTGTGAACGCTCGCTGATTTAGACTTGTTAAGTGGGGAGAACAGAAGCGTGTGATCAGGTATGGTGATGAATGGTCGAAGGAGTGAAGTGAGGTGGGTTTTGATTGATTGTGAAAAGGTTGCTTGTATTGGCTGTGAGTATGACTGGTGCTGTGGATACATGGCTGGTTATGATGTGGATGAGATAATGGGATCACACGAAAAAGGGAGCTAGAAGGAGGGTGTTCACTCACGGAGGGTAGAGGTAGGAACGTGAGAAAGTTTACACAGCTTTAAGGCACGGTGATGAAAAGCACACATTTTATTTATTTTTTTGTTAGATGCACGGAGCACACGTTGCAGAGTTGATTGGTTTCTTATAATTTTTATTTGCTATGTTAAGAAAGGAATGTTAAGGATTTGTGAATGTTGTATCTAGGACAAATATAGTAATGTTGTTTTTTTTTAAAAAAATGATTGAATTGCAGTTACCCCTGACGAAGGGCTATTTCAAGCCCGAAATGCATTGGGTTGCCAATAAAGGATATGCTGTTTTGAAAACCTTTGTGTTCTGAACGTATTCTTGAAGTGGTCCGGATGGGCACGTTTTTGAATATGGAAAGCATAGGAGCGCACAAGAGATATCATGCATGTTGATTTAAACTAATCAGAAAAGCATGAAGAATGTGGATAATGAAGCGAGAAATATGGATGAAAAATGGAATAGATTGAATGTGGAAACTTAGAGGATTATATATCCCACTATGCTGGGCGACTGGGAGTGGAGCATAATTTTGCTCCCCATAGTTCTGTTCAAACATTTGTGCCTAACAGGGTCAGGCACACCTAGTTTATGTACGCACAGTATAAATACGACGTAGAAAATGGATGATTAATGTGATCAGCATGGTGTGCACACCACCCTCTTGTGATTACTTTCTAATTCCACTGGAATCAAGCTATCCTGGCTGAAGAGGGGTGAAACCCCGAAACCGGTCCTAGGATGCTTGTTACCAGTTCAGGGAGGACCTGGCCTGGCAGTTCGGGCTGGACTGTTCCCATGGGGCACAGGGTCAAGACTGATTTGCATATGGCTGGGTCCAAACTGGAATGGCATGGTGAGCAAAAAAACTATGGATATAGGCCCAGATCTCTGTACTGGGGTGAATGTATGACATTGTTCTGCATTCTGTCCATCAACAGTTCTTTTTGCATTTGTCACCCCGAGTGGGACGGGTATGCTCAGACGTGAGTCACGTGCTCTCCATGCCACTGGAATCAAGCTACCCTGGCTGAAGAGGGGTGAAACCCCGAAACCGGTCCTAGGATGCTTGTTTCCAGTTCAAGGAGGACCTGGCCTGGCAGTTCGGGCTGGACTGTTCCCATGGGGCACAGGGTCAAGACTGATTTGCATATGGCTGGGTCCAAACTGGAATGGCATGGTGAGCAAAAAAACGATGGATTTAGGCCCAGATCTCTGTACTGGGGTGAATGTATGACATTGTTCTGCATTCTGTCCATCAACAGTTCTTTTTGACTTTGTCACCCCGAGTGGGACGGGTAAGCTCAGACGTGAGTCCCGTGCCCTCCATGCCACTGGAATCAAGCTATCCTGGCTGAAGACGGGTGAAACCCCGAAACCGGTCCTAGGATGCTTGTTTCCAGGTCGGGGTGGACCTGGCCTGGCAGTTCGGGCTGGACTGTTCCCATGGGGCACAGGGTCAAGTCTGATTTGCATATGGCTGGGTCCAAACTGGAAAGGCATGGTGAACAAAACAACAATGGATTTAGGCCCAGATCTCTGTACTGGGGTGAATGTATGACATTGTTCTGAATTCTGTCCATCAACAGTTCTTTTTGTACTTTCTAATAGTGGCATTTCCTAAATAGTAATACTAAATACAAAGTTAGCAGGTAAGGAGGATTTGTCATTACCATTCCAAACATATGAAACATGAAAAATCAACTTTACTCTGATCAGGAGTCATAGGCTAAAAGTGTATTAAGGAATTCCCAATGCTAACCTACAAGAGAAGTAGGCCTCATAGTAGCAAAAAATGAAATATGGCGTTTGTGGCTTTCAGGACATGCAAAACATACCAGTACATGACCTACCTTTCATTTACACAGCACCCTGCCCTTAGGGCTACCTAGGGGCTACTTTAAGGGTGACTTAAGTGTGATAAAAGCAGAGTTTCAAGCATGGCAAGTAGTGCTAAATGCCAAGTCAAAGTGGCAGTAAACTCAGCACACGGGCCCTGCAGTGGCAGGCCTGAGACCAGTTTGAAAGGTTAAATCTGTTGGTGGCACAATAAGTGATGCTGGCTCACTAGTAGCATTTAATTTACAGGCACTGGGTATATGTATACCACTTTACAAGGAACTTATAAGTCAGTCAAATATGACAAAGAGGTGCAAACCAATTGTACCATGTTTAGATGAGAGAGCACATGCAGAGAGCATATGCACTTCAGGATTGGTCATTAGTAGTAAGGTGCCCAATGTCCTAACGCCAACAAAATGAAGGTCAGAAAAAGAGGAGTAGGAAGGCAAAACATTTGCGGTGATCCTTTTAGAGAGGGACATGTTCCAACATTTCCCCCCTCCTCAGCCTCAAGCTAGGGTAGACTAATCAATATATTGATGAACTTCCTTGCTTAGGGTGATAAAAGATGGACAATAGCCCACTACTGCTGGGGTACTTGTCAGGGCTATGTCTCTCTGAACCCAGTTAGAACCCTCAGTCTATACTCTCAGGGCTTCTGAGCTAACCCCGGGGGAACCCTTCTTCTCATCTGTCAATCAATCAATCAATAAATCAGTACTTCAATAGCACTGCGTATCACCCCAGGGGTATCCAAACACTTTAATCGAAGAGCCAGGTCTTGAGTCCCTTTTTGATGTCAGCGAGTGTGGGTGATGTTCGTAGGCGGTGGGGGAGGTTGTTCCAGGACTTGGCAATGAGGAAGGAGAAGGAACATTCTCCTCTTTGGCTTCAGTGAATGAGGGGGACATAGTTGAAGGTTTGAGAGGCGGAGCGCAGTCATCTGGCAGGTTGGTGGAAGGTCAGGTGGTGATTGCTGTAGGCTGGTCCCAGGTTGTAGAGGGCTTTGTAGGAGTGGGTGACCATCTTGTACTGGCATTTCTTCTGGACCCGGAGCTAGTGTGGGATTCTCTGTCTCTGTGAGGGTTGTTGGTGGTTCATTTGGGGAGGTTGTGGATAAGTCTGTTTCATTTGGAGTTGCTTGAGGAGTTGGGTGGAGATTTTGGCGTAGAGTTCATTTCTGTAGTCTAGGCGACGGAGGATGAGTGTAACTGTTTTCCATCCGAAGATCTTTTGGAGCATACGGAGGGTGTGAAAGCAGGAGGAAGAAACTGCTTTGACCTTGCACTTCATAGTAAGTTTGCTGTTCAGGATGATGCCGAGGTTGCTGGCGTGGTCAGCGTGGTTCTGAGTTTGGTGTCCCACTAGGTGTCGTCCCATGGTGAGGTCTTCTTCCTGAAGATGAGGACTTCCATCTTGGCAGTGTTCAGCTTCAGGCAGCCGGACCTCATCCAGTTGGGGATGTCAGTCATGGTGTTCCAGAAGTTGTATCTGATGGTGGCGGGTCTTCTGTGAGGGAGAGGATGAGTCGGGTGTCATCTGCATAGAAGAGGATATTGAGTCCGTGGGTGTATATGAACTTGGGGGATGCCACAGATGACGTTCTTGGGTTCTGAGGTGAATGGCGGTAGAAAAATTATTTGGGTGCATCCTGTGAGGAAAGAGGTGATCCATTTGGAGATCGTCCATCTGGATGTCTATATGGTGGAGTTTTCTGACGAGGGTGTGGTGGAATACGGTATCGAATGCCGCTGAGAGGTCGAGGAGGATCAGCGCTGCTGTCTTGGTACGATCGAGGAGGTTTCTGATGTCATCTGTCATAGCGATCAGGGCGATCTTGTGCTTGGTTGCCATGGAAACTGGATTGGGAGGTGTCAACTAAATTGTTTTTTTTTAGGTGGTTGGTGAGCTCGCACTTGATGGCTTTCTCTAGGACCTTGGTGGGTAAGGGAAGCAGCAAGATGGGGCAGTAATTCTTGAGTTTAATGGGGTCGACGGAGGAATTATAGAGCAGGGATTTGACTTCTGTGTGCTTCCATGCATCAGGGAAGGTGGCCGTGGTGATGGAGGCATTGAGGATATTGGTGAGGGCACTGCTGATTTCTTTCTGTCCTGGGTTGAAGAAGTGGTGTGGGCCAGGGTTCCCTGGAGTGGGTCAAGGGCATGATGACCATGGTATCCAGCATTGTGAGCTTTTTCCATGTGGTGAGCAGGTGGTGGAGGGTGGGGGAGGGTGCTGTCAGTTGGTATTGGGCAGTAGTCGGTAGATTGTGGGTCAAAGTTGCAGTTGATATCTGTGGACCCCATCTGTGCAACACCTGCTCACAGATGCATCCCAGTAAGCAGATATAACGCAAAGTCCAAAAAAGTGATGCGGCCCATTCCACTCCTTGGGTCTGACTTCTGCCCCCAACCCAAGGAAAACATTGCCCATAAGGACATCAACCAACAGAGGTCTCTGACAGCTGTCAGTGAAGCGAGCCAGGCAACAGACCATTCAGAGATCTCTATCGTCCGTGGTTTAACAGAGTGGGGGGCAGTAGACCAGGTACCTTGCATCCTTTCTCCACTCTACCCCCCACCACTTCCGGGGTGATATCCTGAAACTGGTCCTCCAACCCAGGGTCTTTATGCTTGGGTGGGTCAGGAGTCAGGGATGAGTACTTCTTCCCCCTGCCTCTCCATCTGGGGTGCCGTAACCTCCTCCTGGGAATGGTACCCCCAGAAATTGAAACTGTTGGGGTGCTTGTGGCAGCCACCCCTCCCACCAGTTCTGGGGTGATATCCTGAACCTGGCCCTTCAACCTAGGGACTGTACACTGAGGCTGAACATGTTCCTGGCAAACCAGGACTTCCAGGGGAGTACAACTACCCTCAAAGGGAAACGCACTCTGCATGTGTTGTATAAGCGTCTGACTGGCATAGATCTCCAGCCCTCTGTCCCCGTGATAGAGCATAGAGCACCCCCAGGCCAGAAGTGGTCTCCCCACAGTCAGTCCTGGGGTGTTCTGAACTGAGAGCTGACAGACCCTTATCCAGGGGCTCTCCCACTGTGGACTGTTTCCACCTCTTACCCCTCTTATTCCCTCATCTGGAAACTGAGCTCATCGGCCAATTTTCTCTCCTCAAGAGCAAGTTTGTCTCTTGCTAAGGCCATTTCTGCCTCAGCGATTCTCTCCTCAGCCAGGGCTTTGTCAGTCTAAGCTCTTCTCTCTTCTGCAGCCAGCCGGGCCAGCTGCAGCCTCAGCCCGTCTGTCCTCAAGGGCAGGGAGTGTTGGAAGGTGGATTATTAGTAGGAGTAAGTATGCACCCACCACTAGCAATAGGGCCACCAGCACAATAAAGGGCCCAGACAAGGTCTCTATAAATGTTTCCCTTGCTCCACCCTTGGTAGTTGGCAACAAGCAGGCAGGCTTAACTTAGGAGACAGGTGTGTAAAGAATTTAGAAACACCAATACATTAAATAAGCAAGTGACAACACTCAATACAAATCGAGCACCACTTTATAGAAAAAATAAATTATGTTATATTTAAAATGACTAAAGTCTATATGTAGGGAACGGAAGTTATGAATTTTTAAAAAATAAACACTTTCTAGTGCTTAAAAAACAATATTGTGACATCTGATCGCGCTTGACCAAACAAAGTCAAAGTTTGAGGGCGACTACGATGGAGCCCTTGTCGGATACATTGAGCGAGATACCTTTGTCAAAATTTTACCTTCACACTTAGAACATTTTCTGATGCTTTTCCTCTCTACATCAATCTGATTGTGCAGGTTGATCTCATTCAACCTGTTGCTTTCGGGGAGTGCACTCTGACTTTTTCTGAAGCAAAGCAAAGTCCTTAGGGCTGTAGTCTGTTTGTCTGCAGTAGACCCAGTCATTCAGAGTGCTGTCCTGTGGATGCAGACCAGTGTTCCAGCAGGGTAGTACTTCTTCCTCTTGTAGTTTCAGGCAGCAGATCTGAATTTCTATGCAGCTCTCACATATGTAACCAATGTATTGGGGCAACAAGCAGGGGGTACCCCTGTCCAATGGGGTGCAGGGTGCCACCCAAAAGCATGACAGCTTCCTCCAAAGTGTGGCATATTCTTGCCCCACAAAGCATTGCACTTTAATATTCAACATGGAGGTTTTTTCTCTCTGGAGTGAAGACCTGCCTACGCCAAACAACTGGTGTGGCTCCCCATTCCCGACCTACTGTAAATTCCATTTTTGGGGGTCCCATCTGGCTGGGGGGGTACAAGACGTGGGGGTAGGCCTGGTTTGTATTCTCACTGTCCTGCTCTCCTTGAAGATTACAATGGGGTGAAAACGAAATTGGTAGTTTTTCTCTCAACAGGGCACAAAAAAAACTTTTTTATAACGTCCCTTCTTATTTTTCCATGGTATCATACCTTTGGGGCAACTAGGATATACCTTAGGGGTCACATATGTAAAATGAACGGAGTTTAATAAATTGGAATTACCATTAAATCCAAAGTTAAATTTGCATGTAATTTCAATTAAAAGCAGCATGCAAAGAAAGGGCTGACTTTTAAATTGACAGCAGGCCACACAGCAGTGAACCCTTCAGTGCCTCAAAGCTGCTGGGCCTCTAAACCTACATGCTCTCTCATAAACTAGGGACTTGCTGTCAGTGTCAATTGTAACTACACCTAATTGCCATGTAATTTTTAATCAGAGCTCTGGCCCCGGGCCAGGTTAGCAGGGCCCAGGGCACAGACAGAGTCAGTTACCACTAGTATCAGTTACAAAATGCGGGGTGATCAAGGAAAAAAGGATGACATCCTCACAAGGAGACACTGTTCTCAGCATAGCATCCAGGAAGGGGACTCCCTCTCGGTGGATTCCCCTCGCTCATCTGAAGCCTTTGCCCAGTTATTTTTCTGCTCCTCTCCCTTCTCAGGGACACTGGCCTCTTGGGCCTTTTGTGCAGAATAATTCTCTGGAATTCCAAGGGGATCCTACCCCTCTGAGTTTTCTGTTTTTCCGCCCCACCGTGTTTGAATTCAAATGCATGTAGGACCAGCTTGAAGTCCAGACTTTCGGAACCTTTCTTCACAGGCAGCCCCCTCTCCTTGCAAAACCTCTCAGCTCCCTCATACTGCTAGATGACAGGCAGTTGGAATCTATTTCCATTCTGTCAAAGTTTTATTGGTGCAACAACAAACAGAGTACCAAGTAGAAGAAGATGAAGCAGGCAGTACATTTGAGAAGTGACCAAATGAGAGAACAGGAGAATGAGTTACTATGGTATAGCACAAACAGAAGTCCTGTCCTTACCGCTGATCACCAATGTTACTAATGGGATTCCTGTTTGGTTGAGGTACGCACCCAGGTCAGGCAGGAACCACCACTCTAATCAGGGTAAACTAAGCATACACTAGCCTGTGCTCACCCTCTGTACCAGTAACACAGTGAATACACTAAAAAAAGCCTTCACACAGGTTTATAAAAATATATTATTATATTCTGACCAACACAAGACCAAAACCACAAACATCCAATCAATAGAAGTTGAGGTGTTGAATTTTAAATAAATAAGTGCAATAAAGCACTTAGAAACAAGTAGCGCTAAAAAGGCTACATTAGGTCACACTGGACCGGGGCCAGGTCAAAGTTCAGGCCAACCTTGTGGAAGCACAGTCCAACTACAGGACCCAGTCAGGCCCCGGTGAACATAGTACCCTTCCTGGTTGCAAGCAATGAGATGCATTGATCTTCTGCATTCAGTGAAGGCGATGCATCAGTTCTGAAGATGGGTGCCGGAGTCGAGATGCATTGAGCGATACGCCTGATTCTGCCACACAGTTATGGGGATGCATTGATCTCACCAAGTTGCAGCGGTGGAAATACGCTGTCCGATGTGTCAATCTCGGGGGGCAAAGTGCTGGTTCCAATGCAATGTGCTGATTATACTCCTGAAACAGGGTTGATGCACCATTTCTGCTACACACAGATAGGAGATGTGTTGAAATCTGTGTTGCAAGGATCTGGGCTACTTCCAGTGATCCAGGCACAGAAACAGGAGAAAATACTTTAATATCCCTGAGTCTCAAACAACAGGAGGCAAGCTGATATGCCCTTGGAGATCACTAGGAGTGAAGGCAGAGTCCAGCTCTTCTTCAGCAGAGTCAGAGAGCAGCAAGTAATAGGGCAACAAGCAGAAAAGCAGACCTTTAATCAGCACAGCCATTCTTTTGTTAGAGCTTCATTACAAGTCCATTAGTGTCTGCTTTTAGGGGGTCAGAGTATTTATTCCCAAAAGTGTCTTTGATATGGGGGGTGACTTCAAAGCAGCTCTCTGAAGTGAAGTATCTCTTTCAACCCAGTCCAGGCTGCCAGGCTATCTGTGGGGGGTAATCAGTTCTTTGTGTGGGGATAGTACACTGCCTATTCAAGTGAAGTGTTAGCCCTTCCCTTCTTGCTCAGGCAAGGACATCATAATGCAGATGTATTTAGATGGGCATTTAGGCACACTTATCCTTCCTGTGTTTGTGGCTGTCTAGAGGAAATGCACAAAGTATAGCTGTCATCCACCCCAAATGTATATAGGAGACAGGCTGCAAAGCACACAGAGTTATAAACGCAGAGAAATGTCCACTTTCTAAAAGTGCCATTTATAAATAGTAATGCTTAATCCAATTTTACCAGTAACAAGGATTTGTCATTACTATTCCAAACATATGAAACCTGAAAAAGCTACTCTTTTCTTATCAGCAATCACAACTTAAAAGCGTATTAAGGAATTACTAATGCTAACCTGTGTGAGGAGTAGGCCTCACAGTAGTGAAAATGAAATAGGCTGCTTGTCACTACCAGGACATGCAAAACATACCAGTACATGTACTACATTTAATTTGCACAGCACCCTGGACCTTAGGCCCACCTTAGGGGTGAATTATGTGTAATAAAAGGGAAGTTTGAAGCTAGGCAATTAGGTATAAATGCCAAGTTGAAAGTGGCAGTAAACTGAACAAGCAGGCTCTGCACTGGCAGGCCTGAGACAGGTTTAAAAGGTCACTTCTGTGGGTAGCACAATCAGTGCTGCCAGCCCTTTACAAGCATTTAATTTACAGGCCCTGGGTATCAGCAATACCACTTTACTAGGGACCTATATGTAAATCAAACATACCAAACAGGTGTGAACCAATTATACTATGTTTAGAGGATAGAACACATGCACTTCAGCAATGGTTAGTATTCGTGCTGGAAAACAGAGATACTGGTTCACTAAAATGACAACAAGGCTTGGAAGAAGTAATATTCTTCAACAAAAATAAATGTATTCCTGTTGTAGAATGAGTGTGCTATCACAGTAGGTACTGTATCACTGCTGAAAAGAGCAGTCAAGGTACTGACCCAAGAACAGTCTTGCTATAGATTTCTGTTATTGTCCCTTTCAAAGTGCGGAAGCCCTTTTGAGAAATTCTGACTCTCTAAGAAAAAATTCAGAACATGTTTCCTACTGCATGCTGGAACATGTTGGATCCATGTTGTGTACCTACAATAGTCCCAATTTAACTACAACATCATTTTTAAATAGCGCTAAGAACATCAAATTCACACTTATTTAAAGCAAACCTGCTCATAATATCTGCTGAGAAGTGTTGATTCTGTTGCAATAATAGTATCTGAGAAGTGCTTGGAAGCACTTGAATTGTCCCATTAAAATTATAGTACACCCACTGCTAATTGCTGATAACATCTATTAAAACTAGTAATGTTGACAGTGCCCCATTACATTTATACCACTCCTCTAAATGAAAGTGTGCACAGTCTCATTGTGGAGCTGGACTGTTGAGTACCAATAGCAACAACTCATCCAATGCATGACAGTCATGCTGAAATGTACTGCTGACTCACAAACTTAGTCCATATGAAAAGCTGTGAGAGTACCACATTAAATGTGTCATTTTGGAGTATCTGGCCATCATCATGTGCAGCTGCCTAAGCAGCAACCACATGATGAGGCGAGGACTTGGGAAAGCTATCCACATACCATTAAGAAAATGAGATGGGCAGGGTGTGGCATTGCAATGATATCACGTTATGCGTTCATTTATTTTAGTTTTTTCTGTTTATTGAGTTTTGCATAGGAGTATAACAACAAACAATTGGTGAATATTGCTTTAAGTGCTGTGGTTACACTCGTACAATAGTACCAATAGGATATGCCAAAAGCACAGTGTTACGTGAAGGAGCACATTATACGCATGTGATAATTCACAAATCCAGCAATGGCTAATGATACCGGAAGATAAGTTCAGTGCAGACATTTTTGGACGGTCCAGGTGTACGATAACACATGTAAAGCAATAAAAGGAATATTCTTCCGTATTCTTTTTTTTAAAGTTTTTTAAATAAGGGAGGGTTACAGGAAGATTAACAGCAAATATCTTCAGTTCCACAACAACACCACACATCGATTCCTGATACCTCCTTAGTGAAGACATTTGGCCCGTCAAGGCAAAACGGAAGGGTTGGTATTTAAGGGCTATGTGGTGTCCCTGCTTCTCCTGTGTCAGGTCTCTGGATACTAATGTGATCAGTTTTGTTGTCTTGCAGTGAGGTTTGGATATCAATCATGATAGAGTTCCAGTTGGCTGATATTGAGGGCCTTATTTATGAGCCCTTGCGACAGTTTTGCGCTTCCGTTGCGACACTTTTTGTGACGCATTGGCGGCGTAAAACATGCCTCCTGTTGCGCCCTATTTACAAAGTGATGTATGTAAGCCTCGCAGAAGTGACGCAGTGAAATCTATGGGTGCAAATGCATCAATATCTCATGCCTGCCTCACAGCAGGCGTAAGACTGACACAGGCACTTTCACATGGGGCTTGTCCCATTGCTGGAGTTGCGCCACTTATGTGACACACTCCAGCATTGCGTCACTTTTGCGCCTACAGATACGTCAGAAATACTGACGTATCTGTAACTCCTTGAGACATGAAGCGTCATACAGTGAATATGATGCATCAATCATGTCGCAAGGAGGGCGCACTGAGAAGTGACGCATAGCTGCTTTCACGCAGGGATGCATCACTTCTAGGCCTGGGCGGTAAATTCCGTTCCGTTCGCGGAATTTGCGGAATTTGGGTAATTTCGCGTTCTGCGGAGAACGCGAAATTGCCCAAAAATCTGCGTTCCGCGACTTCACGAAATTTTTTGCTTGTTCGCGTTCTCAATATGCGTGTTCGCGAGATATTTCACCCCGAGCACGCAAGCAGCGATCGCGAACAGGAAAAAAGTATCGCGAACAAGCAATTCCGCGTGTTCGCGGAATTTCTGCGTGTTCGCGGAGATTTTTTACAGTTTCGCGGAGATTTGCGTAACGCGATTACGCAAATTCCGCCCACCCCTAATCACTTCTCATAAATGAGGCCCTGAGTATTTAGGGAGAGCCAGATTATCCTCCCTGTGCAGTGCCACTCTTTTGGCGCAAGCCCACATGGTAATAGAGTATGACCAGGTCAATAGAGTTGGAAGCTCATGTGACATCCAAAGACGAGTGATAAGGCATTTGTTTAATATGAATTCTGAGATCTAGGAAGTGGGAGGTGGCTCTTTACTTTTTATCACTGGGAGAAAGGCCTAGGAGGCATGTTTCCCACGTATGCAAGGTGAATCGCCCTGTGCATATGTATAAGTGAACTGTAATTCTGCACCAAGGATGAAAGGATGGACAAGTCCATAACATGTGTAGCAAGTCAGCACCTAGCTGTCAACTATGGGGGCATTCAACATCTGCTCTGTTAAAATAATGATAAATTTTAGCAGGGTTCAGATAGGCCCTATGTAGAGTATTAAATTGTATGAGCCGGAACCGGGCATTATGAGGGATGCAAGCTGGGCTTTCCAGCAATGCGATCCACTCTTTATCAGTGCTGAGATAAGATAGGTCAGTTTCCCAATGGTGAAGTAGGGGTGTGGGTTGTGTTGTAGTGTGGAGACGCAGCGAGTCAGAGATATTGCAAGGTTAGTTAGTTACTTCAGATTTTTTTTGTGACATGTCCCCCCATTAATTTCCCAACATTCCAATCAGTTGTATAGAAGGAATTTACCCGGGGTAGTCCCTTGTCTTACATCAAGTCTCATAAAGGATATGGGCACCATCCCGGTAGAGGTCACCCAGTGTGTAGAGACCTACTTTGTGCCAGGTACCTAATTCAGATGTGGTAGCCACAATCTGGCCCCTGGGCATACCTAGTAAAGCCATCGCCAGACCGTAGGGCATTGTCAACGAAGTAATGTATAAAGAGCGGCAGAAGGACCGAAGTGCTTTGTGTAGAAGCGCGAGGTGTGGTGACTAAGCTTTGGAGCAAGGGTGGAATAAGTGAAGGGTGTTAGCTAGAACCCAGGCTGGCAAGTTTGTGTCAGTATTGGCAATTTGTAGGCCTGCTAGCCATTTAGCTATCCATTGCAGCTGGGATACAAGAAAATACTGCTTGAAATTTGGCACCGTCAGCCCCCCTGATGTGTGGGCGGATATACCTTCAAGAGCTTCGCTCTGCAGCTAGATTTATTCCAAATGAACTCATGTAATGCTCTCTCAAATGATCCAAAAAAAGAAGGTGGAACACACAGTGGGAGGTTGGTAAAATAGTAATGTAGGCGGGGAAGGACCACCATTATTAAAAGGACTATGCGCCCCCCACAGAGAGTGATAACGTGCACCAAAAAGCCTACTGGAATTTTTATATAATGTGATGGCCCACATGAGATTCCCATCAAATAAATCAGTGCTAGAATCATATATCCAGATACCCATGTATCTAAACACTGTGGGTTACCAAGTCACTAAGGCACTATTGTGAAGCTCTGGTCCATTAGCGTAGGTATGAATGGAAATGTCCATTTGACCTTCAGACCGGAGAAGTGGGCAAAGTAATTGAACGTGATCATGATCGTTGGATGGATTGAGTGTCCATCTCTAAAAAATAGAGGAGCATATCTGCACACAATTAAATTGTATGGGTGCCATCACCCAAAGCTATACCCCATATTCCAGCGATTTCGCGTAGGGCAAGTGCTAAGGGCTCTATGATCAGGGATAAAAGCAGGGGGAAAGCAGGCAACTCTGTATGGCAGCTCTATGTATTTGTATCAGTTCAGAAATAGGAGCGCCTGTCTTGGTCCTTGCCAGTGGCATTGTGTATCGCGGCAGCACAGAAAACAGAAAAACCCATTCCAAAGAATCAAAGGCATCTTTTAGGTCTAGTACCAGGAATCCAACATGAGGTCAGTTCTCTGGAGCATAGGTCAGGATGTGAAAGATGTGTCTCAGATTAAGAGAGGTATTGCAAGCCGGGACAAACACATTTTGATATGGATGGATCAGAGCAGGGACCAAGGGTGGCAATCAATCTGCAAGTATTTTAGCCAGTGTTTTGTAACCCATTTTCAATAATGCCAGGGTTTTGTAGGAGCTCAATGCAGTGTGATCCCTATCAGGCTTGGGAAGGGATGTAAGCAATGTCTCACAAAGGGAGGCTGGTAGGTGGGAGGATGATGCGGCTTTGTCATATACGTTTTGCAGATGAGGGGCCAGCAGTATGGTACAGGGCTTGTAAAATTTGGCAGGTAGGCCATCTAGGCCTGGAGACTTACCTGTGGCAAGAGCACACATGGCCTCCTGTACTTCAAATGGAGTTATGTGGTCATCTAATTCCGCCCAATGATCACGTGTGATGCAGGGCAAAGACAAGGCGGAGGGGAAGGATTCAGTTTCAACTGGGTCCGCGTCATATCTTGATTGATTCATTGAGGCATAGTGGTGAGTCAACTCAGCATGGATATCATGCTGAGTGTAAATTAGGGTGCCTTCAGCGGAGTGTAATGCAGTGATGGGATGCCGGGCTTGGTCATGTCTGATCAGCCATGCCAAGAGAGAGCCTGATTTATCTAATGTTGCACACGTCTGGGCAGAGTGAGCCTTATAGTTGAGGTAGCTCAGCCTCTCTAATAGTGTGGTGTGGTCACACTGTGCGTCTGCCAGGTTGTGCCTACACAATGGGTCACATGTGAAGAGGGTCTTGTCGTCTAGGTGTTTGTGTTTGATATGCGCCAAATCTTTCCCAACCTGGCGGCAGATGCCGCTGCTCACCGCGAGCAGTGGCCTCTGATTGTCACCTTGAGTGCATCCCATTTCAATAACCTGGACGTGGCAGTGCCTTTGTTAACCACAAAATACTGTTCAATAGCAGAGCCAAGTGAAGCATGGAATGGGGGTTCTTCCATCACCGCAGATTGAAAGCACCAGATGGGAATGGGAGAGGGGCCCATATTCCATGTAAGTTGCAGGTATTGTGGGTTAATAGGTGCATCCAGATAGTCAATATGAGTGTCACAAGGGATCGGATTAAGAGTGCTCACCAGACAATCAATCCTGACATGTAGAGTGCGTAAAAAAGGAAAATATCTGAGTGGTAGGATTACATAAATGCCAAATGTCGGGCAAGTGCCAATGATGTAACCAATCTTGTAGCGCCAGTGCATTAGAAGTTGCAGGTGTGTGGGGTAAGGGAGGGAATTAGTGATCTGGAGCAGTGTCTAACATGCTCTTAAGATCTCCACTCAGAAGCCATGGGAGGCCGCTCAAGGGGGAATGCACATCAGACAGACTATGCAAAAAGTAAACTTGATCAGTATTGGGGGCATATATATCCCTAGAAGAGTATGTTGGCCATCCAGGCAGCCCTTGATTAATCAATACTGAACTTCTGTGTTTATGGCTACCTCTTCCACTTTAAAGGGAACACCAGGCCGAATCCAACTCAACACACCTCGTGCATAAGAGGAGAAATTACCTCACGTATTCCAGGTTACAATGTCAGTGTGGGCCATTATGTCTATGGGAGAGAGTATAAGGAACAAACACCTCAATGGAGGCAGCAGACCTGAGTGCAGGAGATGTTGGCATCCTGTGTGTGTGTGTGTGAATAGTGTGAGATTTATACAAGAATAACTAAACCTTAAAATTAAAACCAACCACAAACAATAAATACTATCAGAGAAGATCAACAACATGTGTCCCTCCACACTTTATGAGCAACCTGTGTCAAAACAGAGAGCTAAATAAAAAAGGGGGAAGCGCAAATGTGCAGCAGTCAAAGAGTAGGTGACCCCAGGTGATGGATAAGTGTATATGCTATCTGGCAGTGGGCATTCAAGAAATCACCAGTGGCATAAATTCTAAGACCGACTTCGCCCTGTAGCTCTGGTAGGGCAGCTATGTGGGAACCAAGGGAGTGCTGTGGCCATTAAAGAAGGAGAGATTAGAGGAAGATGTGTATGAGCTAAAAGGAGCAGAGCACTTTAAGGCCCAATACTCAAGCAGTGAGACACACATGTTATTGTGGTCTTAGCAATTATCAAGATAAGAATTTCTACAGTATAGCTCAGATGATGTTGGCTGATGTCTGCGTTGTCACATCAGGGATGGCTTTCGGATAAGTTTTGGAGGGCCATGTGGCTGAGGAGCCTTCATTGCTTGAGGAGCTTGTGGACTCATCATCGAGGCCCAAACCTGGGACAGGTTAATGAATCTGATCAGCCACCTGTAATGCAAGGTGTCTCTCCTTTATGATCTGTTCCAGGGTGGGGACAGCAATGGGTCGAGGGGGGCAGCAGGATCAGTGCCTGCAGCCATCACGGCAGGCACCCACAGAGTTACAGGGTGCAGAGTCTTGCATCTGAGATGGGTGAGTGGGTGTCAGACCAGATGAGCCCAGTCAGTACCAAGTGTTCTTTGGGGAAACAAAGAACTGGGTTGTCCATTTGGTGACCAGCCAAAGGCGTGCTGGGAATAACAGTCAGTATCACAACTCCAGCTCAACAAATAAAAAGTAGTTTATTTGGTGCTGCACCAATACAGTATAATCAGGAAAGAACATAACACGTTCATTATCCACCATGACATCAGTTAATTACAAAGTTTTCTTTAGAATTGAAATTTTGGTTGAAGATCAGAGAGGAATTGCTCAGTGATGTGCACTCTGTCAGCCAATTTATGATGTTATGCATCGAGTAGCATAAGATTAGCAGCTACATTGTCAATTTTATATTCCAACAAGATGCAGAGTTTTTCTATGGCAAACATACCCACATCCAGTTTATCTCCAAGAGAGGGGGGATGCCCGGTGTGGTTATGTGAGTCAAGGCCAGTAACAGTGGATGGGTAAGAGGCTCTTCTTAAGTAACTGAGATTCCGGGCCTATTAGAAAGAGGGTCTCTAGTTGGTAGAGTTAGGTACCTTTGTCCAAATAGGGACCCTTGATTCTGGTCAGGATAAGCAGGATACACACTTTAGATAACCCCTGCTCAGCCTCTGGGTAGCTTGGCATGAGCAGACAACCTTATCCCAAAGGCAATGCGTAACATATGCTATTTGTACTAAAAACACACAGTAATACAGTGAAAACACCACAAGTGGACACCACACCAGCTTAGAAAAATAAAGTATCTTTATCTAAACTCAACAAGACCAAAACGACAAAAAATCCAACATACATGTAATAAGAATATGACTTTAAAAAGGTTTCAAGCAACTGGGTCCATAGAAAACTATGGATGCATGATATCTCACGAAGTACCTGTATATGCGTCAGAATTCACATGGCCAAACAGCTGCAGATATGGGAAGCATCGTGAAGCAAAGAGATGTGTCAATTCCTGAGACCCTGGGGAGGCAATGCAACAGTTCTGCTGCATGCAGGAGAAGCGATTAATCAAATCCTGTCTGCAGGGGGGAATGATGCGTCTACTTCAAGATGATTGTGGTCCACGGGTGAAGTGTTGGGGAAACTTGCAGCACAACTGCAATGTGTGGAAATCCTGGATGCATCGGTGATCGATGCTGCAGCGTCAAGCAGCGTTGCACCAGTTTCTTCAGCCGCAATCCCTCGATGCTTCATTTCTTGCAGCGGCAACAGGCACTGCATTGTTTTCGCAGCAGCATGGCGATGCATGGAGATTTCTTCTCGCACAGCGGTGCTGTGTCGAAAAAACAGCCTCAAGAAGAGTGATGCGTCGGTTTCTTCAGTTCCCTACGTTTCTTCCAGCTCCCAGCAGCAAGCAAAACCTCCAAAGCCCCAGAACTGGAACAGGCACCTCCTGGCAGGTCAGAACTCTCAGCAGCAGACTTCTGGGGAGCAGGGACTGAAGTCTTTGTGTCCCCAAGACTTCCGAACAGGAGGCCAGCACACAGAGGCCATTTGAAAATCTTCAAGAAGGTTCAAAGCAAAGTTCCAGTCTTTGTCCTCTCCTTAGCAGAAAGAGCAACTGCAGGCCAACCCCACACAGCACACAGCAAAGGGGCAGGTCTCCTCTTTACAGCTCTTCAGCTCTGCTCCGTGGCAAAGTTTCCTCTTGAGTCCAGAAGTGATCTAAAGTTCTGGGGTTTTAGGTCTAATACTTATACCCCAAAATGACGTTGTTCTCTTTGTGCAAGGGTCTCTTAGCCCAGTCCAAACCAGTTATGTCCTCATTGGTGCAGTATGACCACAGGGAGTCGAGACAGCATTGTGCAAGGGAGACAGGCCTTATTCAGGTACAAGGAAAACTCTTCCCACTACTCTAAGTTCAGCCAAGGTCTATTCTGCTCAACTCTGAGTCATCCAGGATGGGCCAGGCACACCTCAACCCCCGCACCCCCCACTGGATGTCTACAGTGAATGCACATGCCCAGCCCCTGTCACTCCAAAACCAGACAGTCAATACACAAACAGGCAGAGGCACACAGAATGGTTAAACAAGAAAATGCCTACTTTCTAAAAGTGCCATTTTCAAAAACACAATTTAGAAAGCATCTATACTAAAATATGTGCTATTAAATTCTGAGTTCAGAGCCCAAACTGTATTTCTCTAGCTTGTCCCAATGGGAAGGTATACTTGTAAGATGTTACAAAGTATTTCCTATTCTATCCTATCGGACAGGTAGCCTTTCAATAGTGAAAAACGAAAATGATAGTATTTCATCACACACACCAGTACATGTCCTACCTTTCACACACACTGCAAACTGCCCAGGGGGGTACATTGGGCCTACCAACGGGGTGCCTTACATGTAAGAAAAGGGAAGCTTAGGGCTGGCAAGTGGATGCAATTGCCAGGTTCACATGGCAGATAACAAACTGCGCACAGACTCTGCAGTGGCAAGTCTGAGATACCTTTTCAGGGCTACTCATGTGGGTGGCACAATCTGTCCTGCAGGCCCACTAGTAGCATTTGATTTACAGGCCCTAGCATACTTAGTGCACTTTACTAGGGGCTTACCATGAAATCAAATATGCCAATCAGGGAGAACCAATCGTAAACACAATTTACTCAGGGAGCACTTGCACTTTGACACTGATCAGCAGTGGCAAAGTGCCCAAAGCATCTAAGCCAGCAAAAACGAAATCCAGCATAGCAACAAAAATACAGGAGGTAGAGGCAAAAAGTCAGGGCAAATTACGCCAAAGATGCCAAGTCTAACAGGGCCCCATTGTTGACTTGTAGGTACCGAAGGTCCAAGTAGAGCAGTCAAGGGGGATGCACTAGTGGGCCCACTTGCTGATGCCTGTATCCTAGGCACTGCAGCACGAGCAGCCCAAAGTGTCTAGGTGGGTCTGGCCAGCAATACAGTCCCAGTGTTCAACAGCAGAGCTAAGGGCTGGGAGATCAAATTTTTGTCCTAGGGTTTTGGAGGGCAGTCGGTGACTCTGGGTATGGCAGTTGAGGGACTCAGAGCCCAGTGGCCAACGCTTAATGTGCTTGACTAGCACCTATGCAGAGCGGCAATGCAGTGGTGCATTCCTTGGGTAACTATAGCCTAGAATGCCCAACCAAGCAGGGGTCATCTCCTGGCCACCATGTAGACCCTATATCTCAAATCCATTGTCACTGTGATTTAGCCTTGAGACTCAGTGAATGTGCTGTGTAACCTGCACCACAGATCTGAAGTGGGGGAGGCCTTGGCAATGCCCATCAGAAACAGTCCATCCAGTGTATGGTTTTGTTTAGTACCAAAGAACCTTAGTAGTATCCATAGGTTGCTGCTAACGCCCTTGCTAGCCCAAAGAAATTGCCACTAGAGTCCCTGCCAGGAGGCACGTTATCTACATAGGAAAGCGCACCAAGACTAATGCTGGTGTTCTATAATGCAAGCTGGCTGAAGGAGACAATGGAAGCTGCTCCTTGAAGGCCGATGTACTTTATATTTTAAAAGATAAGAACATAAATCGCATGACTTAAGCATCCAGCATTGCACCCATAATTTGACTAGGTTCATTGGATGCTTCTTATCAAAGCACAATGAACAAAATGCATTTAAAGAAGGAGCTTATTTTCGGATGATTTTGACATGCAGCATTGTGCCTGTTTTTCAACTATATGTTGTGATAAATATCCTCCCACTAGAATTTCAATTTCTATATGATTATGCAATCTTCTGCCACTATTTTTGGTGCTTCCTGTATATTTTTTACGTCCTGATGATGACCCTGCTTTAAATAACTTAAGCCCATGGATTGACACGTCGACAAATCAACATACGTGGACTGTGTTTTTAAGAATTTGATGGTGGATATCAATTGTCTCTTGATAAGTATTGACTTCAAACACTCTATTATCCCTATCAGCCACATGTATATATTTTTTTACATAGCACGTATGCACTTTTTCACTATTGATCACTCTCACTACGCCTTCAACTTGTAGGAGCACCTTATCTTTTGTATGATATAAGTAATGGATAATAAATGCCAAAAATTGTTATATATATTCCTGACTGAGGATATACCTAAAAATAAATGCACTAAGCGCATTATTGAAAACCGATTCTATCTCAGTTTTGATATTATTGCTGTGGAAGTCAAGGGCTGCACTTCCCCGGTGGGGACCACCTTTTACATATTTACTGTCCAGCCCAGGACCCTGGGTTACTGGGTTGCCCCTTTTTGTTCTAGAAAAGGAGTCAGGAGAGTAGCAGAGGCAAGGTCTCCAGTGACCGCGAGTCACGCGTCTGCTTCCAGACCATGCGACTAGGTCAAGGCCATGTTGCCATCAGAGAATTGGTCTCCCAGGCCCTGGCCTCCTCCCCAAAGTAACCGGGAGCGTAGAATGTAAAGGGAAGAGGCAATGCAGCAGAGTCTTTCGATGGGGCAATAGCATCTAATGGCCCATGTCTTCCTCCATCTTGGCTTAGCAAGCCACCACATATTATACTTCCATAAACACAAGCCATTTTGAAAAATCACTACTTGGAAACCCTTGTAAACTATAGCCATAAGGTAAAGAGGCCTAGTGTAAGAAATTGGATTTCTATCTGAGGTGGGTGACTGCCCACTTAAAAGAATAATCACAACCCTGGTCAGGGTGAAATTTTAAAGTCACTAAATTAACATGAGCTCCACCCTCTGGTTCCTATGTTACAGAGCAGACAAGCAGGAACATATGTAAAGTGTTTGTGCAGCACCAAAACAGTAACAAAGGCAAAATGCATAAGAATAAAAAAAAACTAAATTTAAAAAGAAACAGAACAAAATGACAATCATCCAATAAGGGGAACCAGAGATAAACAGTTTTATTTAATGAAAAATAGGAACATGAATCACAAAGTACCAATGACAGCCGCAGGACACATTAGACTGGGACCTAGGTGAAATTTGAGGTCAACCGCAATGGAACATGGTCAGATACATCAACCAGGTCAACAGCATTTATTTTGCTGGGTGTTAGCGCACTTCACCTTGACAAAGGCTTGTATCAGAGTTGAGAAGTAATGGTCTATGGTAGCTGGATGAATAAAAAACTGCCTGAAAACA
The DNA here is from genome assembly GCF_964204655.1 of Triturus cristatus. Classification (NCBI taxonomy): domain Eukaryota; kingdom Metazoa; phylum Chordata; class Amphibia; order Caudata; family Salamandridae; genus Triturus; species Triturus cristatus. Next base: position 1,174,303,547 of record NC_140589.1, on the reverse strand, counting down.
TATCCATAGGAGTGCCCTTCTTTTGCTTCTTTGAAGTGTAGCTGATTGGAAAATCTAGCCCACTTTTGTGTATTTTCATCTCTTGGCATACCAAATAGAATGCAAATTAGCTCTATTCATGCATTACAGCAGACGTCGTGTTATTACATTCTAATCCAGTATGCACAGTTCATCTTCATATTCAAAGTATTCCTCTGAAGAATCACTCATCATACTTTATGTCTGAGAAACAACTCTTATCCACTGTTGTAAATTTAGCAACCTGATAATTCATGGGGATGAAATACTTGATCTCTTTGATCATTGTAACTATGTCCATGTTTTGATGAGACATTAAGGACCTTCTGCCCATGAAACTTGCCCCAGCTGGACTCAAAACTCTCATTGTGTATCAGCTTGCCAAAGGGTATGCTCAACATTATATTGACATCCTATTGAGTTGTTGCCACTTTTTGTCTCATGGCAACAGTTCAGTGGGACTTCCTCTACTAGGAACATTGTTTGGTCATTCAAGTACTCCTGCATTATCTTCTCAGTTGTTGTAACTGACATTGTCTACATCTGAATATCTTGTATCTGTGCACTTGATGTAAGTTCTGGAACTCCCAAAACTATTCCAGTATGGAGTAAAGTACTAGTGATGCTGCTGCCATTGGTTTAATAGGTGTGATTTGTAATGAGGATTGTTTTGATAGTGACAGGTGCTGCTGTTGTGACATGCTGAAGCCACCATGGGGCTCTCCAGAGGTTGGTGAAGGCAGCACTTTGGTTCTTGTTTGCCCTCAATGTCACAATCTCTCAAGTTTAGATATTTTCTTAATGAGTCAAAATGTGAACAAAGGAATGATAGTAGACATCCTATGTTTATACCTTGGATCAAAATTAGTGGCACAGATGTATTCTTCAGCGGGCACAATCTTTTGTTGCAGCCTGTTATTTGTATCTTGTCTGACGTGTAAACTGTTGACCAAATCAGCTGCGTCGTCATAAGCACTGGTACATGAGTTTTCAGGAATGGGCCTGTAGCAAGTGCAAAATTTAGATTTCTTGGCTCATTGTACAACCTTCCTTGCTGAGTTCCTGTGTCAAAAGTTCCAAGCAACAACTATCTTGTTCACAAGCACTACTAGCCCTCATAATCAATAAGGGCTAATAGCAGCAGTATTTCCCCCACTTTACCACACATAATCATGTGTAGAGTTGCACTTACTAAATTATCTTCAATCTCTTCTGTTATTTAAAGAAATGGTTAAGGTTTATGAACATATTCCAACAAGTGATCAATAAGCTCTGGTCTGCTTCTTCCTTTTGAGGACTTCATCATGTACAGTACAAGGTTCTTTATTTGCCGAAACAACCATAAAATAAACATACAATTAATTGTAGCAATTGTGTTAGAATCGCAATAAAACATTTCAAATGTTAAAATCTCCATAAGTCATATTATATACCAATACTGTATAAAAACAACTTGCCATTACACCATGTGCAAATATCCCAAAAAACAACTGCAGCTGTCATTGTCCTACGGTTGTAGCAAAGATATCTCAATAATAGATGTACAGAATTTACAAGAGCAGCTAACACTACCAGCAAAACAGTCTAATTTCATAACATAACTTATATGGTGTGCATATATGTCCTACCATTAATAGACAATAGGAAAATACAGAAAGGGGCAACTTGATTCTTATATGCACCTAGTATCAGATTATAATTACTTGCCCACTACTTTACGCAACCTTGCTGAAGCTGCAATAAATCTAACCTTTCCTTGAATCAGCACAAGGCCAAAAAATACATAAAAACATATGATTAGTTCAATCAAGCGATACTTTGATGAATGACTAAAAGAGTCATCCCAGCAAGAACAACACAGAGTGGGTAAAATTCAAACTACAATGAAACCAGGATCGCTGGACCAGATATTTGGACCTAAATCTCCACATGCATAGCAAATACTGTGAGCCACAAACACTATGAATTGCCTAGAATCAGTTCCCAAAATCCTAATTACTGTTCTATAGTCTCATATGCCGAGAAGCCGGTAAAGTGGAGGTATCCATTTTCCCCAATATCCCCTGTAAGCTGGCCAAAAGAGCAGAACATGTTTGATGGCTTAATTGGATCCAGCACAAAGAGGGCAAGTTGCTTCCAGATCCCTGGAAACTCACTGCCATTTAGAATTAAAAGAACACAGAGGGAGGATCCCATACTATAATTTCAAATTTAATATCTTAGCTGATAGGGGCTCAACCTCATCAAAAAAGGGTTCCAGTTTAAAATCTACTTTAAATTCAAGAAATACAGAAACTAGAGAACCTATTACTGCTTGCCCAATGTAAGTAAATGTTTTATGCTGCCAGTACGAGCTCTTAATGGCAGCCTCAGTGACACCGCTAAGGTCTGTTGGAGTGGTACAAAGATTTGCACAGCCTAGTTGGGTAAAGGATTGTTGAATGTACCTGATCCATGGATTTTTAGGGCACTAGGTAACATGAGGATCTCCTATAGGCTCTGCTGATAAGGTAATAGCTTTTGTGTCACCCAAATTTTGCACCAATACAATCAAGGTCTAAACCCTATTTTTGAGTCCCAAGTCTAGGCATAGGGGAATGAGCGGGGTGCTAACAGAAAGGTCAGTCAATGAACACATAAAGCAGTTCTCAACTTTATCCAGCGAGCTACAATCTTTGCGGCCCCAAACTTCCGCTCTATGCGATGCAGTCCCCACAGCTTGCATATTGTAAATTTGTAAAGCTGGGGAAATAGGGCGAAATTGGGAGCCCCTGAGGGACCTAATAATTCCATGTGAGTACTGTTCGAACTTCAAGTTGCATTTTACGATATGAGGAGACCAATCAAAATGTTAGGTTAGTGTGACCAAGTAATCAAATATTGGAATTCGCTCAAGCCGAGCTCCATGCAATTCAGGGTAGGCCCTGGAATTTGGACAAGTGTTAAGGACCATGTACTTGGGCTTGCAGATGTTGACCTCCAACCCTCTCTACTTGAAGAAACACCTGAACTGAGCCAGACGCTTTTGAAGGCCCATCAGAGATCTAGAGATCAGAAGGGTGTCATCCGTAAACAGTAAGGCCTGTATCTTAACACCAGCAAGACTTGGTGCATCATTCTCGCAATTGGCCAAGTACCCCACCAGCCCATTTATAAAGAGCAGGAATACGCAGATCAATAATACTTCATCATGTAAATTCTAGTGAATGCAATGGTCAACATGGAACGATTAGAAGCATCCTCCATTTACCATGGCTTTGATAATGATACTGCCATTGTCACCGGCAATTAAACCAATGCCGATAAGCTCCTGGGTTGAAACCATTTGTATACTTTGCAATGAATTTTTTTCAGGATGTTGGTGAAAGGATTTCAGTACAAGAGCACAGAAACAAGGGCTCGGAGAGGCCGATGGTGAAACTTAGACCTTCCAAGGCCTTGTCTAATTAGTTATGCTCTGATTCTATTACCCTCACTTTAATCTCTGAATCAACCAATTCAGTCATGGAAAAGATTGAAAATTCTCGAAGACTTGGGAAAGGCGTGTGAAGAATGAATGGATGAATTTTGAATTCGCAGATGGAAATCAACTACTTCGGCAAATAAGTGTGCTGATGCTGAAAACAGGAGAGCAGACGACCGCAAACTGCATTCACTCAAAGAGACACCCAAAATTATATATGGAGTTGGTAAAAAGGAATTATTTAGTTGTCATCTAAACAAGATCAGTTTACCTTGAACCTGAATGGGTAGTGGTAGTGCATTCCAGGTTCTGGTTATAGCCTGGGTTAGAGAGTGCACCTCAATTCTTGCTTTTTTAGATTTGGAGACATTTAACAGGCAAGGAGACCTGAGTCTGAGTAAACATGGAGGATAATTCCAGGAAAACAATGTGGACATGTAAGAACTTTGCCCACAGTTATACACGGGTTCTTGGCATAAGCATAGAGCGCTAAGCAGACAGCTGTATCTTCATCGGCTCATTGGAGATTGATGAGGATGTCTTAATTCCAAGATCGGTCTGGCTGCTGTTTGTTGAAGCATCTGCATTGTGTACACAAGCAATTTCAGCAGTCCTACAAAAAGAGAATTCCATCCTAGAAAGAACAAGAGCTTGGATCAGATATTTTCTTGCTGACTCAGTCAAAAAGGCAATTTTTTTCAATTATGCTAAAAGACGGAAGCCAGTGGAACAAAATGTGCTCCACAAAGGGCATATCAAAGTCCACCATCTCTCCCAGATATTGTGCATGGTGCACAGGTGAGGGTGCATCGCTTGAAATCTCCAGGCACCAATGCTGTGACAGGTGATAGTCACTCAAAAGACCACTATTACTGTTTTACTGCTATTGAGGAAAAGTGAGTTTGCACTCATCCATCTAGATAATCTTACAAACAGCTGATTGTCATCAGCATGTGTATGGAATGAGATGCCAAAAGACTCAGTCAGGCACTCCAAGGTTAGGGCTAGAATTCGAGCCCTATGGGACCCTAGTCAGAATAGGCTTAGGAGCAGATCTAAAATTGGCAATGGTCACTGTTTGTGTCCGATCATGTAACTACTGTCGTTTCTTAAAGTGACTTGCATTAAACTGCTTGGAAAACGTTTTTGCAACACATTATTTGCTGCATATTGATGTTTTTAATTCACAATACTGATTCTCTATTTCTCTCTTTATTCTACTTATCAGCAGCTGTACTACCTCTTTTATGTGAAACAGCAAGAGACTAAAGTTTTAGATTTTTTGCACTACAACAATTGACTGACCATGTTTAATAAGGTATACAACACATTCTGTTATAGGTAGAATAAAAATGATTTGGTATATTGTATTGGCTATTAATTACAAAGCACGTTAATATCCCTTTGAAGGCCTAATGTACACTGCAAATCACATCAAAGTTTCTTGAGCTTATAAAAGTACTCGACCCCCTGTCTGGTTCCACAATATGGCAAAGGAACTCCTTGGTGACAGGCAATATCCTTATTATGTAGGGTAGAGGTTAGTTTATCCCAGACATGAGGGTTAGTTAGAGAACATTGGGGCATATGTACAAGCCCCTATCGCCATGGGAACGTCACTTTTTGTGACATTCCCGTGGCGATAGGGGTCTTGCCTTATGTACAAGGCAGCGTTAAGCCACTTAAATGTGGCTTAACGCTGCCTTGTACATAAGGCACCCTTTCACGCTATGGATAGCGTGAAAGGGGCGTGCAGTGGGTGTTGTGTTGGGCGTTCCACCGCAACACCCATTGTATTTGACACTGCCCCCTATGTACAAGGGTGGCATACATAGGAGGCAGCGCAAAAATTAAGGCCAGGAAAATCCTGGTATTAAGTTGGCGAAACGAGGAGAAATGCATTATTTCTCCTTGTTTTTGCTTTAAGGCAGCACACATGGAAAAAGCAACATGCCATGGCTTGTTTATGAACAGGAAGGTGTCCCTTCCTGTACATAAACAAACCTTTAAAAAAAATACCAGTTTGTGACTTTCATGTGTGCTGCATGAAGCAGCACACATGAAAGTTACAAAATAGCACTGTAGGATTATTTATGTTTAGGAAGGGACACCTTCCTACACATAACCAATCCTACCCTGCACACGGACACCCTTGCACTCTGGTGAAGGGTGCCTGCGTTGGCGCTAAGTTGTTAAACTTATCGCCATCGCAGGGGGAAACGCACAGCTGCACCACATTCTTGTAAATATGGTGCAGCCTTGCGTTTCCAAAGTGGCGGAGCATGTCGTTAAGCCAAGGAGGCTAACGACACGCTCCACCACTTTATTGTACATATCCCCCATTATGTTATGTATAATGTATATTTATCGCTTATTATTCAGTATATTTCTGCACAGTTTGTGCATTCAGAAGAGTATCATGCGGATAAGAGTGGAGTTTCATTTGTAATAATTTTGTTATTATAAATTTATACTCATTTACTCCTCTACAAATAATTCTTAATTTTCGGGAAGGATGTTGTTTAAGATGTCTGGGCTTACAAATACCACTGCAATGAAAACTGTAGGAACATTATTAATGTTCAACTTCATATTTTATTTAATTACTGTTTCTCAGGCTTTTTGTTTTTGTTTCTACAACGCAGCTGAAAACTTGTTGTCTGTCTCTCTGCATTTGTAAATTGGCTTCCCTTAGCTGATAGCTTGGATGTGGTGGGTAAAAATATTTCTTCTGTTAAGAACTGTTTTGTCTTGATATACCTTTACTTGTATTTGCTACATAAGATTTATAAAAAATCAAGAGGCTTCATTGAAACTACGCTATGGTTTGAAATTTCTAGTTTCAGTTTTCCAATTTGAATATTTCTTTGTGATGTCTTATAAAACTGATAAAGGCAATTAATCACCTAAGCCAGACGTGCATCTGAGTGTGCCACTACTCATGAGGGAATGGTGGATTAATATTCAATATTCTGCACTGAAATGTAGTCATCTCTCAGCGTTCACTTTCCAATTTATGCAGTAAATTACCACCACTGTTGAAGAGTTTTCCGAAATATGTGTAAAATACTTATCCTTTCGCTGATCCAAATAACATCTTTCCTCAGGGAAATTAAATAGGGCCTGATCTGAAAACTGCTATTTGGCTCACTTTACAATGATCATTCACTTTGAAGCCCTGGTTTACATACAGGTCACTTAACGCAGGGCAGCAAGTGAAATTGATGTGCTGCGTTGCGTGAATGGAAGAGAGCAGTGCTGCAGATCGGAGCATATAAATTCTCCCTACTTCCACGGACAGAGTAAATCCACAGTCATGCGCACATACACTCATCATACGCTAGGGCCCATCACACTTACATTCATTCTATTACTCTATCCACACTGAATATGTAGGAGAAATCCTAAACCATCTGCATCTATAGTGAGGTCAATGCAACCTAAAGAAACTGTCTTGAGTCATGATTTTAAACATAGAAATACTTTTGAAACTCAATAAATGACAAGGAAATAACCACCCGACACTGAAATTCAAACAAAGGTTATCTTTTATCTAAATTAGTTAAAAGAAAGTCAATCATTAGCAAAATCATTATTCTCATAGTTACCTATTCTAGCTAAATGTCATTTGGGTCAGGACAGGTCTCTCAGTAAAGTCTCCCGAGTCGCCGTCCTCTCAATCAGCGTCGATCCTCTCGAGCATAGGTTCAGGAAGAAGTGGCCTTAGACCCTCTCTAGTCTAACAATATTTATAGGCAAACTAACAAATTGAAAGTAACAAACAAACTCTAAACGTCCGTTGAGCCGTTGAACAGAGCGAGCAGGAAAGGATGTTGACTCGCAACATTTAGAAAAACCTCCGCTCACAAAAATCACAAAAATAAAAACACGGAAGAAGGAAGCTCAAACTAAAAAATGATACATTCATGAATGCTCTTCCTCAGAATCATAGTGAAGCCACCGCAAGTTTATCAGAGTTCATTGTGGCTTTATTCTTCTCCAAGGGCAACTGGCAGCATGCCTGGAGCTGCTGTCCTCACGGAAACTTTTAATACAGTCAGAGGCCGAAGTCAGGTGGCTTTCAACCAAATTCAGCAAGGCCTCTCCTCGTATTCCAGCAACTCAAATGCAGGCTGTAAATATCGGCCATCTTGGATTAGGCCAAAACGGACCATCTTAATTAAAAGAAACACAAACAACGTTACTACATCGTAATGATTATACAGTGTTAATACCCACTAATACCCTTATGTGTATGTAACTATCTAGCCATCTGCGACATAAAGAAGCATTAAAGCACGTTATTTTAAAGCGCAAACACGAAACAAAAAGCACTTTAGCAACACTTATTTAGCTAATTCACTCACCAACTTAGTTCACGTATTAATAAAGCAACATAAACGCATTCCCGCGTGTAATTCTTTCATTAGTAATGTTGGTTAATCAGAAACTTTAACACAATTAATAATTATCAATTAATTATCAGTAATTTTAATTATGACATATAACATAAACTGGAGTTTAAATCTAAATAAATTTTCAATAGAAAACCCTGCTCCAGCAGCAGAACAGCACCATAGCTACTAAGATATGGTGCTGTTCTTCTCTCTCCCTGTGCTGGCACACTTTTGACTGCCATGCGCCAACGGAGACACCTTTGCTGGATGGTTGTATATCAGTATTTCAACTACAAGATTAGCATGCTGCCATAATATCATGGCAAAAATTCAGACGACCAAATAATGATAAAGTAAATATAGGTAGGTGACTATCGATTTAGGGCCCTATTTACAAGGGTTTGCATCGCATTTGCACCACATAACATAGTGCCTGGGTGATGCAAAACTTAAAATGTGATTTATTAAGTCATGCAAGGCCACTTTCCGTGGCCCTGCGTGGCTTAATAAATCAGGAGTAATGAAAGCAGCGCAAAATGCTGTGTTGCCTTGGTCCACTCTGAGAAGGCATTCCATGAGCATTGCATGGGTGTTCCCTCACAATTCCCATGGATTTTTACACATTCCTACATCATGCACTCCACCACAAAACATCGCAGATAACTTGTCCACTGGCATCCAGGACCAAATCCACGTTTCCAGGAACTCCATGGGATGCAGCATCTATGTCCCATCCAGGAAGCCCATAAATCTTAGATTGTTGCGCCACAATCGGTTCTCTGCATCCTCGGCCCAATGGTGAAGCTGCCCTGATTGAGATATGAGGCAGGATACTTTCATCTTGTGGTCATAGACTTCATCTTCTACTGTCGAGATTCGTCCCTCAGCTTCTGTAATCCTGCCAGTGGCACTGCGTGGGTCTTGGCACTGGAGCACCACATCAACATGGACCACCTCAATCTTGGTTTCCACTGCTGTTTGCAATGCATGGATGGTATGGAGGATCTTGGCATGACCTCTGGTGTCATCAGACAAGCACTCCAACTTCCCTAGAGGCCGGGGGGCCACGTCCCAGGCCGGTGGCATACTTGTCAATATGAGTTTGGGAGGAATGAAGATGTAGAGCCTTGTTTTTCCCTATTTTTGGAAGTGGTGGAGTCACCAGGAAGCTGTGGTCCATGTTTCCAGGCCGCTTTCTGCGGTGGAATACGGTAGCATGAGCAGCCAGGCACCTATGGAAGATGGAGGGAGCAGCAAACATAGATGAAATATAATCAGGATCTTTGGTGGTGTGATGGCCTTAGGATCATTCACAGGCCAGAATATGCATCATCCCCAGCAGTAAATGTAGTCATCCGCTTCTATTTGCAGCCTTCACTGCAGTGTCAGGCACTACCTGGCAGTGCTGCACCACTATTTGTAAGAAGTACAGGTACATGCAGTCAACTATGGTGCCCAGTAGTGCAAATGCAAGTGGGGGAGATGAGAAGAGGCCGAAGTCCAAGCCAAGAATGGCACTGCAGAGGTCAATCAAGGAGTCCAATCGCTCCCAGAATCCAGGGGGTCAGCGGCAGTGAGGGCACAGCTCAGGAGCCTCGGGCCTGCACACGGTTCAGCTCTGTGCCTGATGGTTCAAGTAAGAGTTTACAGTGCCACCAGGCCTCTCCACATGGGCTAAAAGCCCGACAGGCCCACCCTCATGCCCAATGGCTACCTCTTCTTCACTCTACCCTGCTGGGGCCCATCCCATCGCAGGGCCCCGCCGCGGGTAGTATAAGGCCATCCGGAGGCAGTTCTACACTGGCAGCCTCCAGTCACTCGGTCAGCCCACAGAAGCCACCGACCCCGATGGGAACACCAGGCTGCCCGCTGGTACAAGCAACAGCCCGCAGTGCCGCTGAGTCAGGTAGAGAGTCAAGGCCTCTGCACACCACCTTGCAGATGCTGCTCTTCATTCACCCCAGTGGGGCCCATTGCATTGCTGGGCACTGCCAAGGGTATTACGAGGCCGCCTGGAGGTGGCCCAGTACCGGCGGCCCTCAATCACTTGGCCGGTCCTCGGAGGCTGTCCGACCCCAGCAGGAGCACTGTGCAGGCCCTCTCCACCTACTACCTGCTCATCCACTCCCGGCGGAGGTGGATTCAGCAGGGGTCAGGCGTCAGGCACCCCCCAGGTGCCATGGACCATCACTCGCTGAAGTGCTGCCCATAGCCTGCCAGCCGCACATCGGCAAACTTATAACAGCATCAGTGTTCAGCAGCCCGCCATTTTGCATGCAGCCGGGACTCTTGCAGCTCACGCCTCATGGGCATCCCGGGCCACAAACAACTGTAGCCACTGGGATTACGCCAATCACTAGCAGCTGAAGTGGGGCCAAGACAAACTTGGAAATGGGGGCCAAAAGCGGTGCATGATTGAGGGGTCTGCAGCACTGGCAGAGTGTGACAGCCATCTTGACGCCCTGTAAAGTGAACAGTTATAGAGTGGAGTGGCGTACAGTGGAGTGTGTAAATGCAATAAGACTTACTGTTAAAGTGTGTTAGAGTATGTCAATATTATGTGGTCAAAAAATATATTATAATGTGTAAATGTTATATTTTGGTAGTATATGTACATAGTGTAGGTAATGTTAAAGTTGTGTAAAACTTAATTATATATTGTACCATGGTATACTGTGGCAAGTTGACGATATACCACAGTACATAAGGACAAAAGGTGATTATGTTATTGGTTGATGGCTCTGTTTACCAAAAGTAAAAGGCAGCTATGTAGTATTTATAATAATTTTGCATTGTTCTGTGGTCTGTGTTCCTCTGTATTCTGTGTTAGGGTCTTATATATAGGTAAGTATTAAGGTTTATTGTTGTTCACTACCTATTACCACTTATTTCAAGTGGTAATAGGTTAACATTTTTGTTTATAATTTTCTATATTTTTATATAGCAGTCTCTTTTGAACTGCGTTTTGGTGGAAAGTTGAGCACTAATTTTTATGACACACTACTGTGTACCCATTTTTTGTGCATATTTAAATATCTATAAAATAAATAGAAAATACACTTTAAAACTCTATCATGGGCCAGATGTACAAACATTAGCAATACCGATTTCATAATTGAGATTCTCTCTGAACCATCACAGTGATGGAGGCCTGATAAGGTCAGCAGACTACCATGTCTTTGATTGATTTTTAATAAAGCTATTGCTTTTTAATGTAGTCATAATTCCTTAAAGGAAAATGGGATGTCTCTTCAGGGGACTGTACTTATTTAGGAACGTCTTTGTATTGAGGAACAAGTTATACTCCTAGAAACTTTTCCATTGAACTTCCAGAGCAAGACTTCAGGTAACGTTTGCTATCAACAAACGCCAAGTACCTGCTCTTCAGATGTTCCACCTTTCCCTTGTTACATAAGATGGGGTTATTCCAATGCTCACTCAGATCCAGATTGGAGAGCCAGGTCTTAACAAAGTTGAGCCACGATGTCCTGGTGCCAGCATACAGATCTTTTAACTCATTGAGCGCTAATTAATAATGTTTTAAATCTTCAGACGACCATAACCTCAGTCAATCCACTGACTAATGAAATACAATTTTTTGTATTTTAGTTCAAGTAGTCGTCCAGAACTTGTAAAGTAGAGGAGTCCTTCTTGCCTTTAGAGCAGTGAATAAAGCCATTAAACATTTTTACAGTGGGAAACTTTTAAGAAATAAATAGCCCCTGTTTATATGGGGATCTTAAACCTAATAACTTTATCTTTTTAGCAGGTGAAGTTTTAACCCAAATGGTTAGCCCTTCAGTGGAACAACTCTGTGTTGATGATTTTGCAGTGACACTATAGTAAACAAACCCCGATCCATGCAGTGGTGAGTCATGATTTCTGGAAGAGACATATATGGAATGATTCAATGAAATTGCCCCAGCTAGGATCCCCAAGTTTGGAGTTTAGGCCAGCTACATACCAAGAAAGTAATCTTAGAGCATCCTGACTGTGCCTAGGTACCCCACCAGGTGGATAATCATGATTAGTTTGTGGACTCAGTCCGGTGTTAGCCTGAAATGGCTTATTGTAATTATTCACCACGATCGTGTAGCCTCCCCACTTGTTTTAGTTTGTTAAGTCAATTGTTATCGCTTAACTCTGACAGGGCAGAAAATCGATTGGAGGTGACAATAAGATATGACACACTTTGCACGGGTGGGGAAGCACACCTGACCCTCGGGTCCCAAGTCCTCACTTTTGAGTCTCTGTCAAAGTAACCCAGGGGTAAAATCTTTTCTTCACTTGCCATGGTCAAGCCTTGATAGGAAGAGTGAATGAGCTCACCTACAACAGATGGATTGGCAAAATTAATACTCACACTGTCACACGCAAGCTCTTTTACCAGATGGCCCACGCACGCCACTCTATGTGCAAACATAATAAATGAGAACAAATCGGTTTTGCACCAGACATGGAATAAAGCCAGTGGGTAACCTTGTTGATCAGCTGGATAATACCTTTGGTGGCTTAGGAATCAATTTTAGGAACATTGACTAAGGTCACCACATATGGTTAACAGCTGTTGGTAAATGCAGCACTCACAAGTAGGTAGTTATATTTAGAACCTACGTCCGAAAACAAAGCTTTTTTTGTTTTGCAAATAATTTTTGTGCTGTTTGGCAAATAATAACAAAATGTTCATAACTAGTAGGCAAAACACATCAGCTGCTGTCTGGAATGTTTTGGGGTGATTCATCATGCGGGGGCCAAGAAAAAGGGGGTCCCAAAACACATTTTCGCCATGCAATTTCCTATAGGGATTTTAGACCTGACTATACCCTGAACCGACCATCAAATATTGCAGACAACTAGGCATTGGGCTGTGTGCGACAGTGGGTTAGTCCCAGGGCCAATCCTAAGCACTTATAGCCAAACCTACGTCCCACATTGCCTTTTGTGTAGGCTGCCCAGAAAAGGCTCCGGGCACTCTTTAACTTAAGAATAAATTGCTAGCTCCTATACGGCCACATGAAATAGGGACACTTGCAGGAAGGCAGCGAGGCCGAGGGGGCCCTGCAGCTCTCCCGCGTCCCCCTAAAAAAACAAATTGGGTGTCTCGGAGGCACTTGGATATCCAGAAAAATGAAAAAAAACAAAAAGGGAATAATAAAGAAATAGCCACAGATGCTCATTTATTATTCACTGCTCCCTCAAGGAGTGCCCCATAAAGCCCTGCAAGGGCTATTTACATATTTTCTGTTTTGGGTGATATTCCTAGAAGGGGCAGGGGCACCAGAAACATTTTCTTTTAATGTGGTGCACCAGTGAGTTCTGCTTCCCCCAGCAACATTACAAAATGAGTTAGTCTGCCTTACTTGCCTGTCAATATTTTGCATATTATTATTTTTGCTACTCTGTCATCATAACTCCTGGATTCATGGCAGTTTTAAGTCAATATATGAATTGTTTAGCTTATTTAAATAATGACAGCTTCTCCTCTACCCTGACTGATGAGCGAAATCACTAGGTCTCTGGCTAATGAGCTATCCATCTGTCCATGAACTCACAAATTGTAGCCTATAATATTGACTGTAGCTTCCCCCGTCACTAGCAAAAACCAAAGCTCATCTGCAGCCTAAAGATTCCTTCACTGCTGTACATGTCATTGCATTACATTAGCTGCAATATGCCAAATACATTCTCTCTGGCATCCCCAGCTATTCTCTGCCACCGATGAAAGCCCTCCTTCATTCTGCAGCGAGGATCATCGCAGGTAGCATCACAATGGCCTAGGGGGAGTTTACGGAAATCTGCTTTAGTGACAAAAACCTCCGCAAAGCTGGATGGAGTTCCGTGAGCAGTGGAGTGTGTTACCTCATGAAGATCACACTGATTTTAAGTGCCAAGTGTTTGTCCCATGCTGTAAAATCAGTGCAAATCGCATCATGCACAGCGCAAGAGGGCACTGCTCCTTTCTGCAGCTCAAGTAGAAGTTCTACTCGAGCAGCAGCTTCCTCGACGCGAACTAAAGATTTCTCAATGCCAGCGGTAGTGACAATCCACGGCAACCCGCCTTGAGAAATCTCGCTGGAAAGCATTCTAGCATTGGAGTTTCCTCGCTCATGCTCACCAACTTACCATTGGCGAGCACAAGCGAGGAAAAAAACTCTGCGAGCTCTGTGGAGCGCGGAGTGCAAAAAACTCAGCAAACTCCACAAATGGACCAGAGTTTACCATGCAAGCCTAAATCACATTTAAAGGCAGAGACACAAACCAAACTGTATCTTAAGCATTTTTTAAATCACTGATGATAACAAGAATCTCAGAAGCCCTAACAAGCTGTTGGACATGGCACTTCTTAGAGTTTTCCCTAAAAGCTTTGGCTTTTTTTCCTCTTGTTTTTGCTGACTCTCTTTTTGTGACCTTAAGCCTCTGGGCACTTTCCCACTGTACTGCAGTAGGAAAGCACTTGTGTCCTTCCTAAACATGCCAGGAAGGGGTACTTACTTGATTAATTTAAGTGTTATACCTGTGAGTGCCCTGTTAAAATGTACACCACATACCAAGGGCAGAGAATGCACTGGCTAGTAGTGTGGCACTGCACCGATTGTGCCACCCATGAGAGTACCCTGCCCCAAACATGTATCATGCTCAGGTTGGACTTTCTAAATCGTTAACCAACCCTGAGTGGGCCTTTCACTACTACTAGAGCACCCCTAGGGTAAGTCCTGAGTAGTGAAGCACGTAGTAGATGCAGGGCACGTACATATGTGTGGTCTCTGCCCAGGTAGTGAAGAATCCCCATGTGGGATTTCCCTACCTAGGAGGTCGGCTCTTCCCATGAGACACCTCCATTGCTGATTCTCTTGTAGTAGCCTTAGGGCTCCGGGCAGTTTTCCACTGTAGACGCAGTGCGAAGGTGTGCACCCTCTTCCTACCATTAGTTGGAAGCAATGCTTTCCTGATGTTTTTAAAACATGTCATGAGTCTGCCATAGCAGGTCTGTGTGTGCGCACTTGCACCAAGGATGCTTTTAAACATTTCTCAAGCCAGCCATTGCAGGCCTGTAAGTGCGCACTCGCAACAATGATGTTCTTAAACATGTGTCCAGCCTGCCAATGTAGGCCTGTATGTGCGCACTTGAACATATGGTGTTTGTATACTTGTGTCAATCCTGCCATTGCAGGTCTGTGTGTGCACAATTTCACTTAGGCTCAGATTGACCTTTCTAAATCACTAGCCAATCCTGAAGGGACCTTTCACTACAACTACGGCACCCCTAGGGTAAGTTCTGAGGGGTGAAGCACATGGTAGGTGAAAGGCAGGGGTGTGTAGACATAATATTGAGTTTTTAATATCGAGTTGCACAAATATCAAATCACAAATATCGTGGTACAGAAGTATTGACAGCAAGAATATCGTGGTCAAGAATATTGACTTAAGGTAAGTAATGTCGATTTTAAAAATATCAAAGTGTTTAGTATCGTTTGCAAAAATATAGTTGTTAAAAATATCGATTTTTTTTATTAATGTATTGTATTTGAGTATATATTTTAAATGTATGTTTTTTTTGTTTAAGAATTGTTTATATTTTTAATATATGTGTTACATTTTTAGTAGTTAATATTATTTTTTAATTCGAATTTTGCGTTTCTAGTTCCATAGCGGGTTGTGGGTATATAGGGGAATAGGGTGGGAAGTAATTGAATTATATTAAATGACTTGATTATTTTTTATGTATTAATATCTATTTCATTGATATGTTATAGTGTTGAATGTGCAAAGTAATGTATTATTAATTATTTAATAATTGGTTTTTAATTTGCAAAAATTAATTCATCGGAAATTCATTATGGGAATTGTGTACTTAATTTTTGGTGTTTATTTTGGTGTTTATAGTTGTAAAGAGTGGGAAATAATTGACTTTTAATTAATGAATTCATAATTGGTTGTTAATTAATATTAATTATTTAATTGGTAAATAATTATGGTAATTGTGTAATTAATTTTAGGTGTGTGTTTTGGGGTTTATAGGGATAAAGGGCAGCAAATAATGCATTTATATTTATTAATAATTATTTGTTAAGTGATATTAATTAATTTAATCAAAAATTTATTATAGCAATTGTGTAATTAAATTAAGTTGTGTGTTGTGGTGTTTGTAGGGGTAAAGGGTGGGAAATAATTTGTGTTTAATTAATTAATATATAGGTGCTGATTCCGATCCGTTAAAAATAATTTGCGTACGACCCGTATCCGTATTTTTTTACGTACGAGTCGTACAAGTACCGTACAAACTGGCAAGTACGATTCGTCCGTGAAAAATAACTACGATTAGCATCGGAAAAAGTCTACGAGAGTGCGTCGGAAAGTTTTCACGTCCGAATATCGCCGGGAAAAGTGTACGAGAGTGAGCCGGACATTGTTACGTGCAAATCATAAAACACAAGTCCGAGCGCGCAAGTACGATCCCGACCGTCCATCCGAATACACAATCGCACGTAAAATGGCCCGTACGGAGCCAACGCAGTAGCACACATGTACACGGGTAAACTTATGCCTGTGTACGAGCCGTACAGCCCCCCCACCCCCAAATATGTCAGCACCGTACACCACCTTGTCCGCACTGTACCCCAGCCCCGCAACTGTATGCGCCGTACCCCCCATGTACGTGCCGTACCCCCATGTACGCACCTTACCCCCCCTGTCTGCACTGTACCCCAGCCCCGCACCTGTATGTGCTGTACCCTCCCATGTACGCGCCTTCCCCCCTTGTACGTGCATCACCCCCGCATGTATGCGCAGTACCTCCGCATGTACGCGCCGTACTCCAGGGCCGCACGTGTACGCACCGTACCCCCATTGCATGTACATGCCTTACCCCCCATGTACGCGCCGTACCTCCGCATGTACGCGCTGTACTCCAGGGCCGCACCTGTACGCACCGTACCCCCACCGCATATACGCGCCCTTTCCCCCATGTAGTACGCGCCCTCCCCCATGTACATGCCTTACCCCCCATGTACGCGCCGTACCTCTGCATGTATGCGCCGTACCCCAGGGCCGCACGTGTACGCACCAAACCCCCACCGCATGTACGTGCCGCACTCCAACATTGTACCCCAGCACCCTCACCCAGCATCGCATATGTACGGATCGTACCTACGCGAAAAAGACTCTTACAGAATCAGGACACTGTAAAACAGCACAAGGAGGGTCAATTCGACTCGCACAACACCACAAAACACATCTACATGACAAAATACATCTCAATGACTGACCTGGCACATCCAAACAGGCAAACAGAGGCCCCAAATCACAACCACCTCCTATAACAAACCCAACAAAATTCAAACACAGCCACACCCAAAAATTGACCAATAAAAAGGGCCCACACACACAACCCATGAGCCTTTGCAACAGACCCACTGCTGCCAGACCCCCACTAAGAAACAACTCCACTGAGAAACAACTCCACATTACTCATACCTCCACTACACCTTCACTCACACACCTTCACACAACCTCCTCCACAAACATCCCCCTCTTCACATTCACACACACACTGTCACATTCACACCCACACACCCACAACCATCCACACCCACACCCACACCCCACACCATGCCCACAGACAAGAACCCAAGTTCACAACGGCGGAGCTGGACCTTCTTGTCGAGCCACAGCTGTTTGGAACATTGGTCAGACAGACCAGCATAGCTGAAAAATCTGCCATGTGGCAGAGGATTGTAGATAAGGTGAATGCTGTTGCGCCCATCCGAAGGACCAGGCATGAATGCCAAGCCAGGTGGTACGATCTGTGCAGGGCGGTCAAGAGGAAAATGAACAAAGAGTATGCCCAGAGTAACATCACTGGAGGTGGGCCGCCCCGCAGACCCGTACACTACCATCCCTGGGAGGAGAAGGTGATGGCCCTGCTACCGCCGGTGGGAGTACACAGAGTGGAAGGAGTCGCAGAGCCTGGTGAGTACACAAACAACTTACGTAACATGGGGGCAATGGGGTCCACACCACATATACACCAAATGCACGCAACTTCCTCCAAGCACTCACCGCACACAACCACACTCAAAAACCACGCTCATGCCACTAACGTCTCCATGCACCTTTCACAAATCAAGGCAAGGCCATGTCCAAGGCTACAACAACCACAAACATAAGACTGGATGTCCGGCAGGCTGGGAGGGTGGGCCCCACACAACACATTGTGAAAATGAGACGCAGACACCAATGCCCTCAGCATATATGGCATAGGTACATACCCATGCACAATGCACAGGGACTGGCAAAGTACTGACAAGGTAGCTGACACTTGGCCCTGCTGTATGCAGCACAAGGCCCTCCTGGGACCACTGTACACTCAAACACCAACTCCACAAGCACAGGTATCTAGCACAGGAACACACACTCACTGTCATGCCAGCATGCACCATGAGGGGACACACACATCACCTGGGAGACCCAATGACAACTCACACTACACACAACAGCACGCCCGGTCACAACCCCCCCCTAACGCAAGCACACACCTACTGAGCTGGCACACAAGTGAAGGGGTTGAGCCTAACACCCCTGCTGCACACGGAGAGTCTATAATTCCCCATTGAGCCTCATATGGGGATGTCCCACACTATGTCCACCATTAGCATCCCGTATGTTCCTGAGGGACGTTATACACACATTGATGCCTTCATCAGAGTCCACAAACCATTACAGATGACTGTCAGGAAGGGTGACCATCAATTCATGGGAGCCATGCAACACGTCATGTGGCCCATGGTGAGTCGATATGTATGCATGGTAACACAACATGCACAGGAGCAGTCCCCACATATCACAAACACGTACCACCCACAAAATGCCTTGCTGCTCTCCTTACCCCAAATGACTTTTCACCATGTCTGTGCATGTAACTCTGATCCAGCACACGTTGCAATACTCATGAGGAATAGCAGGAGGGCAATGATGACATGAGCAGACGACAGCCGCAAGAACCTGTGGAGGCCAGACACACAACAAGTCAGCGAAGAGCTAGTAATCCTCAGACATGTACATGTACTTTACAGGAATGATGTTGTCACCATGCCCTTAATAAATTTAGTGTCCCAGCTAATATGTGTGGAATGACATCATCACTTGAATGACACATCAGAACACACCTCCAAGTCACTTAGCACACAGTCAGCTCGACACACACATTGCAACACATGCCACACAAGGCTCAAAGCGTGCACACTCAGACACAGGGACTCACAATCATGAGAAGAAGTTGCGGATAAGCTGACTCCGGATGTCCTCATCCTCATCCTCTTCCTCACTTGCCCTGTGCCCGAGCCCTTCCTCCTCCACGGTTGGATGATCCTGCTCATCCGGATCAAGGATGAGTGGCACGGCCTTCTCCACTGCCATGTTGTGCAGCATGCAGCACACAATTAAGATTTTGCAGACCTTCACCGGGGCATATGGGAGGGCGCCGCCGGTCTTGTGGAGGCACCGGAATCTGCTCTTCAAGAGTCCAAACGTCCTCTCAATCACGCGCCTCATCTGCCCATGGGTGTCTGCGGCTGTTCTGGGGTTGCGGAGAGGTGTCATCAGCCATGGCATGTTGGGATAGCCAGAGTCCCCTACATGGAAACATCATGTGAAGAAGTGGGTCAGGAGATGCTGTAAGATACAAAGATAGCGCTGAACACAGGACTAACAGAGTATACCCACCAACAAGACATGCTCGTTCCGCGTGCAGCTGCAGCATCATTTCTGGCACCCTGCTACGCCTCCAGACGTCGCCTTCCTCACGGAAACCTGGATGAACGCCTCGTCAGCCCCCGACATCGCCATAGCCATCCAGGGCGGGTACAAGATCATCAGGAAGGATCGCATCAACCAGATCGGAGGGGGCATCGCCATCGTTCACAAAAGCACCATTCGCATCTCGACTGACTGCATCGATGCATTCAACGCCGCCGAATACCTGCACTTCCAGATCCACACCGACCCCAAGACTACCCTCAGAGGCACCCTCATCTACAGACCCCCGGGACCACGCGCACAGTTCAGCGAAGACATCACAGACTTCATCAGCCCTCACGCCCTCCCCTCCACCGACTACATCCTCCTCGGGGACCTCAACTTCCACCTGGAGAACAACAACGATCGCAACACCACCGCCCTGCTGGACAACCTCGCCAACCTCGGACTCAAGCAACTGGTCTACTCCCCCACCCACTACGCCGGCCACACGCTCGACCCTCCCTTCTCATCCAGCAAGCACGTCACCTTCAGCCACTGCACCGGACTCCACTGGACTGACCACAGCTGCGTCCACTTCAGCTTAAAAAAGAACACGGTCCACCACCACCCGAAGCAGGTTCCCCACAGAAACTGGAGCAAGATCACCGTCGACCAGCTCACCACCTCCCTCAGCCAGAACCCACCTATCAGGACAACGGACCCAAACACAGCAGCCCTCGACCTCACGCAATGGCTGACCTCCTGTGCCGACGACCTCGCCCCACTGAAGAACCCACTCACCAGGCCCAGAAGCAAGAAGGCCCCCTGGTTCACCAATGAACTCAAGGACTCCAAGAAGGCCTGCCGCACCCTCGAGAAGGCCTGGCTCCTCGACAAGACCACCGACAACATGACCGCCCTCAAACTCGCCACCCGCAGACATCACCAGCTCATCCGCACCACCAAGAAGAAATCTCTGAAGGAACGACTGGACACGAACGCCCATGACAGCAAGGAGCTCTTCAACATCGTCAAGGAGTTCTCCAACCCCAGCACCGGCAACAACGACATCACTCCCTAGCAGGACCTCTGTGACTCCCTCGCCTCGTACTTCCACCGCAAGATCGCCGACATCCACAACAGCTTCGGCGTTCCACCCCCGCACCCATCGACCGAACCTACACATCCCGCCGCCATCCTCCAGACATGGACCGAAGTGACCCCCGAAGACACGACACGCATGATGAACACCATCCACTCCGGATCTCCGACCGACCCATGCCCCCACCATGTCTTCAGCAAGGCCACCTCTACCATCGCCCCCCACCTCCGAGACATCATCAACACCTCCTTCGACACAGCCACCTTCCCGGAGAGCTGGAAGCCCGCCGAGCTCAGCGCACTACTGAAGAAACCAACAGCGGACCCGACCGACCTCAAGAACTTCCGCCCCATCTCGCTCCTTCCCTTCCCTGCCAAAGTCATTGAGAAGATCGTCAACAAGCAACTGGCCGCCTTCCTCGAGACGAACGGATCCCTCGACCCATCGCAGTCCGGATTCAGAGCCAACCACAGCACCGAGACCGCCCTCATTGCAGCCACCGACGACATCCGAGCCCTGCTCGACAACGGTGAAACAGCGGCACTCATCCTCCTTGACCTCTCCACAACATTTGACACTGTCTGCCACCGCACCCTAGTCCAACGCCTCAACAACACCGGCATCCAGGGGAAGGCTCTGGAATGGATCATCTCATACCTTTCCGGCAGAACACAGAGAGTACGCCTCCCCCCGTTCCGATCTGAGGCCACCAAAGTCATCTGCGGCGTCCCGCAAGGATCGTCGCTCAGCCCTACTCTCTTCAACATCTACATGAAACCCCTCGCTGCCATCGCATGCCAACACAACCTCAACATCATTTCCTACGCCGATGACACCCAGCTGATTCTCTCCCTCACCAGAGACCCCGACACCGCCAAAGCCAGCCTACACGCAGGGATGAAAGACGTCGCCGAGTGGATGAACATCAGCCGCCTGAAGTTGAACACGGACAAGACAGAAGTCCTCATCCTGGGACCGTCGCCCTCCGCATGGGATGACTCCTGGTGGCCCCCGGCCCTAGGCACCGCACCCAAGCCAACGTACCACGCATGCAACTTGGGCGTCATCCTGGACTCCTCCCTTTAGATGACTAGACAAGTCAACGCCGTCTCCTCATCCTGCTTCCACAACCTCCGCATGCTCCGCAAGATCTTCCGATGGATCCCGACCGAGACCAGGAAGACTGTCACCCAGGCCCTCGTCACCAGCAGACTAGACTACGGAAACACCTTCTACGCCGGTACAACAGCCAAGCTACAGAAAAGACTTCAGCGTATCCAGAACGCCTCCGCCCGACTCATCCTGGACGTCCCCCGTCGCAGCCACATCTCGAGCCACCTGAGAGACCTGCACTGGCTCCCTGTCAACAAGAGGATCACGTGCAGACTCCTCACCCACGCACACAAATCCCTCTACGACCTAGGCCCAAAGTACCTCAACGACCGCCTGACCTTCTACGCGCCCACCCGCCTGCTACGATCCGCGAACCTCGCCCTCGCCGTCGTCCCTCGCATCCAGAGAGCCACCGCCGGAGGAAGATCCTTCTCCTACCTGGCGGCTAAGACATGGAACTCCCTGCCCATCCGCCTGCGGCTAACCCAGGACCACCTCGCCTTCAGGAAACAGCTCAAGACCTGGCTGTTCGAGCAGTAGCAGACCCCCTCCCCCAAGCGCCTTGAGTCCCTTCCGGGTGAGTAGTGCGCGATATAAATTCCATGATTGATTGATTGATTGATCGTGTGCGGACCCTCGAAAACGTGCACAGACATGGGAAATCAGCATGTTAGCAAGACACACCACAAGGGTATTAATGGAGTGGTAATGTTTTCTGTTTCTATAGGCTACCTCCTGTGCCTGTGGTGGCACCAAAGCCACATGTGTCCCATCAATGGCCCCAATTACATGAGGCATCTCTCCCAGGGCATAGAACTCACCCTTGACACCTGTCAACTGCTCACAAGTGGGAAAATGGATGAATTCATCCAGGTGCACCAACATGCTTTCCATAACATCATGCAGGACACGGCTGAACATTGTCTGGGACATGCCACCGACATCAGCTATGGTCAATTGAAACGTGCGGGTGGCAAAAAAATGTAGGGCTGCCATCACCTTCACCTTGGGGGTCAGAGCTGTAGGATACCTGTTTTGTGGTTGGAGGTGTGGTGCAAGCCGGCGGGTCAAGTCCTCTATCAACTCTTGCGAGAAGCGGTATCTGCGTATGCAGTCATGTTCACGCATGGCATCCAGGTCTGGCATTCGTCTGGGGAGAGGCGGTGCCCGGCAGAGATTTGGAAGGAATAACGAAGAGTGAGTACATTACCACACCAATGTCACTGAGGTGAGCACATGTTCAACAGCTAATACACATCTGCTTAATACAGATTCTGGGCTGTGCAATACATCCAGGACACGTGGGCCAGCCAGGTGATACTCCTACGAAGAGCCAGCCACAATAGTTGCATGGCAATGTTGACGTGACATGTCATTACAATAGCTGTGGGCCAGTGTAAGTGACAAGCCAAACACATTACATGAGTGACAGACATCCACATATCAGCATTTGAAGGATGTCATCTCATACAGACAGTTCGCGGGAGCCTAGACGCACAGGTCACATGTCATCAGCAAAAAGGACAGATAACACACATTTCCATTAAGGGGTCCATGTCAAAAACTGATGACACAGACATTGAGAGAACGCAGATATTGCTTCATGTCAGGAAGTCATCTTCGAACCATCATGACACATGTAACGTGTGAGTCCACATGTGGCATGGTGTGCGTATATGTGTGTCATGCACATATGCACACAGACACATGTTGGATGCTGCAGCAGCAGATGGAGTTGACGGAACACCAACGGAAAGCTCATGGGAACACATGACACACACATGTCACATCGTGGCACGCTGGGAGTCACATGTCAGGTGTAATTATCCGTATACCTGGCATCAGAGGACAGTTGCGGGTGTTGCTGACTGTGCCATACCAGTGACGCAGTGCTTGACACGTGTGTCGTACATGCACACATGTGCAAAGTGTGAAGGGGAAGCGTGCCACGTAGTGCCCCATCACACATGACATGTGTAAACAGCTCATCACACATCTATTGTGCCACAACATGAGGAGACATGTGCCACATCACTGCCTGACACACCTAGGCCCTGCACATGAAGGACTGCACTGACAATGACTTGATGTACAGCCTTGTGCGAGTCTGACACCTCCATTCCTTTCGTGTATGCCTCCTATCACCAGTGTAAGCAGTGAAACGCAGTACACACGCTCTGAGGGCATGTGTAGGGCCCGTACTCACGCGTGAGTACCTGCCGTGCGCGCGTGAGTACGTGCCTATCACTATAGTTGTGTTACTGTAGGTGCGAGTGATACGGCACGTACTCACGCGTGTACGGGCCGTACACATGTGAGTACGTGCCGTATCACTAGGCCCACCGGTACCCCCAACTATAGTGATAGGCATGTACTCACGCGTGTACGGACCGTACACGCGTGTGTACGTGCCGTATCACTCGGACCTACGGTACCCCCAACTATAGTGATAGGCACGTACTCACGCGTTTACGGCCCGTACACACGTGTGTAAGTGCCGTATCACTCTGACCTACGGTACCCCCAACTATAGTGATAGGCACGTACTCACGCGTATACGGACCGTACACGCGTGAGTACGTGCCGTATCACTAAGCCCTACAGTACCCCCAACTATAGTGATAGGCATGTACACACGTGTGTATGGACCGTACACGTGTGTGTACGTGCCGTATCACTCTGACCTACAGTAACACGACTATAGTGATAGGCACGTACTCACGCGTGTACGGACCGTACAAAGCGTGAGTACGTGCCGTATCACTAGGCCCTACAGTACCCCCAACTATAGTGATAGGCACGTACTCACGCGTGTACAGACCGTACATGCGTGTGCACGTGCCGTATCACTCGGACCTACAGTAACACGACTATAGTGATAGGCACGTACTCACGCGTGTACGGACCGTACACGCGTGAGTACGTGCCGTATCACTCGGACCTACGGTACCCCCAACTATAGTGATAGGCACATACTCACGCGTGTATGGACCGTACACGCGTGAGTACGTGCCGTATCACTGTAGTGATGGTGCCCTAGGGGTATGTGTGAAACGCGCCATACCTGTGTGGGGATTTAAGAATTACAATGGGGACACATGGGGGACAAGTATTAGGGCCTAAATGCATGCTGGTTGTCATGGATACCGAGTTTCAAGTTCAAAATTTTACATCATGTGGTCTGGAAAAAGCAGTTGGCCACATTTTACATTGTTGCAAAGTGGTTGTTGACTTGACATGATGCTGCAAAATTGAAAGATGCAAAGGCTGTCTCTGGTGTATGTTTAAAGGGATTGAAGGAAACGTAGGATGCAAATGAGTCTGACCAATCACTCTGTACTCCTGTAAACGAAATAGGCCAGCAAGGCAGATATAAGGCTGGCAGAACCCATGAGAGGGCACTTGCCTGCACAACATGTCAGTCGATACCACTGCTGCTGTATTGTCTCCCTCTGGCACCCTGTCAAGGACTGTGGAGAGGGCCCAGCCTTTCACCCAGGAGCAGAACGAGGCCCTGCTGGATGTGATCCTCCCACGGTACCCCATGCTGTATGGTCGACCAGGGGAGCAGGTGAGTGCTGACTCCACTACCTTTGCCTGTGCACCTTTATTCCTTTATTGTGTCTGTCACTTCTGGCATTGTGGCCAGGTGTGACAGACATGCAATGTTGGGTGGAATGGGTCCCGGGGGGGATGGCTTATGTCTCTCATGCAGGGCTTGATGTAGTTCATGTGTGCACTCCTCACTTGCATTGTGCTTACTGTGACATTCACTGCATAGTGCATGGCACATTCCGCCAGCCTAATCCTCTTGGGCATTCTTGTTCTATTGTCCTGCGGTGATTCAGTGGTCACCCCGGTGTGACAGGTGACTTCACCCACAGATGTGTGTGAGAGTTGAGTGGAGCTGTGGTGAGAGTGGTGAGAGTGTCCAAATGATGTGTACGCCCCCTGGACATTGATGTGTGTGAATGTTTCTTGTCATGTGGGTGAGTGTCTATGTGGAGTGTTGCACCACAGCTCTATGGAGGAGGCAACTGCTCAATCCATCTGATGTGTGAAGTAAGCCGTGCTGTGTGTCTGACTTGCTGAGCTAGCCCCATACCTGTGACTCCCCCCTGGCAAGTGGCACATGTGCAGAGTGAGGTTTGCATCCGCTGTTGCCAATGGCAGGTGATTGATGTGTGCCTGTGTGTGTCTGTGTACTCTGCTGAGGTTTCGTCAGTGGCCTGGAGCATGTGACTGCTTTGCGGTGCTGTCCATCAGCCTTGTGTTGCTTGGGATGCACAGTGTGTGCCATGATCAGGGATTGTTTCGCACCCCTCATGCCACCTCTGTACTTACTATGCCATGTAGTGCATTGGTGCGTCCCCAATGGAAAAAGTCCCTATGACTAAGGTGCTATTACTTGCCAGCATACTATGCCCTGTTCAACAAATCTAAGATGTTCAAATGTGTGTCTCTGTGACATGGTGCAGGTGTAGTGATGTTGTCCCACTTTGTCATCCACACAGGTATCCCCCTACCACAAGGGGAAGATCTGGAAGGATGCCGTCAAGGCCGTGCAATCGATGGAGGGTCGCAGTCGGCGCCTGCCACAGGTGAGGAAGAGAGGCCATCCGGTGCTGGACCCGGAGGATAGCCCGGGTCATGCTGAAGGACTCACCTCCTCACAAGCATGGCGGGCGCCGGCGCCTGACCCACCAGATGCGGCGTGTCCTGGCGGTGGTCTTCCCTGACCTGGATGGGCGGATACAGGAGTTACAGCAGCAGGAAGGGGGTAGGTACATGTGTGTTTGTTGTGTGTCGCCAGCTTTTGGATCTGCTCAGTCGTCTGCATACACTGCCACTCTATATATGTGCAGTGCATTTCCTGTTCCCCAAAGTCAACCTGTGCTGTTCTTCCTCCCATCCCCTCCTTGACATGTGTTACCTGGTCTGTGTGTTATCACTATTGCACATGGTCATCTAGGCTGCCAGTTTATCAAGGTGCACACTGCTTTCAGCATCATGTGTGGGGGTGGTCTGCCTGTGCCCTGTCCTGTTCAGTCATTTGGGGGTGCATAATTGTTGGCACTGATGCTGAGTCCCAACATAGGAGTGTGAGGGTTCAAATGAACAGACTTGCTGCATGCATTACCAATGTTGTGGCCTCAGACATGATGTGCATGAGTGGGATATATGCATAGTGCCGGGACGGTTGCTCCTGTAACAGTCAGCTCATTCCAGGACCATGGAGCAGTGTGCACACTACAGTCCCCTGACACAGCCTGCCCTCCTACTCATGTGTGTCATCCAACACTGTGCACATTCACTGTGGGTTCATCATGGCTCTGCCTCTGTGGCATTGTTCCCTGGCCTAGGTAGTAGTTTTCACATGTGTGATACATTTGCCCATTGGACAGGGATACACCAGTTTGCTTGTGCATACTCACACTGGGCAGTGCCTGTGTGGCTGGCTATTCACAACAATCTGTTGATGTTTGTTTGTGACCAATATGTTTTGGCAGCCCTACAAGGTGATGTCGTGTTCATGAAGCTAGTTTTCAAGCACAGTTATTGTAACCCTGAATAAGAGGTTTCACTTCTTGATCGGTATCAGTCACATTGACTCAGGTATGGGTGGGTGTGTGCGGGAGGGGCATACATGTTCAACCCTGATGTTTCATTGCCAGTTCTGATTTGTGTGTGATGATTCACAGTACAGAAAGTCATCGTGCAGTGCCCCCGTGATGTTGGCCAGTGCTTAATGTTCGTGCTTCATTGCCTGTGTCAGTTTTTGACAATCATGTATCCTGCTTGTACATTTTTGGCACCTGTGTGTGGTTCAGATGCTACACAGTTGTGACTTTGTGTGCTGACATCTGTGGGTACATTCTGGCTTGCCATGAAGGGGAACCCACAGTACAGCTAGGCTCTTTTGCTAAACAATTGCAGGCCCATTAGCTTATGCATTGTCCTGGGTGTGGACATGTGTGCAACTCCAGATGACAATCAGTAGGTCATATGTGTAGCCAACTGTGTGATCAGGTGACGGATAGCCATGTGACAAATGACATTATTCAAAATGTCCATTGGCACTCACTACACCTGTCAACATGTCTCAATGTTTCATATGCTTGACCTTGTTGTTTGGTTGTGAAGGACAATGATGTGCCTGCATGACAGATGTCTCCCAAGGAAGTGCACAAGACACCACCTTTACACTTACCAGGGACACGCTGGCACATTTTAAAGTAAGGCACAGTTTGAACAAAACTTGTTTGGAGTTCATACATATACATGTTCCCACAGTGTTCTAGCATTTGGGTTAGTCCTTGGTTGTTGCTGATACCAACTTACGAGTGTCAAGTCATCCAGACCACCCTGGTGCCATGTATATGTACTTACAGATACGCCATTTCTGCCTAACAGTGGCTGATTTGAATGAGTCTGGCAGCTCAGACAATGACTGTGTACATGTAGTTTGGTGTGCACCTCCTTGTGTAACTTCTGCTATACAGACACATGTGTGTTGTGTTCACAGAGTGCCACATTCACACATGCTAGACATGTCCATTGTGTAAAGGGTTGTGATTCTCCAGGAATCACAATGTGTTCCTTTGGGGTTTCCTAAGTACTCTCAGGTCTCAGAGTGTGGGGACACCTTCTGCATTGGCATGTGGTATTTGGCCTTAGGTGCGACAATACTGTTTGTTTCACAGTGAACAAGAGGCGGCATGCCTTCATAGTCTTGCTGTGCTCAACTGATCCCAGACACTAGCTTCTCATGATCTTGTGATTTCAAGTTATTTGCTGTTGTGTCCTAATTTTCATTGTTTCCAAGTGGCATGGTGGGTCAACCAACCGGGGAGTGCAGGGCTTACATATGTGGGGAGTTTCCTAGATGTTACTCATGATGCCTTTCCTGATATGCACTGTTGCCTATTTTCTTTGGACTCATGTGTCAGATGTATACAGGTGACTGATTTTTTCCTGTCTCTTCACCTTGCCCACAGCATCATCGGAGGACACCGAGGGAGACCCGGCACGGACGTGGAGGAGGGATCGAGCAGTGGTGCCACCACTGCTGAGGAGTTGGTGGAATCTAGTGGCACGGAGGGCGAGGGGAGAGAGGCGGAGGACCTGCCCAGTACCAACACAGACTACGAGACAGACGGGTCCGATGCTGAGCTCCCAGAGGGGGCGGAGGCTGCTCCCATGACTGAAAGCAACAGTACATCTCTCGTCGCCCCCTCCATTCCCATCACCGCCCTCCCACTTGCTCGGGTCCCTTCTGTCCGTGCTAGGCCACACACCGTGTCTCCTTCGTGCCAGGCACTGCACCCCCTGCCCCTGTCCCCCCTGCTGCCCTCACTGCCGAGTCTGTGGACATTCAGCGGCAGTTGCAAGTTGGGCAGACATCGATCCTGACTGTCCTCCATGGCCACACCAGACTGCTGACCCAGATGGTGTCGTACATGGAGGGCATGTCATTAGCGATGTCTGACCAACGGATGTTGCTGAGGTCCCTGGACTCGTCACTGACGGCAGTAGCGAGTCACCTGCAGCGCTGCGTCCCCCCCTACCCCTGCCCCATCAACAAGTCCCACACCCATGCCTGTCCCAAGCACACCAAGACATCCACACACACGCACCCCACCAGACAGAACCAGCACACCACCACGTAAGGGCAAGCGCACACCTCCTGACACGCACACTCAGGAGGAAGCAGGCACACCCACTGGGTCTGGGGCACACAGGCAGGCACGCAGCCACAGTCCTCGTCCACATGACTCACTCCCCAGTCCCTCCGATGTCCCTCCCCTTTGCTCCCCTGCCCCAGATTCGGAGAAGGAGGCCTACTTTGCTGGGCTGGGCCTCAGCCCCACTAGTTCACCTGGACGCAAACGGTCAAGGCACTCCACGGGTAGGGGAGTTAAGTCCCCCAGCCCGTCCACCACCTCCCCCAGTAGCGCTGCAACCCATCCCTCCGACCCCCCCCCCTCCTTGGGGCCTGTTGTTTCTCCGGGTGCAGGGGAGACGCTTGAAGAACTGGCAGAACTGTGCAGCGCCGAGCTCGCCTCCACCTTTGGCGCTGCCCCACCCCCTGTGGTGGAGTCGTCCGTCCCTGCACCCACCACACCTACCCTTCCCCGTCCTTTCCCTGCGGTGCCTGGTCCTTCCCCACATGATGCCCCCCCCAGTCGACGACACAGTCTTGTGATGTGCAGGCAAGCTAGGGGAGACGCATGGCCATGTGTCCCCCCCCAAGGACTGATGATATGGACTGGCCATTGGCCTTTGTGAATAGTCTTGTTTACACATTATTATTTACATGCTGAATAAAGCATTTTCTTTTTCATTTGAAAAGTCTTGCATTTCAGGTATTGATGTTGATGCTGATGCTACAGGAGTTGGGGTTGTGGGCATGTGTTATGTTTCAGGGAAATGTTGTAGTCTGCTGCTCAAAGGGTGGAACCTGGTATCTGCGTGCCATCACAAGGTCTCTGCAAAGATTCTTTGTCGTGTATGCTCTTTGTGTTTGGAGACATTGTCCCAAGGAGTGTTCCTTCCTCTGTGGCACCTGACATCTCCCCTGCAGAGAGTTGCACAATTGTTGTGTTGCCCTGTGTCTACATGTCCTTTGTTGGTGATGGATCCCTTCAACTCTGGCCATGCCTGCTCAGCAATGTGTCCGGCTGCATCGTCTGTGCCATCCTTGGTACTCACTGTAATTGTGTATAGAGTATTTTGCCATGCCTTCATGGATAAATTGTCCCTTTTCCGCACAATGCATGTGTGTAATCCCAGCCTAGTACACATATGGTACTTGTTCTGCTGGGTGTTTGAACACCTGACTCACAATTGTGGGCTTTGTATCTGTGGGAACTCCACCCTATTCCTTCCATGACAGACAACATCTTGGTGTCTAGCCCAGCACCTGAACATTCCTATCAGTCCTGGGATGTGCGTGACAGTGTGTGTTTTCTTTGGCTCTCTTAGTTTATTAGTGCAGTGACATGACTATAAAGTCTTGTGGCATGATCTCAGTGTGTGTATTGTGCTGCATCTGCCAGGGGTGGGTATGCATGTGTTATTTGTCCTCACACCCACATGTGGTGTGTCATGCAGTGGGGGAAAGACATCCATCCTCCTGGGAGTGGGACACTGCTGTCAGTGATGTGTTGTTATGGCACTATCATCATTGTCCTAAGTTAGGGATACGTACATTCACCCATGGAGCTGTGGTCATCTGATAATGATGTACACCCCCCCCATGTCTCTGTCCACTGCTGGGAGTGATGTGCACCCACCCCTCACATGTCCCTGTCCACTGGTGGAATTCCTCTGCACCCACCCCCATGTCTCTGTCCACTGCTGGGAGTCATCTGCACCCATCCCCATGTCTCTGTCCACTGCTGGGAGTCCTCTGCACCCACCCCCATGTCTCTGTCCACTGCTGGGAGTCCTCTGCACCCACCCCTCATATGTCTGGGCACTGCTGGGAGTGATAGGCACCCACCCCTCATATGTCTGGGCACTGCTGGGAGTGATAGGCACCCACCCCTCATATGTCTGGGCACTGCTGGGAGTCCTCTGCACCCACCCCTCATATGCCTGGGCACTGCTGGGAGTGATAGGCACCCACCCCTCATATGTCTAGGCACTGCTGGGAGTGATAGGCACCCACCCCTCATATGTCTGGGCACTGCTGGGAGTCCTCTGCACCCACCCCTCATATGTCTGGGCACTGCTGGGAGTGATAGGCACCCACCCCTCATATGTCTGGGCACTGCTGGGAGTCCTCTGCAAACTTGCGCCCTTGCTGTGGTACACTGCTGTCCTGGGCATACACCACCCCCAATTTACAGCTGATGTGCTGCACCAAGCCGTACACCTACATCCGTGGCGTGTGTACGCCTTGTATCCATCATGTAATGGGGCTGTAGGGGTATGCGTGGTACGGCCCATACCCACGCTCTGGGAAGCGTTGGTACGGTCTGTACCACCATTGTAGTGGTGATGTAGGGGTACGCGTGTACGGACTGTACCCACGCACCCATAGCGTGGGTACGGTCCGTACACGTGTACCCCTACATCACCACTACAATGGTGGTACGGACCGTACCCACGCCCCCAGAGCATGGGTACGGGCCGTACCACCATTGTAGTGGTGATGTAGGGGTACGCGTGTACGGACCGTACCCACACTCCCAGAGCTTGGGTACGGGCCGTACACGCGTACTCCTACATCACCACTACAATGGTGGCACGGCCCATACACACACTCTGGGAGCGTGGGTACGGTCCGTACACGCGTACCCCTACATCACCACTACAATGGTGGTACGGCCCGTACCCACGCTCTGGGGGCGTGGGTACGGTCCGTACCACCATTGTAGTGGTGATGTAGGGGTACGCGTGTACGACCATACCCACGCTCTGGGTGCGTGGGTACGATCCGTACAAGCGTACCCCTACAGCACCACTACAATAGTGGTACGGCCCGTACCCACGCTCTGGGGGGGCGTGGGTACGGTCTGTACCACCATTGTAGTGGTGATGTAGGGGTATGCGTGTACGGACCGTACCCACGCTCTGGGTGCATGGGTACGGGCCGTACACGCGTACCCCTACATCATCACTACAATGGTGGTACGGCCCGTACCCACGCTTTGGGGGGCATGGGTATGTCCCGTACAACCATTGTGGTGGTGACGGGTACACGTCCACGTTCACTTCTGTTGTGGCGGGACGTGGGATTGGTGGACACGCCCCCCGAAGTGACCAGACCATGGAGGTAATTAATGTGCAGGATGTATTAGTATTTTGTGGGGTGTGGGTTATGTTTCCTGCCCCTTGCACCCCCCCACCCCCTTTGCCCCTGGTGGTTGTTCTGACCTTCTGCGGCATCTGCGTCGGTTTCTGAACACGAGGTCGTAGGCTATGAGGGCCGGGATGACGCGTAGGTTGGGGTCCATCGCTGTCCGTCGCGTACCGGTGCTCCTTGTTCGCGTCGTCCTCAATTTCCCTGCAGTTTTTGCTGCCCGTCAAAAATGCTACGTGCGGTGTGACGTCGGCACGATTCGTACTTGCTGGTCCGTAAAACGCTGCCTAACTCCGTCCGGACGTCGCGTATGCGCCGTCCAGAACAGATTTGTATGTATTTTTGTACCGGTCGGTGTTTTTTACGACTTGTACGTAAATGGTATTTCTGTGCGAATCGTACTTGCGAGTTTGTAAGGTGTTTTTCCCGGGTACGAGTCGGACGGAGAAAACGCTCCGTACGACCGTTTGTACCCGGGTTTTACAGGATTGGAATCGGCACCATAGTAGTTAATTAATGTTAATTATTTGATATTTCTTTTGGGTAATTGTTTATTTTTGGTGTGTTGTTTTTATTTTAAAGGGGTAAAGGGTGGGTATTAAATACATTTTAATTATTTTATAATTAGTTGTTAATAGTAAATTTAAAAGAAGTTTATTATTCTATAGTTTAATTTATGTGTGGATTGTGGGCATTATAGTGTTAAAGTGCATGCAGTTAATTAATGTTTAGTTGTTTTTTTATTAATAATATTTTTTAATTGATAATCAATTTTGTTAATTATGGAAGCATTTTCTTTAAATGTAGAAGTGTGTTGTTATTGGTGTGGTGTTATAGGGTAGAAAATAAAATAAATAGATTTATATATTAATACATTTTTTTTGTATGAAAAATGGTTCAAAAGAATTGTTTTTTTAAATGTATTTATTATTTTATATATTATTTGTAGGTATTTGTTATATGTAATAATATTATAATATGTTTTCTATTTATATATTTAATATATTTTATTTTTAAAATATATTTATTTGTTTTTATAATTTGTTTTATTTTTAAGATTATTAATATTTTTATCTGTTGGAGTGTTAATAGTAAATGTTATCTCTTTGCTATCCAACACTTACCCTACTGTTGCACTCACTGGAGTGGAAATAGTAAGCTATCCAACACTTTCCCTACTGTTGCACTCACTAGAGTGGGAATAGTAATTTTTAACCCTCTGCTAGCCAACACTTTCCTTACTGTTGCACTCACTGGAGTGGGAAAAGTAATTGTTACCCCTCCGCTATCCAACACTTTCCCTACTGTTGCACTCACTGGAGTGGGAATAGTAAATTTTAGCCCTCCGCTATCCAACACTTTCCCTACTGTTGCACTCACTAGAGTGGGAATAGTCATTTTTACCCTTTTCGCTATCCAACATTTTCACTACTGTTGCACTCACTGAGGGGCCAATTCCGATTCCGGCCGCAAAACGTACCGACCGACATGGACCCGGAATGAAGACCGACCGGTGCCGTACGACCCGTGCAGTACGATGCAACGCGTGTGAATTACAACCGACACGTAAGGAATATAAGCCGTACGACCGAGCCGTAGGGAAAACAGTGATTCGCCCAGAAAAAGGATGCGATTTGCACCGACCGACACGTACCAGGAATGAACCCGACCAACACGTACCCGCGATGTCCGATCCGCACAGTACGATGCAATGCGTGTAAACCCAGACCGACTCACACGGAGCCCAAGCCGCATGACCGACACGCAAAGAAAACATGGACCTGAAGCAATAGAGATCTTCGCGACTGACGCGTATGAAACACAGAAGAAAGTCAGCGTGAACGAGCCGGAGAAGCCCGCATGAGCCAACATCAGCGTCCGTCTCAGTCATGCCTAGAAAACCCAAAGGAAAAAATACAAAAAAAGGACCAAACAAGCAATGACAAATCCAATAAATATAAAAAAAAACTTGGAACAAAGACACACCCACAACTGCACCTATATAAATGACATCAATCACTACCATGATCCTTTGCAAATAGAAGACAACAGCCAGCAGAAAACACCATCACACAGCAACCACAGACACACTCACAACCTACCCATCACACAACTTTCACACCATTAGCACCTCATCAAAAGCACCCATGCATACAGCTAGCAAAACCGACACTCACCCACCATCACTTGCACCCTCACACACACATCTCTCACCACCACCACCCATCACCATGCCCCCAAAGAAGAATCCAAAGTTCACAGATAGTGAGTTAGAAGTGCTGGTAGATGATATCATCAAAGTAGAGCAACATTTGTTTGGTACATTGGTCCAAAGGACACCCATGTCACAGAAAACAAAGATGTGGGCGAAGATTGTTGACAAGGTGAATGCACAAGCACCAACGTTGCGCACAAAGGACGATATCTAGAACAGGTGGTATGACGTGCGCAGGAGGGTCAATAAACTCATCAAGAAAGATCACGCCTTGAGTCAGCGCACTGGCGGTGGCCCTCCTGCCAAACCAGTATACTTCAGGTCCTGGGAGGAGAAGGTGCGGGACATCCTATCCCCAGAGAGTTTCCATGGTCTAGCAGACATACCAGAGCCTGGTGAGTACACAACCAACATACTCAATATTGTGTGACAAGGGGACAGTGAACCGATGCCCCGTTAGCAAAGCCACAGTAACCAATAGATAATCATCAAAAGATGTGTATGCTAGTCAGACAAACACAATACCTGCCATCTCCTAGTGACTTGTAACTGTGTTATGACATGTACAAACCTACCAACAAATAGAGCAAGGCAGTGGCACAAAGCCAAATAAACACTGTCAGACAGTTTGCCACCACAAACACACTATCTCACAGTGCTGCTGACTGACAGGAAGGACTAGTGGGTATGCAGGTGAAGTGTGTGTTTCCAAAAGCATGATGGGGTTTGTAGTCACAGATAATGCTCCCCCTCCAAATTGGCTCATCAAGACCTCTCTGAACCATGCCCACATCACAGGGATTGGAAAATGAATGACAAGATGGCTGACACTGGGTCCTGCTGTGGGGAGCACAAGGCCCTGGTAGGGGTTGTGCACAAATCAGAAGCAGGACACCACTGACTGACATCCTGAAAGACAACTTGCACGCCCCCAATGGAAGCACGTTTCATGGTGGGATGTCTGGCCGGGTGGAAAGGAGGACTGACAGCTCTGACCATACTTACCAGCATGTGTAGACACACACACCCCTCAACTCACCGGGTAGAATGCATTGACTCACATTGTAGTGAAATATCACCCAAAGATACACCGCACTAGGTGCTGCTGTATGAAGCACAGGGCTCTCTTTGGACTTGTGGCCAAACAAACACCAGGACTTCACAGTCAGCCATCTTGCCATTGCTGTCACACCCCCTCACAGGGAATCTGAGTCAAAAGGAAGGAAGTATGGGCATGCTGGGAAGGGGGGTGTAGCTAAGAGCATGATGGGAGTTGCAGTCACAGATATTCCCCACCCACCCACATGGCCCAGCAAGTTCACACTGAACCATGCTCACCTCACAGGGAGTGGGAATGGACTGACAAGATGTCTGACACTGGGCTCTGTTATGGGGAGCACACAGCCATGCTGGGAACTGTCATGTGCACCAACAAACAACAGGACTGCACAGTCAGCCATCTTGCCATTGCTGTCACACCCCCTCACAGGGAAGCTGAGTCAAAAGGAAGGAATTATGGGCATGCTGGGAAGGGGGTGTATCCAAGAGCATGATGGGACTTGCAGTCACAGACATTCCCCACCCACCCACATGGCCCAGCAAGCTCACACTGAACCATGCTCACCTCACAGGGTGTGGGAATGGACTGACAAGATGTCTGACACTGGGCTCTGTTGTGGGGAGCACAAGGCCATGCTGGGAACTGTGCACCAACAAACACCAGGAATGCACAGGCAGCCATCTTGCCATTGCTGTCACACCCCCTCACAGGGAAGCTGAGTCAAAAGGAAGGAAGTATGGGCATGCTGGGAAGGGGGTGTAGTCAAGAGCATGTTGGGAGTTGCAGTCACAGACATTCTCCACCCACCCACATGGCCCAGCAAGCTCACACTGAACCATGCTCACCTCACAGGGAGTGGGAATGGACTGACAAGATGTCTGACACTGGGCTCTGTTTGGGGAGCACAAGGACATGCTGGGAACTGTGCACCAACAAACACCAGGACTGCACTGACTGACATCCTGAAAGTTAACCTGCACCCACTGCAATGGTGGAACGCTTCATGATGGGATAACTGGCGTGGGGGAGAAGGAGGCCCTGACTTGAAAACAAATACCTCAGATGCTGGCCATACACACACCTTCTATGCTAAAACACATTGCACACGTGGTATCAGTCACTCACAAATATGATGCCCGGGCAAGATGTCTGACAAATGGGCCTGAGAAATGATGTGGCTGAAAATCACACATTTGCACTGGCCAAACAAAACACGGTCACACACACAGCCATTGCAACCATATGTTCAAACTCACTGTCTGGGAATGCAGTGTCCAGGGGTGCCCCTGACATGGCTGGGGAGGTGTGTCTTGCAGATGACAAGTGTGGAGAGCCATATGTAGTACATTGCACAAAACACACAGGAACTCACATATAAATCATTGACAGGGGACACCTGACAGTGAATGGAATGGACACACCAATATAGCCGACACCATAGCATGGTCTCATTCACACTCGGTGCTGATGTGAGATGCATTACACTCCTACATCGTACTGCAACATATGCATCCTTCACACAACACACCACTCACTGACATAGACACTGTAGACACATGGTCTAACCTGGACTGCATTGGAGGAGACATGCCACTCACAGCAATCAAACTGCAACACACACTCCACCGGCTCTCACTGTCATGAGCATTGAAAAGCCAGAGTGCTTCCTTGCCCAATCCATTTCACCATGGAGAACATTGACAAGTCAAATCACATATGCATGTACAAAACTGAGCACCAGACTCATTAACGATGGTGACATCATCACTTGTATGAAATGAGATGGGAACTAGGAACACTGTAAGAAAACACTTTCTCCAAAGAGATCACAGGCATACCGGACTGTGACCATTTCCTACCAATACACCAATGTGACACACAAAGACTAGCAAAATCTGCTACCACACATGCCCCAATCTTAGAACATCTCCTCAGTGGAATTGCACGTATGTCCTTGTTAAAGCTCAAATGTGTACAGGGATAACACACCTGTGTCAGCAACATGATGGCCCTTGAGTAGTAAGGGCCATGTACAGACAAATCTATACATGAGCTGGGCATGCACACACTTCGACATGCACATTGAAATGTTTCATTTTGGCTGGGCAATGTGCCACGACAATATCAATCTCTGTCCGTGACAACCTTGGACAAAGCAGTGTACAGGCACGCATCCTGATGTAGAGTAGAAAATGTCATGTATGTGAACCATTGATGCCTGTAGAAACATAACTTACATTGTGTGTCTCATCCAAACACAGGT
Organism: Triturus cristatus; assembly: GCF_964204655.1. Taxonomy (NCBI): domain Eukaryota; kingdom Metazoa; phylum Chordata; class Amphibia; order Caudata; family Salamandridae; genus Triturus; species Triturus cristatus. Next base: position 1,174,265,370 of record NC_140589.1, on the reverse strand, counting down.
GGTGCTGGGGACACAGCACCAAGTGAAGAGGAGTCCCTGTCCCAGACTCTGGTGGACCCTCAGCTCTCTGGTGTGGATCCTTCTCTGTCCTCTTTGGATGACGACGAATAACCTGGCACCTCCGGTGTGAGCCATCATGCAGTGCCAGCAGTACCAACATCTGCACCCCCTGTACCCATGCCTCCAGCATCTGGCAAAAACAGGGCACCCCTGCCAACACAGACAAACCAAGGCCACAGAACACCAACAGCACAGGGACACAGGACCCCCAGGAAGCTACGGACAACACAACCAGCAACAACCCCCAAGGGGGTCCAGTGTCACCTGTGTGTGCTGCTGCAGGTCCTGCCCATGTGGATAAGGGTGCTGAGAGGGGTGGTAGGCAGAGGGAGCACCTTGTAGAGGGGTCTGGACTGCATGATGACCCCTAACTGGCACGCATCATAGATGCGTACCAGGATAGTACCGGAGGATTCGGCCAGGTAGTGGGGATCCTCAAGGACATTCAACAGGAGCAGGCTGCCTGCCATGCCCGCATGGAGGCAAAGTGGGATGCACTTACCACGGTGCATCGGGACATACTCCAATGCCTCCGCCAGATAAGCACAAACATGTCCACACCTTCCTGTCTGGCCACAACATCTGTTGCCACACCACCTGCCAGTGCCACAGGGAGGGAGGATGACTCTGGTGGAGAGTACCCTGCACCGCAGATGCCTGCACCTGAGGATCCCCCCTGAAGAAGAAGAGGGGTCGTCCGAAGAAGGGCAAGTGAGACGCAGATGTCCCTGCACATACCCCAGGGCCTCTAAACCTGCTCTGGACAATGTTCTTTGTGCGCAACCCGTTCACCATGTCGTATCTGACACAACTCACCTACATGACATGGAGGGTTCATGTTGCTCCAATGTAGCAGATGACTTTACTCCGGACATTTCAGCTATCAACACTTCCAACTCTATTGTGAACTTTGGATTCAAAACCCTATGTACAGCACACACCATCCTGTGCACTATCCTCACACATGTTTGTAAATAAACTCACCAGTACACCATACTTGCCTCTGTTGTGATTCCAACTTGTCATGTGTCATGGAGATGTTGGTCTGCTAAACAACACAGTGCATGCTAAATACTACAACAATGTGACCACTGTTAAGTGAGTCATGGTGATGTGACACATGTTAGGGAGACACACCACTATGGCACCACAACACATACTCACCATGTCCATGTAACTCATCCCACACAAGGATGTTGACCTAAAAAACATTGGTATGCACAGACGCCACACCTATCCACAGTCAGGGGTAACAAGCCCACAGGTGAGGTAAGCAAATGTCAGTCAGATGTGGGAAGTCAGACAACGCACCTGACAAAGCGTAGCACAGGTTCATTACACATCATCAACATGTTTATTCCACAATAGTTGCAAGGTAATTGTACGTTATAGTGGACACACGGTCACAAAGTGTGGGAGAATTGAAGTCTAGGGGTGTGTGGCACATCACCTGATGGGAATTGACAACTTCCACACTGGTGTTGGATTCTGGGTGTTGGGGGTCAGTGTTGACCAAACAACAGGCAAAGTACCCTGGGAAGGAAAGACACAAGACACAGTCAAAAGCACAGCAGAACAGGAAAGAAATACAATACACATGCAAAAAACATGTCAATAGAAACCTACACAGAAAAAAGTTAGCAGTTCAACACTATTGTGGAGTACAGACACCTGAAAGGACACATCACTGCACGCATCCAGTCAAGTGGCACGCAGACACACTCTGTAAACTCACATTCAGGTGAAGAAGTTGTTGATGAGCTATGTGCGGACGTCACCCTCATCATCATCATCATCACTGGCATCGCGGCCCAGGCCTGGATCCTCCACAGGTGGCGGAGGTAGGTCATCGTCATCCTGGATGGGAGGTGTTAGACTTGGGTGTCTCTAGTTGGCACAGGTATGCACATGTGACAAATAGGCACCCTCTCCTCTAGTCAGGGTAAGGGGGTACACTCCTAAAATAACCCCTGCTCACCCGCTTGGTAGCTTGGCACGAGCAGACAGGCTTATCTCAGAGGCAGTGTGTAAAGCATTTGTGAACACATACAGTAACCAAGTGACAACACTACAAATGGACACCACACAGGTTTTATATAAAAAATTAGTATTTTTAATATAGATTTACCACAAGACCATTAAACAACATAAATACACAATACTGTTACTTTAGATGGTAGAATTTTGCTTAGTTCTCTTTAGTTCTTAAATGCGACACCTTAAGTCAATGTATCTTTTAGATTTGACACGCAGGGCAACAAAAGTGTTGCAACGATGTTGATGCGATGAAGTTTTTGGTGCAAAGAAATAAAGACGTGAAGATCTTCCAGATGCGGCACGCTTCTCTGATGTTGCGAGAAGACTTGATTCGATGCTTCAGCTGCAGCGGCGACACAATTTACGCGATGCGACGACAGCGGCCTTGGCAGCGACAGTCTTCTCCGACGTTGCGAGACGCTTCCGCTCGATGCGATGTTGCAGCGGCGACACCCCTTTAAGCGATGCGACGACAGCAGCTCCGACGGCGGCACACTTCTCCGTGGATGTGAGGCGCTTTTCTTGATGCGGTGCAATGCAACAACTACGTTGGCTGCGATGGCGACACGCTTCTTCCTCGATGCGAGACTCTTCTCTTGATGCGGTGCAATGCGTCAGCTATGATGGCTGCGATGGCGACACGCTTCTTCAGCATTGCGAGACACTTCCTGGATGATGTGAGACGCTTCCGCTCGATGCGATGCTGCAGTGGCAACACACTTTAAGCGATGCGACGACAACAGCTCCGATGGCGGCAAACTTCTCCTTCTTGAGTCGTGTTTCCAGCTCCTTGTGACACGCAGCCCCTCAGAAGGCCCAACAACAGCAGAAGGCACTTCCAAAGAACTCTGGGGAGCTGGGGGGTGAAGTCTGTTTTTCCTGAGACTTCAGCAGGAGGCAAGCTATTTTCCAAGCCCTTGGAGATCCTTCACAAGTTGAGCAAACGTACACACAAAGTTCTTTTCTCCTCTCTTTGGCAGTAAGACAACCACTGCAGGCCAATCCCCCAGGTTCAGGGATAGTTTCCTCCTCAGCTTCTTCTGGTTCCTCCCTCAGAAAAGGTCCTTCTTGTTTTCCCAAAGTGATCTAAATTTTTGGGATCAGGGTCCCAATACTTATACCCCAAAATCCTTTGTCCTCTGAGGGCAGAGGGGCCTTTACCCAGTCCAAACCTGTTCCTGAGCACTCTGTTTACCAGACTTCTCCTTTCCTTTCACAGTGTAGGGTAGAAACATCAGACGCCCCACAGGAGGTGGAGCCAGCATTGTGGAAGGCAGGCAAAGCCCTATTCAGGTCCCAGGTGCAACTCCTCCCACCCATCTAGATGCAGATCTTTCTATTCACCACTGGGACACCTCACAATGGCTCCTGGAATTCCCCAGCCTTGTCACTCAAAGAACCCAGACAAAGGAATACACAGCCTAGCAGAGGCAGGTTTGAATGGTTAGACAAGAAAATACCTACTTTCTAAAAGTGGTATTTTCAATCACAGAATGTTAAAACTAACTTCACTAAAAGATGTATTTTATCATTCTGAGTCATACTAAATTCAAATTTCTACCATGTTCCCTGAGTCAGTTAGGATTATAAGATGTAATAACCAAACTGCCCATTCTGGCCTATGGAGAACAGGTAGCCTTGCAATAGTGAAAAAAGGAAATGGCTGTAATTCACTATTAGGACATGCCACATACACCAGGGCATGTCCTACCTTATACTTACAATGCACCCTGCCCTTGGGCCTACCATAGGGGTGTCTGATATGAAGAAAAGGGAAGGGTTAGGGACTCGCAAGTGGGTGCACTTGCCCAGTGAGCATGACAGTACCAGACTGCATGCAGGCTCTGCAATGGCAGGCCTTAGACACACTTTTACAGGCTGTTTCTGTGGGTGGCACAACCAGTGCTGCAAGCCCACCAGCAGCATTTGGATTTACAAGCCCTGGGAACTCCTGGTGCACTGTACTAGGGTCTGACAGGTAAACCAAACCAACCAATCATGGAATCACTAATTCGTACAATAATTTACAATAGGGAGAGCATATGCACTTTAGCACTGATCAGCAGTGGTAAAGTGCCCAGAGTCATAAAACAGCCAACAACAGGTCAGAAAAAAATATAGGAGGAAGGCAAAAAGATCAGGGATGACCCTGCAAAAAGGGCCAAGACCAACACAACCCCCTTCCAGCCCAAACGCAGGGTAGACCAATCACTACCTTGATGGGCTTCCCTGCTTTGGGAGATAGAACAAGGACCTGGCCCACAACTGCAGGGGCAGACTCCAGTTCTACGCCAATCTGAACCTATTGGAATCTCTCTGTCCATACTCTCAGGGCCCACCAAGCCAATCCATGGGGAACCCTTCTCCTCACCTGTGGAAACCACCTGTGCAGCGCCTAACCTTAACTGGCTCACAGGTGTGTCCCAACAGACAGACAACAAAATGCCACAGTGGCCACTGACAGTAGTCAGGGATGAGACCCAGGCCTTATGCCTCTCAGGGCTCTCAAACCTCTGTGGCGCAAGGGAGCGGGGGCAGAAGCCCCAGGTGCTTGGCACCCTTTGTCCATTCTCCCTCCTGTCAGGTCAGGTATGACATCCTGGCACTGACCCACCAGCCCCAAGCCTGTACCCGGCGGCTGGACCAGAGACTGGGGTGGCCTTTCCCACACCCGGTCCTCCTCCTTGGGGCTCTGTACCCTCCCACTTGGAGTGGTACCCCCTTCCAGAATTGCCAGGGCACCTGTGGCAGGTGTCCTGTTCAATTCACCCACCAGTTCAGGGGTTCTATCCTGCAACTGGGCATCCAGGTCAGGGGGGACACCCTGAACCTGGCGCTCCAACCTAGGGTCTAAACCCTTCAGTTGAGCCGGCGTCAGAGGCGAGGACTCCCTCCCTCTGCACCCCCTTCCAGATGGCTGTACCCTCCCACCTGGAGTAGTACACCAAGAAGACAGATGGTAGGGACACTGATTACAGATGTCCCTCCCTCCAGGTCAGATAAAGGTAAACAGACATAATATCGAAAAAAAAATATCGACTGGACAGAATATCGAATTGCCAAAATATAGTGGTGAAGAATATCGAAAATCAGGTAAGAAATATTGATTTAAATAATATAGAAGTAAGTAATATCGACAGTCATAATATAGTTGTTCAAAATATCGAATTTTTTTATAGTGTTTTAATTGTTAGTATATGTGTTAAAAGTATGTATTCATTTTGGAATGTATGTTTGAATATTTTTAAAGTAATGAATTTTATGTTATTTAATTTTTGTGTAATTTAATTCCGTAGCGGGTTCTGGGTTTATAGGGGATTAGGGTGGGAAGTAATTTAATTATAGTACATTAAATAATAATTTTTAGGAATTAATATTTATTTTTAATTTGATTTTGCGTTATACTTCTGTAGCGGGTTGTGGGTTTATAGGGGAATAGGGTGGGAAGTAATTTAATTGTTATTAGGTAATTATTAATTGGTATTGAAAATTAATTGGTTGTTGATTAATTATTAATTGGTAAATAATTTGTATTAATTGGTAATTCATTTGTATTAATTGTTTAATTGATAATTATGTTAATTGTATTAATCTATTATTTGTAGCGAGTTGTGGGTTCATGGGGGAATATGGTGGGAAGTAATTTAATTGTAAATAATTAATTATTGAAATAATTTGTGTATATTGATAATTAATTTATTATTAATTAATTATTAATTGGTATTATTTGTATTCATTAATTTTTCGTATTGAAAATTAATTGGTTGTTAATTAATTATCAATAGGTAATTAATTAAGGAAAAAATTATTGGTATTTATAATAAATTAATTATTAAGGGGTCGATTCCGATCCTGTTTTTTTTTCCCGTACGACTCGTATCCGTAGTTTTTTTACGGACGAATCGTACAAGTCCTGTTCAAACGGTGAAGTACGATTTGTACGTGAAAAATACATACGAATCGCCTCGGGAAAAGTGTACGAGATGTCCCCGGACAGTTTTACATACAATTCGTAAAACTGAAGTCCGAGCGCACAAGTACGATCCGTACCGCCCGTCCGAAAACACAAGCGCATGTAAAAGGCTCCGAACGGAGTGAACTTTGTACGAGCCCTACCCCGAGTACACTTTTGCATGGGGTACGAGTTGTACGGCCCCCCCAGCCTCCCACCCCTCCCGCATACGTCTGCACCGTACCCCTCACCACCCATATGTACGGCGCGTCCCCCCCACCCGTGTATGTTTGCACCATACCCCAGGTGTACCCCCCACCCACGTATGTTCGCATGATACCCAGGCGTACCCCCACCCGCGTATGTCCGCACCGTATCCCAGGCATACAGATTGGGGTACGCCTGGAGTACGGTGCAGACATAAGCGGGTGGAGGGTACGCCTGGGGTACGGTGCGAACATACGCGGGTGGGGGTATGCGCCGTACATACGGGGTGGGGGGTACGTGCTGTACATACGGGTGGTGGGGGGTACGCGTCATTCATACAGGGGGGTGGGGGGTACGGGCCGTACATATGCCATGTTGGGGTACGCACCGTACATGATGACATGTACGATGTGGGTGATGGCGTGTACGTCGCGTAGCGGGCCCCCTTTTCCTTGTGCATCGCAGCACACTTAGCTTTTCCGGCACTTTTTGGCTCCCATAAAAATATAGCCGTGCGGAGTGCTGTAGGTACGATTCGTACTTGATGGTCTGTAAAACGCTGCCTGACTCCGTGTGGATGTCGCGTATGTGCTGCACGCAGGCTCTGCAATGGCAGGCCTTAGACACACTTTTACAGGCTGCTTCTGTGGGTGGCAAAACCAGTGCTGCAAGCCCACCAGCAGCATTTGGATTTACAAGCCCTGGGCACTCCTGGTGCACTGTACTAGGGTCTGACAGGTAAACCAAACCAACCAATCATGGAATCACTAATTCGTACAATAATTTACAATAGGGAGAGCATATGCACTTTAGCACTGATCAGCAGTGGTAAAGTGCCCAGAGTCATAAAACAGCCAACAACAGGTCAGAAAAAATATAGGAGGAAGGCAAAAAGTTCAGGGATGACCCTGCAAAAAGGGCCAAGACCAACACAACCCCCTTCTAGCCCAAACGCAGGGTAGACCAATCACTACCTTGATGGGCTTCCCTGCTTTGGGAGATATAACAAGGACCTGGCCCACAACTGCAGGGGCAGACTCCAGTTATACGCCAATCTAAACCTATTGGAATCTCTCTGTCCATACTCTCAGGGCCCACCAAGCCAATCCATGGGGAACCCTTCTCCTCACCTGTGGAAACCACCTGTGCAGCGCCTAACCTTAACTGGCTCACAGGTGTGTCCCAACAGACAGACAACAAAATGCCACAGTGGCCACTGACAGTAGTCAGGGATGAGACCCAGGCCTTATGCCTCTCAGGGCTCTCAAACCTCTGTGGCGCAAGGGAGCGGGGGCAGAAGCCCCAGGTGCTTGGCACCCTTTGTCCATTCTCCCTCCTGTCAGGTCAGGTATGACATCCTGGCACTGACCCACCAGCCCCAAGCCTGTACCCGGCGGCTGGACCAGAGACTGGGGTGGCCTTTCCCACACCCGGTCCTCCTCCTTGGGGCTCTGTACCCTCCCACTTGGAGTGGTACCCCCTTCCAGAATTGCCAGGGCACCTGTGGCAGGTGTCCTGTTCAATTCACCCACCAGTTCAGGGGTTCTATCCTGCAACTGGGCATCCAGGTCAGGGGGGACACCCTGAACCTGGCGCTCCAACCTAGGGTCTAAACCCTTCAGTTGAGCCGGCGTCAGAGGCGAGGACTCCCTCCCTCTGCACCCCCTTCCAGATGGCTGTACCCTCCCACCTGGAGTAGTACACCAAGAAGACAGATGGTAGGGACACTGATTACAGATGTCCCTCCCTCCAGGTCAGATAACGGTAAACAGACATAATATCGAAAAAAAAATATCGACTGGACAGAATATCGAATTGCCAAAATATAGTGGTGAAGAATATCGAAAATCAGGTAAGAAATATCGATTTAAATAATATAGAAGTAAGTAATATCGACAGTCATAATATAGTTGTTCAAAATATCGAATTTTTTTATAGTGTTTTAATTGTTAGTATATGTGTTAAAAGTATGTATTCATTTTGGAATGTATGTTTGAATATTTTTAAAGTAATGAATTTTATGTTATTTAATTTTTGTGTAATTTAATTCCGTAGCGGGTTGTGGGTTTATAGGGGATTAGAGTGGGAAGTAATTTAATTATAGTACATTAAATAATAATTTTTAGGAATTATTATTTATTTTTAATTTGATTTTGCGTTATACTTCTGAAGCGGGTTGTGGGTTTATAGGGGAATAGGGTGGGAAATAATTTAATTGTTATTAGGTAATTATTAATTGGTATTGAAAATTAATTGGTTGTTGATTAATTATTAATTGGTAAATAATTTTTATTAATTGGTAATTAATTTGTATTAATTGTTTAATTGATAATTATGATAATTGTATTAATGTATTATTTGTAGCGGGTTGTGGGTTTATGGGGGAATATGGTGGGAAGTAATTTAATTGTAAATAATTAATTATTGAAATAATTTTTGTATATTGATAATTAATTTATTATTAATTAATTATTAATTGGTATTATTTGTATTCATTAATTTTTCGTATTGAAAATTAATTGGTTGTTAATTAATTATTTATAGGTAATTAATTAAGGAAAAAATTATTGGTATTTATAATAAATTAATTATTAAGGGGTCGATTCCGATCCTGTTGTTTTTTTCCCATACGACTCGTATCCGTAGTTTTTTTACGGACGAATCGTACAAGTCCCGTTCAAACGGCGAAGTACGATTCGTACGTGCAAAATACATACGAATCGCCTCGGGAAAAGTCTACGAGATGTCCCCGGACAGTTTTACATACAATTCGTAAAACTGAAGTCCGAGCGCACAAGTACGATCCGTACCGCCCGTCCGAAAACACAAGCGCATGTAAAAGGCTCCGAACGGAGTGAACTTTGTACGAGCCCTACCCCGAGTACACTTTTGCATGGGGTACGAGTTGTACGGCCCCCCCAGCCTCCCACCCCTCCCGCGTACGTCTGCACCGTACCCCCCACCACCCATATGTACAGCGCGTACCCCCCACCCGTGTATGTTTGCACCATACCCCAGGTGTACCCCCCACCCACGTATGTTCGCACCATACCCAGGCGTACCCCCCACCCGCGTATGTCCGCACCGTACCCCAGGCGTACGGATTGGGGTACGGTGTGGACATAAGCGGGTGGAGCGTACGCCTGGGGTACGGTGCGAACATACGCAGGTGGGGGTATGCGCCGTACATACGGGGTGGGGGCATGTGCTGTACATACGGGTGGTGGGGGGTACGCGCCATTCATACAGGGTGGGTGGGGGGTACGGGCCGTACATATGCCATGTTGGGGTACGCACCGTACATGATGACACGTACGATGTGGGTGATGCCATGTACGTCGCATAGCGGGCCCCCTTTTCCTTGTGCATCGCAGCATACTTAGCTTTTCCGGCACTTTTTGGCTCCCATAAAAATATAGCCGTGCGGAGTGCTGTAGGTACGATTCGTACTTGATGGTCTGTAAAACGCTGCCTGACTCCGTGTGGACGTTGCATATGTGCTGTCCAGGATCGCAATTGTATGTTTTTAGTAGCCGTACGGTGTTTTTTTTACGATTCGTACGGAAATGGTATTTCTGTACGAATCGTACTTGCTTGTTTGTACGGTGGAATTCCCATGTACGAGTCGTACGGAGAAAACGCTCCGTACGACCAATTGTACCCAGGTTTTACAGGATCGGAATCGGCACCTAAATATTGTGTGATTGGTAATTAATTTTAATACTTCTTTTTGGTATTAATAATTAATTTATTTTTAATTAAATATTGAATTATTATTTTCCCTACTATTGCACTCACTGGAGTGGGAATAGTACATTTTACCCCTACGCTATCCAACGCTTTCCCTACTATTGCACTCACTGGAGTGGGAATAATAATTTTTACCCCTACGCTATCCAACGCTTTCCCTACTGTTGCACTCTTTAGAGTGGGAATAGTAATTTTTACCCCTATGCTATCCAACGCTTTCCCTACAGTTGCATTCACTGGAGTGGGAATCGTAAATTTTACCCTCCCGCTATCCAACGCTTTCCCTACTGTTGCACTCTCTGGAGTGGGAATAGTAATTTTTACCCCTACGCTATCCAACGCTTTCCCTACTGTTGCACTCTTTGGAGTGGGAATAGTAATTTTTACCCCTACGGCATCTGACGTTTTCCCTACTGTTGCACTCACTGGAGTGGGAATAGTACATTTTGCTCTCCCGCTATCCAACGCTTTCCCTACTGTTGCACTCTCTGGAGTGGGAATAGTAATTTTTACCCCTACGCTATCCAACGCTTTCCCCACAGTTGCACTCTCTGGAGTGGGAATAGTAATTTTTGCCCCTACGCTATCCATCGCTTTGCCTACTGTTGCACTCTCTGGAGTGGGAATAGTAATTTTTACCCCTACTCTATCCAATGCTTTCCCTACTGTTACACTCTTTGGAGTGGGAATAGTAATTTTTACCCCTATGCTATCAAACGCTTTCCCTACTGTTGCACTCACTGCAGTGGGAATAGTATATGTTACCCTCCCGCTATCCAACGCTTTCCCTACTGTTGCACTCTCTGGAGTGGGAATAGTAATTTTTACCCTCTCGCTATCCAACTCTTTCCCTACTATTGCACTTACTGGAGTGGTAATAGTAAATTTTACCCGCCCGCTATCCTACGCAATAAATATTGAATATTTTTTATTAATATTACGTTAATGTATATATATATATATATTTTCTTTTTTTACTTACATTAATTATTTATTAATTTTAAAGTTATTTAAGTATTTTTAAGTATGTTTTATTTAATTATATGTATTATTTCATTAATTTTACATTACTTTTAAGAAATTTTAAAAATTCGAAATTTTGACCAACTATGCTTTTTACAACAATATTTTGGATTCTATATTTTTGTACTTACCTGTTTGGAGATAGGGATTCGATATTTTGGCATTCTATATTTTTTTCTCGATATTTTTGTAAGTCGATATTCTCCTTCTCGGTATTTTGTCAGTGATCCCAGATAACACCTGAACCTGGCTTCCCAACCCTGGGACCAACTCATGCGGTTTAACGCTCGCCTGGCGCACCAGGACATCCCAGGGAGCATGCATGCCCCCCGGAGGGTGACACATAACTCATGTGTCGTGTGACAGTCTGCCTGACGTGGATCTCCCGACCCCTGTGACAGTGCGCGAAGATCCCCCAGGACAGAAGTGGTGTCACCATGGTCATTCACTGGTGACACAGCCCTTCTGGCTGGCCCCTGACCCACTGGTTCTTCCACTGGGGACTCTTTCCCCCTCTCACCCCTCAATCTGGACTTCTGCACCCTCCCAACTGGAGCGGTGCTGCCAGACACCAGAACTGATGGTGGCCCGCTTACAGACATTCCCCGTTCACCAGACACTAGGGGATCCCGCACAACGGGCAGCCCCTCAGGACAGACTAGGCTCTCCACCTGGTGTTCCCTTAAAGAACCATCCAGGCTCTGAGATTGAGGTTGGGCACTACCGGGGCATAACCCATTCTCACTCCTTCCCCTTAAAGACAGGACATGAGGCCCTACAGCCCTCTCACTACTACAGGACCTAGTTGGGCTCCTCTGAGCCACTTCCACCACACTGGGTTTGAAGATACCTGAACCACTCATCTTGGGATCACTCCCCAATGCCTTTCCAGACCCTCTGGACTCCACCAAAAGGTCTGCCTCCAACTTGAGCTCCCTGCGGTCAGAGAACTCACTCTCCCACAGGTGCTGGCATAGCTCTGGAAAACAGGGACTTAAAATATGCTCTCCCACAATTGGTTTACACAGCCCCCTACAAGGGTTTACCAAACTATCCTTTACCTCACCATTCAGTGCCTTGCACACATACTCCACACCCCTCTCCTGAGATTGTCAAGACAGTATCTGACTGTCTCTGTCACTCAACCCACACTCTTCTGGGCGGTCTTCACACTCACACACCAGGATCTCAACCATGGGGGAATCCCTCCTACCACTAGGACTATGAACCCCTGTGCCAGTTTCCCAATTCACCTCAAGAACACTGTGCACCACTGGAGCTACCTCATATCCTTGAACTTCCTGGTGTAAATTAACCCCCTCCTTCAAGTCAGGCACCACATCTCTGGGTGTGTATACTACACTCTCAGCACTAGAAAATTCAATATTGCTGCCACCATCTGAGCTGGATTCCTCCTCCCACTCAGCAAAGCTCAATCTCTGAGCAACACACATTTCTCGTTGCTGGGCTGAGACACTCATGGCCTCAAGCCTCTCAAGCTCTAAGTCAAGCTTCCTCATACTCAACTCATGCTCCATTTCCATTTTCTTTTCCTCTAGGGCTAACTTTCTAATTTGCGATTCCAATTCTAACTGCCCACTTAACTTGAGCTTGGTCAGCTCCATCTCATGCATCCTACACTCTTTTCTATCTGCCAGCTCCTCTGGAGACAGACTCTTGCCAGAAACACTGCTACCAGCAGGGGAAGGGGTTCTCCTTCCACTTGGACCCACTGGCCCTTCCAGCTGCTCCTCTGCATTATCATCATCAGTGGCATTCCTTGCTTCTACCCAGGCCCTCAGTGCCTTGTAGAACTCTGCCTTAAGTTTAAATCCAGTAGTGGAAACATTACATTTTTTGCAGAGGAATTTCAGCTGATGTACTTTGTAGCTTTCCAGTTTCTCTTCTTCCCATTCCAGATCATTATCAACAGAGACTATAGATTCTGCTCTCTCCATCATAATTAAGCTTGGCAGTACTCAAAAATAGAAAGTCCCAAAAAGAAATCCACCAACAAGTATTGGTTGCGTTATGGTCTGCACTCACTAAGTAGTGTTCACCAATCACTGTACATGAGTCACAAATGCAAGTCCAGAATCCTCACTGCTGACCACCAATGTTAGACTTGGGGGTCTCTAGTTGGCACAGGTGTGCACTTGTGACAAATAGGGACCCTCTCCTCTAGTCAGGGTAAGGGGGTACACTCCTAAAATAACCCCTGCTCACCCTCTTGGTAGCTTGGCACGAGCAGACAGGCTTATCTCAGAGGCAGTGTGTAAAGCATTTGTGAACACATACAGTAACAAAGTGACAACACTACAAATGGACACCACACAGGTTTTATATAAAAAAAATAGTATTCTTTATATAGAATTACCACAAGACCATTAAACGACAAAAATACAAAATACTGTTACTTTAGATGGTAGAATTTTGCTTAGTTCTCTTTAGTTCTTAAATGCGACACCTTAAGTCAATATATCTTTTAGATGTGACACGCAGGGCAATGAAAGTGTTGCAACGATGTTGATGCGATGAAGTTTTTGGTGCAAAGAAATAAAGACATGAAGATCTTCAAGATGCGGCACGCTTCTCTGATGTTGCGAGAAGACTCGACTCGATGCTTCAGCTGCAGCGGCAACACACTTTACGCGATGTGACGACAGCGGCCTTGGCAGCGACACTCTTCTCTGACGTAGCAAGATGCTTCCGCTCGATGCGATGTTGCAGCGGCGACACCCCTTTACGCGATGCGACAACAGCAGCTCCGATGGCGGCACGCTTCTCCGTGGATGCGAGGCGCTTTTCTTGATGTGGTGCAATGCGACAAATACGATGGCTGCGATGGCAACACGCTTCTTCCTCGATGTTATGTTATGTTATGTTATAATTTTTTTGTATAGCGCACAGCTGCCGCAGCAAAGTGGCGTCCTGGCGCTGAGGAGACGATAAAACATAACAGAAAAGAAATGCTAATCAGAGTGAACTAAAGGAACTAAGTCGTGGCAAACAGAAAAGTTTTCAGAGATTTCCTAAAAGGAAGAAGACTGGTGATAGAACGAAGCGAAAGGGGGAGGGCGTTCCAGAGCGAGGCAGCCAGCACCGAAAAAGAGCGTCCGCCCATTCTGGCTCTTTTAAAACGGGGCACAACTGCCAGATTTGATCCTGCAGAGCGAAGCGCTCTGTTAGGGAGATAAGGGGATATAGTCTGGGCAAGGATAGGGGGAGTAGACAGCTTTAAGATTTTAAAGGTAATGCAGAGTGCCTTGAATTTGATTCTCTGTTCCGCCGGGAGCCAGTGCAAATTATGGATGGTTTGACGGGCGGAACAGAAGCGAGGCAATCCGACCAACATCCTGGCCGCCGCGTTTTGGATACGCTGAAGGCGGAGAAGATCGGCTTTATTCAGTCCCAATAGAAGTGAACTAGCATAGTCCAGTCTACTTAGGACCATAGCCTGAACTATAATTTGCCTGGTTGTGGGGTCAAAAAACTTAAAAATAGGTCTAAGACACTGTAAGGTGCCAAAGCAGATCCCGGCCAGTCTTTTGGTGTGGGGAATGTAGGACAACTTATTGTCGAACCAGACCCCAAGATTCCTGACTTCCTCAGCGGGCGTTGGGGCAGGGCCAAGCTCCGGAGGCCACCACTGGTTGCCCCAGAGGTCAGTGTTTCTTCCAAAGATTAAGACCTCGGTTTTTGAGGCATTTAGCTGCAACTTGTTATCCGACATCCATTCCATGATCCCTCGCAGAGCGACCTGAAAGGCAGCAGCGTCCAAAGCGGACTCACCATTCAGTGCCACCACTAACTGGGTGTCGTCGCCATACGACACCATGGTCAGGCCGTATCTCTGGGCAACCTCTGCCAGGGGTTGGACGTACAGATTAAACAAAGTCGGGCTGAGGGCCGACCCCTGAGGGACACCCTGCAGTATGGAATGGGAGGTGGAGACAAAAGGCGGAGTAGACACCTGAAAGGATCGGTCAGTGAGAAACGACCGAAACCAATCAAGTGCAGTCAGGCCAACCCCCGCCTCAAAAGCCGCTGAAGAAGGATGGAATGAGAGACGGTATCAAAGGCAGCGCTGAGATCTAACAGGATCAGCGCTACCGTTTGGTCTCTATCAAGCAGCTTTCTAATTTGTTCCACTACCGCAAGGAGAGCCGTCTCAGTGCTGTGATGCGCTCGAAACCCATTTTGCGAGGGGTCGAGGATATTGGCTTCCAGCAAATGAGACGACAAAACGTGGTTGGCATGAGATTCCGCCAACTTGGAGATCCAGGGGAGGAGGGAGATGGGACGGTAGCTTTCAGGAAGAGAGGGGTCCAAGGAAGGTTTTTTCAAAATAGGTACAACGGTTGCCTGTTTCCATTTGACCGGAACACTTCCTGTTTCAAAGGATAGATTAATGAGATCAAGGATCGCCGGGTAGCAGCACTCCTCGAGTTCTTGGAATTGTATTGGGCGCAAAGGGTCCGTAGGCGAACCTGACCTGACTTTCCTAGTTAGTTCTTTGAACTCCTCTGAGTTGGGGCCACGAATAGAGAGAAGTTGTGGGATGGTAGGAAGCTTGGTACTCGGCGGACATAGAGCTCGAGAATCTTGGGAAAAGGATCTATAAATTGTCTCAACTTTGTCTATTAAGAAGGTGGCTATATTTTCACATTGATGCAATGTAGCTTTGGCAGAAGTTGCAATCTGTTTACTAGTCAGCTCCTTACAAATTTGAAAAATGATCTTGGTCGGATTTGGGCTGTTTTTGATTTCCGTCGCATAATAGGCGGCTCTAGCTTTACAAATAGCCTGATGGTAATGCCTCGTACAAGATCTGTAGACTTTTTTAAGCTCAGCATCATACCTTTTGCGCCAGGCACGCTCCGCTTTTTTACAGGCGGATTTAAGGATTCTAAGTGAGTCCGTGTACCAGGGGCTCGAGGGACTAGATCTAATTTTTGTCCACCTGGCAGGTATGAAAGAGTCAAGAGCTGACGTAAGCCATTCACAAAAATTTTCATAGCTACAGGTGATATCAATAGAAGAGGGAGCGCGGTGTGTCATGAGGAACTGCTGGAATTCCTCCAATTGAAGCTTCCTCCAGGGGCGTTTAAAAACACTTCGCGAAGATGGTTCGAACACAGGGGACAATAGAGTGATATGCCCTTGTACCAAAAAATGGTCTGTCCAAGCCATTGGTGTAGGAGCGCTAAGTCGAACATTCGGAATGTTCGTAAAAAAAGGGTCGAGTATATGCCCTCCACTATGGGTCCTTTGGTCAACCAACTGGGTAATGTTAAAGGCCTCGAGATCAGCTAGTAAAGTACTAACTGAACTGGAAAGTGGTTGATCCAGATGGAGGTTGAGATCACCAATGATAGTAAAGTTGGCTGTCTTCAGAGCTAAAGACGCCACTACCTCAGGGAGACTAAGGCGGAAGATTCCGTCGGGACCCGGAGGTCTGTAGATAAGTAGTCCGGACAGTGTGAAGTGAGGAGACAAAGTAATGCTAAATTGCGCACTCTCACAAGCTGCCACTGAACTTTTCTGCCAGATACACGGGTAACAGGATTTTACGGCGGCAGCTATGCCACCTCCTCTGGAATTTCGATGTAGAGTATACATCGTGTACCCACTGGGTAAAGCTAAATTAATGGACGCCATAGCCTGGTCGTGCAGCCAAGTCTCCGTAAGGAAGAAGATATCTGGTTGTTCATCTTCAAGCAGAGCAAATACTTCCATATGATGGCAAACAAGCGATCTGACATTTAAATGAAAGACCTTAAGGGAAGCACAGCTCATGCCGTCGGTGACCACTGTTCTCACCCTAGACGCTTGAACATGACGCGACAACGAGTTTATCGGCTTGGGGATGGGGAGGGCGAAGGCACAGCTGGGACAATGAAAGGGACCACATAGAGGGTCCATGACATGATGAAGATGACATACCTCTGTCTGCCTCAGCTGGTGTATTTCCCAGATGGTAGGCATCCTGAGTTGTCCGGAGTGGCCTGCCCTAGCCCTGCCTTAGCGCTGACGAGCGCAGACGGGCAGGACTCTGGCACGACTCAGGCGCAGTGAAGGCGCTCCCGCTGCGCGTCACCGCTGCGCGCCTGGTGGTAAGCTAAAATAGCCTCTTCCGGGCGAGGTCTCGCGATAATACGCGAGAGTTCCCTGGCCCCAATCCAAGATGGCGCTCCAAATCACCCCAGGTGCCCGTGGTCCCGGACCCGCCAAAGGCGGTGCAAATGGTCCCCAGGGGGGGTATTATGGTGCAAGAGGTAGGCCGGGGGGAGGGCGCTTACAATATAAGAGCAGTTATTAAAAGCAAGGTCAAACAAATTAGGCACAACTAAGATATCAAAACAGGGAATTAAAACCAATAGCAGGCTACGCAGCGCGCGCAGGCGCTCGAAATCCGTATGGTCACCTTCTCCAGGCTGACCGCTGGCTAGCACTGCCTAAAATAGCCTCTTCCGGGCGAGGTCTCGCGATAATACGCGAGAGTTCCCTGGCCCCAATCCAAGATGGCGCTCCAAATCACCCCAGGTGCCCGTGGTCCCGGACCCGCCAAAGGCGGTGCAAATGGTCCCCAGGGGGGGTATTATGGTGCAAGAGGTAGGCCGGGGGGAGGGCGCTTACAATATAAGAGCAGTTATTAAAAGCAAGGTCAAACAAATTAGGCACAACTAAGATATCAAAACAGGGAATTAAAACCAATAGCAGGCTACGCAGCGCGCGCAGGCGCTCGAAATCCGTATGGTCACCTTCTCCAGGCTGACCGCTGGCTAGCACTGCCTAAAATAGCCTCTTCCGGGCGAGGTCTCGCGATAATACGCGAGAGTTCCCTGGCCCCAATCCAAGATGGCGCTCCAAATCACCCCAGGTGCCCGTGGTCCCGGACCCGCCAAAGGCGGTGCAAATGGTCCCCAGGGGGGGTATTATGGTGCAAGAGGTAGGCCGGGGGGAGGGCGCTTACAATATAAGAGCAGTTATTAAAAGCAAGGTCAAACAAATTAGGCACAACTAAGATATCAAAACAGGGAATTAAAACCAATGGCAGGCTACGCAGCGCGCGCAGGCGCTCGAAATCCGTATGGTCACCTTCTCCATACGAGACTCTTCTCTTGATGCGGTGCCAAGCGTCAGCTACGATGGCTGCGATGCGACACGCTTCTTCGGCGTTGCGAGACACTTCCTGGATGATGCGAGACGCTTCCGCTCGATGCGATGCTGCAGTGGCGACACACTTTGCGCAATGCGACAACAACAGCTCCGACGACGGCACGCTTCTCCTTCTTGAGTCGCGCTTCCAGCTCCTTGCGACACGCAGTCCCTCAGAAGGCCCAACAACAGCAGCAGGCCCTTCCAAAGAACTCTGGGGAGCTGGGGGGTGAAGTCTGTTGTTCCTGAGACTTCAGCACGAGGCAAGCTCTTTTCCAAGCCCTTGGAGATCCTTCACAAGTTGAGCAAAAGTACACACAAAGTTCCTTTCTCCTCTCTTTGGCAGTAAGGCAACCACTGTAGGCCAATTCCACAGGTTCAGGGATGGTTTCCTCCTCAGCTTCTTCTAGTTCCTCCCTCAGCAGAGGTCCTTCTTGTTTTCCCAAAGTGATCTAAATTCTTGGGATCAGGGTCCCAATACTTATACCCCAAAATCCTTTGTCGTCTGAGGGCAGAGGGGCCTTTGCCCAGTCCAAACCAGTTCCCAAGCACTCTGTTTACCAGACTTCTCCTTTCCTTTCCGAGTGTAGGGCAGAAACATCAGCCGCTCCCGAAGAGGTGGAGCCAGCATTGTGGTAGGCAGGCACAGCCCTATTCAGGTCCCAGGTGCAACTCCTCCCACGCATCTAGATGCAGATCTCTCTATTCACCACTGGGCACCTCACCCTGTCTCCTGGAATTCCCCAGCCCTGTCACTCAAAGAACCCAGACGAAGGAATACACAGCCTAGCAGAGGCAGGTTTGAATGGTTAGACAAGAAAATACCTACTTTCTAAAAGTGGTATTTTCAAACACAGAACGTTAAAACTAACTTCACTAAAAGATGTATTTTATCATTCAGTTCAGGCATACTCAATTTGAATTTCTACCATGTTCCCTGAGTCAGTTAGGATTATAAGATGTAATAACCAAACTGCCTATTCTGGCCTATGGAGAACAGGTAGCCTTGCAATGGTGAAAAATGAAAATGGCTGTAATTTACTATTAGGACATGCCACACACACCAGGGCATGTCCTACCTTAAACTTACAATGCACCCTGCACTTGGGCCTTTCATAGGGGTGTCTGATATGAAGAAAAGGGAAGGTTTAGTGGCTGGCAAGTGAGTGCACTTGCCCAGTCAGCATGACAGTACCAGACTGCATGCAGGCTCTGCAATGGCAGGCCTTAGACACACTTTTACAGGCTGCTTCTGTGGGTGGCACAACCAGTGCTGCAAGCCCACCAGCAGCATTTGGATTTACAAGTCCTGGGCACTTCTGGTGCACTGTACTAGGGTCTGACAGGTAAACCAAACCAACCAATCATGGAATCACTAATTCGTACAATAATTTACAATAGGGAGAGCATACGCACTTTAGCACTGATCAGCAGTAAAGTGCCCAGAGTCATAAAACAGCCAACAACAGGTCAGAAAAAATATAGGAGGAAGGCAAAAAGTTCAGGGATGACCCTGCAAAAAGGGCCAAGTCCAACAAAAGGCAACTTCTTCCGCACTGCCATGTTGTGGAGCATGCAGCATACAAGGATAATTTTGCACACCTTTGCAGGGTCATATGGGAGGGCCCCTCCAGTCTTGTCCAGGCAGTGGAAGCGGCTTTTCAGGAGACCAAATGTCCGCTCAATCACCCACCTGCTCCGACAATGTGCCTCATTGTACCCCATCTCGGCTGGTGTCACAGGGTTTCTGAGGGGTGTCAGCAACCACGGCATGTTGGGGTATTCTGAGTCACCTACATACAATCAATTGAACAATTAGCTGAGTTTTGAAAGAGGGTGGAATACAACATTGCCAAACACACACAATGGTAAACAGTCAGTACTCACCGACAAGCCAGGCACGCTGTTCTGGCATCTGTGACATCAGCGTTGCAATGCGACTGCTCCTCATGATGTAGGCATCGTGCGCAGAACCGGGGAAACGTGCACACACATGTGTGATACACATGTCTGCAAGACATACCACCAGAGCATTGATGGAGTGGAAATGTTTCCTGTTCAGGTATTCCTGCTCATGTGCCTGTGGTGGTATCAGGGCCACATGTGTACCATCAATAGATCCGATGACGTTCGGCATCCTCCCCAGTATATAAAAAGCTTCCTTTATTTCAGTGAGTTGACCTGGGCTAGGAAACTTGATGTACAGGTCAAGGAAATGCAACATCCCCTCCAAGACATCGCATAGCACACGACTGAACATAGTTTGCGACATAGCACCAGGAGTAGCCACAGTGTACTGGAAGGTACCAGGAGCAAAGAAGTGCAGAGCTGCCATCACCTTCACCTCTGGGGTCAGTGCTGTAGGGTATGTCCGGCCAGGTAGCAGATGTGGTGCCAACTGCTCCGCCAACTCCTCAATCAGTGGCCTGGTGAAGCGGTACCATCGGATGCAGTTGCGTTCCTGCATGGTTTCAAGGTCTGGGAACGGGCTATGGACAGCTGATGCCCTGCAGTACAGAGATGAACAAAGGAAGATTGTCAATTCATCCACCCATGTGGCTATGACCAAGCAAAATATCACATGATACATCATGACAATACACAATGTACTGAGGTGTGTGCTGTTGGGCATGGACACATATGTCACCTACAAGCCCATCACCTCACATCTCAAGTCCCCATGTCTACATAAGTCCCATGTAGTGCAATGGCCAATCATTGGGCTGTGTCACACTACCTATGTACTGCTGTCACGTTACAAACACACACCACAGTGACAAGTGAGACCTGATGTCTCCCAGGCATCACAGATCTTTGCCGTGCAGATTCCCAGGGTTCCTGTATTGCCACATGGACACTGGCATGACATGGCGTATCATGTACATGCCACAAGACAACCGTGAGTCCCACAGGTAGTGGCCACTGTTGTCTCTGCAGGCCCTACATGTACATCTCGTAGACACACACACAACATCAATGTTGATGCACAAACCACATGGATGTGGAGACTGTCTACCATTGGGCACATTTGATCAGTCACATCTGAGACACAACATGCACACAGACTGTGGGTGTACATCAGAATTGGGGCTATAGGTTTCACTGTGACATACATACCATCACCCCAGGACTCAGGGTCAAACAAAATCATCAGATAAAAAAAAAACATATTGCCAAAGCAAGCTTCGAAATGTGTCCTTATAAATGCCAGATCTTTAGTTAAGCACAGCTCCGAGTGTGAACAATTAATTGTCGATGAGGACATAAGCATTGCGTTTGTCACATAATCTTGGACAGATGATGCCTCGGGGCCCCGAATTGGTTAAAGCCACCCCACCTGACTACCTGTGCTACACACTCACCAGGCTTAACACGAAAGGGGGAGGCCTTGTTGTTATTTACCACAACTCCATAAGGGCCTCTTTTAACCCTCTTGTTAACTCAGAATATGAAGCATTAGATTTTTGTTTTTACCCATCACACCACTTCAGAGGTACTCCTATTTATAGACCACCAGGTCCTAGAAGCCAATTCCTTATGCAAGCAGACTGCATATTGGCAAATGCACTTAGTTCTAACTCATACACGATACTCAGAGATTTTAATTTTCACTTGGAAGCATTCTCTGATTATGATGCCTCTAACTCACGCGACATGATGAGCAACATTGGTTTAGAGCAACTGGTGATCGGCGCCACACATAAGGCCAGGCACACACTTGACGGCATTTTCTCTAACGAAATACAACTGGTCTTCACGGACACCCTCCCAGTAATTTGGTCAGATCACAAGGCAGTGCTATTTGAGCTCACAGCTCCCAACAGTCACACATGTAAACCACAAAAAACCCCACAAATGATTAGCAGAGCCTGGAATAAGATAAATACTGAGGAATTACAAGAGTTGTTGACTGCAACCTCGCCATCTTTCTCCACAGATTTGGATGAAGCAGCCCAATCATACACCATATGGCTTGAGGCAGCCGGCAACAACCTTGCTCCAAAAAAACTCATCCGCCCTAACAGGGCACGTACATCCTCCCCCTGGTACTCTCAGGAACTAAGAGACCAAAAACTGGCCTGCAAACACCTAGAGAGAAACTGGAGGAAGGAATATGATGATAGTGACAAGAACAAATATAAACTCAGCTTAGCTCACTACAAACAGCCGCTTCTAAAAGTCAAATTAGAGTTCTTCACCAATCGAATTAACCTGGCAAAAAAATCAAGCAAAGAACAATTTAGAACAGTCACATCTCTGGCATACCCAGCCACTCCTACTATCATTGCGAGCCAGCAATTATGCAACAAAATTGCTCAATTCTTCCAACTTAAAGTGGAGTCAATTTTCTCAATCTTCATCAATACAACAACCAAATCCTGTGCCCTCCAATCCGATGACGATCAATCAGGAAAGGACACTAAGGCACGTTTTGATAGGTTTGCTCCTGCAACACCTATAGAAACCTTAAATCTCAGTAGGACCACAAAATCAGGTTCGCCTCATGACCCCTGTCCTATTTCAACTATAAAACAAGCATTGGAACCAGTTGCTCTGTTTCTATCATCCGTCATAAATTTTAGGATACTTTCCCAAAATTTGGAAAAGCGCATCAATACTGCCTCCGCTTAAAAAAGCTACTCTGGACCCTAAAGATCCAAATAACTTCAGACCGATCTCTAGACTCCCTCTCCCGGCTAAAGTCGCAGAGAAACTCATGAACACACAACTTAGTAGGTTCCTGTTAGATTCACAGGTGCTGGATCCCTCGCAATATGGCTTCAGAGCTGGTCACAGCACCGAGTCAGCCCTCATCAAGTCCACAGGAGAGATCAGGTCCGTACTTTATCTAGGAGGGAAAGCGGTGATGATCATGCTGGATCTCTCTGCGGCCTTTGATACGGTCCATCACGTTTTATTGATGGACTGTTTGCAGGAGATTGGAATCCATGGTACCACCTGGGATTTACTTGAATCCTTTCTTTCTAACAGAATTCAAACGGTTGCGTTAGGCAAATACTCTTCCAAACCATTCTCTTTGCTGTGTGGAGTCCCTCAAGGCTCTTCGCTAAGCCTGACACTTTTAAATACATATGACTCATCACTGGCCCCACTTATTGAATCATACGCCTTCTCCCTAACCTCCTACGCAGATGACACCCAAATCGTGGTGTCATTATTGCCAGGGTCAGTGATGAACAGCATCAAGTCTCCAAGAGTGAATGTCAGCCGTAGGCGGCTGGATGGCTCAGAACTGCCTTAAACTTAACTCTGGAAAAACGGAGGTGGTGCTGTTCGGTAATGACCCCTCTTTTTGGATGCCTGCATGGTGGCCGGACGCACCGGGCCCCCTTCCCACACCCAAGAAAAATGCAAAAAATCTTGGGGTCGGGGTTGATGACAAACTCTGTTTCAAAGACCAGGTGAATGTGGTGGTTTCCTCTACCTCCTATACTCTTAGAGCATGCAGGAAAATAATGCCCTACCTCCCCAAAGATAGTATGCAAACAGTCATCACTTCCTTAGCCCTATCCAGGCTTGATTACTGTAATGGGCTCTATCTCACGCTGCAAGAGGGACTAATGCACAGACTACAAATCCTTCAGAATCCAACGGCACGATTGATTACAGGTACACCAAAATATGTCTCTATCTCGGATGAGATGAAACGGCTTCATTGGTTACCCATAAGAAAATGGACCCAGTTTAAAGCTCTGTGCTTGGTCCTCAAGGCACTCCATGGAGTCGGCCCAGAGTTCCTTAAATAACAATTTGTTTGGTATGTACCCAAAAGACCGCTACGCTCAACAGAGGCAAAGCTGATTTCGGTACCCAGAGTGCATAAAGCTAGCTGGGGAGGTAGAAGCTTTGTGGCCTGTGCAGCGAAGGCCTGGAACGGTCTCCTGTTACATCTCTGATCCACAACAAATTTACTCTCTTTTAGGAAGGCCTTGAAAACCTAGCTTTTCTCTTCATAATCTCGTACATGGTCTCCCTCCCTCGGGACTCTGTAGGACTTCACATGGCGCAAGGACACCCTTGGGTAACAGTTGCGCTCTATAAATTGCACTAACATAACATAACATGTGACATATCCTAAACATATCCAACCTGAAACTGTGTCCATGACTCATGCCCATAACTGTACAGTTGCACATCACAGTGGTAATGTGCACAACACACAAAGGATTCTATCCCCATGAACACGTGCACAGCCTGGGAGTGGCTGCACAAAAGTGCCACACAACAAACCAAATGTTGCCCCCCAAAACACACAGGGAAGGCAGCCTTACATGCCATGGGACACAGTTTGGCACATGCTGTAGTGTGGTAGGTGTGCACCTGAGTCCCTGGCAAGTAATTGTGTGTGGAAGCTGTCAAAAAGTCACACCAATGAGAACCGACGTGGGTGATTATGCGTACGCATTGCACAGTTCAGGGCCGAGCCGTGCGTACCCTTAGCCATTGACTGCAATGAGGACCGATGTGGGTGACTATCATGCATACGCGTCGGGCATGCATGGACCAAGACTGGCATACACTTTGGCCATTGAATCGTATGGAGATGGGTGCGTTTGTATTTTCAAACTACGCGTTGTACAGTCATTTGACAAATCTGTGCGCACCCATTGGCTCTGGACTGTCATGGTGACGGATGCGGATTCAAAACTTGTACGAGTCATGCGCTGGAAATTCAGTTGGATGCCTACAACAATGTTGCAATTCCTAGGGTTTTATGAAGGTGAAGATTTGAACGATGCGGAAGACGTGTATGAGTCGTACATTTCCATGGATTGGCCAGATTCATAGAATGCAACCGTGTTGGACCTATCACTTGGGACACATGGCACAGATTCTACCTCTGCAGCACAGATATAAGGCTGGCTGGCCCCCAGGGAGCTCACTTGCCTGCACTACATGCTACGGGACCACATCCCTGCTACCACTGCTGCTGTCTCTGCATCCTCTGGCTACTGCTGTGGCACGTACTCTGAAGCGGGCCCCAGCCTTCACTGAGGAGGAGAACCAGGTCCTGCTGGATGGGCTCCTTCCACAGTACAGCAAGCTGTATGGGAAACCAGGGGAGCAGGTGAGTGTGCAGTCCACTGCCTTCCTCATTGTGCATGTTGACTGACTAGCAGTACTAGCAGTGGGTACACCAGTGGCAAGCGTACTCACTGAGGACTTTCATCCCCTAAAGTGTGTAGGTACATGTAATGAGAAGGTGTTCTGCAGCTAAAGTGCATTTGTGCAAGTTTAAACTTCCCAGGCATTGTTAACATGTCAGACATGCAGGGCATTTGTCCATTCCCATGGGTGCACTACCTGTGTAACTCATTTTCATTTGTGAGGACGACATGTATATCCAACTGTGTGCAGCACAAATATGGGCCATGTGTGTTAATGGACTTTTATCTTTGTCATCCTCACAGGTTGATACCCACCAGAAGCAGGAGATATGGTTGACCATCGCCCGGGCAGTTCGATCGGTGGGGGTCTACAAGCGCCGGATCCGCAACTGCCAGAAGAGGTGGCATGACCTTCGGGGCTGGACCCAGAGGATCGCAAGGGTCCAGCTGAAGCTGTTGCCTCCTCGCAGGAGGGGCGGACACCGGACCCTGACACCCCACATGCTCAGGCTCCTGGCGGTGGTCTTACCAGACCTGGATGGGCAGCTGAAGGCCAGTCAGCAGCAGGGAGGGGGTAAGTCCATGCCTAATCTGTGTACTATGTCTGACATGCTATTTGCCGTCTTTTGGCCTGGTCACACTTCCACATTACGTAGGTCTTGTAGTCCAGTACTCATGTCCCTCAATTGTGTGATGCACCCTCCTCTTCTGATCCACAGGTGTGGTCCTTACAGTTTGTTGCTTTTGTCACTAGGCACTGTGTCCCTGCAGTCAGCTATGCTTCAGTTTCAGGACAGCATCTGTTACCATGACTGTGTTGTGGGTTTCATGGGTGGGTCAATTGTTTACACAATGCTTGAGATCTGACAACTGATCTGTGTGTGCCCTTGATATGTGTTACAATTGCTTGTCTGACTCGTCACATGTGGCTGGGGTATTGCAAACAAACCCATGCAGCAGGGGACTCCAATTTGTGTGCCTTAGGAGTATGTATATCAAGTGTGTCACACTTGCTTAGCCACCTGACTACTGTCCAGGGCTGAACACTGTTTCACGTAGACCTGGGCAGTCATGCCTACTCAAGGGCATTTAGAAACACTCTGTAATCCCACTCCTGTGTATCAACTTACAGGTTGTGCTTAGTGACATGTGCCTTCAGGTGTCTGCCTCTCTGTCATTGGGGTGTGGCTTCCTTTTCTGTGCAACTGGGGTGTTCATGAGTTTGAGGGTCAGCAGGACATCTGAGATGTGACTATGAGAGACAAGACCTGTGTGACATATAGGTGTGTGATCACTTGACAGTGCACAATGGTGTATGCAACTGTGAACTTCAGGCAGTTGTGTTTCATGCACAGCAGACTGTGATGTGTTCATGTACAGGCAGTTGTGTTCGCAGAGACTCATATGTCTGTTTTGTATGATGAGGGGTATTCTGGGTCCAGGATATATTGTTTGCAGGGGATGGACAAGTGCACTTGTCAGCTGCAGAGTTTGCTTTACCAATGAGCTATGATTGTGACACAGTGCATACTGTTGTTGTCTGGATGCCCTGCCCCTGTGACAGGAGACAGTGTTGACTGACTTTCCATGCATACCAGTGCCATGGCATTTAACTTGCTATGAGTGATCCTGCATTGTGTTCAAATGTGCTCCATGCAGCCCATTGTGGCTTTGACTATCAGGACATGAGAACATCATAGTGTGTGTTGCTGGCATGCATCACAAGCATGTGAAATGAGACTCTGGCCATCCCTTCATCCTGACACCTGTACTGAGTCAGTGGCAAGAGATGTGATGTGTGTATAGTGACATACTCCTACATGTTCACTTGCATGTCCAACAAATGTGTAGGTGGTGCATGTCGGCACATTGGGGTATTAGCATCCAACATTCAACAGACATATGGGTGCAAGTCCAGGAGGGATATGAGTGCCATGGTTGATGGTGAGACTGACAATTGGGTTATTCTAAATAGTGTGAGCACTTTGAGCAGTGTTCAGCTGATGATGCCAGGGCTTGTCCTATGATGTGCTGTACTCACTGTGGTGTGTGCAGTCAGTGCAGGTGACTGATGTTGTTCTCTTTTTTTCTAATTCTATCCAGATACATCCACAGCCACAGGGGGAGACAGCTCCATGGACCAGGAGGAGCCAAAGAGCCTGACTGGGACAGAAGACGAGGAGTTGGAGGGACCCAGTGGCACGGAGGGCGAGTGCAGTCACACCAAGGAGTCCTCAGCACCATTCACCCCAGCTGAGGGCCACAGCAGCTCGGAGTATGACTCCCTTGTGGAGGTGGGTGTCAGCAGCCACCAAACCCCAGTTTGTGAGGCTGTCCCTGCCACCGCCCCCACCACCACCATCACCACCCTCCACTCGGCTCCCATCCCAGAGGTACGTGGAGGCTCCCGTGTTCGGGAGCATGTCTCCTTTGTGCCAGGCACCGCACCCCCTATCCCTGTGTCCCCTGCTGCCCTGAGTGAGAAGTCTGTGGACTTGCTTCAAAAGATTCATGTAGGGCAGACATCAATGCTGAGTGTCCTCCATGCACACACCAGTCTGTTGACACAACTGGTGTTATTCATGGAGGGCATTTCATCGGGCATGTCTGCCCTACAGAGGATCAATCAGTCTTTGGCCTCCTCCCTGATGGCAGCAGTGTCCCTCCTCCTACAGTCCCGCACCCCTCCTACCCCTGCACCACCCACGATTCCTAGCACCCTACCTGTCCCAAGCACACACACACCAGCACATTCACAGAAACCCACAGACACAGGCAGCACACAAACACCCAAACCAAGGGCTAGACGTGCACACAAGCAACCTCAGGGGACTGATACCACACTCACAGAGGATGGTTTGCAGACACACACAGTCATCCACAACCACTCCGCAGTCCTCCGATACCTATCCCTCCCAGCCCCCTTCCCTTGTCTCAACCGGAACCCCATCTCCCCAGAAGCTCTTCCTCTGTGAGCATGGCCTCTTCCCCACCGACCCAGCAGATCCAGCTTACAAGGGGAAGAGGAAGTCCCCACACACAGAGGGGAGTGCCCCTCACACCCGGACACCCTCCCCCAGGCGCAGTCAGACTGAGGCCTCCACCCGTAAGTCCCCCTGGAAGAGCAAGACACCACCCCCGCTCACAGCTCCACGACAAAGTCTCCGTCCTCCATACCCCAGGCCACCACTCCACAGGTTCCCCTGCCATACCATGCCCCAGGTTCCCCCACCCACAGATACACCATCCCCAAAATGCTCAGGCCCTCCCCCCTACCACATGCTCTTCCACCCCCACCACCCCCGGTCAGACAGTTTGTGCCACTGATGTTGGGACCGTGTCCCCCCCTCTGTCCAGCCGACCTCACCTGAACCCCATTCCGCTCCCTTTGAGTTAGGCACTCCAGTGGAGTCCACGACCACCCCGTCTGACTTTGGCACTGCAGTGGGGACCCAGTTCACTCCATCTGACCTGCCCACTGCAGTTATGCCGGCACCCACCCATCCAATCATCTGACTTGTGCCCCACAGTTGTGACTGCACCCACTACTTCAGTCAGCTCCACTGCAGTTGCCTGTGACTCTCCTGCATCCACCACCTCTTCACTGCCTCCTTCTCCTGAGTCCTGATCCTGTCCCCGCGGTACCTGGCCTGCCCCCATGGATGCCCCTCCAAGGGGATGTCCCCTGTCCTTACCAGTGCAGGCATGCAACGTGTGACAGTTGTCACTCAAATCACATTGTTGACATTTGGATATGGACTGGCCATTGGCCTTTGTTTGCAAAGGACTTTGCATCTAAAAATTGCTGAATAAAGCTTTTTTCTTTATCCTTGTGAATTTGATTTAGCTGTACATTATGTTGATGATGCTTAGCATGACCTTGCAGTTGTAATGCTGGATTTCCAGTGTTGAATACTGAGGTGTTGATTTGAGGTACTCCATGTGGTCCATGAGATATGTATCCTATTCTGGTCGGTATCCATGTCATCCTTTGCAGCTAACTGGGTGTGTCATGATTAACAATTTGTGAACATCTCTGTAAACATTTCATTTGCATGGTCACATCTGTGGCTTGCACACATGCACATATGATGTGCTTCCCATTGTCCAATTTGTCTATTTCCCTGACTGTGGGCGCATCTCCACTGGACATGAAGGTGTGGGCATTATTGGTGTAGGAGCAACTTGGACCTGTGTGCAACTTGCTGGACATATGTATTGAGTATGTGCAGATGACTTAAGGGACACTCCCGTACCCAGGCTGTTGTGACCAGAGCCTTCATTGTGTGGTAACTGATGGCTGACTGACCAAGTGTTCTGCTGACATGACTGAGACCTGCTGGGACTATGGTTGGCACAGCTGAGCTTCCTCAGGAGTTGAGTCCCCTCAAGTAAGTGTGTTGTTCCGTGACATTGCCTGGGCCAATGGTGTGTGTTGTGTGGGCGTGTGTGTGTGTCAACATCCCTTTTCATACACAGGCAGTGTTCCCTTGATATGTTCCTGTTGTTGATGCTTGCTGAGTTGTACTGTTTTCATCCCACATCTTTGCCCTGGGCTACCAGATGTGTGGGTGCATGACACACTACTGTTAATTGGTGTTTCATCATTGGAATTTGTCAGTTCTGAGTGGTGATGATGTGGTCAGACGCAGATGGGACACATTCAGGGGTCCCCAAGGCACTTCTTTGTTCACAATAGCATGTAGTTGTCCCTAGCTGGTACCTTTCTGTGATTGGGACATGTGTATGTGTGTGTGACTGCTTCCACTCATTCGGTTCAGGGCTGCAATTTTGGCAGGTGTCAGCATGTGTGCCTTGTGGTTCTCCTTGGCTTTTGCATTGTCCTGGGACTGTGGCAGGTATTCTGAAGGTTACGGGAGCTTTAACGTCATGGCCATGTACCACATACTGTGCAGTATGTGTGTCATTCACCAGGGTTGTAGACTGTCCTTGTGTGATGAGTCTGTGCACCTTAGTTCCTCCCAACATTACTGTGTTTCTCATGGCTGCATGTGCAATGTCACCTGTCCATGTGGGCTTTACAGATGCACATTGGTGCAGTTCAGGGTATGTGGTGTTGAGGGTGGACTGATGTAAATGTTTATATGGCTGGGCCCCTACCTCCCATTTGTCCATGGATGATGGGTCATGCTGAGTGATATGTGTTTGGGTAGGTGTGATGTACGGTTGTGGCACAGGACACATGTCTGGGTTTCACAGTTTGTACGACATCTACCTTTGTCATCACAGTGGACGTGTCATGCATGCTTGTGTCACCCCAATGTCTGGTCCCTGGGGGTTGAGCTGTTGTGTGTCAGTTTCTTGCTGTGTTAGTTGCTGTTCATTCCAGCTTGTGTCACATGTGTCTGTTGTGCTCCCTCTCATTTCACAATGCCTGATTGCCCACTAAGGGGGGCCCAATGATGGGTTACTTTTGTATGGCACTGTGTCCACATCTGTCTCACTGTGGTTCAGCCCCCCTCATGTGTTGTGTAGTTGCCTGGGGATATTGAGACACACACACACATGTTGTGTCAGATGTGCAGTGTGAGGTTGCCTGTTTGTGTTTGTGCATCTGCACCAGTGCATTGGTATTGCTGTGTGGGCCATTGTCTGGATGTTGTTTTTGTGATTTTCCCTGCTGTCCCTGTGAGTCATATCACATCATTCTGCACATTCATCCTAGTTGTTAGGTCCCATTGCTGCCATGGAATGGGAGTTTGTGACCTGACACCTACAGTCTACACAGGATGTTTTGATTTGTGTGTCTATTTTCGAGATGTGTGTATGCTTTGTGATGGTCACTTTTGCTTTTGTGTCATTGTACACTGTATGCAATGTCAGCCCCCATGGGTGGTGCTTGTCTGCACATGGCCGAGAGTATATTAGGTTTTCACAGCACTGTTAGCCTCACCACATCTCTGTGGGTATGGGACACAACCACTACTTTGCCACAAAAGTGTTTCACAAAAGTGTTCCATGTGTTGGGAGCAGGAATCATACATGCTGTTTGGCATTTGCAGCTTTGACCATGATGACACTTACCATTTGGTCACTGTGATGAGGGTGGTTTTAGACCCCATTACTGCAATGCTCAACATGTGCTGCAGTTTGGAACCCCACACTGAACTTTTGTTCTACACAGTGAGGGGGTGTTAGTGCACATTGACACAGTGCTACAGTGATGCTTGCCTTGTGTAGGCTAAAGTTTTTGGTCACACGTGTGATGGTAGTTACATTGTATGTTTGAAGTCATTATCACTGATGTTAGGGCGGATGTATTTTGCTGAGATACCTAATGTTTGTGTATGATGGATCACCCATCCTATGGGTGGGGGTGGCAGTAGTGCTGGGCAACAGGTCCCCTATGGGTGGGGGTGGCAGGAGTGATGGGCAACATAGTCACTATGAATAGGGGTGGCAGTAGCGCTGGGCAACAGGTCCCCTATGGGTGGGGGTGGCAGGAGTGATGGGAAACATAGTCACTATGAGTGGGGATGACAATAGTGCTGGGCAACAGGTCCCCTATGGGTGGGGGTGGCAGGAGTGATGGGCAACATAAGCCCTATGAGTGGGGGTGTCAGGAGTGATGGGCAACAGGTCCCCTATGGGTGGGGGTGGCAGGAGTGCTGGGCAACAGGTCCCCTATGGGTGGGGGTGGCAGGAGTGCTGGGCAACATAAGCCTGGTGAGTGGGGGTGGCAGAAGTGCTGGGCAACAGGTCCCCTATGGGTGGGGGTGGCAGGAGTGATGGGCAACATAGTCACTATGAGTGGGGGTGGCAGTAGTGCTGGGCAACAGGACCCCTATGGGTGGGGGTGGCAGGGGTGCTGGGCAACATAAGCTCGATGAGTGGGGGTGGCAGAAGTGCTGGGCAACAGGTCCCCTATGGGTGGGGGTGGCAGGAGTGATGGGCAACCTAGTCACTATGAGTGGGGGTGGCAGTAGTGCTGGGCAACAGGACCCCTATGGGTGGGTGTGGCAGGAGTGATGGGCAACATAGTCACTATGAGTGGGGGTGGCAGTAGTGCTGGGCAATAGGTCCCCTATGGGTGGGGGTGGCAGGAGTGATGGGCAACATAAGCCCTATGAGTGGGGGTGGCAGGAGTGATGGGCAACATAAGCCCTATGAGTGGGGGTGTCAGGAGTGGTGGGCAACAGGTCCCCTATGGGCGAGGGTGGCAGGAGTGCTGGGCAACATAAGCCTGGTGAGTGGGGGTGGCAGAAGTGCTGGGCAACAGGTCCCCTATGGGTGGGGGTGGCAGGAGTGATGGGAAACATAGTCACTATGAGTGGGGATGACAGTAGTGCTGGGCAACATGTCCCCTATGGGTGGGGGTGGCAGGAGAGATGGGCAACATAAGCCCTATGAGTGGGGGTGTCAGGAGTGATGGGCAACAGGTCCCCTATGGGTGGGGGTGGCAGGAGTGCTGGGCAACAGGTCCCCTATGGGTGGGGGTGGCAGTAGTGATGGCAACATAAGTCCTGCCCTATGAGTAGGGGTGGCAGGAGTGATGGGCAACAGGTCCCCTATGGGTGGGGGTGGCAAGAGTGCTGGGCAACATAAGCCCTATGAGTGGGGGTGGCAGTAGTGAAGGGCAACAGGTCCCCTATGGGTGGGGGTGGCATGAGTGATGGGCAACATAGTCAATATGAGTGGGTGTGGCAGTAGTGCTGGGCAACAGGTCCCCTATGGGTGGGGGTGGCAGGAGTGCTGGAAAACATAAGCCCTATGAGTGGGGGTGGCAGGAGTGATGGGCAACAGGTCCCCTATGGGTGGGGTGGCAGGGGTGCTGGGCAACATAAGCCCGATGAGTGGGGGTGGCAGAAGTGCTGGGCAACAGGTCCCCTATGGGTGGGGGTGGCAGGAGTGATGGGCAACATAGTCACTATGATTGGGGGTGGCAGTAGTGCTGGGCAACAGGACCCCTATGGGTGGGTGTGGCAGGAGTGATGGGCAACATAGTCACTATGAGTGGGGGTGGCAGTAGTGCTGGGCAATAGGTCCCCTATGGGTGGGGGTGGCAGGAGTGATGGGCAACATAAGCCCTATGAGTGGGGGTGGCAGGAGTGATGGGCAACGTAAGCCCTATGAGTGGGGGTGGCAGGAGCGATGGGCAACATAAACCCTATGAGTGGGGGTGGCAGAAGTGATGGGCAACAGGTCCCCTATGGGTGGGGGTGGCAGGAGTGATGGGCAACATAAGCCATATGGGTGGGGGTGGTAGTGGTGCTGGCCATGTAACCCCTATGGTGGCCTGTTGCTGATGCCAGGATATGGATCCTCTGGGTGTGTTTGACATTTGGCGGGTATGTGTTGTTTGTTTGTGTGGTGGGTGTCTGACTTTCCGTCCGCGTCTGTTCCTGATCCGGTCATAGATGTACAGTACTGGTATGGCCTGCGCGATGGGATTCATGATGCGTTCGTCTCGTACACGCTGCTTGTCGCTCCGTCTCGTACCCTTTGCAAGCTGTTCCGTCCTGTAGCCGTGGTGCGAATCGTACCTGATATGCTTCTTTTCTGGATGCTGTGACGTGCTGTACGCGGCCACCCGTCCGGCACATATGATTTGCGCATCATACTTGTCCGGCAAGAAACTGATATGGATGCTGCTTCCGGGCGACTCGGTTCGGCGTTCGGAGGTACGGCTCGGACAGAGAATGAAGCTTGAATCACAGCCTACGTTATGCGCATCGTACTTCCTCGCCCAGACAGACCGGCTCTGGATACGAGTCGGTCACAAGGTAAGGCTACGAACAGCTCTCGGAGAGCTGTCCGACCCAGATGAGAATCGGCCACTGAGTTGGAATAGTGATATTTAATCCCTCCGCTATCCGGCACTTGCCCTACTGTTGCAGTCAGTGAAGAGGGAATAGTTATTTTTACCCCTCCACTATTCAACACTTTCCCTACTGTTGCACTCACTGGAGAGGGAAAGGTAAATTTTACCCCTCCGCTATCCAACACTTTCCCTACTGTTGCACTCTCTGGAGTGGGAATCGTAATTTTTACCCCTTCGCTATCCAACAATTTCATTACTGTTGCATTCACTAGAGTGGGAATAGTAATTTTTACCCCTCTGCTATCCAACATTTACTCTACTGTTGCACTCAGCGAAGTTTTTATAATTTGTTTTATTTTTAATATTATTATCTTAAACTGTTGGAATGTGAATAGTAAATTTTATCTCTTTCCTCTCCAACACTTACCCTACTGTTGCACTCAGTATGTATTTATTATTTTATATAATATTAGTAGGTATTTTTTATGCATAACAATATTATAATATGTTTTCTTTTGATATATTTAATATATTTTATTTTTTATTTTTTAAATATTTATTTATTTTTATAATTTGTTTTATTTTTACTATTATTATCTTTAACTGTTGGAATGTGAATAGTAAATTTTATCTCTTTCCTATCCAAAACTTACCATACTGTTGCATAGTAATTTTTACCCCTTCGAAATCCAACCCTTTTACAACTGTTGCCCTCACTGAGTTGGAATAGTGAATTTAATCCCTCCGCTATCCAAAACTTACCCTACTGTTGCACTCAGTGAAGTGGGAATAGTAATTTTTACCCCTCTGCTATCCAACACTTTCCCTACTTTTGCACTCACCGAAGTGGGAAAAGTAATTTTTACACCTCCGCTATTCAATACTTTCCCTACTGGTGCACTCAGCAGAGTGGGAATAATAATTTTTATCCCTTTGCTATCCAACACTTTCCCTACTGTTGCACTCACTGGAGTGAGAATTGTAATTTTTACCCCTCTGCTATCGAACACTTTACCTTCTGTTGCACTCACTGGAGTGGGAAAAGTTATTTTTACCCCTCTGCTATCTAACATTTTCCCTGCTGTTGCACTCAGTGATGTGGGAATAGTAATTTTACCACTCTGCTATCAAACGCTTTCCCTACTCTTGCACTCAGTCGAGTGGGAATTGTAATTTTTACCCCTCCGCTATCCAACACTTTTTCTACTGTTGCACTCACTGGAGTGGGAATAGTAAATTTTACCCCTCCGCTATCCAACAATTCCCCTACTGTTGCACTCAGTGGAGTAGAAATATTAATTTTGCTACTTTGCTATCCAACACTTTCCCTGCTGTTGCACTCACTGGAGTGGGACTAGTAAATGTTACCCCTCCGCTATCTAACACTTTCCGTACTGTTGCAGTCACTGGAGTGGAAATAGTAAACGTTACCCCTCCGCTATCCAACACTTTCCCTACTGTTGCAGTCACTGAAGTGGAAATAGTCAACTTTACCCCTCCGCTATCCAACACTTTCCCTACTGTTGCACTCACTGGAGTGGGAATCGTAATTTTTACCCCTTCCTTATCCAAAAATGTTGTTACTGTTGCACTCACTGAGTTGGAATAGTGAATTGAATCCCTCTGCTATCCAACACTTACACTACTGTTGCACTCAGCGAAGTGGGAATAGTCATTTTTACCCCTCAGATATCCAACACTTTCTTTACTGTTACACTCACCAGAGTGGGAATAGTAATTTTAATGTTCTGTATATACACAACTCTAACACACTAGACAAATGAGACCTCCAAATCAATTACAGTGAATAACATATCAAAAGTATAATTCCCATCACCCACCAGAGGTGGCTTATCATCATCTGGGAATTGAGGACTGAACTAAAAAGACCAACCACTCTGATGGTAATGGTGGTCAATTAGTTGTCCCAGTGGTAAGAACAAACGGTAGGGTGATGGTTGCAGTGCAAAAAATTAAACAAAAAGTGCTATTAAAAATGGCTATCTAGATGCTATCAATTTTATTCTGGCGCTTATCTAGATGCCATTGGTAAAACCTGTGCGTAAACAGCTTAAAGAATAACTGTTGGATTGATGGTCGACATGTTTCGGCTACTGGACATAGAGTCCAAGCTCTCATCAGGACCCAAATACGCTACTGCAAAAAGTGAAGAACGGAACATTCAAAGAAAATTATAAATTAAAGACAAGATTTCCACCAGAAAGGTATACCATACAACCTGATCTGCTCTGTATGTCCAATTGGAACTATTACAGGTTGGAAACCTAGGTATGAATCAAAATGAAAGGAGGTTCAGCTAGGCGTTAGTGGCAATACAAAACAATATGTATAAAAAGACAATGTAGGTTATCATTTGTCATGAACATAGCGTATATATGACTACAAGTCAAATAGTACTTGAATTGTGCACTTACCCACAAAATTATGGGCATGCACCTCACCTCGCCTGGCATCTGCTCAGGATATTGAGGCCCCGCTCTACAGAAGAAAAATTCAGGTAAACTCATTAGAGATAAATCCCAATGGGCATGAAGTGTTCAGAACATTGGAATTACCAGAAAAAATCAACAGAGCGTATGGGCTAGACAAGTGTAAAAGCAAGGCAGAGTATTGGTCTCAGAAGACAGAGCGAGTAGTACACCTCTTTGTCAGATATTACGTGAAGAGTAGTGACCATATATTGATGACAGCCACAACAGTATACACCCCTGTCTGAATAATGAGACACTGATGTACTTCTTAAAGAGAGAACTATCATAAATCTGGTAATTCCAATGTTCTGAACACTTCATGCCCATTGGGATTTATCTCTAATGAGTTTACCTGAATTTTTCTTCTGTAGAGCGGGGCCTCAAAATCCTGAGCAGATGCCAGGCGAGGTGAGGTGCATGCCCATAATTTTGTGGGTAAGTGCACAATTCAAGTACTATTTGACTTGTAGTCATATATACGCTATGTTCATGACAAATGATAACCTACATTGTCTTTTTATACATATTGTTTTGTATTGCCACTAACGCCTAGCTGAACCTCCTTTCATTTTGATTCATACCTAGGTTTCCAACCTGTAATAGTTCCAATTGGACATACAGAGCAGATCAGGTTGTATGGTATACCTTTCTGGTGGAAATCTTGTCTTTAATTTATAATTTTCTTTGAATGTTCCGTTCTTCACTTTTTGCAGTAGCGTATTTGGGTCCAGATGAGAGCTTGGACTCTATGTCCAGTAGCCGAAACATGTCGACCATCAATCCAACAGTTATTCTTTAAGCTGTTTACGCACAGGTTTTACCAATGGCATCTAGATAAGCGCCAGAATAAAATTGATAGCATCTAGATAGCCATTTTTAATAGCACTTTTTGTTTAATTTTTTGCACTGCAACCATCACCCTACCGTTTGTTCTTACCACTGGGACAACTAATTGACCACCATTACCATCAGAGTGGTTGGTCTTTTTAGTTCAGTCCTCAATTCCCAGATGATGATAAGCCACCTCTGGTGGGTGATGGGAATTATACTTTTGATATGTTATTCACTGTAATTGATTTGGAGGTCTCATTTGTCTAGTGTGTTAGAGTTGTGTATATACAGAACATTAGACCCTCAGTACTTGTTGTTAAGTATATATAGATTTGGGGATTTATACTGTAGCTGGTCTTTAAATTTTCCCTTGGACCCTCCCCCACTTTCACATTTTGTAAGAACCTTTTGTATTCAATAGTAATTTTAACCCATCCGCTATCCAACACTTTCCCCACTGTTGCACTCACTGGATTGGGAATAGTGAAATGCATTGCTCCGCTATCCAAAACTTTCCCTACTGTTGCACTCACTGGAGTGGGCATAGTCATTTTTACCCCTTCGCTCTCCAACACTTTCTCTAATGTTGTACTCACTGAGTTGGAATAGTGAATTTTACCCCTCCGCTATCCAACACTTTCCCTACTGTTGCACTCACTGGAGTTTCAATCGTAATTGTTACCCCTCTGCTATCCAACACTTTCCTTACTGTTGCACTCACTGGAGTGGAAATAGTCATTTTTACCCCTTCGCTCTCCAACACTTTCTCTAATGTTGCACTCACTGAGTTGGAATAGTGAATTTTACCCCTCCGCTATCCAACACTTTCCCTACTGTTGCACTCACTGGAGTTTCAATCGTAATTTTTACCCCTCTGCTATCCAACACTTTCCCTACTGTTGCACTCACTGAGTTGGAATAGTGAATTTAATCCCTCCGCAAACCACCACTTGCTCTACTGTTGCAGTCAGTGAAGTGGGAATAGTATTTTTTACCTCTCAGCTATCCAACACTTTTCCTATTGTTGCACTCACTGGTGTGGGAAAAGTAAATTTTACCCATCCGCTGTCCAACACTTTGCCTACTTTTCCACTCACTGAAGTGGCAATATTAATTTTACACCTCCGCTATCCAACACTTTCCCTACTGTTTCTCTTAATGGAGTGGGGAATAGTAGTTTTTATTTTTAAAGGGGTAAAGGGTGGGTATTAAATACATTTTAATAACTGTATAATTATTTGTTAATAGTAATAGTTTTTAATTGTAAAAGAAGTTTTATTGTGTTTTATTATTTTATAATTATTTAGGCTTGTATTGTGGGCATTATAGTGTTAAAGTGCATGTAGTTAATTAATGCTTAGTAGTTTTTTTATTAATAATATTTTTATTGATTATTAATTATGTTAATTATGGAAGTAGTTTTTTTTAAATGTAGAAGTGTGTTGTTATTGGTGTGGTGTTATAGGGTAGAAAATAAAATTAATAGATTAATGTATTAATTAATCTTTTTGTTTGTAAATATTTTCTAGGTTAAAAGATTGTTTTTAAATGTATTTATTATTTTATATAATATTTGTAGATATTTTTTATAATTAATATTATCATAATATGTTTTCTTTTGCTATATTTATTATATTTTCTTTTTAATTTTTAAAATATTTATTTTTAAAATTAGTTTTACTTTTAATATTATTGTTTTTAACTGTTGGAGTGTGAATAGTAAATTTTATCTCTTTCCTGTCCAACACTTACCCTACTGTTGCACTCACTGGAGTGGCAATATTTATTTTTATACCTCTGCTATCCATCACTTTCCCTACTGTTGCAGTCACTGGAGTGGGAATAGTAAATTTTACCCCTCCGCTATCCAACACTTTCCCTACTGTTGCACTCACTGGAGTGGGACCAGTAAATGTTGCCCCTCCGCTATCTAACACTTTCCCTACTGTTGCACTCACTGGAGTGGGAATAGTACATTTTACCTCTCCACTATCCAACACTTTCCCTACTGTTACACTCACTGGAATAGGAATAGTAACTTTATCCTTCTGCTATCAAACACAGTCCCTTCTGTTGCACTCACTGGAGTTAGAATAGTGAATTTTTATCCCTCCACTATCCAACACTTTCCCTTCTTTTGCACTCAATGGATTGGGAATAATAATTTTTACCCCTTCAAAATCCAACACTTTTACAACTGTTGCCCTCACTGAGTTGGAATAGTGAATTTAATCCCTCCGCTATCCAAAACTTACCCTACTGTTGCACTCAGTGAAGTGGGAATAGTCATTTTTACCCCTCTGCTATCCAACACTTTCCCTACTTTTGCACTCACCGAAGTGGGAAAAGTAATTTTTACACCTCCGCTATTCAATACTTTCCCTACTGGTGCACTCAGCTGAGTGGGAATAATAATTTGTATCCCTTTGCTATCCAACACTTTCCCTACTGTTGCACTCACTGGAGTGAGAATTGTAATTTTTACCCCTCTGCTATCGAACACTTTACCTTCTGTTGCACTCACTGCAGTGGGAATAGTTATTATTACCCCTCTGCTATCCAACACTTTCCCTACTGTTGCACTCAGTGATGTGGGAATAGTAATTTTTACCACTCTGCTATCCAACACTTTCCCTACTCTTGCACTCAGTCGAGTGGGAATAGTAATTTTTACCCCTCCGCTATCCAACACTTGTTCTACTGTTGCACTCACTGGAGTGGGAATAGTAAATTTTACCCCTCTGCTATCCAACACTTTCCCTACTGTTGCATTCACTGGAGTGGGACTAGTAAATGTTACCCCTCAGCTATCCAACACTTTCTTTACTGTTACACTCACCGGAGTGGGAATAGTAATTTTACCCCTCTGCTATCCAACACTTTCCCTACTGTTGCACTCACTGGAGTGGGAATAGTAATTTTTACCCATCCGCGATCCAACACTTTCCCTACTGTTGCACTTACTGGAGTGGGAATAGTAAATTGCATTGCTCCGCTATCCAAAACTTTCCCTGCTGTTGCACTCAGTGGAGTAAGAATATTACTTTTGCTACTTTGCTATCCAACACTTTCCCTGCTGTTGCACTCACTGGAGTGGGACTAGTAAATTTTACCCCTCCGCTATCTAACACTTTCTCTACTGTTGCAGTCACTGGAGTGGGAATCGTAGTTTTTACCCCTTCGCTATCCAACACTTTCCCTGCTGTTGCACTCACTGGAGTGGGACTAGTACATTTTACCCCTCAGCTAACCAACACTTTCTTTACTGTTACACTCACCGGAGTGGGAATAGTAATTTTACCCGTCTGCTATCCAACACTTTCCCTACTGTTGCACTCACTGGAGTGGGAATAGTAATTTTTACCCATCCGCTATCCAACACTTTCCCTACTGTTGCACTCACTGGAGTGGGAATAGTAAATTGCATTGCTCCGCTATCCAAAACTTTCCCTACTGTTGCACTCACTGGAGTGGGAATAGTAATTTTTACCCCTTCGCTCTCCAACACTTTCTCTAATGTTGCACTCACTGAGTTGGAATAGTGAATTTTACCCCTCTGCTATCCAACACTTTCCCTACTGTTGCACTCATTGGAGTTTCAATCCTAATTTGTACCCCTCTGCTATCCAACACTTTCCTTACTGTTGCACTCACTGGAGTGGGAATAGTAATTTTTACCCCTCCACTATCCAACACTTTCCCTACTGTTGCACTCACTGAGTTGGAATAGTGAATTTAATCCCTCCGCTAACCACCACTTGCCCTACTGTTGCAGTCAGTGAAGTGGGAATAGTAATTTTTACCTCTCAGCTATCCAACACTTTTCCTATTGTTGCACTCACTGGTGTGGGAAAAGTAAATTTTACCCATCTGCTGTCCAACACTTTGCCTACAGTTGCACTCACTGAAGTGGCAATATTAATTTTACACCTCCGCTATCCAACACTTTCCCTACTGTTTCTCTTAGTGGAGTGGGAATAGAAGCTTTTATTTTTAAAGGGGTAAAGGGTGGGTATTAAATACATTTTAATTACTGTATAATTATTTGTTAATAGTAATAGTTTTTAATTTTATAAGAAGTTTTATTGTGTTTTCATTTTTTATAATTATTTAGGCTTGTATTGTGGGCACTATAGTGTTAAAGTGCATGTAGTTAATTAATGCTTAGTAGTTTTTTATTAATAATATTTTTATTAATTATGTTAATTATGTAAGTAGAAGTGTGTTGTTATTGGTGTGGTGTTATAGGGTAGAAAATAAAATTAATAGATTAATGTATTAATTAATCTTTTTGTTTGTAAAAATTTTCTAGGTTAAAAGATTTTTTTTTAAATGTATTTATTATTTTATATAATATATGTAGGTATGTTTTATACGTAATAATATCATAATATGTTTTCTTTTGATATATTTAATATATTTTCTTTTTAATTGTTTTAATATTTATTTTTAAAATTAGTTTTATTTGTAATATTATTGTTTTTAACTGTTGGAGTGTGAATAGTAAATTTTATCTCTTTCCTTTCCAACACTTACCCTACTGTTGCAATCACTGGAGTGGCAATAGTAATTTTTATACTTCTGCTATCCAACACTTTCCCTACTGTTGCACTCAGTGGAGTGGGAATAGTGATTTTCCCCCTTCACTATCCAACACTTTCCCTACTGTTGCACTCACTGGAGTGGGACCAGTAAATGTTGCCCCTCCGCTATCTAACACTTTCCCTACTGTTGCACTCACTGGAGTGGGAATAGTAAATTTTACCCCTCCACTATCCAACACTTTTCCTACTGTTGCACTCACTGGAGTGGGAATAATAATTTTTACCCCTTCGCTATCCAACACTTTCACTACTGTTGCACTCACTGAGGTGGAATAGTGAATTTAATCCCTCCGCTATCCACCACTTACCCTACTGTTGCAGTCAGTGAAGTGGGAATAGTAATTTTTACCCCTCCGCTATCCAACACTTTCCCTACTGTTGCACTCACTGGAGTGGAAAAAATCAATTTTACACCTCCGCTATCCAACACTTTCCCTACTATTGCACTCACTGGAGTGGGAACAGTAATTTTTTACCGCTATGCGATCCAACACTTTCCCTACTGTTGCACTTACTGGAGTTTGAATAGTAAATTTAATCTGTCCACTATCTAACACTTACCCTACTGTTGCACTCAGTGGAGTGGGAATAGTAAATAATTGTACCCCTCTGCTATCCAACACTTTCCCTACTGTTGCACTCACTAGAGTGGGAATAGTAATTTTTACACATCCTCTATCCAACACTTTCCCTACTGTTGCACTCCGGGCAGTGGGAATAGTAATTTTTACCCCTCCCCTATCCAACACTTTCCCTACCGTTGCACTCACTGAAGTGGGAATAGTAGTTTTTATTTTTAAAGAGGTAATGGGTGGGTATTAAATACATTTTAATAACTTCATAATTAGTTGGTAATAGTAATAGTTTTTAATTTTAAAATAAGTTTTATTGTGTTTTATTATTTTATAGGTAATTTGGGTGTGTATTGTGGGCATTATAGTGTTAAAGTACATGTAGTTATTTAATGCGTAGTAGTTTTTTATTAATAATATATTTTTATTGATTATTAATTATGGTAATTATGGAAGTATTTTTTTAATATCGAAGTGTGTTTATACTGGTCTGTTGTTATAGGGTAGATAATAATTAGTGTTTTAAAAATAAATATTTTATATGTTCAAATAATTTTTTTCACTGGAGTTGGAATAGTGAATTTAATCCCTCTGCTATCCAACACTTACCCTACTGTTGCACTCAGTGGAGTGGGAATAGTAAATTTTCCACCTTCGCTATCCAACACTTTCCCTACTGTTGCACTCAGTGGAGTGGAGCTGGTGAATTTTCCCCCTACGCTATCCAAAACTTTCCCTACTGTTGCACTCACTAGAGTGGGAATAGTACATTTTACCCCTCCGTTATCCAATAGTTTCAATACTATTGCACTCACTGGAATGGGAATAGTATTTTTTACCCCTCCGTTATCCAATACTTTCCCTTCTGTTGCAGTCAGTGTAGTGGAAATTGTAATTTTTACCCCTCCGCTATTCAAAACTTTCCCTAATGTTGCACTCCATGGAGTGGGAATAGTAAATTTAATCCATCCACTATCCAACACTTACCCTACTTTTGCACTCAGTGGAGTGGGAATAGTACATTTTACCCTTCCGCTATACAGCACTTTCCCTATTGTTGCACTGACTGGAGTAGAAATAGTAAATTTCATTACTCCGCTATCCAATACTTTCCCTAGTGTTGCTCTCACTGGAGTGGGACTTGTAATTTTTACCCCTCCGCTATCCAACACTTTCCCTACTGAGGCACTGACTGTATTATAAAATGTAAGTTTAAATATTTTTTAATAGTTTAATTTTTAGATTTATTATAGAATTTTGTCTTTTTATATTTTATATTATTGATATATATTTTAATTTTTTATATAATTTAAAATGTTTAACATCAATTAGAAATAATAGTTTATTAATTGTTTTAAATAGATATATATGTATAAATATTTATGTTTGTGGGTTTTTCTGTTTTTTGCTAAGTTTATTTGTTGTGTTTTGTTAAAATATACATTACTTTATTTTATTTTGTTAACATGAATTTTAATATTTAATAAATTCAATGTATACTATTTTATTTTATATTAAATACAAATCGATATTTTATACATCTATATATTTTACATCGATATTTTTTAGTCAATATTTTAGTATTTACCTGTTTAAGTATAGGAGTCGATATTTTTGTAGTCTATATTTTTTTATTGATATTTTTTATATCAATATTTATGATATCGATGTTGAGTCAGTGAATCCAAGGCAGGGCAGGTACACATGTGTGTTCCCTGCCCAAGTAGTGAAGCATAACCATGTGTGTTTTCACTACCTATGAGTTTTAATCTTCCCACAAGCTATCATGGGGGAATGGTTGAAATTACTTCCGGCTGCAATAGTAGATTTCAGTGGAGCAGCCTTGTAATGTTTCCTTTCATTGGATTCACAATGACAAACCCTCTCCTGTGGTAAAGGTGGATTTGTCACTATAGCTGTGAAATGCCACTTCTACAAAGTGGACTTTGCTCTTCTCTAAAACTCTTTGTGTGCTTATTAGTTTGACTCCATCCCACATTGGATTCTGAGGAAGCACATCAGTGCATTCCCCAGTGAAAGCTGTAAACATTGGACGTGCAACTGGAATGACAGACTTCTGCCATTTGAGGACCTGGCTGGATAGATTAGAAGGAGAGGTTTTGACACTTTGCCTCTGGCAGTCAGATCATGGCTCCACTAAAGATTAGGATCTGCATTCCAAAGCCTCATGGCAGACATTACTGAAATTCAGGGTACACACTTGGGGTTCAAAGGGAAACTCTCTGAACCAGCCCCAACTTCAATGGCACACTACATTATAACTACTGGTGTCATACTTCAGCAGGGTAGTGATACACTAGTGGCGGATGTGGGATAAGAAACACAGGAACTGCATGATGCACATTGCCAGAGGAAT
Organism: Triturus cristatus; assembly: GCF_964204655.1. Classification (NCBI taxonomy): domain Eukaryota; kingdom Metazoa; phylum Chordata; class Amphibia; order Caudata; family Salamandridae; genus Triturus; species Triturus cristatus. The sequence goes on along the minus strand of NC_140589.1, from coordinate 1,174,220,392 downwards.
CTGTTGTGCAGGAGGAGAAATACTGCCTTTGGAAGGGACCGTGAGTCCTTCCTGAACAATAACTGGCCTGGACTGACTACTTGCTGGTTTGTGGCACCCTGAAGTGTGCTTCCCAAGGGCGTGTTGGCTTGCCCCCTGTTCTCTTGTGGGGGTCTCAAGGGCATCAAAGACCTCCTGCGTGGGACCAATGCCATCTACTTGTGACACCTGAAGAGTGGCGCCCTCGTAAGTGCCCACATTGTCTACCGGATCCCAAATGGTAGCGAGGCATGAGCGTGGTACTTAGAATTGTGCCTGGAGACCGGATTGCCTTGTTCAGAGCCATAAACTATTTCCAGCATCTAAGGAGTGGGGCACCTGCCTTATGGGGACCTCAACACACATAAGCGTCTTGTTGGTGGTGAGGGGATTCACCGGTTGACGGATCCCGTGTGTCCCGCTTTGTTGATCATTCCGCATCTCTCTCGTGCAACACGCCGACTGCATGCTTACTGCATTCAGTATCCAATTCATAGGTTGCAAACCTCAGAGGTGACCTGGTGACCTGGGACCCTGACTAAGTGTGACTCTGGCTGCAATCAGCTTAGCATCAGGGGGAGGATTGTTCATCTCCAACCCATGGACTTAGGGTAGCCAAGGTTAATTGAAGGGGGAGGGACGCTTGGGCCACAGGGGCATTCAATACGTACCTGTCTAATATCCAGTGCACCGCGTATTGGTGCTGAGTATTTGTGTGGGAGTGACTGCCTGCGGACCGCCTGGGGTTAATAACATGTCAAAAGAAAAAAGAAATTGACATTGGTTTTACCCATGTTGCCTCGACCCACTGTGCTGCTTAAAAACATTCTAATTCTTTGTGTGTGTATACTTTTTTAATCATTTTGATCTGCGGTGCACCCTATACTGTGTGGTATTGAATTATACTAATTGCCAGGGTGGGCCACGTTTTGACAACATTTTGCACCGCATAAGGGTGCTGGGAGGTAAAGTAGGATCTTTCCCAAATATGCATACTACTGATGTCATTTCAACACATTGGGGAATAGTACTGCTAGTAATATTTCCAAATGTGATTTATGCCAATAAATACATTATGTTCATGTTGTGTTAATTAATGCGTTTGTTGAATACAAACTTTATTTACATACACCATGTGTGAAGTCTCTTTTGTACCGCTCAGTGTATTTAATGTGAGTGAGTGCTGTGCCAATACTTTACACATTGCCTCTGTGATAAGCCTGACTGCTGAGTTCCAAGCTACACAAGAGTGAGAACAGGTTATACAAAGAGTGTAATCACCCACCTCTGATGGGAGTGGTAGGTTCTGCCTGGCTAGAACATCACCAAAGCCAAACCAGAATGTGCCAGTTCCAACAGAAACTAAGACAGGAAACCAAGAAACTCAGATCAAGCAAAGGAACAAATCAGCATTTGTCTGCAGTGACCCGATCCATCTGCAACTAGCTACCAGTTGATCTTAGATGCACAAAAGACTTACTCCGATTAATGTAAAAACTCTCTTGCATCTCTTTAAAATTCACCTGGTTCGGCCTGGTTAACTTTTTCTCCTCATCCCCCTTTAAACTCTTCCTGAGACTTTGGAATCCTTTTTCCATCAGAACTATCATACTCATTCTCAAATTGCCCACACCTGTTACAACTACTTTGGATCCAATAGTATCTCTTCAGTAATTGTCCTCTGTTATATTTTTTTTTTCCTTTAATTCCTCAATTTCTCTTCTAGAATCCTCAGCCCCAATAGTTTTACCATACTTCTTAAGAAATCATTCATGTCACTGTCCCTTAGCCAATCCATTTCATTCATTCCTTCCCCTATTGTTTCCTTTTCTTAATGTTCTCTCTCTCACACATTTTTCCTCCCATCCTTTTCTCTCATCAAGCCTGCAATCTGTTGTGACCTCATACCTTTCCTTCAATTGTTCTTTTGCACTATATACCCTAGACTCTGGCTGTCATCTCCTATCACATCACTCATTGACACTAATCCCATCATGCTTTTTGCAGAAACTACTGCTGAAATTATCATGTTTTACGCAATAAACGTTTTTTTTTTTTTACTACATTTACATGCTAGCTATTTGTAAAGGATCCTTGTTGGTGCTCATGATGTTCTGATAGCGTATAAAAATGTGAAATAAATAAACTAACAAAAACAAACAAATAAATAAATGTGGTGTCCATGGCAAAATTCTGAAATACATCAACTAACATCGTTAAAACAAATATTTCTGTCACTTTCCTGTATTAAAATTTAGTGGAAATATTATCATGATTATTTTGGTGCGTTCCAGTTCAAATGCGTCTCAGCAGGTGTTAATATTTTATCATCTAAGTACTCAACTTGCAAAGCTCCTCCATGTATCTCATTGAGTTTTGTACCATACTTAACTTGTGCAGCAAACAACATGCACACAGCTGAACTCCTGCAGGCCTCCTGCTGAGCTTCTGCAAGCAAACATTCACTCTCATATGTGACCCAAATAATCTTGTTCATTTACCCAAGATTAGCTCTATAGCCCGTCCCCCTCTAATGAGTTTAGACAGACAAGCAATGGACTTCCTGTGCAATCCAATGTAGCTCCAGAAATACACCAAGCAGAGTTCTCGAAGGCCCCCAACAAAACCCAACAGAACGCCTATTGGCAGCTCACTAACTTCATGCACGCGTGTCACTCAGAGGTGACCCTTATAAAAAAACGACGATAATCTATTCCAGGTTAGCGCTCTAGTTCACAAGCATAACTCGCATATCCGTTCAACCATTCAAATCCCAAGATATATATTCTAGTCATACAAATATGGGAAATCACAATAAAATCAGTTTTTGTTTTTTGTTTTGCAGACTTCTTATTGACAGTAAGAACAAGAAAGAACAAGGATTTCACCTAAAAAAGGAATGCATTTATAAATATAGATATATCACCTACATTCTCATAATGTTTCAAATTACAATGTTTCTCTTGGCATATTTATGTTACTTCTGTTCTTCAAGTAGTATGCTTGATTTCAGAAACATAGGCGTGTCAACAGAGACTTCAATTCCTCTCGTGTCGTGTCTAGAAATCAAATGTAACATTCATTCCTGACTTTTCTCCCACCCCCTCAGATGCACCAATCCATTGTTAGGACCTCATTGATAATGCAAACACGTGTTTTACTAAATGGCACGAGGGCCCATAAAGAATTTTCAAGGCTGCACTAATATTAACAGTATCTTGCTGGAGCATCACTTTATCTCTGATATGAATGTATTATTAATTAGAGGTGGTAAATAAATAAACACATACAAGAAAGAAAACGTCAACTAGGGCAGTGCTGGATTAAGCCCCTTTGCTGACAAAGTTGTCTTCACTATGTGACAAAGTGGAAATCCTCAGTGTCCTTACAATGCAACTGCTAGCTGTGAACAACTACAGAATGATGCAAGCACCAGCTGAATCATGCTGTTAATTATTTCTTCATAATGAAAAATATATGCTGTCAGTTGAATCATGTTGTATTTCATAATTTCATTCCAAAAATATGTTAGGCACATTCACCTCAAAAATAATATTTAAACACTACACACCTTCACTTTTCACTCTACGAACGAGCCATGATTGGTATACTCATGGTGGTTACCTCAAAATTATACTAATATGCCTCAAATAAGTTATGAAAGGGCAGTAGTCGTTCAAAATAATACAGTCCTATCTAAAGTGTTGGTTTATCAATGATTAATACTTTTTAAGTCAATAGCTCGTTTGTCACAACTGAAAGCATGTGCAAACCATACTGTTGATCTTGAGGTGATAATTAGTTTATTGTCATAAATACGAGTGAAACTCTCTTTATTAACCTCTTAAGTGCAGCCATTGGTCAATGGCCCACGGCCACACTACCTCTCCAGCGCATCGGTTGGACTTGGTCGACACTGAGGAGGGTTATCAAGGCCCCTCTGGTGCTCTGCACAAGAGGAGAGGGAGTTCTTTATTTTAATTTTTTAATCAGGCTGCTTGGCAAAAGCTTGCCCAGCATTCATACCTTTTTAACTGCAAAGTCGATCGGCTAACACGGTGCGGTGATATCATTGCAGTAACAGTGAAATTGCAGTAAAAGTGAAAGTAAAATGAGATGATTGGTTTTATTTTACTTTCCCTGAATCAGTACTCTGAGGCATATCTCAGTCACTGAGCACAGATTCTCCTGGGAGAGATATTGTTGGAAAGGGAAGAATGTACCCTTTCCCCAGCATAGGCATGGCTGCACCCCACCCCAATTAAATAGGGCAACAGGGCTTACATATCTCAGCCCCTGAGCACTGATTCTCCTGGGAGATATATCATTGGAAAGGGGAAACTCTCCCCTTTCCCAGCATAGGCATGGCCATGCCTCCACCCCAAGTAAATGGGACAACAGTCCTTCTGCTTCCCCTAGGAGGAAATGGAGGTAATTATGCCCGATCTGCCCCTCCAGAAAGGGCAAAAAAACTACTAGACACCTTGGAAAGGTTTTTTTTCCAGGAAAAATACAGGAGTGGGGCCTGCCCAAGTTGGGCATGGCTATGCCCCCACCCCAGCTAAATGGGACAACAGTATTCTTGCCCCCTGGGTTAGGGCACAACATCCACAGCTACTCACTTTGCAAAAAACATGTCAGTTAAGAATGGAAAAATGTGATGCATCCATGTTGCATTTTGAGTTGTTTCATGTTGCAGGCACTAGGCCTACCCACACTAGTGAGGTCCAATTTTTATAGGAAGACTTAGTGGAATGCTGAGTGGAAGGAAGTTTGTGGCCCCCACAGATTCCTGAACTTTATATCACAGAATTGTGAGTAAAAATGTGCTTCTTTAGTCAAGGTTTGAGGTTTGCAAGGGATTCTGGGTAAAAACAACCCGGTGAGAGCCACTGAAGACACCCCCCCTTGATTTCCCCAGTTGTTCAGCTTTATAAAGTGTGCAGGTTTGCTAAGTTTCCTGAGGTGCCGCCTGGGTTAGGGCCCAAAATCCACAGCTACCCTCTTTGCAAAAAATGGGTCAGGTTTGAGTGGAAAAATGTGATTCATCCATGTTGCATTTTAGGCCATTTCTAGTTTTGGGCCCTAGGCCTACCCACACAAATGAGGTACCATTCTTATGAGAATAGAATACCCAAAGGGATGTTGGGTGGAAGGATGTTTGTGGCTCCCCATAGATTCCAGAACTTTCCATCTCTGAAAATTGAGGAAAATGTGTTCTTTTAGTAATGCTTGAGGTTTGCATTGGATTCTGGGTAAAGCTACCTGGCGAGAGTCATCTAAGTCACCCAATCCTAGATTCCCCTAGGAGACTAGCTTTGAAAAATGCACAGATTTTCTAGGTTTCCCATGGTGCCGGATGACCTAAGGCCCAAAATCCAAAGCTACACGCTTTGCAAAAAACATGTGTTTTGTATGGAAAAATGTGATGTATCCATGTTGCGTTTTGGGCCGTTTCCTGTTGCAGGCACAAGGACTACCCAAACAAGTGAGGTAACATTTTTATCAGAAGGTTTGTGGGAATATAGAATAGTAGAATATTTGTTATTACCTATTGTATTTTGCTGCATTTGTACCTTCCAAATGTAAGCCAGTGTGTTAGGCAGAAGACATTTTGAAAAATAGCCTCTAAATCATATGCTGTGATGGATACCCACAAATTTATATATGTACAAATAACCACTACTGATAAACTCCATATCTTGTTCCTATTTCAGAAATACATAGGGCAACTTGATACCTATTTTTAAGTTTTACTATTTAATGATAAGAACTGGCCTATTCTCAGTACACAATGAAAAACCACTGTATGGTGCAGCTCAGTTGTTGGCTCTGGGTACCTCAGGTTCTTGAAGATCCTACAAAGCCTATATCCCCACAACCAAAAGGGTCTAGCGGACATAATGGTACATTACTTTTTTGAATTGGCCAAAATGGCAAAAAGTTACAGATTAAAACAAGTTCAGAAATAGCTATTTTTCATTCTCAGTTTCAATATTTCTTTATCACAACAGTTTGTCTCTTTGGCAAAATCTTGAGGAACCCTCACATGACTCCATCTTGCTGAATTAGGAATGTTGTCTGCTTTCAGACATATATATATATTTTTCCTGGATCACCTATGGGTTTCACACTGGTTTCCACAACAAATTGAAAGTAAGTTGAAAACACCAAAAATGGGAAAAATGGGTTACCCCTTTGAAAAATGCTAAAACGGATTTTTTTTTTTTTTTCAGCTCTTCGTGTTCCTGAAAGCTGGGTATATGGTGACTTTAGCACAGCAAACCGTTTTTTAATGCCAAGTTTTTTTGGCGAAAAACAGACACTTTTATCCAGAGCACTTTTTTCCTGTTTTCCCCCAAATACTCAAAATGTAGCTACATTTTGGCTAATTTCTCGATCCCCTCCAGGGGAATCCACAAAACCCTGAATACCTTTGGAATCACCGGGATTTTGGAAAATAAAGGACTCAAATTTGTATTGGACACCTATTGTGCACAAAAGATTAGGTAGGCCTAAGAGTGGACTACCCCAAATAACCAAAAAAGGGCTCAGAACTGGGGGAAAATGGCCAGTTTTAAGGGGTTAGTTTTGCACATACTAACTAATAATGGCATATACTTGAAGATCATACACAGTGTATGGGACCCATAGCTTTTTTCGAGCTATGGCTGTTGGCAGAGCTGGATGGTGATTCTCATTCAATCCTAAGTAGCCAGGTATAATTAAAATCATCAAAATCCATGTGCTGCATGGCCTACCTGGTCTGAAGAACACAGTCATAAGTCTTTCAAGTACCATCAAAGAATTCTTAAAATTCTCCATGTATATTCTTTTAAAGCCAGCAAAGCATCAAAGCAACGTGCTCCCTTGTCCCGCCTCAAATGCAAAGTGCTATTCACCTTAGTAAATATTTCACCACTAACCCCTCTTACTATTTGTTTAAAAAACATTTAGCCATACATGCCTAATATGCCATACTCCCCAACTGTGAATCTTATCATTGCAGCATCGTTGGTCCTATCGCTATACACCTCTTCTACAACAAACATCCCAGGTGTGGTAACGATCAAACCCTGACTGGCCTCTGGCCCAGATAGGTGTGTTTGTTTCATGACATAATCCACACTGTATTCTCTCTGAAGGAAAAATCGCACTTTGCTTTGCATTGCATTCTAATGTTGTCTGCACAATCCATCACGTCCCTGACATTATCTCTTTTTTACACAATGTATGCAATATGTAGCTTGCAACTCCTAATCAACTGTATCATGCATATACGCCCTAACTGCCTTCTATCACAGCTCCTTAATTCAAAATTCCATTGTCCCCTTCTACCACCACTGGTGTTGTTGCTATAGTGCCACTGATGGAGGCCATACAGCAAAATCTTTGGCACATGCCAGGATAGACACTGTTCATCATATCTCACATTCCGTACTCATTAGGAGCATTCCGGACAGAGTGCTGTGCTGAGGGGGGTCCTGGAACTTGGGGCCATCTGCCCAGTAGGGATTTGGGGGACTGTGTTACACCACTGCTCCTAAAGCCCAATGTGTGCTATATCCTCTGATTATGAATATCACACTCCAGTGGGCCTGAAAAATCTATATACCAGGGTCCCAGTGAGAGAAAAAAAAAGCCCAGGAATGGGAAAAACTACTCTGGCAAAGTTATAGCTCCTAGTTTGAGATGGAGATTAGAAGGGGAAAAATTGGCAGGACATCACACTAGTACTGACATCAGGAAGAAGAAAAGCTATAGACCAAGTGATAAATATTTTAATGCAAAAAACTGGGGCAAAAATTGAAACAAGCAGTGAAATTAGAAAAAAGCAAATACATTTCATTGCATTTTTTCTAGTAACTGTCTCCCTTATCCTTGCACTGCATTACTGTTTTTCATTCTTGCTATTGTACTACATTTTGATGCAACCTAATTGTTTATGAACCATGCTAGGGAGGTACTCCGGTGGCGGAGGGAGGGAAGTGGGCGGGGATCACAATAAGAAGCGGCTTGAAATGTGTTATGCTGTCATTTATACACTGGATATTGCAATGCTGCACTAGATGTTGGGTTGTTTGAAAATCAATAAAACAAATTTAAATAAAAAAAAACTATCTCCCTTATATGTAATTAAACATGAACTGACACTTACATTGGAAATCGTGAACAAAGTTCTTGAATAAAGTTGTATAGTCTGTCCTCCATCTTGGAAAGTGCTAGTTATGGGGATTATCTATGCCCCTTATCTAAAAGTCATGGCAAATGTTTGGAGGTTAAGGAAGAAGACTAAGCATGATATCCTCCCTCCAATGCTGTATTTAAGGACCTCGCACCTGCCTAACATGCTTCGGGCTCCAGGAAAATCACAGAATACCCCCCCCCCGTGAATGCGAGAATGGAGGCACAAGAGTGCTCGCGATAGTGAGATCACTCCCTGAGCTCAATTTTCCAAGAGCACTTGGGACTGAAGTGCGAGTAACGCACTTTAATTCTTGAACATGTGAAACCTTCACTAAGAACATGACTCTTGGCACATATGTAATAACATGTGCTTACGTGCAAGTGGCATTTGTGTGATGTACACCCAGTGCAATCTTGCAATGCTGTACCCACATCTATGCACTTGCTTTTACATGACCATTTGCAGTGAATACCTCCCCATGCTTGCCAACTTGAGCAACAATCTCACAGGGTGAGGAGGGGTGGGGCCTTCAAGGGGGGCGGGGCCTCTTGCTGAGAATTACCTAGGAGTCACTTTTGAACCCCACCCCGGCCCCCAGCCCCCAGCCCCCTCCTCCCCCCAAATAAAAGAACAAAAGAACATTTGCTGTGACTGGTACCGATAACATGGGGTGTTTTCACACCCCTTAATGGATGTCAGCAATAAGCCTCTCGGAAACGAGCTGGAAAACCCCTATCTATAGTGGTTTTCAGAACGTTTTCCTGCCAGGTGACCGTGTGATGGGAGCCAATATCGTGTCACATGGTGGCACCGTGTGATTTGTTCATGACAAAGGAGATATTGGATGATATATATGTGTGTGTATATATATATATATATGTATTATCTACTGGCGGTCGCCAGTAGATAGTTATAGTTACAACCTAGTTTCCATAGGAAATCTCAAAATTCTATTTTGAATAACTTTGGTGCCGGTTGACGAATCCTCGCGAAATTTTCAAAACTAATGGGGCGCTCCGTTCAGCTCCTACCCTGAAAGTCTCGGGGTGATTCGTCAAGCAGGGGTCGAGAAAAAAGGGGGGTCCCAAAACGCGTTTTCCCCATGCATTTTTCCATAGGACCTTTAGACACAGCTACAGCCCGAACGGCTGAACAGAATTACTTGAAATTTGGCAGAGAGGTAGCCATAAGGTCAAGGAAGTGCCTTTTGCAGGTCTGGTGTAAATCTGTTCAGTATTTCCTGAGAAAATAGCATTTAAAAGCATATATATATGTGGGCGGAGCCTAACCACACATCTCATCCTGAGATCTGATTGGCTGTCAGCACTTCATCCAAGAAGTGTTGGCAGCCATCTTGGGACCAATATACATGATAGCACCTCATTAAAAAGCATTGCAGTTAATAGAAGGTTTTAAGACTTTAGTTACATTATAAATCATTTGTTGATGGTACCATACTCATTTTAGGAATTGTGGTATGTTCTAAGGTGATTTCACCATGTGAAAAAGCCTTCTGCTGGGATATCATGATTGAGAGAAAAATATTTTCTCATGCTTTTACCACAGAGGTTTGGAAGGTGATCTATAAGCTAAACTGAGAGCTTATTTTCTGTAAATTCACATTATCTTTCTCAGTCATGTGAGAATGAAGTCTGACATTCTCAGTAAAACATGTACATCCACCAAGGGCAGAGACTGTCAGTTGATTCCTTTGTGTTCTACTGCAGCTTCCCAGAGTGTTCCAAAGAACTACTAGAGCGCTAACAGTCCTACTTATGATAAACGTATGGCACACCTGAAGCCATCTTGCTTGGATTAAAGTGGTAACTCTTAAAACATTTAATTTAAAAAGGAACAAAATGAGGGGGTTCATTTTTCCATAAAAAGTATGATTAGTGCTGCAGAAAGAAAAATTAGGGCACATTTTGAGTGACTTCTCAAATCCTCTTCTATTTCATTAATAAATTCTGACATGCAGACTGAAACATGCACTTTCAATACCAGCAGCAGTTTTCCCTGGTGAGCAGTAGCTTTACTACAGTGATCTAATGAGCAAAAAGAGTGCTAACATTCTGAATTTATGGCAAATGTGTGACACATCTGAATGCCTTCTTGATGGAATCACTGTAAAAAACTGAAAGTATTTCCTACTGAGGAGACTGCAGTAAATGAGGAAATTAGGAAACTTCATAACAAATAAGTCTCCCAAGATGGCCACCAGAGACAAAAGAGCCCAAATGTAGCCCAAATATCAACCAGATGTAGCCCAAGTATAGCTCAATGACAGAATGTCCCAGAATGTTCTTAAAAACAACTAGAGCGCTTACTGTCTTCATTATGACAAAAGTATGGCACACCTGAAGCCATCTTGATTGGAATAAACTGGTAACACTTAAAACATTTAATTTAAAAAGGAACACAATGAGGGGGTTCATTTTGCCATAGAAATTATGATTAATGCTGAAGAAAGAAAATGAGGGCACATTTTGAGTGACTTCTCAAATCCTCTTCTATTTAATTAAAAAATTCTGACATGCAGACTGAAACATGCACTTTTAATACCAGGAGCAGACTTCCATGGTGAACAGTAGTTTTACTACAGTGATCTAATGAGCAACTAGAGTGCTAACATTCAAAATTTATGGCAAATGTGTGACATATCTGAATACCTTCATGATGGAATCAAAGTAAAAAACTGAAAGCATTTCCTACTAAGGAGACTGCAGTACATGAGGACATTAGGAAACTTCATAACAAATAAATCTCCCAAGATGGCCACCGCAGACAAAAGAGCCCAAATGTAGCCCAAAATCACCCAGATGTAGCCCAAATATAGCCCAATGACAGAAGTGTGCAAAACACTTAGGGACCGATTCACAGAACTAACTTAAGACAAAATCCTAAACTTACTACCATTTTGGTATTCACAGAAGGCACTTACTCATTTTGGTATTCACAGAAGGCACGTACTCATTTCGGTATTCACAGAAGTTAGGAGTCCTAACTTTAGGACTCCTAAATGCCTTCTGTGAATACCGAAAGTCTTAAAATTAGGATTTTTCTCAGTTTAGTAGTAGTATAGTTAGGACTCCTAACTTTAGGACTCCTAAATGCCTTCTGTGAATACCGAAAGTCTTAAAATTAGGATTTTTCTCAATTTAGTAGTCCTAAGTCTAAACTTAGGACTACTAAATTGAGAAAAATCCTAATTTTAAGACTTTCTGTATTCACAGAAGGCATTTAGGAGTCCTAAAGTTAGGAGTCCTAACTATACTACTACTAAACTGAGAAAAATCCTAATTTTAAGACTTTCGGTATTCACAGAAGGCATTTTGGAGTCCTAAAGTTAGGACTCCTAACTTCTGTGAATACCGAAATGAGTAAGTGCCTTCTGTGAATACCAAAATGAGTAAGTGCCTTCTGTGAATACCAAAATGGTAGTAAGTTTAGGATTTTGTCTTAAGTTAGTTCTGTGAATCGGGCCCTTATTATTTTGTGTTTTTGCAGTGTTATATAGTGCAGACTTGTCAGGTATTGGAGTGCTTTACATGAGCATTGGTTACATCTCACAAGAACAAATTCATTTTGGTTGTAGACATGGAGAGACTAAGTGATTTGACCAGAATCACAGAATGTCGAGCTGAAGCAGAAACTTCAACCTGGTTCCCCAGTTGCAAAGTCTGCAGTTCTGGAAGTAACACCACATCCTCTCCCCTAAGTGCAACATTTAATCAAGTGGTCAACTGGATAAAAAAAGATAAAGATAACAAATAATTTAAAAGTGCTTTGTCGCTATTTGAAAACTCAGAAAATATGTCCTTATTTTAGTCTTTTAGAGCACTAACCATAATTTTGATGCCAATAAGACCCTCTCATATATGTAATTTCTAAAGGAAATGCTCTAGGTATTACAGTTTTGATTACATCAAGATGACGTCAGGCGTTCCACACTTTTGTAATAAATATAGAATGTTAGCAATCTAGTTGTTCATTAGGATACTGTTGAGAGGCAGAGGCCAGGGGCACGGACTCTGAAAATTGAAGGCAGGTAGGAGGGTGCAAAGGCAACAATTTAACCACACTGGGCAGGCAGGAAGGGCCGTTGCAGCACAACAGACTATGGAGGGCAGTGGAGAGGGGGGCAGGGGCAACAAACCAACAATACAGGACTTGCAAGAGAGGCTGTGGCAATGTAATAGACCATTGTGGGCAGAAGGAAGAGGCAATGGTAGTATAACCATACCAGGCAACAGACCCGATTCAGCCAGGAAACGTCCAATGTTTTTAAGCTCAAATGGGCTTTATTTGATCTGTATCCTGTCTACAATCTCCTCTTTTTCAATGTAACTCAAAGAGGAAAACCAATACCCCAGTTGTTTTTCAAAATCTCCCTCTTACCAAGTTCAAAATGTTCGCAAATATGGTACATTGGATCATGGAAGGAAATGGGATAGGGACATGGACTTGGATAACAGAGGACAGGAGGGACATGGAGAAGTGCACCAAACTGACCCTGCAGGGCAGGCATCAGGGTTTGCAGCAGCACAATACACCACACAGGGCATGCAGGACGGGAGTGCAGCACAACAATCCATAGAAAGCAAGAGGGAGGGGACAGGACCATGCACATGGAAAACAGAGAACAGAGGGGCAAGAGGCAATGGTAGCTAGCTGACCATAATGGACAGACAGAAGAGAAAGCTGCAGCATAACAGACCATAAAGGGCAGGAGGGACGGATCAGGGGCATTACAATGGAACAGACAAGCCAGGAGGGAGGGAGTAGGGGTCTGCACATGTAAACAGAGGGCTGGGGGCAAGGGGGCAGGGCAGGAGCAGCAATATAGCCATGGAGGTCAGGCAGGATGGGCACTAGAAGCAAGACACACCATGAAGAGCAACAGTGAGACTGTGATGGCATACACACAGACCATGGAGGGAAGGTGGGAGGGGGTCAGGGGCAGCTAACTGACCACACAGGGAAGGTGGGAGGGGCCATGGCAGCACAGAAGACCATGCATGGCAAGTGGGAGGGTTAGTGGCAGCACAATGGCTATGATGGGCAAGAAGGAGGGTGCAGGGGCATGCACAAAGGACCATGGAGGATAGAAGGGAGGGTCAGGACCTGTGCACAGACAAGAAAGTTCAGGGGAAGGGGCCTCACAACAGACCACACGGGGCAGGCAGGAGGAGCAGTTGCAGCACAACAGACCAGGGAGGGCAGAAGGGTGTAGCAGTACAATGGACCATGTAGGACAGGAGGAAGAGGATAGGGGCATGGCATGTGGACAGGCAGGGTGGAGGTGGCAGGGACAGGTTACAGTCATCTGACAATGCTAGGCAGGTGGGAAGGGAGTGGCAGCTCAATAGAACACTCAGAGTAGATAGGAGTGGCAGGTCCATGGGACATGGGGGGCAAAAAGGATGGAGCAGGGGCATGCACAAAGACATCGGAGGGCAGGGGGAAGAAGAATAGGGGCCGTAAGCTAAGCACAGAGTTTAAGCAGGAGGTCAATGATGGGGCATAGAATTGGGCAATGGAGGGCAGGAGGAGTGGACTGGTACATCATACTAAATTGAGGGCAGTGGCAGCACATCAGACCATGCATGGCAGGAGGGAGGAGGCTAGTCCATGGATTCACACAACAGAGGATAGGGAGGAGGGGGATGGGGCAGCAAGCTAACTGTTCAGAGAAGGCGGGTATTAGGAACTTTATTGTTTTTAAAACATTGTGTCTCTGCGAACTACTTAAAATATGAACAAGTATGCAGCATAATCTCACTTTTATTCAGGAAGAAGAGGACGTTTGTGACTGTGACTCTGGGCTCACTTGGCAGAAACACCCCCTGACCCTCCACCCCCTATCGCAAAATGCAATGCCCGTGAAAATGGAAGGTGAACACAGAGTTATATAGAACATAGACCTGAGAGCACGATTGAAAATGAAAACTAGATATAGTGTATGGTATAAACTATGCACCAAAAAGTGTGATATAAGATGAACCCGGCGTGAAATATAATATGCAATACATTGTGCGCAATGACAGATTCATTGGTGAGCGCGAGATAGCACAGGCACTAGCGCGTGCTATGCGATATGCGCTTTGGAGTGTAATATGCACAGGGCAGTGTTGTGTAACCTAACTAGTCTCTAAAGTTGTAATATAAAATATGTGCTGGGGAGTGTAACGTTGCATATGCACTGTGACAAAGATATGGATCCCAGATTGTAATATGTATGGCATAGCACTGTGCGTTATAACATAGGCATCGAGGAAGGCACGTTAGATGGGGCAATATAACCCGTGCGAATACAAGTGTGGCATGACATATTCACGGGGTGGTGTTACAGTGCACATGGGCTAGAGAGTGTCATAGCATATGCACTAGCTAGTGGAATACAACACAGAGGTGTGTGGCACTCGGCAGGCAATGGTGGGTGTAACACAGCATTGGGCTCTGCCAGGAGCGCGCTGTGACTCTCAAGTGATGTTCGTCCCCTTTCCAGAGAGTAAAATAAAAAGTATTACACATCCGGCAGTGGATGTGTGTTTTATTAACCGTGAGGGGGGTTTCTTGCATAGTTTTGGTCGAATTTTTGTCGAATCCCCTTTGAATGGCTTGGTGTGCATGTGTATTAAATGTGCCCGTCAATAGCTACCCATGTTTGTATAAATAAACGACAAGGGTGTCTACCGGGATTAGGCACGGTAGGGCATCAGACATGTCAGAGCTTCACTAGTGGTGTAAATACATTCCACGTGGATTCATTGCATGCATAGTCGCCTTTTAATGAATATCACGCAAATCGTCATGGTGATAGGTACGTACGGTTTGTCCAGCATGTCCTAGGTGTGTCTATAAATATATATTTTTTTAAAATAATAAAAAACAGTGAACGGCCCTGGGGATTGGGGTCAAAAAAATATAATTAGGAGACAGGCCCTGGGGGATGGGGTCATCAGGGCCAATAAATTAGAATAAGAAGGGGAACCACACAGCCCCCCTTCTTAAAAAATTAAAATAAATAAAAGACTGGCATCGTGCCGGAGGCCATGCCCCCTCCGTGCAGCACTCTGCAAACACGCCCCCAACAGGCATCTCCAGTATGTGCCAAGGAGCTGCGCTGCAGACAGGTGTTCTGAGGCCAAGTCCCTTTTTACACCTCTCTGCAACGCAGCTCTGTGGCGCTTACTGGAGGTACCTAGTGGTCTAGTTTGACCCTAGGGACCCTTAGGATTCAAGGGGACTTAATCTCTCAACTTAGAACAGCCACAGGGCGCGTTTACACAGTGGTGAAGGGAGGGGACGGGGCCTGAGGTGACGTGTGCAAACACGCACTATGGCACGTTTTAAATTGGGGATATAATTTCCCTTCAATACTGAGGGCCCCTGGGGGCTAACTAGCCCACCAAATGCTTCCAGTAAGCGCCACTGAGCTGCATTGCAGAGAGGTGGTCCAGGCCGTGCCACTTTTTACACCTCTCTGCAACGCAGCTCTGTGGCACTTACTGGAGGTACCTAGTGGGCTAGTTGGACCCTAGGGACCCTCAGGATTCAAATGAACTTAATCTCCCAACTAAAAACGGACACAGGGCGTGTTTACACAGTGGTGAAGGGAGGGGACGGGGCCTGAGTTAACGTGTGCAAAAACGCCCTGTGGCCTGTTTTAAGAGGTAGTTTTAATCCCCATGCCCTATTATATACTAGGGGTTTACAGAGAAGGTCATGCTAATCACAGGGGGACCCCAATGCATAATGTTCCCTAGTGTATGTAGGTGTTTTCACTGTATTCTAAGTGTCTTTTAACATAGCACTGGCTCTAGGACTGGTTAGTCAGACTGAGTTACCACTAGTATCCGTCTGAAAAAGTTGAGGGTACAGGATGATTTTGCAACAAGGCTTCTTTCTGCTCTTCTTTTTGTTCTTTCTGCACGTTATCCTTCTTCCTGCACTTATCTTTGTATTTGAGGACTTCTGTTGTTTCTTTCTGCACTTCTTTTGTTTCTTTCTGTGCATTTTTTCTTCTTTCTTCACATGTCCTATCTCTGTAGGCATAGTTAGAAATTAGCATTTAAAAAACCTTTGAAATTCACAGAAAAAACTATAGGTTTCAGGCACGTTATAATTAGGAATTAGCATTTAAAAAACCTCAGAAATTCACTGAAAAAACCATAGGTTTCAGGGGTGTTATAGTTAGCTGGACTTTTCACTTGTACAAAACCATTGAAATTCCCCCGTTATAGTTAGTTCAGCTAACTATAACTCGCGCGCCCGCAATGCACTGCTGATGACGTCACATATTACATCACTCATGACATGGTCAGTGACATCACTCATGACATCACTGATGACATCTCAAATGACATCACTGATGACATCACTGATGACATCATCCTTGTGATAGAGTGGCAGACCTCCTCTCACCCTAATATAACCTTTGATACACACATTCAAAAATAGAGACTAAAATTTTCAAAACAATGGACATACCAATACCAGTTACAACAACCTCTTCAGTAATTCTAAGATCCACATACACATCCACTCATTCACCAACAGTCCTATACAGTCACTCATACATGTACTCACTCATCATATGTACTCATACACCTATACATCCTGTTACACAATGCCACTTATCCATAGAGTTACTCACACACATAGTCACTCATGCTAATAAAGAATCAAACATACATTTACTTGCATATACAGTTATACACACACCACCACACTTACTTCTACGGAAACTTACACATACTTAGTCTTTTAAACAATCACTTATAGAAACACATACTTATTCATACAGGAACTCTTTCAATCTCTCACTCTCACATATACTCACATATATACACCAATAGTCACATATACTAGTTTAAAACATATGTAGTTACTCATAAAGACACTATTGAGACAGTCATTCACTCACTAACACACCCATACACACACTCATCCACCCATACAGTCCTGCACACATGCTGTGTTCAACACATACAAACAATGAGTCACTCATTCATGCACCTATGCACTACGTAATACCCCCACCGAACCATGCAGACACTCAGACTGATACTCAAAAAACCAACTAATAACCTTTATAGACACCCATGTAGCTACTCACCAACCTATGCAGCCACATATACACAAAGTGAGAGACTGATACAGATATTTACATATTTAAACATTACTCACTAAGCCATGTATTCACTATGATACACTTAATCAGTCAGTTACACAATCAATTTTTCAAAAACAAATCATCCATTTAGACACTTATATACCCATTTATTCTTCCATCGACCTTGAGATATACATATATAAAACATATTTAATTTTCAGAAAAACACACATTCACTGGATGATGTCATCAGTGATGTCATTTGAGATGTCATCAGTGATGTCATTAGTGATGTCACTGACCATGTCATGAGTGATGTAATATGTGACGTCATCAGCAGTGCATTGCGGGCGCGCGAGTTATAGTTAGCTGAACTAACTATAACGGGGGAATTTCAATGGTTTTGTACAAGTGAAAAGTCCAGCTAACTATAACACCCCTGAAACCTATGGTTTTTTCAGTGAATATATATATATATGTATATATATGTATATATATATATATATATATATATATATATATATATATATATATATCCAAAACACTTTTCCCAGCTCTTCCCGCTTCCCATCCGGCAAGACAGCGAAGAGAGAGTCACGGACACCCGTTTTCTTTGTGGCAAAATCAGGTCTTTATTCAGTTACAGCTTACGACGCGTTTCGGATAACAGAGTATCCTTGTTCACATGCGGAAGTGCAGTCCGCCAACAGTTTTTATACCCAAATGGCTTTTTTTGTGTGAGTGCATTTTTTTACTATTCTGTCACGTGATAATAGACATAGACAACACCTTCATTTAGCACTGGTTACTTGCCAAACGATTGGCAAGTTCACAATCATAGACATAAATGCAGTTGGAGTCCCAATCGACAGATTAAGTTGTTCACATGTATACATACATTGCAAATGTTGTCAAAAATGGATGCGTAAATGCCTAAAATATAAAACAACATACATAAACTTGAATTTTGTGTATATGTTGGATCCAGTAATGTATGGAATGTTTGAGTAAAAGTGGCTGCGATGGGATAAATCCTCTGCCATATAAAAAAATATATATATATATAAAAGCCCAAAATTCCATTTTGAAATTGACTAAAATGGTTTGACAACATAAATGTTGTATCTCAAAACAGACCATAAAAACAAGTTATGCATACTGGAAAGTTGATGCAATAAACACCCATTTGACAATCTGCCGAAATTGTGCAAAAATGCATATTTATGTAACCCATTGAGGGCTATCATAACATCTGGATTAGATGTTTTAAAGTGCGAGGCGCTAAAATAGTAAGGTGCTGGAGAATATGTGCAAATAGTGCAAATACTTTGTGGGTTACACAGAGTTTATAGTGCAAAAAAAGGGAAAAAGGGGAGGAAAAAACCGGGGAGGGGGGGGATTACATATATTAGCAGCTAAGGAAATGACATCATGTTAAAATATAAAATGACCTGAGAAAATACAATATAAAAACCCACTGTACAAACCTTCTATAAAAACTCTCTATACAGACTCCTAAAAAGAAGTGAAGAATTATTATAAAACATTCTCACAATAAGTCTTCATATAAAAACATAATGTTGAACAGTACTATAGAAAATTGTGGAGATCTTCAGTGTTGTTGAGCCCATTGGGATGTTTGGTATCGAGTTCAACTATCATTCTAGATTCAAGTTGACGGAGTAGTTTTTCTCGATTGCCTCCTCTTGGGAGGTTTGGGACGGCGGCAATCACAAAGTATTTCAGACATTTAAGGTCATTGCCGTGGACTATTTTAAAATGTCGGGCAACCGGGTACGCTGGATCATTGTTGACGATAGCTCGTAGGTGTTGTAAAATCCTGACATGCACCTGCAATTTCGTGCTGCCTACATATTTGAGGCCACAGGTGCATGTCAGGACATACACAGCGTATTCGGTTTTGCAGTTGTGATTGCCTTTGATCTTGTACTCAATGGGACTGAAAGGAGTCATGTATTTAGTGGTTGTCTCTCCAAATCTGCATGCTCGGCATGAAGAGCATTTGTAAAACCCTTGTCTTGGTTGTAGCCAGGTGGATTTTTTGGCTATGTATTCCGGACTTTTTCTGACCAACTGGCATCTCATGGACATCCCTCTCCTATAAGTGATGGTAGGGTTATTGGGGAGGTCAGGGGCTATGACAGCATCAGTTAAAACAATGGGCCAGTTGCGTTTAATAATGGACCTAATTTGTCGTTCCTGCTGGTTATAGGTAAGGATCAATCTAGAGGTGTTGGTTTCTAATGCTTGCTCAGCTTCAAGATTGTTAATTTCCAACAATGATTCCCTAGATCTCTGGGCGACCTTACTGACTGCTTGTTTGAGAGTGTGTGTGTCATACCCTCTTTGTTTAAATCTTATGAGTGCCTCATTGGTACATTTCTCTTGTTGTTCCTTGGTGCTGCAAATTCTTTTTAACCTAAGCAGTTCCCCATATGGGATACTTTGTATAAGGTGTTGTGGGTGGGCGCTTGACGCATGTAGCGTCGAGTTCCCTGCCGTCTCCTTTCTGTGTAGGGTAGTGTGAATTGTGCCCTCATGAATAAACAATTTGACATCAAGGAAATCAATTTCTCTTTCATTTACATGAGAAGTAAATTTAAGGTTTACTTCATTATTGTTGATATTTTCAATAAAAGAAGTGGCCTCCTCCTCATTGCCTTGCCACACGACAAAAACATCGTCAATGTATCTCAGCCAATGTTTAACATGACCTGTATATTGTTGAGCCCACATTTTCTTGAGGATCTGCTCCTCCCACCAACCAACCATTAAACAGGCATAGCTGGGGGAGAAGCAAG
This sequence comes from Triturus cristatus, assembly GCF_964204655.1. Classification (NCBI taxonomy): domain Eukaryota; kingdom Metazoa; phylum Chordata; class Amphibia; order Caudata; family Salamandridae; genus Triturus; species Triturus cristatus. The sequence goes on along the minus strand of NC_140589.1, from coordinate 1,174,200,246 downwards.
ATCCCATAGCTACGCCTCTTGTTTGTTTGTACATTTGAGAACCAAACATGAAGTAATTATTGTTGAGACACCTCAAGATACATTTGATTATGATTTTGTTATGTTCATAATATTCTGCTTCCCTTGTGTCCAAAAAATGTTTGGTTGCCGCTAGCCCTATGTCATGTTGGATGCAAGTATAAAGGGACTCAATGTCCAAGGTGATAAATCGCATATTAGTTTCCCATTGTATGTCATTGATTTTGTTGAGGAAATCACCAGTGTCTTTCACATATGTTGGTAAAGTTTTGACTAAATCCTTCAGAAAGTAATCCACATACTGTGAAATGTGTTCGCTCATGCTATTGATGGCGGAGATAATCGGTCGTCCTGGAATTGGGCTCGTGTTTTTATGCGTTTTCGGTATGAAATAAATAGATGGAGTAACTGGATGTTCAATCCATAGAAATTTAAATTCATCAGCCGAAATCATACCGTCGCGTTTAAGTTGATGAAGCAATTTGGTCAGTGACTCTTTAGCTTTGTTGTAGTCATTGATACTGGTTTGTTGATAGCATGATAAATCGGATAGTTGACGTTGCGCCTCCTTAATATACTCATTTTGGGGCCAGAGTACGATGTTACCACCCTTGTCAGATTGTTTAATTATAACTTCGTTGTTTCTTCTCAATTTGTTGATGAGTGCATTGTATTCCACTTCCTTGTTGTGTTTTTTACGTCGTTGGTGTTTGACCCGGTAGTGTAACTGCTTGATGTCTTCCGTCACTCTTTCGTGAAATATATCAATTGCGTCTTTTGGCATTTGGGGAATGAATGTGGATTTCTGTTTGTAGGGGCTACTGCCTGCCCCTCTTTGGCAGATGTCAGCTTGTACTAGCAACTCTTGCGTGGATGTAGTTTCTTGGGAGTTGCTGTCGTTGCCATCAATTGATTCACGCCACATAGATTGAGCTGCCAAAAGGACGGGAACATCCAGAGCTTGTAAGGTGTTGCCTTCTTGTTGTCTGAATTTAGAAGGAAAGGCGGAGTTATATATATATATCCAAACACAATTCCTTCCAGCACGGGAAGGAAAAATCGGGTCGCACTCACGTCTTAGATTTAGCAGTTCATCGTTTTTTATTTTCAGTTACAAATACATCATTGAGGTAGGCAGATGATCTACGCATTTCGGTCTTAGCATAAGATCGTGACAAAGAAAATAAAAAACGATGAACTACTAAATATAAGACATGAGTGCGACCTGATTTGTCCTTCCCGTGCTGGAAGGAATTGTGTTTGGATCTATAACGGCTTGGCTCTGCCGTTGGACACCGCACCTCAAGAGAGTGCTGGCATACCCCGACGAGAGGAGCTACTGTGTGGATATATATATATATAATCTACTGGCGGTCGCCAGTAGATAGTTATAGTTAGGACCTATTTTCCACAGGAAATCCGCAACATTCTATTGGGAATATCTTTGGCGCCGATTGACAAATCCACGCAAAATTTTCCAAACTTTTGGCCATCTCCGCTCCGCTCCTACCCTGAAAGTTTCGTTGTGATTCATCAAGCGGGGGCTGAGAAAACGGGGGGTCCCAAAACGCGTTTTCCCCATGCAATTTCCCATAGGATCTGTTGTCGCAGCTACAGCCCGAACCGCTGAATGGAATGACACCAAGTTTGGCAAAGAGGTAGTACTCAGTTCGGACTCGTGCCTTTTGCATATATGGTGTGAATCCGTTCAGTATTTCCTGAGAAAATTAGTGTTAATAGTACATAAATATCTATGGCCGCGGAGGATCCGCGCACCCTACACGCACCGTAAGCGCACCCTCCCGAACTGAGCGCGCACCCACCCGATCGCGCGCTGAATGCTAATTGGCTATCGAGTGTCTCTCTACATTCGAAACCAGGAACTGTTGGCGGCCATTTTCTGCCTCCGTAGAAGTGAGGCTGCAGAAGCAAGGGGAATAAGTGTGTAAAACATATAAAGGGGGCAGAGTGGAAATACTCTGACCCTCTAGAGGTGCTTAGGGGGTCCCAGAAGGACCCCCTTGGGCCCCCTTTTTAAAAAAAAAAACGGCAAAATGCGCGAAAGGTGCGCGTATCCTATCGCGTTAGGTGCACGGATTCTCACGCGTTGGGTGCGCGGATCCAAAGCAATGTTTTTTTAAAAAAGACAAGAAATCATTGGTTTTATGACTACTTTCTACACTGAAAGGTAGGGTGTATATTTCTGTTTTTTAAAGGTATGATTCTTATTGGTTAACAAAAACAGATTGTAAGGAACATAATATATGATAAGCTCATATGTTGAAAAGTCAAGCACACTTCCTGTCTTGTTTAGTAACATTGTGTGCTGAACTTGTGACCTGTGAGCTCAGTGCAGTATTCCATGCGCTGTTTCTATGGTAACAGGCAGAAGGCAGATTGGGGGAAGGGTTGAAATGTATTTTTAGTTGGAAAGGGTTGAAATGTTTAACCAATAGAAATGTGGGTTTGCTTTTGAGTTTATGCATGAAGGATTGTGATTTGATGTTTACATGTATATGTGTGGAAAATGAAAGGGAAACTTTTCAATTCTTTGTTTTTGCTGAGAGGTGCATAGTGCAGAGATTCTGTAAAAGAAAATATGGTGAGTGACTGATATACTACTTAATCTACAAAAGAACTTGAAAGATGAGTTATTTAATTGTGAGGGGATGTATGTAGACTATTTTGATTTTAATCAGACTAATGTATTTCTCCTGCTAAAGTGTAGGGAGTACTTTGTTTCTCTACAATCTTATTGACAGTGTGTGTGCATGTAGAAACCATTTTGTGATAAGAATTTGTGTTTTTCATTGTTTATGAATTTGTGAAATGAGTTATGTTATGTTTCTATACTAAAATGTAGTACTACTTCTAGATGAAGAAATGTGTTTTGGTATAGTGCAAGGGATAGTGTTGTTTGTCTAGAATCACACAGTGAGTCTGTGTGCATTTGGGAACCACTGTGAGAGAAGCATTTGGTAACATCATGTATTTGCTGACAGATAACTGTTTTAACTTGTCATGTTGTGAAGTTTTAGTAGCATTAGAAGAGAGTTATGGCTTATGATTTGATTAAATGAGTCAGGCTTTGACAGAAAAGTGCAGTCCTGAAATATGTAGATTGTGTGCAGTTCCGTTACCAGTTGCACTGTAGTGAATGAGTTTTGGTAAACTCCTAGGCTTGTCTAGAATCACAGTGTGAGTTAGTGTGTATTTGGGATCAGTGTGAGAGAAGCATTTGGTGACATCATGTATTTTCTGACAGATAACTTTTTAAAAACCTGTCATGTTGTGAAGTTTTAGTAGCATTAGAATCCAGTCTTGCTTTGACACTGATGTGCTGTACTTAAATATGTAGATTGTGTTCAGTACCATTAACTCTTCTAGACGATTGAATGAGTTTTGGTAAACTCCTAGGATAGTGTTGATTGTCTAAAATCACACTGTGAGTCTGTGTGCATTTGGGTAAGGATTGTGAGAGAAGCATTTGATAACATCGTGTATTTGCTGACAGAAAACTGTTTTAAAACTGGTCATGTTGTCAAATTTTAGTAGCATTAGAAGCCAGTCTTTGCTTATGCTTCGATTAAATGAGTCAGGCTTTGACACAAAAGTGCAGTCCTGAAATATGAAGATTGTGTGCAGTTCCCTTACCACTTTCACAGGGATGTATGTCGTTACAACGCACACTTTTACAACGCATGCACTTACAACACATTTTTTACAACGCATCATCCACTACAACGCATTCCATTACATAGCATGACACTACAACGCATGTTTAAAAACTACCTTTACAACGCATTCCATTACATCGCATACTACCTTTACAACGCATACCATTACAACGCATAGTATAGGGGTAAAAATTACTATTCTAACTCCAGAGGGTGCAACAGTAGGGTAAGTGTTGGATTGCGTTGCAATGGTATGCGTTGTAAAGGTAGTATGCGATGTAATGGAATGCGTTGTAAAGGTAGTTTTTAAACATGCGTTGTAGTGTCATGCTATGTAATGGAATGCGTTGTAGTGGATGTTGCGTTGTAAAAATGTTGTTGTAAGTGTAGTGCGTTGTAACAGTTGCGTTGTAAAGGTTGTTCACCCTTTCACAGTAGTGAATGATTTTTGGTAAACTCCTAGGTATAGTGGTTGTTGTCTAGAATCACACTGTGAGTCTGTGTGCATTTGGGAACCACTGTGAGAGAAGCATTTGGTAACATCGTGTATTTGCTGACAGATAACTGTTTTAAAACATGTCATGTTGTCAAGTTTTAGTAGCATTAGAAGACAGTTATGGCTTATGCTTTCATTAAATGAGTCAGGCATTGACAGTAAATTCCAGTCGTGAAATATGTAGATTGTGTGCAGTTCCCTTACCACTTGCACTGTAGTGAATGAGTTTTGGTAAACCCCTAGGGATAGTGGTGCTTGTCTAGAATCACACTGTGAGTTAGTGTGTATTTGGGATCACTGTGAGAGAAGTATTTGGTAACATCATGTATTTGCTGACAGATAACTGTTTTAAAACCTGTCATGTTGTGAAGTTTTAGTAGCATTAGAATCCAGTCTTTGCTTATGCGTTGATTAAATGAGTCATGCTTTGACACTGATGTGCTGTACTTAAATATGTAGATTGTGTGCAGTACTATTAACTCTTCCAGACTAGTGAATGAGTTTTGGTAAACTCCTAGGATAGTGTTGCTTGTCTAAAATCACACTGCGAGTCTGTGTGCATTTGGGTAAGGATTGTGAGAGAAGCATTTGGTAACATTGTGTATTTGCTGACAGATAACTATTTTAAAACCTGTCATGTTGTCAAGTTGTAGTAGCATTAGAAGCCAGTCATTGCTTATGCATTGATTAAATGAGTCAGGCATTGACACTAAAGGGCAGTCGTGAAATATGTAGATTGTGTGCAGTTCCCTTACCACTTCCACTGTAGTGAATGAGTTTTGGTAATCTGCTAGGGATATTGTTGTTTGTCTAGAATCACACTGTGAGTCTGTGTGCATTTGGGAACCACTGTGGGAGAAGTGTTTGGAAAATGTTGTATTTGCTGATCGATAACTGTTTTAAAACATGTCATGTTGTCAAGTTTTCATAGCATTAGAAGACAGTTATGGCTTATGCTTTCATTAAATGAGTCAGGCATTGACAGTAAATTGCAGTCGTGAAATATGTAGATTGTGTGCAGTTCCCTTACCACTTGCACTGTAGTGAATGAGTTTTGGTAAACTCCTAGGGATAGTGGTGCTTGTCTAGAATCACACTGTGAGTTAGTGTGTATTTGGGATCACTGTGAGAGAAGCATTGGGTAACATCATGTATTTGCTTACAGATAACTGTTTTAAAACCTGTCATGTTGTGAAGTTTTAGTAGCATTAGAATCCAGTCTTTGCTTATGCGTTGATTAAATGAGTCATGCTTTGACACTGATGTGCTGTACTTAAATATGTAGATTGTGTGCAGTACCATTCACTCTTCCAGACTAGTGAATGAGTTTTGGTAAACTCCTAGGATAGTGTTGCTTGTCTAAAATCACACTGTGAGTCTGTGTGCATTTGGGTAAGGATTGTGAGAGAAGCATTTGGTAACATCGTGTATTTGCTGACAGATAACTGTTGTAAAACCGGTCATTTTGTCAAGTTTTATTAGCATTAGAAGCCAGTCTTTGCTTATGCTTTGATTAAATGAGTCAGGCTTTGACATAAAAGTGCAGTCCTGAAATATGAAGATTGTGTGCAGTTCCCTTACCACTTCCACAGTAGTGAATGATTTTTGGTAAACTCCTAGGTATAGTGGTTGTTGTCTAGAATCACACTGTGAGTCTGTGTGCATTTGGGAAGCATTGTGAGAGAAGCATTTGGTAACATTGTGTAGTTTTTTAGCAGATAACTATTTTAAAACCTGTCATGTTGTCAAGTTTTAAGTAGCATGAGAACGTAGTCTTTGCTTATGCATGGATAAAATTAGTCAGGGTTTGACACTAAGGTGCAGTACCATGTACTATTCTGTTCACTGTGGCAGAACTGAAAATTTAAAAGTTTTACCTAAGCACTGTCCTAGAAGTAGTCTGATTATTTAGTCAGTTTCTAAGTACCAAATAGATTGCTTCAAATGTCTATGCAGTATGCATGTAGTGTTCTAACATACTATATACTTTTCTTTTACAGCTTCAATTCCCTAGTCAGTATCCATAGACTTCCAGGAAACACCCTGTCACTTCCTTTGCAGTCCTCTAGAGACCCATTCAACAGCATGTACTAATCCATTCACTATGCCAAAACCCAAACACTTATAAATTCACAACGACACTCTCTTTCCAGTCCTCTAATGATTCAGTCACTGCCTAAGTATTCATGCACTGAGCCAAGTCTTAGCACATGGACTTCTTCAAACCCCTATCCACTATGCATGCAGTCCTCTAACCACCTACACACTTGTCTTTCACACCTTCAATTCCCCAGTCAGTATCCATTCACTTCCAGCAAACACCCTGTCACTCCCGTTGCACTCCTCTAGTGACCCATTCAGCATCATGTTCTAATCCATTCACTGCGCCAAAACCCAATCACTTATAAATTCACCCAGGCACACTCCTTGCAGTACTCTAATCATTCAGTCAGTACCCAAGTACTGATCCAGTGACCCAGGCCTTAGTATATGGACTGCTTCAAACCCCTATCCACTATGCATGCAGTCTTCTAACCACCTAGACACTTGTCTTTCACACTTTCAATTTCCTAGTCAGTATCCATACAGTCCAGCACTTGTCACTGCCTTTGCACTCCTCTAGTGGCCCATTCAGTACCAAGTACTAATCCATTCCCTGTGCGAAAAGCTTAGCACTTATAAATTCACCTAGGCACTCTCTTTGCTGTACTCTAATCATTCAGTCAGTACCCAAGTAGTCATGCAGTGAGCCAGGCCTTAGTATATGGACTGCTTCAAACCCCTATCCACTATGCATGCAGTCTTCTAACCACCTAGACACTTGTCTTTCACACTTTCAATTTCCTAGTCAGTATCCATACAGTCCAGCACTTGTCACTGCCTTTGCACTCCTCTAGTGGCCCATTCAGTACCAAGTACTAATCCATTCCCTGTGCGAAAAGCTTAGCACTTATAAATTCACCTAGGCACTCTCCTTGCTGTACTCTAATCATTCAGCCAGTACCCAAGTAGTCATGCAGTGAGCCAGGCCTTAGCACATGGACTGCTTTAAATGCCTATGCAGTATGGATGCAGTCTTCAAATCACCTACACAGTTGTGTTTCGCGCCTTCAATTCCCTAGTTAGTATTCTACTCTTCTAGCAAACACCCTGTCACTCACCCAGTGTGTCTCCTTATAGTACTGTAATCATTTAGTCAGTTAGCATGTAGAGTTTTAGTGAGGTAAGCTTTAGGGCATGAACTGCTTCAAAGTAGTATGCACTATGCATGTAGTGTTTTAACCATCGTCACACTTGTGGTTCAGGGACATAGTTTCTTAGTCAGTATTTATATAAAATGCGTTTGTACAGTAATGGAATAGTATAATTTTGAAAGTTATTAATATACATTTATTTGTGATTCTTTTTTACAGATACAGAATAGGAGTGTTTCTCATCTGTTTGCACTCTTCTCGTGCAAGATTGTTCAGGTGAAGGGTCCTTAGGTGTTTCATCATACTTGCCTTGCCGCATGAGTATTTTTTGTTAGGATCCCCTCGTAACAGAACTCTTTTGAAATTCTTGTGCACGATCATGGTGGCATTGGTCTTTGTTTGCCCCTTGGGAAAAGTAAAAAATGTCCTCACCACTGAAGAAAAACGTTGTGGGCATGGTGCCTCCTGCAAAAAAATTTCCTCAGATTCGGTAAATATTTTAAAGCGGCAACATTTACAGTTTTTGTAAGTTAAACTTATAAAATTGTGTTAGCTGTATGCATTTTATATATCTGTGATTTGTTTCTTGTGGTATTTTGTTGAGAATACCATGTTGGGTTTTTTTTAACAATCTTTCTGATTTTCCAGGTCTGTCGTCGACATCCATGGTCTCCCCAGGAGTGTTCAGCCTTGTTGTTTTGTATTATTGTTGTTACATTTTGTTTATTAGTTTATCGTTCATATATATGTTAATAAAAAAATAAAGTTTTAAAATAGTTTATCGTTTACATATTTATGATTATAAAAAATAAAGTTTGAAAAAAAAATTTAGAAAATTTTTGGTCGTTCTCTTAACTGCTGTGTGACTCTTTCTTGTTCTTATTACTGTTATTTGATGGAGTCCACCATGGTGTTAAATTTTGGGGCACTTATCGCTGGAATACTGGTGCTATCTGCAGTGTGCACCAACTTCTGAATAGTGTGTTAGATTTATCTCAACTTTACTTCCGTTAAAGTGCTGATAATGAAATGGAGACTAGCCGTTCTCGTGCAAAAAGACACGAGGTGCACCTTTCCAATTTTTTTCTAAATACTAAAATCCTGTATTGAATTGCACTGAGGTATTGGCTGCACTTACAGTGTACACACAAAGGTGCCGATCACGATCCGGTAAAAACCGGGTACGAACCGTCGGTCGGAGCGTTTTCCCCGTCCGACTCGTACCCGGTCGTAAAACTTTACAAACATGGAATTACGATTCGCACGGAAACACCATTTCCGTACGAATCGTAAAAAACACCGACCGACGAAAACATACATACGAATGTGATCCGGGAATGCTGCGACGTGACGTCGGGACGCTTTTCAGGCAGCGTTTCACGACCCAGGAATTACGATTCGAACCGACAGCAGTCCGGACAGCAATATTTTCACGGCACCCAAAAAGTGCCGGAAAAGCGAAGTACGGCGCGAATCGACCAGAGTAGGTGGCCCGGTACGCACCGTACCCCCCCCAGCCCCCGTACGTATGCACCGTACCCCCCCCAGCCCCCGTACGTACGCGCCGACCCCCCCCAGCCCCCGTATGTACGCGCCGACCCCCCCGTTCGACTCGAATGTACACGGGGGGTTCGACTCGAACGTACACGGGGGGGTTCGACTCGAACGTACACGGGGGGGTTCGACTCGAACGTACACGGGTGTACATACACGGGGGGGTCGGCGCGTACATACGGGGGCTGGGGGGGGTCGGCGCGTACATACGGGGGCTGGGGGGGGTCGGCGCGTACGTACGGGGGCTGGGTGGGTACGGCACGTACCGGGCACCTGTTTGGACGTCTCCATGGTTGTTATAGGAGTTCGGTGCGGACGGTCTTTTAACCATACGGTTGTACATTCGGACGCCCGGGACGGATCGTGATTCCCCGGTCGGACTTCGCTTTTCACGTTTGTACGGTAAATCGTACGAGGACGTGTCGGACACTTTTTCCGACCCGAGGACGTTTGGGGAATTATTCCCAATGCGATTCGTATGGTCTTTTTCCCATGCGAATCGTGATTGCCAGTTCGTACGGCACTTGTACGATTCGTACGGTAAAAAGACCGGATACGAGTCGCACGGGGAAATTTTTTACCGGATCGTAATCGGCACCAAAATCTATTAAGAAATATCATTGTATTTATATTGATTGGGAATAGTGCGTCAGGTGCTGGATCTTGACGAGATACACTGCTCAGTGCGTATATTGTTCTGCACACGAAAAAAATCACATCGCAACTTTCACACCAATTGCAATGCAAAACAAATTCCGGCGATAAGACACGTTAGCACCAGTGATTTTACACCTGCTTTCTACTGGTGTTAAGCAGGACAACTACCTGCACCATGAAAGGGAACACAGCCAAGAGCCACACCAGAACACCCACAGGTGCCATAGAGTCAATGAGCATGATACAGGGATACCCATGAGGGCCAGAAGACTCATCTCAACAACTCCAGGACTGCCAATGCCCCCCAAACCCACATCTTAGTAAGTGTGTCCATTTGGTCATTGTCTTAGCATGATAGGCACGAGCCCTGCAACATAACAGTGTGCTGTCACCTCAGCGTTGGCAGTGAGCCTGGACGTGTAGCTTCGCATGCATCCTCCTGCATGCACAACTGGCGTGTGCTGGTCTGCGGTTCACAGGTCAGTGCAGGGGTGTGCCTATCCGGCAAGGGGAACGGGGTGTCTTGGACATGTCCGTGTACAGGAAGTGCAATAAGTGTGTCTCTGTGTTCTGGTGTGGCCTGCTACAAGAGCCGCAGCAGTCGATGTTGTAAAGTAGCATGCACTACCTCCAAACGGCACTGTGATGGTGTAGTTGGAATGTAGCAGGACATGCGCAAATAGGCATTACAATGGTGTGCCGTACGAGTGCACAAGATTCAACAGCGTACCGTACAAAAGTGTGGGGGCTCGTGGGAGGGAGGAGCAGCCGTTTGACAACATAACACACAGTGAACTTGACCATGTGCCACATGCTGGGCATCTCATCCATGATGACCACAGTCGCAGAAATCCAATTACACCAACGACTGGCCTTTGTACACATCCTGTATGAATGCAGCATGGTTTTCACTTCTATGCTCGTTTAGTGGTGTGATGTTGGTGGGTTGTGTGACTTGTGCTCCTTGTTGGTGTGTTTCATTTTGGCCATTGTTTGTCTATACTTGTGCTGTACTTAATTGTGCATGTGTGCCATTCTGCCCACCTCTCCCCCTCCTCCCACTCCCTGCCTCTTCCTCTTCCTGGTGCTGTTGTGTCTATAATTTTGTTGCTGCACACATAAATACATGTAAAGAATGAATTAGAAAAGTTCCTTGATTCTTTTCGGTTTCAAAACTTCTCTATTGGTTTCTTTTTAATTTTCGATATGAACCGTTTTTTTAATATTCAACAACACATAAAAGTCAGAAGTGCAACGTATTCTATCAACACAATTTCTAGAATATTCTAAAACACATGCAGGTTAAAAGTTCATCAATTTTTTTGTAACATTTTCTTGAACATTTAATGACACGTGCAGGTTAACATTTGACGATTGTTTTAAGTTCGAACAGTGCCTTCCAAATGCAAGTAGTGCTGGAGCAGGGTTTTCTGTCAAAACCCAAACATCAGCATATGTCATAATTAAAATTACTAATAAATAATTACTGGATATTAATTTTGTTGAAGTTTCTGACTAATCAACCTTATTAATAAAAGAATTACACGTGGGGATGCATTTGTGTTGCTTTAATAATACGTGAACTAAGTTGGTGAGCAAATTAATTAAATAAGTGTTGCTAAAAGTGCTATTTGTTTCGTGTTTGCGCTTCCAAATAACGAGCTTTAATGCTTCTTTATGTTGCAGATGGCTAGATAATTACATACACATAAGGGTATTAGTGGGAAATAACACTGTATAATCATTACGATGTGGTAACATTGTTTTGTGTTTCTTTTAATTAAGATTGTCCATTCTGGCTTAGTCAAAGATGGCCGACATTTACAGCCTGCATTTGAGTAGCTGAAATACGAAGAGAGGCCTCGCTGAATATCGATGAAATCCTGACTTCGGCCTCTGTCTGTATTAAAAGTTTCCGTGAGGACAGCAGCTCCGGGCTTGTTGCCAGTTGTCACCAGATATCCTTGGAGGAGTAAAAGGCCACAATGAACTTTAATAAACTTGCAGTGGCTTCACTATGATTCCGAGGAAGAGCATTCATGGATGTTACATTTTTAAGTTTGAGCTTCCTTCTTCCGTGTTTTTATTTTTGAGATTTTCAAGAGCGGAAGTTTTTCTAAATGTTGCGAGTCAACATCCTTTCATGCTCGCTCTGCTCAACGGACGTCTAGAGTTTGTTTGTAACTTTAAATATGTTAGTTTTCCTATAAATATTGTTAGACTAGAGAGGGTCTAAAGCCACTTCTTCCCGAACCTATGCTCGAGAGGATCGACGCTGATTGAGAGGACGGCGTCTCGGGAGACTTTACTGAGAGACCTGTCCTGACCTAATTACGACATTTAGCTAGAATAGGTAATTATGAGAATGATTTTGCTATTGATTGACTTTCATTTGAACTAATTTAGTTAAAAATAACCTTTTGTTTGAATCACAGTGTCGGGTGGTTATTTCTTTGTCATTTATTGAATTTTCGAATATGTTCTTATTGTTTAAATCATGACTCAAGACATAACAGTTAGGTCGCATTGACCTCAGTTTAGATGCAGATTGATTTAGGAGTTCTCTTGTATATTCAGTAAGGATAGAGTAATAGAATGAATGTTAGTGTGATGGGCCCTAGCGTATGATGAGTGTGTGTGTGTGTGACTGTGGAATTACTCTGTCCGTGGAAGTAGGGAGAATTTGTATGCTCTGATCTGCAGCAGTTTCCTGGTAGCAGAGGATGGTTATGATTATTGTCTTGATCTGATAGATTGCTTGTACATAGGCTTTTGGATTTATTGGTTATTGATTGATGTGGATTCATGTACTAACATTATATGTTGAAGTTGTCGTATTGAGTTCTATGTAGTGTGTACAGCTTCTGGAACGTGGGGAGCTGGTGACAGTTCCGTAGTAGGGCAGAGGGAAGTGAGTGCTGCTCTCGGGAAAAACGGGATTGTTGGCCCTGTACGTATGCAGGGAAAAGCGTGTGACAATTGAAGTTGCGCGTCGCATTGTCTGGGTTCGGAATCAGTGACATCGCCGTGTGTTACTATTAGAGACATATTTTCTGTATAAGAGGAGTGTGTATGGTAGCGAAGGTTATCTGTGAAACTCTGGTCTTAAGTCCCAGGGATCCGTAAGGTTCGCCGTTAAAGCTTATCGCTGGAGAAGAAATAGGTATTCTTTGAGATTGTTTGAAGGACTGGGCAGAGGTAAGCGCTGCTTGGTTAACGTGTGTTATAATTCTGTAGTGGGACAGACTGTTTGCTGTTCTCGGGAAAGGCAGGATTCTGTGTGGATGTGCTACATTTTCTGGTGTGAAAGTGCGTGAATGTATGAGCATTTAGTTAATTGTGAGACTCTTTGGAGCATTCCTAGAGGAAACAGTTATTGGATGCATGTTAGAAGGGCAGAGTAGAGGGATGTGCTACTGTGTCAATGAGAGTAATAATTCTGTAGTGGAGCAGAGGTTAGCGCTGTTCTAGAGAGAAGAGGGATTCTTGTGAGAAAGACTTTTCTTTACTATTCTATGGTTAGCGAAGCAGACAATGGAGATGTTTATATGTTGTAACTAATAGATTTTGTAGAATCTGAAACGAAGCCTACTGAGAAGGCTTTGTAAAGGAGGGGTAGACGAGTGACAGAAGACAGAGTAGAAGCGACTGCAGCGACTACTGACGTCAGACAGACCGCGCTGTGATTGGGCAGTGGATTCGAACAGTGCTCGCACTGTAATTGGTGCGTTGGTGTGAGCCGCGCAGGGATTGGAGGGAGTACAGGGTGACGTAGACGCTTCAGGATTTGTGCGTTAGTGTGAGTCGCGCTGTTATTGGACAAAAGATCGTACAGTTGCGGAAAGGATTAAAGGGTTGTAGTAAACGCTAAAATGTATTATCAGACGGAGGAAAAGAAAAGGATATCCTTGTTCGGTAAAATTAAAAAATGGTTCGACAAGGATAAGGACATAATAACTAGAGAGGGCGAATTGCTGCCTCCGACAAGAACTCCTGCATCCTTCATGGTTGCGAAATATGGGTATCATACCTGTATTTGGTTAGACAATTGGGCTAAGTACACTAAAGAGGATGGTGTTTTAGCGTTCCCGGAACATGGTTCATTTAATCTGGCCGTGTTGAGAAATTTACGGGAAAAGATGATGTGTCTAGAGCCTAAACCAAGGCCGACACAGTTTGAGGCATTGGTGGAATGGGAAGATGAGGTGCATGAGCGAGAAAAGCAGAGGAGTGGAGGCAATTATAGGTATATTTTTGGGAGAAAATATGATCGTGAAACTCATCATGATCGAATGAGGAGATGGCGAGATGCTAGTATGTCAGAGGGATTATATCCAATGAGAACTGTTGAAGAAGCAGAAGGGAGGAAAGGTGCGGAAAAGGTACCTAATACAGAATTGAGGAGGTATGGGCCTAATGATTATGAGGATGAAGTCTTGGATGACATGATTTACAAGAGACCACCTCCATATAGACCAGAACCAGAAGTGAGAACACCAGTTGCTACTCCAATAAGAGATACTTTGCAGATCATTAAAACAGAAGTTGTGACACCTGATTTGAAAAGTGGTAGCTCTTTCACGGAAAGAGAGAGAGAGAGAGAGCGAGAGAGAGAGAGTGCAATCGGGGATGAAAAAACAAGAGAGTTAGCAAGAATAACATCTGAGTTGACAGAAAAGATCAGAGAATTAACAAAGAATCTAGAAGCTGTTACAGTGCCTGTAACCATAGGTCCGGTTATGCCTATTTTTGATAAACAAAGAATGGGTGAAAATGGTTTGACAGTTCCATATGTAGGAAATGGTTTGGTTGGTTCTTCGGGAGAGTCAGGAATAAGGATGGAAAAAAATAATTTGAGACAGCTGAGACATGACACATGTGGTGGAGGGTCAGATGTACAGCCTAATTCAGGATTGAATACTGGTTGTTTAGAAAGATCAATTTTAGAACCACAGAGGATGGCAGAACGAGTGACTACAGTGAAAAGATCTACAGAAATAACGGCTTGGGATTTGAATGATTGGTTGAAAGTTCTCCAAAAGAAAGATAAAGATTCACAGGCAGTGGATGTAGCCAGGTTGCGCATAGAACTGGAGGAACTCATAGCAGGGACAATTCCTACAGAGATGTTGAAAAATCATCATGATGGAGAGTTGTTATTTATGTGCAAGAGTATTACATGGAGGGCTAAGAGTACACATGATAGGTTGAGAGGAATAGCGAGTGAAATGGGAGTTCATATGGATAAGGTGAAAGCTTTGCAGAAGCCTTACAGGGTGGATTTCTCCGACAAGGACATTGAGAATCTAAATGATACTGGAAGAACAGGGCAGATTAAGGAGATGATTTCCTTATTGCGAAAATGGGGTGATGTGGAAAAATGGAAGGATAGGTGGAACAAGAAAAGGGAAGATTCAGTGGACAGGACTTATTCAGCATTTCCCATGAGAGAAAAGGAAAAAACAGTGGATGCTTATCCTATGAGAGAGATTCCAGGAGGAGGATATGTACATGTCCCATGGACTAGACAGGATATTTTGTCATTTATGAATGATTTTCCTCGATTGAGAGAAAAGCCCGTCGAGTGGTATAGGCAGGTAGACAGGTTTGTGAAATTGTCAAAAGTGCTGTGGATTGACCTAAATAGTCTGTTTGATATAATTGTTCCAGCAGACTTGTGGGCAGAGTACAAAATAGTTGTAGATTGGCCTGCTAAGGAGTACCCAAGAGATCAGAAAACAGGAGCACTAGACCCGGAGGTCATGAAGAAGTACGAGCAGGTTATTGTGTTTCTGAAGAATAAGGTACCCCCTAAAGAAACAGACTGGGTTAAGATAGATCGGACACATCAGGAAGCAAAAGAATCAGTTCATGCTTTTTATGAAAGGCTGATACTGGCTTTTAAACAGTTTAGTGGGGATGAACACCTGGGTGATAAAGATTTGAGTCATTTTGTATACAGATTTGTATATGGCTTGAGACCTGAAATCAGTGAAAGGATTCGAGAACACACAGTTGATTGGCAGAGTAAAAAGATTGATGAAATCTTGAGACATGCGAAGTACTTCAGTGATGAGATTGAGGCAAAACAAAGAAAGCTGAAAGAGAAAGCAATGTGGGCACAGGTGAAAGTTGCTGAAAGACAAGAAGCACAGATGGTGTAACAAGCAAATAATCCAGGAAATAGGCCCAGATATGGTGCAGGAAAAGGAAAGGGGAATTTAGAAGAGGCCAAGAAGAAGTTCCCATGTCACAACTGTGGACAATTGGGGCATTGGAGAGCCGAGTGTACCAATCCACCATTAGTAAGTAATGAGAATAAATCATTGAATCAACAGGTGCAGAACGAGGGGTGTAATCATCAGCAGCAACAGCAGAAGGTTGTCAGACAGCAGAGTCAAGAGCCAAAACCGCCCTTGCCGCAGAATAGAGGGTCCCAGAAATATAACCAGGACTCAGGATTCTACAATGATGAGCAGGTAAACAAACCGAGGCGTACTAACCCAGTACAGCAGTACTTGTTGAAGAATGAGGGGAGTGAGTCTGAAGGGGACTACTGACGGTGCCGAAGAGAGGAGGAAGAGTGCATACTTGGTGCAACTCTAGAAATAGACCAGGCAGGACCATTTGTGGATGGGAAAATAAATGAGGAAAGTGTTACTTTTTTGGTAGACACAGGAGCGACGAGATCAACTGTCAGGTCAGCAGATATAAGAAATCTTCCTCTCTCGGATGAAGCAATCCAAGTGGTTGGTGTAGCTAATACACAGATTAAGACTCGTCTTACTGAACCAGTAAGGGTAAGAATAGGGAAATTTTCAGACATGCACAGGTTTGTAGTCTGTGACACTAGTCCAGTGAACTTGTTAGGTAGGGACTTATTGTGTAAAATGAATTGCACAATTTTTTGTACTCCGGATGGAATAGCTTTTGAGACACCAGATGAGGATATCTTGTACAGAATGACTCTAGATAATAGAGAAAGTGAGATTGTTGGGACATATGCTGTATTTAATCCAGATGATTTGCCTCAGGAGTTGAGGAATACAGTAAAAGCAGCAGTTTGGGATTTTACTGGAGAAGATGTGGGATTGATGAATAATGTAGATCCGGTCAAGATTTCAGTGAAAGAGGGAATCACTTATCCTAATATCCCACAGTACAGATTGACACCAGAGATAATTGAGGGAATAACCCCTATAATTGACAAGATGATTCAACAGGGTGTTTTGAGAGAGTTATTGAGTAGCCCATGTAATTCACCGATAATGGGGCTGAAGAAACCTAATGGGAAGTTCAGGATTGTACAAGATTTGAGAAAGATTAACAAAATTGTGGTAGCATGCTGTCCCATTGTGCCAAATCCGTCAGTGATTTTGTATCAGATTCCTCATGATGCTGAATGGTATACGGTGATTGATTTGTGTCATGCTTTCTTTTCAATTCCATTGCATCATGATAGCCAGCCGATTTTTGCATTTCGGTTTGGACAGCGTATTTTGGCATGGTGCCGTATCCCACAGGGGTATACAGAGAGTCCATCAATATTCAATCAGTTGTTAAAGAAGTCTTTGGAAAGTCTGATCATGCCTGAGAGTTCGGTACTAGTACAGTATATCGATGACCTACTTGTGGCATCGAAGACACGTGAAGCTTGTGAAGTAGATACCATAGCTTTACTGAATCATCTGGCAAATGGAGGGTTAAAGGTATCTCCAGCCAAATTGCAGTTTTGCAAGAAATAAGTACATTATCTTGGACACAATATTGAAAAAGGTCTGAGAAAAGTGACCAATGACAGGATCAAAATTATCAGAGGAATGAGAGCCCCAATGACCCAGAGAGAAGTGAAAATGTTTCTGGGCATGGTGGGTTATTGTCGTCAGTGGATAAGTAATTTCTCCCTGATAGCAAAGCCATTGATTAAGCTGACCAAAAGTGAAGTGAAAGATCCATTGGAACTAAATGCAGAACAAATGGCAGCATTTGAAGAATTAAAGAGCAGAATGTGTGAAGCTCCTGCTTTGGGAATGCCAGACTATGAGAAGGAGTTTGAGTTGTACTGTAGTGAGAGAAATGGGTGTGCACTTTCAGTGTTAATTCAGAAACATGGACGACTGAGAAGGCCAATTGCATACTTCTCATCAACACTTGACCCAGTGGCTGTGGGTTTGCCAGGTTGCCTGAAAGCAGTAGCTGCTACATGCAGAAGCTTGGAACAGAGTGAGGGCATAATAATGGGATATCCTGTACGGGTATTCGTACCTCATGATGTGGCAATTCTTTTGACAAGAAGCAGGACTCAATATATGTCACATAGTCGGCTGACTAAATATGAGAAAATCATTCTGGGAGCATCCAATGTGACTCTTGAGAGATGCGTGAATGTGAATCCAGCAACACTCTTGCCAGATGCTGAAAATTTGAGTGTGAGAGATGATGTTGATCATGATTGCTTGGATGTGCTTGATTACTGTACAAAACCGAGACCAGACATAAGAGATCTGCCACTACCTGAGAGTGATCATGTGTTGTTTGTGGATGGATCATGTCTGAGAACTGATGATGGTGTGCTGAGTGCAGCATATGCGGTGTGCAAAGTTTCAGAGGTTATGGAAGCTTTGTCTTTGAAAGGAGTAAGATCTGCTCAAGTGGCTGAATTGGTGGCATTGACGAAAGCTTGCAGGATTGGGAGGAATTTGAGAGTGACTGTGATGACTGATAGTCAGTATGGATTTGGAGTGGTTCATGATTTTGGCCAACTTTGGCTACAGAGAGGTTTCTTGACGTCGAGTGGGACTCCAATAAAGAATGCTGAAGTGATTGGGAAGTTGCTTGAGGCGATACAGCTGCCTAAAGAACTAGCAGTTGTAAAATGTGCTGCTCATGGACAAGGAGATGATTTTGTTACTCTTGGTAATCGTTTTGCAAATGACATAGCACAGTATTGTGCAAAGAACGATCATTCGATTAACAAGGGACGAGAAAGGGAAATGTCTTTTTGTTCTGTGATGTTTACTAATGTCCTAGAAACATGGGATGAGGTGAAACAGTTGCAGGATGAAGCAGGAGATGAGGAAATGAGGGATTGGATCAAGGCAGGTTGTGCACCAAGAGAGAAAGATCATGTTTGGATCTATAGAGATGGAAGACCAGTTATGCCTAACTCGATGCTGTCAACAATGGCAAGAATGTATCATGGCCAGGGACATCTGGGGAGGGACGCTATGATTAGGTCCTTTAAACAAACCTGGTACAATGCAAAGTTCAGGTTGATTGCAGAGAGCATCTGTCAGAGATGTTTGATTTGTCAGCAGTTTAATACTGGAAAAAAAACAGTGGTGATCCTAGGAACAATAGGCAGAGAAGGAGGTCCTTTTACCAGAATGCAAATAGATTTCATTGAAATGCCTCAGGTCAATAGATTGAGATATGTTCTAGTGGTAGTCTGTTTGTTCTCAAGATGGGTAGAAGCCTATCCGACTAGGAGAAATGATGGAATAACAGTGGCAAAGTTACTGTTAAGAGAGTTGATTCCTAGGTACGGGTTCCCAGTGACAATTGAGTCAGACAGAGGGGGACACTTCTACAATGAGCTCATGGGTTTGATTTGTGAAGCATTGAGCATACAGCAGAAGCTACATTGTGCATACAGGCCAGAGGCTTCTGGTGTTGTTGAACAGATGAATGGCATAATCAAAAACAGAATTGGTAAGATGTGTTTAGCCACTGGAATGAAATGGCCTGATGTCTTGCCTCTAGTGCTAATGACTATTAGATCTACTCCAGATAGAACTACAGGGTTGAGTCCACATGAAATATTGATGGGACGAGCAATGAGACATGCATTTTTGCCTGTCAACAAATTGATGACAATAACTGATGACATGATTTTGGATTACTGTAAAGGCCTGGCTGACGCAGTTCATTCTGTGTTTCACCAGGTTGGAGGAGATGCCAACACACTAGAAAAGAAGCAAGCCCATGATCTGAGTCCAGGGGACTGGGTGAGGATAAAGGTGCACAGAAGAAGAAATTGCTTGGTTCTGAGGTGGGGAAGGCCAAGATAAGTCATTCTGACTACGACAACTGCTGTGAAGTGTGCTGGTGTGAAGAACTGGGTTCATGCGAGTCATACTCTGAGAGTTCCAAATCCAAAGGATGGGACTGGGAAAGAGTATTTTGAAGAGTCAGATTCCAGTGATGATCCAGACACCGAAACAGTGAGAAGAAAAAAGAATCCTGAAAGGGGGGAAGAGTTGGAAAGAGAGTCAGGTGATTCTTTTTTCTTACCAAGAGAAGCTTCAAGAGAAACATTGAGAGCTTCAGAGGAGAGTTCAGATTCTGTAAGAGTGCCTGAAGGTGTTCCAACAAGCAGTGGAGAAAATAAAGGAGGAAAAAGGAAAGAAAAGAGCAATTCCACAGAGACTATACCTGAGTCAGATGAAGAGGTTGAAGATCCACCTGAGATTATTTCTGAAGAAGTAGGGTCAGAAGAAGATAGAGAGGGACAGATTGCGGAAGACCCCCGAGGAGGTGTAGGGAACATTCCTGATAAGCAAGGTGAAGGGACAAGTAGACAGCAAGAAGATTGCGTGTTGGAGACCCGAGGAGGGACAGTAGTAGGGAAATCTCAATTGGTGGAGAAGAAGTCTGTGGAGCAAAAGAAAATTGTTGATGAACAGGAGGCAAATGAGACAGAATCGGATGAGAGTGAGAATGGAAAATCAGAGGGTCGAGTTCTGAGGAAGAGAACTTGGATCGGAGAAAGAAATAATAAAGAAGTAAGACCAAAAAGGAGTGTAAAAGGAGTTCTTTGGCCTAACAAGATAAAGAGGCTGAGGTACAGACTGACACGAGCAAGTTCAAGTTCATCGAAAGCTGAACAGGTGAACGAGGTGTCGAGTCAGAATCAAGCAAAGGGTGAAAAACAAAAAGAATCTAAAGAACCAGAGGAGATCAAGAGAATCAGAAAGCCTAACCAGAAGTATAGGTCACCGGAATGGACGTATGTGGCACTGTCTGAAGAAGAAGAGGCAGAGAGTCAAGGAGATCCAGAGGGGACCTTACGTGAAGTGGTTGAGGAGGAGAAAACTGTCGGAGTCCTGAGAGTTATCTTGACTGACATTGGAGAAGAGTCAGATGCTCAGGATATTGAAGATCTGATTCAATTTGATGATGCTGAAGAAGAAGTAAAAAGTGATGAAAATCCAAATTGAGTGAACAAAAGGAGTCACTTGGAGAAAAGTGAAAAAGAAGAAATCTAAAATTAACAGATTGAAATAATCTAGTGTTCTAGTAATTCAGTAGTGGAGTAGTAGAGGCTGAGTCAAAAGACACTGCCAAAGTAGTAAAATGGCTAACACAGAAAATAATCAAAGTAGATGTACCTTCTTGAAAAGATGGTGTAGAATGTGCTGCTGCTGTACAGGATTATTAATGCTATTATGGAGTGTACTTGCTTTATTGGTTACTTTTAGAGTGACAATAGACACTTTTGGAATACATACTGAGAATATGACTAACATAGGGAAGAGTTCACAGAAAATAGTGCCAACTAGAATTAGTAACATTTACATACATAAAGATAGATCGATTAATGATTTTTCTAGCAATGTTTTTTCAAAGTTGTTGTACGAATACGTAAAGACAATGGAAGTAAGGGATTGCTACGTTTGTATGCAATTGCCTGCATCCGTTTCAGAGGGAGTTACTTATCATCATCTTCCAGCTACGTATGGGATTTCATGTAGTGTGCTATGTAGTGTTTTTTATTTGTTAGGGAAAATAGATTATGAGATGTCTAATAAAGATAACATTTTTGGGCAATTGCCTATGAATAAAAAACTGAATCCTGCAAAAGAAGCTAACATTTTTGGTGAGATTTTTATTGAAACAGAAGAATTAACATTAGATTATATTTTTAGAAACAATTTAACTTGCAGTTTGAAAGAAGAAGAAAAAGCTTTCCTGGATATGGTAGAGAAAAGGAGAGTGAGCATGCATGAAAAGGCAGAAGAATATAAGATGAGTGAGACAGTGTGGGACATTGAGATGGGAAAGGAGTTGAAGAATGGGGCCAGTCCAACTTTGGCTTTAGATGCACCACAGAAGGGTAAACTATGCATTACCAGAAGGAAATCCCAGTATGATAATTATTTCGTTGGGACTAGTGAGTGTCATGATACATACTTTATTGCAACCGGATGGGGATTCAAGGGAGGAGAAGATCCAGTTTTCCCGGGAGTGTATTATATTTGTGGGAATAAGGCTTATTACAGGTTGCCTGACCATTGGTATGGCACGTGTTACGTTGGCCTGGTCTTTCCAAAGATTTTTCATATAGATAAGATAGAAGATGTAGAACAAAATTAATTTGCTAACACGCTTTAAGAGAGAAACTTGGTCAGAAATTGTAGGAGATATTTTTGGAGCTTTGATTCCAGCAGTGGGAATTTCATTAAATGCATATGGAATTCGGAAGCTGTCAACAGTGGTGGATCGCTTATCGACAAGCACCGCTGGAGGATTTCTATTGGTGAATACGGAGATGGTTGCCTTACGCGCCATGTCTATGCAAAATCGACTTGCCCTAGATATTCTATTGGCCAAAGAGGGTGGAGTCTGTGGAATGCTGAAGGTTCAACATTGTTGCACTTACATTCCTAATGAAAGCAAAGATCTAAAGATCTATATCAAAAATATTACTGATTTGCATGAAGAATTAGTACCACTGGAAGTTGAAAGTATCTGGACTAAAATGGCTAATAAGATGATTGCTGTTAAGAACTTTATAGCTAAAATAGGTAGTACCATAATTGGTAAGATATTGTTTCCTTTGACGTGTGTGATTGTTGCTTTATTGATACTTAGATTAGGGTGTTTGTGTTGTAAAAACAGGGGAGGGAAAAAGAAAATTATGAGAGAAAATATTGAAAAGAGACAAAAGAGGTCAAAGAGAGACCCACAAGAAATAGAATTAGAGGAATTTAGGGAGAGTGTGTACCTGGAATCGAAGAGGGATGATGAAAGAGAGTCTGGTGTGTAGTGTTATATAAAAGACATTTCAATTTCTCCTAAGAAATGGGGACAAACATTTTTTTTTTTGGGTTGGTTTTTTGTGGTGATAATATATCACCAAAGGGGGGATTGCTGGAACAGGGTTTTCTGTCAAAACCCGAACATCAGCATATGTCATAATTAAAATTACTAATAAATAATTACTGGATATTAATTTTGTTGAAGTTTCTGACTAATCAACCTTATTAATGAAAGAATTATACGTGGGGATGCATTTGTGTTGCTTTATTAATACGTGAGCTAAGTTGGTGAGCAAATTAATTAAATAAGTGTTGCTAAAAGTGCTATTTGTTTCGTGTTTGCGCTTCCAAATAATGTGCTTTAATGCTTCTTTATGTTGCAGATGGCTAGATAATTACATACACATAAGGGTATTAGTGGGAAATAACACTGTATAATCATTACGATGTGGTAACGTTGTTTTGTGTTTCTTTTAATTAAGATTGTCCATTCTGGCTTAGTCAAAGATGGCCGACATTTACAGCCTGCATTTGAGTAGCTGAAATACGAAGAGAGGCCTCGCTGAATATGGATGAAATCCTGACTTCGGCCTCTGTCTGTATTAAAAGTTTCCGTGAGGACAGCAGCTCCGGGCTTGTTGCCAGTTGTCACCAGATATCCTTGGAGGAGTAAAAGGCCACAATGAACTTTGATAAACTTGCGGTGGCTTCACTATGATTCCGAGGAAGAGCATTCATGGATGTTACATTTTTAAGTTTGAGCTTCCTTCTTCCGTGTTTTTATTTTTGAGATTTTCAAGAGCGGAGGTTTTTCTAAATGTTGCAAGTCAACATCCTTTCCTGTTCGCTCTGCTCAACGGCTCAACGGACGTCTACAGTTTGTTTGTAACTTTAAATAGGTTAGTTTTCCTATAAATATTGTTAGACTAGAGAGGGTCTAAGGCCACTTCTTCCCGAACCTATGCTCGAGAGGATCAACGCTGATTGAGAGGACGGCAACTCGGGAGACTTTACTGAGAGACCTGTCCTGACCTAATTACGACATTTAGCTAGAATAGGTAATTATGAGAATGATTTTGCTATTGATTGACTTTCATTTGAACTAATTTAGTTAAAAATAAACTTTTGTTTGAATCACAGTGTTGGGTGGTTATTTCTTTGTCATTTATTGAATTTTCTAATATGTTCTTATTGTTTAAATCATGACTCAAGACATAACAGTTAGGTCGCATTGACCTCAGTTTAGATGCAGATTGATTTAGGAGTTCTCTTGTATATTCAGTAAGGATAGAGTAATAGAATGAATGTTAGTGTGATGGGCCCTAGCGTATGATGAGTGTGTGTGCGTGTGACTGTGGAATTACTCTGTCCGTGGAAGTAGGGAGAATTTGTATGCTCCGATCTGCAGCAGTAGCAGGTGTGGTTGAGCTGAGCAAATTTTATCCTATGATATGTACTCCACGTTGAAACTGCTTTTTCTTAACCAATCACAAAGATGCTTTTCCACAAAACTAATGTGCACCCTACTTTTAAATAAGAATGCTTTAAATGATATCTTCAGAGATAAGTTATAGATAGGAATTAGCATTTAAAAAACCTTTGAAATTCACTGAAAAAACCATAGGTTTCATGCACGTTATAGTTAGGAATTGGCATTTAAAAAACCTTTGAAATTCACTGAAAAAACCAAAGGTTTCAGGGGCGTTATAGTTAGGAATTGGCATTTAAAAAACCTTAGAAATTCACTGAAAAAACCAGAGGTTTCAGGGGCGTTATAGTTAGCTGGACATTTCCCTCGTACAAAACCCTAGAAATTCCCCTGTTATAGTTAGTTCAGCTAACTATAACTCGCGCCCCCACAATGCACTGCTGATTACGTCACATATTACATCACTCATGACATGGTCAGTGACATCACTGATAACATCACTGATGACATCTCAAATGACATCACTAATGACATCACTGATGACGTCATCCATTGAGTATGTGTTTCTGAACAGTTTTAATATGTTTAATATATATAGGGAAAGGCCTGTTGAAGAATAAGTGGGTGTACAAGTGTGTGAATGGGTGATTTTCTAGGTACGTAACTGACTCTATAAGTGAGTCATTAAATGTATCTTATTGCAGACTAGTGACTAAACTGTGTGAATGTCTGTATCTGTCTGTCTGTTGGTGTATAAGCGGCTGCATGGTTTTGTGAATAGCAATATGAGTGTCTCTATGGGTTATTGATTGGTTGTCTGAGTATCTGTATGGGTGCTTGAGTGTATGTGTGGGTGGGGTGTGTGTGACTCTTTGCATAGATGTGTGAGTGGGTGATTCTATGGGTGCATGGTTTTAAGAGTGCAACTGTGATGGACTGTATGGTTGAGTGAGTATATGTATGGGTGTATTAGGGATTGAATGTATATCTCAGTGGTACATTTGTGACTAACTATATATGTGAAAGGCAGTATATATGCATGTAAGAGTATATAAGTGGGTATATGTGAGAGTGTGTGATTGTGAGAGTGGCTGTATGGATGAGTATGTGCTTGTATCAATGATTGCATAAGAGCGTAAGAATGTGGTACTATTTTTATGAGTAAGTGAACTTGAGTGTGTATAACTGCATAGGTGAGTAAATAGGAGAGTGATTAATTATTTGCATGACTGACTAGGTGTGACAGTACCTCTATGGATGATTGGTGGTGTGTGAGTGTCTATGTAGGTGTATAAATGCATATGATAGTCTTGTACGGAGTGACTGTAAGTATGAGTGACTGTACATGTGAATGAGTGGAGGTGTATGTAGACCTAAGAGTTAATAAGTGGGTATGTAGTTATTGGTATTGGAGTATCTATGGTTTTGAGAATGGACGTCTGAAATTTTGAGTTCGTGTATCAACGGTTAAATTAGGGTGTGAGAAGATGCAGTAATTTATCACATGGATGATGTCATCAGTGATGTCATCAGTGATGTCATTTGAGATGTCATCAGTGATGTCATCAGTGATGTCACTGACCATGTCATGAGTGATGTAATATGTGACGTCATCAGCAGTGCATTGCGGGGGCGCGAGTTATAGTTAGCTGAACTAACTATAACATGGGAATTTCTAGGGTTTTGTACAAGGGAAATGTCCAGCTAACTATAACGCCCCTGAAACCTATGGTTTTTTCAGTGAATATATATATATATATATATATATTACCTACTGGCGGTCGCCAGTAGGTAGTTATAGTTAGGACCCATTTTCCATAGGAAATCCGCAACATTCTATTCCCAATAACTTTGGCGCCGGTTGATGAATCTTCGCGAAATTCTCAAAACATTTGGCCAGCTTCGGTCCGCTCCTATCCTGAAAGTCTCAGATTGATTCGTCAAGCGGGGGCCGAGAAAAAAGGGGTCCCAAAACGTGTTTTCCCCATGCAATTTTCTATAGGAACCTTTAGTCGCAGCTACAGCCCGAACTGCTGACCGGAATTACACCAAATTTGGCAAAAAGGTAGCCCTTGGTTCAGAGTCGTGCCTTTTGGTTAAATGGTGTAAATCCGTTCAGTAGTTCCTGAGAGAATCAAAAGTAAAATCACATATATATCTATGGGCGTGGTGGATCCGCGCACCCTGCCAAGCACGAGCTGTATGCTAATTGTCTGTCAACACTCCAAAGCAGGAAGTGTTGGCAGCCATCTTAAAAGCATGCAAAACGCAAAAAGCACGCGAAACACCCTGACCCGCTAGGCCTGCTCAGCACATAAAAATGTATTTTAAAAAAAAAGAAAATTCGCAAAATTCGCACTTGGTGCGCAGATCCTGCCCCCCCAAAAAAAATGAAGCTTGAGCTCCCGTGCATCTTTGGTAATTTGCCCCCAGGGGGCCAAATCCTGGGGGCAATAGTTATTATGTAAAGGGAGGCCCAGAGGGGCCCCCCAGCCCCAGGGACGGCCTCCCCTGGGGCATTTTTTAATTATGTGCTGGGTTGTTGGACAGGCCACACAGAGGGCTTGCTTCCCCCCCCCGCACGACAGGGCCCGAGCTCCGGCCCACCAGGCATACCCCCGTGACAAGCCCCTGTACTCCGTCTCCCGACGGACCCTCTGCCCTCGGACCCCTACTCATCACGGGGTCCAGCCCCACCGGCTTCCCCGGCCGGGTCAAGCCGCCATCTTGGGCCCTGCACCACGTGGCCGCGTGGCCTCACCTCGACCCTAACCCCGGGCCTGGCCGGCCCCGACATCCCGGCACCACCATCCACCCAGGAGGTGAGCGGACCACTTGGCAGGTCAATGGGAGAACGAAGCGTCAAGAGCTCTTCCCCCGCCAGGTGCCGATCGCCTCCAGCAGCCCCCAGGCGCTGGCTCCACCCCCTGCTGGGTGTCTGGACACCTTCACCCCGGACCCTCCGACCTCCAAGTGCGAGGGTCCGGACATCAAAGGGCACCAGTCCTATAACTAAGACAGCTCCGGAGCAGGAAGGCAGTTGTATCCTGGAGTCGAGAGACACCGAGTGAACTCAACCTTGACGGTCTACTGGCGCTGCCATAGCCCGCTCTTGTGAACCATCGTCCTGCCTGCTGGCGCTGCCGCGGCCTTCTGCAACATTCATCTTCCTGGGACCTGCTGGCGCTGCCGCGGCCTTCTGCAACATTCATCTTCCTGGGACCTGCAGGCGCTGCCGCGGCCCGTTGTAACGACCATCCTCACCGGGACCTGCTGGCGCTGCCGCGGACCGTATATCTTCCGGGGACCTGCTGGCGCTGCCGCGGCCCGTTGTATCGACCATCCACACCGGGACCTGCTGGCGCTGCCGCGGCCCGTACCACCAAGCTCGAGGATTGTGAGCTCATCATCATCTCATCCGAACTACCTGATTGGTAAATAGACTGTCCCGCTACCCCCTTCCCTACCTTGCGAGACTATAATCGAGGGGACCCCTGAGTCCAGACCTCCTTGTACCATTCCACCGTACCTTAAATAAGTGCTTATAAAGAACCCTGAACCTTATCCTTGTGTGGCATCTGTCTGTGGGGGGGGAAGTTACTTACCTGTACGATCGCTGGAGACGGCTCTCCCCGGAGACCTCTCCTCCTGACCCCGGCCGACCCTCCCGGTCCGTCTACCTTTTCTAACATTGGTGGCCAGCGGCGCGATCCGAATCAACGCGTAATCGTACAGAGAGTAGCTCACCCCACGACAAAGCACGATGTCGAGCAAAGATAGCAGCTCCACCGAGAAGTTCCAAATGGAGAAATTAGAAGAATACAACCACCGCGAACTGAGACAATTTTGCATAGAACTTGGCATTGCTACCACCGGCCTGAGTACCAAGGATGATCTAAAGCGCGCCCTTGAGTCATGGACAGAAACTGGGGTCGCAGGACCCTCCGACCAAAACAGCGTCACACCAGACCAAAACAGCATCACACCAGAGGGGAACGCCACGGCTCCCGAGGAGCGGGGAACGGGCCTCCCGCAGGAGGAGATACGAGAAAGAGACAGAGTCAGATTACACGAATTAGAGATGGCACGACTCAAGATGGATGGGGAACTCAAGTTAGCTGAACAGAAACTCAACCTCGAGCATATGCGGCTTCGAGAGGAACGAGAGGAAAAGCAGAGACAGAGAGAGCTGGAAGAGAAAAAAATAACGCTCGAGCACGAGCGCCAACTGGCGGAAATAGAACTGCGCAAACAGAATAAGGAACTGGGGGTGCCTGAGCGACCACACACCCCGGGGCCAATTGAGAAAAAAGTTCACATCCCCAAGGATGTGGTCCGCGAGTATGTCCGAGAAGACGACATACAACAGTGGTTTAAAGCCTATGAGATCGCAATGACCTCCCACCGGATCGACCGGAGTGATTGGGGAGCCGGACTTTGGGGGAGATTTATCAACGAGGGTCGCGATGCCCTGCTACAGCTCCCCGATCACCAAATGTCGTCCTACGACCACATGAAGGCTGCCCTCCTCACCCGCTACGGCCTCACGCCCGAGATGTACCGCCAGAGGTTCAGAGATTGCACCCGGATCCCAGGTACAACTTGGGTAGAGTACGTGAACTATTTCAGCCGGGCCTTCGAGGGTTGGATCAAGGGAAGTCAGGTCACCACCTACGAACAACTCTTCAACCTTATGGTATGGGAGCACCTGTCAAACAACTGTTTCGTCGAGCTCAGGCAGCACCTACTCGACAGTAAGCTGACTGACCCCCGGCAGCTCGCCGCAGAAGCTGACCGATGGGAAAGCACCCGAGTGGGCCGGAGGGGGCCACACGAACAGAACAGAAACAACCCAGGCCAGCACCGTCCTCGGGGAGGAGGAGGGGGCCAGGGGCGAGGGAGAGACGCCTTGCCCGCAACACCCGTGGCCAGCACCCCGGCTCCGGCCGGCCGGGGCAACCCCCCGTTGCGGCCTGGGTACCGAGCCAACGTCACATGCCACCGGTGCCAGCGTCTAGGCCACTACGCCAATGATCCGAACTGCCCGCTAAACCAAACACCCAAGCCCCGCCAGGTAGCTGCCGCTGCCCTAGGGGAAGAGCAATCATCGGAGGGACCCGAAGAGTATGAGCCGGCCCAGCAAGGGTGGGAACCGGCCGCCATGGTCCTGGCATGCTTAGGGGGAAGAGACATGGTTCCGCGGGCCCCCCTACCCGCCAACACCAGAAAATACGGTCAGTGGGTGACCATTAATGGACAGAGAGCCGAGGCCTTGCGTGACACCGGCGCCAGCGTGACGGCCGTCCGCTGTCACCTGGTGAAGCCCGAGCAGATCCTACCGAACATTCTCTGCCCCGTCCGCTCGGCGGACAACTCTGAGAGCCTGTGTAAGATGGCCTGCGTCCCGTTTGAATGGGGAGGGGTCTCCGGCCTACTGAAGGTGACGGTCCGGGACGATGCCCCCGTGGACTGCCTCCTGGGGAATGACCTCGAGAGTTCCCCGTGGGCCACCGTCGAGAGAAGAGAGCACTTGGGGATGCTGGGCCTCCCGGACTGGGCCTGCATAACCACCCGATCCATGGCCGCCCGTGCCGCCCCCCGATCAGAAGAAACCGAATGGCCAGCACCTCCGCCCCCGGTGGCCCCTGTAGGGGACAACGGCGAGTCCGACCTACCGGACCCGACTACCGAAGAAGACGCGCCACACCAGGACCTTCCGGATCTGGCTCAGTGGCGGCAAGAAGGGGGACCCACCCAAGAACAGTTCCGCCAGGAACAAAAGACCTGTCCCTCCCTCGAGGGACTCCGCCAACAAGCCAGCACCCAAAACGCCGGGGACACCACCGGAACCCACTGGGTCTACTGGGATAACGACCTGCTCTACAGCGAGCAAAGAATCGCCGAGCTGGGGGCCGGTCGAGTTCTGGTGGTACCGCTCCGCTTCCGAGACTTTCTGCTCAACCTGGCCCACGATGTCCCCCTGGCTGGACACCTGGGCCAGGACAAAACGTACAGTCGCCTGGTGACCCAATTTTTTTGGCCGAAAATGAGGAATGACGTCCTGAACCACTGCCGATCTTGCCCCACATGCCAAGCCAGCGGGAAGAGTGGCCGGAAGCTGAAGGCCCCTCTACAACCCTTCCCGGTGGTCACCACCCCATTCGAGAGGGTGGGGATAGACATTGTGGGACCTCTGGACCCCCACACGGCACAAGGACACCGGTTCATCTTGGTACTAGTGGACCATGCCACCCGCTACCCCGAGGCGGTACCCCTACGGACAGTGACCGCTCCGGTGGTTGGCCGGGCCCTGATGGGGATCTTCTCCCGGGTAGGCTTCCCCCGAGAAGTCGTCAGCGACCGGGGTACGAATTTCATATCCAAATACATGAAGTCCCTCTGGCAACAATGCGGGGTCACCTACAGATTCACGACCCCCTATCACCCCCAAGGGAACGGACTAGTGGAACGTTTTAACCGCACTCTCAAAGGGATGATTGGGGGATTGGAAGAGCCTCTCCGTCGCCAGTGGGATGTACTGCTCCCGTGCCTCCTCTTCGCCTACCGGGAAGTTCCCCAGAAGTCCCTCGGTTTTAGCCCCTTCGAACTCCTATACGGGCACCCTGTGCGGGGGCCCCTCAGCCTAGTCAAGGAAGGTTGGGAGATGGCCCCCCTAACGACCCCTCCAGACGTCTTCAAATACGTCCTGGCCTTACGAAACCAGACCCGGCGCTTCAGGGAGATGGCCAAGGCGAACCTCGAGGCCAGCCAGGAGGACATGAAGAGGTGGTATGATCACAATGCCTCCTCCGTTGAATTTGAGCCTGGGCAGCAAGTATGGGTGATGTCCCCCACCGAACCATGTGCCCTGCAAGATAAGTGGACGGGGCCCTTCAAAGTGGTCGAGCGCAAAAGCCCCGTCACTTACCTCATCGACATGGGGTCCTCCCGGAACCCCCTTCGGGTCCTCCACACCAACCGGCTCAAACCACACTTTGTGCGCTCCGAACTGAGCCTCTTGATGGCTACAGACAGTGGCACAGAAGAAGACTCCGAGCCCCTCCCGGATCTCCTGAAGACTCAGGAGAAGGACGGCTCCGTGGACGGGGTCCGGCTCTCTGACGCCCTCACTTCGGAGCAACGCCAGGACTGCCGGGACCTCCTGCTGCAGTTCGCTGGCCTGTTCTCCCTCACCCCCGGGGTCACCCCTTGGTGTTTGCACGACGTAGACACCGGGGACAGTCCCCCTGTCCGGCACCGGGCCTACCGCGTACCAGATCGGGTACGGGCCTGCATACAGGAGGAAGTGGCCAAGATGCTCACGATCGGGGTCATCGAGCCCTCAGACAGTCCCTGGGCCAGTCCGGTTGTATTAGTTCCCAAGGCCGCTGCCCCCGGCACCGCCCCTGAACTGAGATTCTGCGTCGACTACCGGGGCTTGAACGCTGTCACCCGGACCGACGCTCATCCCATCCCCCGAGCAGACGAGCTGATCGACCGGCTGGGGGCCGCCCGCTACCTTAGTATCTTCGACCTAACGGCGGGCTACTGGCAGATCGGCCTCACCCCCAGGGCTCAAGAACGGTCCGCCTTCTCCACCCCCGATGGCCACTATCAATTTAAGGTCATGCCCTTTGGCATGAAGAATGCCCCCGCCACATTCCAACGTCTTGTGAACCAGGTCTTGGCAGGGCTCGAAGAATTCAGCGCTGCCTACCTGGACGATATCGCTGTATACAGCCGCCACTGGTCCGACCACCTCCGTCACCTCCAAGAGGTCCTCCAAGCCCTCCAGCGGGCCGGCCTCACCATTAAAGCCGGCAAGTGCCAAATTGGCCAAGGGTCTGTGACCTACCTTGGGCACCAAGTGGGAAGCGGGCTGGTGGCCCCACTACAACTTAAGATTGCTGCCATCCAGTCCTGGCAGCCCCCCGTCACCCAGACCGAGGTCCGAGCCTTCTTGGGGCTCACCGGCTACTACCGGCGGTTCGTGAAGGACTACGGCAGCATCGTGGGGCCCCTCACGGGACTCACATCCAAGAATCAACCGAAGCGGGTCCACTGGACTCCTGATTGTCAAGCGGCCTTCGAGGAGCTGAAGGCCGCCCTGTGCACCGCCCCGGTGCTCCAGGCCCCCGATTACAGTCGGGAATTTGTAGTGCAGACCGACGCCTCCGACCACGGCATCGGGGCCGTCCTCTCTCAGCTGAACTCCGAAGGTCATGACCAGCCGGTGGCCTTCATCAGTCGACGTCTCCTGGCCCGAGAACAGCGTTGGAGCACAATCGAGAGGGAGGCCTTTGCAGTAGTGTGGGCCCTCAAAAAGCTCCGACCCTATCTCTTCGGTACCCACTTCCGGGTACAAACCGACCATCGACCCCTGCAATGGCTGATGCAAATGCGGGGGGAGAACCCAAAACTCTTGCGCTGGTCCATTTCCCTGCAGGGAATGGACTTCACTGTGGAGCACCGGCCAGGCCAAGACCACGCCAACGCGGATGGCCTGTCCCGCTTTTTCCGCCTCGACGAAGAGAGTCCCCAAGGAGATGGGTGACTCTCCCCGCCTTCAGCTGGGGGGGACGCATGTTGGACAGGCCACACAGAGGGCTTGCTTCCCCCCCCCGCACGACAGGGCCCGAGCTCCGGCCCACCAGGCATACCCCCGTGACAAGCCCCTGTACTCCGTCTCCCGACGGACCCTCTGCCCTCGGACCCCTACTCATCACGGGGTCCAGCCCCACCGGCTTCCCCGGCCGGGTCAAGCCGCCATCTTGGGCCCTGCACCACGCGGCCGCGTGGCCTCACCTCGACCCTAACCCCGGGCCTGGCCGGCCCCGACATCCCGGCACCACCATCCACCCAGGAGGTGAGCGGACCACTTGGCAGGTCAATGGGAGAATGAAGCGTCAAGAGCTCTTCCCCCGCCAGGTGCCGATCGCCTCCAGCAGCCCCCAGGCGCTGGCTCCACCCCCTGCTGGGTGTCTGGACACCTTCACCCCGGACCCTCCGACCTCCAAGTGCGAGGGTCCGGACATCAAAGGGCACCAGTCCTATAACTAAGACAGCTCCGGAGCAGGAAGGCAGTTGTATCCTGGAGTCGAGAGACACCGAGTGAACTCAACCTTGACGGTCTACTGGCGCTGCCATAGCCCGCTCTTGTGAACCATCGTCCTGCCTGCTGGCGCTGCCGCGGCCTTCTGCAACATTCATCTTCCTGGGACCTGCTGGCGCTGCCGCGGCCTTCTGCAACATTCATCTTCCTGGGACCTGCAGGCGCTGCCGCGGCCCGTTGTAACGACCATCCTCACCGGGACCTGCTGGCGCTGCCGCGGACCGTATATCTTCCGGGGACCTGCTGGCGCTGCCGCGGCCCGTTGTATCGACCATCCACACCGGGACCTGCTGGCGCTGCCGCGGCCCGTACCACCAAGCTCGAGGATTGTGAGCTCATCATCATCTCATCCGAACTACCTGATTGGTAAATAGACTGTCCCGCTACCCCCTTCCCTACCTTGCGAGACTATAATCGAGGGGACCCCTGAGTCCAGACCTCCTTGTACCATTCCACCGTACCTTAAATAAGTGCCTATAAAGAACCCTGAACCTTATCCTTGTGTGGCATCTGTCTGTGGGGGGGGAAGTTACTTACCTGTACGATCGCTGGAGACGGCTCTCCCCGGAGACCTCTCCTCCTGACCCCGGCCGACCCTCCCGGTCCGTCTACCTTTTCTAACATGGGTGCTCTCAGGCTCCCCCAGCCATGGGGACCGACACCCCCCAGGGCTTCTTTAAATTAGGTGTGGGGTCTCTCAGGCCTCCCAGCCCCGGGGAACGCCACCCCCAGGGATTCTTTAAATTAGTTGCATTGGGGCTCTCAGGCCACCCCAGCCCTGGGGACCACCACCCCCGGGGCTTTAAGAAATTAATGGCAGGGGGCTCACGGCCCACCCACAGCCCCAGGGATCTGGGGCTTTATTCTTTTTTTAAAATACCCTGTGTGAGGGGGCTCAAGCCCACCACACGCCCCGGGGACCGACACATCCCCGGGGCTCTAAATATTTTAATTGGGGCTCTGTAGATTGTGGGAGGGGGGCCGCACGGCCCCCCTCCCACAATCCTTGTCGTGGCCTTGTCGTGGCCCTGGGGACCGCCACCCCCCCCCAGGGCTGACTCCTGCAGTGTCCCGGGGTGCCCACACCTGGGACACTGTAGTAGGTATGGCAGGGCAGGAGCCTCGGGGCTCCCACCCTGCCATAGCAAACTTGGTTTCAATTTTGAAAGAGAGAGCAGGAAACCTGCTCTCTCTTTCAAAATTCTAACCAAATTGCTTTTCCACACGGGGAACTGCATCTTAGCAGCTCCCCATGTGGAAAAGGAATGCCGGCTCCCAAGGGACGCGGGAAGCCGGCAGGGACCGTGGGGGGATTGGGGACCACCCCAAGGTCCCCGGCGGAGAGGGCCAGCCCAGGGGGATGGGGTCCTGGTGCTACAAGTGGCCCGGGAGGGGAGCCATGTGGCCCCCTCCCCAAAATTTAAATCATAATAAAAAATAAAAAAAACAAAGGCCGGCCCCGGGGGATGGGGTCCCCAGGGCCTTAAGTGGCCTGAGGAGGGGGGCAACGCAGCCCCCTCCAAAAGAATATTTTTTTTACAAAAAAGACCATGCCCCGGGGGATGGGGTCCCCGGGGCTGATTAAGGCCTCGGGAGGGGGGCCACACGGCCCCTTCCCAATTTCTTTTTTTTAATAAATACATTTGGGGGCAGGCCTTGTGGGATGGGGTCCCCAGGGCCAAGAATATTAGGGAAAGAAGGGGGGCCACACAGCAATGCAAACTTTAGGTAGGAGGCTGTATTATGTGAAAACTCCTGCTTTGTTTTTTCTGATTAATGAATAGAGCACTTTTGAATGGTACTGTGGCAGTCAGAGAAAAGGTTTGTGGTGATATGCAGTTTAGTTTCTTTGGTCATGAGCAGGAATCTAGGGAAAATGAAGAGTTGTTAAGGGAGGAGTTGCAGAACAAGACATATAAATTACAGTTGATAGTGTTAAAGAGAGATTACAAAATGTAATACAATGTTGTCTAAAAAACCAGAGTATGTTTGTAAATGTTATCAATGCACTTACTAGAAGATTTAAACACAGACTGATGACATGTTTAAAAAGTGAAAATGTAAATAATGATAAATGGGGCAAAAGTTACCTGTGTATTTGTTTGTAGAGGGACGATTTAAATTATACGGCAAGTTATATGTAGGTAGTGTTACAATAAATTAGAAGATAATAAAATGAACAACACATAGATATTAGATACCCATTTTGTAAGATAATAAAATGGCTGCTAATGTAGAAAAACTATGAAGGTCACAAAACATAAATACATCAAGATTTATTATTCTTTGCAGCATTGGAAAGGGCCGTTATGGACTGCTCTCCAGCACTCACCACAACTCCATAATCTATGCAGTATGATGCCATTGGGGAAAACTGTGGAGCGTAATGTTGAAGCTGATGATTGGACTTTTGAATGGAATCTCTGCGTTGGTGTTGTTGTGCTGCTATTGAAGTTGAGGGTCCTTCACCTTTGTGTTGCCTTCTAGCTGATTACTATGAACTTGTCTTATGAAATGTGCAAAAAATATAAAAGGGGGAAAATGACCATGTATGATTTTTGACAGCATTGCAAATATCTGTAACACACTGCTCACCAACTCTTATAACAAAACTACAATGCATGCAATACGTAGCCATTCTTGCAAACTCTGGAGCTATATCTGTTGTAGTAGTCTGTACCTCTGAAAGAACTTTCTGGATGGGAATTATTGCTGCTGCCACTGATGTAGATGGTCCTGAGGCTTCCTTTCAGTTAATCGACAGTTGGAGATGTTTTATATAAGTTTTATGATAATATAACATGAACATCATCCCACAAGAGTCTAAAAAAGTCTCCAGCCACAATCTACCACCAGCTCACTATACACTTCCGGGAAAGAAGATTCATGAAGGAGGAGTGGGTATATACATCCTATTCATTTTACTGAGAAGTATATTATCCAATGATATTCCTTACTTTCCTGGTCATTTGATGCTTCCAGATTGTGCAGTGTACTAGTTTTGCAGCAGTTTTCAATTCCCCATGAATTTGGGTAACAATGGGTAGTTCGATGGGTGTTTGGTAGCTATGTTCTATTTGTGAGTTCAGATGTTGAGTTATTTTTTTAAATGTTCTTTTTTTAAATGTGTTGTTAAAATAAAGTTAAACCAATATGTTACTAAACAGCTAGACTCAAACTTTCTTTAAAATATGTCCATACATCTGTTTTTCACTTTGCCATTTGTATTTGTGACTACAGATGTCATTGTGATCTATGGTGTTGCTATGAATAAGGAAAAGGCATTTTTGATTTAGTTATTTCAACAAATGAATACAAAGGAGAAAGTTAAATTAGTATCTTACTAAATAGCTACGCTGAAACTTTGTGTAAAATATGTCTATATATCTGTGTTACACTTTGTTAAAAACACCTGGTATTCGTAGTCTGTCCTTGGCAATGACACTCATAGAATCATACATGCACTACCTGTGCAATCATCAAGGATGTCCTTTCTCCTTCACTCTGCAAACGAGCCTCCTGGCATAGTACTAGTTGGGGGATGAAGTCCCCTTGGCAGTTGAGTGTATTTGGTGGCCAAGTATCCCGCTTGATACCTCCAGCAAGTTCCACACAGTCAGTTTGCTAAGAGGTCTTCGGAGGCTGCATCCCCTTTCTGCACTATTCTGCAAACACGTCTCCTGGCACACTACTGGTTGGTGAATAAAGTTGCCTTGGATGCTAAAGGACATTGGGGACCAAGAAGCCCTCATTATACTTTCTATAAGTCCTACTCAGCTGCATTTCTGAGACCTCGTTAGAGGCCCCGTCCCCTTTCAACACCATTCTGCAAAGACCATTGCTACTCAGAAAACCATGGACATTCACTGAAAAAAGAAAGGTTACAGATAAGTTATTATTAGGAATTAGCATTTAAAAAACCTTAGAAGTTCACTGAAAGCGACAGTTACAGGGCTGTTATAATTAGGAAATAGGATTTATAAAACCCTTAGATATTCACTGAAAAAGCCAACGGTTACAGGGGCTTTCTAGTTAGGGTAATCTGTTTTGAGATCAAGGAGCTGCATGTTAGCAGCTCCCTGGTTCTCAAAGCAATGCTGGCTCCCGCAGGAGGTGGTGAGCTTGTAGGGACCATGAGCCTTAAGGCTCATGGTCCCTATTAAGCCCTAAGATCTACTCTTTGCTGCTTCCAGATGGGCACCCTCTGAGTGATACCGTGCTAACCTAACTCATGATCTACTTTAATCCTCTGTAATTTCTTCTTCATTTTTATAACGGAAAAGGTGGAAACTACTGCATTGTGGGGTTTTTGGCACCTTTTGATTTTGGGTGTGGGAGGGTCTCGTCAGTATGCTGCCTATTTTCAAATGTTGGTGCAGAGCCATTGGGTGTGACTTCCTATTTTCAGTACCAGTATGGCCATGGAATGATTTACATGGGACCCTCTGGACTGTACGTGAATCACTTTTGCTTGCAGTGCACCTCTTGTTTCCTGGTTGGGAGGAATGCTGAGGGACAGGGGATATGATGAAGGGGATATCGATATCACCTGTCATAGTACCATCTCCTAGGGGGGGAGAAGGGACTCGCACATTGCTCCGGTAGACATATGGAATCTCTAAGGCCCTAATTACCAAGGTTATGGTTAATATGCCATGAGGGATGTAATATATGAGTTCATAAGCAGTGCAATGCGGAGGCACAAGCTATAGTTAGCTCACTAACCATAATGGCTGAATTTTCCGTTTTTTGTATGAGTGAATCATCAGCCTAACTTTAATGTCCCTGTAACCTTTGGTTATTTCAGTGAATTTCTACTTTTTTTAATTCCATTTCCTAACTATAACGTCCCTGTTTTATGCCAGTTCCAGCAGTCCATAATTCACATTTCATCCTCAAGTGATGCCTGAGTGCTAAGAAGAATTTCCTTTTACAATTAGTTTCAGACTGGAAGCCCACGATGAAAAGGATTTGGCTGTTTCTGTAAGTGTAGGGCAAATGTCGTTTTGCAGCTTTCAGAATCTGATGGGCCTGCTCGTGCCTCAGGCAGGGAGCAAGAATTTGTCCCTGATGTTGTGAGGAAGGCGTGTGACTTCATCTAACCCTGTGGGTTCATTGAATTTTCAAGGGGAGACCGAAAGTGATGTTTAGGAGCATGGGAGCAGGGTTCCAAGGAACGTCATCATTTTATCCTTTTCTTCAGCTTATGGAATCCTGGAAATTCATATTTTGTTGCGGCAGCACCTACCCTTCAAATCTCTGGTTCTCTGATGGAGCTCCCAGATTTTCGGGCAGTGTCTCACCTCATCCATGTTCAACATTCTTTGTTCTAAGCTAGACTTCCTCGAGTGGAAACTGTTAATATCCCCTCAAAGAGATTGTACTTCCACAGAATGTGAAGACCATGCTGCTGACAATGTCTATAGACACCTTAATCCTTGACAGTTATTTCAGAAGTGAAGCTAGAATATTATCTGACAGTGCCAGGGCCAACGCCATCCCTGGTGTTACCTCCATGGCCTCCTTCACTTCTTCCATCTTGGTACCTTTTCCCTTCTGGCTAACACTTCTGAAAACTTCAGTTACCTGGATGATTTGTTCTAAACCTCTGCAACATGTGGGAAGCTGTGTCTCACCAGGGGGAGCTGGACTGTCCCAGGTCACTCTGTTCCACTCAGGGGGCCACTTCAAATATCTTGGAAGAAATAAATAATCCTGCCCTCTCAATTGGCAGCTGTATCAGGGGACAGTAACAGGCCTCCTGCCCCATACAGTCAGTAGGAGCTCCAAAGGGAGCTTCCCAATTCAAAATGGCTGCTAGGGAACACTAACCACACGGGCTGCCACGGGGCCTGCAGAAAGAACTTGGAAGGGCCACAATAAAAAAATGCAGCCCTTCGAGGTCCCAGGTCACAGGAAGTGGGAAGGTATAGTAGGTGTCTTGTACAAGGTTTCTTGATGAAGACAGGATACTGGTAATGATAACAAGTTAAGGTTTATTGCAGGTAATTCGATCTGCAACCACAACACAGCCTTCCCTGACCATGAGGGAAGCTCATGGCCTTGGTTCCAGACTCCACACATTAAGTCATAACACATCCTCCTCCCTTACAAACACTGGGTAGGAAGAATGTAAACAGTGCTAATTGCTTAAGTATAAGCGAGTAAGCATAAGCACTTTAAGGTCAATTAACATAATCTCTTAATTACATAGGAGGTCGACTAGTTCTCCTGACTCTTGCCCGATTTATCAAAACATTTTGGCTAATGGAACACCTGGGGGAAAGCAGCGTGCCTTGTCTCATGTTTCCTCCGTCTTGAGATACAATGTTCTCCAAATTTGGGGATGCCCAACACAATTCTTCATCAGACATCAACATGAAAGCACTACCTCCATTCTCACGAGTCCGCACTTCACATCAACCACCTTTTTGGGACAAGGCCACAAGTTATGTGCCACTTCTCACCATTGTCGAGAACTACCAAAAAGTGAAGGACACGTGCAACTCTGGATGGCCCTTTAAACTTGGACAAACCACCAATCTTCTGACCACTACGAAGTTTCACCCAGTCTCTCTCAGAAATGCACTGGTTAAAAGTGCATTAATCTCTTTGCTCCTTGTCTAAGCAGCTACCATGAGTACAACCAACAATTTCCTTCAACCACGCAGGGACAGACTTGAACCCTAGCATCCTTCTGACATCATTTCAAATGGTGACTTACCTGTCACACCATAGGCAGTGGTACGATAAGCCCAGACCATCTCATCCTTCTCACGTCCAGACCACTGGCCACTGCCATTTCTATGGTACCCTTAACCATCCTGTTGTCCCTCTCAACCATACCATTGCTTTGTGGGTTATATAAGGATGTGCATTTCTGTATAACCACCCTAGACTCCAGAAAATGTTGTATGTTACAAAGCGTCAAATGCGTGCCATTATCAGCTATGATAACTGAGGGAATACCTTCCTCTAGCACTTAAAGGTTATGTTCCTCTAGCATATTATGATCTACGACAGAGAGTGTGGTTCTAGATCTCTTTCATAAACTTAACCACAGTCCACTTAGTATGTGCATCCGCTACCACCATGGCATATCTTGCCACACCTCTCAGTTCACTCATGGTAATAATTAAATCTAAACAAACGGAATGCCATGTTTTACCAGGGTCCTTAATATGTCCTATTTCTGCTGAGTATCAACCTTCAAGTGTTTCTCCCCTTCTTTATACACACTGCATCTTTCAACACACTTGTCTACTTGATCATCCATACTTGGCACCCACCATTCAGTTCCTGATCTTTTCTTGGTTTTATTATGTCCCAGGTGACCTTTATGTGCTATACTTTATAAGCCTATGTCGTAATCCCTGAGTGGGAATAAAATGCTCAACCCTCATTATCACTGTATCCTCACTTACAAACATTTCATCCAATATTTTCAAGCAAGGTCTTACCAAGAGTGCGACTGTACCTACCCAACTGGCACCCAATAAAATCAGGTGTTTAACATTCTTGAGGGTAACATCCAATTCATCATCATCATCATCATCATCATCATAGTCTTTATTCGATTTTAAAAGATCATAAAAGACACAAACAAAGAACAAAATATGGCATCTGGTGCCCATTAAAATGCTTGAAATCCATCAATAAATACTTTAAAAAGTTTAAAAAAGCATTAAACAGGTCAGAAGACTACAGGATTAAAATTTAAGTATTTAAAGATCAACAAGATCTATAAAAAAAAAAACAAGAAAAAGATATCAATTAGACAAGGTTCATATCATAAGACAGGAGGAAGAACCCACGTCCCTGCGTTTATATAGTTTAGTAGGAGTGCTTCAGGTATTTACTTAAAGGCTTTTTTCCTTAAAATTCATGCCCAGCCCAAATATTTAGCTAAAGTGATAGAGATGATTGGTAAAGTGCTTGTGCGTAAGATTCTTAATGCAACAGCACTACTCCTGGTACCTAGAGTTTTACACATTGGAGACAACCAGACGCGTCTTGGGGTAGCAAGTGCAGGGCAAACAAACAGAAAGTGGGGGATTGATTCTGATTGCAGTCCACAAGCAGGACATGTTACCTCACATACACTAGACAATCTTCCTGTGAGAGACCTAAGTGGTAAAGAACCAGCTCTAAGCTGAAAATAAAGTTTCCTGTCTCCAGGTTTGGTGGTCAGGTCCCAGTAAGGTTCTAGAGCGGGTGTAATTTTTGCCTCCAGATACCATCCGGTCATCCCGGAGGAATTTGCTCTACTCCATACTTGATATTCAACACGTTCCCAATATGTCATTCTCAAAGATCTCTTTGAAGGGAACAGAGCAGCCGCTGGATCACTCCACAGCCCCTCCAAGCCCAATTCTATCAAGGTCTCACGGAGGTTCCTCAACCATCCAATCTTATGGAACACATCAGATTTTATAACATTCATGACACCTTTGGCTTAAAGGGAGAGCTCCGGAGTGGTCCAAAGCCTCCGCCAGTATAGAACCGGACCAAGTTTAGCTATGTCCATAATGGCCTTCCTGCCTAATTCGTATCTCAAAGGACCCAAAGGTGTACTCTGTGGGAGACCAGTTATACTACGGAAAAATTTGTTTTCAGCTACCGTTAGAGAAGTTAGCTGGTCAAAACCCCATAGCTCAGCCCCATACAACACAGAACTTAGGGCCTTGGCCTCATAAACTTGGAGCACTGGTTTTATTGATTTAGTGAAAGATTTTTTATGCTCACTAGATAAGGCTCCCGATATTTGTCTAAATTTCAAGGCGGCCATCTATATGCTTACTCCATTTATTATTTTTTGTTACATGCATACCTAGGTAGACAAAGTTATTAACCATTTCTAGCGGTTGCCCGTTCATAAAAAACTTTTTCCCTCTATAGCTTGAATGTGGGTTAAAAACCATGAGTTTAGTTTTGGCCACGTTTACCTCCAAACCATGACCAAGACAGACCACTCGGTGTTTTTGATACGATAAGCGTATCATCCGCAAACATCAATATCGGAGTAGTAACTCCAGCCAGCTTTGGGGCATCTGTATTGACGCTAAGCATGCATTCTACTATCCCGTTAATGTATAATGAAAAGAGCGTGGGTGCCATGGTACAACCTTGACGTACACCACGCTCTACCGCGAACTCAGAAGTAAAATCACAAGGGCCTCCCACTGTATTTTGGCAAAATTAGACTCATGTAGCCTCATTAGCAGGGTCAAGATTTCTACGGGGAGCCCTAGCTTTTTTAACTCTGCCCACAGCCGCAGGCGGGGCACTAGGTCAAAGGCAGCTCTTAAGTCCACGAAAGCGACATAGAGACTGCCTTTACCGAGGGTGACTACCTTCCAGTGGAGTTGGACAAAACGAAAAATCTGATCCACTGTACTAGTTAGTTTACGAAAACCAGCTTGAAGAGGGGACAGGATCTTGTTATCTTCAATCCACTCTAATATCAGGTTCAAAACCATCCTCCCGATAATCTTCTGGATTGTGTCTATCAGGCTGATTGGTCTGTAGTTTCCTGGTAGTGCCTTATCTCCCTTCTTGAACACTGGAATTATAACTGCACCCCCCCATGATTTAGGGACTGGGGCACCTTCGGCCACAGCATTGGTCACTAGTGTGATGTACTTGCTCCAACAAGTTTTGTTGTGGAGAAAGACATCAGATGGAACCCCATCTGGTCCCAGAGCTCCCCCACTTGCAACGGTTCCCAAAGCCGTTAAAGCATCTTCGGTACTAAAAGGACCTTGGCAATAAAAAGCATAAAATGTCTCCCTAATGGGGTTGGGTATAAAGTTACATGCATATTGGGGTTTAAAATATTTTAACCATTCCTCTTGTGTGACATGATTTGAAGGTCTATCAGGCAGACCACCTCTATTCCACTTAATGACATTCCAGAATAATCTTGAGTCCCTAGCATAGCTTGCTCCCTTCAAGTCTTGCCAATGAAGCTCATCCCATTTCTTTTCAGCCTGCCCAACACATTTTTTATATGTCTGTCTAGCCTTTCGGATACGATCATTATGACCGCTAGAAAGGGCTGCAGCCAGATTAACTCTGGCTCTCCTGCAATCGCCATCATACCATGATAACAGCTTAAGTGGAGCCTTTTTATCTTTTCTTGCTGGTTTCAGGAAGTGCCTACGTATTCCCTCAAAAAGGTTTCATGTAGTCCAGTGGCTTGTGCACTACCTTCCTAGGAGGCCATAGCACCCTCAAGTTACAAAATAACGCTGGCTAACTCATTGTCAATATTAGCAATGACCTTTTCGTTAGTATTAACCTCGCGCCACTTGAGTCTGCGCATATCATTAGAGGGGACAACTTCAGGTGGCTCGAATTTCATTGCCTCTTCTTTTATTTGGGCACTCTTCCACCACCAGTGCGTTACACAAATAGGATTATGGTCGCTCTCAACTCTTAATTCGACCACCATATCTTTGACGAATTGCCATAGCTTCATGCTACAGAGGACATAATCAATCCTACTTTTAGAGCGGCCATTGTCAAATGTACTAACTCCTGTCTTGTCCCCCGGCGTCCTGACATTCAATGCCCTCAGTCCTTTCTCGTAGCAGAGAGCATTTACCTGGACTACAGCCTCTGACCACCTTTTGATTGGTTCAAGATCAAGGCCGGGTATACTCCAAAGACGATCTTCCTCAGGATCAAGACCCCATTCAGAGTCTGGATCCAGGAAGGGTTCGAAAGTTACATTCAGATCCCCCGCAACGAGCACTCCCCTCTCACTCGAGTGCTCGTCTATAAGGGAATCCAAATTGGCCAGGACCCGTGACCTTGTCCCCTTGGTCCCTCTAAGATACAGATTATAGATATCCAGATCGCCCAAGGGGCCCAGGGATAACCTGACTAGTTGGATGTCAGGAGACCCTGTTGGTATCTCACTAACCATCTGGAATAAATCCTGGCGAGCCCAGGTTGCTAGGACACCTATAGGGCACCCTTTGGGACCCTTAATTGCTGGAACATGGAAGTTCAAATATCCCAGCAAAAACTGTGGCTCGCAAGACCAAGTCTCCTGAAAAAGGCAGACATTGAAGTTACCGATGAATTCAACCCATTCAGGAGAATCCATTTTTACCTTCAGGCCAGCAACATTCCAAGAAATCATTGTACCTACCCCTGATCCTGACGTTATAACCTGATGGGTAGTATTGGAGCTTACTTTGTGTTGCCTCTGGTTCTCCCTGTTCAGATTTAAATTTGGGACCCTTTTCAGGTTAGGCGTCCTGGGTGAGGCCAGATGGACTACATCTGCTCCACCCATGGGCACATCTCCAGCTACAGTGGCATCCCTAGACACTATTAAATTCGGCCCTTCCATCACCGGTCAGTCCAGGTCATCTAGATTACGCAAACCATTGTAGTGATCAGGGGGGGGAATGGTAAACCCAGAATGTATTCCTCTCCCTACCCAGTCCTGTCTAATTCTTCCATCTCGATTGGGGGCCAGATTATAAAAATAATT
This sequence comes from Triturus cristatus, assembly GCF_964204655.1. NCBI lineage: Eukaryota > Metazoa > Chordata > Amphibia > Caudata > Salamandridae > Triturus > Triturus cristatus. The sequence goes on along the minus strand of NC_140589.1, from coordinate 1,174,155,563 downwards.
TAGGTCGTGCACCCCAATCCCCGACCAGTCCCCAGGGAATGCACAATCGCAGATAAAACGCGCTATGCGCCTATCTTTAGAGTTGACAATAATGGAGTCACCCAAAACATCTTTTGGTCTTGATCCCACCCAACTGACCCTTCTAACAAATAAAATCTTCCCGTTCATGTTGTTGGGAATTGGTCTGTTCTTATTTAACCAGAATGTCACTTTGTTTTTAAGTTCTTGGTAGGATTCAGATTTGCCGCCTTTTATTTCGGGGACACCAGTTAATACGGCAACGTAAGGAAGAGAATCTGGTGGAAGATGAATATGGACCATGGGAGATTTAATAGATTTATCATGGATCTCTGGATTTACGTCTTTTCTCACTCCCTTATTTTCCTTGTTGGTGTTACCCCCGGATACATTACTTTTTTGGCCTACCCCTCGGTTGATTTGGTAGGCATTGGCCCGAACCTTTTGAGGATCAGTTCCTAGACTGACCTTGGTTATCACAACAGGATCATCAATGGGAATGGGTGCAGGAATCATAGATGTGTCAAAGGATATGGAATTAGGTTTTGCTCTATCTTTAGTTGCTAATTTGACAACATTTTTTAATGAACAAAAATTATCAAGGATCGTTTGTTCCAAGCGTTCAATTCTTTCATTAACCAGTTTTACCCTTTCTAGGAGGGGGAGTATTAATGATCGCACCACCTTCTCAATCTGGGAGATCGTTTCTCCAGTTTGAGGCTGGCCAGAGAGACGTTTGTTTGCCTCGCCCAGATCCAGACAGTCATCAAGTAATAGAGCGCCAGGCAATTTGGAAGAATTTTCCGTAGTTTTAGGGATTTTCGACTGCCTCACACCTTGAGTATCCCCTTATCTTTTTCTCTTAGGATTAGTAGATCTTATTACTTTGTTACTAGCCCTTGTCTGGGGATAGGCTACTTCAGATCTTAAAGAACCCTCGGTTACCGAGGCAGCCACACCGAAGGCCTCCGTAGTCCTCATACTATCCGATAACATAATGGGACAAGCCTCAGTATCCCCATGCTGGAGCAAATCACCAATACCATGCCCTACTGGCCTAATAGGGGATTTTATTAATGCTAATGGGCCAATAGATGAGCTTCTGGCATGCATTGGTTCAGTAGAAAGGCGCCGCTCAGTAATAGCGATTTCGTGTTCTAGGACCGAAACAGCTCTAGTTATGAACTGATCTAAAGTGCCGGTCACTGTCCCACCCGCCCTGTTCGCTTCCCTTTCCCTGCCATTTAATAGCATACACACCAATGCACTTGCCAGGGAATAAAGAACTACAATGGGTTGGCATTAACACAATGTCCCAAAACGTCTTACTGGACTTCAGAAGGTTAGGGGGGAAGCCCAGCCCGGCCCTCCTCGGCCCCTGACGGCCACAGACGGCCCGCCCTTTGCCCGGGCTTAGCCCGGCGCCGCCCGCGCGCGTCCCGCGTCCGGGGAAGAGCTGCCAGCTATATCCGGTTCTTAGGGGTGTGGCCGGGTAGCGCTGGTGGCTCTCGCGCTGCTTCCCGCCTCCTCCCTGCTCAAAATCGAAAGTCCTGAGCACCGCTGGCAATACAATCCTTTGCGCTGCATCTCCCCAGATACACTGATTGTAGGTAGACCTGTAGAGTACCAGTGACAAGGGGCCACAAATTCCAGAGTGGGGGGGGTCAGTCGCTAGCGAGAGGCTCTACGCGGTTCACCCCAGTCCTACTCACCCCAATATTTTCCGTCTCAAAGGAGACCTTGTGCAATCGATCCGAGCTGTTCCCCCACAGGGGAGGAGGTGGGGGAAAGGCCCACCGCCTCTCCAGTCGTTAAGCTATTGTATGTGGGGGGGAGATAGGTCAGCAAGGTCACGATCCAGGGCACTATTCCCCCAGCCCCACGCTGGCTCCAGGAAGATCTCTTGCCCCGTGACGAATTCAAAGACTGGTAACGAGCCTCCTCCACAATTCCCAGGCACCAAGGCTTTTTTTGGCAGCTTTCTCCCCCGGGGTAGCCCCCCCCCGCGATCAGCATACACTCCGGTATGCGGGAGGGAACCGCCGGGAGACGTCGCACTGCGGGGGGTTCTTTATCGAGTGTGCCTGACGAGGCACCGGGCTGGCACCAAGACACGGCCGCCTCCCCTCACCTCTAGTGCAGTCTCCTCAAATACCCAAGGTCCAGGCTCTGGCGGAAGTGAAGGCCCCTCCTTGATGAGGGCTACAACTTCAGAACTCGACCTCCGTTCGGCGTGGGAATAGCTGGAATCCGTTTCCGCGTCCCCTCTGGCAACAAGCGTTCGGGAACTGAATGCGCTGGAAATGATTCCGATTCTGCTGAGCAGCTGATGCAGTAATCCCTTGATAATAATGGAGTGCGCTCCGCCTCAGCAGAGCGTCTGCAGCTGATTACACAGGGAAGCGGTAAAGAGCTCCAAACCAGAGGAGCGGCTGACACTTTCTGAATGGAAAAAGCTGAAGAGAGCTCCGACCAATTCTATTTGTTTCACCCACTTCTGCATAGAAATTACATGTGTGCTGCTTAAGTCACAGATATTTAGTACCCTGGCTACTACACTTTTGTTTTACTTAGTCAACACAGCCATACCATCAACCACATGCCAATTCAAGGATAAACTTGACAAGCAATCAGCTTGACAGTTGCACCACCCTGGTATTTATTTATTGATTTCCTAAGGAGTTTTATATACTGCTAGCCTGACCCGAGGGTATCGGAGTGCTTCACAACAGTTTTTGAGCAAGATTCATACAATAAAGCAGTATTCTACATATATATGAATGGAAAGTCCAAGTGTGCTGAGCAGCATTGAGGTAGTGTGTTAGTCCTGCGATAACCTCATAGAGTGCACGTTTTCTTGGGGCTGATCCAATAAAGCAGTATTCTACATAGGTTCGGAAGGCCAAGTGTGCTAAGCAGCATTGAGGTAGTCCTTGAGTCCTGCGATAACCTCATAGAGAGAACGTTGTCTTGGGGTAGAACCACTGGGGGGGAGGAGCAGATAGGTGTCAAATAGCAGGGAGGAGGAGAGTGTTAGAGTTACAATGACTGGGAGAGATGACGAGTTGTGTGGCAGTACTCCTGAAGGCGGGCCATCATCCTTGCGAATCTCGCTGGTCCTTTTCCTGCTCCATCCGGTAGCAATATCCTAATCAAGGGCTTAGGGTCTCTACAGAGAACACATTTTGAACCCCATAGATACATTCTAAAGTATTCTGCCCCCCCAGGGCACTGAAAGTGCCTTGTATTCTATAACAGAGTAGTTTCCATCCGAGGTGGTCAATATCCTGGATGCGAATGCGACTGTCTTTCCCTGCTTGCCATGAGCTTGTGACAGAACAGCTCCTAAGCCCATGGCACTCACGTTACCTCTGAGAAAGCATTTCAACCTACTATCAAATGGTGTAAGAATTCCCACACTGTACATTTTATTTTTTATCTGTTCTAAGCACTTTTGTTGCACCTCACACCACATTAAACCTACTCCTTTTTTAGTAAGAGTCTTAGGCACTCAGTTTTATCTGAAAAGTTTGGCTCAAATTTGGAATAATATTCAATAAGGCCCAAGAAGGACCTCAATCGATCTTTATCCACAGGGGAACGTGCCAGTCTTATGGCATCCAACAAATTTTGCTTTGGCTTTACCCCTTCAACTGTGATGTTGTAACCCAGATATTCTAAGTGATTCACAAGAAATTCACATTTGTTATGTCTGAGGGATAACTTGCTTCTTTTACTCTATGGGATGCTTGCCTGAATACTAAATTCTGCTGTTCAGTGGTGTCACCAAATATCAATGTCATCTGGGAAAAATAAAAATGTTTGCCATACCCCTGAATACCTCACTCATCATGTGCTGAAAAACACTTGCTGCTGAACATAATCTGAGAAGCATCCTGATAAACTGAAAGATACCCTCCATGGTATTAAAGGCTGTAAGAGTCTTTGATTCATCATGTAACTTAATCTGATGATATGCATTTCTCAAATCTGGTTTGGAGAAATTCACCCACCGAGCCAGAATCAAATCATTTATATTTGGCAATGGATAGGTGTCTACCACCACATTCTGCTTGAGAGGCCTATCCACACACAACCTGTATTTGCCATCCAACTTCTCTGTAATAACCACTGGAGATATCATCTGGATGTCCCCAGCAGTTCGATAACCCCTGTAGCTATAATTTCCTCTAACATCTCTTTCACTACTGCTCATGCAACTAGAGGATTTCTATGTACTTTATGCAAGATGGGAACAGCATCAGGTTTCATAATAATCGCATGAACATAGGGTCCGATTCACGGAACTAATCTGAGAAAAAAACCTAAACTTACAACTTTTGGTATTCACAGAAGGCACTTACGATTTTTGGTATTCACAGAAAACACTCACGACTCCTAACTTTATGTTCACACTCAGGCTGGAATTTCCACAGTCAAGCCAGATATTCTGCACTCAGAGCACAATTCTCGCCCCAGAGCGAAAATCCCGTACTTGTGCTGGAATTTCCGCACCCGGGCCGGGAATCTCCGCATCCGGGCCGGAATATCCGCATTTGAGTCTGATGATCATTTCAAGTGCCTACCACCCCTGACCATGCTCCAGCTGAAGTCAATTAACACTAACTGCAAGACCAGCATCACAAACCACATAAAAGCAGTGCACATTCAAGGAACAGGTTTAGCCACAGAGTGTTCCTGTTTTCATTTGCTGTTCATCGCTACTGGAAAATTTACAAAATGAAAAGGAAGAAGAACTTCAAAACTGAGGTGACCACCATGATTGTGGAGTTCATTGTGAGGTACCACAAACGCCTATGTGGTGTCCCTCCTTACTGCAACAGTGGCACACAGAATACAGCTCGATGACAGCATTTAGCCGATGCTGTCACAGTATTGGGGGAGGATGTGCGCACAGTCCAGGACATCGAGAAGAAGTGGCAGGACAAAAATGCGAGGATGAAGGAGAAGTACTCCAGGATCAAGTTGAACAGGATTCTCCCTGCCTCACAATCTGGAACCCACCAACGTCTCACCCCACTTGAGGAGGATGTCTTCATTACAATCCACCCACACATGCTCCATGGGCTGCCTGTGAGTGATGGCCGCACCGTGGTACCAGGTTAATGGGATGACAAAAACAAGTATACAAAATGACTGTCTGTGTTGCACTGCCATTGTTAGGAAGTTGTCAAAAGTTTATATAAAAATATAGTCAGTCAGAGGCTCATGTGTTTCCCTCTGTATGTTGCACCTCAGGTCCCAAAATCCATTGTATTAGAAATGGCAAATCCCTTTACCATTATTTAAAACATGGGCCCAGTACTGCTGCTGTATATACCTAAAACTAGTAGCAATTGTCAAAGTGCCCCTTCCATTTATCCAGTCACGGCTGGGTCTGTCAAGAACCTAAGGGTTCAAGGGTGTGGTGCAGAGGAAAAATAAACAGACAACGGAATAGAGAAAATAAATACAAATTATCCTAACAATAACTCACCTTGTGCCTGCCAAAATCACAAAGCAGAAGGTGAGAGAATCCTTATTTTAAAACATTTCATTCCCATCCTCTGTTGTCTATTTCCCACCATGCCATTACATTCCCAATGGCCCACTTTACAATACTGTTAGCATGCAAAAGATATGAGGAATGTCTGAGAAGTTCCACTTGTACATTTTCCATTTGGTGACTTTTCTCTCTTCTCACCTATTGACTCATTCAGCCAGAGTACAGACAACCACAGTAGCAGAGGTCCCTCCATCTTCTGGGAGGAAACAATATCATACAGAGCAACGCATACCACCCTCACTAACTGGTAAGTCAAACTGGTCAGGAGCTGGTCAAAATGCATACATTGTCAGCAGACAACAGAGGGACATAGAGTGTAACCGGAGAGGAAAAACTAGCTTTACAACTATTGGAATTCTTAAAGGACATTTAGCTTTAGCAAATGACATTTGTGAATAGCGAAAGACAAAACACAATATATCTAGGCTCATCATACCTCTGTGATTTCTGAACATTACATATATTCCACCAACAGTTCCAGAACTGTGAACTCAATCCTGTAATCGAGTGCCACAACAAGTAAAAAAGTAGCCTCCACTACATTGTAATTGTTTTTGTAGACTAAATCAAGAAATCCAATGTTAACAAATATAACAATGATGAACAAGAAGTGAGATACAATTGTTAGTATTGAGAATGCGTCTACTGTACAACTTAGAATGTTTTTCTATTCATGAAATTGGCCAGTCCACCCAGCTGGTTATATATGTTATCATCGGATGGCATATTTTTTGGCCATTAACAAAACATGATAGTGGACCTTACTTCAGGAATTGTTGTGGTGTCAATTTGATAGACATTGCTTCTAGGCAGTGGGGCCATTATAAGTTGAATTTGTGATTAGTCATGATAATTAGTGCTACACACTTCTGCAACGGTAGTGCCCACACTGCTTAGGCTCAACCTTTGTGCCTGAAATTGAGTGCATCACATGTGGCAGCAGAAATGTAAAGTTGCAAACACACTTATCATTGTAGGTCCAACGATGTCCTCCCAGATTCCACGACCCACATTGACTTTTGATACAAGGTTGGCTGTGACATCTGGTCAGGGACCTAACACTGGGTAAGTGCAGGACCATGGTAAGTAAGCCCAAGAATAATGTACCTGAATGCTCATGCTCATGAAATGTGCCTTTAATCTCTGCTGTATGTTGTATGTGTTTTACATCACTGTTGTTCTGTATCACAATCTGCCTACATATGGCATTTAACCACATACCAGATCATACCTTGGTGGCTAGTGAAAGGATGACACAAAATGTATGACAAGTGTGCAGAATGGACATAAAATAGTATATAGTGTCATGTGAAGTGTACTAGACACAACTGGATTGTAATTCAATGATATGAAAACTCCCTAGCAAAATTCCAATGGACAAATCATATAGAAATTGGTGTGGATGAGGCTTGCACTGATGCCAGTTTTGTACTTTTGTGATGGATGTGTGGGCTGCTAAGGTGTATCTTCAGGAAGTGAAATTTTCAAATCTCTTAGCTGAAAAGCACAATGCAAGTTGCATTCTGCTTGCCTCCTCTTCTACTGTATTCACCTATATAAGTGAGTGTATAATATATGAGGTTAGGATGTCTGCTGTACAAGACATAATCTATTAACAGCTTAGTTCTACCATGTTGTTGGAAATGGATTATGGGAAAAGAGTACACTCAAAGGATGGACATAACAAATGTGTGATCTCTCATTCCAAAATGAGCTTTGTGACTTAATGGGTAGGGAAGCACAAATGACACACAAAATGTACCTGACTATTGCACATCTCACATATGAACTCTGCAATGCAATGTTTGAACTGATGTGCAAATGTGAAACTGGTCAGCCTGTGGATGTACACTCCTTTCGACTAGTTTTAACAGTGAAGGTGTAATCAATGTAATGCAATGGTGTCCTAAATATTTCTCCCCCTCCTTCAAATATCAGCAACCTTCTCATACACGTTTGTCTGTTGATGTGTCATCTCATTGATGTCAGTGCTGTGTGGAGATAACAGCTGGCAATTGCTGTATGTGAACAGGGGCCCACATGTTAAGTCCATGAGGTAAACATGCTGCACATTGGCCAGGAATATCCTATCAATGGTCACTGAGAATGATATTTACATGTTAGCTCATAGCTTCCATCTGGTGTATTGATTGAAATATGAACATGTATGTCTTATCACAGCTGCTGACAGGATGACACCACTGAGCGTACAACACCATCCAGGGGAATGCAAGACATCCTAGCTGCAGCAGTGAAACCCTCTCGTACCTGTTCCTTGGGTATTTGTGGTGTGAAGAGTTTCCCTATCAAAACCATGACAAAGATAAAATTCCCCTTCTGCATAGAACTTGCAGTTGGTGTCTAGAAAGTTACATACATATTGTTGGACCCGGCCTCGTAACATGGCTCTACTGGTCCCCACAGCACCTAACCTGGTGCCGGCGGCCCCAATCCCCCGGCCTCACCAAGCCTTTCCACCAGGACACACGCACTCAACCCGGACACCCTCGTCCATGGCCTCTCTCCTTTCGGCCACCCCGGGCCCGCGTGCCCACTTCATGCACCAAGATGGCCGCCCGGCCCCAGCGCGACCCGGGCCTAGAGGCGCCACTCCGGCTGGAGGACATCACACTTCCAGGGGATGAGAGAGGGAGGAGCAGTTTCTATCGCACCTCTGAACTCCCCTGGGACGATGGGTTTCGATCGGCCCTCCGGCCTCCCTGAAGGCTGGCTCCACGCCTGCTGGGTGTCTGGGACTCCTCCCGACCCGGCCCTGAAAGGATCAAAAGACAATGGCAGGAAAACCCCGACAAGCGACCCCCAGGTGACAAGACCCCTGCCTGCACAGACTCCGGACATCAAAGAGGGGTCGACCTATAACCAGGGGTGCTATGGGACTGTCTGGCAGATTCGACCCTGGAACAACGAGAGCCTGCTGACGCGGTCGCGGCTCCTGGAACTTAGAACTACCTGAGCCCTGCTGAGTGACTCGCGGCTCCCCGAAGATCGTAAGACCTCCGAACTTGTACCTGAGCCCTGCTGAGTGACTCGCGGCTCCCCGAAGATCGTAAGACCTCCGAACTTGTACCTGAGCCCTGCTGAGTGACTCGCGGCTCCCTGAAGATCGTAAGACCTCCGAACTTGTACCTGAGCCCCCTGAGTGACTCGCGGCTTCCACAGACTCCACTGGTCCCGCCGGACCCCACGACAACCAGCCTACCCCCCAGCTCGAGGATTGTGAGCTGTGCGCCGGGTACATCCTTACCTTGAACTGTTGTGCCAAAGACTGTCCCGCTACCCCCTATCCCTTCCGAGACTCATTGAGCCCGCGCTCTCCTTGTACATATTTGCAGTGCTAACCTGTTTGATAAAGATTGGTTCCTGAGAACGCACGGTGTGTTGCTTCTGTGTCGTGTGGTGCCCGAAGTACGATCCTCGATACGAGACTTCTCCTCCTGAGGAGTCTCCCGCCAGTGCCCGGCTACGATACTTGAGGGTGGGTCTCAGGGTAGTCAGGACTCCCTTCCCGGGCTCCTCTGAGGTCGCCGTCTAACATTGGTGGCAAGCGACGGGATTCGGGCCCATCACCGAGAGATCGTACTGTGAACGACGGACGCACTACCAACAAAGATGGCAGAAGGAAACACCGTGATCCCCGCAGAAATCAACGCCAACAGGGTGTTTCAGGTGGAACAACTAGAAGAATACACACACAAAGAACTAAAGCAATTCTGCAAAGAACTTAGAATCGCTACCACCGGTCTCAACACCAAGAAAGATTTGCAGAAAGCACTGAAAGCCTGGGTGGATACCGGGGCCTCCCGCCCGGAAAACACGGGGGAGCGCCCCGACGAGGCCGAACCTCCCCAAGGCGAAAGCAGCAACAATCAGGTGCGAAACATCGTACCAGAAGGGGGCCTATCCCCGGAGGAACTCGCGGACAGAGAGAGAAGCCGCAATCACGAACTCGAGTTAGCTAAGCTCAAAATCGAAGGCGAATTAAAGTTAGCAGAGAAAAAGCTAGCAGTAGAGCAAATGCGCGTGCAAGGCGAGCTAGAAGAGAAGAAGCTCCAACGGGAACACGAAGGAAGGAAACTCCAACTGGAGCACGAACGCAGCTTGAAGGAAATCGAACTCAAGGCCAGAAGTGAGGAAGGGAGGCCCCCGGGAAACCGAGAGGCGACCTCCCCAGCGGAGCAGAAGGTCCACATCCCCAAAGATGTGGTCAAGGAATATTATAAAAACGATGACATTCAGCAATGGTTCAGGGCCTACGAGGTCGCCATGACCTCCCATCGGGTCCCGCAGAAGGACTGGGGGGCAGGGTTGTGGGGACGATTTCTGAGCGAAGGAAGAGACACCCTGCTCGACCTACCCCTCTCTCTGCAGACCTCCTACAGCCACATGAAAGAGGCTCTACTCACAAGGTACGGTCTCACCCCCGAGATGTACCGTCAACGATTCCGGGACTGCAGGAAAATCCCGGGCACCACCTGGGTAGAATATGTAAACTTTTTTAGTCGGGCCTTCGATGGGTGGGTCAAGGGCAGCAAAGTCACCACTCTTGAGGAACTCACCGACCTCCTATTGTGGGAACACCTGGCTGCGAACTGCTTTGTGGAACTACGCCAGCATCTGCTCGACAGCAAACTCACCGATCCCAGGAAGCTGGCGGTGGAAGCAGACTGCTGGACCAACACCCGGGTCACCCGGGGCATGGTAGGAGAATACCCCCGAGCCAGTTAGGGACCACCCCGACAGAGAGGAGGGGGGAACCAGGGAGGCCAGAGAGAGTCCCAGCCTAGTCCTCCGAAGACCCAATCTCCACCTTTCCCAGCGCCCCCCCCACCAGTAACCGGGGCCCCCGGGAGACGGGGACACAGGGTAACCGTCACTTGTTTCCGTTGCCAGAAGCCCGGGCACTACGCCAATGACCCAGAGTGCCCCATGGCCACCCAAAACACCCCTGCAAGACAGATAGCCAACGTAGCTCTGGAGGAGGAGGTTGAGGAAGCCGGGGAATGGGAACCCGCAGCCATGGCCCTAGTATCCCTGGGAGATAGGGAGATGGTCCCTGGTAGCCTCCTGCCCTCCAACACGAAGAAATATGGGCAGCTCGTTAAGATCAATGGCCACCAAATAGAGGCCCTGCGGGACACCGGGGCCAGCATCACCGGTGTCCTCAGGCACTTAGTCCCCGAGGAGCAGATCCTCCCCAACGTCTTTTGCCCAGTCATTTCCGCCGATAATAGAGAGAGTATGTGTCAGGTAGCTCTGGTGCCGTTTGAGTGGGGTGGAGTAATAGGTAAACTGAGGGTGGGCGTAAGAACCTCCCAGCCGGTCGACTGCCTCCTAGGGAACGACCTGGAGAGTTCGCCCTGGAAGCACGTCGAACACAAGGCCCACCTAGGGATGATGGGGCTCCCCGAGTGGGTGTGCGCCACCACCCGATCTATGTCAGCCCGACTCACCCCCCTGGGAGAAGTCGAAAACGCCCCGACCGAAGAAGTCAGAGCAGTAACCCCCGAGGGTCCTCCCGTCCCCCCATCGGAGGGGCCCGTCGCCAGCGACGAGCCCTCCCTGTCCGACACCGCCCCGGTCCCTGAGTTAGGCGATCTACCCGAGTTGGCCCAATGGCGCCACGAGGGTGGACCCACCCGGGAGGAGTTTTGCCGGGAGCAAGCCACCTGTCCTTCCCTGGTCGGACTGCGGCGCCAGGCCGAGGGCCAAGCCGCAGGCGACCAAACTGGCACGCACCGAATTTATTGGGAAAATAGCATTTTGTATAGTGAGCAGAAGTCGGTGGAGCTGGGATCCGGACGGGTGCTGGTGGTACCCCTCCGCTTCCGAGACTTCCTCCTGGGCTTAGCCCACGACGTCCCCCTTGCCGGCCACCTGGGTCAAGACAAGACCTACAGCCGTCTCGTGACCCATTTTTACTGGCCTAAGATGAGAGCAGCCATAGAAGCCCACTGCAAGTCCTGTCCCACGTGCCAAGCTAGCGGGAAGAGTGGGGGGAAGCGCAAGGCTCCCCTCCAACCCTTCCCGGTCGTCAGTACCCCCTTTGAACGAGTCGGGATCGACATCGTGGGGCCCCTGGACCCCCCCACCTCCCAAGGTCACCGTTTCATCCTGGTCCTGGTGGATCACGCCACCCGATACCCTGAGGCGATCCCCCTACGCACCGTCACGGCCCCCGTGGTGGGCCGGGCCCTGATGGGGATCTTTTCCCGGGTAGGGTTCCCCCGCGAGGTCGTGAGCGATCGCGGCACTAATTTTATCTCGAGGTACATGACGTCCCTGTGGCAACAATGTGGAGTGTCCTACAAATTCACGACCCCGTACCATCCCCAGGGGAACGGCCTAGTAGAGAGGTTTAACCGGACTCTGAAAGGGATGATCACCGGCCTAGAAGAGCCCCTCCGGCGTAAGTGGGACATCCTGCTCCCCTGCCTCTTGTTCGCTTACCGAGAGGTCCCCCAGAAGTCCCTAGGGTTCAGCCCGTTTGAGTTGCTCTATGGACACCCCGTCCGGGGTCCCCTCAGCTTGGTTAAGGAAGGGTGGGAGGCGGCACCCCAGACCACCCCGCGAGATGTGTTCCACTATGTTCTGACCCTCCGGAACCAAACCAGGAAGTTCCGAGCACTGGCCGAGGCCAACCTAGAGACAAGCCAAGAAGAGATGAAGCGCTGGTACGACCAGAATGCCACTCTGGTCGAGTTCCAGCCGGGCCAACAAGTATGGGTCATGGCTCCCGTGAAGCCAGGCGCCCTCCAGGACAGGTGGACCGGGCCCTACAAAGTGATTGAGCGGAAGAGCCCAGTCACATACTTGGTGGACGTCCAGTCGCCCCGGGATCCCCTCCGGGTCCTTCACGTGCACCGCCTCAAGCCTCACTTCGTGCGGACAGAACTAAGCCTCCTGCTGGCCACCGATGACGGGGCCGAAGATGAGTCCGATCCCCTCCCGGACCTCCTGTGTGTCAAGGAGCAGGATGGCTCCGTGGAGGGAGTGAATCTCTCCCCAGCTCTCACTACCCAGCAGCAGGAGGACTGCCGCCAGCTACTAGGACAATTTGCCGACCTCTTCTCCCTGATCCCCCGAGTCACCGACTGGTGTGTCCATGACGTGGACACCGGGGACAGCCTGCCGGTGAGACACCGAGCCTACCGGGTCCCCGACCGGGTCCGGTCCTGCATTCAAGCTGAGTCTCAAAGATGTTGACCATGGGAGTGATCGAGCCATCTGACAGTCCCTGGGCCAGCCCCGTGGTCCTGGTCCCGAAGGCAGCGGCCCCCGATGTCGCCCCCGAGCTCCGGTTCTGTGTGGACTACCGGGGGCTCAATGACGTCACCCGAGCCGATGCCCACCCCATCCCACGAGCCGACGAGCTCATTGACCGACTCGGGGCAGCACGGTTCCTCAGCACCTTCGACCTCACCTGCGGATACTGGCAGATTGCACTCACCGAGGGGGCCAAGGAGCGGTCTGCCTTCTCCACCCCAGATGGGCATTACCGCTTCCGCGTAATGCCCTTCGGAATGAAAAATGCCCCGGCCACCTTCCAGCGACTGGTAAATAGAGTCCTGGCCGGGCTAGAACAGTTCAGCGCGGCATATCTGGACGACATCGCCGTTTTCAGTTCCGGATGGAGTGAGCACCTCCAGCACCTCCGGAGGGTGCTAACCGCCCTGCGCCAGGCAGGCCTGACAGTAAAAGCCAGCAAGTGCCAAATTGGACAAGGATCAGTAGTCTACCTGGGGCACCAGGTCGGGAGTGGCCAGGTCGCCCCTCTACAACCAAAAATCGACGCCATCGTGGCCTGGGAACCCCCCACCACCCAAACGGAGGTCCGCACCTTTCTGGGCCTCACTGGCTACTACCGCAGATTCATCAAGGGGTATGGCAGCCTTGTCGGCCCCCTCACGGAACTCACATCCAAAAAACTGCCAAAAAAGGTTCAGTGGACAACCGCCTGCCAGGAGGCGTTCGATGCCCTAAAGAAGGCCATGTGCACGGCCCCCGTCCTCCAGGCTCCCGACTACTCCAAGGAGTTTGTAGTCCAGACCGATGCCTCCGAGCATGGCATTGGGGCCGTCCTGTCCCAGATGGATGACCAAGGCCTGGACCAGCCCGTCGCCTTCCTCAGTCGGCGGCTGTTACCCAGAGAACAGCGATGGAGTACCATTGAGCGCGAAGCCTTTGCCGTGGTCTGGGCACTCAAGAAACTACGCCCTTACCTGTTCGGCACCCATTTCAAAGTCCAAACCGATCATCGGCCCTTGCGATGGCTTATGCAGATGCGGGGAGAAAACCCCAAGCTACTGCGGTGGTCAATCTCCCTTCAGGGGATGGATTTCACCGTGGAACACCGTCCTGGGGCGGACCACGCCAACGCCGATGGCCTCTACCGGTTCTTCCGCCTCAGCGAAGAGAACCCCCCAAGATGATGGGCAGTTCTCTCCGGCTTTCAGCTGGGGGGGACGCGTGTTGGACCCGGCCTCGTAACATGGCTCTACTGGTCCCCACACCACCTAACCTGGTGCCGGCGGCCCCAATCCCCCGGCCTCACCAAGCCTTTCCACCAGGACACACGCACTCAACCCGGACACCCTCGTCCATGGCCTCTCTCCTTTCGGCCACCCCGGGCCCGCGTGCCCACTTCATGCACCAAGATGGCCGCCCGGCCCCAGCGCGACCCGGGCCTAGAGGCGCCACTCCGGCTGGAGGACATCACACTTCCAGGGGATGAGAGAGGGAGGAGCAGTTTCTATCGCACCTCTGAACTCCCCTGGGACGATGGGTTTCGATCGGCCCTCCGGCCTCTCTGAAGGCTGGCTCCACGCCTGCTGGGTGTCTGGGACTCCTCCCGACCCGGCCCTGAAAGGATCAAAAGACAATGGCAGGAAAACCCAGACAAGCGACCCCCAGGTGACTAGACCCCTGCCTGCACAGACTCCGGACATCAAAGAGGGGTCGACCTATAACCAGGGGTGCTCTGGGACTGTCCGGCAGATTCGACGCTGGAACAACGAGAGCCTGCTGACGCGGTCGCGGCTCCTGGAACTTAGAACTACCTGAGCCCTGCTGAGTGACTCGCGGCTCCCCGAAGATCGTAAGACCTCCGAACTTGTACCTGAGCCCTGCTGAGTGACTCGCGGCTCCCCGAAGATCGTAAGACCTCCGAACTTGTACCTGAGCCCTGCTGAGTGACTCGCGGCTCCCTGAAGATCGTAAGACCTCCGAACTTGTACCTGAGCCCGCTGAGTGACTCGCGGCTTCCACAGACTCCACTGGTCCCGCCGGACCCCACGACAACCAGCCTACCCCCCAGCTCGAGGATTGTGAGCTGTGCGCTGGGTACATCCTTACCTTGAACTGTTGTGCCAAAGACTGTCCCGCTACCCCCTATCCCTTCCGAGACTCATTGAGCCCGCGCTCTCCTTGTACATATTTGCAGTGCTAACCTGTTTGATAAAGATTGGTTCCTGAGAACGCACGGTGTGTTGTTTCTGTGTCGTGTGGTGCCCGAAGTACGATCCTCGATACGAGACTTCTCCTCCTGAGGAGTCTCCCGCCAGTGCCCGGCTACGATACTTGAGGGTGGGTCTCAGGGTAGTCAGGACTCCCTTCCCGGGCTCCTCTGAGGTCGCCGTCTAACACATATCATAAGTGTCACATGTGCCTGTTTCTAAATTAGTAATGCAGATGATTGAGAATGGTGTTGCTTCCCTCAACAGCTCCTGGATTGGGGACGGCTTCATCAACAAAACCTATGAGGAGCATGGTTCAGCAGTTGACATCAGGGGGATCGCACAGGGACATAAAGCTGTGGCTGGAGCTGGTGAGTTTGCTTGTGCTCAGTGCTATGGTGTGAGCTGTCACTTGTAGAGGTACCCAAACCAGGTCACATGTGTGTCATCTGTTGATGCAAAGTACAACCACACCACATCTTATACTAGGTCAATTACTTTTCCTGTTGCAACCTCTGAGTTCCACGTGATGATGACTATGAGGAGGATTGACCTTCCACCAGTGTTGAGCGACAGGCAATCATAGGGGAAAATCCACTGCTCCTCCAGGCAGTAATGTCGGCTGCAAGTACTGTGCAAGAGGAGGAGGAGGAAGTACCTGAGGAGGCTGAAGGATTGGACAATGATGGTGACTATCTCGTCATCCTTTCAGAGGATGAAGATTCTGATGTCATGGACAAATGTTCCCACATCACCCACATTTTGAAAGGCCTCACACCCTCTGCCCAGCAAAGTGCATCGGCCTCCTCCAAAACAAAAGATTGGCGGTCCCCAGCACAGAGCTAACCAGCCACAGCTTACACACACCCCAACACAGTCATCACTCCTTCACAGCCCTCACATCCAGGACTGACGTGGTGGTTCCTCTACACACTCCACACTATGCAGTGTATCCCAGATATTCTCTCCACCATCTGAGGGAAGTACCAACCCTGTTGTGGTGCAGGTATCCCCTGGGCACCATTCTGCTGTCCACAGGCTTGCACCTGCCAGCCTCCCCCCTGCTGTTGGACCTGGCGGTCTCATCCATGGCCGACCTCTTCAGAGATGGCCTGCACCTGGCCATGGTGGCTAGTGGGAGCAGGACATCTTCAAACAGCAGGCAGGTGTGAGGCAGGACATTTGTGCCACAGGGGATACCCTGTCAGACAAGTCTGAGGCCCTGTAGGACATTTGCCAGATCACTCAGGTGGTGGACAGAATGACTCATGTTTTGGACAGGATAGATAGATCTTGGCAAGACATGTCCAAAAATAACACATACATGATATCCACCCAAAGGGAAGAGAGTTTAAGACACCATGCCTTGGCCATGAAGATGATGAAGAGCAAGATGAAAGTGATCCAAAGTCTCCCTTCACGGTCAATACAGAGAGGGGAGCCATCACTCCTAAATGCAGCACATCACACCCATGCACCTGTACCACAAACTGCACAGAACCACAGCAAGGGTACCTACCAAACACCACACCCTGAACAGGCTCTCACACCACCTGTACATCCACCAACACCCCCTGAACAGGCACTACCAACACCTGCACAACCAGCCCCTGTCCACGCACAAACACCAACTGTACATACACCATTCGCTCCTGCACATGAACTTCACCCTGTAGAAGTACATGCACAACACCCACCTACACCTCGGCGACAACCCAAACATGATCCCTCACAGCAATCCTCACCATCAAAATTACGAAGTCACAAGCACAATCCGCATTGATCACATCTGCACATTTTTTTGAACAGTGTGAATATGTGTAAATAAAAAGTTATTCTCTTCACAAGTTAAGACTGTTGTGTATCATGTCCTGATAGGCAAATGCATACCAATACTGGTGGCCTAGAGATGTGAGGATGTATGTGTATGTGTAACACATGTACAAGTGTAACCCCATCATTGAAACAAGCCTTAATGTACAGAACAGATGACTCCCAAAATATATGTCCATATTTTGTACGTGACATTCACAATGAAGGTAAACAAGATAAAGAAAGTATGATTCAAAATAAAATTTTATGTAAAAAAAGTGTGGGATTAGAAAAAAAACAGCAGTCTGTTTGGAAGGGAGAAAGGAAAGCAAATTATGTTCTTACTACAGAAGGAGAAGGGAACTTGGATTGGTGTGGGGCAACATAAATATAACACGTCAGGGAAAGTCAGGATAACCAGTCTATTTACAAGGGGAAAAGTGAATAAATGTCCACAAAGAAAATTCTATCCAACAGGTCAAGTGTCCTTCTGGTCATCCTCTAGTACCACAATGTCCAGATCTTCTGAGTCCGATGTGGGCTCCTGGCTGGCCGGTGCAGTACCAGGCACCACACTGGATTGGGACACACAAGGAGTACGGGGGAAACAGTGTGATGCAACAAACAGGGGGAGACATTGATGATGATGTGGGAGGGATGTTTGGATACGACAGACAACATGGCTACAGAGAGGGAATTGACACTGGCAGTGAGGGTGGCCAGAGCTCGGGCAGTTTCCTCTCACATCATGCACAGCTCTGGACACATCTGCAGCATAATGCGAGATGACATACTGGCTGACCCTCACATGCCCACATCAAGTCCTCTGGTACAGCCAAAGGAGGAAAAACACACGGAGGGGTTTGGGTTGAACACGAGGGGTGTGGTGCCTTAGGTTTGGAGCCAATGTTGGTGTCAACCTGGCAACTACAATGAGGGAGACTGATTGCAGGGGATGCAGCTAGAGGCCCGATAGAATGGGGGCCTCCAGAGTTAGAGAGGAGCTGATGGCAGGCCCAGGTTTTGCAGTGTACTTATAGAAACAACGATGAGGGTTGCTGCTATGTGTGCACCAGAGAGTATAATCTAGTGTAATAATATCCTTACTTGCAATTAATGGTCTCCTGCTCACTCCTAGTGGCCCACCGTTAAAGCCACTTAAATAAAGAACATCAACAGTATAGTAGAAAGGAGCGGAGTAACGTTACATGTTATAGACAAATAAATGTTGTAGTACAAAATGAATTTGAGTTATTTGTTTTTATTCCTTATTCTTTATAATTATTTGTGTATTTCTTTCCTAATTGTTTCAATTATTCAAAAGTATTCCAATAAACCTATACATTGGTTTCCATCTTAACCATCACATGTAGAACTGATGCATTGATTCATTTATACCAGCAATATTCAACATTATACACTTTGTAATAAATCAATTCAAATAAATTAGTATATACAGTTGTACAGCTTAATGCTTAATACAATGCTCAATATGTACAATTATACAGCCAACGCGTTTCGTCCTATCTAGGACATCTTCAGGGCTGTAAAAAAAAGAAAAGAAAAACATCATATCAATATACATTGTTCGATATATAAATCCTATCACGATACCTATGTAAGGAAGAAATATATCCACAATATACAGAATATACCTATTTGACAGTACAAACTTGTTGATCATAATCAAAAGTATAAGGAATAAAAACAAATAACTCAAATTCATTTTGTACTACAACATTTATTTGTCTATAACATGTAACATTACTCCGCTCCTTTCTACTATACTTTCCAGGTTTTGTAGTGGCCTGCTCTGGGGACACCTCGCCAAAAGTAACTGGTGAGTGGTTCAGGGAGAGTAGATTTCCCCCCCTGAGCAGAGGTGTCCAGTTCCCCCCGTTCAATATCCTCAGCCTCCGCCCAGTCCGTAGCACCAGAGGTGTCTTCCTGCTCAGTTCCAGTCAGCGCAATACCCCTGCCTCCTGATGTCGAAGGTCCCACCTCATCCTCTTCTTCCTCACTAGTGGAAAGAGGTTGTAGCCACCGGCGCCACACAGATGTCCTGCTCCGAACTGTGTCTGGCTCTTGGTCCTTTTGGCCAGCTGAGCCCACTCAAATGCAAGACAAATCATGATGTAGTGGTTGTACACGTCAGGACAAAACAAATATCTAGATTAACCCTGGGCGTAGGTCGCGCTACGCGAAGATGTTCTTGCACTACGTGAGCTACGCGTAGTACGCGAGCGTGTGTAGTTGCTTGGGGCGCCCGTTCGTGATGCGTTTTTCTTGTTCGGGAGCGCGTTGTGCGTGTTCGGGCCACTGTTTGCATGCTCGGGGGATAATATCTCGTGAAATTACCCATGCGGTCGCCTATGGGCGCAGCCATCTTTTTTTTCAATTGTCCCGTCCACTCGCGATGCCTTATTTCCTGTTCCGGGTCGCGTATAGCGTGTTCGCGATGCGCATGTCATGTTCGGGAGTGCATTTTACTTCTTCGCGACAATTATTGCGTGTTCGTGAGAAATATTGCGCGAACAAACCCACGCGGTCGCGAATGGGCGCGGCCACCTTGTTTTTCACTCTATGCTATGGTTCTGGGCCTACTTTTCTATCCTCCCTTAATCTTTGCAATCCTTAGTTTTTTAACACAGTTTTTCTGACTTTTTTTTATTTATCATCTATCTCTCACTGTCCCTAAGTTTATATTTTGCATTTTATTTCTACTTTTACTGTTTTTTTTACTTTATATTACTTCTTTCTTTAAGCTACTACTTCTTCACCCTAACTTTCTTTTTTCCCTTCTAACTTTTCTTTTCCACCTCCCACCCACCCCAGAACCATGGCCAAGGGCACTGCCAATAACGGCTCAAAGGTCAAGGCGCCTGCACCCAAGAGCTCCCTGCCTTGCGACAGAATGCGCCCTGCAGGGGTGCAGGCCCGGCAGCTTTTTGGCAAGGCGGAGGTGGCCGCCCTTGTTTTTTTATCCAGCGCCACCTCCCCTTGACCTTGGCAGCAGGCGGCAGGCCCGGCTCTGGGTACCCTTCCGAGGAGCGTCAATGTCGGTGGGCGAAGGTGCGCCAGGCAGTGTTTCTGTGCCCAGGGATCCGGCGCACCCATAACCAGCTGGCCCACCGGTGGTCTGACATCCTGGACCGGGAGCAGGACCTGTTGGACCTGCTAGGTGTCGAGGTCGTGGGGCTTGGTGAGTAGCTAATATAGTAGTATAAGCATTGTTGTGTATACATTTTTGACGAATAACAAGATTACTGCTGTTAACGTTGCTGGTAAAAAACGTTTCGAAATCTTCTGTGATTGTAGGACACAGGTGCTCGGCGCTACTCTTACTTGTTTGCAACTTTGCGCTAGCTTGGGCTGATTAATGTAAGAGTTTATTTTAGAGAACTGAAGTTAGGTAATGCTATTGCTAGAGACACTCTAGTCCTTCCATTGTCCTCCTGTGAAATAGTGGTGGATGGATACTAGGTTTAGTTAGTATTAGTTCATAATTTTTTTACGGTCTGGGGAAGCCTCCTCTGTCACTGAGTGCTGCTTACCCCAGTCCTCCGTAGAACGTTTTATAGTTTGTTTAGTGAGTGGTAGGCTTAGCAGGGTCAGTCAGTAGCAGAACAAGATCAGACGCAACCAACCCACAATTTGGTGTATGCACAAATTTATGCATGTGTCCTCCATCTCATCTATGCATTTTTGATGGTTAAAAAAAATGGAAATGCAGACTTAGTGAACAATTGGCCCGTCTGGAATAGGTGGTCTAGGTCAGGTGGTACTTAGGCTTCCTTAGTATTCTGGAATCAGAATTATTATGGAACACTGGAGTGTTCATAAATAAGTAGACGATCCGTGAATCCAGCAAGCAGCCCAGTAGTCAATCCATCTGATTAGATAGGTCAATTTTATTGCAATTGTTGTTTCCTAAAATGTTTTTTTGATGTTTTTTTAAAATGATTTATTTGTTTCACAGCACTCCTTATTGTTTGTCTCTATCTTTATTATATCTTACATGAACATCAGCAGCACCCAGGGGCAAGAAGACGGGATCCGAGTCGGCGGGACAACAACCAGAGGACCGCTCCTCTACCGATTCCCCTGCTGCTGGCCCCAGTAAGTCCTCCAGTGGTTAATATTAACAATTAAATTTCCCTAACTTTTACTGCACCTTTTTTTCGAACTATTAATTATGGTTCCACTTTCAAATTCTATTTTTTACAAAAGCTTCTTTGACCTTGACTATCTGTTTCCAAATTCTGGTTATCCCTGCCTCTAAGTTACTTCTAACTGCCTCTGCTATGACTCTCTGTACTACTACTACTATTAGTCTGTCTGTAGCTAAGCTTGCCCAATTGGCCACTCTTTATTGAAGGTTTTCTTCGGACTAAAACTCAGATTTACCAATAGCTCTAGCCACTGTGTCCTGTCCTTTGGGTTGTCCTCGTCTACTCTTTTTAATCTTGAGGTTTTGACAATGCCCACCAACAAAATGCCCAACCAGATATCTGACTTGTATTTTGGATAGGATAGTACATACTACTACTGTTGTAGGGATTCTGCACAGCCACATACAGAACTATGCACAAGAAAATAGGATGTTGGTGATGGGAGGTTGGACCTTACTCATACCTCAGTCAGAAGAACCCACAATCCCCTGACCTACTAGCTATAGTGTCTCATTAGGTCCCGACCCCCCACACGAAGATACACAATGATGATGAGACAACCCAGAACATAACACCCTTTTGCTCACTCACTTGTGTAAGTTCACCCCACCACACCAAATACCACAGAGTCTATGTGTAAGTTCAAAATGTTTATTTTCAAATACGTAACAAGCTCTGTACGTCGTTCTATGAAATTATTACTACAGCCAGCTCCAACAGCAAAAAGCATAAGATTAAAACAGTAAACATTTACAAGTGCACGATACAAGACAAAAGATCTGTGTGAATTCTGGAAGACCCCTCACCATTGAATGTAGAAATACTGGTTACATGCATCATAAGCTCAGAAAATCTCTGGTTTGTAGAAGGGAATCTTCCGCCTATTATGAGAAAAATGGTGCGCGTTAGATAGTATAATGCAATTATGCAAGCATTTCGCAGTCATGCTAAAAAGTGTAACATGTACATGTGATGGCTAAGCAATACGGACTAACTGAACTTCATAACAAAGTGGCTTCACTTGTATGCAACACTCATGTGGCCTCAAAGGCATCTACTGCACAACAAGCTGCGAGGTAATATGCGCAAAAAGAGTAGTAGACATGATGAATCTAAAAGGGTTACATTGCTCAGGCTAACTTTCCGAAGAGTAGAGTAGGACTAGATGACCCTATGGACCATAATAACACTACTAGTGTCTGTCTACTGACTCTACTCTAGTACTTGGACTAGTGATGATGTATGTTGTATTAACTTTTTTTCAATCTTCCTAGTGAAATCTAATAAAATAGGGGGAGGTGTACAGGCATCTAAAAAGGTGTAATGTTTTTTCTAGGCATACTACCAACCACCAGTGCCGGCGGGGCCAGCGGCGATGGCGATGCAGCCATTCCGGAGGGGGCGGGAGACCAGGCGGCACCTGCAGGAGCTACAGAGGGGGAGCCAGCAGCAGTGGTGGGCGGTGGTAAGTTATATTCATTACTTATTGACATTACTACTAGATGGAAGTGTGTTCACTTCACTCACTGTACTGTGAGACTTATTAAGTTGTAGTGAACATTATACAACGGTTGAAGAAGACACCCTTTACTTAGCATTAGCAATGCATTAGCAATAGCATTAGCAGCGTGAGTTGAGTAACCAATTGCCTCTTTTATCTGACTCCAACTCAGCTGTAAAGGTTTTATGGAGAAGACTAAAACTCAGATCAGATTACCTTGATGGATGTGTTGAACAAAGAGGGAAAGAAGGGTGGAAGGAGGAAGGACGGGCGAGATGTAATATGACTGGCAGAGAAGGATATGTTGGAAGCATGCATAGGTGGCTGATAGGAATCAGATCAGATGCATGGGTTGTGGAAGGATGGGTGGAAGGTGAAAGAAGATGCCTGCCTGGGTGGGCGACACAGTTTGGGTGGATACTAAATAGCAAGAATCATCAGCGGTGTTTGGGTCAAACTCAAAGCCAGGGCAAGCAAGGAAGGAGCGGACACATGGGTGGTAGTTGGTGAAACCAACTAAGGTTTGTTAAGAGATATATAAAAAAGAATGATAGACATTTACTTTAATGGATGTATGCCTGGATGTACTATCATCAATAGACATCATAGGTGGAGACTGTTACTGGAGAGTCTTACTTTGAAGAAAATGTAAAAGAAACTGCGCCAGAGTAGCAAAGCGGAGGCGAATATAAGTATTATTTTCAGAATACAGTTGACTCACAGTAGTTTGCGGGCACATCTTATATATATATTATCAAGCACCTTCCTCCGACTCCGAGGACCACTCCCTACCTATGTTAATGTATTTTCGATTGTGTCAGCCAGCCTGCGAAGGGTGGCTTATCTGTTGGTTACACAATCAATGAAAACAAAGTACCCTATGCAGTAGCGGTCGGTGGTGGTTGTGCTGGCGGGCGGTGACGTTGGGAGGGGCAGGGCAGGGCAGGGGGGTAGTAAACTATGTATTACAGCCAATTATAGGTAAGTAAACATAAAAATAAATAAAACGATATTCATTGTGCGCACTGCACCACCAAATGCGATGCAGTGCATGCAACAAATTTAGTTTTATTTATTTATATGTATTGTTCCTATCTATAATATAAGCAATGATCTTTGGATCAGATGAATAATCTGCCTTTTTGTAGTACCCAGGGCAGGGTGAAAGTGAAATTGAGCAATTGCCCTCATGTAACAGAGAGAGTAAGGCTAGTGCCACCCGTAATACAATAATATGAGCTTCCCCACCAGCAGACAGTAGTAGTAAATAAAACTAACATGAGTCAGCATCATATGACTCGTATCTGTTTCTCTTGGGTGCAAGCTTAGCTGACTGAGCTGGCATGCCGACTACAACAAGGTTATGTAATTTCGCTAAACTAGAGATAAGAACAAGACGACTGGTGTGTACTGGAGTCCATAGTGCTAGTATAATGCCTGAAACTCCCACAAATGTTAGAGTCCGAAGAAGTAGGAGGATAGATACTTACCACAAATGTTATGTACTGTGCTTGCTAGTGATACTGTGCCACTATGTGTTGAATAAATTTTGTGTTACTGTTTTGCTAAGAGTATTGGTTACAACAATGTTCTTTTTCTTTCTTGATATAGATCCTCCTTCCCAACCAAAACCTGCGGAAGGAGTTGGCAGCCAGGGCCCGGTGCCGTAAACTGGAGGCCATTTGTGAAGAATACCGGAAGCTGGTGGCTCAGGCGGAGGAGGAGGTGGCTGCAGCTGCAGCCTCCTCTAATGTCCCGGGCCCCAGTCAGGCCCCGCCTCTAGTTTTACGGCACCGTGGTCAGGCAGCCGCCTGCTGCCGTGCTTCAATATCAAGCACTGCTGCCCCCCCACCCTGGATGTAACTGTAGGGCATTTCGCCGCCAGATGCTCCTCCGAATGCCACGCTTGGAGGAGCACCTAGAGGAGCGTGTGAAGATCCTGGTAGATAAACATCTGAAAGCCCGCCGAATTTAGGACCTTGTTGAATTGCCCCTTTTTTAATTCCTTTTGTTGGTGGGTGGGTTTTAGGCATCGGGGTTTTTTCTGGACATTTGGGACTTTTGGACATTGGTTGGGGTTAGGAAGGGGGGGTGGGTCAGGTCAGGGTGGGATAGTTTATTTTTGTTAGGGTAATAAATTATATATTTACTTAAACATACAATGTTATTGTGTTGTGGGTGGGTTACTGTTTTACGAATTTACGTCACATGGTTGGTTTCCTTGTGGCATAGGCCCGCAGCCAGTGTTTGATTTAAAAGATCTGCCGATTTTGTAACAAATAAACAGATAGATGCTGTACCCCTCGCTGAGTTATTTTATTGGTCCTACCCAGTCTCTCCTCCTAGTCCATTATACCTCCCACCAAACTTATCTTACCTGTGATTTATGATGATTAAGTTCGGCACAGCGATGGCTGCATGGTTTCCCAAGTGAATGGAGGAGATGCCATGGTTGTGGTGGTAGTAGTAGATACTGGCACTAGCATTTGAAAAAAAAAAAGAGACAGTCACTTGCCTTAGAGAGACTGTGGGAGGAGTAGTAGAACGAAGTAAAGTACAGCATGGGTGGGCAAGCAGAAGAAGATCCTTGCCCTGCCTTGAAATTGAATTAGTGTTGCTTTCACCACATCTGCCCCAGCAAGCGTGTGATCAATTGTTGGTGTACATTTAATGTAGTCACATCACACCTCAATATAAATCACGCAGCCCGGGGGAAGAGGGTTAGGGATTGCTGAATGGATAGGAAGTGGGGTTTGGGGAAAGGTTTGACAAAGAAAAACAGACAGTATGCATGGACACAACAAAAATAAAGCACAATCTTGGAAGACGACCATGATCCATTTTTCAAGAAATCTATAAAGGAAGAAAAAGGAAATGCATGCATGATGATGAAGAGAACTTGATGGTTAATGAGTTGTACTTACTAACTACTACTACACAATTAGACAGTACAGGGCAGAAATTATTAATATGAAATTTGCCTTGCCTTTCTGCCCTCAGAGCGAACCAAATTACATGCTGTACTGGGCTTACTTTTAGTTTTAAAGCTAGCAAAGAAAATGATAAAATAGTTGTAGGGATCAATTACCAAACAAACCACAACACACAGCCGTAATGATTGAAGAGAAAAAAGGAATCAAATACATTAAAAGACGAATTATGAATGATACTAAAGTTACTGTATTATCCTGGTCCAATTGTGGAGTTGCATCATTCTCGTCATTCATCTTGGTCCTCCCTTCCATGGACACTCAGCACATCAATCTTGGGTTCCACTGCCTGATTGATGCGGATTGGTAAGGTAAGTGTGAGTTGTTTCTCCCACTATAGCACAGGGTAAAGGCCGGCCTGTAAGTGTAGATGGAAAAACAAAAGGGGTATTGAAAAATAACTGAATTAAAAAAATTAAACTCAATTACAGTGGAGTGCAAGTAGAGAACACAAGACTTTTGAGAGAACACTTTCAGACTGAGGCGGCTTGGATACATCGTGTCTACTCTACAGCATCAAGCTACAACAACAACAGGACAGGAGCCAGCACAGAACAGGCCCACCACGGCACGGGGCCGGCCCGGGACCCAACCTCCATTTACCTTAAATTTTGACAGAGCCGGACAAAAGGCTTATGCAGCAACCTAGCATTTTCCAAATTAAGTGACTAAATCAATGCGCCACTGTCAGTCATACCACTACACTCTACTCCATTCCACACCACTACATGGATATGTAGCCTAGGTCTGCTGTGGTTCTTGTTGAATTATTGTGTTTACCTTTTATGCCAGTTCATGAAACGCAGTTATTCTATCAATTATCTCCGATCCAACTGACTGACTGCATGGAAAGATTGTATGGTCATCATAATGACCGTGTAGTACGTGTTCTCCAGCACCAACTCAGTCTGTAGTGACTCCGATTAAGTTTATATTCCATATTACAAAATTGCAATGGATATTGGCCTTCACCTGCAGTAGTAGGAGTGAATGTGGTTATTAAACAACAAGGAAACATTGACTGTCACTTGAGTCACTTTTACTATGTAGATACACTAGTATAGTTCGACTTCATGCACATTCACTCGTAATCAGCAAGCATCCAATGCAATGCATGCCATCATTCATTAATCATTACCTGTCTTGCTCTTCTCTTTGGCTGTCAGATCAGATGCCTATCCTTGTGACAGTGATGAGTTTCGGCTCTGAAACAAAACGGAAGATAGCTGTAGTCACGTTTCACTTCTTATGGAGGGACTGTTAGAGGCAATATTTATTGTACTATTCTCCATCTCCATCCAATGTCTGGCTTGCTTGAAATGTATTTAGGGAGATTAAGGATGATGGAGCAGGACTCTGAGGAGTGGAGTGGACAGTTATGTACAGACGTTCAACTCCAATAGGGAAATAAAAAGAAGAGACAGTGTTGATAGATTTGTTGTGATTAGGTTTGAACCAGAAAAACAGATACACACACAAATAAAGGAAGGAAGAACAATTTGAAAGCCTAGTTGTCAGGGAAGAAGAGCTCGTCCTCAAACTCTGGTGGTTCGGACAGAAGTAGGTCATGTAACCCACTACTTTTGTCATCGAAGTCGCTCTCCTCTTCCTGATGTGATTCACATATTTTGTATTCCGGTGGTATAAAGTGCTGATTCATTTTGATCATGGTTAACCTCTCCACGCTTTTGGGCGAGAGACTGGTCCTTTTCACAGACACTTGCAACAGGGCAAGCCACATACTTTATCGCCAGCCTGTTGACCATTGGCTTCTTTTCCCATACCAATACACCAATGGGCTTTGCTCCATGAAGACCTCTGTTGTGTCATCCAGATATGCCTGGACCATCTCCTCAATGTTCAGGGGTGCTCCGATTTGCTTGGCCTCTTTTGCCTTTGCATCAGCAATGGACGTACAAAACCCTTTCCGTAGAAACCAATCACTTGCCGTTTTTCTAATGTGGCTGATGATCCTGTTGGTGCTGTTGTTGATGTTATTGCTGGTAGTGTTGGTCACTGCTGGGAGGCAAACACACTGCTCTCAGGCTCTGAAGTAGAACTTGACTCTGGGTGCCCTGTAGTACTTTTTCTGGCCTGGGGTGGCGGGCCTCTTATTAAGAGCTGCTCGTTTTTGAAGTCAGTTGCTTCCTCAGCTATCAAAGTTTTGTACTTGGCAACATCCACTTCTAAAAAAGGAATTACTTCATTACTGCTCAGCAATAATTTGACACGTGGACCCAAAATTGAGGCAGTAATGTAATATCGATGTGACACAATGTTATTTTGAATCCTTGTATTTTCAGATAAGCGAACGGCTAAGGTGTCTGTCAAATAATACTTTGTCATCCACACCTGCGTATGTTTCAGACACCTACTTCAGCTCTTGCTCTAGCATGTACAACAATGGGATAGCTTGGCCCATAGTACAGTCCTCCCTGCTGACTTCACGTGTGAAGACCTCAAAAGGAAGTAGCTTCTCTGTCAGGCATTTAACGAGGTCCCATCGGGCCATCTCAATGGTCATGCCTTTCACAGTAGGATCTCCTAACCTTTTCATGACATAAGCATTGAGTGGTATGTACTGCTCAAACAGACGCTCAAGCATGTAATAAGTTGAGTTCCAACGTGTTGGCACCTCCTGGATGAGTGCTTTGACTGGCATTTTATGCTCACGTTGAATGACCCTCAGCTGCTTCCGGGCTTTAAAAGAATGGTTGAAATGTGTGCATATTCTTCTGCAGGTGGTCAGTAAGTTGCTGACTTTGCTTTCATTTTTCAGAAAGTCTTGAACAACAATGTTAATGCAGTGTGCCAAACACAGGATCCTGAAATAGCCACCATCTTTCATGGCCCTAACTACATTACTGCCATTGTCCGTGGTAACAAAACCAATGTTAAGCCCTCTTGGTCGCAGCCACTCAAAGACCTTGCTGTTAAACTCATCCAAAATGTTTGCAGCAGTATGAGATTTCTCCATAGCAAACATGGCTACATTTGTATGTTTGCGAGTGTCATTAAAAATCTCAACAGTGCCAACACCTGCAGATATATTATCTTTAACATCCGAAGAAGAGACCCAGTGTGCAGTGATGCATATGTAATCAGTGGCTTGACAACTGGTTCACATATCTGTTGTCAGGTGGATACTCTGAACAGCACTCTGTTTTAAGGCTTTTCCAAGCAATTCCAGCACGTCGTGATGTAGTGCTGGAACAGCAACTCTGGCGAAATAGTAGCGGCTGGGAACCTTCCATTTTGGGCAGATGGTTGTCACAAATTCTAGAAAACCCACCCCTTCAACAAAAGAAAAAGGGAGAAGGTCCAGTGCTAACATTTTAGCCAGCTTCGCATTGTACAAACGTGCTATTGGGTGGTTGCGTTCGTACTGCCCCTCCGGCCTCGTAAACATGCTAAGAATGGTAGGCTGCGTCGTATTTCTTCCTGTTATGCTCAACGTCGCACTTTGTTTAAAAGCAGTACTCCTTGGTGTCTAAGGCTGACTCTTACTCTTGTGCTACTGAGATGTTGCTGAGGATGTGGGCGTTACCACTGCAGTGCTGGGGACAGGGCTACTTTGTGTACCACTACCACAGAGAATGTCTCCCTCTTCTTATTATTCCTGTTCCACCGTGAGCGGACCTTCTTCTACTCATTTATCCCCACCAACAGCAATAGTTCCAGTTTTTAAGCGACGAAGGTGCTCCTCCCAGTGGGTTGTGTGGTGTTTTTTCAGATGGGTCATTTGGCCTCCGGTACCATAGTTTGTACCAAGCTTACCACGACTAGCAGAGGTATGACAAATGGAGCATATAGCAATGTTCTCCTCCTTTTCGCTAACCACAAAGAAGTCCCACACTGGGGAGCTTAACTTTTGTCTCCTGCTGGAGGTGCCACTTCCAATGCCGGATGAACTGGAGGGTGTGCATTGAAATTTGACCTGTGTTGGAGGTATGCGTGCTACATCCCTCGCATCCATTTTGGATAGGGTAATAATGTTGGTCTCCATCTCCTCTGGGCCAGGAGTGATGTTCGTGATGACTGGCTCATCATCATCATCATCAGCATCCTGCTCTTCTACATCAACCTCCATAAGTGTAAGGCTTTCTGGAACCTGCCTTTTCCCATGCCTGATCTTGGGACGTGTCTCCCTCTCAGACTCAGTTTGTGGCTTCCAAGTGGCATCTAGATCATCAGAAGGGGGGCTTGGCAAAGAACATGATGGACTAACCCTCCTTTTCCTTACTGGGGATTTGGAAGACAATGGAACTTCTGAAGGAGTGGCTTCCTCTTCTTCCCATGCATGAGGCTCAATTTCCTGAACTGCCCCTACTTCGGGAGGAACAACAACTACTATTGCTGGCAGTGGTTGTGGCTGTTGTTGTGGACCACTTATCTGCTGTGTTCCCTCCTGCGTTGATTTTGTACTACTTTGAGATAGCGATAAGTTTAGTTCAGGCTCAGCATCATTGCTTTCTACCATTAGGATGGCTACCTCTTCCACACTCATCTGCTTGGGCCTGGGTTGGTGGGTTGGGCCCACTGATGCGGAGGTGCTGCCCCAAGCTTGGCCCCCGGACACCGCTGCTGCAGGTGTCATTTTTGGTGTCCCAAAAAAGGTTTTGGGCGGCACACCAGACTTAAGTGACACTTCCTTCTTCTTCTGTTCCTTCTTCTCAATGGCGACTTTCTTGGTACTGGAGGATCTGCTACCTGCTTTCTTTGGGGGCATCTTCTTCAGATGTCAACAGCACTCAGTTGCACAAGTTGCAGAGATGGCTGGTCAGGTCACTCACACGTCACGTTGTGTACAGCAGCAAG
Source organism: Triturus cristatus (assembly GCF_964204655.1). NCBI lineage: Eukaryota > Metazoa > Chordata > Amphibia > Caudata > Salamandridae > Triturus > Triturus cristatus. The sequence continues at coordinate 1,174,125,213 of NC_140589.1, read as the reverse complement.
ACGTCGGTCTGGCACCACAACGGTCGATGATGACACTCCTCGTCCTCAGTCTTTTGTGCACCTAAAAGCAAAGAAGCCAGAAGAACATCAGTCAAAAGATAGTACATTCAAACTAATATAATATATAACTTCTTAGTGTGTGGTGGGTGGTCACAATTATTACATTTTATTAAGTCAGTGAACAACAACAGTGTAGCCATTTATGAGACTTTGACAACATGGCCAGGGCTCCTGGTGTGCTACTGTACTGTGTATACTCAGGAAGAATAAGAATAGCAAAGAACAAAAACATAAATGTAGTGTAGCTTGTTTGCCCTAAATAAAAATGTGTGCATTACATGGGATGGATGCAGCATCAGGTAGTAACAGCAACAAACACATACACATAAAAAGGCATTTATTTACCACACCCAAAAAGTGAAATATACCCCAGAAAAAGTAAAACCCACATTTTGCAATTCAATCCAAAGGCATCCATGCCATACATGGTGTTGAAATTCAACAGACAACACAAAAACAGTTGTTTAACTTCCATGCAGAGTTGCCAAAAGTACACAAGCTGAATTCCTAGGGTTACTTACTGGCTGAAAGCCCTATTTATTTAACATACATCCAAAAACTGCAATTCCACCCCAAAAAACACCTTTTGCAATTCAATCCAAAGCCATCCATGCCATACATGATGTTGAAATTCGACAGACAACACAAAAACAGTTGTTTAACTTCCATGCACCCGTGATGATTGATGAGTAGTACCCCTGGGCCTACTGGCAGACTAGTCCACAAGCTTGGAGGCCTATGGAAAAAGCAAAGTGGCTGGTCCCATAAAATGGCCACCACCACATGGCCAGGCCACTCACAAAAACAAGAAAAGGTCAGGAATGCAAGACAGACAATGCAGGCCTATGGCAAAACCACAAGCCCTGGCTTCACAAAATGGCCGCCACACACATGGTCAGACCACCCACCACAATAATAACAAAAAAGTGAATACAAAGGACAGGAACAGGAAGTTGGAGTCTCTGTGGAGCTGACTTCCTCTTTTAAATTTTTTTTAAAAAATTAAAAGTGACTCCATGCTCCAAACTACAGCCAAATGACAACCTGAGGAGTTTTTTTAGCAAAATGCACAAAATCACAATTTTTTAGAAAGTTTTATGTTGCTCGCGAGATATTGTTTGCCAGATTGCAAATTCTGCGTGTTCGGCATCGCGAACTGTACAAAAAGTCGTTATCGCGTGCGCGAACACGCATATTGAGAACGCGAAAAAGACAAAAACTGTAAGTCCGCGTTGTTGCGCTGTGCAGTGTTGCCAAAAGTACGCAAGCTGAATTCCTAAGGTTACCTACTGGCTGAAAAGCCCTATTTCATTAACACACACCCAAAAACTGAAATTCCAATTCAAAAACCACATTTTGCAATTCAATCCAATGCCATCCATGGTGTTAAAATTCAACAGACAATACAAACAGTTTAAACTTTTTATGCACCCATGATTTGATGATGACTACCTCTGGGCCTACTGGCAGACTAGGCCATAAGCTTGGAACTGAATGGCAAAAGCAAGCACACTGCCTGGATGGCTCCACAAAATGGGCCCTAGCCACCCACAACAAGAAGAAATGGAAGACAGACAATGTAAGCCTATGCCAAAAGCACACTGCCTGTCTTCACAAAATGGCCACCACACACATAGCCAGGCCACAACAACAACAAGCATAAGCCAAGGGGAACAAAGAAAAGACATGCAGGCCTATATGAAAAAAGAAGCACACTACTAAACTACCACCACACAATTGCCACAAGCCACATGGGCACTCACAGTCACAGCAGGCCATGGAAAACAATGAACTGAAGCAGGCCTATATATGACCAGACATAGGAGGCCTGCAAAACAACACAGCTTTAATACAAAAATGAAAATCAACAGGGCTATGAAAGGATTGGAAAGTACAAGCACAAACACACATCCAACAAAGGTATTTAACACACACACCCAAACAGTGAAATACACCACAACCACATTTAGCAATTCAATCCTATGCCATCCATGCCCTACATGATGTTTAAATTCAACAGACACCACAGAAATAGGACCCATGGGTACCCTACTGGCTGAAATTTCAAAGAAAAACAACTAGGCCCCTATTGAAAGTACAGGCAACCCACAACAATAATTTTTAAAAACAATGACAATCCCAGAAAAATGTAGGTACAAACAAGCGCCAATGAAACAAACATGTACACCAATTCTCCAACTTACTTGTAAAATTAAATCTCAAATCAAAAAGTCCTCAAATAAATCCAATCCAATGATATGATGCAGCAGACAGACACAAAAAGTGATCCTTCCAGCTCCAAATCCAAATGAAAGTGAATAGCACATGGACAAAGCACTGGGAGGAGCCTGCTGGACAGGAACCGGAAGTTGGAGACTCGGGCACTTTCTTCCTCTTGAAAAAAAGAGTAAAAAAAAAAAGGACTCCTTGCACAAAAGACTACAGCAAATCACAATCTGAGGACTTTTTCTGAGCAAAATGATCATTTTTGAGAAGGTTATATGATGCTCGAGAGATATTCGACACCAGATTGTAGTTTTTGCATGTTCGGGATCGCGATCTTACCAAGACAGCCGCCGGAAGTCAGCTCGCGCGTCCAAATGATGTGTTCGCGTCCGCACACACTCGCAGGATCGGGCGGCCATATTAGAAATCTCGTGGCGCACGCGAACGGAAAGAAAATCGAGTCGGCGAATGCAGAATCACATTAAAACGTTACTGCACGCACGAGAACGCATATTGAGCGCGCAAGGAAGCAAAACAAAAACGCTACGCTGTAGATTGCTTAGTATTCGGCAACTTCGCGCTCTACGCGAATCGCGAAGTTACCGAAACTTCGCAAACTCCGCGAGTGGAGCATAATTCACCTACAGTCTTAACCAAGATAGAGCCAAGGTCAGACTTTGTTGTCCTCTGATCACACTATACAGTTGTCAGTGTTTATGAGCTCAAATAATGTGCATGTTTACTGTCATCCTCTCATTTGAGTCTGTCATGGATATCTCACGAGATTTTTGGTGGCTTACACATCGGTACTTGCCAACCCTCAACTTTGGCATTCTTGTGATCTATCTGTCCTGTCACTGCTACGTGGGTAGGTTTCAAACCCAGTTTATAAAACGAGATCAGAGAGAGTCCAGATGGTATTGAAATGGGCCTGTGATATGGCGTCCCTGCACTTTTACGTCTGGACAAATGTTATCTGCTGTGTGGCATTTTATGAAACAACACAAATGCTGATTGGGGGTCACACATCCATAGGGTCTGGGCTATTAGGTTTGCTAAGTTGTGAGTCTAACCTTTTGATATTCCCTCGCAAAAGCTGAAAATCCAGTGCCACATATTCGCTTCAGAGACTGATCAGGTAGTGCTATGCACTGGTGAACAGTAGTGGCTCATTGTTACAGCTACCTGTACATGAAAAATTGGCCTACAAGCCACTGAGGGTAAGACGTGTGTCTGTGGACACACTTGGCAGAATTGGAAACACTTAAGAGTGAGGCAAGGGTCTCAAAGTCTGTCTTGACTCCATGGCATATTATGATCTGTCTCAATCAGAACCGAAACTCACCGAATACAATGCAAGTCAGAGCATCCAATAGCCATTGGCCTCTCATACACACACTGGACAGGGTCGGTACCATTCCTCATCCAATGCACGCATCAGTTATGATTCCCTTGGTTCACTGTTAGTGGTGCTGGCAGTGTAAATTTCTGTACAAATGCACGTTTGTGGCTCAATTCCCCATTTGTCATAAAGAAACTACAACTCCCAGAATGCAATGCTATGCTTGAGAAGGAATGCTAAATTAAGACTCAATGTGTTCAATGAATTATTGAGTTCATTAAAGATCAAGTCCACACGCAAAGTTCCTTGTCCAGTTCCGTATTTTATTTACAAACATATGATTTCAAAATTCATCCAATAACCTTGACATTTCATCATCCTCAGCCTACGCGTTTCGTCCAATTCTAGGATGTCATCAGGGCTCTAAATATACTTTCCTCTCAATTGTTTCCAAAAAGACAATCGTCAGTATTCTCTTTCTTTTATTCGTTGAAGAATTGTTCTGTATTCAGCCAGATTCAGCTATTCTCCACCCCTCTGTTTTAAGACAGTGGGATTTATTGGGCCGGCTGTGATGGACGGGTGGAGAATAGCTGAATCTGTCTAACGGGCATGAGTTTGAATGTTAGCTTATTTAAACATGCCTTTGACTTAAGCAAGTGCTCCCTTGGGGAGTGGCCCAGTACCCCATTCCCAGGACCCCAGCACATTTATGGAGGGCCCTGGGACCCAATACCCATAGCAATACCTAAGGAACGGGGGAGGACGAGCCGCACACATTACTGCTCCCACTGCAGGAGCAGCAGCAAACATGCTGCCTCCTGTGCACCGCAATCAAGGGGCCATATTACAAAAAGTGCCCTGGGCTGCAACAGGAGTTTCCATCTGCTCCCCCCTCCCTCGGGGAACTTAGGTATTACAGAAAGGGTCTCAGACGCTTGCCCGGCCCCTTCTGTAATACCAATAGCGCTGGTGCACATAAAGCACCAGAACTATCTTGAGGGTTTTTTCCCTCATTTGCATGGGGGTGTGCCCCATGCAAATGAGCGAATCCCTTTGCCTCAGCATCCGCCCCCTATTCCAGAAATGGGCGCAGAAGCAAAGATGCTCTCAGGTGGCGTACTGAAAATGCGCGACCTAAAAGGTGGCACACTGTCAGTGCACCTCCTGAAAGCAGCCATCTAGAGGGGGAATGGGTGTTCTATGGACCCCCAGACATCTCCATGAAGGCGGGTAAAATCCCTGACTGCACCCGTCTGCAAGTGGATTTCTAATCCACCTTCAAAGTGCAGGTGGTTTGCCGCCTGCACTGTGAAAACACAGAGCGGCTGTAGAGGAGTCGCTCCGTTTTTCACAGCAGTGCGCTGCCCCAGGACAGCGCTAGTATGCAGCTGCCCTCGGGGCAGTGCATTCATGGCAATAGTGCGCATTTGCATTCTTTGCGCTAAAGGTGCACCAGGCGCAAACAATGAAAATAAGCATTTACCGTAATATGGCCCCAGGAGTGCATATGAGTGGGGTGCCAGTAGGGTAGCCAGGGGTGGTCTCCATGAGATGCCATCTACCTGCATCTGGGTGCCCACTGGGCTCAGGCACAGGAAGAGAAAGAAAACAGGAAGAAACACGGCATTCCGGTTTTTTTCTTGTGGTGCTCCAGGGAGGGACAGGAGCTGCAGATAAGGCAATCCCATGACAGAGTTAGCAAATTAACCGTTTGTCTTCCAGGTCTTCGATTGTATGCCCTGGCGAGATTTTTCTGTATTTCTTAAGCTTTTCTGGAAGTGGAGCTTGATGCTCCCAAGCTGGAAGTAGTGGGCCCTTTAGTGGCCGTGGTCTACGTGGCATGAAGTGGTAAAAGAAAGACTCACACACGTTATATTGACTTCAATGTATATTGCTAACAACGAATTTTTGGTAAAGATTGCAATGCTTTTAACAACTATAAAGAATACATTTCCAAATGGTTACTGATTCCAAATGCATTTGAAAAAAAAACAAATCAATTTTGCACTTTTATATATGGTTACGAATGCTCTAAAAGCCTTCAGGAGGGTGAGTATACCATAAACTCTACCCTCCCATTGTATTGAACAACACAGATGGATAAAACACTAATGACTGGAATGTATGACCAACACGTCCCTCATACCTGCATTTTTGCATAACAATGCAGCCTGTTGGAATTGTCGGTTTCCTCCTGGGTGAAGCGACTTTAAAAGGGTTTGTCACAAGATAAACCACCCGCTTCTCATCTCTCCTGTGAACTCCCCATTTCTTTCAGTCCTTTGCCACCCACTCCCTCCTCAGATTTGTGCAATGAATCCAGCTCCATTCTATGCACGCCTGTCCTATTCTAATCAGGAATCTCTACTTATTAATGCCTCTCTCCTAGCTCGACCAGCCCTTCCCCAAGCACCTAAAGCCGCCTTGCCTGCATAATAGTGTATAATTCTTCCCTGTGCAACACTCAGTTGCTTTCAAAGAAAGTTTGTGCTATGAAAGTGTGAGATTTCATGCATAGATCCATACATTAGTGTCAGAGTTGAGAAGAGAGAAAATGAGTCAACCATCAGAGAGGTGAAAGGTTGATAAATTTTCCATGGCAAAAATCCGTTCCTTTACATATATTTCAAGGGCAAGGCACGAAATTGAGTAGTGCTGGTGACCATGCTCTAGGGCCTTAACTTCCTCCACAGACCCCCTCCCCCCATCTAGAGAGTAGGCCATGATGGTCAGGGCGTTCTGAGCCTACCTGGACTTGGCACACAGTGTTCTATGTCCAGAAGGCTTACTTGACTCCAAAAAGCTTCACTGAATAAATACAGTTTTATACTTTTGCAATATAAACATACCAAATGATAGCCATTCCAAAATGAACTTGTGGAGGTTGAGCGAGAGGGATTAATTTAAAATATTCTGTCAGTGGATGTTGGTCGAATGAAGCCGGCACGGAAATGGAACTCACAAACAATATTAAAAAAAAGCCCCCTGGATGCACAAGTGTGTTCTAAATGAACATCATAAAAAGCCCACATGAGATGCCCTCGTGCCTTGATTTCATAGTACATTATGTCTGGAATTACCCCCTCGGTAACCTTTCTAAAAGCATACTTCATGTTTTCATTAAACGTTTCTTGTAAGTGCCTTCATCCTGTACGAACTTTTTCTGGCAAAAACCATTTAAAAGAATTTGAGTCATGGCGCATTGACGTCGCCCTTAATGGACCCACTTCACTTCTGTATTTTCATGTTTTATCCTCTAGTTCTCAAACTGACTAATAATATCCTGAACATACAACTTTTAAAATGAATCTGTTCGCAAGAATGATGGCGCCCTTATACTCGCTCCAGTAATTTAATTTATGAATAAAGAGGCAGTAATCTTCTTCTTTTGGCTCTGTTACGAAACGAGGTTTCCTAAGAACAAACAAAGCACATTTTTTAAAAACGATTGCAAAACTTCGTGTTTTCTGGCAAATCAATTGTTGAATTATTTTAAAAGCTGTCTCCATAGTGCACCTGTTCATGAAGAATTTGTAAATCTCCACCGTTGTACTGTTCTGACTTGTGGATATTTAATAATATTAATCGTAATAATAATCCACCAATAGAGCGTGTGGCTACTTCTAAAAGTGTCCCAGCGCTAGGATGCTGATAGCTAAGAAGAGTTGCTCACAGACAGGAAAGTTTAAGCGAGTCTAAAAAGCCACGTTTTCATTTTTTTTTTCTGAAAACCATTTCGGGGAGGGAAGTGGGAGGTTTTATTTATTTGCAAAGTTACTTAAAACCAATGCAATACATGCGAAATTAAAAACCATATGTAAAATATACGACCTCCATAAAATATCATCACTCTGTTAATAAAAGCACTTCTATTATCTTACAAGTTAAAATACAAATGTAAACGTACAGTAGCCACCTTTGCAAATGTCCCAGATGCCTACATCAATTGGATCATCCCCAACAAAAGCTGATAGGCCTAAGGCTGTGGTGCCCGAAGATCTTGGTATCAGTTTGGTATTTTTGCCCGGGCTGCTTCAAGAAGTTTAACTAATCTAATGTTCAATTGTGGGGATGCTGGGTCAAAGCAGGCCAATACTGCCTACCTCCTTGACCGAATCCCCCTTTGATTAAAGGGAATTTTTAATAGTTGCCTCCTTTCTTGAAGTGTTTCCGTGCAAGAACAAATGGTATGGGTAATGTCCCCCTGTCCTTTTTTACATAAACTGCATACTGTAAAGGTCGGGTCCCTTTTCTATGGGGGGCGATGCTGTGTGCATGGCATCACTCCAAGTCGTAGCTTTAAGAATTTTAGTTTCAGTGCTTTTGAATAGCCCAAATTAAAATATTGTTGCTGGTCTAGAGTCCTGTACGAATTCAAAGTCATCAATGCATGCGCTCTGGCAGAAAAGGCAGCTTTGTCCTCCACCAATGACTGTATTCTTCAATGCCTTCCACGTTAATTTTTTGTAAACTGAGTGGTGACTGTGTGTATCCCATAGGGGCAATAAGCCAGTGTTGGCCAGAGCCTCCTGCAAGTAACGTCTAGCTGGCGAGTTCTCCCTCTGTTGTAATTCTTGCCACAGCAGGTGGTTTAAGGTTTTAGGGTTTGATGTTCTGATTTTGTTCCAACAGTTAATATATACTCCGTAGCTAGCCCAAGTTTGCTTTATAAGGCCGAACTCCAATCGAATTTGTGCCAGGGAGGTATAAGTCGGGAGGCTGAACATAGTTCTGTAGGCTTTTACGAGCGTTTGTCCAAAAGGTTGGTGTCTCACCCGTGCAATGCTTCACTGCCAAAAGTAATAGTGGGAAGGATTTTGGCCCGCGCTACCACCAAGAGAGGAGTCAGCGTAGGGCCCAGTAGTTTGGCTGATAGGCCTTTCATGGTTATAGCAAGAATCATCCCTTTCCTTTCAATCTCTTCCTGTTGACGCCTGAATGATCCTTCTTTGTCAAAGTAGACTCCCAAGTACTTATAAGGCTCCGCTGATTCAATGTGTTTGTCACCCAGGTACCATAGGTGGTTCTTTTTTCGTTTGCTGTTGAATGTCATGGTCCTGGTTTTGTTTAGGTTTATTGACAGGCTGTTCTCTTCTACGTAGTACTGCAGACCATTAAGAAGATTTTGCAAGCCAACTGCCGTATGGCTAAGTAGGACTACATTGTCCGCGTAGAGTAGATTGCACAAAGCAGAGCCCCATATTCTAGGTGCATGAGAATTGCAATTGTTCAGTGTCTGTGTTAAATCTGACATGAATAAATTGAATAAGATGGGGGCCAGCACACAGCCCTGTTTCAGTCCTTTCGTTGTCTTGACTTTTCTTGAGAGGTGGGAACCTGAGCCTAATTTAACCTCTACCCCGGTGTCGGTGTGTAAAAGCATTATCATTGATAAAAGGGTGTTTGGAATCCCCCATCTAGCTAACTTTAACCACAATTTGGACCTCACCACGTTGTCAAATGCGGCGCTAAAGTCGATGAAACAGAGATGCAGCTGTGTTTTCCTTAGGTTTATCGCATCCGTTATCAGTGACATTGCCATAATATTGGATATTGTACCTTTGTTTTTTCAGAATCCTGTCTGGTTCAGCGGAATTATTTCATTATTTTCAGCCCAAATTGTCAGTTCCACCAACAATGTTCCCGCACAGTATTTGGCCTCATTATCGATCAGTGCAACTAACCGATAATTGGCTGGCAGGAGCTTACTGCCGCTTTTATGAATTGGGATGATCGTTGAACCTTTCCACGAGTCTGGAATTCTGCCCAGTCGTCTTACTTCCAGGAAAAGTGGATGGAGTATGTCTGCCCAATCTTCTGGCCTTTCTTTAAACACTGCTGGTGGAATGCCATTCGGGCCTGGCGCTCCTTCCCTTCTTCCCCTCCTGATCTGTTTCCTAATCGTTATTTGATCGGTGGCGGGTGGCCTTTCCTCCTCATAATGACTTGTGTCAAAAAAATTCAGAGTGACATTGTCAGGGAAGTGGTTGTTACCTCTTTCCCTTCTTCCTGTGTTGCTATTTTGTGCGAGCGTAGCTGCTCTACTCTGCTCCTGTGTCGGCTGATGGATGCTTTGGCTATTAAAGTGGGAATTTAGATAGCTTGCCCAAGTCTCCTCGAGTATATAGGAAGTGAGTCCCCCCCGATGCGGGTGTATAATGGTGTTTACTGTTTTCCAAAAACGATTACTAGAGTTGTGCTGTATATTATGGAGGAGTTTTGCCCAGAAAACATGTTCATTGTTGTTGCTAATGTTCCATTTCAGCCTCTTTAGTTGGGTTCTTTGTAGCCGCAGAGAGCAAAGGAGCAGCGTATTGCCTGGTTCATGGCGTAGAGATTGTATGGAGCCGTTTATCAGTCTCTTAATTGTCTTTATTTGTGTTCTTTGGTCCTTAGTTAGCTTTTTCTCCTGTGTCTGTGCCAGAACGCTCCCTGTTTTTGTGACTGTTGCCTTCAAGTTACTGATGTTGGTTGTGAAGCATTCCCAGGTTTGTATCAGGTTCTCTCCGAGTGGTTGAGCGAATAAAAGCTTGATTGCAGTGTCTGTTAGGGACTCTATGCTTTCTGTTGTAAACTTAATCCTCTTATAATTCGTTTTGTAGCTTGAGCCTAGGTGGGGGGGCAGGGTAAATACTAATCACATCTGTTACTGCTAGAGTGATCACTTGTGGACGATGATCACTGTCCCCTATGTCTCCCATTTTAAAGCCTGTTACTTATTGAAACAACGAGAGGCTGACAAACGTGTAATCTAGGAGTGAGCTTGTTGTTTCAGTATGATAGCTTGCCACTGGGGGGAGAATCAGGGTCAGTTCTTCCATTGAGGGCCCTGAGGTTTAGGTGTTCTAGTTTTTCCAGCAGACAGTCTATTTACCCTATTTGGCCTCCCATGCGTAAAGGAACCCTGTATTGGTAAATTGTAATTTAACGATTGAAGGGAGACTTCCTTTGCTTCGGAAGAGCCCATTAGGTATAAGTTCATGTCCCCTGATACAATTACATTTGGGGTTTCTGCGATGCCTAAGTGAGAAGTTATTTGATCTATTATCTTTGCTGAATCCACTGCTGTTCGTTTTGGGTGGATATATGCATTAAACAGTGTTACTTCATTTTGTACCCCTGCCAAGTAAAGAGTAAGTTTAACTGCTAGAGCTATAACTGATTCCAAGCCAATAGTCACTGCTGTTGTTATGGTTGATGTTGAGATATATGTTGCCAGCCCCCAGAAGAATGACCCATTCTGCTGCCCTTAACGGCAGGTCGGTCAAAGCAGAGGAACCCTTGAATAAATAGTGGTTTCATGAGCCAGGTTTCCTGTAGCATGACGATATCAAAATTATTAAGATATTGCAGGAATTCAGGGTCTTGAATTTTTGACTCTAAGCCATTTACGTTCCATGAGCAGAGACTTATCGCTAGTTCCTTTTGTCTGTTATTACTGAAATCTCTATAATTGTTATGTCATTGAGTTGCTGACTCAAGGGTTATAGTTCTTGTAATTGGTTCAGCATACCAGGAGTGGCGTCCTCGTGGCTTATCCGCCCTTGGAGATCCGTAATGAGTGCCTTGGATGAGAGCCCTACTTGGCGTTGAGTGGCCAAGAGCCCCTCTTAATACAGAAGTTGAGGGCCTTGAGCATTGTTTAATGCCTGGCCTTGGGCTCAGGTTTCGCACTGGGGCTGGGTAGGCTGGAGGTTGGTAGGAACTAATTTGGATACCCCACTCTTTAAAGGTAAGATGGTGCTTTAGTACTCTCTGCGCTGTAGCTGTAGTTTTCCATAGTGCCCTTGTTGTTTCAGGATTGGCTGGATTATCTGCCGTAAGAAACTCAATTGTGAGTAGATCTGTTGTATTCAGGTCTGCTAGAGTGGGTATGGCCCGGAGTAATTTTAAAACATTACCTCGATTCAGCAGATCGTGACGACCTTTTGTAATATACTCTGGTTTGAGCAGTGTATATCTCGGAGCCTGTGACAGATCATTTGAGGGACAGGCTAAGGTTTCAAGTTGCCCTGGCGCGTTGGCAACGGTGTTTCGATGTGTTGACCAGAGAGGCTCATATTGGTCTGTTTGCACAGCTTTTGGGGAGGGATAGTCGAAGATCCAAAGGTAAAGAGTTCCAGATGATTTTTGGAGTCAGTTAACTAAAAGCACAGCCATCAATGTTGGCTTTTTTAAATAGAGGAATTAAGGCCATCTTGCAAGCAGCCGACCTAAGATTTCTAACTGGGCCATAGGGGGTAATCATAGATTGCAAATAGTCTGGGAGTTGGCCTGAATTTACCTTGTAGCAGTACCAGGGAGCCTTAAAAGTAATTCTTTGTTTTACGGAAGCCAGTCTAATTTCTTTAATGCGGCGCTGATGGAGGCTCGACTAGGAGCTCAAGCAGCATCCGAGCTGCCGCGTTCTGCACCTGTTGGAGCCTATTCAATCCTGATTGTGTAATACCCAGATAGAGAACATTACAGTAGTCCAATCTGGAAATACCGAAAGCTGTGACTTCTGTTTTCAGGGTGAAATCAGGGAGGAAATGAAGAATTTATTTAAAGGATCTGAAAATCCTGAAACACTTTCCTGCAAGGGCATTGACCAACATCTAACATTTGACCAACATCCACTGCAGGATTTACGATTCCTAACCTTAGAAGACCCAGGCGCATGACATGGAAAAATACAGTGGTTATAATGACCCTCAGGTATGTCTGCGCTGCTGTCCCCACACTATAGAATCTTTCCATTCCTGGGTATAGGGTAAATTTGAAATTTCACCTAAATTTCTTTTCATTACTGGACAACATTCTAAACCTTATCGTATATGCACTTGCATTCTTAGACACTCCCTCCACAAATGAGCAGCATCCCACTGCCTGCAGACTTTAGTAATGTAGGGAAAAGTGTTAGATATTACACAGTGTGCCATGAGGAATGCAGGTTGTAACTTTACAAAGAGTTATTGTTGTAGTTTGCTCATCTTGCGATGCCTAGTGACCCTTAGTAAAATAAAGTGTATCTACGTGAGGCTCTCAAGCAATGAATACATGTTTTGGGGGCATTGGAAACTTGATCATTGTTTTTCCTGTAAAGAACCTGAATTTAGGACTAAGGAGGGTCCAAATTTGAAGTACTTAATTACTGCTGCATTTAAGGCCTGGAAGAACCCAACTCGCTTAAAGCCCTAAAGGTGGCACACTGATGTGGAGGGTGCAATGGGAAGTGGCCCAATCAGATCCATGGCCTCAACTCTGCATGAACATCTCACACATCTTTGTTGTAAGTCTGCAATCTCAGGGCAAGTTTTAGAGGTGGGTGAACTAGTGATATCTCAATCAGATGTCTGTCTCTGTCTGTGCTCAAGGTCCTCTTGGACCCTCAATCCCAAAATGAGCTGATCTTTCATTGGCATCTACATGCACCCACTTTCTAAATTCATGCACCAAGAAATAACAAAAACGCAGTGATGTTTGATGTAAAAAGCATGAGAGAAAGGGATACCCATCTAGTAGCTGAATTTCACAATATGAAACTAGAAAATCAGTTTTATATTCAGTACAGAGCTGAATATAAAACTGCCCTGAGAGATAGGCACAATGAGTACTAACTGGTCTCCTGGAGGAGGCTGGTTTTGGCTTGTAGACAGAAAGTCTCTAGGACCTTCTGGAAGGTAGTTAATGATATTGTCACCATGGGGGCTAATGATAACTCTGTCCCTACCATAATTAGCCCAGAGGTCTGGGTCAATCATTTTAGCACTTTAAAGGGCTCTGGGATTCCCTTGGGGAGCACTGAGGCAGGGGTGATTTTTCCTTTAACCATAGAATTTACCTTAGAAGAGAGCTGGGATGACATTGTGAAATTCCCAGCTAACAAGGCCCTAGTCAGTGGCGGCTGGCAATTTTAAAAGTGGCGAGCGGAAGTTTTATACCGGTGCTAAACGATGATGCTTGGGAGGGGTTCACCCCGGCAAAAGAAAATGTGATTCTAATGGCGGATTTTACACTACATATTTACTGCAAGTTGTTAAAAAGAGATATGTATTGCCCTAATTTGTATTAGATACTGCTTTAATATTGTGAATCAAAGTTCAAAGTTAAGAAGGGTCAATAAATAATTTGCCCTATGCCTCGGCAGAATCTGGTACAGTAGTTGCCCCAGCTCCTTCAGCCCTGAAAGGCAGAGGGTGTCAGACTGCCACTCAAAGCACCAGAACTAGTCTAACGAATGGGTAAGCAGAGGGGCTAGATATTCTGACCTTGAATGGGATGCCAGGGATCCTTGTACCTGCCTCTCCTGTAGCTCATGGAAGTCTGGTCTAGAGATCTGCTGGATGCCTGGCAGGAAGAGCTGCACTCTGAATGTGAGCAATTATTTTGCCACTGAACAGAGTAGTGCCCTCAGCACCAGCCTCGCACCACTTTGCTGATGGTTGGCAGAGCTCGCAAAGTTTTTCAAAAGCAAGTTTTTGAGAAAAGCGCCCTATGCTTGTCAGCTTCAGGGCACTGCCAAGGACATCTGCTAAGGCCACTAACTAGGGATGGGCATCAAATTGTGTTTTCACCCTGTGAATTATCGTGCCATTCTTTCCTAACGCAGAAGCAGCTGCACTTGGTTTGAGGCTTCTCTTGGCCACTCGAGCATGACCTGGTGAGCAGAATGATAAATTTTTATAGGTAAAAATAAAGCCAGCAGCTGCTCCTCCTGACTAGCAGCTAAGCATGCGGGGTCTCTTCGGAGACAGGCCCAAAGACCTGTTTACACAGCATAACACATGTGAAACTGTGCAGCTCTGCAGCACCCTGGCTTGTGCAAAGGGGTGAGTGCCATGCAAACAGCGGGAGCTGCTCTATGGGGTCTTGAAAGGGTGTCTTTCTACTCCTGTATGTGTGCATCTGTACTTTGCAAAGCACACACAGCTAGGACGCGATGCAGTGCTGTGCAGGAGTAAGACATGCTTCAAGATTCTGAGCGCTAAGAATGGGTGCTTCTAGGTGGATGGCAGCAACTTTAAGTTTAGCGCTATTTAAAGAAGTGTTGCATGAAGAGGGACGTTTTCACATATTTCTCAAAGAGCAGAAACAGAGAGGAAGCCACAGTTGACAGACAGTCTGGTGTGTGGCCTGTGAGAAGGGGTAAAGGCTAAGATCGCTCTAACTCAAGAGATGGTTCTGAGAGAGGTGGGTGGCCAGCTTGTTAGTTTTTTTTAGTTATTCAGCAGTAGGTATGTGTTTATTTCACTTCCACATTCTGTTCAAGTCTTTCCCTCAAATATCAATCACATTTACATCGTTTGCAATAAAGCAAGGCTTGCATTTCTAATGCGTGCAAAAGCAAAGGCCTTTATGGTCTGGGACTACCGAATTTCCCCCTCCCCCTTGCGCATATCACATTCCTAATGATGGAACTGAGAAGGGAATTTCTTTTTGGAAGCGGGGTCGTAAAAATCCCCGGCCGTATTTATTATAGATATGGAAACAAAATTATATATTTTGAAATAAACAATATTTCCACAATTATACGCAGAAACATAACACGACATTTGATTACAATTCATATGCACAGATATCAGATGGCTAACCTTAACGTATCTCTAATACATAGTTTCTCCTATCTGAATCTAACATAAGGATCATAATCATACATTAATTACTTTCTGCGTATCCTATTTGGGCCTACGGCAAGGTCGCTAACTGGTGTCACATCCTTATCAATTAACCACGCCCTCCCGTAAGAGTTGCGCATGCGCAGAGGGCCCGCTTACCGAGAGGGTACTTCCCCCCCCCCCGGTTACCCCCATACGTTCCCTGACTCCATTAAAATTTGGGGGGTCTTGCACTGCGCCATTTAGTGACGTCCATGCCAGTGCGGGGTGGCCAACCAGCCTAAAGAAAGCGTGACTCCCCCCTTTCCCCGCACCCATCCAGCCTACCGGATGTACCGCCCCTGGAGTTATAGGAGAGACCCCTTGTCCCTCCCCCTGGGCGACCCCATCCGAGAATGGCGCCGCCCCCTAAGGACCTTAAATTTACTGCTCACCAGTCATGACCTTACCGCCACAGGCCAGCGTAGTTGTCCGACTACCTGCCCCCCCCCCTGTTACTCAGAAAGGTCATGCCCTTAAATTCCCTAGGAATGCTATGAAATTCTACAACATTATCTCATTCCCTAACCTAGTCAGGTGAACCCCGTCTTTTAAGAAGCACGGTTCTCCCCTGACACACCCATGTGCAATGTTCTGTAATTTAGGAGATCTGAACAGTTTCTCTATTTTAATGTTGACCCTCTTTACCAAGTGATTCAACGCTCTCACAGAGTTCCCCCCCCCCCTCCCTTTTGATCTGGGTATCATCTGGGACCAAACTATGTTGCAACTCTGGCACGCCTTGGCTAACCAGCCGACCTCAGAGATTATGTCCTCAATCAAGACCATTCTGCCTAACGTCACCAAGTCATTCCCCCCCAAATGTAAAATAACTATTGTGGGCAGAGGACTGTGTTTCTTCAGAAGACAGTCATGAAACCCCTAAACTGACTAAGGCACAGGCCCCCTTTTCCGTGGAAGGATACTGTGAAACCCAGCTGCTCTGCTCTTTGCCTGTAATTGCCTAAAAGAAAAACGGATTTCATACGCCGTACATACGATTGCCCCACAATCCACACATTACATGTTCCTTTTCTTTGTAGTTCTGACAGTCGCTGAGCCGAATCCTGTTGTTGTGACGACGGCAGTTTTCCTCCTACGTGACAGGTCCGAGAAACTGTGGAAGAAATCGATAAACACAAGCATCAGACCCCTATTGCATCGTGTACTCACAACATGTGCAGCCGCACATAACGCTTATAACTATTGGAAACCCATCGTCCAATCCTCTGTACACTACTGCAATGCAAACCCCTGGCCGTTGCCTCAGTGGCAGCCCCTATCCTGAATTAATGTGTACCAAAAACCTTTGGATTCAGACCCGCCTTGCTGAGCGCCATTGCCAATACCGTTTTAAACTGGAACATGGTAAGTGGGGTCCCGTCCGCATGTAGTAACAATGACCCGCCTACCGAACTGCTCCTCTGTCTGAGGTACGTTTCTAGGTGCATTACCGGGCAACAAGGGTTGTTTTGCGCCCTATGAAGGACCACCCCCTCTCCCCGAGCTTCCTGATCGGTTTTTGATTTCCTGATGGTTAATAACAGAGTATCACCCTGTATCTTCACATGCTCCAGTAAGAGCCCACCCTGCCCATCCGACTTGTTACGTGCGACCAATTCACCTACCCTAAATGCCCCATTGAAAGCCAACACAAAGGCAGCTCTGAATAATAATGTCTCCCCCTCTGAACTGCAGATGACACCTAATGCCGTCAGCAATGCACTCAGCCGCTCGAACCCTATTGGCTGCCTGGTGTCAGGAGCCGCACCCTGCATGCATCTCCACCCCTTCAATGCCTTCCGTACAATGAAACTGTTTGTGGGATCTTTCGTGTCCCTGATCTGGGCAAAGAAAGAAACTGCCACTACATGGCGCCTGGCCGCCGCCACGGAGCGTCCCTTCCCATGCAAGTGATCTAACAACAAGAGGAATGCACCAGAATTATGCCATCTGTCCTCCCAGTCCTGCCCCAAAAAAGTACAGAAAGACCAAAACGCCCCTTCATAAGCTTTCCTGGTCCTGGGTGCTAGGCTAGCAGCCACAAGGTTCTGTAGTTGGGGGCAACAATCTGCCAAAGCACTTCGGGAAAGTGCGCCACTGCTGCCTCTGCCGATGGTAGATGTTCCCTGAAAACCTGCATCTTGAAGCGAGAGAGTGCGTCAGCAGCATTATTCTGCACTCCCGGTACATGTTTTGCCCTAAACTGTACGTTCAGCTTCATACACAGCAGCACTATCTCTTTCAACAGGCGGAGAATCATCTTACACCTTGCCGCCTGTTGATTGATGGCTTCAACCACTGTCATATTATCTGACGAGAAAATTACAGACTGATTCTGCAGAGAATGGGGCCACACCGTCAATGCCACCCAAATAGGGAATAATTCCAAAAACCCTATTTTGGCAGTTAAGCCACTCTCCCTCCACCAAGCCGGCCACTCCTGGGCCACCCACTGGTTCCCGAGTATGGCACCAAATCCCACACTGCCCGCTGCATCAGTCCATAAACCCACCTCAGCAGAAGTAGTGGGAGGACCGGGCCACACTACCCTGCCATTGAAACCCTCCAGAAATGCGATCCAAATCTGCATGTCCTGGCGAACCTCAGATGACAGTCGTGTATGATGGTGCTTTTCGTGCAGGCCCGTCATGGCCTGTAAGATGGAACGGGAGAATGGTCTCGCCATAGGTATCACCCGTAGCGCAAAGTTCAACTGTCCTACAACCTGCTGCAGCTGGTGTAAAGTTACTTTGTCTTTAGGCAGACATTTTTCCAAAGCTGCACGAAATTTCATTATTTTTTGTTCCGGTAACCTAAAACACCCCTGTATTGAATCCACTTCAATGCCTAAAAATTAAATTGTGGTTGTTGGCCCTACCATCTTCCCCGGTGCCAGAGGGACCCCAAATGTACGCATTAACACACAAAATTCCTCCAATGCCCCAAAACATTCCTGGGAGCCCGCCGACCCCAGAAACAGAAAGTCATCCAAATAATGCATGACAAATTGATGCCCCGTCATCTGCCTGAAAACCCATTCCAAAAAAGAACTACATTTTTCAAAGTATGCACAGGAAACCGAACACCCCATGGGCATGCACTTATCCATGTAGAATTTCTTCCGAAATGAAAAACCTAGCAGGTGATGATCTAAAGGATGAACCGGCAGCAGCCGGAATGCAGATTCAACATCCGATTTTGCCAGCAGAGTTCCTGGTCCCAAAACCCTTAACATCTCTACAGCCTGATCGAAGGAAGCATATTTCACACTGCAGAGTTCTTCATTGATGGCGTCATTCAATGACTTGCCTCTGGGGGCCGATAAATTGTGAATCAACCTGAACTCTCCCTCCTCCTTTTTGGGGACCACCCCCAGGGGGGAGCAGACAAAGTTTGGCACAGGGGCGAAGTCAAATGGACCCGCTATTCTACCTAAGCGCAACTCCTTATTCATTTTTTGCTCTGCCACCCCTGGGTTTGATCTTACAGAAAATTGTTTTTTGCACTCTGATGTCCCTGTGTAATTCCCCGCTGGTATCCTGAAACCGTACAAAAACCCCTCTTGCAACATCCTAGCAGTTGAATGGTCCGGGTACCTATTTAACCAGGGAGTCATAGCAAATACATCAATGGGTGAATGCGTTACCTTCCTTTCCTTTTCCTTATTCTTGCTTCTTCCTGCTTCTATTCCCTGAAAAACCGTGACCTTTTTTGAGGCATTTTGACTCTGGGTGAGAGGGGTGGTTACAAATGGAGCATGCATGCCTGAATTTACAGGTGCCCTGGGCTCTGGTACATGACTTTCTATTAAAATCCAAGCACACTCCTTTTCGCCCTCCCCCGTTCCCTGTACCCGGGGCCGCGCCCCCGGTTTGCGTTGGCTGAAAGGGCTGAGGTGGCTGAGAAGTGTTCCCTTTGCCCCAATTTTGGCCTGCATTGCCCGGCTGCTCTGGGCCAAACTGGTCAAACCATGAGATAGAATCCACCCGATCCCATGTGAGTGAGGGGTCAAACTCTTTCGCCTTCCTGAAATTCATATTGTATTCTTTCCAACCCATGCCACCATATTTATCATGTGTCAACGTTACCCTGCTCTGATAACATGCCATTTCAGCTTGCTGATTAGGTGATCGCTCTGCAGTTATGGCCATAAACAGTGAAAAGGCCCCTATCCAATTAGTCAATGTCTCCTCTACCCTGAATCTTGACATTTCTACCCGCCAATCACTGGGAAGCATCCAATCTTTTTGCCTCCTAGCATACTCCATTTCCCTATTGTCAACCAGTAGAGAAAACATGTTTACATAGGCACCAGACCAAATCAATTCTTTCACATCGCGTGCTACATGCCGTGCTAAATATTCCTTCCTGGAAGGTAACACCCCTGCGCCCAATAATGGCAAGGCCAGCTCCTTACCATTTGCCCCAACTCCTGCTGGCTCCGCCGTCTTGTCTCTTCCACTGTCTTTCTCTGGAAGCGTTGGTTGGGGTTGACTGGCCTTATCTGTGCCCGCTCTTGGCTCCCCGCTCGGGGCCGCCATGATCCTTGCCACCATTCATTGTGCCTCTGCCAATGGGTCCTCCCCTACCTCTTTGGCACCCACAGACAGTGGTAGCATCCCCCCTTACCTAACCAAGGAAGAACAGCCGCTATCTGCGCAGCCAGTTCCAGAGGCACCTGCCCTCCCCCTGCTGGCGCTAAAACCGGGACCGGGCCAATGGGGTTCAGGACCGGGACACTTGGGCGTGGTATGGGCACTACTGGTATGGCACTTGGTACCACCGGTTCTACTGCTGGAGGCGCCGGGATTGGCGCAGGTATTGGCACATTGGGCACTAAATCAGGGATACCTTGCGGGGTCTCTGGCGCTACCAGAATCCTGGATGGACCGCCCCCATCCGGTGTCTCTAAAGGTTGCCCTGTTCTTGGGTCCTGGTTCTTCCCCTTCTTGTTCCTAACACGCTTGGGGAGAGCTTCCAATTCCCCCCTGGGCTTTGGAGGCACTATTGTCCGCTTCGGCCTGCCTGACGGCCTGCCCTGATCCTCCACTTTCTGCCTGAGCTCCGCTAGGCTGTGTCCCATTTCTTCCACCTTGCCCCATCTCCTATCCATAGTCGCCATCCTGCGCATCATGGCCTCCAGCATATGCTCCATGCGGGAACGCTTAGCTCCCCGCTTACCCGACATGCTAGAATATCAAATCCCCCACACACCGGTCACTCAATAGCCTACTAATACAATGCTACTTGTTCCTTTACCGGGACCCAACGGGCCCTTACCTGGCGTTGGGAGTACACAAGCTGGCCACAAGCACCATGCAACTGGGACCGCACCACCCCAGCTAACCTGGGCGGTAAGGCGAGCGAACTCTGACCCCACGGACCCAGAAGCAATGAAATGCAGACCCGCCTGCGCACCCTTGCTGTGACACCGGCAGAGGGTGGTGCCGTTCGCAGAGGGAGTCCAGTGTGTTGCAAATCCCGGCTGTTTATTTCTTTGTGAGCACACGCTCTGGAGGTGACTTTGGAATCTGCTCTGCTGTGTACTGATAGCGGGAGGATTTGGTGGACGGGACTGCAAGGACCAGCAGCCCCGTAATCTCGATCAGCTGTGTCCTCTTCCCGCCCCTGCTGCCTGCAGCTGGTATTTATTGAACTAATACACCCGCCGCGCGGTCACGTGCCGGGAGAGGCCCGGGACAAGGGTGGGACCGTTTGTGGCCGTTCGAGGACGGTAGAGGACAGGACGGGCTTTGTCTCTAACGTTTTCCCCAGGGGAAGATACATGTGTGATTTATTGCGCGTATAGTCCCTGCAAGTGGCTTATTTGTTATATTGCATTGTAATTATGAATTCTTTTTCAGGGTGTTCTGTCAACAAGTCCCCTTTTAAGGGTTCAGTCGCAGGGACTTTAGATAAATTCAGCCCATGAAATTGAACTCACGTAAAGGAGATTGTCGTTGGATACAGCTGCCGATAAACGCTCTTCTTTGGGCTCTATTATACATGCCAAATCTCCTACTCTCTCTTACACAATTATATCGGGTACACTTGATGGTACTACGGTAGGCAGTAGGAGTTCTTCGTCCCCGCTGGAGAAAATGCTGGAAATCAGGCAAAGGTGTTACCCAATCTCTGAGGAAGAAGGCATGTCTAGTAGTAAGCTCCCATGCCAATCTAATTGTTCAAATCCTCTAGTTCCCTCTACTCCATCGTCCCCAGTTCGAACTAGATCTACTTCTGTTATTAAGCAGGGTTCATTTAAGCCATTTTCTGCCTCTGCCCCGAAGGGTATAAGTTCTAAAAGGAAAAGGGGGATGAAAAATGATAAAGGAACGTTGCCTAAAAGTCGCAAACTTGGCCCCCCTAAAAAAATTTAGTAGCCCCTGTAAATCGAGGCCAAGGGAAGGATTTACATGAAGATCTGCCTACTTTCTCGGCCCCGGCAGACAATATGCCTATTAAACTGGGTGATGACTTTTGGCCTAGACTGGAATCAATGTTAAAACAATCTGTTTCACCGATCCATGACAGGCTAGATTGCATTGAAAATAGGCTCTCTTGTCTTGAATTGGCCTTTGCTTCATCTCAAACTAGACATGATCTACGGAGTAGTGCCATTAATGAAAATGCACACAACAAGAGTGTGTCGAGATCAACATCTTATAATCAAGAGGGACTGCAGGTTATCGCAGGGGTAGCCCCTCCACTACAAGTAATTCCAACATCCCCGGTTGTATCTTCTAGTTTAACGGCTACTAGGGTGCAATCTAATTTATCTGGAGAGAAGGGCGGGAACGGGCATGGGACTGGAGGTAATGTAGTTACTACTAAACCCACAGGACAACGGGGTCTCCAATTATGTTGTCGTCCTCACGGGAGTTCCAGCACTAATTAATGGGAAGCGGGAGGAGTATATGGACCTAAAACACAAATGCATTCACTGGCTAAACCAACATAGGCCGCTACCAGTGTCAGTTTCAGCAGAAATCATCTTTGCACGACGGGTGGATTGGGTAGGTCCCCAAGCTAAATTGGTGAAGGGAGACTGTATCGTCCTAAATTTTAGAGACAGAAGGGCCGTGGAGCATATTTGCGCTTGGCCCGTAAATAATTTGGCCTCTCATATTAATTCTTTACCGCTAACATTCTTTTATCCGCCTTTGCAATATAATAAGAGTCCCCCGCGTTCGTTAATACCTGGTATTCCTGTTGAAAGGTTGGGCGTGGAAATTCCTTTGTTCAACCTGTTTGAAGGTCTGTCGGGTTTGGAAGACTGTGATTGACGTTTCATTGCTTTACAAGATAAAACCCCCCCTGGAGAGTTAACTGATATGAATAATATTATGTCCCCGGATGGGTGTATTGGTAAACCTGTCACGACGACAGAGGGTACTTCTTTAGAGAATCCCACCATTTATATTGATTTACCCGCCCGGGGAGAGGTGGTTATACCATCGGACGTAGTTGAAGACATGTGCCCCAGTTTGCCAATAAGTCCTACTTTTATTGAAAATGTATTTATGCCTTCAGGACAATTGTCACAGATACCTTATGATTGTTCTGGCCCCCAAGCAACTCCCACCTGTTTAGGTTATTACTTAGCCACCTGGAATATTGCCGGGTGGCAACGCAAGCAGGATATTCTGGGTTGGAGGGAGTTCGTTGGTTGCTGTGATTTATTTTGTATGCAGGAGACCTGGTGCAAGGAACAAATCAATCTTGATGGGTTTGTTTCCTTTAATCTCCCAGCCCAGGAATCTCTGTCGGGTCGTGCAAAGGGTGGTCTTCTAATTTATTGTCAATTAAATTGCCTGTGGTCATAAAGGCATATGAAATGATTGGACACCACTCTCACGTGTTATGGTTACAGCATGAGAATGGCCGCAATGTCTTGATTATTAATTATTATAATAATTTATTTAATCAGACGTGATCACTTGCGGTCATGGAACTAACGGGTGCCCTTGACAAACTGTGCTCCGACAATTTTATTAATTTTGATTTTATTTGGGCGGGTGATTTCAATACCCCTCTTTGCCCTCTATCCCTAACTGAGGCTTGTGGGTATACTACTGACAGTGATGAGGCGGAGGTTCATTTCCCACATATCTCTTATGGAGAGATGTTGAACTCTGCCATGGCTAAATATGACTTAGAAGTATTACAGAGTGTAAAAGATGACCAGGGCAATGTTGTTCCTACATTTACTGGGAGGGGCGCTAGTACTGTAATTGATCACTTGGTTATCTCGGCGAATATTAATGTCTTTTGTGGATCCCCGGTGATTCTGGACCTATCCGTCAGTGATCATAATTGTATTATTTTGTGTCTGTCCTTATGGGGCTAAAAGAAGCAGGTGACTGAAATTATTGTAAATGATGTTGTTTTAAGCAGACCTAATGGTCACAGGATTAAGTGGACTGTTACTAACTCAGACACGTACTTGAACAGAATTGTCACTCTCTGTTTACCCGAGATAAGCATGTGTCTAGATGCCAACGTTGGTCACTTAGGTATCTTACAATGTTTCAGCAAAATTAATGAAAATATCAATAAAGTTTTGACCACCTCTAATGTAAAGCGACATAAACAGAATAGTGGATGGTTCGACATAGCTTGTACCAAGGCCCTACAGAAGTTAAAGAAAGCTCTTTCACGCAGTCCTCGGAATAGGTCTATTATTACCAATCTTAGAATAGATTACAAGGAACAGTTAAACAGTAGGAAACGTGAACTTCAGGCTGAAGCGTGGGATAAATTGACAGCCGCGGTGGAGCTATCTAACAGTAAGCTCTTCTAGGATACCGTCAATAGTCCTTTCTTAAGGAACGATGATGCACCTATAATTACTTCTCAAGTCAGTAAGGAAAGCTGGGTCCTTCATTTTTCATCTATTTTTAATTGTAGCGATATTTCTTGCATGCATAGCTTATCTACTGTTGAGTGGCCTATTATTCCCCTTAATATTACACCTTCTGAAGTAGTAATTGCTTTAAGATGCAGTAAAGGTGGAAAGGCCCCTGGCCCAGATGGAGTGCCAATCGACCTTTATAAAGCTGACATAACAATATGGGGTCCTGTTTTATCTAATGTTTTTAATGCGGCCGTAGAGGAAAAGATTCCGCCGACCTGGGGGGAGTCTATAATAATTCCAATTTATAAATAGGGCCTTAGATCTGAAGCCAAGAACTATCGCCCTATATCTCTTTTAGACTCATCATTAAAAACTGTTTAGATTAGAAGAATGGGCGGAGGATAATGGGATTTTGGCCAAATACCCAATATGGGTTCAGGGAAGGTCGGGGGACCCTGGAACAATGTATAAATTTAGATCTTATTATTGGGAAGTATACGCGAGCAAAGCAGGGATCTCTTTTTCTCTGCTTTGCTGATCTTAGTAGCGCGTTTGACCTGGTAGATCATGGTCTACTATGGTCAACCCTTTTGGACCTAGGTGCCCCCCAGGCTATTATTTTCTTTCTGGCACGACTTTATGCTAAGTTATCTGCAAGAATACGCTATGGCCAAGCAGGAGAATGTACAAGCCAAATTACGGTGAGCCTTGGCATTAGGCAAGGCTGTGTGTTGGCACCCCTCCTTTTTTCTCTATTTATTAATGCCATAGAAGCCGATCTTAAAAAGGTTAAATGTGACGCCCCGCAAATTGAGGGAAAGGAAGTTCCTGTGCTGCTTTATGCTGATGACACGGTACTCCTCTCAAGAACTCCCATTGGTTTACAAAAACTAATGAATAGGCTCTCTGATTTTATAAAAGAAAGGAAATTAAAACTCAACAACTCTAAGACTTTTATTTTACCGTGTGGACGTAAAATAAGGAATTTGAGATCTTTCCATATTGAGAACCATAAAAAAAAAATTGTGAATACATTTTGTTACCTTGGCATCATGTTTTCGAGTAACGGCATGTGGTATGAAGAGATTTTAAATACTAAGGCCAAAATGGCCAAATGCGCCTACGGCGTTTTCAAATTTGCAATTAAATTGGGGGATCGTCGCATATTTGATATGTTACACATTTATAGAAACAAATGTGTTTCGGTTGCGCTCTATGGAGCAGGGGTCTGGGGCTATTGCCCTCATGGAGAGCTTCAGGCTGAGGAAAATGTTTTTCTAAAAAGTTATTATGTTTACCTTCATCCGCCCCTACCGTATTCATTCATAATGAGGTGGGGCTGAACTATTTGACTGATCTGATAGGGCTGAGGCCCCTAATGCTATGGAGATCGATCTGGATGAAGAAAGAGACTGGGTTTAACAGAAGCATTATAAAGGACTGCCTCTGTCTGGACAAATTCCTACAAATCCCCTGGTTAAAATACGTGGTTTCTACTTTTAAGGATTTTTTTCAGGTGAATATTCTGGAAAATCCGAATTATGCGTCTGATTTCCCTAAGGCAGAATTTAAACAAATTTTTTTGAGGGAAGAAGCTCAACATCGTCATCTTAAGAATATGCAGCTAGCAACTGTGGCTTTTTACTATTCACAGGAGCATACTATAGGGTTCCAACAATACCTATCTAAGGTTACCAGAACCTCGCATCGGTTCGTATTGACCCGATTGAGATTAGGTATTGTCCACCATTTGGTGGCCTTTCCTTCTATAAAAAAATACCCCACTGTTCCTTGTCCATGTGATGGAGTCACTAAACAGAGTGTTGTACATTTTCTCCTTACATGTGATTTATATACGCATTTGCGCATTGTCTATCTGAAACCACTTTATAGAAAATACGGGTCTCGAACTTTGAAATCTGCTTTGAACCGGTTGTCCACTTTAAATGAGATAGATATATGTTTTTTTACTGCCACGTTTATTTTAAAATCTATTGCTGCTAGAAAAAGTATGTTTTTTTAACTTTTATGTTTGGATGGCTGACTATTTTACTTTTAATATTTCCTTTGCGATTCCTTCAAATTGTTCTCTGGTCTAATTACTTAGAAAGTTTTATATTTGTTGCTTTGTGCTTTTGTGATTTCTTTTTTAATAATCGAATAAAGCTTATTCTGACACCGGCAGACACACCCCCTGTCGTCTAGCGAGATGCGCGCTTCTACAGTATACCTGCGATGAAAAAACAGTCAACACAGGCTTTGCTGCAATATTCAGATCACAGTATTATACCTGCTGTACATGCCCCCCCCCTGCGAATCACACATGAAAGCCTGCATCCTGCGAGCGTGATAAAGTGCGCCAAATTGCCGGAATTGGTAAAATTCTATACCCACAATCACCACTGTGCACTCCTCTCCACCTGGACCGATTCACAGAGGGTTAAAAAACTGCACCCTTCCGAGCACTAGGCTCACTTTTGACAAAGATCAACCTAACAAACGCAATGTTAAATAAACCTGTAACCTTATTATTAAGAGAGTCTCAGACCTTCACCATTATGCCCCCAGTGACTATCTTGAGGGCCATGTAAATTTATATAATTTTCGAAAACTAGCCGGCAGCAGTCTGCCTCAAACCCGTGCCTCAGAAATAATTACTATACCAACCCTGACGCTTAGACCGCTAGGCCAGCAAAAAACCCAGGCACAGCACGTTTCCAATAGTCTTCGCCGGCTTTGACAGTCTGGATGTTAACCTGCTACCGGAGCCATGGACCGTACCATGCTCCCTCTTCACAGCCTTGTAAACCCGAGACCCAGCCCCCGAAATACCTTCTCGGCGCATGCGCGTCCCTAAACAGCCAACCGCCTACACTCGAAACCCGGTGATGCCTCCAGGTGCCCGATCCGATATCCTCCAGCCGACTCTCGGATCTCGTGGTCGACGCTCCCACGCAGCTGTCGTAACTGGCATCGCCGCCCTCCGTCCCGCCGTAACAACGATGCACTCATTCAGCGTGGCTCTCGGGTCTCGTGGTCGACGCTCCCACGCAGCTGTAGTACCTGGAATTGCCGCACTCCGTCCGCCGTAACCACAAAGACCTGCAAAATAAACTAACAAAAATTAGCAGCCTCCCGGAGGCTGCGTGCTGGATTCCTGGGAGCGTGGGACAAAGAGTCCGAGTCCCGCACTCCCCGGCTTTTTATTGTTTGTTCTGGGGGCAGGCCAGTTCTAACTGGTCTGCCCCCTGCCCCCCCTGACCCGGAAGCGCCTTACGCTTCCGGGCCAAAGGGTTTGCCGCCACCTAGCCAATCCCCGCCTATCTATGTGGATGATGCTGTGTCACTTGAGAGAACCTTCAATGGCTTAAATTTCTTTTTTCAAGAATGTATTATCTTTATGAGGCCTTGGGTCTTCTCACCAATCATTCTTAAAGTTTTATCATGGTTTGTGGTCCCAAGTTTCACGAGATGAAAAGTGTGTATCTCCAGGGCCATCCTGTTGTGTCTACTCAGAATTTCTCATTCTTAGGCATAGTTTCTAATGTTTTTAATGGGGACCCTATAAGCTCAAAGCTTGCCAAAGATTTGCTAATGCGGCTGATTACATTTATAACTTAGCTTTATGCATTGGACGAAACCCAATGGACCCTTTACTGGAGTTTTTTAAGAGTAAATATCTTCCCATTCATACATATGGGGCTATTCGTACAACACTCCCTTCAGAGTGAAGAGAACAAGGTGTTGTGCCACCTTTTGGGAGTTTACCTGGCCTGCTTAACCGTTCCTGGGCAACAAGAGCTCAGGGATTATTATGTGGTGGACAGTATCAAATTGTCCAACCTTGTGCTGTGGTGTGCAATTTGGGCAAATCCTCATTCCTGTTTCAATAGGGAGGTTATGCTTGACTGTCTTAGATGTGATAGAGGTTTGAAAAACCCTTGGCTCCAGAGAGAAATGTCTAACTTGGGGAAGCCAGAACTTTTCTCTATTCCACACCATGTCTAAATCTGACCTTGTCAGGGTCAAGAAGTCCTACGAAACTATGAAACATCAACATCGAGATGAAACTGATATCCTAAAGACCACCATCAGGGTTTATGCAGAGCTCTAGACTCCCCTTGTAATGGAACCGTATTTGGCATGGGTTGACAACACTTGGGACAGAGTTCCTCTATTAAGGGTCATACTCGTTTTTGTGAGGTGGGATCTGGGCTTTATCATGACAAGTCCTTACCCCAGAGCCTGCTTCATTTTACCCTCTTTTGTCACTTTTACAATCTTTATACTAAGAGGTTTCTGATGCCCATATTTAGAGAGAGTTGTTTGAGAAGATGTGGTGATGCTTTGACTTTTTTGCAACAGCTAAACTCCTCCACTTCCTGTATTAGCATTTGCTATATTTTAAAGTTCACTATTGTGAAAAAAACATTATTGCTATTTAGATACTAGTACGTTTTAGCTGCATAGGGTCACTTTATCGTTTGCCCACTTTGAGTTAGATCACCAGGCTGGCCTGCCAAAAGTTTAGAAAGTGTAATCTTATAGGACGTCCACCCTGGTCATCTTATTTAAATTAAATGAGTTTTAACTTATGTAATACTTATTTCAAGATGTATTTTGCTCATTTCTGTTTTATGCATTTTGCAAGTATGTAATGATGTGATAAATATTCAAGTTTTCTCTGTGCTGTGCTTTTGTGGCTGCTTTTGTTACTGAAATAAAGTGTTTTGATACATATACACTAATAAAGGGGACCCCTCAAATTACAGACCAATAAGTCCCATAGATGTCTCCCCAAAATGTTTTTGCAAAGTAATTTTGCTACGCCTCCAAAACTGGATAGAGGAGCATGACATTATTTCACACTTGCAGGCAGGCTTTCGGTCATCAAAAAGTACCCTAGATCAAGTGTTCAGATTCTTGTTGCTCATCTGGAAGGAAGTGAAGATCCAAAAGGGACATTTATACATTGTATTTGTTGACTTTAAAATGGCATTTGATTCCATTGATCGCAACAAGCTCTGGGCCACACTCAGAAAGTAGGACTCCCAAGTGACTTACTTCACCTATTGGTTCGTTTACATCATGATAATTATGCCAAAGTTAGGTGGAAGTCAGATAACAGTCCCTCCAACAGCATAGCAATTTATAAAGGTGTACGTCAGGGTTGTGTGCTCGCCCCAACTCTCTTTAAAAGAGTTACATGATTGTGGAGGGCACCCATCAAGATTAGAAGGTAGTACTTTGCCCTCTTTGCTGTTTGCAGATGACACATTGCTCATTTCTAAGACCCCGATGGGCATACAGAACGATTTAAACAAGTTTGTGGAAGCATGTAAAGATTAGGACCTTGAGATTAACTGCTTTAAAGCAAAATACATGGTTTTCAACCCCTATAAATCCGACAAGGGAAAATTGATGTACTCAGCATTTAGAACAGGTGAAGGTTTTCAACTACCTGGGAGTTAGAATTAGTAATAATCTAGCATGGATTTCCCAAATCCTGAAGAGTGAGCTCGCATTACAACATGTGGACTGCGCAATAGCAAGGAGGGCAAAACGGTCAACTCTTCGCCCAATCTCTCCCACACTCAAAATGCACAGGGACAAAGGCCTAGGTGCTGCCCTTTATGGGGCCGAATTGTGGGGTCTTGAGATTGTGCAATAGCTAGAGGTAGTGGAAAATAAATTCTTAAGGGCAATCTTCAATCTTCCCATCAACACTCCAATACTGCCATTACGCCTTGACTTAGGGCTTAAGTCCATTACACATTTTGCTGTTTTTAAAGCGTTAAAGTTTGGGGTTAGAATTTGGACTAATAATACCGAGATCAATGTAAAAGAATCAGTGGCGGAATTACTAACTCTCTAAAGACAGACAGTCCAACTGCCATGGTTTAATAGGGTCAGGGAGTGGCTTTTTAGGCTGGGCCTGATGTGATGTAGGAGGCCCCACATTCTATTTAGAAAAAATGGCCCCCATGTTAAAAAATATATATTGTGATCTTATAGAGTCTTCAAGTATTGATAATGTAGCAAGTGACACTTTAACTCTTCAATTTTTAAATGTTAAAAGTTGTTTTAAGATTGACATGTATATGGATGAATTTGAACAGCCCCAGGCAAGAGCACGTTATATTCAGTTTAGGTTAGGGACTCTGCCACGAAATGCATGGAAAAACAGCTGGGCAAATGTGAATATTTCTTCTTTGTGTCCATCTTGTCACACTAGAAAAAGAATGTAGTGCGCGCACTTCCTAAAAGTCTATTGGAAAATTTAGTAGTTGTGTCGTGCTCCGGGGTATCACTCTCCGAAAACGAGTGTAAATATGAACTGTAAGATGCACTCCCAAAAACATTGGGGTGTGTCCCCCTGGCACTGACTGTAGTCCTGGAAGAGGTTTCCAAAATTGAAAAGAAGGTCGTTGCAAGTTCTTTGTCTCAAAAAACGTTATTGTTCATTTGGATTCTCCATAAAGCTTGAGGGTTTTGCTTTTTAATCCATTATATACATCTTACGCGTTTAGCGGCAAATATGTTTTGCGTTCCCAATGCATTTCGGCGTTCATGCCTTTATCAGGGGAAATCTAAAAATGATAAGTATGGTAGTGAGTATAATATACGAGGACTTATTGCCACCCATGCATTGTGATATGGCAGGGAAAGTGAGATAAATGGTGAGAAGCGCGGTAAAAGAAGGGGGTGGAGGGAAATATTGTGAATGGGTGGTGAATCGTTATTGTTGGGACAAGTGTCGATTACAAGTAATGGTAGTGGAGGTGTTTAGGGGGTGTCAATAATCTAAAGCTGATAACACCCATGTGAATTTAAATCGTAATGGTATGATGCGTCTGGTGGAAGGTTAACCTTGGTTAAAACACGGTTCAGTTGACGACAATTACATAGAATCCTGTGTCCTTAAACCCATCTCTTGTAAGATTATAGCCGTAAAGGTTAACAAGTTGTTGCCACCGAAACCGAGAAAGTCAAAAGTTGGCGAAGTATAAGGGTTAGTTTGGTTAGGGTCACGCTTACCGGGTGTCAGTCGCATCGCCGTGTAAAGCCGGTGATACGCGGGAGGTGTGTCAGCAAAGGTTCGAACGCGGAAGTTGAAGTGTTGAAGGGAAATGTCACGTGGATGAGTTAGTTAAACATTAAAGAAAGACTACGACATGAACATGGATGGGGTGAGGACAGATTAAAGCGGTGTTTAAACTGCAGAGATAAACGCTAGAGTGTGTGAAAAAATGAGAATGGGTGAAATTATATGTCATAATCACAAAAATGGGTTGTATACACGTAGGAACAAGAACATCAAGTGAAGGAATTTGGTTAAACTACAATCAAAAGAATTATCAACAATTGCTTGCAGAATGAAAAATATAGTAATAAAGTAAAATGAAACTAATAAACGAATAACCACCAAATAATTGATTCATATGGACCATGAGGCTCTATGTGGTTCAAATGATTAAAGATAGCATGTAAATTCCGTGCGTTCGTTCATTATGAACGGTTTCATGGAGTTCAAAAGATAAATCCAATAGTTCTCTCTTTGCAATAAAAAATTGTGATTGTCTCTCCCTTCTTTCTTGGCAATGATTTCGAGGATACAGAATTTTAATTGACTAACATTGTGCCCAGCTTTGACAAAATGTTGGGTGACTGATGACTTTATTTGTTTAGTTCTGATGTTGGATTTATGCTCATTAAGTCTGATTTTTATTTTCCTCTCCGTTTGTCCAACATAGATTTTGCCGCAAGGGCATTTGAGCATATAAATGACGTTAGAGGTGTCACATGTCGCAGTTGTTTTAATTTTGATTTTATGCCCTTTCATGGGGGTGTGTGATGTGTTCACCTTTTATGATGTTGTTACAGTTGTTACAGTTTAGGCATGGAATAGTCCCCTTGAATGTGGGGTGTACGGATGATGGTTCTGTTTGTTTGAGTATTTCCCCAATGTTTTTATTTCTGGTGTAGGCAAAAATCGGTTCTTCGTCGAAGATGTGGTTAAAATCCTGTTCCAATTTTAGTAATTGCCAATGTTTTTTGATGATACGTTTGTATGTGGCGCTCATGGTGGAGTATTTAGAAACTAATGTGATTTGATTCTTAACTGGTTTAGTTTGAATTGTAACGAGTTCATTTCGACTTTTGGTGGTAGATCGCTCTTTTGCTTCTTGTAGTACCTGATCTGGGTAACCACGAGACCTGAATCTTTGTGTTAAGATGTCAAGTTGGTCGGTGACTTTATTGGGGTTGGAAACAATCCTTTTTACTCTGAGCATTTGAGAGTATGGGAGGTGTTGTTTAAGAGGAAGAGGATGGAAACTCTGGTAATGTAGGGTATTGTTTCTGTCCGTGGTTTTCCTGTAGAGGTCTGTCTCAAATCCTGTAGACGTCTTAGTGATGTTAACATCCAAGAATGTGATCGAATGTGGATGAATGTTTGAAGTGAACTGTAAGCGTTGGTCAATTTGATTGAGTTGGTCAAGGTGGTTTTTAAGAATCTGAACTGGACCCTTCCATACGATAAATATATCGTCAATGAATCTTAGATATAGCTTCAAATGATTTGTCCATGATTGTATAGTTAGGATGTTGTCTTCTTCAAAGCGATTCATAAAGATGTTTGCGTACGCTGGGGCAGCACAATTTCCCATAGATGTACCCGTTAGTTGTTGAAACCATTCATTGTTGTGTTGAAAATAACTGTGTAGAAGGGTAAATTGCATCAATTCCATTAAGAAGACCTGTAGATCGTGTGGGTGATTGGAATGTAGTAGAGCTTGTTCAATGGCTTCCAAACCTAGTTGGTGAGGGATGGAAGTGTATAATGAGTTGACGTCTACGGTACATAAGGTGATGTCTTCGTCTTCTGTGATGATGATTTGATTTAGTTTTCCAATCACCCACACGATCTACAGGTCTTCTTAATGGAACGGATGCAATTTACCCTTCTACACAGTTATTTTCAACACAACAATGAATGGTTTCAACAACTAACGGGTACATCTATGGGAAATTGTGCTGCCCCAGCGTACGCAAACATCTTTATGAATCGCTTTGAAGAAGACAACATCCTAACTATACAATCATGGACAAATCATTTGAAGCTATATCTAAGATTCATTGACGATATATTTATCGTATGGAAGGGTCCAGTTCAGATTCTTAAAAACCACCTTGACCAACTCAATCAAATTGACCAACGCTTACAGTTCACTTCAAACATTCATCCACATTCGATCACATTCTTGGATGTTAACATCACTAAGACGTCTACAGGATTTGAGACAGACCTCTACAGGAAAACCACGGACAGAAACAATACCCTACATTACCAGAGTTTCCATCCTCTTCCTCTTAAACAACACCTCCCATACTCTCAAATGCTCAGAGTAAAAAGGATTGTTTCCAACCCCAATAAAGTCACCGACCAACTTGACATCTTAACACAAAGATTCAGGTCTCGTGGTTACCCAGATCAGGTACTACAAGAAGCAAAAGAGCGATCTACCACCAAAAGTCGAAATGAACTCCTTACAATTCAAACTAAACCAGTTAAGAATCAAATCACAGTAGTTTCTAAATACTCCACCATGAGCGCCACATACAAACGTATCATCAAAAAACATTGGCAATTACTAAAATTGGAACAGGATTTTAACCACATCTTCGACGAAGAACCGATTTTTGCCTACACCAGAAGTAAAAACATTGGGGAAATACTCAAACAAACAGAACCATCATCCGTACACCCCACATTCAAGGGGACTATTCCATGCCTAAACTGTAACAACTGTAACAACATCATAAAAGGTGAACACATCACACACCCCATGAAAGGGCATAAAATCAAAATTAAAACAACTGCGACATGTGACACCTCTAACGTCACTTATATGCTCAAATGCCCTTGCGGCAAAATCTATGTTGGACAAACGGAGAGGAAAATAAAAATCAGACTTAATGAGCATAAATCCAACATCAGAACTAAACAAATAAAGTCATCAGTCGCCCAACATTTTGTCGAAGCTGGGCACAATGTTAGTCAATTAAAATTCTGTATCCTCGAAATCACTGCCAAGAAAGAAGGGAGAGACAATCACAATTTTTTATTGCAAAGAGAGAACTATTGGATTTATCTTTTGAACTCCATGAAACCGTTCGGAATGAACGAACGCACGGAATTTACATGCTATCTTTAATCATTTGAACCACATAGAGCCTCATGGTCCATATGAATCAATTATTTGGTGGTTATTCGTTTATTCGTTTATTAGTTTCATTTTACTTTATTACTATATTTTTCATTCTGCAAGCAATTGTTGATAATTCTTTGGATTGTAGTTTAACCAAATTCCTTCACTTGATGTTCTTGTTCCTACGTGTATACAACCCATTTTTGTGATTATGACATATAATTTCACCCATTCTCGTTTTTTCACACACTCTAGCGTTTATCTCTGCAGTTTAAACACCGCTTTAATCTGTCCTCACCCCATCCATGTTCACGTCGTAGTCTTTCTTTTATGTTTAACTAACTCATCCACGTGACATTTCCCTTCAACACTTCAACTTCCGCGTTCGAACCTTTGCTGACACACCTCCCGCGTATCATCGGCTTTACACGGCGATGCGACTGACACCCGGTAAGCGTGAACCTAACCAAACTAACCCTTATACTTCTCCAACTTTTGACTTTCTCGGTTTCGGTGGCAACAACTTGTTAACCTTTACGGCTATAATCTTACAAGAGATGGGTTTAAGGACACAGGATTCTATGTAATTGTCGTCAACTGAACCGTGTTTTAACCAAGGTTAACCTTCAACCAGACGCATCATACCATTACGATTTAAATTCACATGGGTGTTATCAGCTTTAGATTATTGACAGCCCCATAACACCTCCACTACCATTACTCGTAATCGACACTTGTCCCAACAATACCGATTCACCACCCATTCACAATATTTCCCTCCACCCCCTTCTTTTACCGTGCTTCTCACCATTTATCTCACTTTCCCTGCCATATCACAATGCATGGGTGGCAATAAGTCCTCGTATATTATACTCACTACCATACTTATCATTTTTAGATTTCCCCTGATAAAGACATGAACGCCGAAATGCATTGGGAACGCAAAACATATTTGCCGCTAAACGCGTAAGATGTATATAATGGATTAAAAAGCAAAACCCTCAAGCTTTATGGAGAATCCAAATGAACAATAAAGTTTTTTGAGACAAAGAACTTGCAACGACCTTCTTTTCAATTTTGGAAACCTCTTCCAGGACTACAGTCAGTGCCAGGGGGACACACCCCAATGTTTTTGGGAGTGCATCTTACAGTTCATCTTGTCACACTGCCACAGAGACCACAGAGCATTTTATTTTCTTGTGCCCTGTGTATGTAAGCCTAAAGAAATCATGGATTATTCCAGTCTGTCGACTGCTTTCTTTCTCATGCCCTTCTAAAGCTTTACGCATATTCAGGTTAGATACAACAAAGTGGCTTGTTTTTACAATAACTAGATACCTGTTACATGCTTGGTGGTAGAGATCGAAAGTTATATTATAATAAGTGTTGGGGTTAGAGCAGTCTCAATATATGTGTCTTTACATGCATACCTCTATTTTATAGAACTTTAAAATTGTACTGCCTTAATTTAATTTGGCAGTTGACACAGGCTATGATTAAATCATAATTTTAAGAATTTGTTTTAATGTTTTTATGTGCATTTGATATTTTTATGCTGTCTATGATCATGCTATTGGTCGATTAATAAACTACAACACTGAAACTCCTTTTGCTTATTACAAATGAGAGTACCTTCAAATGAGTTCAAAAAGTGGACTGTACAAAAACCTGTTTTGTTTAACATTATGTTGCTCCATCTATAAGAGTTTAGGTCGCATATGGGGTACAAATGACAACTGACTTAAGTTTGATTTCACAAAGGGCATTGTTGTTGAGGCAGGTGGAGGCATTAATATTTGTACGTTTGTTTTAAAACTATTACTTTTAAATAATGCTTCTCAATGCAGTGGTATAACTTGGAGTTCTAAGGTGAAACACGTCTGCATATTAAAGAAATACACTTTTTGAAAGCAACTTTGTCATATTTTACATGATGTTTGTTGCATGTTTTGCATGCCAAATACTTTCATATCTCAGTTCATGCCCAGGCTCTTTGAGCCAAACCCAACCCTTGGCTCTGTTCTCTCTCAACTCTCCCCGTTAATATGTTATCTAGACCCTATTACCTAATCTGCAGCACATGTGACTCTATGTCTCGGTTATAACAGTCGATCCAACTGACACTGTGAGGCCCAGACCGATTAAGTAATTATTAGGGGGTGTCCCCCCATACACCCCCTTGAAGCTACGCTCCCAGGCTTGACCCATGGTAATGAGAAAAATGTAAAAGAAATATTGGCCCAGGTGCAGGGGATTCTTCTTAGGAATTGTGTTAAAAAATGTAACACTGTTATCCAATTTTAAAAGGTGCAATGCTTTTCATTGGAATTTTTTAAATTATAATTGTTATTGGGCTGGACTTCAAAACATTTTTTGCACAAAATCTTATAACATTCTAGGACTGATTCGCAAAATGCACTTTTTAATATATTTTGCAGTACTACAAAACATACTACAAAATGTATTACAAATTTAATGTTTCACCAATGCTTATGTGTTCAGAGTTCTCTGCCTGACTGCGTAGCCTCCACAAATGTAAGTATAGGTTTTAGTAGTAAATATAGAAGAGTAGGTGATAAAAGGGGCAGACATTCTGCTAAAGAGGATAAGAATAGGGAGGAGCAAAAGGGGTTTTGTGAGGCCCAGGGACGGGATTCAGGAGGGAGTCCACCCACCCTCAAAAGAGTAGGCTAATTGCTTTACTCTGGGAGTAAAGACATGTAACTTCTACTTTTTTTGGTAAGTTCACACTCATGGGTCTTGATTCATAAAGGTAAACTTACAATGTTGTGTACGTTTATGTTTCTTTGGTATTCACAAACTACGAGCTAATACTAACTTTATGACTGCAGAGAATCCGCGGTCTGGGCAGAGAACTATGCACATAAAAAGATAGACATCTCTCCACGTTTACCTTTTCTGAAGCAGTGCCAGTGTTTGTGAACACGAAAAGTAGTCAAAGTATTCTAAAATGCAAATTTACTCAAAAGTGTAAGTTACCTTATTGAATCTGTTCCTGTTAATTCCAAGATGGCTGCCGCGTGAGTCGCATTCAGCCTGCAGAGGCACAGGCACCGTCTGGACTGATGGGATTAGAGCAACCTGCATGAGGAGCAGACAAAAGACCTGAAGGTGGCACGCATCGGGTGTTGGGGCATCTGAGGGCCCAGGGGGGGGGGGGGGCCTGAACTATTGAGTGCCTAATTCTAATATGGCGTCTACCCAGGAGAGCCAATACAGGAACAAATACAATAAAAAGCAACCATAGCATCTAGGTCATGGGAAGACTCTGCCAGCACTTGCAGAGGGCCTAAGCTTAGTCATTCTCACAAGGCATTGGAGGAAACTACTGCAACCCACAAGGTAACTGGTGCCCTCACAGAGACTGAAGCAAACACTCACCGGGACCCTGTCACGCAGCCTGCCTGATCCCAAAATGGCGGCCGGCGTAGACTAACTGAGAAACAGCACCCAGTTACAGATGCAGGGGCAGGGGCTCAGCGACAGCAACAGGAGCAGCCCTCATCATCAGCAAACTTATCCCAGGAGTCCAGCAGGCCCCCGTGCCCATCAGAGACTCACCGGGGATCAACTACACAGCCTGCCTGACCCTAAAATGGAGGCCGGAGATTTCTTAATAAGCAGCCTTAACCAACAGAGCTATGGAGAGCTACGGAGGCGGAGGACAGGTGTGTAGCGGCAGCAGCGTGGTGGCTCTCTTCAGGCTATTCACAGGAGACCAGCAAGCATCCCTTGCACCAGGTTGAGAGTCTCAGGGAAGCTACCACGTGGCCTACCTCAAAATGGCAGAAGCCTAAACTAGCTGCTTTTCTAGGTGAGCCACAGATGCTGGGGAAAGGGTGAAACAGGAGTGACAGGGGCAGCTTTCTTCACTCACAACCAAGGAGATTAGTAGGTATGCTAACCCGGCCTGATCACAAGACCCAAGTGAGTAATACTCGTGCTCCGCAGTCAAGATGGAACCCAACACATGTTGAGACCACACTTTACATACGGCAGTCTTTCCTACATCATTTGATGCATTGTGTTGCGGGGGCCCATGAAGCTAACCCAGCATCCTATCAAACTCCTGTGTCCTTAATGCCCTGTAACTGCATCTTAGTCATTGGCTGCAGTTATGCACCGTTCCACTACATACAAAACACCCCTCTGAACAACATGTTTTCCACTACTTTCACCACTAGGGATCCTTTTCCCTTTGATGTCGCCAGTGATATCTCCCTACGCCCTTCGAGCTGGAGGATGAGGCGGACGGCGCCTCACAGCAACGCCGGGACTGATGCCTTCTTTGGAACTATGGCGATGCCCCATGGGCTGAAACTATAACTATTTGTACTTACCGCGGAGCCCGAGTACCCTTGGCCGATGCCCGGTGGAGCTGTCCTATGCAGCTGTAGAGGAGTCCGGCTCTAGGACACCCCCTCGGCTATCACCTACCCATCCAGACATCGGACATTGTTTTTCACGGTTCTTCACAGTTTTATCTCTCTTCGACTGCTTTTACTACTTTGTTCCCCCTGGAGTAATATCCCACTTCAGGTCTACCTGCTCTCCCCCCTCCTGTTTACCTT
Source organism: Triturus cristatus (assembly GCF_964204655.1). Classification (NCBI taxonomy): domain Eukaryota; kingdom Metazoa; phylum Chordata; class Amphibia; order Caudata; family Salamandridae; genus Triturus; species Triturus cristatus. The sequence continues at coordinate 1,174,086,283 of NC_140589.1, read as the reverse complement.
TCCCCCCACTACCTTCCACTCCCCATAAGACGCATGTGTTGGATATGCTATACAATAATATCTTATATTATTGTATAAGCTCACGTTTTTCTCCTAAGCATGTACTGGTAACTGCAACTCTAACTGTAACTATGCAACAATGTTCTGAAACAATGTCATATCTCATGTAAAGTGCTCTGATACCTCCGGGTCTAGCCAGCGCTATATACAACTTTTAAAATAAATAAAAATAAAAAAGCAAATCTTACTAAGAACATTAGTCAAAGGAGTTTTGCATTTTACAGAAGCTTCTCCTGATGAATTACTGGGAAGTGGTTAAACATAGGTCTTAAAACATTCCAAACAGCACAATTGGGGATTGTTAGAAATAAGTTAAATGCTGGTTTGTTGGGGGGTATGCGCATTTTTCTCAAAGGATTTTTGGAAAACAAATAGAACATTGCAAATTTCTGGGACAGACATATTAGTTGAAAACAGTGCTTCATTTAAATACAACTTTGCAATGGACTTTCAGGCGTGGGGGTTTCCTATTCCAGGATGCTTGAGAAAATGGAAGACAAATGTTCCATTGTTAATCTCACTATTTTTCCATCCAGTTCTAGGAATTAAAATATTTTGAGAATTCCTAGTATTAACCATCTGCCTGACTGTATAGTTGAAATGTAGGTCAAAATCTCACCATGTCACCACCATTTTACTACGAGCAATTTTCAGCAGTGGTACCAACCTTTGATGTATTAGGACCAAGACATTGTGTATGCTGCTGTGTATTTCATGAACAAGCCCACTACTTTACAGAAGAACTGTGATAACTTTATTGAGAGTCTAAAATCTCACAGGAATGATAACATAAAAAATGACTTTGAACAAAACAGGGTTTGATCCTGCTAAGGATCATGGATGCAGGATTGCAATCAAAATCAAAAATACCACAATTGTAGTACTCAAGGAATCAAAACAAAATGACTTCCACAAAAATCAAATTAAGTGCGAACATGAGGTCACAGTGTCCCATTAGTTAGCTTAGCGAGTTGTTCAGTCCTTATTAAGGTTTGCCTTATTTTCAACAAATGACGCATTTAAACCTCCTTCACATGGGACATAATCACTTTATAGAGGTCATCCTCAGGACGTTACCCTTTGCAAAGTTGAGTAATCCATATTGTACAGAGGTTTACTGTTGTCATTGCTTGGTTTCACGTGGAATTTTAGGTGCATAACCAATATAGCCAAATGAGTCAAGCATGTGTGAGCTATGAGTAAAAGCAATTGAAAAAGTCAGTATTGTATTGTATTGTAATTGCACTAATATAGCGCTTACTACCCCTGACGAGGCATGGAAGCACTTTTTTGGCTAGTGCACGCTACTCCGGAACCCATAAAGGATTAGTGTTGAATTAGTAAAGTGAAATATGAAAGCAATTTGCGTGGTAGATAGGTTAGTCAGTTATTTGGATTCAAAGAATAGTGGAGGGATAGAAGTGGGAAAAATGTTTGCATTTATATAGCGCTTGTTACCCTTGATTAGGGGTGTTTAAGCGCTTTTTTCAGCGAGTAGCACGCTACTCCAGAACGCTTAAAGAATTAGTAGGATGCATTCATTATCCCAAACCCATACCCTATGTGGAAACACCCAAGTGTGCTTAACTAATTGGTTTGAATAAATCATGTGCAATGGAAATAAGATAATCAACAGCTGTTGGTTAAGTTCACAATCAAGGCTTTGTGGTTCTTAGTAATATATTACACCCACTTGGGGAAGAAGGAGTGGAAGTTATGGAAAGGGGATTGCTACTATTGTGGCACTTCTAGTTTCTGTTGAGGTTTCTAGTCTAACTTCCTTCGAACAACCGGGCAAATTTCTCTTCAGGGTTTCCATTATTGGCTCTCTTGTGGGCAAATCCATTAATGATCTTACTGATTCACATTCAATTCAATTCAATTCAAAAAGTGCTTTATTCGAGGTTTACTCATAAAAGCAGACATACAAACATATAGTAAAAAACAATTAAATCTGAGATTCCATATTGACAAACGCACAGTTCATAAAAAGATACAAGTTATTTACAAAGAAGAGTTAAAATTAATCACAATGATAAGATTCATAATTATAGGTACTGCAATTATATACAATTTATAAATTCTTTGTGCTAGTGAAAGAACCACTTAGACATACATTTCACAGGTGTAAAGTTCATTAATGTAATTAGTACAATTAAGTAAAATCAATATTCTAAAAAGAATCATTTAAAATTGTTTTTTCCAGAAGACACGATAAGATGCACTAAACAGAGAATAGACAATACTCTAGCAATCTCTGTTCAACTAGGCAGAGAGTAATCACCGGACTAGCAGTCTCTGCCTAATTGTCCATGCCCACCCCAGATACTTGGGGGTGGCGATTGTAATCCAAGTTAAGGTAGTTGATCTTACTATGCGCAAAGCCACCATACAACTCTTGGTACCCAGATTTCTACACATAGGTGCCAACCATACACGCCTTGGAGTAGAGTATGGTTTACAGGAAAACAAAAAGTGACCAAGTGTTTCTTTACCTTCCCCACAAGCTGGGCATATAGCGGGGTCTCCTTCCCTCCATTTAGATGTTAGGTAACGAAGAGGAAGAGAGCCCGCCCTTAATTGAAAAAGCAATTTCCTATCCAAAGGTTTGGATATGTAGTCCCAATACAGTTCATATATGGGGTACAATTTGACCTCGAGAAAACTAGCAGTCATGGCCCCGCAGTTGATACTGAGGAGACTTTTGTTAGCGACATTATCCCAAAAAATATTTTTTAGGGTTGCCTTACTCGGGAATGATGCCCCTGCTGGGTCGGACCATAGTGCATTCAGGCCTAGCTCAAATAGTAATGATTTTAATGATTTGAGCCATCTGATTTTGTTAAAGCAATCTGTCTTAACAACGTCAGTAAACCCGGATGCATAATGAATGAGCTCAGGTGTGGTCCATAACCTACGCCAATATAGAATTGGTCGTAGTTTGGCCATTTCCGAGATTTTCTTCCTTCCAAGCTCATATCTCAGAGGCAGTAACGGACTACTCTGAGGTGTACCCGTTAATTTCCTAAGAAATTTATTCTCTGAGGTTTGCAACTCCTGAAGGTTATCATGCCCCCATAACTCAGCCCCATATAATGCCGACCCAATTGCTTTTGCCTCATATATGATCAGGGGAGGTTTGATCGGTTTAGTTAATGATTTCCTGTGCTCCTTTAAGATGGTTCCGGCCAATTGCTTGTGCCTCAAAATTGCAATATTTAAATGATGGTTCCACCTATTATCATTAGAAATAAGGATTCCCAGGTATGTGAAAGATGGTACGACCTCAAGAGTTCGTCCACTCATGGTAATATTAGATTTAAAATTACGATACGGATTAAAAACCATGAGTTTTGTTTTAGACGCGTTCACCTCCAGACCGTGATCCCCACAGAACTTATCAAAAATATCCAATGCTTTTTGCAATCCACTTGGAGTTTTAGATAAAATTAAGGTGTCATCTGCAAACATTAAAATCGGAACTTTAGCACCTGCAAGAGAAGGAGCATCAACTGCCTGTGATTGAATACATGAAACTATGCCATTAATAAAAAGGGTGAACAAGGTAGGTGCCATTGAGCACCCCTGCCGAACCCCACGCTCAACAGGAAATTCGGCAGTGTCTTTACCGTATCCACCCCATTGAATCTTGGCATAGGTGCCTTCATGTAATCTCATGATCATTGTCAACAGAACTCCTGGGACCCCCAAGGCCGCAAGTACTTCCCACAGTTTGGTCCTAGGAACCAGGTCGAAGGCAGCCCTCAAGTCGACAAATGCCGCATAAAGACTGCCCCCACCTAGCACCACAGTCCTCCACTGGATCAACTGGAACCGAAAAACTTGGTCCACAGTACTAGTGGCCTTACGAAACCCAGCCTGAAATGGAGATAGGATGTTGAATTCTTCCGCCCAATCGAGCAATCGATTAACAATTACTCGCCCAACGATTTTTTGCACTGTGTCGATTAGGCTAATCGGGCGGTAATTACAAGGCTGGGAACGCTCTCCTTTTTTGTACACAGGGATGATAATAGCACCCCGCCATGATGCCGGGATAGCTGATCCCCTCGCAATGTGGTTTATTAATAAGTGAATATATTTACACCACCTATCAATGTCGTTTAAGAAAACGTCTGCTGGGACTCCATCATTGCCAGGAGCACGTCCTCTGTGTACAGTTTTGAGGGCCAACAGAATTTCACTCGTCGTAAAGACATTGTCCTCAGGAGTTGTATAGGTAGGGCTGATGTTGTTTACAATCTGAACCCTATTAGCGTATTGATCACTAAAAAAGTTTACCCAGGCTTCCTGCGGGACATAATTATTGCAAGCCTCTTCGGGCCTTTCTTGCCCCCATTTAACAATATGCCAAAATAATCTAGAATCTTTTCGATCACTAGCACACTTCAGCTTTTCCCAGTGGGCTTCATCCCAATCTTTTTTTGCTTTAGCAATGCAAGTTTTATATGACTTTCTTGCAGAGCGGATAACCCCCAGGTTTTTGCTTTTAATTGCAGCTCCCAAAGAAGTTTGTGCCACCTTACAAGCATGATTATACCATTTAGCTACTCTGTGGACACGAGTGGCATTAGGGTTTACTGGTTTCAAGAAATAGTGTTTGATTTCTTGGAAAAGGGACTCATGAACTTCAGTAATGTTAACTTGACATGTGGTAATCCCTGCTTCGCCGTCTAGGACCATAATGGCCTTATCGGTTGCAGCTCCTATATTATCGATAGCTTGCTGGTCTGTCCTAACACGACTCCATCTTAGCCTACGCATATCATTTGTTGGCACAATGAGCGGCGGTAGGCGATCATCCAAAGAAGTAGAGGCGCTGGATTCAGACAGCCACCATTTATGGGTGACACATAACGGATTATGGTCACTCTCTGGCATTTCTGTCACGACCATGTCTCTAACAGTAGGCCAAAGGGAAAAGCTACAGATAATATAATCAATGCGACTTTTGCTTCTCCCGTTATCAAAGGTCATAGCTGGTACCCTGTCTGATGTTGTCCTCCCATTTAAAGCTCTTAATCCTTGTTCAAGGCACATTGCATTCAAACCCAAAATATCCTCTGTCCAACGAGTTACTGGGATGGTATCTAATGGGGGGATATCCCATTGTTTGTCTTCCTCTGCACCTAGAAAGGCTTCGCCTGTATCAAGAGGTTCAAACGTACGGTTTAAATCCCCAGCAATTATGATGTTTTTTCCACCTGAATATGTCTCGAGGAGATTATACAGGGCAAGAAGAACCACAGATTTTCCTACGTTTCCACCTCTAGCATAAATGTTATAAATATCGATGGATAAGGATAAATCACTCGTGAGTCTAATGAGCTGGATATCTTTCTGCCCGGTCTCTATGTTTTTTACAACGGCCTTTAAAGATTGTTTGATCCATATGGTAAGACCCCCCATCGGACGCCCTTTGGGGCCCTTAGAAGCTGGAACACAGAAGTTCAAGTACCCCAAAGCAAAAACGGGGTCACAAGCCCATGTTTCCTGAAAAATGCAAACATCAAAATTACTAACAAAATTAAACCAGTCACCACAACCCTGCTTTGAGCCTAACCCGGCCACATTCCAAGATAATAAATTTCCAGAATCATGTGCCTTTACGGGATTAGGGCTAAGAGTATGTACACTCATCACATCATCATTTAAACCATTATATGTTAGATTATCAGATATTAGACCAGCTAAGGCCTCCGAGTTAACAGACTCAAAACGGGAACCTTCTCGTTGGCCCAGCTCTTCAGTGTAGGGTGAATCAGATAAACAGAGGAATGGTTGTCAATCGCAAGCATTCAAGTTTGACAAAGCAGAAAACCTATTTTCCACACATAGACCCCATTCGCGGAATCTAACATCATTACTGCTCCTATTGGTCACAACATTCCATTTAGTTCTTAGAATATTAGGGTTCATGACTCTTCCTTTCCGATAATAAAAAAAGTCCAGGGTCAGTGGTACAATTGAAGTTGACCTTCGCTGTGGAGGCAAGATGTTAGGTAAAATATTTGACAGAACCTCAGGGTCAGTGAAGGTTAGAATAACACAGTCCCCTCTGAACCTTTTAATGTTGTTACCAATCCATTCAACTCTTCTGGCATTAGCAAGTTCAACAGCTAATTGTTGCTTCCCCCAGGGTGTTATTATCATGTTGTTAGTAAGCCATGATAAGGATTTGTTTAATAGAGAAGGGACAGATTCGACCTCTCCAGAAACCAAAGGGGGTACATTTGCAAGAACAAGAACTAATGGAGAGGCTTCAACTACAAGCTCGGAAGACCCTTTCACCATATTAGAATTATTAATGGAAGCGACCGGGGGTGGATCAGCAAGGGCACCACTAGATACATTAGGCAGGGGTACTTGATTGGAAACAGATCCCCTATTCTCAGCAAGAATTGTTTTGCTCGTTGCTGGCTCTACAACAACTTCAGTAATATTCCCTTCCTTCGCCAAGGTTTTCTCTAATAAACCACCTAGTCTATTGACCTCGGCGGTTAATTTATCAATTTTACTAACCAGGGGTTTGACTATACCTTTAATTTTTGTATCCATCATACTCCATAGTTTAGTAAATTGAGCGTTAGAAAGGGTAACATGAGCTTCGCTGAGCAAATCAACCTCCTCCTCCTCGTCCACTGATATTCTCCTCGAAGGGGTTGCAATTTTATTTCTGCCTGATCTTAGACCCCCTCTTTTTTGAATAACCTTGCTTTTACCCCGTGTGACCCTCGGAGCTGGTACAGGAGTGATAGAAGGAGGGGACTCGATGTTGGTAGATATCACTGACACCCCTTCACTATCGCTATTGGCTTCTATAAGAGCGACTACACCACTAGGCAGGATGGGGTCAGTATCAAAAAGAGGAGCATGAGCCACACAGGATGCACTACTCTTGTGTAAAGCCAAAGAATCCCCATACTCTTTATCGGCCATATGGGATTGGTTAGATGAATCCAATCCCAATGAGGATCTCCTGTCATTATTGATTTTAGCCACAACTTGGATCAGATAGTTATCTAAGGTGTTATTTGCTGGGGTTTGTTTTTTCCCAGGCATGGGTAAGGCCAGTGGGGTGGCTAAAATAATCAATACACTTAGAGCACAGTATGCAGATAGATGTAATAAAAACCCTATATAGACCGCACAGCTCGTGTGTACGTAGATGGTACAGAAGAACTTTCAGGCAGAGTCAACCCAACCCAACCTAGTCCGACCTCGGACGGCCACAGACGGCCCGCCCTCTGCCCGGGCTCAGCCCGGCGACGCCCGCGTGTGTCCCGCGACGCGGGGGGAGCCTCGGCTGAAGTAGCGCCTCCGGGCGCGCTTTCCGCCGGATGTGGGAGGGACTCAGAGTGGCTGCTGGGGGCTGTAGTCCTCAACCGCGAGAGCCTTAGAAGTGCGGGAGGCGGCGAGTAAAGGAAACTGGCGACGTCTTTACTCTCAAGCCCTGGAGCCAGGTAAGGGCTGCTGCGTGGTGCTAATTTCTTTGATGCGCGAAAGAACGGTTCCCCCGCTCCACCGGGGAAGCCTCGGCTGAAGTAGCGCCTCCGGGCGCGCTTTCCGCCGGATGTGGGCGGGACTCAGAGTGGCTGCTGGGGGCTGTAGTCCTCAACCGCGAGAGCCTTAGAAGTGCGGGAGGCGGCGAGTAAAGGAAACTGGCGACGTCTTTACTCTCAAGCCCTGGAGCCAGGTAAGGGCTGCTGCGTGGTGCTAATTTCTTTGATGCGCGAAAGAACGGTTCCCCGCTCCACCGGGGAAGCCTCGGCTGAAGTAGCGCCTCCGGGCGCGCTTTCCGCCGGATGTGGGCGGGACTCAGAGTGGCTGCTGGGGGCTGTAGTCCTCAACCGCGAGAGCCTTAGAAGTGCGGGAGGCGGCGAGTAAAGGAAACTGGCGACGTCTTTACTCTCAAGCCCTGGAGCCAGGTAAGGGCTGCTGCGTGGTGCTAATTTCTTTGATGCGCGAAAGAACGGTTCCCCCGCTCCACCGGGGAAGCCTCGGCTGAAGTAGCGCCTCCGGGCGCGCTTTCCGCCGGATGTGGGCGGGACTCAGAGTGGCTGCTGGGGGCTGTAGTCCTCAACCGCGAGAGCCTTAGAAGTGCGGGAGGCGGCGAGTAAAGGAAACTGGCGACGTCTTTACTCTCAAGCCCTGGAGCCAGGTAAGGGCTGCTGCGTGGTGCTAATTTCTTTGATGCGCGAAAGAACGGTTCCCCCCATCCATTAATGATCTTACTGATTCACATTCACTTACTTGGTCATCTACAATCATCTTTTCTTTTCTAGGTTCTATGCTTGAGGTAGGCATTAAAGGAACTTTAGAACAGTTTGACTTTTCACCATACAATGGGACTACTGGACCTATGGTTACTGGTATGGTCAATGCATCAGGATGTATATTCATTTGAGTTATTTTCTGGATCAGTTCATCTTTATTCTTATTTATTGCTTCCCTTTCTTTTTCTTGAAGTACCCTGTTGGCGGTGTCATGTACTATTTGTGGATCCGAAGGTGTTCTTACCATTGGGGCACTAGGAGTCATTCTATTGAATCCTTTCTTATAAGGTGGAGGACTTTTCATCAATACATCTTCTAAATACCTTTCTTCTGCTTCTCCGCTATCCAACATGGTTAAGTGCTTGGTTTTTTCTGTACATTTATCTCTCGTCTGCTCTTCTGATGTTAACACAGGATATAAACCTTCTGCCACCATGGCCTCTCTCCATTGTTTCATTTGACTATCTCTAGTCTCTTGAGGAAATTTCGGATAATATTTGCTTAAGGTCCTGTTACTTCGTGTTCTATCATGTTCAAAGGCTTCTATTTCCCATTCTTCTAAAGCCTCATACTCAATCAATCTAGGTCTGGGTTCTAATTCATTCATCCGTGTTCTTAAATTGTACAATATTCTTCCATTAAAGCTTCCGTACTCAGGAAATGCTAATATTCCATCATCATTTGGGTATTCTACCTAATTTTCTAACCATACACAGGTATGATAGCCTCTTTCCACCATCATGTATGATGTAGGCGTATTAGGAGGAGGAATGAGAATCCCTTCGCTACTTTTAATGGGTTTGTCCTTTTTAAAATAATTCTTAACCTTTTGCATAAATTAAATTTTTCTCTTTGCTCCATACATTGCGTGTTTGTGCTTATTGAGGTACTGTTCTTAGGCAAACCCTATAAATCTTCTATCTGGACGAGTCCCTGTTAATGTTGGATAATACATGCAAATTCCACTATCTATTATTATTCTTGGGATTGCTATTTTGTTGACCAATCACACGCTTGCTTTAATTAAAAAAAATTCGCCAATACCAGGCGTTTTCTAGTTCGAGGAACAATCAGCTTCTACACTGCTCGCTCCCTCAGCCAATGCTTGCGTGGCTTTTTCTGTGACGTCAGTATCACTCCTTACCACTGACCCCTCCTTTATAATTTCGCATCAACTACACGCCTGCTGTTTCAACCAATCCCAGCGTGGCTCTCAGTGACATCAGTGCAGCACCCCTCCTTTACAAGGTAATGCGAAAACTTATTTTCGCAAAAAATCTCACACAATTTTCATTAATTAACAATGTATAAACATTCGCTATCGTGTCTGACCCTCTAATTCAAAGAATAGTAAGATTTCTTTCACTACGAGTAAAACCCTTCTGCTTACTCTTCACACCAAGAGTAAAACCTTTCCGCTTACTCTTCACACAAGCATTAGAGAACCTGCTACTCCTTCAGTATTACCCTTTCTAGGTGATGTAATACCAACCTTTCACCAGTGAACTCTTTGCTACCAATTATTCTCTCTAACATACAAGAAATTAATCCCTAACTCAGTGCTTTTAGTCCTGCGTAACTTTCAGCACTTTCTCGATCCAGACCAATAACCTCACTGCAGTGTGGCTTCCATTTACCACCCGCGATTCAATATTCCCAGGAATTTTCAGACAACATAGAACAATAAATAACTGGTTTTGGTTAACACATAAATCAATAATTCAAAATTTCAAACACAATCCTCACCTAACTAACTATACTAGCCATCCTCTGCTACCAAGAAAAACTGATGCAGTGGAGTTTACCAGCTCTACACTTACATACACACAACATTAATTTGGGCCCATATACATTCATACACTCAATGAGCTAGCAAATATCCACTGGACATCCATTTTGATTTACCTTAGATAACCTTTACACCAGTATTCTTACCAATCCTGTCTCCTAAGTAAATGTACGTTGTCGAAAGATCTAGTAGTAGATTAGAATAGGAAGGAAATTCTAATAGTAATAACAATACATTTAACTTGTATTCAAAGAACCACAGACTCAGAAGGAGTTTCAAAGATTTATCTGAATTAATAATTTTCGGGAGTCAAATCAAAATACAAGCAGATACACCACAATCCTCCATCAGGTAAAAGTTGTACAATTAGCTTATAATTCAATTCACATGAATTCAATTCTTGTGATGACAGTACCTGAGGAGAGAAAGAAATAGAGAGCAAATACGTAACACAACCCCACAAAGCTATATTTACCTAGAATGGTGTGAGGATCTAGATATCGGAGTATCAAGGATTCAGGACAGGTTCAAGACCAGGAAGGTGATCTCTTCTAGTGTAACACCAGCGTTACACCCCTCTCTGGTGCTACTCTCTCCATCTCGGGCTCGTCCGGAACTCTTCCTAGATGTGCCTCCTCGGTTGTTCCGCAATTCTTCCCTAGTGTTGGATTCTTCAGTCAGATTGCAGCAAAATTGGGCAGCATCTCAGCATAGCATCGGCATCTATTCGGTCAAGTGTGTCTAACTAACTAGAACTTACCTCTGTTTCTACTAATTCAAATGTATGATCCTCCCCCAAATGTTTCTATGTACACCCCTTGATTTGATTGGGCCAGGCAGTGGGGTGAGGACATCACAAAATACTAAATGCAATAACTTTCTTTAGTTCTATTGTCTAATTCCCCGCCCCTTAATTTTAATACCCACAAGCTTTATGAAGGAAGAGCAAGGGGGAAAAAGACTTTCAATAATCTCTGAGCTATAAGTAAATACAAGGTTGGGTGCATCTTTCAAGTTAAATAATTTGTTTATTGCAGAATTGCAGTCTGCTACATGCAGTCTAGCTGTCAAGCTGAATTTGTGCACATGAATAGTTGATTTTACAATTAGAAACAATCAATAACTTATATAGCATGAGTTTTTCTGTCATGACCCCAAGTTTAGGGATACAGACCACTGCATGTTTGATCTAGGGGCATACACACCTCGGAGGTTACTTGCTCACGGGCAGCCCTAATACCATAAAGTCTTGAAAGACATAGTGGGTGCACCCCAGAGGTCACTTGGTAGAGAGCTTTCATAAGACATTGAAGTCTTGCGAGATTCAGAGGCCATAATGGGTGTGGTAAAACCTTTAAGCCACACCCAAATGGCTGACAGTACTCATTGTACAGGAGCTCAGTGAAAATGTACCAGGAATGATTCATTCAGGATTCACACTTACCTCTTCTCTTTTGGTTAGCAGCCCGCTCCCACCTTGACAGCAACCTCTGAGCAGCAGTGACCTGTGGAGGTAGAAGAAGAAGTACTAAACAGCAACAACCTTCAGGCAGGAAGGAGCACAGTGTCACCTGCCTATGATAAATATGAGCGCATAGCATCCCTATATAGTCTGAGATGGGTCTCTCAACTGGGGAATACAGGCATGAATGAATAAACAATAAACGAAAAACAATACTTTATTAAAGCCCAAAAATATTTTAGTATAAGATCCAATAACAAAAAGGATTGGACTCTATTTTCTTCTACATATAAAGTGAAATGTGCATATGGACAATACCTAAAGGCACTTATACATGTTGAAACTAGAACAGTGATCAGGGAATACACAACAATATATAATTACAATGAATATATACACCTTCCCTCGTCGGAAACGATGAGCCAAACAAAAAACTTTAAAAAACTTTCATCAAAGCACAATCTACATCAGGCACACCATAAATCCATTCATACCACTGACTCTCTATCACAATCATACAATACAAAGAGTCGCAAAACAAAAGTGACGGAACACAGAATTGGGAAAAATTAAAGAAGACCCCAAAGGGTGTCAAAATCGGTGGCTAGCACCCAGGTCAGGGATAAAGTAACTCAATTTAACATTCAAAATAGTTAAAGGATAAATCATAAACCAAAATCTCTATGTAGCTGCACAGGTCATATACATATAGTAATATGTTTCAAGTTAAAGAAACAAATTTTATAGTGTTGTTTAATTTGTAATACTGTATAGTTTCCATCAAGCTCAAGGCCGACGCGCGTTTCGGTTTAAGGCTAGCAAACTAGCCGTCACCTTCTTCAGGGCCCAAGGCAGATGCAGTCCAACAAAAAATATTTGGCACAACGGGGGGCAAGGAACACCAGAGCTGTATTATCGCTGGAATTCGAAAGGGTCCAGAGATCGGCTCTAGAAGGCAAAACAACAGAATATATACAAACGCTTTATGTTGCAACAATAAAATATATAGAGAGTCTTCCCCAGAGGAAAACCCAACCAAAGTAGGATGAAGGGATAAAAAACATGATAGATGTCTCCAAGGGAACAAGAGCCCACTCCTCAGGGTACAAATATTATGAGTCACCAATCCTAAATCAAGCAGCAGTTTAAAGTCTAAAATTGCCAAACTGATGTAGCACCATGATTGCCTGCTCCTAAAAGATGAAAGGCTGAGTGCTAAAACACGTAGTCTCTGCAGCAGGCTCTCTTCACACTGAGCTATTCGTTCATGTGGGCTTGTGCTTCAGCATCATCACACTCACCGAGTTGTGTCTTGTGTGTTATAAAACAGAAACAGCATATTCCCTAACGAGTCTGTTACACAGCACGCCCAAAGAGCAAGTGTTAAATATTAAATACCCATGTGCACACTGGTAGACCCCGGTTCAAAATAAGCAAGAGTTTAAAGTCTAAAATTGCCAAACTGATGTAGAACCATTGTTAGCCACTCCTAAAAGATGAAAGGTTGAGCGCTAGAACACGTGGTCTCTGCAGCAGGCTCTCTTCACACTGAGCTGTTCATCCTTGTTGGCTTGTGCCTTAGCATCATCACACTCACCGGGTTGTGTGTTGTGTGTTATATTACAGAAACAACATATTCCCTAAAGAGTCTGTTGCACAGCACGCCCAAAGAGAAAGTGCTAATGATTAAGTGCCCATGTGCACACTGGTAGACCCTGGCGCAAATTAAGCAGTAGTTTAATGTCTAAAATTGCCAAACTGATGTAGCAGCATGTTTGACTGCTCCTAAAAGATGAAAGACTGAGCACTAGAACATGTGGTCTCTGCAGCAGGCTCTCTTCATGATGAGCTGCTTGTCCATATGGACTAGTCCCTTAGCATCATCACACTCGCCAGTTTGTGTGTTGTGTGTTATAAAACAGAAACAGCATATTCCCTAATGAGTCTGTTATACAGCACGCTCAAAGAACAATTGCTAATGATTAAGTGCTCATGTGCACACTTGTAGACCCCGGTGCAAATTAAGAAGTATTTTAAAGTCTAAAATTGCCAAACTGATGTAGCACCATGGTTGCCTGCTCCTAAAAGATGAAAGGCTGAGCAATAGAACATGTTGTCTCTTCAGCAGGCTCTCTTCACACTGAGCTGTTCGTCCTAGTGGCCTTGTAAATTAGCATCATCACACTCGCCGGTTTGTGTGTTGTGTGTTATAAAACAGAAACAGCATATTCCCTAACAAATCTCTTACACAGCCCGCCCAAAGAGCAAGTGCTAATGATTAAGTGCCCATGTGCGCACTGGTAGACCAAGGCTCAAATTCAGCAGTAGTGTAATGTCTAAGATTGCCAAATTGATGTAGCAGCTTGGTTGACTGCGCCTGAAAGATGAAAGGCTGAGCACTAGAACACGTTGTCTCTGCAGCAGGCTCTCTTCACAATGAGCTGTCCATCGATGTGAGCTTGTGCCTTAGCACCATTACACTCGCCGGTTTTCGTGTTGTGTGTTACAAAACAGAAACAACATATTCCCTAACGAGTCTGCTACACAGCACGCCCAAAGAGCAAGTGCTAACAATTAAGAGCCAATGTGCACACTGGTAGATCCCGGCGCAAATTAAGCAGTAGTTTAAAGTCTAAAATTGCCAAATGTTGTAGCATCATGGTTGCCTGCTCCTAAAAGATAAAAGGCTGAGAGTTAGAACACGTGGTCTCTGCAACAGGCTCTATTCACACTGAGCTGTTCGTCCATGTGGGCTTGTGCCTTAGCATCATCACACTCGCCGGTTTGTTTAATGTGTGTTATAAAACAGAAACAGCATATTCCCTAACGAGTCTGTCAGACAGCACACCCAAAGAGCAAGAGCTAATGTCTGAAGTCCCCATGTGCGCACTGGTAGTCCCCGGCTCAAATTAAGCTGCAGTGTAAAGTATAAAATTGCCAAACTGATGTAGCAGCATGGTTGACTGCTCCTAAAAGATGAAAGACTGAGCACTAGAACACGTGGTCTCTGCAGCCGGCTCTCTTCACACTGAGCTGCTCATCCATGTGGGCTTGTGCCTTAGCATCATCACACTCGCCGGTTTGTGTGTGGTTTGTTATAAAACAGGAACAGCATATTCCCTAACAAGTCTGTTACACAGTACAGCCAAAGAGCAAGTGCTAATGATTAGGTGTCCATGTGGGCACTGGTAGACTCCAGCACAAATTAATCAGTAGTTTAAAGTCTAAATTTGCCAAACTGATGTCGCACCATGGTTGCCTGCTCCTAAAAGATGAAAGGCTGAGCACTAGAACACGTGGTCTCTGCAGCAGGCTCTCTTCACACTGAGCTGTCAGTCCATGTGCGCTTGTGACTTAGCATCATTACACTCACCGGTTTGTGTGCTGTGTGGTATAAAACAGAAACAACATATTCCCTAATGAGTCTGTTACACAGCACGTCCAAAGAGCAAGTGCTAATGATTAAGTGCCCATTTGCGCACTGGTAGAACCCGGCGCAAATTAAGCAGTAGTTTAAAGTCTAAAATTTCCAAGCTGATGTAGCACCATGGTTGTCTGCTCCTAAAGGATGAAAAGCTGAGCACTAGAACACGTTGTCTCTACAGCAGGATCTCTTCACAGTGAGCTGTCCATCCATGTGAGCTTGTGCCTTAGCATCATTACACTCGCCGGTTTTCGTGTTGTGTGTTACAAAACAGAAACAGCATATTCCCTAACGAGTCTGCTACACAACATGCCCAGAGAGCACGTGTTAACGACTAAGTGCCCATGTGCACACTGGTAGATCCCTGCGCAAATTAAGCAGTAGTTTAAAGTCTAAAACTGCCAAAATGTTGTAGCATCATGGTTGCCTGCTCCTAAAAGATGAAAGGCTGAGTGGTAGAACACATGGTCTCTGCAGAAGGCTCTATTCACACTGAGCTGTTTGTCCATGTGGGCTTGTGCCTTAGCATCATCACACTCGCTGGTTTGTTTGTTGTATGTTATTAAACAGAACCAGCATATTCCCTAACGAGTCTGTTACACAGCACGCCCAAAGAGCAAGTGCTAATGATTAAGTGCCCATGTGCGCACTGGTAGAGCCCAGCGCAAATTAAGCAGTAGTTTAAAGTCAAAAATTGCAAAACTGATGTAGCACCATAGTTGCCTGCTCCTAAAAGATGAAAGGCTGAGCTCTAGAACACGTTGTCTCTGCAACGGGCTCTCTTCACTCTGAGCTGTTCATCCATGTGGGCTTGTGCCTTAGCATCATCACACTCGCCTGGTTAGTGTGTTATAAAACAGAAACAGCATATTCCCTAACGAGTCTGTTATACAGCACACCCAAAGAGCAAGTGCTAATAATGAAATGCCCATGTGTGCACTGATAGACACCGGCGTAAATTAAGCAGTAGTTTAAAGACTAAAATTGCCAAACTAATGTAGCACCATGGTTGCCTGCTCCTAAAAGATGAAAGGCTGAGCACTAGAACACATGGTTTCTGCAGCAGGCTCTCTTCACACTGAGCTGTTTGTCTATGTGTGCTTGTGCCTTAGCATCATCACACTCGCCGGTTTGTGTGTTGTGTGTTATAAAACAGAAACAGCATATTCCCTAACGAGTCTGTTACACAGCACACCCAAAGAGCAAGTGCTAATAATTAAGTGCCCATGTGCGCACTGGTAGACCCCGGCTCAAATTAAGCAGTAGCTTAAACTTTAAAATTGTCAAACTGATGTAGCAGCATGGTTGCCTGCTCCTAAAAGATGAAAGGCTGAGCGCTAGAACACGTGGTCTTTGCAGCAGGCTCTCTTCACACTGAGCTGTCAGTCCATGTGGGCTTGTGCCTTAGCATCATTACACTTATCGGTATGTGTGTTGTGTGTCATAAAACAGAAACAGCATATTCCTTAATGAGTCTGTTACACAGCATACCCAAAGAGCAAGTGCTAATGATTAAGTGCCCATGTGCGTACTGGTAGATCCCTGTGCAAATTAAGCAGTAGTTTAAAGTCTAAAAGTGCTAAACTGATGTAGCAGCATGTTTGCATGCACCTAAAAGATGAAAGGCTGAGCGCTGGAACACGTGGTTTCTGCAGCAGGCTCTCTTCACACTGAGCTGTCCGTCCATGTGGGTTTGTGCCTTTGCATCATTACACTGACCGGTTTGTGTGTTGTGTGTCATAAAACAGAAACAGCATATTTCTTAGTGAGTCTGTTACACAGCACACCCTTAGAGCAAGTGATAATGATTAAGTGCCCATCTGCGCACTGGTAGACCCCGTTGCACATTAAGCAGTAGTTTAAAGTCTAAAATTGCTAAACTGATGTAGAAGCATGTTTGCCTGCTCTTAAAATATGAAAGGCTCAGCGCTAGAACACGTGGTTTCTGCAGCAGGCTCTCTTCACACTGAGCTGTCCGTCCATGTGGGCTTGTGCCTTAGCATCATTACTCTCACCGGTTTGTGTGTTGTGTGTTATGAAACTGAAACAGCATATTCCCTAACGAGTCTGTTACACAACACGCCCAACGAGCAAGTGCTAATGATTAAGTGCCCATGTGCCCACTAGTGGACCCCAGCGCAAATTAAGCAGTAGTTTAAAGTCTCAAATTGCCAAACTGATGTAGCACCATGGTTGCCTGCTCCTAAAAGAGGGTGTCTGCTGCAGGCTCTCTTCACACTGAGCTGTCCGTCCATGAGTTAGTCCGTTGGTAGAGAGGTATCTAAAAGGGTGGACAAGGTGTAGTTTTTAAAAAAAGTAGCTAATTGATTGGGTGTTTAAGGACATTGTACATTTAAAAATAGGGTGCATGTTTCTGTCTATAAAAAGCATGTTTCTTATTGTTTAGTGGAAAATGTAATAAAGGTACAGTAGATAGGATAAGCTCATTTAATGCAAAGTCACGAACACCTGCTGTTTGCATTTGCAACGTTGTGTGGTGAACTTGAAAATATGCTGGACTATCAGTTATGTGGAATGTTCCATAAACTGGTGCTATGAAAACTGGCATTAAGCAAATTTGAAATTTTCTAGGAAGGCTTTTTGTTTGTTCCTTCCATGCATTTGTGTGGCAAAAGAGAGGGAAACTTTGCCATTACTGGTACTACTTTGCTGAGACTGGTGCATTACATTGATTGTGTGTATAAGAACATCTTTTATGAGTTTGTGATATTTTAAATTCTACAAATCTATTTGGAAGGTGAGTTATAAGTTTGTGGGGTGTATTATGGATTAGGTTTATTTTAAACTTGAAAAATATTTTAAAATCTGTTGTGTTAGAAATATATAAATAAATGTACAGATGTGTATGGTAGTTTGTTTTATTGTAGTAAAACATTGTTTGAAATAGATTTTGAATACTAATATGTGTATGTTGGAAGATGGATTAGTGATTGTGCTAGTTTGTTTTAGTGTGTGGATATGTACATTGGTAGTATTTTAAGTGTTGCTTTAAATTTGGAGGAGGAGTCTGTCAAGTTTTAAGGTGTGCAACACAAAGCGTGGTTTAAACGATGGTCATATAAGGTGTTAGCGAATAGGATTGTTTTTTATAAGTCTCTAGAAAGGTACAGTCCAAAAATGCCGCACAATTTCTTATGTTTGTCCGAAATTGGAAGTTTATTCTGTGAGTTTTTAAGATTTGGATAGTGGTATGATACAGACACATTCATTTATGCTTTTAGGAATATGATGACACTTTTTCTAAAGATATGTGAAGGGTTCCTACTTTGTATTTGGGTAGGTGTAAGATTATAAATATTTGTAGAATGGTTAAGCAGCAGCCTGAAACTGAGCTTTGAGATGTTTGTAGAGATGTTAGTTAATAGAGTAATTTGTATCTTGTGAAAATGTTATATTTCCTATATACCGCATCATTTTCAGTGTCTTTTTCAAAATTGAAGTGTACTTGGTCAAGTTTTGACCTGTGCATGGTGTTGTCACAAAGATATGTGTCTACTTGCTTATACACTTATAAAATCACCCAGGCTCTACCTTTGCACTCCTGTAATCCCTCAGGCAGTACCTTAGTACTTCTGTAATCAACAAAACAGTACCTACAGTCATGCAAACATGCAGGTCGTACATATGCAGTCATGTAGTAACCTACACACTACCCTTGCAGTCATAGAATCACCAATGTCCTACTGTTGCATTAATCTCTTCACCTAGGCACTACTCAATGACTCGTCTATGCTTTCAGGTGCTATTTATACACTTATCCATGCACTCAATGTATATGTCTGGAGTCACACAGTTAACCACTCACTATCCATCTTCTTCTGCAATTACCCAGTGACTACCTTTGCACTCATACAATCTGCCAAGCAGTACCCATGGAGTTATGCAACCACTCAGGCAGATCTATTACATGTCTCAGTTTCTAGGTTTCACTATTTTCCGGAACTATTGTATACATAAATCTTTTAGATATGATGATGATTGAAAAGGTACAGACGTATGTATGCACGCTTTTAACGATATGGAGAGACTTATGGATGAGTGATGTAATAGTGTGCTACTGTCTATTTCGCTAGGCCCAACACTCATGCGGTTATAAAAAGACTCAATAACTGTGCATGCAGTCTTTGAATGATCCAGGCACTACATATGCACTGCTGTAATCACTCAGGTATTAGTGTTGCACTCATGCAATCATCTAGGCACTATCTATGCAAACATGCAATCACAAATGTATTGCCCATGCACTCTTTCATTCATGTAGCCACTATTCATGTACTTATATAATCACCCAGGCACTACCGTTGCACTCTTTCAATCACAGAGGTACTATCCTTGTACTTATATAATCACTCAGCCAGTAGTCCTGCTGTTATGAAATCACCCAGGCACTACATTTGCACTCCTTTATTCACTCAGGCACTACCTCAGTAGTCCTGCATTCACTCAGGAAGTACCCATGCACTTATAAATTCACTCAGTCATTTCCTATGTAGTCATGTAAATCCTCATATATTACTCCTGTAGTCATGCAATCAGCCAGGTGTTACCTATGTACTCCTTTAATCACCCAGACATTACTGCTGTTCTCATGCAATCACCAATGCATTATTATACAGTGCTTCAATTACCCAGGCACTATGTTTGCACACTTTCAATCACACAAAGACTACTATTGTAGTTATGTAATCAGTCAGTCACTACTCATGCACTTTAGTTCTTCTGTAATCACCCAGGCAGTACTCATCGCCTTAGAACTTCACCCACTCACTTTTTTTTTGTTTTTTTGTCCTCATTTGCCTCTTAAACACCATTTCGCTTTTACTCTTTTTATCCAGCCGAAATGCTCATAACCTCATAATGCTGACTTGAGTAGCTTGGGGGGAATAGAGTCACATGTAGAAGCACCCTGAATTGGTGGCTCTCCCCCCCAAAGGACACCCAATATACACTGATTCTTTGGCGGAGGGAAAAGAAAACCCACCACATTGAAACAGGTGCTTTCAGCCGAGGGCAAGAGAGGCTTAATCATAGGACTCCTAATCCAATTAATTAGTTGGTTGATTCCACCAACATAATAGGGGTACCCAAAACCCATGCCTGCGACCTCCCTTGACTGACATATCCAAATTGGCCACTCTCTTCACGGATGATCTCCAGTCCTCATACCTTGGTGGAGATTGTGATACCCAAAGTTTACAAATTTCTCTACGGGCTAGCAAAATTGTATAAAAAATCAAATCTGCATTGTTTTTACTTGTTCCTACCTGAGCATCTAAAAGCCCCAAAATAACTAGTAAAGCGCTTACCTCGATTTGGATCTTCAAAGAATCAGATAGCGCTTTACTTACGGCACCCCAAAAAGCTTGAATCTTTGGGCAGAGTAGGAACATATGGAGATCATCTTCCTTCATGCTGCCACAGTTCGGACATGCCACCTCTCCTCCTTACCCAAACTTGGATAACCTTTGAGGGGACCAGTATGCTCTGGATGGTGAAAAGATGATTCCTTCTCAGGTGTGCAGGTCTTACTATTTTGTAAAAAGTAAACATAGATACTTGCCATTGTTCTTCCAACGTAGCCGACGGCAAGCATCTTCCCCACAGCTCGACTGGTAGAAGGAAATTTCCGTCCTCCAAGTCCACCATCAGCCAGTACCAAAGTGCAATTTCCTTTTTTGGGCTCTGACTGGAAATTAGTTTCTCCTCAAATTCATTATACTTCCCAATCTCTGTAGTTGAAGCTTGGAACCAGCCCCGAATCTGGAGGTACTTAAACCTAGACATTCTTTGATCAGCTTCCTGATTACAGTAATCCCAAGATATCAACTGACCTTCATGTAAAAGATGATTCCAAGCAACTATACCGGCTTCCCTCAGGGGAATAGCTAACACATCTTTAGTCCATTCAGGAGAGCCCGGAGAGTCCCAGATAGGGGCAAAATAGCTAAAATATGGCAGTTTAACAGCTTTCCTCACCCTATACCATGTCTCAGCCATACCTCATAAGATCTTCAATCTAACTTTCTTAAAAAATTTGGCCTTGGCATATTTGAACATGAAACCATCTCCGTCAAATTTTGACTCCTCAGCTGGACCTCAAATAATGCACCTAAGTCAGACTTAGGGAGTGTAGCCATAAGCATCCTTCCATTTTTGAGTAGGAAGGACCATGAGTAGAAGAGCAAATCGGGTAGCGCCAAGCCCCCCTTTTCCAGTCTCCTTCTTAATTTCTTCCAAGAGATCCTCGGCCCCTTGGAAGCCCAAATAAAAGAACTAATCTGCCTCTGGAGTTTTAAAAACCAAGATTTTCAAAAAGGAAGAGGGATAGCCTCAAAGAGAAAAATAAACTTTGGACGAATTACCATCTTTATTAGATTGACCCGGCCAAACACCGACAGAGGAAGGTAAGCTCAATTTTTCAACAAGGTAAGCACTTCTTTTTTAACCGAATCAAAATTAACTTTCGTGAGATTCATAATATCATGTGTAAGTTTTTACCCCTAGGTATCTCATCTCATTAGTGCACCTTACTGCACTAACTCTCAAATTCCAGGCCATGATCTCAGTTTTCTGTTTGTTGATTTTATAACCTGAGATTTTGCCAAAATCGGTAGTAATTATTGAAATCGACTCAAGAGCTTTCTGTGTATCCCTAGTAAAAATCACAATATCGTCTGCTTACAGGCCAATCTTTTTAATCCATCCTTTGTATTCAAAAGGTAAAATTTCTAGAGATCCTCTTAATCTTCTAGCCAATGGCTCAATATATAAATCGAATAAGAGGGGGGACAGAGGACAACCTTGTCTAGTTCCCCTTGAGATCTGGATCAGGTCTGTCAGGGCCCCATTAACTAAGACTCTAGCAGTCGGAGCAGCATAAATACCTTCCAAGGTTCTGCTAATATTAGGGCTGAGATTTAGCGATTTAGATACTGCTTTTAAAAAGACCCAGTTAACGCGATCAAAAGCTTTAGCAGCATCAAGTGCTATGACCGCCAGGGGGAGCTCATAGGTGGTGGCCAAATCTATTGCGCCTATAAGGTTGAACGTTAGATCTTTAAGCGTTCTACCACGAATAAAGCCCTTTTGATCTTCATGCACAACCAATGGAATAACCCCGTTCAGCCTTTCTGCAATAATTTTCGCAAACAACTTATAATCGCAGTTTAAAAGTGATATTGGCCTGTATGAATCACATGATTTACCAGGCTTCAGGATTAGTGCAATAGTCGCCTCTTTCCATGAATCTGGAAAGCCCACTCTGGATAAAAATATTCCATTAAACATACGTAACAGTATTGGTGTTAACACTTCCGCCAAGACCTTATAAACTTCATGTGGCAGACTTTATGGCCCAGGAACTTTCCCTTTCTTACCCTCTTTTAAAACCTTTTGGATTTCCAATGTACTTATACCACTATTCAGAACCTCACTTTTATCCATAGGTAATTGGTCGCTCGGATCTTGGGACAACCAGCTAGCTGCTTCTTCTTGAGTGACCACTAAGTCTTCCTGGTAAACGTCCCCATAATACTTTTGGAAGGCCCGTTCTATAGCCTGATTTTCAGAAAGTACAACCCCATATTGTTCACACCTGATCTCCTTAATTGTGTTCCTAACTTGATCGTTCTTTACTTTCCAAGCTAATAATTTAGCGGATCCCTCTCCATATTAAAAATGTGCCAAACGACTAGTATCCCACCTTTCTTTTAGCCTCCACTGGACAATTGTTGAGAGAGTTTCCTTTAGGGTCTCAATTTCAGTCAATCTGACATCTTGTTGTCCCAGATTGCTTACTGAAATCAGGTCATCTTCAAGGTAACGAATCTGCTGTTCCAAATTTAAAATCTCCTGATGATATAATCTTCTCCTGGATGCTGCAAGGGTACCTAGTCTGCCTCTTAAAAATGCCTTATATGCAACCCAGACCGTGCCTATCGAAGAGGAGCCCAGATTAATATAAAAAAACTCTCCTGTCTCAGAGGTTAACATTTCAAGATATTGTGGGTCGAACAGGATGGAACGATCTAATGTCCATCTAGATTGAGAACACAGTTGACCCAATTTAATTTGAAGTAATATAGCTGAATGGTCTGAGAGATGTACCCCTATATAATGAATATCTAGTACTGCATCCCTTAGTTTATTATCAACTAGGAAATAATCAATCCTGGAGTGGTGCCTGTATTTTTTATTGTGAAATGTAAAACTTCTGTATAGGCCCACTCTCTCTCGCCAAACATCCGAATTACCTAGTTGTTTTTTCAAATGATGCACCATTGCCGACATTTTAGGATTAACTGCCGCCTTACTGATCGATGATCTATCCAGCTTATGATCAATTACAGCATTAAAATCTCGCACCATAATAATCGGGTCAGAAAAGTTTAATAACTCAGCATATAGGGCTTCCAGAGGGCCTGTGTCATCTTGATTTGGGCCATAATAGCCCACCAACGTATAATTATGGCCAAAAATCTTCACCCTTACTATAAACCACCTGCCTGAAACCGCAGATATCTTGCCTTCTATCGTGATGTTTGTTCCCTTTTTGATCAGAATGGCGACACCCTTTGTTACCGCTGTTTGCTTTGATACAACTGCCCAAGAAATCCATTTTTTAGCTACAAAGAATCTAGTAGCTTCCGCCTCTGTCAAGTGGGTCTCCTGCAGAATAAGAATTTGTGCTTGGCAATCTCTCAAGTATTGAAGAATTTTTTCTCGTCTGGCTCTACCCCTTAACCCGTTAACATTCCACGAGAGTATTTTTATCTCATTCATTGCTTTCTTGACCACCATCTATGAGCTTGATTCTGATTACACAGTAAATAGAGATTGAAATTCTGGTATGGCAAATGAGGATCATTTTTTTTTTCCATTCTGCTCTCCACCCTGTGTTCCCCCACCCCCCAAGGAAAACCCTTCCCTAACTTATCAAATCAGGGAAACCCTATGGGTACCCTTTGTCCGGAGTAGCCTAATATACATGTATATAATCTGTATTTAGAAAAGAAAAACATTTTTATAGGAGGACAAGAAAAGAAAAAAGGAGATTCAAGAGGAAAAACAGGAAGGAAAGGTACGTTTCGTATCAGGGCCCTGACTGCAAACTCTCAATAAAGTTGTCTACTTCTTCTACGCAGCGAAAGGAATGCATTTTATTGTTTAGCATTACCTTCAGCATTGCTGGGAATTTCAATTGCACAGATGCCCCAAGTTTTTTTAAAGGGTCAATTCTTTTGCCTAACTCCCATTGCCTATTGGAAGTCTCACTCGAGACGTCTGATCTAACCTTGAAACTTACTCCATCAATCTGCAATGTTTTCTTTGTCAATGCACGAGAAAGAATTTTCTCCTTTAGGGAAAAAGTCAAGAAATTACCCAGGATTCTTCTTGGCTTAGGCCTGTTTGAATTAAGTCTGTACGGGTCTCTATGGATCCTCTTGATATCTCTACTAATCTCTTCCTCTGTCTCTTCCAAAAATAACTCTTTTTTAATTAAATGCACTAGAAAAAGTTTAATATCGTCTCCTTCCTTGCCCTCTGGAATTTTTAAAAACTTCAAATTATTTCTCCTTTGAAAGTTTTCCAATCTCTCGAGCCTCTCCTGTTATTCCCTATCTCTTCTTTTCAATGCCTCTATCTCTGCTGAGTTGCCCACCAGTGTTTCCTTAAGGACCTTTACTTCCCCTTCAAGGAGCCCTGTTCTTAAGCTTAGGTCATCAAATTTCTTCTCCAGGTTATCACAGGCATCTCAAATAACTTTTTGGGTATTTTCTGAGATTTCAAAGCGAGTTTTTAATTCAGTCGTAAGGCTTTTAAGCAACGAGGTAATAGATAGATCATCATTGACAGAGGATTTTGGGGAAGATGAAATCTCCTCATTGGGAAGGTTGTTAGTGGTTGCCATTTCCACAAAACTCGAGGGGATAGGAAAGGGCTCAGAGGGATCAGGATCTATTTCTAAGACCCAATAGCGATTTAAATCTGCGACTTCTGACGAGCCCTCCGTGTTAATATTTATATCCTGTTCAGAGGCAGAAAGCAGTAACTGGGTACTATTGTTAATTTTGATTTGGTTGCCCTGCTCCGCGTTCGAGTCCATCCCAGCGCCAAGTGTTGTAAGTGTTGAAAGGGGGTCACCCAAAACCGTGGTTTTTGGAAAGATTTTAAAGTAAGTCCTGAGTGAGGGAGTAACCCTAATCTTTCGTTCCAGATTGGATCTCTTTTTAATTCTATTTCTTGTCACCGTCTCTTTAACTATAGGCTCCTGTCTTGATGTGGACCAGTTAATAGAATTTATATTGTCCGGTACCTTTTGCACTCCAGCTATCCTTAAATTAGAGTCTGCTTTATTTACTTTACTGAAATTATTTGGGGTCACCTCTACTCAGGCTGCAACCACAAGGTCCACAGCACCAGTACTTCTTAAAGTGTACCTGGAAATCTTCTTGACCCCCTCAGGTTCCTCTAACCCTTTTCTCCCCCCTCTTCGCAACTTAGAGCTCATACAACTTAGATCAGAAGGCAAGGATTTCTTAATGCGAGCACTGGAGGATAACAGAGTTAGGGACCCTACCTTATTTGTAAGTTCACTTTTTGTTAGCGCTGGAGTCACCGAAGTAATAAACACTGGTCCAAGCCTCTTTTCCGATTTAGTTTCTTCGACAAGAGAACCCTGAGTGGAAAACAGGGGACTGGTGCTGCTCTGCCCGTCGCCAGCTCCTCTCCGCGGAAGGAAATCCGAGAGGCGGCAAGCCTACCCCTGTGGAGCTCCAGCGGCGCTCTTGACCACGTCAGCTCCCCAGCCGTAATGAAAAAACACCGGGAAGCGCAATGCTATCGGAAAGCGGGGGAAACGACAGAAACAAAAAATGCTCTAATCAGAGGTAAGCGGCAAATAGCGGGATTTCTCTCCGTCTATCCGACTTCCCACCCGTTCCTCATCCTCCCCATTATGATAGCGTGCGTTTACAGATACCAAACATTCCCCTGACTCCTAAGACTCCGGGCACCCGCGACCTGCCTCCTTAGCTGGCCACCATGTTTTCCTGACTGTCCACCCGCTCACTTTTATGTATTGCAGTAATCGTCTAGATATTATCCCTGAAGACATGCAATCACACAGGCACTAGTTATGTACTACCCCTACAGTCATGCAATCATGCAGGCTGTAGCTATGCACTCATGTAATAACCCACACAGTACCCTTGTAGTCATAGAATCATCCGGACCTACTGTTGCTTTCATTAATTCTCTTAGGCAGTACTCAATAAGTCATCTTTGCTTTCAAGTGGTATTTTTACCCAATCACTATGCTTGCACTCTTTCAATCATGCAGGGAGTACTCTTGTACTTATGTAATCACTCAGCCAGTACTCATGCACTTATAAAATCACCCAAGCACTATGTTTGCCCGACTGTAATTCCTCAGGTACTACCTTAGTACTTCTATAATCACTCAGGCAGTACTTATGAAATATCGTATACATATTTATTTTGGATATAATGTTGGTTTGAAAATGTAGAGACATATGTATGCATGCTTCTTACAATATGGAGAGACTTGTATTTGAGTGATGTCATAGTCTGCTGCTTTAAATTTTGGTAGGCTGAACTCTCATGCAGTTATAAAAACAGCCAAGTACTTGCCATGCAGTTTTCCAATCATGCACGCACTATTTATGTAGTGTTGTAATCACTCAGGCATTAATGGGGCACTCATGCAATCACCCAGGCATTAGCCATGCACTTGTCAAATCAACCATGTACTACCCATGCACTCATACAATCACCCAGGGACTACCCATGCACTCTTCCAATCACTCAAGATCTACACATGCACTTATTTCTCCTTTTTTTAACAGAATGGGTGGTTCTAAAAAAACTGTTTTTTCTTCTTTTTTGTGTTTTTTTAACTATTTTATGTATTTGTTTGGTGTTTTTTAAAAAAAAACAGAAAAACAACACACCAAACTATAAAATGTTGCTAATTATTTATCATTGCAACAAAAAAAAATAGCAAGTGTGATTTCTAGCGGCAGAAACGACAGCATCTACAGACTGCTCTCCATTACAGAGGACAGTCTTACATTTGATGCAGCACTGCTCTATCTTGGCAAATTTGGGACAAATGTCAGGTCCATGAGATGAGGAACTAGAGGATCCCAAGGTGCTTGGACCAGCAACCTGTTCCTCCTGCTGCAAAAGTTCTTGCACGCAACGATGTTGCTCGTGGGCCAGATGATGAGGGTGGATAGTTTGCAGATGTTTCATCATGCTGGAAGTGCCACAGGAATATTTTTTGTCACTTCTGCGTGACAGCACCCTCGGGCACAGTGTGCAGCTCAGTTTCCTGGCATTAACTTTCTTTTACCCATCTGGTATGGTGAAGAACACCCACACGACAGTCTCTTTTCTTCACCGGTTGCTCAAATCTTCTTCATCAGATGGTAAATACACTTGAGGAATTGAAGTAGCCATTTTCAATGATGGAAAAAAACCACCAAAAAAATGCCACCAAATAGCTGAGAAAACACAGCAGGTGTATCTCCTCTGATGGTGTTGAAGGAATGAAAAAAATGGGTGGGGTCCCTCAAGTTCTGGAATCAAAACCTTGGAAACCAATGAAAGGCTTTCTTTTGAAGTCACATGGGAGTCGCACACCAGGCGAGCAACCAGCGCGCACCCAATGCGTCTTCCGGAAATATATATACCTTTATTGTAATTACAAATAAATGATTTTTATAATTAGTTTAGATAATCTCTTGCTCGAATATACATATTAATGTTATATACATATACTTTTAAAACATATACATTTTACAGGAGTCGTGCACCCTGCGCGACCCCATACATGTATGAAGTTCACAGGGCCGTGCACCGCGCACCCATCGAAAACCAAACGTGCACCCGACGTGACTTCTGGAAAATATATAACAATAATATAATTTTATTGCAATTACAAATTTATGATTTTTATATTTAGTTTAGATAATCTTTTGCTCTAATATACATATTAAAATTATATATATGTATACTTTTAAAACAATTTATTTTACGGAAGTCGCGCACCCTGTGCGACCCCCAGAAATACATACGTTTCGTTATGCGGGCCGGGCACCGCGCACCCATTGCATACCAAATGCGCATCCTACACGACTTTAGCAATATGGTGCCTTGAATTTGCACACCCACCATGATAGGTACATGATCGGTACGTGACTCCACTTTTTTGCATATAAAAAGTATATTTATTTTTTAGAAAAGAGAAAACATTTTATAATTGTTATAACAAATAAAATCCTAAGAAAAATATTTTTGGGATATTAGAGTTACAAAATATCACTTAAAAAAGCTTTGAAATTCACAGAAAAAACCATACGTTTCAGGAACGTTATAGTTAGAAATGAGCATTTCAAAAACCTTATAAATTCACTGAAAAAAACATAGGTTTCAGGGATATTATACTTTTAAAAAAAAGCATTTAAAAAGCATTGAAATTCATTGAAAAGAACCATAGGTTTCAGGGACGTTATAGTTAGAAATTAGCATTTTAAAAAATCTTAAAAATTCACAGAAAAAAACATAGATTTCAGGGACGGTAGGACGGTATAGTTAGTTGGACATTTCATTTGTAAAAAATCAAAGAAATTTGGCCGTTATAGTTAGTTGACTAACTATAACTCGTGCCCCTGCAATGCACTGCTGATGACGTCACATATTACATCACTCATGACATGGTCAGTGACATCACTGATGACATCTCAAATGACATCACTGATGAAATCATCCATGTGTTAATCTGATGCACCTCCTCACACCCTAATATAACCTGTGATACACTCACTCTAAAATACAGACTGCCATTCTCGAAACCATAGACGCACCAATACCAGTTACTACATACCCACTCACTAATTCATAGGTCTACACACACATCTACTCCCTCATCCATACAGTCACTCATAAATGCATTCACTAATCAATATAGCCACTATCATATGTACTCATAAGCCCATACAGACACTCACACACCCATAGAGTTCCTCACACAGCTAGTCAGTAATGCAAAGCATCAATCACACTCCCATTTACTCACCTACTCAGATATACACACTCCACCTCACTTATTTATACAGATGCTAACACATACTTACTCCCATATATAATCACTGACACAAGCACACACTCATCCAGACAGCTACTCTCACAATCACTCAGTCTCACATATAATCATTTATATACTCCAACACACATATATACTGCCTTTCACATATGTAGTTGCTCACACATGAAGTATTGACACATCCGTTCACTAACCAACACAGCTATACAGGCACTCACCCAACCATATAGCCTCTCACAGATGCACTCTTGAACCCATACACCCAGTGAATCACCCACTGCCACATCCATGTAGGGAGTCACACACACCCCTTCCACCCACACAGACTCTGGGATACCCATTCAGGTACTCAGACAACCAATCAAAAACCCATATATAGATAGTCATGTAGCTACTCACCAACCCAAACAGCCACTTACACACCAACTGACAGACTAAAACAGACATTCATACAGATTAGTCAGTCAGCCATGTATTAGTAGGACACGTTTAATCACTCACTTATATAGTCAGTCATGCACCTATTAAATCATCCATTCAGACACTCATATACGCACTCATTCTTCAATACACCTTGGTATATATGTATAAAACATATTTAAACTCTTTAGAAACACTCAGTCACTTGATAATGTAATTAGTGATGTCATCAGTGATGTCACTGACCAAGTCATGAGTGACGACATCAGCAGTGCATTGCGAGGGCACGAGTTATAGTTAGTCAACTAACTATAACGGCTGAATTTCTCTGGGTTTGTACGAGTGAAATGTCCAACTAACTATAATGTCCCTGAAAACAACAAAAAAAAAAAATATATATATATATATATATATATCCGAACGCTAGTATACGGAAGTCTGGAGCTTCTCACGTGGCGGTCCTGGAAGGGCTCCGTTTCCCATATATTCCACACGCACACCTTCGTAGTTCCGAAAGAAAATCCAGGACTCTCAGGATTCGTTTAGAAAAGGATTTATTGGGCTGTGTCTCGCCTCACCAACGCGTTTCGCTTAATAGCTTTTTCACGGTATGGCGGCAATCTCATTTTCCTGATTACATACTGCCTCAAAGGGCTGACATAAAAGTAGGACTAAATTTATACAATGATATTATGTTGTATATGAAGGCGCCATCTTGGCATGTTGTTAACTAAAGCGGAATTAATGCGTAAACTTAGAGAAACAACAGCATAACAACGGTCATAAATAAAATATTCAGACCTAGTTACAAAACAATTCAATAGCACAACATTTTATGTTTGCAATGTAATATGCTCACAGTTCATTCGGAAATTGAGTTCAATGTCAATCACAAATTGTCAATAAAGCATTGTTGACATATTTAAATTTCATGCCCAAGTGGGCTTAAATTACACTAAATCACAATGCCACTAAAGAGATTCAGTATGGTACTACTGGACACAATTTGAGATAAAGTTATCTCCTTTTCACGATTTGCAATTTAAAAACGATATCCTTCTTATAATCAACAAATAATGGTGTTGACATGAGGCATATGTGTTATGTTCTTTCAATGCTATTACTATCCTACTGGCTATAGTCTCGCCCAAGTGGGCCAAAGTGACATGGTGCTCATTATCTGTGCAAACTTATATCAATTGCCGTTGAAATCTCTTAGGCCATTCATTTATAAATATTTATTACATTTTTAACATTGTCCTACATTATGGAAAATAGAGGCAATCACCGCAATAAAAATTCATTTTAACTGTACAGGCTAAGATCCCTTATCCTGAAATAGTTCTGAATGTATCAAAAAACACAATACAAAAATATGTGTGTTAATAGCAAGATAACATCTAAATAAGCAGAAAATAGATCAGCACATGATTCTTGCAACGGTACATTTTATCATAAGTGTACAGCCATTTCTTCACTCGAATTGAGTCCCTCGGGCATCATAGTATCGAAATCGATTATGTATCTTGATTCAAGACGTCTTAAAAGGCGCTGTCTGTCACCTCCTCTGTCTTGCCGTACAATTGCATCTATAACGACATAGGATAAAAGTTTTTCATTTTGCCCATGTACATCAAAGAAATGACGGGCTACAGGGTACTGCACGTCATGTTTTTTAATCGCACGTAGATGTTCTAGGACTCTCTTCTTAGCTGGATGTATTGAGCTCCCTACATATAATTTGCCACATGGGCAAATCAAACAGTACACACAATAATCAGTTTTGCAACTGAAATTTCCTCTGATTTCAAAATCTCTCTTATTGCCTGATACTCTGAGTTTTTTGCAATCTACACTTTGGGCACACGCCTTACATCGTTTACATGTAACAAAACCACTTGTTCTCGATTGGAAACCAGTATTTGTGGCACTGATCATATTATTGCAAGGCGTGTGCCCAAAGTGTAGATTGCAAAAAACTCAGAGTATCAGGCAATAAGAGAGATTTTGAAATCAGAGGAAATTTCAGTTGCAAAACTGATTATTGTGTGTACTGTTTGATTTGCCCATGTGGCAAATTATATGTAGGGAGCTCAATACATCCAGCTAAGAAGAGAGTCCTAGAACATCTACGTGCGATTAAAAAACATGACGTGCAGTACCCTGTAGCCCGTCATTTCTTTGATGTACATGGGCAAAATGAAAAACTTTTATCCTATGTCGTTATAGATGCAATTGTACGGCAAGACAGAGGAGGTGACAGACAGCGCCTTTTAAGACGTCTTGAATCAAGATACATAATCGATTTCGATACTATGATGCCCGAGGGACTCAATTCGAGTGAAGAAATGGCTGTACACTTATGATAAAATGTACCGTTGCAAGAATCATGTGCTGATCTATTTTCTGCTTATTTAGATGTTATCTTGCTATTAACACACATATTTTTGTATTGTGTTTTTTGATACATTCAGAACTATTTCAGGATAAGGGATCTTAGCCTGTACAGTTAAAATGAATTTTTATTGCGGTGATTGCCTCTATTTTCCATAATGTAGGACAATGTTAAAAATGTAATAAATATTTATAAATGAATGGCCTAAGAGATTTCAACGGCAATTGATATAAGTTTGCACAGATAATGAGCACCATGTCACTTTGGCCCACTTGGGCGAGACTATAGCCAGTAGGATAGTAATAGCATTGAAAGAACATAACACATATGCCTCATGTCAACACCATTATTTGTTGATTATAAGAAGGATATCGTTTTTAAATTGCAAATCGTGAAAAGGAGATAACTTTATCTCAAATTGTGTCCAGTAGTACCATACTGAATCTCTTTAGTGGCATTGTGATTTAGTGTAATTTAAGCCCACTTGGGCATGAAATTTAAATATGTCAACAATGCTTTATTGACAATGTGTGATTGACATTGAACTCAATTTCCGAATGAACTGTGAGCATATTACATTGCAAACATAAAATGTTGTGCTATTGAATTGTTTTGTAACTAGGTCTGAATATTTTATTTATGACCGTTGTTATGCTGTTGTTTCTCTAAGTTTACGCATTAATTCCGCTTTAGTTAACAACATGCCAAGATGGCGCCTTCATATACAACATAATATCATTGTATAAATTTAGTCCTACTTTTATGTCAGCCCTTTGAGGCAGTATGTAATCAGGAAAATGAGATTGCCGCCATACCGTGAAAAAGCTATTAAGCGAAACGCGTTGGTGAGGCGAGACACAGCCCAATAAATCCTTTTCTAAACGAATCCTGAGAGTCCTGGATTTTCTTTCGGAACTACGAAGGTGTGCGTGTGGAATATATATATATATATATATAAATATATAAATATATATATATATATATATATATATATATATATATATATATATATATATATATATATATATATATATATATATATATATATTCACTTAAAAAACCATAGGTTTCACACATGTTATAGTTAGGTGGATATTTCACTCATAAAAAACCAATGAAATTCCCCCGTTATAGTTAGTTCAGATAACTATAACTCGCGCGCCCGCAATCCACTGCTCATGACGTCACATATTACATCACTCATGACATGGTCAGTGGCATCACTCATGACATCACTGATGACATCATCCTTGTGATAGAGTGGCGGTCGCGCGAGTTATAGTTATCTGAACTAACTATAACGGGGGAATTTCATTGGTTTTTTATGAGTGAAATATCCACCTAACTATAACATGTGTGAAACCTATGGTTTTTTAAGTGAATTTGCAAGGTTTTTTAAATGCTAATTCCTAACTATAACGTGTGTGAAACCTATGGTTTTTTCAGTGAATTTGTACGGTTTTTTAAATGCTAATTTATTTATGTATTATTATTTTTTTTATATATTTATTTTACAATAAACTACAATAAACCGCGATTTAAAAAAAAAAAAAAAAAAACATTTTTTTTTTTAGTTTTTCAGGGTGCGCGCCCGCTATTTTAAAAAAAAAAATTATTTTTGGGCCTTCGGGGTCCTTCAGGGACCCCTTGACCAAGGCTAGGGGGTCAGGAACTCTCTACCCTGCCCCCTTTTCACGTTCGCCACCTTCCTTTTTCACTCTCGCACTGAAAACAAACAAAATGGCGGCCGACACTTCCTGATTTCGACCGATTCGAACGTTGACTAACATGTAACCACCAATCAGAATTACGCTCACGCACGTTAGGGTGCTCGCACGGTGCTCGCACGGTGCGCGCACCCTGCGCGTGTACAGATATATATATTGATTTAAATGCTATTTTCTCTGGAAATACTGAATAGATTTACACCAAACCTGCAAAAGGCACTTCATGGACCTTATGGCTACCTCTCTGCCAAATTTCACATAATTCTGTTCACCCGTTCGGGCTGTAGCTGCGACTAAAGTCCCTATAGAAAAATCCATGGGGAAAACGTGTTTTGGGACCCCCCCTTTTTCTCAGCCCCCGCTTGACGAATCACCCCGAGACTTTCAGGGTAGGAGCTGAACGGAGCGCCCCATTAGTTTTGAAAATTTCGCGAGGATTCGCCAATTGGCGCCAAAGTTATTCAAAATAGAATTTTGAGATTTCCTATGGAAACACGATCCTAACTATAACTATCTACTGGCGACCGCCAGTAGATAATATATATATATATATATATATATATATATATATATATATATATATATATATATATATATATATATAATATATGTATATATTTATATAAAGCTCCAAAGTTCCAAAACAAATTAGCAGCACTCCAAAGCCAGCATGAGGCAAAGCCTTTATTTAGGTATGAGCAATGTCCCAAGTTTCTTCCTGATTCACAACTGTTCTGTCGCCTGACGTGTGTCTAAGAAAAAGCCCTTCTTCCTCAGAGGCTTTTAAAACGGAAAAGATTGCTCCAGGTACCCACAAGCAAACAAGAACACACTCAGCCAGCAGTACCTCAAGGCATTTATTCGGGTAAGGAACAACTCTGCATTCCGATATGATTTTAGCTCTGATGTCAATGATGTAAGCCTGATGCATTTCTGAGCCGCTACTCGTCTTCAGAGGCTCGACACGGAGTATGTGCTTGGACATTTCCCACATTATTAATAATGAAATGCTCTCAGATGGGCTACTCTAATGAGTTTGAACACAATGTCTTGTGGGATTTGTAGTACGTGTCAAAATATCTTCCCTTGATGGGTGCTCTTTAATAAGGCTGGTTCCATTTCAAAGCCATTCAATGGGCCTCCAAGTGCGTGTTGTCCATAGATCCCCAACTGCTGCTTCAATTTGTAGGTTCAGCAAGATTCCGAGCCCCGTTACCCTCAGTGATCGCAGGGTGGTGTGTCCTTTGCGGCCGGGCTGCGGCATATTATATCAAGCTCCAGGTGCCCACAAGCAATCAAGAACGCACTCAGCCAGCAGTACCTCAAGGCATTTATTTGGGTAAGGAACAATTCTGCATTCAGATATGATTTTAGCTCTCATGTCGAGGATGTAAGCCTGAAGCGTTTCTGAGCCGCTACTCGTCTTCAGAGGCTCGACACATAGTATGTGCTTGGACACTTTCATATTATTAATAATTAAATGCCCTCAGGTGGGCTACTCTAATGAGTTTGAATGCAATGTCTTGTGGGATTTGTAGTACATGTCAAAAAATCTTCCCTCGATGGGTGCACTTTAATAAGGCTGGTTCCATTTCAAAGCCGTTCGATGGGCCTTGGAGTGCATGTTGTCCATAGATCCCCAACTGCTGCTTCACTTTGCAGGTTTGGCAAGATTCCGAGCCCCGTAACCCCCAGTGATTGCCGGGTGGTACGTCCTACGCGGCCAGGCTGCCGCGTTTTATATCAAGCTCCAGGTGTCCACTAGCTAACAAGAACGCACTCAGCAAGCAATACCTCAAGGCATTTATTCGGGTAAGGAGCAATTCTGCATTCTGATATGTTTTCAGCTCTCATGTCGATGATGTAAGCGTGACACATCTCTGATCCGCTAATCATCTTCAGAGGTTCGACACTGAGTACGTGCTTGGACACTCCCATTTTATTATTAATTAAACGCCCTAAGATGGGCTACTTTAATGAATTTGAATGCAATGTCTTGTGGGATTTGTAGTACGTGTCAAAAATCTTCCTTTGATGGGTGCACTTTAATAGGGCTGGTTCCATTTCATAGCCGTTCGATGGGTCTCGAAGCGCGTGTTGTCCATAGATCCCCAACTGCTGCTTCACTTTGCAGGTTCGTCAAGATTCTGACCCCCATAACCCCCAGTGATGGCGGGGTGGTGCATCCTTCGTGGTCCGGCTGCCACGTATTATATCAAGCTCCAGGTGCCCACAAGCAAACAAGAACGCACTCAGCCCGCAGTACGCCAAAACATTTATTGGGTAACAAACAACTCCGCATTCCGATATGATTTCAGATCTCATGTAGATGATGTAATTCTGATGCGTTTCTGAGTTGCTACTCGTCTTCAGAGGCTCAACACTGAGTACGTGCTTGGACACTCCCACATTATTAATAATTAAACGCCCTCAGATAGGCTACTCTAATGAGTTTTAATGCAATGTCTTGTGGGATTTGTAGCATGTGTCAAAAAATCTTCCCTTCATGGGTGCACTTAAATAAGGCTAGTTCCATTTCAAAGCTGTAATGGCGACGAAGCAATAAACTAATTTGTAAAGCCAAAGTCAAAAAGTAGCTTTATTCATTTTAAAAGTAAACCATGAAAGCACATATGTGATACACGGTTACATAAAAACATTTAAAATCTATTGAAAATGACCTTAAAATAAATACATCAGATCATAAAATTAGAAACCAGCATATTCGTTACTGTTGGAGGTGGGAGTCCCAGTCCCGCACTACTGTCACTAAGTGTGCGGGCTGGGGCTCCTCACACAATGTTAGGTCAAGTAAGGACAAAGTTTGAGATAGCCCTGCTCACCCCCTTAGTAGCTTGGCACAAGCAGCCAGACCTCCAAGGCATGAGTGTACAGTATGCGCAACCATGCCCACAGCAACCCCCTGGTGACACCACAAATGGACTCCACACAAGTTTGATAAAAACTAGAATAAACTTTATACAAAAAGATATAGGATCAGACCACACGATACATAAGCCAACATAGAATAAAAGGTAATATTTGTTCCAGCTGGTTGGTAGGTTCAAATATCAACCACCGCTTTCAACATGTTTTGCTGGTCGCAATGCTAGAATCACACATATTGCAATAGACAAACAATAGAGCACTGCGTGATGATATAATCCTGTGCTGGGCAATGGAGATAGAATACGATGCGTAACTATACACCCCGGTACCTGCAATGGGGGAAATAATGCAATGCATACCGCTACTTTTATGTATTGCACAATGAAGGAATTATGCAATGAGTCACACCCCAATCACATACGTTGCAATGAAGAAACAATGCAATGCGGGCCGCTACAATCATGTACTTTGCAACTAAGAAATAATGCAATGCGTAACGACAATCATGTACTTTGCACTGAAGAAATAATACAATGTGGGCCGCAACAAACATGAACTTGGCAAGGGAGAATAATTGCATTGCGTAGCGCTACAATCGTGTACTTTGTTAGGCAATAATAATGTCAGGCGTCCAAAGACAGTACGGCAGTTCGTTAGCTGTAATATTGGCAATGTGTTTTGCGACAATCAGCCTCTTCGACAGTTGCCCCCCACACAGTTCAACGATGACACAGAGTACAGCTTACTACTTGGGCCCCTGTACTGCCACTCTTTTCGTCAGTATGGGCCTCACTCTGAGCGAAGCAAAAGGCTCACATCATCAGAAGAACTGAGAGGCCGAGAGAGTGTCCCTCCGAGCCCGCACCCCGCCCAGGTGGTAAACCACATTACCTTGGGGCGCAACCCCAATCTCCTCTCCTCCTTCCTTGAACTAGGCCTGCTGTGCAAATGCAAAAAGATCAATTGATGGACAGAATGCAGAACACTGTCATACATTCACCCCAGTACATAGATCTGGGCCTAAATCCATCTTTTTTTGCTCACCATGCCATTCCGGTTTGGACCCAGCCATTTGCAAATCAGTCTTGTCCCTGCGCCCAATGGGAAAAGTTCAGCCCGAACTGCCAGGCCAGGTCCTCCCTGGACTGGAAACAAGCATCCTAGGACCGACTTCGGGCTTTCAGCCCTCATCAGCCAGGATAGCTTGACTCCAGTGGCATGGAGAGCACGGGACCCACGTCTGGGCATACCCGTTCCACTCGGGGTGACAAATGCAAAAAGAACAATTGATGGACAGAATGCAGAACACTGTCATACATTCACCCCAGTACAGAGATCTGGGACTAAATCCATTGTTTTTTTGCTCACCATGCCATTCCAGTTTGGACCCAGCCATATGCAAATCAGTCTTGTCCCTGCGCCCAATGGGAAAAGTTCAGCCCGAACTGCCAGGCCAGGTCCTCCCTGGACTGGAAACAAGCATCCTAGGACCGACTTCGGGCTTTCAGCCCTCATCAGCCAGGATAGCTTGACTCCAGTGGCATGGAGAGCACGGGACCCACGTCTGGGCATACCCGTTCCACTCGGGGTGACAAATGCAAAAAGAACAATTGATGGACAGAATGCAGAACACTGTCATACATTCACCCCAGTACAGAGATCTGGGACTAAATCCATTGTTTTTTTGCTCACCATGCCATTCCAGTTTGGACCCAGCCATATGCAAATCAGTCTTGTCCCTGCGCCCAATGGGAAAAGTTCAGCCCGAACTGCCAGGCCAGGTCCTCCCTGGACTGGAAACAAGCATCCTAGGACCGACTTCGGGCTTTCAGCCCTCATCAGCCAGGATAGCTTGACTCCAGTGGCATGGCGAGCACGGGACCCACGTCTGGGCATACCCGTTCCACTCGGGGTGACAAATGCAAAAAGAACAATTGATGGACAGAATGCAGAACACTGTCATACAGTTCTGTGCAGAACTCTCTCAACGGGTCTCAGCAGCTCGGCCTGGCAGCTCAGCTATTCTGGGGCTGCCAGTCTGGGCTGCGAATGTTAGGAAGGCCTCAGGCGGCCGTAGGGCACACGTACCCCATGCCCCTGAGATTACTTTTACTCTGGGTGCATGTTCACCAACGCACCCTCCGGGTCTCCTCTGGCACGAAGCCACACACCCAACGCTGATGGGACTTCACGTCGACTCCGAGTGCACGCTCACCAGGCACTCCTCCTTGCGGTCTCAGTTGTGACCAAGACACGCTCACCAAGCTGCAGAGATCCACTTTCTTCCGGTGCACACGATGATCAGCCAATCACCTCCACAGTCCCAGGTTGCACCAAAGCACGCACACTGCTTCACTGAGACTTACTCCAACTCCGGTGCCCCGATATCCAGGCGCTTTTCACCAACGTCTTCGACAGCACCTCGACACGCTCACCGTGTCCGAGCCTCACTTTTCCTCCCATGCACTCGATCACCAGACACACTTCACCAATGCCTTTGATGCACCCCGACACACACCCTGCGCATCTAAGGCTCACTCCACTTCTAATGCACACGCTGGTTAGGCGCTCCTCACCAACATCTCCTGTGCACCACGACATGCACCCTGCATGTCCAAGACTCACTCCAGCTTCTATACACACGCCGACCAGACGGTCCTCCCCAGCGCCTGCGGTGCACCACGACATGCACCCTGTGCATCAGAGTCTCACTCCAGCTTCAGTGCACATGCTGACCAGGCACTCTTCACTAACACCTGCGGTGCACCACAACACGCACCAAGTGTGTCCAAGACTCACTTTAGCTTCGGTGCACTCATTGACCAGGCACTCTTCCTAATGCCTCCTGTGCACTACGACATGCACCGTGCATGTCTGAGTCTCACTTCTCCGTGTGTCCAAGATCACAGGGCACACCTTCTGAGGGTCTCAAGCTGCCACAACATGCGGCCACTGCGTCGCTTTAAACTTCTCTGGAAACTTTTATGTTCCTGTATTTCCAAACAGGGAGCCAGCTCACCTCGGGCCCTTGGGGTTACAAGACAAAGCACACAGCACAGTCTTTGTCAAGCAGGGGGACCCAGCACCTCCAAGCACTGTCCCAACAGTCTCTTCCTTAGTTAGAGCAGCAAACTGCAGACCAGCCCCAGATCACAAAGCATGGATTGGTCTTTCCCCAGCAGTCTCTTCAGTTACTCCTTCTTTAGCAGAGGTTCCTCTTGACCACAGAAACAGGTCCATGCCTTTTCAGTCTCAATCCATTCCTGTTTCATTCCAACATTCAGGGGCCTCAGCTCTCATAGTTATACCCCTAAATGTCTTTGAAGTTCGTATGTGCTCAGGGGACCCTTACCCCTGCCTAAATCTGTCTTGGATGTCTCCCTCCCAGTGTCACCTTTCTCCCTTTGATACTGGGGGTCTGGATCCTTAATCACTCAGCAGGAGATGGGTCAGTTGGTTTATAACATCAGCCCAGTCCTTTTCACGTCCCGGGGTTCTCCTCCCCTACTCTCCAGATGCAGGGCAGCCTGGTGCCATCTCAACCCCTCCCTGGGTCAAGACCTCTCCCAGCTCCTCGCACCTCTCAGATCCAGACAGTCAATCCACATTTTAGCAGAGACACACAGAAATACTTACTGCACAAAACTCAGCTACTTCCTAAAAGAGTGGTTTCTGAACACACAGTGACAAAACCACTTTCATAGAAAGATGTGTTATGACACTGTGAGTTCATACATACTAAACTTCACATCTCCATTTTAAACTGAAAGAAAACTAGGCTAACAAAACACAATATCCTGCATCCCCCTTTCTGTCCTATGGGTAGGATGGCCTTTCACCAGTGAAAATGAAATGGAATGCTTTTCACTGTTAGAACATAGCACACAACTCAGTATAGGTTCTGCCTTTTACTTACACTGCACCCTGCCCAGGGGGTACCTGGGACCTACCACAGGGGTGCCCACTGTGTACCCAAAAGGGAAAGTCAGGCCTGACAAGTGGTTGCACTTGTCAGGGCAACATGCTAACTTAGCACACTGCGCGCAGGCCTTACACTGAAAACCTGAGCTCCCTTCTCTGCGTGCCTTTGCGTTACTATCCCTGGCACACACAGTGCACATCACTAGGGACTCTTACTACTAAGGCAAACATACCAATCATAGCCAACCAATTACCATCACACTTTACACAGGGAACACTTGCACCTTGCCACTGATCAGCAGTGGCAAAGTACCCAAAGCAGCTAAAAGCAAAGCTGGTAGAGGCAAAACGTCAGGGGTAATCACGCCAAGATATGCCAGGTCTAACAGTTACACATAGATTTCCTGAACTTGATAGCACTTTTCAAAAAAGTTACAACAGGCTTTATAAACATTTCATTATCCAGGATTTGTAGAATCAGAAAAGATGTGCTACATTGTCTTAGACCCAGAGTTTGGGCAGTATAAACCTTTTTTCTGGGCTTAGAATAAAACTTAAAAAATAAAAGTATATGCAACGTAAACTGGCTTGATACATCATCACAGGGGCATGATTCGAGACTCCTACACCAATCATTCAGAAATGGGACTCTAGTGAGTCTGTGAAATATCCCCAAACGAAAGCGTGTCAATAGCATTCGATCATAACTTCCCAGCACTTGAACCAAGTATGGTTGAATGCCATCACACAACAGTATCAACTGATTAGCCATAACAGTTTGCTTGGCACTCTCCATGTCCCATCTCTTAGATTGTAAAAATGCAAGACAGTCTATTTTCAGTAACTTTCCCAAAATGACTCTCAAACTATCTGGCCTCTCATAGTATTCCGGGTGACCCATTTTACTTGATAACTGCTTAATATACCTAAACCAGGGAATGAGAGAGGCCTTCTCAAGCCTTAAGCAATCCTCGATAATATCACGGTTGAAAGTAGTCTTGTTTGTTACCCAGACCGTATGCCATAACAGAATGGGTTAAATTTTAATCAGGTCTGAAATAAAAGACATACCCAGCCCTGAATGACACATAAAATTAGCAGTAGAATTAGGAACAACTAACAAATATCGAAAGAAGGCGTTTTCAATCACTTGTAATTGCTGTACATCCGTAAGCCCCAGATTCCTGAGCCATACAAGGCCGTCGTAAGAAACTTTGATTTGTAAATTTGTAACAATTCTGGGACTGGTCTGCAACCTAGTTTTCTTTCAAAATTAATCACTGCGCTTATGACCCTTGAAAACATCAATTTCCTAGCCTGTACTGCAGGATACCAAGTCCCTTTATCATCAATATTAATCCCTAGGTACAAACAATTATTATTACTTTCAATTTTCTAGTTATTGATAAAAATGTTGCGACATTTTGCATACTTCTTGCCATATCTCATAGTATAGGTTTTAGTGATATTCACACTCAAACCCCTGGAATTCATAAAAGTGACAAAACTAGTAACAATTCGTTGAAGCCCCAATGGAGTTTGTGTCATTAAAACCACATCATCTGCATAAAGTAAAACAGGAACTGGACAATTATTAATATTGGGAAGATCCTAACAATTATCTATTAAAAATTGGCTTAGGTCATTTATATATCAAGTAAAAAGGAAAGGGGCAAGTACACAGCCCTCTCTTACTCCCTTTCTGATTGGAAACTTGGGTGTACATGCACCCTGCTTCCCAAACCGAATTCTTGCCCCGGCATCCTTATATAGTTCTCCAATAAAAAGTATAAAGGGGGGATCAAAACCCATCACCTCCAGAATGCACCACAACCTTTCATGCTTCACATAGTCAAACGCGGAACTAAGGTCCAGGAATGCCCAAAAAAGTCTTTCATCCTTGGCCTGTGTACATTTACTAATTATAAGACTTAAGTTTAGTCCCTGTT
Organism: Triturus cristatus; assembly: GCF_964204655.1. Classification (NCBI taxonomy): domain Eukaryota; kingdom Metazoa; phylum Chordata; class Amphibia; order Caudata; family Salamandridae; genus Triturus; species Triturus cristatus. The sequence goes on along the minus strand of NC_140589.1, from coordinate 1,174,043,801 downwards.
CTATGGTCCCAAGACCCGAACGAAACCCATATTGTAATTTTGAATAAACTACAGTATCCTCTGCCCAAATTTGTAACTTGTTTAACACCATCCGTCCTACCACCTTAAGGAAGGAATCTAAAAGAGAAATTGGGCGGTAACATGAAGGGTCATTTTGGTCCCCCTTTTTAAAAATCAGGATCACTACTGTGTCTGGCCACGAGGGAATCAGGCCTTGTTGACAACAAATTGCTAGGACATTAGTTAGAAGTGATTAGATTTATAAATATCTAGATATTTTTAAAGCACTTACCAAAGGGTCTGTGTCCGTGTTTTGAGATATCCAGGAGGTAAAAATGCTATATATACATATATATTCACTGAAACTTACTTACTCCACATGTTGCCACAGATGACATTTCTTCAGCGTTTCTCCACTTGCATTGCCTTTCTTATTCACTCATCATCATCATCATCATGTAACTTTAATCGGTCATCTGTACAAAAACCATCAAAGTATACAGAAATAAAACATAGGTGTATTTACAGTTAAAAAGTATTAAAACATTACTTTCTCGAGTACAAATGACAGTCCCAAGTCAAAGTTAAAAAAGACATAAAGACATAAATATGGTCGACCTAATCATGCGTAAAAAATTCAGAAGCAGCTGCCAGTGCATAAGCGATACAAAACCATATTTACAAGACTTAATATTTAAGATACGTATACAGCATGGGAAAGTTAAATGTGACAACACAGCTATGATAAAAGCTTTTGGCGAATTATCCAGAAGGAGAATAAGAAACGACTAAGAGCAAAGACTATTGGCCCAGAGGGGCCTGTTTTTAAAATTCTGAATGCAATCTGATACTTCTTTGCACCCAAGTTGAGGCATATTGGTCTTATCCACCTCCTACGTATCTGCCGATACTTGGGACAAAAAACAGAACATGTTCTTCAGTTTCATTAACTTCGGTGCAGGCAGGACAAGAATCTAAAACTAGGCCAACCGCCTCTTTCCAAGGACATTTCAGGAGCAAGTTGCCATATCTGAACCTAGTATACATAATTTTGGCAAGGGGGGGCGAGATTATATCAAGGAAGGGTTCAAATAGAGAGCAGGATTTTATATTTAAGAAGTTAGATGTTAACTGACCGCTTGTTTGATTATTAATGTAATGCTTCCCCACTAACTTTCAATACATAGCTTTAAGGCTCAAAGTATCACGTCTAGTGGCCCTATCTGGGTGCTCCCACAAGCCCGTCAGATTCAGTAGTTTGCACCAGTTAGCAATGTGTTTAAACCATGGTAAATGTTTTGCGCCATTAATCGCCAGGTCCTCCCATAAGGAATTGCAATAATCGATTAATTGAGGAGTTGTCCATAGGCGCAACCAGTAAATTAGGGGTCTAAAGGCAGCCAAGTCGCCAATTCTCTTTAACCCAAGATCGCAAAAAAGTGGGGTGAGTGGTGATGTAATTAACCCTGGGCATAGTGGGCGTAGTGGGGCTACATGGAGCATCGCGTAGTGTGGCCAAATCTATGCACACTCGTGCACTCCACGTAGCCCCACTACGCGCCGCCCGCCTCCCGCCCACCCTCATTTTAAAATAAGTTAAAGTGTTTAAAAGTAAGAAAATGTCTTACCTGAGGTGCAGCGTCCCGGGGCTCCCTCTTCCTGCTTCAGCGGCAACTTCTTCCTCACAAATGCGCATGCGCGGGAGCCCGCTCCCCTCCAGGTTTCCGTAATATCCCCACCAGCCGCTATGCAATTGGACAAAAGGTTTTTGTACGGTGCCCATATCATAGGTTCTGATTTGTACAAGTCTCCAGGTATCAAATCAGGGCCAGGAGCTTTTCCTTCTTTCAGTCTATTAATTGCTAACACGGTATCCTCTAGGCTAAAAACTAGTGGTAAGTTATTTACGGTCACATCAGGGAGAGTGGGTTCTAAGTTTAGGGCAACCCGGTCAGTATATGGACTGACAAGGACGTCCTCTTCTGAGTATAATCTCGAAAAATGATCCACACAAGCCTCCGGCTGAATGTGATAATTATTGGAGGTGACTTTCTCCAAACTGCCCCTGGATACAATGTACCAGAACATGCAGCTATCTCTAACTTGAGCTGCTGAGACCAGGTCATTTCAATTTGTGTCAGCGTAATCGCGCTTAGCTTTACTAAGAGCTACTCTATAAATATTACCAGCAGAAATTAAGTCAGATCTGGAGCACTCTCTAACTGCTATTTGTAGTGCCTTTTTAGCTCTCTTGCAATGGTCATTAAACCAATTGCGATCCCTTGCCCTCACAGGCCTTCCACCAAGGCTAAGTTTGGAACAGACTAATTGTAAGGCTTCAAAAAACTCGTTATCTACTACAGTAACATACGAAATTTCGGGCGAATCAATACTTCCCTTGTGGCTGCACAGATTGGTTAAGGAGGCCATGAAGAGCTTATATATTCTGTTGTAAAGGTCCTGGTCGGCTTGCACTTTAGGCCATGTGACTCTTCTACTAGTTGTACACAGCTCTACTATTTTGGAAGTTTGACTGTGAGCATCCCTGCACAGGTCCCTACCCTTCAGTTTTAATAACAGAGAATTATGATCACTGTCTGTCCTTGGTTCGATGGTCATGTCTTCCACTAGCGACCATATTCTAACATCAACTAGAATATAATCTATGATGCTTGCATAAGCACCCCTCTTAAAAGTGGCCTGTCTTCCTAGGTCAGCTGGAGTTCTCCCGTTGCAGGCACTCAGGCTCCTAACTGCAGTTAGGGAGGCAATTTGTAAAGAGACGTTTGAAAAACGTTGGCCATATTAGCCAACAACCAGATTGGGAATGCCCCATATCTCATCCTCCTCCTCAAGTGAAGCACTTAATAAGGGGGAGGGTTCGAAAGCGGCATTAAAGTCCCCCGCAACTATAATTTTACAGTTTAATTGATAACCTCCCATCAATTCATCTAACAGTGAAAGTACCGAAGAATCGCTACTAAAAGGTTCTGACCTGGTATAGACATTAAGCAAGGTCATAATTACGCCAGACGAGAAAGTAAGCTGAATCTCCATAAGGTCAAGCGAGTTTATTAATAGTTGCTTATACCTACAGGCTAGAGTATTTTTAACTAATATTAGCAGTCCACCACTGGACCTACCTGTTGTTTTTGGGGGGATAGCATCCACACAATATGTGGTAGAACCATTTATGTGCACCTTGTCTACGGCCCAGGTCTCTTGGAAAACACAGATATCAGTGTTTCCTATGGCAGTAAACCATTCGGGATATTGGAGCTTAGTATGTATCCCCGCCAGGTTCCAGGATATTAGTGTTAGTCTATTGTTTACCTCATGTCTACTGGCGGGAGCACCCCCATGAGTATCTGCACTACTTGGTAGAGCAGTATCAGTGGTTTGAACAAGCGATCATTGAGGCGAATGGCACTGCAACGGGAGTAAAAATGTGGCTGTACCAATTGTATTATTGGTTATCACCTCAGTAACTACAGTCTGCAGATTCCCAGTTACTGATTTGGTAGGAAGGTTGGCACCCATGGAGCCCAAAAATTAATACATTGTCAGAGCTCGATGGATCTACAGGAGGTACATTGATATGTATATCCAAAATGTGCCTTTGCTCTATATGTGGACTGTCAGTGATAGCTTTCTCGATAAATCCCCTTACAGTCTCCCTAGAATCAAAGGTCCCCGTAGCTTCCGAACAAACATTAAATTGCAATACAGACATGTTACCCCTTGGCAGGGCTACATTTTCAGCTCTTCCTCCATTCGATGGGGTCAAGGGGGTCAGTCAATCGTTATCATCCAAAGGGTTAAAGACATAGAAATGATTATTAACTGAAATAGCATATCTATGCTGCCTCCGCCACCCCATTAGAGACTCCCCAAATGGTAACTGTGCGGCACAGTGATGTTTATAGAAATATCCAAGGGGTAAGATGCTGTTCCCCGTTTGTGCCATGGACCAATTACCTGCCCTTTCTAATATTGCATGAACTAAGTCGGGTGAACTGAAGGAAACTACTATAAAGTCACCTTCTCAAGACTTGTTCGAATTCCCTACCCAACTAACCCGTCTCACCATTTTGAATTCTGAAAAGAGCAGATTACCTAACCGTGTCCTCATATTTAACTCATATAATGATTTTTGTTTTAAATTAGCCCTATGTTCCAACACTCCCGGGGGCAATTTGGGGACATTGGCTAGCACTATAGTATAAGGTGTTGCTTCCAGAGGTAGGTGAAGTGTGTCGGTACCTAACAGTTCTCTCCCTGATTTATTATAGAATCCCTTATTCCTTAGGGGCTGTGCTTCCTCATCGTGTACATGTTTGAGCATATTAGGGAGAGATATTTTTTTAATATTTGACAGCTGTTCTTCGGTGGTAATTTGGGTGTGTGCTGGATCAGTAGCCCCCTCTAAGGTTACCCCCGTACCATTGTTTGCTTGGCTGTTAGATGGAGCAATGAGGGGAGCCGTTACTGGGCCTTGACCAGGATTGATGGACTTATCATTTGGACAACAGTTTGGCCCAGTGGACTGGGCAGTTTTAAAGCTGCCTAGGCTAGCCTGAGTTTGCTGAAGAGAATAAGTGTTCTTGTGGCTTAGATGCTTCTGCTGGTCTAAAGAAACAGCATTTGCTAGCTTTTCAAGTTTGTCAATGCCCGCTTCCAATCTAGATAATTTTTGCATCAGCGGATTCAATAAAGCTGATACAACGTCACCTAGTTTGGTCCAGAACCCCTCGCTGTCATTAAGCTGCAAGGAAGGTAAGGGTGATAGAGGAAACTCCCTAACGGTAGAGGCAGTATTTGCCACTGAGTCATCGCCTTCCTCAGCAACCTCTCTTGCTACGCCTCTGCGCCCTCTTTTAGGTAAAGGATAGGGTTGTTTACCAGGACCCGATCCTTTCCGTTTCTTAGACTGGGGTAAGGAACTATCCCCTTGAGTGATCTTACATTTTTGGCCTCTAGTATGCACTTTCGGTCTAGTGACTATTTCACTTGTCTTTGGGATGACACGTGGCACAGAGACCTGATGAGGCGAAGTAGTAATAATTAAAGGTAGGGGAGATCCAGCAGAGGGGTCAGGATTGGAGTGGTCATCTGGGTCTATGTGAACAGAGGTTTTGGGCTGTAGAGAAGTGGTTTGGGGCTCTAAAGAGAGTCTATGCTCAGTGAGAGCAATTTGGTGAATAAGGACTGACTCAGCCCTTTGAAGGAAAGCGTCTAGAGTCCCTACCACACCTTGACCCGTTAGCGTTTTCCTTTTGGCTAATTGATTCTGCGCCATGTCCCCAAGGAAGATTTTGGACACTACAATAGTACAGATACCCTCGTACCTCAGATTCTCAGTTCATCGAGTCTCAAATCATGTGCCTATATTTCGAAATGAAGGTCCATGCAAGACGGTTAGGCCCTGCCAGAATAAAAAAACAAATGACGTGGCCCATCCAAGCCTCCTTCGGCCTCTGACGGGCTCGGACAGGCCCACCCTTGGTCCGGGCTACGTCCTGCGCCGCGGGTGGAGAGGCAACGCTTTATGCACGATGACCACGCCTCCCCCTCACTCGCGGCAGCTGTGGCAGAGGTGTTTCACCCTGGGGGTTGAAGGTCTCTCCCAGGGTGTTGGCGTCGAGATTGAAGGGAAGGTGTAGCAACCCTTGTCCCACCAGGGATTCCTCTGGAGTCAGCACAGGCTTGCTCTAAACAGTCCAGTAGCAACAGGTTCGGCAACGCAATTAAAAGAAAGAACTCTTATTCACTCAATCACCCCAGATGTACCATTTGACTCCTGGCACAGAGATCCATGCCACCAAGATGATGATGTCATTGTTTCTACTCTAAACTGATTTATTTTTCTTCATAAAAGTGAGAAAAGGGGAAGGGTGCACATGACTCGGTACACCCACACCAGCAAACAATTTGCCTAGATTCATTGTGGTATGTGCAGTGCATTATAACATTCACTTTAGTAGAAGGTCTTTAGTTTTCACTATTGCTGGTGCAGCAGTTCTGTGTCTCCGTAGACACGTGTTTTAGTATATATGCCCTTCTTCAGTAGAGGTTATCACATTACAAATGAGGGTAATGTTGCTCTCAGTCTTTTCAGGTTTCTATACTACTTCCAGATCGCAGTTGCATTCCAGATATCGTTAGCCCAACAACTCAACAAGGATCCATTCACAAAATGGGAAAGGAGTACAATGCCTGGCATTCCAGCACACAGTACGCCCAGGTGCATTGTGGTAAATGCAGCGCATAATTAGACTCACTTTAGTTGAAGGTCTTTAGCGTTCACCATCCTTGGTGCAGCCAGTGCTGTGTATCTCTAGACATGTGATTAAAGACATTCATCAGGTTTATGATTATGAATGGTGCTTGCATTACATATTGAAAGAGTCATGGTCAACAACCCTACTGGGCATGCTGCCGCACATCACATTTCGTCGCACATCACATTTCACTGCACATCTGTGCATTCCCTTTCTTATATACCCCACAGAAGTTCCATTGGAAACCTGGATATAACATTCATAACAACATGACAATGCCATTCTTTTCACTCAAATCTATTTTCTCTTTCTTTCTATGTCAGTTTCCTTGACAAAAACTAATTCACATTACACTGAAGCAAAAATGAATGAAGCATTTCAATAATGCATCACAGTAATTGACTGACGTAGCTCTCTCGTTCGTGAACTATTGCTTAATACAGAATTGAATGCAGTTGAAAACTACATTCCCATATGAGATGAGCAGATTCCAAGGTGAAGAATGCCCTGAGAAGCATTAGGCAGAGATGCAGATGCAAAAAAAACAAGGTTGATCGAAATATGGATGTCAAATGGAACAGTAATGTGAAACATGTTTGTTCTCTTGGGAACTGAAAGAATCAAATAATCCCAATTGAATTTTGTGGCTGAACCTTCTGTGCTGTACAAAGAAAGATAGCAAAAGATTGTGGGCCATATTTAGATGTAACACAGCGCAGCACGACACCTTTCTGTTCTGCATCAGAAGGAAAGGAAAGGAATGCACCAAATTTGCCTTTTCCAAGCGCTGGCACACAATGTGCTACCTAGTGCCCACGCAGGCACCCTTGCACCATGGTGCAAGAGTGCCTGCTTTGCATCCGGGATTATTTTTATGGCGGAAGGGGCAACTTCCTGCACAAAAAAGTCCCCTTAAAGGGATTTAACTCTATCTAGAAACAGGAAGTAACGAGGAGAAACAAATATATTTCTGCTTGTTGAGCCTCCCCCTGGAAGGTGTAACATTTTGGCACATTCCCACGTCTACCAGTAATGGTAGATCTGGGAATGCATCAAAATACATGGGAGGTGCTTGGGAACACCCACGTATCACCCCCCCTGGGGCAGAGTAACGCAACGCAGCGATTAACACTACTTGCATTACTCCTGATTTATCAAGCCACTCACGGCCACGTAAATTGGGCTTGCGTGGCACGATAAATCACATTTTGGGATCGCTTCCCCTTGTTAAATAGGGCTCTATATTTACTTCGCACAGCATCCTATATACAGTTTCAATGTTGTTCTGTTCCATGCGCAATATAATGGAGAATGTTTTTTTATCCGATTTGTATCAAGAAATATTGTATAGAATTAGCAAAGCCAACATATGTACTCATATCGAACCCAAAAAATGAAACAGGATAAACTAAGACTAACAAATAAATGCGGACTCTATAGTCGCACATTAAAGAAATAGACTAAAACAAACACCACCAGTTGCAGCTTTTATAAATCATTTGAACCAAAAAGTGCTGCAATAGGACGTAGCAAGTGAAGCGGGGGAACAGGGAACACCGCGCCCGTAAAAAAAAAGGGCCCATAAAAAAAAAAAAGAAAAAATGGCAATCCCTGAGGGGCAAAGACTGAAGTTGAGAGTGTGTCAATGTTTGCCCTGGCTGTGAAATGTCTGCAGATCATATAAGCTATCGTTTGTCCAAAGCAACTGTACAAAAATACTGTACTTTTTCAAACTGCAATACACTCATACAAATCCTCTCTGTTTTTTTTTTTTTTTTTTAAACCGTTTATTACATGTTAAAAAAGGTTACAAGTACGGGCCTACAACCATCCGGCCGGCCGCTAGAGTGGCAGAAGCATATGACATACCTACAGTAAGAGTCTCTTGGCGGTGCAGATCGGTAAATCAGGAGATATCAATAGCGCAGGCCACATAACTCCAAGCCCACAATACGGTTTCCTTTTTTTCAAAACAGAACAACACAAAAAACCACACCCGCAAGGCAACCCGCAATCCAAAGTGACGGCACGTGCTCCTTAAGTGGGGGATCCCAACCAGCAGCCAAACTCTGAAGAGGGGAATGGGAATAGATCAGGGACAGGGGAACCACATGCCCGCGGCTGGGGGAGGGGGTCGGCTAGGGGGACGGAGCTGGTGAGGCGGCCGGTAGCAGTGGCGGCTCACAAATACCCCCGCGATAGGCGTTCCAGGGGCCCCAGATGTTCACCCATGCCCCAGGCTTACCCCTCGCCACATACACTACCTTTTCACGAAACATACACCAATCCATATGTTCTTTCCAGGCCAACACCGCTGGGGGCCACCGGGATCCCCACAATTGAGCAATGTCGCGCTTAGCTATCATGTATCCCAGAGTCACCCACCGCGTCTGCGGGACCGAATAGTCATTTGGTTCCCACACATTCAGCAAGCATCTCCTCGCTTCAGGCAACAGCGCAACATGCGTCACCACACGCAGGACCTCATGCACACCACGCCAGAATCGCTCCACCTGTGGGCATTCCCACAGAATATGCATGAAAGTTGCCAAGGCACCACAGCCACGCTTACACAATCCGTCACCAACAAAGCCCATACGTAGAAGCCTTGGCCCCGTCACGTAAACCCGGTGGAGGATCTTAAGCTGGACGAAGCGAAGGCGAGCCGGGATGGCCACCTCCTTCGGAGAGGCCACCGCGGAAATCCAGTCCTCGTCGTCCAGTTCCAGCCCGTCGGCAACCCAGGCCTCGCGGAGACTAGTCAGCAGGCACGATCTGTCGTTGATCAGTTTTTTATATATAAGGGAGATCGTGCTGTCTGGGACATGGCCATCCAGCACTCTGTCCTCCAGGGGGGAAGACTCCGGAATGGACACGACATCAGGGAAGACGGAGCCCAGCGCGTGGCGGACTTGTAAGTACCGAAAGTACTCACTGCCTTGCAGCTGAAATTCCGTCCGCAGCGTCTCAAAAGTTTTGAATCCACCCCTTGTCCAGAGGTCTCCCACTGTGCTGATTCCGATCGTGTCCCACTTCTCGAAGCCCTTCGATGTCCACAGGGAGCCCAACCTCTCAGACGCATATAGCGGTGTCGCCCGGGTCAAACGGTCCTTCCACCCCATCGCTGCATTAGCCGCGTGCCAGACACGCACCATGACACGCGTCGGTCCCGTCAGACGGGAGTCGGGCGCGCCAGAGTAGAGCGCTCGATTGTAGTCGCCACCGGGCAAGAGCATCTTGTCCATTTCAAATGCCGGGTTCAGGGCGGGCCCGTAAAGGCCATGATTAATTGCAGCTAGCTGGGAGGCCCAGTAATACCGTTTAATGTCCGGGAGGGCAACCCCCCCATCGTACCACGGGAGCGTCAATTTAGCCAGAGCAATACGCGGCCTCCCGTCCCAGAACAGGCGCCGCTGCAGGCTCTCCACCTCACGGAAGTAGCGCGCCGGAACCAAGTCCATAGTATTCTGAAGCGCATACAGAAAGCGCGGCAAGGACATCATCTTAAACAAGGCCGCTCGGCCAAGCGGCGAAAGCGGAAGACGCCGCCAGCGCGCAACGTCCTCCCGCAAGCGCTGGAGGGGGGGTAGCAAGTTCCGCTCGTAGCGGGCCTCCGGGTCTAGAGTAATATATATACCCAGGTACCGGAACCCCTGGGAGGCAATCTGGATCGGGCAGTCCCGTGGTAGGGCCGGAGCCTCCCCGGAGAGCACATACACGCAGGATTTCGCCCAGTTGATGACAAGGCCTGAGTTACGACCGAAGGAGCGCAAAACATCAACCAGGACAATCAGCGAGTTACGCGGGGAGGCGAGATACAAAAGGATATCATCGGCGTAGAGGGACACGCGGTCCTCATGCTCGGGGGTCCAGCGGAGACCACGGATGGAGGGGTGCCACCGCAGCCACTCCGCCAAGGGCTCCAAGGCCAATGCAAACAGGAGCGGTGACAAGGGGCAACCCTGACGCGTGCCCCGCCCCAGCGCGAAGGGGGCCGAGACTCGCCTATTCACCACCACCTGCGCCAATGGGCCCGAATACAACAATTTGACCCAGCTAATGAATCCCGGTCCAAATCCAAATTTCGCCAGCATCGCCCAGATGTATGGCCATTCAAGCGTGTCAAACGCCATGGTGGCGTCTAAGGACGCCAAGATGGCCGGCTCCCGCACAAACGGGACACGCGCGAGCACCCCATGCAAGCGTCGCAGATTAAGAGCCGTGTTGCGATGGGGTATAAAGCCAGATTGGTCTTGGTGGACCAAATCGCCCACCACGCCAACCAGCCGGTTGGCCAGTACCTTGGCGACGATTTTGGGCTCCGCGTTCAAGAGCGAGATAGGCCTATAGGATGTAACCCGCTCACGGGGTCTCCCCTCCTTGTGGATCACCACGATTGTGGCCAGACGCTGGTCCGGCGGGAGGGAACCCTGCGAGTGGGCCGCCAGGAACATGGCGCGCAGGTGGGGCGCCAGTACATCCGGTCGCAGCTTGTAGAGCTCGATGGGGATACCATTGGGGCCCATGGCCTTGCCGGATGCGACCGAGCGAATAGCCAGGGCAATTTCGTCCGAGGTGGGAGGAGCGTCCAGCAAATCCCTGTCCTCCACCGTAAGGGAGGGCAGCGCGATGTCCCGAAGCAGGGCATGGGAATCTTCCTCCGAGCAGGGAGAAACCGGGGAGTACACCTCGCGGAAGTAATCCGCGAAGCAGGAGACAATGGCTTCCGGCTCGGTGACAGGCACACCATCCATCCCCTCAATCAAAGGAACCACACGACTCGCTCTCTCCCTCTTGTCCAACCACGCAATCAATTTACCAGCCTTATCACCCACATCATACAGTCGCCCCTGTTGCTCTCTACTGAGGCCCCTGGCCGCCTCCGTGACGAGGGCCCTATAGGCCGCCTGCTTGAGGTGCAGAACATGCAACTTGGCGTCTGTTACCCCGCTCCCCAGGTCACCCTCTAGTTCCGCAATTTCGGCCTCCACCCGGGTTACCTCCTCCCGCTCGCGCCTCCGGGCATGGGAGATAAAGGAGAGGGCCTCCCCTCTGAGAACTACCTTAAAAGCCTCCCACAGGGAGATGGCCGAAGGGACAGACCCCACATTCTCATCAAAGTATCGCTGTAAGGATTTGATCAAGTCGGCACGAATAGTGGGGTCACGCAAGTACCAAGCATTGATTGGAGCCACCCTGCCCTCCCCCCTAGGGAAGACATCGAAATGTAACAGTACTGGGGAGTGATCTGAAATGCCCCGCGCCAGATGGCACACCTCTCCCACCCTCCCAGCATAGGCCGCCGGGACAAGGATGTAATCAAGCCGCGAGAGGCTACCATGGGCACCCGAGTGGAAGGTGTATTGCCGCTGTGCGGGATGCTTTAGTCGCCAGCAATCCACCAGGCCCAGAGTATCTAAAAGGCCGGACAGCCAGGCCTGTGCCCGGGGGAGGTCCCTAGGGGGATGGCGATCCAGAGACCCAGAAACTACCGCATTAAAGTCCCCCCCAACCACCAGCAGGCCACCCGGGAGGTCCAGGAGGAGGCGCCCCAAATCCGCAAATGTAGTAGATTGTAACCCAGGCGGGACGTACACTGATATAAAAACAAACACCCTACCCTCCATTCTACCCACCAGAACAGTGTAGCGTCCCCTCTCATCATGGCGCACCTCATCAATCTCCAACGGGAGCGAGTTCTTAATCATGATACCCACCCCCCGCGAGCCCGAGGTGAAGCCCGAGTGGGCCACCAAACGATAGCCTCGCCGATTCATGGCATGAAAGGAGTTACCTATAAGGTGTGTCTCCTGCAGGAAGATAACATCTGGTGAGATACGTTTCAGGTACTGCAGGACCACACCACGCTTAATCCTGTCCCCCAGGCCGTTAACATTCCATGACAACACAGTCAAATCCCTACCCCCCATCATACGTAGAAGCAATCAGTCGTCCCCCACAGAGCATCTCGAGAGCAACAATACAGTAAAGGGCTTGCCTTGCGGTGCAAACAAACGACACCCCCCCCCCACCCCCCCATCCCAACAGAACTCCCCCTTCCCTGCACCCCTGCATGAGCCCAGACAGCCCCCCCAAAGTGCAGTGTGCCTGTCGCCCCATAGATGAAAAACTAACTAGTCCCCCAGAGGAGGAGGGAAGCCCCCAACAGACCCCACACGACCTCCATCGGAGGGGAACATAAACGATCAGTAAATGGTAAAGGGATGTTGTCCAGAGCAAGGCCTATTCTTCACCCCTCAGTTCTGATCCGGCGGGCCCTCCCCGCCAACCGCACCCCCCCCACCCCCTCGGCCCCGATCTCCAGGCAGAGTGTCCAACCAGTCCCCAGCCGCCTCGGGTCGGTCAAAAAAGTGCGTGCGCCCATCCACCTCCACCCCCAGCCCAGCTGGAAAAAGCATTGAGTACTCAAGGTTCAGGTCCCGCAGGCGACGCCCAACTCCGAGAAAACTCAATCCCAGCCCTTGGACCGCCGGAGCAAAGCCTGGGCAGAAATGCACATCCATGCCATCAAGCTTGACCGGTCCCTGTTGCCTGGAGGTCTGCAGGATAGCGTCTCTGTCCCGAAAATTAAAAATCCGGGCAATGAGAGGCCGCGGCGGGGCACCGGCCTTAGGTCTGCCCCCAGGGACCCGGTGAGCACGTTCCACCGCAAAAAGCTTACTCAGCCCCCGGGGCTGGAGATGGGTAAGGATCAATTCTTCCACAAAAAGATCTGCCGCCTCCGCCTCTCGTCCCTCCGGCACTCCCACAATACGAACGTTATTCCTCCGGGCCCGACCCTCGGAATCCTCCAGTCGCCGGTCCATCAGGGCGCTCGCCTGGCCAAGCCGGCGCACCTCCTTTTGGAGGGCCACCATGTCCGTCGTGAGGCTCGTTGTGGTGTGGGCCAGGGAATCGTCCCGGTCGTTGGTTCCGGACAAGTCAGCCCTCACAAGGCTAACATCCACCAGGACCGAGTCTATCCCTTGCGCCAGGGTGTCGAAGCGCTGGTCCACCGAGGCCTTCATCTCTGCGATGGCGCCCATGACGTCCCGGAGGGTCAGATCCACCGGTTGAGCAGATGCCTCCGTCGGGCCCGCCGGGGATGTGCGCGATGTCTCCGGAGATCCCTTCTGGAGGGTGTAGCGGTCCATACTGTTGGATTGAGGCGCCGGGCCGCGGCGGGTCGTCTTCACCTTCGCCCGGTCGCCATCTTGTTTGGTGGACATGCCTGCTCTCCCACCGTCGTGCCAATCTCCTCGAAAGGGCCGATAAACCAGTTCACGGGTTCCGGGGGGGGGGAGGGCGACCACTGGGCCGCAGGACGACTCACGGCCGGCGGGTCAGCCGGGCACCTGGACAAGGCCACACCAGCGCACCCCGCTCCGCAACCCTACCTCGCTTGAGGGCAAGGAGAGCGCAAAAGCGAAAGTGAAAGCACGGGATACGCGAGTCGCCCAGCCCTGCCCGCCGCTGTTGTTCGCTTTGTCCCCGGATCGCCCCACTACTCCAATCCGGGGGGCCAGCGCGGAGAAGGCCGCAACCTTCAATCGGTGCTCCCACCGGTGTCCGGGGTCCGATTCGAAAAGGAAAAACGGATGGCGCCTCAGCTCGGGTTCACCGATGCAGTCCCCTCAACAAGGACAGGATATAGCCAGGATTAATTCAGGAGGTCGTGGTGGTCCTCGGGAGCCTCGCACCTACGCGGCCATCTTGGTTGCGCGCTAGGCTCCTCCCCCCAAATCCTCTCTGTTAACACATGAATAATGCTTATATTATAAACAAAATATGATTTCTATAATATTTTGTGTCAATAACCTACTTTGAAGACTATTTATTTTATTTCTAAAGTCTTCTTTCTATTAGTCCCAGAGCTCTTATTACCTTGTTGCAAGATTGGTATTTCTTATGTCTCCTCTTCTCTGATCCCTTATATCAATCTATTTTGGTGCCTCTCTCTTCCATGCGGTTAAGGAGCACCAGTTGTCATTTACAGAAGAGTAGAAGAGGGTGTCTCACTTATCAGGAGTACCTTCATATTTAATGTTATTTATTCATGCTGTGTTCGTCATTTTCTACGGTCAGAGACTTAACATGCTACTCTTTATTTATTAAATGAGGGTCCTATTTATTAAGAGGTTGCATCACTATTTCACCACACAATGTGGTGCATCCATGACCCACCCCAAAAGGCAATTTATTAGGTCAGGTAAGGCCACTTTGCATGGCTCTGAGTGGCTTCATATATCAGGAGTAAGGCTACGCAGCGCAAATCGCTGTGTTGCATTACTCTGCCCCAGGGAGGCATTCCATGGGCGGTGAGTTGGTTTTCCCTTGCAACTCTCCCAGATGTTGATGCATTCCCAGATTTACCATTACTGGTAACCTGGGAATGTGCCAAAATGTTACACATTCCCAGGGAAGGCTTAACAATTTATGTATTTCTCCTCGTTGCTTCCTCTTTCTATGTGTGCTGCATTCTGCAACACACATAGATAGAGGAAAATGCCTCAGGGGATTGTTTTTGTTCAGGAAGGTGCCCCTTCCTGCACAAAAATAATCTGGCATGCAACACAGGCACCCTTGCACCATGGTGCAAGAATGCCTGCATTGGTGTGAGACAGCACATTGTGTGCCAGTGCTGCAAAAAGGCAGGTATGTGCCGTATTGAGATAAATATGGTGCATTCCAGTCCTTTTCCTGTAACACAGCGCAGCAAGGTGACTTACCGCGCTGCATTACGTCTAGATAAATATGACCCTGGGTGTGAGCAATCCAACAACAGAGTCACAGAGGGGATAAATATTTTCTTCTCATGCTCAGGATGGTATATGGAAGCATTTCCCTCTTGTATTGAAAGTGAAACCAAGTGTGGGTCATACCTGTGTGCATTGCAGCTTAGCTTCGGATGAAAAACCTGTTTTCTACACTGCCACCCTCTTCTCAGATGCCTTCAGCATCTTCTCTCCTTCTGGCAGAGTCTAATATGTTTCTCCTGTCTTGCAGAGACAAACCAAGATACTAAATAACCAGCAGGTCCCAGCAATTCACCACTGCTACTTACCTCTGTATCGTTTAATGCTAAAGAGGGGACAAATAAAGCCAATGTTACTGTTGTCTGTCTACATGATCTTTTCAGTATAGATATTCCCAGCCAAAACACCGTTATGTTAGACCATAGGTATATATGATGACCTCTTTCTCACCGCCATGACTGCATATATTGGTAACCTCCATCATAGAAAACATAATCTAAACTCTGATAGGAACTACCAGTTGTTTTAATGCCACTACATTTTCAATGAAATGTAGCTTTCATTAGCTTCTCAATGGAAAAGGTCTCCCTTTCCACCTCAAGAGAAAGAGTGTAATCAAGAACTTGTAGTTTTCAATGCCATACTACTAATTCCTACTATTGATTCAATAGGTTGCAATATTATAACTGCAAAGGCTTGAGGCTGAAGCCAAATATGACAGAGTGGACATTTAATTAGAAGTCAGCATGACACCATATAAGGGAAAGTGTTTGATCAACTGGGCTCTGATGAGAAAGGTACAATGTGTGTCCTTTATACAACAGGCAAACACAGCAAAATATTTGAATACCATTAGATCTGTCAGCCATAAGGTGCTCTTCCCCCAAACTTTCTGCCTTTTTCGCAATTCATTTTTGTTGGCCTTAGGACTCTGTATACTTTACCACTGCAAACCAGTATACAAACAGAATGGGACCAGGGCAGGTATGCAGGAAATTCTAGACACTTCTGTGTGGGTGCACCTCAAAGGTAACACAAACTTCAAAGTGGGAACAAGGTATAAAAAGGGGACCCCCAGACCCACTCTTCAGTTCACTCCTGGAACTACAGAAGGACTCTCAGAGGACTGCCTGTTGCTGTGGCCTGCTTTGTACTTCAGAGGACTGCCTTGCTGTATCAAGAAGGAGAGTTTTGCTGCTTGAATCCTGCCCGGAACCCTCAAAGGTCTATTCTGCTGCATCAGACATGCTCCACTACTTGAGCTCAGGAATTCCAAAGTGGCTACAAGGGCTAGTTGGCTGGCCTTCTTATTGGAGACTCAGGGACAGAAAAGGCTCCAACCATCTTGAACCTGCACCAGGACAGATCCCGAGTGAGTCCTGACCCTTCAACTGGTTCCCCTCCAGTCCTGGACCCTTGGAAATGGTGCCAAAGGTGCCCAGATTGTCCACATATATAAGTTGGGACATTAAAGAATTTCTGCCAAAAAGTGCTTTGAGAACCGAGAGGAGACCGGGACCTACCTGCTTGCTGTTCTGCCCATGGTGTATCACCAGTTCGCCTGACTTCACAGCAGCTCCTTCTACGTTCTTCTCTGCAGCAGCAAATCCTGTTCAATGGTTCCTCACAGAAGGGATCTCTGACCTCACGGAACCCTCGTTGGCTACAGCCAGCAGCAACATCCTGCTACAGATTTTCATTTTCCCAAAAAGATCCTAAGTCAAAACATAGGAGTCTTCACTGCAACTTTGTCCAGAGGCTTCCTAACGATGACACCTCCTCCTCAGTCACCACCAGTTTCCTTGCGCCACTAAACTTTGTCTTCTGAGACATTTTGCTCCAAATAATTCTTTAAGCCTGTTAATAACTGGAGACCAGGCCCAATCCATCTTGTGCATCTGACCCATGCTCCATCAGGGCTGGACATAACTTTCAACTTGTTCTTGCTGTTGCACAACTGGATATCCTTGTTTGAGACTTTGATCTTTTCGGTGTTATTTTACACTTTATTAACAATCCCATTAATACTGATTAGATTTTTGTCATTTTGGTGGTATATAATTTATTAAAATATAGTCTATTTGTTTAAATTGGTTGGGATTATTTCTAGTGTTGTGTTTCACTTGGTTATTGTTTGTATGCTACATAAATACTTTACACATTGACTCTAAGTTGAGACTGACTAATTGTGTGCCAGACTACCATAGGATTAAGACCAGGTTAATTTAGTGACTTTTTTTGGTTCACCCTGACAGGGAGTGTGGCTGTTGCTTGAGAAGGGCTCACA
This sequence comes from Triturus cristatus, assembly GCF_964204655.1. Classification (NCBI taxonomy): domain Eukaryota; kingdom Metazoa; phylum Chordata; class Amphibia; order Caudata; family Salamandridae; genus Triturus; species Triturus cristatus. Next base: position 1,174,026,477 of record NC_140589.1, on the reverse strand, counting down.
CACCCACCTCAACCAACAACCCAATTTCTCACAGATGCTTTGCTCAAGTCTATTCTTGCCATTACTAATGTCACAAAATAAACATGATTTAACTTTTGATGAGAAGCAAAGACCCAAGCATTTTGATTAGGTGTTCCTTCTTTTGCCATTTAATACCTTACAAGGTGGATGCCTTAGCGCGGAACGGTTGGGCAGAATTGTTAAGATAAGTCAGTGTAAGCAGGAAATGTATTAAGGTTGCTCAAATGCTTATGAGAGGGCTTATGATTCAGGAGAGGGAAGTGGAGGTGGTGCCTTCAGACAAATAGGAAGCCCCCTTTAAACAGCACATTGATGGGTGGTGTCCAGAAGCACAGTCCAGACCTGATAGGAGGGAAAACGAGTCACATGCAGCTTCTCTCTGAATTTAGCAGCATGTAGAGCGAGAAAAGTCAGAGAGTAAAGATGACACTCTTTTTGGGTTTACAAATGTTTTAATGACTACCAATATATAACACATATGCAGTTGAGCAAGATAACATGTTACCGAAAATATGTTGTCAAATCTTGATCTCTAAAGTAGAGTACATGTGGTATCATCATTTTAAAGTTCCAAGATGGCCTTCATGTTGATTTTTAACATGGTGATTATCTGGAATGGTAAAACAATGATATTCCGAGTACACTTCTGTTGCATGATGGATTGAGAATAAGATGGCTCTTGGTCTAAAGAGCTTTACCCCAAAGCACACACAAAACCACCTGAAAAATAGATGCTACCATCAAATAAAAATGTTAAATATTGCTTTATTGAAAAATGCATGTCTGACATCCTAATATTGGCAGAAGGATATACACAGTCAATAGCAAGGAGATGAGATTAAAATATTAATGTGAACTGATCCAAGATGTGAAGGAAAATGCCTCAAGCCAGTGCCTCAAGGGTCCAAGAAACAAATGACTAAAGGTAGTTGACCCAAAAACCTTTATATGCACATTATATTTTTGGGAAAAATTAATGGTCTTCTCGTACACAGACACAAAAAGAGAACTGAGAGGGTAGGAGGAGCCTGTGACCATGATGGCCGCTCTGAACTGAAGCTCCATGGTGGACCCGCTCCCCAATATCCGGAGCGGAGCTTTACCGCGATCAAATCCCACTGGACGTACAATTCCTGCAATTGAAATGCTGGCTGTTCTCATTGATCAAAAAAACGCCTGTCTGCGACCCTGATCAACCGTGATATGACCTGCGGTGCCCCCGCACCTTCTGAGCAAGATGTCGGAGAGGCAGAGAGAAAGTAACTCTCCCTGCCCCATCGCAACTCGCTCCTCAGACAGTAAGACTGCACCCGAAGACGGTTCTGCACCGAGCCAAACCTGCAGTATTTATTCCCCCAAACCGGCACGAAGAGAATATTAAAAGCATGCTGAGAAACCAACCTCTGATGCCACTGGATGCGAGAGAGGCCGGGCCACACCTACTGCAGAATCGTCGACTTCTCCAGCTCTGCTGATGGGAAGTGGATTCCGCTGACTCGTGGAAGTGTCTCCGCTCCAGAAGCCTTCAAGTATAGCCCTTCGGCACCTCACCGTGGAGAACCGGATCTATCGCAGAATCCTTGTGGGAATTGCCCCAACCAGGTGAGGGACCAGGGCCGAGAACAACTAAAGGCCCGCAACCTAAGGCGAGAGGTTGCACGGAGGAGGAGATATCAACAGAGTGGATGGGGCACTTTACCCCCAGTACGGTCCCCAGAGGCAAGAGACACTGCCGGAGTGGAATGCCTGACTCCAAAATGGTGCCCGTTGTGGACAGCGGCTCCCTGCAGCCTGACCTTAAGATGGCGGCCACCTCCGAAGGGGCTCCTGCAAACCAAATCTTCTTCATCAGATGGCAAATCCACTTGAGGAATTGAAGTAGCCATATTCAATGATGTAAAAAAAACACCAAAAAAATACCACCAAATAGCTGAGAAAACACAGCAGGTGTATCTCCTCTGATGGTGTTGAAGGAATGAAAAAAATGGGTGGGGTCCCTCAAGTTTTGAAGTCACATGGGAGTCGCACACCGGGCGAGCAACCAGCGCTCACCCGATGCGTCTTCCGGAAATATATTTAAGAATAATATACCATTATTGTAATTACAAATAAATGATTTTTATAATTATTTTAGATAATCTCTTGCTCGAATATACATATTAAAGTTATATACATATACTTTTAAAACATATACATTTTACAGGAGTCGTGCACACTGCGCGACCCCATACATGTATGAAGTTCACAGGGCCGTGCACCGCACACCCATCGAAAACCAAACGTGCTCCCGACGTGACTTCCGGAAAATAGATAACAATAATATAATTTTATTGCAATTACAAATTTATGATTTTTATATTTAGTTTAGATAATCTTTTGCTATAATATACATATTAAAATTATTACCTACTGGCGGTCGCCAGTAGATAGTTATAGTTAGGACCCTGTTTCCATAGGAAATCCGCAACATTCTATTTGGAATAACTTTGGCGCCGGTCAACGAATCCTCGCGAAATTTTCAAAATAGGTGGGGCGCTACGCTCCGCTCCTACCCTGAAAGTCTCGGGGGGATTCGTCAAGCAGGGGCCGAGAAAAAAGGGGGGTCCCAAAACGCGTTTTCCCCATGCATTTTTCCATAGGACCTTTAGACACAGCTACAGCCCGAACGGCTGAACAGAATTACTTGAAATTTGGCAGAGAGGTAGCCATAAGGTCAAGGAAGTGCCTTTTGCAGGTCTGGTGTAAATCTGTTCAGTATTTCCTGAGAAAATAGCATTTAAAAGCATATATATATGTGGGCGGAGCCTAACCACACATCTCATCCTGAGATCTGATTGGCTGTCAGCACTTCATCCAAGAAGTGTTGGCAGCCATCTTGGGACCAATATACATGATAGCACCTCATTAAAAAGCATTGCAGTTAATAGAAGGTTTTAAGACTTTAGTTACATTATAAATCATTTGTTGATGGTACCATACTCATTTTAGGAATTGTGGTATGTTCTAAGGTGATTTCACCATGTGAAAAAGCCTTCTGCTGGGATATCATGATTGAGAGAAAAATATTTTCTCATGCTTTTACCACAGAGGTTTGGAAGGTGATCTATAGGCTAAACTGAGAGCTTATTTTCTGTAAATTCACATTATCTTTCTCAGTCATGTGAGAATGAAGTCTGACATTCTCAGTAAAACATGTACATCCAACAAGGGCAGAGACTGTCAGTTGATTCCTTTGTGTTCTACTGCAGCTTCCCAGAGTGTTCCAAAGAACTACTAGAGCGCTAACAGTCCTACTTATGATAAACGTATGGCACACCTGAAGCCATCTTGCTTGGATTAAAGTGGTAACTCTTAAAACATTTAATTTAAAAAGGAACAAAATGAGGGGGTTCATTTTTCCATAAAAAGTATGATTAGTGCTGCAGAAAGAAAAATTAGGGCACATTTTGAGTGACTTCTCAAATCCTCTTCTATTTCATTAAAAAATTCTGACATGCAGACTGAAACATGCACTTTCAATACCAGCAGCAGTTTTCCCTGGTGAGCAGTAGCTTTACTACAGTGATCTAATGAGCAAAAAGAGTGCTAACATTCTGAATTTATGGCAAATGTGTGACACATCTGAATGCCTTCTTGATGGAATCAAAGTAAAAAACTGAAAGTATTTCCTACTGAGGAGACTGCAGTAAATGAGGAAATTAGGAAACTTCATAACAAATAAGTCTCCCAAGATGGCCACCAGAGACAAAAGAGCCCAAATGTAGCCCAAATATCACCCAGATGTAGCCCAAGTATAGCCCAATGACAGAATGTCCCAGAATGTTCTTAAAAACAACTAGAGCGCTTACTGTCTTCATTATGACAAAAGTATGGCACACCTGAAGCCATCTTGATTGGAATAAACTGGTAACACTTAAAACATTTAATTTAAAAAGGAACACAATGAGGAGGTTCATTTTGCCATAGAAATTATGATTAATGCTGAAGAAAGAAAATGAGGGCACATTTTGAGTGACTTCTCAAATCCTCTTCTATTTCATTAAAAAATTCTGACATGCAGACTGAAACATGCACTTTTAATACCAGGAGCAGACTTCCATGGTGCAGTAGTTTTACTACAGTGATCTAATGAGCAACTAGAGTGCTAACATTCAGAATTTATGGCAAATGTGTGACATATCTGAATACCTTCATGATGGAATCAAAGTAAAAAACTGGAAGCATTTCCTACTGAGGAGACTGCAGTACATGAGGAAATTAGGAAACTTCATAACAAATAAATCTCCCAAGATGGCCACCGGAGACAAAAGAGCCCAAATGTAGCCCAAAATCACCCAGATGTAGCCCAAATATAGCCCAATGACAGAAGTGTGCAAAACACTTATTATTTTGTGTTTTTGCAGTGTTATATAGTGCAGACTTGTCAGGTATTGGAGTGCTTTACATGAGCATTGGTTACATCACACAAGAACAAATTCATTTTGGTTGTAGACATGGGGAGACTAAGTGATTTGACCAGAATCACAGAATGTCGAGCTGAAGCAGAAACTGCAACCTGGTTCCCCAGTTGCAAAGTCTGCAGTTCTGGAAGTAACACCACATCCTCTCCCCTAAGTGCAACATTTAATCAAGTGGTCAACTGGATAAAAAAACATAAAGATAACAAATAATTTAAAAGTGCTTTGTCGCTATTTGAAAACTCAGAAAATATGTCCTTATTTTAGTCTTTTAGAGCACTAACCATAATTTTGATGCCAATGAGACCCTCTCATATATGTAATTTCTAAAGGAAATGCTCTAGGTATTACAGTTTTGATTACATCAAGATGATGTCAGGCGTTCCACACTTTTGTAATAAATATAGAATGTTAGCAATCTAGTTGTTCATTAGGATACTGTTGAGAGGCAGAGGCCAGGGGCACGGACTCTGAAAATTGAAGGCAGGTAGGAGGGTGCAAAGGCAACAATTTAACCACACTGAGCAGGCAGGAAGGGCCGTGGAAGCACAACAGACTATGGAGGGCAGTGGAAAGGGGGGCAGGGGCAACAAACCAACAATACAGGACTTGCAAGAGAGGCTGTTGGAGGGAAGATCTATTACGGGTCAAGGAAGCTAGGGGCGGTCCCCAGATCCCCGGGAGCCACCACAGAACTGAGCAGGAGAGTGAGTCAGGGACAAAAGGGGCACCTTAATTTGAGCCGGGGTGCCTAGGAACGCTTGCTCCAAAAATGAAGAAAACAGACATATGAGACATGGAATTGGAGGCAGAATACAATGGCAGTTTAATGAGAAGATGCAACTTCAAAGAAACCGCAGAATAGAGACATAAAGTACAAAATACAGAATCCAGATAATCATACAGCTGTCATAATATTCTCTGTATCTCAATTAATGTACTGACAGAGAGAGAGAGAAAACACATCTATAAATGCATCATGAGAAACAAGTTACACCAAGGAAAATGTTACCTAGGAACACTCACGTTTACTCTTAGAGCAAGCATTCCTGCAATTACAATACAAAATCTTTTAAATGCAAAAGTAAAGAGAACAATGGTTAAACATAACATGACATTTCATATAGGTAAAATAGAATAAGATACTTCAAGCAAAGCAGAGCAAGACATTTTAAGCAAAGGAAGACAAGAGCTCCCAGCTCTTGGGGAAAACCTGCACTGCCTGTTAACCTACATACAGACGGCGAGGTAGTCCGTCGATATCTGTGGGTGCTCCCTTTTTATATCATTTTGTGGGCTCCTTTGCACGCTACATCTACCTACGTATGCTACCCAAAAGCTTCGTCTGCAGATTTTACCAGACATTTCGTCATTTACCCACTTAATGCTGATAATGGACTGGGTGAAAAGGTCAGTCTCTCAGGCCAATCGCTTATCGTAAGTTCCATAGAGCAAGCAGAAAATAATGGGTATTGTACGGGAATTCAATATATTCATGTATAAAATCTCCTCAGTTCTCCTAACTTGACGCTCTGCGGTTGCCACTTCCTTAAAAGCGGGAAACCTGCCCAGGAAGCAAGTACCAGTCCAGGATGCAGCCTACTGTATGTCGACAGCTTCAGGGGGATGTTGAACTTTGATACCGAGCACGGAGCACTCGGGTAGGGTGGGGGCTACTAGTTTGGATCAGAAGGCCTCGCAGACCTGCCTTCAGACTGCTATACACTAAAATTGCAGAGCTATGGTCAATTTAACAAAGAGGCCTACATATTGAACAGAAGGGCCTACACAGGGGTTTTATGCTGGCTGAGTGGTAAGGATGTCTCAGGATAATTATATAGCAACACAGGACCCGCTGGTCAATTTAATACGGCCTACAAATGCAGCTGGCAGGGCAAGGACAAGGGTCTCATACTTCAGGTGTGGACAGAACGGGCCAGGGGCCCCCTGTGATACAAAATCTACCCTCCTTCAAGGCTGTGGCAATGTAATAGACCATTGTGGGCAGAAGGAAGAGGCAATGGTAGTACAACCATACATGCCAACAGACCCGATTCAGCCAGGAAACGTCCAATGTTTTTAAGCTCAAATGGGCTTTATTTGATCTGTCTCCTGTCTACAATATCCTCTTTTTCAATGTAACTCAAAGGGGAAAATCAATACCCCAGTTTTTTTTCAAAATCTCCCTCTTACCAAGTTCAAAATGTTCGCAAGTATGGTACATTGGATCATGGAAGGAAATGGGATAGGGACATGGACTTGGATAACAGAGGACAGGAGGGACATGGAGAGGTGCACCAAACTGACCCTGCAGGGCAGGCATCAGGGTTTGCAGCAGCACAATACACCACACAGGGCATGCAGGACGGGAGTGCAGCACAACAATCCATAGAAAGCAAGAGGGAGGGGACAGGACCATGCACATGGACAACAGAGAACAGAGGGGCAAGAGGCAATGGTAGCTAGCTGACCATAATGGACAGACAGGAGAGAAAGCTGCAGCATAACAGACCATAAAGGGCAGGAGGGACGGATCAGGGGCATTACAATGGAACAGACAAGCCAGGAGGGAGGGAGTAGGGCTGGGGGCAAGGGGGCAGGGCAGGAGCAGCAAGATAGCCATGGAGGTCAGGCAGGATGGGCACTAGAAGCAAGACACACCATGAAGAGCAACAGTGAGACTGTGATGGCATACACACAGACCATGGAGGGAAGGTGGGAGGGGGTCAGGGGCAGCTAACTGACCACACAGGGAAGGTGGGAGGGGCCATGGCAGCACAGAAGACCATGCATGGCAAGTGGGAGGGTTAGTGGCAGCACAATGGCTATGATGGGCAAGAAGGAGGGTGGAGGGGCATGCACAAAGGACGATGGAGGATAGAAGGGAGGGTCAGGACCTGTGCACAGACAAGAAAGTTCAGGGGAAGGGACCTCACAACAGACCACACGGGGCAGGCAGGAGGAGCAGTTGCAGCACAACAGACCAGGGAGGGCAGAAGGGTGTGGCAGTACAATGGACCATGTAGGACAGGAGGAAGAGGATAGGGGCATGGCATGTGGACAGGCAGGGTGGAGGTGGCAGGGACAGGTTACAGTCATCTGACAATGCTAGGCAGGTGGGAGGGGAGTGGCAGCTCAACAGAACACTCAGAGTAGATAGGAGTGGCAGGTCCATGGGACATGGTGGGCAAAAAGGATGGAGCAGGGGCATGCACAAAGACATCGGAGGGCAGGGGGAAGGAGAATAGGGGCAGCAAGCTAAGCACAGAGTTTAAGCAGGAGGTCAATGATGGGGCATAGAATTGGGCAATGGAGGGCAGGAGGAGTGGACTGGTACATCATACTAAATTGAGGGCAGTGGCAGCACATCAGACCATGCATGGCAGGAGGGAGGAGGCTAGTCCATGGATTCACACAACAGAGGATAGGGAGGAAGGGGATGGGGCAGCAAGCTAACTGTTCAGAGAAGGCGGGTATTAGGAACTTTATTGTTTTTAAAACATTGTGTCTGTGCGAACTACTTAAAATATGAACAAGTATGCAGCATAATCTCACTTTTATTCAGGAAGAAGTGGACGTTTGTGACTGTGACTCCGGGCTCACTTGGCAGAAACACCCCCTGACCCTCCACCCCCTATCGCAAAATGTAATGCCCGTGAAAAGGGTAGGTGAACACAGTGTTATATAGAACATAGTCCTGAGAGCACGATTGAAAATTAAAACTAGATATAGTGTATGGTATAAACTATGCACCAAAAAGTGTGATATAAGATGAACCGGGCGTGAAATATAATATGCAATACATTGTGCGCGAGAGCGCGTGATAGCACAGGCACTAGCGCGTGCTATGCGATATGCGCCTTGGAGTGTAATATGCACAGGGCAGTGTTGTGTAACCTAACTAGTCTCTAAAGTTGTAATATAAAATATGTGCTGGGGAGTGTAACGTTGCATATGCACTGTGACAAAGATATGGATCCCAGATTGTAATATGTATGGCATAGCACTGTGAGTTATAACATAGGCATCGAGAAAGGCACGTTAGATGGGGCAATATAACCCGTGCGAAGACAAGTGTGGCATGACATATTCACGGGGTGGTGTTACAGTGCACATGGGCTAGAGAGTGTCATAGCATATGCACTAGCTAGTGGAATACAACACAGAGGTGTGTGGCACTCTGCAGGCAATGGTGGGTGTAACACAGCATTGGGCTCTGTCAGGAGCACGCTGTGGCTCTCAAGTGATGTTCGTCCCCTTTCCAGAGAGTAAAATAAAAAGTATTACACATCCGGCAGTGGATGTGTGTTTTATTAACCGTGAGGGGGGTTTCTTGCATAGTTTTGGTCGAATTTTTGTCGAATCCCCTTTGAATGGCTTGGTGTGCATGTGTATTAAATGTGCCCGTCAATAGCTACCCATGTTTGTATAAATAAACGACAAGGGTGTCTACCAGGATTAGGCACGGTAGGGCATCAGACATGTCAGAGCTTCACTAGTGGTGTAAATACATTCCACGTGGATTCATTGCATGCATAGTCGCCTTTTAATGAATATCACGCAAATCGTCATGGTGATAGGTACGTACGGTTTGTCCAGCATGTCCTAGGTGTGTCTATGAATATATATTTTTTTAAAATAATAAAAAACAGTGGCCGGCCCTGGGGATTGGGGTCAAAAAAATATAATTAGGAGACTGGCCCTGGGGGATGGGGTCATCAGGGCCAATATATTAGAATAAGAAGGGGAACCAAACAGCCCCCCTTCTTAAAAAACTAAAATAAATAAAAGACTGGCATCGTGCCGGAGGCCATGCCCCCTCCGTGCAGCACTCTGCAAACGCGCCCCCAACAGGCATCTCCAGTATGCGCCAGGGAGCTGCGCTGCAGCCAGGTGTTCTGAGGCCAAGCCCCTTTTTACACCTCTCTGCAACGCAGCTCTGTGGCGCTTACTGGAGGTACCTAGTGGTCTAGTTTGACCCTAGGGACCCTTAGGATTCAAGGGGACTTAATCTCTCAACTTAGAACAGCCACAGGGCGCGTTTACACAGTGGTGAAGGGAGGGGACGGGGCCTGAGGTGACGTGTGCAAACACGCACTATGGCACGTTTTAAATTGGGGATATAATTTCCCTTCAATACTGAGGGCCCCTGGGGGCTAACTAGCCCACCAAGTGCTTCCAGTAAGCGCCACTGAGCTGCATTGCAGAGAGGTGGTCCAGGCCGTGCCACTTTTTACACCTCTCTGCAACGCAGCTCTGTGGCACTTACTGGAGGTACCTAGTGGGCTAGTTGGACCCTAGGGACCCTCAGGATTCAAATGAACTTAATCTCCCAACTAAAAATGGACACAGGGCGTGTTTACACAGTGGTGAATGGAGGGGACGGGGCCTGAGTTAACGTGTGCAAAAACGCCCTGTGGCCTGTTTTAAGAGGTAGTTTTAATCCCCATGCCCTATTATATACTAGGGGCTTACAGAGGAGGTCATGCTAATCACAGGGGGACCCCAACGCATAATGTTCCCTAGTGTATGTAGGTGTTTTCACTGTATTCTAAGTGTCTTTTAACATAGCACTGGCTCTAGGACTGGTTATTCAGACTCAGTTACCACCAGTATCCGTCTGAAAAAGTTGAGGGTACAGGATGATTTTGCAACAAGGCTTCTTTCTGCTCTTCTTTTTGTTCTTTCTGCACGTTATCCTTCTTCCTGCACTTATCTTCGTATTTGAGGACTTCTGTTGCTTCTTTCTGCACTTCTTTTGTTTCTTTCTGTGCATTTTTTCTTCTTTCTTCACATGTCCTATCTCTGTAGGCATAGTTAGAAATTAGCATTTAAAAAACCTTTGAAATTCACAGAAAAAACCATAGGTTTCAGGCACGTTATAGTTAGGAATTAGCATTTAAAAAACCTCAGAAATTCACTGAAAAAAACATAGGTTTCAGGGGTGTTATAGTTAGCTGGACTTTTCACTTGTACAAAACCATTGAAATTCCCCCGTTATAGTTAGTTCAGCTAACTATAACTCGCGCGCCCGCAATGCACTGCTGATGACGTCACATATTACATCACTCATGACATGGTCAGTGACATCACTCATGACATCACTGATGACATCTCAAATGACATCACTGATGACATCACTGATGACATCATCCTTGTGATAGAGTGGCAGACCTCCTCTCACCCTAATATAACCTTTGATACACACATTCAAAAATAGAGACTAAAATTTTCAAAACAATGGACATACCAATACCAGTTACAACAACCTCTTCAGTACTTCTAAGATCCACATACACATCCACTCATTCACCAACAGTCCTATACAGTCACTCATACATGTACTCACTCATCATATGTACTCATACACCTATACATCCTGTTACACAATGCCACTCATCCATAGAGTTACTCACACACATAGTCACTCATGCTAATAAAGAATCAAACATACATTTACTTGCATATACAGTTATACACACACCACCATACTTACTTCTACGGAAACTTACACATACTTAGTCTTTTAAACAATCACTTATAGAAACACATACTTATTCATACAGGAACTCTTTCAATCTCTCACTCTCACATATACTCACATATATACACCAATAGTCACATATACTAGTTTAAAACATATGTAGTTACTCATAAAGACACTATTGAGACAGTCATTCACTCACTAACACACCCATACACACACTCATCCACCCATACAGTCCTGCACACATGCTGTGTTCAACCCATACAAACAGTGAGTCACTCATTCATGCACCTATGCACTACGTAATACCCCCCACCGAACCATGCAGACACTCAGACTGATACTCAAAAAACCAACTAATAACCTATATAGACACCCATGTAGCTACTCACCAACCCATGCAGCCACTTATACACAAAGTGAGAGACTGATACAGATATTTACATATTTAAACATTACTCACTAAGCCATGTATTCACTATGATACACTTAATCAGTCAGTTACACAATCAATTTTTCAAAAACAAATCATCCATTTAGACACTTATATACCCATTTATTCTTCCATCGACCTTGAGATATACATATATAAAACATATTTAATTTTCAGAAAAACACACATTCACTGGATGATGTCATCAGTGATGTCATCAGTGATGTCATTTGAGATGTCATCAGTGATGTCATGAGTGATGTCACTGACCATGTCATGAGTGATGTAATATGTGACGTCATCAGCAGTGCATTGCGGGCGCGCGAGTTATAGTTAGCTGAACTAACTATAACGGGGGAATTTCAATGGTTTTGTACAAGTGAAAAGTCCAGCTAACTATAACACCCCTGAAACCTATGTTTTTTTCAGTGAATATATATATATATATATATACTTTTAAAACAATTTATTTTACGGAAGTCGCGCACCCTGTGTGACCCCCAGAAATACATACGTTCCGTTATGCGGGGCCGGGCACCGCACACCCATCGCATACCAAATGCGCATCCTACACGACTTTAGCAATATGGTGCCTTGAATTTGCACACCTACCGTGATAGGTACATGATCGGTACGTGACTCCACTTTTTTGCATATAAAAAGTATATTTATTTTTTAGAAAAGAGAAAACATTTTATTATTGTTATAACAAATAAAATCCTAGGAGAAATATTTTTGGGATATTAGAGTTACAAAATATCACTTAAAAAAGCTTTGAAATTCACAGAAAAAACCATACGTTTCAGGAACGTTATAGTTAGAAATGAGCATTTCAAAAACCTTATAAATTCACTGAAAAAAACATAGGTTTCAGGGATGTTATACTTTTAAAAAAGCATTTAAAAAGCATTGAAATTCACTGAAAAAAACCCATAGGTTTCAGGGATGTTATAGTTAGAAATTAGCATTTAAAAAAATCTTAAAAATTCAGAGAAAAAACCATAGATTTCAGGGACGGTATAGTTAGTTGGACATTTCACTCGTAAAAAATCAAAGAAATTTGGCCGTTATAGTTAGTTAACTCGTGCCCCCGCAATGCACTGCTGATGACGTCACATATTACATCACTCATGACATGGTCAGTGACATCACTGATGACATCTCAAATGACATCACTGATGAAATCATCCATGTGATAATCTGATGCACCTCCTCACACCCTAATATAACCTGTGATACACCCACTCTAAAATACAGACTGCCATTCTCAAAACCATAGACGCACCAATACCAGTTACTACATACCCACTCACTAATTCATAGGTCTACACACACATCTACTCCCTCATCCATACAGTCACTCATAAATGCATTCACTCATCAATATAGCCACTATCATATGTACTCATAAGCCCATACAGACACTCACACACCTATACTCACCCATAGAGTTCCTCACACAGCTAGTCAGTAATGCAAAGAATCAATCACACTCCCATTTACTCACCTACTCAGATATACACACACCACCTCACTTATTTATACAGATGCTAACACATACTTACTCTAATATAATCACTGACACAAGCACACACTCATCCAGACAGCTACTCTCACAATCACTCAGTCTCACATATAATCATTTATATACTCCAACACGCATATATACTGCCTTTCACATGTGTAGTTGCTCACACATGTAGTATTGACACATCCGTTCACTCACCAACACAGCTATACAGGCACTCACCCACCCATATAGCCTCTCACAGATGCACTCTTGAAACCATACACCCAGTGAATCACCCACTGCCACATCCATGTAGGGAGTCACACACACCCCTTCCACCCACACAGACTCTGGGAAACCCATTCAGGTACTCAGACAACCAATCAAAAACCCATATATAGATAGTCATGTAGCTACTCACCAACCCAAACAGCCACTTACACACCAACTGACAGACTAAAACAGACATTCATACAAATTAGTCAGTCAGCCATGTATTAGTAGGACACGTTTAATAACTCACTTAAATAGTCAGTCATGCACCTATTAAATCATCCATTCAGACACTCATATTCGCACTCATTCTTCAATACACCTTGGTATATATGTATAATACATATTTAAACTCTTTAGAAACACTCAGTCACTTGATAATGTAATTAGTGATGTCATCAGTGATGTCACTGACCAAGTCATGAGTGATGTAACATGTGACGACATCAGCAGTGCATTGCGAGGGCATGAGTTATAGTTAGTCAACTAACTATAACAGCCGAATTTCTCTGGTTTTGTACGAGTGAAATGTCCAACTAACTATAACGTCCCCGAAACGTGTTTTTTTCAGTTAAAAAAAAAATAAATATATATATATATATATATATTTATATAAAGCTCCAAAGTTGCCAAAACAAATTAGCAGCACTCCAAAGCCAGCATGAGGCAAAGCCTTTATTTAGGTATGAGCAATGTCCCAAGTTTCTTCCTGATTCACAACTGTTCTGTCGCCTGACGTGTGTCTAAGGAAAAGCCCTTCTTCCTCAGAGGCTTTTAAAACGGAAAAGATTGCTCCAGGTACCCACAAGCAAACAAGAACGCACTCAGCCAGCAGTACCTCAAGGCATTTATTCGGGTAAGGAACAACTCTGCATTCCGATATGATTTTAGCTCTGATGTCGATGATGTAAGCCTGATGCATTTCTGAGCCGCTACTCATCTTCAGAGGCTCGACACAGAGTATGTGCTTGGACATTTCCCACATTATTAATAATTAAATGCTCTCAGCCATCTCCAATAAAAGGAGCCGCCCCAAGTCCTCCTGGTACACCCCTGAACTGGGATGTATGAGAAAGAAATGTAAAAAGCTGGAGCGAGAATGGCGGAAGAACTGGGCGACCACCAAAAAAGATAACTATCGTGAAGCCATGAGAGCATACAAGGTGGCTTGCAATTTGACCAAAGCCGCCCATTTTGAGGAAAGAATCAGAATGGCAGGTAACTCTTCTAGAGAAACTTATCAGATCCTTAAAGAGCTTCTCACTGTCCCTACTCCCCCGGTAACCCATGAGGTAAATTCTGATAAATGCAATCAACTGGCCCAGTTTTTTGATGTCAAAATACAGAACATCTTAGCCAGCCTTCCTCTGAGTACAGGTAGGGTAGACAAAGCAGTTCCAGAGGCTGAAAAGGTGTTTGATAGCTTCCCCTCCATCTCAAAGGAGGCTTTTTGTGAGGAGCTTTCAGCCCTGAAGAGCGGCTCCCCTTCGGACCCCATGCCCATTCGGATCCTCAAGCAATTTACGAACACCATTGCAGGCCCAGCTATCGACCTGCTGAATGCCTCATTCACCCACGGCATTGTCCCACCTAGCTGGAAGCAAGCCATTGTCAAGGCCCTTCCGAAAAAGCCAGGCCTTGATCCGGCCGATTTGGCGAATTACCGTCCCATCTCGCTTCTGCCCGGGCTGAATAAGATTGCCGAGAAGTTTGCCAACCGCCACCTTTCGCATTTCCTGGAATCTAATGATCTACTGGGTCGTACTCAGACGGGCTTTCGGCCTGGCCAGGGAACCGATTCGGCCTTGATTTCAATGGTGGAGGAAGGCAGATGCATCTTGGATTCGGGAGGATCCGCTGCGGTGGTCCTCCTGGATCTAAGCGCTGCATTTGATACGGTTGATCATAATATCCTGATCAACCGTTTGGGGAAGATTGGAGTGAGAGGGTCGGCCCTCAAATGGCTCGCGTCGTACTTGAGTGGCCGGACTTATCAGGTCTGCGAAGGCAATCTTCGATCTCTGCCTACCCCCCTTCAGTGTGGAGTACCGCAGGGCTCCTCACTGAGCCCTACGCTTTTTAACATCTACATGGCCCCACTGGAGGAGGTGGTTTCACCCTTCGGGGTGAAAATCGCAACCTACGCAGACGACACTCAATTGATCGTCTCGCTGTCCCTCTCGGAAAGCCAGGGGGAAAAGTTCGCATCATGTCTTGTTAACATCATGTCATGGATGTCGGAGTCCCGGCTCAAACTAAATGGGACGAAAACGGAGCTGATGCTTCTTGGCAATCTATGTTCAACTCTCCCCAAATCCATGTGGCCGGACAGTCTAGGTGCCCCCCCAGTTCCCAAAGAAGCAATAAAAAGTTTGGGGGTTTGGCTTGAACCTGAACTGTCAATGACCACTCAAGCTAAACGAGTGGCAGGGACCTGCTATGGACTGCTCAGGTCAGTACGGAAGATCCTCCCGCTACTCCCGGAAAACTCCCGAAAACTTCTGGTTCAAGGATTAGTCATGTCAAGGCTGGATTATAGCAATGCCTTATTCCTTGGCTCACCAGAATCCACCCTGAATGTGCTCCAAAGAGCTCAGAATGCGGCTGCAAGAATGCTCACTGGTACTGCCAAAAGATCATCAGCTAAGCCTGCTCTCAAGGCCTTGCATTGGCTTCCAATCCGAGCTCGCATAAAATTTAAATCCCTTTGCATCGTGTTCAAAGCTTTGCAAGGATCAGGCCCTCCAATCCTTAGAGACCTGGTGCGCCCTTACAAACCTGCGCGAGCCCTTCGCTCGGATGATGGTAATTTTGTGGTGATACCCAGAGCCAAAAAGGTGAAGTCCGGCGGTCGCCGGTTCTCTATTAATGCAGGCCAACTATGGAATGCTCTGCCGACGGCCCTGCGGAAAGAACCCAATCTAGTGCGTTTCCGCAAGGCACTGAAAACTTATCTCTTCCCCCGTTAGGCTTTGCTTTAGTTGTGTTTGGGTGGTGGTCCTGTGTTTTGTTTCAGCGCTGGGACGCTCAAGGGCAGCCATGCGCTTTACAAATCTCTTTTCATTTCATTTCATTTCATTTCAGATGGGCTACTCTAATGAGTTTGAACACAATGTCTTGTGGGATTTGTAGTACGTGTCAAAATATCTTCCCTTGATGGGTGCTCTTTAATAAGGCTGGTTCCATTTCAAAGCCATTCAATGGGCCTCCGAGTGCGTGTTGTCCATAGATCTCCAACTGCTGCTTCAATTTGTAGGTTCAGCAAGATTCCGAGCCCCGTTACCCTCAGTGATCGCAGGGTGGTGTGTCCTTCACGGCCGGGCTGCGGCATATTATATCAAGCTCCAGGTGCCCACAAGCAAACAAGAACGCACTCAGCCAGCAGTACCTCAAGGCATTTATTTGGGTAAGGAACAATTCTGCATTCAGATATGATTTTAGCTCTCATGTCAAGGATGTAAGCCTGAAGCGTTTCTGAGCCGCTACTCGTCTTCAGAGGCTCGACACGGAGTATGTGCTTGGACACTCCCACATTATTAATAATTAAATGCCCTCAGGTGGGCTACTCTAATGAGTTTGAATGCAATGTCTTGTGGGATTTGTAGTACATGTCAAAAAATCTTCCCTCAATGGGTGCACTTTAATAAGGCTGGTTCCATTTCAAAGCCGTTCGATGGGCCTTGGAGTGCATGTTGTCCACAGATCCCCAACTGCTGCTTCACTTTGCAGGTTTGCCAAGATTCCAAGCCCCGTAACCCCCAGTGATTGTGGGGTGGTACGTCCTACGCGACCAGGCTGCCGCGTATTATATCAAGCTCCAGGTGTCCACTAGCTAACAAGAACGCACTCAGCAAGCAATACCTCAAGGCATTTACTGGGATAAGGAACAATTCTGCATTCCGATATGTTTTCAGCTCTCATGTCGATGATGTAAGCGGGACACATTTCTGATCCGCTAATCATCTTCAGAGGTTCGACACTGAGTACGTGCTTGGACACTCCCATTTTATTAATAATTAAACGCCCTAAGATGGGCTACTTTAATGAATTTGAATGCAATGTCTTGTGGGATTTGTAGTACGTGTCAAAAAATTTTCCTTTGATGGGTGCACTTAAATAGGGCTGGTTCCATTTCATAGCCGTTCGATGGGTCTCGGAGTGCGTGTTGTCCATAGATCCCCAACTGCTGCTTCACTTTGCAGGTTCGTCAAGATTCTGAGCCCCGTAACCCCCAGTGATGGCGGGGTGGTGCGTCCTTCGTGGTCCGGCTGCCACGTATTATGTCAAGCTCCAGGTGCCCACAAGCAAACAAGAACGCACTCAGCCCGCAGTACCTCAAAACATTTATTCGGTAACAAACAACTCCGCATTCCGATATGATTTCAGATCTCATGTAGATGATGTAATCCTGACGCGTTTCTGAGTTGCTACTCGTCTTCAGAGGTTCGACACTGAGTACGTGCTTGGACACTCCCACATTATTAATAATTAAACGCCCTCAGATAGGCTACTCTAATGAGTTTTAATGCAATGTCTTGTGGGATTTGTAGCATGTGTCAAAAATCTTCCCTTCATGGGTGCACTTAAATAAGGCTAGTTCCATTTCAAAGCTGTAATGTCGACGAAGCAATAAACTAATTTGTAAAGCCAAAGTCAAAAAGTAGCTTTATTCATTTTAAAGGTAAACCATGAAAGCACATATGTGATACACGGTTACATAAAAACATTAAAAATCAATTGAACAGGACCTTAAAATAAATACATCAGATCATAAAATTAGAAACCAGCATATTAGTTACTGTTGGAGGTGGGAGTCCCAGTCCCGCACTACTGTCACTAAGTGTGCGGGCTGGGGCTCCTTACACAATGTTAGGCCAAGTAAGGACAAAGTTTGAGATAGCCCTGCTCACTCCCTTAGTAGCTTGGCACAAGCAGCCAGACCTATCTCCAAGGCACGAGTGTACAGTATGCGCAACCATGCCCACAGCAACCCCCTGGTGACACCACAAATGGACTCCACACAAGTTTGATAAAAACTAGTATAAACTTTATACAAAAAGATATAGGATCAGACCACACGATACATAAGCCAACATAGAATAAAAGGTAATATTTGTTCCAGCTGGTTGGTAGGTTCAAATATCAACCACCGCTTTCAACATGTTTTGCTGGTCGCAATGCTAGAATCACACACATTGCAATAGACAAACAATAGAGCACTGCGTGATGATATAATCCTGTGCTGGGCAATGGAGATAGAATACGATGCGTAACTATACACCCCGGTACCTGCAATGGGGGAAATAATGCAATGCATACCGCTACTTTTATGTATTGCACAATGAAGGAATTATGCAATGAGTCACACCCCAATCACATACGTTGCAATGAAGAAACAATGCAATGCGGGCCGCTACAATCATGTACTTTGCAACTAAGAAATAATGCAATGCGTAACGACAATCATGTACTTTGCACTGAAGAAATAATACAATGTGGGCCGCAACAAACATGTACTTGGCAAGGGAGAATAATTGCATTGCGTAGCGCTACAATCGTGTACTTTGTTAGGCAATAATAATGTCAGGCGTCTAAAGACAGTACGGCAGCTCGTTAGCTGTAATATTGGCAATGTGTTTTGCGACAATCAGCCTCTTCGACAGTTGCCCCCCACACAGTTCAACGATGACACAGAGTACAGCTTACTACTTGGGCCCCTGTACTGCCACTCCTTTCGTCAGTATGGGCCTCACTCTGAGCGAAGCAAAAGGCTCACATCATCAGAAGAACTGAGAGGCCGAGAGAGTGTCCCTCCGAGCCCGCACCCCGGCCAGGTGGTTAACCACATTACCTTGGGGCGCAACCCCAATCTCCTCTCCTCCTTCCTTGAACTAGACCTGCTGTGCAAATGCAAAAAGATCAATTGATGGACAGAATGCAGAACACTGTCATACATTCACCCCAGTACATAGATCTGGGCCTAAATCCATCTTTTTTTGCTCACCATGCCATTCCAGTTTAGACCCAGCCATATGCAAATCAGTCTTGACCCTGCGCCCAATGGGAACAGTTCAGCCCGAACTGCCAGGCCAGTTCCTCTCTGGACTGGAAACAAGCATCCTAGGACCGCTTTTGGGATTTCAGCCCTCATCAGCCAGGATAGCTTGACTCCAGTGGCATGGAGAGCACGGGACCCACATCTGGGCATACCAGTCCCACTCGGGGTGACAAATGCAAAAAGAACAATTGATGGACATAATACAGAACACTGTCATACATTCACCCCAGTACAGAGATCTGGGACTAAATCCATTGTTTTTTTGCTCACCATGCCATTCCAGTTTGGACCCAACCATATGCAAATCAGTCTTGTCCCTGCGCCCAATGGGAAAAGTTCAGCCCGAACTGCCAGGCCAGGTCCTCCCTGGACTGGAAACAAGCATCCTAGGACCGACTTCGGGCTTTCAACCCTCATCAGCCAGGATAGCTTGACTCCAGTGGCATGGCGAGCACGGGACCCACGTCTGGGCATACCCGTTCCACTCGGGGTGACAAATGCAAAAAGAACAATTGATGGACAGAATGCAGAACACTGTCATACAGTTCTGTGCAGAACTCTCTCAACGGGTCTCAGCAGCGCGGCCTGGCAGCTCAGCTATTCTGGGGCTGCCAGTCCGGGCTGCGACTGGTAGGAAGGCCTCAGGCAGCCGTAGGGCCCATGTACCCCATGCCCCTGAGATTACTTTTACTCTGGGTACATGTTCACCAACGCACCCTCCGGGTCTCCTCTGGCACAAAGCCACACACCCAACGCTGATGGGACTTCACGTCGACTCTGAGTGCACGCTCACCAGGCACTCCTCCTTGCGGTCTCAGGTGTGACCAAGACACGCTCACCAAGCTGCAGAGATCCACTTTCTTCCGGTGCACATGATGATCAGCCAATCACCTCCACAGTCCCAGGTTGCACCAAAGCACGCACTGAGACTTACTCCAACTCCGGTGCCCCGATAACCAGGCGCTTTTCATTAACGCCTTCGACAGCACCTCAACATGCTGACCGTGTCCGAGCCTCACTTTTTCCTCCCATGCACCCGATCACCAGACACACTTCACCAATGCCTTTGATGCACCCCGACACACACCCTGCGCATCTAAGGCTCACTCCACTTCTGATGCACACGCTGGTTAGGCGCTCCTCACCAACATCTCCTGTGCACCACGACATGCACCCTGCGTGTCCAAGACTCACTCCAGCTTCTATACATATGCCAACCAGATGGTCCTCCCCAGCGCCTGCGGTGCACCACGACATGCACCCTGTGCATCAGAGTCTCACTCCAGCTTCAGTGCACATGCTGACCAGGCGCTCTTCACTAACACCTGCGGTGCACCACAACACACACCAAGTGTGTCCAATACTCACATCAGCTTCGGTGCACACGTTGACCAGGCACTCTTTCTAATGCCTCCTGTGCACCACGACATGCACTGTGTGTGTCTGAGTCTCACTTCTCCTCCGTGTGTCCAAGATCACAGGGCACACCTTCTGAGGGTCTCAGGCTGCCACAACATGCGCCCACTGCGTCGCTTTAAACTTCTCTGGAAACTTTTATGTTCCTGTATTTCCAAACAGGGAGCCAGCTCACCTCGGGCCCTTGGGGTTACAAGACAAAGCACAAAGCACAGTCTTTGTCAAGCAGGGGGACCCAGCACCTCCAAGCACTGTCCCAACAGTCTCTTCCTTAGTTAGAGCAGCAAACTGCAGACCAGCCCCAGATCACGAAGCAAGGATTGGTCTTTCCCCAGCAGTCTCTTCAGCTACTCCTTCTTTAGCAGAGGTTCCTCTTGACCACAGAAACGGGTCCAAGCCTTTTCAGTCTCAATCCATTCCTGTTTCATTCCAACGTTCAGGGGCCTCAGCTCTCATAGTTACACCCCTAAATGTCTTTGAAGTTTGTATGTGCTCAGGGGACCCTTACCCCTGCCTAAATCTGTCTTGGATGTCTCCCTCCAAGTGTCACCTTTCTCCCTTTGAAACTGGGGGTCTGGATCCTTAATCACTCAGCAGGAGATGGGTCAATTGGTTTATAACATCATCCCAGTCCTTTTCACATCCCGGGGTTCTCCTCCCCTACTCTCCAGATGCAGGGCAGCCTGGTGCCATCTCAACCCCTCCCTGGGTCAAGACCTCTCCCAGCTCCTCGCACCTCTCAGATCCAGACAGCCAATCCACATTTTAGCAGAGACACACAGAAATACTTACTGCACAAAACTCAGGTACTTCCTAAAAGAGTGGTTTCTGAACACACAGTGACAAAACCACTTTCATAGAAAGATGTGTTATGACACTGTGAGTTCATACATACTAAACTTCACCTCTCCATTTTAAACTGAAAGAAAACTAGGCTAACAAAACACAATATCCTGCATCCCCCTTTCTGTCCTATGGGCAGGATGGCCTTTCACCAGTGAAAACGAAATGGAATGCTATTCACTGTCAGAACATAGCACACAACTCAGTATAGGTTCTGCCTTTTACTTACACTGACCTACCACAGGGGTGCCCACTGTGTACCCAAAAGGGAAAGTCAGGCCTGACAAGTGGTTGCACTTGTCAGGGCAACATGATAACTTAGCACACTGCGCGCAGGCCTTACACTGAAAACCTGAGCACCCTTCTCTGCGTGCCTTTGCGTTACTATCCCTGGCACACACAGTGCACATCAATAGGGACTCTTACTACTAAGGCAAACATACCAATCATAGCCAACCAATTACCATCACACTTTACACAGGTAACACTTGCACCTTGCCACTGATCAGCAGTGGCAAAGTACCCAAAGCAGCTAAAAGCAAAGCTGGTAGAGGCAAAAAGTCAGGGGTAATCACGCCAAGATATGCCAGGTCTAACAGTTACACATAGATTTCCTGAACTTTATAGCACTTTTCAAAAAAGTTACAACAGGCTTTATAAACATTTCATTATCCAGGATTTGTAGAATCAGAAAAGATGTGCTAAATTGTCTTAGACCCAGAGTTTGGCAGTATAAACCTTTTTTCTGGGGTTAGAATAAAACTTAAAAAATAAAAGTAACGTAAACTGGCTTGATACATCATCACAGGGGCATGATTTGAGACTCCTACACCAATCATTCAGAACTGGGACTCTAGTGAGTCTGTGAAATATCCCCAAACGAAATCGTGTCAATAGCATTCGATCATAACTTCCCAACACTTGAACCAAGTATGGTTGAATGCCATCACACAACAGTATCAACTGATTAGCCATAACAGTTTGCTTGGCACTCTCCATGTCCCATCTCTTCGATTGTAAAAATGCAAGACAGTCTATTTTCAGTAACTTTCCCAAAATGGCTCTCAAACTATCTGGCCTCTCATAGTATTCCGGGTGACCCATTTTACTTGATAACTGCTTAATATACCTAAACCAGGGAATGCGAGAGGCCTTCTCAAGCCTTAAGCAATCCTCGATAATATCACGGTTGAAAGTAGTCTTGTGTGTTACCCAGACCGTATGCCATAACAGAATGGGTTACATTTTAATCAGGTCTGAAATAAAAGACATACCCAGCCCTGAATGGCACATAAAATTAGCAGTAGAATTAGGAACAGGTAACAAATATCGAAAGAAGGCGTTTTCAATCACTTGTAATTGCTGTACATCCGTAAGCCCCAGATTCCTGAGCCATACAAGGCTGTCGTAAGACACTTTGATTTGTAAATTTGTAACAATTCTGGGACTGGTCTGCAACCTAGTTTTCTTGCAAAATTAATCACTGCACTTATGACCCTTGAAAACATCAATTTCCTAGCCTGTACTGCAGGATACCAAGTCCCTTTATCGTCAATATTAATCCCTAGGTACAGACAATTATTATTACTTTCAATTTTCTAGTTATTGATAAAAATGTTGCGACATTTTGCACACTTCTTGCCATATCTCATAGTATAGGTTTTAGTGATATTCACACTCAAACCCCTGGAATTCATAAAAGTGACAAAACTAGTAACAATTTGTTGAAGCCCCAATGGAGTTTGTGTCATTAAAACCACATCATCTGCATAACGTAAAACAGGAACTGGACAATTATTAATATTGGGAAGATCCTAACAATTATCTATTAAAAATTGGCTTAGGTCATTTATATATAAAGTAAAAAGGAAAGGGGCAAGTACACAGCCCTGTCTTACTCCCTTTCTGATTGGGAACTTGGGTGTACATGCACCCTGATTCCCAAACCGAACTCTTGCCCCGGTATCCTTATATAGTTCTCCAATAAAAAGTATAAAGGGGGGATCAAAACCCATCTCCTCCAGAATGCACCACAACCTTTCATGCTTCACATAGTCAAACGTGGAACTAAGGTCCAGGAATGCCAAAAAAAGTCTTTCATCCTTGGCCTGTGTACATTTACTAATTATAAGACTTAAGTTTCGTCCCTGTTCTATGGTCCCAAAACCCGAACGAAACCCATATTGTAATTTTGAATAAACTACAGTATCCTCTGCCCAAATGTGTAACTTGTTTAACACCATCTGTCCTACCACCTTAAGGAAGGAATCTAAAAGGGAAATTGGGCGGTAACATGAAGGGACATTTCGGTCCCCCTTTTTAAAAATCGGGATCACTACTGTGTCTGGCCACGAGGGAATCAGGCCTTGCTGACAACAAATTGCTAGGACATTAGTTAGAAGTGATTAGATTTATAAATATCTAGATATTTTTAAAGCACTTACCAAAGGGTCTGTGTCCGTGTTTTGAGATATCCAGGAGGTAAAGATGGAGTGCTATATATATATATATATTCACTGAAAAAAACCATAGGTTTTAGGGACGTTAAAGTTAGAAATTAGCATTTAAAAACCTTAGAAGTTCACTGAAAAAACCATAGGTGACAGGGACGGTATAGTTAGTTGGACATTTCACTAGTACAAAACCAGAGAAATTCGGCTGTTATAGTTAGTTGAGCTAACTATAACTTGCGCCCCGCAATGCACCGCTGATGACGTCACATATTAAATCACTTATGACATGGTCAGTGACATCACTGATGACATCTAAAATGACATTAAACATTTTCTTCCCTTTTTTCTTGTGACTTGGTTTTACTGAGTCACAAGATGGCTGCCAACACTTCTTGGTTTGGAGTGTTTACAGCCAATAAAAATGAAGCTCTTGAACAGGAGGGTTTGCAGATCCACCGCTGTCACCAGATATCGATTTAATTTTGATCTACTGAACGGATTGACACCATTTAACTACCTTTTTGCCAAATTTTGTGCAATTCTGTTCATTAGTTTGGGCTCTTAGCTTTGTCTAAAGTTTCCTATGAATATTAACATGGAGAAAACACATTTTGGTAACCCCCTTTTTTCTCAGTCCCCGCAAGACAAATTACCCTGAAACCTTCAAGAAAAGAGCTGACCTGAGCGAACCATTTGTTTGGAAATTTTTTGTTAATTGACTGTTTTAGCATGTTGCTTTATTTTTGTCCCATTAATAACCACTATAATGTATTATGTTTCACTATTTTAGAACTCATGTTTTTATCTATAACTATTTATTCCGTCATTGTAAATACTATTTGTGTGTCTTTTAACCCCTTCAGTGCCCGCCCCTTTCCCCGCCCTGTGCCGGCCGTTTCATTAGCGGGCGGGGTTTATGACGAGCTGGACTCGTCATGGGCACAGCGCAACCGCGGCCCATGACGAGTCCAGCTCGTCATGGGCACCGAAGAGGTTAAGAAAAGAACAATCGAAATAAAGACTAAATTGAATTGAATGTACTATACATATAAATATATACTGTATCATTAAAGAGGCTCTGTATTTGTTGGATTTAACAATGTTTGTTTTGGGCAATGTCTGTTTTTCAAGTCACTTGTTTAATGAAGTGGTTACAGATAGGAGGGCATATTTACTAAAGTTAACGCAATGCTGGGCAGCAGGAAAAGCTTGCTGTGCTGCGTTGCATGAATGGGAGAGAGCTAAAGAGCTCAGTTTACTATAATTTGCACTCTTCAGCTCTCTACCTGCACTTGAGGCTGCCTAGTGCCAAAATAGGCACCCTTGTATCATGGTGCAAGGGTGTCTGCATGATGGGGTGAAGGGAAGGGATACCTTTATGCACAAAATAACCTTAATAGACAATTACCTCTTTCTATATGTGATGTAGAATTAAACATATTTCTCTTTGATCGCTATGGTCGGGGTGACGTGCTGTTTTGGTGCAAAATCAGGTTTACTGATTTCAGTGAAACTGGGATTGCATCAAATTTCATGTGTGGAGGCAAGGGATTACCCTTGCTCTAACCATGAAATGCTTACCACTAGGAAATTATATCGCAACACAGTGCACACTGCTACATTGTGTATACTTATTGCAAAGTCATGCAAGGCAGTGAAAATATCCCCTTGCTTAGCTATGTAAATCGTACATAAGCCTTTGCTTTGCCTTGTATCACCTTTGTGATGCAAGGAAAACCACAGATACTCTGTTGCTTGACTTCTAAATTTTGAAATAAAAGGCTTCTGTAGAAGCCTTTGGTCATAGCATTCTACATAATGGCCATCTTTCGGTGCAGCTGGGTACTTGTTAGACCATCCTTGAGTTAAAAATGAACAGGCAATTTGATAAATGTGTTTCTCTTTCTCTGTAATACAGGTGGCTAGGAACTAAAAACCATCAGGATCTTCACTTAAAAGCAGCCATTCATAGACCAGCTCTTTTCATTAAAGGCTTAACTGTTGAGGGAGAGGTGGGTTGTAAAAGCATGACAAATGGTCCTGTGTCAGGCTTAGTATGATACATCGTAAGAACTTTGAGGATGAATGGGTGCTATAGAGCAGAGAAGCTCATGAGGCATTCCATATTTCCGATAGTTCATTTTATTTTGATAGGTCTTG
Organism: Triturus cristatus; assembly: GCF_964204655.1. NCBI lineage: Eukaryota > Metazoa > Chordata > Amphibia > Caudata > Salamandridae > Triturus > Triturus cristatus. The sequence continues at coordinate 1,174,000,366 of NC_140589.1, read as the reverse complement.
CAATGTGCAAATAGTTGAGCTTTTTCAGTTTTATTTTTGTTTCCACATTTCACTTTTCAATATTAGGATGAACTACTTGAATTGCTGTCCAATTTCAGTAATTTTTTGTGTATCCTGTCTTCTGCAAATGCTCAACTAGAGAAGCATTTCCTATACTTCAGTCTGATTTTTGTCCAATATTGAATGATTATTTTTCTAATTTCCTGGCTGGTCGTTCAGTTATAAAGGAGATGGCATTTTTTTTAAATAGCGTCGTTGAGAGAACAGTTTTTAATTATCATCTGTGAACAATAAAATTCATTGTCTTTGTTTTGTGAATTGTGCAAACATAGAAGCTTCTGCTTTGGAAATGTCTATTAACTCTGGTTATGAGCTCTTACTCAGTTACTTCTAAGTTTTGTTCTTACTCTCGGACAATATTGTTTTTTCCACATGCATGTTTAGTGTCTACAGTGTGGCATTACTGATTTATCCGTTTTTTGTATCCCATAGCATTTTGTCCAAAAGACCCACTTTAAAATTTCAACACTCCATCCAACAGTTCTAATCAAGTTCACCCACATATCAACTCATGCACCATTCCTCATTTATTAGAGCCATCACCACTGCTCATCCAAATCAGAGAACTTTTAGAATGGCACAGGTATAGTCTAATATAGCTTACATAACCACATTCTATTGCAGGTATGAGTACCCTCATTTAAATTACAGTTAGATCATTGGAAATTAGATATAGGAGCTTATTAAGGAAGCATTTAGGACTATAGAATGGAGAACATTCCACAAGAAAGTGTAATCTCGGAAGTTCTGATATTTTAACAGCAGAGATTATGATCATCTATTTTAATAGTGCTTGGGTATAGCACAAGAATATTGTACCCAAAATATTATCTGACATACATAAAAAGGACTATTCACAAACTGAATTTTGGAGCACATTTAGTAGTAGAAACGTTGTACTACAAACGTACCACAAAATACTATTCACAAACCAACTTGAGGAGATGTAACCTCTGCATCGCCGATCTTTTTCTGTGTGGAGATACCAGCCCCATCTGCTGAGTCTCCGCACACATAGGTAAATGAAGGAGGGATAATTGGGGAATGCTTACTACTAAAAGGGAAGGGTTAGTGGAAGAGTGAGGAGGAGTTAAGGCATGGCTAAGGAGGGGTTTAGAGATGGTCATGCACCACCCACTGAATAGTAAGCCAATGAATATTCACAAACTGTCCTTCTTAAGTTACTATTGCCAAATATGACTCAAAACAGTTGTATACATACACCAGCTCAGAGCCCGAGTGAGTCCAGCAGTGCCCACGGCAACTCATAGTTACTGCACCACCCTTCAATAGAAAATAATGGAGGTAAGGACTTAAAATAAAACCCATAACAGCTAATGTTCAAATCAATTATATAATTTCAAATGTTTCAAAATATAACTACATTTTATTTAAGATAAAAAAATGTAAAGATACAAAATAGTTATTATTTTTATTGTTTAAATATTTTATCAACCTTTTTTAATTTAAAAAGTAATGAAACATTAATATTTAGTAAAAAGTAATTACATTACCGATAATAATTTGAATACACATATGAAATTAATATTTTAAATTAGTTTCATTCAAAATAATTACATTTTATATTCAAACAAATAATTACATTTTTAATTGAAAATTATGTTAGTAATACTGTAATATTGTATTATGTTTTCAACATTTTAAATAAACATATAACATTAATTAACATTAATATTCTGTATCTATTTTCTTTCTCTGCCTCAATAACGAAGGCTCCCGCAAGTGTGCGGTACACAAAATACAGTCATAAAGTCACTACTAGTAGTGACTTTGTAGTCATATTTGATGTGAATACTGACACCATCCCCTGTTTGAGAAGGTGATGATATGTCTACAGTTTTGGGTAACCTTACACTCAAAAATGGTGAATTGCCCAAAAGCAGTAAAGTCACTCTAAAGGATTGGAGTAAACTTACATGAGCAGATTTACTCACATGTAGATCTACTATTGTGAATAGGCCCCTTTAGTGTCTTAAAGAATGTTTACAAAAATATCATTACCCTGGACCTATTAAAGGAAAATCTGAATCAAACCACATGACAGTTTTACTTAGAATAATAAAACTAAACAAAGCAATAGGTGTTTGTCTTGTAAAGGAATTTTTAAAGTTCAAGCATTACTGTCTGATTTAGAACCAATGTGTTGGTCATTTTTGAATGGTTTAAGAATGATACACTTTAGACAACAGCATTCAATAATAGTTGTCTTGTTTAGAGGAGGTGGGCATGTGGGATGTGACACACTGCAGATGAAATGAGTGTCAAGGAAGCAACTCGGTAGCACTGACTGGAGATTTGCAGTATCTCTTAAGTAACCAAAAAGTAAAAAGAGGATACGCAAAAAAGGAACTGGTAGCTATTAAAGGAGAAAACTCAAAACTAAACGGGTTGAATAAACAGCCCTGGCACTGAAGGGCACTCATTTTCTGGTGAATATACACACATAATCAGAAAATGCCATCATTCACAGGGCAAGCACTTTCTTTGTGGAAAAACACACCTTCTGCCCAATCAAAAAATGTACTCTTTTTTTTAGCTCCCACTAGGTGGGAGCAAATCTGTTTTCCTTTGCCTGATAGCGTGTGAGCAGGGAAACCTATTTGTATTCCCTACACACACTCCCTCAGGATGGGACCAGCACAGTGTCTGGGGTTATGAGGACTCCAGGACACTTTATGCCATTGGGCCCTGGGTTATAGGGTTTCTGGAGTCATAAGATAGCTGCACATTTAGTATAAGCACCTAGAAATGTAACTTTCGACTTTGATACATACATTTTCCCTCAGACCTGTCTGTGATAATGCTGTCAACAAATACCAGAAAATAGTACAACCTTTTCCAAATATCACTCTTCAGATTCTCAATCAAGTCTCCATTTTGGGGACAATTCTTTAAATGGTGCAGGCAGAGCTGGTTCATAAGTTAAACACTGCGGCCCATCTAATGAATGTATACATGATAAGCAGGGTGTATGTGTTGCTGTTGCTGGAGGTAGACCGACAATGTGTATGGGCATATCCACCAAGGGGAACTGTTACTAGTCTTCTGTTGCAGGGCCCCACCTCCAATGAACATGGGGCTCTTTCACAACATCTCCAGGATGCCCCACGGTATCAATCACTTGAGGTGATCTTCATGTCCTTAGTTGTGGCAATAGAAGCTTAAGAACACAAGTGTCTTCCTCTGAAAGCCCTTAACTTTAAATATGCATTGTTTCCAAGGGCCCAGTGAAGCACAATGCATCATAGAAACTCAGGACACAACCACAGCTATACAGCATCTATATTAAGAAAGTGGAACACACGAAAGCACAAGAGCAGATATCATATTTGAAAAGCATACCTAGCATCCATGAAGAATTAGATGCACGCAAGCAAGATATACATTTTTCCAAATTCGACCAGACAAGACACCCTAGAAAGAGAACAGTAAGTTAAAATATTGCCTAATATTTCTCTTGCTCGCTTGCATTTTGCACAGAAAAAATATGAAACAGGCACAGTGATCATTAGTTGATGCTAGTGTCATGCTCACATATCTACAAAGGAAAATGGTTAACTTACCTACTCCACATGTTGCCACAGATGACAATTCTTCAGCGTTTCTCCACTTGCATTGCCTTTCTTATTCACTCATCATCATCATGTAACTTTAATCGGTCATTTGTACAAAAACCAGCAAAGTATACAGAAATAAAACATAGGTGTATTTACAGTTAAAAAGTATTAAAACATTACTTTCTCGAGTACAAATGACAGTCCCAAGTCAAAGTTAAAAAAGACATAAAGACATAAATATGGTCGACCTAATCATGCGTAAAAAATTCAGAAGCAGCTGCCAGTGCATAAGCGATACAAAACCATATTTACAAGACTTAATATTTAAGATACGTATACAGCATGGGAAAGTTAAATGTGACAACACAGCTATGATAAAAGCTTTTGGCGAATTATCCAGAAGGAGAATAAGAAACGACTAAGAGCAAAGACTATTGGCCCAGAGGTGCCTGTTTTTAAAATTCTGAACGCAATCTGATACTTCTTTGCACCCAAGTTGAGGCATATTGGTCTTATCCACCTCCTACGTATCTGCCGATACTTGGGACAAAAAACAGAACATGTTCTTCAGTTTCATTAACTTCGGTGCAGGCAGGACAAGAATCTAAAACTAGGCCAACCGCCTCTTTCCAAGGACATTTCAGGAGCAAGTTGCCATATCTGAACCTAGTATACATACTTTTGGCAAGGGCGGGCGAGATTAGATCAAGGAAGGGTTCAAATAGAGAGCAGTATTTTATATTTAAGAAGTTAAATGTTAACTGACCGCTTGTTTGATTAATAATGTAATGCTTCCCCACTACCTTTCAATACATAGCTCTAAGGCTCAAAGTATCACGTCTAGTGGCCCTATCTGGGTGCTCCCACAAGCCGTCAGATTCAGTAGTTTGCAGCAGTTAGCAATGTGTTTAAACCATGGTAAATGTTTTGCGCCATTAATCGCCAGGACCTCACGTAAGGAATTGCAATAATCGATTAATTGAGGAGTTGTCCATAGGCGCAACCAGTAAATTAGGGGTCTCATGGCAGCCAAGTCGCCAATTCTCTTTAACCCAAGATCGCAAAAAAGTGGGGTGAGTGGTGTTGTAATTAACCCTGGGTGTAGTGGGCGTAGTGGGGCTACGTGGAGCATCGCGTAGTGTGGCCAAATCTATGCACACTCGTGCACTCTGCGTAGCCCCACTATGCGCCGCCCGCCTCCCGCCCACCCTCATTTTAAAATAACTTAAAGTGTTTAAAAGTAAGAAAATGTCTTACCTGAGGTGCAGCGTCCCGGGGCTCCGTCTTCCTGCTTCAGCGGCAACTTCTTCCTCACAAATGCGCATGCGCGAGTGCCCGCTCCCCTCCAGGTTTCCGGAATATCCCCACCAGCCGCTATGCAATTGGACAAAAGGTTTTTGTACGGTGCCCATATCATAGGTTCTGATTTGTACAAGTCCCCAGGTATCAAATCAGGGTCAGGAGCTTTTCCTGCTTTCAGTCTATTAATTGCTAACACGGTATCCTCTAGGCTAAAAACTAGTGGTAAGTTATTTACGGTCACACCAGGGAGAGTGGTTTCTAAGTTTAGGGCAACCCGGTCAGTATATGGACTGACAAGGACGTCCTCTGCTGAGTATAATCTCGAAAAATGATCCACACAAGCCTCCGGCTGAATGTGATAATTATTGGAGGTGACTTTCTCCAAACTGCCCCTGGATACAATGTACCAGAACATGCAGCTATCTCTAACTTGAGCTGCTGAGACCAGGTCATTTCAATTTGTGTCAGCGTAATCGTGCTTAGCTTTACTAAGAGCTACTCTATAAATATTACCAGCAGAAATTATGTCAGATCTGGAGCACTCTCTAACTGCTATTTGTAGTGCCTTTTTAGCTCTCTTGCAATGGTCATTAAACCAATTGCGATCCCTTGCACTAAGAGGCCTTCCAGCAAGGCTAAGTTTGGAACAGACTAATTGTAAGGCTTCAAAAAACTCGTTATGTACTACAGTAACATACGAAATTTCGGGCGAATCAATACTTCCCTTGTGGCTGCACACATTGGTTAAGGAGGCCATGAAGAGCTTATATATTCTGTTGTAAAGGTCCTGGTCGGCTTGCACTTTAGGCCATGTGACTCTTCTACTAGTTATACACAGCTCTACTATTTTGGAAGTTTGACTGTGAGCATCCCTGCACAGGTCCCTACCCTTCAGTTTTAATAACAGAGAATTATGATCACTGTCTGTCCTTGGTTCGATGGTCATGTCTTCCACTAGCGACCATATTCTAACATCAACTAGAATATAATCTATGATGCTTGCATAAGCACCCCTCTTAAAAGTGGCCTGTTTTCCTAGGTCAGCTGGAGTTCTCCCGTTGCAGGCACTCAGGCTCCTACCTGCAGTTAGGGAGGCAATCTGTAAAGAGACGTTTGAAAAACGTTGGCCATTTTAGCCAACAACCAGATTGGGAATGCCCCATATCTCATCCTCCTCCTCAAGTGAAGCACTTAATAAGGGGGAGGGTTCAAAAGCGGCATTAAAGTCCCCCGCAACTATAATTTTACAGTTTAATTGATAACCTACCATCTATTCATCTAACAGTGAAAGTACCGAAGATTCGCTACTAAAAGGTTCTGACCTGGTATAGACATTAAGCAAGGTCATAATTACGCCAGACGAGAAAGTAAGCTGAATCTCCATAAGGTCAAGCGAGTTTATTAATAGTTGCTTATACCAACAGGCTAGAGTATTTTTAACTAATATTAGCAGTCCACCACTGGACCTACCTGTCGTTTTTGGGGGGATAGCATCCACACAATATGTGGTAGAACCATTTATGTGCACCTTGTCTACGGCCCAGGTCTCTTGGAAAACACAGACATCAGTGTTTCCTATGGCAGTAAACCATTCAGGATATTGGAGCTTAGAATGTATCCCCGCCAGGTTCCAGGATATTAGTGTTAGTCTATTGTTTACCTCATGTCTACTGGCGGGAGCACCCCCATGAGTATCTGCACTACTTGGTAGAGCAGTATCAGTGGTTTGAACAAGCGAGCATTGAGGCGAATGGCACTGCAACAGGAGTGAAAATGTGGCTGTACCAATTGTATTATTGGTTATCACCTCAGTAACTACAGTCTGCAGATTCCCAGTTACTGATTTGGTAGGAAGGTTGGCACCCATCGAGCCCAAAAATTAATACATTGTCAGAGCTCGATGGATCTACAGGAGGTGCATTGATATGTATATCCAAAATGTGCCTTTGCTCTATATGTGGACTGTCAGTGATAGCTTTCTCGATAAATCCCCTTACAGTCTCCCTAGAATCAAAGGTCCCCGTAGCTTCCGAACAAACAATAAATTGCAATACAAACATGTTACCCCTTGGCAGGTCTACATTTTCAGCTCTTCCTCCATTCGATGGGGTCAAGGGGGTCAGTCAATCGTTATCATCCAAAGGGTTAAAGACATAGAAATGATTATTACCTGAAATAGCATATCTATGCTGCCTCTGCCACCCCATTAGAGACTCCCCAAATGGTAACTGTGCGGCACAGTGATGTTTATAGAAATATCCAAGGGGCAAGATGCTGATCCCCGTTTGTGCCATGGACCAATTACCTGCCCTTTCTAATATTGCATGAACTAAGTCGGGTGACCTGAAGGAAGCTACTATACAGTCACCTTCTCAAGACTTGTTCGAATTCCCTACCCAACTAACCTGTCTCACCGTTTTGAATTCTGAAAAGAGCAGATTACCTAACCGTGTCCTCATATTTAACTCATATAATGATTTTTTTGTTAAATTAGCCCAATGTTCCAACACTCCCGGGGGCAATTTGGGGACATTGGCTAGCACTATAGTATAAGGTGTTGCTTCCAGAGGTAGGTGAAGTGTGTCGGTACCTAACAGTTCTCTACCTGATTTATTATAGAATCCCTTATTCCTTAGGGGCTGTGCTTCCTCATCGTGTACATGTTTCAGCATATTAGGGAGAGATATTTGTTGAATATTTGACAGCTGTTCTTCGGTGGTAATTTGGGTGTGTGCTGGATCAGTAGCCCCCTCTAAGGTTACCCCCGTACAATTGTTTGCTTGGCTGTTAGATGGAGCAATGAGGGGAGCCGTTACTGGGCCTGGACCGGGATTGATGGACTTATCATTTGGACAACAGTTTGGCCAAGTGGACTGGGCAGTTTTAAAGCTGCCTAGGCTAGCCTGAGTTTGCTGAAGAGAATAAGTGTTCTTGTGGCTTAGATGCTTCTGCTGGTCTAAAGAAACAGCACTTGCGAGCTTTTCAAGTTTGTCAATGCCCGCTTCCAATCTAGATAATTTTTGCATCAGCGGATTCAATAAAGCTGATACAACATCACCTAGTTTGATCCAGAACCCCTCGCTGTCATTAAGCTGCAAGGAAGGTAAGGGTGATAGAGGAGACTCCCTAACGGTAGAGGCAGTATTGGCCACTGAGTCATCGCCTTCCTCAGCAACCTCTCTTGCTACGCCTCTGCGCCCTCTTTTAGGTAAAGGATAGGGTTGTTTACCAGGACCCGGCCCTTTCCGTTTCTTAGACTGGGGTAAAGGACTATCCCCTTGAGTGATCTTACAGTTTTGGCCTCTAGTATGCACTTTCGGTCTAGTGACTATTTCACTTGTCTTTGGGATGACACGTGGCACAGAGACCTGATGAGGCGAAGTAGTAGTAATTAAAGGTAGGGGAGATCCAGCAGAGGGGTCAGGATTGGAGTGGTCATCTGGGTCTATGTGAACAGAGGTTTCGGGCTGTAGAGAAGGGGTTTGGGGCTCTAAAGAGAGTCTACGCTCAGTGAGAGCAATTTGGTGAATAAGGACTGACTCAGCCCTTTGAAGGAAAGCGTCTAGAGTCCCTACCACACCTTGACCCGTTAGCGTTTTCCTTTTGGCTAATTGATTCTGCGCCATGTCCCCAAGGAAGATTTTTGACACAACAATGGTACAGATACCCTCGTACCTCAGATTCTCAGTTCATCGAGTCTCAAATCATGTGCCTATATTTCGAAATGAAGGTCCATGCAAGACGGTTAGGCCCTGCCAGAATAAAAATCCAAATGACGTGGCCCAGCCCAGCCTCCTTGGGCCTCTGACGGGCTCGGACAGGCCCACCCTTGGTCCGGGCTACGTCCTGCGCCGCGGGTGGAGAGGCAACACTTTATGCACGATGACCACGCCTCCCCCTCACTCGCGGCAGCTGTGGCAGAGGTGTTGCACCCTGGGGGTTGAAGTTCTCTCCCAGGGTGTTGGCGTCGAGATTGAAGGGAAGGTGTAGCAACCCTTGTCCAACCAGGGATTCCTCTGGAGTCAGCACGGGCTTGCTCTAAACAGTCCAGTAGCAACAGGTCCGGCAACGCAATTAAAAGAAAGAACGCTTATTCACTCAATCACCCCAGATGTACCCTTTGACTCCTGGCACAGAGATCCATGCCACCAAGATGATGATGTCATTGTTTCTACTCTAAACTGATTTATTTTTCTTCATAAAAGTGAGAAAAGGGGAAGGGTGCACATGACTCGGTACACCCACACCAGCAAACAATTTGCCTAGATTCATTGTGGTATGTGCAGTGCATTATAACATTCACTTTAGTAGAAGGTCTTTAGTTTTCACTATTGCTGGTGCAGCAGTTCTGTGTCTCCGTAGACACGTGTTTTAGTATATATGCCCTTCTTCAGTAGAGGTTATCACATTACAAATGAGGGTAATGTTGCTCTCAGTCTTTTCAGGTTTCTATACTACTTCCAGATCGCAGTTGCATTCCAGATATCGTTAGCCCAACAACTCAACAAGGATCCATTCACAAAATGGGAAAGGAGTACAATGCCTGGCATTCCAGCACACAGTACGCCCAGGTGCATTGTGGTAAATGCAGCGCATAATTAGACTCACTTTAGTTGAAGGTCTTTAGCGTTCACCATCCTTGGTGCAGCCAGTGCTGTGTATCTCTCGACATGTGATTAAAGACATTCATCAGGTTTATGATTATGAATGGTGCTTGCATTACATATTGAAAGAGTCATGGTCAACAACCCTACTGGGCATGCTGCCGCACATCACATTTCGTCGCACATCACATTTCACTGCACATCTGTGCATTCCCTTTCTTATATACCCAACAGAAGTTCCATTGGAAACCTGGATATAACATTCATAACAACATGACAATGCCATTCTTTTCACTCAAATCTATTTTCTCTTTCTTTCTATGTCAGTTTCCTTGACAAAAACTAATTCACATTACACTGAAGCAAAAATGAATGAAGCATTTCAATAATGCATCACAGTAATTGACTGACGTAGCTCTCTCGTTCGTGAACTATTGCTTAATACAGAATTGAATGCAGTTGAAAACTACATTCCCATATGAGATGAGCAGATTCCAAGGTGAAGAATGCCCTGAGAAGCATTAGGCAGAGATGCAGATGCAAAAAAAACAAGGTTGATCGAAATATGGATGTCAAATGGAACAGTAATGTGAAACATGTTTGTTCTCTTGGGAACTGAAAGAATCAAATAATCCCAATTGAATTTTGTGGCTGAACCTTCTGTGCTGTACAAAGAAAGATAGCAAAAGATTGTGGGCCATATTTAGATGTAACACAGCGCAGCACGACACCTTTCTGTTCTGCATCAGAAGGAAAGGAAAGGAATGCACCAAATTTGCCTTTTCCAAGCGCTGGCACACAATGTGCTACCTAGTGCCCACGCAGGCACCCTTGCACCATGGTGCAAGAGTGCCTGCTTTGCATCCGGGATTATTTTTATGGCGGAAGGGGCAACTTCCTGCACAAAAAAGTCCCCTTAAAGGGATTTAACTCTATCTAGAAACAGGAAGTAACGAGGAGAAACAAATATATTTCTGCTTGTTGAGCCTCCCCCTGGAAGGTGTAACATTTTGGCACATTCCCACGTCTACCAGTAATGGTAGATCTGGGAATGCATCAAAATACATGGGAGGTGCTTGGGAACACCCACGTATCACCCCCCCTGGGGCAGAGTAACGCAACGCAGCGATTAACACTACTTGCATTACTCCTGATTTATCAAGCCACTCACGGCCACGTAAATTGGGCTTGCGTGGCACGATAAATCACATTTTGGGATCGCTTCCCCTTGTTAAATAGGGCTCTATATTTACTTCGCACAGCATCCTATATACAGTTTCAATGTTGTTCTGTTCCATGCGCAATATAATGGAGAATGTTTTTTTATCCGATTTGTATCAAGAAATATTGTATAGAATTAGCAAAGCCAACATATGTACTCATATCGAACCCAAAAAATGAAACAGGATAAACTAAGACTAACAAATAAATGCGGACTCTATAGTCGCACATTAAAGAAATAGACTAAAACAAACACCACCAGTTGCAGCTTTTATAAATCATTTGAACCAAAAAGTGCTGCAATAGGACGTAGCAAGTGAAGCGGGGGAACAGGGAACACCGCGCCCGTAAAAAAAAAGGGCCCATAAAAAAAAAAAAGAAAAAATGGCAATCCCTGAGGGGCAAAGACTGAAGTTGAGAGTGTGTCAATGTTTGCCCTGGCTGTGAAATGTCTGCAGATCATATAAGCTATCGTTTGTCCAAAGCAACTGTACAAAAATACTGTACTTTTTCAAACTGCAATACACTCATACAAATCCTCTCTGTTTTTTTTTTTTTTTTTGTTTTTTTTTTAAACCGTTTATTACATGTTAAAAAAGGTTACAAGTACGGGCCTACAACCATCCGGCCGGCCGCTAGAGTGGCAGAAGCATATGACATACCTACAGTAAGAGTCTCTTGGCGGTGCAGATCGGTAAATCAGGAGATATCAATAGCGCAGGCCACATAACTCCAAGCCCACAATACGGTTTCCTTTTTTTCAAAACAGAACAACACAAAAAACCACACCCGCAAGGCAACCCGCAATCCAAAGTGACGGCACGTGCTCCTTAAGTGGGGGATCCCAACCAGCAGCCAAACTCTGAAGAGGGGAATGGGAATAGATCAGGGACAGGGGAACCACATGCCCGCGGCTGGGGGAGGGGGTCGGCTAGGGGGACGGAGCTGGTGAGGCGGCCGGTAGCAGTGGCGGCTCACAAATACCCCCGCGATAGGCGTTCCAGGGGCCCCAGATGTTCACCCACGCCCCAGGCTTACCCCTCGCCACATACACTACCTTTTCACGAAACATACACCAATCCATATGTTCTTTCCAGGCCAACACCGCTGGGGGCCACCGGGATCCCCACAATTGAGCAATGTCGCGCTTAGCTATCATGTATCCCAGAGTCACCCACCGCGTCTGCGGGACCGAATAGTCATTTGGTTCCCACACATTCAGCAAGCATCTCCTCGCTTCAGGCAACAGCGCAACACGCGTCACCACACGCAGGACCTCATGCACACCACGCCAGAATCGCTCCACCTGTGGGCATTCCCACAGAATATGCATGAAAGTTGCCAAGGCACCACAGCCACGCTTACACAATCCGTCACCAACAAAGCCCATACGTAGAAGCCTTGGCCCCGTCACGTAAACCCGGTGGAGGATCTTAAGCTGGACGAAGCGAAGGCGAGCCGGGATGGCCACCTCCTTCGGAGAGGCCACCGCGGAAATCCAGTCCTCGTCGTCCAGTTCCAGCCCGTCGGCAACCCAGGCCTCGCGGAGACTAGTCAGCAGGCACGATCTGTCGTTGATCAGTTTTTTATATATAAGGGAGATCGTGCTGTCTGGGACATGGCCATCCAGCACTCTGTCCTCCAGGGGGGAAGACTCCGGAATGGACGCGACATCAGGGAAGACGGAGCCCAGCGCGTGGCGGACTTGTAAGTACCGAAAGTACTCACTGCCTTGCAGCTGAAATTCCGTCCGCAGCGTCTCAAAAGTTTTGAATCCACCCCTTGTCCAGAGGTCTCCCACTGTGCTGATTCCGATCGTGTCCCACTTCTCGAAGCCCTTCGATGTCCACAGGGAGCCCAACCTCTCAGACGCATATAGCGGTGTCGCCCGGGTCAAACGGTCCTTCCACCCCATCGCTGCATTAGCCGCGTGCCAGACACGCACCATGACACGCGTCGGTCCCGTCAGACGGGAGTCGGGCGCGCCAGAGTAGAGCGCTCGATTGTAGTCACCACCGGGCAAGAGCATCTTGTCCATTTCAAATGCCGGGTTCAGGGCGGGCCCGTAAAGGCCATGATTAATTGCAGCTAGCTGGGAGGCCCAGTAATACCGTTTAATGTCCGGGAGGGCAACCCCCCCATCGTACCACGGGAGCGTCAATTTAGCCAGAGCAATACGCGGCCTCCCGTCCCAGAACAGGCGCCGCTGCAGGCTCTCCACCTCACGGAAGTAGCGCGCCGGAACCAAGTCCATAGTATTCTGAAGCGCATACAGAAAGCGCGGCAAGGACATCATCTTAAACAAGGCCGCTCGGCCAAGCGGCGAAAGCGGAAGACGCCGCCAGCGCGCAACGTCCTCCCGCAAGCGCTGGAGGGGGGGTAGCAAGTTCCGCTCGTAGCGGGCCTCCGGGTCTAGAGTAATATATATACCCAGGTACCGGAACCCCTGGGAGGCAATCTGGATCGGGCAGTCCCGTGGTAGGGCCGGAGCCTCCCCGGAGAGCACATACACGCAGGATTTCGCCCAGTTGATGACAAGGCCTGAGTTACGACCGAAGGAGCGCAAAACATCAACCAGGACAATCAGCGAGTTACGCGGGGAGGCGAGATACAAAAGGATATCATCGGCGTAGAGGGACACGCGGTCCTCATGCTCGGGGGTCCAGCGGAGACCACGGATGGAGGGGTGCCACCGCAGCCACTCCGCCAAGGGCTCCAAGGCCAATGCAAACAGGAGCGGTGACAAGGGGCAACCCTGACGCGTGCCCCGCCCCAGCGCGAAGGGGGCCGAGACTCGCCTATTCACCACCACCTGCGCCAATGGGCCCGAATACAACAATTTGACCCAGCTAATGAATCCCGGTCCAAATCCAAATTTCGCCAGCATCGCCCAGATGTATGGCCATTCAAGCGTGTCAAACGCCATGGTGGCGTCTAAGGACGCCAAGATGGCCGGCTCCCGCACAAACGGGACACGCGCGAGCACCCCATGCAAGCGTCGCAGATTAAGAGCCGTGTTGCGATGGGGTATAAAGCCAGATTGGTCTTGGTGGACCAAATCGCCCACCACGCCAACCAGCCGGTTGGCCAGTACCTTGGCGAGGATTTTGGGCTCCGCGTTCAAGAGCGAGATAGGCCTATAGGATGTAACCCGCTCACGGGGTCTCCCCTCCTTGTGGATCACCACGATTGTGGCCAGACGCTGGTCCGGCGGGAGGGAACCCTGCCAGTGGGCCGCCAGGAACATGGCGCGCAGGTGGGGCGCCAGTACATCCGGTCGCAGCTTGTAGAGCTCGATGGGGATACCATTGGGGCCCATGGCCTTGCCGGATGCGACCGAGCGAATAGCCAGGGCAATTTCGTCCGAGGTGGGAGGAGCGTCCAGCAAATCCCTGTCCTCCACCGTAAGGGAGGGCAGCGCGATGTCCCGAAGCAGGGCATGGGAATCTTCCTCCGAGCAGGGAGAAACCGGGGAGTACACCTCGCGGAAGTAATCCGCGAAGCAGGAGACAATGGCTTCCGGCTCGGTGACAGGCACACCATCCATCCCCTCAATCAAAGGAACCACACGACTCGCTCTCTCCCTCTTGTCCAACCACGCAATCAATTTACCAGCCTTATCACCCACATCATACAGTCGCCCCTGTTGCTCTCTACTGAGGCCCCTGGCCGCCTCCGTGACGAGGGCCCTATAGGCCGCCTGCTTGAGGTGCAGAACATGCAACTTGGCGTCTGTTACCCCGCTCCCCAGGTCACCCTCTAGTTCCGCAATTTCGGCCTCCACCCGGGTTACCTCCTCCCGCTCGCGCCTCCGGGCATGGGAGATAAAGGAGAGGGCCTCCCCTCTGAGAACTACCTTAAAAGCCTCCCACAGGGAGATGGCCGAAGGGACAGACCCCACATTCTCATCAAAGTATCGCTGTAAGGATTTGATCAAGTCGGCACGAATAGTGGGGTCACGCAAGTACCAAGCATTGATTGGAGCCACCCTGCCCTCCCCCCTAGGGAAGACATCGAAATGTAACAGTACTGGGGAGTGATCTGAAATGCCCCGCGCCAGATGGCACACCTCTCCCACCCTCCCAGCATAGGCCGCCGGGACAAGGATGTAATCAAGCCGCGAGAGGCTACCATGGGCACCCGAGTGGAAGGTGTATTGCCGCTGTGCGGGATGCTTTAGTCGCCAGCAATCCACCAGGCCCAGAGTATCTAAAAGGCCGGACAGCCAGGCCTGTGCCCGGGGGAGGTCCCTAGGGGGATGGCGATCCAGAGACCCAGAAACTACCGCATTAAAGTCCCCCCCAACCACCAGCAGGCCACCCGGGAGGTCCAGGAGGAGGCGCCCCAAATCCGCAAATGTAGTAGATTGTAACCCAGGCGGGACGTACACTGATATAAAAACAAACACCCTACCCTCCATTCTACCCACCAGAACAGTGTAGCGTCCCCTCTCATCATGGCGCACCTCATCAATCTCCAACGGGAGCGAGTTCTTAATCATGATACCCACCCCCCGCGAGCCCGAGGTGAAGCCCGAGTGGGCCACCAAACGATAGCCTCGCCGATTCATGGCATGAAAGGAGTTACCTATAAGGTGTGTCTCCTGCAGGAAGATAACATCTGGTGAGATACGTTTCAGGTACTGCAGGACCACACCACGCTTAATCCTGTCCCCCAGGCCGTTAACATTCCATGACAACACAGTCAAATCCCTACCCCCCATCATACGTAGAAGCAATCAGTCGTCCCCCACAGAGCATCTCGAGAGCAACAATACAGTAAAGGGCTTGCCTTGCGGTGCAAACAAACGACACACCCCCCCCCACCCCCCCATCCCAACAGAACTCCCCCCTCCCTGCACCCCTGCATGAGCCCAGACAGCCCCCCCAAAGTGCAGTGTGCCTGTCGCCCCATAGATGAAAAACTAACTAGTCCCCCAGAGGAGGAGGGAAGCCCCCAACAGACCCCACACGACCTCCATCGGAGGGGAACATAAACGATCAGTAAATGGTAAAGGGATGTTGTCCAGAGCAAGGCCTATTCTTCACCCCTCAGTTCTGATCCAGCGGGCCCTCCCCGCCAACCGCACCCCCCCCACCCCCTCGGCCCCGATCTCCAGGCAGAGTGTCCAACCAGTCCCCAGCCGCCTCGGGTCGGTCAAAAAAGTGCGTGCGCCCATCCACCTCCACCCCCAGCCCAGCTGGAAAAAGCATTGAGTACTCAAGGTTCAGGTCCCGCAGGCGACGCCCAACTCCGAGAAAACTCAATCCCAGCCCTTGGACCGCCGGAGCAAAGCCTGGGCAGAAATGCACATCCATGCCATCAAGCTTGACCGGTCCCTGTTGCCTGGAGGTCTGCAGGATAGCGTCTCTGTCCCGAAAATTAAAAATCCGGGCAATGAGAGGCCGCGGCGGGGCACCGGCCTTAGGTCTGCCCCCAGGGACCCGGTGAGCACGTTCCACCGCAAAAAGCTTACTCAGCCCCCGGGGCTGGAGATGGGTAAGGATCAATTCTTCCACAAAAAGATCTGCCGCCTCCGCCTCTCGTCCCTCCGGCACTCCCACAATACGAACGTTATTCCTCCGGGCCCGACCCTCGGAATCCTCCAGTCGCCGGTCCATCAGGGCGCTCGCCTGGCCAAGCCGGCGCACCTCCTTTTGGAGGGCCACCATGTCCGTCGTGAGGCTCGTTGTGGTGTGGGCCAGGGAATCGACCCGGTCGTTGGTTCCGGACAAGTCAGCCCTCACAAGGCTAACATCCACCAGGACCGAGTCTATCCCTTGCGCCAGGGTGTCGAAGCGCTGGTCCACCGAGGCCTTCATCTCTGCGATGGCGCCCATGACGTCCCGGAGGGTCAGATCCACCGGTTGAGCAGATGCCTCCGTCGGGCCCGCCGGGGATGTGCGCGATGTCTCCGGAGATCCCTTCTGGAGGGTGTAGCGGTCCATACTGTTGGATTGAGGCGCCGGGCCGCGGCGGGTCGTCTTCACCTTCGCCCGGTCGCCATCTTGTTTGGTGGACATGCCTGCTCTCCCACCGTCGTGCCAATCTCCTCGAAAGGGCCGATAAACCAGTTCACGGGTTCCGGGGGGGGGAGGGCGACCACTGGGCCGCAGGACGACTCACGGCCGGCGGGTCAGCCGGGCACCTGGACAAGGCCACACCAGCGCACCCCGCTCCGCAACCCTACCTCGCTTGAGGGCAAGGAGAGCGCAAAAGCGAAAGTGAAAGCACGGGATACGCGAGTCGCCCAGCCCTGCCCGCCGCTGTTGTTCGCTTTGTCCCCGGATCGCCCCACTACTCCAATCCGGGGGGCCAGCGCGGAGAAGGCCGCAACCTTCAATCGGTGCTCCCACCGGTGTCCGGGGTCCGATTCGAAAAGGAAAAACGGATGGCGCCTCAGCTCGGGTTCACCGATGCAGTCCCCTCAACAAGGACAGGATATAGCCAGGATTAATTCAGGAGGTCGTGGTGGTCCTCGGGAGCCTCGCACCTACGCGGCCATCTTGGTTGCGCGCTAGGCTCCTCCCCCCAAATCCTCTCTGTTAACACATGAATAATGCTTATATTATAAACAAAATATGATTTCTATAATATTTTGTGTCAATAACCTACTTTGAAGACTATTTATTTTATTTCTAAAGTCTTCTTTCTATTAGTCCCAGAGCTCTTATTACCTTGTTGCAAGATTGGTATTTCTTATGTCTCCTCTTCTCTGATCCCTTATATCAATCTATTTTGGTCCCTCTCTCTTCCATGCGGTTAAGGAGCACCAGTTGTCATTTACAGAAGAGTAGAAGAGGGTGTCTCACTTATCAGGAGTACCTTCATATTTAATGTTATTTATTCATGCTGTGTTCGTCATTTTCTACGGTCAGAGACTTAACATGCTACTCTTTATTTATTAAATGAGGGTCCTATTTATTAAGAGGTTGCATCACTATTTCACCACACAATGTGGTGCATCCATGACCCACCCCAAAAGGCAATTTATCAGGTCAGGTAAGGCCACTTTGCATGGCTCTGAGTGGCTTCATATATCAGGAGTAAGGCTACGCAGCGCAAATCGCTGTGTTGCATTACTCTGCCCCAGGGAGGCATTCCATGGGCGGTGAGTTGGTTTTCCCTTGCAACTCTCCCAGATGTTGATGCATTCCCAGATTTACCATTACTGGTAACCTGGGAATGTGCCAAAATGTTACACATTCCCAGGGAAGGCTTAACAATTTATGTATTTCTCCTCGTTGCTTCCTCTTTCTATGTGTGCTGCATTCTGCAACACACATAGATAGAGGAAAATGCCTCAGGGGATTGTTTTTGTTCAGGAAGGTGCCCCTTCCTGCACAAAAATAATCTGGCATGCAACACAGGCACCCTTGCACCATGGTGCAAGAATGCCTGCATTGGTGTGAGACAGCACATTGTGTGCCAGTGCTGCAAAAAGGCAGGTATGTGCCGTATTGAGATAAATATGGTGCATTCCTGTCCTTTTCCTGTAACACAGCGCAGCAAGGTGACTTACCGCGCTGCATTACGTCTAGATAAATATGACCCTGGGTGTGAGCAATCCAACAACAGAGTCACAGAGGGGATAAATATTTTCTTCTCATGCTCAGGATGGTATATGGAAGCATTTCCCTCTTGTATTGAAAGTGAAACCAAGTGTGGGTCATACCTGTGTGCATTGCAGCTTAGCTTCGGATGAAAAACCTGTTTTCTACACTGCCACCCTCTTCTCAGATGCCTTCAGCATCTTCTCTCCTTCTGGCAGAGTCTAATATGTTTCTCCTGTCTTGCAGAGACAAACCAAGATACTAAATAACCAGCAGGTCCCAGCAATTCACCACTGCTACTTACCTCTGTATCGTTTAATGCTAAAGAGGGGACAAATAAAGCCAATGTTACTGTTGTCTGTCTACATGATCTTTTCAGTATAGATATTCCCAGCCAAAACACCGTTATGTTAGACCATAGGTATATATGATGACCTCTTTCTCACCGCCATGACTGCATATATTGGTAACCTCCATCATAGAAAACATAATCTAAACTCTGATAGGAACTACCAGTTGTTTTAATGCCACTACATTTTCAATGAAATGTAGCTTTCATTAGCTTCTCAATGGAAAAGGTCTCCCTTTCCACCTCAAGAGAAAGAGTGTAATCAAGAACTTGTAGTTTTCAATGCCATACTACTAATTCCTACTATTGATTCAATAGGTTGCAATATTATAACTGCAAAGGCTTGAGGCTGAAGCCAAATATGACAGAGTGGACATTTAATTAGAAGTCAGCATGACACCATATAAGGGAAAGTGTTTGATCAACTGGGCTCTGATGAGAAAGGTACAATGTGTGTCCTTTATACAACAGGCAAACACAGCAAAATATTTGAATACCATTAGATCTGTCAGCCTTAAGGTGCTCTTCCCCCAAACTTTCTGCCTTTTTCGCAATTCATTTTTGTTGGCCTTAGGACTCTGTATACTTTACCACTGCAAACCAGTATACAAACAGAATGGGACCAGGGCAGGTATGCAGGAAATTCTAGACACTTCTGTGTGGGTGCACCTCAAAGGTAACACAAACTTCAAAGTGGGAACAAGGTATAAAAAGGGGACCCCCAGACCCACTCTTCAGTTCACTCCTGGAACTACAGAAGGACTCTCAGAGGACTGCCTGTTGCTGTGGCCTGCTTTGTACTTCAGAGGACTGCCTTGCTGTATCAAGAAGGAGAGTTTTGCTGCTTGAATCCTGCCCGGAACCCTCAAAGGTCTATTCTGCTGCATCAGACATGCTCCACTACTTGAGCTCAGGAATTCCAAAGTGGCTACAAGGGCTAGTTGGCTGGCCTTCTTATTGGAGACTCAGGGACAGAAAAGGCTCCAACCATCTTGAACCTGCACCAGGACAGATCCCGAGTGAGTCCTGACCCTTCAACTGGTTCCCCTCCAGTCCTGGACCCTTGGAAATGGTGCCAAAGGTGCCCAGATTGTCCACATATATAAGTTGGGACATTAAAGAATTTCTGCCAAAAAGTGCTTTGAGAACCGAGAGGAGACCGGGACCTACCTGCTTGCTGTTCTGCCCATGGTGTATCACCAGTTCGCCTGACTTCACAGCAGCTCCTTCTACGTTCTTCTCTGCAGCAGCAAATCCTGTTCAATGGTTCCTCACAGAAGGGATCTCTGACCTCACGGAACCCTCGTTGGCTACAGCCAGCAGCAACATCCTGCTACAGATTTTCATTTTCCCAAAAAGATCCTAAGTCAAAACATAGGAGTCTTCACTGCAACTTTGTCCAGAGGCTTCCTAACGATGACACCTCCTCCTCAGTCACCACCAGTTTCCTTGCGCCACTAAACTTTGTCTTCTGAGACATTTTGCTCCAAATAATTCTTTAAGCCTGTTAATAACTGGAGACCAGGCCCAATCCATCTTGTGCATCTGACCCATGCTCCATCAGGGCTGGACATAACTTTCAACTTGTTCTTGCTGTTGCACAACTGGATATCCTTGTTTGAGACTTTGATCTTTTCGGTGTTATTTTACACTTTATTAACAATCCCATTAATACTGATTAGATTTTTGTCATTTTGGTGGTATATAATTTATTAAAATATAGTCTATTTGTTTAAATTGGTTGGGATTATTTCTAGTGTTGTGTTTCACTTGGTTATTGTTTGTATGCTACATAAATACTTTACACATTGACTCTAAGTTGAGACTGACTAATTGTGTGCCAGACTACCATAGGATTAAGACCAGGTTAATTTAGTGACTTTTTTTGGTTCACCCTGACAGGGAGTGTGGCTGTTGCTTGAGAAGGGCTCACACACCCACCTCAACCAACAACCCAATTTCTCACAGATGCTTTGCTCAAGTCTATTCTTGCCATTACTAATGTCACAAAATAAACATGATTTAACTTTTGATGAGAAGCAAAGACCCAAGCATTTTGATTAGGTGTTCCTTCTTTTGCCATTTAATACCTTACAAGGTGGATGCCTTAGCGCGGAACGGTTGGGCAGAATTGTTAAGATAAGTCAGTGTAAGCAGGAAATGTGTTAAGGTTGCTCAAATGCTTATGAGAGGGCTTATGATTCAGGAGAGGGAAGTGGAGGTGGTGCCTTCAGACAAATAGGAAGCCCCCTTTAAACAGCACATTGATGGGTGGTGTCCAGAAGCACAGTCCAGACCTGATAGGAGGGAAAACGAGTCACATGCAGCTTCTCTCTGAATTTAGCAGCATGTAGAGCGAGAAAAGTCAGAGAGTAAAGATGACACTCTTTTTGGGTTTACAAATGTTTTAATGACTACCAATATATAACACATATGCAGTTGAGCAAGATAACATGTTACCGAAAATATGTTGTCAAATCTTGATCTCTAAAGTAGAGTACATGTGGTATCATCATTTTAAAGTTCCAAGATGGCCTTCATGTTGATTTTTAACATGGTGATTATCTGGAATGGTAAAACAATGATATTCCGAGTACACTTCTGTTGCATGATGGATTGAGAATAAGATGGCTCTTGGTCTAAAGAGCTTTACCCCAAAGCACACACAAAACCACCTGAAAAATAGATGCTACCATCAAATAAAAATGTTAAATATTGCTTTATTGAAAAATGCATGTCTGACATCCTAATATTGGCAGAAGGATATACACAGTCAATAGCAAGGAGATGAGATTAAAATATTAATGTGAACTGATCCAAGATGTGAAGGAAAATGCCTCAAGCCAGTGCCTCAAGGGTCCAAGAAACAAATGACTAAAGGTAGTTGACCCAAAAACCTTTATATGCACATTATATTTTTGGGAAAAATTAATGGTCTTCTCGTACACAGACACAAAAAGAGAACTGAGAGGGTAGGAGGAGCCTGTGACCATGATGGCCGCTCTGAACTGAAGCTCCATGGTGGACCCGCTCCCCAATATCCGGAGCGGAGCTTTACCGCGATCAAATCCCACTGGACGTACAATTCCTGCAATTGAAATGCTGGCTGTTCTCATTGATCAAAAAAACGCCTGTCTGCGACCCTGATCAACCGTGATATGACCTGCGGTGCCCCCGCACCTTCTGAGCAAGATGTCGGAGAGGCAGAGAGAAAGTAACTCTCCCTGCCCCATCGCAACTCGCTCCTCAGACAGTAAGACTGCACCCGAAGACGGTTCTGCACCGAGCCAAACCTGCAGTATTTATTCCCCCAAACCGGCACGAAGAGAATATTAAAAGCATGCTGAGAAACCAACCTCTGATGCCACTGGATGCGAGAGAGGCCGGGCCACACCTACTGCAGAATCGTCGACTTCTCCAGCTCTGCTGATGGGAAGTGGATTCCGCTGACTCGTGGAAGTGTCTCCGCTCCAGAAGCCTTCAAGTATAGCCCTTCGGCACCTCACCATGGAGAACCGGATCTATCGCAGAATCCTTGCGGGAATTGCCCCAACCAGGTGAGGGACCAGGGCCGAGAACAACTAAAGGCCCACAACCTAAGGCGAGAGGTTGCACGGAGGAGGAGATATCAACAGAGTGGATGGGGCACTTTACCCCCAGTACGGTCCCCAGAGGCAAGAGACACTGCCGGAGTGGAATGCCTGACTCCAAAATGGTGCCCGTTGTGGACAGCGGCTCCCTGCAGCCTGACCTTAAGATGGCGGCCACCTCCGAAGGGGCTCCTGCAAACCAGACTTGTTTCACTGCCAAGGATGCTGTCCTCCTCACAATCCTCCTCACAGTACTCCTCACAAGATGCGAGCCTACACAGCACCAGTAAGTCCAGCCTCAGAGTCACCAGTATCTATAGATCCCTATAAACAGCACATAGCATTTCCCCTTCTACAATAAGTGCCTTTCCCTACCAGCCTGACACCCTAATATGGCCTCCATAAATATGCCCTTGTTCAAAGCACTCCCACTCCCCTTGTTGGGGATGGATCCAGCTTTTTTGCCCTGGAGTCTCAGAGACCTCTCTGAGAGAATCCACAGTGACAATGGGAGTCACACATAGCGGAGGACTGGGACAGATATCTGTACCGCTGGGAACTGTCTCCTACCCTGCCCGAAGTTGGACACTGTGTTCCCGACCCCCCCACCTCTGCCCCCCTCATTCTTCAGAATGTGCCCTTGGCCAAAGCACTCCTCTACCCTTGTTGGGGAGGGATCCAGCATCTATGCGCTGTAG
Organism: Triturus cristatus; assembly: GCF_964204655.1. Classification (NCBI taxonomy): domain Eukaryota; kingdom Metazoa; phylum Chordata; class Amphibia; order Caudata; family Salamandridae; genus Triturus; species Triturus cristatus. The sequence continues at coordinate 1,173,977,411 of NC_140589.1, read as the reverse complement.
TCTCAGCGACCCCATTGAGAGAGTCCACCGCGACAAGGGAATCACACATAACGGAGGCCAGGAATGATCCCTTACCGCAGGGAGCCATTCCCCACCCAGCCGGACGTCGGACACAGTTACTTGCTCGTCTCCACACTGTGTCTCCTACCCCCTCCCAACCTCTTCCCTCCTGCATTCTTTGTCTACCTTCCCTATTCCTTTCCTCTCTTCCGTGAATGTCTCTCCCCCGCCTGCTTTGGTTATCCTGTTGCGTATGCTCCACTTATTCTCCCTCCCCATTACCCTCAATGGCTATAATCTTGTTACTGATGTACCTTTTATAACAAAGTGTAACTTGTAACCTATGTAACTCTCCTCATGTAAAGCACTCTGATACCTTCGGGTCTAGCCAGCGCTATATACTCAAGTAAAAATAAAAAAATAAAAAAAACTGTAACAGCAGTGTTAGGCATACAATATACAAATAATGAAAAATTCCCACCAAACTGTGACTTTTCTACTGCAATACTGTAGAAAATCTTTTACCAATATTAAAATATTTAAACTGAGTAAATCCATAGCAATTCATTTTCAACATTCCCTCTTTGTTGCCCACAAAGTAAATGACCAGGCATAATAAGGAGAGCAGTAGGGAGAAAGTGAATGGAAGCTTTGGTTCCCTGTGAAAATTTGAAGCGTTTACATGGACAAAACTATGACAAATTTACAGTTCCACTCAGAAAAACCTACATTTCATGGACATTCAACATCGACAGCTTTGCTCATGTATATCAGATGAAACACTTGGAGCAGTGCAATTTTGTCCCTGCCCTTACAGTTACAAATACTTAACACAATCGTGCATTTAGTACATGTTTCCTGTGTAGCCTAATGACATTAATGCAAAGTGCTTCACATGGCATTATTATTGAAGTGCGTGTACTGTATAATTAGGGAATTAATACACACTCTACGCCTTAATTCACTAAACCCTATTTCCTATTTAGATGCTTGGGTAGAAACCATCCTCACAATATAAGAAACTGTTTACTCTAGAACCGACAATGGGATTAGTAATGTGGGCAACTTTGTTTCGTATAATTCATTTAAAATGTAGTTCTTAGCCATACTTACAAGTGATTACTCAGATTTTTAGTGTATGCCACATGTAATATGATTTTATTGTACTGACAGTTATAATCATTTGTGTTTGAAAGTGCACACACTATTAAATGTGCACAATTGGTGTAATACTGTTCGGTTGTCCTGTTTTACATTCTGCATAAATACTGGTTTCCATTTTTGATTGCAGGACTTTTTTCTTGCACTCGCATTCACATAGTTGTTAGTTTGAGAATAGATACAATGCTGTACTTATGATGGAGAGAGACTTTGAGAAGAAGGCCTTGAATAGGAATACAGAGAGCCGGAGCGTTAACTGAAGAGTCCTATTCAGCAATTTTGCAACATGGCTTAGGTGACCATGGACGGTGTTGTTCCCATGTTCAATGTGGGGCATTTCGCAAATGTTGCAGCTTATAATGTGAAAATCGAAAAGTACAATGGAACCCCTGATGATGTGAATAGAGAGGTGTTATCCGCGAGACTCTGGTGGAAATATATAGCGTTCACCCTGCCTTATGTTATGCCACTTTTCCTTGGACTTTGAGAGTTTTAGACCTCTATGCTTATTCCCTTTGATTCTTTGCAGAGTGAGCTTAGGATAACACTCAATTACCCTGTCCCAAGAAAACTCTTCTGAGATGTTGACACCTTCCCTACTTCCTTTACTTTCTTACTTCCCCAACATCCCCGTAATTTCTAATTTTTTATAATTTCCTGAATTTTGACATCCATTAGACTATCAAACCATCCTCTTAGCTTGGACTTTACTTATATGATTCTAGATTACTCATCAATACAATAGAGAATCAGAGACTTTTCTCTGAGCACCAAATTCTGGTATTAATCTTTTGTATTATTGCGACTGAATTACTTGTTTGTCTCATAATGGTACACCTAAACTTCTTTCAGAGGTTGGGTTTCCCAGTTGTTGTTCTGTGTCTTTATAGCATTATGCTAAGATTTGTGTACCTTAACTCTACTGCTAACTTGCAATAAATCTTCTTAACTATAGTCACTGATTTCCGGTCCTTATTGTCTAGCGAAATGGGTTACACTGTAAATTAAAATTGTTTGATGTAATGTTAACTCCCATCACATTTCAGGTGGGAAAGGAAAGATTCACCGGAGGACAAATGATAAGAGGGTTGTCCCAGAGCATTTCATCAGCTTTGTAACAGGAGGTGTTTTCCTCCCTGAAGTGAGGGAGTTAGGGTATCCAATTTAGAAACTGCCCAAGCCCAATCCAAATGCTAAAGTCCATGGTTCAGTCAGAGAATTGATGGATTTCTAAAGATTCGGAAATGATTTGAAGCAGCGGAAGAGTGTGAGTATTAATATGGTTGCAAGTGCAATTGCTTATGCTTAGATTATGGTATTTTGAAATGGCTATGTTGTATTCGAAAAGATATTTTAAATTGTCATGTGAATGTTGAGCTTGATGCAGAGAAGTTGAATGGTCAGTGGGTCTGTTCTGGACTAAGATCCCAGGATGGATAAATGGAAATACGGTACCAGTGTAGAAGACACTGTGTGTATTTGCCTGCTGTGTTGTGGGGCTGCTCTTGAAACGTCATCAACAGTATTTTTTAGATGAGATTTTATCTTTGTGTGATTGTGAGGTGTGGTTGGTATAGTGAATCTCAGTGCGCAGGGAAGAACTGTCTCCATCTCAGTGAGACCCGGCTGGTCGAGGTTTCATTTGAAGTGAATGTCAGTTTAGGTCAGAAAGTGTTGAAAATTTATAATTTTATTAGAGGAGCAAATATAGTTTGTTGTTGAAATTGCTTGCATTGGTTTTGTGAGTAAATTGCTGAGAGAATGTGCTAGGGAGAGTTGTAAATGAGGGTGAGCTGCTGCAGGGAGTAAGATTGACGTCACCATGTGCAACGCTGGCATTGGTTGGATATATCATAGAGATTTGCGCTGGTGTTGATTCACTGTACAGAGAATTGTGGGTGAATAATCATTTCCTGGTTTAAATGACAAGTCATTTGTGAATCTTGCAGATTTTGATCGAATATGAAATTCTTTAAAGCTCTACAAAGTCTAATTAAGGGTGATGTGACTGTGACTGTTAGAAAGGGGGAAGAGGCCCAGCCCGAAGATCTGTGCGGTCTTCACATAACAATAGACATGGGCCTTCACATATGTATTCGCTTTTAACAATGGCATATGATCACTGAGAAGGATGGTCCTTTGGCAGTTCCTCATAATGGCACATTTGATTTGAGAATTTTTGAACAATTTAAGGAGGACATTGTATGACATGAACACACCACCTAGACCTACACAATATGAAGCACTTAATGCCTGGGAACATACAGCTCATCTTATACAGAGAGAGAGATTTCAAGGGAGGGTTAAGAAAGCCATACGCACTTGGGTGGATGCTCGATGGGATGCAGAACAGAAAACATGGAGTACTGACATGATGGAGAGAGCTCAATTATATCCTGCATTAATGAGTGAGGAAGAAGGGAAACTTAAATGAAAGAATAAAGAAAAGAAGGAAGAGGCAAATGATACAGAGAACATAGCTGAGGACACTGATATCGATTCAAATGAAGATTTTATAACCAAACTATTGTTAAAACGTCCACTCCTATACAAGGTGACCCAAACTGGAGGAGTGAATAATGTACATACGGGTGAGACATTTTATATGCCTATAGCACAAGTAATTGTAGATTCTAATAAAATAGTAGAGCATTCAGGAATGACAGCCACTTCCGATTCACTTGCTATAAATGCCCCAGATGAACTGGCTGGCCCTCTTACAATTGGTCCCATAATTCCTGTGTATAAACCTGGAGTGTGAGGTAACATTGCACATAGTTTGGCTGTTCCTACCGTGATGAGTATCTCAGGTAACAATCCAGTGGACTCGACAATGAGACCAATTTTTCAAACTCATTTGGTTCCCACACAAAGCAATATCCCATGTGCTGCTAGTGCAGACCTACATTAAATCGGACAAGGTTTGACCCGACTGGAAGGTTTTCCCAAAGGTCACCACCCTTTTTAATGTCCAAAACAAATGTGCTTCCAAGCGTTAATCCCAGTACCCTTAGGACAGAAATTCCTATATATTTGCCAAATTCTGACATGTCCCTTTTGAACTTACCACCTGATGCAAATCAAGGTTCTTTTAGTGGAGAGATAATTGCCAACACTCCAGTAGAACAACTAGGTCTTGCTTCCGAAGAATACAATGATTGGTTCAAAGGTATAGACCCCGACTATTAGGCCCCAGAAAGGGAAAGAGCAATAGGCATGGCTAAACTGAAAATTTGAACTGGAAGTAATGATACTTGGAAGTCTTGACATGTCCCAATTAAATGCTTACCAAGATGATGAGCTAATATTAATGTGTAGAGACATTACTAGGCGTACAGGACAGGCTCATGAAAGATTGTCTGAATTGGCTCACAGGTGTGAAATTGACAAGCAGTTACCCTTTAAGCTTTAATGACTGTGCTCTTACTAACATGAGACCATCAGGAATGAAGTTACAGATCAAAGAAATAATAGCCTATGTTTGATAATGTAGTGGGCTAGATAGATGGGAAGGTATATGGATAAAGAAAAAGGAACTGAAGAAAGTTAGATTTGATTTACCTCCATCTGGAACAGAGGAAACGGATGTGGATTTACATATCTACCAATGAGAGAAGTGCCGGGTGGAGATTAGGCACACAAAACCCTGGAGCAGGATTGACCTTGCATCATTCGCAAATGATATTCTGGAACTGAGAGAGAAACCAATGGAATAGTATAGACAGGTTGATTAGTTTGCAAAGATATCAACGGTTTTGTCGATTGATTTGAATACCTTATTTGAAATTGTGGCTTCCGGTGATTTGTGGGTCGCATATTCTCGGGTTCGATATTCAGTAGTACACTCCAGATATATCATGACCATAACATCGGTTATCAAAATATCATCAAGGTAAGTGTAGATGTATCTTTAATAACTCCACTGTAACAATATTTTGCAGTTATCAATCTGACAATATATCTGCAAGTTGAAAATTGCCTGCAATATTGAGGTAGCATGCCGAAGCAAAGAGCTAACCAGACCCCTATTTGAAGAAAAGGGCAAATGGAAGGAAGATAACTTATTACAATCTATTTATCTCCTTACCTCTTCATAACTCACCTACGGCTAACCCAAATGCAACTTCTTGGTCTGCTCAAATATAGGTTAGAACTGGGTTAATAATTAGATTCTTCATATTAGGGTAAATATTTCTGGGAGTGAAGCAACTAATGTTGCAGTGCAGTGGCATCTGGTGACCATTAAAACTGATGAAGCATAATCCTTGGCATGAATCCCCGTGAAACGAGACTGACTTGCATACTTGGAGGATTTGGAGGGGTTTGCTCATACTCACTTGCAGTCAGTCTTAATCTCTTACTTATTCTTGCTCAGTCTGTCATTTACTCTCATTCACACTTGCAGTCACTTTTACTTACTCTGACTCAGTTTCACTGACTCATGCAGTCTCACTCATTCTCACTCTGACCCACTCAGTCTCACACACTCTCAGTAATTGCCACTCAATCCCACTCATTCTAAGTCATTCTTATTGGATCAATCTCACTCTGACTCACTTAGTCTCACTCAATTTCACTGAGTCTACCTTTCACTCACTCATTCCTGCTCAGTCTCATTCATTCTCACCTAGGTTCCCTGAGGATTTTCCCCATGACTCATTCTCCCTGATTCACCCTGACCCACTCTTTATGACTCACTCCATTTCTCTGTGACTCACTCATACTCAATCAGTCACACTCAGTCTCACTCATTCTGACTCACACAAAGTCACTCTGACTCACTCAGTCTCACTGAGACTCACTCAGTGTCACACAGTCTTACTTTAGCTCACTCATTCCCACTCAGTCTCATTGATTATCTCCTAGTTCCCTGAGTCTCCCTATAACTCACTTGTCTGCCCTAATTAACTTAGTCCAGCTCATTCATATTAAATCTCACTATGACTCACTCATACAGTCTCATTCATTCAAATTCAGTCCCACTCAGTCTCACTCAATCTGACTTACTCAGTCTCACTGTGAATAAGTCAGAGTCGGCCACATTCCCACATTCATTCTCACTCAGTCTCACTCATTCTCACTGATTAGCTAAGTCACACTCATTCTGAGTCACTCTGACGCACTCATACTCACTCAGACTAACTTATTCGCACTCATTCCAACTCACAGTCACTCAGACACAATCATTCCCATTTAGTTAAAGTCAATCAGTCTAACTCACTCTCACACTGACTCACTCTATCTCACTCCTTCTCTGACTCATTAAGACTCACTCAGACTTGACTCACTGAGTCTCACATACAGTAACATTCAGTTCCACTCCCCGTCACTCATCCTCACTCATTCATTCTCCCTTGTACTCACTCTTCTTATCACTCATTGACCTCACTTTCACTCACTCCTTCACTGAAACTCTCACTTTTACTCACACATACACACATAAGCACACATATATGCTCACCTATACACACACTCTCACACATACATACACAGTATTTAAAAGCATTGTTTACTTGCGTTGCTGTCTGTGCAAGTCCTGTTTGGACTCCTGCTGCTCTATTCAGCTTTGGCACTTGAAACTGAAACCTCAAACCTGCACAGTCACAGCTTTTACTTTTCAGGCTCAGGTCAGTCACCTCACACTTTCCCAACTCTGTGACGAGATGGGAAAGGGTGAGGTGACTGGCTGATTGACGTGTAGCAATGGGCACTCCCGGGCTTAAGCCTGCAAAGCCCATGGCTGACTTTATCTGTGAAGCTTTACCACATCACAGATTGGAAGGCACTGAGGTGTGCCAGTGCCAGTTGTTTCCCTAGGAGAGGTGTGCATCGGGGCTGGGACACATGTGTAGGCCACACGCACTATAGCAGCACTAAACACAGGACACAACACAGCTGGTTGGGTTCTTGCATAAGACTGCCTCCACACAGCCCGCCTGTTTATATATGGCTGCAATCCCGTGAGTGAAACTAAACAGGCACAATCATGCTGAGGAGTTAATAGGAACACCCCTGCGCGGCATGTCACATTACATTCCTCATTTATTATAACAATTTCAACCAGAAAATCCACTGGAAAAATGCCGAACTACAAAACTGACAGGAATAGGAGTGAATGGGCAGTTACCCCACAAATAGGTCACCCTTCACAAGGGCTAGGTACTTTCACACAGTTTACACAATAGACACATATAATAAATCAAGAAATGGATACTGTAGGTTCGCCTTTGGGCTCATAGTGGCCAACTGCCACCCCTCAATCAGTCCATCACATGGTCTTGGAACTGTTGCGAGGGTGTCAGGTTTTGCCGGGAGTGGCACCTAGGAAGACCCTACTCGGGCCCAGGTAACTCATTCCTAGTCTGTGCACTCTTTGTTTCCAGGGCCATGGCAGCATGCTAGATGGGTGCCTCCCCAATGTGGGAAAACAGAGAAGGAGCTAGTCTCTCTGGGAGTTGTGTAGTAGAGAGCAGGTCAGCTCTGTTGTGGTTGTCTAGGGGACCTAGCGTATCCTGATACACCAGCTCGGATGGGGCTCCGGGGATTCCTCTGAATAGTTTGAAGTGGGATGCATTGCGTGTGACTGTCTCTCATTCTCGGTTGATGGTTATCATGGTCCGCTGATTTTTTAATTCTTCCAAGGGATCAGTTCAAAAGGAAGTCGGAATTTGCTCCCCAGGTGTCCGTCATTGAGGAGCACCCAATCTCCTGCATAGAGTTTGGGGTTTGGACTCTTCTGAGCCATGACGCCTAGCGATGACTTTGGTTGTGGTTCTGTGACACCGGGGCTTGCTCCAACAGGGAGTGGTGCGGGATGACATCGGTGAGCATCTTCTCAAAACAGAGGGTGTTTGGTGTGACTCCGGTGGTAATGTGGATCGTCAGCTGGTAATCTTTCAAGAATGTGTAGATGCTTTTCCCGATGCACCTCTGCTCGTCCTGGGCAATGCGAATAGAGTTGATGATGGTCTGCATGAACCATTGGACCTCACCATTGGCTTGAGGTCAACTGGGGGTGATCTGGTGGTGTTTGGTCCCTCTTGACGTGAGGTAGCTCACCTGCTCCTGTCCATTGAAGGGTGGGCTGTTGTCCGTGCGCAGTTCTCAGATGAGGCAATGTGTTGCCATCACTTTTTACTGCTTTGAGATGGTCTCTTTGGCGGAGGTGGTTAGGAGAATTTCTTCCTCCAGGTAGTGAGAGAAGTAATCCATGACAACAAGGTAATAGTTGCCATCTGGCAGGCTGTTGAAATATGAACTGGTGTGTTGCCATAGGCTGTCGGGTGACGGTTCTGTGTTGATGGGCTGAGGAGGGTCACCTCCGCTAGTTGTATGACAGAGACCACGCTGCTGGACTGTTCTTTTTTTTTTCACAACAAATGTTATTTGGTGTTCCGTTGGATATATGGGCGAAAGTCCTTCAATGGCCAGTAGGAGAAAATGACATAAGAGCACAGTGAGTCCAACATTTTGACCAGAATCTAACACCTGCCCAACATGCAGGGAGTAAAACTCAAGAAAGATGCAGACAATACTAGATCTCAGGACGTGCGTATTAGTTAAAAAGGTTGTAAAACTCCATTGCCATCTTATACAGGATTTTCCACACAATATACATTAGAGAACAAGGATCCATTCAGGGGTCGGTGGGTGGTAGAGGGGGGCTCGATTCCTCGATAGGACACCCAGCGGGTCCAGATTTTCCTATGTTTGGCAGGGCAACCTCAAGCAAGGAACACTGCCATTTCGTCCCCCATACATCTGTCCATTTCGGTCGTCGTCAGTTAAGTCAGGGATGTCGGCTTGCCACGCCTGCCGCTTCTTGTTGAGGGTTGTCTGTGTGCGAGTCATCAGGGTCTGATAGATCTGTCTAATCTTGTGAAGGCCTAAATCCCCCATCAACAGACGACCTTCCAATGGGTGAAATTCCGGAAGGGTCTGGTGAGCGCGTGGCGGAGATGGAGATATTTGTAGAATAGTGTTTTTTGGAGGTTGTACTCCGTTTGCAGTTGTTGATAGGATTTCAGGGTGGTGCCCCGCATCACATCCACAAGGGTCGACATCCCCACCACGTCCCAAACCCGGAACACATTCAAAGTGGCCACAGACGGACGTATGTTCCCTGACATAGTGGGGTTGCCCGGGTAAGTTTACCGTGCCATCCCATCTGTCAGACTAGTGCTCACCAGAGCAGTATTACTACGTTACCTGCAGGTGGCATAAAGTGCTGAGCTATACAGGAGGTGTAGGAGGGAGGTCTGCTGCATTGCCGCATGCTCAATCGCATATGCTGGGTCAGTTGGGGAGTTACACCACCATTTGTTGACCACGAGCAAGTGTGATGCTGCGTAATATGAATAAATGCCCGCTGCCGCGAATCCTCTACAATACGTAGATTGCACACATGTGCGAAGAGTGACTCTAATCGCCCCACCGTTCCAGAGAAATTTATTTTGTATGGCGTTAACCTGCGTGAACCATGAGTGTGGGATGTGGTAAGGGAAATTTTGGAGATGGTACAAGATCCGAGGCAATGATAACATCTTGAAGATGGCCGAGCGCCCATACAGGGACAAGCGAAGAGAAGACCATATCGCAGTTTCGCTGTTGAGGCTGGCTAACACTGGAGTGATATTATGGGCCTAGGAGATTTTAGGGCATGATGACACGAAAATACCGAGGTATTTAAAGACCTCTGTGGCGTGGGAGAGTTGCGAGCCCCAAGTATCTCTGCCCTGATGACCGCATACTGGATACAGTGTGGATTTGGCAGGGTTTGTGTGTAAGCCCGTAGTGCCCCCGAACACCCTCAGGATCTCCAAGATGCGAGGCCCTGAGAACCATGGGTCTGTAATGAAGAAGATGACATTGTCCACATATAGCACGATACGGTCTGAGTGCGACTGCGACCATTCGAAGCCTCGAAGGACCGGTTCATTTCTAAACCACGCTGCCAAGGGTTAAAACGCGAGGGCAAACAGTAATGGTGACAGGGTGTAGCCCTGCCTAGTGCCCTTCTGGATAGGGAAGGGGAGTGAGCGGTGTCCAGCCCTCCGCACCAATGCTGTTAAGTTGGTATACAATAGACGTATATAAGCAAGGAATCGCGGTCTGAAATTGATGGCCTCCAGCAACTGAAAGAGGTACACCCAACTAAGGGAATCAAAAGCTTTATCTATATCGGCCAAGAGCATTGCAGCTGGTCGGCCCAACACTGGAGCGGCTGCTAAGGCATTGTGTACCCTGCGGATACCCTGCGGATATTATGATGGGTTGCTCTCTGGGGCATAAATATCGACTGGTCGGGATGAATCAGATCTAAGAGGCATGTACGGAGGCGATCGACAAGGACATTTCCCAAGAGCTTAGGCTCAAAATTAATAAGGGAAATAGGACGGTAGGAGGAGGGAGTCTTCAGGAGGGTGCCCGGGCTTGAGGAAGAGAACTATTTCTGCATGTCGCCATGCTTGGGGCAATATAGAGGTGTCCACGGCCTCTTGGACTGCAGCCAGGAGGTGGGGGCCTAACAGGTGTATGTTCGGCTGTAGGAATTCTATAGGGAATCCGTTGGGACCAGGGGCTTGACCCGGTTGGAGCTCATTGAGACCCCCTGTCAGCTCATCTATTGTAATGGGGGCCTCCAGGTTGTCGAGCAAGGAATCTGGGAGTTTCTGTGGCATGATGTCTCGTAGGAATTCCGCAATTAGTTTGGCCGAGATCTGCTCATGCCGAGCATATAGGGTCGTAAAGTGCAGCGCAAATTCCCTAGCTACACCCTCCGGCGATGTATATAAGGATCCGTCAGCGCCGCGGGTAGTAGGAACCATCGCTGGGGATTTATCCGCCTGACATAGTTGATGGCGCAGTCGACTCGATTTGTCTCCCCATTGGTATACCCGATGTTGCGACGCATCCCATATTTCCTTGGCCTCACTAGATATTGCTGCAATTCCTGCTGCGCCAGCACCAGATTTTGCCGGATTTCGGGCCAAGGTTCCCTGTTGAGCTGTGATGCTAGGGCCGCCTGACACAACCATAAAGCCATCAATTGCTCCCACCGTGAACGTTTTTCCTTGTTGCGATAACTAATCTCGGAACCTCGGACGGTAGGCTTTAGGGTCTCCCACAATATGCATCGAGACGGGGCGGAGGGGCCGTTGGAATCCAATTACTCAGAGATAGCTGTGCAAAGCATATCCTGGTACTTCGGGCAACGGAGGTGCCAGTAGGACATGCGCCAGCGTAAGAGAGGTTTGCGGGAATTCGTTTGAAATCGCAGGGCAAACGGGGATTGGTCAGAGAGTCCACGGGGTGGTGTGTTACCTGCGAAAAGCAATGGAGGAACATGCAGGGAACGAAGAAGTAATCTAGTCGGGATTGTGACCCATGGACCCTAGATAGGTACATGTAGCCCTGTTCAGAGGGGTGAGATTCCCGCCAAAGCCCAAGGTGGATGCCAGGGAGCTCAACTTAGTGGGACTTAGTACTGATTGAAGGGCTGAATTACGCTGTCGATCCAGTGGCCCCATTGTGTCATTCCAGTCACACCCTAAAAGTATCAGGACCTGTAACCCTGTCTATGAAACCCGTTCCCAGCGGGGGGGCACATATACTGCCGATAGTGACCCGCTCACCATGAAGCGTGCAAACAGGAATATGATCTGTGTGATATGTGTTGGAACTGGACCATGCGATTAATTAAAATAGACACCCCCGGGGAACCCCTGGTGAACCCTGCATGATAAATGTGGTGGAAACCAAACCAGGCTAAGCAAGGGGCTTTGGTGCCTAAAAGGTGGGTTTCCTGCAATAGGAGGACGTCCGCCCCATTCCTTTTGGCCTGACGGAGGACCGTGCTGCACTTAACCTTATTCTGGAGACCTCAAACATTCCATGATCCCCACTTAGTTCCCCAAGGGGGGGTACATCACCCAATGCCATTTTCCTGTGTCACCAAAGATGCAGCAACAGAGAGAACTTGATCTAGAGAATATGTCTGCATATAACACATGAACATCCTAACACTACATTCCCTTAACATTCCACCACCCCCCACCCGACACTGCCTGAAATGAAGAGCATCTGTCGCGGCATGAGGCACATCAGCGCCAAGCCCTCACTGCAAATGTACCAAAACCACCCATAAAACATAAGAAAATAAGGGGGGCCCCAAGAGTCTCTGGCCTGGGAGTCCCATGGCTTGGCATGCATGCCAACTCGGTGGAAAATACAATCAAAGAGTCTAATTAACAACCAAAAATATCAACTTGTGATTAACAGTCATCAGTGCGTTGAGCAGTTCAGAGGGGCCGCACTGGGCTCGTTGACAGTCCATCGGATCCGTAGCCATGTCGTCTCTTGGATTTGGTACAGCAGGACCTGTTCCATCGCAAACCACATGAGGAGTCTAAATCCTGCAGCGACGGTGAGCCAGGCAGGAGTCGCGGGCACTCTTCGGCCCAAGCGAAGACAGCCTCAGGAGTATCAAAGAAGAACAACTTGGAGTTAAAGATCACCTTCATCCTGGCCGGATACAGGAGCAAATATTGTAGGTTCATGTCTTGCAGCTTGCGTTTTGCTGCCGCAAAGGATTCTCGTTGTTGCCGGACCAGACGCGTGTAGTCCGGGAATATCATTATGGGTCTAGAGTCGTATTGAATGCGGTCTTTGTGTAACCTGGCATAGCGCAAGATGGCGTCCTGATCAGCATAGTTCAATATTTTAACAATGACTTGTCTGGGATTTTCGCCAGGAGGAGGTTTTTGAGTCAGGGCCCGATGGTCACGCTCCACCACAAATACAAAATCAACAGTTGATGGACAGAATGCAGAACAATGTCATACATTCACCCCAGTACAGAGATCTGGGCCTAAATCCATCGTTTTTTTGCTCACCATGCCATTCCAGTTTGAACCCAGCCATATGCAAATCAGTCTTGACCCTGTGCCTCATGGGAACAGTCCAGCCCGAACTGCCAAGCCAGGTCCTCCCTGGACTGGAACCAAGCATCCTAGGCCCGGTTTCGGGGTTTCACCCCTCTTCAGCCAGGATAGCCTGATTCCAGTGGCATGGAGAGCACGGGACTCATGTCTGAGCATACCCGTCCCACTCGGGGTGACAAATGCAAAATCAACAGTTGATGGACAGAATGCTCCACCACAAAACAGGAGGATAGCAGGTCCCCAGGCAGGAGGTCAGTGAGCCATTCTGTGATAAAGCGGGTAATAGAGGCACCTTCACACCCCTCAGGTAGGTCCACGAAGCGTAAATTGTTGCGTTGCGCCCATCCCTCGGCATCCTCCACCCTAGATGCCAGCTCCTGTGACACCACGGTAAGTTTGTTGACTTTCTTCTGGAGGGTGGACACCATGTCCTCCACCGTCGAGACCCTTGTCTCTGCCTCCGTGATTCGATCCACTGCTTTGCGTACATCCTGGCACAGGAAGGAGACCTCCGACCCCACGGCTCCAAACTTGGCATCAAGCGTATCCCTGGTGTTATTGATGGCCGCCGGGAGGGCTGCATTGTCGGGTGTCATGCATGCCCCATCGCCACTCATAGAGCCCCCAGTGGGCGCAGTGTACTGGTCAATGGTGCCCTGTTTAGGGCCAGTGCCGCCCAGCTTGTCTCTGCCCATCGTGTAGGGGATCGGGGAGGTCGCAGCTGCTCAGATGGAATAGGCCGCTAGTGCAAGGCCTTTTGTGCACCCGCGGGAGGGGGGGCAGCGGCCAAGCAGGAGAAAGTCTTTGAGGGGCTGTGGGTACACTGTCCAAAGAGCCCGAGAACAAAGTCTCCACAGGGCAGAGGCCACCAGCAGGCCACCACCTCGCAACAGTACTGCCTCCGATGTGTGTGTTAGTCCGCGAGGGCAAGGCCACCTCCACCTCCCGATGTGGCGGCCCCTTATCGGGATCTCGTCGGGACCAAAAGGCGACCCACAGAGGAGCACTGGTCAGCCTCTCAGCGTCCAGGTGGGTAGTAGCAGGTACCCCCCCGGGGGTTGATGGAGGGCCTTGGCAGGCCGTGCCCTAGGATCTAGCAGCAGGAGGCTTAAAGGCACAGGGCCCTCCACCGTCACTCCAGCTTGTCGGGGTGGAGGGGGGTCGTGTTGCCAGCAGGATATAGTGAGTAGGCCGTGGCTATATGGGGAGGGGGCGCTGGGCCACACCGCAGGCCCGCTTCTCTACACCACGCTCACCTTGAGGGCTGTGGCCAAGCCCCGGTCACCTCCACTCCGTCATGTTCCTGCGACCGCCGTCTGTCGGATGCCAGCCAGGCCGCACATCACACTCGGCCTTCACAGGAAAGTGTCATCCGAGGCTGTTAGAGTACAGTGCGAGGGCCGCCGGCACGGCAGCAGACGTAGGGTATGGTGCATTTGCAGGGCCCCACAGGATGATCTCCACCGCGCCGCCCCACAAGCAGTGGTGGAACACAGAATCCCGGCTAGGGGAAGGGGGCAAGCTCTGTCAGCACTTGCTGGGCTCCCTCATCAGCTCCAGCACTTTGAGGGCGTCGGATTTCAGGCCGCGTCTCACCGCACAGCACACAGCGCAGCCAGGTCTCAGCTGCGAGCTCCGTCTCAGTGACCCCTCGTTGCAGTCCGGGTGCAGGAAGGGGTACTTGGCTGCTACCCCACCAGAGCTCATCCCCGGAACATCGGACCTCGGCAGAAGGGGCATCCCAATGATCCAGAGCACAGTCCCTGCCGATGAAACACCTCAGAGCAGGATTACGGTAGGATTGATGGCAGATTTTGGTGTGGATGCATGGAGCCTGGTTAGACTGCGTCCACCATGTTGGCTATCCAAGCCACGCCCCCTGGACTGTTCTTTTGACCTTTTCGTCTAGGCTTTGAAAGAACACCTTACTTCTTAGTCTGTTCTAGGTCTTAACAACCCCTTGGGGTGAGCCTTGCAAAATGTCTACCATCCGTTGGGTCAGGCTGGCTGGCAAACCCAGGCAGGGTCCTCGGAGCAAACGCCCATCAGCTGAGACTGTGAGCACCCACTTCATGTGAAGTAGTGATATGAACGTGTTCTAGGCCTTCACTGTCCTCTGGAGCAGCGTCACCATGATCATGTCTCACCGTCCCAATTGGGTGGCCATCATTGCTTGTTGGAGGCACTCATCAGCCCGCGAGGCTTCGATAATCTGGGCAAGTGAGATGGGAAGCGGGCACGATCTCTCTACCATGACTCTCACATACTCCTTGGCCCCTTTGGCCTCCTGCAGCACCTTAGATGCTGAACCTTTTAAAAGTGGCTATCCGACTAAGCATATCTACTCTTTTAGAAACTCAGGGGCCGATTCACAGAACTAACTTAAGACAAAATCCTAAACGTACTACTTTTGGTATTCACAGAAGTTAGGATTTTGTCTTAAGACAGACTTAAGACAGTCTTAAGACAGACTTAAGACAAACTTAAGACAGACTTAAGACAGACTTAAGACAGACTTAAGACAAAATCCTTACTTAAGTCTGTCTTAAGTCTATCTTAAGTTTGTCTTAAGTCTGTCTTAAGACTTTCTTAAGTCTGTCTTAAGTTTGTCTTAAAACAAACTTAAGACAAATCCTAACTTCTGTGAATACCAAAAGTAGTAAGTTTAGGATTTTGTCTTAAGTTAGTTCTGTGAATCGGTCCCTCACACTTCTCCTTGAGTAAGGTGAGGCCGCAGCTTTGTAGTAGATGAAATACTGACCTTAATTGATGGAGATGCTCTTCCCGGGTGGGGCATGGGAAAAAATATAATTACTGATGTGATGTTCAGGATGATAGTGAGGCCCACAGTACTCCTCTGATAATGTACTGAAATACCTCCACTGTGCTGGAGATGCCAAAGTCGAGGTGTTTACATTAGCGTTACCCTAGATGAGTGGAGAAAGTGGTCACATGTGATTGTGGTGTGAGAAGGATCTGGTGGTATCCTGTCAGGTCGCACTGTCCCCATGAACAC
Organism: Triturus cristatus; assembly: GCF_964204655.1. Taxonomy (NCBI): domain Eukaryota; kingdom Metazoa; phylum Chordata; class Amphibia; order Caudata; family Salamandridae; genus Triturus; species Triturus cristatus. The sequence goes on along the minus strand of NC_140589.1, from coordinate 1,173,961,292 downwards.
TGACAGGCTGCTTAGCGGGTGTCGGATGAGATGTTGCATCGACCCCCGCTAGTCGAGGAAATACACCTCCCAGTAGTACACCCGCTCTTGACATCGCACGCTTGTATTCATGTGTCATCGGAAACAGGAATAAAGCTGATGGAGGGTCCCACCGGGCTGCCTGCTGCTTGAGTTTGTGGCAGATCGACGTGGTCTGGTAAGGTGGTTGTAGCACCAACTCTTCGATACAGGAGTCATTCCCGATTGGAACAGAATTCCTGCTTTTTGGCTTTGTCATTTGGAGCCTTGCTCTAGCCTCCTCACCCGTTGGCGAACCGGCCGAGTGGCGAACTCATGCAGGGGAGATGTATACTAGTGTCCCATATAGAAGCTGTAGCTTTCGAAAGTAGCTCTTTTTTACAAAGAGAGCGAGGATTCCATTTTTCATCTCCTCCATTGGCGAGTCCGTGTCTGAGACTCATGCGGAGGAGACAATGTTTTGTTGTAACATACAGCCCATTGGCACCTCAGCCATTGGCGAGACCGAAACAATTCGGCTCATGTGGAGGGAGGTGGGTGCCTAACCCTTGAGGACATTCATGAATAGAAGGAACTCCTGTAACTCTGTTTTCAGTGAAAATCAGTTACTCTCAATATATACACTTTGGGTTGCTCTGTCCTAGGAGGGTTCAAGGAAGAGTGCTACCTTTTGGGGTGATAGAAGTATCAGCCACAGAGCTCGTACATTCAGATATTTTGGATATAATTTTGCCTTCTGTTTATGAGACTTGCACTACAACAGAGTAATAAGCACTGGCATTTGTTTTATGTTCATTAACAGGGGGTCAGTATAGTATGACTGGAGCTATGGTTCACCAGTCCCCTGTGACTACTCACACTTCACTTATGAGGGAAGGTGTGTTTGTAGAACTGTTCCTTGCTGTATCTTATATTTGAAGTGCCATATCACAGAGCTAGTCGCTTTTCTGTTATATTTTTTCCCCTCACAGTATACGTGCTAAAATCTTGAATGCACCCCCTTGCATCCTCTGATACAGGGCTGATTACTTTCTTTTACAGGCACCTCATCATTTCCCACATGTATGTTTCTCACCTCTCTCATCCAGTACAGGGATTTGTATGTTGCATCACCACATTGGGTGTATTTTCAAGTTTCTCTCTCTCTATTCACAGATCTCCTTCCCTGCAGTTCCCTACCTTTCCTTCCACTGCTTGATCACCCCAAGAGTCTGCAGTACAATAGCAATTTACACTTGGGGCTGTCGAGAGGTGGACCCCTCTGAGCATTGGCACAACCCTGGGGATAAGACAAACCTGGACATATCCTGAGCATAGATCCCTCTTAGAAAACCACTGGGGGTCTGCCAGCTTCCACTTGATTTCATCTACAGTTATGCACCGTTTCCTCTTGATTGTGGTGTTCGGGATCCTCATGTCAACACATATTCACGCCTCCCCCAGCTACTTAGGCTTGTGGGTGATGATGATAGGGGGACCCATTGTGTTGGTCCTTCTACCTCTTCTACTTTGGGGCACCCAGTGTAATGCCACACACTAGTGATGCAACCCAACCGGTTGTACTGTCTGATCAATATGGAGGTGGACTGAACTGCCTTTCAGGTATCTGATGCCATGGAAGAAATGTTGAAACTATCCAAGCAGGGACTTAAGGGTACTGATATGGACACCAAATGAAACTGGGCCTGGTGTAACTGTTTAGCTGGGTGGCAGCTAAGCAACATATCTAACCCTCCTTTTGTGACATAGACTTTTGTTCTGGCAGCTTGACCCTGGTGGCTGATGGTGGCATTAGAGACTCCTGCCAGCTGGAGGCACTTGGATATGCCATAGGTTTGCATTCTTGGTGTGGTTGGGCACAATGCCAGAAGTGTAGGCATTTACTTGTGCTGTGAAAGAGGTAGTATGTTAATTGAGGCTCCTGTGTTGATCAGGGCCACTAACGGTTGTCCTTCAGGCTTGATTTGGCATTGTGAGACTGGCTTATTCGAATTCAGTTCTATGAAGTGAATGACGTGGACTGTGCCTTTGGAGGCAAGTTATTGTCACCTGCCAGCCCAGATTCCGCATCCACCTGGATGGTTGTCTTCCTTTTGGGCCTCTTCGCTGCAGGGGTAGATCTGCAGACCTTGGCAAAGTGGTTTATTTTGCCCCACGATGAACAATGTTGTCCTTTGGCTGGGAATTCTCCTGCTTGTGATGTGGTGCCCCTAAACCACCGGCATGGTCTGGCAGTTTGCTGCATCTTGGGATGGTCTTTGTTGACTTGAGGCAAGGTTGCAGCACCAACTTAGTTGATGAGTTCGATCTTAATGGCCCTTTAGAGTGTGGCTTCCATGAGGGATGCTTGCAATTTCGACAGCTCCTTCTATCTGCCCATGGTGAGGATGTCACCCATTGTCATGCTGGGTACCTGCAGGATGTGCTCACGTAGTTTTGCTGACGCACAGCTCAAAATGAATTGGGCACGGATTTCATCTTGTTCGTCAGGGAAGGTGCACATGGTCACCAGCTCGCAGAGTCTCACGTAAAATGTGTCCACCAACTCTTTGGATGTATGTCATGCTTTGCCTTAGCAGGAATCACTCATAGTCTGGATTGGCTAGAAGGGCAAAATGAGCCTTGAGTGCCACTTTCAGCATTGTGTAGGTGTGTGATGAGCCTGCTTCTCATACCTTCTTTGACAGGTTGTGGATAGCCGCACCCCCTAGGTGTAGAAGCATGGGCCGTTGCCTGTCTTCTTCAAGTGTAACTGCAGCAAAGTATGTCTCTAGACGACCTACCCACATGGCCATTTGACATCTTGAGAGGATGGTGCACCAGTGACTGCAAAAGGCTCAATGTTGGGTATGGGCCTTATGTGTGTGGATGCTCTGTACTTGATTTAGCCTCAGGGGTGGTGAGGAAATTGGTGATAGTGCTGTGACTTCCTTGGTTTTGATTGTGCTTGGCATGGTCGGGCACAGGCAAAGTGCAGGTGTTACCTGTCTGCTTGACCAGCTTGATGGGTGCGCTTATGGCCTTTCTTTTTGCTGTGATTTTGGCATGGGTGGAGTCTCTGCATAGTTTTCCTCCCTTGAGGTATATGTATGGCGGTGATTGGCTACTGTCTCTTGGATATCAGGCTCATGAGGGTGGAGGCTTGAGGTTTTCTTGTTCCCCAGAATTTTGGTGTTTCCAACAATTGTGCTCACCAAGCACATGTTTTCAGATAGGTCTACGGACGCAGTGTGGGCAGTGGCCCATGAGCTTCAGGGCAACCAAAAACTGCTGCTAAAACTTACTTGGATCGGGTGTAGCTGGTGGGTGCAGTCATGCTGGTACCAGTGACATGTTTCCTCTTGCTAAGGGTGCCGTCAAAACAGAGCTTGCCCTCCGTGATGTTGCTGGTGATGGATCGCATCCTCATTGCCAGTTGTTGTTTCCCCAGGGTTTAGGCCACGAACAGTATGGCAGCACTAAACAGAGGACGCAACACAGCTGGTTTTGGTTCTGATGCAGTCTCCGTGCAGTCTGCCTGTTTATTTATGGGTGTGGTCACTTGACCGCAGGTGAAACCAAACAGGTCTAGTCATGCCAGGTTCTGAATAGGAACACCGCTGTGCACCTGCCACATTACAGGGCCCAAGGCCAGGTCTGGGGGTTTCAACAGCCCTGGATAATCTATGATGGCTGCTGCAGGTGCCTTCATGAGCCTGTGCCAGCCATCAGACATTCTCTATAGCAGAGCTGTCTTAGGCTGCTGCTAGAGGGCATTTTCTTTTTATACCAAAAGTAAATAAAAGATTATTATTCACTCTTGCTATAACAAGGGGGGGGCGTAGCACTGGACCCCTACTGGGAAAATCGCCCCTGTGTCAGTGAGTAAAATAGGTCATACATTTCAACTTAACCTGGGCCTACTATGAAAATATATTTATGCCTTATAAGGTAGAATTGTAGTGTGGAACTAATGTCATGAGGTGTCAGTACAAAATTGCACATTGGACGATAAATGTATGCAAGCTGGAGTATATGTGACTCTAGAAATAAAGTCTGGCTTTTTCATTCTATTAAGTAATATTCTTCAGAACATAATTTCACCTAGAATACACATAGGTTCACAAACATGGATTTGCACTAAATCAAGGAAAATAGACTTATATGCACAACAAAACCCTGTATTGCCTTTCCACAAAGTCCATTTCCACAGATGAACACCTGATGGAGCAGAGTACAGAAGATTTTGTGTGTACCCCGTTCAGACCAATCACCCCCATAACAAAGTAATATATTAATTTTGTTTGCTGTGTATTAACCAAACACACACATTACATGTGGGACATGCTCTGCATTAACAGGTTTGATTAACATATTAATTAATGGTGTAAAACGCACGTTTAACCTATTTTGTGCATTTAAATAGTGTAATAGTGCACGTCTATGTTGTAGTGTACATTGTGCATTGCATGCTGCTTTTGCTTCATTTAAATGGCTTGCACAGTGATGCTTTTCCGCTAGGTAACAGTTTTTAGGGGATAAATATTAGCCCTGGTGGGTGGGGGGACAGAAAACACTTATTTTCTGTGTATTCACATTTTCTTTGTGTGTGTTTATCGTAGTTTGGCTGGTGGCCAGTTTCAAGATGGCTTCGTTTTTCCCGGTTCTGCGCAGTAGATAATGCTTGCATCATCTGGCTGGAGGAACCTCGTGCATGCACTGTGCTCCACTGAACTTTGCAACTCCAGCTGACCATGTTCGAGGCCATGCGGTAGTGGCTGAGAGCCAGAATGATAGCCCGGGAACAGCTGAATGCCTGCCAAAGAGAAACAGTTGAATGCCTGCCAAAGAATGACCACGTGGAAACAGCTGAATCCCTGACACTGAACAGTTGAATCCCTGCCAATGAACCTTTGAATGCCTGCTACTGAACTGTGGACAGTCGAATTTGTATCTATCAGCTTGTCAAACATAAAGTTATTCACGGACATCCTGGGAGCGGAGAACTACATTGTTATTAATGGACATCCTGGGAGCTGAGAAATACATTGTTATGAACGGACATCCTGAGAGCTGAGAACTGCATCGTCATGACCAATCAGAGCAAGGGAAACAACAAGAGTTGAAACATTTGAGGGTAGAGAGCCAGCAAACACAGTATAAATATCAGACCAAAATTGGGGTTTAGTATCAGAGAAGGAGGAGGAGAAAAAGCTGCTTTGGAGAGATGCTGAGAGCATGGAATTATGCCAGACTGTGCACTGATGACCCCTGCAGGTTCGAGATCGTTGCGGGACACTAGCGTGGGTGAGAGAAGTCGTTGAGGAGGTCAAGGGTTTATTAAGTAAGTTGGGGTTTTAGTGCTGGGTAGGAAGGTTTTAGTGTATGAAATCTTTAGAATTAAATGCATGTTTTAACTATGGTTCACTGATCCTTCATTTGGGAACCCTCTGTTAGTTACATGACCACGGATTGATTTTTAACCATCTTGAGAATAATGAAATGAATGCAAACCTACATTTTCTCTTCATGGTTTTATTAAACAGTTTCTTGATTTATGTCCTGAAAAAATGGCAATGCTCAAGTGAAAATTAATAGTGAGAGAATAAATGATAATTTCCTTTATGCAAATTAATTACATAAAATCTTTTAAATGATTTCAGGTGTTTGTGATTCTTTTAGAGTCAATTAATTATGCAATTCAATATATTGTTGTAGTGAGGTTAAGCTGGTCTTGACAATCACCATCAACCAATCCAACTAATTGGTCCATCGACCAAGTGGGTGGAGTGCCTTGATGTCAAAGCTAGGATTCTACCTATGCAGATGTACATAATGTATTTAATGTAAATATTTTCCTATAGGTAATAAGGTACCCCCCCAAATGTCCAGCGCTAGAATTTTTCATCCCTCCTGTGTGTGCAGACTCGTGAATGTTGACGTGTGTGAGTTGGTGTTATGGGCCCCACCAATGAATACGTGTATGAATGAGTGTGCGAGACAGCGGGTCTGCGGTGCAGGGAGGATATTGGTGTTGGAGTTGGTCTCGCGCTGCAACACACCTTCCTTCAGCTTGCTGTTCTCAGATGCATTCTGGGTCATTGAGCAGGTCGTAGATTTGAGCAGGTGTCTGTCTTGCAACTAAAATAGGAGCCAGGTAAGAGAAAAAGTTAAGCATGTAGTGTTGAGGTGCAGGTCATTGACATTAGTGTAGAAGATTCAGTACACATGGGCCATTGCTGTCAAGACCCACTACACCAACGGTATGGGAGTTTTTGCTACCAAGCTGTGTGGTCGTGGAGGGGATGTGCTCTGCTTGTATCAGGGCCCATGGTGTCCTTGCTATGCCAGTAGGCAAGGTATCGCTGACGAGTAGAGAGGATCAATCCGAAATAAGGGATATGTGTTAGGCATCACAGCCCGGCGGTGTGAGAGGCATCAGAGGGATCATACTACGGTGTAATAAAACTGATTCTTTAGCAGATGTGTTGATGGTCAGGCACGTATTTTCACAGGCGATGTAAGTGGGTGGTAAATATATATTTTGAATAAACAAACTTATTTTTTTACTCTTTTTTATAGATTTGAAAAACTAAGCTTCTATTGCCACCACAGCGCCACTTTCACGGTCATTTACCGGGCTTAACGCTGCCTTGTAAATTAGGCACCCTTTCACTCTGTATTTAGAGTGATAGGGGAGGGCAATGGGTGTTGGGTGGGCGTTCCACCACAACACCCATTGATTTTGTCGTTGACCCCTATTTACAAGGGCAGAATAAATAGGAGGCAGTGCCAAAATTAAGACCAGGGAAAACCGGGTCTTCAAACAGGCGAAACGAGGAGAAATGCTTTATTTCTCATCGTTTTTGCTGTTTTCAAAGGCAGCACACGTAGAGATGACAAAATGCCTATGATTGTTTATGTGCAGGAAGGTACCCCTTCCTGCACGTAAACAATAATTTAAAAAATATGCTGTTTTGCAACTTCTATGTGTGCGGCATTAAGCAACACACATAGAAGCTACAAAACAGCATAAACAATCTTCCCCCCAAAGCAGAGGGGCCTGTGTTGGCGCGAGGCAGCTGAACTCAGCGAGCGACAGAGCAGGGCGAAACGCAGGGGTGCGCCTCATTCTTGTGAATACAGCTCATCCCTGCGTTTTCAGAATGGAGAAGCGTGGCGTTGGCGATGTTTGCTTAACGCCACTGCTTCTCCATTCGGCTGTAAATATGCCTCTAAGAATTGAATTTCTTAGACAGCATTCCGTGGTGCGCTATTGATTTTACACAATTTTACAGTTGAGCAAAGAGCTGAGAATGAAGTGTTGCTGGAATGAATGCTCGTGAACAAATTATATTCCAAATTTTACTCAAAAAGGAAACCTAAAGAGCTATTGCAGTATATTTGTTCAGCTTTCTTGGAGACAGTCCCTTTAAACAAAAGGGAGTAAACGCGAACACACCAACATTGTGTCAGTGGCTGTTGTCTTCTTTGTCGCAACCCCTCTTATTGGGGGAAAAATGAAAAGCATGTTTAGCAGTCTGTAAGTGCGCCCAATTATCCGTCTGTGTTTCCGTGAGTATAATGAACAGACACTTCAGATGCGCAGCCTCGCATCGGGAGGATGAGCTGCATTAGGATAAAGGCTGCCTCCTCCTGACTGGAGGATGAAGAGAAGAACAGGGTGCTAATTAAAATGCCCCCAACGCGCATGAAAGCCTTCAAAGGTCATGCGTTGCTTTCTATATTTCATCTTGCAAATTGCCAATTTTATAACAAAACGGATGGAATGGTTGGAAGTAAGCCAAGTGATGATTTGCAAAGTCGAGCAGATAAAAACAGAAGCCGCCCAAGGTCTTAGCAGTACTTTTGCTTCATCCAGTAAATTAAAAATAGAGATAATGAACTGTGCATTGTTGCCCTGCTTGTCTGCTTACCTTGGCCACGCTATATATTTATTATGTTGTGTTATGTTTTGTCACGTCATGTTGTTTATGTTATGTTAAGTTATGTTAAGTTACGTTATGTTTGAGTCACATGTTTAGAGAGCATTCTGCCCTCAGTATGATTTTGTAACACTTTCTGATAACACTGTCTGATTCTGGGTTTCCTAAAATCGGGGTCCGAATTTGTTAACATTTTGTATTTGGTTTGCGTCACAAATGTGATGCAAACCAGCACAAAGTGTTGATTTACTTATTCCAGCGCAAACCAATGCTCTGCACGGCTGTTTGCTCTACTTTAGGTCAAGGGAACTCCCTGGTTGGCACATGGGAGTCCCCTTGCATTCGTGGGTTTTGACGCTAATCCCAATGAAAAGCATAGATAGATAGATAGATAGACAGATAGATAGACAGACAGACAGACAGACAGACAGACAGATAGACAGATAGACAGATAGACAGATAGATAGATAGATAGATAGATAGATAGATAGATAGATAGATAGATAGATAGATAGATAGATAGATAGATAGATAGATAGATAGATAGATAGATAGATAGATAGATAGATAGATAGATAGATAGATAGATAGATAGATAGATATTCCACAAAATAAGTACACCTCCTTGAGCAAGGCATAACATTGGGGATATTTATTTTCCCCAATATGTTTGCTAACTGTGCATGTGTACTGTACTGTAAAGCACACATACAAAGTTATAAACATGTTAAACTATGTCAGATCATTGTACTTTGTACTGTAAGAGTCGACCTCCAGTACAAAACCTATGTTTGGCATCATGGTTTATCCCCAGCATTGCGTGATTTTTTTGCAATTTCTGATTCCATCACTGACGAAAATCTGATTATGTGGTGTTTAAGCTGTACCATGAGAAGTATAAACCTATATTGAACATGTAAGAAATTGGGTTCTTGGTAGTGGTTGGTGGACCCCCCACTCAGGCAACGACCACAATCCTTGTATGCGTAGAGTATTTTTTCCGCGCTCAAACAGTCATAAAGTGAAAACGCAACACAAGAAAAAATGTCCAAACTACTTTAGGAAAACAGAGAAAAATTGTAAAACTAGAATGATACCAAAGCAACAAAAATCCAATCAGTAAAACCATAGACATGCATTTTCAAATATTTAGGTAAGTATGGTGTCTAAAAGCAAAAAGCTCCATCCCGCAAACATCTGGCCATGCTAGACCGGGGGAAAGTCACAAGTTCAGGCTGAGCGCAATGGAGCATGGGCCATATACATGTACCAGTTTAGCCCTGCTGAAAAATGCTACCTTCTCGAAGTCTGGTGTGTTCTTGGAGGAGGAGGATGCTGTGAGGAGCAGTGTGAGTGTCCAGATGGTCATAGCTGTAGCATGAAGAGCAGGATAGGCAGTGTAGGCTGTCATCAGTGTAATGTGAAGAACCGGTCGGACAACATGCATGGTCATCGCTGGAGCTTTGTGTTTGCTGTCACCGAGGACTGTCATTGCTGTAGCACAAAGTACAGATCTCGTGTTTCCATTCAGTAGCTGTGGACCAAGCTGTCAGAGTCCCCTGAGCTTCACATTAGCAGTCATGACAGGCAGCAGGGCCTCAACATGTATGGGTCCATTTACGGCTGCGAAGAGCCCAAAACATCATAATGTAACTCTTCTTCACAAGAGGAGCTCAATTGATGTCAACTAAGGGTTCAGGACAAGGGGAGGCACCACTTCGGGCTCAGGAACTCCCTCCAGCAGAGGCCTACAGGACTCTGACAGGTCCAGTTTCAATTCCAGTGCAGCAGGTCAGCTGGGCAGTTGCAGGGAGGTCTTTGGAGCTTTTAGTGTCCCTGTAGCTTAGAAAGGAGGTCAGTCAGCTGACCTTTGGAGTCACTCAGGTTGGCCTGGGTTGAAGGGAGCAGGTCTAGTGTTCCTTCACAGAAAGTAAGGCAGTCCTCAAGCAGCATGGCTGTCCTCTGGTAGCAGCAGGGCAGTCCTCTGGGGGCAAGGTAGTCCTTTTTCTGTAGGATCCACAGGTCCCTGATTGTACTGATGAGTGGCTCTGGAAGTCCAATATGTATACCTTATTCCAGCCTTTGAAGTGGGGGAATTGCCTATGCTGCCCCCTATGTGGGTCTGGAATATTCTTCCCTTCTCCCGTCAAGGCTGCAAGAAGTCTGGAGTGAAAAAAGACTAGTGTCAGGTTGCTCTGTTTGTGCTGGAGGCAAGTCCTATGAATTGTAAGTGGGGCAATGCATAGCTTAGCTGTTGCAAGTTAGAATATTATGTGGTATAGCTGGGAGGCCTTACCATGCAATAATCTCACAACACACAGTGGATGATCCATGGATTCAATAACATTGATCCTTAGCTCTGTTCTGGTAGTGTGGCAAAGAGCAGTCAGGCATGTCTGGAGGAGCATGTGTTAAGCATTTTACAGTACCATCATATTTCATAAGTAATTGAGACAACTCAAATGGTGCAGGGGTGTGGGGCCATGTTAACGCAAAGAGGATCCAAACAATAGAGGATTTGTTTTGGAAATCAATGATGAGTCTCCCCACTGGTTGTCCCAATTTTAATTTACACGAAGAACTAAGCATTCCTTATATAATTGATTGGAGAAACGTTGCTCCCATCCCCTTATGGCACTCAGTTTGGCGTAGACACTCAGTGTCATTGACCCAACAAATAATACAAGATTGCCTATCCCTTGAGTACAAGGAGAACATTTTATGGCTAAAGTATGTGAAGGATACTTTATACACTCTTGATTTAGGTAGCTTATTTGTATCGCCAGAAAAATTTGGCTCTGTCTAGAAACAAGCATTAAAGACCTGTTTTATCACCGCTGTTAAAGAAGGGAGATTGAATGTACAGCGTAATAAACTTACCATTAGAAAATATATTGAAGGGCCATTGCAGGTTGATGGAATATCCCCCTATTTGGATTTTCTAACAATCCCACGGCACAGGTTTATTTTGCTAAGGTTTCAGCTCAAATATATCCCTTGCATGTTGGGCCACCCTGCTGGTATCTTTTCCTCGAACGATCTCCCGTGTTGCCCATGTGGTGACACTTCATGACAGTCTGATTTGCACATCTTTTTTTTTGTAAATTTTATTGTAACCAGCGGAAAAGGTTTTTAATTCCGCCTTTACATAAGCACAATTTTAGACAATGTCATCTGGCCCTGTTTTTTTTACGAATGATGGCTGATCCGCTGATTTGTAACTGTGTTTGATCTTTTTTATGTATGTGTCTCAAATCCATGAAATCCTTTATTGATTGATACTAATGAATTGCCTCTTTTAACATTTTTAACTGTGATGTATATATATACTGTTATGATTAACTTGTATTAATCGAATAAAGTAATTTTGATGATGATGAGACAACTCAAAAGAAATACGACACAAGTTTATAAAAATCAAGTGAATTTTATTTCACTGTAGACACCGAAACAAACTTTGTAGCATACATTTTGCCAGAGTTGTGAATTCGTAAAGCTTTAAAAATAGATGCACATTATCTGTCAAACTGCCTCCCATTGCAATTAATGAGGAAAAACACAGGTGACAGTTACTTGCAGGGTGAGTTCCAATTCACCCTCTTGTGGATAAGATGATGCGGGCCCCTAGATCAATTTCCAACAGTTGTTACTTTTTTTAGCTTGCACAGGGAGTCTGGGTACAGAGGTGACTTGGCTGTCCTTGGTACGGAACAGGTAGCTGGCAGCTGTCAGGGCAGGTCCCATCAAAGGTGCTTTACCACAGACTCAACTATATAAACTTCAGGATGAAGGAAGACAGCAGCAGGGTCATTGCGGACATCAGTCGCTGTCTCTGTGAGGTGTTCTTGGGCTGGAGATGTCGTTCAAGGGGTTGATCACCCGACTGGCGATCACCAAGCCTTGGCTGCAGCAAATGTAGTCAACGAGTCCTTCAGCAGCTTGAGGGCAACAGGAGTGGAGTAGCGGCTTGAAACTTGATGCAAGCTTGGCTACCACTCTGAAGTTGCAGGACATTTCTCTCCGGACTTCCTCTCAACAGGCCCAGTGGGTTGCAATTCTTGTCACGCAGCACGTTAATTTTCCTGCAGCTTGCAGGGGATTGGACCCACCAATCCTGGGAAGTCTGCTTTGGTTTCTGGCATCTACTTCAATCTCTCTTGCTGGGGGCAACAAGCTTTTGCCATGGACACACGTCAAACACATGGGTCTAGTCTATGGTCTCTTCAAGGCACTTAGGAGTCCTCTCTTCATGGCAAAGTCCAAGGTCCTGTTTTTCGTGATGGTGTCTTCTTTGTGTTTTTTCTTGGATTCAAAGTTAGAACTGAGGTTCTGGTGTCAGGGTAACCCTTAAATCTCAGTTTAGGGGGCCTTAAGGGAATGAGAGACAGTGGCCAATGGGCTACTAGTCCCTGTGTCTAACCCACCCCTGGGGTGACAACATCTTTTGGGTGTATGTCACCTTTCTACCCAGAATCCTCTAATTTAGTATCTTCCTAGCTTTACAGACCTCCTAGCACACTCTAAAGGTGTGGCTAGCCTTTTGGAGGTGTACACCTCATGAATAACTAATTCTCCCACTTGTTGGTCTGGATAGGGCGTGAAGGGCTTTGTCCTCTAGTGGGAGACGAGTAGACTTGTGCATCAAGGGAGATGAAAGCCTTTGAGGCTCACCGCCTTGAATGCTGTAAACAATAGCCACCCTGGGATGGAGGAGGTGTGCCCTCCTTCTGCCCAGGCCTTTGTCTCCATCCTGGGGAAGTGCTAGTACATCCCATCAGGTGGGCAGACTCTTTTCATAGTGGTAAACAGGTCAGGGAATCCCATGGCAGACCTGCAGGCATACTTTTACTTGGGTCACACAGGGTAGTACAATATAGTGCCGCTGTCCTGGGGAAACCTTTACCACCCTTGCCCTGGGTACCCATGGTACCATCGTCAGGGGACGTTTAAGGGGACAAAGTATCTTGCTAATTGTGTGTACTAATTAACATCACTTTTAGGGAAAAGAGCACATTGTTAGCAGGTCCCTGTGCACTATCAGAGCCAAAACCCAGCATCCAGCAGTTCTAATGGGGGCACAAAGTGGGGGGGGGGGGCATCTGCAAAGAAGCCAGTTTCCAACATCTGCCCCAGCCATCCTGGCAGGATGGCCCATCCAGCCAACACCTAGTCCTCTTTTGTGTCACTGACTGGGAGGAAAACACAAATCCCAACAGCAGAGTCATTCACAACCATGTAACCCAGAAGGCTGGCAGAAGGCACCAATGATTAGAAAATGCCAACTTTCTGAAAGTGAAAAGTCTTAGGCAGAGTGTGCACTACTCTTGCGCTTGATGAATGTCACACTTGAATTAACCTATGTTTTAAAGTAATTAATGCGCTTACACATTATCTAACACACCGTTTGCATAACAAATGTAACAAAATAATAATCCAACAATTGTTCATAGTTTTATCAATTCATTGCTTCATGAATCTTGATTTATTCACTTGAATTTTTTCTCATAACGAAGTTCCTTACAAAGGATAATCATGAGTATTGGGCGTGAGTCACTCAGTCCCAATGCATTTCGGGTGCTGTGTACACCCTTCCTCAGGGGAATCTATAAACAGATGATAACTCCAATCAATAAGTATCACAGTACAATCTCATAAAAACATAAGAACTTAAAACAGGCCTGCTTACACGTGAGGTATATTAGAAAAAACAATTAGAGAGTATGATGCGTGTCCATGACATGCAAAATGAGGAGAAAGACGAATAATTTGAAGAGACAAGTGATTCAGAAACAGACACAATGTGTGCTCAAAAGGTGATGCACCACATGCTCATAACCACGTGCCCCTCAGCATGCTCTGAATAGGGCTTTGCCTGCCTTCCACAATGCTGGCTCCACCTCCTGCGGTGCGTCTGAAGACCCTGGCCAGCATTCACAAAGGTAGAAGTTGTTCACTGGCAGAGTGCACCCAGAACTGGTTTGAACTGGGTCCAGGAGCCCTAAAACATAGAAAGCAAAGACTTTTAGGGTATAAAAGTAAGAGCTGAACCCCTGTAAAATTAGACTACTTCGTGATCAAGATGAATCTCTACCAAAGAAGATCAGCTGAAGAGACTGAGGAGAGGAACTGCCCTTGCTGTGTGTCTGGGGCTGGCCTGCAGTTTGCTGTTTCTACTGAGGAGAAGATAAGGGACTTTGCTGTGTGCTATGTCACCCTGCTTGCAACAAAGGACTTTGTTGTGTGCTGTGTCCTGAAGTGAAACGTCTCCAAGGGCCTGAGAAGAGCTGGCCTCCTGTTATAGAAACTCAGGGATACAAAAGTTTCCAAAGAACGTCTTCAGTGCTGTGCACGTGTGCTTGCACCCAGCTTGTGTCCTGCGAGGAGTCCATGTTGCTGAGAGGAGCTTTCCTCGTGTTCGCCTCTGCTTGTGGCCGTGAGGAACCCGAGAAGTGCTGCGTGGCCGCTTTTACCATCACCGGCCAGTGATCTGTGAGAGTGCTGTGTGCCTGCTCTCACTGCCGCCAGCCCGTGATCTACCAGAGCGCTGCATGCCTGTTTTCACTGCCGCCAGCCCGTGATCCACGAGACTGGTGTGTATTTTCACCGCCGCCGGCTCAAGTACGCTGACATCAGGGGAGAAGCCGCGTTGAGGTCTACGCCAGTGCGGGTTGTTGATTAGCAATGAGGGGCTTGTCACAAGAAGGAGCCTTGCTAAAGGCAGGAAGGGGCTCATCACCAGGGAAAGCCGGTGCTCGTCGCACCCCACCCTCATGGCCCATGAGAGCGGAAGAGCAAGCGGAGCTTTCCCCTTGGACCGGGATCCTGCACCATCGAGTCCTGAGGTGCCACAGAGAATGAGCAACCCCCCAGGTAACACGTGGGCTGATTCCACCACCGCCACGTGTGTCGCTGCCTGGGGCGGGTTGCGGGGGCCGCAGGGAGTTGTTACAATACCAAAGTAATGCTTTCCCTCAGTCCTACTCAGGGGGCAGCCGGGGGCATTCCTACCAAAGGGGTTGATGACGGAGTCAGCCCTACCGTGTGATTCTGCATCTTTTGGGTCATATTATTTGTTTAACAACCCTCGCTGCAGGAGTGAGCAGCTCCGTGGGAGAAAGTGTTGAGGACGAGGAAACTGTGCAGAGGTTGACAGGGACAGGAGCCGAAGTATTGCAAGTGCTTTCCAAAGAGAGGTAGTCTCTGCAAGCATCTTATTTTGCTCTTCTGAGACTGTTTTTGATCCCCACATATTTTTCTTCAAGGGACAAAGGAACTACACGTTTGTTTATGAAAAGAACACTAATAGAGAACATTGCAAAGAAGAGCTAATTGTGTATGTGGAAGTTTGTTGTTGTTTTGGTCTTGCGTAAAATTTGATAAAGATAACTTTATTTTTATAACAACCTGTGTGGTGTCCATTTGTGGTGTTTCACTGTGTTACTGTGGGTGTTGGTGCAAATACTTTACACTGCCTTGGGAATAAGCATGCCTGCTCATGCCAAGCTACCAGATGAGTGAACCGGGGTTATCTACAGTGTGTTTCCCCCTTACCCTGACTAGAAGCAATGGTCCCTATTTAGTCACAGGTACCTACCTCTTCCAACTAGAGACCCCCATTTCTAACAGTCCTCTACCATGCAAAATACCGATACTGCATGTCTTCATACGCTCATAACTGGCTTGATTTACTAATGTAGGCCACTTTTTTAGCTATCTGGGTCGCTAATTGGGGTCACTTTTATTTTTGCGCCCAGGCCTATTTTTTGTCCCAGTCAGCCTCGGCCCATGCAGTTAACAGCGGTGAGGCAGTGGGGGGATTTCGACATACGACAATGAGGGAAAATTAAAGAAATAATTAATTTTCCCTCACTGTCATCTTTTGAAATCCCCCCACCAGGCCACCGCCAAACCACTCTTACCTGGACGGGCCGCAGCTGGTCCCAGTCCAACCCTGCATGTGACTGCCTGTGCTGCCCCTTGGCCCTGGTGATGGTAAGGAAATAAGTGTAAATTCATCCAAAGAAAATTATCTTATCCAAAATGTTAACATCACATTGGTTGCAGAATGGGTAGTGTATTATGGTAAGTCAACCTTAGGTTTCTGTTCAGCAGTACGAGAAGGAGATAGCACAATAGGCAAACTGGGGGTAAGAGAGGTGAGTGTGGGAGTCTGAAAGTAAAGAGGTAGTGAGTGGGGGAGGCGAGGGAATAGAAATGAGGTAGTGTCTGGGTGACAGTACACATGAAAGAAATCAATGCATAACAGAGTAAACAATTGTGGCGGTCTCTTTGTAAAAGTGAGACAAAAATCAAAGTTGTGTGTATGTATATGTGGGTGTGATTTTTATGGAACCAAGGTCTATCTGTGGGTAAAAATAATGGTAAAATGCAAAGGAATGCTGGAAACAGGAGAAGCCCACAGTCGAAAGTGACAAATACCTTACTCCCCTCCCAGAGTGTGTGATCAACAAACTGGCTCTTGTTGATTGGTATGGGGAATATAGACCTGGAGTCTTGTAAATTAAATCCTTAAGTGCTCTAACTTCTGGGTGAGCTCAGATGTTGCAGTTTAAGGATGGGTTCTCCTCTCCATGCTCAGAGCCATTCCCTGAAGTGTGACAAGGCTAGAGAGTAATGAAATAGGATATCAAACCTTACAGCCTCATCATAGGTTACTTAGGTGACTGTTCTGGTGAGGCCTATGTCCTCTTGGTTTGACAAAGGGTTGTGCCAGGTGAGAACTAGGACTCATATTTTAGAAACAAGTAGGATTTACAGTGCAGCCCCCCCCCTCCCATTGTTTGCTGTAGTATTTCAGAGGGAACAGCCTGAGCATTTACGGGGAGTACATGTTCCTAGGTATGAGAAGGGATCACAGATTTTAAGGCAGAGTGGGGGAATGAGACTTCCTTGGAATGAGGTAGCATACCTAAATCTGTGGGTTAACACGGTATTGTAAGGCTTTTCAGAGTAAGACCACTGTTTCTTCGGATTGCTTAGTCATTATAGATTTTTTTTTATTTTGTAAGGATGTTACCACTAAAGTCACTTGGTCAGCATAAGAGAGCACAACATTTCCCTGCCTTGAATGCTCACTCTCTTGTTTCTTCCGCCAACCACAAAGTTCTGTCACCTGGAAATTGTAACCACATGCCAATGTGCCTTCAAGGTGGTAGCAGAGGACAGTAAGTTGCTGAGGTAAAGAGAGTTAGAGTATCCTATTCTAAATTGCCCTAACTCAGTCTGAGTCCCCAAAGCCCATGTCTTGCATCAGAGGATTTGTGGAGTTCCAGAAGTTCAGGAGACACATGTGACTGTGGAGGAGTGAATATTAATAGGGTTGCACATTGCATTTCCTGGTATCTACCTCGCAGTGTTATGTGGAGATTGTGTGGTGTGATGCAGTAATGTTTTGATTTGTTGTGTGAGTGTAGAAGTTGAAGTTGTTATCGGGCTCGAAGTAGCCTAAGAATCCAGGATGATATTAAAAAGTGTAGAAGACAATATGGGGCTGATTACCATGTCATCGTCTCGGTCATGGGACTGTCTGACACCCAGTCTGTGGTTCCGACCGACTAATTAGGATGCAGCTGAACACTGATCAGTCGCATTCCTATACTTTACAATCGGGAGCATGTATTCAGGCCATAAACTGGTCGGAATGCATTTTCCCATTGTAAAATAGGAGGTGCAGTTTATCCCTGCACCCAGTGGCAGGCACCTCAATGTGCCTGCCACAGGGTTGGAGGGATCAACAGGGGGGGACCTATGCCTCCAACCGGATGCCGTGCACCCAAGGGTGTGATGCTGGGGGCCTACAAGGTCAGGTTCTACAACCTTTCTGTGTCAGAAAGGCTGCCGAAACCTGACATTGTAATCACAAGAGCAGAAAGAGCCGCCCTTGGGATTACACTTAATGCTTGGGAACAAGCAGCGCATGAAAGACAGAAGAAAAGATATCAGGGAAGAGCCATAAAAACAGTGTGTACTTATGCTGATGCTAGGTGGAAGCAGAACAGAAGAAGTGGATAAGTGATATGATAGAGGGAGCTAGACTGCACCCTGTATTGGAAAATTAAAGAACAGAGAAAGGAACGGAAGAGATGAAGAAGAAGAAGGGGGACAGAGCAGAAGATGTAGAAAGTGAGGACAAGGCTTGTAAAAGCAATTCTAGTAACAATCTTTTGAATGCATTTTTGTCAGAGCTTCCACCTCCATTTAATGAGCCCCAATTAGAGGGAATGAATGGTACAGGTACCAGTGGAAATCTAGGAGTAGCCACTGCACTAGTGAATACAAGTCCTAATCAGATTGGAGAGAGTACAGGGATTAACATTTATATGAAATCAAATTTTTTGAATGCACCCGATGCACTTACTGTCCCAGTTACTATTGATCCCATAGTTCCTCAGTATAAGCCTAAATCGATGGGAAACACAACACAAAATGTAGGAGTTCCACAAGAATGGGTGCCACAGGTAATACTCATATGGACCTGAAAATAGGAGGATTTTCACAACTTCCTTTAGTCCCGACTCAAGTGGGTCCCTCTTGTGGTGCAAATGCAGATGCAACTATGAACCCGTTTAGGATTCACCCCTACAAGAGTATCTATTTGGATGTCATCTCTGAGATTAACCACAGTACCCCCAGAGAAGTGATAATGCCTAATGGCCCTGTATCGCAGATCTTTCATAGTGTTAAAGAGTTTGATGATTGAATCAAAACCATGCTTAGGGCCTTGAGAGAAGTTGAGAGTTCAGGATCAAATGGAGAGGTAAGTCAGTCCCCATTGAGAGAAAATGCAATGGATATGGCAAAATTGAAGTTAGATCTGGCCGAAATGATAATTGGAAACCTTGATTTGTCCCAATTAGATTGTTACCAAGAGAGAGAACTTGTGTACATGTGTAAAGATGTTACCATGCATGCAGGGCAGGCTCATAAAAGTCTGTCAGAATTAGATCAGAAGTATGAAATCAATTTGACTAGGAAAAAGTCTTTGTAGAAGAGCTACAGTGTATGCTTTAACAAGAACAATATCACTGGCATGAGAACAGTACAGTGTGACGGAAACTCTTGAGCTGAAGGATATGGGAAACTTAGTGTTTCGGTTTGTGACAAGACTTAGGAATTAAGTTGCCTTGATGATTTAGCAGCACTTCATTTGTTGGCAGAATAAATCAGTTGATGAAATTTTGAGGTACACTAAATAATGTACTGATGCAATAGAGATGAAGCATTTGAAAGAGAAATTGATGGTGGCACAGATGAGAGTCGCACAGTGGGGAAACCCAAGTCAACGTTTGTGGGAAATGTTGGTTCTGTGTAAGTAGTGTAACAGCAGGGTGCTCATATGATGCAAAGTGGAAATGGGTTCCCTCAACGGGGTAGTGGTCATGGTGTTTCAATTGGCCCAAGTACTGGGACTGATGTGTCAACTTTGAAGAAAGCCAACACTTGTCATTATAACAATAAGTTGGGGCATTGGAAGCGGGAATGTAATCTAAATCCCATCAACATGCTGAATGGAAATCAGGTTCAAAATTCAGGATTTACCCAACCCCAGAATAATAACTCATACAGTTACAAAATGTGCAGAGGCCAAGACCGCAAAAATTTCAACATGCCACCAGTTCAGGTAATGCAGGTTCCACATGTCCCATGCCACAACAGGATGTGAATGGTCCCCAATTTAACTTAAATGCAATTCCAAATTTGAATCAAAATCCTTTCCAGAATAAGTGTGCGCTTCAACAACTTCCTGTATTTGAAGTGTTTCAAGATTATGGTTCTTAGCTGTCACAATGACGGTGCCTGAGTGGGGAAGAGGATTATATGCTTGGCGCAGTCTTAGAGGTAGAACAGAGTCCTCCATTTGTAGAATGTGAGGTGAATGCTCACCCCACATCATTCTTGATTGCTACTGGTGCTACCCGCTAGACTGTTAGAACAGTGGAACTTCCAAACCTATTCCTCTCGGAAAGAAGAATCCAAATTTTAGGAGTCGCAAATCAGCAAATGACTAGCCCGGTGATAAAAGAAGTACCCTTTCAACTAGGGTCCTTTGAGGAGAATCACCGGTTTGTGGTGTGTGTTTCAAATCCTGTAAGTCTGCCAAGGCGTGACCTGTTGTGCAAACTGAACTGCACCATTTATTGCACCCCAAAAGGAGTGGAGTTTCAGACCCATGATGAGCAGGTTGCCTTCAAATTGTCATAGCATGGTCCAAATGTTGGATTGTTCCCCGTTATGATACTACTTGCCCCTAGATTTAAAGGGCACTGTGAAGCTAGAGGTCTGGAACTTTTCAGGAAAAGACATAAGTCTCATCAGAGAAGTTGAACTTGTCCACATTGATGTAAAGCCAATAGTTGATTGCTTGAGGACCCCACAATATAATCTAACCCCTGAAACTATTACTGAGATTACTCCAGTGATTAAGTCAATGAAATAACAAGGCATTTTGAGGTAAATAATAATCAAAGGTTATGTAACTCACCCATTAGGGGTTTGCAAAAGCTTAGTTATAAGTACTGATTGTACAGGATTTGAGAAAAATGAAAACCATTGTCGTCCCATGGTACCAAATCTAGCTGTGATTTTATTTTAAATCCAATGTGAGGCTGAGTGGTTCACTGTCATCGACATTCATCAGGCATTTTTTTCCATACTTTTGCATGAGGATAGTCAGTTCATCTTCGCATTTTGGTTCAGAGGAGTGTTTTGACATGGTGCCGAGTCCCACAAGGGTATACGGAGGGTCCATCTAATTTCAATCAGGTCCTCAAAAAGAATTTGTTTCCTTAACAATGCTTTGTAATTCAGTCCCAGTCGGTACATCGACAACCTATTAGTTGTGTTGAATGCACAAGATGCTTGTAAACAAGATTAGGCCTGGGCGAAAATTTCGTTCCATTCGTGGAAATTGCGATAATTTGACATTTTCGCGTGCCGCGGAGAGCGCGAAAATGTCAAAAATTCCGGTTTCCGCAGCTTGGCGATAATTTGTTTCTTGCTCGCGCTGTAAAATAATACATTCTCGCGCGCGCGCGATCGCTTTACCTGAATCCCTGCGTTCGCCGACAAGTTTTCTTGATCCGGTCGCGTTCTCCATGAGATGTTGTATTGTTTTTAGCCATTTGCGCTGTCTCGCGACAGTTCGCGCCCGCAGTGACGTCATGCGTCGCGCGATCACGTCTTTCTTCTCGCGATCATGCACCGCGAGACAACTCAAAACAAGATGGCCGCGCCCGCAAGCAACCACATGGGTAAGTTGGCGACCCGCAACCATGCAGAAAATCTTGCGAACATGCCGGAAAAAAACTTCCGCATCTTCGCGATATTTCCGCTTGTTTGCGATAATTTTAAACATTTTCGTGATAATTTGCGAAAGTTAATTTCGCAGATTCCGCCCACCCCTAAACAAGATGCAATTGCCTATTGAAACACTTGGCTGAGAATGGACATAAAATCGCAATCAAGTAAGTTACAGTTTGTCAAAAGGAAGTCCTATATCTAGGACATCACAATGAAAAGGAAATGAGGAAGATGTCTCAAGAAAGAATCTTGGCGATTCTGAAAATAAATCCCCCAACTACCCAGAAGAAAATCAGGATGTTTTTGGGCATGGTGGGCTACTGTTGTCAGTAGATTCCCAACTTTCCCCAACTTTGCCAAGCCTATACAGAAAATGATGCACAAGGATGTATCTGATATGTGTCTGATCTGGTACCTTGGGATAACAGCTGTTTGGTTGCCTTTTTAGAGCTGTGAGATAATCTCTGTTGTTCCCCAGCTCTGGGAATGCCTGACTACAATAAAACATTTTTGCTCCTTTGCAGTGAGAGGGAGGCTGCGCTCTCTCAGTGCTTACAAAGTTACATCTATGGTTGAACAGCTTTTGCCTACTTTGCTGCTACTCTTGATCCTGTAGATCCAGCGATGCCTGGTTGCCTTAAAACCTTGGATGCAACAGGTGTTAGCATTGAGAGGTGTGAAAGCATTGTTATGGGTGATCTCTTAAATGTCTTTGTGCCCCACTCCATTGAAATATTGTTAACTAGAACCTATACACAGCATTTAATAAACAGCTGTCTGACGAAGTATGAGCAAATCATACTTGCGTCTGAGAATGTCACCCTGCAATGCTGTATTGTTTTAAATCCTGCTACCTTGTTGCCCCTTACAGAGTATAACAATGATGATGTTGAAGTGGAGCAGGACTGTCTTGCTTTCACTAAAGTCTGCACTAAGCCAATACCAGATATCCAAGAAAAGCCACTGCCTGGGTCAGATAATGTATTTGTTGATGGGTCGTGTTTACATAACAATGCAGAAATTTGACAGCTGCATATGCAGTCTTTACGCAGTGTGGAAGTTGAAGCTTCCTGGTTTCAAGGAGTAATATCCGCATAAGTGGCTGAATCGATCACTCTTACTAGGGCGTGCAGTCTTTCTGCGCAGTTGAAAATGATGATTTTCATTTATAGTCAGTACAGCTTTGGTGTTTTTCATCATTTTCTACAGTCATGGTCACAAAGGGTTTTCACGACCTCTTCAGGTTCCACAATATGGACTGGGGAAAATGTGAAAAGTCTGCTTGAAACGTTACAGCTACCTGCCCAGAATGTGGTTGTAAAATGTTCTGCACACCACAGTGGTGAAGACTATGTGATGGTTGAAACAGATATGCTGACGAAGTTGCACGCTCCTGTGCCCCTGGTGCTTGTACATGTAATGGAGAGTACTGCAATGAATCAGCAGATTAGACCAATTACAAACTTTTGCTAACCACCGTTGATACATGGGAAGAGGTTAAGAGAGTACAGGAAGAAGAGACAGGGACAGAATAGCAAAGCTGGATCAGAGCAGGTTCTGTCAAAAGAGGTGATGATATTTGGGTTTCTGCAGATGGGAGACCTGTGTTGCCATAGAGTCTGGTGCCTCCAATGGCTATACATTATCATGGCCCTGCTCACATAAGGAGGGATTCCATGATATGCTTGTTTTGGCAGGCAAGGGTTAACCTCAAGTTTAGATTGATGGCTGAAGGACTGTGTCACAGATGCGTTGCTTGTCAACAGATGAATGTAGAGAGGAGTACTGGAGAAACACTGAGTCACATAAGGAGATCAGGAGGACCATTCAATAGGATGCAGTTGGACTTTATCAAGATGTATGTTTGCAAAGGGCTGAGATGTGTCGTGGTGATTGTATGTATCTTTTCAAGTTGGGTTGAAACTTAACAGACCAGAGTAATGACAATTTCACAGTAAAAATGTTGTTGTTGAGGGAGTTAGTACCCAGATTCGGATTCCTGATTTCTCTGGAGACAGACCATGGAACTCATTTTAATAATTAGGTCCTGAGAATGGTCTGCACAGCATTGCAAGTGGAGCAGATACTACATTGCAGTTACCATCCTGAGGCTTTAGGACTTGTGGAATAGGTGAATGGCAAGCTGAAATCTAGACTAGACAAATTGTGTGCTTCAACGTCTTTGAAATAGCCTGATGCTTTGCCCCTTGTGTTGAGGAGTCTTAGTAGTGTCCCTGATAGGAAAACAGGATTGTCTTCTCATGAGATAATCATGGGCAGAGAAATTAAATTGCCAGCTGTACCTGCAAATGTGCTTGTGAACATTACAGATGACGTGATTCTTAATTACTGCAAAGGACTGGCTAACTGGTGTGTTCTGTGTCTCATCAGGTTGGAGCCGCCACCCCCCCACCACAGCAAGAGAGCAGTGTCATGACCTCAATCACGGAGACTGAGTTTTGGTGAAGAAGCACATCAGTAAAACGTGATTGAAGACTCATTGGCGTGGTTCCTACCAAGGCATTTTGATGACAAAGACTACCGTCAAGTGTGAAGGTCTCTCCAACTGGGTGCATGCCACCCACACTTGCAAAGTTGAGTGTCCCCTTGATGATGAAACAGCACCTCTCCCAGAAGTACCAGTTGTGACTGTGCAAAAACCAAGAGAAGGTTAGACAAGCTGTGGTGTACCAACAATAGTTTAAATCTGCACATGGTCCGTCCTGTAGTGTAGATCCCATAAAAAGTATACAGGATCTGCGTGTTTAGACAACATACACTGTAGGATTGTTGTCTGACTGATTCCG
This sequence comes from Triturus cristatus, assembly GCF_964204655.1. Classification (NCBI taxonomy): domain Eukaryota; kingdom Metazoa; phylum Chordata; class Amphibia; order Caudata; family Salamandridae; genus Triturus; species Triturus cristatus. The sequence continues at coordinate 1,173,937,222 of NC_140589.1, read as the reverse complement.
GACACTCCCACTAGGTATGTTGGCTTTTTGTACCAACTAGCTCACAGTGCCACTAGAATCTACTCTTACCAAGGAGAGAATAGTTCTTGGCAACCATCGAACATGATTACCCTGATCCCTCAGGACCGTGGAAACAATATAATACTTTTCACTCAGTCACTCGTGCTAACTTAGTTTTTCTCGGGGAGATACACAGAATAAACAGGCTGGGTGTTTTCAATAAGTATTTATTGAACAGTTGTTATTCAGGTGCAGAATAGGTGAGCAGCAACGACCGTTAGTTAGTATAAGATATAAATGATAAGCAGTATTATGAAGGGAAACGGATGGTATAGCTCTACCATCTTACAATAGTCATGAATGTATATGAGTATATAAATACATGATAAAAGACGCACTCCTATGATGCTTCCCTATCTAGATGTACCTAAATGTGACTAGCATTTGTGTAGGTGCTAAGCCAAGAATCCCTCTACGATCTAGTCAAACTCATTACCTGAAGTAAGAGACTGTGGGACCCTGTCCCGGAATCGAGTTGGAACCCCACGAGGGATGTTAGACCATTGCGAGCTGGAGTGTCTGCATGCCGGAACCTCAGCGTCTCTGGTCAGTGTGTCGGTCGGGAAGTCTCAGTTTCCTCTAACCTATATTAGCAAGATGTGATATATATATATATATATATATGTATATTATTTTTTTTTTCACTGAAAAAAACATAGGTTTCAGGGCTGTTATAGTTAGCTGGACAAGTCACTCGTACAAACCATTGAAATTCCTCCGTTATTGTTAGTTCTGCTAACTATAACTCACGCGCCCGCAATCCACTGCTTATGATGACACATATTACATCATTCATGACATGGTCAGTGACATCACTGATTACATCACTGATGACATCATCCAGTGAATGTGGTTTGGTTCGTTATTTAAATATGTATTTTATATATATATAGCAATCTGCATTGAAGAATGAGTGGATATATAAATATAAATATCTGGATGGAGGATTTAGTAGCAGTGTGATTGACTGTTTACTTGACTAATTATAGTGTCTCACTAAATATATTGGATAGTGACTAAACTGTGCGAATATCTGTATCACTTTGTCAGTTGTTGTGTAAACTGCTACACCAGTTGGTTACTAGCTATGTGAAAGTCTATATTAGTTATTGATTAGTTAACTGAGTATTTGAATGGGAGAGTGAATGTGTGTGTGGTTCGGTGGGGGGGTGTGACTGCCCAAAAATGTGTGAATAGTTGATTCAGTAGGTATATGAGGTTAAGACTACATGTTATAACAGTTGTTTGGGTGAGTGAATATCTTTATGGGTGTTGTGATGAGCAAATATATCGCTCAATGCTACATGTCCAACAAACTAGAAAAATAAAAGACAGTGTATGTGACAGTTGTTGTATATAAATAAGTATACAAACGACTCCGTGATTGTATGAGTGACTGTATGGATAACTGTATACTTGTAATAGTGATTTTATAACACACTAAGTATGAGTTACTATCTATATGAATACATGAAGTGGTGTTTGTATAAGTGTGTAGCCGAGTAAATGTAAGTATGATCCATTGTTTGCATAAGTGAGTAGGATGACTGCATAACTGAATTGGATGTGTGCTGGTGTGTAATGTTGATATAGGTGTATAAGTATATTTGATAGTGTTCTATTGATCATTGACAGCATGTATGAGTGAATCAATAGGTAAGTGATTAGATGTGTGTGTAGATCTAGGAATCACTGAGTGGGTTTTTAGAAACTTGTATTGGTGTGTCAATGGATTCAAATATGGTACTCTATTTTACAGTGAGTGATGCAAGGTTATACTACTGTATGATGTGGTGTATCTGATTGTCACGTGGATGATGTCATCACTGATGTCATCACTGATGTCATTAGTGATGTCAGTGATGTCACTGACCATGTCATGAATGATGTAATATGTGACATCATCAGCAGTGGATTGCGGGCGCGTGAATTATAGTTAGCAGAACTAACTATAACGGAGGAATTTCAATGGTTTTGTAGGAGTGAAATGTCCAGCTAACTATAACGGCCCTGAAACCTATGGTATTTTCAGTGAATTTCGAAGGTTAATTAAATGATGATTTTTAAATGTAATAGTAGTTATATGTATTTTTTATACTGATTTTCTACAGTTTTTTAACTGTTTATTTTTACATATTTTATTTTTAACATTACATTATATATTTTTTATATAAATGGAAAAAAAATGTTAAAAAACATTGAAACTGAATTCTTTTTTGTTTTGTATTCTTATTTGAATATATTTATATTATTTACGTAAAAAAAATTTCAGTTGGAACTACCAATGTTATCCTATGGAAGGAAATTCAATTTGCAGGTAAAGTATGTTCATGTTACTTTTGTAATCCAGTGCTGGACTCCTAGGTTCATCACTGGGACCTCTATCTAAAACAAGCAAGTAATTACGTTTTTATCGTTGGCATGATTTTTAGAGAATATTTGTAAGTTTCAAAAATCGACACTTGGAAACTTTTTTCAGCAAAAAGGAGGGAATGATATCCTATGGAAGGAAATTCAAGTTACTTGTAAGTACGGTTAGAATTACTTTTCAGGATCAGTACTGGGCTTAAAGATGCAGCACTGAGGTCTCTACTGATAACAGGTGAGTAAATCGGAATTCATAGTTTGGCTGATGTTTGAGGAATATTTGTAAGTTTCAAAAATCGACACTTAGAAACTTTTTCAGCAAAAAGCAGGCAATGATATCCTATGGAAGGAAATTCAAGTTACTGGCAAGTATGGTTAGAATTACTTTTCAGGATCAGTACTGGGCTCAAAGATGCAGCACTGAGGTCTCTCCTGATAACAGGTGAGTAAATTGGAATTCGTAGTTCGGCTGATTTTAGAGGAATATTTGTAAGTTCCAAAACTCCACACTTAAAAGAATTTCCAAGTGAAACCAGTCAATGTCAGCCTATGGAAGGAAATTCAAGTTACTTGTAAGTACGTTTAGAATTACTTTTCAGGATCAGTACTGGGCTCAAACATGCAGCACTGAGGTCTCTCCTGATAACAGGTGAGTAAATCGGAATTCGTAGTTCAGCTGATTTTACTTTGGTCCAGTATATATAGTGCCACTTTCCTACACCATCCCCTCCCTTCACCACTGTGTAAACATGCCCTGTGTCTGTTTTAAGTTGGGAGATTAAGTCCCCTTCAATCCTGAGGGTCCCTGGGGGCAAACTAGCCCACCAGGTACCTCCAGTAAGCGCCACAGAGCTGTGTTGCAGAGAGATGTAAAAAGGGGCGTGGTCTCTGAACACCTCTCTGCAACACAGCTCCCTGGCGCATACTGGAGGTACCTGGTGGGCTAGTTGGCCCCCAGGGAGCCTCAAGATTGCAGAGGAATTAATTCCTCAACTTAAAATGCACCACAGGGCAGTACATATGTACAAGTGTCCCAAACCAGGCAATGCCACTGAGTTAATGACATAGTGTGATCTGCTGAGGTGTCGCTGAATTGTTGTAGCCATTTGCGGTCTATTAATTTTGGCTGCGTTATGCATCTTTGTGCACATTCAGCTTGCATTTCTTTTTTCTTATCATTATGTTTACTGGCAGTGTGGACTGCCTCTGTCCTCATTAGCTGCAGAACAGCAATGTCTTGGACGGTCCCCAGGTCTATCTTGGCAGCCTGTTCATAGATAAGCTTGTGTGTGAGCACTACGGTCTGTATTTTGCTGTGGAGTTACCTCGGGAGGTTCTTCTGTGGGAGCGGAGGGTGAGACTGTTGTGGGTCTTATTCACCCCATTAAAAGGTCTTCTAATATTGAGTCCTCGTCCCCTTTGTCTTCCTTATCTTCTTGCTTTTCTTTCTCTACCTGGATGGATGGATATACCCCTACCACGTCCAATATTACCTTTCTCCTACCCATTTATTTTCTGTTTAACCATCTCACTCATCATTCTGTTCTTAATGTCTACTAACTCTCTATGGACCTTTGACTTTATGTTGCTACATGCACGCATGTTCCGTAAGACCAAGTCCCACTGATAAAAACTTTCCCACGCTGTGGGCCTTATCTTTTTTCTTCTTAATGTTAACATTTTTCTCAAATATGACAACTTATTCAGGTCGTAAGTGCCGTTGCATGGAAATTGTAAGTCCGGTCTTATAGCTGTCAGATCATGCCATTTGTGTATAAATAGTATGTAACTCAGTCCTTGATGTGGGGCCACAATGTAGGTGGGGGAATCTTTCCTAGGGGCAGGCTGACTGCTATTTAAATAATTTTTACTTGTGTAATTCCCCATGCTGAGACAGTGTGTGCGTGAGTGTTGAAGTGCAAGCACTAACCTTCCTTGCCTTATGGTTTCAGTCTCAAATTTACCAGACAGATGGTTGGGAACAGGGGGTCGCGCTCTGCTATAGATACACGGTATACTAGGTGGACAAACGTTATCATGTGCTCTTCAGCCACGCTTCAGCTGTTCGCAAATAGCAGAGGAAGCCATTCGTCATGCAATCGAAAAGTTCATTTGATACGAGTTCACAGCTTTCACAAGTAGGAATGAGAAAGTGTGTTCTGGGTGCTTATTACTGGCATCCCATGAGCAGAATGAAGGTAAAAGAAAGATTAGTAGTTCTGTCTCCTTGCAATCTCCTAGTATCCCGTAAGTGGGTGAGAGGGGTGGCTAGACAGAATTGAAGGCTCTGGCTGGTTGCCAAGAGGTCCAGTAATTCAAGGGACTAGTGCATAAGAGGTGAACTCCAGATTCAATTCAGATAATACACAAAAAACATCAAAGCAGCACTGTTGTACCCTGTGTAGCAGCGCTGTTCTTGAAAAGTGATGTGAGTGGGTGATGAGTCAGTGCTAATCCCAGAATAATAACAGTGGAAACAGGAATACTATTCCAGAGGACATAAGGAATAAAATGCAAGAGGACATAAGGAAAAGCATGAGTCGAAAACAGCTTCTCCTCCAGTTCATTATAGGAACCAATTTGATCACACATTCCCGCCAGCCAGCTCTGGATCTGTAAATACTTGAATCTAGAGAAGCTATAACCCCACTTCTCCTCACACTGACCCCTTGTGATTAATGATCCATCTGGGAATAACTGCTCCCATCTCTGAAGACCCTTCTCCCTTAAAGGACAAGCCAGCAAATCCTTAGACCACGGTGGAGATCCTGGGGCATCCCAGATTGAGGCCTTCTGGCTATAATATGGAATCTTAACCACCCGCCTGATTCTATACCAAGTCTCCGCGATGTCTCTTAAAACCTTCAACCTGACCTTTTTAAAGAATTTCGGATCAGCAAATTTATACATGAATCCATTCTCGTTATAATCCTGCTTCATGAGCATGGCTTCACACATTCTGCCAATTGCCGAGTTCATCGGGGCATTCAGCAACATCCTCATATTTTTTAACAAAGTGCCCATGAATAGAGTTGAAAATCTGGGACTGCCAAACCACCCTTCAACAACCGTCTCCTTAGCTTCTTCCAGGAAAAGCGCTACCCTTTAGATGCCCAAAGAAAAGTGGCAACTCACTCTGAAGTATTGAGAACCACTCCTTCTTAAAAGACAATGGCACTGTTTCAAACAAAAATGTTAACTTTGGAAGGATCATCATTTTGACCAAATTAACACGGCTAAACAAGGTCAGCGGTAAATGCGACCAACCCCTTAGATTGGCACTTATTTCCTTTTTAAGCCTAAAAACATTGACCTTAGTAAGATCTAGTAGGTTATGAGTAACTGGCTGGTTGCTGCTTGAAATGGAGGATGGCCAGTTTACGCTTCCAGAGACCCTGTGGGGAGATTGCTTGCCGGAGTTTGCTATGGAAGATCAATGGCAAGTAACAATGTCTATGCTTTATAAAATTGTAAAACCTGCATTTTTAGGGAGGAACCATTTTCTCACGGTGCACAGGGCGTACTGGACCCCTTGAAGACTCTCCAAGTTAAGCTCAGGAGGTGTAGTCGTGTGTCCCAAGAGTAAAAGCCTGAGCGAAGACGACTTACATATGTTTCTGTGGTGTTGGAAGATCCAGGCTTTCTGGGAGGCCGCGAGTTCTTTTCTGTCAAGTATCCTGGGGGCCCAGATTCAGGTAAGCCTAGAGTTGGTCATATCGGGAAGAGCTGATTTGCAAGGTAAGGGCACAGACAATAATGCCAAGCTTATTTTTTATGCCATGCTTTTGGCCCGTAGAGAGATATGCAAACAATGGGTTTCTCCGGTGCCTCCAACAGAGCATGACTGGTTGTGCTCTATGAGATTTATTGCAAAATTGGACATTTCAGATCAGACAAAGAAAAGATATACATTTTGGATTCCTTTTTTGGCTCGTTTGGGGGAAGAGTATGTTGTTTTGATTCTTAAGCAGTAAAGGTCCAATGATTAAGCCTGATCCTTCCTCGGCTGGTGAAGGTTTTTCTTCTGGGTGGCTAGGAGGGTCTGGGGAAAGGGGAGCCTTTGGTCTTAGACTTCGGCTTGGCCCTCCTCCTCTCCATCTACTCCCCCACCTCTTTTTGTCTCCCTCTTAAACTATCTCCAGTGAATGAGGTTGAAAAGCCCAGGGTGGTTTTGTTAGAGTTTTGGGCGGCAAATGAGGAAAAAAAAAGAACAAAAAAAAAGAGAACATAAGGAAGAAAACGCAGGTGGGAGGTAATATACAGCATAGGGCAAAGAGAAAAACTCTTACACCCACTCATTCTTCCATTTTTTTTTTTTTTCCTTTTTTTTTGTTGAAACATTTTTTATTGTTTTCATACACAGCAATACAACAACCAGCTCGCAATCCCTGCCCAGTCAGGAAATACCCCACATATACCATCATTCCCACTCAGCTGTCCCACCCGGCCCCTTCCCCCCCGCCCCCCACCCTCTGTCAGTGTGCCCCCGCCTGCTACCCCGGTCCCACGCTCGTTGCTTCCCCTCCCCTCAGTCAATGCAATACAGGAGCCCCACCTCTCCCTGCAGCCACAATACCTTTCCCCCAGCCCTATCCAGAGTGCAGTCGGTCAGGGCCCGCCAGTCGCCTCCACTACTCCCCACTCCCCACTACCACTTCCTCATCAGGCCCGCTCCCTTCCTCCCCCGGCTCGGACATCAGCCCCTGGAGTTCTACCACCAACGCTTCCCACGCCCGGGCTGTCGCTAGCGCTTTTTCGTCATCTCGCCGGAGGGCCAGTTGCACCCGGAGCGTGCCCTCAGCCCCCGCCCAGCGCTCCAGGGCTGATCTCCAGCGCAGGAAACTGGGTCCCCCCCGGGATTTCCAGTGCAGCGTCAATTCCCTCTTGGCCAATATCAGCCCTAAATCATAGAATTTGCTCGTGACCTTCGTGCGACGGGTGTGGGGGAACCAAAGCAGCAAGCATGTGCCCATCTCCGGAGCAATGGAGCGATCCGTAACCTGGTTCAGGCACTCCACCACTGCTTCCCAGTAGTCCCCCAACTGCCTACAGGCCCAAAACATGTGTCGAAAGTCTGCTCCGTCCGCCCCGCACCGCGGACACTGAGAGTGCGCTCCCCCGAAATATTGTAACACCTTTGCCGGCGTCAGGTACGCTCTGTGTAGCGTAAAAAACTGGACAAGCTGGAACCTGGCATTCCTCGTCCCCTTCCATGCTCTCCGCACCAGCGTGGACCATGTGGATTCAGGGATCTCCTTCCCCAGGTCCGCCTCCCACTTTCCCCTCAAGGCGCCCAATGGGGGGAGGCTCTCCGTTGACAGCCTACGATAAAGGCATGTGATGGCCTTGGTCGTCCCCGCCGCCATCACCACATATTGGCAACCCGTGGCAGTCGGGGGCTCCGACAGCCCCACATTCCAATGCCTCTGAAGGCTCGCCACCAAGGCCGCATGGAGCAGGAAGTCTCCCCGCGGAAGCCCATAAGAGTCCTGCAAGTCTTGGAAAGGCAGCAGTGCTCCCTCTCGAAATAGATCCCCTACCATCTGGACCCCCATTTCCTCCCAGACCGCCAACCCCGACCAGTCTCCTCCATGCGGGAACGCCGTGCACATCCCCAGGGGGATCTCAGGGGCATAGGGGTGAACTATGGCGGCCTTTCTCTGGCATCTATTCCAACATAACCGGAGGGTACGCTCCTCCATGGTGAGCTGGGCGAGGTCCAGCCTCTGGTGAAGGACTATAAAGGCCAGCACGTGACGCGGGATTAGCCTGCCCTGGGGACCGTCCGGGCCCCTGTACTCCCTGGCCACCGCCTGTGTGAGCCACTGGAGCTGGGCCGCCAGATAATACCATTCGAAGTCCGGAGCCGCCAAGCCTCCCTCCGCCCGCGGTCGCCGCAAGGTGGTCAGCGCCACTCGACGCCTCCCCGAACCCCAAATGAAGCTCGTGGTGAGTACCCGAGGTGCCGCAAAAAATGACGCTGGGATCCATATTGGAAGGGTACGAAAATAGTAAAGGAGCCGCGGCAGCGCCACCATTTTCAGCAGCGCCACCCTCCCAGCACACGAGAGAGGGAGCGTTTTCCAAAATCCCATACTACCCCTTAGGCCCCGAAGCGCCCTACCCACATTACCGTCCAGCAAATCAGCCTGGGTATGATAGATGTTAACCCCCAGATAACGGAGACAGCTGCCTTCCCAGCGGATTTGGCCTAACGCCAGCGGGGGCTGTCCCCCTCGCGACAGCGGGAACAAACAGGTTTTACGCCAATTGACCTTAAGCCCGGACAGCCGACCAAACGCCTCCAATAAGGCCACCGCTCCCTCCAGTGCACCCGCCGCGTCCTCCAAGAACATCAGTAGATCGTCCGCATAGAGGGAGATATAATGCGTATCTTCCCGCAACGCCACCCCTACATACGCACTCCCTCGTCGGGCATGAGCCGCCAATGGTTCAATGGCCAGCGCGAACAGCAGGGGGGAGAGGGAACACCCCTGTCTCGTCCCCCTCCGGACATGGTATGAGGCCGATATGGTGACCCCTGTCTTCACCCGGGCTGTAGCCTCGCTATAAAGTAACGAGGTCCAGCGCACAAAATCCTCCCCCAAGCCGAACTCCCGCAACACTCGGTACAAATAAGGCCATTCCACACTGTCGAAGGCCTTTTCTATGTCGACCGACAGCGTACAGGCCTCCGGGAAGACCTCCCGGTTCAGTTCCATCACTCGCAGCAACCTTCTCACAGAAGTGGCAGTGCTCCGTCGAGGAATGAAGCCCGCCTGATCCGGGTGGACTAAGGCGGCCATATGACCCAGGAGGCGCGACGCCAGTACCTTGCTCAATATCTTATAGTCCACCGTCAACATGGAGAGCGGCCGATAAGCCGTGTGCGCGTCGGCCTTCCCTCCGGGTTTTAATAAGGGGATCACAATCGCCTCCCGAGCAGAGGCGGGTAGACGCCCACGTCGCCAAGCTTCGCTGTAGAGGGCCTGCAGCTGTGGGGCCAACAGGTCCGAAAACGCCGCATAGAACTCGACAGGCAGCCCATCCGTCCCCGGGGTTTTCCGGCGCGCCATATGTCGAATCGCCGCCCGAATTTCACCCAGCGAAATGGCACCGCCAAGTTCTTTCCCCACCTCCGGGTCTAGGCGAGGCAGGCGGGCCTCCAATAAGAAGTCCGCTAGGCCCTCCGGCTCCCCCGCCATGGTGCTGTCGTATAACCCAGCATAATAACCAGCGAACTGCTGATTTATCCCCTTCTGGGAATACACCGGGGCGCCCCCCGCGTCAGCCAGGGCCAGTATCGGTTCCCCCCGGGCCGCCGGGTTCGCCAACCAAGCCAAGAGGGATCCCACCTTATCACGCTCCGCGTGCGCTCTCATTAGGTAGCCTTTATGGTCAAAGCAGCGGAGCCTCTCCACCTGCACTGCCACCGCCTCGCGCGCCTCAGCGACCGCAGCCAACTCTCCGGTCCCCGACTGATGCGCCTGTTCCGCCGCCCGCAGCAGGGCTTCCGCCCCCTCCACCTCCTTCAGCAGCGACTTCCTCACCCCAGCCGTGGACGAGATGCAGACCCCCCTGACCACCGCCTTGAGCGCGTCCCATTCCGTCGCCCGGCTTGCCGTCGTACCTGAGTTTCGCTCGAAATATTGTGTTAAGCAGTCGCTAACCTCAGCCCGGAAGACCGGGTCCTCCAGGAGCAGGGGGTTAAGACGCCACGTGGGAATAGCTTGCCGCTGCCTGGACCACTGCAACACCCCCAGACAGGGGTTATGATCCGAGAGAGTTTTCGCTAGATACTCACTATGTCGCATCAGCGGTTGGACGTCCGAGGAGCACAATATACCATCCAATCTGACATACAGCTCATGGGGGGCAGAGTAGAATGAGTAATCCCTGTCCAGCGGGTGATGAGCACGCCAGGTATCCACCAGACCCCAGGTGCCCTGCCAGCTACTCCGAGCAGTGGCCACCCGACGCACCGCCGACTGTGCCAGGGGGGGGTGGGATCTATCCAACTCCACATCCATGACAGAATTAAAGTCCCCTCCCAGCACAACCGGCCCCGTCAAATACGCCGCCAACTGCCCTGACAGCCTAGAGAAAAACGCCGCCTGGTCTACATTAGGGGCATATACGCTACACATGCTCAAGTCCCTCCCATCCAGCCGCCCCTGCACTGCTACAAACCTGCCCTCCGGGTCCACCAATGTCATCAGGGGTTGGAAAGGGACACCCGCTCTCACCCAGATCAGAGCCCCCCGAGCAAACCTCGAGAAGGTGGTGTAGTATAGTTGGCCCCGCCAGCGCCGCTGCAATGCCTTCCCCTCCTCTTTATCTAAGTGGGTCTCCTGAAGGAAGGCTACCTGGACCCCTCTCCGCACTAAGTATGCATGGATTTTATGTCTCTTCACCATAGAGGTGAGCCCTCTCACATTCCAAGTCACAATTCTCAATTCAAGGGGGGTCCCCATCCCATCGTCGGATCAACCATCCCATCCTACCCCTCCGAGGCACACTGACAATCCCTTGACTCCCTAAAACACCCCAACTCCCCGAATCCCCACCCCTCCCCAGAACAGGCTCTAAACCGCAGTCACCCATCCAAATACTCCCCCAAACAGAAACCAAATACTCTGGTAGCCACCAGAGTCTCACTATGTCCGTGAGGTTGAGGTGGTGACTCTACGCCTGACGGGTGTACAGTGGACCTCCCCAAAGCATCCATGCCCAGACTCCATCAATGTAACCCCCCCCAGCAGTCCATCCCCCGCAGGCTCCCCCACCCCCACCCCCGGGGTCCCCCAGAATCTCCAGACCGTCCAGCCATGGGCGCCACCCGCTATTCGGCCCTCCGTAGGCCCCAGTGAGCCCGAAGCAGTGTTCCTTTCCACATGTACCCAGTCCTCCCAACCCAAGTCCCATAGTTCAGGGCCCAAGCACTCCCCAAACCTTCAAGCGTCCAACATTCCATCTGCCGTCCCCGGGGTAACTTCTGGCAGCTCCTCCACTTCGTCGACAGCGCCATCCGATTGGGAGTCCTCCGTGCCCTTCCTAGAGCCCGAATCCTCGCTGGGCTGGGAGGCCGTGGCCCCGGAGATCACAGAAACCGCCCTCAGCACGGCTCGCCTCTCCAGTGCCGTCTGGGACGCACCCGGAGATCGGGCCCCCACTGTCCTTGCCCTGTTGCGTCTGGTGCGACGGGCCTTCGTCGGAGTACCCCGTGGCCCCTCTCCAGCATCATGCGCCGTCGCTCGGGGCCTGGCCGATTCCAACCAACTCCAGGCTGCTGCAGGGTCAGTGAAGAAGACCGCTTCCCCATCCATCACCACTCGGAGACGGGCCGGGAACAACAAAGAGTATTGCAGCCCCTCTTCCCGCAGTGCTTTCTTCACCGCCAGGAATGAGGTACGTCTGCGCTGCACCTCCATGGGGTAATCCGGGTAAATAGAGACCCGAGCGTTCTCTACCTGATAAGGTCCCGAAGTTCTGGCCCTCTGAAGGATAATGTCCCGGTCTTTGTAATGCAGCAGTCGGGCCACCACCGGCCGGGGCGGCCTGCCCGGGTCCGGGGGGCGGGCCGGTACCCTATGCGCCCTCTCCAGAGTAAAGAACCGCGTGAGTCCCTCGGGCGCCACCACCTCCTGCAGCCAGGTCTCCAGGTAGGTTATCATATCTCCCCCTTCGATCTTTTCCGGTAGCCCGACTACGCGAATGTTATTGCGGCGGTTGCGCCCTTCAGCATCCTCGGCCCTCTTTTCCAAAGTCACCACTCGCCGTAGGAGATCCGCCGTCTGATCCTCCAATACCTTCTGCGCTGGCTCCACCAGGTCCATCCTGTCCTCTGTGGTCTTGACCCTGTCCACCAGCTTCCTGTGATCCGCCCGGAGCAGCCCCAGGTCCGAGGATACCTGGGCGATATCATTCTGCAGCGCCGTTTTTGTGTACGCTATGGCCTGCAAGATCTGGTCAAGCTGTCGCTGCTGTAGGCCCGCCGCAGATTCGGCGCCAGCGCCACCCCTGCAGCCATCAGTAGGGTCCCCCGCTGACTCCACTGACTGCCCTCCCGGCTTGAGTCGTGGCTTGACCATGCTCCCGACCAGGCGGTGCGTCCGATCGGCCCTCCCCAGGCGGCCTCCGGGCTGCTCCCCAGACCTGCGGGCAGCGCACCCCCTCGTCGGCCCCAGGGGCCCGCTCCACCGTGCCTGCAGTCCACCGGGAGACCAGCGCCCTCCTTCTGCTCACCAGGCTCCTCAACGGGGGGGCCACCAGTCGCCGCTAGAGCCGCTGAGTCCCGGGCCGCGTCCGGCCCTCTCCCCCGTCCTCCGAGGGGCGTCGGGGTCGTCGCTCCACCCAGGGGCCAGAACCGCCCGTCCGCTGCCTGTGGGCAGTCAAGCCGCTACCACCAAGGGGTCACTGCACCCACCGCGTTGGCCCACCTAGCATGTGGCGTCTCGCTGCGGGCGCCCCAGGCCCAGGTCCTCCGTCGCCGACACCAGCCCAGAGCCTTCCGCCGTGTCGCCACTGCTCCGCTATGCAGCCACCGCCTCTAGGTCACTCTCTACTGCTGGCCCCTCAGCCCCAAGCTTCGCACCGATGGTGATCCCCGCCGCCACTCTCCAGCAGGACCAGGCCGGCACTTCCGGCGCTCGCGGCCGACGCAGCCTCACTTCCGGCCCGCTCCGCCTGCACTGTGGGCCGCTGCTTCCCGTCCCCTCAGAGGCCGCCTAAGATGGCCGGCGGCCGCCCGCCTCTGTCACCTTTTCGTCGCTGCGTCCGCCCCCTGCGCCGCGGTCCGCTCCGTCTGACTGCTCCAGGGGTCCCGAGGTGGCAGGGGGAGCCCTCCGGGAGCGTCAAACCGCCCGGGGGACCCTCGTTTCAGGATTTATGGCTGGGCTGGATGCGGAGCTCGTCGCTCACGCGTCCATTCCCGTCGGCTGCCAAGCCACGCCCCCACCCACTCATTCTTCCATAGGCCTTTCACTATAAATATATAAAACATATTTAAACTTTTCAGAAAAACACACATTCACTGGATGATGTCATCAGTGATGTCATCAGTGATGTCATTTGAGATGTCATCAGTGATGTCATCAGTGATGTCACTGACCATGTCATGAGTAATGTAATATGTGACGTCATCAGCAGTGCATTGCGGGGGCGCGAGTTATAGTTAGCTGCACTAACTATAACAGGGGAATTTCTAGGGTTTTGTACGAGGGAAATGTCCAGCTAACTATAACGCCCCTGAAACCTATGGTTTTTTTAGTGAATTTCTAAGGTTTTTTAAATGCCAATTCCTAACTATAACGCCCCTGAAACGTTTGGTTTTTTCAGTGAATTTCAAAGGTTTTTAAATGCCAATTACTAATTATAGCATGCATGAAACCTATGGTTTTCTCAGTGAATTTCAAAGGTTTTTTAAATGCTAATTCCTATCTAAAGATATCTTTTTTAATGATTTTCATTGGATTTCTATATTTTTCAAATTCAGTGTGTCAATTTCATTATGTTTTTTTTAAATTCTTTTTTATTACCAGTTTTTTAAATTTATTTTTTTAATTAATTCTTTTAAAAATTAAAAAATATTATTTGTTTTTATTGGGTTTTTCAAAATATTTTTTTATATTTTAAAAAATATTTCTTTAACTATATGTTCAAAACGTTATTTTATATATTTTTTTTCCATGTTTTTGGATCCGCGCACCCTATGCGCACCGTTCTTGATCCCTACGCGTTAGCATCCGCTCATGGTATGCGTTGGGTACGTGTTTAGTGCGCAATCGCAATGCGGCAGGTACGCGACTCCCAGCCTATACGCGACACGTTCGATGTACGTAACGCGACGTTTACGCGCTTCCGCAATGCGTCATCTGCGTCTATGACACGGTAGGTGCGCGGATCCCGCGAAATATTTAACATTTAAAAAAACATATATATATGTATTTCATGTGAATATTAATTAAAGACAAACTCCATCCTATAATTTTTTTAAATTTAATTTCGCGGATGCGCGCTGGGTGCGTACTGCGTATGCGCAGGTTGCGCGCATCCCATGTGACCTGCAAAAAAAGAGATTTGATTGGTTCATTACACTTCCTCTTCTAACTATTGAAAGACCCCACCCAATTCAATCATTCTTCTTTGACCTTCTTTGGAGGAGCATCTCTTTGCAGAGAAGATTTTTTTAGACTAAGTTTACACTTAGCTCTAACTTTTTTCAACTAAAAATGTCTTCAGGGCAGCAGGCATCACCTGCATCTCTGGATGAATTTTTGGAGAAGGCACCACGCAAATAACGTTTTTCTTCAGTGGTGTGGAAATTTGTTTCTTTTCCCGAGCGGCAGAATAAGACCAATGCCACCTTGGTCACATGCAAGATTTGCAAAAGAGTGCTGTCGCGAGGGGATCCTAACAAGAAATACTCGTGCGGCACGGCTAGTATGATGAAGCACCTAAGGACCCTTCATCCAAACAATCTTGCACGAGAAGAGTGCAAACGGATGAGAAACACTCCTGCTCCTGCGCCTTCCACCTCATCGCAGCCGAGCACTTCAAGAGTGCATCCATCAGCCCAAAATTTGGACATACGTCCTCAATTTCAATTTTTAAAAGTGATCTGCACTAAGTGCAATGCGACTTTGTGCTACGGTGAGCAGTCGATCGATCTTATCTGCCGCCGGCAAGAAAGTCACATTTGCTAGTTTTTTTTTTGTTTTTTTTATTGTTCCCTGAAGTTCATTGTTTGGTTCCTCCTGGTTTTTTTTTTTTGGTTTAAAATCCCCAAAAATCACAAAATTGTTGGAAAAACCAAAAAAAGAAGAAAAAAAAGTTCTTGTAAGAACTAACTTTCCTGACCTTGTACATATGTACTGCAGACAGTCCATGACACCGGACATGCACAACAGGGTAGGCGTGACAGCCTCAGTAAAACAACTAGTACCACCCCACAGGGCTCACCCGTCACACAAAGGAGACTTTTGAAATCAGACACAATTAAATGCCAGGATTCATTACAACAGATGGTGGGAGGAACACTAGCAGTAGATGACTTCACGCAACACTACAACAGATCATACTAAGAAAGAGCCCTGTCACTAGCACGAGTACAATTAATGGAAAAGGGTGCCAAAGCTCACAATGCTTACGTCCAGAAAGCAAAGACAACAGGTCCAGATACTACATGTGTAGTCCCACCACTACCTGCACAGTATGACTGGGATATAGGAAAGTTCAGCTTCACAGACTTGGACCTGCAAACATACAAAGAGGATGACATGAAAGACAGTCTGCAATATGCGGTACACAAACTGCAACACTGGCAGCAGCTGGTGAACACATTTGCAGTGTTGGAAGTAGTACAGACCCGTACCCCTCACACGGGAGCACCAGCACCATCTATGGCCACCCCACCAGCACTAATAATGCCCCTTCGAGAAATACCACCTCCACTAGGTGGTAAAGACAACGAATTAGCATATGTCCATGACCCCTGGTTTAGACAAGACATTATGTGCTTTACTAGAGACTTTCCCAAGCTCCGAGAAGAACCAAGGAAATTGTACACTGAGCTAGATAGAGTTGCGGTTTTGGGAGGACTGTTAAGGAGAGATTTTGACATCTTATTTAATATAATAGTGCCAAAGGATCTGTGGGAAGATTGTAAAGGGAAAGTGAAGTGGCCAGAAGAGCCAGGAAGGGGGAAAGGAGGAGTGCCAGGAGATGAAGTGGACGAAAAATATAGAGAAGTAGTGAAATATTTAAAAGAGAAAATACCAGAAGATAAGGTAGATTGGAACAAGATAACACATACTAAACAAGCAAAGGATGTAAGCGCGAACTCATATTTTGACCGCCTTCTGCAAGTCTATCAGCAGAACAGCGGGCTAAAAAACCCAATGGGAGAAGCTATGCCAGCGTTTGTCACCACCTTTGTTCAAGGTCTGAGATCACCGATTAAGACACACCTACAAACATGGTTTGTCTGCTGGCAACAAGAACCTATAGAAAAGGTGCTGGCAGCAGCAAGATATTGTACAAACTATGGAAGAAGACAAAATGAAGAAAGAAAAAGTAAGGCTAATGGTAGCACAAGAAAGATTCTACACGAGTCAGCAAGAGGGAGGGGCAGAGGCAGGGGGAGGGGTACAGGAAGACCACAGGGTGGTAGGTCAGCTTCCTTACCACCACCAGGTACCGCTTGCTTCTACTGTAACGACCGCACCCACTGGAAAGCAGATTGCCCAACATGCTGAAGGCAGGTACACACAGCATAGGGGACAGGACTGACAACAAAACCAGGATATTGCTGAGCGGACAGGGTACAGGGACAATGTCCAGCCAGGATATATGTCAAATGACGCACCCCAAGCACAACATGACTGGACTGAAAGGGACGGGTGGGCGCAGCGAGACAATGATTTCCCACCACCGCCACAAGACTTGTTCTAGGGATGCCTGAAAGTGGAAGGCTGCCTAATAGCACCAGCCATAGCAGTGGCTCAATCAGGTCCATATGTAGAGGGAACAGTTTTGGGCAAAATTGTACCATTCTTGAGAGACACAGGAGCTCAAAGATCAATGCTAAAGGCGCTACTAATGCCTGAGGCACCACTTTCGGGAACACAGGTAACGGCAGTCGGAACCTATAGATGAATATCTTACACAACCACTACAACTAAGGGTGGGAACCATTACTGTCAACCATCAGTTTATCCTCAGCAGATTCTGCCCAGTGAACCTGCTAGGTAGGGACTTGCTTTGTAAATTGCAATGCACCATACACTGCTCACCTCACAGGGGTCTTTCTAGAAAGCAGGTCAAACGGCCTGATGTTGCAGGCTTTCATGACATGCACCAACCCCACCATAGCCACAGAACTGCGCAACTGCGTGCCCCATCGAGTATGGGCTACCAGTGCCAATGATGTGGGACAGGTGCTAAATTATCCACCAGTACAGATCAAATTGAGGCCAGGAGCACACCTCCCAAGAGTGTCACAGTACAAGATTTCCAAAGGAAGGCAGGAAGGCATAGCACCAGTAATACAAGACCTCCTGAGGCAGGGAATAATAAGGGAGATACGCTTCAGCCAATGCAATACACCAATACTCCCTGTAAAGAAAGCATCTAAGGGCCCGGATGGGGCCCATGTATATCGTTTTACCCAAGATCTGAGAGAATTGGACAAAATAGTGGTACCATCCACCAGTGGTTCCAAACCCAGCAACAATATTGTCCAACATCCCAGCCACAGCCAAACACTTCACAGTGTTGGACCTTAGCTCTGACTTATGAGGGTCCAAGGAGAGGGCAATATAACTAGGACCCTTTTAGAACGTGAACAACGATGGGTCAGATTAAAAACTCATGTCTCCGGTCTGAATGACTGCATTCCTTGGAACCAACTGAGTAAGAATAAATAAGACTATTCTATCTAAATTGCAGATTTTTTAAATCCGTAGGCAAGGTTCATATGAGCAGTGAGATATGGTTTATGTAAGAGATCTGCAGTTCGGTTCTTGCAGACCGTAACGATTAAAAACTAGATACACCTTGGGTGGCAGTTAAAATTTCAATAATTATTATAACTGCATCACTAATTAATCACAAACACCATAGACTCCAATCATAATAATAAAAAATAAGCCCTAGATTTGACATGGGATTGCACCAAGAGCGCTAGTAAATACTTTATTGACAACATAACTTTATTAGTCTACTTGTATAGCAGACAAGGGACAGGAGCTCACATGACATAGAAATAGGAGGATAGGGTCCATGCGAGGATTGGCCAACTAATTTATCGTATGATCGCACAAAACACTAAGCCCATAGATTACGTGTAAAACTCCAAATAGGATCGTTTTTATAAACAAATAACTCACAAATAAGATCACTTTTTAAATTTAATTCCGTACAGTTGAAATGCCCGGGACTACAATCCCCAGGTTTCACATACGGAATACGCACAGAACGCTCTCCTGTCAGAGGGCGTGGTCATGCATCCCCAGAATTAGGTGGGTCTACGTCCTCGAACGAAGTTCCGCATTACAGTTAAAAGCCATGACCGCGGATACAACGGCTACTCCAAGTGGTGGAAACCTCAATCGAACAGGTTTACATATGGGGCAGGACCCTTGATGGCGTAAGTAGATTCTACATGTGCGATGCATAGAAATTATCAGGGCGCTGACCAATAAGTATTGTGTTTCCACCTTTATGGGCGTTTTATTTTTATTTTCCCCTACCACCCTCCGGTTTCGTTTCCATTGATTGGGCTTACAAACGACAACCTTAACCATGTCCTCGTTTTTACTTGTCTTGGTCTGCAGAGTTTGACTACAGGGCTACCCCATTTATTGAGGTCCCACACGTCTGTATTCTCCCCTACCGGTGTCACTGTGCGAGTGCTAACCTTTGCCCCTAAGTCTAAGACTTATTGATAGTCTAGATGGATAAGAATTGTTTGGCCTTCACGGATGAACAAATTGCGGCCATTTTATCTGGTCCTTCTTCATTCCCGGATTCCCCCCTACTAAGTAATACTTTAGCTAGAGAGGAATGGGAAAAACTAAGTACATTGAAGAAAAAACAGATCAGAATTGCTCTACATGGGGCGCTTATGACCGAGTATTATAGAGCAGGTGCAGCCCCTGCTAGCCTTTTGATTAGAATTGAGCCTAGAATCTTCCTAGAGGACAGTAAATTTAGACTCGATTGGAGCTTTATAGCTAATAAGTGTACACGGGATTGGTCGAATTTGATAATAAGCACTGCGAAAAGGTTAAGTGAGGAATTATTCAAAGAAATCCTGGACTTGGAAGAAAAAATTAAACAGGACACGTCTTTCACTAATACCAAAGATCACTTATTAAGAATCCAGGAAGATCTTAGTGAGTAAAAGAATTACATGATAAACCAAAAGGTCAAAGGTTTACAGCGTAATCTTGAAAGATACAACCACGAGTGGGCTTTCCCATATATCGAAGATAAACACTACCAATCAGGCCCAGAACAGCAGAATTTTGGAGTGCGCCAAAGAGGTAGAGGGGGAAGACAGCAGAATAGGCGCACCCCAAATAACTGGACCTTCGACAATACATCAAGTGTAGAAGAAGAGGAGGCCCCGCAGGATAGTAGGGTCAGATTCAACCAACAAGACAGAAACAATGATAGAAACAACAAGGATTTAGGTGCTTTGCTTAGGTCTTTTTTAGGGCAGGGACAAAGAACAAACAGAGGGGGAGGACAAATAGGGAGAGGTCGAGGGAGGGGCAATTCAACCCCACAATGGCAATCCTTCTCCCCCAGAATAACACGCAGTCGGCGGAGGAACCAAACCTAAACAACATTGTGGTTAATTTGTCTGATCATGAACTGACGACAGACGAAGAGAGGGTCTTAAATAAGGGGTTGGGGTATGTCCCCACTCCAATACATGATTCCTTTAAATGCAGAGTGGAATTTCATGAAACTGTGCGTAAGATAAAACCTAAAACATTCTTTGCAAATGAAACTCAAGATTCCCCTGCTCTGTTTAACACTAATCTTAAAAGACCATCACAATTGTGTCCTCCGTCCACCTCTCTAGGACCTGATGTTGCAGTTTTTAAAGCCAAGGTCTTGCAAGATATTGTCAATTTTGAAACAACGAATAATAATCAAAAGCATAGAAATATGACAAGAGAAGACTGGAATGCAACTAAGAGCTTGCAGAACAACCAATCCCTGACCATAAAACCAGCTGACAAGGGCAGGGCAGTGGTTGTGATGAACACGATTGATCATGATGCTGAGGTCAATAGACTGTTGGAGGCACATACCAACTATCAGCCCCTTAGTCATGACCCCACAGGAGAACTTCAACAGATAATCCGAGAGATGGTGGGCAAAGCAAAGGAGAATACATGGATCACAGTGAAGGAAGCTGAATTCCTTATTAATGAAAAACCAGCTTTTTATATCCTTCCTAAAATCCATAAACCCACACGTCCTCCCCCTGGAAGACCGATTGTATTGGGGATCCAATAAATTTTAGAACCCGTGTCCCAATTTGCCGATTTCTTTTTACGTGAGTCCATTATTAAACAACCGGCCTTTGTTAAAGATACCACTGAGATTTTGAATATTCTGGATGGAATGCGTTTTGATGGTAACTGAGAGCTCTTGGTTACCATCGACATAGAATCACTATACACCTGCATCCTCCAAGATGCAACGTTGGTGGCAGCAGCGCGAGCCCTGGGGGACCAAGAATGGTTCTATGATGCGCCTCAGTCATTTGTTCTGCAGTGAGTGGAACTGGCCCTGACAAGAAACTTTTTCTGTTACAAGGAGAACCTGTAGCTCCAGACTACAGGTACATCAATGGGCGCAACTATGGCGCCCAGTCTGGCATGTATATATGTTGACCAGTTTGAGGAGCACTTCGTCTATCAGTCCACCAACCCCTTCCAGAGGAATATACGCCTCTGGAAGCGTTATATAGACAATGTGCTCTGCATCTGGTCAGGAGCGGAAGAGGTTCTTCTGAGTTTCTTAAATTGTCTGAATCAACAAGATCCTAGTCTAAGATTCACCTGGTCATATAGTAACAGTTTTGCGGTGTATCTGGAATTAGATATAAACGTGAATGAAGATGTGTTGACTACATGTGTCCATCAAAAAACCACAGACAGAAACTCTCTTCTGTCATATAATTCTTACCATCTGAGAGCCTTGAGGGACAATTTGCCGGTTGGGCAGTTTTTACACTACCGCCGGAATTGCTCCTTGGTCAATACATATTTGGAACAATGTGAAGCACTCATTGAAAGATTGAAGCAGAGGAACTACCCCCTTAAAATAATAAAGCAAACAAAGAAGAGGGATTTGAACACTCCTCAGAGTGTATTGTTGGAAAAAACTGAAAAAGCAAAAGATGTGTGTGTTCCAGTGGTAATGACATTTGATCCGCTGGCTATAAGAATTAGAAAATCTATACGTAAACACTGGTCTATTTTGTCTAACAAAGATTTCAAGATGCCAGCACCAAGATTTGCTTTCAAGAGGGCGTGCAATCTGAAGGACAAATTAGTCCTGACACTAAAAAACATTGAAACCATGATTCCAAATGGTCATTATCCCTGTGGGTCCTGTCCGGTGTGTCCACTGACTAAGAAAACCTCAAGTGTGTACCTTAATTCTGGTAGAGAGTGGTTCCTTACGCACTTCAGCAATTGTACCACAAATGTGGTGTATAGGCTGACGTGTGAATGTAATCTCCAGTATATAGGGCTTACGTCCAGAAAAATCAAAGTGAGAATACAGGAACACCTTAGCACTATAAAGTCAGGAAAACTCACAACAAAATTGGTGCAACATTGCCATTTACAAAAGCACAGTTTCACATGGGTTGTCCAGGAAAAGGTAAGAGGGAACCCACAGAACTTCGAGAGGATTTTAGCCTCAAAAGAAGCCCGCTGGATATATCAAGAAAAAAGTGACCAATGCAAAATTGGGTGACTTTTACAGTAGTCTGAGGTTTTTCTTCAGGGGCAGAAACCTGTTGAGATGGTGGGTTACTTTATAACTCCGTTGTACCAGGTCTCAGGAGCTCACTCTTGTAGTGTTAGGAGCTCCTAACATGTTAAAAATCTTATAAGAGTTGGCCGCCCCCGCCCCCCACCTTTTGGTTGAAAACATTTTTGGTATCAGCGTTAGAGACATTGAATTATTAAAGCCTCTATAGACCTTGAAGCAATGTGCTATGTAGGGTTTCCTTAAGAGATAACTCCAGGGTGACTAGTATCTCCAGAGAATACATAACTGCACTATGTCAAGTTTGTTCTGAATGGCCTGCCGCATGAACGGTGGTGAAAGTTGCGGTTAGCCTCTTTTGGGGAGAGAGACGTTCTGTATATATATAAAATATCATGTTGTAGGAGTGCCGTGAGAAGATATAATATGCGAAGGAGAAATGGCTGTCCATATTTATGGATAAGTTATCCTGACTATATCATCCGTCTGATATCGAAGTGGTGTAGGGATGGTTTCCCCCCCCCCCCGCTTCCCCCCCCCTTTTCTTTAGACAATTGCCTCTGGATATTTTAAACATGTGCTTTGAAAAGTATTTTGGAAAAATGCTGGCGAGAACGTTTATGTAGGCGTACCTCTTAGTATTTAGCGTGCTGGTTCCCTTTCTACAAGCCAGAGGAAAGTTAATGTACGTTTTATTCAAAAACAATAAATAATGTGAAAAAACTCTATTGGAAATAAACTTGATTTGGAAGAGGCCTATCTCAAACACCAGCGCTATCACATGAATGCGTTGTCGTTTTTCCAACACAAAATGGCGCCCGCGTTGCGATGCGTACCAAAAAAGACCCACGGCACGTGACTGTTGTCGCGCACGTGATCTTAGGGGTGAGTTTGAAAATTGGCGTGTTTGCGATGGGATGCCACGGCAGCTGACAACCCGCTCCGTGAGGCCCCGAGAAGTAAGGAGATAGAGGGCGGTTTGGGTCTTGGATATCTAAATGGGTGATAGTCTGGGTTTCAAAACTGAAGGAATTTATTTTATGGATGAGGGAAACAACACCTTAACTTCAAACATAGGGGCTTTGTTATAAATGGGATTGGCATATGCGAGCATGCTATTACGATGGTTAATGGTGAACTGTTTCCTATATACACTTGCTGATTGATCGTGTACCTGTTTTTGTTCTTCGTCCCTCATGTTGCTAAATAAGGCTTTTTAAACTTCTTTCCTGATTTTACTTTAGATTGACATAATAACTATGTGGTCATTTCGCAAGGAGGACTCATAAAAGGCGTTCTGTAGGTGACCTCAAAAGTGAAGCTGGTATACAAATCGTTGGCTATCTGAGGGTAAATATTGCCAGGCACACAGGTTGAAAACAATGTTTTTCATATTTCCGGGCTGGTTGATGGGTTAATGACGTAGTATTTTGTTGTGTGTTTCTCTCTTTTTTTGCATTTGACAGTCTTTCATAACGCTGTGTCCAATACGGGTGCTTTGACGAAGTGCTTTTGGCCCTGATGAATTTGCCTAAATTATTGCGGCAAAAAACATGTTGGCATTTGAAAAGGTATGCATGAATGGCAACCTATTCATTTTAATTTGATAAAAACAATCAGTAAAACATAAGGGATTGCTTTGTGAGTGTTTTCTCAATTTTAATATCACACTTGGTTACATCGAGGGATGTGACCTATTTCACTTCACTGCACTTGATTTTTATAATTTTTTGTTTGGACACTTTTTCATTTCGTTTTTAACAAAATGACCGCCAATGATAATAAAAGTGGGCACAACTGGTGAGTACCAACCAGCTATGCCATTGGTGGTGCGCACGTGAGGGGTCATTCTGTCTTTCTACATTTTTTGTATTATTTCTCACAGTTTGTGATTGCGGGGTTTACATCAGGCTAGTTTGAAGAAACCCTGTTATTGGAGGACTGTCTTCTGTAAAAATTGTTTTTTTAAAAAAAAAGAAAGGCGACTACATGGAGTGTGACTACTATAAAAATATATATAAAATATAGTAGTACAACTGAGCAAATGTCAGTAATTCACACACGTTGATGAAAGTTGGAAGGTTAATAAAAAGCGCCTTAGAAACTTGGTTTTGTTGTGTTGATGTTTGATGAGTGGAGGGCGACCAGGCTTTTTTTTCCCTCTGTTGCTCCTTTGTGAATACACAACAGCAAGTTTCGCCAAATAGCAGAGAGACTTTGTAGGCAATGCTCTATTTGCGCACAGTATAACACTGGGAAGGGTACACCAACTGCACCTGGCCATTTCCCACTGCCCCACGGGCCATTTGAGAATCTCCAGCTGGACTTCATTGACATGCCCCCACCCACAAGTACAAACATGTGTTCGTAATTGTGTGCATGTTCAGTAAGTGGATGAAGGCCTACCCAACAAAGAACTGTGATGCACATACTGTTGCTAAATTCCTCCTACAAGAAATTATCCCGTGTTTTGGAATTCCAGCCCTTCTGAGCTCAGACAATGGGCCTGTGTTCATTTCCCATGTGATAGGGGGAATATGCAAGGGACTTGGCGTCACACAGAAACTACACTGTACCTATCACCCACCAGCAGCGGGTACGGTGGAAAGAAAGAATGGGGTGTTGAAAAATAAAATTGGAAAGATTTGTGCAGAGTAACACATGGCATCGACTTGTGATGCCATGCCTTACTCCAGATTTACCAAACACTGCATGGCCCCACAAGTTGGCCATGCATGGCTTGGTAAATCTCATATAAGTTTTGCGTCGCCCTTGCATTACACTGCATAGCTCAAGGGAGATGCAATAATTTGATAATTATGCCCCCTAGTTCTAAATATGACAAAAAATGCTTCGAGCAATGGTAATACTGCTGCAGTCACTTTGCGACAAATTCTTGATCGAGGCCCCAATACATCCTATTTTCAAAGTACTACTTTACCAGCAGCCACCCTTTAGCATTCCATAGGTAATGCACAACTTTCTAACACCAGTACTTTCCGATGTTGTAAATAGAAAAGAATCCAGTGGAATGGGAAATCCCATCAGGGGATTCTATGCACATTTCTGACTCACCTGGAACACAATGGCCAAGAAATAAATAGGAATTGTAGGTGGATATGAACATTTTCTGTCAGGAATTCCAATTTCACGGTTCAATGGCTCGTAGCCACACTCAAATTATGTTCCATTGTAAGGATAGTTTAAAGTTAAATTAGAATTTGATTCGAGGATGGTGTACAAATATCAAAGAATAATAATAGTATGTTATTTTCAGGTTTGCAGTTGACATATATCCTATACCACAATTCACGCATTGCATTTAGTGTGGCATACGAGAGCACCGTGTCTTCTGCTAAAGTTCTGTGCACAGATACCATAAGGTTGCATTTGATGCAAGGCACTGAATTTTTCAGGAAATATCATCTGTATGCGCTGCATTTATCACAAGATCCTATATATTTTTTCAGACTATGGAGTATGGGTAATGTTTGCCTGCATATAGCAAATGTAATCCTGTGCCTATATCAATATCACATGATGGTGTATTATGTAACATATCTACTATGGGAGTAACCGTCACAGAAGGAACGCTCACGAAATCTGGTGAAAGTAAAAACATTCATCACTCCAGTGCTTAATTTGTGTTGATGGTTGCAGGTAGGGCCCATCGGCACTTCTTTCATCCAGACTTTGACACAGGACAAAAGAGTGAAAACGCAGAAGGGGCAAAGAAGGAGGAAGAGAAAGACGGAAAAAACATGACAAAAAGAGAAAGCTGGAAACTGCATGAGTGAGCTAAAGGGGGAAGGAGAATCTGGTGCTAGAATAAACAGACATGAGATGGACTCAAGACTACACAGCCTTGGGACGACGGCTTAAGTGCCAGAACAAGATGGCTGCGTTTCACTGAGCTCCGTCTTTTCATAGAGTTACAAGTGCAGTTTTCGGCTACACTGAGACCATGCATCACGCTTCCAAGGCTGGTCTCTTATGTCGCATTGATATGGCATGATGCTGAGTTGATGGGAGACACGCTAAACCCGTTTTACATCATTTTTCGCCGCAATGATGTTTCTCCTCACTCACGGGTGGCTGCCATTTTGAATGGTGCGTCGCTCAAGTTACTTTTTCTCTATCCCCTCATGCAGCCAATAACTGAGCATTTTTCAACGTTTTACTATTCTCACCATTCTCTTTGCACCCATGGTTTATGCCATGGTTTTTCTCAAACCTGTGCTATGGTATGGTGCTTTATTTGTTTGGTCTCTGCATGCCTTTACCTCCAACTGGTCTTCATTAATATTTTTACATACTACCAAGCTGAAATGAATTTATTTGCTGAAATAAACATATGTATTCTGGAATACGTGTCCTTATGGTGCATATAGATCACGTGACCTGGAGCTGGTTTTTGATAGCTATACATTTCTCTACATAATCCTACTGTGCTTAAGGGTTATAAACAGTCGCTGGATCAACTCTACTTGAACCTTATTTTGCTGGATCTGGGGAGAGGTGAATGTGATTACATGTGCTTTGAAGTGTTCCTTGCATGTGTATCAATCGGCGGGGCTCTCTTCTATATCTCCTCACTTCATAGTGGTGCTCGTATTATTGCACACTTATACTGAGCTATCATTAACTTTATTGGCAGACTTGTTACCATTGGAAAGCTTTCTCAACATCAGTCACGCTACATTAACATGTCTAGTGACTGCCTCAACCTTACCAAGGCATCTTCCTCTGGCCCTAAACCTAAAAGGGCCAAAAATGACCCTTCATCTCAGGTCCAGTTATCTTCGAATCCTGTCCTGGACGCAATTTTGGACGAACTACGTGCACTCAAATCATTCATGAATGCCACCAGTGAAAAATTGCAGTTGATTGACGACCAATGGATTTATATGGAAGGTAAAATAACTGAAATGAAACAACGTGTAGGCCACCTTCAGGACGTAGCGACTAAAATTCCTCTGCTGGAACAAGAAATCCAAAAGCTTAAGCTTCACACAGAGGACCTTGAAAATCGCAACATAGGGAACAATCTGCGTCTTTATGGTTTACCAGAGAATATTGAGTGCCCTGATCTTCTCTCCTTTTTAAAGACATTTTTGCCTGACCTTCTAAGTCTTTAGTCTTCTGCTCCTCTAAACATCCAATGAGCACATCTTCTTGGCCGTCCTCAGCTTCACTCTACCAGACAGCGTGGTATTATAATGCTCTTTTTAGAATTCACCATCTTCATGCGTGTACTGAAAAGTGCCAGAGAGAAACATCATTTTGTTTGGTCTGGTCACAATATTTTTATCTCTCAGGATCTTTCTAAATGCAACCAATGCTAGACGTAAGGATTTTTTGGCACTTCGTCCTCAAATGAGATCTCTGAATATCCGAGATGGCATATTACACCCTTGTCTCTGCAAGATTACTTACGAAGGTGTTTCCCGCTCATTTGAAGATCCGACTAAATTAAAACTGTTCCTTCAAACCATCACCAGAACACCCATGGACACAAATGCACATTCTTCCTAAAATGTTAAACTGTTGTTAACGATACATGGATTCTTGTCTCTAGTTTTATTCCCTAGTTTTGCTCTCCAAACATGGGTTACATGGACGAATTATTTCTATTTTATAATTGTATTTTTCCTCTCTGCTGTTGCTCTTGTCTGTGGGTGCCGACATGCCAGTTTCTAATCTTATTCTTTGTTTGCTTCAGATTTGGCTTTATGTTCTTGATCTGTCTCTTCTCTTTTCTATCTTCCTCATTCTTCTCACGTTCCCTCTCGATGCTATCCTCGTTTCTCCATTCCCTTCTTTCTCTTCCTTTCCCCTTTGCCTCTCTTTATAATCGCATAAGGGTCTTTTTCTTTTACCTTGTCATGTTTTCATAATCCTTTTTATGTTATCCTATTGTTGATAAATTATGTCTTTTTGCTTTCATTGTTGTCTCTGCAGTGTGTCATCATTGTCCCTGTATCCTTGTTTTTAAGCTGAAACATGCTTAATAATGTGTCGTGGAACATCCGTGGTCTGGGTCCAGTTTTACTTCATAAGATCAGTCCTTCTTCCTCTCCCCTTTGTTGGCCTTGTCTTTCCCCAGATGGCACACTATTACATTAACTATATTATTGTCCTAATGTTTTTAAATTCTGGAAATCCATTTGGTTTACATCTTTTAAGATGTTTCAATGTTCTATTCATTATCAATTCAAAATGATTTTTCTTGGATCCATGTCTGATGATTTTTATGACATCTCCCCGAAGTTTAAACTGTTTGATCTTTTCATTTCTCTTGCATTTAAAGTTATTTTAACTGCTGGAAAGATAATTCTAAAGTATGTACATTTACATGGACGAACCTTATCTGTAACAAACACAGAATTTCTACTGTATCAGCGTCTACGTTATCTCAGAAAATCAAATCGGATTTTTTAGGCTTCCTTTTACTTCTTTCTTATCTTCACACTCGTCTTTACACTAATCACTCTTTTATCACCTCTTCCCCTTCCCCTCTCCTCTCTTCCCCCTCTTTCCTTTCTCAATTTTTATTCAAAAAATGTATACTACACTATTATTTGATTTGATGTGTACCTTTATTGCCTCTTACTCACTTTTTTGCATAAGGTTGTTTCTCTCTATATCTTATTTTTACCATAACAGTATGTTCTCTATTACTGCAACACTTTCTAATAATATATGTTTATTATACTACTGTTTCACCTCATGCTAATTGTAACTTTGGTACTTTATTGTTATACCAATAAAAATTATTTAAAAAAAAGACTACTCAGCCTTGGAATTTGCCACACATCAAGATTCAGTAGGGCCAGTAGCGGAATTCTGAGCAAAGTTTAGGTCCGGCACTTATTCTTTTATAGTGCATATAGTTAGTGAATACAGGGGAATTGCAAGGCACTCATTATACCAGCTTCAGAGGGGATTGCCAGAGGACGGATTAAATAGTTTTTACTGACACTTCTTAACTTTGATCCATTACTTGCAAACTAAACAAAATAAACTAATAAATAACACTGCAAGTGGGGGATAAAGAGTGGCAAAGGGAACAAACATTGTTACTCAATATGAAAAGTTAAAAAGCGGAAAGAAAAAAGCACTAGTCAGTGGCACGTGGAATGAGAGTCCAGAAGAAGAAAGGAAAGAAGAATGCCAAGAAGGACTGAAACAAGAAAAGAAGAAAGGAAGAACTGGGGACCAGTCCCAGTGGACCATGCTAAAAAAGGTTAGGATCGCATTTGTCGCTCACTCATTATTCAATCGCTTATTTCGTCCAATATGGTTCAAAGTGGGAAATGTTTTATTTTTCTGGATACTCTCTTGATTGAACATGTTCATCTGCAGGAAATCAATCTTCAGAGGGTGGTCAGGCATCTTTTCCGGTTCAGTGACAAAATATTGAAACCACCAATTCGGTATATAAATATTGAGTCAAAAATATCGAGCACAACAATGTAAATAAGAAACATATAGAATAAAAACAATCGTCATATACTAATATCGAAAACACAAATATTGTTTTTTCAACATATATCAATAAAAATCATAAGCATTAAATATAATAATATTTAACAGTAAGATAATAAAAATGAAATATATTTAAATAATTTAAAAAATAAATATAAATGTACAAATTGTTTTTTAAAAACACTTGTATATTTATATCTGTATGTGCATTTAAACATTTATTATTTAAAACTATTAGTAAAATGATAATTGTAATTAATATTATAATTAACAAATTTTTTGTAAACCTTAAAAAAGATATTATATAAACACACGTAGACATACACAATAAATTAAAAACACTAACAAATGAACTGTAAAAAAATTAAAAATTGGACTAATTTACCCATTAAAAAATAAACAAAATAAGAAATGACATTTTACTAAAAATATATTAAGTATTACAATCATTAAAAAATAATATAATTGTGAATACACCGAAAAATCCTAAAAATATAAATCTAATCAATATAAATAGTATTTAAAAATTATAGGAATTATACATTTACGATTCCCACCCAATCTCTGCAACTGTAGGAAGAACGTTGGACTCAGGATGGGTAAAATGTACTATTTCCACTCTAGTCTGTGCAACAGTAGGGAAAGCGTTGAAATCAGGAAGGGTAACCATTATTATTCCCACTCCAGTCTGTGCAACAGTAGGGAAAGAGTTGGATTCAGGAGGGGTGAAATTTACTATTCCCACTTCAGTCTATGCAACAATAGAGAGACAGTAGTTCACTTCAAACAAATAAAATATTTCAAAACTACATTAAATAACAAGAAATAAAATATTTGAATATAAAAAAAAATATATATATATATATATACATATATATATATATATATATATATATATATACATATATATATATATATATATTATCTACTGGCGGTCGCCAGTAGATAGTTATATTTAGGACCGTGTTTCCATAGGAAATCTCAAAATTCTATTTTGAATAACTTTGGCGCCGGTTGACGAATCCTCGCGACATTTTCAAAACTAATGGTGCGCTCCGTTCAGCTCCTACCCTGAAAGTCTCGGGGTGATTCGTCAAGCGGGGGCCGAGAAAAAAGGGGGGTCCCAAAACGCGTTTTCCCCATGCATTTTTCCATAGGACCTTTAGTCGAAGGTACAGCCCGAACGGCTGAACAGAATTACTTGAAATTTTGCAGAGAGGTAGTCCTCAGGTCAGGGAAGTGCCTTTTGCAGGTCTGGTGTCAATCTGTTCAGTAGTTCCTGAGAAAATAGCATTTAAAAGCATATAAACATCTATAAGCGCGTACCGTGCGCGCACCGTAAGCGCACGGTGCGCGCACCCTAACGTGCGCGAGCGAAACTCTGATTGGTTGTTACATGTCTGTGAACATTCGAATCGGTCGAAATCAGGAAGTGTCGGCCGCCATTTTGTCTGTCACACTGAAAAGGAAAGGTGGAGAACGTGAAAAGGGGGCAGGGTAGGGAGTTCCTGACCCCCTAGCGTTTCTCAGGGGTCACAGTGGGCCCTCGAAGGGCCCAAACATTTTTTTGCAGAGTCTAAAGTTCAAGAGGAAGACTCTGTTCCCTTCATCATTGAAATGTACACCGTCTCCTCTATAAATGCCTTGCATGTTGTAACGCAAGTTGTTGTGGTATATAGAACCCATACCATAGTCTCTGAGGAAAGCAGAAACAGACTTATTGACGTGCTTTCTTGCTTTGTCAATCTGCGGACAATGTTGGTAGGACCAGTTCCACTTTTGCCTTTGGCATATATTAGAATATACAAAGGCAGTTTGTGGAAAAAGCGACATCAATTGCACAAAGGTGTCCTTAATAAGCATTTCCACACCTACCCCAGTTAAAGTGCCTAGGTCATTTCCACCACAGTGCACAATAATAAGGTTAGGCTGTGGGAGATGTAGAAAGGTTCTCACCAAAGGCATTAATTGGTGCCACTTTAACCCTCTCTGACCAATCGATTTCATGTCTACATTTGGCAAAGCAACATCTTTCACAATACCTCTTTTTTCTGCAAACTTTTCACTCCAGAAGACATAGCTGTGACCTATAATCCACACTGTGAACATCTTCCAAGGAGATCTGGATGCACTCAGAAGGTGTCTTTCAGTAGAATGGCAATATAAAAAGAAAGATAGTTATAAAATGGAGGCTTACATACTTTTTTTTAATAAAAAGAACTCATTGGCTGTTTCAGAGCATTCAACAGTAAAAACTAGGCTGTATGTTTACATTTTTAAAAGCATGTTTTGTATTGGTTCAGAAAAATGTGTTCCCACAGAACATTAGTTTGGATTTGCTGTTAGGTTTGAAAAGTCAAGCACTCTTGCTCTTTGGATTTGAAACATTGTGTGCTGAACTTCTGACCTCTCTGCTTACACCAGTGTTCCATGACTTGTTGCTAGGGTACCAGGCAGAAGTCATGTTGGGGGAAGGGATCATTTGGAAAGGGTTGAAATTTGCAACCAATAGAAATGTGTGATTCCATTTGAAAAAATGTGGGAAACACTGTGATTTGAAGGAAACATGTATATGTGTGAAAAAAGAGAGGGAAACATTGCCATTTACTAGTTCTGCTGAGAGGTGTACAGTTCAGAGATTCTGGCTCTGATAATCTGCTGTGTGAGTACCACATTTCTTTCTCAACTAACTACTTTTAAAAGGTGAGTTATGAATTTGAGAGGGGATGTATGTGGTGTATTTGGATATAAATAATAGAAATGTGATTCTTCTTTTAACCCCTTGAGTGCCCCGCCCTTTCCCCGCCCTGTGCCGGCCCTTTCATTAGCGGGCGGGGTTCATGACGAGATAGTCTCGTCATGGGCACAGCGCAACCGCGGCCCATGACGAGACCATCTCGTCATGGGCACTCAAGAGGTTAAAGTTGTGTTTTACAATTTATGTTTTGGAAGATATTTAACTGCCTTGAACATGTCAGATATTATGGAGTATGTCTTCACCATAAGTTAAGGTGTACTGGTATCAGCCAGGAATACTGTTTTGTGCCTAGAATCACATCATGAGTCTGTGTGCACAAAGTAATTGTTCTCAGAGATTTAATTAGTGTTGCTCTTGCTCTGTTAGACTTGCACTCGCAGGAAAGGGGCAGCTTGTTTTCAAGAACTGTGATGGTTAGCATTCAGCAGAAATCACTTTCTCACAAATGAGAGGCAAATGCTAACACATTTGAAATTAGCATGGTACAATTTCCTTCCACTTTGAAAGTTGTGTTTTACATTTTATGTTAAGGAAGATATTTAACTGCCTTGAACATGTCAGATATTATGGAGTATGTCTTCACCATAAGTTAAGGTGTACTGGTATCACCCAGGAATACTGTTTTGTGCCTAGAATCACACCATGAGTCTGTGTGCTGACAGGAATTCTTCTCAGAGATTTAATTCGTGTTGCTCTTGCTCTGTTAGACTTGCACTCGCAGGAAAGGGGCAGCTTGTTTTCTTGAACTGTGATGGTTAGCATTCAGCAGAAATCACTTTCTCACAAATGAGAGGCAAATGCTAACACATTTGAAATTAGCATGGTACATTTTCCTTCCAGTTTGAAAGTTGTGTTTTACATTTTATGTTAAGGAAGATATTTAACTGCCTTGAACATGTCAGATATTATGGAGTATGTCTTCACCATAAGTTAAGGTGTACTGGTATCACCCAGGAATACTGTGTTGTGCCTAGAATCACACCATGAGTCTGTGTGCACACAGGAATTCTTCTCAGAGATTTAATTTGTGTTGCTCTTGCTCTGTTAGACTTGCACTCGCAGGAAAGGGGCAGCTTGTTTTCTTGAACTGTGATGGTTAGCATTCAGCAGAAATCACTTTCTCACAAATGAGAGGCAAATGCTAACACATTTGAAATTAGCATGGTACATTTTCCTTCCACTTTGAAAGTTGTGTTTTACATTTTATGTTAAGGAAGATATTTAACTGCCTTGAACATGTCAGATATTATGGAGTATGTCTTCACCATAAGTTAAAGTGTACTGGTATCACCCAGGAATACTGTTTAGTGCCTAGAATCACACCATGAGTCTGTGTGCACACAGGAATTCTTCTCAGAGATTTATTTTGTGTTGCTCTTGCTCTGTTAGACTTGCACTCGCAGGAAAGGGGCAGCTTGTTTTCTTGAACTGTGATGGTTAGTATTCAGCTGAAATCACTTTCTCACAAATGAGAGGCAAATGCTAACACATTTGAAATTAGCATGGTACATTTTTCTTCCACTTTGAAAGTTGTGTTTTACATTTTAAGTTAAGGAAGATATTTAACTGCCTTGAACATGTCAGATATTATGGAGTATGTCTTCACCATATGTTAAGGTGTACTGGTATCAGCCAGGAATACTGTTTTGTGCCTAGAATCACACGATGAGTCTGTGTGCTCACAGGAATTCTTCTCAGAGATTTAATTTGTGTTGCTCTTGTTCTGTTAGACTTGCACTCGCAGGAAAGGGGCAGCTTGTTTTCTTGAACTGTGATGGTTATCATTCAGCAGAAATCACTTTCTCACAAATGAGAGGCAAATCCTAACACATTTGAAATTAGCATGGTACATTTTCCTTCCACCTTGAAAGTTGTGTTTTATATTTTATGTTAAGGAAGATATTTAACTGCCTTGAACATGTCAGATATTATGGAGTATGTCTTCACCATAAGTTAAGGTGTACTGGTATCACCCAGGAATACTGTTTTGTGCCTAGAATCACACCATGAGTCTGTGTGCACACAGGAATTCTTCTCAGAGATTTAATTCGTGTTGCTCTTGCTCTGTTAGACTTGCACTCGCAGGAAAGGGGTAGCTTGTTTTCTTGAACTGTGATGGTTAGCATTCAGCAGAAATCACTTTCTCACAAATGAGAGGCAAATGCTAACACATTTGAAATTAGCATGGTACATTTTCCTTCCACTCCCGCAATGGGTGAGGTAGATCCTACATGTTCAAAACTCCAATTAACCTTTACCACATATGTACTCTTACATACATCTCTGCAGTCTTCATGCAGTTGTGCAAGCGTCCATGCAGATCTGTGTTGCACCTGACAATACACGGTCTCCAGAAGCACGCTCTTAGCACACAGACAGGTGCTTCTCCTGCACTCTCATGCTTACTATTCAGCTCTGTGTGGTATTTCAGATAGCATTGTGTAATGCTAACACATTCAACATCACCAAGGCTCATTTCCTTTGCTCTACTGTAATCACTCACTCTGTAACATATGCTGATGGTCTCAAGTACCTGTTAGGACATGTGCTCTTTTCTGCCTCTCTAAAATATAAGGAAAATGTGTCAGGCTGCCATAGTAATTATCACTTACTCTACCACAGTAGTAAATGTGCTTTGAAATTGCCAAACAAAAATTGTTGTGTGCCTAGAATCACACCATGAGTCTGTGTGCACACAGGAATTGATGTTAGAGATTTAATACGTGTTGGTATTGTTCTGTCAGACTTGCAGTTGTAGGAAAGGGACAGCTCATATGATAGGATTTGAAAAGTTCAAATAAAAAATTCTAATGTATTAAAATTACATAAAGGCATTTTTTTTTTAGTTTGTTTCAGGTATTGCTGAACAACAGTGAAATTAATTAAAGATGCCTATAAAGTCAAGAAAGAGAATAGAACAGCAACAACATCTACATTTGAAGAAAACTGGACAAAAAAAATTAGTTGAAGAACCTCATGTTGGAAAAAAGAAAAAGCCTTCTGGTAAGCAGACTAAGGATTTTTTTTAAATATCTTCAAACAAAGAAAAAATGTTAAAAATATATCTACTGCAAATAGTGTTTCAAGTACAAAAGAACAACAGAGTCGACAGAAAATCCTAAAAGCTAATGTCGAATCAGAAGTAAGAAAGAGTGACTTAACAAGAAAAATAGATTTTAAAAACATTAGTCGAAAAATGTTTCAGAGAATAGTGATGTTAAATTTGCTAAAGGATGTGAAAAAATATAAGAAGAAAACCAAATTTTGTAAAAAAAAGAAATATATTGAAACAATTGTTGCAAAGGCTTTGGAAATAAAAAGAAAACTATTCATTTTAATTTTGAACAGGATGCGTAGATTAGAAAAATTAGTTAAAGCAATGAAGTCACAAAGCAAAAGGAAAAGAGTAGTGAAAAAAAATAACTTTTGTAAAGTGTTCTTAGGAGAATGGAAGCATAGTTCAAGCACTGAACCATTTTTTAATGAAGAAAGTTATCTTCAAAGTAATAGTTTGTTGCATGCAGTTGACACCAATGGTCGAGCTTATGAAGTTAAAGATGGTTGTATAATGGAAAAGGATAAAATGGTTCCAAGAAATGAGGAAGAAGTGTTAGCTGATGAGGTTATGGGGAGACGTCCTAAAGCCCCAGTTTACAATTGGAATTGTAGTAGTATCTGCACTGTGCGACAGGAATCTATTGATAAATTACGTGACTTTCTAAGAGAATATAGTAAAAAGAGTGTTAAACAGAAGATTAAGGTGCTTCAAAGACTAGACCCATGCAGAGTGAGAGAGAATACTGGTTTGCAAGGACTTTCTCTTGCTTGTCTATCTAGGAAAGTTTGCCAAAGTGTTTTTTGCCATTTTAGGATGCTGGCTGTTCATCATACTGAAATGAGAAAGTTTGTGAGAACATTGTATTTTGCGAAAAGTCCAGCACTAAAGTTAAATGAGTTGAATAATGCTCTGATATTCAGTTTTGTTACTTTGGTCCAGAGCAAGAAAGTGCAGGAAATGACACAGTTATTGAGGAAAATGTGGAAGAGAATGTAGAACTCACTGTTAGTAAAAATTTTGAAGATGAAATGACAACATTTGCTATCATCTCTAATGAAAGACCAAATATTACTTGTATTTGTTGCCGGAGAAGCCATTACAAAATTCAAACAAGGAATGCTGATCTCTATAAAAAAAGTGAAAATGAAGATAATTATAAGTGGAAGGATTTTGCAACATATATATTTCTGGAAAATTGTTTTGATTTGGGTGAAGATCAGCGTATTTGTAAATACTGTTATAACAAGTTAGAAGAAAATAGAATGCCAGCTAGAGCTGTACATAATAATTTAGAATTGGTTGATATTCCTGCAGAACTTTCTGATTTAAATACGTATGAGTCTATACTCATTCAATGTGTCCATCCGTTTCAGACCATAGTGCGTATGGAGCCAAAACAGGTAAATTACCTCCTTCGGATTTACAAAGAGGTTTAAAAAGGAAGAGTTGTCTATTTGCCATTGGATTTGAAAAAAAATATGGAAACAATTGATGCAGATAGATTGGAAACTGAACCATTAGTTACTCTTGTTAATGGAGTACCAACAAAGAAAAAGAAAATTTGGCAGGAGCTGGCAGATGTACGAAAAGTACAAAGAGCAAATTTATATTTGAAAAGAAATAATAAATGGTATGAATCAATTTATATGGATGAAGATGAAGAAGATTTACTAGCAGACTCGCGAATACCACTTGGGCAAATTGAAAAAGTGGATAAGTCAAAAGAAGAAGAAATTTATGAACATTTCAGCATACATCCTCTTCATTCTAAAGAAGTTATGGGAAACAGTATTGATCTGTTTCAGATGAAAAAAGCACAAGGAACTCCCGTGAGTTTTGTGCCTAGAATCACACCATGAGTCTGTGTGCACACAGGAATTCTTCTCAGAGATTTAATTTGTGTTGCTCTTGCTCTGTTAGACTTGCACTCGCAGGAAAGGGGTAGCTTGTTTTCTTGAACTGTGATGGTTAGCATTCAGCAGAAATCACTTTCTCACAAATGAGAGGCAAATGCTAACACATTTGAAATTAGCATGGTGCATTTTCCTTCCACTCCCGCAATGGGTGAGGTAGATCCTACATGTTCAAAACTCCAATTATTCTTTACCACATATGTACTCTTACATACATCTCTGCAGTCTTCATGCAGTTGTGCAAGCGTCCATGCAGATCTGTGTTGCACCTGACAATACACGGTCTCCAGAAGCACGCTCTTAGCACACAGACAGGTGCTTCTCCTGCACTCTCATGCTTACTATTCAGCTCTGTGTGGTATTTCAGATAGCAGTGTGTAATGCTAACACATTCAACATCACCAAGGCTCATTTCCTTTGCTCTACTGTAATCACTCACCCTGTAACATATGCTGATGGTCTCAAGTACCTGTTAGGACATGTGCTCTTTTCTGCCTCTCTAAAATATAAGGAAAATGTGTCAGGCTGCCATAGTAATTATCACTTACTCTACCACAGTAGTAAATGTGCTTTGAAATTGCCAAACAAAAATTGTTGTGTGCCTAGAATCACACCATGAGTCTGTGTGCACACAGGAATTGATGTTAGAGATTTAATACGTGTTGGTATTGTTCTGTCAGACTTGCAGTTGTAGGAAAGGGACAGCTCATATGATAGGATTTGAAAAGTTCAAATAAAAAATTCTAATGTATTAAAATTACATAAAGGCATTTTTTTTTTAGTTTGTTTCAGGTATTGCTGAACAACAGTGAAATTAATTAAAGATGCCTATAAAGTCAAGAAAGAGAATAGAACAGCAACAACATCTACATTTGAAGAAAACTGGACAAAAAAAATTAGTTGAAGAACCTCATGTTGGAAAAAAGAAAAAGCCTTCTGGTAAGCAGACTAAGGATTTTTTTTTAAATATCTTCAAACAAAGAAAAAATGTTAAAAATATATCTACTGCAAATAGTGTTTCAAGTACAAAAGAACAACAGAGTCGACAGAAAATACTAAAAGCTAATGTCGAATCAGAAGTAAGAAAGAGTGACTTAACAAGAAAAATAGATTTTAAAAACATTAGTCGAAAAATGTTTCAGAGAATAGTGATGTTAAATTTGCTAAAGGATGTGAAAAAATATAAGAAGAAAACCAAATTTTGTAAAAAAAAAGAAATATATTGAAACAATTGTTGCAAAGGCTTTGGAAATAAAAAGAAAACTATTCATTTTAATTTTGAACAGGATGCGTAGATTAGAAAAATTAGTTAAAGCAATGAAGTCACAAAGCAAA
This sequence comes from Triturus cristatus, assembly GCF_964204655.1. NCBI lineage: Eukaryota > Metazoa > Chordata > Amphibia > Caudata > Salamandridae > Triturus > Triturus cristatus. The sequence goes on along the minus strand of NC_140589.1, from coordinate 1,173,898,722 downwards.
AGGAAAAGAGTAGTGAAAAAAAATAACTTTTGTAAAGTGTTCTTAGGAGAATGGAAGCATAGTTCAAGCACTGAACCATTTTTTAATGAAGAGAGTTATCTTCAAAGTAATAGTTTGTTGCATGCAGTTGACACCAATGGTCGAGCTTATGAAGTTAAAGATGGTTGTATAATGGAAAAGGATAAAATGGTTCCAAGAAATGAGGAAGAAGTGTTAGCTGATGAGGTTATGGGGAGACGTCCTAAAGCCCCAGTTTACACTTGGAATTGTAGTAGTATTTGCACTGTGCGACAGGAATCTATTGATAAATTACGTGACTTTCTAAGAGAATATAGTAAAAAGAGTGTTAAACAGAAGATTAAAGTGCTTCAAAGACTAGACCCATGCAGAGTGAGAGAATACTGGTTTGCAAGGACTTTCTCTTGCTTGTCTATCTAGGAAAGTTTGCCAAAGTGTTTTTTGCCATTTTAGGATGCTGGCTGTTCATCATACTGAAATGAGAAAGTTTGTGAGAACATTGTATTTTGCGAAAACTCCAGCACTAAAGTTAAATGAGTTGAATAATGCTCTGATATTCAGTTTTGTTACTTTGGTCCAGAGCAAGAAAGTGCAGGAAATGACACAGTTATTGAGGAAAATGTGGAAGAGAATGTAGAACTCACTGTTAGTAAAAATTTTGAAGATGAAATGACAACATTTACTATCATCTCTAATGAAAGACCAAATATTACTTGTATTTGTTGCCGGAGAAGCCATTACAAAATTCAAACAAGGAATGCTGATCTCTATAAAAAAAGTGAAAATGAAGATAATTATAAGTGGAAGGATTTTGCAACATATATATTTCTGGAAAATTGTTTTGATTTGGGTGAAGATCAGCGTATTTGTAAATACTGTTATAACAAGTTAGAAGAAAATAGAATGCCAGCTAGAGCTGTACATAATAATTTAGAATTGGTTGATATTCCTGCAGAACTTTCTGATTTAAATACGTATGAGTCTATACTCATTCAATGTGTCCATCCGTTTCAGACCATCGTGCGTATGGAGCCAAAACAGGTAAATTACCTCCTTCGGATTTACAAAGAGGTTTAAAAAGGAAGAGTTGTCTATTTGCCATTGGATTTGAAAAAAAATATGGAAACAATTGATGCATATAGATTGGAAACTGAACCATTAGTTACTCTTGTTAATGGAGTACCAACAAAGAAAAAGAAAATTTGGCAGGAGCTGGCAGATGTACGAAAAGTACAAAGAGCAAATTTATATTTGAAAAGAAATAATAAATGGTATGAATCAATTTATATGGATGAAGATGAAGAAGATTTACTAGCAGACTCGCGAATACCACTTGGGCAAATTGAAAAAGTGGATAAGTCAAAAGAAGAAGAAATTTATGAACATTTCAGCATACATCCTCTTCATTCTAAAGAAGTTATGGGAAACAGTATTGATCTGTTTCAGATGAAAAAAGCACAAGGAACTCCCGTGAGTGTATGGGAGGAGAGCTTGGAAGCTCGTTGTTTTCCCCAGCTGTTTCCTACAGGAAAAGGTGGACGATATGATGAACGTCCAGTACAGATTCCTGCTTCTGAGTATCGGACTACAAGATTATATGCAGAAGATCCGTCATTTCGTCAAAGTATTCCTTATTTGTTTCATCTTTTATTTGAAAGTGACTTGTCTGCACTATTTTATGCAGTAAATCACATTTTGAAAACTGGAGTACATCTACATAATGTGTCTGCAAAGGATTTTATGAACAAAGTGCAACAGCGAGATGATCATTTGGAATCTCAATTGATTAATTTGATGGCTTGTCAGCGTGGGACTAATGAATATTGGTACCGACGCCATGGAGAATTGAAATGTATGTTACGGAATTTAGGAACTCCTACATGGTTCCTTACCCTAAGCTGTGCTGAGTACGCTTGGGATGATTTACTGGATTTTCCCTCGAGAGGCAAATTCAAATATTGAAAATATCCAATACAAGACAGCAGGAGATTTGTGCTCATTGGATACGGTAAATATTTGCAGATATTTCGATCATAGATTTGAGGCTATGATGTCCTTCATCTGCAATTAAAAAAAATCCACCTCTTGGAGAAGTTGTGGATTTCTTTTGGAGAAAAGAGTACCAAGCAAGTGGTGCTCCTCATATTCATATGCTGTTGTGGATCAAGGATGCCCCTAAATTTGGAACAGATTCGGATGATGCAGTTTTATCTTTCATTGAAGAATATGCAACATGTGCTATACCTAAAAGCACAGAAGAAAAAAACTTAAAAGAGCAAGTTTTACGTTTCCAAAGTCATCGGTGTGGAAAATACTGTCGACGAAAGTACAAGAGTAAAGATAAATTCTACACAAAATGTCGATTTGGATTTCCACAACCTGTTCTTTCATAAGGAAGAGTAAACAGTTTTATGTCAGCTGTGCGACATACTATTACAAGAAAATCGCCTAAGAATACCTACAACCTAAGAAGAAAAGAAGAGTCAAAAGATATAAATGACTACAACCCAGTCATGTTATCCATGTGGAATGCTAACATGGATATACAGTATCCAAAGAAAACCCCCAATTCAGTAAAGCCGTTCCACAGTCAACAATTCAGACAGCATCTATTCATCACAGGCTAGTGCCACCTACGAATGTTAATAATCTGGTTGGTAAATCGGTTAGTGATCCAATAAGGGGGATTCCAACTGCACCCTCAGGGAATCAGTGGGAAGAGCGGGAAAATACCAGTCTCAAAAGGGTTTTAGTGAATCAGGGGCCTCAGGTAGAGCTACCCCCAGAAGCCGTGCCCTTGGTGGTTGTTCTGACGGGGGTGCCCCCATTGGCAGACAATAAGAGGGAAGGCTTTATTCAGTTGAAAAATAAAATCATGCACTGGCTAAGTATACATAGACCGATTAATAAGAATATTAATGGCGAGATACTCCACGTTAGGCGACTCTCTTGGCTTGGAGGTAGACGCAAAGATATCGAGGGTGATATAGTTGTTATCAATTTTAGAGATCCGGGTGCAGTTGACCACATACTGAACTGGCCCTCGGGAAATAGTAATAACCGCATTAGCCCCTGTGCTTTGACTTATTTTTATCCCAGATCCCTGGTGTTCCCTCCAACTTATACCAGTGAACAGATATCATCTAACATAAATACCCCCTCAGCACCTATCACTTGGCATCCATTACTTGTTCCCCAAGGATGGAACCTTGTCCCCCCCAGATCCAATAGAAATACTTATCGGAGATTGGATCACATGAGACCCTTTACCCCCCTAGAGACAGGGAACAGGTTTAATGTGTTTACCGGCATGGATGATTGCGATTGAAGCTTACAGTCCACACTGGGAACTCGGGTGGTTTAGGTGCTGTAAGTCAAGTGGGTAGCAATCGTGAGGTTCATCGAGAGGCCACTGGTCCCGTTACTAGGAATAGGGTTCTACCGGCTCCCAATAGTTTTGTTAGCAGCAGGTCCCCAACAATCACTCACCCTCTGTCCCTGGGTTGTAGAGGTGTTAGTTGTCAACCTTTAACTCCATTAGATCGACTTGAAGCTACTATCGAGTCTATCCCATGTAAATGTAAATGTAAATGTATGAGTCTTGTAAAGCGCACTGCTGCCCTGAGGCGTCGTGGCGCTGTAGACCGCTGGGGAACCCGTCCTGGCTATCCCTGTGAGATGGTCACTCCTGGGTATCTCCAAGGTGAAACCAGGCATCCCCAGCGAATGTGGGGGGCCGTTGTGGAGATGAGGCAAGCTAATGCCCAGAGTTGTCGAGTGTGATCCCTGGTTAGAGTGGGCACCGAGGCGAGAATTATCGAGTCCGCTGGCCCTGGTCCACGACCCTGCCGCGTCGGGAATTGAACCCTGGTCCCGGGCCGTCCTCTGCTTCCGGGTCTGCTGCCTCTAACCAGTGAGCCACACCACTCCACTCCACCAATGTGCACTGGTATTAAGGGGGTTATCCCTGCTAAGCTTAATAGAGGCAAGGAGGTCATACATGTGATTTCTTGGAATGTGGCCGGGTTGCTAAAAAAGATGGCTCTTCCTGAATGGAACAACTTTATCAAAAAGTTTGACGTATGTCTGTTCCAGGAAACGTGGAGCCTGTTCCCATTATATAAATCTGGCTATGCAACCTTCTGGCTACCCGCTTACAGCTGTGGGAAGGGTAGACCTGCTGGTGGTTTACACGTTTGGGTAAAAATTGATCTGAATTGGGATGTCTCTACCCATGATTCAGCAAGTAGGGATATTCAACACCTTTCATTTGCTGGCCAAAAGAAGGACAGCAGGATAGACTTATTTAACATCTACTCCAGAGGGTCCCCGGGAGATAAAATCTCATGTACCCTTACGATTTTAGAACAGGCATTGGCTAATTGCCCCCCAACCTCCAAAATCCTCGTGGGTGGGGATTTTAATTGTACATTTGAACCCTTTGGCGGAGATGATCCCCTGGGTATAGAGGAGAAGGACTCTAGCTGGTCTATTCCTGCTTTGACACTAGCTCCGATTAAAAAATGGCCAGCTATGGCAATACAGATCAATGCCCTCACTGTGGAATACAACCTAAGAGCTCTAAATGGCAGGTCACTCTCTGACCGGGAGGGAGCAATGACTTTTAATAGGCTTAGCGGCCCTTCCAGAATTGACTATATCTTATTGGATGTCACACTGTGGCGTGATCTAATAGATATGGAGGTGGTCCCCACACAGGACAGTGATCACAACCCCCTATGTATGAAGATAAGGTGGAGCAATCTAAAAGGAGGTTTGAAGAGTGCCCCCTTGAGGTCAACTAATGAGGTGGTCCCTTATAATGGTAACCGTAGGTTGAAATGGGATAAGGTCCACCTACAGACTGACAATCTGGCAAGGATTAAGGTGTACATAGAAGAGCTGACTGTAGAGCTGGCGGGACTTGATTCGGAAATAGGTAGTGCCCAGGAGTCGCTTTTTACCCTGGTTTACAAAAATGCAATTGAGGAAGTTGGTAAATACTTTTCAATCCAGGGCAAAAGTGATGGATCGAATAACAAATCGCCCATAACCAGTAATCCCTGGTACTCTGCTCAGTGCAAGGCAAAAAGGAAGGAGTTAACCATTGCCTTGCGCAAAAAGAATCAATCTCTAGTCAGAGTAGCCAGGAAGGAGTATGTGAAGGAAATGATGCAAGCTAAAAGGGAGTGGGAGGAACAATACTGGCAGGATCTCAAATGTGCAGCCAATAGGAAGAATGCATCGCTTTTTTGGGATCTGATTAATAAGGCCAGGCAGCGTAGCAAGCCACAATTAGTTAATCATATAACTAGTCAACAATGGTATTCCCATTTTTCTGCTCTGTATGGCAGTTTGGATGCGACGTGTCCTTCTCTTCCTGTCACAGTCAGTAAGGCCCCTCCCTCACTGATGTTTGAAGAGCCATTTTTGACTTCTGAGGTAGTGCTGGCCATTAGACATTTGACCCCGAAGAAAGCTGCTGGCCCTGACGGAATCCCGGGGGACCTCCTCCTGGAAGAACCTGTAGCCTGGGCTAAACTTATTGCCCTAATAATGAACATGATCTCTAAGGGACACCCAGTCCCTGATTCGTGGAAGGGAGCAGAGGTGATAACCGTGTATAAAAAAGGTCCCAGAGATGGCCCTGCCAATTACAGACCGATCAGTCTGATTGACGTGATCCAGAAAGTGGTTGGCAGGGTCATTATTTTGAGGGTGGGCGCCTGGATGGAAGAGGAGCACGTTCTTTCTCATTTCCAAGCCGGTTTTCGTCAGAAGGTGGGCACGATGGACCAGGTCTTCCGCTTTTTTGCGATCTATTGGAAGTCTGTGACTATCAACAACGGTAGTCTTTACTTGGCCTTCATAGATCTCAGGATGACGTTCGACTTGGTCCCCCGTGCAAGGCTTTGGGATATTTTAGAGAAGATGGGCTTCCCTGGACCTCTCTTGGACTTCATAGCGAAGCTCCACGAGGGGAATTATGCGAGGATCAGATGGGGCACCCAGGGACAACTAACTGAGAAGGTGCCGGTGAGGAGGGGAGTTCGCCAGGGCTGTGTTATGGCACCAACCTTGTTCTCTCTCTTTGTGAATGGTGTGGTGGACCATCTAAGAGCGGAACCGGCCGATGCGCCCTCCCTGGCAGGGGAAAAAAACCCAACCCTCCTCTTCGCGGATGACACGATTTTGATCTCCAAATCCCCAGCTGGCCTCCAAAAGCTTTTGCACCGTTTTAGTGAGTTTTGCTCCGACCGAGGTCTTACCATCAATACCTCTAAAACAAAGCTTATGGCCATTTCACCCTCTAAGAGATTTAGGAATAATTTCTCGCTCAATGGCGAGTCATTGGAGATGGTAGACTCCTTTGATTATCTGGGGGTTAGGGTAAACAGTCGGATGAGCTGGAAAGACCATCTGGCCAAAATGTCACTGAATTTTAAAAGAGTGTCAGGGATAGTCATGAGAGAACATCGGGAATCAATCAGTAAACCTGTGGCACCAACCCTCGCAATTTACGAGGGCCAAGTACTACCATCCGCCCTATATGGATCCGAACTATGGGGGTTCGAGAACATAGCGGAGCTAATTTCATCAGAAAATACGTTTTTGAGAGATTTGGTAGCTTTACCTGTTTCCACTCCGTTACTCCCATTACGTTTTGATTTGGGTAGGCGTCCCCTCAAAGACTTAGTGCGCCTCCGTCCATTATTATTTTGGGTTCGACTGAGAAGGACGGAGGAACTCAAAAATTATGCAGCCGCTCTAGATGAACTTATTTTGCTCAACACGGGTAATAAGATCAAATGGCTGAGTAATTTGAGGCAGTTGGTTGTGCAATTGGGCTTGAGTGATTCCTGGAAGAACCAATCTCCGCCACCCAAGCTAGTCATTAAGAAGCTGTATTGGGATTGGGTTCAGAAGGAGGCCATATGTAGAGGTGCAGGGGGTTCACTCACAGAGAGGTTCTTGGAGTTCAAATGGTCTAGGAAATTCGAACCTCTCCTTGACTTTATAGAGAAACCCCTGGATAGATCACTCTACTTAAAAGTCAGGTTTGGGATTCTTCCAGTGAATGATTTCACCTCCGGGTGGAACATCCAAAGTGGCACTTCCAAGGCTTGCCCAGGTTGTGCAGCCCCTATAGAGTCCGTGGCGCACCTCTTTTTTGCCTGCCCCGCCTATAGGGTAGCTAGGAGGATATGGTTAAAACCTCTATGTAAGGGAATGGGCCTAAGATGTCACAAAATGGCCTTGCGGGTCCTTTGTACCGATACGTCCTCCTTAGTCATGGTGTGTGGGGTAGCAACATTTCTTGGTAGTGCTTGGCTGATATGCATGAGGAGAATCAAGTTGTCCCTTATTTAATCTAATGGTTAGAGGGCTCCTGTTAGGAAGCACCTATGGTATTGATAGCCGCTCCATGCACATTTCATTAACACGGATACTGTGTTTACAAGATGATGTATATATATTATGCCCGGCGGATTTTTGATTTATTTCATCTGCAGTGTATAGTATATTTTTTTTATGATGAAACTTTTTAATTTTTGGGAATTTTATTCATCACACATATGGTCTTTGTACATAGATGTTAATCCATGTGCCCGGTTGTGATCAGACTAAATTGCTGCTAAGTTTTTTTTTTTTTTAAACTCATCAGTGACTAGTTCGCTAGAAGAGACTATCAACGGGCTATTCGTAAATGTCATTGTTATTGACTTACTTGTACTTTACCGTATGAAATGTATTTTTAAGATGTTCTCTTTTATGGCTGGTATACAGCCGAATAAAGAATATTTGATTGATTGGATATACAGTATATTGCTGACAATTCTATTGCTGTTGCTCGGTGTGTCACATCTTACATCACTAAATCTGAGAAAACGGAATTGAAAGAAATGTGGGAAGAGATTTCTCACGAGAAGACTGTCAGTAAAAAGCTATACAGTTTCAGTTTAAATATGTTATCGCATCGAGAAATTGGATCCTACGAATGCTCAGATAGGTTATCATCTGCAAGTCTGTACTCCAAATCCAGAAGAATAATTTGGGTAAGTTTAGGCCTTGCAGGAATGAGAAATCGGGTACTGAAATCTATTTGAGAAATTGAATATTTAGCAGAGTACGAACCTGAAAGTACAGACATTTTAAGAACAAACACATTGGACACATATTACCCACAAAGAAGTCATCATCTTGAGAACATGTGTCTCTATGAAGTGCTGCAGAACTACATTTATAAACGGAATGCCACAGAAGACATCAAAAATGGAAAATATAAAGTCACTGGTGAGGAAGGATGTTTGGTAAAACAAACAAAAGGAAGTTTGATTAATCATTGGAAGCTGAGTTGCGACACTACTGACAAAAAGGAATTTTACTACTTGGCACTTTTACGCTCTTTAAACCATGGCGTTCAAAGGGCGAACTACTTGGAGATTTTCAGAGCTATGAAGATTCCTTTAATGCTTGCAAAGATAGCATAGAATGCAGTACTTTCACAACTTATGTTCAAATGTTAAATGAAGAAATTGAACAAGAAGCAACAATTGCAGCTGAAGTAGCTAGAGACAGTTCTCAAGACGGTCAAAGTTCTGGGACGTTCAGTCAAGATTCTCTAGGACAACCAATCGTAGAAAATGAAGCTGCAATAGCCATGAGTGAAGTGGAAACAGCTATGAATGAAGCTCAGGAAGATTTAATAAACTTACCAAATATGGAACAACAACTGAATGATGAACAACATCAAATTTATGAGGAAGTCAGAAAAAAAATTGATCGCGGATTACTTCATGAAAATAAAGAGTGCTCATGCACATCTTTTAAACCAATCAGAATGTATGTGAGTGGACAAGCAGGAACTGGAAAAAGTTTCTTAATTAAAGTAATTACAAGCTACCTACAGAACAAAACGGATTCAACTTTGTCTTGTGTTGTTACTGCTTCAACTGGGTTAGCAGCGTATAGCATAAAAGGAGTTACCTTACATCGTTTGCTAATGTTACCAGTAGAGCATGTGAACAAAATAGTTATGGGTTTTGTTAATTACCAGAAAAAAGTTGGAATTGAATTTTTAAAAATAAAATGTGATCAGATTGAAGAGGTTAAAGACATTTGTCGTTGTTCAGTTCGTTTCTTGCTTGTGAAAGACTTATATGTACGTAGGAAGCAGTTTCCGTTTTCTCTAGCATATGCTGTAACTATTCACAAATCTCAAGGATTAACTGTAGATAGTGCTTTTGTAAACATTGGATCTAGTGTGTTTAAAGAAGGTATGGCATATGTTGCTTTGTCACGCGTGAAAAAAATATCTGGTTTATTCATGATAGACTTTGATGACTCAAAAGTTAGTGCTGATGCAAACTGTGTAAAGGAGTATAATAGATTAAGAAGAAGCTATGCTCCTCATTTAGGTCAGTATCCTGTTTTTGAAAAACGTGTTGTTTGTCAGAAAAGGAGATTTGACAATATCTGTAATGAGGATGTACAGAAGAGAAAACAAAAAGAGAGTGATGTGACTGCAAGCAAAAAGAAAAAGGGCAGTGTTGAAGAGGTTGTTGGTTGTCATTTTGAAAATAGCTCTGGTGTCAACTGCTACGCAAATGTAGTGCTGAATGTTGTATTTTATCTTGAAATTTTGCAAGAGCAGATACTAATAAATCATGAAAAAAGATTCTGTTCTCTGCTGAGTCGCCTTTATGAGACGCTGAGTGATGTAACTAAAATAGAAAGTGCTTCTGATGTTAGAAGTCTTTTAGATGTATGTTCAGGATGTACACAGTTTACTCAAAATGTCCAGAAAGATGCACAGGAATTCTTAATTTATATGCTTATGGTACTGGAAGATGAAGGGGTAGAAATAGAAAACATATTTGGTGTCTCATATAAATGGGAACATTGTTGTGAAAACTGTATGAACACATGCAGCAGTAATGTTGATTCTGAAAGGTTTATATATTTAACATTACCAGAGAGTAAATCAGTGACTTTTAGTAAATTAGTTAAAGATGCTAATCACAATACGGAATGTTCTCAATGTAAATCAGACATGTTATCAACGTTATTTTTTAAGAAATATGGACAGTATGTAATTTTAATGACACAACGTTGTAGAGCAGATGGAACTAAATTGCAAACTTTACTAAAGAAGTTTGTAGGAAATCAATTATCAATATCAGGTAAAACTTTTGTTGCAGTTGCAATAATTTTCCATGATGGACCTTCTATAACTTCTGGTCATTACACAGTTTATCTGAAATGTGAAAAAGGATGGACACTGTGTAATGATTCTCAATTGTTTTTCAAGCAACGTTTGCCTTATGATTTAACAATTGTTACTTAATTTTTCTGTAACCAAAATGTTAGATACAAATTCCAGCATCTGAAGAAACAATTATTTCAATTTTATAGGATTAACATTGGATATTTCACTTAAAAAGGATTTTAAAATTACCATTTGGCCTCATGGAAAGGTAAAGGTAACAATTGTGGACTTCTTTGACAGATATTATTTTAGTGTACCTGCTTAAGCAGCAAGATTTACAGACGTTATTTATTGCAAATAGTTATTGTTCTTAGAAGGTATTTTTAATATATTTGTGACATTTCTATCAAGGTCTGTTTTAGTGAGGATACATTCAGTGCTTTTTTAAACAATCTTTCAGATTGTTTTTTTTTATGCCCGCTGTTAAATGGTGAACACAATTGATTTCACAATTTATAGTGAAATTCAAAACATTCTGAAAACAGCAAAAAAAGGGCAAAAAATTGCTTTGTAAAATATGAAAAAACATGTACTGTTTAAGAAAATGTATTGTTGAATATTAATACTTTTTTTCCTTTTTTTCAGATCTTGAAAGAAAATGTAGGAAATATAATCCATTTTACTTGCAATTAAAATAAACCATTTATTTCTAATTAATTTATTTTCTTGGTTAGGTAAGTTTTAAATATCTGTATTTCTCACACCTTCCCTTTCATGCTCCCTTTTCTTTACCGCTCCTCACTCTGCTTTCTCATTCCTCTTCCCTCTCTCTTCTTGCTTTACTACTCTTTCGTAACTCCCTCACTCCTTCTCTACTACTCCCCTAGGTTTACTGCCTCCATCACTATTTTTTCAACCATGTTTGTCAACCTGTCTCCATATGTCTCAGTCATTCTAACTGCCTTACTGCTTCTCAGTTCCTTCCTCTCACTCTCTGTTTCTGTTTCTCTCGCTATGTGTGTCTTACCCTTAATTTCCTTAACATCTCTGGGGCAGTTTTACAAGCCCCCTGCGTCATCACTACGTTACTTTTCAAGATGTACTGGTGGCGCAGGGGGATCATGCATATTTACAAGGAGAGGAAAAGCCACCCTGCATGACTTTTCCTCTCCTCATAAATAGAGCCACTTCACATGCAGCACTGTGCGTTGAAGAGGTATTCTGTGGGTGTTGTTGTGGGTGTTCCCACGCAACACACAAAGAACTAGACACATCTCCAGGTTTACGAAAAATCATAAGTCTGAAGTTGTGTGTGAATGCTACGCCACCCTAGAGGTGGCGTAGTGAGGCACAATAAGGAGAAATGTTTTCATTTCTCTTCTTTTTTTCCTCTTTCAGTGCGTGCTGCATGCTACAGCACGGTAAAAAAAATAATCGAAAAATAGTTTTTAAAAACAAGATTTTGTGTTTAGATTTTAGGTGGCTCTAAAAAGAGCCCTTGTGTTAATGTAGGGACAGAGGAGCAGAAAAAGTAAAAAATGAAAAAAACTATGGCCGGGTGCATGAGTGCTGCTCTATCTTCCTCTCAATGAGATCAATACTGGTTTCACCAAGAGAAATAAGAGCATGACAGTCAATGCACCGTGAATACACCCTCCGAAAAGCAGGGCGTATATCAAGAGGTACAGAAGTAGGTGAAGGCGCCACCGCAGAAGAAGTGCTCGGCTGAGCTGCCAATGATGTGCTCGGCTGAGCTGCTGCGGATGTGCTCGGCTGAGCTGCTGGAGAGTTTTCACTAGCAGCTCGAGCAAAAGCCACAGGATGTACTCCTTCAACGTGCCTTAACATTGTGTGAATACTAAAAGAGTATTTCTTATTAGCATTTCCACGTGATAAGGTCCGTTGACAAATAATGCAGGTGACTTTGGGAGCATTTACCTTCTTCTGCCCCTCAGGAAAAGTGAAAAACTGCCATATGAAAGACTCTTTCTGCTTCCTTTGTGTCTGTGGCACAAGAGTCTCCAGATCACTACTAGAAGATGGCTGCTGCTCTGCCATTGTATCACAAAAACAGATCAGCTCCTTCTCCCAGAGAATCAGAAGTAATAATGAGGGGAGTGAGTGTGGTATTGGAAGAATCTGGAACTGAAAGTACTATGAACCAATGAAAAGTGTTGTTTCCTAATCACATGACTTGCCTGGGTGTGGTGTTGGAAGAATCTGGAAGTGAAAGTACTATGAACCAATGAAAAGTGTTCTTTCTTAATCACATAACTTGCATGGGTGTGTTATTGGAAGAATCTGAAAGTGAAGGCACTATGAACCAATGAAAAGTGTTCTTTCTTAATCACATGAATTGCCGTGCGCGCACCGTGCGCGCACGGCGCATGCGCGGAGCACAAGCGCATGCGCGCGTATGCGTAACATGTGCGCATGCGCGAACGAACCGCGCATGCGCGAACGTAGTGCACTGTAGTACGCGCACATGCGCGAACGTAACGCGCGGAGCACGCACGACGTGCGCATGCGCACACAAAGAACGTACGCATGCGTACGTAGTGCACGCACCGAGCATGTAAAAAGCACGCATGCATGCGCGAATTCCACGAACGGAGCGCGCGGAGCAAGCACGACGTACGCATGCGTACGTGAAGAACGTACGTAGTGCGCACACCGAGTGCGTACGGACCATGCGTGCCATAGCAAAATGGGCAGTCGCAACCAAATTGTGAGGTTGAAACTGCCGACCTATGGTTGGCCGGTTTCAGACCACTACGACATCCGCCCAACATCGTAACTAGGCCCAAATATTTTGTCAATTATATTAATAAAATTGATATTACTTACCCTAAATTCGATATTCTTGTCAACTATATTTTTGCTCATGAGATTTGTGCATCACGATATTTACAACTCAATATTTTACCTTCATAGGGCCTGGTTATGATTCCGCAGCCCTGTCAGATGTGGTTGGACGGCTGAAGGTGTCTTCGGAAGCGGTTGGTCTAACTGCCGAATTACGGTGCATCCAGCCTTACCCCAACCGCTGACAGAATGCTGAATCCAACAGCTTTCCTTCGACCGCTGAGTTGGCGGTCAGAGAGGAATAGCAGCCATAGGTCAGTACAGGGAACTCCGACTGCTGTTCAGATTACAATGTAGGTTTCTGACAACCCAGTCCTCAAGGCCATCGGAAACAAAGGAAAAGGGGTGAATACACAGCTGCTTATTCCCCTTCTCCCCAGTGGACTCTGTCATGGATCCCTTCCCCCAAGTCCCCCCTACACCTCAGCAGCTACACCCCAAAGTGGACGGTCCTGTGGATAGCTGAATCCAGGTAAATTCTCATTAGGCATGTATCCCCATTGACTGGACTGTGCACATATCGCCACACTCCAGTAATGGGTTACATGGTGCACAAGGAATGTCCCCACGTGTCATGCATGCATGTACAACTGCACATGTTACCTGTGCTTTGGTACCCACTTGCAGCAACAAGTCCATGGAGCAGGGCACTGCCGGCAATGAGACCTCCGCTGTAGCAGCTGTTGCATGTAGTACGATGGGTGGAGATTCCCCAGCCTCGGCGATCGTAATCAGACAGCAGTTGCGGTGGCTGGACGGGGGTGGTCCAACCGGCATCTTCATCAGGCCCCTATATTTGTTTTTCAATGTCTTGTCCAAATACCATCTTTTCCTTCCCCCGTTGTGTCAGAGAGACTTGGCACTATGACACCTCGTTCTACCCCAATGCTGTTAGGGGAAAATAAAAAAACATTTTAGTCCTGATGAATGCTCCAAATGACTTGCAGATAGGCACAAAACATGCTTACCCTACCTAATGTAAAGAATGAGCAATACTGAAATTTTACTTTCAATGTTGTGGCAATAGTTTAGTAACCATAAATAAAGTATTGGCATGATATATTCGTCCACACAGTTATATATTTCAAACTGCTTTGATATTTCATGTAGATTGCCCAATATCTATTTCAAGGCACAGTAGATGTGTATTTTTTTAATGTATAAAATGTATTGCTCTCACAAGTACGGCTAGCTGCTCTAAGTGATAAGCGGCACATAATTTCCTTTTTCTCTAATAAGAGAAAATGGCATGTTTGATGAGAACATAGGAATCTTGATGAATCTTATTCACCATGCCTATACTGTGTCCATGGTTTGTTTTAATTTATCTCTAGAACATTTTCTAATTCACACACCAGAAATTTCAAAAATTCTGTGAGGAATTATTTTCTCCTCTGACCCTCATTATTTGACGCAAATGAAGATCGTATAGCCCGGTTTTATTGGTTATGGGTATATAGTGAAAATATGCCCAATGTTTGCTATAAAAGGTTGTGCCATGCATTAAAAGGCTGTACAGTTTGCACCTGCTTTAAAATGCCCGAGACAGGTTGACAAAAGAGACTGTACTCGTTCATATAACTTTTTTCCTTTCCGTATAAAGAATGTACTTGGGCAGTCAATCCTCACCTGGTCCATGAGAGAATTACCTAGGCAACTCAGATCCCTCTGAGTATTTCAGTTCTATTGTTTAATCTTTGTTAATTAGTACGGGGGCATTTTATGTAGAATTAACATGATGTTTATGGCACATTTAAGTCCCTTTGGAAAGGAATCATGGGGGAGATGATGATGGATGGCACAGAAGTGAGTTGGACTGTTTGCGATTACTGAATTGGAATGTTGATAACATTAATTTTAATCCTCATCAGTTATTGGCCTAACAGTTATCTAATTTATCTACTGTTTTGGAGGATCCTGCATTCAATCTTAGGTTTACCCTTGATGAAGTGAGTAGGGCTAATATGCTTAGCAAGGGTGGCAAAGCTCCTGGCCCAGATGGAATTCCCATTGATCTTTTCAAAGAAAATATGGCAATGCTGGGATCTATGTTAACTATGGTGTTAGAAGCATGTGGCAGTGAGGGTTGTTTGAGCACTTGGTCTGAATCCTTAATTGTCACAGTTTGCAAAAAAGGTGACTGTTTAAACCCATCTTGCTACTGCACGATCTCCCTACTTGACTCCCTGGTTAAGGTTGTAGGCAGATTATATTGGAAAGACTGGAGGATTGGGTGGAAAGCAATGAGATATATTATTAGACACTCAGTATGTTTTTCATAAAATATTAGGGACAATAGATCAGTGCCTGAACTTAAATTTGTTAATTGGAAAATGCACACTTGGTAAGAAAGGTAATTTATTTTTGGCCTTTGAGGACTTGTCAAGTGCATTTGATTGTGTTATTCATGAAAAACTGTGGTCCATTATAAAAGACATGGGAGTAGATAACCTTAAAATCATCTTTTTACAGGATCTGTACACAGGCAGTAGAGCCAGATGTCAATATGACTTAAGGGATGAATGCACGCCATCTTTTGTTGTGGAGAGGAGAGTTGGGCAGGGGTGTCTCCCTGCCCCCTTCTTGTTTAACCTTTATATCAACAACTTGGGAGACATGTTGGCTAAAGGATGCAAGGACTTCTCCCAAATAGGACAGCGACCAGTCCCAGCCCTCCTCTACGCGGACAATACCATATTTATAGCCTGCACCTCCATGGCTCTACAAAGTGTTTTGATTTGCATTTCAGAGTTCATGCAGGATTTGGGTTTAACCACAAATCTGAGCAAGACATTTGTAATGAAATGTGAGATGGACTCCATAAAATGTCATGATGTTTTTGTTAACAACACTAAACTTACTTTTACCCTTCGTTTTCATATATAGGGGTCAACGTTATCACAGAGTGGGACATAGAAGATTGCTATTAGTTCAAGAAAACTTAGCTTTTTAAAATCAATTGCTGTCTTGACTAAGTTTGCGCTCACAATAAGCCAGTTAATGAAATACTGACTATATATAAGTCCAAGTGTATATCAACTGCATTATATGGGGCAGAGCTATGGGTATTCTGCGAAATGACCCCCTTACAAATTGTGGAGAATTTGTTTTTCAGAACTCTTTTGTCAGTGCCTCAGAGCTGTTCGGCCTATGTGTGCCATTTAGACTTGGGGATGCCATTCTTAGCCGATAGAGCACAATTGCTGCCCATTCTTTTGTGGCATAAAGTGTGGACTAGTCCTGACACTCTCTCAAATAGTAAGGTAGTCATGGATTACCTTAATCTGGTAGCATACCATTATATGTCTGAAAAATGACAAACAGGCTTCCTCAGACTTGGGGTGCCCAGAATTTTTTAAATCCCCTGAAACTTTGCATTCCATATCAAGGAAATAACTAAACATCCAAATGTTTCTGGTTACTTTATCTTTACAACCGTATTTAATGTATGTTTATAGTGCCCAGGATCAGTTTGTCCTGACCCTCTTTTTAGTGACATTTCCAACCCAGAATAACTGGTCCAAAAGTTTATCTAAATATCCGTGTGACAATATATTTACTCGGAGCACTATTCATGCTCTGTGTGCTGGTATTTCTTTCAAGGAATGGAGGAGTCGATATATCTTACCTGATTTATGCAATCTGAGCTTTAAACAATGCCACCCTGCCTTTTTGTACCTGCAAATGTTACCATTCATACCTATCTGTTACTCTATGACAATTTATTTGTGTAAAGTTTTACAGAATATGAAAACAATGATTTTATAGTATTCCTTTTATGATATTGTGAATGGTTGTATTTTGAATGGTTTACCATATTGCTTTCTTCCATTGGATGTATGCTTTTAGCTGGACACTTTGTATAAGATCTGGATATTGATTTATTGAACTTTTACAATGCATGTATGTCATATAGAATAAGACCCTGAAATAACCATTATATATCACAATGGTATTTGCACTATGCATTTTAAACATTTCTATGTCAGTTAGTGCCATTTGATACCTTATTTTGCAAGTCCTTAGATTTTCCAGATGGCATAGTGGACCTATTTTAATGTTTTTTGTTGTTGAGGTTTTTGTTGAGTGGTCTTAGTCCTAATAGGAAGGCATTTTTAGTTTTAAGTGAGGAACCAAGATCTTAAGCTAATTGTGTACATATTGAGTTGATTTGCTTTTCAATCTAAAGATCTTATCATGTTTTTATTTGGACTATGTACTTTTATGGTTCAGACAGACTGAAATAAAGCAATTGAATTGAATTGAGTTGGACTGAATTGGGCAGTGGTAAAAGGGAAAAACTGAAACGCATGGCAATTCAAGTCCCTCAAAAGAAATGCAGAATATTCAGCTCCCCGGGGCTAGTAGATTGAGAGGACATTGAGCCCTGACCTTTCTCCATAACAGTTGGGTGACTCTAGGGACTTTGCTTTAGTATTAAAAGACAATTGTGGTTCAATGTTGAGGAGACGAAGACCATTGCTGGTTCGGGTACGTTTTTATTGTCTGTACAGCACCAAGCATCTGGCAGCAACGGACGATTTTGGAATTACATCACCAGCGTTACCATTCCTGTCATCCTTCTCATTCTATATTACGAGGAGTGAAACAATGACACGCCAATCCTCAACACACACCCCTCCCTTCCAAAGTACCCACAAGGAAAAAGTAATACTATCATATACAATACTCATATCTATAAATCTCCTATTAAGAACATTTGCTGTAATATAGAAAATTGGAGAAGAACATTCAAAATAACCTTATGTATATACAAAACTACAATAACAGAGATAAATAAATTCAACGTCTCTTATGAAGAAAATGTGTTGTAATATGGACAATTTGAGGAGAATATTCAAACGAACATCTACATTATAAAATCATAAAATTTCTGGCACACACACTTCTTCCCCTTAGAGTTAGGTCAATATTCTGTAACATCGCATTCACTAACCCCTGAGGTTCATCCTTTCACACACATAGTCAGCTTTGGCCTTGTGTACCACTACCACCTTGCTCTGGTTCCAGACGTTTCTATTCTCTAAGATCATTACTCAATCCTTCACATCACTTATGATTTGTTGTGGTGAAAACCTAGCCTGGCCCTTATGAACATGCCTGGGAATCAATATCCTCACCAGGTCCTCAGCTTGGACTTTATTTTCCCTACTTTAGTTGCCTTTGGAAGCATACTTCTCTTGTATACATCTTCACACATGCAGTACACCACTTACTTGCTCACCATCCAGATTATTTCTATTTATCCATTCCCTATTCAAGTGAGTACTAGCCACTCTGTCTCCCAAATAAGGAGAAAGGAGGCACCCCATCGCTAATATGTGGGGTGGGTCTCATAGCCCACAACATGTCCTTAATGGCTTTTTCCCCATTTATGTCATTGACCAGGGTTAACTGAAGATCATCCTTCACTACACGATTCACTCTCTCTACAAAGTTAGTTGCTGTGAGGAAGGTACAATGATGTCCCTATATGTTTGATACAATTAGACAACAAGAAATTACTTATCTCACTGGATATTCTTCTGGAAATCTGTCTCTGAGGAAAATGTCTTGGAAAAAATCAATGATTTTCTTAGAATTGACATTAGTGACAAATTTTATTTCCATCCATTTAGACATGTAGTCAACTAATACCAAAGCATACTTAGGTGAACTGCCCGAAATTCCAAAAGGGCCATACACATTGAACGCTAACTTGTACCAAGTTACTCTATTGTTGATTACAGCAGTGATGGGAGTTGGTACAGTGACCTTTGACTTGTCACTTAAGACACATAAACTACACTCCCTCACACAATCTTCAACTGCTTTGTCCATTCAAGGCCACCAAATGTCCTCTCTCACACATGTCTTCATTACATACATGCCCTTCATGTGCCAACTCTGAAACTTTCAATCTCATCTCAATAGAAACCACCAAACATTCACCTCTCAACAGGATTGGATTGGCAGGGCGGGTGACCGGTCGGTGCCCAAGGGACCTGTGGCAGAGGCCAGCTTGTGGGCCTTTTTTTCATCTGTGGATCAAGCAACTCCATATACCTGGTCTGATTTCTCCAATAAAGCTGCAGCTTCAGGTGAGAGATAGTCTGAGCAAGTTACGTGTTGGGAACATTAATTATTATTTTCAAAATGACAATAGGACGACCGAAGGATGCACATCATGTGGTGCACCTCCATCCGTCATGGGCCTCAGAAGGGAGCCTTTGAGGGAGGTGCGTCTTTTGAGCAGTGCGATTAACAAGTCTTCGGTGTGTGGAGGAGGCTTTTGTCCCCCACAGCAAGCAGCAAGATCGGGCAGACAAGCCGCAAGTGCCTGCTGGCAGTTTTCTGGTATTGAGGTTAGGTGTTCATTCAAATACTGTGCAATGGAATGAGATAAAAAACACCAAAAACTACAAAAATAACTTTTCAATTTAAAACAAATCTGAATAGAAAAAAATTAGAAGATATCATTTTTTTCAGCAGTGTCGCTGTTAAAACAAAACAACTCATTCACATTCCATCCTGGGGCGAATGAGGATAGGAGAGAGGAAATAGGAAGAGAGACACAAGGAAATGAAAGACAGGGAGAGGGACAGAGGGACAAACAGAGGGAGAGAGGAAATACTGGTTGGAAAAAAGAGTTGAATGATAGACTGGTATAGAGAGTGAAGGATGGAGAACAAAAGTGGAGGGAATGGAGATAGCAAAGGGAAAGAGTGAACAGAAAATGATGAAACAAATCTTGGCTGGAGAAGAGGATGTTAGAAGTTTCCTGGTCAATGAGAAGAAGAAACAGGTGGATTAGTGCCTCATACACTCCTTGGTTCTCTGACGGTTCAGTAGTCTATGGCTGATTTAGGAGTTAGCGCACACCTATAAGAAGTACTGAGTCTACTTTGGAACCCACCAATGTGTTTCCTCAAGGAACAGAGGGCCTGATTAGGATGTCGGTGAGTCTGACACCGACGGGTTGTCGATGGCGGACCCACTGACATCGGCCCCTGTGGTCTGCCCGCCACATTATTATGCGCCTGGCAGAGGCATCTGGTGGGGAGACCATCCACTGTGCTTCTGACGGGCTCAAGGAGCCAATCAGTGTGCCAGAGGGTCAGTAATCCCTACAATGAGGGCAGTGCCAGCTCAGGCACCACCATAGGGATTACCAAGTCCCTTTCCATCTGCCCTTTTAAGGCGGTTCACCTGCCATGAAAGGCAGGTGGAAAGTGACTTTCGGGGCCCCTAGCTTGGCCCCCTTCCTCCAGGGCCCTTAGCTATGGGGACTGGGGGGAGGCATTCATGGATCATGTGACAGGCCACGCATGGTGCCTGCCACATAGTACAGGGATGTTTGAAATGTGCTTATTTTCTATTGGGGTGTGTGCTGCAACCCGCAGCACATGCCGCCATACAAAATATACACATTGCAACAGCTATGAAGGTGGCCACATCGTAATGCAGTAAGTGGGACCACCGACTTCTAGTCGGGCAGTCCTGCTTCAGACATGGTGCTGGTCAGATGAGAGTCTGACCGGCATCGTAATCAGGCCCTATGGTAATGAAAACACCAGTAGATTCTCCTCTGGTTTTGATACTTCCTCTAGAAATAGATGGCTTTTCCATTACCATACAACTCAAAAATAGGCTTGGGGTCTAACTACTACCAGAGCTAACACAAGGTCCCTCCACTTCCCCGAATCATCTATAGAAGTCTGCAGAACTCAAAGTATTCAGAAGGACTGAAATCCAGTGAATTTCTATGGAGAATGGTGGTATTCTGCAAATGTTGAGGTTTCCTAAAGCAGGTAGCTACTGACTTCAACAATCCAAGAAGTAGACATTAGGTATAGTACAGAACACTTTGGAGTTCAAGGGAAGGATGGTAATGAATGTGGGTGAAACAAAGAAACACATCAGAAGAAAGGGTGAATTTGCAAGATAGAAAATAGAAATGAAGAAGGACTCAAATTGCAGACACATATTGAGAGTTAGAAAAAGAATGAAAGAAAGTGTACGTTGCAGGCAGAGGGGTGAGAGAGAGGGTAGATTTATAGAAAGAAGAAGAGACAGAGGGAAAGAGATAGGGCTGAGGAAAATGAAAGAAGAAGGGGGAGAGAGACAAGAAAAAAATGGAAAATGAGAGACGGGAAAGGTGGGAGGGAGAATGATAAAGGGAGTGAGTAAAATGGATGAGAGTGAGGCTGAGGGAGAGAGACAGGATGAAACGTTGTTACTATAGCTGAAGAGACAGAGCGAAACAGAAAATCCAATAGATGCACTTGGTGAGAATGAGAGAGTGAAGGTGAAATGAGTAGGTAAAGAATGAGAAGAGAGGGATGAGTGCCAGACAACAGAGAGAAAGGCTGTTCGTATGTATGGTTTAGCAAAGGTGAGCAAGGGTACAGATGATATATATAAAATTAAATGAAAGGCTCCAATAGGAGTGACTTCCTGTAGCATGTTAAGCAGATTCAGATCATGTTTCTTCTCACAACATAGAAGTCATCAAGTACTGAGCACCCCCAAGATATCACATGCTGAGAGGCCTCTGTATGACAATCAAAAGGGGGATTACTAAAAACCTTAGATATTATACAACCATCAATGTCTGAGTTTTAGCAGGGAGTTTTGCAATCACCTAAGGATTGGCAGAAGCCTCAGCGACCTCAAAGTAGCAAGGAAAGTCGTAAAAAGGACCTGAGCTGATACTTATTGCTGGGTGCAGGCCCCTGCTTAATAGCCTTCAGGATTTTTATTTTAGATTAAACACCTTTGCTAGACACACAGCACCCTAAATATTCTAAATCAAGGGGATGGCAGAAAGTAAAAAACTACACCGTACCCACGTCAAGATGTCAAACCCTAAGGTACCAAAACCCACACACCAGACTAATACTTTCTGCCATCCCCTTAATTCAGAGTAGACCAGTGAATATTTAGCCAGCCAGGAACAGTCCCGGTTGTGGCAGCCCATGTTTTGTGGGATATGTCACACACCGTTTATGTGCCTTTGATCAGTTGCTTGAGGTCTTCTAGTCCTTTAGGGCCTGGAGCTCAGCTTCGGGCCAATACAAGCTCTCTCGAGTATTATGGTCTCGAAGAGGCCCTCCCGTCACAGACCTGCCTGTGTCTCAGCCCCACTGTTGCGGCCTTTCTGATTGGCGGGCGCTCAGATCAGCCGCTATTTTGCCACCTGTGCAGCCCTGGGTAAAACCAATGCATGAAGAAGCCCTAACCCTCCATGATATAATGGAGGCATAACAGGGTGTATGTTTGGCGCTTGAGATCAAGATTGCCACAGCCACCACTGAGGTGACACTATTGTGCAGAGACCTACGTAATTTAGGGGACAGAGTTACAGTTACAGAAGACTTCATCTCCATGCTGCAGTGCTGCAGAAAACCACCAATACAATCGAAAGGGATGTGAAAAGGCTCCTAAAAACCGGAACTGAAATGGAAGCAAAGCTGGAAGATTATGAAGGGTGCTCATGAAGGAACAAGGTCCATATTTTGGGGGTTCCTGAGAAGGCAGAAGGCCCTGCTGCAGATTTATTTATGGAGGATCTGGTCCAAAATCACTTACAGCCCGGCGCTCTTTCCCAGTACTTCTCGGTATAGCGTGCCCACAGGGTGCCGTGAGGCAAGCCCAAGCTGGGTGCACCCCCTATGCCCTATCCTAGCAAGAATCTCCAACTTCAGAGATAGGAACGTAATTCTGCAGACAGTCCGATCTGTCCCTCCACTAAAGTTTGAAAACTCAACAATATCCTTCTCTCCAAATTCCACGATGAAGGTTCAAAAGAAGCGATGCTCCTTTTTGGAGGTAAAAAGGGTGCTCAGAGACAAAGACATAAACTATGCAATGCTCTTCCTGGCCAAACTCAGGGTGGTGGTGGTATGGAGGTCAGGGTTTTTTACATCTCCTGAGGAGGCCTGGGAGTGGCTGCAGGGTTGGAGAACTGTTGGGGCCCACAGGTCTGATCCTCATAGGCGTGCACAGGGACAGGATCGACACCAGGAGAACCGCAGGCAAAACACAGGTTTGGAGGTGGAGGAGAGGGAAAATGTCACCTCTAAGTAGTGGAAGGACTCACAAGACATTAGTAGTCGCAACAATACTTAAACCAGGTGAATCTACACCCCCTTGGACCAGTGGGCAACACCTTTGTTAATGTTAAGTATACTAAGTAGAAAGGTGAAGGTTCCCGCAATAGGATTGGGGAAAGAATAATTAAATTCTATGAAGTTATCACGTGTTCCGAAGAGCCGACACAATTGCAAGTCTAAAAGGTAAAAGGTAGCACCTGGCTTAAACAATGCAGATAGAAGGGGAGGGACTGCGATAAGTCAGGGACCAGCTGGGTCGCGTTCCCCAACGTTGTGATGATGGGTACGGGTACACAGGCGCTCTGCAAGGTTGGGGGGTGGGCAGTTTCAAGTCCACACTGCAAGGAAGCAGGGAGGGCGGAGGGGTTGGGAAGTTGCATACAGTTGATGAGCAGAACTTTTGAGTTTTTCGAGTTTTTAAAGTTGACTATGGAAGAAAAGTATACAGTGCAAGTGCTATATGAGGTTGTGTGCAGGATGAAAAGTATCTCAAGTTAGTATGCAGTTCGCTATGGAGGCATCGGGCAGTCAATTGCCTCTGGTAGCCCAGGGGAAACATGATACCTCCCTGAGCCCTCGAGGAGTGCCCACGTTAACCAAGAAATGCATGGAAAGTTGCCATTAATGCCCGTCATCTGAAGATAGTCTTGTGGAATGGAAATGAGCTTGGGGGTAGAATCAAAAGAGGTGTAGAATTGTAATACTTAAAGCGGCAAACCTCAGACGTTGGGTCACTACAGGCGACACACATACAAGGGGCTTCCTATTGTGCATTAAATAGATGGGGCTACAAGTTATCACATCCCTTTATGTACCACTGAGATTATATTTCTCCGCACTAGCTGATTTAGGGGCACACATAATTAACCTACCAGAGGTGAAAATTCTTATAGGAGGAAACTGCAACACGGCCATTAACGGAGAATGGGATAGACACCCGGTCAAACCAAGGGAAGCCCCTGGAAAAGCACTCGAAGATTACTTGAGGGCTATGAGCCTGGTGGACGTGTGGAGGGCTTAAAATCTCACAACTTTCCAGTTTACTTTTCATTCTGAGGTTCTTGGTAGGCTGTCATGTATAGATTATATGTTGGGGGGCAGATCAACTTGCGCTGTTCCGGGGGTTGACCCATCTCCTCAGGGGTATCTCGGATCACTCTCCAATGGTGGCTTGTCATGCAGGTACATCTCCCACTAAAAGGCAAGTGCTGGCACTTAACCCCTGGTACTTTAGGATACCAGCCATAAAAGAGGGCCTGGCTGAAGGGACTACCAACTATTTTAAAGAAAACAATGGATCAGTGGGGTCAGCCCAAATAATGTGGGAAACTTACAAGACAATAATTAGGCGACATGGGATCTCTGCCATAGCTGGACATAATAAAAGAAAAACAGAAACAATTACTAGCAATAGAAGATGAGATTAGCAAAATAGAAGCTGAGCTAACATTACTGGATACCCCAGATACCAAACACAGATTGATGATTAAACAAAAGAATACAAAGATATTGCTGCGTAAGCGGGAAAAATGCAATATCGAGCAACCCAAAATCAAATATATGAAATAGGGGACAAAGCAAGTATACTGTTGGCATGGTTAGATAAACGGGAAAAGGCTAACAGATGGGTGTTTGAGATTACATCAAGTGACGGAACAGTGTAGAGATAGGCAAGATATAGCAGAGGCCATCGCAAGATACTTTAGTCATTTATACGCACCCGCGGGGACGTCCACACAGACTGAGGCCAAAGAACTGCTGGCCACTCTCAGTCTACCCACCTTCAATGAAGCAGAGAGGGAAAGCTTGGAGGTAGGTTTAACTGAGAGAGAGGTAGTACAGGCAATCAGGGCATTACAGACTGGGAAGGCAATGGGACCGAGGGGTTTACCAATAGAATTGTACAAATGGACTGCATCTACAATAGCTCCATACTTAGTGAAGATGTACACCAAAAGCGTTAAGTGTTGTACCCTACCTGAGAGTCAGCGGCTCGCCAATATAATTGTGATACACAAAAGTGGGAAACCCCACGAAAACTGGGATTCATACCCGCCCATCTCTTTGCTAAATTCAGAAGTGAAGATTTTTGCCAAAATCCTGGCAACAGGTTTGACTCCCCTTCTGCCCAAGTTGATCCACCCCGATCAATCCGGCTTTATGCCAGGTAGAAACACCGCGCTCAACATGCGGCGCCTCCATGGAGTGTTAGGCAGGGCTTGAAATATTAGCAAGGAAGCGGTAATAGTGTCGCTAGATGCCCAAAAGGCATGTGATATGATTGAATGGCCCTTCTTAGTCGCAGTCTTAGAGAGACTTGGGTTTGGTGAGAAACATGTATCATGGGTGAGACTTCTTTACACAGGCCCCAAGCACAGGTTACAATGAATGGAGGAAGATCCACGATCTTCGAGCTGCGAAGGGGGACACAACAGGGATGCCCACTCTCACCATTAGTATTTGCACTGGTGCTAGAACCATTGGCGACATGAGTCAGGGGGGATCCGCTTCTTAGGGGACTCAAATGGACAGAAGAGTGTGAGAATCGAATCTCCTTTTTTGCCGACGATATACTACTTTACATGGCCAACCCATATTCCTCCATACAAAGAGTTCTGCATATATTTACCCTCTTTCAAAAATATTCAGGTTATACTATTAACTGGGACAAGTAGCTCATAGCATCAAGCTTCCCAGGCTCTGCACTGCAAAAAGAGTAACTAAGGGATTCCAATACCTAGGGATTTCTGTCACAACAGACCCAGCAGTCTTTTATGAGCGTTACTTAGCCCCCCCATTACGTCAGCTACAAGAAGATGTACGGCATTGGAGGACACTTCCTCTCACGTAACTCGGAAAAGCCGCCCTATATAAAATGATGGTGCTCCCCCGATTTGTGTATGTTTTACAGAACGCTCCACCGAAGTATTTTCAGGCGATTGATGCAGAGATTTGTACACTACTTTGGGATAACGGTGTCCCTCGTATAGCACTGAATAAGGTCATGAAAAGTTGGTATGACAGGGGTATAGCCCTCCCGGCAACCCAGTATTATTATTGGACGGCTCAACTTGCAGTTACAAACCACTGGATGCACTGCCCACGAACAGATCCAGCATACAGGATGGACAGATACAATATGTCATTAGGAAATTACTTAAGAGTGATTTTTGGTGGAGGAGGCAATGCGCCGCTACACACGCCAACAACCGCACTATGGCATACTGCAACAGCCGCATTGGAGTGGAAAAATAAGATAACATTGGCTACTCCCCTATTGGGGTCGGCGCAACTTGGGTTGTTGGCTAAACAACCTGGGTTTGATAAATGGGACCTCATTGGACTCTCCAAGGTTGGGGACCTATGGAGAAAAGGACAGTCAGTTCCCATTGTCAATCTCCAAAGGGACTATGAACTTGGCGTAGGGGAAACTTTTTGATATTTACAGGTACGCAGCGCAATTCAAAAAGCAGTTCACAGGTGTACTGAACTCCCGGCCTCCTCCCCCCTGGAGGATAGACTTTTAGACAACTATCTAATGAAAAAAGCAATATCACTAACTTATAAGAAGATATTAAATAATTTGCCAGATCACCTAGGGAAAATACGGGCCAGGTGGGTGGATGATGTCGGAGGTATGACCGACGAAGAGTGACAGGAAGCACTGACATACCCGCAAGGGAGGTGGCAGTGTGTTCTCGATTTCGTTTAATACAACTAAAGGTCTTGCATAGAACATACTACACAAGTACGACACTAGCCAAAATGGGCGTCTCTGATTCTTCGCTCTGCCCTAGGAATTCTGGTCAAACAGGAACTTTTATGCATCAGTTGTGGGATTGTCCGATTATTCGAACGTACTGGGACAAAATAACAGGGAGAATGTTGACACTGTGTGGTAAACAGGTAAAGGTTTCGCCCCAATGGTGTCTCCTTAATGTCTGCGACAACAACGACTTTACATCCAAAGAAAGAACCTGGATCGCCCTGGGTTGTATGGTGGCGAAATGCAATATTGCAAAGACGTGGACTCCGGGAGTGGGAAGGTGACATCAACTGGTGCATGCAGGCTGAAAGAGTGATTCATGAGGGAAGAGGTTGTCCTCAAAAGTGGACCAAGATCTGGGGGACTTGGAATAAAAGCAGGGGAATGATATGCATGCCATTTGACGATTCGCCCTTACAGGGGAACAAAGAGGGCCGCCGATAACTTTGTATATATTGTAACCGACGTGTACCCTGCAATGGGAAAGAATTGTATTTGTTAACATGTACTGTAATAATGTGTCATTAACAGCAGTTGCTTTGCTTCCAACTTTCAATAAAAAGAATTATTTAAAAAGAAAATAATTGTATCTATATTTCCTTGCTCATTCCAACCTAACAGGTTGGGCCCCTCTTTAGCTGTATTTACAATGTCACTTGATGTTTTGTTGTCGAAACCTAAACTGGCATCAAATTGTCCCACCACCACCACTCTTTTTCCACATTATGCAAACATTTTGACGTGACTTCTGAAGATAAGGAATATTCAATTTGCCAAATTCTTCTTTACCAATCAAAGAGAATGGCGTGTCTGAAACCACCCTAACCTTCACCTTAGACCCATCAATGGTAATATCAGATAATGGAGGTTCTTCTTACACTCACCAATGGACACTACTTGGTTGGCAATTTCACTATTGTTTGGTTCAGAAATCATTAATATTACATTTTCATCATCAGATGTGGCTTCTTCAATGAAACTTCATTTAAAACATGTGTGGTTGACAGCAGAACAATTATTATAAAATCTTACATGTGACCAACTCCCACATCAAAAACAAATCATATCTGCATTGTCACTTTGCACTTTAACATTGTTATGAGTATTAATGGAATGTGATTTGTTCATCAAAGGTTTGATGACCCTTTTTAAACTTATTTGGTAAAGGACTTGTCCTTGTGCACCATGGTACTAATTTCCTTCACACAATGCTCTGAATGTTCTATACTTCAAGCAATATTCAAGGAAGTTTCTAAACTGGGGTCTTCTGTGGATAACAACTTTTCCTGAGTTTTACGATCGTTGGTTTTTTCAATCAATTGATCTCTTATAATTTCATCTTTCAGCCCATGATCAATGGATGTAATGGTTGCTTCAAAGTCATCTATAGGTTCTCCTGGTGCTTGAGAGCATTTCAAGAAATGGCTTTCTAGTACCACATTTTTCTTAGGGTTGAATCTCTTATGTAAAATAAGTATGATGGAAACATACTAATCCACTGCTTGATTGCCACAATCTTCCCCAGTGCCTACTCATACCATCACATTTTCTTCAAGGGAAGTGTCTTGAGAATGCTCTTGCCCTCAGCACCAAGGTTATAAATTAATAGCACTTTTTTATGTGAAGGTATCACCATCAATGTCTTCTAAATAGAATTAAAATGTTTCATGTCATTGCTCTCAACTAGGGGTGGGCGGAATTTGCGTAATCGCGTTACGCAAATCTCCGCGAAACGGTAAAAAATCTCCGCGAACACGCAGAAATTCCGCGAACATGCGGAATTGCTTGTTCGCGATACTTTTTTCCTGTTCGCGATCGCTGTTTGCGTGCTCGGGGTGAAATATCTCGCGAACACGCATATTGAGAACGCGAACAAGCAAAAAATTTCGCGAAGTCGCGGAACGCAGATTTTTGGGCAATTTCGCGTTCTCCGCGGAACGCGAAATTACCCAAATTCCGCAAATTCCGCGAACGGAACAGAATTTACCGCCCAGGCCTACTCTCAACAGACTGAAGGTGTAGCCATGACTGCCAAAAATGGAGTTGGGACTATAACTTTTTCCATGATATTAACCCTTTTTTATATATATATGCTATACAATACACTACAGTGTAAGAGATGTCACTCCAAAATATGGCCACTGTTGCTGCCAGGTGAATTATCCTGAGCTAATAGCAGAAACTGTAGCATTAGATATAGGGCCAGTAAAAATAGGGCAACTTATAAAGATGTTGCTCCCACCCAAGATGGCTGTCAGTGATGCTTTCTGAAGGTGTTCCTGTCACCGTGATTGCCAGACAATGCAAGTAAAATTAGGAAGATTCTTTCAAATATGTCTGCCAGATAAGACAGTTAGAAACTTCTGATGGTGTGCCTGTCACTGTGACAGGCAATGTGCTCATTCCGTATGCCAAAACACAACATGGAGCCCTTAGTGCTCTATGAATATGAATTCCCCCAAGATGGCCGCCAAGGAAGACATGGGCTAAACTGCAACGCAGTGTAGTAAAAATAGCTGCCGATGATAATGTGTTGTCATGACACGATTGGCCCGCAGTTAGCCTGTTATTCAGAACCAGGACACCTGAGTGGGGAGTTTTGACATGGGCTGAATGTACTAGTACCTGAATTTGCTCAACCTCACCGGGGGAGCCAGGAAGCACAGATAGCAAGGCCACAGGAAGCAACTCTTGCAGGTAACGATGTGCCTGCAACGGAGTGCAGGAACCAGCACTCGAGGATGGCCTTCTTCCCACGTGGGTACACTCAGTGCTGGATCGTCCCCATTGAAGAGACAAAAATGATGGTTGATTCTGGTAAGTTTTTATTGTCTCAACAGCACCGAGCATCTGGCAGCAACTGCCGATCTCGGATTTCCTTCCCCATCATTACCACTCCTGTCATCGTTCAAACTCCATATCATGAGGATTGGAACAATGGCAGGCCAATCCCCAACAAATGTGCCACTTCCCCCACTACAGTCAGTCCCTATTTCACTCCACATGAAATATTTAGCTTATCTCAGGGACAAGATTGCAGGAGGTGGTGCTATATCCTTTATTGCTCCTTAAGAGAGTCGAGGTATATTAATCATCAGGATATGTATCTTAAATATTTTTATTACTTTTACAGTGTATAACAAACACTTGGTTAATATATAAATCCACATCACATGAACATAAACACCTGGTACAATAGTTACTACTGTAGAAACGGGCAGAATAACATTTGTCAGCGACATCACGGGATACCATCTCTGCATCATTAATCACAAACTTGTGAGTACTCCCGCTATTTACCCCATTTCTCAGTCAGAGTAATTTGGCAACCTCTTGCTCTATACAGTAGATCCTCGGTTTTCGCACAGTAGTTCATGCCTCTAGTCTACTGCCTCACTATGGAGGCCTCCTGCGTGCACAAATGACTTGCTAAGCCTTTACTACCCAATGTTTCTTGTGTTAATTTCCCCTCTATAGGGTTGTATTCATAAACTGCCTCTAACCTATTGTGGCAGTGTTTCAGGGCATGTCTCGGCTGTAGGTAATAGAAGAATTGAGATATGTGCAGCCTGAGCTCAGCTGACAAATCATTAAATGACTTGATGTGATTTCGAGCCCACACAAACTGTGACTTCATATTCCTATCGAGTCCCAGGCATGAAATTGTAATAATTGCTTGGTGTGGGGGAGCCATGTGCCTCTCCAGAGCTGGAACATGTCTGTGAACACGCCATACCTCTTAATGCCCACCAAGATATTATGAAATTAAGAATGGAGGTGCACCCCTTCCCTGGGCACCCATCCCTGTCTCCTTCATCTACTCCATTCAGTTCTCAGGAACCTGAAAGGGGGATTGACGCCAACTCCTTACTGCTACTTCCATTGATACTCAGTGGGAAGATCATCATTGTATTGCAACTGTGATTGCTAGACATGATTTCTTTCACAGAAATGATGATCCCTCTGGAGTTTAGGCTGTTCGGGCTATGGGGCAACTAAAAGCACATGAGATGCTCGCTGGGTGTCATGAAGTTCAACATGTTTGCTAATAGCTAGTAGCTGCAGGGTAGCATGCATTACTTTACCTCCCCATTTTGTGGACAGAACTCGAGCGCATCAAAAGCCTAAGGACCTGATTTAGATCGTGGTAGAGGGGAATACTCTGTCACAAACCTGACGGATACCTCGTCTCCAATATTACAATCTCGTCATAACCTATTGAGATCGTAATACGGCGGACAGGGTATCCATCGAGTATTCCGTCTGCCGAGATCTAAATATTGCCCAAAATCTTTAAATACCATTCACCTTGCCCTGCATCTATAGGATCAAATAAGAAATAAGAAGAAAGAAAGCTAGAACTGTAAATATGTCAAATATGTCTTGTAATAAAACCATATAACATGACATTCGAATAGGGACTGGTTTCAAGTATCTTACACTGTGGATGCCACACTGCTAAGGAAAATCAAGCAACAATGTGGGTTTCCAAAAATTTGGGCTAGTTCAGGATTTCAAGTGCAACATAAAGATCTATACCTATATTTCACATATTTGGAAAGAAATATTCAAAGTACAGACATTATTATTATTAATTATTATTATTAAAATTTTTATAGAGCGCGTAGTCACCCGGAGGTATCCCAGCGCTAAAAAAATCCCTACACCAGTGGGGGGGGGGGGGGGAAAGGGGGGTACAGCAATTTTAGACAGAAGCAATTTTAAACAGAGCAAAAAAGAAGTGGTTAAAAGCTGTTTTAAGGAAACAAGTGGGTTTTGAGCAAAAGGACAAGTATTGTCAAAAAAATTGTCAAAAAGTATTGTCAAAAAAGTGTTGGCAAAAGGACAAGTATGTCTTTTTTAATGTCATCAGAAGCTGTGGCTGTATGTAGTCTTGGATTCGAATTTATAATTGAGCTTCCAAATGTTCGCCATTGTTTGCTTTTTGGGGGTACACTGCTATAACAAGAAGCAATGAACAGCTCCTTGTTGAAACTATATTTTCCAAATCATCTTTGACGTCGAGTCTTCCCCTACCCAATGTTCTATATGAATCTATATATTTGGGGGTACTCTTTTGAATGGAATAAAATTGTGAATGTATGACAGTATCACATTTTTTATTGGATTTACTAAGATTTCTGCTTTTTTAAAAATGTATAAGTTTGCTAGATCCGCTGGGTCACATGGCTCCTCAAGCCCAAAAACCATACACACATACCCATGACTGAAAATTAGGTGACCTCTCAGCCAATTGACAAGGCTATAGTGCGTACCTATTTTCTTCCATCTTTGTTGCAACACAGTGATATTAGATGACAATTTGTACATAGGCATGTATCAATTGTGCTTTGGCAGCGGGTTTTGATGGGTTTCCAAGAGGCAATGTTGGAACACTTTCTGCTGTTAACTATTGGCTTATGCACAACGCTATATATATTCTATCAGTTTATGACTGCTGGCCACTTTCCCCGAAACCCTGACATCTACGTTTTGCATGGTAAATGAAGATGAAGTGTCGCCAGTGGTAAGGTGATAACCAGAGAAGGATTATCCTAAAGGATGAGAGTCTTATGTTATATGAAAAAATGGTATGAATGAAGCGCCACTGGGAGCAGCATCCTTGCTGCTCAGCCCATGCATTCTACTGGCATTCACTCGATCAGACACACATCAGCATTCTAATTGCATCACAGTCACTCTGGCTGAGCAGCAGGGGACAAAACACTAAGAGGAGAATGCATGGCATAGATGAAGATACCACACACGCTAAGAGGTGAATGCATGGCTTAGATGAAGATACCACATTTTGCTTTGCATAACACCATTGATGTAATTCTGACATAATTCTCTTTGTTGATTATCATCAAATTATGTTAGTTACATTTATATGCTGCATATACATACTTATATATTTGTTTGTGTGGATACACACACCCCCACGCACATACGTATATATTCACTGAAAAAATAAAGGTTAAAGTAACGTTATAGTTAAGTGAATAAGTCTGTGATAAATTAACGTTTTCAACTAAAAAAACTACAGAAATTCAAAAGTTATAGTTAGCAGAGCTAACTATAACTTGCGCCCCCGCCATACACTGCTTATGGTCTCAGATATTGCCTCACTCATGACATATTCTATGACATTTTTTGTGACATCAGGGGGTTAGCTAACCCACCCAGAGGCAGAAAATCCCTGCAGGCAGCCAGCCTTATGCTGTGCACAGCCTTTTATAGTGCATGACGTGGGTGTGGCAGCAGGAGTTACATCCAAGCCCTGTGTCCAACTCCCCTCAGGCAGCCAACCTGTAGCAGCCAACCACATGCTGCACACAGCCTTTGCCTGTGCATGGTGTAGGGCTAGCTGTTGGGTATGTGGTGCAGCCAGACCCTGTTTCAATATCCTACAGGCAGCCAAACCCACGGTGCATAGAGCCATTGGCTGTGCTCAGCACAGGGTTGGTCACAGAGCTTGGCCTGCCATCAGGCCCTGTTGCTCAAGCCCCAGAAGGCTGTTAACCACACACCACACACAGCCTTTGGCGTTGCATCCCCTGCGGCCAAACATATATATTAAGGGAGCCTTAATGGCCCAGCGACCCAATCCCCTTGCCCAAATACAATTAAATAGGGGTGGAAGGTGTGCAGCCTCCCTCCCTGAGCCTGATTAGGTCCTGGGGACCACTACCCCTAGAACCAAATGCAATAAAATGTAGGAAGGGGCACACAGCCCTCTCCCCAAGCTTTCTTGGGCCCCAGGGACCCCAGCCCCCAGGATAAAAAACTAAGGGGCATGCAGCCCCCCTCCTGGAGCCTTACTAGGCCCTGGTGATCCCATCCCCTGGGCCAAACCAATAAAAATGGGGAATGGGCGGCCCCACTCCTGGAGCCTTCATAGGCCCCCTTCCCAAACCCAGGGTTGCTTGGCTTCTAACTCTTATCAGGCAGCGTGGACTCCATACCCTGTGGCAAGCCATTTAAAAGGGGGAGGGACATGCTACCCCCCCTCCCGAGCCTTTTTGGGCCACAGGTACTTGTTCCTTGAGGCCAAATTTTATAAAAAAAAAAGGGGAGGGGGTTTGCAGCATCCCTCTCTGAACCCTATGAGATCCCGGGAACTCCATTCTCTGGGGCTGAGTAATTATTAAAGTGAGGGGGTGTGCAGCCCCCCTTCCCAAGTCTAATTTGGCTAAGGAGACCCCATCCCCTGGGTCCGTGAGTTTTTTTTAAAGGCGATAGGAGCCACTTGGCTCCCCTCCCCGAACCTCATTAGGCCCTGGGAACTTTATCCCCCAGGGCCATATTTATTCTGAAGAGGAGAGGGCTACATGGCTACCACCCCAAGCATTGTTAGGCCCTGAGGACCCCATCCCCCAGGTCTATATTTTGTTCAAAGGGGAGGAGGTGGCCATGCGGTCCCCTTACTTGAGCCTACTTGCCCCAGGCCTCGAGCATCCACCTTGCACATGTTGGGGGCTGCAAGGGAAGCCCTAGAGCTACGGGCCCCTTCCGGCTCCCTGCATGCTGCAGGAGCAGGCATTTCTCCTGCTTGTAGGGAGCAGTTATTATGCATTTCCCTCCTGGTGGAAGCAATATGTTGTTCTGTTTGCCTTCCTGCATCAATAAAGGCAGGGAAATAGAACACAAGTCTGCTCCCACCTGGCAGAATTATTTTTAATGTTTCCACCCACTGGGAACGGACTTAGGGCCTGATTTAGTTCTTGGCAGACAGGAACCTCCATCACAATGGTGACGGATATACAGTGTATGGAAAAATAAATCTCATTATAGCCCATGGCATCTATATTTTGGCAGATGGGATATCTGTCACTGTTGTGGTGGAGTAACCCTTCCGCAAAACTCTCAACCTAGCCCTTAGTGTTTGCCCTCCATTTGGCTGGAGATTTGAAAATTCCCCCACCAGACAGGAGTACACATATTCTTCCACTGTGTCTCGGGGTGGGCTAAACAGGAAACAGCAAATGAGCCACCCTTGGGGTACCGTGTCCCCAGGGCCATTAAAGGCTCAGGAAGGGATGCCATGAGGCACCCTGTCTTCTATTACAAGTAATGACCCTGCAGGATGGGATCCCCACTGCCTTTTAAAGGCTCAGTAAGGGGCTGTGCAGCCATCTGAGAGTGGCTCTATGGGTCTGTGAATGAGTGTGAGTAGCAGTGTGGGTATACAAGTGTGTTTGTGAGTGACCATATGGGGCTGTGAGTGGGTATATGAATGGCTGTATAGCTCTGTGAAAGACAGTATGGGTCTGTGAGTGGCTGTATGGGTGTTTAAGTGGGTGTGTGAGTGGGTATGTGGGTGTGTGAGTGGGTATGTGTGTGGCTGTATGGGTATCTAAGTGAGTGTTTGAGTGGCTGTATGAGTCAGTGAATGGGTGTGTGAGTGGTTTTGTGAGTGGGTATGTGAGTGGCTGCATGGGTCTGTAAGTGGGTGTGTGAGTGGGTACATGGGTGTGTGAGTGGGTATGTGTGTGGCTGTATGGGTCTTTGAGAGGGTGTGTGAGTTTTGTGGGGATGTGAGTTACTAGTGAGTGTGAGTGACTGATGGGTCAGTGAGTGGGTGTGTGAGTAGCTGTTTGGTTCTGGTGTATGGGTGGCTGTATGGGTCTGTGAGTAGATGTGTGAGTGATTATTTGGATCTATGAGTTGGTGTGTTAGTGCTTGTTTGTGTATGTGAGTGGGTGTGTGAGTAGTTGTGTAAGTCAGTAAATGGGTGGGTGAGTGGTTGTGTGGGCCTGTGAGTGGGTGTGTGAGTGGTTGCATGGGTGTATGAGTGGATGTCTAAGTGATTGTATGAGTATGTGAGTAGGTATGTGAGTGGTTGTGGGGGTCAGTGAGTGGGTGTGTGAGTGGTTTCATAGGTCTGTGAGCTGGCATATGAGTGGTTGTGTTGGTCTGTGAGTGCATTTGTGGGAGGCTGTAAGTGTCTGAGAGTGGGTATGAGAGTGGCTCTATGGGTCTGTGAATGAGTGTGAGTAGCTGTGTGGGTATGCAAGTGTGTTTGTGAGTGACTATATGGGGCTGTGTGTGGGTAATTTAGAGGCACCTCTGCTGCGGCCAGGCGGGCAGTATTAAGCTAATTCAACACACGTTTATTGGTTTCACCAACCTGAAAGTAAAACATCCTATTTCCAGTGTGAAAGTGCTCATTTTAGGCAGTCAGTTTACATAAAAACAACTGGCATCTCACAGTGGAGTCAGCCCTGAGGGAATGCAGAATGGTTTATTTTTGGAAGCGTCCAGCTGGGAAAAGGTAGGAGGCAAGAGCTGCTTCTTTCTGCCTTTGATCCATTGTCATAAATACTTGCTTTGGGAAGGAGTCATGAGAATCAGCTCTGGAAGCAGAACACACCACATGAGATGATTAGCAAGGAGTTCTCCTTAGCAAACTGTTACCCCCACTCTTATGATCGCTGCTGCCAATAGCTTCTTCTACCCCTTGGCTAGTACCTGCCCTGGGGAGAGCAGATGGACAGAACAAATCATCAATGCACATATGATAGAAACCCCCCTCCCTCACTTAAGCTAAGAGGTGACTAATAGCCTGAGATAACATGAATGGGGAATGTGCGCTGACCCTCCACTGTGGAAGAAGGCCTTCCACCACCTCAAGATGGGCCACCATCCATAAGAAACGCAATGTTGGTGAAGCTATGGGTAGAAAGAAACAGTTCCTAACACTAACCCCTCACACCCATCAAGAACCACACTGAGTGATGTTTATCAGGGTTCCACATGCACCTGTCTCTATCCCTTTAAACTTCCAGGAGCACCCCGCCCCTCCAACCTCAAGGATGCACACTTTGTTCCACAAAAACATAAACAATGGGGGGAGCCCCCTTCAGGCTGCAAGGGTCCCAATCCCAGTCTGCGACCCTCAAGAAAAACCTTCTTCTGCTTTCTAAATTTAACAAAACAACAAGGGCAATGCAGGAGCCCAGCAAGGCCAGATGTATAGGTGCACCACCAGCCTTCACCTCAGGTCCACCACTTTGCAGGAGGTAATGAGAACGCAGACACATCAGATGGATTATTCACAAGGGCTCAAGTGGGTCACAGAGAAGGGCAATGGGGCCACCCATGAAGTGCCCCCTCGGCCATCCAGGATCCAAGTTCTTATGAGCGGAAATAGCGAAGGTCTTTAACCTAAAGGCAAGGGGAGATATTAACAACCAGATAACCTCACACTATACCCATGTATTTTAAGAATTGTTTGTAATTCTAGGAGTTACCTCAATGGTGTCTGTTGCTAAACGTGTTTCAGGTACCACTAATGGTCAAATAAGCTTTTCTCTCTGGAACCTTGGTAATTATACAGGAATTAAAACGATTGATAATCTATAAAACATAAAACAGTGTATGACACATTCATGTCTTTGTTCCTGACACCAACGTGAGAGATTTTGATGCACTCTCACCTTTAAATATGTAAAAAGCATGCCTTAAGTCTAAGGAACATTCTGGCCTTAATATGCACTCAGCAAATTAACTCAAATGCCAAGAATGTCTTTTCAGCAAGTTTAAACATCACCAGAGTCGCTTTATCAAAGTTACATGTGCACAGGGTTAAATTGCAAGAACTGGAAAGTCATTTCCATCAAACACGTGATCAAACGGTGGAGTCAGGAAAAAGGACACTTAGCTTTCAGCTGACTTGCTTCCACTGTTCTTCTTGTTCTTCACTGAAGCCGATTTCCAGTGAAGACTGTGTTTCCCGGGATGTTGATGACACGCAGAAGGAATCCCAAGAAGAGATGACGCGCCTTCAATCAACTGGTCAACAAGTTAAAGGCAAAAAGCCAAGCATCGCTTTGAGTTGGGTGTGGCTATATATAGCCAATCCTAGGGCGTTGTCACTCATATTCTAGCAACGTGTGTTTAGCTACGTGACTTCCGCAAAGCACTTTTCCTTCTCAAAGGATTTCCTGAAAACAAAGCAGATGAGCGCTGGTTCATAAAAGGGCCTCGGTACAGAAAAGAACCAATGTTTCTTGTGGGGGGTATCAGTTAACAAGCATTGGTTCATGCAATGAATGGGCAAACACTAAAACAAGCATTGGTTAATGCAACAGTTCAAAGTGTGGCAAAATAAAGAATAAACATTACAGACTGTTGCCTAAATGCATAACATGATTGGTGAACAGGCCACGGGGATGTTGACATATCACACAGGCCTGGTAGGAAGTATCCATGACAGACCTAACAGTCCTCCCCTGACAGGTCCTAACACTGGTTGTGGTTTAGTGGGAAATTGTAGATGAAACAATGGTACCAGATGGGGGACATGAACAGAGGATGTGGGATCCCATGAATTCTCTTCGTAACCATATCCTTTCCATGCCAAAAGGTAGTATAAAACTCCTCGCACACGTTTAGAGTCAAGAACATTAGCCACCTCAAATTCCCATTCACCTTTAATTTTGACAGGGGGTGGTGGTGGCTCAACACGAGTGGTGGGGATGTAAAATCTAAGTAGAGAAACATGAAATAATGGGTGGATCTGGAAATCCGCAGGCAGATCCAGTTTTACTGTGACTGGATTGATCAGTTTAGTAATTGGAAATGGACCCAGATATCGTGGATGTAACTTGCGAGACCCGCCTAGTCGTAGGTCCTTGGTCGAGAGCCATACCTGATCCCCAATACCATATAATGGAGCTAACTGCCTATGCTTATCTGCCTGTCTTTTCACTTGCTTTTGATATTCTGCTAGATGTTGCTGCGCTTGTGTCTGAATGCGTATTAAGTCTTTGTGATGTTCTTGTACTGCTGGGAACTGTGTTGCTACTGATGCAGCGTGGAATTTTAAATCCTCCCTTCGTCACAGATCAAATATCACACTAGCACATTCACTCAATACATTCATTGGTGGGGCCCATAACACCAACACTCACACTTCATTTATCCGTTCTCACGGGAGAGATATATTGTCCAAACCCTGACATGAAAGGAATACCTTTTCCACTAAAGAACCTAATTTACCTGAACATACATTAAGTACCTTTATTGAACTCAGAACCTCGAGATATTCCTTCCATTTACTCGATGAATCAGTTAGTTCTTTTGGATATTTGGTGACACAATTCTTTAATCTACATTTAATCTTATTCTAATTTCTCTAAATAAATCGCCCAACACATTTGTTTGTTAAAATAATAATTTTGTTTATCTATTTAAATGCAAATTTATTAAATCATAAACCAAATCACCGAACATCATATTTACCAAATCTGGCTATTAGACGTCCTCTAAGTCAATCAAGTTGTGTTAAAGTCTTTAAATCATCAAAGTCTGGCAGCAATTCAGTCTTTCAAAGATTCAGGAGGATAACAGCTGTCCAGCAGTGTCACTGTCCTCTCCGTCAGCATAACGTCAGGAAAAAGGAAAGTTCGCTCAAAAAGAAGGATCCCTAATTCGCTTTGTCTACCCACTTTTATAATGAAACTAACATCAAAATGTAACACAAATCAGTTTTAGGCAGTCCTGATTGGCTGGTTTGTGGTCATTTGGTAAAGTTCT
Source organism: Triturus cristatus (assembly GCF_964204655.1). Lineage (NCBI taxonomy): Eukaryota > Metazoa > Chordata > Amphibia > Caudata > Salamandridae > Triturus > Triturus cristatus. The sequence continues at coordinate 1,173,859,208 of NC_140589.1, read as the reverse complement.
CACATAGTCCGTTAGGTTAAGTCATCACACTTGCTGGTTCCGGTTTTAAAGACAGTCCTTTGTTTCGCGAATTTGGCGATTCTCCCAGTGTGTCCTTGATTGGTACATCTTGCCTGGGGTCAGGACGAGGCCACTGTTGCTGGCGGTGGCGCAGGCGCACTTCACCCGAAACATCGTGAAACGGTAGTAGTCGCGTCGTGTGTCTCAGTCAGCCATCTTTTCTTAGGCCCAAATGGTCAACTTAAGCAAAACAAACACAAAACGTAATTAAACCATTGAAATGGCTAATAAAATGTTAAACCCTCACTAATTCCCCTATGTGTGAGTAATTATCTAGCATGATAGCAACATTCAAAGCGTTTATATTCACCCATGTCATCTGGTGCAACTTACAATCACGTCACAAAAGCAACATATATCATGCAATTTTCTAATTTAATTTTCTACCATTAGTATGCGTACATATATTAGTATACAGTTAATTTAGTCATGCAAATGCAAATCCCACGTGTAATTCTTTCGTTAATATAATTGGTGAGTTATCACTTCAAACAGATTAATATTATTACAATTAAAAGATTATTCGGATTAATATAAACATGCAGAAATGGGAGGGTATACAAAATGTGTTACTACCCGCTCCAGCAATCCCCCCTTTGGTGATTATATCACCACACCATCAACATTTTGTATCCCTTTTACGGAATTTCAAAGTGATTTCTTGTTTTTATACATAATTCAGTTTCCCCTGTCTCTTCTCTTTTTGCTGATTTATACATACTCTCCTTAATTTCCTCCAATTCTATCTCATCAAATTCTCTCTCTGTGTTACGTCTTTTCTCCTTAAATTTTCTCTTTTTTACTTTTTCTGGTTTTTATTCTTTTAACAACAAATACATCCTAATCTGATCATTAATACTATAAAAATCACACATGTTAATGGTAATAATATCTTACCTAAAAAGGTACTACCTAAATTTACTAAGAAATTTTTAATAGCTGATACCTTTCTCCCAATCTTTTCCCATACACCTTCAACCTCCAGTGGTGCAATTTCGTCATGCAATTCTGTAATATTTTTAATATAGATTTTCAAATCTTTACTTTCGTCAGGAATGTAAGTACAACAAGGTTGAACTTTCAGCATTCCACTGACTCCACCCTCTTTTGCCAATAATATATCAAAGGCAAGTCGATTTTGCATTACCATAGCACGCATGGCAACCATTTCAGTGTTTACCAATAAAAATCCTCCAGCGGTGCTTGTTGACAAGCGATCCACTACTGTTGAAAGTCTTCTAATTTTGTTTGCATTCAGAGATATTCCCACTGCCGGTATCAATGCTCCAAAAATATCACCTACAATTTCTGCCCAAGATTCTCTCTTACTACGTACTAAATTACTACCTAAGTTATGTACACCATCTTCTCCTCTATCCATGTGAAAAATCTTTGGAAAAACCAGGCCTACATAACACGTGCCATACCAATGGTCTGGCAAACGATAATATGCCCTGTTCCCACAAATGAAATATAGTCCAGGAAAAACTGGATCTTTTCCACCTTTAAATCCCCATCCACCCATGATTCGGTATGTATCATGGCACTCGCTATTCCCTACAAAATAATTATCATATGCAGTTTGATTCCTTCTGATACACAATTTTCCTTTCTGAGGCCAATCTAAAGCCATAGTTGGACTCGTTTCCCGTTTCAAGTGTTTTTCCATCTCTACATCCCATACTGTTTTCTCCACTTTTCCTTCTGAAGCCTTTCTTTGCATGTTCAGTCTCCTTTCTTCAACCATATCTAAAAATGTCTTTTCCTCTTTCTTTAAACTTCAAGTCAAATTATTTTTAAATATGTATTCTAATGTTAGTTCTTTAGTTTCTTAGAAAAATTCACCTAACACCTTTTCAGGTTTTACCCTATTTTACTTGTTAATTGATGGTACTTGTGAAAATATAGTATCTACATCTGAAAAATAATATTCTAATTTTCCTGTCAGATAAAATAAACTAGCTATTACACTACATGTTATTCCATAAGTTACTGGAAGGTGATGATAAGTCACTCCCTCCGATACAGAAGCAGGTAACTGCATACAGACGTAGCAGTCCCTTACATCCATTGTTTTTACATATTCATACAACAATTTTGAAAACACATCATTAGAAAAATTAGTTATAAATCTGTCTTTATGTAAATAGTTTTTATCTATTCTAGTCAGAACTACTTTTTGAATCTTCCCTATATTAGTTATGTTTTCACCATGTCCTTCTAATGTATCTATAGTAACTTTAAATGAGATCAGTAGAGCAAGTATACTCCATAGAATAATTAATAATCCTGAACAACAACAACACATTTTACACCATCTCTTCAAAAATGTACATCTATCTTTTCTACTATCTATTTTTGCCATCTTTGCTAAAATGGACTGTGTCTTTTGACTTAGCCTCTTCTACTTCACAACTAGTTTTCTAACCCAAGGCTCTAAGCACCTACTTGGTTCTACCATTTTTTGTCTTTTTCGGTATTTTTATTGTCTTTCTATCAGTTGTTTTCTTGACTCATTCAGTTTGGCATTTCATCATTTTTCTTTTTTTTTTCGTGATCGGTATACAGAATGTCCTGAACATCCGCTTCTTCTCCAATATCGGAAAAGATAACTCTCAGGATTTCCGATTCTTTGTCTTCCTCAACCACTTCTGGTACAACCACCTCTGGATTTCCTTGGCTATCTGCCTCTTCTTTTACTTCAGGCAGGGCCACATACGTGCATTCTGGTGATTTATACTTCTGGTTAGGTTTTCTGGTTCTTTTGCTCTCTTTAAATTCAGTGGTTACCTTGTCTTTTGATTTTACCTGACTTGTCACTTCATTCACCTGTTCAGCTCTTGGTGAACTTACTCGTGTCAGTCGGTATCTCAACCTTTTTATTTTATTCGGCCAAATCATTTGCTGCTCTTTTCAATCTACTTCCTTTATCATTCTTTTCAGTTCTCCAAGCTCTCTTTCTTAGAACTCGACCTTCAGGTATTTCATCTTCTCTTTCTTCTGACTCTGTTTCAACTTGCTTTTTACTTTCAACTGTTTCTTTTTCCACTACTTCTTTAGTTTTCCCTACTTCTGTCCCTCCGTCACGCAATCTTCCTGCTGACTACTTGTCCCTGTTTCTAACTGGATGTTGGAGTTCCCTACACCTCCTCGTGGGTCTTCTGCAATAATCTTTCCCTCTCTCTCCTTATCTGGCACCTGTCCATCTATATGTGTTGTTTCAGGTGGAATTTCTCTAAAAATTTTATCTGGCACTTCCTTCTAACAAATTTCTTTTATTGTCTCGTCACTGTCTCTTTCTTTGGTTTTCTCTTGTTTTTCCTTTGAACACTTCGCTCCTTGCTCAGTCTCCGAGTCTGAACTGGTATCGGAAATCTGTAACCTTCTTCTTAGGGAAATACTTCTTGGAACATGTGTTAGACTTTGTTCTGCTTCCCCCCTTTCAGGGTTTTTTTTGGTTTTGGTTCTTCGTCATCTGACTCAGTACTGGATTCTGATTCATCAAAATGCTCCTTCTCCTTGCCGTCTACTGGATTTGGAATTCTCAATGTATGACTTGCATGGATCCAGTTTTTCAATCCAGCACACTTTACAGCTGTTGTTGTGGTCAAGATGACTTGTCTTGGTTTTCCCCACCTTGGGACCAAACAGTTTCTTCTTCTGTGTACTTTTATTCTCAACCAGTCCCCTGGGCTTAGATCATGGGCTGGCTTCTTTTCAAGGGTGGTGGCATCCGCTCCAACCTGATGAAACACAGAATGAACTGTGTCAGCCAGGCTTTTACAGTATTCCAACACCATGCCATCAGTTATAGTCATCAGTTTGTTGACTGGTATAAACACGTGCCACATGGCTAGTCCTATGATGATTTCATGGGGGCTTAACCCTGTAATTCTATCTGGAATTGATCTAATAGTCATGAGTACTATAGGCAAGACATCAGGCCATTTCATACCTGTGGTTAAACACATTTTCCCTATCCTGTTTTTGATAGTACCATTCATTTGTTCCACCACACCAGAAGCCTCTGGTCGGTAGGCACAATGTAGTTTTTGTTGTACATTCAATGCTTCACAAATCAGTTTTATGTTCTCATTATGAAAATGTCCTCCTCTGTCTGATTCAATTGTCACTGGGAACCCAAATCTAGGGATTAATTCCCTCAAAAGTAATTTTGCCACTGTCATCCCATCATTTCTTCTTGTTGGGAATGCCTCTGCCCATCTGGAAAACAGACAGACCATAACCAAAACATACCTCAGTCTGTTACAGGGAGGCATCTCAATGAAATCCACTTGCATTGTGGTAAAAGGTCCTCCTTCTCGACCTATTGTTCCTAAACTCACTACTGTCTTTCTTCCTGGATTGTATTGCTGACATATTAGGCATCTCTGACAAAGACTTTCTGCTACAAGTCTGAATTTTGCATTTTACCTGGTTTATTTAAATGACCTGACCATAGCATCTCTCCCTATGTGTCCCTGTCCATGATACATCCGTGCCATGGCAGACATCATGCTATCAGGCATGACTGGTCTTCCATCTCAATAGACCCACACCTGATCTTTCTCTCTGGGTGCACATCCCGCTTTTACCCACTGCTTCATTTCCTCATCTCCTGCTTCTTCCTGCAATTTTCTTACTTCTTCCCATGTTCCCACAGTGTTAGTAAACATTCAAGAGCAAGAAATCACCTCTCTTTCCTTAGACTGATTAATGGAATTCTGATTTCGTGCACAGTATTGTGCCATGTCATTCGCATATATTATCACCACTTCACCACTTTGACTATGGGCAGCACACTTCACAACAGCCAATTGCTTAGGCAACTGTATCACCTCAAGCAATTTTCCAACCACTTCAGCATTTTTAATGGGAGTTCCACTTGATGTCAAAAAGCCTCTCTGCAGCCATATTTGACCGAAGTCATGTACGACTCCGAATCCATACTGGCTGTCAGTCATCACAGTCACTCTCACACTCTTTCCAATCTTACATGCTCTAGTCAAAGCTCCAAGTTCAGCTACTTGTGCCGATTTTACTCCTTTCAGATATGATGCTTCCATCACTGCTGCAACCGTACATACCGCATAGGCTGCACTTAACACTCCATCATCTGTCCTCAAACAAGACCCATCCACAAACAGAACAAAATCACTTTCTGGTAAGGGTACATCTTTTATGTCCGGTCGAGGTTTTGTACAGAAATCAAGTACATCCAGACAGTCATGATCTGCTTTATCTCTGACTTCCATATTCTCAGCATCAGGCAGTAATGTTGAAGGATTCACATTCAAACATCTCACAAGACTTACATTTGTGGCACCTAGTATAACTTTCTCATACTTAGTCAGCCGACTATGTGTCATATACTGAGTGTGACTCCTTGTTAAATGGATTGCCACATCATGAGGTTCGAATACTTTCACAGAATATCCCATCACAATTCCCTCACTCTGTTCCAAACTTCGGCATGTAGCAGCTACTGCTTTCAAACACCCAGGTAAGGCTACAGCTACTGGGTCCAACATTGATGAAAAATATGCTATTGGTCTCCTCAGTTTTCCATCCTTCTGTATTAGCACGGAGAGCGCACATCCATTTCTCTCACTGCAATACAACTCAAACTCCTTTTCATAGTCAGGCATACCTAATGCAGGTGCTTCAAACAACCCATCTCTCAATCTTTTGAATGCTGCCAATTCTTCTTTATTCAAATCAATGGGATCTTTCACATCACTTCTTGTCAGTCGTATCAAAGGTTTTGCAATCAAGGAAAAATTGCTAATCCATTGACGACAATATCCAACCATTCCCAGAAACATTCTCACCTCTCTTTGGGTCATGGGTGCACTCATTCTTTTTATGACCTTGATTCTATCTATTGTTATTTTTCTCAGTCCTTTTTCAATGTGATGTCCTAAATATTGTACTTCTTTCTTGCAAAATTGTAATTTTGATGGTGACACTTTAAGTCCTCCATCTGCCAAATGATTCAGCAATGCTATCGTATCAAGTTCACAAGCCTCACGGGTTTTTGACGCCACAAGAAGGTCATCATGTACTGGACTAACACTGAATTTTCGGGCATTTCTAGACTTTCCAAAGACTTCTTCAATAGCTGATTAAATATCGAGGGGCTTTCTGTGTACCCCTGTGGAATTCGGCACCAAGCCAAAATACGCTCGCCGAAACGAAATGCAAAAATTGGCTGACTGTCATGGTGCAATGGGATGGAAAAGAAAGCATGGCATAGATCATTTACTGTATACCATTCTGCTTCATGGGGAACCTGATATAAAATCACAGATGGATTTGGTACAATGGGACAACATGACACAACAATCTTGTTTATCTTTCTCAGATCTTGTACTATCCTGAACTTCCCACTAGGCTTTTTCAGTCCCATTATTGGTGAATTACATGGAGTACTCATTATTTCTCTCAAAATACCTTGTTTTATCATTTTTTCAATCACAGGAGTTACTCCTTCAATTATTTCAGGTGTCAATTTATATTGAGGGACATTTGGATAACTTACTCCTTCTTTTACTGTTATTTTTACTGGATCTACATTTCTCATTAACCCCACGTCTTCTCCTGTGAAATCCCAAACTTCTGCCTTAACACATTGTTTGAATTCTTTAGGTAATTCATCAGGGTTAAATACAGCAAAGGTTTCAATAACCTTATTTTCCCTGTTTGTCATTGTGATTTTATACAGCACATCTTCATCCGGAGTTTCAAATGCTATCCCATCCGGGGTACAAAATATAGTGCAGTTCATTTTGCACAACAAATCTCTACCTAACAAATTCACAGGACTGGTATCGCACATGACAAAGCGGTGCATTTCAGAAAATTTCCCTATGCTAACTTTCACTGGGTCTGTAAGGTAAGTTTTAATCTGCCTGTTGGATACACCAACTACTTGGATCGTTTCATCCGAGAGAGGAAGATTCCTAACATCAGCTGATCTGACAGTTGATCGAGTAGCACCAGTATCAACTAGGAAAGTAATGCTTTCATCATTAATCTTTCCATCTACAAATGGACCTGACTGGTCTACTTCTAGAGTTGCGCCAAGTACGCACTCTTCTTCCTCCCTTCAGCACCGTCAATAACTTTCTTCTGAATCACTCTCAGTGCGTTGCAGCCAATACTGCGAAGCAGCGCTAGCGCGCGGCGGTTTATTTACCTGTTTTCTGTTGTAGAATCCCGTTTCATTACTATACCTCTGGGAATTTTTGCTCTGTGGAAAAGGCGGTTTTGGCACCTGATTCTTTTGGGTAACAACCTGCTGCTGTCGCTGCGGTTGACCACTCACCTCATTCTGCACCTGTGGATTCAATGATGCATTTTCATTGTTAGTACTTGGGGCAAATTTACACTCGGATTTACAATGCCCTATCCTACCGCAATTATGACACGGAAATTTCTTCTTAGCTTCCTCTATATTTCCTTTACCTTTCCCAGGACTACATTTTTGTCTTGATCCTGTATTATTCGCTTGTTCTGCTAATTGTGCTTCCTGTCCCTCTGCTACCTTCACTTGTGCCCACATAGCCTTTTCTTTAAATTTTCGCTGAAATATTTAGCATGTCTCAGTACTTCGTCTATTTTCTAATTCTGCCAATCTACAGTATGCTGTTTTATCATCTCACTAATTTCTGGACGAAGACCATATACGATCCTGTATACAAAATGACTTAGATCCTTTAAACTGTTTAAAGGCCAAAATCAACCTCTCATAATATGCATGTAATGACTCTTTGCTTTCCTGATGCGTTCTGTCAATTTTTACCCAATCTGTCTCTTTAGGTGGAACCTTATTCTTCAGAAAGGCAATAACCTGTTCATATTTCTTCATTACCTCGGGGTCTGGAGCCCCTGTTTTTGGATGTCTTGGGTATTCCTGTGTTGGCAATCTATCATAATCTTGCACTCTGTCCATAGATCTGCTGGTACTATTATGTCAGACAGGCTGTTTAAATCAATCCATAATACTTTGGACAAATTCACAAATCTGTCTACCTGTCTATACCACTCGTAGTCGAGGGAAATCATTTGTGAATGACAAAATATCTTGCCTAGTCCATGGGACATGAACATATCCTCCTCCTGGAATTTCTCTCATAGGGCATTCTGTTATTACCTTCTCTTTTTCTCTAACAGGGAAAGCTGAAAAAGTTTTATCTGAAGCATCATCTCGTTTTCGATACCATCTACTTTTCCATTTGTCCACATCTCCCCATTTTCTCAACAAAATAATTATTTCCTTAATCTGACTTATTTGTCCTGTGGTATTCATATTTTAAATGTCCTTTTCAATGAAATCTATTCGATATGGTTTCTGTAGGGCTTTTACCTTTTCAATATCTATACCCAATTCATTTGCTACTTCTTCTAATCTTTCATGGAGACTTTTCGCTCTCCACGTTATGCTTTTACACAGAAATAACAACTCCTCATCCTGGTAGGTTTTTAACTTCTCCGTAGGGATAGTTCCTACAATTAACTCTTCCAGTACCATTCGTAGTTTGGCCACATCTATTGACTGAGATTCTTTGTCTTTCTTTTGCAAGCTTCTCAACCATTCATTTAATTCCTCTGTAGATGGTCCTACTGACTTCTCTACATTACCTTGTCCAGAATCCTTTTGTATTTCTGATATTGACTCCACTGTTGTTATACATCTTTCTGCACAATTCTGGCCTACAAACGGATTATTTGAAACATTTGGTTCAATCATACTTATTGTCTGTCTCCATGGATTGTCATTTTGACTCAGTTTTGGCTGTTCAACCTGTTTATTGCTTTTATAAGGGACCGTTAAACAATGTTCGACATATTTTTGTTTATCGAAAATAGGCATTACTGGACCTATCATTACTGGAACTGTTACAGCTTCCAGATTTTTGGTTAAATCACTTAATTTCTCTGTTAATTCTAAGGTTGTCTTTGCTAGTTCCGCTGAATTCTCACCATTTATTCTACTTCCGGACTTCTTTACTACCTCTCTAATGGAATTGTTTTTTTCCCAAATCTTGGAACTCTGGTTTTGATTTTATGATTCGTAAAGTTTCTTTCATTGGGGCACTTGGTCTTAATATTTCTGATTCTGGCCGATATGGGGGTGGATTTTGATAGAACATGCCCTCAAGAACATCGTCCTCTGATTCATTCACTCCATACCCTCTCGTTTCCACATTATGTCTCTTTTCTGTGCATTTTCTTCCTTCATTTTCTCCTGCAGTTCTTACGGGAAACAAACCCTCAGTCATACTTGCATTCCGCCACCTTCTCATTCAATCATCATGATTCTCATGTCCATATGACCTACCAAGCATGTACCTATACCTACTGCCACTTCTCTGTCTTTCTCGGTCATGCATCTCATCTTCCCATTCTGTCAATGCTTCAAATTGTGTCGGTCTGGGTCTTGGTTCTAAATTCATCATTTTCTCTCTTAAATTTCTCAAAACTGCCAAATTAAATGAACCATTTTCTGGAAAAGCCAAAACTCCGTCATTCTCAGTATACTTGACCCAATTGTCAAACCAAATACAGGTGTGATATCCATATTTCGCAACCATAAAGGATACGGGGGATTTCGGTGGAGGAAGTAATTGTCCTTCCCTAGTTACAAATTGGTTTGTCCTTTTTAAACCACTTTTTAATTCTACCGAACCAGGACTTCTTTTGGTTTTTGGGTGGATCGTAATACATCTTTTCTGTCTTTTCATGTAACTCTAGGTTCTCCTCTTGACCGTACCACTTTTCTGTCCAATTGTAGCGCGACTCACACTAACGCACCAATCTGGAACGTCTATGTCACTCTGTAATTCTCCAATCTCAGCACGACTCACACTAACGCACCAATCCGGAGCGTCTACGTCGCCCCGTGATTCTCCACTGCTAGCGCTGCGTACACTAACGCACCAATCCGGAGCGTTCTACGTTTCTGACTGACTGGCCAATCCCACCGCGGTCGTTCTGACGTCGGCAGCCGCTGCCACAGCTCCTGCTCCTGTCTACCCCTCCTTTACAAGATTCACTTGGTAAGTTTTGTTTCAAATTTACAATTCTGTTAGTAACGACACAAAAACACCACCATTGTCCGCTTTGCTAAACAAGGAATAGCAATAGACCTTTCTCACGAGAATTCTGTCTTTCCCGAGAGCAGCGCTTACCTCTGCCCTACTACGGAATCGTTACTTCCGTTGATAAAGTAGCACATCCCTCTACCTTACCCTTCTAACAGGCATTAGCTAACCGTTTCTCCAGATTTAAGACACTTGGTTGGAGACCCAATGCTCCTGAGAAATAAAACTAGAGTTTCACAATTAACCCGAATGCCTTCACATTCACGCACTTTCACACAAGAAAAGATAGTTCATTCACACAGAATCCTGTCTTTCCCGAGAACAGCAAACAGGCTGTCCTACTACAGAATTATGACATACGTTGATAAAGCAGCACTTCCCTCTACTTTATCCTTCTAACAAGCTTAGGGAGCACCTATTACCTTTCTAGTGATAAGCGTTATCGGAGTGCCATTTGGACACCTGGTACCTAAGACCAAAACTTCACAGGTGCCCTTCGCTACCATACACTTCTTTCATACATGAGATATTTCTAATGGTAACATGCGATGATGTCACCGGATCGAACTCAGACAATGCGTTGTGCAACTTCAATCGTTACATGCTTTTCCCCGTGTCCCTACAGGGCAACAACAATTCCGTATTTCCCGAGAGCAGCGCTTACCTCTGCTCTACTACGGAACCGTTACAAACTTCCGACTTCCTACATCCCAGAAGCCGTGCAAACAACATAGAACTCAACGCGACTCAACATAGAGTGTTAATACATAAACCAATATCAATCAATAACCAATAATCAATAAGCAATTTACAAGCTATATTCACCAAACCAAAACAATAACAACCATCATACTGCTACCAGAAAAACTGATGCAGCGTGGAATTTTAAATCCTTCCTTCGTCACAGATCAAATATCACACTAGCACATTCACTCAATACATTCATTGGTGGGGCCCATAACACCAACACTCACACTTCATTGATCCGTTCTCACGGGAGAGATATATTGTCCAAACGCTGACATGAAAGGAATACCTTTTCCACTAAACAGCCCAATTTACCTGAACATACATTAAGTACCTTTATTGAACTCAGAACCTCGAGATATTCCCTCCATTTAATCGATGAATCAGTTATTTGTTTTGGATATTTGGTGACACAATTCTTTAATCTACATTTAATCTTATTTTAATTTCTCTAAATAAATCACCCAACACATTTGTTTGTTAAAATAATAATTTTGTTTATCTATTTAGTTGCAAATTTAATAAATCATAAACCAAATCACCAAACATCATATTTACTTAATCTGGCTATTAGACATCCTCTAAGTCAATCAAGTCGTGGAAAGTCTTTAAATCATCAAAGTCAGGCAGCAATTCAGACTTTCAAAGATTCAGGATAACAGCTGTCCAGCAGTGTCACCGTCCTCTCCGTCAGCATAACGTCAGGAAAAAGGAAAGTTCGCTCAAAAAGAAGGATCCCTAATTCGCTTTGTCTACCCACTTTTTATAATGAAACTAACATCAAAATGTAACAAAAATCAGTTTTAGGCAGTCCTGATTGGCTGGTTTGGGGTCATTCGGTAAAGTTCTCACATAGTCCGTTAGGTTAAGTCATCACACATGCTGGTTTCGGTTTTAAAGACAGTCCTTTGTTTCGTGAATCTGGCAATTATCCCAGTGTGTCCTTGATGGGTACATCTTGCCTGGGGTCAGGACGAGGCCACTGTTGCTGGCGGTGGCGCAGGCGCACTTCACCCGAAACCTCGTGAAGCGGTAGTAGTCGCGTCGTGTGTCTCAGTCAGCCATCTTTTCTTAGGCCCAAATGGTCAACTTAAGCAAAACAAACATAAAACGTAATTAAAACATTGAAATGGCTAATAAAATGTTAAACCCTCACTAATTCCCCTATGTGTGAGTAATTATCTAACATGATAGCAACATTCAAAGCATTTATATTCACCCAGTGATGTCATCTGGTGCAACTTACAATTACGTCACAAAAGCAACATATATCTTGCAATATTCTAATTTTCTACCATTAGTATGCGTACATATATTAGTATACAGTTAATTTAGTCATGCAAATGCAAATTCCACGTGTAATTCTTTTGTTAATATAATTGGTGAGTTATCACTTCAAATAGATTAATAGTATTACAATTAATAGATTATTTGGATTAATATAAACATGCAGAAATGGAGGGGTATACAAAATGTTGTACTACCCGCTCCAGCACTACACTAGGTGTTTGTCCAAATTTGGAGCATTCAGGGATGATATCCTAACAGACAAAAGAAGGGGGATACCCCAGTAGCGGAATGCATGGTGTTATTGTACACAAATTCCACCAAAGGCAATACTTTATCCCATTCACTAGTCCATGTAGAGAGAAAACAACACAGAGTCTGTTCCATTGTTTGGTTTATCCTTTCCGTCTGTCTGGCAGTTTGAGGATGGGAGGAAGAGGACAGATGTTAAAGTGCGCCAGAATCTGGAGATGAGTTTGGCGTCTCGATCTGAAACAATGGCGGTCGGGAGTCTGTGTGCTCTAACTATATGTTGAATAAACAAAGTGGTTAATTCTTTTGTTGTTTGCATGTGTTTTAATGGATGAAAATGTGCCATTTTGGCTAAATAAACCACCACCACCCATATGATGAAATACCCATTTGACATAGGTAGATCAGTGACGAAATCCATGCTTATGGTATGCCAGGGCATGGGTGGTATGGGCATGGGTTGCAATAACCAAGCAGGAGTAACGTGAGAAGTCTTTGATTGTGTACAGGTGGAACATGATTGAACATAATCTTAACAATAACATCATTGATCATTCTTGGCCACCAGAAGTCTCGCTGGCACAGTTCTAAAGTCTTTTTGTAACGAGACTGACCAGCAAGAACTGTGTCATGATTGCAATTTAGAACAAGAGTACATAAAGGTTGCATAGGGATATATAAACGGTTTTTAGTATATGCTAGATCTTTTTTCATTATGACTTCAAGGGGCAATGATTCAGTTGGTAGTGCCTGTTGTACTTCTTTTAAGAAATCTTGGGGAGTACATTGAGCTAATATTTTATGCTCAGGAATTATGGGATTTGAAGTGGTTAACTGAGTTTCCATGGTGGGATAAGTTAACCATGACAAAGTGTCAGCTTTCTGTTGTTCTTTCCCTGGTCTGTAGGTGATGATGAAATCAAATTCATTGAAAAACAAGAGCCGACGGATTTGACGTGGTGTCAAGGCCTTGAATATTTTGGTAGAATTTGAGGTTGCAATGGTCTGAATAAATTGTGACTGTGTGACAAACCCCTACAAATAGTGTCGCCACTCCTGAAATGCCAACTTTATGGCTAATAGCTCACGTTCAGCCACTGTGTAATTTTGCTCAGCAGGCAAGAGTTTTTTAGAATTGTAAGCTTCGGGATGCAGGTGTTCCGAATCAGGATCTCTTTGAGAAAGAACTCCCCCAAGAATATACAACGTTACATCGCGGTGTTTACACCGTGATACCATTACAACGCAGGCATTACAACTCAAGTCATTACAATGACTTGCGCTGGAGGGTGCTGGATTTAGGAATAGTACGATTTACTATTCCAACTCCAGTCTATGTACAGTAGAGAAGGTGTTGGAATAGAAAATCATACTATTCCTTAGGTTAGAGCACCATCCAGTGCAAGTCATTGTAATGACTTGCGTTGTAATACCTGCGTTGTAAAGGTATAGCGGTGTAAACACTGCAATGTAAACAATGTTTCTTCTCCCCTGACAGCCACTTGGGAAGCGTCTGCCTCCACATAAAGAGGTTGGGATGGGTCTGGATGCTGTAAGATGGGGGTTTCAGTAAAAGTTTTTTCAGTATCTGAAATGCTTGTTCTGCCTCTGGAGACCAATGACATTTACTTCATTTTTTAGTAGATGGGTAATGGGAGAGACAACAAAAGAGAATTGGGGAATAAATCGCTGCTAGAAGTTGGCGAAGCCCAGGAATCATTGTATGTCTTTTAGGAATCCTGGTGTTTTCCATCGTAATATAGCTTGTACCTTAACTGATCCTGAAAAATCACATTACCCAAAAATGTAATATTTTTGGCATGAAAGACACACTTGTCTAGTTTTGCAAAGAGGTGGTGTTCTCGCATTCGTTGCAACACTGCTCGAACATGTCCAATATGCTCTTCTGTTGAGGATGAATAAATACGGATGTCATCAATGTAACAGATGACAAAAACATCCAAGAAATTTTGTGAGACATCATTAATAGAAAATTGGAATGCTGCGGGTGCATTACACAACCTGAAGGGCATTACGGTGTATTCGAATAAACCAAATTTGGTCCAGAAAGCTGTCTTCCACTAGTCTCCGGACTTTACCTGTATCAGGTGATATGCACCCCGCAGATCCAATTTGGTAAAGAGGGTAGATTGACGCACTTGATCCAGTAGAACTGGTATTAATGGGAAGGGATACCTGTTATTAACTCTGACTTTATTTATGGCGCGATAGTCAATGCAAGAGCGATGTTCTTGGTTCTTTTTTGCGACAAAGAAAAGTGGAGAACTAACAGGTGAGGTAGAATGTCTTATAAACCTTTTTAGTAAGAGATCATCTAGATATTCTTTAAACTAAAGGGTCTCTGATTCTGAAAGGGCATACACTCTACTGCACGGTAACTTGGCTCCTGGAACCAAATCAATATGACAGTCATATGACCTGTGGGGAGGCAATTGAGTAGCCTGCTTTTCTTAGAACACATCCTGAAAATCGTCATAAATTCTTGGTAATGAGGTAGTAGTCTCTATGTCCAGAATAGGTTGTGAGTTTTCAATGTGGAAGTACAATGCAAGGGGGTAACTGGTTGTTGCCTATTTGTGTAACATGAATGCCAACACTCCGCAGAATCTAATGTGACCGTGTGCTTAACCCAATCAATCTTTGGGTTGTGAATTTGGAGCCATGGGATGCCCAATATGGCTCCAAACACAGGAGTATCTATAAGGTCCATCTACACAGAGCATGGTCAATGGTGTTGTTTGATGCAAGATCAAACCAGAAGATAACTCAGAGCCATCAACTGCTCTCACTGGTTAGGGGATTTCTTTTTGATAGTAGGAATATTAGGAGTGCTCCGGAATCTAATAGAATAGGTATTACCTTTCGTGTTTGATTGGGAAAAACCAAAGTAACAATCATAAGATGATGTGGAGTAGATGTTGTGGTGTTTGCCAAAAAATGATACAAGACCGTGGTGCTCAATGTAGATGGTGAGGGGGTCCCATTCCTTATCGGGCCAGGGAGTTTTCTGACTGAGAGTGTTCAATGTCAGGTAATGGAGTGTCTGTGAGACCAACAGCCTTTCGAGAGGTGGTTTTAGCGAAACAATCTCAGGCAAAGTGTCCTGGATGGCCAAAGTAGAGACACAATGTTAAGCATCTTCAGCGCTCTTTTTCATCTTTCGAAAGAGATCCTCTAAACCCCACCGATTTGCATCGATTCAGAGGAATCGGGAGAAGGACCAACACTGGAATGTTCTTTCTTTTCTTGTTTTACTATAACCATGCGTGTAAATTCTCCAAGATTTCTCTCACACAAGACGATGGTCCAGCCGGACCACTAAGTAAATTAATTCCCTGCAATCTGTAGGAGGGTCAATCACATCCTTCAATTCATCGTGGAGACCGCGATAGAAAAGTGAAGTTAAATCTGGTTTTCCTTGTCGTAAGTTCAAAAGTTCATTGTCACTTGCTTGGACAAACTGGTGTTTAGCAAAAAGCTTGCGCAGTGTCTTTAAACTGAAGGAAATTGTGTAAGATGGCATCATCTCGTTCCACAAAAGGGATATACCATGCTGCCGTGGTTCCACCCAGATAGGAGAAGATGAACGCCACTTTTGACGCATCATCAAGAAATGCCAAAGGTCGACACAAGAAATACAACTGGCACTGATTCATGAAGATAGCATACTTTCTTTGATCCCCAAAGAACCGTTCAGAGGGAGCTAAGGAAATTGGAGTAGGAGTAGTAACAGAAACTGTAACAGGTTGAGACCTTAATGTATCTGTGGCTGCTGATGAGAATTGAAAACGTGGTGGTTTTATCACTTCTTTAGGCCTAACTGTGGTGTTATCCCAGGGTGATTCTTGTGGTATAAATCTTTGTAATTCACATTGTAAAGCATGATTGGTTTTTTCAAAACTGCTACCTCATGTTGTAACCCTTCAAAAGCCTTAGATAATTCCTGCAAGGAAATGACCCGGTTTACACGGGAATCCATTGCCCGGACAGACTTTGTTTTTTGTGGCTTGGCTTTATGTCAGATGTGAGACCAGCCACTCACCTAAAATCCAGGTTCATTGGTGGAGGCGATGCTAGTTCCTCAGCCCATTCAGGACAACTCTCAGAGCTACTGATTACACAGGAGCCCTGGCAGATGTTCCAAGAGGGAAGGGGATTTGGGATGAGAGAGAAACAAAGAAGAGAAGACAATTCTACCGTCTGCCAATTGGGCCAGCCAGGATCCAAGTTCTGATGAGCGGATGTAGCAAAGGTCTTTAACCTAAAGGCAAGAGAAGATGTTAACAACCAGATAACCTCACAGTATACCCATGTATTCTAAGAATTGTTTGTAATCCTAGGAGTTACCTCAATGGTGTATGTTGCTAAATGTGCTTCTAGTACCACTAATGGTTAAGTAAGCTTTTCTCTCTGGAACCTTGGTAATTATACTGGAATTAAAACGATTGATAATCTATAAAACATAAAACAGTGTATTACACATTCATGTCTTTGTTCCTGACACCAATGTGAGAAATTTTGAAGCACTCTCTCCTTATATGTAAAAGCATGCCTTAAATCTAAGGAATGTTCTGGTCTTATTATGCACTCAGCAAATTAACTCAAATGCCAAGAATGTCTTTTCGGCAAGTCTGTTATCACCAAAGTCACGTGCCTAGCAAATTGACTCAATGCCAAGTTTGTCTCTTAATAAAGTCTAAACGTCACCAGAGTCGCATTATCAAAGTTACATGTGCACAGGGTTAAATTGCATTAGAGTATTTCCACAAAAGCACTCTCATAAACTAAGAAGTTATTCCAAGAACCGGTGAGTCATTTCCACCAAACACACAATCAAACGGTGGAGTCTTGAAAAAGGACACTTAGCTTTCAGCTGACTTGCTTCCGCTGTTCTTCATGTTCTTCACTGAAGCCGGTTTCCATTGAAGACTGTGTTTCCCGGAATGTTGCTGACGCGCAGAAGGAATCCCAAAAAGAAATGTCGCGCTGTCAATCAGCCGGTTACCAGGTAGAAGGTAAAAAGCCAAGCGCCGCGTTGCATTGGGTGTTGCTATATATAGCCAATCCTAGAGTGTTGTCACTCGTGTCCTAGCAAAGTGTGTTTAGTTACGTGACTTCTGCAAAGCACGTTTCCTTCTCGAAGGATTTCCTGAAAACAAAGCCGATGAGCGCTGGCTCATAAAAGCACCTCTGTACACAAAAGAACCAATGTTTCTTGTGGGGGATATCAGTTAACAAGCACTGATTCATGCAATGAATGGTCAAACACTAAAACAAGCATTGGTGAAATAAACAGTTCAAAGTGTGGCAAAATAAAGAATAAACATTACAGACTGTTGCCTAAATGCATAACATGATTGGTGAACAGGCCACGGGGATGTTGACATATCTCGCAGGCCTGGTATAAAGTATTTCTGACAGACCTAACAGTCCCCTTTCATTTACTATTGGCCCTGGTTGATGAAGTTCTCTGGACCTCATAGAGGCTCAGAAGGTTGGCCCCCCTATAAAATTGATCATGCTGTTTGGCTCCATTAGACACATTTTCACAAAACATTTCAAAAAAATGTTCATCCACTTGAGCTCTTTTATGAAATGTTTTGCACCGATCAGTGAGGCGGACAGGGCTCAAGAAAAAAGGAGGCCTCCTATATTGTAAATTTCCCATGTTAATTCCCGTAAGAAATTTTAGGAAGTGGTACAGAAAAAAACAGCTGAAGGAATAATACCAAATTTGGCAGAAAATTAAAAGTGTACTCAGATAGTGTGGATTTTTTTATTTGTTGGGAATACATTCAGCCATTTTTGAGAATTCCACATTGAAAAATGTGCTTGGGTAGTTATGAAAGTCTTAAAAAGATAGTGATATCTGGATTGTTGATGTCTGGATATACTCTAATTGACCGCTTTAAAATTGACCAGTAAATCCTGATCAGCTCACCACAGCCTAGACAACATATTGTGACAACCATTGCAGAACTCAAGGACATGTTTGCTGGGTCCTGAAAAGTAATTGAAACAATATATAAAAGGGACAAAGTGAGCAACCCCTAATTCCAAAAGGTATGTTGAGTGGTCCTAAAGTGACTCCCCTTTGATTGATTGGCCACACATGGACAATATGTTGAGGCAGCCATTACAGGACATGGTCTCTGTTAAAAATTGGGTTTCTGGTTGGCAGCGGTATGCACCATGTATATCCAGGAACAACAATACTTGTCAGGATAAGTCAGATGCACACAATAAATTAACCTGTGCTCACCCTCTGGTAGCTTGGCATAGAGCAGTCAGGCTTAACCTAAGAGGCAATATGTAAAGTATTTGTGGAATACTTCAAAGAGTAACACAGAGAAAACACCACAAAAAAGCTCCACAGTTTAGGAAAATGGATTATATATTTTATGAACACAAAAAGACTAAAATGACAGTAATCCAATAGGTATAACCAGAGTAATTCATTTTTAAGAAATAAACTGAATTATAGTACTTACAATTATTAAAGCAAGGGTTAGGCCAACTGTGATGGCGCATGTGTTGGATACAGGGACCAGCTTTGGCATGCTGAAAAAGTACCTTAAATGGGATCAGTGGAGGCAATACATTGTCATCAATCCTTATGATCATTGTGATGCCTTGGTTCCAAGCTGACCAAAGTCAAGGATGCATCAGGAATGGAGGCAATGTATAAGCAGCTGAGGAAGCAATGTACTCAATCCTCGCAGTGATGCATCGTCATTGATGAAGATGCGCTGGTTCTAAGCCGTGCAAAGTTGGAGATGCACCAGGCAGTCAGCGAAGGGAGGTATTTGATACTTGAGACTGCAGCAATTTGTCAGCATCAATGGAGATGCGCGTTTCCGAGCCGCAGATCTGTGTAGATGCATTGATTCTGCTTAAAGCAGCACTTTATACTCACTTTCAAGAGCCCAGGACTTAGTTGGCCCCACTTTACAGAGCAAGACTCGCAGAAAGCAAAGTTCAGGTGCTGTAGCAGGATGAGTTGAAGTCTTTGATGACCCTGTGACTTAGATCAGGGGCAAGCTATCAAGCCGTTGGAGTCACTCATGTTTCAAGTGAGATGAGCCCAGATCTTCTCAGTTAGGGCAGAGATTAGCAGGCAGCGGGGCAGCCAAGCAGAAAAGCCGTATTTCCAGAGCAGCATTCCAGCAAAGTGGACCTCTTTTTAGTAGCACAGCAGTCCTCCCTCCTGGCAGTGTGCTTCACAGGCCTAGTAGTGTGCTGAAGAGGTAGCGTTTGAAGTCCAGTTCTTATACCCATTGATGCCTTTTAAGCGTGGGTGACTTAAATAAAGAGTCTTTGAAGTGCACAGAGGTCCTTGTTCCTGCCCTGGTTCCAGACTCACCACAGGGGGCAGGTGTGTCATCTCCTATCCTGCCCAGGATGTGGATGTCCCATCAGTCACACCTTTGTGTGTGGCTGTCTAGACAGAATTCAAATAGTCCACCTGTCACCTACCCCAGATGTGTATTTTGGACAGGCTCCAGGCACACGAGTCCAAGAGCAGTAAAATGCAATATTTCTAAAAGTGGCATTTTTAAAAGGTTAATATTAAATTTGACTTTATCAGTAAAGATAATTTTTCAGTACTATTACAGTGATAAGAAACATGACAGATCTACTCCTTCTCAATAAGGTATTACAGCTTATAAAGTGTAATAAAGATTTCCTAATGTTAAGCCTCACAGTAGTGAAAAACATATTTGGATGTTTGTACATGACCTACCTTTTGATTACATAGCACCCTGTCCTGTGGGCTACCTAGGGCCTACCTTAGGGGTGACTTATATGTAATAAAACAAGGAGCTTAAGGATTGGCCAGGAGCTTTTTAAGTGCGATGTCACCATGGCAGTGTAACCTGCCCACACAGTCTCTGTAGTAGCAGGCTTGATACATGTCTAAAGGGATGCTTTCATGGGTGGTTTAATCAATCAACCAGCTCACTAGTAGCATTTAATTAACAGTCCCTGGGCACATTTAGTGCACTGTACTAGGGACTTACAGGTAAATTAAATATGCTAATTGTAGGTAATAATACCAAACCATGTTTAGGGGGAGAGCACATGTACCTTAGCGCTGGTTGGCAGTCGTAAACTGCTCAGAGTCCTAAGGCCGACTAAAAGAATTCAGCAAAATTGGAGGCAAGCAGGCAAAATGTTGAAGGGAAAGCAACCCTAAGGTTGACAGGTCTAACAGTCCCTGTAAGAATTTGGATTGTTGATTTGGGTGTGTGACAACTCATTTTATGGAATAGTTGCTACCCTTGTCATTGTTAACTCTCAAAGTCACTAAATTAACCTAAGCTCAACCCTCTGGTAGCTATGGCACAGAGCAAACAGGTTTACTTTAAGGCAATGTGTAAATATGTATGTAGTACCAAAACATTTAAAAAGTAAAAATTAATTAACAAAATTACACCATAATGACAAAACCCAGGAAAGGGAACAAGAGATATGATTTTTTTTAGTTTTATTTAGAAAGAGCTTAAAAAAAAGAAAGCACCTATGAACTTTCATGGTCACGGTAGATCGGGTTATAGGTGACACACCTATGGCTCACCATGATGCAGGGCAGGTCGAATACACCAACCAAGTTCATCCTGGTCAAAGATTTTGCCTTTGGCGTAGGGCCTGATTTATATATTGGTGGGGCTCCAGTCGTCCCTCTGTGGCGGAGGTTGCATGTACTCTCTCAAGCTGACGGAGTCCTGCCCGCTGTAGTTAGATGTGTGCTGGCTGAATCGCCCCCTGCATCAACAGACTGTTTGCCATCAGGTAAGCAGAGCACCTCCCTTGATGCAGCAGACTCCTTTGCTAGTGGCAGAACCCCATCACCGTCAAGCAAGCCGGTCTGTGCCGAGGCGATTTTTATTTTTATTTTGTACTGGCGTTGTCCCAGCACCTGTTTCCTAGTGGAGTGAGTCCCTGGTGGAGTGGAGACTGGTAAATACCACTTTTGTGATGTTTATCTATACAAATAGGTTGTGTTTAAAAATACATGCAGGTAATGTGTCTTACCTCTTTTTGTACATATAGCATAGCACACATACACACTATTGAATGTACACCCACATGCACCAAAATCACTACACCCACAACCATCACAAAACCCCCAAAATAAGACTGTTTCAATACAGGTGTATTCATTTTACTTTGATAAGTTGTAAAACGAACACCAATGTATTACACTTAAGGATAAAATTGTGTGTGAGGGCAATGTAAAAATACATTAGGCTAAAGGAAATGTTAACACATGATTCATAGTAACACGTGTAAAAAGCTTATCTTTGATCCCGGGGACAACGGAGTTGATTACTTTTGTTGTCAAGTTGCAGCAGTAAGGCGGACGTAGACAGTTAGGTTCAAGACGAAGTTTGTACATCATTTCCTTTGATCCACCAACTCAAGTATGGAGATATGTCTGCCATAGTTGTGCTGATGGAGAGCCAGATTGTGATTAGGCCAGTGGTAATCCTAGCTGGAGTCCCTCCTATATCCTCTTTTGCCTATGGAACTGTAGGTGGTCCTCAGATGGTTTTGCCAAGATCTAAATCAGGCCCTCAGTCTTTTAATTCTGAATCCATCACAGGAGTACACTTCTAAAGCCTCTCCAGACCTCATGGGATGCACTTGGAGACTCACAGGGTGTCAGGCAGAGGCCAAAAGCAGGGTCCAACCCAGGTCTGGTTACCACTGGTCAGCTGGGTACTTTCAGGGAAAGGCCTCTTGCAGCTTGTCATGTATGCCACTAGAGTCAACTTCTTTCTCCTAGGTACAACATGGAGTAGATCCAGTACCTTCAGGGCTCCTCTCATATCACGGACAGCAGGTTCAATCCTCTTCTGATCTTTCCCTGGTCCAGGAACTGTTTTGCAATAGGTGCCTTATTTGTGCTTGGTACTAGCTAGTGGGTAAGAATAACACCTGGGCATGCCCTAACCAATGGGGTAATGAGTAACTCTACCCACTTTGGACATTTGCAATGTGGTGAATGTCTTCGGCCAGACTGTGCTTGGGCTCTGAAGGCTGGATGTGTATATGGAGAGTGTACTATAATAATCCTAGGGTCCACCCACATATATCAATAACACAAAAATCCAGTTTGAGGCAGACAGTATGCACACAACAAACAAAAGACAGAAGACTGGTAGGAAAATAGCAGAGCCCTGCAGCAAACAGACCAAGGATCCACAAGCATTGCCCCAAGTGTTATATGTGAACCCAGCAGACCTGCCAAGTAGGAGTTAACATTCAAACAATATTTAACACTGTAGTGTGAAAGAAAATTATCCCCCAGCCTAAGTATTCAGAGGAGTCATGTATGCCAATTCAGATCAATCTATTGCTTGCTCGTTTGAGGCATTTCAAAAATATTCACACATATTCATGACTAATTAGTGGATGGGAGAACCTAGAGAGCCAAAGCAAATTAGTCTCTAGAAAATTAAGACTGGAAAAAGGCATTTTACTATTGGTTAGTAGAAGTAAAGTGCACAGAGTTCTAAAGCCAACAAAAATATAGCACCCAGCAAAAGGCTAAATGTCTGTGGTGACCATGCAAAAATAGACAGTTTTTTACAATCCCCTTTGAAATGCATTTTAGTGAATGACAAGTTTTGAGACTTACGATGAGGAGCACAGCGGCAGTCGTTAGTAGGAGTAACTGCAGGGCGGTGACGTGGGGAGGGGGAGGGGCAGGGTGGGGGGTAGTAAACTATGGATTACTGACGTTTACAGGTAAGTTAACATATAAATTAATAAAACAAATTTCATTGAGTGCACAGCATCGCATTTGGCGATGCAGTGCACGCAACGAAATTCGTTTTATTAATTTATATGTTAATTTACCTGTAAACCTCCGTAATCCACAGTTTACTACCCCCCACCCTGCCCCTCCCCCTCCCCACGTCACCGCCCTGCAGTTACTCCTACTACCGACCGCGGCTGGAGGAGCATATATAAGGGTAAAACAGTTTTCAGCTGTGTTTTGTGTTAGTTGTATCATGCTAGTTTTAGGAATTGTGGTGTGTTTTAAGTTGATTTTCATGCTGTGAAAATTATGTTTGAAAGAAACCTGTTTTCTCTCATGATTATCTCATTGAGGCTATGAAAGGTGCTCCGAAAGTTAAAATGAGAGCACTTTGTCTATATTTTCACAATATCTGCCTCAGCTGTGTGAGAACAAAGTCTAATATGCTGAGTGAAACCTATTTCCAACAGCAGCTGCACCGGTTGATTCCCCAGTGATCTAATGCAGCTTCCACATTTTGTCTAACGAACACCTAGAGTGCTATCATTCTGTATTCCTGACAAAACTGTTGCACACCAGATGTAATCATGATGGAATCAAAGTGGTACAACTTAAAGATTTCCTATAGGGAATAAACAAAATGAAGAGGTTTATTTTGCTATATTGATTGGTCATTGTTCTAGAAAGCTAGAATGAGGACATATTTATTATGAATCAAAGCTGGAAAACCTAAACCATTTAATTTAAGAATGTGCACAATATGGGGGTTTGCCTTGTCATAGAAATTGTGTCTATTGCTCTAGAGAGCTAAAATGATAACACATTTTCAATGAGTTCTCAAATATCTTTCTCATGCATGTCAGTAAAACATTGTGACATTCAGAATGAAACATGCACCAACACAAGCAGCAGTCTGTCACTTAACTCAATAGTAATCAACTATAGCGTCACCCTTGCATTCTAAGGAACAAATAGGAGGCTTACATTTCATATTCAAAACAATAATGAGGCACTCCTTAACGCCATTTTTTAAATAGGAGTTATTGAATTTAAAACTTTTCTTAACGAGTAGGCTAAAGTAAATGATCATTAAAATGTTAATGCAGGGGTGAAATCAGAAGGGTAAAATATGAGGAAAGGTGTGGGTTTTCAGTAATTTGAGGCACAATGTATTTTTAAAGGGGGCTAATAATAGTTAAATAGAGCAAAGTCTGCATAAGTACATCATCGCCATTCAACATCTGCTTACTCAGTCTACCTACCTTTTCAGTTGCTTAACAGCTCCCCAATTTAAAATAGTTGCTTTTTGGTAGTCAAATACATTTGTACATATATATAAATATAAATTCACTGAGAAATACATAGGTTGAAATGAAGTTCTAGTTAGGGGTTGTAATAATACAAAAATTAATTTTAAAAAAACTTATTGTTTTCTACATGAATTGGACAAATCATATTTATTAATGCGGGTGGGGGGATAATCACAGAATCATGAAACAGCTGAGAGTCAATTAATAACACAAGTTTTCTAAACTTTCCAAAATATCGGCTTGTTTTTAACAGTAATCATATTATAATGCCATAAACCGCTTGTGAGAAACATTTGCTTTTATGTTCCATGATGTCTTAAAATAGAAACCTGTCCCAGGATACTTGTTAGCCATTTAGGAAAGACTTGGCTTGTCAGTTCGGGCTGGACTGTTCCCATGAGGAGCACGGTCAAGGCTGATTTGGATACGGCTGGGAGTAAACTGGGGTGGCGAAGTGAGCTAAAGAACAATGATGGATTCAACACAGATCTGTGAATGGGGGTGAGAGTCTAAAAAGTTTCAGTGCTCCGCCCATCATCTCCTTGTGTTTGTCTTAAAAAAGGCTTCAAAATTTGTGAGATAAAGTAATCTTAAAAACTTTAAAACAGTGTTGGAGTTTGTGTAATTGAAAGGAATTATTTGTAAAAGAAGGGGTAAAAATGTTCTTGTTCCAACAAATACCAAATCTCACTGGACAAATCAGAAATATAGGTGCCAATTACGTTGTTTAGAAAGCCTCCTACTGCTAGTCCAAAGCTTTCCAACTGCGGTCAGAAGTTTTCCCACGGACACGGTCGGTTTGCAGTCAGACCACCCTATTACGATGTTAGGGTCAGAACGAAATCGTCTGGTCATCTGGACTCTGTTTCGACCGGCTCTCTGAGTCTTCCAGCTGGTCAGACTGCAACATAATCCCTTATGGACGGTGTTTCCACCATAGGGATTACGATTGCCTTTCCATGCTGGCTGTTCCGACATGGGAAGGCTGTCAGAAAGCGGCTCTGGGGGCCCCTAGCATGGCCTCCCTGCCTCTGTGGTCTACGGTTGGTGGTTGAGAGGGTACCTAGGATACACCCCTGTAAAACCCTGCACTATGTGGCAGGCACACACCTGCCACAGGGTGCAGGGTTTTATACATACACACAGCTGCAGCTCATGCAGGCAAGAACAGTGGGGCCGGGAGGGGGGGATTTCGACAGACGAGGACGAGGGAAAATTAAATAAATAATACATTTTCCCTCATCATTGTCCGTCGAAATCCTCCACCACCCGGCCCCACCACTCTTACCTGCACGGGCCGCGGCTGCACACACACACATTTATCTATAGAAGCCTGCATTACACCTGGTTTATGGCATGATACAAGCTCCCATAGAGAAAAGTAAGTATGCGACTGAACAGTGTTCGGTTGCATCGTAAACAGGGCGTCAGAAGCTCCAACTGGAGGTCGGTGGGTCCTGATTCCGAGACGGTGTTGGTCAGAGGCAACGTAATAAGCCCCAAAGTGTTCAAAACAAGATGAACAAAATATTGATTTATAAATATCAATACACAAATATTGAGTTTTTAATATCGTGATACATAAATATCGTGATGCAGAAATATTGTTGACTAGAATATTGATTTTTTTAGGTAAGCAATATCATTTTCAAGAAGATATGTGTTTTTATATTGTTTTCAATAATATGGTTGTTAAAAATATCGTTTTATAGATATGTTAGGTTCATATATTAATGTTATATATATTAAATATTATTTTTATAATTGCTGACAATATTCTTAAATATAATTTGTAATTTAAGTGATTTATAGTTTCTAAATTAATTGTCAATAGTAATGTTGCAGGGATTCTGCTGATACACAGAACTATGCGAAGAACCCCAGGACCTCAGTGAATTGTGGTGTACCAGAAACTCACCTCAGAACCCAGAACCCAGTATCCGGCTAGCATAAGTGTCCCATTCGTTATCCGAGATTTAGCTCGGCGGTCCCAATGTGTAGACAACCCAGAACAAGCGACTCAGTACATACTCAGGAATGGTGGGAATCGGAAATACCTGTTCGTATATTATTCTCACATCAGTCCACAACAATAATCAACAGAGACACGTTGTAAATAAAAGGGATTTATTTTTATAGACCACGTGTCCTAAGATGCAGTACTTTGGCTAATACAAGCAGACAAATGATTAATATCAAAACCAGTAACATAGTTACAATACCATAGAATATAAAAGGGGTGATCATATTATAATGACAGTGGATACTACCACCTTCCCTTTACTAAGAAGCTAATATTATTATTATGCTAATAGAAGGTCTCTTAGGCTTGAATAGGGGACCCCATACCTCAAAGATCAGCTTAGTGAAATCACATCACAGGAGCATCAGGAGTCTTCTCGCAGGAAGGCTCGTCTTCGGTCTGAATAATAAACATGATGTCTGTGATATTAAAAGCACTAATTTTCAGGCATTTGCAGCTGCGCGTGTGTTATGGCTAAATAGTGGGCCGATCAACCTAGAGTGAAAAACATGCATTGTGTAATAACCCAGACTGTTTGTCACACCATGTACAGACCAAGGTCGCTGCGCAGAGCTTGGGATAGTAACAACAGATCGCGCTTGTGTGAAGAAAGTCTCGAGTCAGCAGTTTGTTTTAAGAAATAACATGTAAACGCAGTGCCGTGTGCAAAAGCAAAAAGATGGCTTTCTAACATCTAACGTGGTTATGCTAACTTAACAATGCCTGTACGT
Organism: Triturus cristatus; assembly: GCF_964204655.1. Classification (NCBI taxonomy): domain Eukaryota; kingdom Metazoa; phylum Chordata; class Amphibia; order Caudata; family Salamandridae; genus Triturus; species Triturus cristatus. The sequence continues at coordinate 1,173,831,903 of NC_140589.1, read as the reverse complement.
ATTCAGAGAGAACTCACTACACGCCCCCTTGATCGAAGCACTATTTAGTAGGCAAGAAAAGAGAGAACGCAGAGTTCAGTTTCGTCAGAGCAGAACAAGGTGTAACCAATCCAAAGGTTCAGAATGAGTTAAAGTCCGGAAAAAAAATATAATCAATAAAAAAAAACTCAAAACAACCATCAGGGAGAGAGCAAAAAGAAAAATGTAAATGCCTCGGCAGGGTGCTGTCCAGGAGCGACAGGCGCCAAGGACGATAGTGCAGTCAATCCATGAATGTATAGGCAGCATATGTGGCAACCGCTTCCAACAAAAAATCATTCGCAGGGCCAGCGAAAGTCTCAGCCATCCAATCCATCAACGAGAAGGAACACACGTGTTCGTTAAACAGCGGAGCTTCCAGCACGACCAGAGGGCATCCGGAATGTTCCTCCAAATAGCTCATAGCCAAGAAGTTGTAGGCAGCTGTAGAGATGTCCCAATTACCCAGGATCCCATGTGCCGCTCCGCAAGCCATTATCCGGACACCAGAACAGGTCAACTCGTGAGACACTAAGGGCCTCATTAGTCGATCGAAATCCGGCACCGGAGACACCAGGCTGGTCAAGCACAAATCCAAAGGCCATTCAAAGGGACAATCCAGGCAGTGAAGCACAGGCTGCACGCAGGTGAAGTAGCAATACCGGAAAGATAATCCATATGCCAGGCTTAACGTCGCCAATGGCAGAGTTCCATAAAAGTCAAGCATCCTATCCCGAAGAAGATGCAGGCGGGACAGGTGCACGTGTGGCACAGAAGGAGCAGCCATTCCGTAGTATGAAAAGGAAAAGCAGCACACCCGCCACTAGTGCCAGAAGCAGCGGAACACCTCCAAAGATGCTCGAGAAAAGTGAATGAAAAAAGCCCGGAACCACACCAAAAATAGTTTGGAAAGAGGTCACGAGACCCGAGCCCACAAGTTTAAAAAAATGAGCCAGGCCGGTCGTGGACGAGGCATTGAAAATAGTTTGGATCAAAGAGCCGAAATGCAGGGGGAGGTCAGTATTCAGAAGCGCCTGTACCTCAGTGCGCGTATTAGCAACGTGAAGGTCGAATGTTTCACGTGATGAAGTCAAAGACACCTCTTTTTGGGACAATAGGGCTCTTATTCTGCTCAACTTGTTGAACTCTGCTTTCAAGGTTGGAATCGAAGGCCAGATGGAAGCATCCAGCCGCCCATGCGGGGGTGGAAAGAGAACATTATTGCAGCAGACCACTTTCTGCGAGACAGTTACAATATACGGGATTCCCACTAACATCCCACAGCAAGCTTCACTATTCAAAATCAAATAACTACCGTTAGCAAGCAGTGTGAAAGAAGGCGTAATCACAGGCACTGGGACACCCCGTAAGATGCATGCTAAGTTCGGTGCTTGTACATTGCATGCGCCGTGTAATTGAATGTGCCTACATACCAAGGAATGGTCAGGTGACGTGGTACATTCCTCGCCCTTCAAATAAACCTCAGTCCCGTCCCTAGTACATCTATACGTAAAGGGGAGGGACCAAACCTCATGTATGAAAGCGGTGCCCAGCGGTTCATATCTACCCAAAGCATAATGTTTCATACAAGACGTAAACTTAAAAAGTGCAAACGGGAGAGTTATCAATCCGTGGATTAACCACGTAGCTGAATTGATCTCCGCTACAGAAAAAGGCAATGGTTCTAATTTTTCAATATGTAACAATGAAAATGTAGCATCCTTCATGGACATAAATCGCTGCTTGTCAGTAAGGTTAAAGGGAAGGAATAACGATGTAGTGTTAAGATAGTCCCAAGGGACTCTCCCTGCCTTTAAAGTCTGCAATGTCCATGCAAACTGCATAACAGAACGCAACTGGTTTTGACCATGATATAACACAGACATATCATCATGCACAATATCAACAACTGATGAAACAATATTATCTAATGTATAAATCCTAGAAGAGAGAGTGCTAATGCTATTATCTATAACGGCCAAAACCTTCTCCATGTTTGCTTGGTCAATAGCTCGCAATCTGGAAGCCGCCTCAATCTGTGACAACTTCCAGACTTCGTTGTAAATAGCATACGCCCACCTCTTGGTTCTGCCACCCACAGGACCCTTAACAAAATCATTCAAATCCATTTTGTCATGTAACTGTGATAAATGAACTTTGACAGACGCCAAAGTGGAATGTTGCAGCCAAGATTGACATAACTTGCCCACAGAGTATGTAGTTACAGTATGTGACGACTCAAACCGAGGGTCTACGCGTTCCTGAGTATACCCCGGTGTCAGCCCCAGAAAACGTCGTTGACAGATATCTGAACTGCTTTGCCAAATTAACCAACCCTCACTATTAACTTTCGAAATATTGAAAGATGTATTTGAAACTAAGGATTGCAAAGCAGCAAGGGACAGATCTGTGTGGTTATCCCAATTGGGATAAGCGCCCAGATCTGGCACAGAAGGTGACTTTAATTGTTTAGAAGTAGCCAATCCAAAACAGGTGGTTTGGAAGATGGATGAATTTAAAAATAAAATATGATTTGGTATAAGACAGGCACGATGTAAAGCCTCTGTACCCTGTACCTGCCACGGCTTGGAACCCCAAACCGACTTTAGATCAATAGTAGCCTTCCATACATCATAACCTTTGATTGACAACTCGTCCATAAAGGACTTAGAATAAAGTAGCTTCGTGTGTGTCAGTCTAACCTTTGCGGCAGACTCAGGCAGCACCTTAAAATAAAACGCTGCCGGGTTGGAAACACTGAAATCGGTAAAATATGAATACTTGTTAATTAGTGTTTGTGAACTTCCGAATTCGGGAGTAGGACAGTGTTCCCATTGGGTATAATTTACAAAATTTCTAAATGTATTAGCTTTATGCAGGAAATGATTGCCATAATGTTGAAAACAATACTGTTCCGCATAATTAGCCGCATTTTCATATAAATCTTCAGCATCAAAAGCGGCATAATATTTTAAATCAGAAAACAGTGATTCAATGGCGTGTACATCCCAATCATCAGAACGTATGTTCTGCCTAACCACATCACCCATAGAAACACGAAATACATTAGGTACATTAATGACCTCTGTAGGCCCATGAATTTGGAATTTAACAGCATCCCATGCGATTCCATCCAAGACGGGCCAGGCAGTAATATTCACAAAAGTCTGGTCCCTCTTCATGATGTGGGACGAGGAGTGGGGGGCCAAAGTTCCATTGATAAGTCTAATTGTCGATCTCTCACTCAGATAGTGGCCATCCACAAGACGGAAAAAAACTATCACAAATCCAATGGACATAAATAAAAAAACACTGAAAAGCAACAGCCAAATGTATGTCCAAGGGGCAATCAAAAAATGTCTCTTAAACCAGCTGAAAAAAACTGCAATGTTCGATGGGGGGCTTGAGGGCAATGAGTTAGTGTCAAAGGAGAAACGGGACTGGCCAAGTGCCGTAGATTGTAAAACAGGCGAGGGACCACGTGTAGGATAAGCATACTCAGTTTCTTCGGGCAAACCACCTGCCGATGGCATCAACAAGGGATCAGTAACCATTTGCATCTCGATGGCAACATCAGGCAAGGTGTTAGAAGCAAGAGTCAACATTGAATTTCTTTGCATCGTCTGGCATGAAACTGCTGGAGTCATGCTAAGAAGTATCGGCCACTCGCTGAAGTTTGACATTGTCAATAGAGATGTACCTGTTTTCTTTGCGACCAGGAAGTGGAGGTAAAATGACTGTTCTTGTACCCTGCACTCCAAGCACTGGAACTGGTGCACGATAAGAGGGGCCGAACTCCTTCTTGTTCTCCACCTTCTCACGGACCAGATCTCCAACTCGGGGTAGCCAGCCGACTACCGGAACCTGAACTTCAACTTCAGATGTGGAGGGCAAGTGTTCCTTCGATAGAGTGTCTCTGGCTTCTTGTAGAGTCTGTAAAACAGCACAGTGATCATCTACGTCAAAGGGTGCGGTCGACGCCGCCATGTCTAGACCATCAAGGTCTGGTACAAACATTCTGATTCCGAAGAGCATCATGTACGGGGTCCGCCCACCCAGAGACCTTCTATGGAGATTATTAAGTGCACGTTGGACGTTATACAAATGGGCTAGCCAGTTTCGGCCTGTGCCTAAAACACGGGCTGTCAATGATTGCTTTAAGTCACGGTTCATTCGCTCCACCACACTATTACCCTCAGGTCGGTAGGGGGACGAAAATTTGACTAGGACCCCCAAATTTCTCATAGCCTCCTTGTAAGCCTTAGAGGCAAACGCAGGGCCCTGATCAGAATGGAAGGTACCACACGCAAAAGTTCCCACAAAGACACGCAAATCTCTGATGACAGTCCGCGAGTCAGCACTCCTTTGTGGCCATACCCACAGAAAACGTGTGCACGAATCCACTGCAACCAAGATGTACTTGTACGCAGTATCAGAAGAAAAAGGACCGCAGTGATCCAAATAAACACAACCAAATGGTTTATTGGATATGTACAACTGTGTTTGTGATGGGCGCGCAACAGTAGAAGGTTTAATCTGTTGGCAAATGTCACAATCGAGAACATAAGCGCGCGCTTGTTTATATAAACCGAACCACCAGTAACGTTGTTGTAGCAGAGATATAGTGGCTGACACTCCGGCGTGGGCTGACGCCAACCCCTCATGAGCAGCCAGAATCAGTGCGGGTCTGCAGTCCGCGTTGGGAATAATTCTGTCACCAACGTCGTTAATCCTCACTAATGGGACATTATCAGGACCTAAATGGTAAATGTAACGAGAAGGAAAACCCTTCGGGTAATCGCCTCCCTTTTCTGTAGCAGCAATAGCTGCCAAGATGTCATCATCAATCTTACTCTTTGATCTGGTTACTGCTGCCACTAAGTATGTAGCCACTGCTGTTTTTGCTGCCTCGTCAGCCAAGCTGTTGCCGACAGCATGGACACCAAGTCGTTGGTGACCAAGAGTGTGAATTACATTCACGAGTGGGAGACGTTCTTTAAAGTCCGCCACTCGAACCCAAAGCGTTTTATGCTTAATTGTGCCACCTTTTGTGTCTCGATAATCATTCTGAGACCAGAAGTGTAAATTGTCATTATAGGATTGGACACAGTAAAAAGAATCACTCACTATTAGAGTAGTGACTCGGGGATCAGCAAACTCCAGTGCAAGCACTAGAGCCCGAAGCTCCGCCAATTGCGCGGTACAATCGCCCAATGACTGCGTATGCACCGCATCAGATTGGAATTCACCATTTACGAAAGTACCTACGACAATTGCGCAAGCCGCTGAGTAGGCGTGCTTTGATCCAATTGCGGGCTGCGCAGACCCGTCAGTGTATATGACACAATGGTATTCTTCGAGCGGGCGCAAAGACAGAGGAGCCGGATGAACGAATTCATACTGCAAGAACTCTTGAGTCTGTAATGAGGCATCAAAGATGTAGGTGACGTCTGGCGACGTCAGTGTTGTGGCCCATTGTATCCACCGGGGATGCAAAGCTTTAGAATTTGGTACACTTGCCTTTGTCACCGCTTCTAAGGCGGGATAGGGTGTTACAACCAGAATCTGTTTCCCATGTGACAGTGCGCGTTCTTTAAGGATCGCCATCTGTACAGCAGTCAGAACTTTTTCGACCGCGGAAAAACGTAATTCAGCAGAGGTGTACAAGTGGGATTTGTACGCAATGGGGACTGTATCGCCCTCATTAAACGTCAAATACGTGAAACCCACGGCGCCTGGCACTATTCTTATTACCAGGTTGGTGCGGTTATCACGTGTCAGCAAATATTGTGAAGCAAGAAGGTCAGCCTGTAAAGACTGTAAAATTTTAGAATGTTCCAGCTGCCAGCTAGACTTCGAAAATGTGGGTTGTACCAAGGCGTAAAGCGGCTTGATACGCTGGGCATAATCAGGAATGTAGGTACGGCCGAAATTCAGAAAGCCCAGCAGAGATTGTAATTTCTTTAGTGTCGTTGGCGCACTCAAGCATGCGCACTTCTCCAGAAAGTGGGGAGCTAATCCCTTTCCTTCATTATTGAGCTCGTAGCCCAAAAACAACACTGTATATTCCGCGATGTGAGACTTCGCAAAATTGAATTTGTAGCCATAGTCAGCAAAACTCACTACAATATTGTCGACTCGAGACAGATGCGGCAACAGCTCGTCATCCGTGAGGTAGATATCGTCAACATAGGAGTATGCCTCGGGGTCTATTCTTTCTAAGAGAGAAACCACGCGAGCGGAAAAGACGCCAGGGCTATTTTTGTAGCCCATGGCTAATCTCGTAAACTGTTTTTGTTTACCGCCCGAAGTAAACGCTGTCCACTGGCTACTCAGTGTGGACAGGTTATGGCTAAAAAAGCCATTGGAAATGTCAAGTGTCGTTTTAAACCGTTTACGCACGAGACTGTCGACTAGAGCCGAGCTATGTGTATTTTGTACCGCGCAGGTCCGGCAATGAGAGTTTAGGTGCCGGTAATCCAAAACTAAACGGTACGAGCCGTCAGGCTTCGTTACAGTGAATAAAGGGTTATTCATAGGGGACACACATGTTTCAATTACACCCTGATATTCCAATTGTTCAAGGATCGCCGCGACGTGAGGTCTAGCTTCACGACGCATGGGATATTGGGGCTGTGGCTGGGGCATAGACCGCAATGGAATCTCATGGCAGGGGGACAACCGGTCCCAACCCACCTGAGTACGATACACCGCTGGCGCAAGTGCCAGCGCCCACTCACCAGCGTACATTTCAGCTTGGTCCTTAGGCACCGTGTGCGCAAAGGACGGGAGGATTTTCTCCTCCCCTCTAGGAGCTTCCAAAATGAAGGCCGGGGGCCAATCTGCCTCCGCTAGGAGGATATCATAGGTGGTGGTCAGATTATCCCAAAAAATCCCTTTTATAGTACGTTGTATGTCACCCTCTATTAATAAGACTATTTCAAAAAGTCTATCAGGGGGAGCCACTCTGGTGTCAGCTGTTTCAACAGTAACCAACACATCAGTTGCTGTCGCCGCCAGAAATGGACGCAGTGCTTGACGGACTATGGTAATTTCTGCCGCGCTGTCCAGTAGCGTCAGCGCCCATGTCCGGTTCTGAAGCTGTGTCCGCACCATCTGAGGCATATTTTGCCGTCAGAGCCGCCACTTTCTTCTTCTGAAACGGGGGTCTTTGTCGAGCAAACTCGTCCTGCTTGCCTTTACCCTCAGTCTGTCGGGGTTGGTCACGCTGTTGTGGAGCACCCCGACCTTTGCCACCGCCTCCGCCACCAGACTGTGTAGCCGATGTGTCCTGTGAAGAACGAGGAGAGCGCGGTTCAGAAACCTGAAATCTATCAGGAGACTTAATAGTAGCACGATCTCGCAGATCATAAGTGCGTTCACTACTTGACTGAACGGGAGAGGCAGGCCGAGAGCCCTGTTTCTGCTGCTGCTTCCCCTGTTGTTTAGTCCGCCAAGGTTGTTTTGGAAAAATTGGCCGACCATCCTTACCAAAAGTTTCTGCCTTACCCTGCTGCTTAGAATCGGGATTTTTGATCACAGGCTTAACTCCTAAAGAGCTACGACCCAAATCACGATATGCTTCTGCAATTATTTTAGCAAATTCCTGCGGCTTGTCCTCTTCAGCAACTTTCTTCAGTTCATTACGAACCTGAAAGTGCAACGCATCACCCTTAAGGTTTCCCATTATCATGGTAGCCACCAGGCCAAAATCTCCGAGGAGCCGCATCCCCAATTCTATCGCAGACTCCGCTCCATGGTCCTCTTGAACCTGTTTAATGATGGAGGGCAGCTGTAACATAGACGGAGTGCCGAAGCACTGCGCGTACGTCGCAGCAAAAATCTTACCCCAGGATACACAGTCATCTATATGGGGAACTAAGTCTTTAGGCAAACTAATGGTGAGGATCCTGTGTTTTTCCACAGGAGTTGTATGCGGATAAACCGCCTCTATTTGGTCAAATTTTTCAGCAAGCCAAAAAGGATAATCATCCCTTGTGAGGGGGCGCTTGCCCACAACAGAATTGACCATAACAGGACTAATGACCACCGCGTGACGATCACTAGGTTGTCCCGCACTAACAGGCGCCCCCGCCTGTACAGTGCGCGACACATACTGCACTAACGCCCTATATACCGTTATAAGGGCAGTGTGTAGTACACGCAATTCATCCACCGTCACCGTGAGGTAACGGGGATGAGGCGTAAATCCGGCTAGTACCGGCCAAGTGGCCCCCGCAATTGATAAAGGGCCCATTCTCGGCGGTATAACCACATGGGGGAGGGCGCCATTAAACCAAATCTGATGTTGCCAAGCAGATATTGGTATCTCCTGTGTCCTATAAGGTGCATAGGCGGCAGGCACGGCAGTGGCAGTGTAAGAATGAAATGTATTATCATTACCACTGACTGCCGGAATCGTCACCCAAGAGTAGAACAACTCAAAGGGGTGAGCCGCATCGGCTCCCACCACAAAGATGACGTCCATGCCCGCGTCCGGCACCCCATACTGCGTCAAGTGACGTTTCAGGGCCGCACGGCTATGCGCCGCAATATTAATTGCCATAAGGACAAGCTATACTTCAAGTATTCAGTAGCACAAGGGTTCAATAACCTTTTTAATGATCAAGCTTGAAGGAACCTATATCAATAGAACTAGGTAGGTTTAAATCCGTCAGACTTGTTATCCGGAAACAAGAACGATGGTGCTGTGGACTAAATGTAAGCACTACTAAGGCGTTTCAACTCATAGACCAAACGTTAGGTGCGCCATGTTGCAGGGATTCTGCTGATACACAGAACTATGCGAAGAACCCCAGGACCTCAGTGAATTGTGGTGTACCAGAAACTCACCTCAGAACCCAGAACCCAGTATCCGGCTAGCATAAGTGTCCCATTCGTTATCCGAGATTTAGCTCGGCGGTCCCAATGTGTAGACAACCCAGAACAAGCGACTCAGTACATACTCAGGAATGGTGGGAATCGGAAATACCTGTTCGTATATTATTCTCACATCAGTCCACAACAATAATCAACAGAGACACGTTGTAAATAAAAGGGATTTATTTTTATAGACCACGTGTCCTAAGATGCAGTACTTTGGCTAATACAAGCAGACAAATGATTAATATCAAAACCAGTAACATAGTTACAATACCATAGAATATAAAAGGGGTGATCATATTATAATGACAGTGGATACTACCACCTTCCCTTTACTAAGAAGCTAATATTATTATTATGCTAATAGAAGGTCTCTTAGGCTTGAATAGGGGACCCCATACCTCAAAGATCAGCTTAGTGAAATCACATCACAGGAGCATCAGGAGTCTTCTCGCAGGAAGGCTCGTCTTCGGTCTGAATAATAAACATGATGTCTGTGATATTAAAAGCACTAATTTTCAGGCATTTGCAGCTGCGCGTGTGTTATGGCTAAATAGTGGGCCGATCAACCTAGAGTGAAAAACATGCATTGTGTAATAACCCAGACTGTTTGTCACACCATGTACAGACCAAGGTCGCTGCGCAGAGCTTGGGATAGTAACAACAGATCGCGCTTGTGTGAAGCAAGTCTCGAGTCAGCAGTTTGTTTTAAGAAATAACATGTAAACGCAGTGCCGTGTGCAAAAGCAAAAAGATGGCTTTCTAACATCTAACGTGGTTATGCTAACTTAACAATGCCTGTACGTATTCAGAGAGAACTCACTACAGTAATTTATAGTGTTGTAATGGGTAGTGAAGTATTTAGGGGTACAGGGTAAGAAGTTAACTAAGTATACTTAATTGATAATTCATATTTCATTTAGTATTAATTATTTCATTGATAACTAATTATGTAATTTGTTTAATTTTGATATTTTAGAGTCATATTTTAGGTGTAGGTTGTTGGGTTTGAAGCGGTATTGTGTGGGAAGTTAATTAAGTGACAATTGATTAATAATTAATCATGTATTAATAAATATTTAATTGATGATTAAATGTGTAATTGCGTTATACTTCTTTATTTTAGTTATATTCTAAGCATTGGATGCTAGGTTTGTGGGAGTATTGAGTGGGGAATTAATTGAATAATAAAAGTAATAACTTTTTTATAATTCAAAATAAATTATAACAATTTTTAATAATCATGTAAATTGTATAATTCTGTGTTTATGTTTATATATATCAGTTTTATATTCGGAGTTGTATATATTTCTGGTCGACTAATCAGGTTATTAAAATAGGGTATGTGGTTATAGTAAAGTACCCTCCCTACTTTTGCATAGACTGGGGTGGGAATAGTCAATATAACCCCTCTGAAGTCCAATGCTTTCCCTACCATTGCACAGACTAGAGTGGGAATAGAAAATGTAACCCATTTGAAGTCCAAAGCTTTCCCTAATGTTCTGAAATGTACAGTAGTAAAATGTATGTTTCCAAAGTCCAGCACATTCCCTACTGTTGTACATATGGAGTGGGAATAGTAAATGCCTCTCCAAAATCCAACGCTTTCCCTACTGTTGCACAGACTGATGTTGGAATAGTACATTTTATCTTCTGCAAAGTCCAACACTTTCCCTACTGTTGCACAGAGCGGAGTTGGAATAGTAAAGTTAACCTATGATTAGTCGAATGCTTTCCCTACTGTTGAACAGACTTGGACCCCTTTGAATTTCAATGCTTTCCCAACTGTTGCTCAGGTTGGAGTGGAATTAGTGAATTTTTTATTTTTGTATTTAAATACTTATTTTTTAGATTGTAGACATATTAATTTTCATGTTTAATTTTATGCTATTTGTTCATATATATATTTTTTATATTTTTTGTAAAATGTTTAATAGATTTTTAAAAATTCTATAGTTTTTATATTTAATTATTTTAGTCATTTTGTGTAATGTTTTGAATTTGTGCTTTATAATTTGTATGTTTTATTTAAATATATATATATGCTTTTTATAATATTATGTTAATAATTAACGAAATGTGATATAAATTAAAATATATATTTTTATTAATATATGAGTATTTATGCATATATATTTTTAAAGAAGTAAAAATATTTATTTTACTTTATTTTAATCTTATATGTTCAAATGTTGAAATATTTTGAATTTACTATTTTATACTATATATAATGGTGAATGATATTTTTGTATATTTATTTACGATATTAGCGTGAACTGTATTTTTGTTCCTATATTTTTTAACTTACCATTACAAGTATGAGTACACAATATTTTTTACACAATATTTATGTAGCACAATATTTTTGTTCCAATATTTTGTCAGATTTCCCCATTAGATTGTAAATTGCATTCCATCTACTATATACAGCACTTCATTGAAATCAAATGGTGCTAAGACAGTTGTTGTTGCAATTCAGCTTCGTCTTTTATACATATCTTAAATGCATATAACAAAGAAAAGTATGTTTAATTGTTCTAGAGTAGGAGCGAGATTTGGATTGTGAGCTTTCCCTGGATAAGTGGGATAGGATTTGAACCGAGCTTCATTCTACCTTATGTTCCATTGCTACTACCCAGACATTGTTGGCCTTTTATAACAGGTTCTTATATAAACCTGCTCATTTATTTAATATTAAAATTACTTACAAGATTGCAGGTCATGTCAAACAACAGCTGATACCTTTATACTTTTTTTTTTATTATCCTGTTCTGGGAAACGTCCTTTGCATCAAAGGCTTTAGAAGTACAAGTCTTTATAGTGAAAATTGAATCCAGAGAGAAATATCATTACAATGCCGTTTTTTCCGAGTATGAAAACATTACAATGGAAATTTTTAAACTGAAAAAGAATTGTCTATAGATACAGGGAGCATATCACACTTTAGAAAGTATTATGACACTCAACTCCTCATTGAGATTTTAGTTGTGAGTCACATGCATAGAGTTTAATTCGCAACAATGCTCTGTTAATGCAGCCCACTTTGAATGTTGTTGATAGTGCACATTGGGGCTCAGAGTTAGGGAAAGTGCAGTATTTTAAGGGTAAGGGTGTGCTTCCTGTCTTTACAAAAAAAAAGAATTTGGCTGCGAAAAAAGTCAGAGGTGCTAAGAACAGAGTTGAGACAAAGCTACTTAACAACATGATGGAGGTTGCGCCTGGTGTGTGTCTGTGGGTTCACAGCTATGAAGGGGCAGATTAAGGGCTAAGGGTGTGCATCCCGTAAAGTAGTCAATTTACCCTCACAGCTGGTAATAGCACACTGTAGTGCATAGCATAAAACTTTCCACATTAAGCCAAATGCTGTTCATGATCAAAGCAATTGACTAATCTTAAATAAAGTGGCAAAGGAACAGCATGATGAGGATTCCCACATGTTCATCATACATACTTAAAACATTTAAATGCTTACTGTTCTAAGATGTTTACATGCAGGACTGCTGTCAGTTCTTGACAGAGAGATGCAGGCTGGGAGCGCAGACAGTGATCCATTCTGCAATACAATACACTTTGCCTGAAAAGAAATAATTAACAAAATAGGTAGGACTACAGAAATTGACAGGATTTTTCAGAACACGTTTCACAACAACATAATCATTGTTATTTAAAACTGTTCGCCGTTTAAATGTAAGTATGGAAAAAGTAAGGGTGGAATTCGTGGTAACGGCATATTCAATGATTACCTATGTGGTGGTGTGAAAAAGTATTTCGTAGTAAATAATGTCATTGTTAGAGCATTGCAAACAGAAGGAGATGATGGACGGAGTTCTGAAACTTTTCAGACACTCACCCCTAGTCACAGATCTGTATTGAATCCATCATCATTCTTTAGCTCAATTCGCCACCCCAGTTCAGACCCTCCCATATCCAAATTGACCCTATTCCTCATGGGAACAGTCACTCCTGAACTACCCAGTCAGGTCTTCCATGGACTGGAATCAAGTATTCTGGGACTCGTTTTGAGGAAGCACCCCTCATCAGCTAGGCTAGCTGGAAGCCAGTGGCAAAGTGAGCAAAAGACCCATGTCTGGGCATACTCTGCCAACTCAGGGCGAGAAAAGCAAACACAAGGAGATGATGGACAGAGCTCTGAAACTTTTCAGACACTCACCCCCAGTCACAGATCTGGGTTGAATCCATCATCGTTCTTTAGCTCACTTCGCCACCCCAGTTCGTAATGCAGGTGTTCCAAAGGTCTTCATTGTAAAGGCTTTAATTATTCCGTCATACATCCCCTGTTAAATATCAATTTTAGTTACAAATTTGGAAAAAGATTAATGAAATCTGTGGTAGTGATATACCATTTTCCCATATCAATATTTGTTTAGGCAGTTGTCATGAATATTATAGTATTCACTCTTTTCTGGCTCCATTTGTTGATTTACTCATTGCTAGTGCATTGCAAGTTATTATGCCAAATTGGAAATCAGCAGATAAAATGTCTTGTATAGCTTGGTGGAATTTAATATGCCCCACACATAAACTAGATACACGTAATGTGAGACCTTAAGAGTTAGCCAGTGAAAGAAATAAAATCTGGTGCAATTTAACACATTTTTTGACTAATTCCTCTTGGATGTCTCAATTAACCAAAGAAAAGTGGATGCCACTGTAGTACATTTTTGTTGGTTTTGTTTCTTTAGCCCTTGGTGTAGATGTTATTTCTACAATTTAATGTTAGACTGTACTTTATTTAATCATTATAATTCCTTGTAGTGTTCTTCAAATAAATTTGCATTTAGTTTACTTAACAATATGCTTATGTTTCCATAGAACCAATAGTTAATGATATATTTGATACCTTCTGCAATGCATTCTTTTCTAGCAAATTTCCTTCTTTGATTCATTTCAAGTGATATTTATATGTGTTTTCTTTTACGAAAAATAGAAAACATTTTAACTAATAACTTAACCCCTTCGGTGTGTTGGACGGCTGGGAGCCGCCCGATGCACCATTGCTCATGTGCGTCGGATGGCTCCCGGCCGTCCTCTCACAATGCACTGGAAATCCCTCTTGCGTGGCCACCAGAGGGATTTCTTTTTCTAACCAACAGGCTCAGGAGCTTGTTAAGGGCTTCCCCAGCTCCTGAGGCTGTATCTTTGGTTTCTCTGCAATGACGATCAGTATGCACGTCGCGCTGACGTCATATCAGAGAAACCAAAACTGAAATGAGCTGATGGGCATGAGTATTTTTTTATGTATGTAGGGGTGGGAGCTGCCCAAAATTGGCAATGCAATGCCCCTGGCCCCCCAGAAACATCCCACAGTCGTTCTGCCCCCCCCAGGAATGTTTTTTGTTTTTTAAACGTACAGGTGGGTGGCTTCCCAAAATGGGCATGCCATGCCCCCACACCCCACAGCGGATACTTGGCCCACCCATACAAGTAAGGTACCATTTTTATCGGGAGACCCGGGGGAACGCTGGGTGGTAGGAAATGTGTGTCAACCTGGTGATCCCACAACTTTCCAACACAGGAATCTGAGAAAAATGTAATTTTTTCCAGCTAAATTTGAGGTTTTCGGGGGATTCTGGGTAGGAAAACGTTGGGGGATCTACGCAGCCTATACCTCCCTGGACTGCGCAAGGTGTCTAGTTTTAAGAAACATGTGGGTTTGCAAAGTTTCCCTAGATGGCCGAAGAGCCTAGGGCCAAAAACCCAGGTGCCCCCACTTGCAAAGCCAGGTTGTTTTGTGATAGGTAATTTTGATATCTCCACAATACGTTTTGGGCCCTTGCCTGTCATGGGTACTTGATCCATCCACACAAGTGAGGTACTATTTTTATCGGGAGACCTGGGGCAATGCTAGGTGGTAGAATATTTGCATCAGCCGATGATCCCACAACTTTTCCACACAGAAATTTGAGAACAATGTGATATTTTAGGCTAAATTTGAGGTTTGCAGGGGATTTCTGGGTAGGAAAACTTTGAGGGTCCACACAAGCCATACCTCCCTGAACTCCGCAGTGTGTCTAATTTTTAGAAACATATTGGTTTGCAAGGTTTCCCTAGATGGCCGCCGAGCCCGGGGCTAAAAACCCAGGTGCCCTCCCTGGCAAATCCAGGTTGTTTTGTAATAGGTAATTTTGATGTCTACACAATATGTTGTGGCCCTTTCTCTGCTGCCGGCACTTGGCCCACCCACACAAGTGAGGTACCATTTTTATTGGGAGATGGAGAATGCGGAGTGGGTGGAATTTTGTGGATCCATGCAGATTTTAGATCTTTCCATCACCGAAATATGAGGAAAATATGTTTTTTTTAATAAAGTTTGAGGTTTGCAAGGGAGTCTGGGTAACAGAACCTGGTGAGAGCCATACGTGTCAACCCATACTGGATTCTCTTGGGTGTCTAGTTTAAAAAAAAGGATAAGTTTGCTAGGTTTCCCTAGGTGCCAATTAAGCTCAGGTTCAAAATCCACAGCAAGGCAAGTGTCTAATTTCACTGTAAAAATGCGGTGTGTCCACGTTGTGTTTTGGGCTGTTTCCTGTCGTGGGCACTAGGCCTACCCACACAAGTGAGGTACCATTTATATCGGGAGATTTAGGGTAACACAGAATTGTAGAGTAACTGTTATTACCTATTGACTTTCTATGCATTTCTACATTCCAAATGAAAAACAATGTGTAAAAAAGAAGTCACTTGAAAAATGTCGTATAATTCACATGTTAGTATGGGTACCCACATTTCCGAGATGTGCAAATACCTACTGTTTCTAAACTCTATATTTTGTTCCCATTTCGGAAATACATAGGTGTCCTTGATACCTATTTTTCACTCTTTATATTTTACCAAATGAATTGCCACATACCATTGCAAGACGCAGCTCAGTTATTGGCTCTGGGTTCCTTGGGTTCTTGGTGAACCTACAAATCCTATATATCCCCACAACCAAAATGGTCCAGTAGATGTAACGGTGCATTGCTTACAAAAATCTGTCTTACTTAGGAAAAGGTATAGGTGAAAGAAAAGGTATAGGTGAAAACATTGACACAAATGGATCTTTTTTTCAAAACATTTTCAGTTTTTCTTACTTTCAATAGTTAGTTTCTAGACAAAAACCTTGAAGTATCTACACAAATGATCCGTTGCTAAATTCAAAATCATATCTACTTTTCAGAAATGTATAGCTTTCTGGGATCGAAAATTGCTTAAACACCCATTTCTACCACTACCTTAAAAGCCCAAAAAGTAGCAAAAATAGGCTATGTCCCAGTAAAATGACAAAACTATGTAGAACATTTTGGTTTTCTTACAAAAGTTGTCCCTAAAAGCTGGGAAGATGGTGATTTCAGCAGCACAAACTCTTTGTTGATAACATTTGCAGGAAAGAAACAGATGCTTTCTTCTGCAGAACTTTTACCCTATTAAAAAAAAAATTGCTGTATTTGAGCTTATTTCTGGGTCCCCTCCAGGGGAATTCACAAACCCTGGGAACCTTTGAAATCCCCATGATGTTGGAAGAAAAGGACTCAAATTTGGCGTGGATACCTTATGTGGACAAAAGGTTACAGGGGCCTAATCACAAACTACCCTAAATAGCCAGAAAAACGCTTAGCAAGGGGGGGGGGGGGGTAGGCCTAGCAGCGATAGGGTTAAAGACAATACTATTACAATTACAGGAAAACAAAAAAGAGATATCCCATTTCACTTGCATCTTAATTTCACATTTTGTTGCAGAAAACTAGAATGGAAATTATCTAAAAAGAAAACAAAAAACACTGATATTCAAGTATAATTTGTGCCCCCACATGCACTTCCAATGACCTCACATATTTCATCATGTTAATTCCTATGTTTCTTTTAATAAAAGCTAAAATCTTAGAACTGTAGAAGACCATACTGTAACATTAATCTTTGTTTTTACATCAACTAAGCATATATTACTTACCTAACTATAACATCACTTGTCTTTTCGGTGAATTTCTTGTTTTTTTAAGGTAAAGTAAGATCTTAGTACCATACATAAATGTTACTTTACTGGCCTGAGTCTGGTCCCTGTGCACAGCCGTACTGCAGGCATTCAATGGCTTGCTGCACAGTGCCATATGTGGCATGCTGTTGGGTGCAGGAGCATGTCATTTTGTAAACATATTTTAGCCCTACTGTTGTGTAGTTCCTATAAATCTATATAGGATCTGCATGTTTAGACAACATAAACTATGGGATTGGTGTCCAGACTGATTTCAGACTCACCCACAAGATATATTCAACAGTAGACCAACTAGCTTACAGTGCCTCAATGGTTTGCTACCGCAGAGCGCGTGCGCCGCTTCAGTCTGAGCAGCCGCGCGCATGGTCAGGATGGGGACGCTTGGATGTTCGAGAGCACTGGGATCGCTGCTGTGACGGGAACGGCACCTACCTCCTGCCTGCAGCCTACACGCTGTGAGGGGAACGACTGCACTCAATCTCCAAGCTGCCTTGACACCACCGTGATGCTGCATTCGCGCCGGGATGCACGATTTAAGCTCCGCCCACCCCCTGCAGCACGGGACGCTTGGAGGTTCGAGAGCACCGGGATCGCTACCATGAGGGGAACGACACCTACTTCCTGCCTGCAGCCAAAACGCCGTGAGGGGAACGGCTACACAAGTTGCTACAGGTTGCCACATGCCATGAGGTGAACTGCTGCACTCAATCTCCCAGCCGCCCTGACACCACCGTCACACGTATCGGATCCCAGAAGAGGCTGGGCTGGGCCACCCCTCTGATATCTACTCCCTGGCATCTGATCTCTTCTTCAAGCCCTCAGGTATTGTGAAGCTACCTGTCTTGTATTGTCCTTTTGCATCTGGGCTACTTGAGTTTGTCTTTACAACATGAATAAACGTAGAGGAGTAGCTGAAACCTTAGATGCATTCATCATTAGAGCCTAATCTCTGTTGACCCATGAAATTGGAATGACCGAGCGCCGCCTTTCTTTGGACCCCACAGCGCTACAGACCCGTCTATCACTAGGTGGCCCCAATTCAGGCAGTGTACCACATTCAACTCCACAAAAGTCACCGCCTATTATGATTCGTTCTGTTTCCCCAAATTCCCCTCCGCCAAATCTAGATTTGTCTAATTTGGCTGCCCCAGTTGTGTTTTGTATTACTACCAGAGCACAGGTTGCTAAGTCCCAAAGAAACACCAAGGTGAAAGCACCACCGATTAAATAGAAGCGGAGCACAGCAACCTCAAAATCAAAAAGTACAAAGGACCCTCGATCTGTCAGTCCCATAACTGATCATGCAGCCATTTTAACTAACTCTACGGGTACCCAGACAGATGCCGTTTTTCACCAAGCAAGACATGGAATTGATGCAGACACTGTTGGGGACGTTGCTCTTGTAAGCATTGAAGAGAAAGCTCTGAAAACAGCACTGGTTCATATTAAGGAGATGATTGATAAGAATTTTGATCTCCTCAGGGGAAAGCTAAAACACATAGACTCTGCAATAGCTAATTTAAGTGGCAGCAAGGTGAATTGTGTTTCTGACGACGTTGGAGGGGGAACTTTGTTAATACCGCTGGTTAATAACCTTGGGTCGAACCCACAATTGGCAAGTTCTATTCTGCATAAAGACATTCCATCTGTCATTTCTTGTTTAACATGCCGTAACTCAAACAAACTTCCCGTGTTAGATCCTAGTCTTGAGCAGAGGAATTTGCAAGACATGCCCGAGCACCTAATGCAAATACTCTAGATCCAGGTAGTAGTCATCATAAGTATCAACATTTTGGCACTAATTTAAGTGACCCAGGTAGGAGCTCCACGGACTGCTCTAGGAGTAGGTGCCCGAGACCCTAAGTCGATATTTTGAGCCTACCCCCAGCCTCTTGTCCTTATGTGTTGGTTCTGGCTGGTGTCCCAAATCTTACTGGGGACCAGAGGAAGTCTTGGGTTGACCTACGTAACAAGTCTGTAGATTGGTTAAGTAAACACAAAAGATTCCACCCCTCTGACATGAATGAGATTCTTATGACTAGATGAGTGGGGTGGGTTGGTCATTCTCCCAAGAACATAAGCGGTGACTGTATTGTTATTAATGTTCGCAGGCCCCACATGGTCCGCCACCTATTAAGCATCCGTGAGCAACCATTTACACAAAGCTCTATTATCTGTGCGCTTCTCTTAGGTTATTTTTACAAACCACAATTCACACCTACTAGGAATGTCTATGCACCACCTTTGGTAACAAATAGGTTTCAGGCCTTTTCTAATTTGGATGCTCAGGATTGACAACCACCTTTATTGGTAGACCAACCACATCATGTAGAAAATCTCTTAGGTATTACACCTTCAGCCCACACCATCATGTCAGTTGAGCAGCAACCTATAAATAAGGTCAACGCTGATACTGATCTGAGTGTCTTAAGCTGGAATGTAGCAGGTTTACAGTCGTGGCTTGGTGACCCAGATTGGCTGCGTTTAATAGTGGAACAAGACGTAGTTATATTCCAAGAGACCTGGGCAACTCATGAATTAAATATTGAGGGGTTTCATTGTTTTAGCATAGTTGCCCCCACTCTCAAATTTAGCCGACCATCGGGAGGCCTATTCATTGGGATTAATATTGCTGCTGGAGGGAGTTTTAAGGTTCTATCAACCAACAGCTGCAACTTCCAAGTTTCCATTTACAAAAGGAGAGTCTCTTTTTTTACAATAATGATTTTCATTCTGTCCCCAATAGGAATTTTATTGAGCTCTTTGATGTTATTTCTAATTTAGACTGCCAGCAAGGTTCAGATGGGATTACTGGCATTCTCTTGGGTGGTGATTTTAATGCGAAACCTATAGATACGCCGCATGGTGTAGGCACACACAATATAGGACCCCCTCTCGCAGGGGTACAGAGTTGGCTGCATTCTTGAGCTTGTATAATCTCGTCAACGTTTTGGATGCTGTGGGTGCTTCACACGTTACTAACCATCAAGTACCAACATTCAGAGGAAGGGGCTGTTCCTCAATTATAGATTTTATTTTCATTTCCCCCCTCCTTGCGGATCACCTAATGGCTGCAGAAGTTATTGTTACGAGCCATGGGGACCACAATCCAATCCAAACAGTATTGAGATTGGCCTCTCCACCCATGTTCTCTTCTGAATGTGGGGCCAGAAATATAATGCCCTCAACTGACAATTTAAGATTAACATGGAGGGGTGTGGATAGTGGCGAACTGTTTCAGTCACTAGTGAAGGCTAATATGCACCTTATTAATTCATGTTTATCGACTCTGGACCCGCACTCAGAGGTAGTCCAGGATTTTACTAAACTCTGTTTAGCAACCAAAACCCTTTTGTCGAAACCCATTTTTGTGGCAAAACAAGGCCTGAGATGGTTCGACCCTGAGTGTTCTGAGGTGAATAGGAATCTGCGCAGCACTTTATTGTCAAACCCAAGGTGTACGACAGAGGTGAAAATGGCTAGGCGGAGGTATAACACAGCGATTGCTAACCGTAAAGGAGCACTCTTAAATGATCGCTGTGAAGCTCTAGCTAAGGCTGCCACTTTAAAAAACCACTTCTCAAAAATGTATGCCACCCCCCCCCACTACTCGCTCGTAATAGTACCGCTAATAGAGGTTAATAGCTGGCCCATAGATTGAAAATCCCTCACAGCAGACCAAAATATGTTGCTCTTTTTTAAAGACCCATTGTCCAGCATACAGATAACTCTGCCTGAGGTGGAAGAAGCTATACACCAGAGCCTCAGAAATAAAGCCCCTGGCCCTGATGGGTTACCCATAGAGGTAATCAAATGGAAACCAGATTTTTGGACACCTCTCCTTTTAAATGTTTTTAATATTTTGACGCATACTCCGATACCTAGCATCTGGGCCACGAGTATCATCGTTCCGATTTTTAAAAAGGGGGACCGGTCCCAACCTAATATTTATAGACCTATCTCCCTGATCGACAACACTTTAAAAATACTGGGCCGAGTTTTAAATAATAAGATTTTGGAGTGGTCAGAGGAAAGTGGCATTTTGGAGCCCTGTCAACTAGGTTTCCGTAGTAAGGTTGGCATCAATGAACGGTGCTTAAATCTTAAACTGGTCATTGGAAAATATACCATTGTGCGGGCCTCTCCAGTCAATTTGGCCTTTATGGATTTGTCCTCTGCTTTTGACCTTGTTAATAGGTCAAAGCTCTGGTCTATCCTCCTGGCCTATGGACTAGATGAGCCTTTGGTACATTTTTTAGCGCTCTTTCACAAAGATCTACGGGCCCAGGTGAGGATTGGTTGTGGGGGCGAGGTCACTAGAGCCATTAAGGTAGGAAGAGGGGTCAGACAGGAATGTGTTCTGGCCCCCCTCCTCTTCATTATTTTCATTAACGGATTGAATAAAATGTTAAAATCCACGACCCAAGATGTCCCCAAAATCAATGGGAATACTCTTCCTGTACTGTTATACACAGATGATGCGGTCCTCATAGGCCACACTCCGAACTCCCTGCACATCTTAGTACAGTCTTTTGTTAACTATATGGATAGCCTGGACCTATGTGTCAATTTAAAAAAATCTTTTATAATGTCGTCCTGCCCTGGGAAATGCCAGCTCAGCTCTATCACTGTGGGCAGTTAAAAACTGACAAGTACTAGCACCTTCCCTTACCTTGGGGTGGTCTTTGCTGTGAGCGGCTCATGGACTGAGCATATGACTCAATCCAGAAGCAAGTTCTCAAAGCCAATCAATTCAATTCTTGGTCTTCCTCGCCCAAAGAGTACAGGTTCTATTTTAGCTGTTTTAAATTTTTTTAAATCACAATGAGTCCCAGTAACCACGTATGGAGCTGATAACTCCTGTATCCAGCAAGAAGAGAATAGGTTTTGCAGGAAGCTGTTGGGTGTCCCATTCTCTACTACACAATACATTTGCCACAGGGTACTTAACTTAAATTATATCGAAGATTTTATAAGTGCCCGCCCTGCTCTTTTCTGGTTATCGGTTTGGAAGAACCAGGCTGCTTCTTTAACTAGAGAGATTATCAGCAACTGTGTTAAGTGTGAGAAAGGGATGGATATCCCTTGGCTGTCTGGAGTGTACCAAAGCCTATGTAGTATTAATAAAGGCTGTATTTTTCTAAATCCCAGTACAGCTGAAACTCTGCATAAAAAGGAGCTCAGAAGTGCACTTTATTCATTATACAATATAGAAAGGATTGGTATGGAATCTAAAAAATCTATTGCCTTCAGCTACATGACTATAGAACAGCATAGGCATCCCCTACCTATCTATCTCACCTTACCTATCAGTCACTGGGAAAGGAGCCTTGTATTTTGACTTAGAGCAGGTACTGTTAAATTTGTATTAAGTTTTCCTCTTGGTTACCATCCCAATCTCAATCATGTACACTGTCCATTTGATGGTGTGAGCGGTCAATCAACTTTACATTTTTTATTTCTTTGTAAGTGCTATTTAAATATACCAAGTGGCTTTTAAATCAATTTTTTCAAAGAATAGGCCTAGTAGCCTGGATAATGCCTACTTGTGGTTACTTACTCTGATCGATGAAGAGCTGGTTTTCCATACAAGTACGTTTTTGAGAATTGCCAGCCGAGCACGCAAGACAATGTCTAATCCCTGAGCTCTTATATTTATGTATGGATATTTTGCATAAATTGATGTATGAATTGATATTTTATATTATTGCTAGCTGTCTATTGCTACTGGATTTTTACTCTCCATTTGTCATTTTAATTTGTTATGTTGTAGTGTTTTTATGGATACCAAGTTATCCGAATAAAGTTTCTGAATCTGAATCTACAGTGCCTCAATTACCCCCCCCCAATCTTACCAAGGAGTGAATCGTCTCTGGTAACTATCAAACATGACAACCCGGACCCCTCAGGTATCATGGAAACAGTACAGCACATTTTGCTCAGTCACTCGTGCTCGCTTAGTCTCAGAGAGATAGATAGAATAAAATATGGGGACATTCTCAATGAGCATTTATTGAACCAGTGTCATTCTATTGTAAAACATGTTTGCTGCGACAATCCTTAGACAGAAACAGATATATAAGATAGCGAGCACCAACAGAGTAAATGAAAGGTAGAGTTCTACCATGATGCTAAAATAGTGAATATATTTTGCCATATAGATACATGGCAATAATCAGGCATACTCCTACTGTGCAGACCCAATCTAAGTGGACCTAAATGTACCCAATAGGTATGTGGGTGAAAAGCCAAGAATCCCCCTATGAAAGAGCCAACCCCCATTATCTGATGGGAGATAAAAAAGGACCCCATCTTGGTCTCGATTTAGATACCCCGCAAGGGATGCCCGACAACGGCATGCTTGAATTTCTGTGAGCAGACAGCCCAGCGTCTTGTGTCAGCGCAGATGCTTCTTCTTTGGTTTTCCCTGTGAAGATGTGGTTCTTTTATACCCAAAAGGTACCCTCAGGGGTTACACCTAGATGTGTAATGGTACTATGGGCCTGTAATTCAAGGTTGATGATAGCAGTGACTTTTGGACTGAGTTATTATACAGAAGATGGAAATACTGCTGTGTGATACTAAGAATCCTCATGCATTAAAATGAGACATGTTTTCGAAGAAACCACACAACATTTATTTGACACATAACTAGGTAAAAGGTTAGTGCCAGAGCCATTATGTAGAGCTAGGTAGGACAAATGAAGGTAAAAGGTCATGCAGCTACCTAAGCCTATTTTGGGCTACATTAGGGCTCATACACTACAGGAGTACAAATGGGCCCACTACACAAAAACACAAATAATTGTTAAATATGACTGCAGGGGGGTCCCCCTGGGCCAGTGGGTCAGAATACCCCTACCCTGCACCATTTCTTTTCTAAACTCTTGACACAGAGGGTTAGTCCTTGACTCTTCCAAATGGAGGCAGCAACATTTCTTTTGATACTGTGGCCTGTCAGACAGATCAACAGGAGACCACTCGGTCTTGAGCAAATATAACTGACTTTTGAACCATAATTTCTCAAAAACCACTGAATGGATTCACACGAAATGACAAAAAGCACACTTTCCAAGTGAAGATCTACAGTTCTGCAAAATTGTGTGTAATTCTGATCAATTGTTTTTCCTAAAATGCTTTGATTTGATTTGAGAAGTCATCAGTGATGTCATCAGTGATATCACTGACCAAGTCATGAGTGATGTAATGTTTGAGGTCATAAACAGTGCATTGCGGGGCGCAAGTTACCGTTAGCTCAGCTAACTATAACAGCTACATTTTTCAGGAATGTCAGCCTAATTATAATTAGGGCTCCCGGTTTTCTGATATTTATATTTGTTACATTTCCGTCTGTATTTATCCATATTTATTATTGGGCCATTTTATCTGAATTTATCCATATTTATTTTGTGTTTTGTGTATCTGTAAAGTTGTAAAACTGTACATTTCCATATTTATTTAAGAAATAGACACAAACTTTCACTTTGATGTCTGTCATGATTGAGCTATTTGAGCTGCCAAATATTACGTAACAAAACATCCACTAAATATTAGCATTATACCACAAATATATGTTGACATATCCCATTATTTGAAGAAATGTTATCCTGTTTTTAATTTCCCATGTTGTCCATCTGCTCAGCTATTGGGCTATAATTCATGAAAGACAGTACGGAGAGTCACTAAAAAAGAAGCACACTTTTCTGTATTTACCCACTTTTAAAAATAAATGCAGACAGAAAACACATTCTTTTCTGTCTGTATTTATCTGAAAATGTCCGTACATACGGAAAACAGGAAGCCTTAATTATAATGTCCCTGTAACCTTTGTTTTGTTCAGTGAACTTCTAAAGTTTTTTAAATGCTAATTTTTAACTATAAAAACCCTGAAACCTGGGGTTGTTTCAGTGTGGTTGTGAGAAGCTGGCCTGGTATATGATGTCCACTAATGTAAGTGGGCACCTTGCACCAGTTCAGAGAACCCATATGGTGATTTAGGAGGTCTTAGACAACCTTAGAAATCTCTCTGAGTGATAGCTGTGGAGAGCAGACTTCAGGCTTAGTCCGGAAGGAGTGTAAAGCAGCTTGTTTTACCAGAATGCAATCTTATAGTATATATTAAGTGAAAAAGAGGCCAAAAAAGTATTTATAAAAATATGTATTCCTTATACAATACTCTCTCACACATATAAATATCTCCTACCCGGAGATGCGCACAATGCACACAATACTTTGCAAAGAAACACAGTAAATAGCATGCAATACACAGTGTACCCCAGGGGGGGACCAAAACATATACTAAGAAAGTGGTATAAGAACCACGACTCGGTCAAAACAGTGTTGAAAGGAAATAGACGTGCTGGCGACCCAAGGAACAACCAAAGGTGTGTAGATAGGGACCCCACTGAGAGCGTGTGCAGTGTGGGAACAGACCGCGTCCTCTGTACAACTCTACGTGTAAGTCGCAATTGGATTTTTAAAGATTAAGAACCCTTCCCAGTGGACCGTAAAGAAACCCTGGGAAAGACAGAAGGTTGGAGAGCCGCACCAACCATGGATACCCTAGTATGCCCGTTACCTACACGTGGAAAGCCAGGTGCTTACGTGTGAAGTGGTGTCAGAAACCTCAGTCGAACACAATGGAGGACTTCAGGAAAGTGCCTCTGCTGAAGAAGGAGAAAGTGTCCAGTAGACTCTGAAGGTGTATTCTAGATGAGAGGTACCTGCAAGCAGAGGACACAGAGTCCATGTCACTCAGGAGTCGCCAGCAGACTTGGAAGAAGAATGCCCTCCGATGTCGGATGAAGCAGGATGGGTGACAATGACATTCACTTTATAGCTGTGAGGACCAGATGATGCTGAGGAAGACCAGGAGCCATGCACAAGCTGTCCCTAAAGGATGTCGAGTACTGAGGGGTCGGTGTCCGGCGGGACCACCACAAGCCTTGGCAAATGCAACCAACGCAGAAATTGAAGAAGGAGCAAAGTTGGGACCAGCAAGGTCCAGGGGGACTCACCACAACCAGGGGAGTCATGGCAGCCCTGGAGAAATCAGGGGAGCCCAAACGAAACAAAGGGGGCCCTCAAATGGACCCACAGGCCAGAGGCACTAGAGTCGCGAAAGGACCTCAAGCAGCTCACCTATAGACGCAGGCTACGATGCACACCTCCCTGTGACAGGATGCCTATTGTTCTGCCTCCCCCTGCTCGAGTGTGGCTCAGCAGCAGGAGGGGGCAGAATCATGTCTCTGGTCGGAAGCAACCATTCTGTGCTGTCTGGGTCAAGAAGGCTGGTACCGGGAACACTGAGAACCTAACGCAGGGCTCTTCCACCTCTTGGACTCATACCTCCCACACCGTTCATGGTGTGGGGGTATGATTCCAATGTGTTTGGTACCAAACATGATAGGATTTGGTGCAGCCAGTTTCGAGATGTTCATCACGTAATCATGCAGTGCCCCTGCTTCACTGACAACCCAGGAGAATGGACTCTGTAGGCTGTAGGGGTGTTCTGCTCTTGCAGGGGCATCTCCTCACCCTGCCTTTAGGATTACAAAGGCCTGCTATAGAGTTGTTTTATAGGTTTTAAGTGCAGTAACCCTAGATATAGGAATCCTATATCTTTATTAAGTGGTGCTAGCACCAGCTTGCACAGGCTGCAATGGCAGGCCTGTAGTTCCATTTTGAATGGTCTCCCATGGGTGGTATAATGCCTGCTTCTGCCCACGGGGGACCTCTGGGGTACCTATGCCCTAGGTACATGGGTACCATAGAGAGCGTGTGCAGTGTGGGAACCTGACTGCTTGCTCCATACAACTCTATGTGTAAGTTGTGGTTGGATTTCTAAAATTAAGGACCCTTCCCAGTGGACCCTGAAGAAACTCCATGGAAAACATGTGTGTGGAGTGGTGTCGGAAAACGCTGTCGAACCCAAAAGAGGACCTCAGGAAAATGCCACTGGTGAAGAAGGAGAAAGTGCCCGGTGGAGTCTGAAGGTGGATTGCAGAGAGAACAGAGTCTATGTCACTCAGAAATTACCAGGAGACTTGGAAGACGAATGCCCTCTGATGTCAGGTGTTGCAGGATTGGTGACGATGACATTGACTCTACAGCTGTGAGGACCAGGTGATACTGAGGAAGCCCAGGAGCCATGCACAATCTGTCCCACGAAGAATGTTGAGTGCTGAGGGGCTGGTGTCTTGCGGGAGCGCCAACAACCGTTGGCAAATGCAACCAACGCAGGAATTGAAGAATGAGCAACGTCGGGACCAGCAAGGATGAGGGGACTCACCACAAGTAGGGGAGTTAGGGCAAGGCC
Organism: Triturus cristatus; assembly: GCF_964204655.1. Taxonomy (NCBI): domain Eukaryota; kingdom Metazoa; phylum Chordata; class Amphibia; order Caudata; family Salamandridae; genus Triturus; species Triturus cristatus. Next base: position 1,173,804,691 of record NC_140589.1, on the reverse strand, counting down.
CGAGCAATCAGTGGAGCCCAAAACAAACAAAGGTGACCCTCAAATGGACCCAAAGGCCGGAGGCTCTGGAGTCGCGAGAGGACCTCAAGCAGCTCACCAAAAGATGCAGGCAACGATGTGCACGATGCAGCGTGACTGCAGATTCTGGTTATTGGAGGTGCTCGATCCTGGGGCTACTTGGAGCCTGAAGATCTCCTTGGAAGGAATCCAACAAGCCTTTGCAACTGCAAGTTGATGCTGTGCACAGGCGGTCAGTTATTGCAAGCCCCACGAGGGATACTAGCCTCAAACCTGGTGAGAGGGCAGGCTAGGCCTCATGAGCTGTGCAAACCTACCACCTGTGTTGCAGAACCTTCCAGAGTCCGGAGGAGCTCATCATCAGCAGACCGGTTGATTTAGTTGCGGTTCCTGCGAATGCAGGGGAGTGGCTCCTCCATTCCAAGGGAGATTCCTTCAGGTGTTTTTGATGCCCATAGGCCTTGGAATGTTTGGGTATGGTGCACAGGCCCAGACGATGCAGCAGACTGGAAGGGAGATGAAGTCAAGCCGAAACAAAGTCCAGAGTGCCCAGACGGTAGAAGAAGAAGTGATGCCTGATCTGAATCCTATCCCATGATGAATCTCGGGACCCACACCAAGGTAAGCCCTAATGAATGAGTTGAGACGATTCAGGAGACCCTCCCAGGGAAGGGTCTGGACAGGGGGAGGGTTACTTGGGGGACACCTACCCCTCCTGTAACCTCCAGTAAGTTCCATACAACAGGATTGCTGAGTTCTGATAGCAGGCCACGCCCCCTTTGTCCACCACTGTGCAAACGCACCTCTTGGCATGAACTTGGTTGGGGCATGAAGTCCCCTTTGCTGCTGGAGGTCCATCTGGGCCAATCAGCCCTCCTGTTACCTCCAGTAAACCCCATACAGCCGAATTGCTGAGAAGTGGTCAGAGGCCACGTCCCCTTTCTCCACCCCTCTGCAAACGCGCCTCCATGGAGACAAGCAAGGATCAGTTCATGGGAAATGGAAATAACAATGTTGAATGATGTAAGATCATGTGTCTTGAACTTCCTGTCTGTTTCTTATTAGTCAATTTAGTTTGAAGCTAGACAGATGAATTTAGAATCTGAAATTTGCAGATCTCAACTGACTTCTGATTTTGTGGCTTTATGACATACATGATCTTTTCTTTACCGAAATTCTACTGAGATTCTGATGCTGACACGATTCCTAGCTTTTACATTACATCCTAGTTTAGTGTAGGGATAGGTATTTGGTGCAAATCTTTTCTATGTATGGGTAGAAGGATCAAAATCATTTGTCCACTGATCAGATTTTAGTCTTAATCTTTTGCATTCCATTTATGGAGATTTTGAATTGCTCTTTATTGCTAAGTACCAATATTGTGCCCCAAATAGGTCTTCCCTTAATATTCTTGTAAATCTACAGAATATTTTGCAAATTGATTTATATTGCTTTGAGTTTATAATAAATCCTTTTTTTCAACTTCAAGATATGGAATTTGACTTTCCGTGTGTGATCACATTGTTCACACCGTTTCTTGCATCTAAACTTGTCAGTAACACCTTTCCTTCTAAGTGTACAACAAAGATCCATTGACTTAAAAAAATCAAAAGAATTGCCACAGAGTGTTCTTGGATGGTAGAAGAGAACGGTTTGTACCTAAAGTAGAGGGGTTAAGAACTGTCCCATTTTAGAGTAGTTGACATTCAATTTGGCCTCAGACGTCTATGGGTTGACTTGAAGAATCAACAATGATCCAGAGGTTTGAGAACGAGTTATAACAGTGAAGGAGTGAGTATCAATAGTGTTGGGTGTAAATGCATTATGCTTAGTTTGCGGTGTTATGGGAATTGTGTGGTGTCTTACGGGGATTTTGCATAATGGTTGGTTGGTGGTGTGAGTGTAGTGTTTATTGTGGGAAAGTTTTTATTAGGTCCAATGTGGCCTAAAATCCAGGTATGATATAAAATTGTAAAAAAGCTGTATTGTATTTGTTTGCCGAAGTTTTATGGGGTTTGTTGTGAGACACTGTTGACAAGCCCAATCAAGATAGGGACATTTTTCTAGGTATAAAAGTGAGGTCCGATTAGTGTGTCAGACCTATGCGCAAGGGAAAGCTGCATTGATTAGGGTGATACCCCACCATTCGAGCTTTCATTCGTATGTCTGTTGGCATAGATAGGAAAAATTGTTCTGGTCTCTCTTGTGTGATGGTGTTTTGTTGATTTTCTTTAGAGAAGCAGACAATTGTTATGCGCTGTTGTTGTATTATATTTTGCTGTAAGCAGGTTGATGAGATAGTGTGCTCATGAATTTGTGAAGGAGGATGCACTGCTGCGAGGAGTGAGACTGTTGCCATAGTGTACTGCACTGAGACAGGTGAGTTGGTGTGAATCTGCACTTGTTTTGGTTGTCCACATCACAGGGTGCTGCTCTATTATTGGTTCAAGTTCTGGAGTGAAATTTGGTAGCAGAACATTGCATTTGGGCTGAAAAATAGTTGCAGTCTTATTTAAAAATGAAATGCTTTCAAGTTGTATGAGATTTGTTTAGAGGAGATGTGCAAATACCTCTTAAAGGGGGAGAGAGGCTGCACCAGAGGTATCGCAGGCAATTATATGGTGATACATATAGGGCTACATACATGTATTAGGCTTGAACAATGTCACACGATCACTGAGAAAGAATATGTATTATCGTTCCCTCGTTCCCAATTTATGGCACATTTAATGTGAGGTTCATTGAAAATTTGAGGAGAATATTAGATTAAATAAAACCACAAAGCTAGACGCATAGAATATGAAGTGCGTAATGCTTGGAAATGTGCAGCCCATGCGATAGAAAGGGAAAAATATCAGGGTCTACTGAGAAAGGCAGTGTGCAATTATGCAGAGACAAGGTGAAATGCAGAACAGAAATGATAGGAGTGAAATTATATTGAATATAGGAAGGTGGACAAGGAACTAGGAAGAAAAGGAAGGTCAACATTAAGGAAGTGGGGGAAATGGCTGAAGATGGTGATAGTAGTGGTAGTGTTTTAGATGCATTGATGTCTGAGCGATTACCGTCGTATAGTGAAGTCCAAACTGGAGATGGTGAGGGAGATGTTGTGAGAGAAAATATGAGAGGGCCCACTCCACCAGTGAGTACAAGTTCTGATATCATAAGGGTTTCTCCTGAGCAGAAAGAACTGAGCATGAGGGAAACTGTTACAGTAAGTCAAATACGATGGGAGGAAACTCAGGGAGTTGCGTTTATGGGACCACCACATGTTGTGCTATCCAAATGCACTTATGGTTCCCTTTATGATTGGACTTGGTTTTCGATATATAAGCCTGGTTTGGGAGGAGATGATATAGAGAATTTAGTCACCCCGGCTCAACAGCAAACTTCAGAAGTTGCACATGTGAGACAGAGAGTTGGAGAATTTGTTGTGTGAAGCCCAATTGATGCAAGTTCTCCTTCTGCTGCTAGTGTGGATCAATTTGTGCATCAGGATGGATTTGGACCTTTGAAGTCCTTCCCTGGGTTACAACACTTGAGTTTACTTATTTGTGAACCACCTATAAACATACTGAATAGCAGGCCTATTATGGTCTCTAAACATCAGGATGAACATCCTGGTCTTATTGTCCAGGAACTGGAAGATCTTTCAATAGTTATTAATGTCACATCAAATAGGAGTACGTAAGTGACTCAGGAAACTCTACAGCCCACATTTAAAGTGAATTTGGTCGATGTTAGGAAGTTAGAATTGGAATTGGATGAGATGATTAGTGGGTGTTTTGCAGTGGATCGAATAGAAACATATCAACTGAATTAACTTTGGTCATGTGTGAGGATGTTACTAGAAGGACAAGACAAGCTCATGATAAATTATCTGATTCAGCCCAAAAGTATGAGGTTAATTTGGAATGGACAAAGGCTCTACAAAAGAGCCATCGGCTGGCCTTTAGTGAAAAGGACATAAAGCACATGATTATACCAGGAATGAAAATGCATATTCAAGAATTGATTGACAGTATTAGAATTTAGAGTGTATCAGAAATGGGAGGTTAAATGGTCCAAAAGGGTGACACCCAAGAGAAAGACAGGAGATCTTCCTCCTCCTGGAGGTAGAGAACAGGGATCTGCAAGATTCCCTTTGTGGGAGGTACCTAGTGGAGGGTATGTCTATGTACCTTGGAGTAGGAGTGATCTTGCAGCATTTACTAATACATTTCCAAAATTAATAGAGAAGCCTGTGGAGTGGTATAAACAGATTGAGCAATTTTTGAAAATAGCAAATGTTTTTTGGACTGATTTGACAACTTTGTTTGATAATATGGTTCCGAGCAATCTATGGACAGCATGTAAGATAGTCATGAAATGGCCTGTGAAAGAACCACTAAGAGATTCTGTGACTAATGGTCCTTCGTTTATAGTGATGGGTAATTACGACCAGGCAATGACACGGTTGAAGTCCAAGGTGCCAACCTCAAGATATTGGTTGGGTCAAGATTGACTATATGATGAATGAATGAATGAATAAAGGCATTTATATTGCGCACAGCTACTCAGAAGTGTGTCCCGGTGCATCAAAGAGGCCTTGCTTGCAACCGCACACACAACCCCAAATACAAATGAGAAAAGAGAATAAAAGAAGCAGCTAAGGAAAACTAAATTATTGATTAAAAAGCCAAGTTTTAAGGAGATTCCTGAAAGTAGCTAACTCCTTCACAGTATGATACAGGAATCAAAAGAGACAATTCATGTCTACTATGAGAGATTGCTGCAGGCTTTTAAACAGTATAGTGGTATGCTTACATTGGAACCTAAAGATAAGGAACAATTTGTGTCCATGTATGTGACAGGGTTAAGACCTAAAATTAGCATGATGATACAACATTTGATTTGTTGGCAGAATAAGTCAGTGGATAAAATTCTATGATATCGTTGGTAGCACAAATGAAAGCTGTACAGACGGGAATACAAAATGTACCATTTTGGGGAAATGTCCCTTATGTAGGCAGGGAATGTATCAGCGGGGAACTCCAGTGATGCAGAGTGGAGGTTGATTTTAGGTGCAAGGTAGAGGTTGTGGTGTTCCTATAGAGCCATGTATTGGAATGTATGTGGCTACATTGAAAAAGTCTACTCTGCGTCATTATTGCAATAGGTTAGGGCTTTGGAAGTACGAATGTCATTTTAATCCTGAAAATTCTGTAAATCAAAGCCAGAATACAGGGGTTGGTTCATCTCAGAATGATCATATGCAGCAACAAAATGTACCTAGACTGAGATCTCTGAACTTTACCAGTCCACAACCTGAGTGATGCAGGTTCCCCAACCCCCAATGCCTCAGCAAGCTACTGGTGGTCCTAAATTTTCCACATATATGGTCCCAATAAGAAGCATAATACGGCATAGGATGTTAATTTATATCAGCAATTTCCTTTGTTTGAGATGGATAGAGCTAGAGTCATCAATCAGCCTGCCCGATGGTGCATGAGGAGGGGAGGAAGATTACGTACTTTGCGCAGTCTTGGAGGAAGACCATAGTGCCCAATATGAAGATGCTGAGGTGAATTGACACAACAGATTGCTTTAGATCGACACTGGTGCTACTCGTTCTACTTTAAGAACAGTGAAAGTTCCAAACCTACATCTCTCTGGAAAGACTATCCAAGTTGTAGGCATTGCTAATCAACAAATGAGAACCCCGATTTCTGAAGATGTACCTATGAAGATAGGGAGTTTTGAGGATAATCACTAATTTGTAGTTTGTGATTCCAGTCATGCAAGTTTGCTAGGGTGTGACTTATTGTGCAAATTGAATTGCCCCATTTACTGTACCTCCAAAATAATGAAGTTCCAGACGCATGATGAGGATATTGCCTTTAAGTTGGCAGCTCAGAATCTGACTCTTTAAATGTCTTCAATGATAACAACAGAAATCCTACCTTTGGACCTCAGAGACTCAGTGAGACCTGAGGTTTGGGATTTAACTGAAATGGACATTGGACTTATTATAGAAGTTGAGCCTATCTGAATTCAAATTAAGCCAAAGGCAGACTACCGGAGAACTCCACAATTCAATTTGACTCCTGAAACAACTGCTGAAATCATCTTGGTAACTCAGACAATGATCCAGTAAGGTGCATTGAAAGAAATAATTGCAAGTTCCTGTAAGTCTCCCATTATGGGCCTGCAGAAGCCCAGCTGTAAGTATTGTATAGTGTAGGACCTCTGGAAAATTGATAATATTGTGATCCTGTGTTGTCTCGTGGTTACGAATCCTGCTGTAAAACAATTTTAGATTCCATGTGAGACTGAGTGGTTCACTGTCATTGATTTATGTCAGGTGTTCTTCTCCATACCATTTCATGAGGACACTCAGTTCCTTTTTGCATTCCAGTTCGGCAATCATTTTTTGGCATGGTGCCGAGTTCCACAAGGGTATACGGAGGGTCCGTCTACCTTCAATCATATCCTTATAAGAATCTGAAGTCTTTGGACATGCCCCAAAATTCAGTGCTGGTGCCATATATTGATGACTTGCTGAGTGCATCAGATATGCAGGAAGCTTCCAAGTTTGACACTATTGCCCTGTGAAACCACTTGGCTGAGAATGGACATACAGTGTCCCCAAAAAAGCTACAGTGCTGCTTGAGAGAGGTTGTGTATCTTGCAAATGAATCCGCCAATGACACAAAAAGAAGTCAGGATGTTTTTGGGAATGGTAGGCTACTGTCGTCAATGGATACCTTTCATACAAAAAGGAGCTCTAGAGGGCCGAATCATATCAGGTTGCCCCCCACTCAAAGTCATAAACAACAACAATAGAACCTGATCTGTGTGGGCGAAACTCAAATAGTTTTTGAGCATGGATAGTGGGAGTATATTTTCATCCTACAGAACAACCCTTCATTTTTGAGGTGTTGTCCCAACTCAAATTTGCCGTATATCTTATGATTTAAAAAGACCAAACTTCAGAGTAAACAGTCACTGAGTTACAGCAAACTACCGTACAGATAAACAGGTATGTATACCACACTAATTGTGCACAAATATGTAGAAAAAATGTGAGCGAAACAAGGTAGCACCTCATGTGCGCACCACAAAGGGCGGCTTTCTGGTTAAACATCACCAGTCATGCCCACGTTTCTCATCATAGGTTGCTACCTTGAGAAAACAAAAAATTAGTGTCCAGAAAAACAGTGAAGAACGGTGAACCTGTGTAAAGTAATCACACAAATCACACCTGTGTGAATTAAAATTGAATTAAGCCACACAGTCACCAAACAGCCACTTTTATTATACACTTGTGGGCTTATTCAAACAGAAAAACATACTGCATGTTTGCAGACCATGTAATGATGGGCCGACATGTTTCCTTGCCTGTTAATTGTAGTGGCAATTTCTTCAGGGCACGGGGATTATGTCCACCCTTTCTTGACCCGTATAGCGAACACTCTGTGACTGTTTAAACAAAGAAGGTTCATTAAAAGCACATCCAGCCAGTATAGTATTCTTAATATTACATTCAACCTATACCTCATCACACCCATAGGACACATATTTACCCGGAGTAGGCAAGGCCCTTCGTACGAGCTATCCACCACGTCAACCAGGGACTCTAAAACCTTCAGAACCCTCTTTCATAAAAGGACACATACGTTGCCTATATGCTGTAAAGAAAAACATTAGCACCTTGAATTAAGGCAGTTTAGTCATGCACCAATTTTTAATATGAAAAGGGAAAGAAAACAAAGCTGCATTTGTCCAGCTGTTCGCCCTTCACACAAGTCTGCATTCCATAAGACGTATTAAAAACCCTAACTAACCAGCCATCCATCTTTATTATCCTTGACTCACAAACGGCTGAAATGCTGTTGGAAAATACTATAGATTCCTTTAATTGCCATCTCACTGTACTGCTGAAAATGGCAAGGACACATTTCAACTAGTTTTTGAGCGAATCCTGAACTGGGGCTGCACCCCCTTCTATTATCTATTAAGACCAAATCAAGCTGCATCCGCTCGTGATACGCAAAATGTTGATCATCGTCGATATCATTGAAGACGCATCAGTGCTTTAACATGCTGCAAGTTAATAAAAAGTATTGCTGTTCCTCACATTCAATTACCAAGCATCTTACCGCATTTGTTTTGTAGGATGAAAATATACTCCCACTATCCATGCTCAAAAACTATTTGAGTTTCGCCCAAGCAGATCAGGTTCTATTGTTGTTGTTTATGTCAATGGATGCCTACCTTTTCCCTAGTAGCCAAGCCTCTACAGAGGCTAACACACAAAGATGTGTTGGATCTGGTGCCTTCGGACAATGATAGTCTGATATATGTGATGAAATACTAAATCTTTTTATTTTTTTAAAGTCCGATCATGTATTTTGTGAAAGTCTTTTTTGTATAGGTTTTCTTAAGAACTATACTATGTACACATGTAAACTTTTATGATTCTTAAGAATCGAATAAAGTTATTTTGACTGACTGATAGTCCGGTTGCTTTCTTGGATTTGAGAGAAAGCCTCAGTCATGCTCCGGCTTTAGCAATGCCTGATTACAACAAAGCTTTTTCGCTCTTGTGTGGTGAACAAGAAGGATGTGCTCTTTCAGTGTTAATGCTGAACCATGGGGATGCTTGAAGACCAGTTGTTTACCTTTCAGCCATGTCAGATCCAGTGGCCACAGCGCTGCCTGGTTACCTTAAAGCGGTGGCGGCGACTGGTGTCTGCATCGAAAGGTATGCGAATAGAGTGATGGGTCATCCCTTAACTGTGTATGTTGCAAATTCTGCTGAGATTTTTTTGATCGGAATGAAGACACAGCATCTGACCAGTAGCCATCTGGCCCGGTATGAGCAGACCATACTGGTGGCCAATAATGTAACTTTGAAAAAGTGCTTGGTGTTAAATCCTGCCACTTTGTTGCCTCTTCCTGACACTGAAAATGAGGAAGGTGAAATCAAGCATGACCATATCTATATCACTGAACTATGCACCAAGCCTCAATCTGATATACAGGGTGAACCACTATCTGAATCTGATTACATAATGGTCATGGATGTCTCATGCTTATAAAACCCGGAAAGAAATTTGAGAGATGCAAATGCAGTTTGTACTGTTTCAGGAGTGGTAGAAGCCACTTGGTTACAATGAGTAGTCTCTGCACAAGTGGGTGAGTTGATGGGTCTTACTAGAGCATGTTGTGTCGGATCAGTTCAGAGTGACTTTATTTATGGATAGTCAGTACGGCTTTGGTGTGGTTCATGATTTCAGACAGTTATGGTCTCAGAAGGGATTGATGACATTATCAGGGTCCCCTATCCCTAATGGTAAACTGACGAGAAAACTGTTGGGGGGTTTGAAATTGACTGTGCAATTTGCAGTCGTGAAATGCTTTGAACATTGCAAGGGAGATTATTAAGTTACTGTCAGCAACAAAAATGCTGATGAAGCCACAAGATACTATGCTTGCAATGCTTGTAGATTCAATCGAGAGTATGTGAATAAAGGAACAGCTGAGACCAAATTACAACCTTTTACTTACAGTTGCTGATACCTGGGAAGAAGTTAAACACTTGCAAGAGGAAATGGCCGAGTCAGAACAACAGAGTTGGGTGAATTCAGGTTGGGTTAAGAGGGATGAAGACGAAATCTGGGTTTTGGCACACGGCAGGCATGTGTTATCAGACAGATTGTTTCCTCCATTGAAACAACCCTGTCATTTCCCGACACATGTATGGAGAGATGCTATAGTGAGGTTGTTTCGGCAGACGTTGTTTAACCCCAAACTTTAGGCTGATGGCTATAGTGTTGTGCCAAAGGTGTGTTGTGTGTCAGCAGAACAATGTAGGGAAAACAACTGCAGTGACATTGAGCCATATAGGGAGGTCAGGTGGTCCTCTCAAAAGGATGTAGCTAGATTTTATTGAGATGCCTGTGTGCAATAGGTTAAGATACGTGCTAGTCGCTGTGTGTATCTTTTAAAGATACGTTGAAGGATTCCCTACACGCAGTTGGGAGAGACTCACAGTAGCTAAGTTGTTGTTTAGGCAGCTGATTCTGAGGATTGGCTTTCTGACTTCTTTGGAATCTGACAGAGGTACACACTTTAATAGCAAAGTGTTGAAAATGCTGTCATCTGCGCTGCACATTGACCAAAAGCTGTATTGTAGTTACCGACCTGAGGTTTCAGATCTGGTGGAATAAGTCAATGGAACACTTAAATTGAGACTTGTGAAAGTGTGTGCTTCAACACCATTGAAATGGCTATATGCTTTGCCACTTGTGCTGATGAGTCTGCACAACACTCCTGATCATAGGACAGGAATGTCTCCTCATGAGATCCTCATGGGAAGGGCAATGAGATTGTCAGCTGGGCCAGCCAATTCATTGGTTAATATCACATATGACTTGATATTAAACTACTGTAAGGGACTCACTGATGTGATGCTTTCTGTGTCTCACCAGGTTAAAGCTGCTACAGCCTGCCATTTCAGGAGCAGTACCATGACCTTAGTCATGCGTAGAGCCGTGTGACATGGACCCTTACAAGTCATTCTAGTGACGACAACCACTGTAAAATGAGTAGGTCTCCATAAATGGATTTATGCTGCCCACATTCGATGAGTTCCATGTCCCCTTGGCAAAAATAACAGAACCAGAACCTTTCCTAGAAGAGCCTGTGGTGGTCACAAGACCAAAAGAGGAGGTTGGTTGAGCTGTGAGGGATCATTCAGCAACTGAAATCCCACTTGATCAGCCTGACGAGGGTCTTTGAGAATTGTAGGGTGAAACTGGTGAAGGAGAACTAAACCCAGTAGCTAGTGAAGAATCCGATTCAGACCGTGATAAAGGTACCAATGTTAAGGAATCCCAGGGGGGGAGGGGGCAGCTGAGGAGTGGTGGCTGAGAAAGGCAGGAGAGAGGGAGATTGGTTTCACAAGGAGAAAGTGGTCTTCCAGGTGTCCCAGACGAAACAGAGGATTCAGATCTGAGTGAAGGAGGGGAAGAGTCAGGAATTAGAAGATTCAAGAGAGTGAAGGTACAGAGTTGCAGATATGCATTTCCTGAATGGATATATTTCCTCGCAAATGACAGGGAGAGCAAGTCCTGGGATTACTGTGAAAATTCAATTGAAACAACAGGAACTTCATCTCGAGATTGATCTTACATTCAAACTTTCTTTATTGACAAGAGTGAGTGCCTTGAAATATCTTCTTTTGGATGTGGCTGAATTTTCCTTCTTGCATCCAATTGAGATCCCTGTGCTAGTTGATGGACAAAAACATTACATTCTGAGACTGATAGTGAATTGAATTAAATCATACCTTATCAAAGACATTGCATAATTTTATAGGTAAGAAAGGGCTACGGAAGTCTCATGAATACATTGCATATATCTTGATATCATTTGGACATTGGTTTTGTTGTTTGCACAGGTGGAAGTTGACAGAGAAACCTCTGCAGCTGTTATATTCAACACTAGACTTAGATTCCAACACCGAAATGAAAGCCAATACCAATATTAATTGCATAGACACATCATAACAGTGATATTAATAGCTGTAGTTGTTATATTGATAATTATACTTAAAGGGTTCTATTGAGTCACATATACAACATTAGAAGTTAGGTTTACTATTGCCCCTACTACATCACATCCTACAGATAGAGATCAATGAGTATGGGGCGTTGTAGTTACACACAAATGGGTCTAAAGGGGATTATACTATAAATGTTTATTTTAGTTTGCTTTATGAATATGTAGACACTATTAGTGTAAGAGATTATGTTTGTACCCAATTACCTGCTTCTGTTTCAGAGGGTTAAACTATCATCACCTTTCCTTGACATATGGTATCTCTTGGAGTCTCCTGTTAAGTCTATTTTATGCGGGGGTAGTTTTAACTATTATTCATAGTATTATGATGTTGCTCTTTAACAAGTTCCTCTTATCAAACATTTATGCTGAATTTGCGGGCAAATATTATGTACCACTCAAAACATTAAACATAGCATATGTTCATATAATAATTTGACCTGTTTGTTGTCAGAAGTGGAGATTTTATTTTTATTTAGAAGAGGGTAGGTGGAGAAATATGCAGTCATAAACTGGAAAGATCATAAGTGGAGCAGTGAAGAAAAAGAACACCAAGAGAAGGGGACATTTCCAGCTTTGGTTTTAGATTGGCAAAATAAGGGAAAGCTGTGGATACATGTTGATCCAAGTTATGTTGATTCTTTGTTTCAAGGAGAAAGTGATTGCGAGCATGTTTTGGGAGCAAAGGCTAAGCATTCTCCTTACCTGAAAGGACAAAATCCTGTGATTCACTGGGTTTATTTAATTTGTGGAAAGAATGCATATTTCAAGATGACACATGGAACGTTTTATTCAGGTAAAGTTTTTCCAAAGATTGATCATATTGAACATTTTAAAGATCCTGTTTTGGAAAAGAAATTGTGATCTAAGAGCGGTACCATTGCAGCAGAAGTAGAAGGAGACATTTTTGGTGCCATGATTCTATCTATGGGGGTAGTTTTGAATGATTTAAATATAGGAAAGGTGTCTACTTTTCTGGATAAGTTATCCACTAGTACTGAAAAATCTTTCCTGCTTGTATGCATAGTTGGGAGCGATAAGGTCTATGGGTTTGCAGAATAGTCTTGAATTAGAGCTCTGCTTGCAAAAGAGAGCGCAGTCAGTCGGATGCTCGAAGTTCAGCATACTGCAGTTATATTCCAGATGAGAGTAAGAATTTAGAGAAATATATAAAGAATATATCTGGGCTAAAGAAAGATTCAAAGCCATTGGAAGTGGGTTTTCTGCTATAGGCAAGTGCTTTGGTAACTTGGGAAGTGGGTTTTCAGATGCCATTTTGAAACCTTTTGTGATTATCGTTCCTTGTGCAATATTGCTAGTCCTGATTTTTAAAGGATGCCAATATACACAGGTTAGACAACAATAATAATACTCTTTGTTAAGCAGTCTATACAGCCATAAAAAGAGACAGTTTTAAAAAAGATACAAAATCATCACATCAAATCCACATCTTAACTACACTATGGTCATATATACAGGTTTACATAGTATCCAACAAAACAGCTAAAAGAATAGAGCAAAAGGTGAAGAAGAGCCTCAAGCAGTAATTGACAGACTAAAGGTAACACATAAATGGACCACATTCAGCAGCAAGGGTACATTACATTTGTAGCAGCATGACAATGTGAAAATAGGCAGAGGGAGGTAACCATTAATCACCTCTAGTGCATCTCAACCTCACGGCAGATCTCAACACAAAAAGGGTGTTAACATTAGGTAAAAGCTGTAAAAACAATAAGGCAACACAGACCTGTCCAAAACCCAGTTCCTTTAAAAGACCTTTGAGAAACACTCATCTAGGATTTCAGAAATATGTACAAAAGAAGATAAAATGAACGGTATTCTGAGGAGACCTTGAGTTGTAGCGCAGGCACCTCTATCTTCTGTATGTAAAACAAAACCAGAGGGGTAAGCCAATAGATGATGTGCGCACTTGTTAAAACAGATAAGTAGAGCTCCAATACTTGCACAGATTTGATCAAAATGTGCGCTCTTACCAAGGGTTTTCTGATTTCCTGTGCCTAGCGGTGAGCTGCGGTATGCTTATAAAACATCTCTTTAATGATGTTCTTATCCCACTGCTTCATCTTGTCATATCTAGAAAATGTATCTGCTCTTCCTAAGGCTGTAAAGGTATCCTTGATGTATTTTAACAAGTGTATTTTAAGTGCGTGGTCAATGGAGAGGCAGTCCTAAATTATTAGTCTGTTTAAACCTGCCTCCGCATTTGATCCGATCTTCACCCAACATAACCATGTCCATTATGTACTTGGTCCCTAGTTCCTCGTGTATAGAGTATTAGGGATTGCTCGGTGGAACTTTCAGGATGCTTCTAAAATATTTATTTTCTGCAGTTTGGAGTTTACTAACTGCTGTGTGCTCCCAAACCTCGCTGCTGTATACAGCTTTGAAAATACAGAAAGAGTTGTAAAGGTTTAGAATTATCCCCGGGAAACAAGTGCCCAATCAGTAAGCATAGTTTGCAATTGCTTCCGTTGATCTTACCATTGTTACAAGCTTCCCCTCCTGTATGTTTTTAAAGTTAAGCTTCCCATCAAACAAGATGCCCAAATAGGATAAAGCAGGGACTTTAGCTAAACTGTGTGTGCAACATTTGTAAGAATTATGTGTGGTGCCCTGTTTACCGATTTCCATGACAGATAATTTGGATATGTTCGGCGACAGATCCATTTCCTTCATAAAATACATGAACTAGTCAAGTAAGACCTACAAGCCCCTCGGTGTACACGAGAGAAGAACCGCATCATCTGCTTACAATAGAACGGGGAGCGGTCTCGCACCTATCCTAGGGGTATCGGCCTGTAGGTCCATCAAGGATGCATCTAGACCATTAATATACAATGTGAACAAAAAAGGGGGTAATATACATCCCTGCCTGACCCCGCTTGATCAATTGAAATGATCGGTTGTATTCCCCTCCAGGGTATATCTAATACAGCAGTGGAATTAGAATGTAGAGCTATTAAATAAGTGTGAGCAGAGAACTCTGCTCCACTGGCAGAGCTTGCTGATTTTTGCCTACTCCGCATTCCGCAGAGAACGCGGCGTTTATGCAAAGCTCCGACTCAGCAGCGGAGCGGAGTTCAGCCTCGGGCCCCAGAGTAAGCTCCCCAGGTCCACCCCCCAATAAATATTTTTTTTTAAATAAAGAAAGTAGATAAAAAAAACACACTTACCTCTATCGCGGCGTCTCCGAGCTGCCCTCCTCTTCCTCGCCGTGGTCTCTCCTGCAGGAAACCCCTATGTCAGACATACGTCATGGTAGGACTGCGCATGCGCGTGCAATCCTACAAGACGTACATCTGACGTAGGGGTTTCGGTTTGCAGAAAAGACCATGGCGAGGAGAAGAAGGGCAGCCCGGAGACGCTGCGATAGAGTTAAGTGTAATTTTTTTATCTAATTTTTAAAAAATATTTATTTATTGGGCGGGTGGAGGTGCAGAGCGGAGTTTTTGCCCAACTCCATGGAGCTCCACATAGTGCAACTCCACCAGCTCCGCCCGGGCTTAATATTAACACATTAATTATCGCCACATCAACCCCCAAATCACCAAGCAATTTCCCTAGCTTGCTGCGGTTCACCCAATCAAATGCCACGGTGAGATCCATAAAATCCACCTGGTTTAGCTAAAGTGTATTTAGCAGTTAAATGGTAAAGGTTAAGACACTGGTCTTTGGTGGATTTAACAACCCGGAACCCATACTGCACCTCCAAAATTATTCGATTAGCATCTGCCCAGTCCGACAGCTATTAAGGAGAACCCGCCCAAGAACTTTCACATTGGCATCTATAAGGGATATGGGACAATAACAGTGTTGGTCAGTCCTATCGCCCTTCTTAAAGATTGGAACGATGATGACACGAGACCAAGAAGAGGGGATACACGATGACGCTGGCACATTTAAGACCCTCACTAGGAGTGGATACCATACCTCCATATTATAACAAAAGAGGTGGGGAGGAATCCCATTGGGTCCCGGGGCCTTATTTTGGGATAATCCTTTGATTACCGTTCTGACCTCAGCCAAGGTGAAGCTAATGGGATCATCTGACCTGAGGAGGGGAATTGGGTTCCGTGGGTTTGACTCACTAGGGCCATGAATGTATACTGCCTAAAAGTGATCCTTTTTAAATTAATATTATAATCATTTCTAGTGCGCAATGAATCATCCCTAGGGGGATCTCTTAGCGGTCACCTAAAAAGAAACAGAAACTTAGAACAGCCAAGTCTTTAGCATTTTCTTAAATTGAGACCAGTTGGAATAGGCCTGGATCTCATCAGGGAGACTGTTCCAATGGGAGGGGGCTAGATGAGAAAAAGCACGACCACCCATTTTGGCTTTCCTGATTCTCCGTGTGCAGAGAAAGTTGCGATCGCTAGATCTCACCTGGCGCATGGGTTGGTACAACTTAAGTTTCTTCTTAAGGTAGGCAGGGCCGGTCCCCTGAAGGCACTTAAAAATGTTACAAAGGAGCTTGAAAACTGCTCGCTTTCTAATAGGAAGCCAATGCAGTTGACGTAGGAGAGGTAGAGATGGAGTGCCTACCGGTTTATTGAAGGCAAGGCGGGCTGCAGTATTCTGCCCTACCTGTAATTTTGATAATAGGTCTTCCCTGATTCCGACTAGAAGAGAGTTACCATAATCTAGTCTACTGACCAAGAGTGACTGAATGAGAGTTTTCCTTGCCATAAGAGGGATCCAAGGAAAGATTTTTCTTAACATCTGCATTATTCCAAAGCAGGTACCTGACAACATCTTCACATGTTCCTCCATAGAGAGATTATTGTCAATTCTAATGCCTACATTCTTTGCCCATTATTTTGGTAAGGGCGCCTCCCCTAGTTCTGATGACCACCATTCTAGAGTCCACAGTTCCTCAGCTTTACCAAACATCAGTATCTCTGTTTTGATGGAATTAAGCTGAAGAAATTTCGTCATCTATTTGGCTATATTTGACATGCAGTTTTTAAACTTAGCTTTGTTCTCTGCAGGGTTAGACTCTATGGGGACTATCACCTGCGTGTCATCAGCGTAGATAGTCTCGAACTCGCAGATTCTAATAATTGGGGCCAGCGGTGCCACATATATATTAAACAAATTAAGACTTAAGATTGATCCTGCGGGGCCCCCTTATCCCCCTGCGTGGTCTGAGACACAAAGGAATCTAGCTGGACACATTGTGTTCAGTCAGTCAGAAAACTTTGTATCCATTTAAGTGCCAAGCCTCTGACACCAATCTCTCGTACCTTATCCAGAAGGATGCGATGAGAGATGGTGTCATAGGCGCCCGAAAGATCAAGGAGAACTAGCATCGAGGGGGTCCCGCTGTCCAGTGACATCCTTATGGAGTCAATGACTTCCAACAATGCGGACTTTGTGCTATAACAAGCCCGGAATCTCAACTGGGATGGGTCCAATAGGTTATTCTGTTCCAAATAACCAGAGAGATGACGATTGATTAATGTCTCCAGTATCTTTGCGCTACAAGGGAAGAGAGAGATCGGCCTATAATTTTGTAGATCAGTAGGATCTACTAGCACCTTTTTCAGCAATGGCTTGATGCGTGCGTGTTTCCACTTAGCAGAAAAAATGGCTGTATCTTACCGAGATATTCCAGACTTCAGCAAGCACTTCGGCTGGGACTGGAGCAAGCTCTGACATAATGAAATGCGGAACTGGGTCTGGTGTAGATCTAGATTTCATGTGGGCTAGTAAGGGGCCCTCTTGCTTCCCAGTGATACCAGGAAAAGATTATAGGCTAGGAAAAAGAGGGTTGTCCTGGAGGGTCCTCCCTCATAATCGGGCTCTTTCGGACAAAAAGAGCTATAGATTTTAACAATCTTTTGAATGAAATGGCTTGCTAGGTCCTCACATAACTCTTGTGTGAGAAGAGGTAGAGTATTATTGGCCTTCGGGTTAGTGAATTCCTTAAGCATCTTAAAGAGCTCCTTGGAAGAGTTCTTAGCTTCCGTAATTCGGGCACCAAGATATGCTCTTCTGGCTAAGTTGCAGCTTTTTAGATAAGCTCTATGTGCAACTCAATAGAGCACTTTGTCTCTCTCTGATTTTGATTTCCTCCATTTTCTTTCCTTGGTTCTACATATGGCCTCATCTCTCTTAAGAGTGTCTGAATACCATGGGGTTGGGGCTGCCCTATTCTGAATTTCTACCCTGTTATTCGGTGCAATGGAGTCTAGGGCTTTGGTTACTGAAGCCTCAAACCTTTCTAAGGCTGTGTCACTATCTTCACAGTTCGTTAACGAAGGGGGGGTGTGGGCCACACTAAAGGCAGAGTCTGGCACCTTTTTCCATGATCTACAGAAATCCCTACAGGCTTGAGGGTGGCCGGCCAATTTTGTAAGCGTCCAAGAGAAACTTAGCGCCAAATGGTCCCAATTTCATGGGGGGTTCAACTACTAATTCTGGGATATTAGTGAAAATGGTGTCCAGCAAATGCCCGGCAATATGTGTGGGACTATATACTCTGGAGGAAAGGTCCAATGACTCCATAGCTGCAACTAAGCAGGTAGAATCTACGTTGGAGAGAACATCCAAATGATGGTTAAAGTCCCCTACCAGTAGGAACTTATCAGTTTGTAGTGTGTAAGGAGCCAACCTTTCTAATAGTGAAGTGCAAAACTCTTTCTTGTTTCCTTCTGGAGGGTGATAAACTAAGGCTCCCGACCATTCAGTTGCCTGAGCCCGCTCCACGCTGAAAACCATCAACTCCATATTGGGTAAAGAGACCGTGTCCAGAGTCTTGATGTAATAAGGTGGACGCATGGCAATAGCTACACCTCCGCCCCTCTTGCCTGATCTATCCAAACGTACAGAGTATTCAGCAGGGAATGCTATTGCCAGTGAACGGTTTGGCATCATTGTGCAGCCATGTCTCGTTGAAGAGACATATATCTGGTTTTAGATCGGCCAACAGATCCCAGATTTCTGCCACATGCTCTGGAATGGATCTAGCGTTGAGATACAGCTCCTGAAAGGGGGCTGCTTGCCCTCCCTTGGTCTGCTTCTCTACCCTGAAGGGCTGTTCCTTACCTAATCGATTATTTGTAGGGGGGAGGTGTATGGGGCCCAGTGTTTGCTGTTGCTCGGCCACCGACCAACCACATTGTGGGCATTTCCCCTGAAGGATGCCATCCTCCACTCAGGGATTGTCTTTGCAACCCACGCTAGGGGCCAAATACCCCAGCTCCTACAGCAGCTCTCTGGAGTAGCCTAACATGGGTGAGGAGATACCTGTGGGAAGACAGGCAGCATCTCCTGGCAGTTGGCAGCGTCCAGGCGTGGACTGGCGCAGACGGGCTTGCCTTAGGCATGCCATTGGTGCGCCAGCGATGCGCCCACTGCACTCACCCGCTGCACACGCCCATTGCACGTGCCCGCTGCGCGCATTCACGAACGTGGTGATTTTTTGCCCCCGACAGCCCAACAAGTAGAGCGCTACTGATGGCACCCAGAAAGTTTGAAGGAACCTAAAAGGCAGCCTCCCTCCACTCAATCAATTGTCTGAACGATTTCGGTGGACCGGAGAGTTGCATTAAGCTGAGCGAGTGACTAAGGTAAAATCCCCACACTCGAAAGCCTCCCCAAGTATTTAACAGTTTATACAATTTAAACACAATTTAAAAAATGCTCTATATTAAAATCATTACTAGGAAGTATCTGCAAATAGTGTGCCTGCTTCTCTGAGATATATCTGAGGTAATGTTGTGACACAAGGAACACAAGAATCAAAGAGAAAGAGAGTGGATGTGGAATTGGAGGACGGCCAGAGAAGGTATGACGATGGCGCGTTTAGAGGAGTATAGGTGAAATTTGTTTAAAACCACAAGGTTTTTATTGGTCTCATATGATAATATGATAAGAATCTGATTGTTATCTGTAAGGGCCTGATCTCCATCGGAGGGGTGATTGGAGTAGCATAATGTTGCTCTTCCCTTTTATATTGATATGGCCACATAGATGTGTGTATTTTGGCCTCATGTATTTGACTGATACAATTATAATCAATATACAAGGTTCACTAGTACAGAAAGTGCAGTAATGAAATGTTCTAAAATATGAGAGTGTGCGTGTGCATTAACCAATTCTCTTTTAGGGTCAACTGGAATGCTAAGGGTTATAAGAGAATGAATCATGAGCATGTTAGTGTTATACCTATAACATGGCCAGTTGTTGTTCCAATTAATTAAGAGTGTGTCCATGTGTGAAAGTGCAATGTGCAATGTATATATAGATATATATATATATTTCATTTGCTCTGCTTCACTGGGATTATTGGCATGGGGGTGTGTTTCCCTCATATGGCAGAGCCTCACCGCACTATCCAAACATATTTACCTTAGTAAAAAATAGGCCGCACTCATGGGCACTCTATAATCCTTTCAGTCTCGCAGACACCTTGCTCATGTGTAAGCCATTACGGAGTCAGGCACATTTAAATATCATCATGTGATCAGACCACTCATCCAGGACAGTGAATTCTGGGAAATGTAGTACATCACAGGTGCTAATGTACCAATTACACAAAACTTGTGAATGACATAAGGGGTTATCTGGCTTCTAGTTTTATAGCTTGCCATGATGTAAACTCTGGAATAATTTGTGATTACCTTACTGTCTATGACAATTTAAAGTTCCATCATTATTACTAAATTTTCCTAACCATTCAAAAAACTACAATCATTCCCTCTGGTGGGTTTATATTCTCATATCTGTTCTTGTTTGAACCCCCACTTGACTCATCATGCCCTCTGGTGGGCCAATAGTTAGAGTGTGCACTAATGAAAAGTGTTGTTTTAAAATTGACCCGATAGTCTAGAGTCCTCTATAGAGTAGCCTCTATTCAAGTCTTTCTTTAAGTCATATTTATAAAGATGTATATACATTTCTTTATCCTGATTAAGACAGAATTGTCTTTAGGTTCGTAAGTTCAATATGTGTCGGGATTCATTTTGTCTCAATTTGTATGTTCTATCATCACCTCTTTCACTTTGTTCGATCATTTTAATGGCATAGAATCTTAAGTGTTTCCCATTACGTTCATTGTTATATTCCATATGTTGTGTAATTGCATTTCCACAATCTTTATTTACAGTTGCTCTGACATGATCTAGAATTCTTTTCTTCAGTTCACAAATGGTACTGCCCACATATTTAAGATTGCATGGGCACTCTATTACATGGACCACAAACAGGCTCTTACATGTGATGTTTTGTTAGGTTATCCATTTTTTCTTTGATGCCATAGTGATTTGTTGTTTATTAATGGCAATTTGGCATACTTTACATTTATTGCATTTGACAAAGCAAGATTGATTTAACCAAGTTGTTTTGTTCTTCTTTCTGAAATGATTGTGCATCAAAGTATCCTTGAGATTTTTAGCACTTCAGAAAGTATGTTTGGATGTTTGCCCATTACTTTGGCTACTATTGGATCTAGTTGTAAAATATTCTAATTTTTTCTCAGGATTTTCTCAATTTCTTTTGCCTCAACTGAAAAGGTAGTGATCAACCGTATCACATTAGTTTGTTAATTGGTCTTATTGTTGTGTTCCTTATTTTTTAGCATGTCAGTTCTAGATTTTTGTTTCATTTTCGTTACACCAGCTATAAATACATTTTGTTTGCAACCTCTTCTCTCAAATCTGCGTGTGTTTCCTCGATATGTTTATCCATTTCTTCCTCTTGGGAGCATATTCTACGGATCCTTAAATATTCCCCATACCGGATGCTATTTATCAGTGACGGTTGATGAAAGCTGTCAGCATGTAATAATGCATTAGTGGCAGTCTTTTTCCTGTGAAGAATAGTTTGGATCTTATTTTGCTCAATATATATTTCTGTGTCTCAGAAAGTTAGTCTTGATGATGCACTGATGCCATATGTAAATTTGAAGTTAGCTTTGGTTGTGTTGAGTATCATTAAGTATTTGGAGAATTCCTTCTCACTGCCGTCCCAAATAATAAACAAATCATCTATGTATCGTAACTACATGATGATCTTTTCCAGATATAGATCATTTTCTGGTGACCATGCAATCGGTTGTTCCCCCCAGCCCATAGTTAGACATGCATAGTTTGGGCTAAAGGAGAATCCCATTGCAGTTCCTTTGATTTGTTTGTAGACTTCCATTTCAAATAGAAATACATTCTGTGTTAGACATAGTTTGATAATTTCTGACAGCAATTCATTATGGCTGAATAATTGTATGTTCCTTTTCCTAAGAAAGTATTCACATGCTCTCAGGCCAATTTCATTCTCAATATTAGTATATAATGCTGTGAAGTCCATTGTAATTAGTTTAAAGGTATTTCTAAGGTATGAACTAAGGTCTTGAACATAAGGTGTAAGAAAAAAGTCAATGTAATTTACAATGGGTTCTAACAATGCACCTTCAGCTGATATGATTGGTCTTCCCAGTGGTTTGGTTGGGT
Source organism: Triturus cristatus (assembly GCF_964204655.1). NCBI lineage: Eukaryota > Metazoa > Chordata > Amphibia > Caudata > Salamandridae > Triturus > Triturus cristatus. The sequence goes on along the minus strand of NC_140589.1, from coordinate 1,173,782,591 downwards.
GTTTATGTACTCTTGGTAAGAAATATATTGTCGCTGTCACTGGGTGATTTGTTTTTAAGTATATTGCATTGGTCGTCATCCAGTAGATTCATCTGTGTCCAGATTTTTAGCTTGTACTCCAAATCATTTTCATATTTTGGTGATGGATTTGTAACAAGTTTTTCATTGTACTCCTGAATATTCAATTGTGAATGCACTTCCCTTATATACTCTGCTTTCTCCATGATGACTATGATTCCACCTATGTCAGCAATTTTGATCTAAACTGTTTCATCCTGTTGGATTTCTTGAAGTGACTTTTGTTCTTGTGGGGATAAGTTAATAGTACAGTTTATTTTTGTTAATGTGAACAAATCTTGTATTACTGCCTTGTAAAAAATATCTATTTTGTTACCTGGTTGGAATTGTGGATGGTAGGGTGAATTAGGTTTTTTCCAACTTAATCCTGCACCTAATTGTGGACAGTCGTTGGAGAAATGAGGATTCACAGAGATTGCTCCTTCCTCTTCTAAGTCAATTAGTGTTTGTAAACCTACTGTATCCTCTTCTAGCAGATCGATAGTCAGTTCATCAGCTTTCTTTCTATATTCCTTCATTTTCTGGTTTTCCATGAATATTTTGCCTAATTTGATTTTTCTAGTATATTTGTATAGGTCAATCTTTGTGCAAGATCCATGTGACTCCTGGGACAGAAGTTAAGACCTCTTTTCAGGAGTGAGATTTCAGATTCCTCCATAAGTCTATTTCAAAGGTTGACAATGATCAATATGTATGTTTTCTACAGTTTCATGCGTTTGGTTGTGGCTCCCATTATCTTTTTTTCAGTTGCCTCTTTTGCCTCTTCCTGTTTGTTTCCTCTTCCTCGACTCCATCTCCTTCCTCTTCCCCTTGTGGTGTTATTGCGGAGGGGGGGGACAGCAGATTTCTCCCATTGTCATAGTTGCTGGGCTAGCCTAATTTCTCCTAAAAAAAGTACGTTTGGCTCTTGCACCTGTTGTTTCTGGTTTTCCTTCAATTAAAGTGGTATCAGTTAGTGAGGATAGATTTCCTGATGTATTTGTAACTAGATCCAGGTTTTCTTGTTGATTTAAGCTAATGAACTTCCTCGCTTATGTAAATATTCGTCCTCCATTATAATCATCCTTATCTCTCTGGAATTTAGTTTGTTTGCATAGTTGTACCACCTCTTCATGGCTCTCAATTTGTTTTTCCAATTTTTCCTTGATTTTTTTAAATTCATTTGTTAATTCCAGTTGTTTTAATTCCTTTTCCAATTCTTTCAGTAGTGTCTCAATATTATGTAGTGAACTCTCTGTTTGTTTTTCTAAGACTGCAATTAATCCAAGCGAGGAGTTTAAAATGTGTTTACCCCATTCATGAAGGAGCTCATTGCTTGTATCTCAATGACTTGGCATTAGGGTGATTCTCAGACCTCTAGGTACTCTTTTCACCTCTAAATATTTCTTTAGGGAGAGAACTTCCCAGCATTTATTTATTTCCTTCTTTGATAATTGATCCCATAATTTGAGTTTACTCCTAATGTCAGTGTTTTTTTTATATGGTTTCTGTATTACTTCCCCCTTGGGAAGTGAGATTTACCTGCACAGAGACTGTAGGGATGATGGGGTTTCGTTTCACTTCTCTAGCATCCATCGTTATGTGTTTGATTCTTCTGAATTCGAAAATAAAATATTTTCCTCACTTTGTCCATTTATATTCTTTATTAGAAGAAGTGCTTGTTTTATTTTTCTGCTGAATTATATTTCATTAGATTGTATCCCTGTTGTTTGTCATTTCTCAATTACAAACACCTATATCAGGAGTCAAATAAAGCCAAACTGGCAACTGGCAGCACTGTAGCTCATATCTGTTTCAACATAATTTAAGCATCACTCACCTAATAGGCTTTCATGCGATGTCTACAACCCTCCAGTTGTTGACTGTCACGTTCTTGCCGTTTGGTATTCTTGTGGGAATCCGATTGTACTCCTCCAGATGCCGGCGGTTGCCTCTCCCAACTGCTTACATCTCTCTTGTTGCCTCGGAGTGTGTGTGTGCGTGCATTAGCTATTTTTTCTTTTAGGGACAACTGAACTGCTAAGGGTTATAAGAGAATGAATCATGAGCATGTTGGTGTTATTCCTATGACATGGCCAGTTTTTGTTCCAATTAATTAGAAGTGTATCCAGTTGTGAAATTAGTATATTATGTTATATATATATATATATATATATATATATATATATATATATATATATATATATATATATATGACAAGCACAATCCTGAAGCGATCCCACTTCCGATCGAAAAAGCAGGTACGGACCACAATATGGGAAAAGTTCTTCTTTTATTGTTGCAGATAAAGAGGTTTCTGTGCAAAATTATAAATAAAGCAAGTGCTCAGCATGACGCGTTTCGACTGCCCACCAGCAGTCTTGATCACATCATATATATATATATATATATTATCAGTAGATAGTTATAATTAGGACCGTGTTTCCATAGGAAATCCGCAACATTCTATTTGGAATAACTTTGGCGCCGGTTGACGAATCCGCGCAAAATTTTCAAAATAGGTGGGGCGCTCCGCTCCGCTCTTACCCTGAAAGTCTCGGGGGGATTCGTCAAGCAGGGGCTGAAAAAAAAGGGGGGTCCCAAAACGCGTTTTCCCCATGCAATTTTCCATAGGGACCTTTAGTCCAAGGTACAGCCCGAACGGCTGAACAGAATTACTTGAAATTTGGCAAAGAGGTAGTCCTCAGGTCAGGCATGTGCCTTTTGCATATATGGTGTCAATCTGTTCAGTAGTTCCTGAGAAAATCAAACGTAAAATCATATACATATCTGGGCGGAGCCTAGCCACACATCTCATCGTGAGATATGATTGGCTGTCAGTACTTCATCCAAGAAGTGTTGGCAGCCATCTTGGGACCAATATACATGATAGCACCTCATTAAAAAGCATTGCAGTTAATAGAAGGTTTTAAGACTTTAGTTACATTATAAATCATTTGTTGATGGTACCATACTCATTTTAGGAATTGTGGTGTGTTCTAAGGTGATTTTACCATGTGAAAAAGCCTTCTGCTGTGATATTACGAACCATGTTTGAGAGAAAACTATTTTCTCATACTTTTCCCACAGAGGCAGGGGTGGGGGAGTCATATAGCCCTATGCCCGAACCATGTTGTTTATATTGACGGGCAAGAAGATTTATTGTCTATTTATGTCCGAAGGACATGTAGACATTAATCACGTTTTAATCACGCTAAAACAACAGGCTGTGGGCACTCTGGGGCTCACAGCCAATCCGAAGCTTGCAGAGAGCCTTTGGCGGCATCTGATTGGCTAGCAGCCCATGACTGGGCTCTAGCCAGTGATTGGCTGGGGGAGTGAAACGTCACTCAGCCTCTGCAAGCAGTAGTCCGTGGCCGCCACGAGGCTTGCAATAAGCATTCAGGTAAAATAAGCAGTTTTGTCCGCTTGAATTTTGTGATATTGTGACGGAGGTGCTGCGATTTTCTTTTATTTATATTTTTAGCAACCATGCATGGGTAGATTAATTAATAAAAAAGCCTAGGCCTGGCCCGCCTCGGCGCCTCAGATGAGGACGTCAAAAAAGCGTATCGCAAGCAGCCGCGCTGCGCTACCACCGCTTCATGGGGGAAACACCCATTACAACGAATTCAGATTCACGCGCTGCCATCGCAACGCGGGTTTAACATCGCTGGTCCGGAGCCTTCATACCGCAGATGGAAACAGATCTGCAGATTAATGCTTTCAAAAGAGACATCCGTTGGTGACTTGCAATTTATAACTTAAAGTCCTAATATAGAATAGTGAACTATTAACTTTCAGCCCAGAACTGCATAAACACACCGACAAATATACATTACAAAATTGATTAATGTTGCAAAGAGGGTACATTTGGCGAAAAAAACAATTCTTATTATTAAAGGAAGCTCCCAACTTTGCTGTTTCTTTTTCGACTCTGCGTTTGTGCTTCTCCACACCAAGCACTCTTAAACTACTGCCTACCAGTATGGGTGACATGTGACTCCTACACTTTCACTCCTTTGGCTTATGGGCAAAAAAACATTGTCGCACACGGCGCAGCCAGCACTAAAGGTTTTCGAAGCACCTGCTGCAGCGTTTCTTTCCGCCGGCAATTACCAGGCCTCACAGAAATGTGTAGGAAACTTGTGTGATGAATTACCATACTGGAAAGAGATCCGTGTTTTGTATAGTTGAGGTTGTGACCTCGGTGAAGTTAGTGCAGAGGGTTAATATGCCTGCTGCAAAGAACATGTACGAAGTCGATTACAGAGTTCATAGGATGGAAACAGATCTGCAGATTAATGCTTTCAAAAGAGACATCCGTTGGTGACTTGCAATTTATAACTTAAAGTCCTAATATAGAATAGTGAGCTATTAACTTTCAGCCCAGAACTGCATAAACACACCGACAAATATACATTACAAAATTGATTGATGTTGTAAAGAGGGTACATTTGGCGAAAAGATCCGTGTTTTGTATAGTTGAGGTTGTGACCTCGGTGAAGTTAGTGCAGAGGGTTAATATGCCTGCTGCAAAGAACATGTACGAAGTCGATTACAGAGTGCATAGGATGGGAACAGATCTGCAGATTAATGCTTTCAAAAGAGACATCCGTTGGTGACTTGCAATTTATAACTTAAAGTCCTAATATAGAATAGTGAGCTATTAACTTTCAGCCCATAACTGCGAAAACACACCGACAAATATACATTACACAATTGATTAATGTTGCAAAGAGGGTACATTTGGCGAAAAAACGATTCTTATTATTAAAGGAAGCTCCCAACTTTGCTGTTTCTTTTTCGATACAACTTACCGATTCACAAGGAACGTAGGGCTCACGTCTGGCCAGCTGCAAAAGTGAGGGGGAACTGGCAGGAGGCACGCTGGCTGACACCTTTTACATCCCACTCATATGTTTTTACAAGGGTGACGGTAAATTAGTACATTACATATGGTTTGAAATGTACGTATTTTGTGGGAATAAATACACAGCCAAGGGTGACGGTAAATTAGTACATTACGTATGGTTTGAAATGTACGTATTTTGTGGGAATAGAAATTAAAGAATTGCCGTCAGGGTTAAGGGGAGGGGGCGCAGGGGGCAGGGACGCAATAATATCACTTGACAAGTTTTCCTTTAGCATTATTATTGCACAGGATTCAATGGTTTACTGATTTTAATAAAGCAAAAATATATTAATGTTTCTCTGTCAGCCGGAGCCCTTAGGTTTGATGTGGAACGGGGGTAGGTGGGACAAGTGGATTTTACAGGACATGTAGATCTCAGTGGCATTTTGTCCCTTGGACAACTAGATTATTTGGTAAATTCCACACCCCTGCAGAGGTTTGGAAGGTGATCTATAAGCTAAACTGAGAGCATATTGTCTGTAAATTCACGTTATCTTTCTCAGTCATGTAAGAATGAAGTCTGACATTCTCAGTAAAACATGTACATCCAAAAAGGGCAGAGACTGTCAGTTGATTCCTTTGTGTTCTACTGCAGCTTCCCACAGTGCTCTAAAGAACTACTAGAGCGCTAACAGTCTTACTTATGACAAAAGTATGGCACACCTGAAGCCATCTTGATTGGAATAAAGTGGTAACACTCAAAACATTTAATTTACAAAGGAACAAAATGAGGGGGTTCATTTTGCCATATAAATTATGATTAGTGCTGCAGAAAGAAAAACTAGGGCACATTTTGACTTCTGAAATCCTCTTTTATTTCATAAAAACATTCTGACATGCAGACTGAAACATGCACTTTGAATACCAGCAGCAGCCTTGCCTGGTGAGCAGTAGCTTTACTACAGTTATCTAATGAGCAACTAGAGTGCTAACATTCAGAATTTATGGAAAATGTGTGACACATCTGAATGCCTTCTTGATGGAATCAAAGTAAAAAACTGAAAGTATTTCCTACTGAGGAGACTGCAGTAAATGAGGAAATTAGGAAACTTCATAACAAATAAATCTCCCAAGATGGCCACCAGAGACAAAAGAGCCCAAATGTAGCCCAAATATCACCCAGATGTAGCCCAATGACAGAATGTCCCAGAGTTTTCTTAAGAACAACTAGAGTGCTTACTGTCTTACTTATGACAAAAGTATGGCACACCTGAAGCCATCTTGATTGGAATAAACTGGTAACACTTAAAACATTTAATTTAAAAAGGAACACAATGAGGGGGTTCATTTTGCCATAGAAATTATGATTAGTGCTGAAGAAAGAAAAATTAGGGCACATTTTGAGTGACTTCTCAAATCCTCTTATATTTCATTAAAAAATTCTGATATGCAGACTGAAACATCCACTTCTAATACTAGCAGCAAACTTCCGTGGTGAGCAGTAGCTTTACTACAGTGATCTAATGAGCAACTAGAGTGCTAACATTCAGAATTTATGGCAAATGTGTGACATATCTGAATGGTAAATAGACATAATATCGAAAAAAAATATCGAGTGGACAGAATATCGAGTTTTAAATATAGAATGGACAGAATATCGAACTGCCAAAATATAGTGATGAAGAATATCGAAAAACAGGTAAGAAATATCGATTGCAATAATATAGAAGTAAGTAATATCGACAGTCATAATATAGTTGTTAAAAATATCGAATTTTTTATAGTGTTTTAAGTGTTAGTATATGTGTTAAAAGTATGTATTAATATTGTAATGTATGTTAGTATATTTTTAAAGTAATGAATTTTATGTTGTTTTTTTTTTGTGTAATTTTATTCCGTAGCGGGTTGTGGGTTTATAGGGGAGTAGGGTGGGAAGTAATTTAATTATAGTACATTAAATAATAATTTTTATAGGAATTATTAATTATTTTTAATTTAATTTTGCGTTTTACTTCTGTAGTGGGATGTGGGTTTATAGGGGAATAGGGTGGGAAGTAATTTAATTGTTATTAGTTAATTATTAATTGGTATTGAAAATTAATTGGTTGTTGATTAATTATTAATTGGTAAATAATTTGTATTAATTGGTAATTAATTTGTATTAATTGTTTAATTGATAATTATGTTAATTGTATTCATTTAATATTTGTAGCGGGTAGTGTGCTTATAGGGGAATATGGTGGGAAGTAATATAATTGTAAATAATTAATTATTTAATTGATGTGTGTACATTGTTAATTAATATATCTTTAATTTAATTTAGCGTTTTACTTCTGTAGCGGGTGGTGGGTTTATAGGGGAATAGGGTGGGAAGTAATTTAATTGTTATTAGTTAATTATTAATTGGTATTGAAAATTAATTGGTTCTTGATTAATAATTAATTGGTAAATAATTAATATTAATTGGTAATTAATTTGTATTAATTGTTTAATTGATAATTATGTTAATTGTATTCATTTAATATTTGTAGTGGGTAGTGTGTTTATAGGGGAATATGGTGGGAAGTAGTATAATTGTAAAACATTTAATATTTAAATAATTTGTGTATATCGTTAATCAATATATTATTAATTAATGATTAATTGGTATTATTAGCATTTATTAATGTTTGTTATTGAAAAACAATTGGTTGTTAATTAATTATTAATAGGTAATTAATTAAACAAAAATATATTGGTATTTATAAATAATCAATTATTAAATCTTGTGTTATTGGTAAATAATTGTAATACTTGTTTTGGTATTAATAATTAATTACTTTTTAACAAAATATTAATTTATTATTTTACCTACTTTTGCACTTACTTGAGTGTGAATAGTAATTTTTACCCCTACGCTATCCAATGCTTTCCCTATTATTGCACTCTCTGGAGTGGGAATAGTAATTTTTACCCTACCGCTATCCAACGCTTTCCCTACTGTTGCACTCTCTGGAGTGGGAATAGTAATTTTTACCCTACCGCTATCCAACGCTTTCCCTACTGTTGCACTCTCTGGAGTGGGAATAGTAATGTTTATCCCTACGCTATCCAATGCTTTCCCTACTGTTGCACTCTCTGGAGTGGGAATAGTAATTTTTACCCCTACGCTATCCAACGCTTTCCCTACTGTTGCACTCACTGGAGTGGGAATAGTAAATTTTACCCTCCCGCTATCCAACGCTTTCCCTACTGTTGCACTCTCTGGAGTGGGAATAGTAATTTTTATCTCTACGCTATCCAACGCTTTCCCTACTGTTGCACTCTTTGGAGTGGGAATAGTAATTTTTACCCCTACGCCATTAGACGTTTTCTCTACTGTTGTAATCACTGGAGTGGGAATAGTAAATTTTGAACTTCCGCTATCCTACGCTTTCCCTACTGTTGCACTCTCTGGAGTGGGAATAGTAATTTTTATCCCTACGCTATCCAACGCTTTCCCTACTGTTGCACTCTCTGGAGTGGGAATAGTAATTTTTACCCCTACGCTATCCAACGCTTTCCCTACTGTTGCACTCACTGGAGTGGGAATAGTAAATTTTACTCTCCCGCTATCCAACACTTTCCCTACTGTTGCACTCTCTGGAGTGGGAATAGTAATTTTTACCCCTACGCTATCCAATACTTGCCCTATTATTGCACTCTCTGGAGTGGGAATAGTAATTTTTTCCCTCCCGCTATCCAACGCTTTCCGTACTGTTGCATTCTCTGGAGTGGGAATAGTAATTTTTACTCTCCCGCTATCCAACACTTTCCCCACTGTTGCATTCTCTGGAGTGGGAATAGTAAATTTTTACCCTACCGCTATCCAACGCTTTCCCTACTGTTGCACTGACTGCAGTGGGAATAGTAAATTTGACACTCCCGCTATCCAACGCTTTCCCTACTGTTGCATTCTCTGGAGTGGGAATAGTAATTTTTATCCCTACGCTATCCAATGCTTTCCCTACTGTTGCACTCTCTGGAGTGGGAATAGTAATTTTTACCCCTACGCTATCCAACGCTTTCCCTACTGTTGCACTCAATGGAGTGGGAATAGTAAATTTTACCCTCCCGCTATCCAACGCTTTCCCTACTGTTGCACTCTCTGGAGTGGGAATAGTAATTTTTACCCTCCCGCTATCCAACGCTTTCCCTACTATTGCACTTACTGGAGTGGTAATAGTAAATTTTACCTGCCCGCTATCCTACGCAGAAAATATTGAATATTACGTTAATATATATGTATTAATTTTTTTATTAATTATTTATTAATTTTAATGTTATTTAAGTATTTTAAGTATGTGTCAGTTAATTATATGTATTATTTCATTAATTTTACATTACTTTTAAAACATTTAAAAATTCGATATTTTGACTAACTATATTATTTACAACGATATTTTGGATTCTATATTTTTGTACTTACCTGTTTGGAGATAGGGAGTCGATATTTTGTAAGTCTATATTTTTGTAGTCGATATTATGTCAGTGATCCATCTGAATACCTTCTTGATGGAATCAAAGTAAAAAACTGAAAGCATTTCCTACTGAGGAGACTGCAGTAAATGAGGAAATTAGGAAACTTCATAACAAATAGATCTACTAAAATGGCCACCAGAGACAAAAGAGCCCAAATGTAGCCCAAATATCACCCAGATGTAGCCCAAATGTAGCCCAATGACAGAAGTGTGCAAAACACTTATTTTTTGTGTATTTGCAGTTTTATATAGTGCAGACTTGTCAGGTATTGAGTCCTTTACATGAACATTGGTTACATCACACAAGATCAAATTCATTTTGGTTGTAGACATGGGGAGATTAAGTGATTTGACCAGAATCACAGAATGTTGAGCTGAAGCAGAAACTCCAACCTGGTTCCCCAGTTGCAAAGTCTGCAGCTCTGGAAGTAACACCACACCCTCTCCCCTTGGATGCAACATTTAATCAAGTGGTCAACTGGATACAAAAACTAAGATTACAAATAATTTAAAAGTTCTTTGTCGCTATTTGAAAACTCAGAAAATATGTCCTCATTTTAGTTTTTTAGAGCACTAACCATAATTTTGATGCAAATAAGACCCTCTCATATATGTAATTTCTAAAGGAAATGCTCTAGGCATTACAGTTTTGATTACATCAAGATGACGTCAGGCATTCCACACTTTTGTAATAAATATAGAATGTTAGCAATCTAATTGTTTATTGGGATACTGTTGAGAGGCAGAGGCCAGGGGCACGGACTCTGAAAATTGAAGACAGGTAGGAGAGTGCAGAGGCAACAATTTGACCACACTAGGCAGGCAGGAAGAGCAGTGGCAGCACAACAGACTATGGAGGGCAGTGGAAAGGGGGGCAGGGGCAACAAACCAACAATACAGGACTGACAAGAGAGGCTGTGGCAATATAATAGACCATTGTGGGCAGAAGGAAGAGGCAGTGGTCATACAACCATACATGCCAACAGACCCGTTTCAGCCTGGAAACGTCCAATGTTTTTAAGCTCAAATGGGCTTTACTTGATCTGTTTCCTGTCTACAATCTTCTCTTTTTCAATGTAACTCAATGGGGAAAATCAATACCCCTGTTTTAATTCAAAATCTCCCTCTTACCAAGTTCAAAATGTTCGCAAGTATGATACATTGGATCATGGTAGGCAGGAGGAATTGGGGTAGGGACATGGACTCGGATAACAGAGGACAGGAGGGACATTGAGAGGTGCACCAAACTGACCCTACAGGGCAGGCATCAGGGTTTGCAGCAGCACAATACACCACACAGGGCATGCGGGACGTGAGTGCAGCACAACAATCCATAGAAAGCAATAGGGAGGGGACAGGACCATGCACATGGACAACAGACAACAGAGGGGAAAGAGGCAATGGTAGCTAGCTGACCATAATAGACAGACAGGAGAGAAAGCTGCAGCATAACAGACCATAAAGGGCAGGAGGGACGGATCAGGGGCATTACAATGGAACCAACAAGCCAGGAGGGAGGGAATAGGGGTCTGCACATGGAAACAGAGGGCTGGGGGCAAGGGGGCAGGGCAGGAGCAGCAAGATGACCATGGAGGTCAGGCAGGATGGGCACTAGAAACAAGACACACCATGGAGAGCAACAGTGAGACTATGATGGCATACACACAGACCATGGAGGGAAGGTGGGAGGGGGTCAGGAGCAGCTAGCTGACCACACAGGGAAGGTGGGAGGGGCCATGGCAGCACAGAAGACCATGCATGGCAAGCGGGAGGGTTAGTGGCCGCACAATGGCTATGATGGGCAAGAAGGAGGGTGCAGGGGCATGCACAAAGGACCATGGAGGACAGAAGGGAGGGTCAGGACCTGGGCACAGACAAGAGAGTTCAGGGGAAGGGGCCTCAAAACAGACCACACGGGGCAGGCAGGAGGAGCAGTTGCAGCACAACAGACCAGGGAGGGCAGAAGGGTGTGGCAGTAAAATGGACCATGGAGGACAGGAGGAAGGGGATAGGGGCATGGCATGTGGACAGGCAGGGTGGAGGTGGCAGGGACAGGTTACAGTCATCTGACAATGCTAGGCAGGTGGTAGGGGAGTGTCAGCTCAACAGAACACTCAGAGTAGATAGGAGTGGCAGGTCCATGGAACATGGTGGTCAAAAAGGATGGAGCAGGGGCATGCACAAAGACATCGGAGGGCAGGGGGAAGGAGAATAGGGGCAGCAAGCAAAGCACAGAGGCTAAGCAGGAGGTCAATGATGGGCCATAGAATTGGGCAATAGAGGGCAGGATGAGTGGACTGGTACATGATGCTAAATGCAGGGCAGTGGCAGCACATCAGACCATGCATAGCAGGACGGAGGAGGCTAGTCCATGGATTCAGACAACAGAGGATAGGGAGGAGGTGGATGGGGCAGCAAGCTAACTGTTCATAGAAGGTGGGTATTAGGAACTTTATTGTTTTTAAAATGTGTGTCTGTGCGAACTACTTAAAATATGAACAAGTATGCAGCATAATCTCACTTTTATTCAGGAAGAAGAGGACGTTTGGGACTGTGACTCTGGGCTCACTTGGCAGAAACATCCCCTGACCCTCCACCCCCATCGCAAAATGTAATGCCTGTGAAAAGGGTAGGTGGACGCAGTGTTATATAGAACATAGTCCTGAGAGCACGATTGAAAATGAAAACTAGATATAGTATATGGTATGAACTATGCACTAAAAAAGTGTGATATAAGATGAACCGGGGCGTGAAATATAATATGCAATACATTGTGCGCAATGACAGATTCATTGGAGAGCGCGAGATAGCACAGGCACTAGCGCTTGCTATGTGATATGCGCCTTGGAGTGTAATATGCACAGGGCAGTGTTGTGTAACCTAAGTAGTCTCTAAAGTTGTAATATAAAATATGTGCTGGGTAGTGTAACATTGCATATGCACTGTGACAAAGATATGGATCCCAGATTGTAATATGTATGGCATAGCGCTGTGCTTTATAACATAGGCATCGAGGAAGGCACGTTAGATGGGGCAATATAACCCGTGCGAAGGCAAGTGTGGCATGACATATTCACGGGGTGGTGTTACAGTGCACATGGGCTAGAGAGTGTCATAGTATACGCACTAGCTGGTGGAATACAACACAGAGGTGTGTGGCACTCGGCAGGCACTGGTGGGTATAACACAGCATTGGGCTCAGCCAGGAGCACGCTGTGACTCTCAAGTGAGTTTTGTCTCCTTTCCAGAGAGTAAAATAAAAAGTATTACACATCCGGCGGTGGATGTGTGTTTTATTAACCGGGGGTCTCTTGCATAGTTTGGTCGAATTTTTGTCGAATCCCCTTTGAATGGCTTGGTGTGCATGTGTATTAAATGTGCCCGTCAATAACTACCCATGTTTGTATAAATAAACGACAAGGGTGTCTACTTGGAGAGTACCCACCAGCGGGGGCGTCGGGATTAGGCATGGTAGGGTGTCAGACATGTCAGAGCTTCACTAGCGGTGTGAATACATTCTACGTGGATTCATTGTATGCATAGTCGCCTTTTAATGAATATCACGCAAATCGTCATGGTGATAGGTACATACGGTTTGTCCAGCATGTCCTAGGTGTTTCTATAAATATATTTAAAAAAAAATAAAAATAAAAAACAAAGGCCGGCCCCGGGGGATGGGGTCCCCGGGGCCATAAGTGGCCTGAGGAGGGGGGCAACACAGCCCCCCTCCTAAAGAATAAAAAAATAAAAAAAAGGCCATGACCTGGGGGTTGGGGTCCCCGGGGCCGATTAAGGCCTTGGGAGAGCCAAATTAATTTTTTTCAACAAAAACAAATTAGGGTGCAGGCCCTGGGGAATGGGGTCCCCAGGGCTAATAAATTAGAAAAAGAAAGGGGGCCACACAGCCCTCCTTCTTAAAAATAAATAAATAAAAGACCGGTATCGCGCCGGAGGCCACGCCCCCTCCTTGCAGCACTCTGCAAACACGCCCCCTGGCCAGTTGTAGGTTGAGGAATTAATTCCCCTTCAATACTGAGGGTCCCTGAGCTCCAACTAGCCCAACAGGTATCTTCAGTATGCGCCAGGGAGCTGCGTTGCAGACAGGTGTTCTGAGGCCATGCCCCTTTTTACACCTCCATGCAACGCAGCTCTGTGGCGCTTACTGGAGGTACCTAGTGGGCTTGTTTGACCCTAGGGACCCTTAGGATTCAAGAGGACTTAATCTCTCAACTCAGAACACCCACAGGCCCTGTGGCACGTTTTTAAGTTGGGGAAATAATTCCCTTTCAATCCTGAGGGACCCTGGAGTCCAACTAGCCCACCAGGTGCTTCCAGTAAGCACCACTGCTCTGCGTTGCAGAGAGGTGGTGCAGGCCGTGCCACTTTTTACACCTCTCTGCAACGCAGCTCTGTGGCGCTTACTGGAGGTACCTAGTGGTCTAGTTGGACCCTAGGGACCCTCAGGATTCAAGGGGACTTAATCTTCCAACTTAAAACGGCTACAGGGCGTGTTTACACAGTGGGGAAGGGAGGGGACGGGGCATGAGGTGACGTGTTCAAACACGCCCTGTGGTGCGTTTTAAGAGGTAGTTTTAATCCCCTGCCCTATTATATACTAGGGGCTTACAGAGGAGGTCATGCTAATCACAGGGGGACCCTAACACATAGTGTGCCCTAATGTATGTAGGTGTTTTCACTGTATTCTGAGTGTCTTTTAACATAGCACTGGCTCTAGGACTGGTTAGTCAGACTCAGTTACCACCAGTATCCGTCTGAAAAAGTTGAGGGTACAGGATGATTTTGCAACAAGGCTTGTTTCTGCTCTTCTGTTTGTTCTTTCTGCACGTTATACTTCTTCCTGCACTTTTCTTCGTCTTTGAGGACTTCTGTTGCTTCTTTCTGCATTTCTTTTTTTTCTTTCTGTGCGTTTTTCCTTCTTTCTTCACATGGCCTATCTCCGTAGGCATAGCTAGAAATTAGCATTTAAAAAACCTTTGAAATTCACTGAAAAAAACATAGGTTTCAGGCACGTTATAGCTAGGAATTAGCATTTAAAAAACCTTAGTAATTCACTGAAAAAAACATAGGTTTTAGTGGCGTTATAGGTAGCTGGACTTTTCACTCGTACAAAACCATAGAAATTCCCCTGTTATAGTTAGTTCAGCTAACTATAACTCGCGCGCCCGCAATGCACTGCTGATGACCTATGGTTTTTTCAGTGAATATATATATATATATATATATTACCTACTGGCGGTCGCCAGTAGGTAGTTATAGTTAGGACCACGTTTCCATAGGAAAACCTCAACATTCTATTTTGAATAACTTTGGCGCCGGTCGACGAATCCTCGCGAATTTCTCAAAATAGGTGGGGCGCTACGCTCCGCTCCTACCCTGAAAGTCTCGGGGGGATCCGTCAAGCGGGGGCTGAGATAAAAGGGGGGTCCCAAAACGCGTTTTTCCCATGCATTTTTCCATAGGACCTTTAGAACGAGCTACAGCCCGAACGGCTGAACAGAATTACTCAAAATTTGGCAGAGAGGTAGTCCCTAGGTCAAGGAAGTGCCTTTTGTAGGTTTGGTGTAAATCTGTTCAGTAGATTCTGAGAAAATAGCCTTTAAATCAATATATATATCTGAGCCCGCTTACGGTACGCTTACCGTACGCTTACGGTAAGCGTACGGTGGCGTGCGCGAGCGCGATTCTGATTGGCTCTTAGATCTTAGTAAACATTCGAATCGGCCGAAACCAGGAAGCGGCGGCCGCCATTTTGTGTATTTCACTCTGAAAAAAAAGAGTGAAAACAAGGAAAGGGGGCAATGAGGAGAGTTACAGACCCCCTTACATTTGTGAGGGGGTCAAAGAAGGACTGTAAAGTACAAAGAAAACATTTATTGATTTTAAAAAAAATCACGGGGTACGCGTACGGTAAGCTTACGGTAAGCGTACGGTAGAAAAAAAAAAAAAAAAAATGAAAATCAGATTTAAGTGTTTAGATATTAGGGGGCTCTAAAAAGAGCCGTTGTGTTTATGAAATGATTTTTTAGTGGTACCTACAAGTAAGTACCGATGCAGAGTCTAAGGTTCAAGAGGAAGACTCTGTTCCCTTCATCATTGAAGTGCACACCATCTCCTCTATAAATGTCTTGCATGTCATAACGCAAGTTGTTGTGGTAAATGGCACCCATACCATAGTCACGGAGGAAAGCAGAAACAGATTTGTTGACGTGCTTTCTTGCTTTGTCATCGCACCGCGTGCCCACCGTGCGTGCACGGCACTAACTGCGTAAAGTGGGCGCGCGAAGCGCACCGCGTGCTCACTGTGCGCGCACGGTGCGCGAAGCGCACCGTGCGCGCACGGAACGAACTGCGATAAGTGGGCGCGCACGCCACGAATGGCGTAAAGTAACTTAGCATTTAAAAAAACGTACAAATTCACTGAAAAAACCATAGGTTTCACACACGTTATAGTTAGGAATTAGCATTTAAAAAACCTTGCAAATTCACTGAAAAAACCATAGGTTTCACACATGTTATAGTTAGCGGAAATTTTACTGATAAAAAACCAATGAAATTCCCCCGTTATAGTTAGTGCAGGCAACTATAACTCACGCGACCGCAATCTTCTGCTGATGACATATGTGTCTTTATGAAAAAAAAATATTTGTAATATATGTATAGCTAAAAATGTATGGAAGAAGACATGGGCAAATAAGTGTCTAAATACAGTATTAGCATCAGCAGAGGATTGCGGTCGCGTGAGTTATAGTTGCCTGCACTAACTATAACGGGGGAATTTCATTGGTTTTTTATCAGTAAAATTTCCGCTAACTATAACATGTGTGAAACCTATGGTTTTTTCAGTGAATATATATATATATATATATATATATATATATAGATATATATATATCTGTGTGAGTGTGTGTGTGTTTTACAGGATTAAATGTGTGTTGTACAATTTATATGCTTTTGAAAGTAACTTGCTAAGTTAATGTTACTGTGGTCCTTAGGCTTACTGTTGGTACATTTAACATTGAATGTGGAAGCTATTTTTTATATGTTTCTTTTCTTTTGCAGGTGCAGACCAATGCATTCTTAGCTAGTGAAGGAACATTGTATTTTAAAGATAGTGATGCAAGGAAAAACTGGTAATGTCAATTAAATTTAATGAGAGAACAAGAGAGTGCTATCAGTTGGCAATATGTGTAGAAGAGAGGGAATCAAGGATGCCTCAGAAGTGGAGACTGGAAAATGGGAGTATCGCGCCATGCGCCGGGACTCTTCATGGGAAATGGAAATAACAAGGTTGACTGTTGTGAAGTCATGTGCCTCGAACTTCCTGTGTGTTTCTTATCAGTGAACTTATTTTGAAGCTAAACAGATGCCTTTAGACTTTGAGAGGCACAGATATCTCCTGACTTCTGATTGCGTGTCTTTAAGCTATATGTAATCTTTTGTTTACAAAACATCTACTGATGGTCTGATGCTGACACCTTTCCTAGCTTTTGGATTAATAAGGTTTCCTTTACTCGTAGTTTCATGTAAGTATAGGTAGATGCTGAAAATCTTTTCCATGTATGGGGAGAAGCATCAAAACCATTTGTCCACTCATCATATTTTATTCTTAATCTTTTGCAATGCAATTATGGAGATTTTAATTTTCTCTTTGTTGCTAAGGACCAATATTTCATGCCAATTAAATATTATCTTAATAATCTTGTATATCTACAGTATGTTTCTGTGATTGATTTATATTACTTTGAATTATAATAAATTCTTTTTTTTCAACTTCAAGCTAAGGACTTTGATTTTTAATGTGTGGTCAATATGTCACACTGTTTCGTTGAGGCTCATTACGATTGTCCGCCTGCCATCGCAAGGGAGCCAGGGACCACCCGCCGAAGGTGTGGTGGTCCTGCCAGTGGCATTAGAATGTGCCTGCCACACTGGCGGGTGCATCCTGCATTTTTTACATTGCGGCGGGCGGTGCTGCAAGCAGCACCCACCGAAAGGTACAAAATGCATGTTGTGCATTTGAATGCACAACGTGGCAGGCACCGCGCGGTGCAAATGTAGGGGGGTACCATGGGTACCCCCTGAGTGCACCCCCCACCCTCCAACACCCCAGGGGCCCGCAATGGGCCCCCAATACAGAAGACTTCATGCCATTCCATGGCAGCAACACCGCCATGGAAAGGCATATCTCAGCCTGCATCATGATATGGATGGCGGTGTCTCGCAGACACCGCCACCATGTCATGCCCAGGTCCCCCTCACCATCGTAATGTGGCGGGGAAAATGGTAGGCAGGCAGTGGGAATTGGCAGGTGGATCTCCACCGCCATACTGACGGTGGCGATCCGCCCGCCAACATAATCGGCCCCTAAGTTCTAAACTTGTCAGCATACCATTTCCTTACCAGACTGCAACAAAGGTCCATTGACTTTAAAATAAATCTAAAGGATTGACCCAGAGCATTCTCCAAAGTTACCCCTGAATGCCAGAATTCACACTCACATTTAATATCTTTATGGTGTAATGGGATGCATGAGAAAATATTCTCAGAGTAGTGGGTAGGGGGCCTGTGGGCTGGAATGCTTTGAAAGGTAGGTAAATATTCACATATTTGTTAGTTTTGGAGTAGACAGCAACATTTTATAAAGCGCCTTCACTAATATTTTATATTTACTTGTGGAAAATGCCAGAGGAAACATTCTCAAGGGTGAGAATAAGGAGGGAATAAAATCTAACCTGGTATAGGTGCCTAACATAGGGTTTATCCTCAGTGAAATACACGCTTTTTGTGTGGGAAATAAAGAACAATGTTTAAAAAGTGTTAGTGCACATTTTTATAATTTAACGACAAACAAATGCCTAGGTATGTGCATACTCCAGGAAATATGTAACAGTTGCAGAGTCTATAAAGTACCATGATTATTTAAGGTTTTTCAAAAAACAGTGTACGTATATATCAAACGTAGGTGTGCATCTCTGAGGGTAAATTTCAGTTTTTTGTGAAACAGGCCCAGTGTGAGCAAATTATACAATTTATAATGAAACCAGATTTGTAATGGGAGTCATTTCATGAACCTCAAAATATGACATCATTTTTTTTCAGAATGGCATCATCATTGCATCAGTATTTCTAGAGCTTGAATGCTCTTTCTATATAGAAAATAAACAATGATGATGAAATTGGGATAAGTGCACTGCTGATATTTTTGTAGAATAAGAAATAAGTTTAGCTTTGAAAATCCTATGAATGTATCATCATGTATAGGAAGATCATGAGCTGGAGAATGGTATGGGAAATAATGCAAAAAGATGATCATACTAATCCGAAAGAAAACCTTACCAATTTTTTGTGAAACAAAGTAAAATTTCAGATTATAATTTCGCAGGCAAGTGCTCAGGGGAAACATAATTTGTTGGACATTTTTCAGAAACACCCACATTTGGTAATTTTTCTCACAACTGGGAATCATGATATTGCCACGACGTCAGCTCTTTGTGGGGAAACAGTGCCTTCACATAATTTTCGCCATTTAACAGAATGAACCTAGCACAAGCTTTTGACAGAATGCCAACATAATTTAAGTGGTACTACTGTGTTTATGACAATGACTATTTTTTAAATTGTATTTATTGAAGGAGTCATGATAGACTTGATGGCTCCTAAGAAGAACGCTACGTCACTCTAAATAGAAAATGATATTACGTGTAGTGTTATACTAATAACAGCAGTGGACTCTAAACTAGTATACTGAGATGTGAAATAAATGTATGAAATCATGAGTTTGTGCACAAAAATGGATTCGAAGTTGTGGGGTAATTAACGCATAGGAACATCAGTGAATTGAGTAATTACCCCACACTTCACACTTGGAATTGTCCCTGAGCACTTTTCACTGCAGAAATCTGGCAAAAAAGTGAGGGTGAAAATGGTTGGTTACAATGCAAAACATTAGGAAATTGGTGTACAGAAAAATAATGTTATACTATCCCTCATTCAAAAGTTCAGACTTTATATTAGGCACTATGTAGCACACTCACTCAATAACCCACCTTAGAGTAATTGCATTTACTAGGTGTGGTAGGTAGTGCTCATTTTATGGGGAGCTTGAAATATGGACAAAATGACAAAATTGTATTAAATTCAGGGAAACACTTAGCAAAATGTTTACCACTCTCTGACTTTCACTAAATGACTGTTCCAAGTATAGTTGTGCCCTTTTCTATTCTGGAAATATCATGAATTTGTGTAGATTGTTTCAATGTTTTTTACATTCCCATTTGAAAAGTTTAAAAATTATAAAAGGTATTTTATAAAGTTCTGCATAGATTTTGTTTGTGAATTCAAACAAGATGTTTGAGGGAGTGTATGGTTTATTGCATATCAAGTCATAGGTCAATTAGTTTTCAAGTGCATTTCCACTTCGAACAGTTAAGAGAAACGGCATTCCTATGAGATACTGAAGTAGATGCTACTTGTAATGGCAACTATAAATTGATTTTTGATGAACTATTTAGAGCAGTATAAATTAATTGATTTAAACATTGGAAGACTCTGCTCCACTGTGGGCTGTGTTTAACATTTAAATAGCTAGGTTTTGTAGTGAGTTTAGTATAAAGCAGATGGGATTCATCAAAATCTGAAATTAAATTAACAAACTAGGCTTCAGCAAAACCAACCTATTAGTAAACTAATAAATGAATTCAAGGTGAGCTGGGAGCAATTACAAAGAACATACAACTCCATCTGCATGACTTGCAGTGAAAATAATACGGAATGCAATTCTAATTTCTGGGTGTTCATTTTGGCATTATTAGTAGTGTTGTAAAATACATATTGTAGAAAAAATGTTTGTCATTCATTTTTTTATTTAGTTAGGAATATATTTTTCAATGTATGTATTTATTTCTTATTTAGCCTAGATTTCTATGAAGTTCTACTTACAGCCACTTGAACGCACTTTAAGAAACTGTGGGGCAGATTTACAAAGATTGATGCTACATTGTGTTCTCTTGCATGTGACAGAAAAAGTTGAGCTGCTTCATGCAGATTTGTGTATCATGTGTGTGCACCACGACAAAACTGGCACACAGCACCAATACAAAGTTGTTGTTGTGGGGCAACACACTGTAATGCAACTCCTTCTTGCATGATGCATATCAGACTTTTGTGCCACAATACATTCTCATGGAAATTAAAAAAAATTGTCATCATGGCAAGGAAAGACAAGGGTCTTGGCACTGATGTAGTTGCTGTCCTGGAGCATAGCAGAGAGAGAAAAGGTAACTTTACAGAAAGGAAAACACAATTTCATTTTCTGAGGTGACAAAGGAAGAGAAGTATTGCTCTGGCACCTCCAAATTATCCTTATCTAACGGAATGCTTTATTCAAAGCAATTGTGTCACAAAATTAATACTGTAGCACAATCATGACTGTAGAAGAATGAAACAAAGGAGGTTTGATACTTGGCTTGGTACTAAGGAAGAACTGGCCAGATATCTGCAGGCTGCAATGACCGCAGGAGGGACTGCCTGATGACTTGACCCCAATGGAGGAGCAGGTGACCGCTTTCATTGAAGTGGATTTGGTTGCCAGAATCTAGGACAGAAGCACTGCTGTTCTTGAGACCTTACAAAGAACTGAAGTTAAGTGTAAAAATAATTGTATGTGTATTATAAATCCCAAACTGGAGGTATTGGCTCTCACCATAATGTGGAAAGTTTTTGATACTTTCCAAAGCACATTTGAAAGTTTGTATTTAGTGTTTTGTTTGACATTAGGTAAATATGTATTGACTGTTCTATGTTGTCATTCTAAGTAACAATACAGTGATGTCTGTGATGCTCATATTCTTTCAAAGGTATGTTTTAAAATATCTAATTGGTGACTGCCAAGTATCACAAGTTCATTACTCCAAATGTTTTGTCAGTTATGCATTTAAGTCAAACATATTTAGATGCCTTTCAATGTGCAAATATCATTTCCTACACTAACACTTACGCGGTAGTAATGTACAAGGGAACGCACCTCAAAAAGGTCTATAATCAGATTGGGTAGTCAAATAATATTTTCAATTCAGTGATTTACAAAAAACAGAACAACAATTGATTGTGGTGCCACTCAGGATAAAAATGCACCTTACTACCTAGATACCTGACTACACAGATCATGCATTGCATTCACCGTGATAAACAATATAACATACAAATATCCTGGCACTTAAAAGTATTGATTCTTATTCGTATTTGTATATGACCAAAGCACACTGCATTGAGTATTGTCGAAATATCACTGGCAACAAAACAGATTTGAATTCGTACAAAAATATGATTTTTTAATTTAGAAAAACATTGTATAAAACATCACAGTTTTCAAACAAGACCAAGAAAGAACCAATGTCCCTAAAATAAGTGTGACATTAAAGAGACAGTTCATAAAAAGATGGTTGTAGCTTTATGGTCTTGATCCAAATGAGCAACAGCCGACACATGTTTCGTCAAGTGACTTCCTCAAGGCTGTGAAGATAATGACATAGTCTCATTCACACTGAATACATATATATATAAACATGCCCTGTTATTTGCAATCCCTTTTCCCCATATCAGAAAGGGAAGATAACATTTGTAGAAGTGAATAAAACCAGAAATAGAAGGTGCTGCAAGATTAGATGAAAAGTTGTTTTTCACAAATACCCTGAAGTGATAGCCACCTCAAAAGATAGAAACATGGTTTAAAGAGCGAGATAGACTCATTGCTACACCGTGCACTAAATGAATTTCAACCAATGTATTATGACCAACAGTGGTCATAATTCCTTGACCATAATCAGATCTCTAACCTCTTTCAAATTTTAAAGGTTTCAATGGCTGCACATATATTTGATTCCCGATATCTTCTCAGACAAAGAATGATTGCATCCAAAAGAATCTGTGAAAAAGATGTATAGTCACAGTATCTTAGTATCAGGATTCCATAATGTCACTAGTCTGGACAGTTTGTAATTAGGAATACCGGCACTCACTTCCTGATTTCTTAGACGTCGTCCACCTATTTCTTTGATTCAAAATATAGGAGAACTGCCAGCACAGGTAGTTCAAGAAGTATACCACAAAAGTTTTCTAGTGGACAAAACGAGATGGGGAAATTATACATTAGATAACTCATCCCATCACTCCAATAGATGATGGCATTATTCTCATACATCCACTATACCTGTGTTATGTCGCAATTTATACGTGTTCCCACAGTATGAATGGCACAAAAAGGTTTTAGTATATTGTATTAGTCCCCGTTGGTAAATTCTTCATTCCATCATGCGAATACTTTTCCATAAGGAGTAAAAAATAGTTCTGTAAAAATTTATCAGATATTTATTTAACGCGGATTGTCAATAATCATATCTATTAGGGTAGTATCTGTCCTCTCCCTAAGTCAGAGCTATACTTACTCTTACAGTCTCTTGTGTAACATACACATTTATAGAATTCCCAAAATGTAAAATAAATCGCGTGTCACGTGCTCAAATAGTGACTTAACACATTCATGTCACCCGTTAGTCGGCAAAATCTGTTAAAAAAAACAAAAAACAAAGGGGTAATGCTGTGAAGACTACCGAAAAACCTTTCGTAGCCAATGGGCAAATTCTGTTTTAGACAATGCTAAATTAGCCTGACCGGATGCACGAACGAAAAGGGCACTGACAGACCGATCATGTCACTCACCGTGTGTTTCTGTATGCAATTCCAACGGCGTGGGCTCGGCAGGACGCGTCCAGTAAGAGACCGTGATAACATTAACGGTCTCTATTTAAGCCAAGCGGAAGGCTGGGAAACCGGAAATGACCCCATACATTGAGAGACAGTCACCTTCTCGGTATCTCTCGACCCATACCCGGTTACTAGTGTGGTTAAACCACCGTATATGGTGGCCATATTTGAATAGTGTTTAAGGTACATTTGTACATAAAAATAAAATGGATAAACGTGAATAAACAATCGATCCTATCAGTTTATAATATTAGTTCTCCCTATAATTTTAATGGTGCTCGTATTCCATTCAGACTTTAAATAATAGATAAAATTGAAAAGTGTGAGTGTTATTTATATAAAGTATTTTTATAAGAATATCGATATCGCACAGAACATAACTGAATATTTTCAGCTCGTGCATCAGAAACAAGTCGATCCACCTGTGCTTTTACTGGAAATTAGAGAGAGAATCAGAAAAGAGAATGTGTTTAAAGTGTGCGGAAAGAGAAGAGAATCATGACATTTTTTGTCCATTACTTTGCATTACATCAGTTGTTTTGCAGTTAAAATACATTTTTAAAACCACAATCATATGTGAATTACATCAGAGATTTTCCAAACATTAGATTCTTTTTATCCCCCACAAAAAACACAGAGTCAGTACCTACCAAATCTCATTTGTACTTTACAGGACCCCTCATTTTTATCATCAGCAAATAAACAGATATCCTAAGTTCTCATTGTGCTAGAAACATATGCAGTTCTTTGTCAAAATTGAGCCCCATTTCTACCGCTCGCAATTTGATGATCCACTGTGTCTCTGTTCTTCTCAGAGTTAGTGTTCTATCACCACCCCTCGGCCCACTCATGGTGTGTGAAATACTATGAAATCTGATTTTTCGCATTTCCTCCAAAGTGTGGTTTTGATTGAAGTGTACCACAAGTGGGTAACTACAATTGTTCTTTCGCACTACCCTGACATGTTCCTGTATTTTTTCCCTTAGGGGTCGTATGGTGCTCCCTACATAGATTAATCCACAGCAACAAATGATACAATATACCAGTGTATATTAGTGTATGTAGATATAGATGTGCTTAAAGTTCTATGAGTGTATGCAGGGTAACATCACTGTCCCACCCACAGGTTTGCTCCCTGATGAACGGTAAGGCAAAGCAGCTCATTGGGCTGTGTTGTCATTCGTTTTTTAACATTGCAATGCAAGTAGCCTTTTATGTGTCTTTGTAATGATCAAAATGATTTATTGATTGAGTCTGTGTTAAAAAATGAACAGTAGCCCATTTCAAAACAGTTGTTAGAGCTAATGTGATCTTTGGAAACATTTATAATTTCATTATAATTGTTGTTATGTTTAATTAGTGGAAGAAGCTAACTGATTTTTTTCAAAAACATTTATTTTGTAAATATGGATATAATTGTTGTCTAGAAATTTTTATAGTGTGTTCCTGGCTTATGACAATTCTAACACAACAATATAATCAATTTTATGTTTCAGAGCAAGAATATACTTCTCCCGAGGAAAAAGTTTATAATTGGCATGCTTGCTACCTTCAACTCCAATGGCCCTCCTTGGAGTAAGATACCAATATCGACCTCATGTTTACAGGGCAGAGCAATGACTGGTGTAAGAGGTCAAGTCCGGATTGAAGATATTGATGGACATTCATTAATGAGTCTGAGGTTCTTTGAGTCCCAACAAAACATTGTCTAAGGCTGTCAAAGACAAACAGTCTTTGTTCCATGGAGTTGATGAATGTCTAGTTGACATTGCTTAAGTCATGAAGAAGAAGACCAGACAATACCAACCTTCTCCTGGCATTATTGTGACATAGCAAAGCAGCATCTACCATAGAATTGAGGCCAGGAAGGGCTCCTTCATTTCTACCATGAGTGTCCTCAATGTTGTCGCTGTTCTACAAACTCAGCAGACCCTTGCCAGGAATTTCATGTACCCTTTACTGCACTCACTGATGTTTTAGCTACCAAGTGACTTACATCTCCTTCTCCTAGTGATTCAGCATTGGTCACAGGTCCTACTATGCCTGCTCCTCTAGCACAATGTAAGCAGCATGCTGAATCATCAGAGAAAGAGGATGCCAGAATCACTACTGCGTGCATCAAGGTAGCTAAATATACATTATGAATTTTTCTTTGCTCAGTTATTCCCTTAGACATGTTATTGCCATCATGCCATCTTTTTGCATTTCATCTGCTGTCAAGTGTTGATATTACGGTGTATACCTCTCCCACATGTTGCTTGGTTAAAGCTATTTCTTAGATAATGGTAATTTAAATTTCTCTGTTTTGCAATATTCTTGAGAACTTATTGGTGTAGTGAGATTAAATATATCTTTCAAATCTTTTCTCTTCTGTAAAGAATAATTTATGTTTTAATAATGAAACTGATTTTTACCCTGATGCAAAAAGAAATATTATTATCCACCTAACCAATATTGAGTTTTAAAGTCATTATCTGATTTGAATCCCTAATATTACTTAAACAAATCAAAATAACATTATTGACACATAAGGATTTCAAAAAGCAGTTGTGCTAATGTGATCCTTCCTTTAAAAATGAAAAAGATAATTGGAAACATTACTCATGCCAATCATGAAAACAAACGTTTAAAACATAAGCATCATCGCTTTGTGCACATCTAATTACATGGGGACATATAAATCATATAATGCATTTAAATATTTAATAATTACACTGTTGAAATGACAATCTTTTGTGTGGTATTCTCAGAGATAACTTGCCTTTACTGTTTTTGTTGGACATAGAACTTTACCTCAACGAACCACTAGTAAAGTGATGTTGTGCCCCCTTTAAACTTGATGAAATTGATATAAATGTCAGGGTCCGCTCTTGGACCTTAAATTTGACTCTGGAACTCTGCACTTCAGTTCAACTCCTCATGGAAGACACGTCTATTACCGCGCTTGCATGAGCAGTTAGTTATTAACAGGGTAGTGTCTTTGCTCTGCATGTGTTAGTTTTAGTGATACATTAGTGTGCTAATTATAGCTCAGGTGTAGTCAGCTAGTCGTTTTTGAGCTCTAGGTTTCATGAATTTAAAAGTTATTTGTCAGAGATTCTTCAGTGGATAAAAGAAGTTACCGACCTTGAGGAGGTTAAGGAAATAATAATAAGAAAGGTCTTATCTGAGTTCAAAGAAGACTTTGTAGTGTAGTTCCTATGTCCCTTATGTGCTCTGCACATTGGAATAATATACACTATAGTTTTTGTATAGGACTAAGGTCAGTATGCTCCTATCGAGTACATTAAACTTAAATACTTGTGTGTG
Organism: Triturus cristatus; assembly: GCF_964204655.1. NCBI lineage: Eukaryota > Metazoa > Chordata > Amphibia > Caudata > Salamandridae > Triturus > Triturus cristatus. The sequence continues at coordinate 1,173,756,089 of NC_140589.1, read as the reverse complement.
CCAGCTAACTCAGAGGTCACTAGAAACTTCTCTAATAAACAAGAAGGGATTAGTTTCTGACAACCGCATAAACATGACAACTTTGTTTCCCTTAGAATCCTGGAAAGAGGCCATTATAACTTTAATCCCCAAACCAGGGAAATGCCCCAAAAAGTGTGATGCTTATAGGCCCATATCACTTTTGAATTGTGACTATAAGCTTTTTGCACACGTTTTGGCTGAAAGATTTAATGGGGTTATGTCACAATTGGTACATGATGATCAAACGGGGTTCATTAGAGGCAGGTTGTTAAAAGAGCTTACGTATGCTCTTAAAGGGTCAATTGACACGGCCTCTGCTTATGAGCTCCCGTTGGCAGTTATGGCCCTAGATGCTGCCAAAACATTTGATTGGGTGAACTGGGTTTATTTGTAGGTGGTGGCCGAATCTCTTAATCTGGGTCCTAACTTTTGCAAACTTTTGAGGGGAATATACTCTGCACCCGAAGCCAGGGTTCTGGTTAATGGGGGATTGACAAAAGCTGTCCAGATTACAAGGGGTACAAGGCAGGGTTGCCCCCTGTCGCCTTTGTTGTTTGATCTGTACATTGAACCGCTGGCCAGGAAAATCAGGAAGAATACAGATATCTCCCCTTTTGAATTTAATGGTTGGAGCAAGAAAGTAGGGCTATACCCTGATGATATTTTAATTTTCATGACCAACTTTAAAAAAAACCTGAGTTCAGTTTTAACTTTAACAATAGATTTTGGCAAAGTCTCAGGATACGATATAATTAAGGAGAAAACGGAGGTTATGGCATACAGAGGTTGGAGAGATCAAGTATAAGAAGGAAATTAGATATTTTGGGGTTAAGATTACTCAGGATATTACAAAGCTTACTAAAGAAAATTTGGAAAAGGTTAGGAAAGAAGTGACTGGCTGGTAGAAGAGTTGGGTACATTTGCCGTTAACATTGTTTGGCCGAGTAAATCTCGTAAAAATTATAATTCTTCCTAAATTTACTTTCTTGTTCGACTCAATCCCTTTGTCATTTAAGAAAGAGTGGTTTGTTCAGATGCAAGGGCAGATTAGTACTCTTATTTGGTCATCCAAAGGAGCACGGATATTTTGGAAGAAACTTAGAAGGAGGTTGGTGAAAGGGAGGCTAGCATTGCCAGATCTTCTTCTTTACTCCTGGGCTTTTTTTATTGAAGAATGGCAAAATGTTACTGAATAGAACTACAAATACGGAGATTGGTAAAATGTTTGCGGTGATGTTGAAGAAAGAGAAAGGAGCAAACTGTGGTTTCATGTATAAATATGCAGACCCAAAATATTTTTTAAAAGTGAGGTTGAAGATTGTAGGGGGCATGGCTGAGACATGGTATAAGATTAGAAAGGTTACAAAACTGCCATACTTCAGCTATCTAGCCCCCATATGGGAAGCTCCGGGCTCTCTGGAATGGACAAAAGATACATTGGCACTGCCACTGAAAGAGGCTGGTGTATTAAGATGGAAACATTTATTCAAGGACGGTGACATGATTACTTGGGAATAGTGTGTTAAGGAAATGCCTTAGGCATTTCAAGATTTAAGCTTCTGCAAATACAAAGCTGGTATCATGCGGCAAATACAAAAATAGGAGAACCCAATGAATTTGAGGAGAAACTGCTGTCGGGGGTCATATTAAAGAAAGAAATTGCGATGTGGTATTGGCTGATGATAGAGATGGAGGAAGGGGCTTTCACCTTGTCGGAGGATAGTTGGGTAGGATGCTTGCTGAGACTACGCTGGAAGTATCTATGTCTATGCTATATAAAGTAGTCAAACCTGCTTATCTGAGAAGGAACCATCTCTTTACCATCCATAGTGCTTATTGGACACCCCCAAACGTTATCTAAATTTGGGTCTGGTGGTGATGTGGCATGTCCAAAGTGTGGCAGTAAGAAGGAAGACGATCAGCATTTGTTTGTACATTGTCCGAAGATTCAGCCATTCTGGGAGGCCGTGAGTAATGTGTTAACAAACGCTTTGAACCTATAAGTCAAGGTAAGCACCTTATTGGTTATTCTGCAAATTGCAGTCAAGAACAATTATGCGACGCTGGTCTTTTATGCCGTACTTTAGACACTTCGAGAGATTTGCAAAAAAAAAAGTATCACAGGCTCCCCCAAGTGGTGCTGATTGGTTAAAATCCATGAAAAATGTGGCCATTTTGGACATTTCGGAGAAGGGGAAAAAGAGGTATGAATTTTAGACTCCCTTCTTACGTTGGTGTGAGCAACAAGTAAGAATGAAGATCTAGGGTCCAATGATTAAGCCTCTCGCATCTCGGCTGGCTCCATCATCCATTGAGCAGTGAGACTTGTGGAGTTTGGTGTGTATTGGAAGTAAATGAGGATTGATGTCGCTAACCAAGGGTGTTTAGGATCAAATTAAAAACTGAATCCCCTTCTTGTTCCTTTCTTCAGCGAATGAGGTCTGTGACGCTCCTTGATGGAAACGTTGGTAGATAGGTGTAAAGGAGGCAAATGAGGACAAAATAAATAAATAAATAAAAATAACCATGAGTAAAGCTCAATTTTTTTCTCTTATAAAAAAACACTCTGTGTCACGCATTGAAATTGACTCTAGAGACCTCCACTATGCATAACTATTGTTATCAACCACCTCATGGGTTACTACCATTTTTGTTAAATATTCATTCAGAAGTCTATCTTGCTGCTGTAGAAAGAAACCCCTTGTGGGCTTTCTTTCGTGTTGGTACTGATTGTCTGGAAAACCATCTTCCCTTCCTCCTTACTTCATCAAGGTAAGCTCGCCGCTCCACAAAATCCTCTGCAAGTGCTAAGTAGGTATCAGATCACTGCCTCGGATTCCATACTTGACCCAGACTAGCAGTCACATGATAGTGGCTTTTTCCGACATTGTACTGTTAACCCCGGATTTCCTGTCTCACTGCTGCTTCCATATTGGAGTATATTACTAACGTTGATCTTAATAGTTCCACCAATTTGAAAACAAAGGAACATTACAATTGCTATAAATCGATCGATGTATCTTTTCTATAAAAAGTCCCTTTCTTTTTGTTGAACATCAAAAGAACATTCTCTGTACTATATTGTGGAAGAATTCTAAATGTAGACAGCCAAAGGATGCTAGATAATGTACTTGTCTGTATCATCGAGGTGTTCTAGTCTAGTGATTGTAGATGGTATATAGGCTGCTATGATGTGATCACACACTTATTAAAGTAGTGTGTAGGACAGTGTTATTCTCAAAAGGATTATAGGGGCTTCAATTCTGATTGAAGTAGATGGTGTGTAAGTAGGAATAGTCAAATGCACATACTCCCCTGTCTCTTATATAGTGCTCATAAATAGTATTTAGTCATAGACTATATGTGTTCATAACCTACTTAATGAGTTACATGAAATATCATCGTTTAGGCCATTCTCGTGGCTTCAGATTCTATAGGTCCATCTCTGTTCCCTTAGTAGTAAGCTAGTATGTTCCTAGCAACATACAAGAGTAAAATGGAGGAAACAGTGGGACTATAAGGATTACTTAATGCAATCAAAGATAAATAAGTTACAGAAGGATCTCCCATTTTTCTTGCAAGTAAGTGTGCCCATACATTGAAAGAGTACATTGAGAGAAAATTACATGACATAAAAAGAAGTTCCCAAGGGGGGCAAAAAGATGGGGAAACAATGAGCTCCAGTAGTGACAGTTGTGACTAGGAGAACAAAGAGAGAAGAAGGGGCAGAGGTAGGGGCCAGTATCAAGGTTCCTTCACCTCTATGCCCCCATATTCCCAGGATATCCAGGACAGGGATATCGGTGGCCCACAATTCCCCCACCATTCCAACAAATACAGGAATTTCATAATCCCCAGTTGCCACAAATCCCAAATCCTTTTTTAGGAAGAAGCAGGTTAAGAGAAAGGGGGAAACAAAGAGGGACACTAAGAGGGCAATGGAAAGATCTGAACCAACGGGTAACCTGGAGCATGTCAAGGGACCATGTCCCTGTGGCAAGCAAGAAATTACATTGGTCATGGATTTGACGGAGGTCACCCTAACTGCGGCCCAAGAAAGCGTACTAAATAAAGGACTTGGGGGCGGATGCATCACGGAAAAGGAATTGTAATTCCTTAATAGCGATTTTTAAGGAATTGCTATTTAGGAGTCACAATTCCTCATGCATGTAGGAATAAATAGTGATTGCTATACATTCCCTAATAGTGAATCGCAAATTGCAATTTGCTATTAGGGAATGCATTTGCATTCATTCCTATGGGCCAAATAGGTAATCGCGAATAGCTAATGCAATTGCAAGGGTGCTAGGAGGCCTAAGGCCCCCCTGATGCACCCCCATAAAAGGTAAGTGTGCAAATGTGTATCTGCCACATGGCACTTTGAAAAAAGCAATTTTGTCCCTTTTTCTAAGGATTTGCAAATTGCCATGAACTTGAATGAATGAATGAATAAGTACTTATAGAGCGCATGGCTACCAAAGGCTTCCCAGGGCTAGAGAAAAAACACCAGACAAGCAAGCAATCAGAAAGTTCCAGAGAACAGCAGAGTCTTCAGTTGTTTGTGAAAAGTGAGATGATTGGCCTCAAGTCGGATATGATCTGGGAGCTGATTCCAGCCTTTAGCCGAGATGAGGGAAAAAAGACATCCCCCACTCCGAGCTCAGTATACTCTGGGAACTATGGCTAGATGTTTTTTCTCTGAGCGTAAAGATCTATTTGGGAGGCACGGGGAAATAATGGATCGGAGGATCGGCGGGGCCTTAGCTGAGAGTACCTTATGGGCAATGCATAAAGCCTTAAACTGAATTCTCTCAGCCACTGGGAGCCAATGCAGGGATTTGATGTGAGGTTTAGCTGATTCCTGCCTATGAACCTGCAACAGCAATCGGGCCGCGCAGTTTTGAACTGTTTGCAATTTTTTAATGGTTGTGGCTGGAGACCCTAAATAAAGCACATTGGCATAATCAAGCCTCGAGAAAATCAAGGCTTGCACCAAAAGCTTCCTGGCAGCAAACAGCAAAAGTGGAAGGACCTTCCTAATCATTTTTAGAATGCCATAGCAGGTACCTGCCACCCTGCGTGCCTGTTCCTTGAAGTTCAGGCTATGATCCAGCCACACCTGAGACGTTTTATTTGAGTTTTAGGGGTAGGCAAGACCCCTAAACATTTAGGCCAGAGAGTGTTGATGTCCATATTAGTAGCTTTGCCCAAGAGCATCAACTCGGTTTTGGCCGCATTCAGTTTTAGGAAGGAGTTATCCATCCAAACGGAGATCCCCTGGCCAAGTTGCTCTTAGCATTTTCCAGACTATTGAGGGACACAATCAGCTGAGTATCATCAGCATAAGTAATGATGTTAACCCCAAAGGGTTTTACCACCTCGGCCAATGGGCGCAGATAGACATTAAAGAGTGTAGGGCTCAGCGAAGAGCCCTGCGGCACTCCACATCGTAGTGGCATTCTTTCAGAGCTAATGTTACCCTCAAAGACCTGAAAATACCTGTCTGTCAGGAAAGACTCAAGCCATTTAAGTATAATTCCTGACACCCCAGCCACTCTAAGTCCTGTAATCAGAAGTTGGTGGTAAACAGTGTTGAATGCCGCACTGAGATCGAGCAATATGATAGCTGCGGACCCGCCACTGTCTACAATTCTCTTGGCTTCTTCGACCACAACTAGCAAGGCTGTCTCTGTGCCTTGTTAGGGTCTAAAGCCCGGTTGGGAGGGGTGTAGACATTCATTCCCCTCCAAAAATGTGGAGAGAACAAAATTGACATATTTTTCACACATCTTTGCGATCCCTGGTAAGAGTGAAATCGGCCAATAATTGGCAAACACTTCAGGGTCCAAGGAAGATTTCTTCAATAGTGCTCTAACCATAGCTCGCTTCCATAAGGATGGCACAATTCCTGAGGACAGCGAACTGTTAATAAGCTCCACAATAATTGGGGCAACAGAGTCAGAAAGCCGATTGAGACTCACGGGGGATGCTGCATCTCTTGGGGAGCCAGATTTCAACCGCTCCATGTAGGTTTTAAGAGAATTCATATCCATAAGAGGGATGGTCTCAATGAGAGGCTCCAGCAATCCGAGCTCTGCCTCTGCGGGGGTCATTACCGAGGTCAATAGAGGAGTAAAGGTGGAGTAGATGTCATCAATTTTCTTGTGAAAAAATTTTGCCAGCCTTGTGCAGCGTCCCAAGATGTCCTCTGATGGCAATGGGGGCGCAGGGGGTTTGATAAGGGATTTCACAATTTAAAAAATTTCCCTGGGGGAGTGTGACACGGAGATAATCTTTCCTCCATAATACTCAGCTTGGGCTTTTTTAATTCCTTCCTTATAGGCTTTAATAGCTTCTCTATATTTAATTTTCTCCGCGCTTGAAAAATCCCTTCTCCAGCTTCTTGAATTTGATGGTAATTTGCCAAATCCTTAGAGAATCGGAAATTGAGATTCCCTAAATGCATTCACAAAATAGGTAATTGCATAAATTGTGATTTCCTATTTTGGAAATGCATTTTGGTTGGATGCATCGGAAATGGCTTTTTACCGGTTCCAATCGGCCTGTTTGCGACCGGTACAATGCTTGATGCATGTGCCCCTTGGATTTGTTCCAACTAAGGGCCAGATGTATCAAGATTTGCTGTTGCGATTCTTAAATAACAAATTTTACAGATTCGCTATTTTTTTTGTGAATCCTTAACATTCCCTATTAACGAATCGCAAATTGTGATTCGCTATTAGGGAATGCCTTCCTAGTCATTCCTATGGGCCTACAGACATTTGCAATTTGCAAGTACCAAATAGGTAAACGCAAATTGCGACTGCAATTGCAAGAGTGCCAGGGGGACATAAGGCCCTCGTGATGCACCCCAAAAAAGGTAAGTGTGCACATTGCATGTGTATGCGCCACATGGCACTTAGAAAAATTTTATTTTGTGCATTTTTCTAAGGATTTGCAAATGACCACCAACTTCAAGTTGGTGGTAATTTACAATTCCTTAATGCAAAGTCGCATTCTGAGAATGCTTTTTGCATTGTATTTAGGGAATCGCAAATTGCGATTCCCTAACTGCATTCGCAAAATAGGTAGTTGCAAAAATTGGGTTTACCTATTTTGCAAATTCCTTTTGGGTTGATACATCTCAAAAGACTTTTTACCATTCAATATGGCCCTAAGACTCTTGACAGTTTTCAACTCAGACAGGAACTAGCAGACTTTTTTAGAAATATCAGGTTAAAGGTATCATTCGAGGGGACAGAAGACACGAGGGGAAGGGTTACAACCTTGGATCCCAAATCTAACTTTATGCCCACGATCTCTGGCCTCCCATAGGAGGTGGCCACCTTTGAACAGGCAGTAATGCATGAAGTAGTGGAACTAGCAAACCAGGAATCAAACCCATTCAGAATTTTGAGCAGAGTGGAATAGGAGGGATTACAACAGCTGAGGCAGAACACAGATTGTATCATTAAATCCTCAGATAAATGTTGGGCTATCATCATAAAGACTAAGACAGCCTATGAGACAGAGTGCAGGAGACTCTTATCAGACAATAGGGATTACAGAATTCCTCCCCAGGACCCTACCCTGGAGATAAGGATGGAGATAGCCACCTTAGTGGGGGAAGAGTTCAACAACAATTGGATTATGGATCAGGAAAGGCTCTATATGTAAACAAAATCCGATCACCCCCTATTTCTATACACTAACAAAGGTACATAAAGCAACCAGACTCCACTCTGTAGGCCTACTGTTTCTGGTGTTGGTTCAATACTAGAACCTGTATCTCAATTTTGCGACTTCTACTTTAAACCACTGGTATAGAAAATGGAGGCATATGTCCAGGACACCAGGGATGTACTAAAAATTATAAACAAGATGGATTTTGACCCCACTAAGGAATTCTTAATAGGGTTGGAAACAGAATTGCTCTATATAAACATCCCCAAAGGGAAACCCTGAGAGTGGTTGAGGATGTACTGTATACACAGGATTGGGGATACTGTACCCCTAGGGCATTCTTGCTGAATCTAGCAGGGATTGCATTAACTAGAAAACTTTTTGAATATCAGGGTACCATCCATTCACAAACTCATGGTACTTCCATATGGAGCGCCTTCGCCCCAAGTCTAGCTGGCTTCTATGTGGCATCATTTGACCAAAAACACATCTTCAATCACACAAGTCCCTGGGAAAGTCAGATAAGACCGTGGAGACGATTCATAGGTGATGTTCTGCTAATTTGGAGGGGAGATTAGTTATCTATCCATGACTTTCTCCACTGGCTTACCAGCCGAGATCCATTACTTCATTTCATGTCTACCATCACAACAGAAGAACTTCCATTCCTAAACCTAGTATTTGCACCAAGGGTAGGAAAAGTTGTGACTAAGGATTTTTATAAACCCACATATAGGAATGGCCGACTGTTGTTTAACAGCTTCCACCCAAAGTCCCTGAGGGAAAATCTCCCGGTAGGCCAATTCCTCCTCCTTCGGAGGAATTGCTCTTACAAAGGGGATTTTAAGAATGAATCATATGATTTATCAGAAAAACTTCAAGTCAGGGACCACCCAGAGAAGGTTATTAGAAGGGCATAAAAAACAGCATCCAACCGCAACAAAGATGCCCTCTTGGAGTGTAGAGCTAGAGGCACTCTTGTGGTCTGACACCCTGTGATGACCTTCGACTTCCATTATTTTAACTGACTTTAGTGTGTTATTTTATCCTAGCCTGAATGTACGACGGTCCTGCATATGCCTTGCTTATCTTACAAGTTTCTTTCTTGTAATCTTGCTGTCTTTCAGTGGGAGCTGTCACGGAGTAGGACAGCCTTGCCAAGAACAGAAGGTGTGGGATGTGCATTTGAAAACGTGTGAGGGAGAGAGAGTTATGGAATGTGCTTTTTGGTCTCGAAGTGCAGTGTTGTGGGCAGTGATGCACACATGTGCTCGGTGTTGTACATTGAGAGATAAAGAATGTGATGCTATAGGACATTGAGAGATGGAGTATGTGAATCTATAAGCAGTTGTGCACAATTGTGCATTGTGTTGTACATTGATGAGAATTATGAAGTTCTTATTATTGGCTATGACATGGCCTCCTATCATCCTTTTTCCTGACTCTGCCTTGCTTCAGCTTTTCTGCGTGCACAGCAGTCCTTGCAAAGTGTTTGTGTTATTCACGTTCAAGGATTATTTTTTGTTTAATGTACTCTGAAAGGCTTTGTCAGCTTTGCCAAGATAAAGGGTGGAACATGCGAGATTTGGAGAAGGGGACGTGAAAACTCCTTCCTGCCATGGGAATGCTTGCTTGGAACCTGGCCAGTTCTGGTAAGGGGGGTAGGTCTTTCCTGAACCTTCTTGTGTGCTTTGAGATCATAAAACTGAGGGTTGTTGACTCAGAAACCGGGAGTTTAGAATCCGAGTGGGGACAGACGTGTCTATCTCGAAGTGTGGGACCCTGGTTGCTGAGGCTCTCAATCACTTCCCTAGCCTGAGATGCAGTGTTTGCATCAGGTGAAGTATTGAGTTTTGGTTATTGCCATTGTGATGTTTGGTCAGTGGCTTTGATCATTTTTTTTGTGATATGGGAGTGAGTTGAGGTGCACATCCAAAGTAATCATCTGATGTATATATATTTATATATCTTTCTGATCTCTTGCAGGGCGTCCAGTATATTTGCTTGAGTCGTATCTCATATTATTTGCTGCTTGTTTATTAATCAGTATTATTCATTCATTTAGATTATTGCTTGCAGATAAACATATATATCTCTTTGTGTATTTGAATGCTGTGCATTTGGCATCTGGTAAAGCCTTTCTGTTAGAGAGCATTGTGTAAAATAAAACCCCAGGCCTTATTCTAAAAGAGAGAGAGTCCTTGCATTTTGTAGAATAAAACCCTTTTCTAAAGGTGCTGTGTTTATGTCTCCTGCTTCGCCTTGTGGGTTTGGGCTACTGTGTGGAAGATTCTGTATTATCTGATAGGCGTAAGCAAGACAAGGAGAAAACAGAAAAAACGCAGACAACAAATACTATTTGAGTCACCACATTTACGACAGCATCGAGCAACATGAAACAGATTGTATTGAGGAATTAGCACATGTTGAACTTCAATGGCCTCCACCTAGAAAAACCTCTATTCTCTTTCAAGAGAGGTACTAACATGATGGATATGTTGGTACATACGAAGTCGCATCAAGCAACACAAAGACCACTTCAGAGACTCTGAGACCTGCCACCAATAGTTGTACACAGTCACGCTGGATGTGTGACATGCGATGTATGCAGCCTGATGGAGGACACTAAATGCATTGATGTAGAATTGAAATATCCGTAGATTCAAAGAACACATACTAACTGTAACTCAGAGAAACGTCATCTACCTGATAAAGTGTCCATTTGGCCTACTCTATGTATGAATGGTGACACAGAAAGTCAAGATATGGATTATGGAGCATAGGAGTAACATCAGGTGCCAAAATGTCTTGAACAAACCTGACTTCCAAAGTAGTACTCGGGACACCAAGAAGACCTTACTACTAAGGGAACAGAGATGGATCTATAGAATCCAAAGCTACAAGAATGGCCTAAATGATGACACTCCACATAACTCATTAAGTAGGTTATGAACACCCATATAATCTACGACCATTAGAAATTTCAGGGAGTAGCCTGTGAACACAACTAGACCCACATACAAACCATCCACTTTCATTATAAGATGAGTCCCTTTGTTTCGATGGAGAAGACAACACTTTCAGACATTCCTTTTTAATGACTATGATAGTGATAGAGCAGGTCGTGAGTACTATGTACGAGCACTAGATAAGAAACAGAGAAGTATGTGTATACGACTATTCCTACTTACACACTCAATCTTTTTGAGAATAACACTATCCTACACACAATTATAATAATACTGGAGGACTGTTAGCACATCATAGCGACCTATATACCATTTACAATCATGTATAGTACACCTCGATGATATAGACAAGTACATTATCCAGTATACATTGGCTGCCTACATTTAGAATTCTTACACGATATAGTACAGACAATGCTCTTTTGATGTTTAACAAAAAGAAAGGAACTTTTTATAGAAAAGATACATTGACCAATTTATAGCAATTGTACAGTTCCTTGTTTTGAAATTGGTGGGACTATGAAGATCGCCGTTAGTGATATACTTCCAATATGGAAGCAGCAGTGGGATGGGAAGTCTTGGGTTAACAGCACCATGTCGGAAAAATCCCCGGTCACGTGACCATTAGTCTGGGTCACGTGACGGGAAGTAAACCGTGCTAAATATGGGATCTGAGACAGTGATCTTACACCTATGCAGCGCTTGGAGAGGATTTTGTGAAGCGGCGAGCTCACCTTGATGCAGTAAGGAGGAAGGGAAGAGGGTAGGCTGGAGAATCGGAACCAACAAGATAGAAAGCCCACAAGGGGTTTCTTTCGACAGCAGCAATATAGACCTCTGAATTAATGCTTCACATACATGGTAGTAACCCATTAGATGCCTGACAACAATAGTTATGCATGGTGGAGGTCTCTAGAGTCAATTATAATATGTGACCCACAGTGTTTTTTAAAAGAGAAATAATCAAGTTTACTCATGATTATTATTATTTTTATGATGATCTACACTATCTCCCAATGTTACTAGTGTTTGATTATAGGGAACCGCACTGCTCCAATGCCCTTTTCTAGCTTCAACATCAGTAAAACTTGGTAAGATAATTTACTTTTGCTTCTCTGTAGTGTTCCACTACCGGGTGTTGGTTGATGTATATATATCTCTCTAAGTGCACAGAGGCTATATATAGGACAAAAATGTTAGTAGAATTACATACCTACACAGATGAAAGACTGTTCTAACAAAAAAATGAATGTGTGTCCTCATGTAACGTAACTGGTGCTATGTAAAGCGCTCTGATACCTGATTGGATTCGGGTCAAGTTTGCGCTATATAAAACACTGCAAAAAAATAAATAAATGATGGCCCTTTAAATAGGAAACCTGAAATAAATGCATATTCAACAAAAAGGTTTGTATTCGCTTTAATGGTATGATTAGGTGGCACTAATGCTTGTATATGTAACAGAAAACATGCAGACCCTTTTGTTGCTAGTATCATACAACTCATTGACCATTAGGACATAATAATATTTATAATGCTTTCACCCACAGGTATTATTGTAGTGTGACCAAGCACCTTTTGAGATCCGAGTAGGTCTGACCTCGTACTACAAAAGTCAGGTAGGAAAGGAGTGTTTATAAAGGGGATCCGTTGGTCCTGACAAAAGCAGTAAAGGCACAGGAAACGGCTGAAACACGTTGACAGACATGCAGATACGAGGGGTGAAGGGTCACTAATCAGCCCTATCAACACCATCCTACGTTCTTTCTTTTTAAACCTGACCTGGTGGTCCAGGAATAAAGAATTAGCAGAGACATCCCTGAGTCAGTTTTAAACTCTGCATTCTGCATTTACTTTTTCTCTTTTGATCCTCACTATTAAATGTTTGTATTGCCTCCCCCCTCCCTTTTGCTACATCCCAGGCATTGGTCTGCGCAAGGGTGTGTCTAGCAAGCCCTATGATGAAGCATGCCATACAATTGTGGGTGAGGGCATTTTAAATTTGTAAGCCTACTACATGAAGCAAAAATATGAACAATGTCTGCCTGATACAATGCACAGTGAGGACAATATGTCCCCTTCCCCTTCCCCTATTTAGTGATCTTATATGGGGTATAATAAAGTGAAAAACAGGTCTTATAATACTGTGCTTGCAATTAAGCTGGTAGTAAAACATTCTGTGCCATTTTATAAGACTGGTGGAACAGCTTGTCTGATATACCAACTCTTTCTTTCCTTTTCTATGGCCATTTCTCCAGATCGTCTTTCATCATTTAGTTAAAGAGATTATAGATGACCCATATTGACATATCCCTGTTATCTACCAGATTGTCAACCATGACATTTTTACAAAATCCAACAGATCCACCACCTTTTTTAGATAAAACACATCCCTAATTTGACGTTTTAAAAAAAAATCCCTCTAATCCAGCCCTAACATATTCTTAAAGTCATCAAAGGAAGCTATGCCCCCTGGAGAAAAGAAAGACCCAAGTCTAACCATACAGAGCTCCACCCATCTTTTAATAGGTTGATCCCTAAAGATCTCAAGTAGATTTGGATTATTTGCCAGAGGCATATAGAAATTAAGCCTACCTATTCCAATTAACCTCTGAGCTATTCTCCATATTTTAAAAACCCCATATAGTGTCTTAAAGCACATTTTCTTATAGTAACTATCATTTAAATTCCGTCACAGGGATCCCCATGCATCTTTACCAATTGTAAGTTCATAAGAGGGAGGAACCTCTTCAATACTCCTTTCCACTGGATGGTCTTGTCACAAAATTATGCTATGCCATAGGGAGGTGGCCTAGTAATAAAGTATCAAATTGGGCAAACCCACCCCCCTCCCTTGACAATGTAAGGAACTTAAATGCTCGTCTTAGTTTAGCGTAAGCCCAGACAAATCTAGAGAACAGGTCTTCCATTCTCTTCAGCCAGTAGTCTAAAAACTCTAATGGGATTGCCCAAAAAAGATACAAAATCTTGGGGAAAAAAGCATTTTAACAATATTACACCTACCAACAATTGAGAGATGAAGATTATTCAGTCTGGGCAGATCCTGTTTGGTTTTACATAAAAGGGGTTCTACATTATCCCTGACTATATTATCTATGTTTGCGGAGACGTTAACTCACAAGTAGGTTGCATTCTTTACCACTTTATCGTCCTGTGTACTTATAGTTCCGTTAACCACCACTTGTGTTTTGTGTCGATTAGGAGCATAACCAGTGAGTTTCCTAAAACTTTCTACTTCCTCTTCCACTTCCTTGAGAGCATTCAAAGGATCAGTGGTCACAAGGGTGATGTCAACAAACAGCAGAGGGGAACTCAGGCATGGGCCACCCGTAGAAATTGCCATGAGACCCTGTCAAAGGCTTTTTCTGCATCAAGCAGAACTATCGCTATCGGATCCTTAGATATTGCTGTAGCGTCCAAATGCAAAATCACCCTCCTTATGTGGTCTATTGTCCCCCTTCCTGGAATAAATCTACGCTGTCGGGTTCACACTACCTGAATTGGCGCTAGGCGAGAGGCCAATAACTTAGAATATATTTTAACAATCACTATTTATCAAGGTGATCAGACGATATGAGCCAAGTTCCGCTACTGGTTTATTTTATTTAAAGAAATATCACAATTTTTGTGGAGGACCAGGGACTCAGAGGCCTGCCCTCCTTAGACACATGGATGAACAGTTGAGTCATGTACTCCTTAAGTTGTTGGGCAAATGTCCTGCAAAAATCAGCAAGTATACTGTCCATGTCAGTATCTTTTCCACTTGGGAGGCTAGTCATGAATAATACAATATCTTTCCATTGTGGGGGATCTTCTTACTCCTGCTATTGTTCTCAGGAGAAATTTTTGCCAGCGGTTGAGTCCAACTATTCTTCAGTCTCTCTAAGGCTCCCTTTTAAATCGTCCCAATACAGGTTTTGATAGTATTGATGGCATGACTGTCTAATGACTGGGTCCCGAATCTCATGGATTAGATTCTGAAAGCTCTTTTGCCTAGCTCACATGGCCAAATGGTGTCTGATCTGCTCACAGCATTCGTATGATTTCTCTTTCCAAACAGTTAATTTATCGGCAGCCCTTTTAGCCAAAATTCCCAAAATAGCAGATTTATACAGTGCCACATTTGCCTGGGGTTCCTCCAGATCTCCCCCCTGTTGCTGAGCCCTAGCCAAATCCACTTCTGCTTCAGCCAGCCCAGCTTACAGATCACATACTAGCTGTCAGCTTTTCCTATTAAGCTTCAGAGAAAATCTAAGGGTTTCCCCACTTATACCACTTATACAGTTAATTTATCGGCAGCCGTTTTAGCCAAAATTCCCAAAATAGAAGATTTATACAGTGCCACCTTTGCCTGGGGTTCCTCCAGATCTCCCCCCTGTTGCTGAGCCCTAGCCAAATCCACTTCTGCTTCAGCCAGCCCAGCTTACAGATCCCATACTAGCTGTCAGCTTTTCCTATTAAGCTTCAGAGAAAATCTAAGGGTTTCCCCACTTATACCAGCTTTCAACGTATCCCATACAATATCTATTTCTGAGCTCCTTAAATTACCTTTTAGAAAAATTGGGATCCATCTCTGCATGCAGTTGCAGTATTCCTCATTGATTAATAAAGCTTGCTCAAAATGATAAGATTTTTCCATGGGTTTAAAAACCTTCCCCCTTAATCTCAATCACCGAAGGATTATGGTCTGAAAGTATATGCGGAGCTTTCTCTATTGAACACTCATGAAGCACAGAATTGGAAATAAGCACATAATCCAATCGGAACATTATGTGGTATAGAAAAAAAAGTATACCCTGGATCCTATGTCTTTTGCCAGTTCCTTGCTTGCTTGTAAAACTTTATTTCGATCAGTATGATCATAAAAGCCTTTTAAGCAACATCTCATTTAAGTTAAAAGCAAGTAAAAAACGGTATACAGACATCAGGTAACATTATAACTAACACGCGGTTTTGCCTACACATCTAATTTGCAATCAGTCCTGATACCTCCATCTGCAGTTACCTGTATATACAGTACTTAGGTTCAATTTATAGTAACAAGATGTTTTAACTGCACTTGATCTAACAGTCATATCAACTCACAATTGATAATGCGTATAATTATATACAGTACTTGTATTAATCATTAAGACAATTATTACAGCATAACGATTACATTAAAGTGTTTGTGCAAGAGTATAATAAAAAAAATTGTAGAACCTTGAACATGGATAGAAGGCTCATGTAAAAACAGTTTACTTCAAGGTGAGAGAAAAAAAAACATTGTTGTAGACCGTTAAACACCAGTCCTGAATCTTAAAAGTCTTATAACCTAGTATTGCATACCTTAAATATGATACATGATTAAAATACTGTTAGGATAGGCATAAAATCCATCTAAAATTTCATCAGTTAAAAGCTTGACAATAGATGCACTGAATTAGTAACCATCTTTGGGGGGCATTTTTAAATAAGCTCGTCGAGTGTACCACATAGAAAATAAAAAGCCAACCACCGAGTAAACTATGGGGAGGTTGGCGTCGTATTTCAATAGCCTAAAGGCCTCTGAGCATTGCCTGGTTCCTAGGTTCCTACATATCTGAACCAGCCATCGTTTTCTAGCTTTTTTATAGCCAGTACAGACAAAGAACACATGCCTTTCAGATTCTTCTGCACAGTTGCATGTCGGGCAACCCAACGTTTGTTGGCCTGCCCATTTGTGCGTAAAGGCACGCAGTGGCAGTACCTCGTGCCTGAACTGTAAATAGAGCTTTCTTGCGGCAGCCGGCTTGATATCATTAAGTGCCAGCTCTAATGTGGACTGGTCTTTAATTTTCATAAACGCCGCAGTAACTTTTCCCATTGAGTGATCCCCCTGGAGCTGGGTCAGTTTAGTCTCCCAATATCGACCCTTTAGCTCTTCCCACATAGCCTCAACATCACCTCTTACGCAGACGACACCCAGCTGATCATATCCCTCACTGGAGACCCCCTCACCGCCAAAGCCAACCTCCCCAGAGGAATGAAGGCCATCGCCGAATGGATGAAGCACAGCAGATTGAAGCTAAACTCAGACAAGACGGAGGTCCTCATCCTCGGCTCCACCCCCTCAGCCTGGGACGACTCCTGGTGGCCTACTTCGCTAGGAACAGCCCCGTATCCCACCGAACACGCACGCAACCTAGGAATTGTCCTAGACTCCGCCCTCTCCAGACCAAGCAGGTCAACGCAGTCTCCGCTTCTTGCTCCAACACCCTCCGTATGCTCCACAGAATCTTCAAATGGATCCCCCCGACACTAGAAGGACCGTCACCCACGCCCTCGTCACCAGCAGACTGGACTACGGCAACGCCCTCTATGCAGGAATAACAACCAAGCTCCTGAAGCGGCTGCAATGCATCCAGAACGCCGCAGCACGACTGATCCTCAACATACCACGACGCAACCACATCACACCCCACCTGAGAGACCTGCACTGGCTCCCCGTCAACAAGAGGATCACCTTCAAACTCCTCATCCACGCACACAAGGCCCTCCACAATGCTGGACCAGTATACCTCAACCACCGACTCAACATCCACACCCCCACCCGCTACCTCCGCTCTGCCAACCTCACCCTCGCCACAGTACCCCGTACCAGAAAAACCACTGCCGGCAGCAGATCCTTCTCCTACCTCGCCGCCAAGACCTGGAACACTCTCCCTACCAACTTACAACAGACACAGGACCTGCTGGCCTTCAGAAGTCTCCTCAAGACCTGGCTCTTCGATCAGTAGCAGCCCCGCCCCCCCTCCAGCGCCTTGAGACCCTCACAGGTATGTAGCGTGCTTTACATATTGTATTGTATTGTATCCCTTGATACTGTAGGGCATTGCATTTCAGGATTATCCCAAAGATTACCCAGACCCATTAGTGTAAGGGTATTCCTGACATCAGTAAACCACGGTAATCTCCGTGCCCGTTAGATTCAACACCTCTCTGAGTTCTTTCCTATTCTCAAGCAATTCTGGAGTAACCCACAGGCGCCTCCAGAATAAAAGGGCTCTCAGAGATGCTTCATCCGCAATTGGCCTAACACCCAGGTCTAAGCGTAGTGGAATAGGTGGGGTACTGTGGGGAAGACCAACTGTCTAACAAAAAGATTTTCTGTTTGTGTTAGGCTATCGGTGCGGTCATGCCCCCAAATTTCAGCACCATATAGCTTGAGCCCTGTATATCTCTACTGCTGGGCAAACGGGTTTGTGGCTAGAGTTGTGAAACACCTTGGGCAAACCGCCTGTTGTTTGCACTAACTTCATACTTGTTTTTTTTTATCTGTGCTCCCCAGTCCATTTTTTCAGAAATAGAAATACTGAGGTAATCAAAGATAGATACCCTCTCTAATGGTCAACCTTCTAGACATGGGTTTGGGTACTTTTTGTTGAGTTAAATACCATAAGTTTGATTTTTTGCAGATTAATCTCTAGCCCCCTTTCTTTACAGAAGGCATCAAATTTATTTAGGGCCCTCTGTATACCCACTGGACTTTTAGATAATAACAGGGTATCGTCGGCGAACATCAAGGCCGGGATATTAAGTGCTGCCAACTTCGGTGCATCTACATCTTTCTCAGAGTTTAAAAAGTCAACTAGCCCACTGATAAAAAAACTAAAAAGAGTTGGGGCAAGGACACACCCCTGGCGCACTCCTCTGTCTACAGGGATAGGTGTAGTGAGTTCCCCAAGTTTGCCAAATCTTATCTGTGCATAATTTCCTTTGTGCAACCGTTTTATTACTTGACACACATATGGTGGAATCCCCATCTCTAGCAGGACTGCCCAGAACTTTTCTCTTGGGACCAGCTCAAATGCAGATTTCAGGTCCACAAAAATTAAACAGATGCTGCCACCCTCTATACACACGGTCTTCCAGTGTAATATTTGTAGCCTGAAAATCTGGTCTAGGGTGGATATTTTTTCTCTAAACCCTGATTGGAATGGGCTAAGGACTTTATGTACCTCCATCCAGCTCTGCAAATGATATAACAATATGTGTTCAACGATTTTTTGACTGATGTCAATAAGGCTTATGGGCCTATAATGTGTAGGCAGCATCAGGGAGCACTTTTTAAAAATTGGGATTATTTCGGCCCCGGCCCAACTTGTGGGGATTGCCATACCTTGCATAACAGCATTGAATAAAACCCCAAAATACGGAGCCCAAATGATTGGTTCACTTCGGAACAAATCCCCAGGGATCTTGTCAAGCCCTGGCACCTTGCCAGACGCAATTTGGCTTAGGGCACCAGATACCTCTGTGAGAGTTATCATTGGGGTATCATCTACTGTTCTAGGGGTGTTTTTGTTTGCATTAGAGCAGTCTGCCTGCAAATGGTGACATGTTTCATTCGTTGCACTAGCCCCTGGCTTAGCTCTTGAGTAGAGGGACTCAAAGTGATCCCTCAACACATTTGCCCGTAGGTTTGGCTCTATTGCTGATTTACCTTCAGTGCTACCCGTGTTCACCACATTCCAAAAGGTCTTCATGTCACGGGTTCCCAGAGAGCTTCTGAAGGTTTCCCACTTTTCACTTTCCCACTGTTTTTTTACCTCCACCGTACTTGTACGATAGGCCGTTCTACAGATGTCAATCAACGATCTATTTTCAGCTTTAATGGCAGAGACCAAAGCTTTTTTGGCCTTTCGGCAGTTCCCATTAAACCATGGATGATGGGGTATTCTTTTATTACTAGCCTTTTTTATTGGAAAGAAAACGTTAGCCATGGTGGCTGTTAACTTTGTATGCTTCAGGGCAACCTTCGATAGTTCAAATTGGGTATTATCAGCGGAGACAGATTGAATAGAGTCCACAGGAAACGGGATGACATTTAGATACAGGGCGCCTATCTTTTCTTGAGATTTATTCAGGTCCGCCCATCGGACTCTCCTCCTACAGTTAGAAACAATCAATCTGCCATCAGCAAATAAAGCCAAGTTGTTGGTGCTCTAAGGGGTTAATATGAGTAGTTCTAAAACTAGCGCATTATGGTCACTATCATTACACGGCACATTCTTAAAATCAGCAACCCTATACCATGAGGTTATACTGACCAAAATATAATCAATTAGGGTATCTTGGCCAATTCTATTAAAAGTATTCTTACCAGGGGTGTCAGACTTAGTTCTACCATTACAAGCTCTCAATGAATGTTTTAATGCCAAGGAATTTATCTGAAGTACCAAGGGAGTCCATGCTTTTACTAACGGAGTCTGGTAAAGCCCAATGCAGATCTTCTTTACATGGGGTGTCCCTATTCATGTCCTCTAGGGGCTTATACTGACAGTTTAAATACCCCCCTACAATCAGCAGGTAGTTATCAGGAATGTTAGCAAGGAATATTGTTAGCTCGTCAAGGGTCTTCGACTCTTGACTGCGGCTAACTGGTCTGGAATAGACGAATATTAGGGCAACACTGGTCCTTGGAGGGAAATTAAGGAGGACACACAGTATATAATTTGAAGCTGTTTCTAGCTGGGTGGATGTGCAACCCAGGTGTGTCCCTAACCAAGTGCTCAGCCCCCCGATGGCCTCCCCTGTCCTCCTGATGTCGCTGGAATGGTATATATGGCATAACCTAGTTTAAGTAGATCCCCCTTGCCCAAGTTTCTGGGAACATGCAAATTTCATGTTGTTCAATAAAACTCCCGCAGTCAGGACTGTCCAATTTGGGGGTAAGGTCGGCCACGTTCCAAGAGATAACTCGCAGCCTCAATAGATCCGGCCCTCTATCATTGGTCGTGCATTCTGGGGACGGGGGGCCATATTCTCACCTATACACAAACCTAACTTCTGAGAGGACCCACAGTTGGAGATGTGGGGTTGGCTATTAGTTATTATCCCTTCGGGATCTAACTTATTACCTTCTTCTGTCACTTACTGCCTCCCACTGGACTCACCCTATTCTACTGTCATACACTGTTCTATGGTCACCCCTACTTGGTGTTTATTATCCTCTGCCCTACACCCCTTAAATACAAGTCAATCGACTTCTTCAAGGGCCCCAGACCTATCAGTTGTGGGAATGGAGAAGAGTGGTTGCCTCAGCGGTTGGAATCCCAATATATCTGTTTGGTAGTTTTGATTTAGGGGCCTCCCCTCCCATCCAATTCCATGATACTGTGGGCCTTGTGGGGGGTAAAAATAACGCAGCGGAACAGCTCTTATTGTCCCTTACTGTCTCCAGTCGTCCCTTGTTAGGATTGCCCGGGCGACTAATGGATCTCCAGCCCACCCAACCTGCTCGGCGGGGTTGTTAAAATGTCTCCGGTATCCTCGTAGTGGAATTGCTTGTTATTAACTAACCAAAACAAACATTTATTTTTTAGGTCCTGGTGTGATTCCTTTTGACCCCTCCCAAGCTCGGGGATGCCTGACAAGTTGACAACATAGGGGGTTGATGCTGACGGTAGATTAATACACGATGGTGGGCTATTTTCTTTGAGGGTCTCAGAATTTTTAGTAGAACCTGCCATCTCCCATTGTTGGCAATCTTGCTGTGGGCCACTGTTCTGTGGGGGGGGGTGGGTGTCGGTTTTGTCCTCCTAGGAGTTGCGGTACACTGCCTTGCTTGAACATTAATAGTACTGGATGGGGAGCTATTCTGAGATGGGGTTGGGGCAGCCTTACTTATATTGCGTTTATCCTGTATTACTTGACCGTTACCAGTCCCTTTGCTTCCGTTGGTGGCCCGTTCCCTAGTCTCTAGCAGTGTTGTTAATATTGTCAATCCTATCTATCAGCATTTTGAGTTCATCCTTTACAATGGCCCTTAATTGAAAATGTAAATCCACCACTAAATCTGTAACCCATGCTGGTTGTTCCTTATCCCTTTCAGATCTGATGGCAAGACACTCCTCCCTGCTATCTTTATCCTCCATAGGTTCTTCTATTACTTTCTTCCTTTTTGACGCTGTTTTGGTAGGAGGTTTAGGTTTTCCCCTCTTCACTTGGTGCAGGGCAATTGCCTCCGTTTGTGTTTCAGCATTAGGCACATCATCGGTGGAAATCAGGGCACTAGGGGTATAACTAGGGAATGGACCAGAGGCTTCTGAAGCTTGTGATGTTTCGAGATCTATCAGGGGAGGGTCCAAATTCGGAGTGAGTGATAGACATCTCTCAGTCCGCTCAATTTCAGTTGCCACCACTCCTATTGCTCTCTCTAGCATCCTATCAATAGAGGTGGGTTGGAGTTTAGGTTTTGGAATTAATGGAACTGGTTGTTTTTTATCCGTACAGTTTCTCTTGCCCATTTTGGGGGATTTTTCCAATTGTTTAATTGCTACCGTTACTGTAGGATCACAGTCAATGCTCCAAAGAGATAATCCATTAAAACCCCAACTTGTATATTTGGCCATATGTCAACTAGTCCCAAAGTAGTTCAAATACAGCCCAGTGAGAAGAATGAGGGCACCAGTACGAAAAATGATTAACAAATCACTAACCTGAAACCAAATAGTGTCCCGTAGCCAGATTTATGCAGAATTTCTAACCAGAGCCAAGAGGGGTGGCCCAGCCCGGCCGCCTTCAGCCTCTGATGTGCGCAAATGGGCCCGCCCTTGGCCCGGGCTTTGCCCGGGCACGCCCAGTTGATGATTTAAGCACAGCCGGCACATCCTGATGTCCGGTACACTGTGCGTGCCTCTGGAGCATCTGGGAGCAGTAGTCCACTTCGTTTGCGGCACTCGTGGCTCCCCAGAATAGAAGGATTCCGGACCCCGGGGCTGAGGCACAGATGGTAGGCAAAAGAGAGCTCCCGTGCTGCGGGAGCCCAGCTGATGATTTACGCGCGGCCTGGTGCGTTCTGATGTCCGGTACTCTGTGCGTGCCTCTGGGAAGTCTGGGAGCAGTAGTCCGCTTCACTCGCGGCACTCCCAGCTCCCCAGTATGGAAGGATTCCGGTCCCCGGGGCTGAGGCACAGATAGTAGGCAAAAGAGAGCTCCCGCGCTGCGGGAGCCCAGTTGATGATTTAAGCGCCACCTGGCATGTCCTGATGTCCGGTACACTGTGCATGCCTCTGGGGCGTCTGGGAGCAGTAGTCCGCTTCACTCGCCACGCTCGCAGCTCCCCGGTATGGAAGGAATACGGTCCCCGGGGCTGAGGCACAGATGGTAGGCAAAAGAGAACTCCCGCGCTGAGGGAGCCCAGTTGATAATTTAAGTGCCGCCTGCCGCGTCCTGATGTCCGGTACGCTGTGCTTGCCTCTGGGGAGTCTGGGGGCCGTAGTCCGCTTCACTCGCGGCACTCGTGGCTCCCCAGTATGGAAGGATTCTGGTCCCTGGGCTGAAGCACAGATGGTAGGAAAAAGAGAGCTCCCGCTTTGCCAGTTCCATACATCACTTTACACATGGTCCTTACATAACGCCCTCAGGGCACAAAACACCTTTGGTTTTCTCCCGGTATATATCCAATCTACTTCTGATTTCAATGCTCTGTTACCTGGTATATTTATATTAAAATTCCCACAGAGAACAACTGGGAGAGGCCAAGCTGATAGTTCTCTTGTCATCTGCTCAAATACTCCTGGATCTTCCAAAATACTACCGTAAATTGTACATAGAGTTAAAGTTCCTACAGTGCATCCCAAACATTCAGTTATAACCCATCAACCAATTATATCGGCTAACATGCAAGTGAATTGTAGATTAGTATTGCGTGCCAAGACAGCCACCCCTCGTGTCCGGGTGTTCTGAGTTGTTCCCCTGACCAGCCTATATCCCATAGAATTCAAAAGATATATTTGGGCATCTTCTATATGAGTCTCTCTGGATACACACAATATCAACATTTAACAGTTGTAAGACTGCCACAGTGTTTGCAGAATATGGGTACCCCAAACAAGTATTGGAACAAGCTAAGCTTCGTAGCTTGACGAAAACTTGCAGTGAAGTGCTTTTGAAACAGACAAAGACAATACAGAACGGCATAGTTGTGTCAAAATGTTCCACCATGAGAGGTCCTTTTAAGAAATCCATCAACCAACATTGGCTTATTCTGGCATTGGAACCGGACTTCAAGGAGATATTCTTAAAAAAGCCAATTTTTGCTTATCAGAGGGGAAACAAATATACAAGATATTTTGACATCTAAGAAGGTGAAAACTCAACAGTCGAAATACAAAGGCACAACCCTTTGTTATAACTGTAACAATTGCCACAACATCATCCAGGGTTCCACAATGACACACCCTAGAAAGTTAAAAATTGACTTGAAAGTTTCTGCAACTTGGGACACCATGAAATGCCCTTGTGGAAAAGTATACATTGGAAAAACAGAGAGAAAGATCAAAATAAGAGTAAATGAACACAAGAGCAACATTAGAACTAAGAACATAAAATCTGTTGTTGCTAGTCATTTCTTCGAACAAAGTCACAACATTAGCTAACTTAAATTTCTGGTTTTGGAAGTCACAGAAAAAAGGAGAAGGTAGAGATAACAACAACTGTCTGCTACAAAGGGAGAACTTTTGGATCAAACAACTTGATGCACGGAGACCTCATGGACTGAATGACAGGATGGAATTTCTATGATATTTGTTATTTTCAGCCACTGTTGACTCATTGTCTATAAATATACAGTATCTCTCTTGATAACACATATATCCTACATCTAGTTCTCATGTTCAGTCTTTGTTAATGTTTTCTAACCATATCAGTGAGAATGCTCAATGTTTTCTTGTATATGACATGTGTATCGTACAGGTTTATTTTTCATGTGTTTGTCTAGAGTCTTTATCAATTCAAATTGGCCACTGTGTATACCGCGCACGGGTATTAAGTGCCTAAGTCTGTTTTTTCTGTCTAGCTTTTCTTGGGTTTAAGACTACTGCTTCCTTGTACATAGTAGAAAGCACCCGCGTTATCACTGCATGTAGAAAGACACTTCACACTCGTTGACATGTAAGTATTGACCCTGCAAGTTTCATTTTTACTTGATGCACGTTTTTATATACTGTCTTCACTGAATGTTTTTAGGCTTGTAGGCCACCTTGAGTCGTATTATTCACTTTGAATACAGCATGTTTAATGGCGTTGTTAAAACACCAGCGTACCTGCGATTATTACATTGTTGAGAATTTGTTTCTTAAGCTTCCAAAGGCATTGAAAACAAAGCTTTGCACATTTGAGCTATAAGCAATGCCATGTCTACAGCATGAACCACAAAACACGTACTTTTATTTTCTAAAACTTGTTTCTTAATTCATTATTTTTTAGTCGCGGCTATAATGCATAAGCTATGAAGCACACTCTTTTATTTTCTATCACATTATTTTATAATGAGAACTTAACGCGAACAGGAGTTTGTTTCTTCTAGCTTCACTCTTGTTTATCAGGAAGTTATTGGTCACCAACTAATATAATCTGTACATCTCAGCTCAATAACTATGGATATTGGGTTTTACCCAATGTTTAATAATCTCAATGCACACTTAGATGCATTTTGTCACTTTCCACCACCAGACACCATACCATGGATGGTTTTGTACCAGGGACCGCACTCAGGAAGGTTTCCTTATTATTATTTGTCTTTTGTAGAACTGTCCGCTGACGAAGGGCGGATTGCCCGAAATGCATCGGGAGGAACTTGAACTAAGTAATGGATAATCATGATTTCGATTTATAATCCTACGTTTGGATTTATCATCTTTCGTTAAATGTGATATTGTAATTATTCCCCATGAGGATTTGGAGAAACAAATAAATATTCACAATTGCAAACTTGGATGAAGCCTTATTGAGTTGTGAAGATTTAAACAACCCCTGGAGGGGTTCCTGTTGTGCCTAGGGAGACTGACCCTATTTAGGGTACGCTATTTTAATTCTTGATCCTTGATCCTGCTTCTCTTGACAACTACAGACCAATCTCTAACATCCCACTCCTAGCTAAAGTGCTGGAAAAATGTGTACAACAGCAGTTGAGCCATCACATCACCAACTTCCACCTACTAGACGACTTGCAATCCGGATTCAGACCCGGACACAGCACGGAAATCACACTCCTCCACATCGTGGATGATGCCCTTAAAGCCCTTGACCAAGGCAAAACCTTTCTCCTGATCCTCCTGGACCTATCCTCGACCTTTGACACTGTTAACCACGAAATTCTCCTTAACCGCCTCAATCTTAGGATGGGCCTAGATGGCACTGTTCTTGCTTGGTTTAGGTCCTTCCTCCAGAATCACTCACAGAAAGTCCTGATCAACGGTAACCTGTCCGCTTCCTCTCCGATCATGGTGGGAGTCCCTCAAGGATCAACCTTGTCCCCTACCCTCTTCAATCTTTACCTTGAACCGCTCTCAGAGGTGCTGCGCACCGCCAATATCTCCTACCACATGTATGCCGACGACATACAGCTCTACATCAAAATCTCTTCTCCAGAGGACATTCGCTCCCTGAATGAGACCCTGAAGTTGACTGTTCACTGGCTCACCTCTAGCAGCTTAAACTCAAAGCAAAAAAAACGGAGTTCCTCTTAATTCCACCACCTAACGCCAATACAGACATTCAAGAATGGATCAAGGCTATCTCAGCGCTAAACTGCTCTCCTACCATTGTGGACTCTGCTAAATCCCTTGGAATTACCTTAGACAGCAACCTGAACATGCGTGGCCATATCAACGCGATGGCCAAAACTGCCAGATTTCACTTGAACTACCTAAGAAACCTGAAACCATTCCTCGACACCCCAGATCTAAAATCAGCAATACAGGCCCTAGTCATCTCTAGGCTAGAATATGGTTGCTCCACCCTCGCAGGCCTACCCAAGAGCTCTCTGGCACCCTTGAAAGCCTGCCTCAATGCCGCTACCAGACTTCTAACTGGCTCTAAGAAGAACAACCATATCTCACCCCACCTTAAAGCTATGAACTGGCTTCCTCTTGAGGCCAGAATTCAATTCAAGCTGGCTTGCATCACCCACAAGGCTCTTTATTCCAAGTCCCCTGCTTTTCTCTCCCAGAAACTCGTGATATCTGGAGGAGCCAGAAACTCCCAATCCGCCAGAGACCTTCTGCTCCAAACGCCACGCTTCAGGAATAAAAGAAAGTACAATCGGGCCTTCTCTGGGGCTGCCCCAAGAATATGGAACTCACTCCCACCCACCATCAGAAGAATACCGTCTCTAGCTCACTTAAAAAAGGAGGCCAAAACTTTCCAAATGGGCAAATTCCTCTCCTAACGCTCACGTTACAATCACCTCCGTAACCTGGCTTCACCTATCTTTACGGCATTATCCCGGGGCCTTTTCTCCTTATGATACCCACCCTGCACTTCCGAACAGACCCCCCGGGTGTTGAAACTGCTTCTCTAGCTTAATGTATCTATTTGTTCCTACCCCAAAATGTATCCGGATATTATGTTTTTTTGTTCTACCATATGCTTTATCCACCTGTCCCTATCCCTTTGACTTTTTTTCCCCCTATGTCCTTGTATCCCACCTGTTACTTCTGTAAAGTGCTCTGATACCCTCACGGGTCTGGTTCGTGCTCTGTAAAAAACTAAATAAATAAATAAATTGACACTCCTGATCGGAGAGCGATACCCCAGGAGCATACTACAAAAGAGAAATTGATCACTAATCGAAGATAGGATGTGCGTGTTCACCTTATTCACTGACATTATTTGTCATCTGAAACAATCCCATCCCCACCACTCCCCCAACACTTCTCCCTCCAGTCACTTAAAAAAAAGACTAATCAATTGCTACCCATACTCATATAACATATTATGACATATTATGACATACTATGACATATTATAATCCATCAGAACCCATTCTCAGGTTAGTTGTCTGTTATCTGATTGTACCATGACAGGGAATCCACCATATCCCATGCTAAAGAGGGATTGAATTCTTTAGCTTTCCTGAATGAAATGTCATATTCCTTCCACCCGTTCCCCACTTGTGTCTCGCTCCACATGGCAATCCTGCTCTGGTAGCAGGCCATTTCTGCTTGTAAATTGGGCGACCTTTCAGCTGTAATGGCACTGAACACGGAAAAGGCCCTCATCCAGTTAACAAATGTCTCCTCAACTCTGAACTTAACCAACTCTATTCTCCATTCACTGGGCAACATCCATTCCTTTTTTGACTTGGCATATTCAAGTTCCCTATTATCAATCAGCAAGGAGAATATGTTGATATATTTGCCCGCCCAGATCATCTCTTTCACAGCCTGAGACACATGCTGCGCCAAATTCTCCTTCCTTGAGGGCATAGCACCCTCCTTAAGTAATGGCAAAGCCACCTCCTTACCACTGTCAATGCCTTGTGACGTAGGACCATCCTTCTTTGCCGTCTGCTCGCTGGCGGAACCTGTTAGGGGAGTAATTGGTACCAATGGTGCCCCTTCCCCGCCCTGGCCAATTTAATCATCTCAACCAGTTTCAAGGCTTCCGCTGCATGATCTTGAGAAGATGGCACTACCCCCCCTAACTGTAACCTGGGTACAACGGCGGCTATCTGGGATGCCAATTCCTCCGGGACAACGTTATTCAGGGGGGGGTTGGGACCCCGACGGGGGCAATGTTCACGGGGTTGACGGGGGCAATGACCCCGAGTGGGGCAACCGGCAATGCTGGCGTAGGAGGAGCTGGCCCAGCCGGTGCCATTGGGGGTCTACAAAAATATTACAAATTCCATCTGGGTTGCTAGGGTGTCTGAGGAAAGTGTGGTTTTGAGTTTGATTTTTTTCTTCTCAATTCATTCATGTACTTTTTCTTCTTTATGGTGCATTACTTTAATTTGACAGAACCATATTGAGTTGCAAAACGTTATTTAAGTATTACACACTTTTAAGGACACAATTCAGTTTATCATAAAGATTTTACTACTCAAAAGTTCATCTAAGTATTGGCAGAGCTTATAAATCGGGATTTAAAATGCTCACGCTCTCATTTCTTTCCCTGTTCTTCTTTCCTGTGTTTCTAACTTCTCGCTCCTTCTCTATTCTCTCTCTTTCCCCTCCCCGTGTTTCAATTTTTCCTGTCTTCCTTTCAGTTATTCCGTTCGTTGTTCGTACAGTCCCCTTTTCCCCTTTTATTTATTAAATGGGCATGTGCTCTCTGTCTCTGTATATGTTGTTTTCACTAAATATGTCGGATTGGTCAGACTATCTCTACCCTGATGGATATAATACTGCTTGGCCACCCTGCTGTCCTATACAGTGTCAATTTGTTTTTGCATATTTTACTGTAATCCTTTGAAAACTGAATAAAACCGTTAGAACAAGAAATAAATAAATAAATGCTCACGCATGCGCCGTTAACATGGCGCCAGTAAACACCGGCAGAATCGGCGCGCTTACGGCTCTCGTTATAAAAGAGTCTCTCATGCAATGCAGTGCAAGCTTTCAACGCAGGTGAAAGCATCAGGTAAAAGATGAATACTCCACTGGACTGAGCCAAATGTGATTCACGAAAAAATACAAATGTCATTTTAACCCTGACAAGTCTTATTTACATGTGACGTAAAATAATAAATCTAACCCTGCGGATGATGAGCGTGTGGCAGCTGCTTCTTTTTGCCACTAGCACCTATAAATCTAAATAATACTGAAATAATGGTGTGCCTTTGACAAATAACTGCTTGGCATCAACGTAATTATTAAAGTGCATTTCTCCAGTAAATCATATGAGAAATGGTTGAAGATTTTACGTCAGGTGAATGAGTCAACCATGGGAAACCATATTGTATCCCAGCAGGTAGAAGCAAACGGTGAGGTGTCGAATTCACCCTCACACACAATATATATGTTGTTCTTGAAAAAGAGGCGAATCAATCAATAGTCTGATTGAGTGGTGCTAGTGTTAGGTGTTTGAGGATACCTCAACCCAAGGGTGTCGTGAAACCTCCCTTTAGCAGCTACATCTGGGGTGGGGTTCTTAAAAGGCCTCTATGAAGGCATACAGTGCCAGCGGAAATACAAGCAGGAGCTAAGAGGAACCAAATATAGGTAAATAGAAGAGGGAACAATGGACGGAATATTAAATGGAAAGAAAGGTGAAAGGATGGATGGGTGAGTGGGTGGATGAATGAGTGGGTAAATGGATAAGTGGGGTAAAAGGTTAAGTGGATGATAGGTGGATGGACATGTGATAGGATTGCAGAGAATAGTAATGGATGGATAGGGAGATGGAGAGGAGAAAGAATAGCAGAGTATAAGGATTGATGGATGTGTGGGTGAAAAGACAAGTGAATCAATGGCAGAGTGTATGGACATAAGGATACATGGATTGGTGAATGGCAGATTGCAAAAATGTATGATAGATGGATGACAAGATGGATATATGGATGGATGGATGAATGGATGGATGGCAGAATGGGCAGGCGGAAGGGTAGATGGATGGATGGCAAAGGGGATGGATGGCAGAGTGGATAGATGGATGGTAAAGTGCATGGATGAATGGTAAAATGGATGGATTTATGGCAGAGTGGATGAATGGATGGCAGAGTGGATAGATGGATGGATAAATGGATGGATGAATGGATGGATGGATGGATTGTGGATGTATGGATGTATGGATGTATGGAAAAGTGGATGGATGGGTGGCAGAGGTTTTATATGGATGAAGGAGATGAATGTATGGCAGAGTGGATGGATGGATGTCAGACTGGACAGATGGAAGTAAGTGTGGCTGGGTGGATGGATTGCAGACATGATGCATGGGTAGGTGGATTGATGGATGGAGCGATGGATGTCAGAGTGTATTGATGGATAAGTGGAACAGTTGACGAATGGATGGAACAAGGATAGATTCAATGATGGATTGAAGAATGAATGGATGCCAGATTGCAAAGGTGAAATCGTGTATATCAGCAGGCACACGGAGGGGCGAAAGGATGAATGCATAGATGCTTGGATGTTAGAGACAAGGGAGCTGTTCTATGGGAGGGTTGGATTCATTTCCCTTGCTTGTCTGGTTCCAACAGAGATTTCGTTCAAAGTGGCACGATATTTAAAATTTTCTGGCTACCCCTGTGAACAGCCCATACCATTATAAGTGTACCACCATTCACTACTCCAAGATGCCCTTTGGGTCATTCCTTCTTATGCTCACAACTGTAGCTTTGGTGCATCTTCAAAATGGGGCTGGTCCCAACGCCGATTTTTTGGCAGTCTGCCCACCTGCCTACCTGGCGGCCCCCCTGCCCAACTTAGATGCTGACTGCCAATGGGAGAGAAGACCGCTGTGACCTGCTGACACCACCAGGAATTCGGTACTCACCCCTACAGTGGGGTGGGCTACAGTGGCAGTAGCGGCTCATGGAGGGAGTGCCACGGGCGGTGGGCCGGGCAGGGGTGGGGCAGGGTGGGGGTAGTAAACTCCAGCACACGGCCGACCAGAGTAATGTAAGTAAATAAATAAATAAAAGGAATTTCATTGCACGCACTGAAACGCATTTGGCGTTTCAGCACGCGCAATGAAATTAGTTTTATCGTGCAGGTTGGCAGTAAGAACGCCGAGAGCTAAATCAGGCTCTTAGTTACTAAAGGGGATTAGGCAATAGCTGTCTTTTTTGTTTTGTAGAACTGGTAAACCAAGCCTAATTTCTTTTTCCATAGAAGCATTTAAAAAATACCCGATGCACGATGCAAAGAATGTGATGTTATTAAGGTTATTTTAAAATGAATAGTTCCAGTTCTTGATATTGTTTGACAATTTTTGAATACCAAAACTATGGTAACCAATGAACAACTATTTAACTTAAAGGGTACAGTGATCTTAATAAGACAGTGTGATTTACTCAGATGCTGCCACATAACGGACTCTCCAAACTATAAATTGCAATTTCCTTTCCAAAAAAGTTTGAAACTTGGAGCGGAAATCTACAGATGCAATAACATCTGGAAGTTACGCCAGGGGGCTACTAACCTCACGAATCATTTCAAATAGTTCCTGCAAGGAGTAGTCTGAATTTAAATTAAGGTCAGGTTAGCATGCTTAGCCTGTTTGTTTTCCTTGGAGGCACAAGATGTTTCCCTGGAACAGGTCCTCCTTTCCAGTTATTTATTCTTAACAAAACACAGGCATGCCTTCTAAGTTCAGGTGGGAACAATATGTTGAGTATACCAGAACTTGTCCTTTCTCAGTTGTTTAAAGGAGTAAGTATATTTGCGATTTATCATAACTTATATTTTTGGTACGTTGTACAGCATTTCCATTTTATCCAGGGCCCAATCGCTGTAGCGTGCCACCAGGCATGCATGTCATGACCACCTATGCATATATGCACCCTCATGCGAGGCACAGCATCAGCAACTAATAGACGGGCTGCCACATTACATTGGCAACAAGGAGGGGTCCAGTTGCCCTAAAGCATGCCTTAACATATGCCTCCTGCATAAAACAGCAGGAGCACACCCACCTTAACTGCTCGCTGAACAGCAGTCATTATTCAAAACTGGAGAGAGATTCAGTGCAGGCCAGACTCAATGCATCTCATCTCCAGCATAGCATTCCCTGTTAGCAGCAACTAAGCAGTAACTCAGCCATTGTTCCCGCACAATTGGCCTTTTTCGGGAGACTAGGCTAAGAAATTTCAGCACTAGCATGAAGACATCAGCGAGCTGAGTCTAGTGAGGGGAGACAGCAAGATCTCACAAGAGCATTATTGTGAATGAAAAAACAGGCAAATAATGCAGCACATAAAAGCATATGAGGACGTCACAGGACTCCATAGGCCTGTTCTGAGGGTGGACGTATCAAACCTCACAAAATGTCCTAAGACTACTCGGGTCAATTACCTGGAAGATTCCAATGGCTGATATTAACTGCTCTAATAAAACATAAGCCAGTCACATCATGGTGGTGGTTGTCAGCATTAAGGCTATGAATTTCCCCAGTACCAGTGAGATAACAAGAACAGTTAGTTGTGTGCAGATTTAGATTCCGTATATAGGTTTCCCGATGTATGCCCTTATATAGGTACAATTCACATTGCCCTTATTTGGACATAGAAATCTGGCCCTTATTTGGACATTGTTCGTACAAACCAAATACAGGCATGGCCACCTACATCTGTCCATCCCCATCACAATGAATTCTTGGAAAACCAGACCCTTAAGCCTTTAGGAATTTCCCTCAGCTTGAATATTGATTTCTCCAAGAACTCATTAAGTATGCATGAACATCTATTCCTTAGGGGTTCATTCATGACGTTCCTCTACCCGACATTTATGTAAATGCTGGCATTCCTAGACACCTTCAAGGTATAAAAAAAACAGCACTTGCCCTGGCAAATTTCAGTTCCCGGAGGATTCGATCCAACCCAGACTACTCTGATCGCCACGGCAAGTTCGGAAGGAGATCGAGTTCCAGCCTGATGCACTGATCTGATGCTGCCATTCTCCTTGCAGAGAATCCAGCTCCAGTGCTCTCTGGCTTCTCTTGAGGGGGGTTAGACTATCGATTCCAGTAAAGAGATTCCAACCTCTCTCATTCTAAGATATGGAGCTGACTAAGAACTTAGAGAAACTTATGCCAACTCTTGACTAAACTAAAATATAGCTACCTATACTTTAGAAATGGCACCTACTTCAAACCTCGTACTGCACTTAGGTTAGGTACACTGGGGTAGAACAATTTAGAAGCATCAGATGAGTATCACATTTTAGCTTATGATATTTATGTAATATTTTGATTAATATATGTCATAGCTACAAACCATGCTATTGCAGTATTATTTTATCTTACTGCTAACCTCATACATATTGTACTTTGCAGTCTGTCTTACGATTGTAGCAACTCATATCTCTTGCATGAGAAATAAGACTGTTCAATAAACCCTTTTATTGAAACACCCGTCTCTCTATTTCTGTGCAACTATGTAGAAACGAAGCATGCACGATTGACTGAGTGAAACTGTTATCTATTGTTTCCACGATTCTGAAACTGTTCCGATTCTAAAAGGAAACAAAGTTGTCATGTTTATGCGGTTGTCAGAGACTAATCCCTTCTTGTATATTCAAGAAGTTTCTATTGACCTCTGAGTTAGCTGGCACACACAAGTAATTACGTTTAATATACTTGATAGAGACATACTGACCTTAGTCCTATGTCAAATCTATAGTGTATGTTATTCCAATGCGCAGAGCCTATCTGGGATATAGGAACTACACTACATGGCGCCCAACGGTTTAGTAAGGCACTAATTTAACGCTAGATACTGAAGTAACTCAGTCGTGCTTTTCTCAGAGACCCTCTACTTGTAAAACTCCATAAGCTGTCTGGAGTGGGTAGGGATAATATCCGCCATAGCTGAGAAAGACGAAAGTCCTATGTATTAGCTGTTTGGTTTGGTTCAACGTTGAAGGATACAGTGTTCCAAAATATTGTGCACCTTATCTTTGTTTCCTTGAAACTTGCTCTGCAACTTTCATTGAACAATGTCGGAGAACGACGATACTATCGCCAACAACGGTCAAGCTGCGGCTGACCTACAGGTCTTTAATGATGACGAGGTGGGTGTTATACACATCCCACCAAATTTAAGGAGAGCCATCACTCTAAAACGTATAAAACATGGTCTGACACCAAGAGGTGGTAGAGCAGTTTTCGTAATAGAGGCACATGAATCTCACCAGACAGAGGCATTCTATTCATGGATAGTATTCCCAGAATCAAATCCAGTAACACATATGTTTCACTTCTACAAAGAAGATGAACCACCTGAGGAATTTATTCCCTTCGAGGATATTGAAATTCCACTCACATACCAGGAGCATGAGCTCTGGTTTAAAGGTGCGCTAAAACATTACAATTACATTACCAGGCTCAGTCCACTAGGTAGACCAGGAGCAACGTGGCCGATTTTAGCCGGCTATACACCTCATTCTGACATTGAAACTATGTCAGACGTAGATTTACTTGCTCAGCTCAAGGAGTTAATCAAGATATATAGACAATTGGTTCAATATGTCATGCAGGTTGAAGAACCAGAACCTTTTGGACCTGGTGGCGCAGGGTTCGCCTTAATCTCCGGAGTTCTCCTGCTCAGCTACACAGAGACACGGGACACTCTGTCGGCGTTAGAAGATCAGATTTTATTAGCTGCAGCTAGCTCAGGAGACTGCCACTTCACTCAGTGGCGCACAAACTTATATACCCTTTAGGTATCATATACATTAACCAAATACACACCCAGAACACATAAGATGGAGCCAATAAGGAAAGTTGGAAAATAAGACAGAACCAATGGGAGAGATTGGAAAACAAAAGTGTCAGATGACTCGAAGAAAACTCTCCTCCAACTATGTTTGTCACCCCTCCCTCAATCTAATTTATTAACGGATTCGTAACTAACTTGCAGGTGGGAAGATACGTTTGTGTGTGTTGGAGGACAGTTGTGAAATGAGAGAATGCTAGCAGAGGACAGTGAAGGCCAGACGATAAGATAAAGTCAGAAAAGAATAGTGTGAATCAACAGATAGTTGAGACGGGGATTAGAAAACCAGACGGGGATTAGTGTACTCGGCCAGTCCTAACACCAGCTTTGTAAATAGAGGCAGAAAGGCTGTTTTTTAACACGAAGCTGCAGAAAAAGCAGAATAGACTTTGTTCGCCGTGCTGCCTGAGTGATGGCAACACAAAATGGAGGCGGAGCACAAAATTGCGGGTCGATTCGATCGCAATCGGAAATCGAAGTTCCTCAGACCCTCCTTTTGCCAGAACTCAGGCAAGATAGACTCATGTTAATCTGAGTCAATGTCGATAGCCATGAGGTCATCGAGCTGTTGCTGTAACATCATTCTTATGTTTTCTGTTACTTGTGGTTTGGGTTTAGGGATGCACATAGTAGCACATAGGTCACAGATGGCGGGACCACAGTGTATACAAAGGCAACAAGAAAAGATAATGGTCAGAATTATTCCAAGGAATGTCAATACTTTCCAACCCCATTTGGACAGTAGTCCCCAAAACCACTCCGTAAAAGACCAATCTCCTTCGTCCTGATGAATCGACTCAGAGATTATGTGCAACTTGGAGATAGCTTGGTATACTGTCGGAGCATCATTAGGTATGAAAATACAGCAACTTGACCCGATCAATTTGCACACTCCACCACGATCTGCGAGAACAAAATCTAAGGCAACCCGATTTTGTAAGGTCATAAGACGGTCTGCCTGTAGTTCTGCCGTGATATTACTTAAGGCTCCTACAGTGATGTCTATTGTAGTTTCTACGACACGAACCAGTTGCCTTATATTTCTGCTGTTAGCCATTGGACCCCAAAAAGGAAGAAATTCTTTTAGGAAATCTCCTCCCTCTTGTCCTGCTGTGTCCTTCGAATCAATAATCCCTCTGCCGTATCTGTTTCGATGATGATTCGCGGAAGCGGTGTAAGTAGGGGGAAGAAGGAAAGCTATATAGCAAGTACCAGAGAAACCCGTTGGCAGCCACGTATAAGCCCTATTGTAACAAATGAAATATGTGCCTTGAGACGGCACTAGAGGAGGCGAGTTTTGAGAGGAGTAAACGTACGTGTGGGAACAGTTATTTCTTTGTGTGGTGTCAGAAGAGCGATCGTTAATTTGTAGACAGAAATTTCCCTGATGAGGAATCGTCCAAATCGGTGGAGATTTTCTTTGCTTGAACTTATCATTAAGGCTAGTGACGTAATGGGTGACGTTCCAGTTTGTATACGCTTTTCTTTCATCAACGGAAATCTTACTATTTTCCACGATTTTAGCCATAGCTACCATTCCCTTAATTAATGAGCTATGACAAAAATCCAGACCACCAATATATGAACTAATGGATCGTTTAAATTTGCTTTGGTAGGCATTGGAGAAAATGACAAAATAAGCCCAAGCAGAACGCTCATAAGAAAACGGAAGAACTAAATATGGCATACCTTTCTCTGTGGTATGTGGCATAAGTCCACACACCCAACAGTCAGTCGTATTGATCACTAACTGGTGCTGATGTAACAGCTGAATGAAAGAATTGTTATAATATTCAGTTCTTCTAATGAATTCATGTTGAGGAAGGGTATGAAAGAGATGTGGAGAGACAGTAGAAGAAGATGAAGAGGAAGAAGGAGAGACAACTTTTTGCTGCAGAGCATAAATAATCCAACCTATAAACGCCAAAGCAATACACAATATTATAATAATACATAAGGGTATATTGAAACTACTGTACATTAATTTACAGGATTATTTCTTCATTTCATCCTTTCTCTCTCTTTTGCTTTGTGTAGTTTCCATCTTGCTAATGGATGCTCAAGGCAATCTTCCTCGATCACTCAATCATGACTGTCTGCCGTCCTATGACACTGCAAGTCCTGTAGGCCTATTGCCACTACTCAGGTCGCAAGTAAGACTCCTACCGTGACCCTGCAACCGGGACAGAATACTACACAAGAGATAAATCTTAAGAGTTCTTTGTTCTAGGTCTTAGATTGTAGTGTTCGTTTCCAGGAGTGTTTTGATTTTGGAACAATGTTCGTGGATTAGTCGTATTCTAGCGACGATGTGATGGTATTGCTTCTTGAAGAATGTCGTCGTCCTCTTTCTCAGACAGTGTCCCATTCAGGCGTGCATCACTAAAAGGCACGAATTGTGGAACCTTTTCACTTTCAGAGTCACCAATGCCCCTGCGCACCCATTGATCATAAGGTAAAGGCAAAGGCACTTTCTTACAATGCACGCCGTGAATCCAATTTTTCTTTCCTTCAACCTTAACTGCTGTTCTTGTGGTGAGCAAAACCATCCAGGGCTCTCTCCACCTGGGTTCCAAATTCCTTGTCCTTTGGAAATTCTTGGTACAGACCCAGTCACCGGGTCGGATGGAATGACCTGGGTCGGTGGCAGCCTCCGGTAAAGCACTCTGAACCTGTTGATGGAGAATACGCAATTTAGTCGTAAGTTCATGCAAGTAGTCAATCAACATTGGATATGGCAAGTCTGAGTATTTCTTAGGGCGAGGGACTCCCCATACATTAGCAGGGCATCCAAAAACCACTTCGTAAGGGCTAAGTCCCAAACAAGAGTGTACAGCAGTTCTGGTGGACAGCAGAGCCAATGGCAAAGCATCGGGCCAATTGAGTCCTGTACTAGCCTGAACCTTCGCTAGTTTTAACTTCAAGGTTCCATTGTAGCACTCTACTAAACCCGCTGACTGTGGATGATTTGCCGCATGGAACTTTTGCTTGATACCAAGACCTGCACAAACTTTTTGCATGACTTGGCCAACAAATTCGCTCCCATTGTCACTCCAGATAATGCGCGGCAAACCAAACCTGGGGAAGAACTCTTTTAATAGAACTTTAGCTGTTGATAAGGCTGTGTTGTCTTTTAAAGGGTATGCTTCTATCCATCTTGAAAAGGCAAATACTACCACCAGAACGTATTTGAGGTTATTGCAGCGCTCCATATGAATATAATCGATCTGCAACACCTCAAATGGATATGTCGGAGGAGCAAAATGACCCGCTGGGGTTGGGGTTCCCTTTCCCGGATTGTACATTAAACAAATAATACAATGTTTCACTACATTGTCTGCGCGTTTTGGGATTCGTTCGTTTTGCCACACTGGAGCCAGAAGTTTGCATATACCTTTTGCACTTAAGTGGGCTGGACCATGTGCCATAGTAACCACTGGGAGTACATAGGCATCTGGTAACAGCCAACGTTGGTGTTCAGATAATTCCACCCAACAACCCATCTCATCTAACATTCCTGTACTTTCTTTCCACTTGCTCAACTCTTTCTCTGAAGCCTCTTTCTGAATTGCTCTTACACTTTCCACTGTATCCTCATACATTCCTCTCTCTCTAACCCAATTTGCAGGACCCGGCACATACATTCGACTTGTTGCATCTCTCGCTGTCTTTTTCGCTATTTCATCTGCAAATGCATTTCCTCGGCCAACATCATCTGTAATCTTTTTGTGTGCACTACACTTCACAATCGCTATTTGGGTGGGTAAGGCAAGTGATTCAAGAAGATCAGTCACTAACTGACCATGTTGTATTTTGGTGCCATGTGAAGTGAGGAATCCCCTTTCCTTCCAAAGACGGCCAAAGACGCTGCACCAAAGGCATACTGACTGTCGGTGTACACGTTCACTTTCTTTCCTTTTGATAGTACACATGCTCTTGTTAATGCTATCAATTCTGCTGCTTGAGCTGAATTGTGTCTAATACGTGCTGTTTCCACAATTGTATGCAAAGTAGTTACAGCATAGGCTGAAACTGTATCGCCATTAGGCATTTTAAAACAAGAACTGTCTACC
The DNA here is from genome assembly GCF_964204655.1 of Triturus cristatus. Lineage (NCBI taxonomy): Eukaryota > Metazoa > Chordata > Amphibia > Caudata > Salamandridae > Triturus > Triturus cristatus. The sequence goes on along the minus strand of NC_140589.1, from coordinate 1,173,717,138 downwards.
CATAGAGTTTCATCCGGATTCTCTAGCGGTGTGTCTTTCAAATCAATTCTTCCTTTTGTCTCTTCCTCAGTACGGAAGAAACAATCATGTTGCTCCTCAACACTTTCCTCATCTGGAAGGGGCAACAAAGTAGCCGGATTTAGGGTATTACATCGTTTGATGTGTACGTGACTAGCCAAAAGCATCAGCTAGTATCCAGTTAAACGAGCACTCGTAAGATGCTGCGTTTTCGTTCTGTTTAACAAAGTATCCACTGCATGTGGTACCATGACAATGAGAGTGTTATCCAACACCAGTCCAGCAGACTGTCGAATAGAAATTGTTGCTGCCGCTGTCGCTTTGAGACAACTAGGTAATGCTTTAGCTACAGGATCTAACGTAGCCGAAAAATAGGCACATGGCCGCTGTTTGTCTCTGAATTGCTGTGTTAAAACTGACAACGCACAACCTTCTCTTTCGTGAACATAGAGCGTAAAAGGCTTACTGTAAACAGGAGTACCCAATACAGGGGCAGAACACAGAGCAGTATGTAAGTCAGTAAAACTATTTTGGCACTCATCAGTCCAAGGAAGGGGTTGAGGCGTATCTTTCAAAGTGAGTGCCAACAAAGGCTTGGCCAACAGAGAGAAGTTAGGGATCCACTGCCTACAATAAGAAGTAATACCGAGAAAGGCACGTACTTCCCTTTGTGTGGATGGCACAGACATTTGCGTAATCGCCTGAATTCGTTCTGGGGTTAATCGCCGTCCCTCCTTTGATAGGAGATGACCCAAATAGGTAACCTCTCGACAGACATATTGTAATTTGGAAGGTGAAACCTTATGATTCAAATTAAACAAATGGCGTAAAAATGCAACAGTGACATTTTTGCAAATTTCTTCTGAATCAGCAGCGACCAACAGGTCATCCATGTACTGGATAAGTGCTGCACCAGACGGCAAATGAAAAGTATCAAGATGACATTTTAAAGCTTGGCTGTAAATAGAGGGACTTTCACAATAACCCTGAGGTGCGCACTTAAACCGGAAGCTTCGGCCTCCAAGAGAGAAGCCAAAAATGTCTCTACTCTCTTCTGCAATGGGAATACTAAAGAAGGCATTCTTTAGATCAATAACAGAGAACCAAGTCGCTGTGGAAGGTATCATCGTCAACAGAGCAGTGATATCTGGAACAACAGGAAATTGTGGCACAACAATTTTGTTTACCTCCCGCAGATCAATTATGAAATGATATACAGGTGGTTGAGAAGGATCAGTGCGTTTTAGGACAGGAAGAATAGGACTATTGCATGTGTTTCCTCTTGTTTCTTCAACCACACCCTTCTGAATCAAATCATGAATGATTTCTAAAAGCGCTTTTTCACCTTCAATGGAAATTCTATACTGCGGAATGCGCGGCAATTCAACATTGGGCTTGAGGGTGACAACATAAGGTGGAATCTCAAGACAGCCTACATCATTCAGACCCGTGGCCCAAAGCGTTGCTGGGAGAGAAAGCAATTCAGGTGGGAACTGATCTTTAGACAAATACATTGGGGAAATCAATTTCTGTCCTAAAGTAAGATGTACACCAGAAGGAGAACAATATATCGTAGCATGCATTCTTTTCAATAGGTCTAGACCCAACAGATTCTCACCACAACCATTCGTTAACAGAAGTGGAGCTTCCAAATCGTAAGGACCAATTGAAATAGGCAAAGGGCAAGAAACCGGATAACGAACAGGGGCGCCAGAAAATCCTACAGAAACATTTGTTAAGCCAGACAAAGGTGCCCCAGGGAGTTTCGAATGAATGATAGAACTTCTCATCGCCCCAGTATCTAGAAGAAATGGCTCTGAAACACCCATTGTAGTGACGTTAACATAAGGTCCATTCTGATCTACTGGAACCGACACAACTCCCTTACTTTGTCCATGGCTGTCCTAGTTAGCATGAAGACTTTCATTCCTGTTTTCAATATAATGGTCTTCATTGTAGTACTGAGTAGACCTAACATTCTGCTGATCGAAGTAATTCATGGAATTGGGAGAAGGAAGGGCACGCTGTTCTTGATACAACACACCTCGACCTCTACCTCTGTTTGCTGACTGGAGGCCAGCACGACCTCGTGGAGCAGATAATGCTCCATTGCGCTGTAATAAAACCGGACAACTACTCTTAAAATAACCTTCCTCTCTACAATAGGCACATTGATTAGGTCCTAACAAAGGTCACGGAATGCATGGCTCAGGCTTTTGATACAGCCTCTGAAACTGCGGAGGCTGTTGAGACTGAGGCTGGACATAACGAGGAGGATAAGCTTGTTGCAAGAGAACCTTCATTTTTAATTCTTTCGTCTTTTTCTCTTGCTTTTCTTTTTCTTCTTTATCTCTATTTTCGTAATATTGTGCAGTAGCCAATATCTGGGCAGAAGAAGAAACAGCCCATGAACTTTCAGAATCTTTCAATTTATGTGACAGCTCGGGAAGTAAATTGAATACGAATTTGTCCACAAATAATCGCTGTCCACCCTCTGTAGCCATGTCTTGACCACTGTGATCAATAAATGTCTCCTCGAAACGAGTGAAGAAATCAGAGACACTATCATTTTTCTTTTGTTTGCATGCTGCTAGTTTATCCCAATTAACTCTCAATGCAGGCATCATAGTTTTCATTAATGTAATAATCCTACCAGGGAGTTCCAAAATCAAAACGTCAGGCTTTGCACCACCCACTTGGTCGCTATCAGTGGTAGTTATAACATCCCAAGTAGCACCTAGTTCCTGTGCGTGATCCTCTTTACGAATCTTAGCCCATATTGTCTGTGGAACTACATTTCCCATTAACATATCAATATCAGCTAGGTTCATGATGCAGGCGTCAACTGTCTGTGATAATTCTTTATAATAACCTGCAGGGTTTTTACGAGGATCTGGTAGAGTCTGTTTAAGGGCCAAAACTTCAGCTCTCTTCCAAGGGACATGTACCCATATACGTTGAAAATGAGCAGGAATAAGTGGTACGTTACCTGCTGCTGGAACCTCTTCCTTCCATACTGGAGGAACCTCTCTCATGGGATAATTTGTCAGTGTCAAATTAACCGACGGATCGGAATCAAGAAAGGCTTGACAGAACAATAAGGAACTATAAGAAATAAGTGTCCTTACAGCTTTCTCAACCTTAGAACCCACAACAAGTCCTTTATCAAAATCAGTCTGAACATCTAACAGATCTTGTGGGATCGAACTCGAATTCACATCTTCCCATTCCTTAATGAGAGTATCGCACATTGCATTAAAAACATATCGTTGCGTAGGCGCATTCCATTGTGAAAAAGTAGACATAATATTGGGCACATTGTATTGAGGACCCTTTTTGATCCATTTACGTGGAAGAGAGTCCAACTTTTCTCGTTCTTCAAAATCTGGGAACTGACTACGAGACTGTCTTCGTGCAAAAGCCGGAGACAAATTTAAAGCTTCGAAGAAAGAAGATAAAATACCAGTGACAGTGTCTGTGAGACGCTTACGCACAGACGGAGAATTGGACATAAGAATTGGAGACAAAGTATTAGGAGAACTGACAGGAGGAAAACCGATTATTGCAGGAGGAGCAGAAGGAAAAGGAGATCCAAAATCAGGAGATGAGGGCAAAGAAGTCTAAGTTAATGGTAAAACCGGCAAGGGCGGGAATACTGGAGGAGGTAAATGCGGAAGAGGTGGAACAGGCGGAGGTACCGCTGGCGGCTGAACAGGCTGTAACAATTGGGGCGCATTGGCACTTTGTGCATAGGGTGGAGGCAACCTCAATAAATGGGACATTAGGCGATCTTCTTCTATTTCTTTCTTATTATCGGAAGGGGAAACAGGCAACACCGGATAGCATTTATCTATCGCCATGAGATGCTGTCTTTCTGAAATTTCAGTTGCATTATCAATTTCATCATCTTTGAATTGTTGGGCAGCCTGTATAATTGTCATACCCTGTGCTTTCCTATCTCGTTTTGCTTGCTTAATTTCTTTCTGTTTGGCTTCCTTACGCCAAAGGCGGAAAGAGTCAAACATTGCCGGCCGTGCTTTTCTTTTGAATAAGACTGCTTCTAAATTGTCTAACACATCAGAGTCGAAACTACCATTTTCTGGCCATTTTAGAACACCATCTTTCTTCGTGTATCGGGTCCATGTCTCGTTAAAGGCAATGGGGCCAATACCATGTTTTGAATAGAGCTCATATGTGGGAGTTCCAACCGAAGGAATCGGACAAGAGTCCTCAAGTCGAGAATCCCTATTACAACCAAAGCAACAAATTCTTCCAAACTTAGTCAGACCAGGCATTTTGTGATTTCACCGGACTGTTCACAAACTTCAAGTTGGTAAAACTCAGTTTACGCAGCACAAATGCACTTACCCTCGGCTTCGGCTATTGCAATAGTCGAATCTAAGGACCACAAATACTAAGGAAATCAAAGAACAAAAATTGTGGGCGCGACCCACGAAGATACTTAACTAAGGACGTCTTCTCACACCAACAGAGGCCCGTCTATCGTCTCGCCTTACCATACATCATCAAAGGAAGGGTCAAGGCAGGGCAGCAGTCAGGGCAGCAGTTTCATAGTAGCCGTCAGGAAGGAGTAACCGTGCTGCAAAAGACCTTCGGACCACTTTCGACATACAGGGGTCGTTTAACGTGGCTCGCGAACCCTCTGGAATATTCTTGCAGGGTTCCTCATGACCTTCGGGCAGAACCGGTACCACTGAAGCCGCCCCACCTGGGGCGCCAGTTGAAGAACCAGAACCTTTTGAACCTGGCGGCGCAGGGTACGCCTTAATCTCCGGAGTTCTCCTGCTCAGCTACACAGAGTTACAGGACACTCTGTCGGCGTTAGAAGATCAGATTTTATTAGCTGCAGCTAGTACAGTTATCCCAGAAGTACACAAGGTAGGTTCTCATGAGACTGCCACTTCACTCTGTGGCGCACAAACTTATATACCCTATAGGTAACATATACATTAACCAAATACACACCCAGAACACATAAGATGGAGCCAATAAGGAAAGTTGGAAAACAAGACAGAACCAATGGGAGAGTTGGAAAACAAAAGTGTCAGATGACTCGAAGAAAACTCTCCTCCAACTATGTTTGTCACCCCTCCCTCAATCTAATTTATTAATGGATTCGTAACTAACTTGCAGGTGGCAAGATACGTTTGTGTGTGTTGGAGGACAGTTGTGAAACGAGAGAATGCTAGCAGAGGGCAGTGAAGGCCAGACGATAAGATAAAGTCAGAAAAGAATAGTGTGAATCAACAGATAGTTGAGACGGGGATTAGAAAACCAGACGGGGATTAGTGTACTCGGCCAGTCCTAATACCAGCTTTGTAAATAGAGGCAGAAAGGCTGTTTTTTAACACAAAGCTGCAGAAAAAGCAGAATAGACTTTGTTCGCCGTGCTGCCTGAGTGATGGCAACACAAATGGCGGCGGAGCACAAAATGGCGGGTCGATTCGATCGCGATCGGAAATCGAAGTTTCTCAGGACTTTCACAGTCCAACAACCATTAACAATTCAAAATCCAGCCCCTCGTCAGGAGAATACGTTAAAAATTACTCCACAGACTTTACACTCAGTCATGGGTAAATTACCCGCAAAACGTGAACAAATTCCATTCTGATTAGCTTAATAAATTACTCAAATTGAAGCATATTTCCTAATACTACCCCTTTTGAAAAACACAGAATTTTAACAATTTGTTTACCAATGGGGATCACACCACATCTGGAAGACTGCACCTCTTGGGGCACAGTCTTTGCTGCAATCTACACACAAAAACATGGTGTTCCATCAATGGCGGTAATACCTGATGTCCTGAAACAGATTCAAAACGAATACGAGGCAGTGCCTGCTCTGAATTTAGGTATGAAGTTACTTAAAAATTTCGACTAGGTGTCAGCAATAATATTATCTAATATTAAAGGAGAAGCAGCATCAGTGGCGATCCGCCAGAAACTAAGGGAATTTGATGTAACAGAACAACCTCAAGAACTAGCCAGAATATTTGAAAAATCCTATGAGGAATTAGGCAGAGACAGTCTGGGAGGGAAACCAGTAAAACCACAACTGTCTGAAAGTCCTGATAAGGTCTTTCCTAAAAACTCTCCTACCTCTTCTAAAAAGAAGTGGGAAAATAGTAAACAGAATTCCAAAGAGAAGCGTTCTCTTTCCCGAGGCAGGTCTCCTCCACAGAAGGGGCCCGTTGAAATTAGGTACAACCTCAGGAATAGGGATAATTTGAGAAAACCTGACAGATATCAAGATAATGATACACGTCCCTCTGGTACCTTTCAGATATCGTCACAGACATCCGAAAGAAGAGGACGGTTAGAAAACAAGGAAGAACACGTGAAGTCCAAAGACGATCAACACATTCAGAAAAATAAAGCCAAACCTAAATTCTCCAAGAAAAAGGTAGCATGTCTGAAGATCAGACATGCCGTGAATACTGAGAACCCAACTCATGAAAGGAGAATGGGCCCAGACCATGCTGGACAGTGAAGCAGAAGTTACAATAGCTCGCCTGAACCTGAAGGGACTTCTGGAGACAGTGGACTTGAAAGAAGACATACAAGTTGAGACTGTAGACACCAGGGTTAGTTCTCCACATAGGTTATATGAAATAACACTCCGGATGGTGGGAGACATACCAAGAAAAGTGAAAGCACTCTTTTCAAAGCATCTTTCAAAGGGTTATGATGTACTTCTAGCAGAACAGGACTGGCCACCCGAATTTGTCAGGGAGTGTCCACATGGCGAGGACATAATTATGCCTGCCTTCTCCAACCATGTTCCAGTTCATTTAAAATATACATTAGCCAGGAAATGGGCAGCAGCCCAAGCCACAGCACTGTATAAAAATCATGTAGGATGGGATAAGGACTCACCTCACCATAAAATCCAGTTAAAAAATCAATTGACTGCACAAAGGCAGTACCCAGTCAAGCAAGTAGCTAAAAAACAGGTCAGGGAGATTTTAGATCAACTTGAATATCAGGGGGTGATTGAAACATGCACCTCATCAATGAACAATCCTTTGTTTCCTGTCTCCAAACCAGACAATACATATCGTCTAGTTTTGGATCACAGACACTTAAATTCTTGTTGCAAAACATTTGCAGTGCAAAATGCACATAGTACAGCACTAATGAATAACATTGTGCGTAAAAAATATAAAACCACATTAGACATTTCAAATAGTTTCTTTTGTCAAAATATTGCACCAGAAAACAGATATTTGACCGCTTTCTCAATAATGGGGACTCAGAGTCAATTTTTTCGTCTGCCCCAGGGATACAAAAACAGCCCAGGGTAATTCTCAGCAAGGGTAACAGAGTTACTACAAACTTATGATGTCGAGGCATTGTAATATGTCGATGATATATATCTGACAGACGATGACCTGGATAGGCACTTGAACAGGGTGAGGACCATAATATTGGGCTTCGCCTCAGAGGGTTACAAATTCAACTTTAAAAAGTCAAGAATTGCCCACCTCAATGTCCTTTTCCTAGGATATGAACTATCAAGTGCAGGCAAAGGCCTGGCAGCCAACTTTTTAGAAAAGTGTGCGCTGCTCCAACCGCAAAAAACGCAGAAAAATTTAGTCGATTCTAGGTTTCCTGAATTTTGGAAGAACTTACATTTTAAATTACGCAGAAAGGGTTAAACCTCTCTACGAATTAATCAAACCATATTTTAAAATAACACAATGGACCAAAAAAAAAACGGAAATTTTGCATTCACTCCAAACAGATATGTTAGCAACGAAATACTTGCAAACACGCGTAAATGTACGCAACTTAGTGATCCGAATAATTCCCGGTCAATGCGGATTCACCTACTTAACTTTTAACGAAGGTGAAAAAGTACCAATTGCATACAAATCCCACTTGTATACACAAGCAGAAATGACATTCACTTCTACAGAAAAAATTCTGACAGCAGTTCAATCCACTGTAACAAAAGATAGAGCCCTAACACAGGGGAAACGCATTATGGTTGTGACTCCTGTACCAGCCCTACAGGCAGTTACAAAGGCTAACATTCCAAATGCAAAAGCTTTACATCCGAGATGGATACAATGGGTTAGTTCTCTTGCTGCAACTGATGTTGAATACCTTTTTGATCCATATTTAAAAACACAAGCATTCCTGCAATATGAACAAGAATGTCCTCTGCCTACTGAAATTCTCCCTCTTGACCAGAACAAATTAATAATTTATACTGCCGGATCTGCACAGCCCGCTACAGGGAGTAAACAAGCTTACAGTGCAGCAAGAGCTATTGTTAAAGGTCGCATGCGAGATGGCAAATTCAGACCAATGGTCCCAAGTCCCAATCTCTAGGAGATTGTACAGCTCAGGAAGCTGAACTACAAGCATTTAAGATGGCACTTGAAAATACAGATCGCGATTTCCCCACACTGATAGTGTGCGATTCTTTTTACTGTGTTCAATCTTACAATTAATATTTGCAGAATTGGATTCAAAATGGTTTCAAAGATGCAAAAGGTGGCACAATCGAGCACAAATTGCTTTGGGAACAAGTAGTTCAGTTGCAAAACAGGCATCAAAACACTCATGTGATACACACGCTGAGTCATCAATGTGATGACGTTCACGTTGAAGGGAATTCATTGGCTGATGAAGCCGCGAAAGGGGCTGTGCAAACGGCTTCTGTAGCTGTAATCACTCGTTCAAACACAAAAATATACAGCAAAATAATGCAGGCTGTCAATGCATCAAGCAAAGGCAGCGGTGTGGCATTACCTAAAAAGTTTCCACTCAAATACTCATATATAATTGATGCGAAAGGCATTCCATTTGCTCGAATCCCTGGAGTGGGGGATAGAGTAATTCCAAACAGGGAACGTAGAGCAGCTTTGATTTACGAACTGCATCTGGGAGAGAGTCTGATACATCAGAGGATCTCAAAGACAATTTTAGAGTTAAAAGAGATGTACTGGTGGCCTGGGATGAATACTCTCATTCACATCTTCATTAATATCTAAATATCATGCAATAGAGATCGCAGTACAGAACGCCACCAGACACCTGACTACAATGTAGCCAGCCCAGTTCAGACACCATTGTTAGATAGCATCAAACCAACGATATACATGCGTCCTCATGGACGAATGCAATGCCAGAAACACTAAGTCTAGGTTCCTGTGGATGTGGCCTCAGCGCTCGGCTGACACTCGAACTGTTATAAAAGATTTGCGAGTCTTTATCGGCACATACGCAATAGGCACACTACATTCTGACCAGGGTCCTGCGTTTAGCCCTAGGGCTTACAAAGAAGACATGGCCAGTCTGGGCGTAGCATTGCGGTATTCTTCCCCATTCTATCCTGAGGGAAATTCTGTTGTGGAAAGAAAAAACCGGGACATAAAGCAGTCTATAACAGCTAGGTTATTAGGTTCAGGTGATGGGTGAGTCAAACATTTATATGGGGTCCAGTGCGCAATAAACAACTTGCCAAGAAGTTCTCTAGGGGTTGTCACTCCATATGAGGTCCTGTTTGGGAATAGAATGTTGGTTCTGGACTTAGATATGAAACGCACAGTGGTGGAAAACAAACAATTTGATATCAAAGATTGTTTGGCTGTTTTACAGGACTTAAATGAATTAAAAGCGCAACAAAGCAACGTGGTCCTGAAGCTGAGGGCAATGGCACTCTAAAAATATACATCTGGCTATGGGCCTGTATCGAGACTACCAGGCCTTACACAGTCAGCATGGCTGACGTATTAGAAGCATTCCCCAAAAGACCACAACAATACCCAGGCCCACTGTGAGGAGCTAGCGGAGTTCTTCTACCATAAAATAGAAGTCATTAACTCCTCTTTTCCTCACACCGCCACTTCACCAAATGGTATCGCCGACATAGGCCGTACGATAGTTCCACCTAACTCTTTCAATAGTATCCCGCCACTAGATCTTACCAATCTAGAAAGTATCATGCGACAGGTTCAATCCGGATCACCCACTGATCCGGCTCCCCCGCGGGCTCTCACCCCGATCACCAGTCAGATCTCACCCACCATCCAGGATCTGCTCAACTCCTCCCTCCTGACCGGCATCGTCCCGCCTCTATGGAAAAAAGCAATGGTCAAGGCATTACTAAAGAAACCCAGCCTCGACCAAAACAACCCCTCCAACTACCAACCTATTTCCCTTTTACCTTGGCTCAGCAAACTTCTTGAGAGACATGTCAACCTTGTCCTGACACATTTCCTGGAATCAAACAACATACTTGACTCCACCCAGACGGGCTTTAGGCCCCGTCATGGAACCGAGACGGCCTTGATAGCAGTGACAGAGGAGGCAAGAAGGATCCTGGACGGTGGCGGGTCAGCGGCCATCGTCCTACTCGACCTTAGTGCCGCCTTCGACACTGTAAATCATAACACTCTACTCCACCACCTCGGCAGGATAAGAATCTCAGGAACGGCACTCACCTGGTTGAGATCCTTTCTCACAGATAGATCCTTCCAGGTGTTTGAGAAGGACTCCATCTCCTCCAGTAAACCCCTCAACTGCGGAGTGCCTCAGGGCTCCTCCCTGAGCCCCACTCTTTTTAATGTCTACCTCAGCCCCCTGGCTGATGTCGTCCGCCCCTTTGGAGTGAAAATGGTCACCTATGCGGACGACACACAGCTGGTGGTAGCGCTAGATCCACCTCTTAACTCCTACCACAGCTTACATAAATGCTTAGAGGCAGTTGCCGCCTGGATGTCGGGCTCCTGTTTAAAATTAAACGGGGAGAAAACAGAGGTTATGCTCCAGGGAAATAACATCATCAAATCCATTGATCCCATCCGGCCCCTCTGCTTAGGTAGTCCCCCGCAACCCAAAGAACAAATCAAGAGTCTCGGCATCTGGCTGGACCGTACTCTTACATTTAAATACCAAGCAACCAAGCTTGCTGCCACATGTTTTGGGCTTCTAAGACTACTCCGCAAAATCCTCCCCCTTCTTCCGTTTCACTCAAGACGGATTATGATCCAAGGACTTATCCTATCCCGTCTCGACTGTGGAAACGCCCTATATCTTGGGGCCCCACAGTCTACACTCAACAGACTTCAAATCATTCAAAACTGCGCGGCGAGAACTCTCCTCGATATCCTTCGTGGAGTCTCAGTCAAAGCCCGACTGAAGGATCTCCACTGGCTCCCTGTGAAGGCAAGGATCGAATTCAAGAGCATGTGTATCGCTCACCGTTCTCATTGGGGAACAAGCCCTACCATTAACCGCACCCTGGTAAATGCCTATCTCCCCAATCGCCCCCTTAGATCTGCAACCTCCCATCTTACCATAGTGCCACGAATCAGAAGAGCCAGATGTGGAGGTCGGGCGCTCTCCTACAACCTAGCCAAAATCTGGAACTCTCTCCCCCCCTCAATCAGATCAGAGCCCAATCCACTCATTTTCCGAAAGCTTCTTAAAACTTGGCTTTTTAATAAAACATCTGTTTAATCTTTCTTCCAGAACCACTAAATCTAGCGTATCCTGCTTCCAATATCCTCTGCAGCGCTGGGACGCCTCTGGGTAGCCATCGTGCTCTATAAATTCTCTTTCCATTCCATTCCTAGCCTGAAAGGCTCATAGACTCTCAAATTCGGAATTACCCCTGATTGGAGACTTAATACTGTTTACTGGGGTCAACGTGGTGGCAGTGTACTCCAGAGGCAAGGTGGTTGGATTGACACCACGGACGCATTAAGCCCCTGAGGCCCCATCTGTCCTTTCTAGTACTGTGGGATTGTCTTGAAGGGGTTAAAGATATTAAGCAAAGGAGCTGGTGACTCCTTGGGGCATAGAAGGTTTTAATGGTTGGTGTAGGCAAGGGGTAGGGTGAAGTAAGTGGTGGGTGTTAAGCTGATTTGGTCACCTGGTAGTTTCATCAAAGGATAGCGGAGGTATGGCAGGTACAGTTAGAACACGCTCAACCAAATCCAGGTTGAGGCAGCCTACTCAGCCAGATCCGCCCCCCGCGGAAGAGGGTCCATTGCCAAAACAGATTCATCCAACGGCAATTGACCGAATGCTGCAAAAAGCTATAGGGGCGGTTTCTAGCGAAATTGAATGCACGGAGAGACGCTTATCCCTTACACCACTACTAAATACACCAACCCCGGCCCAAATAACAGTGAGTGATAACCCGGATTCTTCCCCTCTCCCATCTCCAGAAATGAATGCTTCGGATCTCCCTTGTGCTCAGCGGATTATGGAGAGGGATAGTGGGGCCCATATCAGGAGTTTACCACCAGAGGCAGGCAGGAAACGTAAAGCCGGCCCAGCGAAAGGTAGGCCTATCAAATTAAAAAGCCGCAATGCCCCCCAAAAAATGACAACCAATATAGGGCCAGGGAGGGATGACGAGCCTAAACATTACTCAATCCCACCACTATGGTTATCTCAAATAATGGCAGACTTCCAATCTCAACTGGAAACCTTTATAGTTAACCAGATTAGACCACTTACCAGTAGACTGGATAAGATAATTAATGAAATAAAAAGCAGGGAAAGGGTATTTAGGTCAGCTCCAGAAACAGTTTCTATCCCTAGTGCAAGTGGCATCAGTTGTGTCCCTGCGAATGAGGGACAACTCAATAACTCAAAGGTGAACCAAGCCCAAGTTACGCAGACTCTAGTACGTGAGACTCACACATTGTCGCAGACCAAGCCCACAAATTCAAAGGGGAAGGCTCAACAAAAGGAAGTGCCAGGGCAAGTTTTAAATGTGACATCCAGGAACCACCCAAACCCTCTAAGCACAGCTCACATGAATCAGGTCATTCAACAACCAACGAGCGTACTCAGGTCAGCTGACACAGTTTCCCTCCCCACGTTAAATCTACCGCCAGAGGCATGCCCACTAGTTGTTATCCTGGCTGGGGCACCAGAACTTAAAGTTGACCAGAAGGAGTCCCATCAGGAATTAAAAAATAAGGTTATCCACTGGTTGGGCTGTCATAAACCCTTGCCACACGGTAAAGATGGAGAGATTCTTCTAGTGAGAAGGGTGAACTGGCTCGGAAATAGGTATAAAGATATCCCAGGAAACTGCATAATTATCAATTTTAGGGATAGTAGTGTAGTCAAACATATTCTCAGAGAGGATATAGGGGTCACCAGTTGAATCATAAAACCGTTACCCTTAGACTACTTCTATCCCCGCCTAAATGTCCTACACATAGGAAGTCAACATGAAGGTGGTCAATGGGAGTTAACCCGTTTAAACCCCCATGAACCTCGGGATTGCCAGGGAGAAAGGCTGAGGCTGTGGGATGCCGACCAGGTTAGGTGGGAAAACAGGTATGCTCCCCTTATGTCATTAGAAGCTAATGATTGACTAACCTACTCCGAGTCGACAATGTTACACAGATGTAAGGAGGGTAAGGTCAACAAGCTGGGAGATAGGGTGGACGAACTGACCATTGTACAGGTTGCCCCCATAGAAGGTAACTGCCAAATGATCCACTCAGATCCACTGGTATTGCCCCAAGAAAGAAGAGAGGCTGACCCAGCCGATCAGTTAAATGCCACCAGTGGTGATTTGCTAGGAATTCACAAAGTGGTAAGGGAGTTAGATGAAGGTGGGACACCCCAGGGTCTGGAGGGCATAAGTGAGGAGTTAAGGGTGACAGGAGATTTTGACAGGTTACAAGTCACTCCCCAACAAACGGACCAGGCAAGGAAGCCAGAGGGTGGTTTAAATGTTATTTCCTGGAATACGGCTGGCTTGGCAAGCAAGTTTCATATCCAGGAGTGGAGAGAATATATCACCGAATTCGAGATAATAGGCCTCCAGGAAACATGGGTAACTGAAAATAGCCCTTATCATATACAGGGCTTTAAATGTTTTTTTACCCCAGCCTTAAAATCAAGATCTGGCAGAGCCATAGGGGGTTTATCCCTATACGTGGATTTAAGGATAAAAGGCAAGTGGACAAATATATTAAGCCCATCTCGCAATATACAGGCCGTAAGGTTTGAGGGGCAGGGTCTTGGCCTGATACTCCTCAACATATATAACCCGGGTGAAGCAAATGAGGAAGAGGATATTGTGGGAATATTAGATACCTTATTGAGCAAGGATTACTCACAAGCAAATGGAGTAATGTATCCACATTATATAATTATGGGTGATCTAAATACCCACTTATGCTCCTTCCTGTTTCCCATAAATTTAGACTGGTTGCGCTGCCCTTCGGTTAAGGGGCCTCATTTTGCCCACACAACAGCAGGTAGAGAATTGAGCAAACTCCTGATTAGCCACAACATGGAGCATACCATGGATATGATGGCTATGGGAAGTGATGGCTCCCTTCCCCCGACCTTTAAAGGTAGAGGGTGCTCGTCAATTATTGACTATTTTTTGGTGTCTAGATCCCTTAAGCGCATGGTCATAGCGGTTGGAATAGAGTGGAATCCATTCAGTGATCACAATCCCCTAATAATGAAATTACAGTATCAGGCAGCAGCCAAGATAGGCACAGTGGTCGGGGTTCATGATAGGGCAACAGACCAAGGAAGGCGGCTCAGGTGGGCCAAGATTGAGGGTGTAGCATTCTATAGAGATCTGATTGACCAAGGGAAACAACCAATTGACGATTGTCTTGATCTAGCAACTAAGGGTCCTCAGTTATTGTGTGCATTTGGGAAGATCACCAGCCTGGTGTAAATGTGTGTGTAAATGTAGTTGAGCTTATATAGCGCACAGCTACCCGCTGTGGGTTTCCCGGCGCTTGCTTAGGGAACCCGTCCTGGTATTCCCCTGTGAGATAGCAGGGTATCCACAAGGTGAAAGTCAGGCATCCCGCCGCGAGGGGCCGTTGTGGTGGATAAGCTTTTGACCACACGATCTGTAAAAAGAACCCCAATTCAACCGAAATGGTTTGATAGTGATTGCTCTCGTGCACTCAGAGAGTTAAAAAGCTGTTTAAAACAAAAGTTCAGGAATAAAGATAGGGTTACTGAGTGTAGAGCAAAATACAAGGCTGCAACTAAAAGAAGGAAATTAGCTTTACAGGGGGAAGTGTGGGCTGACTTAAGGAAAGCGGCTGAATCCAGGGATCTTTCTAAATTTTGGAGTATTATTAACAAACCCTGTTTTCATGAAAGCCACACACCAGAAATCAGTGCAAACATCCTCCCGGAGCAGTGGGTCGCACACTTTAAGAGTCTGTACAATCACGAGAAGACGGCCACTGCCATTGTGGAGGATGTCACATTACAGACCCAGATGGTCGAGTTCACCTTAGCTGAAATTACCACAGGAATCGAGAGCCTATCAAAAAATAAGGCTCCAGGCCCCGATGGGGTTCCCCCTGACTTGTTTATCAGCAAAGTGGAGTTGTGGGCCCCCTTAATGACCAGGGTAATAAATGCAGCAATTATGTTTGGCCTGCCGCGATCATGGTCAACTGCTACCATTATTACCATCTTTAAGAAGGGTAACAGGGATAACCCCCAGTGCTACCGGCCCATTTCTCTCATTGATGTCTCCGCAAAGATCTTGGGAAGGGTAATCCTTAACCGATTAATTGAATGGACCGAGGACAATAATATTGTCTCGGACATTCAATATGGATTGAGATCTGGGAGATCCACTAGTGATCAATGTCTTAATTTATACATGCTAGTCGCCAAGTACACCATAACAAGTAACGAATCCATTTATTTAGGATTCATGGATTTGGCGGCTGCCTTTGATCATGTAAATAGGGAGAAATTGTGGCTAATGATGACCCAACTTGGTATCGATCAGGGATTGATCACCATTCTTAGGGAGCTACACAGAGACATCACAGCTAGGGTACGCTATAACAATGAAGGGGGCCTTACTGAAGCTTTTGGGTGCTCAAGCGGGGTAAGACAAGGGTGCATTCTTGCGCCCTTTTTATTTTCCCTTTATATTAATAAGCTAGAGCAGACCCTGATTGCTTTAAACACTGATTGCCCGAGAATTGGAACGCGTCAAATACCAGTTTTACTATATGCTGACGACGCCGTATTGTTAGCCCGCACCCCGAAAAGCTTACAGATTTTAATCGATGGCTTCGTGAAGTTCATGGGATCCCTAGACCTCTCAGTAAATTTGGGCAAATCATTCGTGATGAGGGCAGGGAAAAAATCATGGACCACATTTATACATAGAATTGGGTCTCACACACTGGAAAGTGTACAACTCTTCTCCTACCTTGGGATATTGTTTGATGAGAGATTAAAATTTACATCCCTGGTAGAAGAGAGATGTGGGAAACTGATATCTTCAAATGGCGCAGTGACCAGCTATGGGCGCAGACTAGGTAGATGGTCCCCAGAACAAGTATTGCATTTGTATAACTCCATCTGTTGTTCTAAAGTTCTGTATGGAGCTGAAGTCTGGGGCTTTGTAAACACCACATAACTACAGCGGGAGGAAAATAAAATACTACGGTCCATACTTAAAATCCCGCAGAGTACCCCAGCGATCATCGCCCATAGAGTGCTAGGGAGACCATATATTGAAGACAGGGTCAAGCTCAGACCGATCCTGGCGTGGCTCAATATTTGGTTAAATACAGAAGCAAAGTAATGCAGACTAATATTGAGCGACTGTCTAGGAAGAGAGAAATGCATGAAGATACCCTGGTTTAAATATGTTATGGTTACTTTAGAGAAGTTGGGTCACTTAGAACTTTTCACCAATCCATCAGTGATTAGAGCCCAGGACAAATTAATGGTAAAAAGTCTGTTTGCGGCCCAAAGGAACACAACCAGAATGATGGAAGAAGGGTCCAAGAAGTCAGTGAGTTTGCACAGTCAGATCAAGAGCACAGTGGGAATGGAACCCTATCTCTGTTTATTGTATAATGCACAGGATAGATTTTTAATATCCCGTTTTAGGCTCAATCTTTTACCTTATTTATTGGCGGACCCACAACGGTACACGGTACCGATTGAGCAGAAGGGTGCCTGCGGCTGCGACAATCGGTCTCCGCAGGACACCCTTCATTTTGTACTTTTCTGTTCTTATTACTCCACACCCAGGCAAAATTTTTTAATTGATATTCTGAAAAGGGCTAAATTGACTCAGGCATACTCAGCATTATTGTTTTTACAAAGGGCAGCTGACCCACTGACTCTGTGTTGTATACTGAACTTTATCAAAGTAGCACTGAGACTAAGATTAACTAAAGATCAGGTTTAAACTGCGTCCGTTTAGAAGTGGTGTATCTGCTAGGTGATATGACTGTTTTATTCTGTTTTATCTTTTTCAAATGTTCTTCTTGATTGATTTAATTGCTTTTTAAAAAAAAAAAAATGAATGAGATTCTGTATTGTGTACATGTGCTTTTATGGTGTTTTTAACATCCGAATAAAGAACTATTGATTGATTGATTGACTCTCAACATGTAACCTTTTTCCTCTACATTAAGCAATAGATATAGAATGCTATCTTTTGTGACTATGGCTAGATTGTGTATTCAATGATTAGAAAATTCACCATTATGATATCCAAGTTTGTCTTTACCAATCGTTACTTTCTACTCAGTAAAATGGATTACTGGTCTTTAGGGTGCTGCTCCCCCATTTTCCATGCTCAGCATTGCACAAACTACCCCAACATAATAATCAAAAATGTTGGTAAGAACCCAGGATTCATCATACAAATATTATTTGAAGTGAATAGTCTAATATTAAATATTTTTTATATTTATCATATTTGCCTAATATTTTGCCATGTATTGTAGAATTCCAATGATATTCAAGAACCAGATAACTGCATACATGGACCTATTTAATTCACATTTCCTGTTTTAATTCTACTAACTGTGTAGTTTTATAGTCTTTATTTCATAACGTTTAAAAAGAGATTATAAATGTAATAAATGTATTCTGCATTCTTTATGTGTAATGGTGTTTTAGTAGCACATTAATTCACCCTTCTTTGGTATTCTCCTTCTGAATTTTTAATTGGTATCTCATTCATTTAAATACCATTTTCTGTATTATCAGATCCAAAATGTGTGTACTATAGGTTTTGTTGTCATATTCATTTGTAATACTGCAATTGAAATAACTCAGTTAGAAATACTTTTATTTAAATGAAATACACATTACATAGGCGTGTCCTGGGCCTGCAAAATATATTGTGGAACTATCACAACTGCCCGAAAATGCCAGCGGGTGTGGTCTACAAAAATATTGCAAAATCCGTCTGGGTTGCTAGGGTGTCTGAGGAAAGTGTGGTTTTGATTTTGACTGTTTTTCTTCTCAATTCATTCATGTACCTTTTCTTCTATATGTCTGCATTACTTTAATTTGACCGAACCATATTAAGTTGCAAAACGTTATTTAAGTCTTGCACACTTTTAAGGACACAATTCTGTTTATCATAATGATTTTACTACTCAAAAGTTCATCTAAGTATTGGAAGAGCTTATAAACCGGGATTTAAAATGCTCACGCTCTCATTTCTTTCCCTGTTCTTCTTTCCTGTCTTTCTAACTTCTCGCTCCTTCTCTATTCCCTCTCTTTCCCCTCCACGTGTTTCAATTGTTCCTGTCTTCCTTTCAGCTATTCCGTTCGTTGTTCGTACAGTCCCCTTTTCCCCTTTTATTTATTAAATGGGCATGTGCTCTCTGTCTCTGTATATGTTGTTTTCACTAAATATGTCGGATTGGTCAGACTATCTCTACCCTGATGGATATAATACTGCTTGGCCACCCTGCTGTCCTATACAGTGTCAATTTGTTTTTGCATATTTTACTGTAATCCTTTGAAAACTGAATAAAACCGTTAGAACAAGAAATAAATAAATAAATGCTCACGCATGCGCCGTTAACATGGCGCCAGTAAACACCGGCAGAATCGGCGCGCTTACGGCTCTCGTTATAAAAGAGTCTCTCATGCAATGCAGTGCAAGCTTTCAACGCAGGTGAAAGCATCAGGTAAAAGATGAATACTCCACTGGACTGAGCCAAATGTGATTCACGAAAAAATACAAATGTCATTTTAACCCTGACAAGTCTTATTTACATGTGACGTAAAATAATAAATCTAACCCTGCGGATGATGAGCGTGTGGCAGCTGCTTCTTTTTGCCACTAGCTCCTATAAATCTAAATAATACTGAAATAATGGTGTGCCTTGACAAATAACTGCTTGGCATCAACGTAATTATTAAAGTGCATTTCTCCAGTAAATCATTTGAGAAATGGTTGAAGATTTTACGTCAGGTGAATGAGTCAACCATGGGGAACCATATTTTATCCCAGGAGGTAGAAGTAAACGATGAGGTGTCGAATTCACCCTCACACACAATATATATTTTGTTCTTGAAAAGAGGCGAATCAATCAATAGTCTAATTAGCTGCTTTGAACACATTTTACATCTGGATAGTAAGATTGAGTGGTGCTAGTGTTAAGTGCTTGAGGATACCTCAACCCAAGGGCATCGTGAAACCTCCCTTTAGCAGCTACATCGGGGGTGGGGTTCTTTAAAGGCCTCTATGAAGGCATACAGTGCCAGGGAAAATACAAGCAGGAGCTAAGAAGAACAAAATACAGGTAAATAGAAGAGGGAACAATGGACGGAATATTGAATGGAAGGAAAGGTGAAAGGATGGATGGGTGAGTGGGTGGATGAATGAGTGGGTAAATGGATAAGTGGGGTAAAAGGTTAAGTGGATGATAGGTGGATGGACGTGTGAAAGGATTGCAGAGAATAGTAATGGATGGATAGGGAGATGGAGAGGAGAAAGGATAGCAGAGTATAAGGATTGATGGATGTGTGGGTGAAAAGACAAGGGAATTGATGGCAGAGTGTATGGACATAAGGATACATGGATTGGTGGATGGCAAATTGCATAAATGTATGATAGATGGATGACAAGATGGATATGTGGATGGATGGATGGACGGATGGATGGATGGATGAATGGATGGATGGATGGCAGAATGGACAGGCGGAAGGGTAGATGGATGGATGGCAAAGGGGATGGATGGCAGAGTGGATAGATGGATGGTAAAGTGCATGGATGAATGGCAAAAGGGATGGATTGATGGCAGGGTGGATGAATGGATGGCAGAGTGGATAGATGGATGGATAAATTGATGGATGGATGGATGGATGGATGGATGGATGGATGGATGGATGGATGGATGGATGGATGGATGGATGGATGGCAAAGTGGATGGATGGGTGGCAGAGGTTTTATATGGATGAAGGAGATGAATGTATGGCAGAGTGGATGGATGTATGTCAGACTGGACAGATGGAAGTAAGGGTGGCTGGGTGGATGGATTGCAGACTTGATGCATGGGTAGGTGGATTGATGGATGGAGCGATGGATGTCAGAGTGTATTGATGGATAAGTGGAACAGTTGAAGAATGGATGGAACAAGGATAGATTGAATGATGGATTGAAGAATGAATGGATGACAGATTGCAAAGGTGAAATCGTGGATATCAGCAGGCACACAGAGAGGCGAAAGGATGAATGCATAGATGCTTGGATGTTAGAGACAAGGGAGCTGTTCTATGGGAGGGTTGGATTCGTTTTCCTTGCTTGCATGGTTCCAACAGAGATGTCGTTGAAAGTGGCGCAATATTTAACATTTTCTGGCTACCCCCTTGTACAACCCATACCATTATAAGTGTGCCACCATTCACTACTCCAAGATCCCCTTTGTGTCATTCCTTCTTATGCTCACAACTGTAGCTTTGGTGCATCTTCAAAATGGGGCTGGTCCTAACGCCGTTTTTTTTAGGCAGTCTGCCCACCTGCCTACCTGGCGGTCCTCCTGCCCAATTTAGATGTTGACTGGCAATGGGAGAGAAGACCGCTGTAACACGCTGACACCACCAGGAATTTGGTACTCACCCCTACAGTGGGATGCGCTACAGTGGCAGTAGCGGCTCATGGAGGGAGTGCCACGGGGCGGTGAGGCCGGGCAAGTAAATAAATAAAACGAATTTCATTGCGCGCACTAAAAAGCATTTGGCATTTCAGCACGTGCAATGAAATTCGTTTTATCGTGCGGGATGGCGGTAAGAACGCCGAGAGCTAAATCAGGCTCTTAGTTACTAAAGGGGCTTAAGCAATATCTGTCTTTTTTGTTTTTAAGAACAGGTAAACCAAGCCTAATTCCTTTCTCCATAGAAGCATTTAAAATATACCCGATGCACGATGCAAAGAATGTGATGTTATTAAGATTATTTTAAAAATGAAAAGTTCCAGTTCTTGTTATTGTTTAACAATTTTTGAATACCAAAACAATGGTATCCAATGAAAAACTATTTAACTTAAAGGGTACAGTGATCTTAATAAGACAGGGTGATTTACTCAGATGCTGCCACATAATGCACTCTCCAAACTATAAATTGCAATTTCCTTTCCAAAAAAGTTTGAAACTTGCAGCTGAAATCTACAGATGAAATAACATCTGGAAGTTACGCCAGGGGACTACTAACCTCACGAATCATTTCAAATAGTTCCTGCAAGGAGTAGTCTGAATTTAAATTAAGGTCAGGGTAGCATGCTTAGCCTGTTTGTTTTCCTTGGAGGCACAAGATGTTTCCCTGGAACAGGTCCTACTTTCCAGTTATTTATTCTTAACAAAACACAGGCATACCTTCTAAGTTCAGGTTGGAACAATATGTTGAGTATAACAGAACTTCTCCTATCTCAGTTGTTTAAAGGAGCAAGTATATTTGCGATTTATCATAACTTATTTTGGCGGCTGGTGACATTTGAAAGTGGGGGGCGTAAAATAATTGCTGTACTGCATTGTGGCGAGCGAACGTAGCGAGCGAGGCCGAACAACCAATGGGTTGTTCCCAGCGAAAATTTTGAAAAAAGAGTGGACAAATGATGCTTTTTCAAGCAAATTTGAGAAATTAAAATAATAATAACACATTTTAATGACCTAACACATGAAGTCAAGTTGGAATAAAATAATTAGAAGTAGCAATGAGAAGTAGACCTTAAAACATGTAAAAATAAATTACAGCATGGGTTTTAGTGAAATGTAAGGTGTAATATATTGACTTTCTCAAGTAAATGTGCTGGAGATTAGACTCCCAAAGAGTTGCTCTCTAATTTAAATAAGTGCAAGGCACTGTGGTTGCAACTGCTATCCCTGCCTTGCTGGCAACCATTGTTGCAGCTCTTGTTCCTGCTATGGTGTCAGTTGTGTTCGCTGTTCTGCTTGTTCTATTTTTACTTTTAGAGAACAAAGGTCTTTAGCATAATAATGTATAATGAAAATATTTCCACATAGACTTCGATAAGTCTATGGACATTCTTCCAATGTCCAGCCGGTCAGAGGAACATTTATTAGGACAATACAATAGGGTTTAATCAAGATGTAGAGCTTTTGGAGCTAAAAGGTGGCTTACAATACAATAAATTCTTGAGTAAGCTCTAACCAACAGAAACCACAATACACTTTCCACAATGGATAAATTGCGGTGCTGTTATGAAAAGTCGACGTTTCGACGTTTCGATCCCTAGCTCCTAATACAATGGGATCCTCCTCAGGACTACACAATAAACAGTTGCCTGATTTGATTTTTACGCCCTCAGTTTGGCTCGTGGAGTGCCATAGAAGGCAAGGGTGGCCTTTGGTATTGCGTGGAATCACCTTGAGTCGGGGTAGTGGCCGTGTCAGGGAGATAGATAACTGAATCCTGACTTCAGGCAGGGAAGGGCGTCTGCATGGTTGCACCCGGATGTGTGGCAGCAAACAATGGCTGCAGATAACTGCGGAGCTCAATGGAGTCTCTCTCCTCCGGAGCGGGGAGTCGTCCGGTCTTCTGTTCGTAGGGGTAGGGGTAGAAAGCTTTTGCTCCAAAAGCTCTTGCCTGCTACTCTTGCCTCTTTCTTATTTCCTTCTGTCAAAACTCGGTACAGGATTGTGCCCTTGTTTCATTTTTTCTGCGCTCTACATCTTGATTAAACCCTATTGTATTGTCCTAATAAATGTTCCTCTGTCCTGCTGGAAATTGGAAGAATGTCCATAGGTCTTATCGAAGTCTATGTTGAAATATTTTCATTATACATTATTATGCTAAGGACCTTTGTTCTCTAAAAATAATTAATCACCCGTGGTCCAAAGCTACCAATATCGGGTCTCCTTGTTATTTATACTGTTCTATTCTTACAGCAAGGGCTGCTGCTGTAGTCACTGACCTATGTAGTCGATTAACAGTGTTGAAAGGAAACAAAATAGTAAAAGAAACGAACCTAAGCAAGACATCGGACAATCAGGTGCACCAAAAACCTTGGCACCAGACAAGAGACACAAATAGCTGTTGATATGTCATGGTGGTGGTGGGTGGCTGTGCCAGGATACAAAAGAAAATAGATACTGGATAACTGCCTCAACTTTGCTGGTACATAACTATTTACACCACCAAAAACACCCACCGTTTCAAGTTTCAAATGAGTCAATAAACCTCAAATGTTCGTGTGGCCTACAGAACACGCAATACTGGCACAGAGAAAGCTGTACATCGTAGTCCAAAAGCACACTGACATGTGAGTTATTCATTTTTTTAAATGCTGGAATCTTATCCAATAAAGTGCAAGAGTGCTAGCCCTCAAGTAATTTCCTCCTACCTTTGACCTTTCTAATTGGGACTCTAGCTTGTCTTTTCCTAGTTCTCAGTGGTAAAAGACGAAACCTCCTGAGCTGGACCTGAAGTAAACATGGACAGTTCTGCTAGACTGTGCACCGATTTTAGAATATTATTCTTCACTGGCTGAGGACTGAAACATAAGCTCAGAAGTAACTGGAAGCCAAGGTCCCTGTGCAAAGTTTTCTGAAAACCAGCACCATAGACCTGCACTACGTTGTGCTTTGAACCCACAGACTACACTGGGTAATGTCAGCTATGAAAGTGATTCTTCTTCTCAGCTGACACATTCTGTAGCCAAGGCATGACCTCTGTGCGTTTTGTTTATATTGCCGTGTCACTGAGCAAGGGGCGCATCCAGTGACCTTGGTTTACTCCCACTTGGACAGTGAATCGATATCCACATTCATCTCACGGACTCTCATTCATGATCAACAAAAAGAGCAGCGTGCTAGCCTCACCGCCTTGCCAGGCAGTAAGCGCCTCCTCATAGGGTTATCATATGGCTTGTGGGCCCTACAGTTACCATTTGGACCAAGAAAAGTGGATTGATGCCAAAGGCCAGAAGCTTGAAAGGGATACGTTTTGATAACTGCCACTTCAGCAGACCCGGGCAGGGAGAAGCGTACTGTCACGTATCTTCCTGTTTCACTTTCCTCATCTGCGGCGGGAGTGAAAGTACAACACTGTCGTCACTTTCACTCTTTCACTCTATCAGGGCGCTGCCAGGTCCGGTACAACAAATCCCTCCCCCTCTATCCACGTACTGCACAGCAGAGTAAATAACACAGCTTCCATTTCCGACCCTTCAGTACAACATTAACAAGGGTGTGCTTTTTGAAGACACCATTCAAAGGTGACCTCAAGCGTATTCCACTAGTGCATGCACTTGACTCCGGAGCTGTTGAGCTCAGGAATCCTCCTGTTCGATGAGACGTCCATTGTGAGACGGGGAGAAAAATGATATTCAACACGAGCGAGAAAAGTTGGAAAGATGCATATATGCCTGCCTTGTACGCCTTCAAGTCCCGGCTCGCAATACGATGGGGGGAACATTTAAAATTAAAAAGAAAAGAAAACTTACCTGACTGGGTCCGCTCCTGCTCCTAGGCCGGGGTCCCTCGTTCTGCAGCTGAGCTCCCTCCTCTCCAATAAGCCAATCACAATGCTGCAATGGCAGCATTGTGATTGGTGCAGAGTCCCGGGCGGCGCCCAGTTGGGCACCAGTACGGAAGCCATCTTCTCTAAGTAGGCTGCATGCAGCCTACATAGAGAAGATGTAGAGCACTCATGACTGCTTTGATCGGCCCCAGGTCCGACCAAGCAGTCAAGGCACTTAGAGTGGTGCAAGCCACTCCTCCTCTACCCGCCTGCCCCAACCAGAAATACGCTCCCGCCCGCCCCAACCCGGAATACGCTCCCGCCCGCCCCAACTAGGCATACCCCTGATGTCTGCTTTCTCGCAGCGCGAGAAGTAGAAATTAAAATGGTATTTAAAATACCATTTTATTTTCTGCTTCTCGCGCTGCGAGAAAGCAGTGGGGCGGCGCTCCAATGCCCTAATGGAGCGGCCACCACTGGCACGGTACGTTGTACAGCAAGTGCATTTTTATCCAGGACACAATCGCTGTAGTGTGCCACCAGGCATGCATGTCATGACCTCCTATGCATATATGCACCCTCATGCGAGGCACAGCATCAGCAACGAATAGAGGGTCTGCCACATTACATTGGCGACAAGAAGGGGTCCAGTTGCCTTAAAGCATGCCTTAATATATGCCTCCTGCATAAAACAGCAAGAGCACACCCACCTTAACCGCACGCTGAGCAAC